>NC_051309.1:73306925-78106925 GCF_015220235.1 Choloepus didactylus
CTAATGATGTTGAGTATCTTTTCATTTACTTTTGACTATTGGTATATATTCTTTGTAGAGCTGTCTGTTCAAGAATTTGCCAATTTTTAGATATGTGTGTTTTTTTTGTTCAGTCAAAGGATTTTTAAAATGTATTCTGGATATTACACCTTTATTGCATTTGTGGTTTCCAAATATTTTCTCCCTTTGTGTAGGTTGTTATTATACTTTCATGATAAATTTATTTATGTCACACAGTTTTCAATTTTTATGAGGTCCATCGAACTATTTTTCTCTTGTTGCTTGTATTTTGGGTGAAAAATCTAGGAAACCATTGCCTAATACAAGGTCCTAAGGATGCTCCCCTAGATTTTTTCCCAGGGGTTTGATAGTTCTGGCTCTTATATTGGGTCTTTAATCAATTTCAAGTTGATTTTTGCATAAGGTTTGAGGTAAGTGTCCACCTCCTTTCTTCTGCAAATGGAAACACAATACTACTTGTTGAAGAGACTCTTCTCGGCCAATTAAATGATTTTTGCCCCCTTGTCAAAAGTGTAAGGGTTGACTTCTGAGTTCTCTATTCCATTCCATTGGTATATATATCTGTCCTGATGCTAGTACCCTGATGATTTTATTACTGTGACTATATGAAAAGTTTTAAGATTGGGATGTATAAGTCCTCCTATTCATTTTTCTTTTTCAAAATGAGTTTGGCTATTCTGAGTCATTTAAGCTTCCATATAAATTTGACAATTGGCTTTTACATTTCTTCAAAGAAGGCTGTTAGAATTTTGATTGAATTGTCTTAAAGCTATATATCACTTAGTACGAGATTGACTTCTTAATGATAATTAGTGTTTCAGTCCATGAACATAGAAACTCCTTCCACTTATTTAGATCTTCTTTGATTTCTTTTAGCAAAGTTTTACAGTTTCTGTTTATAAGTCCTTTATATATTTGATTACATTTACTCCTATGTATTTTTTTTTAGTTGCTATTGCAAATGTAATTTTTTTCTTGATTTCTTCTTCTGTTTGTTAATTACTTATGTATAGAAGCACTGCTAATTTTGGAGGTGTTGGAGTCTTGTACCTCACCATTGTGGAGTTCAATTATTTGCTCTTGGAGCCTTTTTGTGTTTTTCCAGGAATTTTTTTAATGTCATCAGTAAATACAGAAACTTTTACTTCTCCTTTTCCATTTGGATGCCTTCAACATCTTTTTCTTGCCTAATTTCTATGACTACAACTTTCGGTGCAATGTTGAATAACAGCAGTGACAGTTGACATCCTTGTCTTGTTCCTGGGCTAACAAGCAAAGTTTTCAGTCTTTCACCAAAAAGTAGGATGCTATCAGTATGTTTTTCATATATGTCCTTTCTTTTGTTGAGGAAGTTTATTCTATTCCTAGTGTTCAATGTGTTTTTATCAAGAAAAGGTGCTGGAGTTTATCAAATGCTTCTCTACATCAGTTGAGACAATTGTGTTTTTCCCCTTCATTCTGTTAATGTGGTATATTATATTACATTAATTGATTTTCTAATGTTGAAACACCCTTCTTACTAGGAGTAAATCTCACTTGATCATGGTGTATAATTTGTTGAATATGCTGTTGAATCAGATTGTTTTTATTTTGTTCAGGATTTTTGCATCTATATTCATAAGAGATATTGCCCTTTAAGTTTTTTTTCTTGTGATATATTTATCTGGCTCTGGTATGAGGGTTATCTTGGCCTCATTAAATGAGTTTGGGAGTGCTCCCTCCTATTCAGTGTTTTGGAAGAGTTTGAACAGAATTGGAGTTAGGTCTTGTTGGAATGGCTGGTAAAATATCCCTGTGAATTCATTCAGTCCAGTGCCTTCCTTAGCTTGGAGTTTTTTTGATAACTGATTTAATCTCTTTACTAGTTATTTGTTTCTTGAGATCTTTTATTTCTTCCTGAGTCAGTATAGTTCATGTTTTTTTAAAAATTTGTCTATTTCATCTAGGTTATCTAATTTATTGGTGTATAATTGTTAATACTACACTCATATTCCATTTTATTTCACATGCTTGGTAGTTATGTTCTCCTGTTTAATTTCTGATTTTTGTTATTCTTGTCCTCTCTTTTTCTGGGTAAATATCTGTCAATTTTATTGGTCTCCTCAAATAACCAATTTTGGTTTTGTTTATCCTGTTCTTTGATTTCTGTTTCATTCACCTTCTCTCTCATGGTTGTTATTCCTTCCTTCTGCTCATTTTGGGCTTAGTTTGCTCTTCTTTTCTAATTTTCCACCTTTGAGGTTAGGTATCTGTGCCAGTCTGGATATATTATGTCCCCCGAAAAGCCATATTCTTTCATGAAATCTTATGGGGCACACATATTAATGTTGTTGATTATGCTGTGATCTCTTGATTGAATGTTTCCTGGAGATTTGACCCCCTCATTCAGGGTAAGTCTTGATTAGTTCACTGCAATACTTAAGAGAACTCCAAGCCCTGACATTTGCTGATGCTTAGAGATTCTTAAAGTTGTGGACAGAAGGAGTTTTGGAGATGCTAAGCTAAGATATGAAATCAGAGTTTAACTCAAAGAAGCTAAGAGAGGATTCTCAGATGTTTAGAGAGAAAGCCACTGGAATCAGACACTGAGAGCAACACAGCCTGGGAGCAAAGGACCAGCAGATGCCAGCCATATGCTTTCCCAGCTGACAGGTGTTCTGGTCAACATCAGGGATTCTTCTGTAAAGGTATCCTCTTGTTGATGCTTTAATTTGGACACTTTTATGGTTTTAGGACTGTAAATTTGTAATCAAATAGACCCCCTTTATAAAAGCCAATCCATTTCTGGTATTTTGCATAATGGCAGCTCTAGCAAACCAGAACAGATTTTGGTACCAGAGTGGGGTGCTGTTGCTGAGTTTGCAAATACCAAACATGTTGGAACAGCTTTTGAAATGGATAAGGGGAAGATTCTGGTAGAATTGTGAGGAGCTTGATAGAAAAAGCCTGGACTACTTTGAAGAGACTGTTGGTAGAAATATGGACTAAAGATACTTCTGATGAAACCATAAACAGAAATGAATAGCGTATCATTGCCAATTGGAGGAAAGGCAGTCCTTGTTTTAAAGTGGCAGAGAATTTGGCAAGAATGGTTCCTGGTGTTGGATGGAAGGCAGAATTTGAAAACAACAAACTGGGATACTTAGCTGAAGAGATCTCAAAACTAATAGTTGAAAATGTAGCCTGACTTCTCCTTGAAGCTTATATTAAAATGCAAGAAGGCAGAGATAAGCTGAGAACTGAACTCTTGTGTACAAAGAAACCAGAAATTTATGTTCTGGAAAATTCTGGGCTCCCAGAAAGTGAAACTGCAGAGTATAATGCACTATTGAGGATTTAACAAAACCTGGAACAAGCCAGCCATTTCAGTACAAGCCAGGATTGGAGATGGATTTATCCAGAAAGGATTTGGGAAGTCCTATTGTCTGATGATTTCAAACCCTGTATGCTTCATGCCAAGACATTTTTTTCTTTTTTTGCAAGATCTGTAAAAATTGAACCACTGCCAGTCTGGACTAGAGGAGATAGAGAAGGAATAAATTTAACAAAAAATTTCTTCAAAGACAGAACCATGGAAATTGAGGTCTGGAGTCAAGAAATCTTGGGCAAGGAGATGAGAGCAACCCTTGCACATGGAAAGGGTGAGTTTGCCCTAGAGCAGAGGGCAGGTCTTCCACTTCGATGTTCAGGAAGAGTGCTGCTGCCCCAGAGAATGTAGAGCATCTGAGAGGGTAGAGCACATTCCCTGGGGATTGGGGAGAGCCTGGCAACAACCCCACTCTTTGGAGAGGGGAGAGCCTTTGCCCCAGAAAGGCAGTCAGGTGGCATCCTGATGCTTGAGGGTGGTGGAGGCAAGAGGAAGATGGTCTCCCCAATATGTGAATATGTTGGAGTACTCATCCCAGTGTTTGGAGAGAAAAGGGCTGTCTCAAAGGCCCATGGAAAGGGTTAGATCCCTGCTCTCTCAAGCTCAAGGTAAAACTGTCATTCTATTAAATGACTCTCAGACTTTTAAATATAATGGAGTTTTTCCTTAGGTTTTAGAAACTGTTTTGGTACCATGACTCCTGTTTTCCTTTCATTTTCTCCCTATGGCAATCAGAACATTTATTCTATGACTGTTCCTCCTTTGTATACTGTAGGTGGATAACTTTTTCTAAGTTTCACAGGTGCACAGCTAGAGGGGAATTATGCCTTAGGACAGACCATGGCAGTAACTGATTTTGATGAGATCTTGTACTTACCTATTGTTGCGAAATGACTTAAGCTTTGTGATACTGTGATGGAGTGAATGTATTTTTTGTATGGAAAGAACATGTCTTTTTTGGGTACAGGGGTTGTAATGTGCCAGTTTGGATATATTATGTCCTCTAAAAGCCATATTGAAATGCAATTTTGTGGGAGCAGACATATTCATCATTTTAATTAGGGTGTGACCTCTTTTTTTATATTTTTTTATTGGGATTGTTCAGATACCATACAATTATTCAAAGATCCAAAGTGTACAATCAGTTGCCCCTGGTATCCTCATACAGCTGTGCATCCATCACCTCACTTAATTTTTGTTCAATTTTTAGAAGTTTTTCATTACTCCAGACAAGAAATAAAGTGAAAGATGTAAAAAGGAAACTAAAAAGAAAAGAAAAGGAAAGGAAACTCGAATCCTCCCATATCCCTAACCAATCCCCCTCAATTGTTGACTTGTAGTGTTTGTATAGTACATTTGTTACTGTTTATGAAAGAATGTTGAAATAATACTAACTGTAGTATATAATTTGCAATAGGTATATATTTCTTCCCTATATGCCCCTCTATTATTAACTTCTAGTTGTATTGTCATACATTTGTTCTGATTCATGGAAGAGTTTTCTAGTATTTGTATAGTTAATCATGGACATTGCCCACCATAGGATTCAGTTTTATACATTCCCATCTTTTGACCTCCAACTTTCCTTCTGGTGACATATATGACTCTGAGCTTCCCCTTTCCACCTCATTCACATGCCATTTGGCACTGTTAGTTATTCTCAGATCTTGCTACTGACACCTCTGTTCATTTCCAAACATTTACATTCATCCTAGTTGAACATTCTGCTCATGATAAGCAAAATCTCCCCAATCTTAAACCTCATTCTATACCTTGGTTCCTTATGTTTCATGTCTATGAGTTTACATATAATAATTAGTTCTTATCAGGGAGACCCTGAATATTTGTCCTTATGTGTCTGGCTTATTTCACTCATTATATTTCCCTTCAGGTTTTGTCATCAACCCATTTTTTTTTTAAGACAATTTTGCTCACACACCATACATTCCATCCTAAGTAAACAGTCAATGGTTCTCTGTATGGTCACATATTTATGTGTTCACCACCTTCACCACGATCTATATAAGGGCATCTACATTTCTTCCACAAGGCAGGAAGGAGAGTCAAAGAAGGTAGAGAGGCAAAAGAAAGAGGGAAAAAAAAATGACAGCTAGGAAGTAGCAAAAGGAAAAGTAACCTTAAATCAAAGTAGCGTAAAGAGTCAGACAACACCACCAATGTCAAGTGTCTAACATGCCTCCCCTATCCCCCCTCTTAACTGCATTTACCTTGGTATATTGCCTTTGTTACATTAAAGGAAACATAATACAATGATTCTGTTAGTTACAGCCTCTAGTTTACATTGATTGCATCCCTCCCCCAATGCCTCCCCATTTTTAACACCTTGCAAGGTTGACATTTGCTTGTTCTCCCTCATAAAAGAACATATTTGTACATTTTATCACAATTGTTGGACACTCTAGATTTCACCAAGTTACACAGTCCCATTCTTTATCTTTCCTCCTTTCTTCCCGCATCTCACATGCTCCCAAACCTCCTCTCTCAACTGTATTCATAGTTATCTTTGTTCAGTGTACTTAGATTGCTGTGCTACCATCTCCCAAGATTGTGTTCCAAACCACGTACTCCCATCTTCTCTTATCCCTTTAGTATTTCCTGTAGGGTGGGTGTCTTGTTCAGAAAGCCTCTCATTGTCTGTTTGTTGGAAAATATTTTGAGCTCTCCCTCATATTTGAAGGACATCTTTGCTGGATATAGGATTCTTGGTTGGTGGTTTTTCTCTTTCAATATCTGAAATATATGACACCACTTCCTTCTTGCCTCTATGGTTTCTTCTGAGAGATCCACACAGTCTTATTAAGCTTCCTTTTCATGTGATGGATCGCTTTTCTCTTGGTGCTTTCAGGATTCTCTCTTTGTCTTTGACATTTGATAATCAGATTATTAAGTGTCTTGGCATAGGCCTATTCGGATCTATTCTGTTTGGAGTACGCTGCACTTCTTGGATCCATAATTTTATGTCTTTCATAAGAGATGGGAAATTTTCATTGATTATTTCCTCTATTATTGCTTCTGCCCCTTTTCCCTTCTCTTCTCTTTCTGGGACACCAATGATAACGTACATTATTGTACTTTGTTTCATCTTTAAGTTCCTGGAGATGTTGCTCATATTTTCTCATTCTTTTCTCCATCTGCTCCTTTGCATATAGGCTTTCAGGTGTTTTGTTCTCCAGTTCTTGGGTGTTTTCTTCTGCCTCTTGAGATCTGCTGTTGTATGTTTCCATTGTGCCTTTTGTCTCTTGTCTTTTGCCTTTCTTTCCATAGATTCTACTAGTTGTTTTTTTGAACTTTTGATTTCTGCCTTATGTATGCCCAGTATTTTCTTTACAACCTCTATCTCTTTTCCAAAATATTCTCTAAACTTTTTGAATTGATTTAGCATTAGTTGTTTAAATTCCTGTATCTCAGTTGAAGTGTATGTTTGTTCCTTTGACTGGGCCATAGCTTTGTTTTTCTTAGTTTAGGTTGTAGTTTTCTGTTGTCTAGGCATCTGACCTCCTAGGCCACCTCAACCAGGTTTTCCCAGACAAGAACAGGCTCAGGTCACAGAAGGAGGCAATATTCAGTATCTGGTTTCCCTGATGGTGTTTCTTAGAGGATTGATACACCTGTGCTTTTCTGCCCAGCAGGTGCACCTGTCAGCCTGTCACTGCCTGTGTAAGAGGGTGTGACCTATGGCTCTCCTCCTCCAGGCTTTGGGTTCTGGTTCCAGAAAGACAGACAGTAGAGCTGGGCCCCTCCCTTTCCTCTTGGGAAGCTATGCCCCCTCCAGAGAGGTCATCTGCTTATCAATAAGTTCATTGTTTCTCTGACTCTGCTGATCAAAGTGTTTTGATTTTAAAATGGCTGAGGCTGTCTTTACTGCAAAGTGCTGCTGGCTGAAAATGGCTGAGCTTTTCTCCACAGAGAGGGAAAGGGACAGAAAGCTCCCAGGTTCACCCATCAGCCAGAGATAGCACCCAATCCTCTGGGCTCCCCATCCTGAGACAGATATGTCCCCAACTCTCCCAAAGTCAGTGTTCTAGTTTGCTAATGCTGCTGGAATGCAAAACACCAGAGATAGATTGGCTTTTATAAAAGGGGGGTTATTTGGTTACACAGTTACAGTCTTCAGGCCATAAAGTGTCCAAGGTAACACAGCAATCAGGTACCTTCACTGGAGGATGGCCAATGGTGTCTGGAAAACCTCTGTTAGCTGGGAAGGTACGTGGCTGGTGACTGCTCCAAAGTTTGGGTTTCAAAATGGCTTTATCCCAGGACATTCCTCTCTAGGCTGCAGTTCCTCAAAAATGTCACTCTTAGTTGCACTTGGGATATCTGTCCTCTCTCAGCTTCTCCAGAGCAAGAGTCTGCTTTCAACAGTCATCTTCAAACTGTCTTTCATCTGCAGCTCCTGTGCTTTCTTCAAAGTGTCCCTCTTGGCTGTAGCTCCTCTTCAAAACATCACTCACAGCTGCACTGAGTTCCCTCTGCCTGTCAGCTCATTTATATAGCTCCACTGATCAAGACCCACCCTGAATGGGTGGAGCCATGCCTCCATGGAAATATCTAATCAGAGTTGTCACCTTCAGTTGGGTGGGGCACATTCCATGGAAACACTCAAAGAATTCCAATCTAATCAGCACTAAAGTGTCTGCCCCACAAGATTGCATCAAAGATAATGGCATTTGGGGAACATAATACATTCAAACCGGCACAGTCAGTTGTCACCAAAAGCCTCTGTCTGCTTGTTGAGGATCCACTGTATTGAGCAGTTAACATTAAAACCCCAGTTGAAGCTGGGCTGAGATAGTGCTGATTTCTAACACCGTGAGGCTTCCATGAGGGAGAGGCTCTCAGCTCTCAGCATGGGTCCACAGTTTTACTTACAGATTGTATGCTGTGATCTCAGGCATTCCTCCCAATTCAGGTTGGTGGATGATGAGTGGACAGTCATGTTTTTCTCCCCACAGTTATTCCAGGTTATTTACTAGTTTTTTGGTCATTTATGAATTGTTCCAGGGGGGACTAACAGTCTTTCACTCCTCTCTATGCTGCCATCTTAGCTCCTAGGGTGTGACCTCTTGATTGACTGTTTCCATGAAGATTTGACCCCATCCATTCAAGGTAGGTCTTGATTTTTTACTGGAGTCCTTTAAAGGGAGCTCACACAGAGAGCCAAGAGACAGAAAACACCCCAGGACATGCTAAACCAGGAGACCCAGATGCTGGCAGATGCTTAGAGATGTTTGGCATTGCAGACAGAAGGACTTTTGGAGATGTTAAGCTAAGAGATTGAACCAGAGTTTGACCCAGAGAAGCTAAGAGAGGTTGTCCCAATGTTTAGAGAGAAAGCCACTGGAGTCAGAAGCTGAAAGCAATGCAACCCAGTAGGAAAGGACCAGCAGACACCACCCATGTGCCTTCCCAGCTGACAGAGGTGTTCCAGACACCATTGGCTGTTCTTCAGTAAACATTGGTGTCTCAATTTGGATACTTTTATGGTCTTAAGACTGTAAATTTGTAACCAAATAAACCCCCTTTATAAAAGCCAATCCATTTGCATAACAACAGCTCTAGCAAATTGGAACAGTCTCTGATTTGAATGCTTTCTTATTTTTTAATGCAAGGATTTAGGCTACAAATTTCCTTCTCAGCACTGCATTTACTGCATCTCTTACATTTTTGTATGTTGTGTTTTCATTTTCAATTGCCTCAAGATATTTCCTGATCTCCTCCTTTAGCCCACTATTTTCTTTAAGAGTGTTAATTTCTGCATTTTTAAGGTTCTACATTACTCCCTCTATTACTGATTTTTAGCTTCATTCCATGGTAATCAGAGAAGATATATTGTATGATTTCAGTATTTTTAAATTTATTGTGTCTTGTTTTGTGACCTAAGAAATGGTTGATCATGGAGAATGATCCATGTACACTTAAGAATGTTCAATCTGTTGTTGTTTGGTGAAGTATACTATTTATATCTGTTAGTCTAAGTGGGTTTAGATTATCATTCAAGTCTTGTATTTCCTTATTGATCTTCTGACTAGATTTTCTATCCATTATTGAAATTGGCATACTTTAATATCCTACTTAAATGAAGCACCATCTATTTTTCTCTTTAAATCTGTCAGTATTTGCTACATATAATTTGGGGTTCTGCTGTTAGGTGCATACATATTTATAATTGATACATAATTGTTACATCTTCTTGTTGAATTGACCCCTTTTATCATTATATAATACCATTTTGCCCCTGAAATTACTTTTGACTTGAATTCTGTTTTACCTGATATTAATTTAGCTTCCACAGCTCTCTTTAGGTTACCACTTGCATAACATTTTTTCCCCAACCTTTCACTTCAATCAATTTATGTCTTTTAATTTAAGGTGATTCTCTTACAGATAGCATAGAGTTCGGTCATATATATATATTTGTCAATCTCTGCCTTTGACTGGATAGCATAATCTTTTTATATTTAAAGTCACCGATGATAATGCAGGAATTTCTTCTGCCATTTTGCCATTTATCTTTTGTAAGTCATACATTTTTGTACTTCAATTTCTCTTTTAATTCCTAATTTCATATTTATTTTATTCTGTTTGTTTTACTATAATAAGTGCCTTTTCTTTCCTATCTCAATTTTTGTTTTTTCTATTTTTCTTGTGGTTATCTTGTGGGTAAAGTTTATACTAAATATGTAACAATAATATTTGTTTTGATACCAATTTTATTTCAATATCACACACATATATATTTCTTATACTCCTCTATCCCCCATCTTTTTGTAATTGTTATCACTTATGTCTTTGTACATTGTATATCCCAAACCATTTATTATCTATACTTTTATGCATTTGCATTTTAGCACCTATAGGAAGTAAGAAATAGAGTTATGTACCAAACAATACAGTACAGTAACAGTGGTATTTATAATTACCCAAATGGTTACCTTTACCAGAGGTCTTTATTTCTTACTTTGAATCACTGTCTAGTGTCCTTTTCATTTAGTCTGGAGAACTCCCTTTAATATTGCTGGTAGGGCAGGTCTTGTGGTGATGAACTCCCTTAGCTTTCTTTTTTTTTTAATCTGGTAACGTCTTAATCTCTCCCTCATTGTTGAAAGTCTCACCATGTAAACATTCTTTGTTGTCAGTTGTTTTATTTCAGCAATTTAAGAATTTCAACTCACTACCTTTTTTACTTCCCCTGAGTAAACACAGGGTTTATTAATGAGGAGAAATGTTTCATAAATACATTACTGAGCAATACTCTGAGCAAACAGATCCTGTCTATTAATTTGTTCTTTACAGAAATTTAAGTCCCTCCTCAAATCCACAATCCAGCCTCATATTAAGGAACATTTTCAGAATGAAACATCTACACCCATGTCCCCACTCAAACTATTGAAAACATTTTTTAAAAGTATGGGAAGGAGAGCAGGAAATGACAGTTCTGATTTTCCTTGTTTTGTAATATTAAAATGTATCCTCATCTACCTATTAGATATTAGCTATGTACACTCAACTCAGTGTTGATCAAATGACAAACATCCCCCCAATGACTGCTTTTGATGGTTATGGTGCTGGATTCTAATAAATAAACCATAGGGAAGGCAGTGTTATAAAACTTTAAAAAGATAGCTACCCCCATTTTTCTAACAGTACTGTCTGTGAACTTTACAGCTGCAAACTTATGGTTGTTTTCTCCAACACACCTCAATAATCTTTTCCAGCTTAATCCAATCCTGACTCAGGACATAAATTTGTATTCTCAGTGTCATGTAATACAACTCTATTAGCATAATTCTAACTTTAACTATAATGGATCTCAACATTTTTAAGATCATGAATTTGAAATTAGTAGGGAGAGAATTAAATGATATATTTTTGGTAATATTTTGAAGAAAGGATGAGACATTTTTCAAAGCATGTTTCCCACCTGCTTTTTTTCTTTAGCAGAATCTTCTACCTTCAGTTATAGAAATGAAATGCCCAGTTTGGGAGGTTTTGACTTATTCCAGTTTGGCACACTGTGAGGCATCATGTGTTTGAAAAGACACTAATTCAAAATTTAGTTCAACTAACATTCATCAAGAACAGAGCTGACATCTTTCCTGTTGTCTCTCTCTGGCTGTCTACCAGAAACTGTAGGGTAAGCATTGTCCAAAGTATTCTCAAGCTAAATTGTGCATGTCCCTTGAAGCACATAGCAAATGACCCAAAAATGGAAATCACTGCCTCATTTTGAGAATACTCCCTCAATTTTGTGCTGTCTTCTTACTCTTTTTATAACTCAGCCCAAGCCCATCTTAAAACAAATATGCAAAGTACCGAAGTACCCCCAATTTCATGCTATTTTAAGGTAGTTACAGGTGACTTAGTTTTCTTTTAATAGGAGAAAATTAGGGCAAATTACTAAAGCTGTTTTTATTTGTGTGTGTGTATGGTTGCCTAAAACTGATCTGCAATGGCTGACATAAAATTTATTCAACCACACTGTTTAAACATTAGTCTCTGATGCACAGAAGTACAAAACTCAAACAGCACCCAGACAAGATGCAGGAGAGAAAAACATGACTCTGAGCACAGGTGAGTGGGTGCACCAGGCATGTTGCCTTCTGGCCTGTATTTCATTGTAACTGCTTACATATCAAATCACTTTGCCAGAACACAAAATGAACTTGTGGTTTAGCAGCCTAAAATGTGAATGTACTAAGAGGTGGAAGGACAGGACTAAATCATGCGTTCAGAACTCCATCAGAGACTGAATAATGAAATCAGGGTTAGATATAAATCAAAATCTTATGGTTCCTCATGGTAACCTCCTTAATTTCAAGGCCCAGAAGGATTAAAATCTTTGTTTCCAGTCCTTTGCATGGCACAAATCACAAGCTAAGTACAGCCACCAACAGGATGTGCACTATATCTGTAGGAGTGAACTGGATTTTTTCAGAAGAAAGGACCAGACAGGGTTGTCAATGTCTTTGGAGAAGCAGCTTCACTGTCCAAATGCCTTAAAAGCAGAACTAGAAATTCAGTTCAGAAGAGAAATGAATGACCGAGGACAAAGGCAGCCTGACTCTTGCTCAAGGTATTATTTCAGTTTCCTTTGTTAGTTAAGAAAGGATTTACTTGCTTTGGGCAAAAAGAAAAAAAGCCTCCATAAGAGAATCATGCTTGGGATGTACAATATTTTCTTTTGAAACAATTATTTGGGAAATTTGGACACAACTGTGAGAATGCAGATTTTACTTAGGTACAAAGCCATCTTTGATTTTTACACACTTGAAGAACCTAAATTCAGGGGAATCTGTTTTCACTAATGATCTCAGTATACAATTCAACCATCTCCCTGGTTCTGTAGATCAAATGATCCCTTTCTTTTCTTTCCTTCTCTAAGACTCATCAAAGCATCACTAGCCAGCTGCTTAAAAGGCCAAATGCCTTCTCTGCTTTTGCCCTCCTCTCCAATGCTTTCCTAAAACCATGTCCCCTCCAACATAGAGTGCTATTTTGGCAAAATAGAATGCAAGGTTTTATTTGATACCACTCCTTACAAGGCAGTAAGCATTCCAATTTGACTAGCCCTGGTGAAAAATGACACAAGAGACTATAAAGTGTTTTCAGAAAATCCACACATGTGGAGAAAGGACTGTAAGGTTTAACTCTAAACAGTCCAGAAACAATGCCATTAACCTATCCAATGCCACTTCTCTGCTTGTCCTTTGGCATGAGAAATTAAGACTAACCATGGTGCCCATTTCTAGAATGTGAAGATGATACCAAGGAAGTCCAAAGGTGATTTGGCAGGAACAGCGCTGTCATCTTAAACTTGTAGTCTTTGCTTTAGTTTCTGCTACAGAAAACACCAGAGACATCCAAGGCCACCCTGTCCCCTAGAACCAGAACTTGCAGCTGACCAATTCAATCCATCTGTTACCATTTAGAATTGATTGTGCTGTTTTTCTATCTTTCTAAAAACAAGTTTCACATATTGTGTTGAAAATTACAAGTGGCAGAGAGGCATCCTGTCTTTCTCCAGCACCGAGTCCACCCAAACTGGTGAGTGCACTGCTCCATGGTGACCAGGATGCTCAGGAGCTGTGGGTCCATGGGGTCCAGATGAGGCCCAGGGATCACTGGGGTGATGGAGTCATGGGCCATGGCAGGTTTTAAGGCAGACTTCAGCACACTGTTCGTTAGATAGTTTACTCTGTTGCAAGTAGAAACCTGAATGATATAGAACTGACAGAGAGGGGCAAGAAAGTTTCTCTTGTCTAGCAAGGGGTTCCCAAAGCTTTTGGCATTATCAAGGAGGATGAGTATCCTAGCACCTTCATTACCTTGAAAGTTCTTGTAGTGATGGTGGTCAGCATTACTAATCAGATAAACTAAACTGCATTGATCATATCCAGGAGGCATAGGCTAGAATCATAAGGAGACATTTTCTTCACAGCATTGCAGTAGCTCTCATCATACTCCCACCTGGACAATTTGCCCTCTCTGCAAGTTCTGCCTCATGGGCATCAGTGTTTCTGCAGAGGCCACACATCTGGAAGCCAGAGTGTGACAGATCCCTCCACTGTGTCTCCATCAGCACAAGCTGGCTTTGTTTCTTGGCAGTAATAACACTTACCATAGAAGCAAATATTGTTTCCTACATTTAAGTAGGTGCTCAACAGCTGCTCCCTGACAACAGGCTTGATCTCTGTCCAGAGTTTAACAAATCTGCCAATTACTAAGGTGGCTCAGCAGAAGCCCAGAATCCTGTCCAAATGAAAGTCTGCTACCTCTGCATTATGTCTCTCATAATTGGCATATGATTCCCCTTCTACCATATAGTCTCAGCTATACTGCTTAGGTTTGAAGACAGTTTTCTGACCTCTGTTGAGTATCAGAAAGGCTTTCAGTTGTGTCCCTTTATAACCCACATCAGCTTTAATGATTTTCTTCATGGTCATGGTATGCATGATTGCCCCCAGTTCTGGTGTCTCTTCAGGGTACACTTCTTGGGGAACCACCTATTGGGCTGCAATCTCCCAGGGAGACTGCAAGGCACAGTCCAGCTTGGGCCAAACAGATCCCAGCTATCATTCAATGAAAATTCCTCTGGTCCTTTTGATTGGCAGCTGATGTATCTAAATGATCAATCAGAAAAAATTCAGTGAACATAAAGTTGACAAGGATAATTGCTGACATCATGATTCACTGCTTTAGCTTCATGTTGATCTCTTTTCCTTTTCTCCTGACTCAATCTCTCACTTATCAAGGAGAGCAGGTGGTGATGTTAGCAAGGAGATTCCATGATCATACACACTGGCCCATGTCTTCTCTGTAGCACCTCCTGCAATTCCTGCCAGGCTGTAAGCTCACTCCATGGCCACTGCACTGTGCAGTGTGGCATGGCCCCCAGGGACCCCCATCACCTCCACTACTGCTGGGAAGGGGCAACTGCCCACTGTGCTCACTGCCCCCATCCACTGCTGCCACTGCAGCTCCTGCCCACACCTGGCCCAGTTGTTCCTCGGCCACCTCTCCCAGTGCTGAGACACAGCCACACATCACACCAGATTTTGGCCAGCAAAGAGAGGTCACAGGAACTCTACAGTTTCAGTGACAATAGTTCAAATTCAGCCTGTGCTAAGAGGCAAAAGAGCTTCTGAGGACAGTGAAGTCGCAGAACAGTGCCAACTGCTGGACAGGCCAGAAAGTTCAAGGGAAATGAAGGGCTTTTAAAAGATTCTCCACAACCTATCTTAGGACAACTGGAGCTGGTCTACATCCTCTGCATGGAATCCAGGCCCTGTTTTGGCTGAGGAATACAGATGTCCCAACAGTTAAATCAGTGCCCTAAAAAAGACCAAGGTCTTGCTGTCCTGTGAAAAAAAGAGCATCACTGTGGGTCAACAGGCTTCTTTTACCATATAGAGAAATCTTGCCATGGTGCCCAGTGCCTACCCCTCCTGAGACAGTTTGCCGAAGGCATTGGTTTTGGGGGCAGACTGGTGACCCAGCAAACCTGACAACTGCAAAGAAAAGCAGATGATCAGATATGGAACAAAACTGTTCAACAAGACGACCCTAGGAAAACAGAAAATGACCTTCAGAATAAACTAATTAAAAAACTCAGATGCTTAGATACCAGCAAAAAAGCATGAAGATATGGCTTAGTCAAAGGAACAAACTAATACCTCAGCTGAGATACAGGACTTGAAACAAGTAATTAAGGATGTTCAAACAGGTCTTCTAAATCAAATCAGTGAACTGGAAGAAAACATGGAAAAAGAGATGAAGGATAAAAAGAAGACACAGGGTGTCCATATAGAAGAATTTGAAAACTTGAAAAATAAATGACAGAACTTAAGGGAATTAAAGGCAAAACAGAAGAGATCAAAAACAAAAGGGAAACACATAACAGTTCACTAATCCTTTCTCAACTCTCTTTTCAGATCTGCTGTTGTGTGTTTCCATTTTGTTTTTCATTTCTTCTGTTTTGCCTTTCATTCCCTGTTAAGATATCCAAAACCCTAAACACAAAACAGATAGGTTTAATTGTAAAAAAAAAAAAAAAAAGAAAAAAAAAAACAGTTCAACATCAAAGCAAGTTGCTGTTTGTGGGGTAGTGTATGGGAATCCTCTATTTTAAGGATGATTTTTTTGTAAACACACAGCTTTTCTAATAAAAATAAAGAAAGAACAGATAGGGAAAAATGGAAAAATATGTGCAGGGTCTTAGGGAACTGAATGACAACATTAAGTGCATGAATATATTTGTCATGAGTATCCCTGAAGGAGAACAGAAGGGAAAAGGCGCAGAAAGATTAATGGAGGAAATAATCAATGAAAATTTTCTGACTCTTAAGAAAGACATAAAATTACAGGTACAAGAAATGCAGCATACCCCAAAAAGAATAGATCCAAATAGACCTACTCCAGGACACTTATTAATCAGATTGTCAAATGTCAAAGATAAAGAGAAAATTCTGAAAGCAGCAAGAGAAAAGCAATCCATCACATACAAGGGAAGCTCCATAAGACAAAGTGCAGATCTTTCAGCAGAAACCATGGAGACAAGAAGGCAATGGTATGATATATTTAAGATACTGAAAGAGAACTACTGCCAACCAAGAATCCTATATCCAGCAAAACTGTCATTCAAAAATGAGGGAATGTTTAAAATACTTACACGAATCCAGACACTGACAGAGTACATGAACAAGAGATCTGCTATACAAGAGATAATAAAGGGAATGATACAGGCAGATAGGAAAAGACTAGAGAGACAGTTTTGGAGAGGAGTGTAGAACTGAAGATTAGCAGTAAAGGTAAATAAAAGGGTAAAGAGAAAGAAAAAATAAAATATGAAATATAAAATTAAAAATATGGTTTAAGGAAGTGCTGCCTTCACTCTAATCACGTTGTGTCAATGAATTAAAATCCCAATCAAAAAAAGATCAGAAGAATACACAAAATAAAAGGATCCATAATATACTGCTAGAAAGAGACTCACTTAAGACATAAGGACTAAAACAGATTGAAATTGAAATGTTGGAAAAAGATGTTTCATGTAAACATCAATCAGAAAAGAGTGTGGGTAGCTATACTAATATGAGACAAATTAGAATTCAGATTTAAAACAACTATAAGAGACAAAGAAGGACACTATGTAGTAATAAAGGGAAAATCCATCAAAAAGATATAACATTCATAAATATATTTGCACCAAGCCAGATTCCAAAAATACATGAGCCAAACACTGGCAACACTGAATAGAGAAGTAGATTCTTCAACAATAATAGTTAGAGACTTCAGTACTCAACTCTCATTAATGGATAGAATACCTAGACAGTGAGATTTTGAATAATATGACAAATGAACTAGACTTAATACATTACAGAACACTGCACCCAACAACAGCAGAATATATATTTTTCTCAAAATGCTCATGGATTATTCTCCATCATAGACCACAGTTTGGGTCACAAAGCAGGTCTCAGTAAATTTAAAAAGATTGAAATTACACAAACAATTTCTCAGATCATAATGGAATGAAGTTGGAAATCAATTGTGATGGTTGGGTTCATGTGTCAACTTGGCTAGGTGGCCTAGCTGTCTGGTCAAGCAGGCACTGGCCTGACAATTGCTGTGAGGATATTTGAGGCTGGTTAATAAACCAACGGGCTGGTTTGTCGGATCATCAGTCAATTGACTGCAGCTGACTGATGACTCATAAAGGGGCATGCTTCCACAGTGAGAGAATGCAATTGGCTGGATTTGGTCCAGGTGATCAGCCAGTTTGTTGGATCATCAGTCAATTGACTGCGGCTGACTGATGACTCATCAAGGGGTGTGCCTTCCACAATGAGAGAATGCAATTGGCTGGATTTGGTCCAGGTGATCAGTTGGCGGCTTATAAGCCGGATGGTTAGAGAACCTTCACTTTTTCTTCAGCTGCTCAGTGAAGCATTTCCTGCGGAGCTCGTCGAAGTTGCCGGTTCCTTTCCTGAGGAGTTCGTCAAAGTTGTCGGTTCGTTTCCCGAGGAGATCGTCGGATGTCTTCCTTGGAGTTGACAGCTTGTTGACGGCTCTGCAGAATTTGGACTCCTGCGCTCCCGCAGTTGCGTGAGTCACTTTTACAACATGATAATCAGAGACATCTCTCATTGATTGTGTTTCCAAGGAGAACCCTAACTAATACATCAATAAAAGGCAGAAGGTTGGAAAATTTACAACTATATGGAGGCTAAACAACACCCTCTTAAACAACCAGCAGGTCAAGGAAGAAATTACAAGAGGAATCAATAAATATCTCAAGGAAAATGAAATTGAAAACACAACATATCAAAACTTATGGGAAGTAGCAAAAGCAGTGTTGAGAGGGAACTTTGTTGCCCTAAATGCCTATATTAAGAAAGAAGAAAGAGCAGAAATTGAGAAATTAAATGCCCACTTGGAAAACTAGAGAAACAACACCGAATGCAACCCAAAGCAAACAGGAAGAAAGAAATAACAAAAAATAGAGCAGAAATACATGAAATTGAGAACACGAATACAATAGAATGAACAAAACTAGAAGTTAGCTCTTTGAGAAATTCAATAAAATGGATGGATCCTTAGCTAAGCCAACAAAGAAACGAAGAGAGAGGATGCAAATAAATAAAATTAGAAACAGGATGGGGGTGCATAACTACTGACCCCACAGAAATAAAGGAAAGAATGAGAAGATACTGTGAATAAATTCTAATATATTTATAGTTATATTTTTAACTAGAAGCCTTAAACAAAATGGACAACTTCCTAGAAAAGCAAGAACACCAACATTGACTTTAGAAGAGATATAGACCTCAGCAAACCAATCACAAGTGAAGGCATTGCATCAGTCATTTAAAAACTCCCAAAAAAAGAAAAGTCCAGGGCCAGATGGCTTCACATGTGAATTCTACCAAGCACTCAAGAAAGAATTAGTACCAATCCTGCTCAAACTCCTCAAACAAATTGACTGTGCTGCTATGACTGTGGCAAATACAATGTTAAATAAGCCTTTGACAAACTCCAAAAGAGGAATCTTGAATCTTAAATCTTGAAGCAAATACATGCCTAGTATTTCTGACAAATCTGCATTTGAAAATCAGCCCCTGGCTTGTTTGTGAGCTCTTGCAGAGACTGAATGCCTGACCATGGGCACTGAGATACAATATATTGAAATACAATATATACAATATATACAATATATACAATATACTGAGATGCCCAGTATATTGTGATAACAACAAAAATATAACTGAATATTGAAAGCAGTATTATACCATTAAATGGAACTGGTGTGTATAAGATCAGGCAAGAGCATGTCCAGGCAAACAAAATAATTGTCTCAGCATGTGTCTTAGAATGTCATGGAACCTATAAATGTCTTTCAGTCAGTCTTCCTCAAACCCTAACTATGCTCTTGTGGGAAACTCCAGGTGAACGAAGAGAAAAAAATACTCAGTGCCACTGTCAATATGAGTCTACTTGATATTTCAGCAGCAGCAGGAGGTGGTCTCTGATATAGCTCCACTTGGAGATGACTATGAAATATAGGGAGGAAGCAAAATCTTCTGAAAGTGCAGATCATTGAATAGCACATCTGGATACCTACTTTCTTTTGATAAATGGCTTGAGATGCAGATATACAGATTCATGGGCACCAGGATTGACTGGTTGCTTAAAACATGGGAAGAATCTGATTTGTAGATCAGTGATAAGATCTGCACTAGAATTATGTGGAGCCACCTCTAGAAATAAGCACTAAGAATTAAGATATTCATATTCAATGGGGATGCCACCAGAAGGAATTCACTGCAGAGAAGTGTGTTAGTGATCAGGAGAATTGGATGAGCTTTCCTGGGGATTTCATTCTCTTTCTACAGACACATCACAACTTTATCAAAGAATCATGTACATGGGAACAATGGTGGATTGGACAGACTATTCATAAATTCTCATGGTGGACTTATCTTCACTAAGACTAATCTGGCTATTGTAGCTGTCATATGCTCAATTATTAACAGCAGAAACCCATTATGACAGCATTAAGGGTCTAGCCAGTCACAAAACAGCAGAATGATTGTATTGGTCACCTCCATTTGGAGAATTCATCAGTTTCCCCTCACAGGAAATATATTAATTCCAGATGGTAGACTGATTTTCCTCTCTCTGTAATATATCTGCCAGCTTCATGAAATGGGGAAATGAAGACGTTTTAGTCATCATCACAATACTGATCTTTCCTCTTTTCCCTAGCCATGTGATCTCACTGAGTACTATTGAATGACATACTGAGTTCTGTCAGTAGCATCCAATCTTATATTTACAGAACAGAATAGCCCTTTGAGTTCTAAGCATGATATTTCTGTCTAGAGTTCAAGTAGAAATCTAAAACAATATGCAGAAAAAAGAACTCTTAACAGCCTTCTCTGACACAGTGTTAATGGGTGGCATGAACAGAATGTACCACAAGGCCAAGATGAACCTGATTCCAGTTGATTTCAAAATACAATGTGCACTGAGGAGAAAGGAAAGGTGTATATATTGTGTGGCAGTTATCTGTGTGCACTAGGCGGCCTGTGTCTGAAACCAAAGAAGATGCCTGAGGGTATCTCAGGGCAAGGGATGGCCAGCTCGTTTTTCAGTGAGTCTTAGTTTATTGCTGCCTTCTAATTGCAGTGAACATACTGATGTTAAAGCAAAGATAAACATTTCTTCACAAAATGCAATATTAATTCAAAATGCAATAAAATTAATTCAACACCAATGTCAATATGGATCACACATTTTGTAATTTAATAAATATATTTTCTGCATTCAGAAAATGTTACAAAATTTATTTTCATTGTTAGTCATACACAATCAAGAGGAAATACATTTCCCATCATAGATATCTTTATACTTGTCGTATGTTCCAAATATATCAGTTGAAAATATATAGGAATTTCAGAATTGTCAGTGAGCCATTTAGAGGCCACTTATAACCTTAAAACTCTATAAAATAAGTTAAACCTTCAAGTAGGTATGTTATTTGGGTTACAAGAAGGTAAGGGCCAAAAACTTTAAAAGATATAGCAATTAACAAAAATTGACTAAAGTATAAATGTTTGCCTTAGCTTCAAGAATCACATTTATAATATTTAATAAACCATATTCTTGGTCAAACAGGTCATCTAATATCTTATATCCATGGCACAATGAGAATATATTGAGGAGTTTACCTTTTTAGAAGTTAGGGCCTGGAAAAAATATAATAATCTTATTTTCACAGTAAATATTTCTTCTGTTTTCTCACAACAAATTATACCTTTGATTATATATGCTGATAAGAGATTATGAATATTAGTGATTTTTAAATTTAATGTCAACAATTAATGCTGAGTTTTTCAATTGAGTGGTTGATTAAAAGTATCAAAAAAATAGTAAAATTCTTCTATATGTTTTCATAGTTTTTCTCCCTAAATGATGTGTTCAACTTTAAAAAGTTGATGATTCAAGGCTACTGGTTTATAGTTTGACAGTTTCAGGGATTTACTTCTAGCTATTCCAATTCATTAGAACCTAAAAATGTTTGTCTATTTGGTGCATAAGAGTGCCCTTCAGAGTGACCTCTTGGCTCCTTTTGGAATCTCTCAGCCACTGAAGCTTTATTTCATTTCCTTTCACATCCACCTTTTGGTCAGGAAGGTGTTCTCCATCCCATGATGCCAGGTCTAGATTCCTCCCTGGGAGTCATATTCCACATTGCCAGGGAGATTTACACCCCTGAGAATCAGGTCCCATGTAGGGGGGAGGGCTGTAAGTTCACCTGCTGAATTGGCTTAGCTAGAGAGAGAAGGCCACATCTGAGCAACAAAGAGACATTCAGGGGGAGGCTCTTATGCACAATTATAAGCAGGTTTAGCCTCTCCTTTGTCACAGCAGGCTTCACAAGGGCAAGTCCCATGATAGAGGGTTTGACATATTAAACCACCAGTCCTCAATGTTTGTGAGCACATCAGCAACCTTGGATGATTGTATAGTATGTGAATAAATCTTAACAATAATAAAAAAAAAAAAACTAAGAAAAGTTGATGAAATTCTGTTCTTGAGAAAAAGTAATGGTTCACTGATTCTCTTTATTGTTTGAAAGAGTGGTACTGCAACCAGGTGAGGTTGTGGGCAGCTGGCCTGAGGTGCTTGGCTCCTTTGTGGTGCATAACAAACTCTATCCAGAAGACTGCTCAGTCCAGGGGCTTCACAGACTGATCATGGTAGATCCTTGATAACCTCATAGCATTTTCTTTACAACTAGAAGGCAAATACACACAGAGAAATTAGGATTTTTTTCATTGCAGATATGTATGTGATGCATATTATAAAAGTTATACAAGACAAGGGTCACAGAAATGTTGAGGAAAAGATTTTTTTCTTGCTTTCAGATGTACTTTGCTAGTTATGTAACTTTTAAAAAGGTATAAAGGGAAAGATGAGGGAGAAATAGATTCTTAGCAGGTATGTGCACTTGAGAACAGAGGAAAAAGTGGAATAAACAGTTATGCATATGTCATAGTTTTTCTAGGAAAAAATTGTGACATGTATGAGCTACAGTTTCCAGGCCTATCCAAAATTCCAGGCAATGAATGTCCCAGATAGTGGGACAAGATCCATTAAAAAGTTCATAAGCACATCCTATAAGTTCTGTTTGGTTGAAGAGGGCTGACACGGGAAACTGGTGGTCAATGTTACCAAGTCAGTTTCTTAGTTTCCAAGTCATGACACTGTGATACTTCTTGATTTGCACTCACTTGTGTGTTTGTGATGAAAGGATAGTATCTCTTTTATTAGTACCAAGATAGGATGCACAAAAAACTAATTTAAGTCTAATTGAATGTCAATAAAAACACCTTCTTAAAGGGTCTCTGATAAAATTGGGAATCACAGCAGAAATGGTCATACAGTTAATATCTCTAATTATTTCCCAACAGCACAAGACAGAAGTCTCTGTATTTGAAAGGCAAGACATGTTTACTCTTGAAGTTTCCTGGTGACTGACACAGAAATAGGAAGTCTTCCTTTGCTTTGGGCTGGAAGTAAAAGTTCTGGCTTAATGATATGAATATTAGAGAAAGGGTTGGTTCATGAAAACATATCCAAATATGGATAGGACATTCTTGGGTCTGGGGAGAAGGGAATGTAATCCTCATTCACAAGTGAACATGGTACTCTAGGCCCAGCATCAGGGACTAATTACTTGTGTGATTCTTATTAGCATGTAATGAGAAAGAATTGCCATGTTCCCTCACAATTGGACTGAATCATATGTAAGATTAAAATGGTACTCTATATAACTAAGTGTAATGTATTTCTGATAAACTATAGTGGTGATGAAAGCCTGTCTCTTGAAATTAGATATTTTTCAAAGCTTTTCTATTTACAATAGAGGTTCATAATTGTATATATACACATACAGGATTGATAAAATGGTATATGTGAAACCAAGTAACAACAGAGTATGCCTTCCTGATAATGTGGTAAAACAAGCAGGGATAATGCTCATATTAAAATAGATTACTTTATTATTTTATGTATTAATACACATTGCCTTAAAATGATATCTTATGATATTCTAATAATTGATACTAATTTGATATATATATATTTACATATATATACAAACATTTGTGTTCTTTTTATTTATGGAATAAAAGAATGGGACATAAATACAAATACATATATATTACCCTATACTCCTGTGTTCCCATGTAATTTGAGGGATAGGATTTGGTTTAGGGTTAACATTAAGGTATTTTCTTGGAAAAAGCTATTAGTACAAGTGAAACTGAACTGTTTGCTGCAACATTCTTCAGATTGAAAACATTTCAAGGAGCATTCCTTATAATGAGGTGGAATGAAAAAAATGACACAACAAAGCAGCTGTCAATAAAAACACCTTCTATCATCTGATGGAATGGTAATACTCTAAAATGTTAGAAATCAATTACAACATTCATGAACATCCAAAAACTATAGTAATACTTGGTACCCCTTCCTCACTTTTGAATTAGATGTCTATAATTTCCTGAAAATTATGACTTATATATGCATCTATTAATATGAGTTCATTAATTAAAAAGTGGATGAGATGGAAAAGGAACAACTAAGGGTAACTCTTTATGATTAATCCAAGACAGGTGTTATCTTGCTTATTAGAAATGAATTCCTTACCTTCTTGATTTAATAAAACCTGATAAAAGGGTATTAACAGATGGTTTTAAGCAACAAACTTTTATTTAAAAACTACACAAATTCCAAGTTCATCTTCTCCTTTACTCCCTGAATTTCAGGTATCAGAAAAGTGAATGAAGTATTATATCCACTCTTCAAGTTTTGGCTATGAAGAAAAACATAATTGAGTCTAAGGTAATATGAAGGCAAGTTTAAATATAATGCAACATTACAATATCAGAGCAAATGCTTTTAAATCAGGATGTAAATCATGACCTGAAAACTACAAAACCATGTACAAATTAACATGAAAGGTGAAGAATGCGGGGAGAAATAATACAAAATTCAAAGAAGAGAGGATTTAAAGTGTAATAAGAATGTGAACTTAAAAAATAAGAGACCAAAAGTCAGATGATAAAACAACAGGTGATAAAGTATATTTGAGAATTATAAAAATAAATTGTTAAAATAACACTTTACTGAGGGTTTTTTAAGATGGTAGATTGGGAGAGTCAGGACAAAAAAAGTCTATGTGAAAAACACTAGTTAAAAGACATAAAGTGCTCCAGAATACCAGTTCCATGAATGCACTGGGTGGACAAGGACTGCTAAATCCACAGGGACCATGCACTTGGTGAAATCTAGAGTCTGCATTCTAAAACAGGTGAGTAAGTCTGCTGGAGAACTGGCAGACATACCACAGTTAGGAGAAAGTGGGGAATGGTGTTTGAAATTGGATTAGTTTACAAATCCAACAGCAGCTGCAGATCTGGCAGTGAGAACTGCACAGTCCAGCACAGTGGGAAAGTCTTCTCAAAACCTAAGAACATGCCTCAGTATCTGTTGTGGGTGATACCTTTCACACAGCCACAGCTAGTTGTCCTAGAACTAGGAAGGCAGAGGTCCGTGAAAAGGGGAGAATAACCATGTCCCATTCAGCCATCTTTTCAGCAGGCTGTGAACGTCCCTGCAGGGCACCATGGCCCCGATCTATGCTGCACATCCCAGCATGGTGGGAACTGTTTCTCACACCCTGCACACACATCTCAGTATCTGGCAAGGGTGATAGCCTTTTGCACACCCACAGCTAGTTATCCTGGAGCTAGGAAGCAGAGGTCTGCAAAAAGAGGAAATTACCATGT
This sequence comes from Choloepus didactylus, assembly GCF_015220235.1. Classification (NCBI taxonomy): domain Eukaryota; kingdom Metazoa; phylum Chordata; class Mammalia; order Pilosa; family Megalonychidae; genus Choloepus; species Choloepus didactylus. The sequence continues at coordinate 73,332,192 of NC_051309.1, forward strand.
GCCATTTAGCCATCTTTTCAGTAGGCTGGGAACACTCCTAAGTGATGCAGCAACCCAGAGCTTCACTTAGAGACTTCGTTCAACTGTGCTATAACACCATCTTCCCTCAGCAGAGGCCCTAGAAGGGCAAGGCTTGGAAGAGACCCACAAAGAAGTCCCAGGGACCATACACCAATTCCAGGGACTTGTGGGTCCATGGCAGAGACAGACTGTGAGAAGACTGAACTGAAAGTTTGGACTCCTACAGAAGCTTTAAGTCTTCAGGAGCACCAGGGAAATTTGATTATTAAAGCCACCTTCCCTTCCTAACCACTCAGACAGAACCCCCCATATTCAGGGCATGCAGCACCAAATACACATGGAAATTGGGTGCACCAATTGGACCCCTACAAGATTCAGACCCCCACTCACCACAGTGACAAAGTTGGGAGAACTGGCTTGAGGTGAATGGTGGCTTGCAGATGCCACCTGCTGATTAGTCAGAGAAAGTGTACTCCACCAAGCTGTAGCTCTGACAATTAGAGATACTTGTTCAAATAAGCCTACATATTCTGAATGAACCCTAACAAGATAACCAAATGCCAAGAGGCCAAAAACAACAGAAAATTTTAAAGCATATGAAGAAACCAGAAGATATAGATAACCCAAAGCCAAACAACCAAATCAAATATTATAGGAGACACAGAACTTGGAGCAATTAATCAAAGGACTAATAACAAACAATTAGATCATGGCACAGGATATAAAGGACATGAAGAAGACCCTAGAAGAGCAAAAATAAGAATTTACAAAAGTTAAAAAAGAAAAGATGATCCTATGGAAATAAAAGAAACTGTTGATCAAATTGAAAAGATTCTGGATACTCACATTACTAAATTAGAGGCAGCTGATCAGCAAATCAGTGAGCTCAAAGAGGACAGAACAGAAAGTGAAAGAGCAAAAGAAAGAATGGGGAAAATCCAAAATATCAAAATGGATCTCAGGGATATGATGGACAACATAAAACACACAAATACAATAACCATTGGTGTTCCAGAACGGAAACAGAAGGGTAAAGTTCTAGGAAGAGTATTCAAAGAAACTGTTGGGGGAGACTCACCAAACCTTCTAAACAACATAAATTAAAAAAATCATAGATGTCCAATGAAATCCAAACAGAATAAATCCAAATAAACACATTCTGAGACATAATCTGATCAGATTGTCAAATGCTGAAGAGAAGGGGCAAGTTTGAAAAGCAGCAATAGAGAAGCAATTCACCACTTACAAAGGAAACATCATAAGACTAAGCAGTGACTACTCAGCAACCACCATGGAGGTGAGAACACAATAGTAAGACATTAAAATTCTGAAAGAGAAAAATTGCCAACCAAGAATTCTTTATCCAGTAAAGTTCTTTGTCAAATTTGAAGGAGAGCTTAAATTTTTCACAAACAAACGCTGAGAGAATTTGCTAGCAAGAGATCTGCCCTAGTTGAGATACTAAAGGGAGCTCTACTGACATAGAAACAAAGAAAGGAGCGGTATGGATATAGGTTCAGAACTAAAGAGATTTAGTAAGGGTATGTTAAAGGACATTAAGAGAGAGAGGGGAAATCATATCTGTCAAATATAAACCAAGCAATAGGATGGCTGATTCAAGAAATGCCTTCACAGTAATAACATTGAACATAAATAGATTAAAATCCACAATTAAAAAACATAGATTGGAAAGATGGATCAAAAAATAAGAACCATCAATATGTTGCATACAAGAGACTAAACTTAGACACAGGGAGACAAAGAAATTGAAAGTGAAAGGATGGAAAAAATATTTCATGCAAGCTACAACCAAAAGAAAGCTACAGTAGCAATATTAATCTCAGATAAAATAGACTTTAAATGCAAGGATGGTATGAGAGACAAAGAAGCCCACTACATAATAATAAAAGGGGCAATTCAACAGGAAGAAATAACAATCATAAATGTTTATGTAAAGGTGCCCCAAAATACATGAGACAAACATTGGCAAAACTTAAGGAAGCAATAGCTGCTTCCACAATAAGTGTGGGAGACTTCAATACAAAACTTTCTACTGTAGATAGATCAAGCAGACAGAAGGCTAGTAAGGAAACTAAAAACCTAATCTGGTAAATGAATTAGAATTAACAGACATATATAGAACATTACATCCCAAATCATGAGGATACACATTCTTCTCTAGTGCACATGGAACTTTTTCCAGAATAGATCATCTGCTGGGCTATAAAAGAAGCTTCAATAAATTTAAAAAATTTGAAATTATTCAAAGCACATTCTCTGATTACAATGTAATACAATTAGAATTCAGTAACCATCAGAGACTTAGAAAATTCACAAATACCTGAAAGTTAAACAACACACTCCTAAACAATCAGTGGGTTAAAGAAGAAATAGCAACAGAAATTGCTAAATATATAGAGATGAATGAAAATGAGAAGACAACATATCAAAACCTATAGGATGCTACAAAAGCAGTACTGAGGGGGAAATTTATAGCTCTAAATGCATACATTAAATAGGAAGAAAGAGCTAAAATCAAAGAACTAATGGAGCAACTGAAGAAGCTAGAAAATGAATAGCAAACTAATCCTAAACCAAGTTGAAGAAAAGAAATAACAAGGATTAAAGCAGAAATAAATGACATAGAGAATAAAAAAATAGAATAAGTAACAGGAAAATTTGGTTCTTTGAGATCAACAAGATTGGCAAGCCTCTAGTTAGACTGAGAAAATTAAAAAGAGAGAAGACCCAAATAAATGAAATAATGAATGAGAGAGGCAACATTACTGTGGATCCCAAAGAAATTAAAAAAAAAAAAATTGAGGATACTATGAACAACTGTATGCCAACAAACCAGACAATGTAGAAGAAATGGAAAATTTCCTGGAAACATATGAACATCCCATACTGACCAGCAAAAAATAGTACACCTCAATCAACCATTCACAAGCAAAGAGGTCCAATCAGTCATCAAAAATCTTCCCACAAATAAATGCCCAGGGCCAGATGGTTTCACAGGGGAATTTGACCAAACCTTCCAAAAAGAACTGACACCAACCTTATTTAAAATCTTTCAAAACTTTGAAGAAAATGGAGCACTACCTAGCACATTTTATGAAGCTTGCATCACTCTAATACCAAAACCAGTTAAAAATGCTACAAGAAAGGAAAACTACAAGCCAATCTCCCTAATGAATATGGATGCAAAAATTCTCAACAAAATATGTGCAAATCAAATCCAAAGACAGAATAAAAAAATCATACACCATGACCAAGTGGGGTTCATCCTAGGCATGCAAGTATGGTTTGACATAAGGAAATCAATCAATGTATTAAAAAACATGAACAAATCAAAAGGGTAAAATCAAATGGTCATCTCAATAGATGCTGAAAAAGCATTTGGCAAAATCCAAAATCCTTTCTTGATAAAAACACTTCAAAAGGTAGGACTTGAAGGAAACTTCCTCAATATGGTAAAGAGAATATATAAAAAACGCACAGCCAGCATAGTACTCAATGGCAAGACTCTGAACACCTTCCCTCTAAGATCAGGAATGAGAAAAGATGCCTGCTGTCACCACTGTTATTCAACATTGTGCTAAAGGTGCTAGCCAGAGCAATCCAGCAAGAAAAAGAAAACAGCATCCATATCAGAAAGGAAGGTGTAAAACTGTCATTATTTGCAGATGATGTGATCTTATATCTGGAAAACCCTGATAAATCAATGACACAGATACTAGAGTTCATAAACAAATTTAGCAAATTAGCAGGTTAAAGATTAATGCATGTAAATCAGTAATGTTCCTATGCACTAGAAATCACCTAACTGAAGAGACACTGAAGAAAAAGATTCCATTTTCAATAGCAACTAAAAAAATCAAGTAGCTAGGAATAAACTTAACCAAAGATGTAAAAGACCTATACAAAGAAAACTATGTAACTTTACTAAAAGAAATAGAAAGGGATCTAACAAGATGAAAAAATTCCTTGTTCATGAGTAAGAATGCTAACTGTCATTAAGATGACAATTCTACCCAAACTCATCTACAGATTCAATGCAATCCCTATCACAATTCCAACAACCTACTTCACAGACCTGGAAAAGCTAGTAATCAAATTTATTTGGAAAGGGAAGATGCCTCAAATTGCTAAAAACATTCTAAAAAAGAAAAATGAAGTGGGTGGACTTACACTCCCTGACTTTGAAGCCTATTATAAAGCCACAGTAGTCAAAATAGCATGGTACTGACACAAAGATAGACATATTGATCAATGGAATTGAATTGAGAATTCAGAGACAGACCCCCAGGTCTACAGTTGACTGATCTTTGATAAGGCCCCCAAAGCCACTGAACAGGATCATAACAGTCTTTTCAACAAGTGGGTCTGGGAAAGTTGGATATCCATATCCAAAAGAAAGAAAGAGGACCCCTACCTCATAACCTACACAAAAATTAACTCAAAATAGGTTAAAAGCCTCAGCATATGAGACAGGACTGTAAAACTCCTAGAAGAAAACATAGGGAATCATCTTCAAAACCTTTTATTAGGAGGTCACTTCCTAGACCTTACACCCAAAGCATGAGCAACAAAAGAAAAAATAGATGAATTGGCACTCCTCAAACTTGGAAGTTTCTGTACCTCAAAGAAATTTGTCAAAAAGGTGAGGAGGCAGCTAACTCAATGGGAAAAATATTTGGAGACCATGTATCTGACAAAAGACTGATATCTTGCATACATAAAGAAATCCTACAACTCAATGACAGTAGCACCAACCACCCAATTTTAAAATGGGCAAAAGATATGAAAAGACAGTTCTCTGAAGATGAAATACAAGTGGCCAAAAAACACATGAAAAAACTTCTCAGCCCCACTAGCTATTATGGATATGCAAACTAAGACCACAATGAGATACTATCTCACACCAATTAGATTGGCTCCCGTTAAACAATTAGGAAAGTACAAATGCTGGAGAGGATGTGGAGAAACTAGAACTCTTATCCATTGTTGGTGGGACTGTATAATGGCTTAGCTGCTCTGGAAGGCAGTCTGCCAGTGCCTTAGAAAACTAGGTAAAGAGTTACCCTTCAATCCAGCAATCACACTTCTTGGTTTATACCTGGAAAGGCATATCTGCACATCAATATTCATAGCAATAATATTCACAGTTGCCAAGCAGTGGAAACAACTCAAATGTCCTTCAAAAGATGAGTGGATAAATGAAATGTAGTATATACACACAATGGAATACTAAGGGGCAGTAAGAAAGAATGATGTTGTGAAACATATCACAACATGGATGAACCTGGAAGACATAATGCTGAGCAAAATAAGCTGGCATGAAAAGACAAATATTATATGTTACCACTAATGTGAACACTGAAAAATGTAAAATAAATGGTTCACAATGTAGAATTTAGGGGATCTAGCAATAGATAGCGAATAGTGAAGGAGGAACAATAACCTAATAAGAACAGATAAGTTATCATGGGTAAATTTAACATTCTGGGAATGCTCAGGAATGGCTAATGTTTGTTAATTTTTGGTGGGTATGGTAGGAACAAGGTCACAGAAATGTAGTTATCTTAGGTTATCTGTTTTTCTTATTCCTTTGCTGGGTTATAGTCCATATATTTTCTTGGGTAGAGTAGGAACATCTTGGAAATAATGTAATTATTTTATGATATTCATTTTTTCGTATTCCTTTGTTTTGGTTTTGTTTGAAATGTATTTTTGTCTGTTCTTTTTAAATTATTTGATAAAATTAATTAAAAAAGATAAAAAAATACATAGAGCACCCCTGAGGAGCTGGGGGGAAAGGCAGTGGTGTTGGGCTTCCTCACCTCGATGGATGCTGATGTTCTCACAAACATCAAGGACTGGTAGTTTGATGTGCCAAACTCTCTACCATGGAACTTGCCCTTAAGAAGCCTGTTACTGCAGGGGAGAGTCTAGGCCTGCTTATCATTGTGCCTGAGTCTTCCCCCTGAATCCTTCTGTTACTCAGATGTGACCCTCTGTCTCTAGCTAAACCAACTTGCTGGGTGATATCACTGTCTTCCCAACTATATGGGATCTGACACTCAGGGGTGTAAATCTCCCTGGCAACATGGAATACAACTCCTGGGGAGGAATCTGGACCCAGCATCAAGGAAAGAAAACATCTTCTTGAACAAAATGGGAATGTGAAATGAAATGAGATAAAATTTCAGTGGCTGAGAGATTCCAAGTGGAGTCAAGAGTTCACTCTGATGGGCACTTTTATGCACAATATAGATAACTCCTTTTAGGTTTTAATGATTTGGAGTAACTGGTAGTAAATACCTGAAACTATCAAACTACAACCCAACAGCCTTGAAGCTTGAAGATGATTGTATAACAATGTAGCTTACAAGGGGTGACAATGTGATTTTGAAAGCCTTGTGGATCACACTCACTTTTATCCAGCATATGCATGGATGAGTAGAAAAATGGGGGCAAAAACTAAAGGAAAAATTGGGTGGGGGGACAATTTGGGTATTCTTTTTTTTACTCTTCCTCTTTTATTCTTATTTTCACTTTTTCTGGTACAAGGAAAATGTTCAAAAAATAGATTGGGGTTATGAATGAACAACTGTATGATGGTAATGTGAACAATTGATTATATACTTTGGATGATTGTATGGTGTGTGAACAAATCATAATGAAAATAGAAATAAAAAAGTAACACTTTACTAAATTAATGAAGAAATTAGAAAGAGCTTGGAATGCTCAAGCAGAAAAGACCAATTGCCGTTTTTTAGTAAATATGTAATAGAATCACCATGAATTAAGGAGACAGAAATTGATTAGAATACTATAGAGAAAATAATAGAGAACAAAGAAAAATATTTCAACTTTAGGAAACTGAAACCCATAGCCCTGAAATAGATAGTAGTAGAGAATAAAATTTGGAGCCAAAAGTTGTTCTAATGAATAATGAAAAAGAGAATTCTGATGAGAAAAATTGAATTATTTATTATCCTGGATTTGAAGTGTTATCATGATACACTACAACCTAGGGAAAAATACATAATATGATTCATAAGGCCATATCACAATTTCTGAATTATAAAGATACTTTTTCCCAGTCTGAAAAAAAACAAATAAACCTTAAGAAGAGAACATGGATGGGCAGTCCTCAAAATTCTAAAGTGGGGAGTTCTGGAAAGATGGTGGATATGGAAAGAAAGAATTTATTCCTCCACAAAATGCCTGGAGAACAAACAAAGTCTGTCAAAAGCAGTAGTTATAGGATATAGGAGACCAGGGAAGGACCATTACAACATTTATGGAAGAGCTGGATGAAGAAAGGGAAAAACTGCAATAGAGAAACTGCGATAGAGAAACTGCAGTGAATTACTGAACTCAGCCACAGCTCTCAGTGCCCGTCCTCCATCCTTGAGCCTGGAAACTTTGGTTCTCTGCAGTTCTCTCCCAGATGGCTGCTGGAGACTAGTAGGGACAGGGAAACATTCCCCTCAAGATCAGAGAGGGATACAGCACAACTATGATCCAACTGTTGGCTAGGAAATTGATCGCCTTGTTCCACAGCCCTGGTCCTTTCCAAGCAAGAGACCAGGATGCTCCTGGCAGCATTATTTCCACATAGAAAGAAGCTTTGGTTAGTATCTCAACTCTTCAATGGCTCCTGGTGCAACTCCCAATCCTTGAGGCTGACAACTTCTTGTTGACCCTGTTCTTACCTAGCTGGCAGCTGTGGAGTGTGAGAGTCAGGGAACCCCACTACCTGGGAACAGAGAAGGATATGGCACAGTTATGATACAATTATTGGCCAATGAAATTGGATTCTGTGCCCCTGAAGCCTTTGTCCTTTCTGGGCAGGTGTCCAAAAAACCTCAGTGTTATTATTTCCACACACTTCAGAAGCAGAGGGGACAGAGGGCTAAAAAAATATATACCTTTGTAGGGATTGGGGAATACATTGCAGATGAGCTGCATCTGCTGGGAAGACTGGGAAGGTGCAATATTGGGAAACTGCTTTCCTGACCCTCTCCCCAGAGCTCTTTGGAATTGATCTCCCTGCATGAGATCCCAGCCCTGTTTTGGCTGAGAAACACTGAGGCAACAATTTCAAAAGAAGACATTTAACACCATCCAAACCAACAATAAAATCTTAGACAAAAGAGAAAAATGAACTTTCAAAATAATATTGTCAAGATTGTCAGATGCCCAGACACCAGCAAAAAATTACAAGACATACTAAAAAATAAGATATGGCCAAGTCAAATGATCAAATGAAAAGGTCAGAGGAGATACAGAATTTGGAACAACTATCAAAGTTCAAATAAATCTATACAAATTCAAAGATACAGCAAAAAAAGAAAAGGATATTAAAAGACACTAGGAGAACATAAAGAATTTGAAAGAATACCTAGAAAAATAACATATGTTATGGAAATGAAGCACAGTGTTGATGAAATTAAATATACACTAGAGACACAACAGCAGATATGAAGAGGCAGAAGAAAGGATCAGTGTGCTAGAAGACAGAGCAACAGAATTTGAATAGACAAAAGAACAAATGGAAAAGAAAATGGAAAAAATTGAGTAAGGTCTTAGGGAGATGTTTGACAACACAAAGTGCACAAGAATATGCTCATAGGTGTCCCAGAAGGAGAAGAAAAGGGTAAAAGGCCAAGAAGAATATCTGAGCAAACAATGGCTGAAAATTTCCCAAACCAATAAAAGACATAAAAATGTAAATTTGAGCAACTCAATGTACTCTAAACAGAATAAATCCAAATAGACCCACCCCAAGACACATACTAATCAGACTGTGAAATGCCAAAGAGAATAAAAGAATTCTGAAAGCAGCAAGAGAAAAGTAATTCACCACATACAAGTGAAGCTGCATAAGACTTGTGCTGATTTCACATTAGATACCATGGAGTTGAGAAAGCAGTGGTATGATAAATATAAGAAAATGAAAGAGAAAAATTGCTAGGCAAGTATTCTTTATCCAGAAAAGCTGTCCTTCAAAAATGAGGGAGAGTTTAAAATATTCAGAAGCTAAGAGAGTTCATCAAAGAGACCTGCCCTACAATAATATAGGGAGTTCTACTGGATAAAAAGAAAAGACAGGAGAGAGGGGCTTGAAGATGACTATACAAATGAAGATTATTAGTGATGATAAGTATAAGATAATAAGAGAGAAAAAACTATATCTGAAAAATAAAAGCCAAAGGATAAATGGTTGATGAAAGTACTGCTTGTAAGTAATAACATTAATTGTTAATGGATTAAACTCCCCAATCAAAAGACACAGATTGGCAGTATGGATAAAAAAATATTACCCATTTATATGCTGTTTACAAGAGAATCATTTTAGACCCAAAGATATAAATAGGTTGAAAGTGAAAGGATGACAAAGATATTCCAGGCAAGTAATAAACAAACAAAACAACAACAATAACAAAAGAAAAAACTGAGGTAATGATACTATTGCCAGGCAAAATAGACTTTAAATGAAAAAATATATAAGAGACTAAGAAGTACAAAGTATATTAATAAAATCAGCAATTCTCCAAGAAGAAATAAGAATCATAAGTATATATGCACCAAATCAGATGTCCAAAGTATATGAGGAAAAACACTGACAAATTGAAGGGAGAATTAGACAACTCCACAATAGTAGTGAAATACTTCAACACATCATTCTCTTCAATAGCTAGAACATATAAACAGAGATTCAGTTAGGAACAGAGAACCTACATAATATGATGAATTAATCAGACCTAAAAGACATGTGTAGAATATTGCAACCCAAAAAGCAGTATATACATTCTTCTGAAGTGCTTACGGAACATTCTCCCAGGATAGAAAACAAGCTGGGGCACAAAACTAGTCTTAATAAATATAAAAAAGGTTAAAATAATACAAAGTGCTTTCTATGATCATAATGGAATGAAGCAGGAAATAAAATGCAGAGAAATGGAAAATTCACAAATATGGGTTAAACAAAACACTCTTAACAATAAAAGGTAAAAACAGCAATAGCAAGAGAAATCAGTAAATATCTCTAGATGAATGAAAAGAAAAATACATGCCAAAATTTCTGGGATACAGCAAAGGCAGTGCTGAGAAGGAAATTTATAGCACTAAACACCTACATTAAAAGGAAGTGAGAACTAAAATGAGAGATATAACTGAACACCAAGAGAACCTAGGGAAAGAACAGAAAACTAATCCAAAAGCAAGCAGAAGGAAAGAAACAACAAACATTAGAGCAGAAATAAATGCAGAGAAATTTCAAGAAACAATAGAAAGAACCAATAAAACCAAAATTTCATTCTTTGAGATCAAAAAATTTGACAAATCCTTAGCTAGATTGACCAAGATAAAAACAGGGAAGATACAAATAAAATCAGACATGAGAAGGGGACATTACTATGGACCCTGAAGAAATATAAAAGATCTTAATAGGATGCTATGAATAACTGTATGCCAACAAAATGGACAACAAGATGAAATGGACAATGTCCTAAAACACACAATCAACAGTAACTCGAGAAGATATAGAAGGCCACAACAAGCCATCACAAGTAAAGTGATTGAATCAGTCTTCAAGCATGTCCTAACAAAGAAAAGCTCAGGACAAAATGGCTTCATGGGTATATTTTATCAAGAATTCCAAGCAGAATTAGCACCAATCCTGCTCAAACTCTTCCAAAAAAAGTTGAAGAAGAGGGAACAGTCCCCAATTCATTCTATGTAGCTGACATCACCCTAATACCTAAGCCTGAGAAAGATATTACAAGAAAAGAAAACTACAGACCAGTCAGTCTAATGAAAGTAGATGCAAAAATCCTCCACAAATTATTATAAATTGCATCCAATAACACATTAAAAGAATTATATACCATACCCAAGTGGGTTTTATCTCAGGTATGAAGGGTAGTTCAACACAAGAAAATCAATTAATGTAATTCATGACATCAACAAATTGAAAGGGAAATACCACATGATCATCTTGATTGATGCAGAATAGGCATTTGTCAAAATCAACAACACTCTCTTGATAAAAACCCTTCAAAAAGTAGGTATCATAGGAGCTTCCTCAACATTTTAAAAGATATGTATGAAAAACCCACAGCTAACATCATACTGAATGACGAGAGTCTGAAAGCTTTCCCTGTAAGATCAGGAACAAGACAAAGATGCCAACTGTCAACACTGTTATCCAACATTGTGCTAGAAGTTCTAACTAGAGCAATTAGGTAAGAAAGAACAAAAGGCACCAAATTGGAAAGCAATAAATAAAAGTTTCCCCATTTGCAGATGACATTATCCTATATTTAGAAAGCCTGAAAAACTACAACAATCTAGTAGAGTTAATAAATGAATTAGGCAAGGTGGCAGCATAGAAGATCCACTTGCAAAAAGCAGCAATATTTCTATACACCAATAAAGAGCTATAAAAGGTGGTTATTATGAAAGAGGTTCATTTACAATAGCAAATAAAAGAATCAAATATCTAGGAATAAACTTAACCATGAATGTAAAGGATCTGTACAAAGCAAATTATCAAACATTGCTAAAAGAAATCAAAGAAGGCCTACATAAATGGAAGGACATTCCATATTCACGGATTGGAAGATGAGATGTCATCAAGATGTCAATTCTACCTGTGCTGGTTTGGATACATTATGCCCCTCCAAGAAATAGCCATGATTTTTTAATCCAATCTTGTGGGATATTTGAATTAGGTTGTTTCCATGGAGATGTGACACACCCTACTGTGGGTTATAACTTTGATTAGATTATTTTAATGGAGGTGTGGCCTTGTCCATTCAGTCTGGGTCTTGATTAGCTTGCTGGAGCCCTATAAGATCTGAGAGAGAAAGAGCTCAGTGCTGCAGCTGAGAGAGACATTTTGGAGATGATTGTTGAAAGCAGAGTTTTGCTAGCCCAGATTTTGCCTGGGAGAGTCATTTTAAAACCAGAACAGATTTTGGTACCAGGAGTGCAGTGCTTCTGAATTTGCAAATACCAAACATGTTGGAATGGCTTTTTAAATGGATAAGGGGAAGTTTCTGAAAGAATTGTGAGGAGCTTGATAGAAAAGCCCTAGCTGGCTTTGAAGAGACTGTTGGTAGAAATATGGACTCCAAAGATAGCTCTGATGAGGCCTTGAACAGAAATGTTGAATATGTCATTGCAAACTGGAAGAAAGGTGATCCTTGTTTTAAAGTGGCAGAGAATCTGGCAAAATTGAGCTCTACTGTTGGATGAAAGGCAGAATTTGAAAGCAATGAGCTGGGATACTTGGCTGAAGAGATTTTGACACTAAATATTGAAAGTGTGGCCTGGCTTCTCCTTGCAGCTTACAATAAAATGCAAGAGGAGAGGGATAAGCTGAGAGATGAATTCTTGGGTAAAAAGAATCCAGAAATTGATGGTCTGGAAAACCTTGGGCTTCCAGAAAGTGAAACTTCAAAAGCTACAGCCCCACATGAGGATTTATCGAAACATGGAAAGAGAAAGCCATTTCAGTACAAGCTAGGATTGGAGATGGAGTAATCCAGAAAGGATTTGTGGAAACCCCTTGTCTAATGCTTTTGACCTGTGTGCTTCATGTGAAGCCAAATTTTTTTTTTGCAAGATCTATATAAACAGAGCCACTGCCAGACTGGACAGGAGGGGATGGAGAAGGGACAAATTGAAGGGAAAATGACTTCAAATGTGGAACCGTGGAAGCTAAGGTCTGAAGCCAAGAAATCTCAGGCAAGGAGACCAGAGAAACACATGCTTATGGAAAGGGTGAGTTTATCCCTGAGGTAGATGGTGGATCTTCTGCCTGGATGCTCAGGAAAATTGCTGCCACCCCAGGGCTCAAGACTATGGGACACATTTCCCAGGGATTGAGGAGAGTAGAGCCATCACTGCACAGTTTGGAGAGGGGAGAGGTTTTGCCCCAGAGAGACAGAACCCAGGTGGCACCCAGATGCTTGAGGATGGTGGGGCAGAGAAGAAGGTGGACTCCTCAATGTGCGGATATGTTAGAGCACTCACTCCAGCATTTGTAAAGAAAAGGGCTGCTGTGAAAGCCTTTTGAAAGGGTTGGACTCCCATTCTCTCAAGCCCCAAGACTCAGACTTTGAAGTCTAGTGAACTATGGCCTGTGGGTCTTAGGAACTGTTTTGATCCTGTGAACCTTGTTTTCCTTTCACATTCTCCCTTTGACAATGAAAATGTTTATCCTATGACTGTCCCTCCTTTTTATATTGGAAGCAGGTAACTTGTTCTAGGTTTCACATGTACACAGCTAAAAGGGAATTTTGCATTAGGACAGATCAAAACTGTAACTGATTTTGATAAGATCCTGCCCTTACCTGTTGTTACTGAAATGATTTACATTTTCATGATATTGTGATGGGATGAATGTATTTTGTATATGGAAAGATCATGACTTTTTTGGGATCCTGGGGGTGGAATGTGCCATTTTGGATTGTTATGTCCCACAAAATGGCATGTTCTTTGAAGCAATCTTGTGGGGGCAGATATATTAGTTTTGATTAGGTTGGAATCCTTTGACTGAATATTTCAATGAATATATGACTCAATCAACTTGGGCAAGACCTTTGATTGGATAATTTCCATGGATGTGTTATCCCACCCATTTAGAGTGGGTCTCTTAATTGAATAACTGGAGTCCTATAAAAGAATTCACAGACAGAAGGAGGTGCTACAGCCAACAGAGACACTTTGAAGAATGCACGGGAGCTGAGAGTGAAGCTGGAACACAACCTGGGATCAGCAGATGCCTGCTATGTGCCTTCCCAGCTAGCAGAGGTTTCCAGATGCCACAGGCCTTCCTTCAGTGAAGGTATACTTGTGTTGATGCCTCATTTGGACATTTTCCTGGCCTCCAGAACTTTGTAACCAAATAAACCCTCTTTATAAAAGTCAATTCATTCCTGGTATTTTGCTTAATGGCAGCATTAGCAAATAGGAACAACTTTAAGAACTGTCATATAAGTAATACAAATTGTGAATAATATTACTTCCATAGTAGTGATTTAAATGACAATTACTAAATTTAAAATGCATAGGTAAAAATAATGACCCAAAATGTTATATACATACAACGTATTAATTCTCTTAGGGAATTCTTTAAGAGGAAAAATTAAGAATAAAGAGATCTATCTAAAATTCAATAAAGCTTACAGTTTCATTTGAATTTTTCCATTAAATCAAATGATATTATTTTGCTGACAGGGCAACGCTGAAATGAGACACAGACACAAAGTTATGATTTAAGGGAGCAGGGGACCCACAGCATCATGTGCCAAGTAGGTGCTGATGCACCTGTGCTCCAGTTATTTATTCATTTGTTACACAAAGCTAAACTATGCTACGTGATCAAAAGCATTCAGGGTCTCTCAGATATTAATCTTTACATCCTGCTGTGAATAAGAAGGAACAATCTGGGGTCAATGGTTAACACTGCTATCATAGTCACAAGACACACATCTTTACACGGCATGCCTACAATGGTGTTCCATGTAGGTTTGTGACCCAGCATTCCAGGTCACCACCCCAGACATGGTCTAAGTGACATGAAAATCTTGTTTCCCCACATGTCCCCCTTTTTGTTTCTTCAATGCAGACAGGATGGACCAAGTAGCTTCTTTCTGCTTTAGATCTGAGAGAGTTTTTCTTGTGCATCTGAGGACTAAACAAAGACATAAGATGATTAACAAAATTAGGAGAATACTACCCAGGAACCCACCACCAAAGGATTTAACCCATACTATAGGATTTAATTTTTCAAAGCCATTGGCAATACCTTGCATTGTCTCTGATCCTGATAGAACATTAAGATTAGCATTTTGGACATTATCTACTGTTTCTTGCAATTTTAAAATATCCATGGTAAGATTACCATGATGTCTGATTAAATGTCTCTTGACTCTATCCCATGTAAAATGGTTGTCGTTATATTTTTGGGGAGTGACACAAAATGTTGATGTGTTCCAATCACACTGTAACTTAAACCGGTATCTTAAGTTCTCAACTTCCTCCCCTACAAGGAGAACAGCATTCTCTAGATGTATGAGACAAGCATTAACTTCTTTGTCAATTTGTAACTGTTCCCCCCATGCTTTACTCGCATTTCTATGCCATTTTTGAACAAATGCTGTAGTTTGAATAGATTGATGTAGCACTGTTCCTGCAACAGCGGCTGTGGTTGCAATAGCTATTATGCCAATCAGAAATGCTATTAACTGTCCAAGAAATCTCTTTGTTCTTTTATATACTTTTTCTAAAATTTTTAGTAACATAAGCATATCAGGTGATGATTCCCAAGATCTGTGCTGTGAAACAGGGAGCCACAGGCCTTTGCATCATCTAAGAATTACAATAGTAATATTTTTAGAGTCTATGGTGTTATTCAAGCAAGTGTAAAGTGAACAACTTCTATTCTCCATACAATTGATTTCCTTAGTAATAATATTAATAGTGAGATTTCCTACCCAAAAGACATAAGGATCTCTAACACAGGCTTGTATTCCAAAATTATCTATTTTTGTAAAATTTAGAGTATAATTAATCTTAATTGTATAATTCCCATTCCATCTGGAAATGTTATGCAAACTAATGGGGAGCCTCCAAAGCGTATCTTGAGCATAGGAATTATTTAAAGTAGGTTTGGGTGGGGACCAGCCAATGCCGTGCCAAATAATAGGATATCTTGCTGGGGTTTGAATACTATAAGAATGATTATAATTATGAACTTCCCATTTTAGTCTCTTGTAATCAGAGCACTTTGCATTAGTGCAATTCTGTACTGTATACCCCTTAGGAGACCAGTTGGTTACAATTCCATAGGAACCATTCTGCACTAACACTCCACTAACTGCTCTACAATTATTCCAATATACCCTTTGCATTTCTGGTGACCAGTGTTTTGGTATGTAACAAATAGGGCATTGTGGAGCATGGTCCTGAATAATAATATTTTCATTGTAGGCAAAACTATAACCAGATATTAGGAACAAGGATGCTTTGGAGACATTATCTCACTTTGGTATGACTGATAACCATGCTTGCCAAGTCAGGGCCAGGCATCCTTCACCCCTGTCCAACACACAAAGGTAAATGTGTAAAAGCTAATGATTGAGAATAGTTCTTTCCTTCCTCCTCAGGAATCTGAGGAAGTCTTTCATCAATTGGAGGAGGCAGCCAAGTACCATTGCTAAAATATACAGTGGGAGAGGGATGATCCCATTCTACAGGCTATAGCAATGGAGGATTAGGAATGTAAGCCCAATAGGTATAATTTCCAGAATGAGCACATGCCAGAGATATACTCACAGCAATAGCAATTAAAGCTAACATTGCCGCCATCAGGTTAGGACCTGTCATAGGCAGCTGAGCTTGCTGAACTTGTTTTTCAGCATCCTGACACAGCTTTTTTATCTGTCCCCAAGTTGGGTGTTGGGCTTCCCTAGTTCCGGGTGTTGGCCTGATCACTGTCATCTTCAGTGTCAGACCCTGGAACTGCCTCGCCGGTGGCTCGATGTCCCACAGGAATTTTCTTGTTGGCTCCATGGTACGTCTTCAGTCATCGGGCTGGTATCCAAATTGGAGTTCGTCCATCACCTGGGGAAACACAAGCATAACCTCGTCCCCATGTTAGTAATTTTCCCATTGTCCATTCATTGGTTAACATATCCTTCCACCATATGGGAGGTGCTTTCTGAGAGCTATGGTTTGGTGTTTTTTCAGTTGGGAAATGCCATTCTGCGGCAGTGCCACCCAGTTTCTCATAAAAATTTAAAAAATTTAAAGTAAATAAGGCTTTTGATTATCTCTCATGGGGATTTCCATCATCTTCCCCTTTTTGTTTTCACAACATAGTTTTTAATGTACTATTGCCACGTTCAACAATTGCCTGTCCTTGAGGATTATAAGGAATACCAGTAGTATGACGGATGCCCGAAGTTGTAGTAAAACTAGCAAATTTTGCAGATGTATAGGCTGGGCCATTATCACTTTTTAAAGCATGGGGCAAGCCCATAGAGGCAAAACAGGCAAAGAGGTGAGCTCGAACATGATGAAATGTTTCACCTTTTTGTGCAGTGGCCTAAAGAAAGCTAGAGTATGTATCAATGCTGACATGAACAGCGGCTAAGCGGCCAAAGGAAGGGATATGAGTAACATCCATTTGCCATAAATCATTAGGGGCTAAACCGTGAGGGTTGACACCAGGCTCCTGTAATGGAGGAGCAGTGAGAAGCTGACAATTTGGACAGGAAGAGACAATATCTTTAGCTTGTGCTCTAGTAAGGGGAAATCGAGACAGTAGTCCCTGTACATTAAGATGAGTAAGTGAGTGAAAGTGAGAAGCTTCTGAAATAACATAGCAATAATTTATCTGCAGCAGCATTGCCAGCTGCTAGAGGGCCTGGGAAATTGGTATGAGAATGAATATGGGTGATGTAAAAGGGAGTGATACGAGTATGCACAACTGATTGTAGCTCAAGAAAAAGGTTAAATAAACAAGGAGGCAACTGTTGCTTAATAGTTGCCATTTCAATTTTACTAGTTACATGAACAACATAGGCAGAATCAGATAAAATATTAATGGCTTCAGGAAAATCTGCTAAAATAGCTATTACTACAGCCAGTTCAGCTTGCTGTGCAGAGAAATGAGGAAGATTTAAAACTTTGGACTTAGGGCCAGTATAGGCAGCTTGACCTTTAGATGATCCATTTGTGAACACAATGGGAGTGTTAATTAAAGGTTCACAAGAAGTATATTTTGGCAGTATCCTTTGTGTACGGTGAATAAATTGGAAAAGGTCATTTTTTGGATAATGATTATCCAGCTGGCCAACATAGTTAACAAGAGCAATTTGCTAAGCTAGATGTTGTTGCAAAATAACTGAGAGTTCTTTAGCTGTTACTGGAAGTACAATGAGGCAGAAGTTAAAACCATTAAGTTGCTTTGATCTTTTTCTTGCTTGAGCAACCAAGGTGGCTAGAAGATCTAAATAAGAGGATATGGATTTTACTGAAGAATTAGGCAAAAATAGCCATTCTACAAGTTTTTCATTTTGCAAAAGCAAACCTGTGGGGGATTCTGGAGTAGAAAAGCTAAGGAAAGACAAAGTTTGAGTGGGATCAATGCGGGATATCTGAGCTTGTTGAAGTTTAGCTTCTACTAATTGTATAATTCCTTCTCTGCAGCTGAAGTTAAAGATCTAGGGCTGTTTAATTTAGAATCCCCACAAAGGAGAGAAAATAGGTTGGAGAACTTATAGTTAGCTATGCCTACTTTGGGGCGAAGCCAATTTATAACCCCTAGTAATTTTTGTAATTCATTTAAGGTGGTAACAGCATTTCTGCGGAGTTGTACTTTTTGGGGTTGAATTGTAAGTCTGTTAACAGTGGAGCCCAAATATTGTACTGGTAAAGTGCGTTGCACCTTGTCAGCAGCAATATGCAATCCTACATCCTGTAAAGCTTTTTGAACAGCATAGAACAAAGCGTCTACTTCAGTCTTCTGAGGTGCAGAGCACAAAATATCATCCATATAATGGATGATGTAGGCATCACAAAATTTTGAATAGACAGGCTGTAAGGCACGGTCCACATAGTACTGACATATTGTGGGGCTATTTAGCATCCCCTGTGGTAAGACTTTCCACTGATATCATTTTGAAGGAGCTTTGTTGTTAAGTGACAAAATAGCAAATGCAAACTTTTCCTTGTCTTGATCAGCTAAGGGGATGGAAAAGAAACAGTCTTTAATAACAATGACCACTAAGGCCCAGTTTTCAGGAATCATGCCAGGATTTGGAAGCTCAGGTTGTAAAGGTCCCATAGGCTGAATAACAGCATTAACACCTCTTAGGTCAGTTAACATTCTCCATTTTCCAGATTTTTTCTTTATTAGGAACACAGGAGAATTACAAGGACTAAAAGACTCTTCGATATGCTGCAAGGACAATTGTTCTTGAACTAACTCATGCAAAGCCTTTAATTTTTCTTTTGTAAGTGGCCACTGCTCTACCCATACTGGTTTTGTTGTAGTCCACCTTAATGGGACAGGTTGGGAAGGTGAATGAACAGCGGCTGCCACTAAAAAGGTTTATATCCTAAACCAAATCTATCACATTTTGGTGAGACTTGTATGGGTGAAAGGGCACCTTGCAAATGTGCACCAAGCCCATGGCCAGGGACATACCCCATATTTGCCATCATGTTGTGGCTTTGAATACTGTACACCCCACTAGGAGGAGGGATATGCACAGTAGCACCCCATTGTTCAAGTAGGTCTCTGCCCCAAAGATTAAGAGCAAGAGCAGCCACATAAGGTTGTAGGGTGGCCTTCTGTCCCTCAGGGCCAAGGCAAGGTAAGATGTGAACACTCTGCATAAGCCCTTGAGGGGAGCCTAGGCCCACAGCAGTAATTCATGCCTCTTGCAATGGCCAATGTCGGGGCCAGTGTTGCTGACTAATAATAGAAATATCTGCACCCGTATCTATAAGCCCAGTAAAGCTATGTCCGTGAATTGTAAGAGTACACATAGGGCCTGGCTCTTGCAGAGCCTTTGTGAGAAAAATTCCAGCCTTGCCTGTGCTACCAAAACTTCCATCTGCCCGGTTTTTAGAGGAGGAACTAACAGGTACATAAGGTAATAGTAAGAGGTGAGAGACTCAACTTTATGGGCAGTCCAGGGAATAGAGGAAGACATGACCACTTGAATTTCACCAGTATAATCAGAGTCAATGACTCCAGTGTGTACACGAATGCACTTAAGATTGAGTGAACTGCGTCCAAGCAAAAGACCCACCATCCCTTTAGGTAAGGGTTCATAATAGCTGGTGGGGACCTTAACAGGAGGATTATTGGGGAGAAGACATACCTCAGCATTGGCAGCGAGGTCTACTGCTGTGCTTCCTGTGGTGGCTGGGGAAAGCTCCAGGAAGGAGGGCTTGGAGTTGGTGGAGGGACAGCATGCAGATTTTGATGTTGGATTGGGAATGCTCCCTTTCTGCGAGGGGCTGGGAGCCCACCCCGATTGCCATTTTCTGAAAGGGAGATGTCGTCTTTATGAAATGCCGATCAGCACTGAGTAGCCCAATGTTGACCTTTTTGGCATTTTGGACACATGCCAGGCTGCTTTTGTGGAGGTTTATTTTTTGAATGACTGCATTCTTTTGTAGTATGACCCATTTTTCCACAGGAAAAGCATTTTCCTGGGAACTGAGAGCCAATTCTCAAATTAGCCGTTGCTTGAGCCATCATTTCTGCTTTATAACCCTCAGTTCCAATATCTTGGCATAAATGAATATAGCCAGTAAGATTAGCTTTACCTTTAAATGGGGCAATGGCTCATTGACAATCTTTATTAGCATTTTCATATGATAGCAGCTGCAAAATAATATCAGCAGCCTCTGAACTATTAACCTGCCGGTGTATTGCTTCTTGGAGCCGGGCAATGAAATTTGGATATGATTCTTTCAGCTCTTGCAAAACCTTTTGAAAGGATTGTGCAGCTTTACCTTTAGCTTCAATTTTGTTCCAAGCTTGCAAACAACAATGGCAAATGTGCTCGATTGCCTGATCATTATAAACAGACTGTTTTTCAACAGTGGAATAATCTCCTTGGCCCAGTAACTGATCTAAATTTATATTTACCTTATTTTGCTGATTATGTGCAGCCTGTCATTCTGCATGTTCCACCCACCAAGTCCTAAATTGTAGATATTCTCCCGAGCTAAGGACTGTATGGGCTAACGTGGTTCAATCTATGGGAATTAGAAGAGAACCTTCAGCTAAACTTTGTAATATGCCAACTGAAAAAGGGGAATGAACCCCATAAGTTTGTACAGCTTTTTTCAATTCTTTAAGAACTGCAAATGGGACATGCTCATGGAAGTAAGTATAAAGTCCACCAGGATTATTAGCATCTTGGCCAGGAGGTACTTCTTCAAGAATTGTAACAGGGAAGGCAACAGGACAACATATAGCCTCTAAATCTCCTTGCTGTCTAGCCTCTGCCAGGCCCTACTGCACGCCTGAAAGGTGAGCAGGCTTAAGTGCCTGGGTATTGCTAGGTGCAGGAGGAAGTGGTGGAGGAGGAGGAGGCCATTCATCTAAACAAGGAGCAGAAGGAGCTTGTGGGCATTGACAGGAATAAAAGACTTTAGCAGGTTTCATAGGATCTTTATTGTCCTTCTCATCTTCAGAAAGAGGATCGGGACTAGGACTGTCACTAGATTCCCCATACTCCTCCTCATCATCAGTTTTTAGAGGCTCAAGAACACACTTAATTACAGACCATGTAGACCAAATAGTAACAGGTAAATTAACTCCTTGCATATGTTTTTATTTCAATTCCTTACCTACCTGCTTCCAGTCATGCAGTTCAAGAGAGCCAAGAGCAGTATTTTTCAATAACCTGCAGCAATTCTAAGATTTGTGACTTCCCCACCTTGACACTGCCAGCCTGCAGCAGCTGCCACAAGAGGGAAATATATGGCACATATTTATTGTGTCCTTCAACATTACCCATTACCCTGCTTAAAATGCTAGGGGTCGTTCTACAAGGAACGCATACAAAACATGGCCATTACCTCCACCGGAGTTCCAGCGCCGCTGTACCTCAGTCATTCAAGCAATTCTTCTGTTAGGAACCAGGTCCGGTTCTTCAGGCCCCACATTGGGTGCCAGTTGTTGCTGACAGGGCGACGCTGAAATGAGACACAGACACAAAGTTATGATTTAAGGGAGCAGGGGACCCACAGCATCATGTGCCAAGTGGGTGCTGATGCACCTGTGCTCCAGTTATTTATTCATTTGTTACACAAAGCTAAACTATGCTACATGATCAAAAGCATTCAGGATCTCTCAGATATTAATCTTTACATCCTGCTGTGGATAAGAAGGAACAATCTGGGGTCAATGGTTAACACTGCTGTCATAGTCACAAGACACACATCTTTACAGGGCGTGCCTACAATGGTGTTCCATGTAGGCTTGTGACCCAGCGTTCCAGGTCACCGCCCTGGACATGGTCTAAGTGACATGAAAAGCTTGGTTCCCCACAATATTATATTTAAAATCTTATTTTAAAAGTCCACATATAGCACTAAACCAATATTTATAACTCCTCCCATACTATGTATATAGTGATGAATGGTTTACACTTTGTGTTAATGATGATCATTTTAGAATTGCTAATATCAGGAAAATTATCTCTTCCTTTTCTGTCCTTAATGTATGCTTTATAATGTGTAAATTATACATACAAGCTTGCAAAATAAACATCTCTCTGGAAAAAAAAACCTGTGAATTTATATAAGGCATAACATTATATATTTATTTAGAAAAATATTTTGATGGAATATTTGAGGTCAATAATCTTTTTATTTGAATTCATCAAAGGACCTAGTTTGGGTATTAAACAAGAAAGTGATTTTCATATTTGTCATATTACGGTGGTTATTTGAAAATAAAACATTTACAAAAGTTAAATTTTTCTTTAAGAACAGACTGAAGGTATCATTTTTTTTGTTCCTTCCCTTTAAGGGAGGCTTTGCTTACATACCTGGACTTCAAGCTTCAAGGGGCTATAAAACTTGGGGGTCAGAATAAGCCTGGGGCCCTGCAGGTAAGGACCCAGGTGAGCAAACAGCTCCCTGCCTGCAGCTGTCAGCTCAGCCCCAGGGTTTGGCACATGCTCCCTCTCTGATTAAGGAAGGTGAGGGCTGAGGGGTCTGCAACCTGCTGAGGAGCTGGCCATAGTCCAGTCAGGGATGGGAGGGTAGATGGGTGAGGCTGTGTTGGGGGATGGGGACTTGAGCCTACAACTCTCCATCTATACAGCAACTATCTGTTTCTATGAATTACAGAGACTTTAATGCATCAGGCTTCTGAATAAGCCCTCACCAAAGAGTGTTTCTGTGGCTATGGACAGATCTGCAGTGTTGGGTTATGAGAAGGGGTGCACTGTGCCAGAGGCCTCCAGAGAAGTGGAGCCTGAAGCAGGGGTCCTGCTGTGCCTGATCCCCATTGTCTGAGGTTCCTAGTGGCCAGAAGAGGGTGGGGCTGGGTTGGTCCCATCCCATCTCAGGCCTCTGCATGTACATCTCAGAAATTACTGTTTACTTTGAAAGCAGACAACAGTCCTGAAAGGGCAGCCCAGCCTGGAGTGTGCTCATGGCTGCATTTCCAGCATTTCCAGAGCCCAGTGTGGGCCTGGCAAGGGATGGAGTGGGGAGAGGGTGCTTCAGAACATCCTAAATGTTAACCCTGGGTATTTTCTAGTATGATATTTAACACATCAGTGGTGACCCTTTAGAGAGCAGCTGTACTTACAAGGGTTCATTAATGACTGTTTTCAAAGCTCTGAGCAAGTCTGCACTTGTCATTGTGTTTATTTTCATGTCCACAGCTGCTCCTTTGGCCTTCAGGTGTGGGATGTTATCAGGCTGATCAGTAAAGAGGGGAATTCCCACCATAGGGACCCCGTGATAAATAGATCCCATTCATTTCACCATGAGTGACAAAAGCTTTTGTTTTGGGATGACCTATTTTGGGAATGGGGGGGGTGAGAAGTTGGAAAGAGTTTCATTATAATATTTTTACATTATTTCAGAGATAGCAAGGAAAGAAAAAACAACAGGATTAATCACTCAAGAAGGAAGCATTTTCTATAAAAGCTAAGCACATGTCACATTTCTAACAGAAAATTGCAGCCTGGATAAGAATGACTTAACACTTTTGCGTGGTCAGGAAGGTTTTACTGGATGATGCTATCTGAACTGAGCCTAAAGCTTGAAGTATAATGAGTCTGAACTGAACACACACTTAAGTCAACCAGAGGAAACATGAATCTATAAAATTAATGGGCAATTATTTTATTATATGTACTTGAAAACAGGAAATAAGTGTGAAACTTTGCAATTATTAAACATGTCTTTAATTTCTTTGCTATTAAACCATTACTCATTTTATCCCTCATGCCACTCTACAGCTTTTCCTCCTCATAACCTTACCAAGAAGATCATTCTGGGGCATCCAATCATAGAGCCGAGTATTGGCTCCTAATGAGGCTGGCTTCTTTCCTTTGTATCTCCATGAAACCTGTGGGAGGAAATGAATTTATTTTGCAAGTAAAACCCCAAATGATAATAGCATTTAAGGCTTCAGATCCATTTAAAAATCACATAATCACAGTTCTTATCCTACATTCAGTGATTTATGAGAAGGGTTTATAAAATGGGTACTTTGAATCAGTGAAAAAATTAGTTGGATTGTTTGAGCATACCTTATTAATTAATGGATTACTAATGTTCCCTTAGGTATAGTATTTTTATATACTATAGCTATTTTTTAATGTAATGATTTAAAATGTTTGGGTAGTAAGATTATAAGTGAAGAGTGATAAAATAAATTAGTACTGGTTTAATCAAAGCACAGGGCTAATTTATTGCAGAAAACAAGAATTGGTAAATTTAAGTCACTAGGTCATACACAATCTGATGTTTCAATTTTAGTGATTTTTTCACAAAATCATTTTGACAAGTATAATTTAAGAGTTTTGGGTAATGGGATTATAGGGGCCAAGTTAGAAAAGAAAAAGCACATTTTAGTTAGTGTTGGGCATTAAAATTTATTGAAGGCAATATAATTTTGGTGTAAATTTATGTCACTGCAACTGCCCCATGCTCACATTTCAAATTTAATGTTTTTAATAAGTATAATTTGTTTTTTATTATTTTCTGCATTTCCTTTGCATGAAAGGAGAAATTTTCTTTCTCCCTACCTTAATTCCACCTTTTGGCTCTTCTTTCTTTCACTCCTTCCTTCCTTGTTCCCCTCACCCCCAGCTTCCTTTCTTTCTTTCCTGCTTCCCTTCCTTTATAATCTTTAAAATAAATTAAACAAGAATGAAAGCAGGGATTTGCTTTCATTCCATTGTTTAGTAAAGTTTCTTATTAGGGTATGAACCTTATGTTACCTGCTTTTTACTCTTTGGAAAGTCTGTTAGATTAATTTCAGGTTAAATAGTAAAGAAAGATATAGATGTCCTATACCATTAACTGAAGATATTTAAACACAGACTCAAAGTTTTAGCATATTCAGTTAGCCTATTTGTTCTCATAGAATTTCATATACTTTAACAAAATATAGAAATAAAAAGAGCCCTTGGATATTCCATGAATAGCAGTATCCAAAGTATTGAAATTTAGAAATGTAGTAGCAACAATTTAATAGTAACTGAATATCATAAGAAATAAAAGGAATATTGTTTTATGATAAGATTAAGATTTTAATGATTTTTGACTGTAGAAAACTCTATGCAGAAAGATTAAATGATTCTAGACTGCTACTTTTTACCCTACTATTCTTAGGTAATGTCTTAAGAATGCCTAGAGAAGTGGAGTACATTCATGAAAATATTCCTCTCCACTTTTAGTCATTTCAGCTCTCCCTTTCCCAGAACTTGGAGCTAAAATATCTCAGAACTTTTGTTAGTTGTCAGCCCAGCCCTTATTTTCAATTACTGAAATGTTAGTGGGAGCCTAATGCTTTCATCTATTGCTTTAAAATACATGACTACAAAAATGCATATTCCAGTAATTTTGAGACTGAGTAGACAAATGATCAAATCTTCCTAAAAACACTATATTATTATTTAATTAATTTTTACTTAATACTCTCTCTAGTTATGACAATTCTATTATGAGTTCCCACATTCATCTCAGAGGAGCACTCATGACCACGCTCTATTTGCAATTGTTATAGCAGCCTGTGCTGACTCAGAGCTATGCACCTCAGAGACACAAGTTCTAACCCCTTGAATGGGGGTGAACCCACTATAAATAGGACCTTTTGATAAGGACATTTCATTTATGGTATAGCCAATCTGAGCAGGGTGGGTCTTAATCCTATCACTAGAGCCCTTTATTAGCAGAATGAAATTCAGAAAGAAAGAGGGAAAACCACAAGAAGAATCAGAAGGCAATGGAACCTAGAGAAACCAGGAGAGGCTACTATATGCATTGCCATATGACAGAAAGTCCAAGGATCATGAATCACCAACAGCTAGCCCCAGAATGCCTGTAATTTGGGAGAAACACATAACTTGATGCTATCTTTATTTGGAATTCTAGCCTCAAAATCATGATCTGATAAATTCCCATTGTTAATCCAAGTCATTGCATGGTATTTGTTTTCACAGCAGGAATCTAAAAGAATATTTGATACCAGCAAGTGGGTTGCAGCTGTTACAAATACCTAAAATGTGGAAACACCTTTGGAATTGGGTAATGGGTAAAGGCTAGAACAACTGTGATGTATTTGTTAGAAAAATCCTAGAATGCTTCAGAGACTTTTGGTGGAAATTTGGATGCAAAAGCTACTTGGATGAGTCCTTAGAAAGAAAAGATGAATATGCTACTGGAAATTTAAAGAAAAGTGGTAGTTTTTAGGAAACTAAAGCAATGTCCACAAGATAAGCAGTTGAACTAACCTTCTGTGGAATCTGGGCAAGGGCAGAGGCAATGAGATTGGCCTTTTATTCTGTGATATTTTTGACCATTGGCCCAAGAGAAAACACCGCAGCACCATCTTCACATGAGCTCTGAACAAATTCTTCCATTTCCTGCAGAAAAAAAAAAAAAATCTCTATTACAGAGGCACAGCATTAAAGGAAAGAAAATAAAAGTAACTTGCATTTCTTAACTTGAAGATTCAGGCAACATGTAAAAACCATTGTTAGAAAGGCTCTATTAAAAGTAGAAGTATCTAATTTCTTTAGGAAGAAATATAGCCTGATACTTACAGCTTAAATATATAATCAGTGATTACTAGGAAAGGTATTAAATGAAATGATTATGCAAAAGCAATAGGTGATAAAGGGGTAGCTCTTTTCCTGCTTAACAGTGTTATCCCCCAGGTTTAAATTTACCAAACAGCCGAGTTGTTTGTAAACTTGGAAAAATATTACTTGGAAGGAAGCCCAAGGAAGTGTCTTGAAGTGGGCTTCTGGAATTATTAGCAATCTATTTTTCACCCAATAAATTATTACCAAATTTATCATCTTTCCTTTCAGAGTTTCAGGATTATTTTTCTCAGTTTACACTTTCCCTGATTAACTAGGCTAAGGAGAAATTTGTTAGAAATGAAACATATAATAACATATTTAAAAGAGAATAATAAGGTTAATGCTGCTATACTACAAAAAAGTATTGTGAGACAATGCTTCTTTGTCCTCCTGATATATAAAACTCCCACCTGAGTGGAATACTGGCTTCATGCCTTAATTTGAGCCTTATCCCACAACTGAGATGTTATTCCCTGTGTCACCACTTGCATTTGCAAGTTTAGCACTTCAGCCTCTGGATTTAGAGTCATTCACATCTTAAAAGATGTGAATGCCATCCTCTAGATATGTGTCATATTCCCTGTGCAACTGTTTATAGCCTCTCTGGAGTTATGATGTTTCTCAATTTACAGTTACTATACTTATTGGGGTAAAGATAATATATGAAGTGAAAGCAGGGTGCCATTTCTCAGCTTGCTTAACATTAGGGGAACATCTCTGAAGCCCCAGAAATTGGTGTTTACTATTTTGATTCATCTATTCTAAACAAATGTCTGTGTGTGTTTGATGTGTCTGTGTTTATGTGTTGTGTACAAATGTATATAAAACATCCATATGTGCCAGTTGAACTTTGAATATTTATTTCAGTATATTCCAGTGTTACTTTTATTTTTTGTACTCACAGTGTTATTTTTATTTTATGTATTCATTGACTGACATAAATCATTCGGAAAAGTAATAATCCATGACTGATATTGAGACTGCCCAAACTTCTACATCAATAGGAAAATTGAATTTGAAAGGGATTAATTTTTCCACTCTTGCAGCAATTATCTGACAAGTATTTTTTTGAAATCATGAGATTCATGTGGTATGTTTGTATGTATTGGTGGTAGATAGGAGTAGGAGACTGGGTGGTGCATGCTGGTTTGTATATATTATGTTCCCCAGAAAAAGGCATAACCTTTAAGGCAATCTTGTAATTACAGACATTAATTTTTTGATTGAGTGTTTCCATGGAGATGTGACTCAATCAACTGTGGGTTAGACCTTTGATTAAAATATCTCCATGGCACTATGCATCCCACCCATACTTGGAGATGCAGACAGACAGAAGGAGATGCTAAACTATGAGATGCTAGCCCAGAGTTTGCCCAGGAGACACTAAGAGAAGACCCCCCCCAACACTTAGAAATGCCCTAGAAGAAAGAAGCAAGGATGAACAGGAGATCAGAGAGAAGCTGAAACACAACTGGCGATCAAGAGACCAGAAGATGTCAGCAGCCTGCCTTTCCAGCAGACAGAGGTATTCCTGACACCACTGATCATTCTTCAGGAAGGTATACTCTTGTTGATGCCTTAGTTTGGACACTTTTATGGCCAAAGAATGGTAAATTTGTAACCAAATAAATCCCCTTTATAAAAGACAATCCAGAGTGTGGGGCAAGATAGTGGAGTGGTGAGGTGTAGATTGTAGTTACTCCTCTGGGGCAGTTGGTAGAAAACCAGGAACTGCATGGACCAGACACTGCAGAGAAATCTGATATTGGGCAAACATCATATAACACTCACGAATGTTTGGAACAGTTTAGATCAGCAAAATCTATAAGTTCTCCTGGCCAAGGTGCCCATTCCCCTCCCTGCCAGGCACAATCCTGAGGGAGGAGGGGCCGTAGATGCTGGGAACCAGGAGGGAGAACAAAAGCTGCACCCATAGATAAACTGAGGGCAGACACCAGAAAACCTGGGTGCAGTCTGCCCAGCAGAGAGGAGATAGGGCTAGCAAAACAGAAAAAAAAAAAAAAAAAAAAAAGAAAAGAAAACAAAATAAAAACAGAGATTATTTGGAGTCAGGTGAACACAATACAGAGAAAGTCAGAGCTCAAACAGAATCAGACACATATGCAAATCCAGGGAGGAAAAGCCCATGTCTGAAAAGTCAGCTTCTCTGCTTTCTTCATTGTTCCTTAATTGCCCTCAAGTCCTGGTCTTTTAGCATTTCAATAGCCCATTAGGTCTGCAAGCACTGTAAATCTGCCCTTCTTTTTCTTTTTTTTTAAAATCTTTTTCTTTTTCTAAAACAATTACTCTAAGAAGCCTGCTACAAAAAGCCTCAAAGACTTGGAATTTGAGCCCAGGAAAGAACAGAGCGAAGATGGCTCTGAGAGACAAAACAATAAGTCTAGTGGCAAAGAAAATTCTCTAAACACCATAATTTCCCAGCTCTTTTGGGAACTCAGATCTCAGGGGTTGGAATTCAGAAACTAGATTCAGTCAGCCATGCCCCCAAAAGGGTTAGGGTCACCTGGAGAACTAAAGGCTCCATGCATCCTTACACTGGAAGAGGAACTGTGGGCTGGCAAGTGCCAACTGCTGGACAGTATAGGAGAAGAACAGAGTCTAAAGGCCTCATAGGAGGGACTCATTCTCAAGGAAATTCCATACCTCCTCCTGAGACCTGGGCCTCCCTGGACTAGGAAAATCTGAATGGGGCTGACCATATCTGAGATCACCACACAAAAAGGCTACATAGAGGCAAGACAAGAAACAGAGAAACAAGAGTTGAAAAACCCTGATCAACTAAACAGAATCTAAGTTAAAGAAATAGGATAAGCTGAACTAAACACCAAGGGCTAGATAACAAAGCCAACCAACAAGAAAATCCTAGGTAAAAGAGAGAAAACACATTCCAGAATAAACTAATCAAGAAAGTCAGATGCCTAGACAGCTTAAGATAATGAACCATACTAGGAAACATGAAAATATGGATCAGCCAAAGGAACAAACTAATAGTTCAACTGAGACACAGGAGGTGGAGCAATTTTGCTAAATCAATTCAATGAGATAAAGGAAGAACTAATTGGAGATGTTCAAAGAAATCCAAATCAGTTCAAAAATCAAGTCAATGAACTGAGGGAAGACATAGCAAAAGAGATGAAGGATATAAGAAGGACACAGGATGGACATAAGGAAGAATTCATAAACTTGAAAAAGCAAATGACAGAACTTATGGGAATGAATGGCATACTGAAGGAGATGAAAAAGATAATGGAGGGATACAACCATATATTTGAACAGGGAGAAGAAAGGATCAGTGAATTGGAAGACCAAACCTGTGAATTCACACACATGAAAGAACAGATGGTGAAAAGAATGGAAAAATATGATCAGGGTCTTAGGGAGCTGAGTGTTATGCACAAACATACATGTTATGGGTGTCAGAGAGGGAGATGAGAAGGGGAACGGGGCAGAAAGAATAATAGAAGAAATCACTGAAAATTTCACAACTCTTATGAAAGACAGAAAGTTAGAGATTCAAGAAGTACAGCACACCCCAAACAGAATAGATCCCAATAGACCTACTCCAGAACACTTACTGATCAGATTGCCCAATGTCAAAGGCAAAGAGTGAATTCTGAAAGCAGCAAGAGAAAAGCAATCCATCACTTACAAGGGAAGCTTGATAAGACTATGTAGATTTCTCTGCAGAACCTATGGAGGGGAGAAGACAGTGATACAATATATTTAACATGCTGAAAGAGAAGAACTGACAACCAAGAATTTTATATCCAGCAAAATTGTCCTTCAAAAATGAGGGAGATTAATATATTTTCAGACAAACTCACACTGAGAGAGTTCATGAATATGAGACCAGCACTACAGGAAACTAAAGGGAGTCTGTGCTACAGGCTGATAGGAAAAGATAGGAAAAAAAGACTTCTCAAAGAGTATAGAAATGAAGATTATCAGGAAGGGTAAAAATAGAGAGAGGAAAAAATAAGACATGACATATAAAATCCAAAAGACAAAATGACAGAAGAAAGTATTGCCCTTACAGTAATAACACTAAAAGTTAATGGATTAAACTCCCCAATAAAAAGACACAGACTGGCAGAATGAATTAAGAAACAGGACCATCTATATGCTGTCTACAAGAACTCACCTTAGACACAAGGACAAAACAGACTGAAAGTGAAAAGTTAGAAAAAGATATTTCATGCAAACAGCAACTAGAAAAAGTGGGAGTAACTATATCAATATCAGACAAAATAGATTGCAAAAGTAAAACAATTATAAGGGACAAAGAAGGACACTATATAGTAATAGAAGGGTCAATTCATCAAGAAAAAATAAGATTCATAAATATTTATGTGCCAAGCCAGAGTGCCCCAAAACTCATGACGCAGGCACTAAGAACACCAAAAGGAGTAGATAACTCCACAATAATATTTGGAGACTTCAATACACCTCTCTCATCAATGGATGGAACAGGAAGACAGAGAATCAACAAGGAAATGGAGATGTTGAATTATATGATAAATGAACTAGACTTAACAGACATTTATAGAACATTACACCCCACAAGAACAGGATACACAGTTTTCTTGAGTGCTCATGGAACATTCTCTAGGATAGACCACATGCTGGGTCACAAAGCAAGCCTCAACAAATTCAAAACTAATGATATCATAAAAAGCACTATCTTGGATCATAATGGAATGAAGCTGGAATTAAATAACAGGCAGAAGATTGCAAACTTCACAAATATATGGAGACTAAACAACACATTCTTAGAAAACCAGGACAAAATTACAAAAGAAATTAGTAAATACCTTGAGGCAAATGTCAGTGAAAACATAACACATCAACCCTTATGAGATGCAGCAAAGGTGGTGCTGAGAGGGAAATTTATTACCTTAAATGCCTATATTAAAAGAGAAGAGAGAGCAAAAATTGAGGAATTAACTGTGCACCTGGAGGAACTAGAGAAAAAACAGCAAATAAACCCCAAAGCAAACAGAAGGAGAGAAGTAACAAAGATCAGAGCAGAAATAAATGAAACTAAGAACAGGAAAACAATAGATTCAATCAACAAAACCAGAAGCTGGTACTTCAAGAAAATCAACAAAATTCATGAATCCCTAGCTGGGCTAACAAAAAAAAAAAGATAGTGGATGCAAATAAATGCAACCAGGAGCAGGAAAGGAAACATAACTATCCACCCTGCAGAAATAAAGGAGATAATGAAGATACTATGAGCAACTATATGCTAATAAACTGGACAACTTACATGAAATGGATCACTTCCTAGAAAAGCATAAACAGCCAACATTGACCCAAAACGAAATAGAGGACCTCAACAAACCAGTCACAGGCAAAGAGATTGAGTCAGTCATCAAAAAGCTCCCCCAAAAGAAAAGCTCTGGACTGTCCTGGCCGGCGGGATGTTCAACGGAAGCTCCAAATCCTGTGAGGGAGGAATGGTATGGGACAAGAGACACGAAGAACGACAGCAAGACAGGTTTCTGATCAAGCTGCAAAACTTTATTGAAGAGGCAGGGTATATATACTCTAAGGTAGAGGGAGTGGCTAGTACGAACGGGTGGCGGCCTAGGATTGGTGGCTGCAAAGGCGGGTGGCGGTCTAGGATTGGCTGCTGCTGTTGCTAGGGCGGATGGCAGATGTAAGGCTAGCACAGGATTGGTGGCTACTGTTGCTGGGGTAGAAGGCAGGTAGTAAAGCTAGCACTCTAGGCGCGAATCTTAGGCGCGAACAGCTATCACTTCCATAGAAGGCTGAGGGCAACTTAAGCCACTATTGCATCAGCCCTAGCGGTCATGTTGCATATCTCCGGCATCGCTGAGGGTGGATTTTATACATGCTACCTTAATCGTCCCCAACATCTCCTCCCTTTGTTTTTCAAAAGGATGGAGGAAGAATGCTGATCGAGCACTCTTTTGGCATTAACCTGCTGGGGGAAATAGAGGCCTCATTCCCCAAGTTGTTTGTGGCTCTGTTTTTTTGGGGAGGGGAGTTTTTGGCAGAGCAAAACCCCTATGCAAATGAGGCATATTTCTCAAGGAGCTCGAAAATGGCCTTTAATTGCTTTGGCCCTCCTTTGCAGTGCTTTGCCTCGCACCCAGCGGTACCAATCATAGCATACGCTAGAAGCATATTTTCGAGTTATATGCTGCTCCCGTAGGAGGCGGTTTCTTACCCGTAAGGGTGGGTAGCAGTCAGATGATCTGGATCCAAACCCTGGTCAGCGAGGTGAAGCCGGTGATAATGCACTTGAATAGGCTTGCTTAGGGCAGAGTCAAGTTGATCCTTAACTAGCTGTATTATTCTTTTTATGGCCCAAGGAGCAAAGGATATTATAAGGAGTATGGTTACTAAGGGGCCTAATATAGGGAGGAGGTAGGGGAGGATTCCATTAAGCCTCCAGGAGATACCCCCTTGGGTTTCTCGCTCACGTTTGCAATTTTCAATTCCTTCCCTAAGTTTGGTCATGGAATCCTTAACTATGCCAGAATGGTCAGTGTAAAAGCAACATTCCTCACCTAGCGCAGCACAAAGCCCTCCTTGCTTAAGGAAAAGCAGATCTAAGCCTCTCCTGTTTTGGAGAACAACCTCCGACAGGGACGTAAGGGATTTTTCAAGATGGGTAATGGAGGTTTCAATGCGGGCTAAATCTTCGTCTATAGCAGCTCTTAGGTGGGAGAAGCCTTGGTTTTGGAGAACGATAGAGGCAATTCCGGTGCCTAGGCCAGTAATACCTAAAAGAGAAGCAATAGTAACAACCATAACAAGTTCTCTTTTCTTTCTCAGCGTGGCTGGAGATTGCACGACCAAGTGGTGATAAAGGTCTTCCTCTGTATGAAAGAGGACATGGGGTAACACAGCCACTAAGAGGCACATTTCCCCTGTTTCAGTTAGGGCTTTTGCTGATACGCAAGGAGTAAGCCCCGTAGAAGAGCACAGCCATTTTGCCCCTGTTGGGGGGATATAGAATTTACCAGGCGATGGAAAGGATGACTGCGCACAGACTGTTTTTAAGGAGGCAGAAATATTACCAGTACAATGCCCAGAGTGAAGAATGGATTGCATAGTGAGACCGACTTTTCTTGCATTCCAAGGGCATCGGGAAGGATTGTCTTCATTAGAAGTATTAAATGTAACATTAAGAGCTATAGCATCATAATAAGGAGGCTTGACAGAGAAACACAGCCAACAACTACGAGTAAAATTAGGCTGGGAGGAGTTTAGAGAGAGAAAGGTGGCTTGGAGTAGTGGCCAAAGCGGGCTGTCAAATGATATGGACGGGCTTGAGGACGACAATATTGGGATGCTAATAAAAGGGGGAGTAGTGGGGTGAATTTTGGAAAGATTTTTGCTTGGCGTGCTCGGGATAGGAGGGGTAGCTGGAGGCGTGGGTTCTATATTTGGTCCAATGGCAGAAGGTTTTTGCTGTACTGCTTCCTTCTTTATTAGAATAAGGCTTCCTGGGTTGGTCCCTTTCATGTAAATCTTAAAACCCCAAGTTCGACCGAGGAGCCAAGAGGGATCAGCAGGGAGCTGCACGGTGAGATTTAAATGTGAGCAGCTACCTGTAGGTGCAATGTGGTGATGACTTCCATAGATACCCCAGGTAATGGGTTCTTCAGGTGGTTTGCAGTTCAAGGGGGCCCATTTTAGAGTTAGGTAATGATCAGTGGTGTAAGGCTTTCAATGAGTGGCTAATGTTTCACATCCCCAATATGCACAGTAGTATTGGTTGGGAGCATTACAGTATGGTTTTCCGGGGTTTGAGGATGGGCACATGTAATATTGGGCTTGATTTCAACCAGTGGGGCATACGGAAGGAGTGGGAAATAGATCAGTTGCGTTGATAAGAAAGGAAGGTCACCCTGCTGTAACTTGGGTTTGTATAACTGTGGAATCTTCCCATCGTGCCAAGGTCCATTTCCAAGGTTGATGGGGGTTGGGATCAAAGATAGCGATACTTGGCTCACTAAGCATACTTTGCAAGAGAAAATATAAGGCGGCAACTTTAAATGGCAGTAGGCATAACAAAGCCATACTAATAGAGGCTATAGGTTCTTCCCTGTTAAGGGAGACAAGCTAGCAAAGTAATGCACCCTACAACGCACAAATATGCTATAGCAAGCAGGGATCTTTCTAACGGATTCCAATCTTTTGGGGCAACGGTTGCTAATCCGGCTGCAAACAGCAAAGCCAGAAGACCAATTAAGAAAAGCCAATAGTAATTCAAGTGGTAATTCATGTGATTAGTGATGGAATAAACCTGTAAGCAGGACTTCTTTCCACTTCCGGTTGTGTGCGGACTGGTTGTCTCCGGATGGGTTATAGCAGGAGTTATTGATGCGCTGGAAGAGAAAAGAAAGACATTTTTCTCAGGGAGAGGCTTCTACCCTGGAAAGGTTATTATTAAGAGGAGGGGAAGGAAGTGTCTCAGGGGTTTGTTTCGGCAATGAGGAATTAATATGTTTTATCAGCCGTTCTGGAAGCCAACGAGGACCTTCCCTTTGTTGATCATATATGCAAGCAGAGCCTCATCCCCAAATAATCACGGGGTCAGGCCCATTCCATTCTGACGTTAAGGGGTCACGCCACATAACAGTGGCTTGCTGCATTTGTGTTTTGGGATGCCAATGTCTGTCAGCTGCAGATTGTCCTTTATCATCCAGAGTTAGGAAGTTAAGAACAAAAAGAGCGTGATGTAAAAGGTCTTGAGGTCGTTTGGTGAGATTGAGAGAACTTTCGGCTAAACGGCACAGGGCATTTTTTAAGGTGCGATGTGCTCGTTCTACCATTCCTTGCTCCTGGGGGTTATATGGTATTCCTGTGATATGCTTAATTTGTAATTGTTGACAGAAGGTTTGAAAATTTTTTCCAGTATATCCAGGCCCATTGTCTGTTTTAATGATTTTAGGTTGGCCTAAAATAGTGAAGCAGTGTAGTAAATGAGAAATAACATGCTTCAAAGCTTCTCCTGTTTGCAAACTAGCTTGAATAAATCCACTATATGTGTCAACGCAAACATGGATATATTTAAGTTGCCCAAAACCGGCAAAATGGGTGACGTCCATCTGCCAGATTTCATTTGGAATGAGTCCTTTTGGATTGACTCCCAAATGAGGGACTGGCAGTTGGGTTACACAGTTTTTACAGGTTTTAACAATTTCCCTTGCTTGTTCCCTCGTAATATTGAATTTTAAATGGAGGGTATTTGCATTTAGGTGGTGTTGAGCATGGGCTTGAGAAGCTAAAGTTAGAGAATTAGAAAAATTGGGACATATTAATTGGGTGGCAGCATCTGCCATTGCGTTGCCTTCCGTTAGAGGGCCTGGCAGGTTTTGGTGGGCACGGAGGTGTCCTATAAAAAAGGGACACTGTCGTTTAAGAATTAGTTTTTGTAAACTTGAGAATAAGGGAACTGCATTGGTAGATGGTTTGATAAATGGAGTTGTTTCCAATAGCGGTACAGACTGAGCTATATACGTGCTATCGGTGTATAAATTAAAAGATCGGTCTTGGAGATGGGAAAAGACCTGCAGTACTGCATAGAGCTCCACAAGTTGAGCGGAGGTATAGGGAGAGGGCATATGACATATGCTGCGGTCCCATTTGCTGAACCGTCAGTAAAGACTAGAAGAGCAGGGTTTATTGGTTTTGTTTTGGTGACCTTTGGGAAGGTGAATTGATGGATTTTAGCGAATTGGATTAACGGATCGCTGGGATAATGGTTATGAATATCACCCAGAAACGAAGAGCATGCGATAGCCCATTCGTCGTCGGTTTGGAAAAGCCAATGGATTTGATCTTGGGTGTATGGGACGATAAGGGAATCAGGGTCTTTTCCAAACAGCTGGCGACTAGTTTGTCGGCCTTTAGTTATAAGGGCAGCTATGAGAGAAATATACGGTGAGAGCACCTTTGTTGGAGTAGCAGGGAGGTGAACCCAGAGCAATGGGTGACCTCGCCCGTTTGGTGATTTTAAATTGGATTGCCAGAATACACCTGTAGGTGTGTGGGTTGTTGCAAGAACTATAAAGACTAAAGGCTGGTGGTAGCTTATTTGATAGCAAATTTGATTTTGGATAGCCTGATTTATGATGGTGAGCACCTGCATTGCTTCTGGAGTTAGGTTTCTGGGAGAGGAGGGATTTGCGTATCCTTTTAGAATATTATTGAGCAGCACAAGAGTTTCAGTGGGTAGCTTTAGATAAGGGCGAAGCCATTGAATATCTTCCAAAAGTTTTTGGAAGTCATTTAATGTTAAGAGATGGGAGATTCGCAGTTGAATGCGGGGTGTTAAAACTTGCTGGTGCCAAAGTTCAAATCCTAGATAGGAAAAGGGATCTGAAGTTTGTATCTTATTAGGGGCTATTTGAAGACCTTTTGCTGCTAGATGTTTAAGAAGGCTCTGAAAGCAAGATGCAGTTTAGATATGTCCTGGCCTGCTAATAGAATATCATCCATATAATGGAGAATATAAATTTGTGGCCATAGTTGTTTGACAGGGTTAACAGTGTCAGCAACAAATTTTTGACATAAAGTTGGACTGTTGGCCATGCCTTGCGGTAAAACCTTCCATTGAAATCGAGGCATAGGGCCTTGAAAATTAATTTGGGGGACACTAAAGGCAAAATATTGTCTATCTTCCGGGTGAAGGGGTATGGAGAAAAAACAATCTTTTAAATCTATAACTATTTTGTGAAAATTAATAGGGATAGCAACTGGCGAAGGGAGGCCAGGCTGCAGTGCTTCCATAGGTACCATAGCTTTGTTTACGGCTCGCAAATCTTGCAGTAATCTCCATTTACCTGATTTCTTTTTTATGACAAAAATAGGAGTGTTCCAAGGGGACTGAGTAGGTTCAATATGTCTGGCATTAAGCTGTTCCTGTACTAACTTTATAGCCGCTAGAGTCTTTTCCTGAGTCAGAGGCCATTGATCAACCCACACTGGTTCCGTAAATTTCCAGGAAATTTTTTCAGCATGGGGTACAGGGATGTCAATGGCCGTTAGGATAAATTTTGGGAGAACCCAAGTCCTGTTTTAGCTATATTAGGTGTTACAGAGATGGGCAGTTTTATCCCTTGATTAGTCTTGCCCAGGCCTTTGCCAGGGAGAAAATTCATTTTAAGCATTTGAGCAATGATGGTATCACTAGGGCTGCACATAAAAACTTTTATTTGAGTTAGGATATCTCTACCCCATAGATTAGCGGGGAGATGGGGGATAATATATGGTATAACTGTTCCAGTGTTTCCTTCCTCATCCTCCCATTTTAGGGTTTGTGAACTCTGTAAAGGATTTGCGGTTTCGCCTATTCCTTGTAAGTAGGTGGCAGCGGCTGTAAGAGGCCAGGATTTAGGCCAGTGATTTGAAGATATAATTGTGGCGTCAGCCCCTGTGTCTAAGATACTTTCGAATGATTTACCATTTAATTTTAATCACAAGATGGGCCAATTATGGGATATTGGCTGTGCCCAAAAGATATCGGAAGATCCAGGGCCTCTGTAGGGCGCTGGAGTTTTTTGAAGTTCGAGTTAACATGCTGAGCGGGGAGTATTATAAGTTGCGCTATTCGAGTGCCAGAAGGAATAGAGATAATATTGTTTGAGGTGGCTGTGATTATTTGTATTTCACCTCTAAAGTCATTATTTAGCACACCTGGGATGATTTGAACTCCACGCAGGGTGACACTAGCTCTTCCTAGAATGAGACCAAAAGTATTAGGGGGTAAAGGTCCATAGACTCCTGTTGGTATGAGGAGAGGACTGTTTTCTGGGGTTAATATTGATTCGGAGGCGGTACAGAGGTCCATTCCTGTGCTCCCTGCTGTTGCTCTCCATAAGTCTGAGATATAGCAGCGTGATTTATGATTGGGAGCGCAGGTACTGCGACTGGGGATGGCTGAACAAACCGTACTGCCCCTGGGTTCGTTCTGGTTGGGGCCTGGGGCCGGCCCCATTGGAAGTTTTCCTGAGGCTTAGGCTTAAGGGGTTGGCCATTTATGTCTGTCTGAGAATGGCATTCAGACGCCCAGTGAAACCCTCTTTTACAGCGGGGACAAATAGAGGGCGGCAATAGGGGTTTGTTGATAGTGGGTAAGGGGGAATTAATCTGCAGCACGGGACAATTTTTTGAGAAATGACCAGGTTGCTTACAATTATAGCATGTTGGAGGCTTTGCTTGTGCCGTGAAATTTTTGTGCTGCGCTGCAAAATTTTGAAGAGCGGCGCCAATAGCTATTCCAAGGGTTTGAGTGGGCCTGATGCCAGAACAGAGCTTTATGTAATTATTAAGATTAGTATTACGAAAGGGACGGATTGCTGCTTGGCAGGCAGCGTTAGCATTCTCATAGGCCAGGTGTTTAATAAAATCACTTTCGTTTTCACTAGCCCCAAATAAACGCTCAGCCATGTTTTGCAGGCGGCTAAGGAAATCGGTATATGGCTCATCAGGCCCCTGTCTTAATTTAGCAAGAGAGGCAGTGGCGGCGCCCTTTTGCGGAAGTTTTTTCCATGCTCTAAGCGCGGCCATTTGTATTTGCGCTAAGAGACCTGGGGGGAAT
Organism: Choloepus didactylus; assembly: GCF_015220235.1. NCBI lineage: Eukaryota > Metazoa > Chordata > Mammalia > Pilosa > Megalonychidae > Choloepus > Choloepus didactylus. The sequence continues at coordinate 73,371,708 of NC_051309.1, forward strand.
TGAGCCTGCTTATCACTTTGATGGTAGGGACTTTGACCTAAAAATTTATTTAAGGTCCAAGTTTTAGAAGTGGCCTTACGGGCATTGCGGGTGGCATATTTTTTACAATGCTCCTCATAATCAGATTTCCATAACAGGAAATCACCGCCAGACAAGGCAGCTCTGGCTAGCTGGAACCAATCGTTAGGAATAAGTTCCTTTTCACTAAGGCTTTCCAGCAGGGCGAGCGTGAAGGGAGCGGTAGCGCCATAATCACTCACTGCCTTTTTTAATTTCTCTAGATATGTTAGACTAAGTTTTTTATATTTAGCTGTTGAGGTGGAACCAGCTTCCTCCTGCTCTCCTTCGCTAGAGTCGGGGAAATCTAATTTATTACTCTCCTCGCTATTGCTACCAGAATCACCATTTTTGGAGCCAGCGACACCATGTTGAGAACCGGCGGCGCCATTTTGGGAGCCGGTGACGCCATTTTGAGAATCTCGAGTCTGACTACGCGTAACCGGAAAAGCATAGGCGCGGCGAGTACAATAGAGGCGCGATGAGCGGGCATTTTCTGGAAGCGAAAGGGCTGCAATGCTTTGAGTTGCCGACCGGAGGTCGGCGAGCAGATCGGCGGTATGCTGCTGCTCCTGTTTAAAAGTTTCTCTAAAATTATCGGCGTGTAGCCGGAGATTTTCTGTGGCTTCTTCTAAAGCGCAAAACTGGGATAAGGGCGTGACTGGATAAGAATGAGAATATGGTTTGAGAAAATCGGGTGCGTAAGGGGGTGGCCGAAACGGAGGAAGGGAGTTATTTTCTAAAGAGGGAAAAATTTTAACCTCCGGTTCCTCCAAAGAGGGAGAAATTTTAGCCTTTGGGTCGATTTCGTGCTGATCGGGTGACAAACTGACTTGACTGGTTGGGGTATTTGGCCTATCCCTGTTAGAATTTTCGTTTAAGGGATATTCAGGCATGTTAATAATTACTGAGCCGCACGCTGAAGCAGGGCGAGAGTGCTCTCTCAAAGCTTCCTCTCCTAATTTACAGAGGTTTTGAACGTCTGGAGCTGAAGAGTGGACTTTTAGAATTTCATTAATTAGGTTCCAATAAGAAAAGGCAGTAACCGGGACCTTTTCAGGACCAAAGGTTTGAAAATAATCTTTTAAACAATCTCCAACTCTTAGCCAGCACTGGTGATCTATAGTACCTTCTCGAGGGAACCAAGGGCAGGTTTTTAACAGGAAATTAAAAAAGCGCGTGAGATCTTTTTTCTTAACTCGTGTTCCTCATGCCTTGAGTGATTGCTTAACTTGACTAACATATAATTCGTGTTGGGAAATTCCTTGTCCCATGATGAGGGTGGGGGCTTACCTTTCGTTGCTTTCTTTCCTTCTTCTTCTTTCCTTTCGCCGGCACTGATCAACTGCTGAACGGATCTGTCTCGCGAGCGCGCTTCCCTGTGGCGATCCCGGGTGCGGTGAGTGTGAGAGGCCTCTCTCTCCTTGAGTGCGGTGTTCCATCTCTCACAGAACTCTGAGCCCCACGTTGGGCGCCAGTTTGTCCCGGCCGGCGGGACGTTCAACGGAAGCTCCAAATCCTGTGAGGGAGGAATGGTATGGGACAAGAGACACGAAGAACGACAGCAAGACAGGTTTCTGATCAAGCTGCAAAACTTTATTGAAGAGGCAGGGTATATATACTCTAAGGTAGAGGAAGTGGCTAGTACGAATGGGTGGCGGCCTAGGATTGGTGGCTGCAAAGGCGGGTGGTGGTCTAGGATTGGCTGCTGCTGTTGCTAGGGCGGATGGCAGATGTAAGGCTAGCACAGGATTGGTGGCTACTGTTGCTGGGGTAGAAGGCAGGTAGTAAAGCTAGCACTCTAGGCGTGAATCTTAGGCGCGAACGGCTATCACTTCCGTAGAAGGCTGAGGGCAACTTAAGCCACTATTGCATCAGCCCTAGCAGTCATGTTGCATATCTCTGGCATCGCTGACGGTGGATTTTATACATGCTACCTTAATCGTCCCCAACACTGGACCAGATGGTTTCACATGTGAATTCTACCAAGCATTCAAAAAAGAATTAATACCAATCCTGCTCAAACTTTTCAAAAAAATTGAAGATGAGGGAAAGCTACTCAACTCATTCTATGAAGCCAACATCACCCTAAAAACAAAATCAGATAAAGATAGTACAAAAAAAGAAAATTATAGGCCAATCTCTTTAATGAACATAAATGTGAAAATCCTCACAAAATACTCACAAATTGAATCCAGCAGCACATTAAAAGAATTATATACTATGACCAAATGGGGTTTATCCCAGGTATGCAAAGCTGGATCAACATAAGAAAATCAATTAATGTAATACATCACATCAATAAATCAAAGCAAAAGAACCACATGATCATCTCAATTGATGCAGAAAAGGCATTTGACAAAATTCAACATCTTTTCTTGATGAAAACACTTCAAAGGATAGGAATAGAAGGGAATTTTCTCAAGATGATAATGGCAATATATGAAAAACACACAGCTAACATCATCCTGAATGGGGAGAGACTGAACACTTTCCCTCTTAGATCAGGAAGGAAACAGGGATGCCCACTGCCACCACTGTTATTCAACATTGTGCTGGAAGTTCTAGCTAAGAGTGATCAGGCAAGAAAAAGAAATAAAAGGCATCCAAATTGGAAAGGAATAAGTAAAATTTTCATTGTTTGCAGATCACATGATTCTATGTGTTGAAAATCCAGAAAAATATACAGCAAAGCTATTAGAGCTACTAGATGGATACAGCAAAGTGGCAGGCTAGTAGATCATGCAAAAATCTGTAGTGTTCTTATGCACAAATAATGTGCAACAAGAGGAAGAAAGAAAAAAATGCGTTTACAATAGCCACCAAAGGAATCCAGTATTTAGGAATAAACTTAATGAAGGCCACAAAAGACTGTAAATAGAAAATTACAAGAAACTGCTAAAAGAAATCAAACAAGACCTAAAAAAATAGAAGAATATACTGTGTTCATGGATTGGAAGACTAAATATAAATAAGATGTCAACTCTACCTGAATTGATTTATAGATTAAATGCAATACCAATTAAAATCACAACAACTTGCATTGCAGAAATAGAAAAACAAATAACCAAATTTATTTGGAAGTGAAAGGTACCCCAAATAGCCAAAAATATCTTGAGAAAGAGAAACAAAGATGGAGGTCTCACACTACCTGATTTTGAAGCATATTTAAAAGCTACAGTGCTCAAAACAGCATGGTACTTCCATAAGGAAAGAGATACTGACCAATGGAATCAAATTGAGTGTTCAGAAATAGATTCTTACATCTATGGACAACTGATCTTTGATAAGGCAGTCAAGCCAAAGTAACTTGGACAGAGCAGCCTCTTCACTAAATGGTGTTTGGAGAACTGGATATCCATTTCCAAAAGAATGAAAGAGGACTCCTACCTCACACCTTATATAAAAATGAACTCCCACTGAATCAAAGACCTAAACATAAGTGCTTCAACCATAAGAATCTTAGAAGAAAATGTAGGGTAATATATTAAAAACCTTGTGATAGAAGGTGGTTTTCTAGACCTTACACCCAAAGCACGAACAACCAAAGAACAAATAGACAAATGGGATCTCCTCAAAATCAAACACTTTTGTACATCAAAGGACTTTGTCAGAAAAGTAAAAAGGCAGCCATCAGAATGTGAGATGATATTTGGAAACCACATATCAGATAAGGGTTTAATATCCTGAATATAAAAAGCAATCCTACAACTCAACAACAGAAAGAGAAACAACCCAATTAAAAAATGGGCAAAAGACATGGACAAACACTTTTCTGAAGAGGAAATACAAATGGCTCAAAAACTTATGAAAAAATGATCAACTTCACTGGCTCTTAGGGAAGTGCAAATCAAAACCACAATGTGATATCATCTCACACCTATCAGAATGGCCATTATCCAAAAAACAGAAAATTATAAGTGCTGGAGAGCATGTGGAGAAAGAGTTAGACTTATTCATTGTTGGTGGGACTGTAGCATGGTGCAACCACTCTGGAAGACAGTGTGGAGGTTCCTCAGGAAGTTTAAGTATAGATCTGCTGTATGACCCTACTATTCCATTGCTAGGTATATACTCAAAAAAAAACTGAAAGTTAAGACACAAATGGGTATTTATAATGTGATGTTTATTTCAGCATTAGTCACAATTGCCAAGTGATGGAAGCAGCCCAAATGTCCATCAGTGGATGAGTGGATAAACAAACTGTGGTATACACACACAATGGAATATTATGCAGCTGTAAGACAGCACAAAGACATGGAACATATAATAATGTGGATAAACCTTGAGGACAATATGTTGAGTGAAGTTCACCAGAAACAAAAGGGCAAACACTGTATGGTCTCACTAATATGAAATAACACTAATGAGCAAACTTTGAGAGTTAAAAGCTGATAACACAGGCTACCAGGAGATAGAAAGAGGGTAGATATCAGGCTTTTGATGCTAAAGGACTACAGAAATGTTCAGCAGGATCGACTGTATAAATTCAGACATAGATAGCATAATGCTGTGTGATGGTAGCACAATATTGTAAGTACATAGAACAAAGATATCTGTGAGTAAAGCTGAAAGAGATGGGATAGGGGAATGTGTGACACCAGAGGTAAAGATAGATGATGAAGACTGGGACTATGTAACTTGGCAAAAACTGGAGTGGCCAAAGAATGTTGCTAAATGTACAAATATAAAAATATTCTCACATGTGGGAGAACAAATGAATGTCAACCATGCAGAGTGTTGAAAAAGGGATGGTATTTGGGAAAAAATATAATCAAAGCAACCTGGAGTCCATGATCAACAGTAACATTGCCATATGCTTCCATTAAATGTAATAAAGGCAATAAACCAAAGTTAAATGTGTATGAAAAGGGGATATAGGGAGAGATATGGGATTCTTGGTAGTGGTGTTTTCTGTCCTTACTATTATATTGTATTGTATGATTTTTTCTCTTTTTGTTATCTTTTTTATTATTCACCAAAAAAAAAAGTCTTTTTCATAATAATATGTTCAAGTACTGACTGTGGTGATACATGTGCAAATATGTGATGATGCCATGAATAGCTGATTATACCCTGTGCATGGTTGTATATTATGTGAATACATCTCTACAAAATTGTAGGAAAAAAATATAAACATGGGTAAAAGTGCTGGAGAAAACATGGAGAGAGGGATGTACCTATTTACTGTTGATGAGGAGGCAGAATGGTGTAGCCTTCCTGGAGGACACTGTGGTGGCTTCACAAGAATCTAAGTATGTGGGGCCATAAGGTTCTGCAACCTCATTATAGGGTATGTATTTGGAAGATCCAAGAGCAGAGACATAAGTGGACATTTGCACATTGGTGTTTGTGAAGCCAGTATTCGTGATTTGCAGTGGGTGGAGGTGGCCTAAGGGTAACATGACTTAAGAACAGAATGGTGATTTGTGGTGTCTGCATACAATGGAATATTGAGCAACTATGAGAATGAGTGAAGTTGTGAGACATGCAACAAGGTGAATGGATCCTGTAGACAGCATGTTGAGGGAAGTACACCAGAAACCAAGGCAAAACCTATCATACCTCACCAATAATGGACTAACTGCAATGTGTAAACTCAAAATTGAATTTTAGAGCACAGCCTAACAGGGAAATGATTACTGTAATGGTACCTAGATTGTAAGCTCTCATAGCAGTCAAATCTATTCCTGAATTGTAATGGCTATCTCCAAACTCTGAGCTGTTGATCCCTTAGTGTATAACCTGATTAGTCTCTGGAACATTGGGTATCTGTATGACACCTGAAACTCAGAGCTGGAACTTGGCAGATATGAATACCAGTATTAATGCATACAGCAACTGTTAAAGAAAAGAAAAGGCTGAAATAGAGCCCAGACTTCAATTAGAGATATGAATGAAGCAGATCTGGTTAAGACTAGAGCAAATCGGGCCAACGGGTAAAGGTTGAAACTGACAGTGTGTTAACACTTCAACTTCCATGTGAGACCAAGGGATGAGGTGTTTATTTGGAATAGGATCTATATTTTCAAAACAATATAACTTCTACAGTCAGTTTGTTCAAACACCACAATTACACGGAACTTTGAATAGGAAGTGAGTTATGGTAGGTCTTTATAGATTAGAACGAAGTAGCAACACATCCTAAAGTAATTTGAGTGCAGAATAAAAATGTAAATTTGGGGCCCCCTGAGCAGCTGGGGGAGGATGCAGAGGTGTTGGACTTCCTCACCTGGATTGTTGCTGATGTTCTCACAAGCATTGGGGATGGACAGCTTGATGTGCTGGGCCCTCTGTCTTGGGGCTGACCCCTATGAAGCTTCTTGCTGTGCGGAGAGGCTAAACCTGCTTATAACTGTGCCTTAGTCTCCCCTCTCTCTTTAACTAAACCACCTTTGGTGGGAGATCTCACTGCCTTCCCCCCTACGTGGGACCTGACTACCAGGGGTGTGAATCTCCCTGGCAATGAAGGATATGATTCCCAGGGATGAATCTGGACCCAGCATCATGGGATTGAGAACATCTTGACCAAAAGGGGGATGCAAAATGAACCACAATAAAGCTTCAGTGGCTGAGAGATTTCAAATGGAGTTGACAGGTCACTCTGGTGGACATCTTACGCATTATATAGATAACACTTTTTAGGTTTTAATATTTTGGAATAGCTAGAAGTAAATATCTGAAAATATTTTTCCAACAAACTCCAACCTAGTAGTGTTGACTCTTGAAGACTATTGTATAACAATGTAGCTTACAAGGGTTGACAGTGTGATTGTGAAAACCTTGTGTATACCACTCCCTTTATCCAGTGTATGGATGGAGGAGTAGAAAAATGGGGGACAAAAACAAAATAAAAAATAAGGTGGGATGGGTGGGATGGTTTGGGTGTTCTTTTTTATTTTTATTTTTTATTTTGATTCTGATTCCTTTTGGTGTAAGGAAAATGTTCAAAAATAGATTGGGGTGATTAATGCACAACTATAGGATGGTACTGTGAACCAGTGGATTGCGCACCATGGATGATTGTATGGTATGTGAATATATCTCAATAAATATAAATTTAAAAAGAAGACAATCCATTTCTCATATTTTGTCTAATGGCAGCGTTAGCAAAGTAGTACAAGGTTGAAGGAAAAGCATAGTAGTGTGTAACTAGAGATGATCTAGATAGCTATGATTATGTCATATCTCTTTATCTCTAGTTGGATAGTGGTTCATTAGCTCCTGTAATACCAGCTCTCAATAGAGCTTGTTTTACAACTATAATTTCACCAGTAAGGAAAGGATATTCAGGATCCTCAAATGAAACATTATACTTCACTATTCATTAGATCATAAAAAGAGATAAAGAACTCTTCTGGGAACATTTACCCTGATATATTCCTAAAGAGATTTTGCTCATTTTCCCAGAGCCCAAGTAAATAAAGTCTGTATTCTTAATACCTTTTGTTCAGTATTCTTATCATACTTATCTATTATTCTCCTTGATTTTCAATAGTGTTACTGTCCAACATACCTGGCACTTTACATTTATGCTTTGGTATAGCACAAAATTCTCTTTTTCACTACAAAAAATCACATTGATAACATGAGCCAATCCTACATCTGAGTCTCTCATTTCTATGAATTGTACTTGATGCTGAAAAATCTATTTCTATAGCTCTCTGCTGAGATTGAGAGCTTATACTCTCCAAATAGTTTATAGAAAACTTCCCCTGAAAATTGCATTGTCACCTCACAGTGATTAGGTCCAAAATGAACTCATCATCCTCAGCTCAAAGAAGTTTTTCCACCAAGTGCTTCTTATCTCAGTAAAATTCATCAGTGTCCAAATAACCTCCACAATGGAAATTCAGGAGTTCTCAAAGAATCTATATCCACCCTAAACACTTATATCCTATTATCCACCATTCTGTGGATCTAACCCAAGTTCTTATGAAAGCAACTTTATCTTTGTGCTACCATTGTAAATGGCCTTGTTCAGAGCTCTGTCATGCTTGTTAGTCTCCCAGTTTTTTATAGCTCTAGTTTCCTGGCCCTCCCATCCATTGCCTGAATGATAGCCACAGGACATTTTTAACAATGTCCATGTCATTCTTCTGTTAACATTTCAATGTAAAGACCAACATACTCAATATTGCTCATGACCTGGAAAATACAACTGGAATGGCAATCTACAGTTATCTAACCATGTATCTGTTATTGAGGCAGTGCAATTTAAAAGAAAATAAGGTTCAGGTATGGTATCCTAAGGTATATAAAATCCCACAATTTAATAGACTTACCTTAGGTAAAGGCTTGGCAGGCTTGCAGTGCAATCCTCCAACAAACTCAAAATTAGTTAAGTATGGACGAAGATAATCAAAATCTCAATATGTTCGAATTAGCCAAATTTCAGCTTTCACCACAGTCTCACATAATGTAGTGGGTCTTCCTGGAGTAAATGAAGAATTGTGGGTAGGAGAAGCAGCATAAAAGATAAATAGGAACAATTGTATCACTAATTTTCTGATATGCTATGAAAGGAAAATCAATTTGTATCCTCAAGAAATTCATGGGTTCTGGATGTCAATAACAATAGTGCATTAGAGCTCTAATAAGGAAACAATGAAAGAAGGAATGTAGATAGGAAAGAAATAAAGAAAGGTAGAGGGAAAGAAGATGAAAAAGAGAAAAAAAGAAAGAAAAATTTGAAGGATAAAGGAAGGATGGAAGGAAGGAAGGCAGGAAGTAGGAAGGAAGGAGGAAGATGGTTGGAAGGAAGTGAAAGAGAAAGAGATTGAGAGAAAAGAAAGGACAGGAGAGAGGGAGGGAGAAAGGAATTTTGGGTAGAAAAAGAATTGCTATATGTAAGTGTACTGTTACCACAGTAAGTTCAATCAAAATTTAACCACAACTCAAAAATACTGATGAATTTATTACTCATTTTTTTTCTCTTTGGTTAAATTACAGATTGTAGATCAGTCCCAACATATCTGTACCAAATAGCCTCTCAGTAACTTTTAGTCCCCAGTCAGGAATACACTTGCCTCATGTATTTGAAATTCCAACCACTAACAGTCCCTACTTTATCCTCCTTAGTCAATTCCATCATTTTTATTGTAGGGCCACTATTTTCTTAGTAACAAGTCCTGTGTAATTCACACCTATGTTGACCCTCATATGGAATTTAAGGTATACACGAACATGCCATTGTCACACGCTTACTTGAATTTTGTTTTCAAATGACGTTTTTAAAGGGGAACAGATTCTAGGTATTATTCTTGGGAATTATGTGCAAAATAACTACATTTACAAATTACCAGTTAAATCATTTCAATATGCAGAAAACATATTTTGCAACTGATATAAAGAACAGAAAAGCTCATTTGATGGTCATATAAATGCCAGAAGATAGCAATTTTTTAGAGTCATCACATTTTAGTGTTATATAATCCAATAACTTATTTTGATAAGACAAAATGGTGCCCGAGGACACTGAGAATGAGATTGCTAGAGATTGGATAAGAACCAATTTGCAGCCTCTGAGTCAATGTATTTATATCATCAAGATATTTTGATCTATGTATCTGACATCATTTTGTGATTTTCAATCTTCTAGAGATTTTGGTGTGCAAGATATTTAGATTTCATTTTATGAAAGACCGACCTTAAAGCATTATCCAGATTACTGTATTAAAGCAGCCATTCACAATGACAGTTATGATGATCAAAATAAGAGAGAATGATATTGCAGAGAGCATATAAAAGTTGATAAATTCATAAGAAATATTTGGAATACTATTCTATGAAACAAGAATGGCAAACTAAAATTGGTCATTAAACATTTCCCTATATTATCTGCATAAAATTTAATTATAAAAAAGGATAATCATATAAATATAATTCAAGCTATCAACTCAATATTATTATTGAATGCATCCATTACTTTGATATTATGCAGTGAATCACATGAGATGGCCTTTAATTGCATGAAATTTTTGAGGACAGCATCAATGCATGAACAAGTTCTTTACTGTAGGTGAGGCAAACTGGAGAGGAAACTTCAGTGGGTGACAGTTTCTATACCTTATAAGATAATTCATATTCCTTTTTAGATATCTAGAGAAAACTCTTCTCATATCCCTAAGTTATTACATTCTTGCTGAAAACATGTTAAAAACTGATAAGTACAATTTTTGGATTGCTTTTTTTTTTAAAAAAAAGGATATTTCTTATTCTCTACTTCTCTTTAACCTACTCTTTGGCCAGAAGACAAATGTCCTTTCCTAAACTTATGGACAAAAAGTACACTCTAAGAGAAACCAGAGTAATCACATATTCAGTTCCTGGATACCTGTATGACTTTATAAGCAGAACTTTTTGCCTTCCTTTGAATTGTTACATCAAGAGAAATACACTTCTGTGCAGCTTAGAGCATGGTATCTGTTTTCTCTTTTCCACTGCAGCTTATAGTACAAAATTAAGTCTGTTAATATCAGTGAGAAATGACAGTAGCTCTAACCAGCATTAGGCCAATGTGCTTAGAATAATGAAGTTCTGTATATATTTTGAGAGTATAGTTTATATGAATTTCTGGCAAATTGTTTGTGGAGTAGGAGAAAAAGATTCAGATGCATTTTGTTATGTGTATTTTTCATGTGAGTAACTGGGAAGAAATGAGTTACCATGAAATCAAATGGTGAAGATATCAGGAAGAACATGTTTGGTTTGGAGTTACAGCTGGAGCTTAGGTTTAAATAAGAAAATTATGAAATACAAGTTGACATCCAAATGGAGATGTGGAGTAGGCAGTTGGACTTATAAGGCTGCAGTGCAGGGAAGAACATGCCACAAAGAAATGCAAATTGTGTCTTCAACTCACAATTTATAATTAAAACTGTTTAATTGGATGAGATCATGAAATGAATTGGTATAAATGGAGAACATAAATGTTTAAAAACAATAAAATGGCCAATTCAAACTTAAAAATCCCATAAGCTTAAGAATAGGATATGTACCCAATAAATTCTACACTTTCCATATTTTTAAGTAATATAGTAAAGATGTTGGTTAACTCCAGGGATTTTTAAATAAACAATGAGCAGTCCCTAAAACAAGACACAAATCTTTGGCAAGTAGAATGAAAACACTCAAAAATAAATGAATATTCAAATATTCCTAAAGAACATAATAAAGCAGCAAAGAACATGAAAAATTTAAAGAGAAATAAAACATATAAAATAATTGTAAAAGTAAAATATATCAGTTAGCCCAATATATTTAAATAGATAAAAATTCCCAGGTTAATGACATTGAACTCACATTAAATTACCACAAGTTCAAGTACAAACTGACCATCAAAGCACATCCAAATATTGGTGTAGCATTTAAATTCCATACAAGTATAAGGAAAATATGGAAAAAAATGAAACAAAAATATCACTCCATCAAATAAAAATCACAGAATGTTGGAAATCACAAATGTTGGAAATTAAGTAGTTATTTTCGAAGTAAATTCCAATGGATAAAAATTCTCTGGTACAATCACAGAAATCCTTAGATCGTAAAAATAGTCAGTTATAGTCTGGTAAAAAAAAACATAATATCTAGTAATTTAAGACATAAAAATTTGAAATAATATGATGGGAAAGTGTACACATATATACTTGCCAAGAGATGTAAGATGCAAATATATTAATATTTTAAAAAGTTTGCTTTTAACTCAATAAGTATTACCAGAAATAAAACATATCCTTTTGGAGTCCCTGCATTCAATTGTTTTGGGTCTATACACAGTAGTGGAATGGCTGGGTCAAATGGTAATTCTAAAATTAACTTTCTGAGTAACTGCCAAACTGTCTTTCACAGTGGTTGCACCATTTTACATTCCTATGAACAATGAATGAGTGTTTCTTTCCCACATCCTCTCCCAACACCTGTTATTTTCCATTTTATTAGAGAAGACATTCTACTGGGCATGAAGTTGAATCTCATTGTGGTTTTGGTTTGCATTTCCCTGGTAATTAGTGATGACTATATTTTCATGAGTTTTTTGGCTATTCATATATCTTCTTTGAAGGGTTGTCTATTGAAGTCTTGGGCCAAATTTTAAATTGAATTCTTTGACTTTTTATTGCTAAGTTGAAAGATTTTTAAATATATTTTGGATATTAAACCCTCATTGATATGTGGTTTCCAAATATTTTCTCTTTTTGTGTAGGTTGCCATTTTACTTTCATGATAAAGTCCGTTGAGGCACAAAGTCTTTAATTTTGATGAGGTCTCATTCATCTATTTTTCTTTTGTTGCTTGTATTTTGGGTAAGAAATATTGTCTAACACAAGAACCTGAAGATGCTTCCCTAGATTTTCATCTAAGATTTTGATAGTTCTGGCTCTTAGATTATGTCTTTGATCAATTTTAAGTTGATTTTTGCATAAAGTGTGAGGTAAGTGTCCTCCTCCTTTCCTTTGCAAATGGAGATCTGTTTGTCCAGCACCATTTGTTTAAGAATAAATAATAGTCTCTAGCAATTGAATAGTTTTTTCTTCCTTGTCAAAAATCAGTTGGTCATAGATGTGAAGGTTCATTTCTGAACTCTCAAATATATTTCATTGGTCTGTGTGTCAGCCCCTGTGCCAGTACAATGCTTATTTGATTATTGTTGCTTTGCAATAAGTAAGTTTAAAATTTGGGAAATGTGAATCTGATTCATTTTTCTTTTACAAGTTGACATTGGCTATTTGGGGGCCACTTAACCTTCCATATTGATTTGATGATTGGCTTTTCCATTTCTGCAATGGAGTTTGATGGAATTTTGGCTGAAATTGTCTTGAATCTATAAATACCTTAGGGTAGGATTCACTTCTTAACAAATTTAGTGTTTCAATCCAAGAACATGTAAAATCTTGCCATTAATTTAGGTCTTCTTTAATTTCCTTTACCAGTGTTCCGTAGTTTTCTGTGTACAAATCTTTTATATACTTGGTGAGTTTTTTTCTAGATATTAGATTATTTTAATAGCTATAACAAATGGATTTTTTTCTTGATTTTTTTCTGTTTGTTAATTATTTATGTATAGAAGCACTATTGACTTTTGGGTGTTGATCTTGTAGCCAACCACTTTGCTGAATTCATTTATTAACTCATGGAGCTTTATTGTGTTCTTTTATGATTTTCTGTATATATCATCATGCTATCTGCAACTAGGGTAAATTTATTTCTTCCTTTTCAATTTGGATGCCTTATATATCTTTTTCTTGCCTAATTTATTTGGCTAGAACATCCAGTGAAATGTTGAATAACAGAGGTGACAGTAAGCATCCTTGTTTTGTTACTGATCTTACAGGGAAAGTTTTCAGTCTGTCACCATTATGTAGGATATTAACTGTAAATTTTTCATACATGCCCTTTTTCATGTTGAGGAAGTTTCATTCTATTCCTAGTGTTCAAAGTGTGTGTTTTTTTTTTAAGGGTGCTAGATTTTATCAAATGCTTTTCTGCATCAATTGAGAAAATTATGTGGTTCTCCCCATTTCATTCTGTTAATATGTTGTATACAATTAATTGATACCACCCTTGCATACCAGGAAAAAAATCCCACTTGATCATGGTCCATAATTATTTGAATGTGCTATTGTGTTCAGCTTGTTAATATTTTGTTGCAGATTTTTGCATCTATATTCATAAGAGATATTGCCCTGTAATTTACTTTTCTTGTGGCTCTGTTATGATGGTAATATTGGCTTTTTTGAATGAATTAGGAAGTGTTCCCTCTTCAATTTTTTGTAAGAGTTTGAGCATGACTGGTGCTAATTCTTGAAATGTTTGCAAAATAATCCTCTGAAATTATCTGATCCAGGGCTTCCCTTTGTTGGGAGGTTTTTGATGACTGATTTACTCTCTATTTATTCTTGAGTTAGTATATGCAATGTATATTTAAAAAAAATCTCCATTTCACCTAAGTTATCTATTTTATATGCATTCAATTGTTCATAGTATCCCCTTATAGCCCTTTTTGTTTCACATGGTTTGGAAGTAACATTTCCCTTTTTCATTTCTGATTTTTATTATTTTTTACCTCTCTCTTTTTCTTTTTTTCAGTCTGGGTAAGGGTTTGTCGATTTTGTTGAACTTTTCAAATAACCAGCTTTTTGTTTGTTGATTGTATTGTGGTTTTTTTTTCTCCATTTTATTAAACTCTGTTCTCATCTTTATTATTTCCAAACTTCTACTCATTTTATGCTTAGTTTTCTGTGTCTAGTTTTCCAGTTTTGAGTTAAGTCTCTGATTTGAAGTTTTTCTTCTTTTTTAATGTAAGCTTTTAGAGCTATAAATTTCCCACCCAGCACTGCCTTTCCTACATTCCACAAATTTTGTATACTGTGTTTTCATTTTAATTTGTCTCAGCATATTTCCTAATTTTCCCTTTAGCCTATTGTTTAAGAGTACACTATGTAATTTCCAGGTATTTGAGAATTTTCTGTCTCTCAGTTATTGATTTGTAGCTTCGTTCCATTGTTGTCAGGGAAGATACTTTGCATGATTTCATATTTTTGAATTTATTGAGTTTATTTGGTGACCTATGATATGGTCTATTATGAAAAATGATCCATGTACACTCAAGAGGAATGTGTATTCTGTTGTTTTTGGATGAAGTCTGTTAGGTCTACTTGGTTTAGATTACCATTCAAGTCTTGTGTTTCCATATTGATCTCCTGATTTGGTTTTCTACCAAGATATGAAATTGGCATAATTTATTCTCCTACTATTAATATTGCACCATCATTTTCTCTTTTGAAATCTGTCAGGATTAGCTTCATATCCTTTAGGGCTCTGATGTTAGGCACATACATATTTATAATTGTTGCATATCTTTGTTGAATTTAACCCTTTCTCAGAATATAATGACCATCTTCACCCCTTGTGTTTTTGACTTAAAGTCTATTTTATCTGATATTAGCATAGCTTTCCCAGTTCTCTTTTGGTTATTATAGCATATTTTTTCAATGCTTTCACTTTCAGCTATTTTGTGTCTTTGAATTTAACGTTATGGTATTGTAAATGGTGTATATTTAGGTCATACTTTTTTAATCCACTCTGCTAATCTCTACCTTTCATTGGATAGCTTAATATATTTATATTTAAGGTCACTATTGATAATGCAGGATTTTTTTCTACCATTTTCTATTTGGCCTTTGTAAGACATCCTTTTTTCTCCCCCCTCAATTCCTCTGCTAATGTCTAGTTTCATATTTATTTGATTTTGTTTGTTGTACCATATTGAGTGCCTTCTCTTTCCTCTCTGGACATATTTTTCATGTTTTTCTGTGGTTACCTATTGGTTACAATTTAATATCATACATATATATATACACATATATATAAATCATATTTGGTTTGATACAAATTTGATTTCAATATCACAAACATACACATTTTGTATACCCCTCTAAACTCCTACCTTTTTTTGTACTTGTTATCACTTATACCTTTGTATGTTGCATGTCTCAAACCACAGATTTATCACACATTTTTATGCATTTATATTTTAGCATAGGAAATAAGAAATGGAGTTATGTATCAAATAATACAATATAATAATACTGGCATTTATAAATACCCAAATGGTTACCTTGATCTGAGGTCTTTCTTTCTTTATGCTGCTTTGAACCACTCTCAAGTGTCTTTATATTTAGTCCTAATAAACTCCCTTTAGCATTGCTTGTAATGCAGATCTAATGATGATGAACTCCCTCAGCTTTTTTGATCTCGTAATGTCTTAATCTCTCCCTCATTGTTGAAATATATTCTCACCATATAAAAATACTTGGCTAGCAGTTGTTTTCCTTCAGCGCTTAAAGTATTTTAACCCACTGCCTTCTCACCTCCAAGGTTCCTGATAAGAAATCACAGTCAATCTAATTGGGACTCTCTTGTACATATCACATTTTTTTTTTTTTTGCAGCTTGAGAGAAAAGAACTCTCTCCTTGTCCTTTGCATTTGATAGCATGATCAATATAAATGGTGTGTATTTTTCTTCATGTTTACCCTATTTGGGGTCGTATGAGTCTTCTTGGATTTGCCTATTCATGTCTTTCACTAAGTTTAGGAAGTTCTCTATCATTATTTCTTTGAATATTCCTTCTCCCCCTTTCTCACTTTCTTCCCTTTTGATACTCCTATAAAGCATATCTTAGTATCCTTGATGGTTTCCCACAGGTCTCTTAAGCTAGTTTCATTTGTTTATAATTCTTTTTTTTTCTTCTCCTTAGCCTGACTCATATCCATTGCCTTGTCTTTGGATTCACTGATTGTTTCTTCTGTTGGCTCCATTGTGCTTTTGAAACCCTCCCAGAAATTTTTTTATTTCAGTTACTGTGGTCTTCAACTCCAGTAGTTTTGTATGTTTCTTTTTTGAAAATTGCCATCACTTTACTGAGATTCTCATATTGCTCTTTCATTGTTTTCCTGATATCCTTTAGTTCTTTGAATTTTCCTTCATCTCCTTGTGCATTTCTGAGATCATTTTTCTGAAGTATTTGATATGTCCACATTATGGCCTTCCTCCATGGTGTTTTGGGGCTTTGTATCTTCTTCCCTGGGATGGGACAACATTTTCTATTTCTTTGTTTGAATTTTACACTTTTATTGCGTACTCTACATTTGAATATTTTAAAATATTAATCTGGGATTTATTCCCTGAGATGTCTGTTTCTCAATTTTATATCCAGCTGGAGATAAGACAGAGATTTTCTTGAGCTCCAATCCTTCCAATCAGGAGGATTTTCCCAAGGTGAATGAAGAGTGCAGGATCCCCCTGCCATATCTGGGCCTGTGTCTTTTCCTGAGCTTGTGCTTGTTAGTTTTTCCTTAACTTCTCTGTTTATCAGAATTTGAATGCCCCCTCTATTTCTCAGGAGATATATCTCCCTCTTTTAGGTGACTAAAGCAGGCAAGACTTTGCCCCAGTCTGTCTGAGTCTATAGTTTCTTACACTCCTTTCACTGTCTCTAGCTGTTTCTGCCTATATGGCAAATCCTGGTAGGGGAGACACACCAGAAAGGAGTTTCTCAATTAGGTCTTTCCCAGCCTAATCAGGGCCAGGGACCCAGGAAATGGGCTCAGGCTGCCTACAAAATGCCCTTGGGAGGTAATCAGGAAGGGCACCAGGAGTTTCTTCTCTGGCTTCCCAAAGCTGAACTTTCTTGACAAGCCCAACAAAGGCAACCCTTTTATTTGTTCCCTGCAACCCTGAGGAAGTGTAGAGTCTTTAACTTCCTCTGCTGCAGCCTTTGTCTGAAGCAGGTTGGCACTCAGTGATCCAAAGTTGCTAACCAAAAGCCATGATCAGTGATCAGCCATGCCCACCCCTGGTCTTGGGGAAGAAGATTTTTAAGTCCCTTTCTGTCACCAGTGATTGAGCCAGGGGCTTGACACAAGGAATCCTGCCATGAGAGTAAGTAATGGGTGCTGGCAACTGCCACACAGAGAGAACAATTTACTGGTCTTGATTGTAATTTACCAGCCTCCTCCTCTCACTCTTCCCTGGAACTGCACAGAGTTCTACTGGCCACTGGAGTTTCAAAATAGTTGTTTCATGCAGTTCCTACCTGTTTAATAGCTATTCTGGTGGTAAGACTGACTCCTAGAACTTCTTATTCTGCCATATTCCCACCTACCCTCATATTCCCTATATATTCTTTAATAATTTTAATATTTTGTTTTTTGACAAAGGCCTAAGCCACTTTGAAATCTTTTTAAATATTTTACACCAGAATATTTTTTCTACCATACTCATATCTGGAAAATTAGGTTTCTTGTATGCCAAATCATTATGTATACATGGGTTTGTTTAGGAACAACAAAAGTGCACTTCAAACTATATTTCTGTATGCATATACCTATGACACTCTAACTATAGTAAGAAAGCATAGAACTGAACAAGTTACTGAATAACTTACTCTGGTAAATATTTTTAGAACACTTGTGAATATCAATTAAGGATTCCTAAATAAAATATTAGCAAGCAGAATCTGGCACACATGTGAAAAAATGCACCAAGATTAAGTGTTTTTATTCCAGAAGTGCAGTGGTATTTAATAAATAATGTAGTCATTGTTACAAATTGCTATATAAAGAGTTCAAAGAGGTAAGACATAATCACCTGCTTAAGTAGCAAAGTTGCCCACCATGAAAATTTTCAGAATAGAGTGAAAAAAATGTATGTTTCCTTCTCTCCTCAGAAGTTATCTTGATCCAAAGCTATTAGAAATCCTAATAGAATTAATCTGTGAAAGTTAGGAAATGGCATGGCTGAGCATGATTTCTACTCTTCTATTTATACCAGTCAATAAAACTAAATATTTAAAGAAATAAATATCAGAAATTTGAAAACATATTTTCAGTAGATTTTGTTCTATATTTTCCTGGGAAATATTGGAGAAAGAATAAAATTCTAAATGAAACAGGAAGAAAATTTAAAAAGTTGATTATTTGTAAAATTATTACAAAATATCCATAACTCTTCTAGATAGTGTTAACATTCCCAAATAAATGGAAGACAATTTTAAGTTTCATTCTTATAAAAGCACAGAAAGTACACTGAAATGAATTTAAAAAATAAATGGAATGGATTTGTGTGAATAAATAAATCCTGTGAGAGCTGTAAAAAGAAGAATTAAATAAATGGTGGAAGAATGTCTTCTATTTGAAATGAAGTGTCAAATATTGTTTTTTAATCATATTTTTATTGTATAATATAACATATATACATAGAAGTGATAACTTTCCAAGTGAAATTTAGCAAGTATTTAGAGAACAAATTTCAAAGAAAATTATAGGTTACAGTTACACAGTTTTAGTTATTTCCTTACTGTGAAATTATATATATACACACATACACAAACACACACAAAAGGTAATATTTTTCAAAGTATTAAATTTCCTATATAACAAATAGTTATACAGGAAGTTTCCAAAGTTGTTATGAGTTATAATACCATAGTTTCACATATTTCCTTATCATGAAATAGACCACATACACAAAACGGTGATAGCTTTCAAATTACAATTTAACAAGCAGCTATAGAATAAATTCCAAAGGGTGCTATGTGTTATAGTTCCAACATTTCAGTTCTTTCCTTCTAGCTATTCTAATACCCCAGCAACTAAGAAAAAGAAAATTATATAAAGATTCAGTATTCATAATCCTTCATTAAATTCCATCTTGTTTGTTTCTACCACTTCTAGTTTAATCACTTTCCTGATCTTCAAGGAAGTCTAACTAGTGACCACCCTAAGTTGTTCATGTTAAAATGCCATGTCAACTTTATGAGTAAAGGGGACACATCTAGCTGGTGTTCTTGAAGAGGCTATTGCTTGGTTTGGGGACTTAGCTGGCATATGAGTTCTCTGAAGAATTTAAGTTTCTGAAGAATAAGCTTAGTGAGTGAAACCTTTATAAAATCTCAAGTAGGGATCTGGGTAATCTTTCAGGTTTGGGGGACTACTGTTGATTTGGGCTTATCATACTGAGGTCATTTGGCATATCTAAGTGAAGTTTGCACAGAAGTAACCTGCAGGGCAGTCTCCTGACTCGATTTGAATACTCTTAGCCACTGAAATCTTATTACCTTTTTTCCCCACTTCTTGTCAAAAAGGCATTCTCAATCCATTGATGCCAGGGTCAGGCTCATTTGCTGAATCCATGCCCCATGGATTCAAACATTGTTAAGTAGCTCTGTAAATTTGATGCTGCCTCTTAAATGACCCAGTGTTTTCTGAAAAATAAAAATGCTTAAATAAAAAAGGAATGATGGATTTAGACCTAAGAAAATTGGAGGAGGAGGAAATGAGAAACATAGGTGGGGAGAGGTTGTAGAAAAGACAGAAATTTCAAATTGATTTCTATTTGTGCTCCAATAGTCTGAGAGAGCAGTGATATACGATTCAGCCCAGAGATTCACTTTGTAATATATGTGTTATTTGAGAAAAATCTCTAACGTATTTTATTAAATAAGAAAACTAAGGTCTACCTCAGGTAAAGTAAAATATAGGATCTATAAAATATATATACCAATTTGTTTCTCCACTCAGCTGTTGATGGACATTTGGGGTGTTTCCATCTCTTGGCAATCATGAATAATGCCACTATAAACAACAGTAGGAAAGTGTCCAATCATGTCCATGTGTTCAGATCTTCTAAATAAATATCTAGTAATGGGATTGCTGGTTCATATGGAAAAGTAGGATCTATTTGCATTAATTAAAAATAAAGGCATACTTTCACTTATGGCAAATGAAATATTTAAAATCCTGGATAAAGTATAAAAGGCAACTTTATAACTCAGTTTTGAATTGCAAAAAATAAAAATCAGTCTATACACAAAACAAAGGTACAACAGGAATTCAGAGGTGTATGCTTCTGCCAAAATTTAACCTGTTGTGTTGAAGAATGCACAGTATATGACAGGGGCAGGGAGTAGTAAAGTGTAAAGGCTGTCCAGAGACCCCTCCTTCTCCTACTACCACTTGCACATAATGCTAGAATTCCAAGATCTACCCTTAGTGTTACAAATGAATTCCATTTCACAAAAGTTTACAGGAAGAAAAATGGCCTGTTTTGAGTTTGGTGCCATGGGGGCAGGTTAAAAAAAAGCATTTCTGGGATTTCCTAACAGAAGACAGCCCTCTGGTGCAGTTATGGTTGAAATTCAAATTAGAATGCCTTTTTGAGGGAAACTTTGACTCTGACTCGTAAGCTTCCCATAATAAAATTCTAAGGTAAATGAGCAGCTCCTGCCCACAAGGCTTCATGACTGAAATTTTGCAAACTACAGAGACCAGAAATATTAGCACAATGATTTCATGTATTATAATAAATTGAAGGAAATATAAAATTAATTTTTAAAATAAGTTTAAAGATGTGAAAGTGAAAAATGAATACATGAACAAGAAACAAGAATGTAAAAAGAATAATCAGGAATATTTACCAAAGAATTAAAGATAATTTCTTGCAACAATAAGTTAATAAATGAAATTTAAGACTCAATGTATAAATTAGGTACTAGGTTTGAGGTAGCTATAGAAGGTAATAGTGACCAAGAAGAGAAAAAAGATATCTTTTAGAATTAATTTATGGGAAAAAAAAATAAAACACGAGATTGGAAATATGATACAATGGTTAAGAAATGGAGAGATGAATAAGATGTTTTGGAATCCAAAGTTGCTGGTCTTTGCATACTTGGTGCTTCCTCTCTCAAATCTTTTTCCATGCCTTCTGTGAAATTAGACTAGAGAACTAATCCTGTGCTTATGTTCTTGAATCCACTTTTCTCAATTATATATTTTTAATTGTTAATCAAAAATAATTTTATACTTACCAAAAGTTGCAAATGAAGTATAAAGATTCCTTGTATGCTCGGAAGCAATTATTACTATGGATTTTTTCTAAGGGTGATTGTCTACTTCCCTTCCTTCATCATTTATTAATTGGAATTTCTACTCTTAGAATCCATTTGTAAAAGTTGGTTAAAAGTAGAGAATTTCCATATGAACCAGCAATCCCATTACTAGATATTTATTTAGAAGATCTGAACACATGGACATGATTGGACATTTTCCTACTGTTGTTTATAGTGGCATTATTCATGATTGCCAAGAGATGGAAACACCCCAAATGTCCATCAACAGCTGAGTGGAGAAACAAATTGGTATGTACATTTTATGAAATATTACACAGCTGTAAGATGAAATAAAGTCATGACACATGCAATAATATGGATGAACTTTGAGGACATTATGTTGAGTGAAATTCCCCAGAAACAAAAGGACAAAAACTGTATGTTCTTGCTAATATGAACTAACTATAATGAGAAAACTCTGAGAGCTAAAGTTGAGAACACAGGTTATCAGGAGATAGAAAGAGTGTAGAGATTTGGCATTTGATGCTGAAGGAGTACAGAATATTCAACAGAATTGATTGTAAAGATTCAGAAATGGATAACACAATAGTGTGAGACTGTAGTACAATATTTTAAGTATAATGAACAAAGATGAGTGAGAATATGGTTGAAAGTGGAAGGCTGGGGCATGTATGACACCAAAAGGAAAGATTAGGGGATAAAAACTGGGACTGTATAATTTGGTGGAAACTAGAGTGTACAATGTTGGTGATTACATGTAGAAATATATAAAAGTATTACATGAGGGAGAACAAATGAATGCCACCATTGCAAGGTGTTAAAAATGGGTTGGTATATGGAAAAAATACAATTAATGCAAGCTAGAATCTATGGTGAACAATAACATTGTAGTGATCTTTCATTAATTGTAACAAAGGCAATATACCAAAGCTAAATATTAATAAGAGGGGGATGTAAGGGAGGGGTGTGGGATCCTTGTTCTTTCCCTCTTTTTGTCCTTTTTTTGTGGAAGAAATGTTCTCTTATGCATTGTAGTGGTCACTATATAACTGTGTGATTACACCAAGAGTCATTTATTGTATACTTTGGATGGATTGTATGGTGTGTGGATAAAACTGTTTAAAAATAACCAGAAGGTACAAGTGCTAAAAAACATGTGGAGAGAGAGAGATATACCTATTAACTGTTGGTAGGGAAGTAGAACTGTGCAGCCCCTCCAGAGGGCAGTGTGATGGTTCTACAGGAGGCTAAGTATCCAGTTGCTGCATGGTTCTGCAACCCTATTATTAGGTATATTCTTGGAATAACTGACAGCAGGGACATGAAGAGACATTTGCACACTGGTGTTTATGGAGGCATTATTCACAATTTATGATGGATGGAGGTGGCCTAAGTATACATTGACAAATGAAGAGAAGGGCAAACTGTGGTTTATACATATGATGGAAACTCAGTGGTTGCAGGCAGGAATGAAGTTGTGTGACATGCAACTAGGTGAGTGAACCTTGAGGACATTATGTTGAATGAAATAAATCAGAAGGAAAAGGACAAATATTGTATGGTTTCACTGATATAAACTAACTATAATGAACAAACTCTGAGAATTGAATTCAAAAGCATAGGTTATCAGGGAATAGAATGTGGGTAGACATTGGGCAATTGATGATTAGGAGTACAGAATGTTCAAATAAGGCTCAATGTAAAGGTTCCTAGATTGTAAGCTCTTACAGCAGTCACATCTATTCCTGAGTTTTAACTGTTATCTCTAAATTCTGAGATGTTGTGCTCTTTCTGTATAACCTGATAACTCCCTGAAACTTCAGGTAACTGTGTGAAACCTGTGACTCAGAGTTAGAGTTCCCAGCTCTGAAAGCATCATTACCCCATAAAGCAACAGTTAAAGGAGCTGAAAAATAAATCAGACTTCAGTTAGAATTATGAATGAAATGGATCTGATTTGGACTATGGTGAATCAGAATACAGAGTAACAGAGTAAAGGATGGTATTTTTGTTTATTTTAAAATTTCAATTTCTGTGTGAGACCAAAGGAAGAGATGTTTATTTGGTCCAAAATTTAAATTTTCTGTGGCACATTATCTAATTTAACATGTCTGAGCAGTTTATTTAAACAACCTAATATAGGGAAACTAGAATAAGAAGGGAAATCTTGTTATTCTGTACTCTGATACATACCAGAGTATTTGGGGCAGAAAATAAAAAAGTATTTGCAAAGTCCCCTTGAGGAACTAGGGGAAAATGTGGAAGTATTAAACTTCCCAACCTGAGGAATTGCTGATATTCCCTCAAGCATTCGGGACTCCCAATTTAATAAGCCAAGCCCTCAATCTTGGAGCTTGACCATATGAAAATTATTTTTGTAACCATGCCTAAGAATCCCTCCTAAGGAAAACCTCTTTTTGCTTAGTTGTTGCCTCTCTCTCTCTCAGCCAATTCTGCAAATTAACTCACTTCCCTCACCACTATGTGGGTCATGACTCCCATGTGTATAAGTCTCCCTGGCAACATGGGACATGACTCCTAGTGATGAGCCTGGCCCCTCCATAATGAGATTGAGAATGCTTTCTTGGCCAAAAGGGGAAATGAAATAAAAAAAATATAAAGTTTCAGTGGCTATAAGATTTCAAATAGAATCTAGAATTCATTCTGCAGGTTATTCTTCTGCAAGCTTCAGCAAGATATTGCAAATTGGCACAGTAGGCCAAACCCCAACCAACAGTATTCCTGGAAACCCTAAAGAATATTCTGGGCTCTATCTAAAACTCTATAAATGTTTTGCCTAGTAAGTTGATTTTTGAGAAACTTAAGGCCTCCAGATTGTCCCTATCCCGGGTAAACCCTGAAACCTCGAGGTGCCAGTTTGTCCAAGAATATCATCCAGTTTCATTCACCTTTCCCATAAGGTCAACATCATTTTCCAGCATGATGAAGTTAAAATGGTCATTGCCCAGATATCCCTGAAGATTGAAAGGATGATTAATTGAAAGGGAGGAGGTGTAACTAGAAGTTAGGATTTAACAAAGGATTATGACTACTGACTCATTATAGTTTCTTAAGTATTGGAATAGATAGAAGGAAATACTGGAAATTGTTGAGTTCTAACCCAGTAGCCCTGATCTTTGATAATGATTGTATAGCTTTATAGCAAAAAAAAAGAAAAGAGTCAATTTCCTGTGTTTGTATGGATTTACTTCTGGATGTTTTGTTCTGTTTCATTGATCCATATATCTATCTCTGACGATACTACACTGCTGTCTTATTTAACTTGCCTTTATTGTAAGTCTTAAAATTGGGCAGAAGGCAATACTAGAGGTAAATAAGTGGGGGGATAATGGGTATGGTATGCCTGAGGTTTTCTTTTTTTCTTTTTATTTCTTTTTCTGGAGTGATGCAAATATTCTAATATTGATCATGGTGATGAAGGCACAACTATGTGATGATACTGTGAACCATTGACTGTATAGTTCAGATGGATTGTATCACGTGTGAATATATCTCAATAAGATAGTATTTTTAAAAAAGTTGAAATGAGGGAAAAAATAAAAAGAAAATAACTAAAAACAGTTTACCTCTAGCCTAATTTTTAAAATAATAATATGATTTTATAAATGAGTATGCAATAGCTCATACAATTCTTGACATTTAGTACATTTCTTAACAGTCAGTATCAGCTTTAATAAATGTACCAGCATGTTTCTCAAAAAAAAAAAAAAAAAAGTTAGAAGGGGGCATAATACTTTTGTATCTATTGACTTTAAAATAAATAACTACAAAAATGTATTTCCCTAGTAATCCCAAGGCTGAATGAACACATGGTCAAAGTTCCTAAATGTACTACTTTAATATTAATGGATTTTTACTTAATGACCTTGCTAGCTATGCTAATTCTATAAAGAGTTTCCACATTCATCTCAGAGGAGCACTAATAGCCACATTCTCTTTCCAATTTGTACAGAAACTTCCCAACAGGACTAGAGGTTGCACCGACCTTCTGTGGATACTGGACAAGGGCAGTGGCAATACGATTGGTCTTTTCTTCTGTGAGGTTTTGACCATTGATCCAAAGAAAATGCCATAACACCACCTTCACCTGGGCTCTGAACAAATTCTTCTATTTCATGCAGAGGAAAATATATCTTTATTACAATGGTGCAGCATCATAGGAAAAGTAAATGTAAATTTCACCTACATTTCTTAAAGAATCAAGCAATTATTAGACTGAATTTATTATAAGAGAAGCATCTATTGTCCTTAGGAAAAAATATCAGACACCTATGGCTTAAAAATACATGCAGTGATTACTAAGAAAGGTATTAAATCCAATCATTATACAAAAGTAATAGGTAAAAATGGGATAGCTCTTTTTCTAGTTGATGGACATTGTGTATCCCCAGGTAGAAATACACCAAACAACTGAGTTGTTTGTGAACTTATAAAAATATTCCTTGGAAGGAAGCCCAAGGAAGGGATCTGAAGTGGGCTTCTGGAATTAATAGCAAGCTATTTTTCATACAATGCATTATTATTAAATTGATCATCTTTCCTTTTAGACAGGGCTTCAGGATATTGTTCTCAAGTTTATACATTCTCTGATTAATTGAACTAAGAAGGAAAGTGCTAAAAATGGATATTTTGTAATATGTTTTAAAAGAGGATAATATGGCTAGTGCTGCTAGAATCATTTTAAAAAAATTAGACAGTGCTGGTCTGTCATCCTGATGTATGAAACTCACACCTGAGTGGGACACTGGCTACATGCATTTAATAGGAACCTTAGCCCAGTATTGACATGTAATTCACTTTTCAATTAAGTTCCTTGTGTCACCACTTATACTTTTGCAAGTCTGGCATTGAAGACTTTGGGTTTGAAGTCATTCACATCATAATCCATGTGAATGCCATCCTCTAGATATGTGGCACACATTCCCTGTGCAACTGTTTGTAGCACCTCTGGAATCACCATGTTTCTCAGATTGTCACTAAAACTACTGGAACAGGTTAATATACAAGGTGAAAGTAGACTGCCATTTTTCAGCTTGGGCAATTTTAGGGGTTATATCTCTGAAATTTCAGAAATTATTGTTTTACTATTTTGAGTCATCTATCCCATACTCATCTGTTTGTGTGTGTTTCCATGTCTGTATACACACAAATATAAAGTAATATGTATAAGCAGATTTGTCTTGTGTTTTTGATTTCACTATACTCCATTGTAATTATTATTTTGTGTATTCAGTGACTGACAATTCATTCAGAAGTGTTACAAACTATGATTAGTATTCAGACAGCACAAATTTCTGTATCAATAGAAAAGTTAAATTAGGACAGGAACAATTTTATCCCTCTTTTTTAAAAAAATTCAGTTTTATTGAGATATATTCACATACCATACAGTCATCCATGGTATACAATCAACTATTCACAGTATGATCATATAGTTATGTATTCATCACCAAAATCTATTTCTGAACATTTTCCTTACATCAGAAAGAATCAGAAGAAGAATAAAAAATAAAAGTAAAAAAAGAACACCCAAACCATCCCCCCATCCCACCCTATTTGTCATATAGCTTTTATCCCCACTTTTCTACTCATCCATCCTCACACTAGACAAAGGGAGTGTGATCCACAAGGCCTTCACAATCACTCTGTCACCCCTTGGAATCTACATTACTATACAATCACCTTCAGGAGTCCAGACTACTGGGTTGAAGTTTGGTAGCTTCAGGTATTTACTTCTAGCTATTCTAATACATTAAAAACTAAGAGGTGTTATCTATATAGTGCATAAGAATGTCCACCAGAGTGACCTCTCGACTCCATTTGCAATCTCTCAGCCACTGAAAGTATTTTGTCTCATTCTGCATACCCCTTTTCATCAAGAAGATATTCTCAATGCCATGATGCTGGGTCCAGATTCATCACTGGGGGTCATATCCTGTATTGCCAGGGAGAGTTACACCCCTGGGAGTTGGGTCCCATGTAGGGGGGAGGGCAGTGAGTTCATCTGCTGAGGTGGCTCAGCTAGAGAGAGAGGGCCACATCTGAGCTACAAAGAGGCACTCGGGCAGACTCTTAAGCACAATTATATACAAGTTCAGCCTCTCCTTTGCAGTAACAAGCCCCACAAGGGCAAGTCCCATGATAGAGGGCTCAGCACATCAAACCGCCAGTCCCAATGTTTGTGACAACATCAACAGCAGTCCAGGTGAGGAAATCCAATACTTCTACACCTTCCCCCAGCTCCTTGGGGGAGTGGGGGAATTATAAATATATTTTTTTATTCTCTTCACAAATTACTTTGGGATGTTTCACTATTTCACTATAACCTATACTAAACTACCATATCTCATTTCCTATTCAAAGCTCCATGCAATCATGGTACTTGAACAAACCGACTGTAGAGTTATACTGTTCAGGAAATATAGATCCTGCACCAAATAGACATCTCTTCCCTTGGTCTCACATGGAAGTTGAAGTTTCAAAACACAGTCAGTTTCAACCTTTGTGCTTTGGCCTGGTTTGCCCTAGCCTTAACCAGATTTCCTCCATTCATATTACTAATTGAAGTCTGGCCTTTTTCTCGGCTTTTTTTTTTTTTTAACAGTTGCTGTATGCACTAATTTGTATCTGCCAAGCTCTAACTCCGAGTTTCAGGTGTCTCAGAGATATGCATTGTTCCAGAGACCAATCAGGTCATACACTAAGGGATAAGCATCTCAAAGTTTAGAGATAGGCATTACAATTCAGGAATAGAGTTGACTGCTCTAAAAGCTTACAATCTAGGGATGATTAGATTAATCAGGTCGACATTAGGCTATGTTCTAAGATTCAATTCTGAGTTTACACATTGTAGTTAGTCCATATTGCCGAGGCATTATAGCGCCTGCCTTTACTTCTGGTGTACTTCACACAAATACTGTGTACAGGATCCATTTACCTTGTTGTGTGTCTCACAGCTTCACTCCTTGTAGTTGCTCAATATTCCATTGTATGTGTATGCCACAGTTCACCATTCTGTTCCTCATTCTATGAACCCTTATGTCACCTCTACCCATTGCAAATCATGATTGCTGCCTCCATCAACACCAGTTTGCAAATGTCCATTTATGTTTCTGCTCTCAGATCTTCAAATGACATACCTCATAATGGGGTTGCAGGACTTTATGGTCCCCACATACTTAACTTTTTGTGGAACCACCACACTGACCTTCAGAAAGGCTACACCATTCTACCTGCTCATCAACAATAGATAGGTACATCCCTCTCACCATGTTTTCTCCAACACTTTTACTCCTATATATTTTTTCCTAAAATTTTATAGAGTTATATTCATATACCATACATTCATCTACAGTGCACAATCAGTTGTTCATGGTATCATCATAAAGTTGTACATTTATCACCACAATCAGCACTTGAACATATTGATTACAAGAAATTTTTTTTTTTTTAGCAATAATAAAAAAGATGATAAAAAGAAAAATAACATGTCATACAAGACAATATAATAGTAAGGACAGAAAATAACACCACTACCAAGAATCCCATATTCCTCCCCTATATCCCCCTCTCATATATACTTAGCATTGGCATATTGCCTGTGTTACATTTAACGGAGGCATATTACAATGTTACTGTTGCCCGTAGACTCCAGTTTGCTTTATGTTTTTCCCAAATACCATCTCTTTTTCAACACTCTGTATGGTTGACATTCATTTTCTCTCCCACATGCAAAAATATTTTTATATTTGTATATTTAGTAACAGTCATTGGACACTCCAGTTTTTGCCAAGTTATACAGTCCCAGTCTTTATCATCTATCTTTACCTCTGGTGTCATACATTCTTCTATCCCACCTCTTTCAGCTTTACTCACAGACATCTTTGTTTGGTGTACTTACAATACTGTGCTACCATCACACAGTATTATGCTATGTATTTCTAGATCTATATGATCAATCCTGCTAAACATTCTGTAGTCCAAATGCCTGATCTCTACCCTCTTTCTACCTCCTGGTCACCTGTGTTGTCAGGTTTAACTCCCAAAGTTTGTTCATTAATGTCTGTTCATATTAGTGAGACCATACAGACTCTGTCTTTTTGTGTCTGGCTAACTTCACTCAACATAATGCTCTCAAGGTTCATCCACATTATTATATGATTCATGTCTTTGTGCTGTCTTACAGCTGTATAATATTCCATCATGTGTATATACCACAGTTTGTTTATGCACTTGTCCATTGATGGATATTTGGGCTGTTTCCATCTCTTGGCAATTGTGAATAATGCTGCAATAAACATTGGTTTACAGATGTCTGTTTGTGTCTTAAGTTTCAGTTCCTCTGAATATATACCTAACAATGGAATAGCTGGGTCATAAGGCAAATCTGTATTTAGCTTCCTGAGGAACCTCCACACTGTCTTCCAGAGTAGTTGCACCATTCTACATTCCCATCAACAATGCATAAATGTGTCTCTTTCTCCACATCCTCTTCAGCACTTGTCATTTTCTGTTTTATGGATAATGGTCATTCTGGTAGGTGTGAGATGATATCTCATTGTGGTTTTGATTTGCATTTCCTTAATAGCCAGTGAAGTTGAGCATTTTTTCATAAGTTTTAGAGCCATTTGTATTTCCTCTTCAGAAAAATGTCTGTCCATATCTTTTGCCCATTTCTTAATTGGAATGTTTGTCTTTCTGTTACTGAGTTGTAGGATTCCTTTATATATTCAGGATATTAAAACTTTATCTGTTATGTGGCTTCCAAATATCATCTCTCATTGTGTAGGTTGCATTTTTACTTTTCTGGCAAAGTCCTTTGATGTACAAAAGTGTTTAATTTTGAGAAGCTCCCATTTGTCTGTTTGTTCTTTGGTTGCTCGTGCCTTGGGTGTGAGGTTTAAGAAACCACCTCCTATCATAAGATCTTTAAGATATTGACCTACATTTTCTTCTAAGAGTTTTATGGTCTTGTTATTAACGTTTAGGTCTTTGATCCATTTCAAGTTAATTTTTGTATAAGGTGTGAGATAGGCATCCTGTTTCATTCTTTTGGAAATGGATATCCAGTTCTCCAAACACAATTTATTGAAGAGGCTGCTCTTTCCCAGTTGCTTTGGCTTGACTGCCTTATCAAGGTCAGTTGTCTGTACATGCAAGGGTCTACTTCTGAACACTCAATTCAATTCTGTAGGTTGGTATATCTGTCCTTATGCCAGTACCATGCTGTTATGAGCACTGTAGTTTTGTAATATGTTTCAAAGTCAGGTAGTGTGAGACCTCCTTTTCCGTTCCTCTTTATCAAGGTATTTTTGGCTATTCAAGACACCTTGCCCTTCCAAATAAATTTGGTTATTGGTTTCTCTATTTCTGCAAAGTAAGTTGTTGGGATTTGAGTTGGTATTGCATTGAATCTATAAAGCAGTTTAGGTAAAATTGCTATCTTAACTATGTTTAGTCTTCCAATCCATGAACATGGCATGTTCTTCCATTTCTTTAGGTCTTGTTCAATTTCTTTTAGTAGTTTCTTATAGTTTTCTGTGTAAAGGTCTTCTGTGTCCTTGGTTAAGTTTATTCCTAAATACTTGATTCATTTGGTTGCTATTGTAAATGGGATTTTTTTCTTGATTTCCTCCCCTTGTTGCACATTACTTGTGTATAGGAACACTACAGATTTTTGCGTATTGATCTTGTAGCCTGCCACTTTGCTGTATTCATTGACTAGTTCTAGTAGCTTTGCTGCAGATTTTTCCCTGGATTTCCTACATATAGAATCATGTCATCTGCAAATTATGAATGTTTTACTTCTTCCTCTTCAATTTGGATGTCTTTTATTTCTTTTTCTTGCCTAATTGCTCTAGCTAGAACATCCAGCACAATGTTGGATAACAATGGTGACAGCAGGCATCCCTGTCTTGTTCCTGATCTTAGAGGAAAAACTTTCAGTCTCTCCCCATTGAGTATGTTGTTAGCTGTGTGTTTTTCACCTATCACCTTTATCATACTGAAAAAGTTCCCTTCTATTCCTATCCTTTGAAGTGTTTTCATCAGAAAAGGATGTTGAATTTTGTCAAGTGCCTTTTCTGCATCAATCAAGATGATCATGTAGTTCTTCTGCTTTGATGTATTGATGTGGTGTATTACATCAACTGATTTTCTTGTGTTGAGCCAGCCTTGCATACCTGGAATAAACTCCACCTGGCCATAGTGTATAGTTCTTTTAATGTGTTGCTGGATTCAATTTGCCAGTATTTTGTTGAGGATTTTTGCATCTATATTCATTAAAGAAATTGGTCTATAATTTTCTTCTTTTTTGTAGTATCTTTGTCTGATTTTTGTATTAGGGTGAAGTTGACTTCATAGAATGAGTTAGGTAGCTTTCCCTCTTCTTCAATTTTTTTGAAGAGCTTGAGCAGGATTGGTACAACTCTTTCTTGAATGCTTGGTAAAATTCACATGTGAAACCATATGGTCCTGGGCTTTTCCTTTTTGGGAGCTTTTTGATGATTGACTCAATCTCTTTACTTGTGATTGGTTTGTTGAGGTCATCTATTTTATCTTGAGTCAATGTGGGTCATTTATGCTTTTCTAGGAAGTTGTCCATTTCATCTAAGTTGTGTAGTTTGTTAGCTTATAGTTGCTCATAATATCTTCTCATTATCTCCTTAGTTTCTGCAGGGTTGGCAGTTATATTTCCTTTCCCATTTCTGATTGCATTTATTTGCATCCTCTCTCTCTCTCTCTCTCTCTCTCTCTCTCTCTCTCTCTCTCTCTCTCTCTTTATTATTATTATTTTTTTTTTGTTAGCTTAGCCAGCAGTCCATCAATTTTATTGATTTTCTCAAAGAATCAACTTCTGGTTTAGTTGATTCTTTCTATTGTTTTCCTGTTCTCAATTGCATTTATTTCTGCTATAATCTTTGTTATTTCTTCCCTACTGTTAGCTTTGGGGTTAGTTTGCTGTTCTTTCTCTAATTCCTCCAGGTGAACAGCTAACTCTTCAATTTTTGCTTTTTCTTCTCTTTTAATATAGGCATTTAGGGCAATAAATTTCCCTCTCAGCACCACCTTGGCTGCATCCATAAGTTTTGATAAGTTGTGTTTTCATTGTAATTTGCCTTGAGGTATTTACTAACTTCTCTTGTAATTTCTTCCTTAACCCACTGGTTTTCTAAGAGGGTGTTGTTTAGCCTCCATATGTTGTGAATTTTATGGTCTTCTGCCTTACATTTATTTCCAACTTCATTCCATTATGATCTGAGAAAGTATTTTGTATAATATCAATATTTTTAAATTTGTTGAGACTTGCTTTGTGACCCAACATGTAGTCTATCCTAGAGAATGTTCCATGAGCACTTGAGAAAAAATTATATCCTGCTGCTGTTGGATGCAGTGTTGTGTAAATATCTGTCAATTCTAGTACATTTATCATGCAATTCAACATCTCTGTTTCTTTAGTGATCCTCTGTCTAGATGTTCTATCTATTGATGAAAGCAGTGTATTGAAGTCTCCAACTATTATTGTAGAGGTGTCTACTCCTTTCAGTGATCTCAGTGTTTGCCTCATGAATTTTGGGGCATTCTGGCTTGGTGCATAAATATTTATGATTGTTATGTTTTCTTGATGAATTGACCCTTTTATTAATATAGTATCCTTCTTTGTCTCTTTTGTTTTACTTTTGAAGTCTAATTTGTCTGATATTATTATAGCTACACCTACTTTTTTCTAGTTGTTGTTTTTGTGAAACATCTTTTTCCAAATTTTCACTTTGAATCCATTTTTGTCCTTGTGTCTAAGGTGAGTCTCTTGTAGACAGCACATAGATGGGTCCTGTTTTTTAATCCATTCTGCCAGTCTGTGTCTTTTTTCAGGGAGTTTAATCCATTTACATTTAGTGTTATTACTGTAAGGGCAGTATTTTGAACTATCATTTTGTCTTTTGGAATTAAACTGTTATATCTTATTTTTTCCTCTCTCAACTTTTACCTTTCTTGATAATCTTCATTTCTGCACTCTTCTCCAACTCTCTCTCTCCTGTCTTTTCCTATCAGCCTGTAGCACTCCCTTTAGTATTTCTTGTAGTACTGGTCTCTTATTCACAAACTCTCTCAGTGTCTGTTTGTCTGAAAATGTTTTAATCTCTCCCTCATTTTTTTTTAATCTTCATTTTATTGAGATATATTCACATATCAAGCAGTCATACAAAACAAATCGTACTTTTGATTGTTTACAGTACCATTACATAGTGGTACATTCATCACCCAAATCAATCCCTGGCACCTTCATTAGCACACACACAAAAATAACAAGAATAATAATTAGAGTGAAAAAGAGCAATTGAAGTAAAAAAGAACACTGGGTACCTTTGTCTGTTTGTTTTCTTCCCCTATTTTTCTACTCATCCATCCATAAACTAGACAAAGTGGAGTGTGGTCCTTATGGCTTTCCCAATCCCATTGTCACCCCTCATAAGCTACATTTTTATACAACTGTCTTCGAGATTCATGGGTTCTGGGTTGTAGTTTGATAGTTTCAGGTATCCACCACCAGCTACCCCAATTCTTTAGAACCTAAAAAGGGTTGTCTAAAGTGTGCGTAAGAGTGCCCACCAGAGTGACCTCTCGGCTCCTTTTGGAATCTCTCTGCCACTGAAGCTTATTTCATTTCCTTTCACATCCCCCTTTTGGTCAAGAAGATGTTCTCCATCCCACGATGCCAGGTCTACCTTCCTCCCCGGGAGTCGTATTCCACGTTGCCAGGGAGATTCACTCCCCTGGGTGTCTGATCCCACGTAGGGGGGAGGGCAGTGATTTCACCTTTCAAGTTGGCTTAGTTAGAGAGACAGGGCCACATCTGAGCAACAAAGAGGCATTTGGGAGGAGGCTCTTAGGCACAACCATAGGGAGGCCTAGCCTCTCCTTTGCAGCAACCATCTTCCCAAGGGTAAAACCTGTGGTAGAGGGCTCAACCCATCAAACCACCAGTCCCCCATGTCTGTGGTCATGCTAGCAACCATGGAGGTGGGGTAGGCGAATACCCCTGCATTCTCCACAGGCTCCTCAAGGGGGCACTACATCTTTTTTTTTTCCCTTGTTTTTCTTTTTTTTTTTTTTAACTTTCCCTTCTTTTTTAAATCAACTGTATGAAAAAAAAAAGTTAATAAGAAAACAAACATACAATAAAAGAACATTTCAAAGAGACCATAACAAGGGAGTAAGAAAAAGACAACTAACCTAAGATAACTGCTTAACTTCCAACATGTTCCTACTTTACCCCAAGAAAGTTACCTAATATAGCAACATTTCCGTGAACTTACTCCTACTATATCCATCAGAAATTAACAGACCATAGTCATTCCTGGGCATCCCCAGAACGTTAAATAGCTTATCTGTTCTTCTTGGATTATTGTTCCCCCTTCCTTAATTGCTCTCTATTGCTAGTTCCCCTCATTTTTGAAGGAAAGTTTTGCCACATATAGAATTTTTGGTTGGCAGTTTTTCAGTATTTTAAAAAGACATCATGCTACCATCTTCTTGCTTCATGGTTTCTGCAGAGAAATCTGTACATGGTCTTATTGACCATCCCTTGTATGTGATGGATTGCTTTTCTCTTGCTGCTTTCAGAATCCTCTCTTTGTCTTTGACATTAGACAATCTGATCAGTAAGTTTCTTGGAGTAGTTCTATTGGGATCTATACTATTTGGGGTATGCTGTACTTCTTGAATCTCTAATTTTCTGTCTTTTATAAGAGTTGGCAAATTTTCAGTGAATATTTCTTCTATTACTCTTTCTGCCCCTTTTCCCCTCTGTTCTCCATCTGGGATACCCATAACATGTATATTTGTGTATTTCATGTTGTCACTCAGCTCCCTAAGACCCTGCTCATATTTTTCCATTTTTTTCACCATCTATTCTTTTGTGTGTCTGAATTCAAGTGTCTTGTCTTACAGTTCACTAATCCTTTCTTCTGCCTGTTCAAATCTACTGTTGTGACCCTCCATTGTGTTTTTCATCTCCTCCATTGTGGCCTACATTCCATGAGTTCTGCCATTTGTTTTTTCAAATTAACAAATTCTTCTTTGTGGTCATCCAGTGTCTTCTTTATATCCTTCATCTTTTTTGCTATATCTTCCTTCATTTCACTGAAGTTATTTAGCATTATTTGCCTCAACTCCTGTATCTCAGTTGAATATTAGTTTGTTTGTTTGGCTGGTCCATATTTTTGTGTTTCCTGGTATGGCTTGTTAACTTAAATTGTCTAGGTATCTGATTTTCTTGATTAGTTTATTGTGGAGCTTGTTTTCTATCATTTACCTAGGGGTTTTGTTGTTGGTTGGCTTTGTTCTCTGGCCTCTGTTATTCAGTTAAACTTATTCTAGACCAGTAAATTAGGGTCTCTTTAGTTGATCAGAATTTTCCACCTCTTGTTTTATCTGTTTCTTGCCCTGCCTCTGTGTAACCTTTTTATGAGAGGGTCTCCTCAGATATGATTGAGTCCAATCAGTTTTTCCCAGTCTAGAGAGGCCCAGGTCTCATTGGGAGGGTATGGAGTTTTTTTTTTTTTGAGAATGAGACCCTTCTATGAGGTCTTTAGAATCAGTGATTTTACTATCCTGTCCAGCAGGTGGCACTTGCCATCCTGCAGCTCCCCAAGCAGTATAAGGTGGTATGGAGACTTTAGTTCTCCTGGTGACTCTGATCCTGTGAGGGGCATGGCTGACTGAAGCTGGAATCTGAATTCCAGCCCCAGGGTCTGAGATCCCAGAAGGAGGATTGCCAGTTGAGCTGGACCTACCTCCTCTCTCCCTATCCTAGGAACTCCAGTTGTCCCTCAGGAACACTGTTCCCTTCTTCCCTCTCCTCTTTGGGGCATCTCCAGCTAGATTCCTTGGTCAGCCTGAGTTGCCAAGTAAGGACGGGATGCAGAACATCCTCAGAAGTGAATCCAGAAGTTAAAGATACTGTGGGTACTCTGTCTCCCCCCAAGCCCAGCTTAGTCCCTCAACTTGGGATTTCTGATAGAAAATAACCACATATGTTACCTTTAGATTAAAAAAAAAAATAGAAAAGAAAAACAAGAAAAAAAAAAAAAGAAAAACAAAAAAAGGAGTCTCTTTTGAAAGTCTTTCCCCAACTTGGAAGTTTTGTTAATGTCAGAATGGAGCAATTAAAGATGTAGTTTGGATTATTGTCTGATAATTACTCTCCAACAGCTTCAATTCCACCCCTGCTGGGGGCTATTAAAATGCAAAAAGAAGGAATCAGTGAGAAGCCAGAAGGGACGAAATGTAGGGGGGAAAAATGGCTTTTTTGGAACCTGGGAATGGGTGCCCACTTTTATGTACCCCCTCCTTCTTGGATCCCAGCCCTTCTTTAGCAACCCCAAGCTTCCAAAATTCTTTAATTAATTTGTTAATTAATTCTGCAGTTGAGGCTGGTTTGAGCCCCCTTTCTTGCCCTCATCCAATTGCTGTTTTTGGGGTTTTTTTTTTCCCCCTTTCAGGGAACCAGTAACAAGACAGTCTGTGAGGTCTAGGTGGAGAGGGGTGCTGGACCACTGGTCTGGGAAACTCACAAAGTTCACTGCATCTCAGCTTTTTCTCCAATTCCAAACTTGCATCCAATGTGTGACTGGTTCCTGGAGACCCTGAAAACACTGTTTCATATAGTTCTTTGGTAATTGCCAGTTGCTCTAAGGGAGAGATGAAATTCTGCACGTCACCACTCTGCCATGTTGCCCCCCCTCTCAATTTTATCACTTATCTGGAAGGGTTTTGGGAAATCAGAGATTAATGTGGTGTGTTTCTGTGTTTTAGGAGATGGTGGGAGGGGGCAGTGGGGGCAGAAAGCAAAGCATCATAGTGTGAAATGAGATGCTCTAGAGAGCCAGGATTATTGTCACCTTTCGTTCTCTAACTCTAGTTTGGTAGTGTTTCATTATCTCCTATAATACCAATTCTCAGTTGATCTAGGTTTGCAGCTAAAAAACTCACTGGTAGAAAAAGGATATTCAGACCTGAAATAAAATTTCATATGTCAATACATATATGATCATAAAAAGAATTCAAGAAATCTCCTGGTCACATCATTTATTTTAGCAACCTTCCTAAAGGGTTTTTGTTTATTTTCCCACAATGCAAGTAAATAGGGGTCTGTATTCTCATTATCTATTGATAACTACAGTATTTATCATGCTTATTTATTACTCTATTGGATTCTGAATAGTGTTACAAATATTCCTGGCCCTCTACATTTATACTTTGGTGAATGGTATACAATTTTCTTTTTTTTTACTACAAAAGCCATGCTGATAAAAACCAATCATTTGGGTCTCTCATTTCTATGAGTTCTACCTGATGCTAATGCATCTCAATCTATTTCTATTGTCCTCTGCTGAGACTGACACCTTGTACTACCCAAATGATTTCTAGAAAACTCCATCTGAAAACTTGGTTGTCACCTCACAGTGAATAGGTCCCTAATGAACTCATCATCCTCAACTAAAATAAGTTTTTCCACCAAGTTTTTCCTATCTCAGTAAAACCTACTAGTATCCAAGTAAACCCCCACAGTGGAAATTAAGGTGTCATTGAATCCATATATGCCCTGAATACTCACTTCCTATTACCAAATCTGTGGCTCTAACTCAAAGTTCTTGTGAAAGCAATTTTATTTCTTTCCTATTGTGGTAAATATCCATGTTTAGAACTCTATCATGTTTGTTAGTCTCCTAGTGAGTTCTGTGACTCTAATTTCCTGGACATTTTAAAGGAATGTTCAAGTCATTTTCCTGCTTAACATTTCAATGTAAAGATCAACATACTGAATATGACTCATTAGATCCCCTCTGATCTGGAAAATAGTACTGGAGTGACAAACCAAAGATATCTAACAAAAGTGTCTGTTATTAAGAGAGTGATCTTTAAAATAAGGCCTAGGCATAGTGTTATAACAAATATAGTCCTCCTTTATAGACTTACTGTTCCAGTTT
This sequence comes from Choloepus didactylus, assembly GCF_015220235.1. NCBI lineage: Eukaryota > Metazoa > Chordata > Mammalia > Pilosa > Megalonychidae > Choloepus > Choloepus didactylus. The sequence continues at coordinate 73,410,185 of NC_051309.1, forward strand.
GCTAATGCTGTTTTTATGCAAAATAGCATAAACAGACTGGCTTTTATAAAGGGGTTTATTAGGTTGTAAATTTATAGTCTGAAGGCCATGAAAATGTCCAAATTAAGGTTTCAACAAGAAGATAATTTCACTGAAGAAGATTGACTGATGGTGTCTGGAAAACCTGTTAACTCAAAAAGCCTGTGGATGGTATCTGCTGATCCTTTGCTCTGGTGCTCTAGTTTCAAAATGTCTTTCTCCAAAATGTCTCTGGGCTAGCATCTCCCAAATCTCCAAGCATCTCTAAGCATCAACTCCAAGTTGATCTGTCCAAAGTCTCTCTCAGCTCCTCTTGGGGCATTTTTTCCTCTCTTAGCTTCTCTGGAGCAAACTCTGGGCCAGCATCTGAAGTGTCAGCAAGCATCTCTCCAGAAGTCTCTCATCTGCTGTGAGCTCCTTCTGCTTGTGAGCTCTTTTATAGGACTCCAATGATTAAGACCCACTGTGAATGTGTGGATTCCATATCTCCACAGAAATAATTTAATCAAATGTTTCACCCACAGCTGATTGCATCACATTTCCATGGAAACAATCAAAAGATTAATGTCTGCCTCACAAGATTGCATTAAAGAACATGGCTTTTATGGGGACATAATATATCCAAACTGGCACACAGATCTTAGGCAAAGTTTTGACAGACATGCAGTGTAGTCCTCCAACAACCTCAAAATTAGGTAATTCTGGATGAAAATATTCAAAATCCCAATATGTTCAAACTTTAGCTAGACTGAAAGAGAAAAAAGAGACACTCCTCTCTCACATGATATATAAAAATTAACTGAACGTGGATCAAAGAATCAGATATAAGAACCAGGATTATCAAACATGTAGAAGAAAAAAAGGGTATCATCTTCAGGACCTTGTGTTAGGCAATGGATTTTTAGATCTTACACTAAAAGCACAAGCAACAAAAGAAAAAAATAAGTAAATGGGATCTAATCAAAATTAAAAACTTTTGTTCATCAAATTGCTTCATCAAGAAAATAAAAAGACAACCTACAGAATGGGAAAAAATATTTGGAAAACACAAATCTATTAAGGGTTTAATTTTCAGAATCTGTAAAGAAATCGTACAACTCAACAATATAAAGTCAACCCAATAAAAAACTAGCCAACAGACTTTCAAAGAAGATGGCCAAAAAGCAAGTGAAAATATGTCTAACCTCTTTAGCCAACTAGGAATGGCAAATCAAAACCACAATAAAATACCATTTCATACCTATTAGAATGGTTACTATTAAAAAAAATGAAAAATGCCAAGTGTTAGAGGGGGTGTGGAGAAACAGGAACACTTATACATTGTTGGTAGGAATATAAAATCATGTAGTCACTGTGGAAGACAGTTTGGCAGTTCTTCGGAAAGTTAAGTATAGAATTACCATATGACCTGACAATTTCACATCTAAGTATATATGCAAAAGAATTGAAAGCAATGAATTGAATAGATACTTGCATACCGATGTTCTTAAAGGTATTACTCACAATTGCCCAGGATGGAAGTAAGCTAAGTGTCCATCAACACATGAAAGGAGACACAAGATGTGATATATACACTCAATGGAATATTATGCAGTCAGGAACTTCGAAGACACCATATTGAGTGAAATAAGCCAGCACAAAAAGACAAATATTGTAGGATCTCATTGATATGAAACAATTAGAATAAGCAAATTCATAGACTAGAATACAGGTTACCAGGAGCTGTGGAGGTTTAGTGACAGAGGCGTTAAAGCTAAACTGGTACAGAATTTCTATGGGAGTGATGGAAAAGTTGTGGTAATCAATGATGGTGATGTTTGTTCAACATTTTGAATGTAATTAACACCGATGAGTTATATAGCTGAATGTGGTTAAAGAGGGAAATTTTACATTATATATATGTAACTAAAATAAAAATTCTAACACAAAATAGAGAGTACCTGCAGCAAAAGAAATGCTGCTAAAGATAATGAAGTTCATAATTTGATATAGATCCTACAAACTACATTTAGCCCACAATATTTATACATTAGAAAGTCTATACTTTTCCTCTATGCATAATATCACAAGTTCATTCAGTCCTTTGACCTAGTAAACTATTGTTTGGAACTAAGGAAGCATTCATGATTTTCTGAATAAAAAGAAAACAGAGAGCTGTTTTAGTGAAGATAAAGGTGTAGAAAATATATATACTCTCTATATATTCTAAATATATTTCTATATAGTCTCTTTAGATTTGCTGTTCTTTGGTAGCCATAACACCTTATGGAAAGCCAATCAATATAGCAATGGCAAGACAATTCTCAAACTTTCCTCTTCATTTTTCTTAAATATCTTTATTGATTGCTAGCTACTGCAAAGACAATTAGATGTCAGTCTTGGATTTATCAATGAATTGGCAACCACAGCTATTTCAAGGAACAGCCTTCAGTTCTGAAAAATAAACAAGTAAACAGAAAATCTGATTGATGTTTCCAAGGCAGAGATTACACAGATGTTGTGACACTTCACTAGCTGAGCTACAGACTCTGTTCCTATCCTTGGCTACATTCCAGAGGTCACATCCTGGAACCCACGACAACTGTACAGACATGACAAGAAAGGGCTCCATGGAAAGAAAGCATGTTATTCTATAAGGATTTATCTTGGGAGCTTTTAGTTATATCATAAAACATGTTTGGATTCCTTTATTATGACTTTATCAAGCCTATGTAGAGGAAAATTCTCCCTAAATATTTTGGGGAGTAAAACTAGGTAAGATACCAAGAAGAAGAAAGGAAGTCTCATGTCTTAGAGTCAATGACCCAACAAAAAGTCTCTACTAAGAGGTATGACATTATTTATACTAAAATACACCCAAACTGAAATCAAACTAGACCACGGTAAAGGGGAAATAAAAAATGAAAGTTTTCAAGTTTTTATATGTGCTTTCTGGCACTAAAGATAGATCTCTGTGTTTAATGAAGCAGTTTAACAATTTCTTATATATGCAAAGTTGGCCCCAGAATCTTCTTTGGATTAGTGGCTGCTGAGATCTCAGCTGAGTATGCCAGAAAACAGAATGGACAGATATTTATTATTCAATGGCACCTAAGTCAAAAGGGAGATGCCTAAAAACATGACAAAAGGCAGAGGTCAGTGTAAAAAACATACTGTAGAATGCAAAATCTGATGCCTTTGGGTCAGTGATATTTAGAAACAGGAAAGTTTACTATATTGTTTTAAATTATTTGCTCTTTTGTGCTATAATGCAATCCAACATTGTTTATGGACTGTGAAATGAAGTTCCTCTTAGATTTTAAGGATGTTAGTAATGAACTTTGGTAGATTTTACAGACAGAATAACATTTTAGTTCAGTCTTATTAAAAGTGAAGGATTAGGCAGAAGAAGAAAGATGGAAATTAGGAAACCAGAAGCAAATATAGGGTATTAAATATGTAATAATGGGAGATTAGGGTGAAAAGACAGGGTTAATCAGCGACCTTAAGCTGGTAAGACCACATTACTGAAGAAATAGAGAGCCATCCAATCTTTTCATCAGAAGAACAATATTGCAAACCTTTATTATAATAAGAAAATCCCTGCAGCACAAGGATGGCTGTTGCTGTCAGAACACACTCTTGCTTATTGGAAAGTGTCTTTCCCTATTTTTCCCCAGTGATGTTTTTGTTTCCTCTTGCCTTCAAGTTTTGTCCTGTAAGAGAGCTTTATTCATAATCCCCATGTACCAAAGAATTAACAGTAGTAATGTTGTAATTCTGTCTCTTTCATTTATCTCTGAACATGGACTTGAGGGCCAGATCCCTGTCATATTTAATTCAAATCCGTTGTGCCTAACATAATCCTGGCACACAGGTAGTACTTACTGATAGTAAATTATTTACTGTGACATCAATGCAGTATAAATCCAAATCATATCTAAAGCTAAGAATAGTTTAAGTGGATTCCTTTGCTATTGAATCTGTGAAACAATTTATCATTTTAAAAATCATTGAGTGAAATGAGGTAACATTTTAAATTTCTAATATGAGTTTTCCTTTGTTATTTTATTTCTCTGCATAATTTTTAATGATTTTGGAATGGATATCTGCCTAAGTTGATGAATTAAGATGGCAGGTGGTATGTGAAAATGCAAAGCAAAACCACTCTTTTGTAGCAATGCAAACCAATTTAACATAGATAGAAGAAGTAAACCAATGAAGGAAAAAAAATTCCTGTCTTTTAAACCCTCAAGCTGCAGTTTTTTAATGTGCTCACTTGATTTTTCAGGAGTTTTTATAACACTCTTCCTAAAGCATCCTAGCAAATTCTTCTGTATGATGAGCCATGTTGAAACAACCCATATAATATGTTCTTAAATTTTATCCAAAATTTAGAGAAGTCTAAGAAGGACAAGTACACTCTTCTAAGAGGAATGACTTAAAATTGAGAGTAATAATCAGTGATTCTTAAAAATTCTCAAAAGTTGTTGTGTAACATTCATGCAAATTAAAGAATGTACCAAATGCAATCTCATTGTTAATATAGATCACATTTCAGTTTATTACTGTTGTCACATACACAATAAGCATTATAGTTAGAACCTCATTCTATATGAAAACTCACGGTACTGGACTTACTTGTGATAGTCTATATGTGACAAACAAAATGTCTTCATTACATAACATTTATTTGTGTATTTTATTTTTTTTGTTGTTGTGATAACCATCTATTCATAATAAGCAAGGTATCATACAGACATGTTTAGATGACGCAAAAGTAAGAATAACTATAGCAAAATATTTCTTGCCTCCAATCCCACAATTAGTTATTAGTCAGTTCATTGGCATCCCTGGAAGAGTTTTACAGTGTAAACAGAATTTTTAAAAGGGATTTCTTTCATCATGCTAGATTTTTCTTACACTTTGGTACCTAGTTTAGAAAGAAAAGTAGAATCTCTTACCCAATGCTTCACTTTAAAACTGATCTCATAACTGAATGTCATATTGCTGGAGCCAGAAGTCAAAGAAAAGGGAAAGCATTAGGTTTTTCATCCTTTCCATAAATACCATCTTGACTCCTAGTCCAGCTATGGACTAGGAAGGTGGAGCTGGAAGTCTCCCTACGGTATTTCTCCATTGTACTACCCATAGTGAACTTTAGGGTGTGTACAAAAGGGATTGTACAAATTGTCTCAATGTTGATCCTGGAATGTCCTTGTTATTTTTCAGTTGTGTTCCCAGGTTTATCTTTCTCCCTTCTCTGCTCTGCTGTTCTGTCTCAGCTGGCTTACATTTGTAAACTGTCTCAACTGAACTCCTTTGCTATCTTGTTCTTGTGGGGATTTAGCCAATGTTAATAGGATCATATTTCATCATTTTTCCTTTCCTGGCTCAAGACCTTGTTTTAGGCAATTACTTGTCTTCTATTTCTTGCCTTTTATTCCCTCCTCCACAGTTCCAATTGTCACTACTCTCTGGGAAAACTACTTCTTCCCCTCATCTCTTAGCCTAATAGTAATGGCTCTCCCAGTTGCTCATCTCTGGGTGTTGTACCATTTCTTCCTGTTCCCTCAACACTGTCAGGAACTTTGTAAGTATTCCCTTAATTACCATCTCCCTATTTGGAACATCGGGAGTGAATTTGTTATCTGCAAAGAATCTGACTTATTCTGTTTTGTTATTTAGCATGGTTTGAAAAAGAAACCCCTACAATTAGAGTCTGAGATTGCTCCCATATTTCACTCACTTATGGGTGCCTTCTTTATTGAGGAAAATCAGACACTAGTCATCTGTTTAGTCCAGTGATAAATTCATAATTCCTCAAATTATCTTTGATTACAAAGTGTTATGAAATACTGAGGGAGCTAGTTATGGAAGCTTTATATGATTACTTTGGTTCCAGTGGAAGTGAGGAGGAGATGACTGCTGCTAAGCTGGAACACACAAAAGTATAAATGGAAACATTGCCTTAGAGTCATCAACTCACAACTCATGGAGAGTAATAAAACCTCTATCGAAGATGTAAAGTATCTCTTAAGACATATAGCTGAAGGAAAATCATAACTAAGAATCAGACTTCAAATCTATTTGTGGTGGTGAATCATAAAGTCTGTTAAATGCAAAAGTTTACAAATTTCACTTAGCTTATACTATGGTTTTGATGGAAATGAATGGAGCCGTAAAACTTAGGAAAGTTAATTAGGCAATCACAGACATCACAGAAAACCTTAAACTCCTTCAGTTTGCTTTACGAAGAGCAGGAGACACTCCTTTCCTATCTGAAGAAACTAGCTTGATCTTGTGCAAATACCTTTTTTGTCTTTTGAAATAATAGCGCACTAATGGTAAGAAAATTTCAAAATCTGCTTAGAGAGGAGCAAGCTTACACAGAAAAGAAAGGCAAGATTTTGGCAATGTGATGGAAAGATTTAGAGGCCTATTTCGCATAGTTTTAGATCAAACAAACAAAAATATCTTTAATATTGAATCAGGCTAATTAGAAAGCAGGTAAGATTGTCCACAAGTTCAAAGATAATACATTGGGTTAAGCCCTAATCATGGCATTAGCAGCCAGCTGGTGGATAATTAAAACCTGGACTCAATTGTTAATAAAATTGAAATGTCAGACCTCTTGATATACTATGTGGGAAGGAATATACAGGTCAGAAATATAGTCAAAACCATCCACAAAGCAAAGTTGTAATCAGTGTTTTAACCAATTAAGTAACCATGTCATTGACCATTCACATTATCTTTTAGGGTGAAATATATGGACAGCCTGCTATTGTATTTTTTCATCTTTTATTAATATATAGAAAATATATATCCTATATATTATGAAATATGTATTCTATTTATCATATATGTGTGTATGTGTGTATTTTGTTTATCACTACAACCTTTAGTTAAGAGATGAATGATTTCATCTGGGAGCATGGCTATGATTTACTTGGATTAGAATCTGTTTGTTCTTGAGTATTTTGTTCCCCACTGCAGCAGAACTTCATCAAAGCAGTTACCATCTTTTATGGGTAATTGATCTAAAATACCAAAATTAGACTAGGTTCCTGCCACTAGATGAGTATAAGCAAACTACCTTGAGCATACAGCAAATTACAAATGCACCAGTTCATAATCTGTTGCTCAATAATTAAGATAAAAAAAAGTGGCAAAAAAATAAATGACATATCATCAGATGGATTTTGAATGAATAGGTTAGATCATTCTGCCACTTAGAGAACTCTGAACAGTGGAGTTGCTGCCAGAGTTCAAAGTGCAAATAGAATGTTGATAGAATAAATAAGCAAAATTATCAACTCAGCCTCCTGACTCTAGAGACCAGGAGTGTAAGAACTGAAAAGCTGCTATGTCTTATGGACCTTGGTATTTGGTTTGTGTCGATGAGAGCTTCTTTATCTGATATTTGGTTTGTGGCAATGAGAGCTTCTTTATCTGAACAGCTACATGAGTGACACAAAGACAAGTCTCTTCTCAGCCTTTTTCTATTCTGGTTTATGCTGCAGGACACTGACTAATGAAGATTGTGTCACCCAGGACTTTTCACTACTCGTTTTCGTGAGATTCAGTCAAAGGAGAGAACTATAAATCAGCAGAACAAGAAGAGAGAAATCAGGTAATATATTACTTTCTTCCTCTCTTCTTTGATGTATTTTTGGCAACACCTGTGTCCCTATGAGCCTATCACCTGCCATGTGACACTTCCACATTTCAAGTTCTTATAGGACTCTAGAGTGTTATTTAGTCTCCTTGTCTTTTTTGCACTAAGATTGACAGAGAATTTGTTCTCTTGGCAACTCATCATTCCTTGTTTATTCCTTTGCTATGAAATTTGTAGAAGTAGTCACATCCTAAAACTCTCTTCAGTTGAATAATCTTTGGTAAAGTATAAAAATAAAGTTATTTTTATACTGGCAGTAAGTTCCAAATATATCATATTAAAATGTATAGCTATTTCAGAATTTTCTGTAAGCCATTTACAGGTCACTTATCTCTTTAAAACTGTATAAAATTCTAAAATTAAAACTTTATGTCATTAAGATCATATAAGGGTAAGCAACTGCAAACTTTAGTAGATACGTTAAATTAATGACAAGCTGAATAAATATAAATATTTCCCTTAGTTCAGAGCTTTACATTTATAAACAAATTATACCATATTCTCTGTCAAGTATGTCATCAAACATCTTATATCCTAAGCAAAACAGATGATTAATTGATAAATTTACCCTTGTAAATAAAGGGACTGGAAAACAATATAATGATCTCATTTTCAGAGTAAATATTTCTTCCTTTCTCACAGAAAAACTATACTTTTGATTATATGTATGGTGATAAGTGAGATTATGAATACCCTAGTGATTTTTAAATTTAGTGTCAACATTTAACTCTAAGTTTTTCAATTGTATTGTTGATTAAAATATTCAAAAAATGAGTAAAATATTTTTATATATTTTTTATGGTTTCTTGTCCTAAAATGATATGTTCACCTTTAAAAAAATTGATTATATTCTATCCTTGAGAAAAATTAATGACATTGATACTCTCTATTGGTTGAAAGCAGTGCCAAGAACTGTCCATTACACACAGAGGGCAGACGAGAACATTTGCTGTTTATAGGCAGAAACTTAGTCCATGATATTCTAGATGAGCTTTATTGAAATATCATGAATCTTTCCTAGTGTGATGCCCGATCACATTTATTATCGATTTATACTCTAATCCCAGTAGAAAGTGGCAAGCAGAAAGGCATGTTTTAATTGAAAATAATTATTAATTTTCTCATAGCAAACTAAATTTCTATGATATGTCCCTGATTTGGGTGGTGTAAGAGAACTTGTGAATTTTGCTCTTCTGAGTTCCCTGCATCCACTGAATTCAGCTCACAGGTTGTGCCCCCTAATGGTCAGCATATTGCTAGTTGGTATATCACTTAAGGTTAAAAAATGAAGATATTGATTTTAGAACATATTAGATATTCTAATAGAATATATTATCATTATTAGTACCCCTGTGTCAAGACAGTGGGAGGAAGACAGTAAAGTAGCCTGGAAAAGACAAAGGAAGAAGGGGACACGCTCACTACTTAATGTCTAAGTCTCAGCCTTGCCACTAGGCTAAAGTAGTGGAACGGGAATTGGAAAAGAAGGAGGCAAAAAGTTCTCAAAAAGCTTGTTGTGACTAGAATAAGCAGGTTTGCTCCACTTAGGCATTTGCTGAAATGGAAGGATCTAGTCCCTCTTTCTCTTCTTTCCATTTTTACCAAATTTTTGATAAGAGAACACACAGCATTTTGTGACCAAGAATATAGCAGTTGCCACACAGGCCAGCAGGAACCCAATGACATCCAGAGAGTGGTACTGGAACCAGGTGAGGTCGTGGGCGGCTGGCCTGAGGTGCTTGGCTCCTTTGTGGCGCATAACAAACTCGATCCAGAAGACCGCTCGGTCCAGGGGCTTCATGGGCTGATCATGGTGGATCCTTGATAACCTCATAGCATTCTCTTTATAACTGGAAGGCAAATACACACAGAGAAATTAGGGTTTTTCCATTATAGGTATGTATATGTCGCATATTTTAAAAGTTGTATAAGACAAGGTCCATAGGAATATGGAGGGCAAGATTTATCCTTGCTGTGAGATGTACTTTACTGGTTATGTAACTTTTTAACCGGTATAAAGGGGATAGAGAGGGAAAAATATAACCTTAGCAAGTATGTGCACTGAGGACTGAGGAAAAAGTGGAATAAGTAGTTATAAGCATGTATGATAGTTTTTCCAGGAAAAAATTGTGACAAATAGAACTCCAGTTCCCAGGACTATTCCAAGGCCCAGATGGTGGGAAAAGATCCCATTAAAAAGTTCATAAGCATGTCCTCTAATTTCTCTCTAGTTGAAGAGGGCTGACACAGGAAACTGGTAGTCAACATTACTGAGTCATTTTCTCAGTTTCCAAGATCATGACACTGTGATACTTCTTGCTCTTCATTCACTTGTGTGTTTGTGATGCAAAGGATAATGTCACTTTTAATAGTACCAAGATAAGATGTACACAAGATTGGTTTAAGTGGTTGCATGTCCTTTTATATAGACTTTGAATTTTGAAGATAAGTATTTTCTTAGAAGGAGGGCTGCTAATAAAATTGAGAATTGCAGCAGCAAAGTAATGCAGTTAACATCTCCAATTGCAAAAATGTTATAAGAGACAAAGAAGGGCACCATATAGTAATAAAAGGGGCAATTCAACAAGAAGAAACAAACAATCATAAATATCTATGTGCCTAATCAAGGTCCTCCAAAGTACATGAGGCAAATACTGGGAAAACTGAAGGGAGTAATAGGTGACTCTACCATTATATGGGGAACTTCAACACACCACTCTCTCCAATAGATAGAACAACTAAACAGAGGATCAATAATGAAACAGAGAAGCTAAATAATATGATAAATGAACTAGACCTAAGAGACTTATACAGGACACCACATCCAAAAACAGCAGGATACACATTTCTTTTAAGTGCTCATGGAAAATTCTCAAGGATAGACCATGTGCTGGGGCACAAAACGGGTCTCAATAAATTTAAAAGATTGAAATTATACAAAGTACTTTCTCTGGTCATAATGGAATGAAGCTGGAACTCAATAACAAATGGAGAACAGGAAAATACACAAATATATGGAAGTTAAACAACATGTTCTTAAACAATCAGTGGGTCAAAGAAGAAATTGCAAGAGGAATCAGTAAATATCTTGTGATGAATGAAAATAAGAACACAACATATCAAAACATATGGGATGAATCAAAGACATTGCTGAGAGGGAAATTTATAGCCCTAAATGCCTACATTGAAAAGGGAGAAACTGCTAAAATCAATGACCTTACTGAACAACTGGAGAAACTGGAGAAAGAACAGAAAACTAATTCAAAGAAAGAAGAATGAAAGAAATAACAAAGATTAGAGCAGAAATTAATGAAATGGAGACTAAAAAAAACAATAGAGAGACTCAATAAAACCAAAAGTTAATTTGAGATCAATAAAATAGACAAAACCTTAGCTAGACTGACAAAAACAATAAGGGAGAAACTGCAAATGAATAAAATCAGAAATGAGAGGGGGGACATTACCATGACCTCAAAGAAATAAAAATGATCACAAGTGGTCACTATGAACAACTGTATGCCAACAACATAGACAACTTAGATGATATGGACAGCTTCTTACAAATACACAAACACTCTACATTGACTTGAGAAGAAATAGAAGACTTCAACAAACCAGTCATAAGAAAAGAGATCAAATCAGTCATCAAAAACCTACCAAGAAAGAAGAGCCCAGTACCAGAAAACTTCACAGGTGAGTTTTGCCAAGCATTCCAAGAAGAATTAATACCATTCCTGCTCAAAATCTTCCAAAAAACTGAAGAAGATGGAACACTACCTAATTCATTCTATGAAGCTAATGTTACCCTAATGCAAACATTGGATAAAGACACTAAAAGAAAAGAATACTTTAAAGCAATCTCTCTATTGACCATAGATGCAGAAATCCTCAACAAAATGCTTGCAAACAGAATCCAACAGCACATTAAATGTATTGTACACCATGACCAGGTGGGCTTATCTCAGGTATGCCAGGTTGGTTAAACACAAGGAAACCAATAAATGTATCACAACACATAAAAAAATTAAAAGGGAAAAACCACAAAATCATCTTGATTGACACAGAAAAGGCATTTGAAAAATTTCAGCATCCTTTCTTTGCAACAACACTTGAAATGTAAGAATCAAAGGAAAATTCCTCAATGTGATAAAGGACATGTATGAAAATCCACAGCTAACATCATACTCAGTGGTGAGAGAGAGCATGTGTGTTGGGGCACAAAGTAAGTCTTAATAAACTTGAGAAGATTGAAATTATACAAAGCACTTTCTATGATCATAATTTCATGAAGTTGGAAATAAATAACAGCTAGAGACCTGGAAAATTCACAAAGTAAGAGGATACTGTGAACAACTATGCCAACAAATTGGATAACTAAGATGAAATGAACAAATGTCCTAGAGACACACAAACAACTTACACTAACTTGGGAAGAAATAGAAGACCCCAACAAGGCATCACAAAAAAAAGATTGAATCATTCACCAAAGAACTTTGAACAAACAAAAGCCTAGGAACAGATGGTTTCACAGGTGAATTTTCCCAAGAACTTTAAGAATTAATACCAATTCTGCTCAAAATCTTCCAAAAAATTAAGAGAGAAAATACCAAACTCATTCTATGAAGCCACCACCCTAATGCAGAAGCTCGATAAAGATACTACAAGAAAAGAAAATCACAGACCAATCTCTCTAATTAATACAGATGGAAAAAATCCTCAACAAAACTACAGCAAATCAAATCCAAAAGCACATTAAAAGAATTACACACCATTACCAAGTGTGTTTTATCTCAGGGATGCAAGGGTGGGTCAACACGAGAAAATCAATTAATGTACTCCACCAATCAACAAATCAGAAGGGAAAAACCACATGATCATCTCAATCAATGCAGAAAAGACATTTGACAAAATCCGCCATCCTTTCTTGGTAAAAACACTTCAAAAGTTAGATATGAAAGGAAACTTCCTCCACATGAGGACATGTATGAAAAACATACAGCTAACGTCATACTCGATAGTGAGAGGCTAAAAGTTTTCCTACTAAGATTAGGAACAAGACAAAGATGCCCACTGTCATCACTGTCAGTCAACCTTGTGCTAGAAGGCCTAACTAGGTTAATTAGGCAAGAAAAAGAAACAAAAGGCACCCAAATTGGAAAGCAAGAAATAAAACTTGCACCGTTTGCAGAGGACATGATCGTGTATTTAGAAAGTCCCAATAAAACTAGGACAAATCTACTACAGTTAATAAATGAGATCTCTGAAGTGGCAAGATACAAGATCAATAAGCAAAACCAATAACACTTCCATACAATAGTAATGTGCTATCTGAGGAGGTAAATTAGGAAAAAATTCCATTCACAATGGCAACTAAAACAATAAGTATCTAGGAATAAACTTAACCAAAGATGTAAAGCACTCATACACAAATAACTGCAAAACATTTCTAAAAGAAATCAAAGAAGACTTAAATAAATAGAAAGAAATTCTGTGTTCATGTATTGGAAGGCTAAATATTGTTAATATGTTAATTCTACCCAAATTGATCTACAGATTCAATGCAATACCAATTAAAATCCCAACAGCTTACTCTGAAGAAACGGAAAAGCAAATTATCAAATTTATTTGGAAGACAAAGGGGCCTCACTAGCCAAAACATCTTGAAAAAGAAAAATGGAGTAGGCAAACTCATGCTTCCACTTTAAAGCATATTATGAAGCCACAGTTGTCAAAACAGCATGGTACTGGCATAAAGATAGACATAATGATCAATGGAATTTAATTGAGGGCTCAGAAATAGACCCTCATATCTATAGTCAATTGATTTTTTTTTAATGTATGATTCCTTTTCATAGGACATTTTGGAAAAAGGAAAAAGTATAGAGACAGAAAAACAGAGAAGTGGTGTCAGGGACCAACGGTTGGGGAAGGTATTGACTACAGTTGGGTACAATGTAATTTTTTGCAGTGATGGAATTCTTCTATATTTTAATTTTTTAAACTTCCAACTTGAAATTTATTCCTCAGACATCACACAGAGAGGAATGATTTTATCCCTATATTTCCTATTGAAATGAATGATTTCAATGGCAAGATCAGTTGATGCTTCTTGGGAGAAGTATGGAGGAAATAAAATGGCCAATGGATAAGGGTCCATATCTGGAATGAGGATTTGGGCTTTGGGCCCACTCCTACAATTTGCCACCTAAATTATCTTGGGCATCTCTAAGACAGATGTAATTATATACTCACAGTCTTGTTTTTACCCTCCCAGCCAGTAACTAGCAATAGACATTTTGCAAAAATATTTGAAAAAAATAAAGCTTCCTTGGAAATGACATGGATACAAATGGACACCTAAAAGTTAAACAGGTGAATAAAACAAACATGGAACCAAGGCCCCTAATACAGGAACCCTAGTACTGACCAGGTTGGACCAGAGAGAATAAATATTCTGAACAACTCAAAACTAGGAATTCAGATGAGAATGGAAAATATCCATGGTTTCACCAGGGACTTCATTTAGAATCTTTACCAAATACTATGAGTTCAAGTTAAAACTTGATAACAGAAGTGCAACATGTATCATTTGGGTACATAATTCACCTTCAGCTAACTCCATAGTAAATTGTGTATTTTCTTCATTTTATGGTGACATTTCAATCATTTTCTGTTAACTTTGTTTTTTAACCTCCCAAAAGTGATGCTTTAAAGAATATTTCTATATTCTAAATAGAGACATGTGATACTTGGACTTTTGTGGCTCAAAATTATGGTTTCAGAATAGGACAAACCAGGAATATTTCGCAGTATAGAATACAAACTTAGATTGGCTTATTTCATAGTGGCTTATTTCAATCTGTGGAAGTCATGTCATGTCATAATTCTGCATCTCTTTTTGCATTATCAAGTGACCTCAACTCCTAATCTTCATCTTTATATGTCTGGAATCAAATTCTTCCTGTTTCTCCCCCAAGTCAGCTCTTCTTTGCTATATAGTTATACAATCATTACCAAAGATCAAGGCTACTGCATTACAGCTCAACAACTTCAGGTGTTTTTTTCTGAATATTCTTAAACACTAGACACTAAAAAGAAATACCTATATAATGTGTCAGTCACAGTCATTAGTTAAATACTAATTTCTCAGTTACATCTCCTCCCTCTCATTTGATCTTTCTCTCAATATTTAGGGATACCTGGGCAATGGCCATTTTAACTTCCTTATGCTGGAAAGGGGTATTGACCTTATAGCATAGAGGAATGAAACTGGTTAATGTCTTTGGAGGGACTGGTTCCTCTGGGTTCAGGGCTCATCTGGCATAGGATCAATCTGGAGGCCTTAAATTTCTGAAAAAATAAACTTACTAAGCTAAACTTTTATAGACACTTAATGGAGCCCAGTGCACTCCTAAGGGTTTTTAGGAATAATGTTGGTTTGGGTTTAGCATACTATGGTATTTTGCACTATCTGGCTGAAGCTTGCATAAGAGTAACCACAAGAATGACCTCTTGGTGCTATTTCAAATCTCTTAGCGACTGAAACTTTATTTTGTTACATTTATTTTCCCCATTTTAGTCTAGAAGGCATTCTCAATCCCTCAGTGCCTGGGCCATGCTCACCCTGGAGTCATGTCCCATGTTTCCCGGGAGAATCACACCCCTGGGAGTCATGTCCCACGTAGGGGGGAATTTAGTGAGTCTATTTGCAGAGTTGGCTTAAAGACAGAGACCACATCTGAGCAGTGAAAGAGGCTATCTGGGGGTGACACTTAGGTGTAATTACATGCAGGCCTAGTTTTGCCATTACAGAAATAAATTTCATAAGGACAGTCCTTAAGATTGAGGCCTTTGCTTATTAAATTGTGAGTCCCTAGTGCCTGAGAGAGTATCAGGAATTCTCCTGATGGGGGATTTTAATAGTTCCATATTTTTTCTCCATTCACTCAAGTGACTTGGCGAATACTTTTTAAATTTCTGCCCCAATTACTCTGGAATGTATCAGGTTATTACATTAACCTATACAGAATAACAAGGCCTCATTCCCTATTCTAGGTGCCATGTAATTAGGTTGTTTAAATAAACTAACCAGACAGGGTCAAAGTTAAATACTGTGCTACAGAAAACTAAAATTTTGGACAAAATAAACATGCTTCCTTTGGTCTCTCACATAAGTTGGAGTTTTGAAATACAGACAATATCATCCTTTACCGTGCATTCTGATTTACCTTTGCTCTAACCAGATCCATTTCATTCATATCTCTAATTGGAGTCTGATCTCATATTCAGCTTCTTTAACAGTCTCTGTATGGAGTAATGATACTTATAGAGCTTCAGAGTTTCAGATGTCACATAAATACCCAATGTTCCAGGGTACTACCGGGTTATACACAAAAAGCACAGCATCTCAGAATTTAGAAATCAAAATTACAACTTAGAAATAGATGTGACTGCTGTAAGAGCTTACAACCTAGGAACCTTTATAGTGAGACTTATTTGAGCATTCTGTACTCCTTAATCATTGATTGCTCAATCTCTGCCCACTTTCTATTCCCTGATAACCTAGGCACTCAGACTCAATTGTGTTTCTTCATTATAGTTTGTTCATGTTAGTGAGATCATACAGTATTTGTCCTTTGTTTCTAATTTACTTCACTCAACATAAAATGATTAAAAATGTACATGTTCCTGCTTTCAGTTCCTCTGGGTACATTCCTAGTAATGGGATTGCTGGATCATATAACAATTCTATACTTAGCTTCCTGAGAAACTGCCAAACAGCCTTCCAGAGAAGTTGCACTATTCTTCATTCCCACCAAAAGTGAATGAGTGTATCTATTTGTCCACATCATCTCCAGCATTTGTAGATTTCCATTTTTTGTTCGTTTGTTTTGTTTTTTGATAAT
The DNA here is from genome assembly GCF_015220235.1 of Choloepus didactylus. Taxonomy (NCBI): domain Eukaryota; kingdom Metazoa; phylum Chordata; class Mammalia; order Pilosa; family Megalonychidae; genus Choloepus; species Choloepus didactylus. The sequence continues at coordinate 73,426,769 of NC_051309.1, forward strand.
GGCCATTCTAGTAGATGTGAGATGATATCTCATTGTGGTTGTGACTTGCATTTCCATAATCACTAATGAAGCTGAGCGTCTTTTCATATTTTTGAGCCATTTGTATTTCCTCTTTGGAAAAGTGTCTGCCCATGTCTTTTGCCCATTTTCAGTTGGGTTATTTGTCTTTTTGTTGTTGAGTTATAGTATCTCTTTATATTCAGGATATTAAAACCTTAACTGATATGGAGATTCCAAATAATGTCTCCCACTGCATAAGCTGTCTTTTCACTCTCCTGACAAAGTCCTTTGATGTGGAAAAGTATTCAATTTTGATGACATTCCATTTATTTATTTCATTGCTTGTGTTTTGGGTGTAAGGTCAAGGAAACTACCTCCTACCAAAAGATCCTTAAAATATTTCCCTACATTGTCTTCTAAATGTTTCATGGTATTAGCGCAAATGTTTAGGTTTCTAATCCATTTGGATTTAATTTTTGTATAAGGTGTGAGATGTGTGAGATGGGGGTTGTCTATTATTCTTTTGGATATGGATATCCAGTTCTCCAAGCACCATCTGTTGAAGAGGCTGCTCTGTCTCAGTTCCTTTGACTTGACCACTTTAGCAAAGATCAATTGTAGATGAGAGGTTCTACTTCTGAATATTCAACTTGATTACACTGTTCAACATAGCTATCTTTCTGCCAGTACCATGCTGTTTTGATCAATATAGCTGTGTAACATGTTTTAAAGTCAGGTAGTATGACACTTCCCACTACATTTTTCTTACTCAAGTTATTTTTTCTATTTCCACAAAGAAAGTTGGGATTTTAATTGGTATTGCACTGAATCTATAAATCAGTTTAGGTAGAATTGACATCCTAACTGTATTTAGTCTTCCATATAGACATACCATTGACATACCATGAACATGCCATGTCCCTACTTTCAGTTCCTCTGGGTACATTCCTAGTAATGGGATTGCTGGATCATATAGCAATTCTATACTTAGCTTCCATCATTTAGGTCTTCCTTGATTTCTTTTAGCAATATTTTGTAGTTTTCTGTGTTTAGGTCTTTTATATACTTGAATAAATTTATTCCTAAATGTTTGATTCTTTTGGTTGTTATGGTAAATGGAATTTTTTCTTCATTTGCTGTTCAGATTGTTCCTGACTAGTATATAACACTGCTGATTTTTGTATGTTGATCTTGTATCCTGCCATTTTACTATACTCACTTATTAGCTTTAGTGGCTTTATTGTATATTTTTCAGGTTTTCTACGTATAGAATCATGTTGTCTGCAAACAGTGAAAGTTTTACTTCTTCCTTTCCAATTTGGATGCCTTTTATTTTTTTTTTCTTGCCTAATTGCTCCAACTAAAACTTCTAGCACATTGTTGAACAACAATGGTGACATTGGGCATCTTTGTCTTGTTCCTGGTTTTAGCAGGAAAGTGTTCAGTCTTTTCCCATTGAGTATGTTAGCTGTGGGTTTTTCATATATTCCCTTCATTACACTGAGGAAGTTTCCTTCCATTTCTACCCTTTGAAGTGTTTTCATCAAGAAAGGATGCTGAATTTTATCAAAAGTCTTTTCTGCCACGATTGAGATGGTCAAGTGGTTTTTCTTCTTTAATTTGTTTATGTGGTATATTATGTTAATTGAGTTTCTTCTGCTGAACCATCCTTGTATACCCAGAGTAAACCCAATCAGTCATAGTGTATAATTCATTTAATGTGCTGCTGGATTCAATTTGCAAGTATTTTCTTTTTTGAGGACTATTGCATCTATATTCATTAAAGGCATTGGTCTGTTATTTTCCTTTCTTCCATTGTCTTTACCTGGTTTTGGTAAATAAAAAGACAGACAACCAAATTTAAAAACAGGTAACAGGCATTTTTCCAAAGAGGATATACAAGTAGCTAAAAAGCTCTTGAAAGTATGCTCACATTCAGCAGCTATTAGGGAAATACAAATGAAGCCCACAACAAGATATCATCTCACACCTACCAGAATGGCTACTGTTAAACAAAAAGGAAAATGTAAGTGCTGGAGTGGATGTGGAGAAATAGGAACTCATTTAATAATGGTGGGAATGTGAAATGATACAATCACTCTAGAGGATGTATTTATGGTTTCTCAGAAAGCTAGGTATAGAATTGCCCTACAATTCAGCAATCCCAGTACTTGGTGTATACTCTGAACAGCTGAAAGCAGGAACACAATCAGGTACTTGCACACTGAAGCTCATAGCAGCATTATTCATAATTGCCAAAAGATAGAAGTAACCAAAGTGTCCATCAACTAATGAATGGATAAAATCTATATGGTATATACATATCTTGGAATATTATTCAGCAGTAAGAAGGAATGAAATCCTGATGCATGCAACATAGATGAGCCTTGAGGACATTGTGTTGAATGAAATAAGTGAGACACAAAAGGACAAGTATTGTATGATCTTACTAATGTGACCTAATTATAATTTGTAAAGTCATAGACATAGACTCCAGAGTATAAGTTGCCAGGAGATAGAATGGTGCTAAAGAAGGGGGACTGCTTCTTCAAGATATACAGAATTTTTAACTAGGTTAAATTTGAGTGTGTGGAAATAGTGGTGACGGTAGTACATCATTGTGAGTAAAAGTAACAGTGCTGCATCATATGTGAATGTGGTGCAAGGGAAGTTTAGTGTCATGTATGTCATGAGAAGAAAAGCCAGAGGTTAAAACATGGGCCTGTATAACACAGTAAATTTTGTGGTGGATGAAGATTAATAGTACATACATAAAAAATTTCTCCATGAACTGGAAAAAAATGTATGAAACCATTACAAGGAGTTAGTAATAGAGTGGTATATATGAAAAACATATAAGTATTGCAAACTTTGGACTACAATTCACAGTAATATCCTAATAATCTTTCATCAACAGTAACAAATGTATCAAATCAATGAAAGGGGTCAATGATGGGGGTATAATGGTTATGGGAGTTTTGGTTTTCTCTCTTTTCTTTTTTCTGAATACTGAAAATGTTTTAAATTGATGTGGTGATACAAAACTATGTGATGATATTGTGAGCCACTGATTGTGTACTTTAGATGGATTATATGGTATGTGACTACATATCAATAAAATGGTACTAAAAACAAAATTCTAAAAGAACATTCCAAACCAGAAGTCTATGAGAAATATTTATAAAGTTCTGAGGGAAAGAAACTAAGACCAAAGTATACTGTACTCAGACAGTGGTCATTCTCACATAAAGACAAGAAAACAAACATTGCTAAACATCATCACAGAAAACTGAAATCCTTGACCTTTCATTGAAAACATCTTTATAATATCCAGAGAGAAGAAATCAATCAAAAATTCTTTGAAATAAAAGAATAATTAAAAGACAGATGGTGAACATTGAATCAACTGAAATATAGCAAAAATACAGCAAATATAAGGATAAAAATGTAATGCAAACATCTTAATATGGTCATATAAATAATACAAATTGTGAATTATATTATGATAAAATTTAATGAGCATAGTTAAAAATAATGACCCCAAATATTATATAAATATACTACATTAATTCTCAGGGAATTGTTTAAGAGAAAAAATTAAGAATAAGGAGATCTGAGAGGCAGGGCGATGTGACGGAGTGGTGAAGTGTAGAATTTAGTCACTCCACTAGGGCAGTGGGTAATTAGCCAGGAAATGTAAGAAACAGCATTTTCAGGGTCTCCAGTGACCGGTCACACACTGTACACTACTCTGGAATGGGTGGAACAGTGGAGATCACAGAAAAACCTGTAAGTTTCCCCAGCCAGGCGTCTGGAATTCCTCCCTGCCCAGACCCCATGGACTCTCTTACAGCTGGCTCTCTGAAGGAAAAAAAAAAAAAAAAACACAATCTGCTGGGATCAAGAAATGGGTGAACTCCAGCCTCAACTGCAGATTTAATAAATAAATTAATCAATTAAGTTTTGGCGTGCAGTGTTCACGGTACTGGAGAAGGGCTGGGCTCTGGGAATGAGGGAACATAGGAGGCACACATTCCATGTGTCCAAAAAAGGCTTGTTTGTTTACCTACATTTCATACCTTTTCTTTTCTAGCTCCCTGATTTCTTATCTTTTTACATTTCAATAGCCCCCTGGCAAGGGCAGAATTAAAGCAGTTGGAAAGTAATTATCCAGGTTATAGCCTAAAGTGCATATCTTTAAACACTCTATAGTGACACTGAGACAACTTGGTGGCTGCAGAAAGGCTTAAAAAGGAATTTTTCTTCTTTGTCTTTTTTTATTTTTTATAAAATAACTATTCTAAGTACCTCTTTTCAGAAAGCCTGATATTTGCAACTCACCCCTAGACCCAGACAACAGAGAGCCAGGATAAGTCTGACAGACAAAGCAGTGAAACTAGTGGGGGAGACAATTCCCTAAAGGGCATAAGTTCCTCTAGAAAAGGGGGGCATGGTCCAGCTTGAGGGGCAGCCCTCCTCCAGGGAACTCAGACCCCAGGGTCTGGAAAATAGGAACCAGCTTCAGTCAGCCATGCCCCTGATAGGGACCAAGTCTTCAGAGAACTAAATGAATTACACCTCTTTACACTTGTCAGGAGCTGCGGGCTGACAAGCACCACCTGCTAGATAGGATAGGAAAAGTGTAGAATCTAGAGGCCTCAAAGAGGGTCTCATTCTTGGGGAAACTCCATATCCTCCCCCTGAGACCTGGGCTTCTCTGGACTGGCTAAAGGTGACTGGGCTTGACCACATCTGAGAAGACCCTCTCACAAAAAGGCTACATAGATGCAGGGCAAGAAACAGAAAGGCAAGAGATGAAAAATTCTGATCAACTAAATAGAGCCAAAGTTAGAGTTCTAGAATAAGTTGAACTGAACACCAAAGGCTAGAGAACAAATCAACCAACAAGAAGAACCTACAAAAAAAAGAGTGAAAATGAGCTCCAGAGTAAACTACTCAAGAAAATCAGATGCCTAGGCAGCTTAAATTAATGTGTCAAACCAGGAAACATGAAAATATGGACCATCCAATGGAACAAACTGAGATACAGGAGTTGAGATAACTAATTAAAGATGGTCAAACAAATCTCCTAAATCAATTCAATGAAGTGAGGGAAGATACAGCAAAAGAGATGAAGGATATAAAGAAGACACTGGATGACAATAAAGAAGAATTCATAAGCTTGAAAAAGCAAATGGTAGAACTTATGGAAATGAAAGGCACACCAGAAGAGATGAAAAACAAAATTAAGGGATACAACAGTAGATTTGAACAGGCAGAGGAAAGGATCATGAACTGGAAGACAAGACATTTGAATTCACACAAATAAAGGAACAGATACAGAAAAGAATGGAAAAATATGAGTAGGGTGTCAGCTGAGTGATGTCATAAAGTGCATGAATATTCATGTTATGTGTGTCCCAGGAGGAGAAGAGAAGGGAAAGGGGGCAGAAAGAATAATAGAAGAAATATTCATTGAAAACTTCCCAACTCTTATGAAAGACAGAAAATTACAAATTCAAGAATTACAGTGCACCCCAAACAGAAGAGATCCCAATAGGCCTACTCCAAGACACTGATCAGATTGCCCAATGTCAAAAAGAAAGAGAGAATTCTGAAAGCATCAAGATAGAAGAAATCCATCACATACAAGAGAAGCTCGATAGGACTATGTACAGATTTCTCCACAGAAATCATAGAGGCAAGAAAGCAGTGGAATGATATATTTAAGATACCAAAAGAAAAACTGCCAAACAAGAATTCTATAGCTGGCAAAACTGTCCTTCAAAAATGAGGAAGAATTTAAAATATTTTCAGACAAACAGATACTGAGAAAGTTTGTGAATAAGAAACCAGTGCTACAAGAAATACTAAAGGGAGTGCTACAGAATGTTAGGAAAAGACAGGAGGCAGAGGTTTGGAGAAGAGTGTCCAAATGAAGATTACTAGGAAGGGTAAAAGGAGAGAGAGAGAGAGAAAAAAAAAAATAAGACATGACATATAAAATCCAAAAGGCAAATGGTAGAAGAAAGTATTGCCCTTACAGTAATAACACTAAATGTTACTGGATTAAAATTCCCAATAAAAAGACATATACTAGCAAAATGGATTTAAAAATGGGACTCTTCTATATGTTGTCTTCAAGAAACTCACCTTAGACACAAGGACAAATATAGGCTGATAGTGAAAGGTTGGAGAAAGATATATCACCCAAACAACAACCAGAAAAAAGCAGGAGCAGCTATATTAATATCAGACAAATTAGACTTCAAAAGGAAAACAATTAAAAGAGACATAGGAGGACACTATATGTTAATAAAAGGATCAATTGATCAAGAAAACATAACAATCATAAATATTTATGCACCAGGCCAGAGTACCGCAAAATACATGATGCAAACACTGACAACAAAGAAAGGAGAAGTAGATAGCTCTACAATAATGGTCAGAAATTCAATACACTGCTCTCATGAATGGAAGGAACATCTAGACAGAAAATCAATAAGGGAATGGAGATGTTCAGTTGTACAATAAATGAACTAAACTTGATATATATTTATAGAAAACTGCACCCTACAACAGCAGGATACACATTTTTCTCAAATGCTCATGGAACATTCTTTAGGATAGACCACATATTGGGTCACAAAGCAAGTCTCAACAAGTTAAAAAATACTGATATTATACACTACAATTTCTCTGACCATAACGGAATGAAGTAGGAAATAAATAACAGGCAGAAGTTCATAAAATTCACAAACATATGGAGGCTAAACAACACACTCTTAGAAAACCAGTGAGTAAAGGAAGAAATTACAAGTGAAATTAGTAAATACCTCAAGACAAATGATAATGAAAACACGATATATCAAAAGTTATGTAATGGAGCAAAAGTGATGCTGAGAGGGAAATTTATTGCCCTAAACACCTATATTAAAAAAGAAGAGAGAGCAAAAAATGAGGAATTAACTGTTCACCTTGAAGAACTAGAGAAAGAACAGCAAACTAACCCCAAAGCAAACAGAACGAAAGAAATAACAGAGATTAGCATTTAAATAAGTGAAATTGAGATCAGAAAAACAATAGAGAGAATCAAAAAAATCAGAAGCTGGTTCTTTGATAAAATAAACAAAATTTATGGATCCCTACCTAGGCTAACAAAAAAGAGAGTGGATGCAAATAAATAAAATCAGAAATGGGAAAGGAGATATAACTGCTGATCCTGCAGAAATAAAGGAGATAATGAGAGGCTACTAAGAACAACTATATGCTAATAAACTTAGATGAAATGAACAACTTCCTAGAAAAGCATAAACAATCAACATGGACTCAGGAAGAAATAGATGACCTCAACAGACCAATCACAAGTGAAGAAACTGAGTCAGTCCTCAAAAAGATCTCAAAAAAGAAAAGCCTAGGAGAAGAGGGCTTCACATGTGAATTCTAAGAAACATTCAAGAAAGAATTAGCACCAATCCTGCTCAAACTCTTCAAAAAATTGAAGAGGAGGGAAAGCTACCTAACTCATTCGATGAAGCCAATATCACCCTACTGCCAAAGTCAGACAAAGATACTACAAAAAAAAAAAAAAAAAAAAAAAGAAAAAGAAAGAAAATTATAGACCAATCTCTTTAGTGAATGTAGATGCAAAAAGTTCTCAACAAAATACTCACAGTTCAAACCCAGCAGCACGTTAAAAGAATTATACTCCATGACCAGGTAGGATTTATTCCAGGTATGCAAGGCTGGTTCAACACAAGAAAATCAATTAATGTAATATACCACATCAATAACTCAAAGCAGAAGAACCACATGATCTTCTTGATTGATTTAAAATGGCATTTAACAAAATTCATCACCGTTTCTTGATGAAAACACTTCAAAGAATAGGAGTAGAAGGGAATTTTCTCAATATGATAAAGGCAATATATGAAAAACCCACAGCTAAGATCATACTCAATGGGAAAAGACTGAAAACTTTCCCTCTAAGCTCAGGAACAAGACAGGGATGCCCAGTCTCACCATTGACATTTAACATTGTGCTAGAAGTTCTAGCTAGAGCAATTAGGCAACAAAAAGAACTAAAAGGTATCCAAATTGGAGAGGGAGAAGTAAAACTTTCACTGTTTGAGCATGACATGATTCTATACATAGAAAATCCAGAAAAATCTACAGCAAAGTTACTAGAATAATCAATGAATAGAGAAAGTGGCAGGCTACAAGCTCAACATGCAAAAATTTGTAGTGTTTCTATACACAAGTAATGTTCAGCAAGAGGAGGAAATCAAGAAAGAAATTACGTTTACAATCATAACCAAAAGAACCAAATATTTAGAAATAAACTTAACCAAGGCCACAAAAGACCTATAGAGGGAAAACTATAAGAAACTTCTTAAACAAATCAAACAGGACCTAAAAGAATGGAAGAACATACTTATGTTTATGGATTGGAAGACTAAATATAGTTAAGATGTCAATTCTACCTAATCTGATTCATAGATTCAATGCTATAAAAATTAAAATCCCAACAACTTACTTTGCAGAAATTGAAAAACCAATAACTAAATTTATTTGGAAGGGTAAGGTGCCCCAAATAGCCAAAAATACCTTGAGAAAGAGGAACAAAGTGAGAGGTCTCACACCACCTGACTTTGAAACATATTACAAAGTGACAGTGGTCAAAACAGCACGGAACTGGCATGAGGATAGATATACTGACCAATGGAATCAAATTGAGTGTTCAGAAATAAACCCTCACATCTACAGGCAATTGATCTTCGATAAGGCAGGCAGACCAAAGCAACTGGGACAGCATAGTGTCTTCAATAAATTGTGTTTGGAGAACTGGATATCCATTTCCAAAAGAATGAAAGAGGACTCCTATCTCACACCTTATACAAAAATTAACTCAAAATGGATCAAAGACCTGAACATTAATACTGATAACATAAGACTCCTAGAAGAAAATGTATGGCAATATTTTAAAGATCTTGTGATAGGGGGTGGTTTCCTAAACCTTACACCCAAAGCATGAGCAACCAAAGAACAAATAGACAAATGGGATCTCCTCAAAATTAAACACTTTTGCACATCAAAGAACTTTGTCAGAAAAGTAAAAGTGCAGCCTACACAATGGCAGACAGTATTTGGAAACCACATATTAGATAAGGATTTAATATCCCAAATATATAAAGGGATCCTACAGCTCAACAACAGAAAGACAAACAACCCAATTTAAAAATGTGCAAAATTCACAGAAAGACACTTCTGAAGAGGAAATACAAATGGCTCAACAACATGAAAAATTCTCAAGTTCACTGGCAGTTAGGGAAATGCAAATCAAAACCACAATTAGATACCATCTCACACCTACCAGAATGGCCATTATCCGAAAATCAGAAATTACAATTTCTGGAGGGGATATGGAGAAAGTGACAGTCTTATTCACTGTTGGTGGGAATGTAGAATGGTACAACCACTTGAGAAGGCAGTGTGGCAGTTCCTCAGGAAGCTAAGTATAGATTTGCCATATGACCCAGCTATTCCATTGCTAGTTTATACTCAGAGGAACTGAAAGTTAAGACATGAATGGACATTTGTAAGCTGATGTTTATAGCAGCATTACTCACAGTTGGCAAGAGACGGAAATGGCCCAAATGCCCATCAACAGATGAGTGGATGGGAAAACTGTGGCATATACACCCTACGGATCATTATGCAGCTGCAAGACAGAATGAGGACATGGAACATACGATAACATGGATAATCCTTAAGGATGTTAAGTTGAGCAAAGTTAGCCAGAAACAAAAGCACAAATACTGTATGCTCTCACTAATATGAACTAAAATTAATGAGTAAACTTTGAGAGTTAAAAGCTGATAACACAGGCTACCAGGAGATAGAAAGAGGGTGGAAATAGGCCATTTGATGCTGAAGGACTAAAGAATGTTCAGCAGAATTGATTGTATAGATCCAAAAATAGTTGGCAGAATACTGTGTGATGGTAACACAATTTTGTAAGTACACCGAACAAAGATGCCTGTGAGTAAAGCTGAAAGAGGAGGGCTAGGGGCATGCATGACACCAGAGGTAAAGACAGATGGTGAAGACTGAGACTGTATAACTTAGCAAAAACTGGAGTGGCCAATGATTGTGACTGAATGTACAAATAAAAAAGGGTTTTAACATGTGGGAGAATAAATGAATGTCAACAATGCAAAGCGTTGAAAAAGGGATGGTATTCAGGAAAAAGTATAATCAAAGCACACTGGAGTCTATGGTGAACAGTAACATTATAATATGCTTCCATTAAATGTAACAAAGGCAATATACCAAAGCTAAATGTCCATGACTGGGGTATATAGGGAGGGATATCAGATTCTTGGTAGTGGTGGTGTTGTCTGCCCTTACGATTATATTGTATGATATTTTATTTTTATTTTTACTATCTTTTTTTACTATTCTTTAAAAAAAATTTTTTCATAGTAATTAATAGTTCAAGTGCTGAGTGTGGTGATAAATGTACAACTATATGATGATACCATTAATGATTGTACACTTGGATAATTGTACTGTATATGAATATATCTCTATAAAATTGTAGAAAAAAATATAAATAGGGATAAAAGTGCTGGGGAAAAAAACCACGGAGAGGGGCATGTACCTATTTACTGTTGCTAAGGAAGCAGATTGATGTAGTCTCTCTGGAGGACAGAGTGGTGGTTCCACAAGAAGCTAAGTATATAGGTGCAATAAGGTCCTGCAATCTCGTTATGGGGTATATTCTTGGAAGATCTGAGAAGAGGAACATGTATGGACCTTTGCACACTGATGTTTATGGAAGCAGTATTCATGATTTGCAGTGGGTGGAGGTGCCCTGAGGGTACATCGACTGAGGAACAGAATGGTGACCTGTGGTGTATGGAATATTGAGCAACTGCCAGAAGGAGTGAAGCTGTGAAACATGCAAAGAAGTGAATGGATCCTGTAGACAGCATTTTGAATGAAATACTCCAGAAACAAAGGCAAACAGTATGATGCCTCACCAATATGGACTAACTACAATGTATAAATTCATAATTGAATCTTAGAGCACAGTTTATCAGGGAAACACTTAATGTAATAATCCCTAGATTATAAGCTTGTATAGCAGTCACATCTATTCCTGAATTGTAATGGTTATGTCTAAATTCTGAGATGCTGATCCCTTTATGTATAACCTGATCAGTCTCTGGAACTTTGGGTATCTGTGTGACACCTGAAACTCAGAGCTACAGCTTGGGAGATATGAATGTCAGTAATGGCGCATACAGCAACTGTTAAAAAAGCTGGAAAAGAGTCCAGACTTCAATTAGAGATATGAATGAAGCAGATCTGGTAAGGACTAGGGCAAATTGGCCAAAGGGTAAAGGATTATACTAACTGTGTTTTAAAACTTCAACTTCTTTATAAGACCAAGGGAAGAGATGTTTATTCGGTGTGGGATTTATATTTTCTAAACAATTTAAGTTCTACAGCTTGCTCATGCACCATAATTACATGGAACTTCGAACAGGAAGTGAGATCTGGTAGGTCTGTGTAGATTACTGTGAAATAGTCACACATCCCAAAGTAATTTCTGCAGAGAATAAAAATAGATATGTAGGCCCCCATGAATTGCTGGGGGAAAATGTGAAAGTGTTGGACTACTCACCTGGGTTGTTGCTGATGTTCTCACAAAGATTGTGGACTGACAGTTTGGTATGCTGAGCTCTCTATCTTGGGGCTTCCCCTTATGAAGCTTGTTACTGCAAAGGAGAGGCTAAAGCTGCTTATAATTGTGCCTAAGGGTCTCCCCCTGACTGCCTCTTTGTTGCTCAGATGTGGCCCTCTCTCTCTAGCTAAGTCATCTCAGCAGATGAACTAGCTGCCCTCCCCACTATGTGGGGCCAGACTCAGGGGTTTAAATCTCCCTGGCAATGCAGGATATGACTCCAGGAGATGAATCTGGACCCGGGATTGTAGGACTGAGAACATCTTCTTGATCAAAAGGGGGGATGGGAAATGAAACAAAATTAAGTGTCAGTGGCTGAGAGATTTCAAATGGAGTTGAGAGGTCACTCTGGTGGACATTCTTGTGTACTATATAGATATCCCTTTTAGGTTTTAATGTATTGGAATAGCTGGAAATAAACACCTGAAACTATAAAACTCCAACCCAGTAGCCTTGACTCTTGAAGATGATTGTGTAACTATGTAACGTACAAGGGATGACAGAGTGATTGTGAAAACCTGTGGATCACAATTCCTTTTTCCAGTGTATGGATAGATGAGTAGAAAAGTGTGGACTAAAACCAAGTGAAAAATAGGGTGTGATGGGGAGATGATTTGGGTGTTCTTTTTTACTTATATTTTTTATTCTTATCTTTTTCTTTCTGGTTTAAGGAAAATGTTCAAAAATAGATTGGGATGATGAATGCATAACTATATGTTGGTGCTGTGAACACTTGATTGTATACCATGGATGACTGCATGGTATGTGAATATATCTCAATAAAACTGAATTAAAGAAAAAAAAAGAATTAGGAGATCTGTCTAAAATTAAATAAACATATAGTTTTATTTCAATTCATTTTTCAGTTAAATAAAATGGTATTATATTTAAAGATATTATTTTAAACAACCACATATAGTTCCAACAATATGTATAAAATTATTTATTTATCTACATCACTCCTCTTGTATTATGTGCATAATGATGAATGGTTTACACTCTGTGTTAATGGTGATCATTTCAGAATGGCTACTATCAGGCAAATTATCTCTTCCATTTCTGTCCTTACTGAATGGTTTATAATGTATAAATTAGAGTGTGTGTGTACATATATATGTATGTGCATGTGTGTGTGTGTGTATGTTTACCAAAATAAACAGATCTTTCTGGAAAAACTCTTGAGAATTTATGTAAGCCATAACACTATATATTCATTTTGAAAAATATTTTGATAGAATATCTGTGGTCATCATTTTTTTATTGCAATTTCAGTAAAGAACTTAGTTTGGGAAAAACACAAAACAGTGACTTTTATATTTGTCATATTATGGTGGTTATTAGAAAATAAGCCATTTACAAAATGACATGCTTTTAAAGAGCAGACTAGAAATATTCCCTTTGCTTTGTTCCTTCCTTCTAAGTGAGGCTCAGCTCACACATTGGGCCTTTGGGAAGGTCACTGCAAGCTTCTAAGGACTGTCTACCTTGGGGTCAGGCTTCAGGGCAGGGCCTGGGGGCTGTAGGTAAGGACCCAGGTGAGCCAACAACTCCCTGCCTGCTGCTGACAGCTCATCCCCAGGCTTTGGCACATGCTCCCTTTCTGAGTCAGGAAGGTGAAGTCTGGGGGGTCTGCAACCTCCTTGAGGAGCTGGCCATAGTCCAGTCAGGATGGGGGGTATGGGGACCTGAGCCTCCAACTCTCCATTTATAGAGCAAATGTCTGTTTCTGTGAATTACAGATACTTTAATGCATCAGGCTTCTGAATAAGCCCTCACTGAAGAGTGTTTCTGTGGTTATGCACAGATCTGCTGCGTTGGGCTATGAGAAGGGGTGCACTGTGCCAGAGGCCTCCAGAGAAGTGGAGCCTGAGGCAGGGGTCTGCTGTGCCTGATCCCCAGGGTCTGAGGTCCCTAGTGGCCAGGAGAGGGTGGGGGTGTGTTGGTCCCACCCCATCTCAGGCCTCTTCACATACATCTCAGAAATTATTGTTTACTTTGAAGGGAGACAACAGTCCTGACAGGGCAGGCCCGGCCTGGAGTGTGCTCAACAGCATTTCCAGGGCCCGGTGTGGGACAGGTGAGGGTGGAGCGAGGAGAGGGTGCATCAGAACTTCCTCAGTGTTAACACTGGACATTTTCTAGTAGGATGTTTAACACATCCATGGTGACTCTTTAGAGAGCAGCTGTACTTACGAGGGTTCGTTAATGACTGTTCTCAAAGCTCTGAGCAAATCTGCACTTGTCATTGTGTTCATGTTCACGTCCACAGCTGCTCCTTTGGCCTTCACGTGTGCGATGTTATCAGGCTGATCAGAAAAGAGGGGAATTCCCACCATAGGGACCCCGTGATAAATAGCTTCATAGATTCCATTCAGTCCACCATGAGTGACAAAAGCTTTTGTTTTAGGATGACCTAGTTTAAGGGGGAGAGGAGTGAAATGTGGGGTAGAATTTCATTACAACACGTTAACATAATTTCAGAGACAGAAGGGGAAAAAACAACAATCAAGGAGGAAATATATTGTATAAACATATTGTATAAAAGCCAAACACCTGACGCTTTGCTTCCACAGAAGAATTGCAACATAGGAAATCCTGACTTAACACCTCTGCATTGTCAGGAAGGTTTTTACTGGACAGAAGCTATCTGATCTGAACATGAAATTTGAAGAATTATGAGTCTGAACTGAAGATACACGTAAGTCAGCAATCGGAGGCATAAATCTATAAAAATTGTGGACAGTTATTAAATTATATCTGCTTTAAAACAAGAAATAAAATGTGGAACTTTACAATTGTTAAATAAGTCTTTAATTTCTTTGCTTTAAACAGTTACTCAATTTGTCCCTTGTGCAACACTAAAGCTTTACCTCCTCATAACCTTACCAAGAAGATCATTCTGGGGCATCCAGTCATAGAGCCGAGTATTGGCTCCTAATGTGGCTGGTGTCTTTCCTTTGTATCTCCATAAAACCTGCACAAGAAAATGAATTAATTTCACAAGTAAAACCCCAAGACTATGGCATTTGCAGGCTTTAGAACCATTTACAAATCACATAATCACAGTTCACATCCTAATTCAGGTGGTAGATGAGAGAGGTTATAAAATGGGTTCTTTGCAAACAGTGAATGAATTAGTAGGGTCCTTTGAAACCATCTTTTTTACAGGGATTACTAATAGTCTTTTAGGTATAGCATCATTTTGACAGTTATGCATTAAAAGATTTGGGTAATGAGATTACAAGTGAAGGATGAAAAATAAATTAGTATTGGTTCAATCAAATTATGGAGTTAAAATTTTTTCAGAAAACATGAATACCTGTGTAAATTTAAGTCCTGGGCCACACTCTCATGTTCTAATTTTATTGTTTTATCACAAAATCATATTGCCATTTGTCATTTAAGAAGTTGAGATAATGAGATCATAGGAGCAAAATTAGAAAATCAAAAGAACAGTTTAATAAATCAGGGTTGGGTGTTAAAATTTATTGTGGACAATACCACTTCTGTGTAAATCTGTCATTTTGGACATCCTAACTCTCATGTTTCAAATGTAATGTTTTTCATAAATATAATTGGTTTTATATTTTGTGTCTCTTATCTGAATGATTGGTTTCATTTCTTTCTCCCTTCCTTAGTCCCACCTTCCCTTCCTCTCCTCTTCTCTCCCTCCTTTCCTCCCTCCTTCACTCCCTTCTTCCCTCTCTTCCTCCCTCCCTTCTTTTGTTCTTTCCTTCTTTTATTTCTTTAATAATTTTTTTTTGAATGAGAATCAGATGAGGGGTTTGCTTTCATTCCATTCTTGTATGAAGTTTCTTCATACAAGCTCTTTATGCTTTGGGAAGTCTGTTAGACTAATTTCAGATTAAATAATAAAGAAAGATATAGATGTCCTATACATTTAACTGAAGGTATTTAAACACAAAATCAAAGTTTTAATATATTCAATTAGCATACTTGTTCTATAGAATGTCATGTGTTTTAAAAATGATAGAAATAAAAAGAGCCCTTGGATGCTCCATAAATAGTGGTATCCAAATCTAGACTGCTTCTCCTGACCCGTCTATACTTGGATAGAGTCCTAAGAATGCATAGAGGTGTGGAGTATATTATTGAGGATAATTCCTCTCCACTTTTGGTCATTTCAGCTCTCCCTAACCACTTTTGGTCATTTCAGCTCTCCCTAACCAAGAACTTGGATATAAAATACTTCAGAACTTTTGTCAGTAGTCAGACAAGCCCTTATTTTCAAATACTGCAATACTGATGGGGGCCTAATGCTTTCATATTTGTTACGTTGAAAATACATGACTACAAAAATATATTTCCCCAGTAACTTCAAGACTGAGTACATAAATGATCAAATGTTCCTAAGTGCACTGTTAATATTTAATCAATTTTTACTTAATGCTCTTGCTATTTATCCATAATAACTATATCTTGCTAGTTATGTGCAACGAATAATATTCTATAATTAGTTCCCACATTCAATTCAGAGGAGCACTTGTGACTACATTCTCTTTCCAATTCTTATAGTAACTGCCTGGGTTGACATGGATCTATGTACCTCAGAAAAACATTCTTTATCTTAATCCATTCCATTGGATGTGAACCCATTATAAATGGACCTTTTGATAAGGTTACTTCATTTATGGGATGGCCAAACTGAATCAGGATGGGTCTTAATCCTATCACTGGAGTCCTTGATTAGCAGAATGAAATTCAGGTAGAAAGAGGGAAAACCACAAGAAGAAGTTGGAAGGCAATGGAATCCAGAGAAACCAGGAGAGTCCACCATATGCATAGCTATATGACAGAAGGGCCATGGACCAAGAATCGCTGACATCTAGCCCCAGAATGCCAGTAATCAAGCATCACTTGATGACTCCTTTATTGGAATTCTAGCCTCAAACTTGTGGTCCAATAAATTCCTGTTGTTAAGCCAAGCCATTGCATGGTATTTGTTTTCGCAGATAGGAAATTCAAACAGTTTTTGTACCAGCAAGTGGGGTACAGCTATTAAAAACAGCTAAAACGTGGAAACAGGTTTGGAATTGGATAATGGGTAAAGGCTGGAAAAACTGTGATGTGATTGATAGAAGACTAGAGACTGTTGGTAGAAATATGGATGCAAAAAGTCCTTTCAATGAGGCCTTAGAAGGAAAGGATGAATGTGCTATTGGAAACTGAAAGAAAAGTGGTCCTTTTTAGGAAACTAAAGCAAGGTCCACAAGATAAGCAATTGAACTAACCTTTTGTGGAATCTGTGCAAAGGCAGAGGCAATGAGATTGGCCTTTTCTTCTGTGAGGTTTGTGACCATTGACCCAAGAGAAAACACCACAACACCATCTTCACCCGAGCTCTGGACAAATTCTTCCATTTCCTGCAGAGATACAAAAATGGCTCTATTACAAACGTAAAGCATCAATGGAAAAAAAGTAAGGTTCACCTGCATTTCTTAACTTGAACATTCAAGCAAAGTACAAAAACCATTGTTAGAAAGGCTTATTAAAAGTTAGAAGCATCTAATTTCTTTAGGAGGAAATATAAACTAATACTTATGGCTTAAATATATAATCAGTGATTACTAGGATAGACATTAAATGAAATCGCTATACACCAGCAATAGGTGATAAGGAGTAGGGTAGCTCTTTTCCTGGTTGATGGACACTTATCCCCCAGGTTTAAATTTACTAAACAACTGAGTTTGTAAACTTATAAAAATATTATTTGGAAGTAAGCCCAAGGAAGGGTCCTGAAGTGGGCTTCTGGAACTTTCAGCAAGCTATTTTTCATCCAATAAATTATTATCAAATTGATCCTCTTTCCTTTCAGACAGAATTTCAGGATTATTTTTTGCAAGCTTACACTTTACTGATTAATTGGGTGAAGAAGAATTTTGTTAGAAAAGGAACATGTAATAATTTCTTTTAAAAGAGGATAAATTGTCTGATGCTGTTATTCCATAAAAAATATTACGAAATAGTGCTATTTTTTGGCATCCCGATATATAAAATTCCCACCAGAGTGGAATACTAACTTCAGGCCTTAAATTGAACCTTATCCCAGAACTGACATATAATTCCCTGTGTCACCACTTACACTTGTGCAAGTTTCGCACTGCAGCCTCTGGGTTTGCAGTCATTCATTTCATAATATCTGTGAGTGCTACCCTCTAACTATATGTCATACATTCTCTGTGAAACTGTTTGTACCACCTCTGGAGTTACTATGTTTCTCAATTTACAGATATTAAAATAATCGAGAGGGGATGTATATGAGGTGAACATAGAATGCTATTTCTCAGCTTGCCTAATGTTAGAGGAACATCTCAGTAGCCACAGAAATTGGTGTTTTACTATTTTGATTCATCTACTCTAAACAAATGTGTGTGTGTGTTTGTGTACAAATGTATATAAAAACATAGATATGTATCAGTTGAGTTTTTGATCTTGATTTCACTATACTGCAGTGTCATTTTAATTTTTATAATCCCAGTATGATTTTTATTCTGTGCATTTATTGACTGACATAAATCATTCATAGGTGTCATAAACCATGATTTCCCAAACTTCTATATCGATAGGTACATTGAATTTTAAAGAGAATAATTATCTCCCTCTTGCATAAATTACCTGATATGTTTTTCTGAAATCATGAGATTCATGTGGTGTGTTTGTGTGTATCAGGGGAAGGTGAAGGTGGGAGGCTGTGAAGGTGGAAAGAAAAGCATAGTATTGTGTAGTGAGAGATGATCTAGAGAGCCATGACAAAGTCACATCTCTTTATCTCTAGTTGGATAGTGGTTCATTATCGCCTATAATACCAACTCTCAATAGAGATTGGTTTACAAGTATAATTCACTGGTATGAAAAGGATATTCAGAATCCTCAAAAGAAATTTCATACATCAATATGCACCTGATCTTAAAAGGAAATAAAGAACTCTCCTGGAAAGAAATAACATTTACCCTGATATATTCCTAAAGAGATTTTGGTCATTTTCCCACAACCTAAGTAAATAGGGTCTGTATTCTTATTACCTATTGATAACTAAATACAAGATTCTTATCATGCTTGTCTATTACTCTCTTTGAGTCTCAGTACTATTAACTTCCAACTTTCCTGGAACTCTACATTTATACTTTAGTGTATGGTATAGAATTTTATTTTTCACTCCCAAAACTCATTCTGATAAAGAACCAATTCAACATTTGGTCTCTCATTTGTCTGAATTCTACTTTATGCTGATGAACTTTAATCTATTTCTGTTGCTGTCTGCTGAGATTGGGACCTTGTACTATCTAATTAATTCCTAAATTCCCCCTAAAATTGTGTTGTCACCTTACAGTGATTAGGACCAAAATAAACTCATTCTAAGCACAAAGATGTTTTTCCGCTAAGTATTTCCTATCTCAGTAAAATTCACCAGTGTCCAAATAACCTCCACGATGGAAATTCAGAGTCTTCATGGAATCTATACTTACCAAATCTGTGAATTTAATCCAAAGTTCTTGTGAAAGCAACTTTATCTTTTTTTCTACCATGGTAAATTTCCTTGTTCAGAATTCTATCATGCTTGTTAGATTCTTAGTTTTCTGTTGTTTTTTTTTGTTTGTTTTTTGTTTTTTTTTTTTTGTAGTTCTAGTTTCCTGGCCCACCAATCTGTTACCTCAATGATAGCCACAAGGACATTTTTAAGAGTGTCTATGTCACTTTTCTGCTTAACATTTCATTGTGAAGACCAACATACTTAATATTACTCATAAAAACACCCATGACCTGGAAAATAGAACTGGAATGGAAAACTAAAGTTATCTAACCCATGTATCTGTTACTGAGGCAGCATGCTTTAAAAGAAAATAAGTATAAGGTATAATGTCTTAATGTATACAAAGCCTCCCATTTAATAGACTTACCTTAGGTAAAGGTTTGGCAGGCTTGCACTGCAATCCTCCAACAAACTCAAAATTAGGTAAATATGGACGAGGATATTCAAAATCCCAAAATGTTCGAATTAGCCAAATTTCAGCTTTCCCCACAGTCTCACATAATGTAGTGGGTCTTCCTGGAAGAAAGGAAGAATGGTGGATGGGAAGATTAGCATAAGAGATAAATGAAAACAATTACACTGGCAATTTTCTGATAAGCTATGAAAGGAAAATCAATTTGTATCCTCTAGAAATCCATGGATTCTAGATGTCAAAATGTAGTGCATTAGGGTGCATTAAGGTTCAAATATGAAACAATTAGAAGGTAAATAAGGAATGTAGATAAGAAATAAGACAGAGGAAAGGTGAACAAGATAAAAAAAGAAATAAAGAATGAAGGATGAAGAAAGGAAGGAAGGCAGGAAGGAAAGAAGAAAGTGGAAAGAAGAGAGAAAAAGGAAAAGAGATAGAGATGAATGAAGTACAGGAGAGAGAGGGCAAGGAATTTTGGGTAGAAAAGAATAGCTTTAAGTAAGTGTACCAGTACCACAATAGGTTCAATCAAAATTTAACCACAGCTCCAAGATACTGGTGAATTTATTACTCATTTTTTTTCTCTCTGGTTAAATTACAGATGCTGGTTTAGTCACAACATATCTGTACAAAATCATCAGTCAATAGTTTCCAGTTTCCTGTCAGGAATATATTTGCCTCATATTTGAAAGATCTCACCACTTACATCCCACTTGATCCTCCTTAGTCAATTCCATCATTTCTATTGAAGGGTCATTATTTTCTTAGTAACAAGAGCCTGTGTAATTCACATCCATATTGACCCTCTTTTGGAATGTAAGATACACATGAACATACCATTGTAACATGCTTACTTTTATTTTATCTTCAAATGATGTTTTTTAAAGGGGAACAAATTCTAGGTATTTTTAGGAATTATGTACAAAATAGCTACCTTTACAAATTACCAGCTAGATCATTTCAATAGAAGGAAAGCATTTACAAATAAGAAAAAGAAAAGAAAATCTCAGCTGGTGGTCATATAAATGTCAGAAAAAGCACCTTTTTTGAGTCTTCACATTCTAAGTTTGATGTTATGCTTCAGGTCATTTATTCCAATAACTTACTCTTGTTCAAGCCATGTGAATAAAATAATATGTACAATTTTTGGATTGCATTTTTGAAAAAGGATATTGCTTGTCCTCCATTTCTCTTTAACTTTCTCTCTAGTCAGAAAACAAACGTCCTTTCTTAACCTTATGGAAAAAACTGCACCGTAAGGGGTGCCAGAGTAATATCATACTCAGTTCCTGGATACATGGATGACTTGATAAGCAGAAATGTCTTTCTTCCTTTGAACAGTTAATCGAAAGAAATTAACTTCTCTGCACCTTAGAGCATGGTATCTGTTTTCTCTTTTTCATTGCAGCTTATACTGCAAAATTAACTGGTTTAACTTAGGTGAGTAATGATGGTGACTCTCACCAGGATAATGCCAATGGATGTGCTAAAAAGAGTGAAATTCTGTGTATATTTTGAGGGTATAGCTGATAGGAATTTCTGGCAAATTGTTTGTGGAGTAGGGGAAAAAAGAGAGACCCATGTTGTGGCTTGTATTTTTTATTTGAGTAAGTGCATGAATTAAGTTTCCATTATCAAATGGAGAAAGATAGGAAGAACATGTTTGGGGTGGGGTTTGAGTTGGAACTCAGGTTTAAATAAGAAAATTATGAAACACTAGTTGACATCCAAACAGATATGTGGAGTAGGAAAAGAGGTTTATAAGGCTGCAGTGCAGGGGATAACATGCCACTAAGAAATGCAAATTTTGGAGTCTTCAACTTACAATTTATAATTGAAACTGTTTAATTGGATGAAATCATGAAATGAGTGGGTATAAATTGAGAACATAAACATTTCAAAACAAAAAAATGGGCCTTTTCAAACTTAAAAAACCCATATACTTAAGAATAGGATAGGAAACCAATGCATTCTATACTTCTCATATTCTTAAGAAGTATAGTAAAGATGTTGGTTAACTCCAGATGTCGCATATTTCTAAATATGTAATGAGTGTGGTCACTAAAAAAAATATACATAAATCTTTAACTGCCCAAAAAGTAGTATGAAAACACTAAAGAAAAAGAAACCTTCAAATACAAAGCAAAGGAAGTGAAAAAAATCAGAGAAAAATAAAATATATAAAATAATTGTAAAAATAAAATACCTCTTTACCCAATTGATGTAAATAGATAAAAATTCCCAGATTAATGACATTGAAATCACATTCAATTAACACAAGTTCAGGTATAAACTGACAAAAAAAAGTACATCTAAATATTGGTGCAATATTTAAGTTCCATACAAGTATAAGAAAAATAGGGAAAGTGAAAAGAAAATGAAACAAAATTATCTATCTGTCACATAAAAAGAACAGAATAAGGAGGGTGAGAATAATTTAAAAAAAAAATAGAAAGACCATGAGCAAATGTTAGAAATTAAATGCAGATATTTTCAGATAAATTCAAAAGAATTAATATTCTCTAATAAATCACATAAAGATTAGATTGAAAAAAATTCAGTTACATTCTGGTAAAAAGAGACCATTTCTAATACTTTAAGATGCATAGTAATTTAAAACAAACTGATGAGAAAAGTTACCACATATATAGTTGCCTAAAGAAGGAAGATGCAACTATATTAATGTTTTTAAAACACTATTGCTTTAAGCTCAGTAAGGGTTACCAGAAATAAAAAGTACCTTAAAAGTAATAAAATATTTTCAATTCACTAGGAAGCTGATAGTTTTACATATGGATATAGTTAATATTATAACTAATCCCTATAAAGCAAATAGTGGCATTTAAGGAAGAAATTTAAAAATCCAACAATATATAGAGAGATTTTATCAAAAATACTTCAAAACTGATATACACACCTATGACTAGCCACAAAAAATTCAAAATTATCATACAGACCATATTTCTGATTACAACCCAATTAAATTAGAAATTAACAGAAAAAAAAGACCCCTAGCCAATTCTGTGTGGTAGATTGATTGCATTAATGGCTTCATATTTCCATACTTCTCTGTACCCATGCCCAAATTATGAAATAGTGCTTGAGTATTTCTCATTTTGTCTTTCACCTCTGCCTTGGTATGAGAACATTCTAAAACTAACCTGCTGAATTGATGCAAAAGATACACTGAGGGACCAGGTAAACCCTCATACATGTAGAGGAGTGATCCCTGTACCAGATCCACAGTTGATCACAGTTGAATAAGTAAGCCCATTAGAGACTAGATGTACCCTGCCAATGCATAGGCCTGTGAACAATAATAAATGACCATTCTTTGAAGCCACTCAGTTTGGGGCAGTTTGTTTCAAAGCATTCTTGTCACAACAGCTAATGGATATACTCCCTAATGGATATACTCCCTTATACTTCAAAATTGAAAGACACATTTCTGCACTGTCCAGCCAAAGAAGAAATTAGAAAATATTTAGACCTGAATAATTTTAAAATATTAAAAATAAAAACTTGGGGAATACAGAAAATACAGAATTTGAAATAAGTTGTAGTTTTTAATAATTAGTAAATAAAAGAATGCACTTAAGCAATCAGCAAAATATCACAGTAAAGCCAAAATAGGAATTAAAACAAGCAAGAAAAAAGAAGGTATAAGTTAACTAGAAAAACAAAATGAAGTCAATGCCATTCATAAAATAGATGTTCTAATCCTTAAAAAAAGTTTAGCTGAATTTGTGACATGTTAAAAGAGGATATCATGAAGAAGTTGGTTCAGTCTAAGAATGAGATGATAGATTAAAATATTAAAACATCAAAAGTGTGATTTACCTTATTAACAAAGAAAGAAAAATCATAATTATATCAAGCAATAAAAAATTCAATATTGATAATTTAAAAAGGTGTTAGCAAATTAGGAATTAGGAAGAATTCTCTGAGTTTGATTAAAGACACCTACCAAAACCCTATTAGAATGTAACATTTACATTGACTTATTGAATGCATGCCCTTAAAATGAATGACCACAAGTCAAATATAAGTTGGAATGACAAGTTTAAATCAATAAAATTTTAATCCAAATCAGTTTATAAAGAAAGAAAAAGCAAATAAACGTGCAGGAGATCTAGTGATCTAAATTTTTTTTTTTTTAAGTATATCATATGACTGTCATGTAGCAAACCCTAAAATATACAGTTGAATAATAAGTTTGAATAAGTCAGTTTGGTAATTTTGTTGAATACAAAAACAACCTGAATTAGCAATTTCAATTTCTATGCACGGGCAATAATCAGAAAATTTAATAAAAACCTGTAATGCAACTTAAAAATATTTCAGTAACTTTATTAATGTTGTATAAGATTTTACTATTAGAATTATAAAAATCTTATTGAAAACCAGATCCAGAAATTTAAAAAGACAGAGATATCCTATGCATAGGAAAACAAATTCATAAAGATGTCCATTCTTACTAAACCAATTTACAGATTAAATGTAAATGTCATTAAAATCTCAAAATTTCAGGTTTCATGAAACTTGAAAATTTATAGAACATTAGAAGTGATTGTTAAGGTAAAAGTCAAGAATTACCAGGGGACTCTGGAAAAAGACTCTTCAATAAATAATGATGGGACAATTCCCTAATTCACCACAAAAGAAAGAAGGAAGAAAGGAAGGGAAGGGGAGAGGAAGGGAGGGAGGGTGGGAAAGAATGAAGAAGAGAAGAAAGAAGGAAAATAGTGAAGAAATAGAGGAAAGGGAGGGCAGTAAAGGAGAAATGAAAGAAACTGACCCCATTTTCAATGTACAACCAAAAAAAAAAAAAAAATCCAAGTACAAATAAACCTTTAAATTCAAAACAATATATAAGGAAATATTTATGATTTGGGGACAGTAGGGAATTTCTTCAAGTATATGAAGGAAAGTCATAAAGGAAATAGTTTGACTACATTATATTTAAAAACTGCAATGCAGTTCAAAATATGATATTGCAAAAAGAATGAGAAGGCATATCATTAGCTGAGAGAAGATATTTGCATACATAAACTGAAAAAGTATTATCTAGAAAATAAAAGAATTTCTTGAATCAATCAATTTTTAAATTTTATATATTTTTTGGAAGGTAATGATATCCTTAAAAGTCTGCACATTCATTCACAATATTTAAAAGAAGCAAAAATGTTTTAGTATATATACACTCCTTTAAATAATCAAAAGGAAATTGGTAGACTAAAAAAAAAAAAATGTAGTATTTCTCACTGAACATGTGCCAGAACAATTACAGATCAATAAATTCCAGAACAGTTAGAGATCAATAAAATAAACAGCCCAAAAGAAAATTACACAAATGATGCCCACCCTCAGGAAAGGTCTGAGAATAAAGCCTAAAACACTGAACAATTTTGGATGGCAAAATGGCAGACACATGTGCAAGGAATTCAGTGCAACATATTTTATAATAGCTATGAGTTGGACAACACAAGTAGCATTCTCAACTAGAGTAATTAAAAAAATTGTTTCCTCCATACAAGGTAATAATATAAAATCAATATAAAGAATAATGTGATTTTAAAGTGATGATGTGGAAAGATCATAAAATCTATATTTGTTAAAAAAGGTAGAGACGAATATTTAGCAATTGCTCCTATTTGCTAAAAAAGGGAAATCAAAAGGTGTGTTCAATGCCAATACTTAAGAATGCATAGAAATAACTTGATATGAAGAAATGAAAAGTTAACAGTGCCAATTTAGCAGAAATTGAAGATGAAATGGAATTTTATTGCATATACTTTTGTCCATTTGGGTTTTTAAACCATATTTATTTGTTTATTCTATTATGACATCAAGTATGAAACAATGCTTCAGATCTGTCTAGTGAAGAACATGAGAAAATATAGGACTGAAAACCAATAAGAGAATTTGTAGCAAAAGAAAACCTTCTATAGATTATAGAATTAAAACTTTGTCATATATGCTAAGGATAAATTTAACTCACAATATTTACATATAGAAGAGACTACCCTTTTCCTCTATTTCTTTTTAATATGACAAATTCATTCAAACCTTTGTCTTACAAACCATGGTTTGGAACTAGGGTAGCATCCCGTAATTTTCTGAATAAAGAGGAACTGTAGAGCTGTTTTATCAAAAATGAAAATGCAGAATGTATTGTTTCTTTAGAATTACTATTTCCTTACAGTAATATGTATTGGAAGACCCTTCAATACTGCAAAACAATTCTCAAAATTTCCTTTTTTGTTTTTTTTTAATAATATCTCCATTGCTTGAAAGCTACTACATGCACAGTTATTACTTATCATTGGATCCATTAACAAATTGGCATTCACAGACATTTAAAGAGGCAGTTCAGTTCTGGAAAATAAACCAGCAGAAACAAAAGCTGATTGATGTTTCCAAGGCAGAGATTACATAGATCTCGTGACACTTCTGGTTATATTCCAGAGGCCACAACCTGGCACTATAACTGCACAGCCACAAGAATAAAGGCCTCCTTGGACAAAAATATGGCATTCCATAAGGATTTTCCTTAGAAAGTTTTAGTTAATCTCTTAAAACCTGTTTGGTTCCTTATTACCTTCTCATAGCTGTAAAGAGAAAAATTCTCCCAACATATTTTGGGGATTAAAAATAGATTACATGTTAAGAAGATAAATGCAATTCTTCTTTATCTTAGAGTCAATGAACCAACAAAAAACTCTCTAATAGTTGATATGCTATTATTTATACTAAAGTACATTGAACAGAAATCAAGCGAGATCATGGAGAAGGCAAAAATAATGCTTTGAAAATTTTCAAGTTTCTGTATGTGCTTTGTGCCACTAAAGGATGGATTTCTGTGTTTAATGGAGCAGCACAAAAACTTCCTAGATACACAAATTTACCCCCAGAATTTTCTATGTATTAGTGGTGGCAAAGATCTCAAGTGCTTAAGTCAGATAATAGAGTGGGAAGATATTTACTGTTCAATGGGACCCAAAGAAAAGGGGAGGGGGAGGTGATATCATCAACAGGGCAATGTAAGGCATCCCCTGAAAGAGCTTCCCCAGATATTTCATGAATAAAAGGACAAATCCTACTTACTAAGAACTCTTGAGCAGATAGAGACTGTGGGAGGACTCCAAAAATGCTGTATCAAAGAAACAAAAATATCAGGTCGGAAAATTCTGTCCCAGATCACTGTTTGGTATCCATTCCCCTCCCCTTCACATGCTCCCGGGAAGCTTGCAAATCACTCAGAGTAAGCATGGGTTGGGTTCCTCCTACCATGAACAGTCACTGTGGAGTGAATCACAGCAGTGCGTTAGAACTACACACACACCCACACACACACACTCACACACACTCACACACACACAGCACAGGGACCTAAGTCCTCAGTGACCCAAGACAGAGCACAAGACACTGAGGAGAGGTACATACAAAAGGGCCCCCAGGGAAAAAAAAGAGAGGCCAGGCTGGAAGACCTGTTGTGCTCTCAATCTAGTTTCAGTCAGCTGGACCACTTAAGGCAAAAGGACTTTCAAAATTGACCCACTTTCCGGATATACCCCACCTCACTCCCTGGAGCAGAGCACCATTGCAGATCATGGAGAAGGCAAAAATAATGCTCTGAAAATTTTCAAGTTTTTGTATGTGAAGAGGCAAAAGGGCCTTGCAGAAAAAAAGGGAGTTAAACTGAACCATTGTAATATAGGATGGGTCCCGGAAATGAGAAGTGTAAGGAAATCAGCACACTAAGTGAGGGAAAGAATTTAAACAATTCATAGGAGCTGGGGAGAAAAGTCTTCACTAAAACATACAGAACAGAGCAAGATTTCTGGAGAAGGATCAGAGGAAAGGAAGCTTACACCTGGAGATGAAACAATTGCACAAAAGGTGCAATATTAAAAATTGCACTCCGTATCCAGGGCAAGAATCACATGAAGAAGATCTGGGAAAATCTGAACAGTTAAACATTAGTTATTGTAAATGTCTAGAATAAGTTAGGCTAAACATAAAGAAGAGTGTTAACACAAAGCCAATCAACAATAAAACTCTAAACAAAAGGGGAAATGATCCTTCAGCATTTGGTCTTTAAGATACTCATAAGCCTAGACATCAGCAAAAAATTATATGACATACTGAGAAACAGGAAGATGTGGCTCAGTTCCAACTCAGAAGTTGGAACAACCAATCAAAGATGTTCAAACAAATCTCTCAATCAATCAAAGGAGATAAGGGGAAATATGCATGAAGAGATAAAGGGTATTAAGAAGACAGTGTGTAAGTATAAAGAAGAAATTGAAAGTATAAAAAGAAACATAACAGAAATTATGGGGAAGGAAGATAAAACAGTAGATATTGCTGACAGGACGGCACAGGAATGAAACATGGACGTAAAATATAAAGTTCTGGGAGCAGGGAACTCAGAGCCTTGTAGGCAAAGAGCACCTCTGGTTGCTTCACAGTGTATTTATTAGCTTCACTTTCTCACAGAAAATAGGGGAGTTATTAACAGGCTAGAGAAAGCAAGATAGGGAAGTTAGAAAACAGGAAAGTCAAGGACAGACCATCCAAGACTTGCTTGCTTCTTATATCAACAATGTGGGTGCTAGGGAAGTCAAGGATGCATTCCCACTCAGGCTATTTTCTCACAAGTAGAGATTAAAAAAACACTAGAAACATACAACAGAAAATTTTAACAGACAGGAGAAAGACTCAGCATCTAAAAGGAAGGACAATTGAAGTCATGCAGTCAGAAGAACATTGAGATAGGATAATAGAAAAAAAAACTGAGTAATGCATCAGGGACTTCAGTGACAGCATGAAGTATCCAAGGAGAAGAGAAGAGAAAAGGGATAGAAAGAATATTTGAGGAAAAAATGGACAAAAATACCCCAAATCTTATGAAAGACATAAATATACATGTCCAAGAAGTGCAATGTACACCAAACAAAACAAACACTAATAGACCTACTCTGAGACACAAACTAATTAGAATATCAAATGCCAAAGATAAACAGAGTTCTGAAAGCAGCAAGAAAAAAGTGATTTGTCAATATATCTTCAATAAATTTTAGTGTTAATTTTCATCAGAAACCATGCAGGTGTGAAGGCAGTGGTATGAAACTTTGAGGTATTGAAAGAGAAAAAATGCCAAACAAAAATTCTTAATCAGACAAAACTTCCTTCATAAATAAGGTTCAATTTAAAATATGCATCTATGCCTAGAAACTGAGAGAGTTATTCAACAAAGACCTGCCCTACAAAAATTACTGAAAGGATTTTGGCAGGTTGAAAGGAAAATATATGAGGGAGTGGCTTGTAGTAGTGTGAAGAAATGCAGGGTAGCTAATGGGTAAATAATAAACCCAGTAATGCTGTATCCTCAATATACAAGTCTACTATTGAAGTCATATAAAAATCACATCACAATTGAACAAGAGAAAAACATATTTCCTGATACCAGATGTACAAAATATAAAATGGTAAAGAGGGACAAAAAAGATAAAAAGAGGAGACAGAGCAGTATGGAAGTAGATAATGTGTATGCCATTGAAACTATTGTAGAATCTTTTCAAATTGATAGATTAAAGATGGAGGTTATGTTAAATAGACCCCAAGGTAACCACAAAGAACATATATAGAAAATATACAGAAACAGAACTGAGAAAGGGATCAGATACATCACAAAATGTCAACTGTACAGAAAAGGATGCTGCCATAAATGAAAAGCATGATGAAAAAAAGAAAAAGAAAGAAAATCAATTAATGTGATATACCATATTAGCAAATCAAAGGGGGAAAACCATGATCATGTTGATTGATGCAGAAAAAGCATTTGAAAAAATCCAACATTCTGTCTTGATAAAAACACTTTGAAAGATAAGAATATAAAGAAATTTCCTCAACATGACAATAGGCATATAAGCAAAAGCCACAACTAACATCATACACAAGGGTGAATGATTGCAAGCTTTCCCCCTAAGATCTGGAAGAAGACAAGGGTGCCCATTGCCACCATTATTATTCAACATTTTGCTGTAAGTTCTGGCTAGAGCAGTTAGGAAAGATAAATAAAAGGCATCCAAATGGGAAAGAGAGAAGTAAAACTTTCACTATTTGCAAATGACATGAATCTATATACAGAAAGTCCTGAAAATCTACCACAAAGCTGCTAGAACTAATAAACAAGTTCCACAAATGGCAGGATAAAAGATTGACATGCAAGAATCAGGAGTGTTTCTATACACTCTTAATGAGCAATCTGAGGAGGACATAAAGAAAAAAATACTTTTATAATGGCAACTAAAAGAATCAAATATCTAGGAATAAATTTAACCAAGGATGTGAAAAACCTGAACACGGAAAACTGCAAAACATGGCTGAAAGAAATCAGGGACCTAAATCAATGGAAGGACATTCAGTGCTCATGGATTGGAAGACTAAATCATTAAGAGTTCAAATCTACCCAAATTGATTAACAGATTCAACACAACTCCAATCAAAATTCCAACAGTCTATTGGGGAAAAAGGAATAGCCAATGATCAAATTTATTTGGAAGGGTAAGGGCCCCTGAATAGCCAAAATCATCTTGGAAAAGAAAAGCAAAGTTGGAGGATGCACACTTCCTGACATTAAACATTACTGCAAAGCTACAGACATCAAAACCACAGGGTACTGAACTTCTGGCAAGATGGCAGAGTGGTGAGGTGTGGGATTTAGTTATTCCTCTGGGGCAGTTGGTAGAAAGCCAGGAACTGCATGGACTGGACACTGCAGAGGAATTTGAGTTTGGACATTTTTGTAGTTTGCTAATGCTGCCAGAATGCAAAACAACAGAAATGTATTGGCTTTTATAAGGGGGGGGGTTATTTGGTTACAAAGTTACAGTCTTAAGACCATAAAGTGTCCAAGGTAATGGGATGCCTTCACTGAAAGTGGCCAATGGTGTCTGGAAAACCTCTGTTAGCTGGAAAGGCACATGGCTGGCTTCTGCTCTGGGCTACTGGTTTCAAAATGGCTTTCTCCCAGGATGTTCCTCTCTAGGTGTCAGCTTCTCTCCAAGATGTCACTCTCAGTTGCTCTTGGGGCATTTGTCCTCTGTTAGCTTCTCTGGAACAAAAGTCTGCTTTCAAAGGCTGTCTCCACAATGTCCTTGTAAACTGCAGTTCCTCTCTCAGATCCTTGCATTCTTCAAAGTGTCCCTCTTGCCTGTAGCTCCTCTTCATAATGTCCCTCTCAGCTGCACCGAGTTCCTTCTGTTTGTCAGCTCATTTATGTGGCTCCAGTGATTTAATTTAGACCCACCCTGAATAGGTGGGATAACACCTCCATGGAAATTATCCAATTAGAGTCATCAACCACAGGTGGGTGGGATGCATTTCCATGCAAACAACCTAATCAATACATTCCAACTTAATCCCCACTAATATGTCTGCCCCAGAAGATTACATCAAAGATAATGGCATTGGGGGGGGCATAATACATTCAAACTGGCACAGACATACTTCATACAACATTCAGGAATGCATGGAACTGAGATCAGTGAAATCTGTAAGTTCTCACAGTGAGGGGACCCAAGCTCCTCCCTATGAGGCACAATCCTGAGGGAGGAGAGGCCATTGGTACTGGGAAACAGGAGGGAGAACTGCAATTGCACCACTGATTAAGAAATTCAAACCTCGAAACAACCAACAATAGATAAACTGAGACCAGACACTGGAAAATCTGGGAGCCATCAGCCCAGCAGAAAGGAGACAGGGCTAGAAAAACAGAAAATTAAAAAAAAGAAAAAGAAAAAAAGAGATTTTGGGAGTTCTGGTGAGCATAATATGGAGAAAGACCAGGCTCAAACAGAATCAGACAAATATGCAAATCCAGGTGTCTAGAGTCCTTGCCTGAAAAGCCAGTTTCTCTGCTCTCTTTATTGTTCCTTAACCACTTTCAACTCCTTGTATTTTAGCATTTCAATAGCCCATTAGATTGCAAGGACTGTAAATAGTCCATACTGGGCCCACCATTTTCTTTGTATCTATCTTTCTTTATTTTTTTAACTTTTTTTCTCTTTTTTTAAAACAATTATTCCAAGAAGCCCATTACAGAAAGCATCAAAGACTTGCAATTTGGGACCAGGCAAGAGCAGAGATAAGATAGCTCTGAGAGACAAAGCAATGAGTCTAGTTGTGGAGAAAATTTGCTAAACACCATAACTTCCCAAGAAAAGGGAAGTGTGCCCCAGCTCCAGTGGTAGCCCTCCTTTTGGGAGCTCAGATCTCAGGGGCTGGAATTCAGAAACAAGCTTCAGTCAGCCATGCCCCTGACAGGGTCAGGGTCACCAGGGGAACTAAAGGCTCCACACCTCTTTTCACTGGTTGGGGGAGCTGTGGGCTGGCAAGAACCACCTGCTGGACAGCACAGGAAAAACATTGAGGCTAGAGTTCTCACAGGAGGGGCTAATTCTCATGGAAACTCCATACCCTCCTCCTGAGACCTGGGCTCCTCTCTAATGTGAAAATCTGACTGGGGTTGACCATATCTCAGGAGACCATCACACAAAAAGGCTATAGAGGCAGGGCAAGAAACAGAAAAACAAGAGGTGAAAAACCCTGATCAACTAAACAGAATCTAAGTTAAAGTTCTAGAATAAGCTGAACTAAACACCAAAGGTTAGAAAACAAAGTGAATCAACAAGAAAGCCCTAGGTAAAAGAGTGAAAACAAGCCCAAGAATAAACTAATCAAGAAAATCAGCTGTCTAGGGAGCTTAAGGTAATGAGCCATACTAGGAAACATGAAAATATGGACCAGCCAAAGGAACAAACTAACAGTTCAATTGAGATACCAGAGTTGAAGCAATTATTGCTAAATCAATTCAATGAACTGAAGGAAGAACTAATTGGAGATGTTCAAGCTAATTTAAATCAATTAAATACTCAAGTCAATGAACTGAGGGAAGACATAGCAAAAGAGATGAAGGATATGAGGACACTGGATGAACATAAGGAAGAAATCATAAACTTGAAAAAGCAAATGCTAGAATTTATGGGAAGGAGGGGCAAATGGAGGAAATGAAAGAGACAATGGAGAGATACAACCATAGATTTGAACAGGCAAAAGAAAGGATCAGTGAATTGGAAGACCAGACATCTGAATTCACACACATGAAAGAACAGAAGGTGAAAAGAATAGAAAAATATGAGTAGGCTCTTAGGGAGCTGAGTGACAACATGAAACACACAAATATACATGTTAAAGGTGTCCCAGAGGGAGAAGAGACAGGAAAAGGGGTAGAAAGAATAATAGAAGTAAGAATCACTGAAAATTTCCCAACTCTTATGAAAGACGGAAAATCAGAGATTCAAGAAGTACAGCACACTCCAAACAGAATAGACCCAATAGATATACTCCAAGACACTTACTGAACAGATTGTCTAATGTCAAAGATGGAGAATTCTGAAAGCAGCAAGAGAAAAGCAACCCATCACATACAAGGGAAGCTTGATAAGACTATGTACAGATTTCTCTGCAGAAACCATGGAGGCAAGAGACAGTGTTGTGATATGTTTAAGATACTGAAAGAGAACTGCCAACCAAGATTCTATACCAGCAAAACTGTCCTGCAAAAATGAGGGTGAGATTAAAATATTTTCTGACAAACAGATACTGAGAGAGTTTGTGAATAAGAGACCAGCACTAGAAGATATACTAAAGGGTGTGATACAGGATGATAGGAAAAGGCAGGAGAGAAAGTTTGGAGAAGAGTGTAGAAATGAATATTATTAGAAGGGTAAAAAGAGAGAGAGAAAAAAATGAGACATAACATATAAAATCCAAAAGACAAGATGATAGAAGTACTGCCCTTATGGTACTAACACTAAATGTTAATGGATTAAACTCCCCAATAAAAAGACAGAACAGATTAAAAAAGAAGACCCATCTATATGCTGTCTACAAGAATCTCACCTTAGAGACAAGGACAAAAATAGGCTGAAAGTGAAAGGTTGGAAAGAGATATTTCATGCAAACAGCAACCAGAAAAAAGCAGGAGTAGCTATATTAATATCAAAGTAGATTTCACAAGGAAAATGAGTAAAAGAGACAAAGTAGGACACTATGTATTAATAAAAGGGTCATTTCATCAAGAAAACATAACAATCATAAATATTTATGCAACAAGCCAGAATGCCCCAAAATTCATAAGGCAAACACTGAGAGCACTGAGAGAAGAAGACAACTCCATAATAATAGTGGGAGGTTTCAGTAACCCACTCTCATCAGAGGAAAGAATGTCTAGAGAGGATAAACAAGGAAACAGAGATGTTGAATTGTATGATAAATGAACTAGACTTGGCAGACATTTATAGAACACTACACCCCATAAAAGCAGGATACACTTTTTCTCAAGAGTTCATAGAATATTCTCTAGGATAGACCACATGCTGGGGCACAAAGCAAGTCTCAACAAATTTAAAAATATTGATATTATAAAAAAAAAACACTACCTCAGATCATAGGGTATGAGGTTGGAAATAAATAACAGGTGGAAGATTGTAAACCTCACAAACACATGGAGAGTAAACTACCCACTCTTAGGAAACCAGTGGGTAAAAGAAGAAATTGCAAGAGAAATTAGTAAATAACTTGAAGCAAATGACAATGAAAACACAACATATCAAAGTTTATGGGATACAGCAAAGGCAGTGCTGATAATAAAATGCCTATATTAAAAGAGAAGAAAGAGCAAAAATTAAGGACTTAAGTGTCCTCCACTGGAGGAACTAGAGAAAGAACAGCAAATTAACCCCAAAGCAAACAGAAGAAAGAAATAAAAAACATTAGAGCAAAAGTAAATGAAACTGAGAACAGGAAAACAATAGAATCAACAAAAACAGACGATAGTTCTGAGAGAAATTCAACAAAATTGATGGACCCCTAGCTAGGCTAACAAAAAAAGGGAGAGTGGATGCAAATAAATGCAACCAGGAGCAGGAAAGGAAACATAACTATCCACCCTGCAGAAATAAAGGAGATAATGAAGATACTATGAGCAACTGTATGGTAATAAACTGGACAACTTATGTGAAATAGACAACTTCCTAGAAAAGCAAAAAAAAAAACAACATTGACCCAAGAAGAAATAGATGACCTCAACAAACCAATCACAAGCAAAGAGATTGAGTCAGTCATTAAGCAGCTCCCAAAAAAGAAATGTGCACGACCAGATGTCTTCACATGTGAATTCTACCAAGTACTCAAGAAAGAATTAATACCAATGCTGCTCAAATTTTTCAAAAAAATTGAAGAGGATGGAAAGTTACCCAACTCATTCTATGAAGTCAACATCACCCTAATACCAAAATCAGAAAAAGATACTACAAGAAAGAAAATTATAGACCAATCTCCTTAATGAATATTGATGCAAAAGTCATCAACAAAATACTTACAGTTCAAAACCAGCAGCACATTAAAAAATTATATACCAAGATGAAGTGGAGTTTATTCCAGTATGCAAGGCTGGTTCAACACAAGAAAATCAATTAATATAATACACCACATGAATAAGTCAAAGAAAAAGAATCACATGAACATCTCAATTGATGCAGAAATGGCATTTGACAAAATTCAACATCCTTTCTTGATGAAAACACTTCAAAGGATAGGAATAAAAGGGAATTTTCTCAATATGATAAAGGCAACATATGAAAAACCCACAACTAACATCATAATTAATGGGAAGAGACTGAAAGCTTTCCCTCTAAGATCAGGAACAAGACAGGGATGCCCACTATCACCATTGTTACTCAACATTGTGCTGGAAGTTCCAGCTAGAGCAATTAGGCAAGAAAAAGAACTAAAACACATCCAAATTGGAGAGGAAGAAGTAAAACTTTCGTAATTTGCAGATGACATGATTCTATATGTCAGAAATCTGGAGAAAAATCTACAGCAAAGCTACTAGAACTAGTCAATGAATACAGTGAAGTGGCAGGCTACAAGATCAATAAGCAAAAATCTGTAGTGTTCTTATGCACAAGTAGTGTGCAATATGAGTAAGAAAATAAGGAAAATCCATTTAATATAGCAACAAAAACAATGGAGTATTTGGGAATAAACTGAAGGAAGGCCACAAAAGACCTATACAAAGAAAACCACAAGAAACTACTAAAAGAAATTGAATGGGACCTTAAAAAATGGAAGAACATAATTATGTTCATGTATTAGAAGACTAAATATAATTTAGATGTCAACTCTACCTAAACTGATTTATATATTCAATGCAATACCAATTAAAATCCCAACAACATACTTTGCAGAAATAGAAAAAAACAATAACCAAATTTATTTGGAAGGGTAAAGTGCCCCAAATAGACAAAAATATCTTGAGAAAGAGGAACAAATTAGGAAGTCTCAAACTACCTGACTTTGAAGCATATTGCAAAGCTACAGTGCTATCTCTGTCCTGGCATAAGGACAGAGATACCAACAAATGGAATAAAGTTAGTGTTCAGAAATAGACTCTAACATCTATGGACAATTGATCTTTGATAAGGCAGTCAAGGCAAACAACTGGGAAAGAGCAGCTTCTTCAATAAATGGTGTTTGGAGAACTGGATATCCATTTCCAAAAGAATGAAAGAGGGCTCCTACCACACACCTTATACAAAAATGAACTCCAACTGGATCAAACACCTAAACATAAGTGCTAAGATTATAAGACTCTTAGAAGAAACTGGAGGGCAATATGTTAAAGATCTTGTGATATGAGGTGGTTTCCTAGACCTTACACCCAAAGCATGAGCAACCAAAGAACAAATAGACAAATGGGATCTCCTCAAAATTAAACACTTTTGTACATCACAGGACACTGTTGGAAAAGTAAAAATCCAGCCGATACAATGGGAGACAATATTTGGAAATCACATATCAGATAAGGGATTAATATCCCAAATATAAAAGCAATCCTGCAACTCAATAACAACCCAATTAAAAAAAGGGCAAAAGACATGGACAGACACTTTTCTGAAGAGAAAATGCAAATGGCTCAAAGCCATATGAAAAAAATGTTCAACATCACTGGCTAATAGGGAAATGCAACTCAAAACCACAATGTGATATTATCTCACACCTACCAGAATGGCCATTATTCAAAAAAAACCAGAAAGTTTCAAGTGCTGGAGAGGTTGTGGAGAAAAAGGCACACTTATTCATTGCTGGTGGGCATGAAGAATGGTGCAACCAATCTGGAAGACAGTGTGGAGGTTCCTCAGGAAGCTAATTATAGATCTACCATATGACCCAACTATTCCATGGCTAGGTATATATTCAAAGAAACTGAAAGTTAAGGCACAAATGAACATTTGTAAACTGATGTTTATTGCAGCATTTTTATGATTGTCAAGAGATGGAAGCAGCCCACATGTCCATCAATGGATGAGTGGATAAACTGTGGTATATACACATGATGGAATATTATGCAGCTGTAAGACAGAACAAAGACATTGAACATATGTGGATGAAATTTGAGGACATTATGTTGAGTGAAGTTAGCCAGAAGCAAAAGGACAAATACTGTATGGTCTCACTAATATGAACTAACATTAATGAGCAAACTTTGAGAGTTAAAAGCTGATAACATGGGCTACCAGGAGATAGAAAGAGGGTAGAGGTCAGGCATTTGATGCTGAAGGACTACAGAATGTTCAGCAGGATTGACTGTATAGCTCCAGAAATAGATGGCATAGTACTGTGTGCTGGTAGCACAATATTGTAAGTACAATGAACAAACCTGTCTGTGCGTAAAGGTGAAAGAGGTGGGATAGGGGGATGTATGACACCAGAGATAAAGATAACTGATAAAGACTGGGTCTGTATAACTTTGCAAAACTGGAGTGGCCAATGACTATTAAGTGTACAAATATAAAAGTGTTTTTACATGTGGTAGAATAAATGAATGTCAACCATGCAGATTGTTGAAAAAAGGGATGATATTTGGGAAAAAAACATAATCAAAGCAAAGAGGAGTCTATGGTCAACTGTAACTTTGTAATATGCTTCCCTTAAATGTAACAAAGGGAATATACCAAAACTAAATGTGTATGAGGGTGGGATATAAGGGAGGGATATGGGATTCTTGGTAGTGGGGTTGTTTTCTGCCCTTTCTATCATATTTTATTGTGTGACATTTTATTTTCCTTTTTATTATCTTTTTTATTATTCACCAAAAAAAAAAACAGTTTTCATAGTGATCAATATGTTCAAATGCTGAGTGTGGTGATAAATATACAACTATATGATGACACCATGAACTGCCAATACACTGTGGATAATTGTATGGTATGTGAATATATCTCTATAAAATTGTAGGAAAAATATGAATATGGGTAAAAGTGCTGGAGAAAACATGGAGAAATTCATGTACCTATCTACTGTTTATGAGGAGGCAGAATGGTGTCGCCTTTCTGGAGGTCAGTGTGGTGGTTCCACAAGAAGCTGAGTATGTGTGGGCCATGGGGTCCTGT
Source organism: Choloepus didactylus (assembly GCF_015220235.1). Classification (NCBI taxonomy): domain Eukaryota; kingdom Metazoa; phylum Chordata; class Mammalia; order Pilosa; family Megalonychidae; genus Choloepus; species Choloepus didactylus. The sequence continues at coordinate 73,465,012 of NC_051309.1, forward strand.
AACCTCATTATGTTGCACATACTTGGAAGAACTGAGAACAGAGACATGAGTGGACATTTGCACACTGGTGTTTATGGAGGCAGTATTCAAGATATGTAATGGGTGAAGGTGGCTAAGGGTACACCTACTGAGGAACAGAACGGTGAACTGTGGTGTATGCATACAGTGGAATACTAAGCAACCATGAGGAGTGAAGCTGTGAGACACACCATGAGGTGAATGGACCCTATAGACAGGATTTTGAGTGAAGTGTGCCAGAAACCAAGGCAAACACTATAATGCCTCACCAATATGGACTAACTACAACGTGTAAACTCGAAATTGAATCTTAGAGCACAGCCTAACAGGGAAATGATTATTGCGATGATCACTAGATTGTAAGCTCTTATAGCAGCCAAATCTATTCCTGAATTGTAATGGCTATCTGCAAAGTCTGTGATGCTGATCCCTTTTTTAATAACTTGATTGGTGTCTGGAAGATTGGGTGTTTAAGTGACACCTGAAACTCAGAGCTAGAGCCTGGCAGATATGAAGTCAGTATTAATGCATACAGCAACTGTTAAAAAAAAAATGCTGGAAAAGAGCCCAGACTTCAATTAGGGATATGAATGAAGCAGATCTGGTTAAGACTAAGGCAAATCAGGCCAAAGGGTAAAGGTTGAAACTGACTGTGTGTTACAACTTCAATTTCCATGTGAGTCCAAGGGAAGAGCTGTTTATTTGGTTTAGGATCTATACTTTCTAAACAATATAACATCTACAGCCAGTTTGTTCAAACACCACAATTACATTGAACTTTGAATAGGAAATGAGATATGGTAGGTTTGTATAGGTTAGAGTGAAATAGCAACACTTCCTCAAAGTAATTTGGGAAGAGAATAAAAATATATATGCAGGGCCTCCCTGAGGAGCTGGGGGAAAATGCAGAAGTGTTGGACTTCCTCACCTGGATTGTTGCTGATATTCTCACAACATTCAGGAGTGACAGCTTTCTATGCTGAGCCCTCTGTCTTATGGCTTGCCCTTATGAAGCTTGTTGCTGCAGGGGAGAGGCTAAACCTGATTGTAATTGTGCCTAAGTGCCTCCCCCTGAGTTCTTCTTTGTTGCTCAGATGTGGCCCTCTCTCTCTAGCTCACTGCCCTCCTCCACTATGTGGGACCTGACTTCCAGGTGCATAAATCTCCCTGGCAACACGAGATATGACTCCAGGGGATGAATCTGGGCCAGGCATCATGGGATTGAGAGCATCTTGACCAAAAGAGGGATGTGAAATGAAACAAAATAAAGCTTCAGTGGCTGAGAGATTTCAGATGGATTTGAGAGTTCACTCTGGTGGACACTCTTACACACTATATCAATAACACTTTTTAGGTTTTAATGTATTAGAATAGCTAGAAGTAAATACCTGAAATTATCAAACTCCAATCCAGTAGCCTTGACTCTTGAGGATGATTGTATGACAGTATAGCTTACAAGGGGTGACAGTGTGATTGTGAAAACCATGTGGATTGCAATCCCTTTATCCAGTGTATGGATGGATGAGTAGAAGAATGGAGACAAAGACTGAAGAGTAGGGTGGGATGGGAGGGATGGTTTGGGTGTTCTTTTTTACTTTTATTTCTTATTATGATTCTGATTCTTTCTGGTGTAAAGAAAGTGGAAAAAATAGATTGTGGTAATGAATGCATATGCTGGTACTGTGAACAGTTGATTGTACACCATAGATGATTGTATGGCATGTGAATATATCTCAATAAAACTGAATTTCATTTAAAAAAGATAAAATAGGTGAAGACTGGAGCCAAGGAGGCCACCTAGGAGGCTTGTGCCAGTATTTTAAGCAGGAGATAGGAAGTTGATCTAGTATACTGATAAAATGAATATAAAGAGAGGATGGCTATAAATGTCACAAAAAAAAAAAAAAAAGACAGACAAGAAGATGAATTTTGTCAAGTATTTAAAACACTGAATTAAGGGATAGCTGAATGACTATTTCTTCTCTTTTATGTTTCTTTCCTTCATTAAAATATTTCCTTCTGTTCTGCTGGCTGAATTAGGAAAGCCATCAGAAAATATTACCAGTGAACTGTGTCAGCCATTGCTTTCTTATTATGCTCTATTTCATTAAATTAAGAAAAACTGAAAAACAAACAAAGAAACACAGCAGGGTACTGGCATAACGATAGACATACTGACCAATAGAACCAAAGTGAGAGTTTGGAAATAGACTTTAAAATTTACAGTAGTTGATTTTCTTGCAATTTTTTAAATTAAATGTTATTGAGATTGTTCACATACCATACAGTCATCCACAGTGCACAGTTGTCCATGGTACCATCACACAGCTGTGCATCCATCACCACAATTAATTTTTGTCAATTTTTAGAATACTTAACTCCAGAAAAGAAATGAAAACCAAAAAGAAAACTCACATCATTCCTAACCCCTCTCTTGTATTGACTCATAGTATTGGTATAGTACATTTGTGACTGTTGGTGAAGAATGTTAAAATATTACTAACTGTAGTACATAGTTTGCAATAGGTATATACTCCCTATGTACTCCTCTATTATTAACTTCTAGTTATACTGTCATACATTTGTTCTAGTTCATGAAAGAGATTTCTAATATTTGTGCAGTACATCACAGACATTGTCCATCACAGGATTCATTGCTTTATACATTCCGATATTTTAACCTCCAACTTTCCTTCTGGTGACATATATGACTCTAAGCGTCCCCTCTCCACCACATTCACAAACCATTCAGCACTGATCATTATTCTCACAATAACATGCTACCATCACCTCTGTCCATTTCCAGACCCTTAAGTTCAACCTAGTTAAATATTCTACTCATAATAAGCAACCATTCCCCATTCTTTAGCCTCATTCTATACCCTGGTAACTCATATTTGATATCTGTGAGTTTACTTATTATATATAATTAGTCCATATCATTGAGACCATACATTATTTGTCCTTTTATGACTGACTTGTTTCACTGAATATGATTCCCTCAAGATTTGTTCATCAGCCCCTATTTTAAGACAATTTTGTTCACCCTCCATACTTTATGTCATAAGTAAACAGTTTCCCTGTATAATCACATATTTATGTATTCACCACCATCACCGTGATAAATATAAGGACATCTCCATTTCTTCCACAAGGAAGGGGGAAGAGTCAAAGAAGGTAGAGAGACAAAAGAAAAAGAAAGAAAAGACATGGCAGGTAGAAATCAACACAAGGAAAGATAGACTTGAACTCAAGTACGAGAAAACAGTCAGACAACATTACCAATGTAAAGAGTCCCATACCCGTCCCTTATGTCCCCCTCTTATAGGCATTTAACTTTGGTATATTGCCTTTGTTACATTAAAGGAAGTATATGTTTCTGTTAATTGTAGTCTCTAGTTTGCATTCATTGTATTTTTCCCCAATACCACCTCATTTTTAACACCTTGCAAGGTTGACATTCTTTGTTCTCCCTCATATAGAAACATATTTGTAAATTTTATCACAGTTGTTGATCATTCTAGGTTTCACTGAGTTATACCATCCCATTATTTATCTTTTATCTTTTCTTCTGGTGTCCCACATGCTCCTTACCTTCCTCTTTCAACCATACTCACAGTCATCTTTGTTCAGTGTACATACATTGTTGTGCTACCATCAACCAAAATTGTGTTCCAAACCTCTCACTCCTGCCTTTTCCTATCTGTCTGTAGTGCTCCATTTAGTATTTCCTGTAGAGCAGGTATCTTGTCAAAAACTCTCTCATCTGTCAGAGAATATTTTAAACTTTCCCTCATATTTGAAGGATAGTTTTGCCAGATATAGGATTCTTGGTTGGCAGTTTTTCTCTTTCAGTATCATAAATATATCACACCACTTCCTTCTTGCCTCCATAGTTTCTACTGAGAAATCCACACATAGTCTTATCAAGCTTCCCTTGGATGTGATGGATTGCTTTTCTCTTGCTGCTTTTGGGATTCTTCTTTGTCTTTTATATTTGATAATCTGATTGTTAAGTGTCTTGGTGTATGTATATTCACATCTAGTCTGTTTGGGGTATGCTGCACTTCTTGGTTCTGTAATTTTATGTCTTTCATAAGAGATGGGAAGTTTTCATTGATTATTTCCTCTATTATTGCTTCTGCCCTTTTTGCCTTCTTTTCTCTTTCTGGGACATGCATGACATGTAAGTTTATGCATCTCTGTGTCATTAAATTCCCTGAGACATTGCTCATATTTTTCCATTATTTTCCCTATCTGTTCTTTTGTGTGTTGGATAGTAAGTGTCTTTTTCTCCAGTTCCTGAACGTTTTCTTATGCCTCTTGATATCTGCTATTGTATGTCTCCACTGTGTTTTTTCATCTTTTGTGTTGTGCCTTTCATTTCCATAGAATCTATCAGTTGTTTTTTCAAACTTCTGATTTCTACCTTATGTTCACACTGTGTTTTCTTTATATCCTTTGTCTCTTTTACCATATCTTCCCTGAACTCTTTGACTTGGTTTTTGAATGGATTTAGCATATTTACTTGAAAATCTTTAATTGATTGTTTCATTAAATTGATACAGTTGTGATATCAATTGAGTTTGTTCTTTTGACTGAGACATATCTTCATTTTTCCTACTTTAAGTTGTAGTTTTCTGTTGTCTAGGCATCTTGTTTCCTTGGTTACCACAATCAGATTTTCCCAGTCAGGTTCAGGTCTCAGAATTGGGATATATTCAGTGTCAAGTTACCCTAAGGCTGTGTCTTAGAAGATTGACAGAGTTTTCCTTGAGGCCTCCAGCCACTGTGCTTTTCCTAACCTGCCCAGAAGGCGGTGCCTGTCAGCCTGTCACTCCCCACTGGTGACTGTTGTAACAACTGTGGTCACTTTATTTCTCAGCTTAGGTTGTTTCTGTTTTGACTGTTTTCCCCTAGGCCCTGGGGTCTGAGTTCTGAGGGGAGGGCAGGCACTAGAGCTGGGCCCCATCTCCTTCCTCTTTAGGAAAATATACCCCCTAGAGAATTATCTTCTGCTTTTGAATTACTCTTATTGTGTCTGATTCTATCTCCACCCTGTCTGGGTCAGAGCACTGCAAACTGAAAATGGCTGGGCCTTTCTCCATTGAGCCACTCAGTGGAGAGAGGGAAAAAGGGAAAGAAAGCCCCCCCCCCTTCAGAACCAGCCCACCGCCCCAAGCTTTACCCATCAGTCAGAGTGAGCACCTGGTCTTCTGGGCTCCCTTTCCTGGTGCACAGGCATTTTTTGGCTCTCCACTTTCAGTCATCTCTAAAAGCCTCTGCATTTGTTTTTATTTTTTTTTTCCATCAGCCACACCTCCTCTCTACTGGGAGTGACCTCAGAGTACTTTGCTTCTTGTTGCTTGTTTGTCTATGTGTGTAGCTTTTCAGCAGTCCACTTTTGTTAATTAAAACCCCAGTTGGAGCTGGATTATTGCTGTATTTGCTCACTCTGGGAATGCTGCTTTCTCTCACAGGGAGGTCTTTCAGCTTAGCCTCGTATGGGGGGAAGGGGCTCCCACATGGTTCTACAGATTTTACTTACAGTTTTTATGCTGCAATCTCAGATACTCAATCCAATCCAGGTTAGTGTATGATGTGTGGACAATTGTGGTTATCCCCCAGAAGTTGTTCCAGATTGTTTACTAGTTGTTTCTGGTTGTTTATTAATTGCTCCAGGGGACTAACTAAATTCCACACCTCTCTATGCTGCCATCTTGCATCTCCTCCTTATGCTAATTGATTTTTGACAATGCTGCCAAGACCACTGAACTGGGACATTTCAGTATATTCAAAAAAAAAATGGTGTTGGGAGAACTGGTTATCCATATGCCAAAGAACAGAAGAGGAACCCAATTTCACACCTTATACAGAAATTAACTAAAAATGTATCAATGACCTAAATATAAGAACCAGGACCACAAAACCAATAGAAGAAAATGTAGGGAAACATCTTCAAGATCTTCTGGTGGACAATGGTTCCTTAGACTTCACACCCAAAGTAAAAGCAACAACAAAAACAAAAGAGATAAATAGGTCCTCATCAACATTAAATACTTTTGTGCTTCGAAAGTCAAGAAAATGAACTGGCCCACTCCACAATGGGAGAAAATATTTGGAATCCATATATCTGATAAGGTTTAATATCTAGACTGTATGAAGAAATCCTGCAAATCAACAATAAAAAAGACAAAAAAACACAATTAAAAATGGGCAACAGACATGACTAGGCATTTTTTCCAAAGAGAAAAAAAAAATACAAATGGCTAAAAAACACATGAAAAGATGCTTGTCTTCATTAGCTTTTAGGGAAATGTGAATCAAAACCACAATGAGATTATCATTTCATACCTGCTAGAAAGCCACTGTTTAAAAACCAGAAAACTACAAGAGTTGGAGAGGATTTGGAGAAACAGGAACCCTCATTCATTGCTGGTGGGAATGCAAAATGGCACAGCAGCTGTAGAAGACAGTTTGGCAGTTCCTCAGGAAGCTAAGTGTAGCATTGCAATATGACCTGGCAATCCTGGTAATAGGTATATACCCAGAAGAACTGAAAGCAGGGACTCAAACAGATATTTGAACACCAGTGTTCATGGTGACATTATTCACAATTGCCAAAAGATGGAAACTACTCAAGTGTCCATCAACTGATGAATGGATAGCCAAAGTGTGGTATATATACAACAGAACGTTATTCAGCTGTAAAAATGAATGAAGTCCTGATGCAACTAACAACAGGGCTAAGCCTTCCGGACATTACATTGAGTGAAATAAGCCAGAAACAATGGAATCAATGTTGTACATTCACAACATTATGAATTAATTTAATAAGCAAAGTCAAAGAGTTAAACTCTAGAACATAGGTTACCAGCAGATAGAATGAGTGTTTATATGGGCAGCTGATTATTTATTTATGTAGAGTTTTTAATTAGGTTGAATGTAAAATTTGGAAATGGGTATATGTCATGGCAGCACATTTTGGTGAGTGTAATTAATAGGTTTAATTATGTGATTGTGTTTAAAATGGTCAGTTTAGACCCATGTATATACTAGAAGTAAAGCTATAGGATAAAACATGGGACTGTATAACACAATCGACCTTGTTGTGGATGATGACTGTGGTTAATAGTATAAATATAAGAATGTTCTTTCATAAACTAGAACAAATCTACGTCACCATTATAAGGTGTCAATAATAGGGTTATAAATAGGAAAAATACAGTTAATGCAAATTATACACTAGAATTAACAGTAATATTTTAATATTCTTTCATCAGTTTTGACAAAGTTACTACACCATTGCAAAGTGTGAATAAAAAGGGGCTATAAGAGATATGTGGTTTTTCTTTTTGGAATAATGAAAATATTCTAAAATTGATTGTGTTGTTGAATACACAACTCTGTGATTATACTGAATGTCTTTGATTGTATACTTTGAATTGATTGTATGGTGTGTGAAAATAAAACAAAACGGGTTAAAAATTTAAAAAAAAGTCAGTAGTGTTTATATACACTAGCAATAAGCAATCTGAGGAGGAAATGGAAAATTTCCATTTACAATAGCAACTATAAGAATCAAATATCTAGGAATAAATTTAGTCAAGGGTATAAAGGATCTATACACAGAAAACTACAATAGCTGGGTAAATCAAAGAGGACCTAAATAAACAGGACATTCCATGCTCATGGATTGGAAGACTAAATATTGTTAAGAGGTCAGTTCTGCCCAAATTGATCTTCAGATTCAACAAACTCCTAATCAAACTTCCAACAGCCTACTTTGCAAAAATGGAACAGCCAATCATAAAATTTATTTGGAATAGTAAGGGGCCCTGAATTTCCAAAAACATCTTTAGAAAGAAGAAAGAAGTTGGAGGGCTCATACTTCCTGACTCTAAAGCATATTACAAAGCTACAGTGGTCAAAACAGCATTGTATTGGCACCACGATATATCTCAACCACTGGAATTGAATTGAGAGCTCAGACATTGACCTTCTTACTTATGGCCAATTGATTTTTTATAAGGCTGCCAATTCCCCTCAATTGGGAAAGAATTGTGTCTTCAACAAATGGTGCTGGGAGAGCTGGATATCCATACACAAAAAAAATGAAAGATGACACCAGTCTTACTTCATATACACATTCACTCAAAATGGATCAAAGACCTAAATATAGGAGCCTAGAGTATAAAACTCCTAGAACAAAATGTAGGGAAGCATCTTTAGGATCTAGTGTTAGTCAATGGTTTCTCAGACTTCACACATAAGCACAAGCAACAAATGAAAAAATAGATAAATGGAACCTACTAGATAAAAACTTTTTTGCTGTAGAGGGCTTTGACACAAAAATGAAAAGAAAACCTACTCAGTGAGAGAAATATTTGGACTGTAAGTACATATTTGATAAGGGTTTAATATCTAGAATATATGAAGAAATCCTAAAACTAGACAATAAAAAGACAAAAAAACACAATTTAGACAACAAATTATCAAGGAAGAGATTGGGGGTAGTGAATCAGGAGTTGATGCTTAATTTGTACACAAGTTTCATTTTGGCTGATTGTAAGGCTTTGGAAGGGGACGGTGGTGATTGTAGATCATTATTGTGAGAGTATTTAACAGCAATGAATTATGTATGTAAATGTGGTTGAAAGAGGAAATTTGGGGTCATGTATGTTATCAGAATGAAAGTTAGAAGATAGAACATGAGCATGTATAACAGTGAACCTTATTGTGGATGATGGACTTGGGTTAGTGAAGTACGGTAGAAGAATATTCTTTCATAAATCATAAGAAATTTATGAAATATAAGAATATAAGAAGATAGTATGATACATGAAAAAATAAATCTAATGTAAACAGTGAACTATAGTTAATAGTAATATTTTAATATTCTTTCATCAATTGTAAAGTATCAATAATAGGTGTGTATATTTTACAAGATTTTTCTGTATACCAACAGTGTCTCTAAAAAAAATTAATAATTTTTTTTAAAAGTGGAGAGAAGCCCCAAAACATGACAATTGTTAGATGTCAGTATGAAAATGCCCTGTATAATGCAAAATCTGATGCTTTTGATCCAAAAATGTTGCAAAACAGGAATTTTTACTATTTGTTTTCAATATTTGTTGTTTTATGTTCTGATGTAATCCAGAATTGTTTACACATTGTGAAACAAAGATTCTCTTAGATCTTACAGATATTAATAATAAACTTCAAAAGAGTTTATACACAGAATGACATTTTCTCTCAGTCTGGTTAAAAATGTAGGAATAGGTAGAAGAAAATGAAGATTAGGGAAACAGAAGCAGAAAAATATATATTAAACATATAATAAAGAATGGGGGACTAAGGTGAAAAGACAGGGTCAGTTAGTGGCCTTATGCCAGTAAGATGCAAAACTGAGGAAAGTTAGAGCTATCCACTTCTTTTCATCAGGTGAATGATATTGCAAATCTTTGTTATAATAAGTAGCACAAGGATGGCTGTTACTGTCAGTCCACACTCTTCCTTAATGGAAAATGATTTTCCCTATTCTTCCCCAGTAAAAATGTTTCTGTTTCCTCTTGCCTTCAACATTTACCCTCTAAGAGGGATTTCTTCATAACCCTCATATTCCAAAGAATTCACAGTGGTATTTATATTAATTTATCTCTTCCATTTATCTCTGAACACAGACTTGAAGTCAAGATCCTTGTCATATTTAACGAAACCCATTGTGCCTAACATAATCCTGAAAAACAGGTAGTGTTTAGTGATTGTAAATTATTTACTGTGATATCAATGCAGTATAAAGCCAGTCATGTCTAAAGCTAAGAATTTTTGAAGTGGATTTCTTTGATATTACTTCTGTGAAACAATTTATCATTTGAAGGTCATTGAGTTAAATTAGGCAATATTTGTAGTGTCTAATATAATCCTTTCTTTGTTAATTCATATCCCTAGGTAATTCTAAAAGATGATGGAATAAAAACCTGCCTTAGAGAAATTCAGGTAACAGCTAGGTGTATAAAAATTACAAAGCCAAACACCTTTCAGTAGAAATGGCAACCAACTTAAAGTAGGTAGAATTAATCAATCACTGAAGGGAAAAATCAACTCTCTTTTACTAGTTCCAGATGCAAAGTCTTTCAATAGTCTCTATTTAACTTTTGAGGGCTCTGTTAACACTCTCCCAAGAAATATAGTGCATCCATGAAACTCTTCAGTATGACCAGCCATGATGAAATTGTTGATATAAGATTTTCTGAAATTCCATCTAAAATTTATGAAATGGGTAAGAAGGACAGGTACAGTTTTCCAAGAGAAATTGTTTAAAATCAAGAGTGATAATTAGTGATTCTCAAACATTCTCAAAAGTTGTTAAGGAATGTTCAAGCAAAGTAAAAATGTACAAAATTCATTCTCATGTTTAATGTAGATCGTATTTCAGTTTATTACTGTATCCAGGCAAAGAGGGTATCTCACACAATAAGCATTATAACTCATATTACCAAAAAAAGGTATAATAGTGTATCTACAACCTATATGAAAATTCAGTGTAGTGGACTTATTTGGTGTTTACTTATATGTAACAAACAAAATCTCTTCATTAGATTAATATATTTGTGTGTTTTACATTTTGTTTTGTATCAAAGGCATCTGTTAAGTATAAGCAAGGTAACATAGAAAAGTTCAGAAGACTCTGAAGAAAGAGTAGCTATAGGAAAACCTCTTTGCCTCCACACCTGCAATTAGTTATCAAACATCAGATCACTGGTATCACTTGAAGAGTTTTACGGGATAGACAGAGTTTTAAAAAGGGCTTTCTTTCATCATTGTGGGCTTACTTTTCTTGCACTTTGTTTGCTAGTTTAGAAGGAAAAGCAGAGTCTCTTACCTAATGCTTCACTGTAAAACTGATCCCAAATCTGAACATTATGTTGCTGGAACAAGAAGTCAAAAAAAAGGGAAAACACCAGATTTTTCATCCTTTCCAGAAAAGTCATCTTGTCTTGTAGTACAGCCATGGGAACAGGCACATAAGAAGGTGGAGATGGAAGTTTTCCGCAGTATTTCTCCAAAATGCCACCTACAGAAGACCTTAATGTGTGCACAAAGGGGATTGCAAGCAACTCAGCTACAAGCTCTCCACAGGGCATCACAGGATCTATAATCATTACATTGTAGTTAGTTTCCTTGAGATTCTTCATGAGTGTCTGATTGTACACAACATTCTCACACACAAATTTCAGCTCTCCAGTTGACCGAAGGAGCAACTCTTGTAGTTTTATTGCTGCTTGCCAGTCTGACAATTTTGGCATGTCAGTAACAGCTTCATCCAAAAATTCATTTAGTAAATTCTTAGCTCTTTCTCCATCATTTGGCACATAAACCACCTTGAAGTTTGGTGTGGAAGGCTTGTTGTGGTCAATGATGGTATTGTATGAAGGAACCAGCACCGTCACCTCATGACCCCTTGCCATGAGTTCCTCCAGAATGATCTTCATGTTCAGCCAATGGCTCATGTCACAGGGCCACACCAGGACCTTCCCACACAATCCACATCCAACACAGCACAGCTGCAGAAGCAGAAGTGCTGAAACCCACTTCTTGGTCACCATGACAGCAGCTCTCTCACACACTAGTCTGCAGGGGTTTTTGTGCTGCTGGGTACAGATATAAAATGGCAGTCAATCAAAGGATAAATTAAAATTTAATTTCTAGAGATAGGAAAGGACATTTACATGCACTGAACTTTGTTCAATGTTGTTTTTGGACATGGCACAATCTGATAATTTCTGGCAGGGAGACTAGAAGCAAAGTTGACAGAAGGAGGATACTCAAAGTGAATAGAACAGCATGAGAAAAATAATGGTTACATTAGTAGACACTTACTAACTCAGTATTTATGGAGTAGATGTTGATACAGGGGCAGTGAAGAAAAAGAAAGTTATTTCAAATAATGTGCATTGGAGAGCATCAATTTCTGTATCTTAGGCAGTGTTTTAATCTCTATAAAATGATGTCTACTCAAATTTTCAAATCAGGTTTGTAAGTCAACCATATTTGTCCTTTAATATAACTGTTCTGTCATCTAAATAGAATTTGAATGGTAGACAAGGGAACAAAAAATAGTGTCATGTGTTAAAGAAATATATATCAGAAAACAAGATTTGATGAAAATGTCAGTGAGTACATAATGTTGGTTTGTAAATGAAAAGCATAGAACGAGAATTCTTTGATGAGATATAAGAGGTGACAAATAAGGTAAAAGACGTAGTAAGTGCTTTGGTTTCCAATTTGTGTAGCCAGAGAATTATAATGATTTTAGCAAAAACAAGAAACCAAAAAGGAGAAGTTGCTGTGGAAAGATTTTTTTTTGACCTGCAGTTTGTGGGTAATGATTAGACACATCTTGCCTGTGGAGATACCAATTTGGAAAGTTGTTTCAATTTCCTAACTGCTAAAATATAAAAAATAAATAAATAAATAAAAACAAACAAAAGAAAACCATACCACACAATGGTTTGGCTTGGCTTACAAATGGGAATTTATTGGCATTTATTGACTCACAGTTTTGAGGTGAAGGAGGTCCAAAACTGAGGTTTTAGCAAGGTGGTGGCATCTCCCAGAAGATTCTGGCATTCTGGGGTTGGCTGCTGACTATCCTTGTTCTTTGGCTTTTCTGTCACATGGTAGTGCATATGCTGGCGTTTTCTATTTTCTTTTGGTTCTGTTAACTTTTGGCTGCTTCTGATGGCTTCTCTCTTTCAGACTTTCACTCTGCTTATAAAGGGCTCCAGTAATACAGTTTAAAACCACTCCTGATTCAGTTGGGTCATTGGATAACTGTAACAATACTTTGAAGTTATCTTGTCTACAAGGGGTCCACACCCATCAGAATTCACACTAAGACCAAGAACATATCTAAACTGGGCTACACAGCTCAATCCACCAAATCTATGAACACTTGAATTTTTTGAGAAGTATATTTAATAATATAGGTTGATGTCCAGTCATCCATACATTTTTCAATCCACTTTAAATTCCCCCTAAATACATTATTTCATACCTTCAACAAACAACTTTTAGAAATTACTTACTATTTGAAAAAGTTTACACTGTGCACAGGACATAAAGTTACAAGAAAGATACAGTTTCAATTTAAAGTGGAAATATTGCAGACTATAATTCAGTTAACCAAAACCTATTCTACAAGTGTAATGGGGATGAGTCTTAGAAGATATGAATACCTAGAGAGGGGTCAATCGTATGAATGTGCTTGCTTGGTCTAGGAAGGCAATGATGAATAATGATTTAGCTTAGTCTTTAGGAGTGAGTATTTTAGCAGGTTGAAAAGTATCATTTGAGAGAAAAGGATTATTGATACATGTGTGTGTGTTCTAAGAAGCATGATGTAGGTTATATAAAGGACTGTATTTAGATATAAAATTTTGTGGAATAAATAAACTAATGAAATTTAAAATCATGACTTTTTAGTATTTTGCTAAAAATAGATTTTATGGAAGGTGCAAAGGTAAATCCAAGGTCAAGGATAGAGAGCAACAATGTATTTCATCATTATATTTTGCATAATATCTGGTGTCAACTCTGAATAGATATAAATACAAAAAATTACAAATGGGAAGACAGCAGAGGACCATATTTAAAAAAAAAGAAAGAAAAAAAGGAAGAAGGAGAAGAAATAGAAGTTGAAAGTCCTTTCAAGTGGATAAATAACTCAGAAGTGATAAGGGAAAATAACTCAGAAGTGATAAGGGAAAAAATTGATAAATTTATCTTCATAGTTTTATGATATGTTATAATGGACTTTAAACCAACCAAATGTTAAAAGACACATAATGAAATAAATCTGCCATAAGTATAATAGCATAAGGACTGATTTGCTTTATTTTCCTGACACATGAAAGTTTTACAAGATACTTTACCAAATTTTAAAAAGATGAAAGATTTTAAACGACATTTTAATAAAATAAATACAGTTGACAAATAAACTTATGATTTAGTAAATGCAATGCAAAAACCAAGAAATTACTTTGCTTATCCCAGTAGCAAAACTTACTGCTAGAAAGAATATGGGTAAACAGACAGTAATGAACAATGTTGGCTTTGCAATATTCTCCAAAATTAAAAATGCACCCCTTTTCAAGAAAAAGTTTGAAAACATTCTTCTGCCATATAGGAGGTGGAAACAGAAAAACTTAGAAAGAGGAAGACAGTTTTCCTAGGAGAGCAAGGAATTGAGGGATCTATTGAAGAGAGTGGCAAAGGTTACATCACTCAATGCAAGCTCTGCATCAGCCCTAGATAGCACAGCCCCAAATGGACCAGGTGCAGGGAGGTCTCAGAAAAGAAAACCTTGGGAAAATAAGACAATGGGAGTAGATATGCTGTGGCATTTCGGAAAAATAAGTATATATATGCATGTATACATATGTATATATACATATGTATATATCTATGCCTGTTATGTATGTCTACATCCAATGTATATATACATACAGAGAGATGGAAGAAATTATTTTGTTGAAAATTCAGGCATAAAGGAACAAAAAGAAAAGCAAAAATTTTATATCATTGGAAAATCAATCATGATAAAATATTTGATTCTGGTTTGAAAATATGTGTAACATCTTGATATAAAAATTTATTATATTTGTTTCTAAGAAACAAACATAATCTGAAAAAAATATTTGATTTTTTGACATGTAGCAAAGATTTTTAATTTCTCTGTAGTTTTCCTTCCATGTTTATATGATTTTTAAAGTAAGTTTTAAATCATGTTTGAATATTTGTTAATCTATTCCTTTAGGTCTTTGCCTGTTATGTCTTACTGTTTAAGAAGGTTTTCCCTTTCTCCATTGATGCATGTATTCTTCTATATGTTCTTTTTTTTTTTATTAGAGAGATTGTGGGCTTACAAAACTATCATACATAAAATACAGGATTTTCATATACCACTCTATTATTAACACTTTGCACTGATGTCTCAAATTTGTTACAATTGAAGAAAGCATATTTGCATAATTGTACTATTAATTACAGTCCATTGTTTAATTTATGGTTCACTTTTTTGTAGTGTGGTTTCTTGGAGTTTCAAAATTTTTATTCTATTACCATATTTGCACCCTAATATTTCCCCTTTAGGCCACATACAAATATATATTTCAGTGCTGTCAATTACATTCACAATATTGTGTTACTATCATTACCATCTGTTACCAAAACATTTCCTTCACTCCAAATAGGAAATTTTTACATTTTAAGCCTTAACTTCATATCCCCTAGTCCCACCCCATCCCCCTGTAAGCTATATTCTAGATTTTGACTGTATTGGTTTGCTTATGCTAATTATTTCATATCACTGAGATCATAACATTCTTGTACTTTTGTGTCTGGTTTATTTCTCTCAACATGTTGTCTTCAAGGTTCATCGATGCTGCTGCATGTATCAGAAATTCATTCCTTTTTACAGTTGAGTAATATTCCATTGTATGTATGAATCATATTTTGTATACACATTCATCAGTTGCTGGACAGTTGAGTTGCTTCCATCTTTGGCAATTGTGAATAATGTCACTATTAACATCAGTGTGAAAATATCTGTTGTAGTCCCTGATTTCAATCCTTTGGGTATATACCTATTAGTGGGATTGCTGTATCACATGGTAAGTCTCTATTTAGCTTCCTGATGAGCTGCCAAACTGTCTTCCACAGTGGCTGCTCCATTTTACATTCCCATCAGCAATGCATAAGTGTTCCTATTTCTCCACATTCCCTCCAACACTTGAACTTTTCTTTTTTTTTTTTGATTCATAGCAGCCATTCTATTGGGCATAAAATATTGTCTCATTGTGGTTTTGATTTGCATTTCCCTGATGGCTAATGCTGTTCAACATCTTTTTGTTCACTTTTGACTATTTGTGTATCTTCTTTGCAGAGCTCTATCCAAGTCTTTTGCCAATTTTTTAATTGGTTTGTTTGTCTTTTTGTTGTTGACTTGAAGGATTTTTTAAATATATTCTGGACGTTTCATCTTCATTGGATATGTGGTTTCCAAATATTTTCTCCCTTTGTGTAGGTTGTTATTATACTTTCATGGTAAATTTCTTTATGTCACAAAGTTTTCAATTTTGTTGAAGTCCATTGAACTAGTTTTTCTTGTTGCTTGTGTTTTGGGTGAAAAGTCTAGGAAACCATTGCCTAACACAAGGTCCTAAAGATGCATCCTTAGATTTTTTTCCCAGGGGTTTGATAGTTCTGGCTCTTATACTAGGTCTTTGATCAATTTCAAGTTGATTTCTGCATAAGGTGTGAGGTAAGTGTCTGCCTCCTCTTTATCTGGTTCTGGTATAAGGGTTATCTTGGCCTCATTAAATGAGTTTGAGAGAGTTTGAACAGAATTGGAGTTAAGTCATGTTGGAATGGTTGGTAAAATATCTCTGTGAAGTTGTCTGGACCAGTGCTTTCCTTTGCTGGGATTTTTTTGATAACTGATTCAATCTCTTTACTAGTTACTGGTTTCTTGAGATCTTTTATCTCTTCCTGAGTCAGTATATATACTCTGTGTGTTTCTAAAAATTTGTCTATTTCGTCTAGGTTATCTAATTTATTGATGTAAAATAGTTCATAGTACCCTCTTGTATTCCTTTTTATTTCACCTGTGTGGTAGTTATGTTATCCTGATTAATTTCTGTTTTTTGTTATTTTTGTTCTCTCTTTTTCTTTGTCAGTCTGGGTAAATATCTGTCAATTTTATTGGTCTCCTCAAATAACCAACTTTTGGTTTTGTTTACTCTGTTGTTCTTTGATTTCTATTTCATTTACCTTCTCTTTAATGTTTGTTATTACTTCCTTCTGTTTATTTTGGGCTTAGTTTGCTCTTCTTTTCTAGTTTTCCAGCTTTGAAGTTAAGTATCTGTGCCTGTTTAGATATATTACATCTCCCCAAAGGCCATATTCTTTAATGAAGTATTATGGGGGCAGACATATTAATCTTTTTCATTATGGTATGACCTCTTGATTGTTTCCGTGTAGATTTGACCCCTCCCCCCCATTCAGGGTAGGTCTTGATTAGATCACTGGAATACTTAAGAGAACTCTAGGCCTTGACATTTGCTGATGCTTAGAGATGCTTAGAGTTGCAGACAGAAGGACTTTTGGAGATGTTATGCTAAGAGATGGAACCAGAGTTTGACCCAGAGAAGCTAATAGAGGATGCCCAGATTCTTAGAGAAAAAGCTACTGGAATCAGAAGCTGAAAACAATGCAACCCAGTAGGAAAGGACCAGCAGACCCCCTGCCATGTTCCTTCCCAGCTAACAGAGGTGTTCCAGACACCCTTGGCTGTTCAGTGAATGTATCCTCTTCTTTGTGCCCTTATTTGGACATTTTTATGGTGTTAGGACTGTAAATTTGTAACCAAATAAACCCCCTTTAAAAAGGCCAATCCATTTCTGGTATTTTGCATAACAGCAGCTCTACCAAATGAAACAGTCTCTGATTTGAAATCTTTCTTCTATTTTAATGCCAGCATTTAGGCTAGAAATTTCCATCTCAGTACTGCCTTTGCAGCATCTCTTACATTTTTGAATGTTGTGTTATCATTTTCAATTGCCTCAAGATATTTCCTGATTTCTCCTTTAACCCACTGTTTGTTTAAGTGTATGTTATTTAATTTTCACATTTTTAAGGTTCTTCAATGATCCCTCTATTACTGATTTCTAGCTTCATTCCATGGTCATCAGAGAAGATACATTGTATGATTTCAATATTTTTTTACTTTATTGAGACTTATTTTGTGACTTAAGAAATGGTTGATCATGGAGAATGATCCATGTACACTTAAGAATGTGTAATCTGTTGTTTGGTGAAGTATTCTATTTATATCTGTTAGTCTAGTGGGTTTAGATTATCATTCAAGTCTTGTATTTCCTTATTGATCTTCTGACTAGATTTTCTATCCATTATTGAAATTGGCATACTTTAATATCCTACTTTAATGTAGCACCATCTATTTCTCTCTTCCAATCTGTCACAATTTGCTTCATATAATTTGGGGCTCTGCTGTTAGGTGCATACATATCTATAATTGCTACATGATTGTTACATCTTCTCATTGAATTGAACCCTTTATCAGTATATAATGTCATCTTTCCCCTGAAATTATTTTTGACATGAAGTCTATTTTATCTGATATTAATTTGTCTTCCACAGCTCTCTTTAGGCTACCACTTGCATGATATTGTTTACCCCTACCTTTCACTTCAAGCAATTTGTGTCTTTGAATTTAGGGTGATTCTCTTGCAGATAGCATATTGCTTGGCCATACTTTCTTTTATTATTATTATTATTATTTTATTATTTTATTTTATTTTTTTGCCAATCTCTGCCTTTGACTGGATAGCATAATCTGTTTATATTTAAAGTCACTGATGATAATACAGGAATTTCTTCTGCTATTTTGAAATTAATCTTTTGTAAGTCTTATACATTTTGTGTCCTTCAATTCCTCTGTGAATTCCTAATTTCATATTTATTTTATTTTGTCTGTTGTACCATAATGAGTGCCTCTTCTTTCCTATCTCAATTTTTGTTTATTCTATTTTCCTTGTGGTTACTTGGTGGCTAAAATTTAACGTACTAAATATTTAACAATCGTATTTGGTTTGATACCAATTTGACTTCAATATCATGCAAATATACATTTCCCATATCCCTCTAACCCCTATCTGTTTTGTAATTGTTATCACCTATGTCTTTGTCCATCATATGTCCCAAACCACTGATTATCAATACTTTTATGCATTTGCATTTTAGCACCTGTAGGAAGTAAGAAATGGAGCTACATACCAAACAATGCAATACAATTATACTGGCATTTATAATTATCCAAATGGTTACCTTTAACAGAGGTTTTTATTCCTTACTTTGAATCACTGTCTAGTGTCCTTTTCATTTTGTCTGAAGAATTCTCTTTAATATTGCTTGTAGGGTGGGTCTTGTGGGGATGAACTCCCTTAGCTTTTTTTTTTTTTTAAATCTGTTAATGTCTTAATCTCTCCCTCATTGTTGAAAGAAAGTCTCACCATATAAACATTCTTGGCTGGCAGTTGTTTTAATTCAGCACTTTAAGAATTTCAACTCACTGCCTTTTTTATTTCCCCTGAGTGAAAACAGGGTTTATTAATGAGGAGAAATATATCATTAATACATTACTGAACAATACTCTGAGCAAGCAGATCCTGTCCATTAATTTATTCTTTACAGAAATTTATTTAAGTCCCTCCTCAAATCCACAATCCAGCCTCATACTAAGGAACACATTTAGAATAAAACACCCTCACCCATTTCCCCCACTCAAACTTTTGAATAAACATTTTTTAAAAGTATGGGAAGGAGACCAGGAAATGGCAGTCAGCTGTGATTTTCCTTGTTTTGTAATACTAAAATGCATCCACATCTACCTATTAGACATTAGCTAGGTACACTCAACTCAGTGTTGATCAAATGCCAACCATCCTTCTAATGGCTGGTTTTGATTGTAATAGTGGTAGATTCTAATAAATAAACCATAAGGAGGACAGTGTCATAAAACTTTAAAAAGATAGCTACCTCATTTTTCTAACAGTACTGTTTGTGAAATTTAGAGCTATAAACTTATGGTTCTTTTCTCCAAGACTCACCTCAACAAACTTTTCCAGCTGAATCCAATTCCGACTCAGGACATAAATCTGTATTCTCAGTGTCATGTCATGCCATTCTACTAGCAGAATTCTAGCTTTAACTTAATGGATCTGAACATTTTTTAAGATCATGAATTTGAAATGATTAGGGAGAGAATTAAATGATATATTTTTGGCAATATTTTGAAGAAAGGGTGAGGCATTTTTCAAAGTAACTTTCCCACCTGTTTTTTCTTTAGCAGAATGTTTTGCCTTCAATGTTATAAATGAAGTTCACAGTTTGAGAAGTTTTGACTTATTCCAGTGTGGCACACTGTGTGGAATCACGTGTTTGAAAAGACACTAATTCACAATTTAGTGCAAAGCTAACACTTACCAAGAACACAGCTGACATCCTTCCTACTTTCTCACTCTAGCTGTCTACCAGAAGCGGTAGGGCAAGCACTATCCAAAGTATTCTCAAGCTAAATTGTGCATGTCGCTTGAAGCACATAGCAAATGACCTGAAAATGGAAATCAATGCCTCCTTTTGTTAATATTCCCTCAGTTTTGTGCTAATATCCATCTTCTTAAATTCAATACCCCTTTTAAAACTCAGCCCATGCCCATCTTAAAACAAATATGCAAAGTAAAAAAGTACCCCCAATTTCATGCTATTTTAAAGTAGTTGCAGGTTACTCAGTTGTCTTTCAATAGGAGAAAATTAGGGCATATATCCTAAAGTTTTTTGTTTTTTTTTTTTTTAAGTGTGGTTGCCTAAGATTGATCTCCAATGGCTGAAATAAAATTTGTTCAACCACACTGTATAAATATTAGTCTCTGCTGGACAGAAGTACAAAACTCAAATGGCACCCAGACAAGATGCAAGAGAGAAACAAATGACTCTGAGCACAGGTGAGTGGGTGCACCAGGCATGTTGCCTTCTGGTCTGTATTTCTTTGTAACTGCTTACATGTCAAATCACTTTGCCAGAACACAAAAATTAGCTTGTGATTTAGCAGCCTAAAATATGAATGTACTAAGAGGTGGAAGGTCAGGAGTATGTCATGGGTTCAGAATTCCATCAGAGACTGAATAATGAGATCAGGGTTTGATTAAATCAAAATCTTAAGGCACCTCATGGTAACCTCCTTAATTTCAAATCGTAAGCCACCAGCAGAACGTGCACTATCATCTGTAGGAATGGCCTGGCTTTTCTCACAAGAAAGGACCAGACAGGGTTGTCAATCTCTTGGGAGCAGAAGCTTCACCTTCCAATTGCCTTAAAGGCAGAAGTGGAAATTCAGTTCAGAAGAGAAATGAAGATGGCAGAAACACAGGCAACCTGACTCTTCCTCAAGGTATTATTTCAGTTTGCTTTGTTAATTAAGAAAGCATTTGCTTGCTTTGGGCAAAAGGAAAAATAAAATGTTTCCATAAGAGAATCATGCTTGGGATGTACAATATTTTCTTTAGAGAAAATTATTTGGCTAATTTGGACACAATTGTGAGCATGCAGATTTACTTACATACAAAGTCATCTTTGATGTTTCACACCTGAAGAACCTAAATTCAGGGAATCTGTTTTTGTTAATGGTCTCAGTATACAATTCAACCATCTTCCTGGTTCTGTAGATCAAGTGATCCCTTTCTTTTCTTTCCTCCTCAAAGACTCATCAGAAGCACCACTAGCCAACTCTTTAAAAGCCCAAATGCCTTCTCTGCTTTTGCTCTCCTCTCCACTGGTATCCTAAAATCATGTCCCCTCCAACATAGAGTGCAATTTTGGCTCAATAGAATGCAAGGTTTTATTTGCCACCACTCCCTAGGAGGCAGTAAGCTTTCCAATTTGACTAGCCCTGGTAAAAAATGACACAAAAGGCTGTAAAGTGTTTTCAGGAAATCCACACATGTGGAGAAAGGACTGTAAGGTTTAACTCTAAACACACAATCCAGAAAGAATGCTAACATTAACCTATCAATGCCACTTCTCCGCTTCTCCTTTGGCATGAGAAATTAAGACTAACCATGATGCACACTGCTAGAATGGGAAGATGATACCAAGGAAGTCAGAAAGTGATTCAGCAGGAACATTTCTATGGTCTGAAACCTGTAGTCTTTGCTTTAGTTTCTGCTACAGTAAACACCAAAGACATCCATGACCACTGTGTCCCCTATCACCAGAACTTGCAGCTGGCCATTTCCAATCCATCTGTTAACATTTAGAATTAATAGTGGTGTTTTTCTATCTTTCCAAAAGAAGGTTCACATATTCTGTGTTGAAAATTACAAGTGGGAGAGAGGCATCCTGTCTTCCACCAACACAGAGTCCATCTCACACTGGTCAGTGCACTGTTTTGCAGTGCCCAGGATGTTCAGGAGCTGTGGGTCCATGGGGTCCAGATGAGGCCCAGAGAGCACTGGGGTGATGAGGTCATGGGCCATGGTAGATTTTAAGGCAGACTTCAGCACACGGTACTTTAGGTAGTTTACTCTGTTACAAGTAGAAACTTGAATGATATAACACTGACAGAGAGGGGCAAGAATGCTTCTCTTGTCCAGTGAGGGGGTCCCAAAACTTTTGGAATTATCAAGAAGGATGAGCATACTAGTTCCTTCATTATCTTGAAAGATCTTTTAGTGTTGATGATCAGCATTGCCAATCAGGTAATCAAACATGGCTGTGTCAATGATGTCCAGGAGGCATTGGCTTGAGTCATAAGGAGACATTTTCTTCACAGCACTGCAGTAGTTCTTGTCATACTCCCACCTGGACAATTTGCCCTTTCTGTGAGTTCTACCCCATGGGTATCAGTGTTTCTGCAGAGGCCACACATCTGGAAGCCAGAGTGTGACAGATCCCTCCATTGTGTCCCCATCAGTGCAAGCTGGCTCTGTTTCTTGGCAGTAATAATGCTTCCCATAGAAGCAAATATTGTTTCCTACATTTAAGATGTTGCTCAACAGCTACTCCATGACAACAGGTTTGATCTCTGTCCACAGATTAACAAATCAGCCAACCACCAAGGGGGCTCAGCAGAAGCCCAGAATCCTGTTCAAATGAAGGCTGCTACCTCAGCATTGTGTCTATCTTAATTGGCATATGCTTCCCCTTCTACCACATAGTCTTGGCTATACTGCTTATGTTTGAAGACAGTTTTCTGACCTCCTTTGAGTATCAGTAAGATTTTCAGTTGTGTCCTTTTATAAACCACATCAGTTTTAATGATTTTCTTAGTGGCCATGGCATGCATGATTGCCCCCAGTTCTGGTGTCTCTTTGGGGTGCACTTCCTGGGGAACCACCTATTGGGCTGCAATCTCACAGAGAGATCATAAGGCATGATCCAGCTTGAGCCACACAGCTCTACCCACAAGCCAGCCATCATTCAATAAAAAGTCCTCTGGTCATTTCAGTTGGCAGCTAATGTGTCTAAATTATCAATCAGAAAAACTTTGGTGAAGATGAAGATGAGAAGGATAATTGCTGACATCATGACTCACTGCTTTAGCTTCATGTTGACCTCTTTTCCTTTTCCCCTGACTCAATCTCTCACTTATCAAGGAGAGCAGGTGGTGATGCTAACAAGGAGATTCCATGATCATACACACTGGCCCATGTCTTCCCAGTAGCAGCTCCTGCAATTCCTGCCAGGCCATAGACTCACTCCATGGCCACTGCACTGTGCAGTGTGGCATGACCCCCAGGGACCCCCATCACCTCCAACACTGCTGGGAAAGGGCAACTGCCCACTGTGCCCACTGCCCCCAGCCACTGCTGCCACTGCAACTCCTGCACACACCTTGCCCAGTCATTCCCTGTCGATCTCCCCAGTGCTGAGACACAGCCACACATCACACCAGATATTGGGCCATAAAGCAAGGGCACAGAAACTCCACAGTTTCTATCACAATAGTTCAAATTCAGCCTGTGCTAAGAGACAAAAGAGCTTCTGAGGACAATCAAGTCACAGAACAGCAGCAACTGCTGAACAGACCACAAAGGGCAATGGAATTGAAGGGCTTTTAAAAGACTCTCCAGACCCTATCTTAGGACCACTGGAGCTTGTCTAAATCCCCTGCATGGAATCCAGGCCCTCTTTTGGCTGAGAAATACAGATGGGCCAACTGTCAAATCAGTGCCCTAAAACAAACCAGTGTCTTGCTGTCCTGTTAAAAAAGAGCACCACTGTGAGCCAGCAGACTTGTTTTATCACACACAGAAATCTTGCTGCGGTGCCCACTGCCTGCCCCTTCTGAGGCAGGTTGCTGAAGGCTTTGGTCTTGGGGGGAGACTGGGGACAGAGCAAACTTGACAACTGCCCAGAAAAACAGATGATCAGACAAGGAACAAAACCATTCAACAAGAAAACTCTAGGCAAACAGATATAATGACCTCCAGAATAAACTAATTAAGAAAATCAGATGTATAGATACCAGCAAAAAAAATTAAGACTCGTATAGGGAAGCAAGAGGATATGGTCCAGTGGAAGGAGCAAACTAACACCTTAACTGAGGTACAGGAGTTGAAACAACTAATTAAAGATGTTCAAATAGATCTCCTAAATCAAATCAGTGACCTGGAAGAAAATGTGGAAAAAGAGATGAAGGATATAAAGAAGACTCAGTGTGTCCATGCAGAAGAATTTGAAAACTTGAAAAAAACAAATGACAGAACTTAAGGGAATGAAAGGCAAATAAGAAGAGATGGAAAACAAAATGCAAATGTACAATAGCAGATTTGAAGAGAGAGGAGAAAGGATTAGTGAGCTAGAATACAAGGCATCCAAAATTCTACACACAAAAGAACAGATAGGTTCAGTTGTAAAAAAAAAAAAAAAAAATGTTCAACATCAAAGCAGGTTTCTGTTAGTGGGGTAGTATATGGGAATCCTCCGTTTTAAGCATGACTGTTTTGTAAACTCACAACTACTTTAATAAAAATAAATAAAGAACAGATAGGGAAAAAATGGAAAAATATGAGCAGGGTGTTGATGAACTGAATGACAAAATTAAGTGCATAAATATATTTGTTATGAGTTTCCCAGAAAGAGAAGAGAAGGGAAAAGGGGAAGAAAGCATAAAGGAGGAAATAATCAATGAAAATTGCACAACTCTTAGTAAAGACATAAATTTACAGGTGCAAGAAGTGCAGCATACCCCAAACAGAATAGATCCAAATGGACCTATTCCAAGGCACTTAATAATCAGATTGTCAAATGTCAAAGATAAAGAGAGAATTCTGAAAACAGCAAGAGAAAAGTGATCCATCACATACAAGGTCAGCATGATAAGACAAAGTACAGATCTTTCAGCAGAAGCCATGGAGGCAAGAAGGCAATGGTATGATATATTTAAGATACTGGAAGAGAACTACTGCCAACCAAGAATCCTATATCCAGCTAAACTGTCAGAAAACCAGACACTGACAGAGTTCATGAACAAGAGACCTGCTCTATGAGAAATACTAAAGGGAACACTACAGGCAGATAGGAAAAGACTAGAGAGAAGGTTTTGGAGAGGACTGTAGATCTGAAGATTTTCAGTAATGGGTAACTAAAAGGGTAAAAAGAAAGAAAAAGTAAAATGTCACATAAAATTAAAAATATGATTGAAGAAAGAACTGCCTTTACACTAATCACATTGTGTCAAAGGATTAAACTCCCAATCAAAAAACAGGTTGGAAGAATAGACAAAACAACAGGATCCATAATATGCTGTCTAGAAAGAAACTCACTTAAGACCCAAGGATTAAAACAGATTGAAATTGAAAAGTTGGAAAAAGATTTTTCATGTAAACAACAATCAGAAAAGAGTGGGGGTAGCTGTACTAATATGAGACAAATTAGAATTCAGATTTAAAACAACTGAAAGAGACAAGGAAGAACACTGTAGTAATAAAGGGATAATCCATCAAGAAGACATAACATTTATAAATATATACACATGAGCCAGAGTACAAAATTACATGAGACAAACACTGACAACACTGAATAGAGAAGTAGACACTTTGACAAGAGTAGTTGGAGATTTAAGTGCACAACTCTTATTAATAGATAGAACACCTAGCAGAAGATCAATAAAGAAATGGAGATTTTGGACAACATGATAAATGAACTAGACTTAACACATTTACAGAACATTGCACCCAACAATAGCAATTTTTCTCAAAATGCTTATGGATCATTCTCCATCATAGATCATAGGTTGGGTCACAAAGCAGATCTCAGTAAATTTCAAAAGATTGAAATTATACAAAACAATTTCTCAGGCCATAATGGAATGAATTTGGAAATCTACAAATGGCAGAAAGCTGGAAAATTCACAAATATATGGACCCTAAACAGCACATTCTTAAACCACCCATGGGTCAAGGAGGAAATTACAAGAGGAATCAGTAAATATCTCAAGGAAAATGAAAATGAGAACACAACATATCAAAACTTATGGGGAGCAGCAATGGCAGTGCTGAGAGGGAAATTTATTTCCCTAAGTGCCTATATTAAGAAAGAAGAGGAAAAATGAGAAATTAAATGCTCACCTGGAGAAATGAGAGAAAGAACAACAAACACAACCCAAAGCAAACAGAAAGAAAGAAAGAACAAAAATTAGAGCAGAAATACATGAAATTGAGAATATGAAAACAATAGAAAGAATTAACAGAACCAGAAGTTAGTCCTTTGAGAAGTTCAATAAAATTGATGGACCTCAGCTAGGATGACAAAGAAGAGAGAGGATGCAAATAACTAAAATTAGAATCAGCAGAGGGGAGCATAACTACTGACCCCACAGAAATAAAGGGAAGAATGAGAAGATAATATAAATAACTATATTCAAATATATTCATAGTTATATTTCTAACTAGAAAACTTAGACAAAATGGACAACTTCCTAGAAAAGCATGAACACCAACATTGACTTTAGAAAAGATATAGACCTCAACAAACCAATCACAAGTGAAGAGATTGCATCAGTCATTAAAAAACTCCCAAAAAAGAAAAGTCCAAGACCAGATGGCTTCACATGTGAATTCTACCAAGCACTCAAGAAAGAATCAATACAAATTCTGCTCAGACTCTTCAAACAAATTGAAGAGGAGGGAAAGCTACCTAATATTCTATGAAGCCAACATGCCCTAATACCAAAGCCAGGCAAAGATACTGCAAGAAAAGAAAATTACAGACCAATTCCTTTAATGACTAGAGATGCAAACATCTTCAACAAAATCTTGCAAACCAAATCCAACAGTGCATTAAAAGAATAATGCACAAAAACCAAGTGGGTTTTATTCCATTTATGCAAGGGTGGTTCAACATAAGAAAATCAATTAACATAACACACCATATCAGTGAATTAAAGAAGAAAAACTACATGATCATCTCGATTGATGCAGAAAATGCATTTGACAAAATTCAGCATCCCTATTTGCTGAAAACACTTTGAAGGATAGGAATAGAAGGAAAAATGATTGCTTATCTCTGGGTGTTGTACCATTTCTTTCTGTTCCCTTAACATTGTCAAGACCTTTGTAAGTATCCCCTTCATTAAAATATCTTTATTTGAAATTTCTGGAGTGATTTTATTATCTGCAGGGGGCCCAATGATTCTGTATTGGTACTTAGCATGGGGCCAGGCAAGAGACTCTCATTTATAATCTAACATGACTCATATTTGTCTCAAATATGGTTGTCTTCCTTGCAGAGGAAATTATGAAACTAGTCATCTATTTTGTAGAGTGGTGTCATGATTCCTGAAGTTATCATTGGTTGCAAAGCATTACAAAATACTGATAGTGCATTTGTTTGGGGAGCTTAAACTAGATACTTGATTATTATGGTTCCAGTAGAAGTTAGGGGGAGATGACTGCTGCTAAGTTGGAAAGCACTAAAATAGAAATGAAAATTATCTTAGAGCCATTGACTCAAAAGTCATGTGTGGAGCAACAAAATCATCTATGGAAGCTATAAAATATTTCTTGTGTCATACAGCTGAAGGGAAATCATGACTGAGTATCAGACTCCAAATCTAATTGTGCTGGTGAATTAAAATGCCTGTTAAGTGCACAAATCACAAATTTTCCTTAGTTTATAATATGGCTCTGATTAGAAATGAAAAGAGCCATGAGATTTAGAAAATGTCATTTAGGTTTCATAGAGAGTTGAAAAGTTTATACATTTAAATCTCCTTGAGCTTTCCTTTCAAAGAGTAATAGATACTCCTCCTCTACCTGAAGAAACTAATTTTGTCTTGTTCAAACACTTTTTAATGACTTCAAGAATAGCCATTTAGCTGAGCATGAGAATCGTGAAAGTTGCTTGGAGAGAAACTAGCTTATACAGAAAAGAAAGGCAAAATTTTGCAAATTTGGTAGAATAACTTAGAGACCTATTTTTCATGGTGTTAGACCCAAATGAAAAGTCTGGTTTGAATTGGCCAGGTTTAGAGACATGTATATTTATCCAGGATTTCATAGCTAATATTTTGGGCTAAGCACTAAGTGTCATTATCAGCCAGCTATGTTGGCTAATAAAGACTGGACTCAATTGTGTTTATTATTAAACTTAAATGTCAGAACCTATTGTTACACTGTATAGAAAAGTGTCTACATGTTGAAGGAGATGTGTATGTTAGAGTGGATTTATTTTGTACAATCTTCTCAGATACCATTTCATCATACCTTTCACTATATGAAATGCATCAGTGAGAGAAATATCATCATTCTTGAAAATCTCTATGATGACTTCCTTCTGTAGGTTACAGATGAATTTGGGAGTTGATTCAATGGAAGTGGGATTTCCAATTTCAGTGGGAATAACAGGAAAGTAGAATAATAGAAGCCTCAAGGATTTCTTCAGTTAACATAGACCTGGTCAGAAAAGTTACCCAAAACCATCCACATGGCAGAGTTTTAATCAGAGTATATTAAACTACAAGTAACTGTGCCATTGACTAATTAATCTCATTAGGCTTTGGGTGAAATATATGGACAACCTACTTTATATTGTTCCATTCTTTGTTATTATATAACGTATATCCTATATATCATATATACACATATATGATACATATGTGTCTAGATTGTATAGAGTTATACTGTGAAATTAATCTTAAAATTAGGCAGTTGTGACTGTTCTGCTATGACTGTGGCAGATACAATGTTAAATAAGCCTTTGACAGACTCCTTTAGAGGACTCTTGAATCTTAATTCTTGAAGCAAATACATACCTAGTATTTCTGACAAATCTGCATTTGAAAATCAGCTCCTGGCTTGTTGGTGAGCTCTTGTAGAGACTGAATGCCTGACCATGGGCACTGCATAAGTATGATACCTGAGATGCCCAGTATATTGTGATAACAACAAAAATATAACTGAATAGTAAAAGTAGGATTATACCATTAAATGGAGCTGGTGTGTATGTGATCAGGCAAGGGCATGTCCAGACAAACAAAATAATTATCTCAGCAGGTGACTTAGAATCTCATGGAAAATATAAATGTCTTTCAGTCAATCTCCCTCAAATCCTAACTACACTATTGTGGGAAACTCCAAGTAAAAGAAGAGAAAAAATACTCATTGTCACTGTTAATATGAGTCTACATGATATTTCAGCAGCAGCAGGCGGTGGTCTGTGACATAGCTCCACTTGGAAATGGCTATGAAATATAGGGAAGAAATAAAATCTTCTGAGAGTGCAAATCATTGAACAGCATATCTGGATATCTACTTTCTTTTGACAAATGGCTTGAGAGGCAGATATACAGTTTCATTGGAACTGTTAAAGATTGACTGGTTGATCAAAACATGGGAAGAATCTGATCTGTAGAATAGTGACCAGATCTGCAGTAGAATTATGTGGAGCCACCTCTAGAAATAGACACTGAGAATGAACATATTGATACTCAATGGGGATGCCACCAGAAGGCATTCACTGCAGAGAAGTGTGTTAGTGATCAGGAGAATTGGAAGAGCTTTCCTGGGGATTTCAGTCTCTTTCTACAGACCCACCACAACTTTATCAAAGAATCATGTGCATGGGAACAATGGTGGCTTGGACAGACTATTCATAAGTTCTCATGATAAACTTATCTTCACTGAGACTAATCTGGCTATTGCAGCTGTCGTCTGCTCAATTCCTAACAGCAGATACCCATTATGACAGCATTCTCTAAGGGTCTAGCAGTCACAAAACAGCAGAATGATTGTATTGGTCACCTCCATTTGGAGAATTCATCTGTTTCCCCTCACAGGAAAATATATTAATCCCAGATGGTAGATTGATTTTTCTCTCTCTGTAATATTTCTGCCAGCTTCATGAAATGTGGAAATGAGGAAGTTTTAGTCATCAACACAATACTGATCTTTCCTCTTTTCCCTAGGCATGTGATCTCCCTCAGTACTACTGAATAACATACTGAGTTCTATGTTGTTAGCATCCAATCTTATATTTACAGAACAGAATAGCCCTCTGCGTTCTAAGCATGATATTCCTGTCTAGAGTTCAAGTAGAAATCTAAAACTTAATACACAGAAAAAATAACTCTTAACAACCTTCCCTGATACAGTGTTAATGGGTAGCATGAACAGAATGCACCACAAGGCCAAGATGACCCTGATTCCAGTTGATTTCAAAATATGATGTGCATTGAGGAGAAAGGAAAGGTGTATATATTGTGTGGCAGTTATCTGTGTGCACTAGGCAGCCAGTGTCTGAAGCCAAAGAAGATGCCTCAGGGTACCTCCGGGCAATGGATGGCCAGCCCATTTCTCAGTGCATCTTAGTTTATTGCTGCCTTCTAATTGCAGTGGATATACTGATATTAAAGCAAAGATAAACATCTCTTCACAAAATGCCATGCAATTAATTCAAAATACAATAAAATTAATTCAACACCAATGTCAATATGGATCACACATTTTTGTAATTTAACAAATATATTTTCAGCATTTAGAAAATCTTACAAAATTTATTTTCATTTTTAGTCACATACACCGTCAAGAGGAAATACATTTTCCATCATACATATTTTTATACTTGTAGTATGTTCCAAATATATCAGATGAAAATGTACAAGAATTTCAGAATTGTTAGTAAGCATTTAGAGACCATTTATCACTTTAAAACTTTGTAAGTTAAATCTTTAAGTAGGTATGTCATTTGGGTTACAAGAGGGTAAGGACAACAAACTTTAAAAGATATGATAATTAATAAAGATTCACTAAAATATAAATGTTCGCCTTAGCTTAGAGAATTACATTTATAATATTTAATATGCCATATTCTTGGTCAAACAGGTCATCTAATATCTGGTATTCATAGCACAATGAGAATATATTGAAGACTTTACCTTTTTAGAATTTAGGGCCTGGAAAAAATACAATAATCTTATTTTCACAGTAAATATTTCTTCCTTTTTCTCACAACAATTTATACCTTTGATTATATATGATGATAAGAGATGATGAATATTAGTGATTTTTAAATTTAATGTCAACAATTAATTCTGAAATTTTCAATTGAGTGGTTGATTAAAAGATTCAAAAAATTAGTAAAATACTTCTATATGTTTTTATAGTTTTTCTCCCAAAATGATATGTTCATCTTTAAAAAGTTAATGATTCAGGGCTACTGGGTTGTAGTTTGATAGTTTCAGGTATTTACTACTAGCTATTTCAATTCATTAAAACCTAAAAAGAATTATCTATATTGTGCATGAGAGTGCCCTCCAGAGTGACCTCTTGGCTCCTTTTGGAATCTCTCAGCCACTGAAGCTTTATTTCATTTCCTTTCACATCCCCCTTTTCATCAAGAAGATGTTCTCCTTCCCATATGCTAGGTCTAGATTCCTCCCTAAGAGTCATATTCCATGTTGCCAGGTAGATTTACATCCCTGGGAGTAAGGTTCCATGGAGGGGAGAGGGCAGTGAGTGCACCTGCTGAATTGGCTTAGCTAGAAAGAGAGGTTCACATCTGAGCCAACAAAGAGGCATTCAGGGAGAGACTCTTAGGTACAATTATAAGCAGGCCTAGCCTCTCCTTTGTGGCAACAGGCTTCTCAAGGGCAAGTCCCATGATAGAGGGTTCAGCATATTAAACTGCCAGTCCTCAATGTTTGTGAGCACAACAGCAACCTTGGATGCTTGTATAGTATGTGAATAAATCTTAATAATAATTAAAAAAACACTAAAAATACATTGATGAAATTCTATTCTTGAGAAAAAGTAATGACTCACTGATTCTTTTTATTGTTTGAAAGCAGTGTCAACAACTCTCATTGCGCACAGAGAGCACATGAGAGTATTTGTTGCTAGAGGCAGAAATTTAGGCCATGATATTCTAGATAAGCTTTATAGAAATATCATGAATCTTTCCTAATGTGATGCCCTATCACAGTTATTATCAATTTATGTTCTAATCCCAGTAACATGTTGCAAGGAGAAATGTTTTTTTTTTTTTATTGAAAAAATATCATTAATTTTCTCATAACAGTCTAAGCTTCTATGATGCATCCTGACTTGTTCAGTGTAAGAGAAATCATGAATTTTACTCTTCTGAAATCCCTGCCTCCATTGAATACAGCTCACCTGCTTTATGCTCCCCAGGATTCCAGGAGTCAGCACACTGCTAGTCAGTATATCACTTAATGTTAAAAAATGAAGATATTGATTTTATGAATAGAACATATTAGAATTATTAGGGCCCCTGGGTCAAGAAAGTGGGAGGAAAAAGGTAAAGACTCCTGGAAAAGACAAAGGATGACTGGGACACACACACTACTTAATGATTTTGTGGAACTCTCAGCCCTACTGTTAGGCTAAGGTAGTGGAATGGGAAATTGGAAAAGAAGGAGGTGAAATGTTCTCACTAAGCTTTCTAATTGTGACATGTATGAACTACAGTTTCCAGGACTATCCCAAGTTCCAGACAGTGAATGTCCCAGATGGTGGAACAAAATCCATTAAAAAGTTCATAAATATGTCCTCTAAGTTCTGTTTATTTGAAGAGGGCTGACACGGGAATCTTGTGGTCAACATTACTGAGTCACTTTCTTAGTTTCCAAGTCATTATACTGTGATACTTCTTGTTTTGCATTCACTTGTGTGTGTGTGATGAAAGGATAGTGTCTCTTTTATTAGTACCAAGATAGGATGCACACAAGACTAATTTAAGACTAACTGAATGTCAATAAAAACACCTTCTTAGAGGGTCTCTGATAAAATTGGGAATCACAGCAGAAATAGTCATACAGTTAATATCTCTAATTGTTTCCCAACAGCACAGGACAGAAGTCTCTGTATTTGAAAGGCAAGACATGTTTTCTCTTGAAGTTTCCTGGTGACTGACACAGAAATAGGAAGCTTTCCTTTGCTTTGGGCTGGAAGTAAAAGTTCTGGCTTAATGACATGAATATTAGAGAAGAGGAGTGGTTCACGTAAAGGTATCCAATTCTGGAAAGGACATTCTCGGGTCTGGGGAGAAGGGTATGTAATCCTCATTCACAAGTGAACATGGTACTCTAGGTCCGGCATCAGGGATTAATTACTTGTGTGTTTCTTGTTAGTGTGTAATGAGAAAGTATTGCCATACTCCCTCACAATTGGATTGAACCACAGGAAAGATCAAACTGGTATTCTATATAATCAAGTGGAATATATTTCTGATAAACTATGGTGGTCATGAAAGCCTATCTCTTGAAATTAGATATTTTTCAAAGTTTTTCTATTTACAATAGAGACTCATGATTGTATATATACATATACAGGATTGATAAAATGGTATACGTGAAACCAAGTAACAACAGAGTATGCCTTCCTGGTAATGTGGTAAAATAAGCAAGGATAATGCTCATATTAAAATAGATTATTTTATTATTTTATGTATTAATACACATTGCCTTAAACTGATATCTTATACTATTCTAATAATTGATTCTAATGTGGTTTATATATGTATGTGTATCTAATAATATTCTAATAATTGATACTAATGTGGTATATATATTTGTACATACATGTACAATCTTTTGTGTTCCTTTTCTTTATGGAATAAAAGAATGGGACATAAATACAAATGCATATATATACTACCCCACACTCCTGTGTTCCCATGTAATTTGAGGGATAGGATTTGGTTTAGGGTTAACATTAAGGTATTTTCTTGGGAAAAACTATTAATACATGTGAATCTGAACTGTGTGCTACAACATCTTTCAGATTAAAAACATTTGAATAAGCATTCATTATAATGAGGTGGAATGAAAAAAAAATGATACAACAAAACAGCTGTCAATTAAAATACCTTCTATCAACTGAGGGAATGTTAATTCTCTAATATGCTAGAAATCAATTGCAACATTCATGAACATCCAAAAACTATAGTAATACTTGGTACCCCTTCCTCACTCTTGAATTAGATGTCTATAATTTCCTGAAAATTATGACTTATGTATGCATCTATTAATATGAGTTCATTGATTAAAAAGTGGATGAGATGGAAAAGGAACAACTAGGGCTAACTCTTTATGATTAATCCAAGGGAGATGTTATCTTGCCTATTAGAATGAATTCCTTGCCTTCTTGATCTAATAAACCCTGATAAAAGGGTATTAAAGGATGGTTTTAAGCAACCAACTTTTATTTAAAAAGCTTCACAAATTCCAAGTTCATCTTCCTCTTTACTCCCTGAATTTCAGGTATCAGGAAAGTGAATGAAGTATTATATCCACCCTTCAAGTTTTGGCTATGAAGAAAAACATAATTGAGTCTAAGATAATATGAAGGCAAGTTTAAATATAATGCAGCATTACAATATCAGAGCAAATGCTTTTAAACCAAGATGGAAATCATGACTGGAAAACTGCAAACCATGTACAAATTAACATGAAAGGTGAAGAATGCAGGGAGAAATAATACAAAACTCAAAGAAGAGAGGTTTTAAAGTGTAATAAGAATGTGAAGTTAAGGGAAAAGAGACCAAAAGTCAGATGATAAAACAGCAGGTGATAAAGTATATTTGAGAATTATAAAAATAAATTGTTAAAATAGCACTTTACTGTGGGTTTTTCAAAATGGTAGATTAGGAGAGACAGGGCAAGAAAAGTCTCTGTGAAAAACACTAGGTAAAATACAGAAAGTGCTCCAGAATACCAGTTCCAGGTGTGCACTGGCTGGACAAGGCCTGCTAAATCCACAGGGACCATGCACTTGGTGAAACTGAGAGTCTGCATTCTGAAACAAGTGAGTGAGTCTGCCAGAGAACTGGCAGCCATGCTGCAGTCAGGAGAAACTAGGGGATGGTGTTGGAAGACAGATTAGTTTAAAAACCCAACAGCTGCTGCAGATCTGGCAGTGAGAACTGTACAGTCCAGCACAATGAGAAAGGCTTCTTACAACCCAAGAACACTCCTCAGTATCTGGTGTGGGCAATACCTTTCACACACCCACAGCTAATTGTCCCAGAGCTAGGAAGGCAGAGGCCCATGAAAAGGGGGACATTACTGTGGACCCTGAAGAAATATAAAAGATCTTAATAGGATGCAATGAATAACTGTATAGCAACAAAATGGACAACTAAGATAAAATGGGCAATGTCCTAGAACACACAACCAACAGCAACTCAAGAAGATATAGAAGGCCACAACAAGCTGTCACAAGTAAAACAATTGAATCAGTCTTCAAGCATCTCCCAACAAAGAAGAGCTCAGGACAAAATGGCTTCACAGGTATATTTTATCAAGAATTCCAAGCAGAATTAGCACCAATCCTGCTCAAACTCTTTCAAAAAAAGTTGAAGAGGGAACAGTCCCCAAATCATTCTGTGTAGCTGACATCACCCTAATACCTAACCCTGAGAAAGATACTACAAGAAAATAAAACTACAGACCAATCTCTCTAATGAAAGTAGATGCAAAAATCCTCCACAAATTATTATGAATTGATTCCAATAACACATTAAAAGAATTATATACCATGTCCAAGTGGGTTTTATCTCAGGTATGAAGGGTGTTCAGCACAAGAAAATCAATTAATGTAATTCATGAAATCAACCAATTAAAAGGGAAATACCACACAATCATCTTGATTGATGCAGAATAGGCATTTGGCAAAATCCACAATACTCTCTTGATAAAAACCCTTCGAAAAGTAGGTATCATAGGAAACTCCATCAATATTTTAAAAGAAATATATGAAAAACCCACAGCTAACATCATACTGAATGGCGAGAGTTGGACAGCTTTCCCTCGAAGATTAGGAACAAGACAAAGATGTCAACCATCATCATTGTTATTCAACATTGTGTTAGAAGTTCTAGCTAGAGCAATTTGGTAAGAAAAAGAACAAAATGCACCAAATTGAAAGCAACAAATAAAACTTTCACCATTTGAAGATGACATTATCCTGTATTTAGAAAGTCCTGAAAAACTACAACAAAGCTACTAGAGTTAATAAATGAATTAGGCAATGTGGCAGCATAGAAGATCAACTTGTAAAAGGCAGCAATATTTCTATACACTAATAATGAGCTATAAAAAGGTGGTTATTATGAAAAAAATCCATTTACAATAGCAAATAAAAGAATCAAATATCTAGGAATAAACTTAACCATGGATATAAAGGATCTGTACAAAGCAAACTATCAAACTTTGCCAAAAGAAATCAAAGAAGGCCTACATAAATGGAAGGACATTCCATATTCATGGACTGGAAGATGAGATGTCATTAAGATGTCAGTGCTACCTGTGCTGGTTTGGATATATTATGCCCCTCCAAGAAAAAGCCATGATGTTTTAATCCAATCTTGTGGGATATTTGGATTAGGTTGTTTCCTTGGAGATGTGACACACTCTACTGTGGGTGATAACATTGATTACATGATTTTCATGGAGGTGTGCCCTTGCTCATTCAGTCTGGGTCTTGATTAGCTTACTGGAGCCCTATAAGAGCTAAGGGAGAAAGAGCTCAGTGCTGCAGCTGAGAGAGACATTTTGGAGATGGTTGTTGAAAGCAGACTTTTGCTAGCCCAGAATTTGCCTGGGAGAAAGTCATTTTAAAACCAGAACAGATTCTGGTACCAGGAGTGCAGTGCTTCTGAATTTGCAAATACCAAACATGTTGGAAGGCTTTTTAAATGGATAAGGGGAAATTTCTGAAAAAATTGTGAGGAGCTTGATAGAAAAGCCCTAGCTGGCTTTGAAGAGACTGTTGGTAGAAATATGGACTCTAAAGATAGCTCTGATGAAGCCTTGAACAGAAATGTTGAATGTGTCATTGCAAACTGGAAGAAAGGTGATCCTTATTTTAAAGTGGCAGAGAATTTGGCAAAATTGAGCCCTACTGTTGGATGCAAGGCAGAATTTGAAAGCCATGAGCTGGGATACTTGACTGAAGAGATTTTGACTCTCAATATTGAAAGTGTGGCCTGGCTTCTCCTTGCAGCTTATAATAAAATGCAAGAGGAGAGGGATAAGCTGAGAAATGAACTCTTGGGTAAAAAGAAACCAGAAATTGATGATCTGGAAAACTGTGGGCTTCCAGAAAGTGAAACCTCAAAGGCTACAGCCCCACATGAGGATTTAATGAAATGTGGAACCAGCCAGCCATTTCAGTAAGCTAGGATTGGAGATGGAGTAATTCAGAAATAATTTGTGGAAACTCCTGCTGTCTAATGGTTTTGACCCCTGTGTGCTTCATGCAAAACCAATAATTTTTGTGTGTGTGTTCAAGATGTATATAAATAGAGCCACTGCCAGACTGGACAGGAGGGGATGGAGAAGGGACAAATTGAAGGAAAAATGACTTCAAATGTGGAACCATGGAAACTAAGATCTGAAGCCAAGAAATGTCAGGCAAGGAGACCAAAGCAACACATGCACATGGAAAGGATGAGTTTGTCCCAGAGGTAGATGGTGGACCTTCTGCCTGGATGCTCAGGAAAAGTACTGCCACCCTAGGGCTCAAAGAGGGTGGGATACATTTCCCAGGGATTGAGGAGAGCCTGGCCATCACTGCACTGTTTGGAGAGGGGAGAGCCTTTGTCCCTGAGAAACAGAGTCCAGGTGGCACCCAGATGCTTGAGGAGGGTGGGACTGAGAAGAAGGTGGACTCCTCAATGTGTGGATATGTTGGAACACTCACCCCACCCTTTGTGAAAGCCTTTTGAAAGGGTTAGACTCCCATTCTCACAAGCCCCAAGGATACATTATTCTAAAAATGACTCTCAGACACTGGTCTAGTGAACTCTGCCCTGTGGGTTTTAGGAACTGTTTTGATCCTGTGAACCTTGGTTGCCTTTCACATTCTCCCTTTGACAATGGGAACATGTATCCTATGACTGTCCCTCCTTTTTATATTGGAAGCAGGTAACTTGTTCTAGGTTTCACATGTCCATAGCTAAAGGGGAATTTTGCATTAGGACAGATTACAACTGTAACTGATTTTGATAAGATCTTGCCCTTATCTATTGTTACTGCAATGATTTACATTTTTGTGATATTGTGATAGGATGAATGTATTTTGTATATGGAAAGATCATGTCTTTTTTGGGATCCTGGGGGTGGAATGTGCCAGTTTGAATGTATTATGTCCCACAAAATGGCATGCTCTTTGATGCAATCTTGTGGGGGCAGACATATTAGTTTTGATTAGGTTGGAATCCTTTGAGTGCTTCCATGAATATATGACTCAATAAACTGTGGGCAAGAACTTTGATTGGATAATTTCCTTGGAGGTGTTACCCCACCCATTTAGGGTGGGTCTCTTAATTGAATCACTGGAGTCCTATAAAAGAGTTCACAGACAGAAGGAGATGCTACAGCCAAGAAAGACACTTTAAAGAATGCACAGGAGCTGAGAGTGAAGCTGGAAGAGAACCTGGGATCAACAGGTGCCTGCTGAGTGCCCTCCCAGCTTACAGAGGTTTTCAGATGCCACTGGCCTTCCTTCAGTGAAGGTATACTTGTGTTGATGCCTTCATTTGGACATTTTCATGGCCCTCAGACTAATTTTGTAACCAAGTAAACCCCCTTTTAAAAAACCAATTCATTCCTGGTATTTTGCATAATTGGAGCATTAGCAAACTGGACCAACATCTTTTAAAACTGTCATATAAGTAATACAAATTGTGAATAATATTACTTCCATTGTAGTGATTTAAATGATAAAGACTAAATTTAAAATTCATAGGTAAAAATAATGACCCAAAATGTTATATACATACAACATATTAATTCTCTCAGGTAGTTCTTCAAGAGGAAAAATTAAAAATAAAGAGATCTATCTAAAATTCAATAAAGCTTATAGTTTCATTTGAATTTATTTTTCAGTTAAATAAAATATTATATTTAAAATCTTATTTTAAAAGTTCACATATAATACTAAAACAATATTTATCACACCTCCCATACTATGTATATAGTGATGAATGGTTTACACTTTGTGTTGATGATCATTTAAGAATTGCTAATGTCAAGAAAATTGTCTCTTTCTTTTCTGTCCTTAATGAATCTTTTATAATGTGTAAATTATACGTACAAGCTTACAAAATAAACATCTCTCTGGAAAAAAAAAACACTGAGAATTTATATAAGCCATAATATTATATATTTATTTAGAAAAATATTTTGATGGAATATTTGAGGACATCATATTTTTATTTCAATTCAGTAAAGAACCTAGTTTGGGGAATAAACAAGAAAGTGATTTTTATACTTGTCATATTATGGTGGTTATTTGAAAATAAAACATTTACAAAAGTTAAATTTTTCTTTAATAACAGAGAGAAAATAGTATCTTTTTTTGTTCCTTCCTATTAAGGGAGACTTTGCTCACATACCAGGACTTCAAGCTACAAGGGGCTGTGTAACTTGGGGGTCAGGGTAAGCCTGGGGGCCTGCAGGTGAGGAGCCAGGTGAGCCAACAGCTCCCTGTCTGCTGCTGAAAGCTCATCCCCAGGGTTTGGCACATGCTCCCTCTTTGAGTCAGGAAGGTGAGGGCTGAGGGGTCTGCAACCTCCTTGAGGAGCTGGTCATAGCCCAGTCAGGGGGTGGTGTGAGAGGGTGAGGAGGTGTGGGTGTGGGAAACAGGGTCTGAAGTTTCTCCTCTCCTTCCTGCATGCATGAGATGGGGGCCTGGAACACTAAGCTCCTGCAGAGATGAACACTGTCAAGGCACACTGCGTTAAAGTATGCATGGATGTGGGAATGTAGCTGAAGGACTGTTTTCTGTTATTATCCTTGAGATTAAGATAAAAACCATTTGCAGACTGATGTAAACAACCATGGAAAAATGTCTACGTGCACAGTAAAGCATTACTCTACCCTGAAAGCATAATACATAAGGGTCTTGGGAATGGGACAGACACACTAACCCAACAGGTGGTGTGTCCCCTGCTCCCAGTCTCTCAAAGATTTTTTGTCTCGAATTTTAATTTCTGCATCACCCTCCGGCAACAAGTGGTACCCAACGTGGGGTTTGACTCTCAAAGCGGCTTGTCCACTCTGTTCAGGGGAAGGCTCATTGAATTGACTGAGGTGTGTGATATTGGCACAGGAACTTGGGTGGAGCAGAGGCCTCACCACGTCCTCAAAGGTAAGGACACTCCCGAGCATTTTGTAAAGCAGGGTTACCATGGGAAATGGAGACAGCACGACCAAGTATCGACCTTATGTCTGTCTCCTCTGTCAGCTCTTGAAAGCTGGTAGTGCTAAGGCTAATAAATCTCATATTCTAGAGCTCTTGCAAATTGTAGAAAAGTATTCCTCTTGGTTTCCTTCTCTTGGCTCCCTGGAATCTAGTGATTGGGATAAGGTGGGTAAAGAGTTAAAAAAATTGCATACACAGGGTGTCCCTTTGCCAGTCACTATTTGGTCCACTTGGCCCTTAATTAAGTCAGTTTTAAAGCCCCTCCCAAAGGAGGATAAGGAGGAGAATAATGATAATAATCCAACTGATCCAGAGGGTGAGGATTCTCTCCCCCTTAAGCCACACTCTCCATCACCCTCTGCTCCTCCACCTCAATTTAAGGAGCTTCCACCACCTCCTCCTGCTGCCCCACCTGCACTGGAACAAAAACCCCCAGCTATCTTCTATTCAACAAGACACTTTAAATTTGGAATTTGGGAAACTGATCAACTATGTCCTTAAAAAGGAACATAAATTAGGAAGCCAAATATCGGTCTCAACCTTAATAACCTGGGGGCTGGTTCCTACTGCCCTGTGTCCCCTTCAGCCCAGAGCTCCCCCTGAGGAGTCTGAAAAAAAAAAAAAAGGATGTAATTAAAAAGGAGGAAAATTGACTGCCTCTGCCTCCTCCACCTTTGCAAGACCAGCAACACAAAAAACAAATTCCTATTCCTAACAATTCTCCACGTCCTGTAATGGAACAATGTAGCACCTATACATTCCATTAATCCCTGACAAAAAATTATTTTTTACTGTTTCAAAATGCATTAACTAAAGTGTTTTAAATATTTAGCATTATTCTAACAAGTTTAATTTTAATGGTAATAGCATGTTGTGTAAAAGGTATAAAAAATGTTTTCCTAATTAAAAGGAAAAAAAAAATAGCTTTGTTCTAAATGGCTGAGTGTTTAAGAATGTAGAATGAAGCCTGAATGAATACAGGAAGTTGCAGGTTTGTGAAGTAGGAAATTTATTTCTATAGTCTAAGTTAAATAATAGATACAAAACGCTGTAAAAAGTTTGTGGAAAAAATTATTTCTGTGGTCAAAATTAGAAAATAGTAAAAACTAGTGAGAATGCTTAAAAATGGAATCTCACAACTTAAAAAAAAAGAGTGGTTTTGTAAAACAAAATAGCATTAAATATTCTAACCACCAGCTAAAGCATTAATTAATATTAAATGTTGTATGTATATGCATAATAATTCACAAAATATACTCCTGCTGTTTTACTATCAACCCAGCCACTCTCTTCCTGCTTCTCCTATCCTACTTCTCATCATAATAATCTTATGTTGTAAAATGTTTGCTTAAAAACAATTTCCAAATCATTTTGGTAAGTTTTAAAATGAATTTTTTTAAATGTGCTTTTATTAAAAGTTTCCTTAGATTATTAAAGTATTATTTCTTAGTAAAGGTTATAAAAATGATTTCCTGAATGACCAATGTAAAAAGCAAAAAATCTGTTTTGTCAAAATAACTTCTTGCATTTCATATTAACTTTATCATCTCCTGCGTAGTTTAAAAATATTGTCTTCTCACTTTTAAAAGAGCTAAGTCTTTTCCTTAACTTGAGTTAAATAACAACAACAAAAAAAAACTGTTCCAAACCTAACAGCTTTTAACGTTTTGCATTCTCAAGGTGAAGCCCTAAAAGATATCTTTTTATTCCCAATTTACAAAGAATTTGTTCATTCACCTTGAAAAAAAAAATGAAGTGCTAAAAATGATTACACTCATAAGTTGCAAAAAAAATTTTAGACAATGTTATAAAAATTGAAAACTTCTAACCTTTTTTGATTACTGATGTGCTTAATATCAAACAACAATGTAGTAATGCTAGTTATAAATTTAATTATTTTTAAAGTATTATCTGTCACAAAAACAGCCAAATTTCCTTGTAAGTTACGTTGTCTTAATCTAATACTTTTCTAAATGTGCTTGCAATTAGCTATAGTCAGAGCTTCATCTTCAACAACAGAGAAAGACTTTTAAAAAGAAGCAAAATAACTCTGCCATGCTTTATCAGCAATTGTAGTAAAAAAATGATCAATTCTGCCATCAAAGTTCCTTAAAAACAGAAAACCACATGAGGAAGGTGGGAACCTGAGCCTCTAACTCTCCATCTATAGAGCAACCATCTGTCTCTATTAATTACAGATACTTCAATGCATCAGGCTTCTGAATAAGCCCTCACTGATGAGTGTTTCTGTGGCTATGCACAGATCTGCTGCGTTGGGCTGTGAAAAGGGGTGCACTGTTCCAGAAGCCTCCAGAGAAGTGAAGCCTGAGGCAGGGGTCCTGCTGTGCCTGATCCCCAGGGTCTGAGGTCCCTAGTGGCCAGGAGAGGGTGGGGCTGGGTTGGTCCCATCCCATCTCAGGCCTCTGCATGTACATCTCAGAAATTACTGTTTACTTTGAAAGCAGACAACAGTCCTGACAGGGCAGCCCAGACTGGACAATGCTCATGGCTGCATTTCCAGCATTTCCAGAGCCCAGTGTGGGCCTGGCAAGGGATGGAGGGGTGAGGGTGCTTCAGAACATCCTCAATGTTAACACTGGGCATTTTCTAATATGATGTTTAACACATCCATGGTGACTCTTTAGAGAGCAGCTGTACTTATGAGAGTTCATTAATGACTGTTCTCAAAGCTCTGAGCAAATCTGCACTTGTCATTGTGTTCAAGTTCATGTCCACAGCTGCTCCATTGGCCTTCACATATGCAATGTTATCAGGCTGATCAGCAAACATGGGAACTCCCACCATAGGGATCCCATGATAAATAACTTCATAGATCCCATTTGTTCCATCGTGAGTGACAAACGCTTTTGTTTTGGGATGACCTTGTTTAGGGGTGGGGGGGTGACAAGTTGGAGAGACTTTCATTATATTATTTTTACATTATTTCAGAGGCAGCAGGGAAAGAAAAAACAGCAGAATTAATCACTCAAGAATGAAGCATTTTCTATAAAACCTAAGCAAGTGTTACATTTCTAACATAGAAAATTGCAGCCTGGATAAGACTGACTTAACACCTTTGCATGGTCAGGAAGGTTTTACTGGAGAGATGCTATCTTAACGGAGCCTAAAGCTTGAAGTGTAATTAACACACATGTAAGTCAACCAGAGGTAAATGAATTTATAAAATTGATGGGCAATTATTTTATTATATGTACTTGAAAACAGGAACTAAGTGTGAAACTTAGCAATTATTAAATATGTCTTTAATTTCTTTGCTATTAAATAGTTACTCAATTTGTCCCTCATGCAATTTTATAGCTTTTCCTCCTCATAACCTTACCAAGAAGATCACTCTGGGGCATCCAATCACAGAGCTGAGTATTGGCTCCTAATGAGGCTGGTTTCTTTCCTTTGTATCTCCATAAAACCTGTGGGAGGAAATGAATTTATTTTGTAAGTAAAACCCAAAATGATAGCATTTAAGGCTTCAGATCCATTTAAAAATCACATAACCACAGTTCTTATCCTACATAAGGTGATATATGAGAAGGGGTTATAAAATGGGTTCTTTGCAAACAGTGAAAGAATTAGTAGGATTGTTTGAACACATCTTATTATTTAATGGATTACTAAAGTTCAATTAGGTATAGTATTTTTATATACTATAGCTATTTTTTAACGTAATTTAAAATATTTGGGTAGTAAGATTATAAGTGAAGAATGATAAAATAAATTAGTACTGGTTTACTCAAAGCACAGATAAATTTCTGCAGAAAACAAGAATTTGTAAATTTAAGTCACTGGGTCATACACAATCTGATGTTCCAATTTTAGTGATTTTTCATAAAATCATTTTGACAAATATAATTTAAGACTTTTGGGTAATGGGATTATAGGAGCCGTGTTAGAAAAGAAAAAGAACATTTTAATCAGTGTTGGGCATTAAAATTTATTGAAGGCAATATATTTTTTTGTAAATTTATGTCACTTGCTACTGCCCCATGCTCACATTTCAAATTTAATGTTTTTAATAAATGCAAGTTGTTTCATATTTTCTGTGTTTCATTTGCATGAATGGTTTCCTTTCTTTCCCTCTACCTTAATCCCACCTTTCCTCTCTTCTTTCTTTCATTCCTTCCTTCCTTGTTCCCCTCTCAGCTTTCTTTCTTTCCTGCTTCAATTCCCTTATAATCTTTAAAATAATTTAAGCAAGAATGAAAGCAGAGATTTGCCTTCATTCCATTGTTCAGTGAAGTTTCTTATTAAGACATGAACCTTTTCTTACATGCTTTTTACTCCTTGGAAAGTCTGTTAGACTAATTTCAGGTTAAATAATAAAGAAAGATATAGATGATCTATACCATTAACTGAAGATATTTAAACACAAATTCTCAGTTTTAACATACTCAATTAGCCTGTTTGTTCTCATAGAATTTCACGTACTTTAACAAAATATAGAAATAAAAAGAGCCCTTAGATATTCCATGAATAGCAGTATCCAAACTGTTGAAATTTAGAAATGCAGTAGCAACAATTTAATATTAACTGAATAGAAA
Organism: Choloepus didactylus; assembly: GCF_015220235.1. Classification (NCBI taxonomy): domain Eukaryota; kingdom Metazoa; phylum Chordata; class Mammalia; order Pilosa; family Megalonychidae; genus Choloepus; species Choloepus didactylus. The sequence continues at coordinate 73,509,896 of NC_051309.1, forward strand.
TAAAAGGCATATTGATTTATGATAAGGTTAAGATTTTACATGATTTTTGATTTTAGAGAACTCTATGCAGAAAGATTAAATGATTCTAGACTGCTACTTTTAACCCAACCATACTTAGTTAAAATCTTAAGAATGCCTAGAGATGTACAGTACATTCATGAAAATAGTCCTCTCCTCTTTTAGCCATTTTAACACTCTCTTTCCCAGAACTTGGAGCTAAAATATCTCAGAACTTTTGTAAGCTGTGAGCCCAGGCCTTATTTTCAATTACTGAAATGATAGTGGGAGCCTAATGCTTGCATGTCTATTGCTTTAAAATACATGATTAAAAAACTACATATTCCAGTAATTTTGAGACTGAATAGACAAATGATCAAATTTTCCTAAATACACTATATTATTATTTACTGAATTTTTACTTAATACTCTCTCTAGTTATGAATATTCTATTATTAGTTCCCACATTCATCTCAGAGGAGCACTCATGACCACACTCTCCTTGCAATTGTGATAGCAGCCTGTGCTGACTTGGAGCTATGCACCTCAGAGACACATGTTCTTTACCCATTGAGTGGGGGTGAACCCACTATAAACAGGACCTTTTGATAAGGGCATTTCATCTATGGTGTAGCCAATCTATGCAGGATGGGCCTTAATCCTATCACTAGAACCCTTTATTAGCAGAATGAAATTCAGAGAGAAAGTGGGAAAACCACAAGAAGAAGTTGGAAGGCAATGGAACCCAGAGAAACCAGGAGAAGCTACCATATGCATTGCCATATGATAGAAAGGCTAAGGATCAAGAATCACCAACAGCTAGCTCCAGATGCCTGCAATTTGGGAGAAAAGCATCACTTGATGATATCTTTATTTGGAATTCTAGCCTCAAAATCATGATCTGATAAATTCCCGTTGTTAATCCAAGTCATTGCATGGTATTTGTTTTCACAGCAGGTATCTAAAAGAATATTTGATACCAGCAAGTAAGTTGCAGCTATTACAAATACCTAAAATGTGGAAATGCCTTTGGAATTGGGTAATGGGTAAAGGCTAGAAGAACTACGATGCATTTCTTAGAAAAATCCTAAAATGCTTCAGAGACTTTTGGTAAAACTTGGATGAGGCCTTAGAAGGAAAGGATGACTATGCTATTGGACATTTAAAGAAAAGTGGTCATTTTTAGGAAACCAAAGCAATGTCCACAAGATAAGCAGTTGAACTAACCTTCTGTGGAATCTGAGCAAGGGCAGGGGCAATGAGATTGGCCTTTTCTTCTGTGAGGTTTCTGACCATTGATTCAAGAGAAAACACATCATCTTCAACTGAGCTCTGGACAAATTCTTCCATTTCCTGCAGGAAAAAAAAAATCTCTGTTACAAATGCACAGCATCAAAGTAAAGAAAATAAATGTCACCTACATTTCTTAACTTGAAGATTCAAGCAACCTGTAAAAACCATTTTTAGAAAAGCTCTATTAAAAGTAGAAGCATCTAATTTCTTTAGGAAGAAATATATCCTGATACTTATGGCTTAAATATACAATCAGTGATTATTAGGAAAAGTACTGAATGAAATGATTATACAAAAGCAATAGGTGATAAAGGGGTAGCTCTTTTCCTGGTTAATAGTGTTATCCCCCAGTTTTAAATTTACCAAACAGCTGAGTTGTTTGTAAACTTGTAAAAATATTACTTGGAAGCAAGCCCAAGGAAGTGTCCTGAAGTGGGCTTCTGGAATTATTAGCAATCTATTTTTCATCCAATAAATTCTTACCAAATTTAGCATCTTTTATGAAAAAAGAGAGACTGCTCCATCTCTGTGTTCCTGCAAAAGAAAGTTTTATTCTACTCATTCCTGCAGGTTTTTATAGTATAAAAGGTAGTCTCCTATGTGACTGTTTTCAGGTATTTCAGGGAAGGTACATTTTTTCTAAAGCCATAAGGTGTGATTACATCTTTGATCTCAAGGGACAATGTCTTTGGGGCTAGACCGGAGAGAGCAGGAGCAGGAGCAGGAGACAGGAGCATGGAAGGGGCCTGGCAAGGAGCCCTTATCTAAATTGCTGCCTGCCTTCAGGCATGCAGTGCTTTGGCCTTTTCCCAGCCTGGTACCCACCTTCAGGCTTCCAGAGTTTGGGAAGTGGCCCCACTGTATAGTCTATCTAGCCAGGGAAACTTCCATATCTCCACATCTCCCCCATTTTTATTGTGATTACAATTTGGTGAAGTGTGCCAGTTTGAATGTATTATGTCCCCCAAATGCCATTATCTTTGATGTAATCTTGTATGGGCAGACTCTATCAGGGTAGATCAGATTGTAATTCTTTGAGTGTTTCTTTGGAATGCACCCCACCCAGCTGTGGGTGATGACTCTGACTGGATAATTTCCATGGAGGTGTTGCTCCACCCATCCAGGGTGGGTTTAAGTTGATCAGTGGAGCCATATAAATGAGCTGACATAACAGAAGGAACTAAGTGCAGCTGTGAGTGATGCTTTGAAGAGGAGCAAGCTTGTTAGAGAGGAACATCCTGGGAGAAAGCCATTTTGAAACAAGAACTTTGGAGCACATGCCAGCCATGTGCCTTCCCAGCTAACAGAGGTTTTCCGGATGCCATTGGCCATTCTCCAGTGAAGGTACCCGATTACTGATGTGTTACCTTGGACACTTTATGGCCTTAAGACTAACTGTGTAGCCAAGTAAACCCCCTTTTTATAAAAGCCAATCCATCTCTGGTGTTTTGTATTCCACAGCATTAGCAAACTAGAACAGATTTTGGTACCAGAGAAGTGGGATGCTTTTGCTGCTGAGTTTGCAAATACCAAACATGTTGGAGTGGCTTTTTAAATGGATAAGGGGAAGATTCTGAAAGAATTGTGAAGAGCTTCATAGAAAAGGCTTAAACTTCTTTGAAGAGATTGTTTGTGGAAATATGGACTCTAAAGATACTTCTAATGAGGACTTGAGCAGAAATGATGAATGTGTTGTTGCAAACTGGAAGAAAGGTGATCCTTGTTTAAAAGTGGCAGAGAATTTGGCAAAATTGAGTCCTCATGTCAGATGGAAGGAAGAATTTGAAAGTGACAACCTGGAATACTTAGCTAAGGAGATCTCCAGACTACATATGGAGGAGGTACCCTGGCTTCTTCTTGCAGCTTATAGTAAAATGTGAGTGGAGAGAGATAAACTTAGAACTGACCTCTTGGGTTCAAAGAAACCAGAAGCTGATGGCTTGGAAAATTATGAGCTTCCAGAGGGTGGAATTGAAGAAGCTACAGCCCAACATGAGGATGTTACCAAACATGGAACCCAGCCACCATTTCAGTACAAGCCAAGATTGGAGATGGAATTATCCAGAAAGGATTTGTGGGAAGTCCTATTGTCTGACGGCTTTGACCCCTGTATGCTTCATGCGAAGCCAACAGAATTTTTGTGAGATCTTCACAGACAGAGCTGTTGCCAGTCTGGACTGGAGGAGACAGACAAGGAACAAACAGAAGGAAAAAATTTCTTCAAAGACAGAGCCATGGAAGTTGAGGTCTGGAGTCAAGAGGTCTTGGGCTGGGAGAGCGGAGCAGCCCACACGCATGGAAAGGGTGAGTTTGCCCTGGAGGTTGAGGGTGGGCCTTCCACCTCAATGCTCAAGAAATGTCCTGCTAACCCCAAGCCCCAAAGAGGGTGGAGCACATTCCCAGGGAATTGGGGAGAGCCTGGCTGCCACCCCACTGTTCTGAAGGGGTTGACCATGTGCCCTGGAGATGGAAGGGAATCCGGGAGCTGCCCCGATGTTTGAGGAGGGTGGGGCCGAGAAGGTGCTCTCCCCAATGTGTGGATATGTTGGAGCACTCACCCAAGCATTTGGAGAGGAAAGGGCTGCTGAAAAGGCCCTTAGGAAGTGTTAGACTCCCACCCTCTCAAGCCCCAAGGATGCAACCTCATTCTCTAAATGACTCTCAGACTTTGAAATCTAATGAGGTTTGTCCTGTGGGTTTTAGGAACTGTTTTGGTTCTGTTAACCCTGTTTTCCTTACTGTTTCTCCTTATGGCAATGGGAATGTTTATCCTATCACTGTCCCTCCTTTGTATATTGGAAGTATATAACTTGTTCTAAGTACACAGATCCAAAGCTAAAGCAGAATTATGCCTTAGGACCTACCACATCTGTAATTGATTTTGATGGGATCTTGTACTTAACTTTTGTTACTGAAATGATATAAGTTTCTGTGATATTGTTGTGGGATGAAATGTATTTTGTATACGGAAAGATAATGTCATTTTGGGGTCCAGGGGGTGGAATGTGCCAGTTTGAATGTATTATGTCCCCCAAACACCATTATCTTTGATGTAATCTTGTATGGGCAGACTTTATCAGGGTAGATCAGATTGTAATTCTTTGAGTGTTTCTTTGGAATGCACCCCACCCAGCTGTGGGTGATGATTCTGATTGGATAATTTCCATGGAGGTGTTGCTCCACCCATCCAGGGTGGGTTTAAGTTGATCAGTGGAGCCATATAAATGAGCTGACATAACAGAAGGAACTAAGTGCAGCTGTGAGTGATGCTTTGAAGAGGAGCAAGCTTGTTAGAGAGGAACATCCTGGGAGAAAGCCATTTTGAAACAAGAACTTTGGAGCACATGCCAGCCATGTGCCTTCCCAGCTAACAGGTTTTCCGGACGCCATTGGCCATCCTCCAGTGAAGGTACCTGATTACTGATGTGTTACCTTGGACACTTTATGGCCTTAGGACTGTAACTGTGTAGCCAAGTAAACCCCCTTTTTATAAAAGCCAATCCATCTCTGGTGTTTTGCATTCTGCAGCATTAACAAACCAGAACATGTAGTAATATAAAACTCATTTATAGGGATATCATGGGGGTTCTGGGAATGGGTGCCACATCTTCTTAGGCTGGTTCATCCACACTGGAGCAGCTTTGGGAGGTATCTTTTTTGTACAGTTGTTATAGTGCAGCATCGTTGGTTCTCTGGGAAACAGGATGATGGGCTCCAGGGTTTCACTGTGCTGTTTTGTTTTGTTTTTAAAATAACTGAGCTTATAATTAGCAGTACTACATTGTTGTTTGATGTTATGCTTATTAGTAACCAAAAGAAGTTTAGAAGTTTTTAATTTTTATAACATTGTTTAAGCATTTTTTTCTGCAATTTATAAGATACTGCATGAATGTAATCATTTTTAGTAGTTCATTTATTTATTTTAAGGTGAAAGAATAATTTTTTTTGTAACTGTTGGGAATAAAAAGATATTCTTTAGGGTTTGACCTTGAGAAAGTAAAATGTTAAAAGTTATTAGGTTTGAGACAGTATATATATATTTTTTTATTTAGTTAAAGTTAAGGAAAAGACTTAGCTTTTTTAAAAGTGAGAAGACACTATTTTCAAAGAACCAAGGACATGATAAACTTAACATATGTTGAGTGCAAGAAGTTTTTTTGATAAAAGAGACTTTTTGCATCCTAAACTGATTACTTAGAAAAACACTTTTGTAAGCTTTTATTAAGAAATAACACCTTAATAATTTAAGGAAAGCTTTTCTTAATGAAAACAGCAGGAGACCTTAATGTGAGGAGCTTGCAGTATGGTGAGGAATGTTTATATTTTGTGAATTATTAGGCACATACTCACAAAATTGAATATTAATTACTGCTTTGGGTGGTGGTTAAAATATTTAATGCTATTTTGTTTTATAAAACTACCATTTTTTTTAAGTTGTGAGGTTCTATTTTTAAGCAGTGTTATTACTAGTTTTTACCATTTTTAAACTTTGACTACAGAAATAACTGTTTTCACAAACTTTTTACAGCTTTTTGTATTGATTTTTCAACCTTGACTACAGAAATAAATTTTCCATTCTACAAACCTTCTATACAACTTTTTATATTCATCTAGGCTTCATCCCACATTTTTATCTATCCAGGCTTCATTCCACATTTCTCAGTTATTTGGGACAAAGCTACTTTCCTTTTCCCCTTAATTAGAAAAACATTTTTATACCTTTTATACAACATGTTATTATCAACAAAATCAAACCTGTTAGAATGATGCTAAATATTTAAAACAAAACATTCTTTACAGAGAGAGGGAGTTAAAGTTTTTATTATCAGATTTCTCAGTCGAGATATTATTTTATGACACTGGTTTTTCACATAAATGCAAACCTTGAAAACTGCACAAAATTTAAAAGGAGAACTACAAATTTGGGGTTGAAGTTAGTGGGGCTCAAACCCACTGAGTTTGCATGCATGAACCTTGGATTAACTTAATTACCTTTACAACATAATACACTAATTGAAATAAAAGAAAGCAAAGTAAAGACAATGAACAAAAGATTACACACTTACCCAGCACAGGGAAAGTGTGAATTGCAAAGCTACCTTAACTCAGATGCATTTGGTGTTTGTCTGTGGCAGGCACTTTTATCTGGACTTCCCAGTCCTGGTACTCTAGGAAAAATTTCTGGGCAGCTGTTTAATCATAATGGGGCAAACAAAATCTCTGGCTAATGCTGCCTTGTGAAGACAGCATTGCAAAACTGGTGTGGCATCTCTAGGGAGGGAAGGCAGTGGTGGTGGTGATAAAGGAGGAAAAGGAGGGAGCAAGGCTATAGTCATTTTCCCACCACCTTAGTCAGCTGGAGGTATGGGGACTGAGGACTTGGGAGGTGGGAGACCTTTATTGGAGAGAGCAGTGGTCTCTTTCTCAGATACCTTAGTTTTCAAAGCCTCAGTTTTGGCAATATGAAGAGGGGCCAGGGCAGTGCAAATAAGAGCACATGTAGTAAATATTTTATAGGAAACTTTTTGTCCTTGCTTAAAGTGGTGCTCTAAATTTCATTCAATGCGCTCCCACACATTTAAGTCTCATGTGCCTTTCTCAGGAAACCAAGGGTTATTTTGAACAACATTATACAATAAAGAGTACAAATTATTTTCTGAAACAGAAGCTCCACTAGCCTGCAGCAGCCATTGTAAAATTAACATATATGTTAGCGGGGGAACATTGAGCAACTGACCCGTATTGTTGCGTGGCTGAAACTTCTGACTTACCATGAGACAACTTGCTTGTACTTACTGTGCAGCTTCCAAATGTTGTGGTCAGGACTAGAACACCTCACATGGGGCACCAATTGTGAGAGAAGGGAGCCTACTCTGTCTCTGTGTTCTTGCAAATTAAAGTTTTATTCTACTCATTCCTACAGGTTTTTATAGCATACAAGGTAGTCTCTTATGTGACTGTTTTCAGGTATTTCAGGGAGGGTACATTTTTTCTAAAGCCATAAGGTGTGATTACATGTCTTTGATCTCAAGGGATAATGTCTTTGGGGCTAGATGGGAGAGAGCAGGAGACAGGAGCCTGGAAGAAGCCCAGGAAGGAGCCCTTATCTAAATTACCACCTGCCTTCAGGCATGCAATGCTTTGGCCTTTTCCCAGTCTGGTGTCTGCCTTCAGGCTTCCAGAATTTGGGAAGTGGCCCCACTGTATAGTCTTTCTAGCCAGGGAAGCTTCGATGTCTCCACAATCTTTCCTTTCAGACAGAGTTTCCAGATTATTTTTTCTCAAGTTTACATTTTCCCTGATTAACTAGGCTAAGGAGAAATTTGTTAGAAATGAAATACATAATAGCATATTTAAAAGACAATAATAAGGTTAATGCTGCTATACCACAAAAAAATACTGTGAAACAATGCTTCTTTGTCTTCCCAATATATAAAACTCCCACCTGAGTAGAATACTGGCCTCATGCCTTAATTTCAGCCTTATCCCATAACTGACGTTATTCCGTGTGTCACCACTTGCATTTGCAAGTTTGGCACTTTAGCCTCTGGGTTTAGAGTCATTCACATCATAAAAGATATGAATGCCATCCTCTAGATGTGTGTCATATTCCCTGTGCAACTGGTTGTAGCCTCTCTGGAGTTATCATGTTTCTCAATTTACAGTTGTTATAGTTATTGGGGGAGAGGTAATATATGAGGTGAAAGCAGAGTGCCATTTCTCAGATTGCTTAACATTAGGGGAACATCTCTGAAGGCCCATAAATTGGTGTTTACTATTCTGATTCATCTATTCCAAACAAATGTCTGTGTGTGTTTGATGTGTGTTTATATTTATGTGTTGTATACAAATGTATATAAAACATCCATATGTGCCAGTTGAATTTTGAATATTTATTTCAGTATATCCTAGTGTTACTTTTATTTTTGAACTCACAGTGTTATTTTTAGTTTATGTATACATTGACTGACATAAATCATTCAGAAAAGTAATAATCCATGACTGATATTCAGACTGCCCAAACTTCTACATCAACAGGCAAATTGAAATTGAAAGGGATTAATTTTTCCCCTCTTGTATCAATTATCTGATTTTTTTTTGAAATCATGAGATTCATGTGGTATATTTGTATGTAATGGCAGTAGATGGAAGTAGGAGACTGGGGTGGTGTGTGCTGGTTTGAATATATATCCCCTAGAAAAAAAAAAAAAAGCATATTCTCTAAAGCAATCTTGTGATTACAGATATTAATTTTTTGATTGAGTGTTTCCATGGAGATCTGACTCAATCAACTGTGGGTTAGACCTCTGATTAAAATATCTCCATGGCACTAGGGATCCCACTGATACTTGGAGATGCAGACAGAAGGACAGAAGGAGATGCTAAGCTAAGAGATGCTAGCCCAGAGTTTGCCAAGGAGACAGTAAGAGAAGACCCCCAGACACTTAGAAATGCCCTGGAAGAAAGAAGCAAGGATGCACAGGAGCTGAGAGAGAAGCTGAAACACAGCCAGGGATCAAGAGACTAGAAGATGTCAGCAACCTGCCTTCCCAGCAGACACAGGTGTTCCAGACACCACTGATCATTCTTCAGTGAAGGTATACCCTTGTTGATGCCTTAGTTTGGAGACTTTTATGGCCAAAGAATGGTAAGTTTGTAACCAAATAAATCCCCTTTAGAAAAGACAACCCAGAAGGTGGGGCAAGATGGTGGAGTGGTGAGGTGTAGGTTGTGGTTATTCCTCTGGGACAGTTGGTAGAAAGCCGGGAACTACATGGATTGGACACCACAGAGGAATTTGAGATTGGTCAAACTTCATACAACAGTCACAAATGTGTGGAACAGCTGAGATCAGCAAAATCTCTAAGTTCTCCTGGCCAGGGGGCCAGTGCCCCTCCCTGACAGGCACAATTCTGAGGGAGGAGGGGACATTGGTGCTGGGAACTTGGAGGGAGAACAAAAGCTGCAACCTTAGATGCAGACACCAGAAAACCTGGGTGCAGTCAGCCCAGAGGAGAGGAGATAGGGTTAGCAAAACAGAAAAAAATAAAATAGGAAACAAAATAAAAGCAAAGACTTTTGGAGTCAGGTGAACATAACACAGAGAAGGTCAGAACTCAAACAGATTAAGACACATATGCAAATCCAGGGAGGTAGAGCCCATGTCTGAAAAGTCAGCTTCTCTGCTTTCTTGAGTGTTCCTTAACTGCCCACAACTCCCGGTCTTTTAGAATTTCAATAGTGCATTAGATTTGCAAGGACTGGAAATAGTCCAAACTGTGCCCTTTTAAAAAATATATATATATTTTTCTCTTTTTGTAAAACTATTACTCTAAGAAGCCCACCACAGGAAGCCTCAAAGACTTGCAATTTGGGCCCAGGCAAGAGCAGAGCTAAGATAACTCTGAGAGGAAAAGCAAGAAGTCTAGTGGCAAAGAAAATTCTCTAAACACCATAATTTTCCAGCTGTTCTTGGAACTCAGATCCCAGGGGTTGGAATTCAGTAATTAGCTTCAGCCAGCTATGCCCCCAAAAGGGTTATGGTCACCAGGAGAACTAAAGTCTCCATGAAATTCATGAAATTTACACTGGTGGGGAACTGTGGGCTGGCAAGTGCCACCTGCTGGACAGCATAGGAGAAGAACAAAGTCTAAAGACTCACAGGAGGAACTCATTCTCAAGGAAATTCCATACCCTCCTCCTGAGACCTGGGCCTCTCTGGACTTGGCAAATCTGACTGGGGCTGATCATATCTGTGGAGATCACTGCACAAAAAGGCTATATAGAGACAGGGCTAGAAACAGAAAAACAAGAGGTGAAAAACCTTGATCAACTAAACAGAATCTAAGTTTAAGGTCTAGAATAAGCCGAACTAAACACCAAGGGTTACAGAACAAAGCCAAACAATAAGAAAATCCTACGTAAAAGTAAAAAGAAGCTCCAGAATAAACTAATCAAGAAAGTCAGATGCCTAGACAGCTTAAGATAATGAGCCATACTAGGAAACACAAAAATAAGGATCAGCCAAAGGCTAATAGTTCTACTGAGGTAAAGGAGTTGAAGCAATTTTGCTAAATCACTTCAATGAGCTGAAGGAAAAACTAATTGAAGATGTTCAAACAAATCTACATCAATTCAAAAATCAAGTCAATGAACAGAGGGAAGACATAGCAAAAGAGATGAAGACTATAAGAAGGACAATGGATGACCATAAGGAAGAATTAATAAACTTGAAAAAGCAAATGACAGACTTATGGGAATGAAGGGCATACTGGAGGAGATGAAAAAGACAATGGAGGGAAACAACCATAGATTTGAACAGACAGAAGAAAGGATCAGTGAATTGGAAGATCAGAACTCTGAATTCACACACATGAAAGAACAGATGGTGAAAAGAATGGAAAAATATGATCAGGGTCTTAGGGAGCTGAATGACAACATGAAACACACAAACATATGTGTTATGGGTGTCCCAGAGGGAGAAGAGATGAGAAAAGGGGCAGAAAAGATAATAGAAGAAAGAATCACTGAAAATTTCCCAATTCTTATGAAAAACAGAATATTAGAGATTCAAGAAGTACAGCACACCCCAAACAGAATAGACCTCAATAGACCTACTCCAAGACACTTACTGATCAGATTGTCCAAAGTCAAAGACAAAGAGAGAATTCTGAAAGCAGCAAGAGAAAAGCTATCCATCACATACAAGGGAAGCTTGATAAGACTATGTAGATTTCTCTGCAGAAACCATGGAGGGGAGAAGAGAGTGGTACAATATATTTAACATACTGAAAGAGAAGAACTGCCAACCAAGAATTTTATATCCAACAAAACTGTCCTTCAAAAATGAGGGGGGGATTAACATATTTTCAGACAAACAGACACTGACAGAGTTCGTGAATACAAGACCAGCACTACAGGAAACTAAACAGAGTGCTACAGGCTGATAGGAAAATACAGGAGAAAAAGGTTTGTCAAAGAGTGTGGAAATGAAGATTACCAGGAAGGGTAAAAATAGAGAGAGGAAAAAATAAGACATGACATATGAAATCCAAAAGACAAAATGATAGAAGAAAGTATTGCCCTTACAGTAATAACACTAAACATTAATGGATTAAACTCCCCAATAAAAAGACACAGACTGGCAGAATGGATTAAAATTCAGGACCCATCTATAAGAACTTACCTTACACACAAGGACAAAAATAGACTAAAATTAAAAAGTTGGAAAAAGATATTTCATGCAAACAGAAACCAGAAAAAAGTCGGAGTAGCTATATCAATATAAGACAAAATAGACTGCAAAAGCAAAACAATTAAAAGAGACAAAGAAGGACACTATATAGTAATAGAAGGGTCAATTCATCAAGAAAAAATAAGATTCATAAATATTTATGCACCAAGCTAGAGTGCCCCAAAACTTATGACAGAGACACTGAGAACACTGAAAGGAGAAGTAGATAACTCCACAATATTTGGAGACTTCAATACACCTCACTCATCAATGGATGGAACATGTAGACAGAGAAGCAACAAGGAAATGGAGATGTTGAATTGTATGATCAATAAACTAGACTTGACATATATTTATAGAACACTACACCCCACAACATCACGATACACATTTTCCTTGAGTGCTCATGGAACATTCTCTAGGATAGACCAAATGCTGGGTCACAAAGCAAGCCTCAACAAATTTAAAAATAATCAAGTTATAAAAAAACACTATCTTGGAGCATAATGGAATGAAGTTGGAATTAAATAACAGGCAGAAGATTGCAAAATTCACAAATATATGGAGACTAAACAACACACTTTTAGAAAAACAGTGGGTAAAGGAAGAAATTACAAGAGAAATTAGTAAATAACTCGAGGCAAATATTAATGAAAACACAACATATCAACCCTTATGGAATGCAACAAAGGCAGTGCTGAGGGGGAAATTAATGCCTTAAATGCCTATATTAAAAGAGAAGAGAGAGCAAAAATTGAGGAATTGACCATCCACCTGGAGGAACTAGAGAAAAAACAGCAAATAAACCCCAAAGCAAACAGAAGGAGAGAAGTAACAAAGATCAGAGCAGAAATAAATGAAACTGAGAACAGGAAAACAATAGAGAGAATCAACAAAACCAGAAGCTGGTTCTTCAAGAAAATCAACAAAATTGATGGAGCCCTAGCTGGGCTAACAAAGAAAAAGAGATTGGATGCAAATACATGCAACCAGGAGCAGGAAAGGAAACATAACTATCCACCCTGCAGAAATAAAGGAGATAGTGAAGATACGATGAGCAACTATGTGCTAATAAACTGGACAACTTACACAAACCAGACAACTTCCTAGAAAAGCATAAACAACCAACATTCACCCAAGAAGAAATAGAGGACCTCAACAAACTAATCACAAGCAAAGTGATTGAGTCAGACATCAAAAAGCTCCCAAAGAGAAAAGCCCAGGACCACACGGCTTCACATGTGAATTCTACCAAGCATTCAAAAAAGAATTAATACCAATGCTGCTGAAACTTTTCAAAAAAATTGAAGATGATGGAAAGCTACCCAACTCATTCTATGAAGCCAACATCACCCTAATACAAAAACCAGAAAAAGATAGTACAAAAAAAAAAAAAAAAAAAGAAAAAAGAAAATTAAAGACCAATGTCTTTCATGAATATAGATGCAAAAGTCCTCAATAAAATACTCACAAATTGAATTCAGCAGCACATTGACAGAATTATACACCACAACCAAGTGGGTTTTATCCCAGGTATGCAAGACTGGTTCAAGCTAAGAAAATCAATTAATATAATATGGCACATCAATAAATCAAAGCAAAAGAACGATATGATCATCTCAATTGATGCAGAAAAGGCATTTGACAAAATTCAACATCCTTTCTTGATGAAAACACTTCAAAGGATAGGTATAGAAGGGAATTTTCTCAAGATGATAAAGGCAACATATGAAGAACACACAGCTAACATCATACTCAATGTGGAGAGAATGAAAGCTTTCCCTCTAAGATTAGGAAAAAGACAGGGATGCCCACTGCCACCACTGTTATTCAACATTCTGCAAGAAGTTCTAGCTAGAGCAATCAGGCAAGAAAAAGAAATAAAAGGCATCCAAATTGGAGAGGAATAAGTAAAACTTTCACTGCTTGCAGATCACATGATTCCATATGTAGAAATCCAGAAAGAATATACAGCAAGGCTATTAGAGCTAATCAGTGGATACAGCAAAGTGGCAGGCTACAAGATCTTATACACAAGTAATGTGCAACAAGAGGAAGAAAGAAAAAAAAAAGATCCATTTACAATAGCCACCAAAAGAATCAAGTATTTAGGAATAAACTTAATGAAGGCCACAAAAGACTATACAAAGAAAATTATAAGCAACTGCTAAAAGAAATCAAACAGGACCTAAAAAATAATGGAAGAATATACTGTGTTCATGGTTGGAAGACTAAATATAATTAAGATGTCAACTCTACCTAAACTGATTTATAGATTCAATGCAATACTAACTAAAATCCCAACAACTTACTTTGCAGAAATAGAAAAACCAATAACCAAATTTGTTTGGAAGGGCAAGGTGCCCCGAATAGCCATAAATATCTTGAGAAAGAGAAATAAAGTTGGAGGTATCACACTACCTGACTTTGAAGCATATTAGAAAACTACAGTGCTCAAAACAGCATGGTACTGGCATAAGGACAGAGATACTGACCAATGGAATCCAATTCAGTGTTCAGAAATAGTCTCTTGCATCTACGGACAACTGATCTTTGATAAGGCAGTCAAGCCAAAGTAACTTGGACCGAGCAGCCTCTTCAATAAATGGTGTTTGGAGAACTGGATATCCATTTCCAAAAAAATGAAAGAGAACTCCTACCTCACACCTTATATAAAAATGAACCCCAACTGAATCAAAGACCTAAATATAAGTGCTGAGACCATAAGACTCTTTGAAGAAAATGTAGGGCAATATTTTAAAGATATGTGATATGAGGTGGTTTCCTAAACCTTATTCCCAGAGTGCCAACAACCAAAGAACAAATAGACAAATAGGATCTCCTCAAAATCAAACACTTTTGTACATCAAAGGACTTTGTTAGAAAAGTAAAAAGGCAGCCTTCACAATGGGAGGCAATATTTGGAAACCGCATATCAGATAAGGGTTTAATATTCTGAATATAAAAAGCAATCCTACAACTCAACAACAGAAAGAGAAACAACCCAATTAAAAAAAATGGCAAAAGACATGGACAGAAGCTTTTCTGAAGAGGAAATACAAATGGCTCAAAAACATATGAAAAAATGCTCAACTTCACTGGCTATTAGGGAAATGCAAATCAAAACCACATGTGATATCATCTCACACCTATCAGGATGGCCATTATCCAAAAAACAGAAAATTACAAGTGCTGGAGAGCATGTGGAGAAAGAGGCAGACTTATTCATTGTTGGTGGGAATGTGGAATGGGGCAATCACTCTGGAAGAGGTTCCTCAGGAGGCTAAGTGTAGATCTGCCATATGACTCAACTATTCCATTGCTAGGCATATACTCAAAGAAACTGAAAGTTAAGACACAAATGGACATTTGTAACCTGATGTTTATGGCAGCATTATTCATGACTGCCAAGAGATGGAAGCAGCCCAAATGTTCATCAACAGACTAGTGGATAAACAAACTGTGGTATATACACATGAAGGAACATTATACAGCTGTAAGACAGAACAAAGACATGGAACATATAGTAATGTGGATGAAACTTGAGGACATTATGTTGAGTGAGGTTCACCAAAAACAAAAGGACAAACACCGTATGGTCTCACTAAAATAAAATAACACTGATGAGCAAACTTTGAGATTTAAAAGCTGATAACACAGACTACCAGGAGATAGAAAGAGGGTAGAGACCAGGCATTTGATGCTGAAGGACTACAGAAATATTTAGCAGGATTGATTGTACAGAGCCAGAAATAGATAGCATAATACTGTGTGATGGTAGCACAATATTGTAAGTACATGGAACAAAGATGTCTGTTTGTAAAGCTGAAAGAAGTGGTATAGGGGAATGTATGACACCAGAGGTAAAGACAGATGATAAAGACTGGGACTGTATAACTTGGCAAAAACTGGAGTGGCCAAAGAATGTTGCTAAATGTACAAATATAAAAATATTCTCACATGTGGGAGAACAAACGAATGTCAAGCATGCAGTGTGTTGAAAAAGGGATAGTATTTGGGAAGAAATATAATCAAAGCAAACTGGAGTCTATGATCAACAGTAACATTGTAATATGCTTCCATTAAATGTAACAAAGGCAATATACCAAAGTTAAATGTGTATGAGGGGGATATAAGGGAGGGATATGGGATTCTTGGTAGTGGTGTTGTTTTCTGTCCTTACTATTATATTGTATTGTATGACATTTTTATTTTTCTTTTTATTATCTTTTTTTATTATTCACCAAAAAAAGTCTTTTTCAAAATATGTTCAAGTACTGAATGTGGTGATACATGTGCAAATATGTCATGGTGCCATGAACAACTGATTATACACTGTGTGTGGTTATATATTATGTGAATAGATCTCTATAAAATTGTAGGAAAAAGTATAAATATGGGTAAAAGTGCTAGAGAAAACATGAAGAGAGGGTGTACCTATTTACTGTTGATGAGGAGGCAAAATGTTGTAGCCTTCCTGGAGGACACTGTGGTGTCTCCACAAGAAGCTAAGTATGTGGGACCAAAAAGTTCTGCAACCTCATTATGAGGTATATATTTGGAAGATCTGAGAGCAGAAACATAAATGGACATTTGCACATGGTGTTTATGGAGGCAGTATTTGTGATCTGCCATGGGTGGAGGTGGCCTAAGGGTACACTGACTGAGGAACAGAATGGTGAACTGTGGTGTCTGCATAAAATGGAATATTGAGCAACTACTAGAATAAGTGAAGTTGTGAGAAATGCAACGAGGTTAATGGAGCAACTATGAGAATGAGTGAAGTTGTGAGACATGCAAAGAGGTGAACAGATACTGTAGACAGCATGTGGAAGTGAAGTACGGCAGAAACAAAGGCAAACACTATAATGCCTCACCAATACAGACTAACTACAAGGTGTAAACTCAGAATTGAATCTTAGAGCACAGCCTAACAGGGAAATGATTATTGTAATGGTCCCTAGATTGTAAACTCTCATAGCAGTCAAAACTATTCCTGAATCGTAATGGCTATCTCCAAACTCTGAGCTGTTGATCCCTTAGTGTATAACCTGATTGGTCTCTAGAACTTTGGGTATCTGTTGTGAGTCATGAAACTCAGAGCTAAAGCTTGACAGATATGAACAGCAGTATTAATGAATACTGCAATTGTTAAAAAAAAAAAAAAAAAAAAAGAAGAAGAAAAAAAGGCTGAAAATAAAGCCCAGACTTCAGTTAGAGATATGAATGAAGCAGATCTGGTTAAGACTAGAGCAAATCGGGCCAAAGGGTAAAGGTTGAAACTGACTGTGTGTTAAAACTTCAACTTTCATGTGAGATCAAGGAAGAGATGTTTATTTGGTGTAGGATCTATATTTTCTAAACAATATAACTTCTACAGCCAGTTTGTTCAAACACTGCAATTACATGGAACTTTGAATAGGAAGTGAGCTATGGTAGGTCTTTATAGATTAGAATGAAATAGCAACACATCCTGAAGTAATATGAATAGAGAATAAAAATATACATTTGGGCCCCCCCTGAGGAGCTGGGGGAGGATGCAGAGTTGTTGGACTTCCTCACCTGGATTGTTGCTGATGTTCTCACAAACATTGGGGACTGACAGTGTGATGTGCTGGGCCCTCTGTCTTGGGGCTGACCCCTATGAAGCTTGTTGCTGCAAGGAGTGTTAAACTTGCTTATAATTGTGCCTTAGTCTCCCCCTGACTGCCTCTTTGTTGGTCAGATGTGACCCCCTCTCTCTAATTAAGCCACTTTGGCAGGTGTTCTCACTGCTCTCCCCGCTACATGGGACCTGACTACCAGGGGGGTAAATCTCTCTGGCAATGCAGGATATGACTCCAGGGAATGAACCCAGCAATGTGGGATTGAGAACATCTTCTTGACCAAAAGTGAGATGAGAAATTAAACAAAATAAAGCTTCACAGGCTGAGAGATTTCAAATGGAGTCAAGAGGTAACTCTGGTGTACATTCTTACGCACTATATAGATAACACATTTAGGTTTTAATATAGAGGAATAGCTAGAAGTAAATATCTAAAACTACCAAACTCCAACCTAGTACCCTTGACTCTTGAAGATGATTGTATAACAATGTAGCTTACAAGGGGTAACAGTGTGACGGTGAAAACCTTGTGGATAGCACTGCCTTCATCCAGTGTATGGATAGAGTAGAAAAATGGGGACAAAAACTACATGAAAAATAGGGTGGGATGGGGGGATAATTTGGGTGTTCTTTTTTATTTTTAATTTTTATTCTTATTCTGATTCCTTTTGGTCTAAGGAAAATGCTCAAAAATAGATTGGGGTGATGAATGCACTACTATAGGATGGTACTGTGAACTATTGATTGTACACCATGGATGATTGTATGGTATGTGACTATATCTCAATAAAACTAAATTACAAAAAAGGGCAATCTATTTCTGGTATTTTGTCTAATGGCAGCATTAGCAAACTAGAATAAGGTTGAAGGAAATGCATAGCAGTGTGTAACAAGAGATGATCTAGATAGCCATGATAATGTCACATCTCTTTATCTCTAGTTGGATAGTGGTTCATTATCTCCTGTATACCAACTCTCAATAGAGTTTGTTTTAAAACTATAATTTCACCAGTAAGGAAAGGATATTCAAAATCCGCAAATGAAACCTCATACATCACTATTCATCAGATCGTAAAAAGAAATAAAGACCTCTCCTGGGAACATTTACCCTGATATATTCCTAAAGAGATTTTGCTCATTGCCCCAGAGCCTAAGTAAATAAGGTCTGTATTCTTACTACCTATTGTTCAGTATTCTTATCAGATTTATCTATTATTCTCTTTGATTTTCAATACTGTTACTGTCCAACATACCTGGCACTTTACATTTATACTTTGGTGTATAGCACAAAATTTTCTTTTTCACTACGAAACATCAGACTGATTACAAGAGCCAACCCTACATTTGATTCTCTCATTTCTATGAATTGTACCTTACACTGAAAAATCTATTTCTATAGCTCTCTGCTGAGATTGAGACCTTATGCTATCCAATTAGTTTATAGAAAACTTCCCCTGAAAATTGCATTGTCATCTCACAGTGATTAGGTCCAAAATGAATTCATCATCCTCAGCTCAAAGAAGTTTTTCCACCAAGTGCTTCTTATCTCAGTAAAATTCATCAGTGTCCAGATAACCTCCACAATGGAAATTCAGGAGTTATCACAGAATCCATATCCACCCTGAACACTTAGATCCTATTATCCACCATTCTGTGGATCTAACCCAAGTTCTTATGAAAGCAACTTTATCTTTTGTCTACCATTGTAAATGGCTTTGTTCAGAACTCTGGCATGCTTGTTAGTATCCCAGTTTTCTGTAGCTCTACTTTTTGGCCCTCCTATCCATTGCCTGAATGATAGCCACAAGGACATTTTTAACAATGTTCATGTCATTCTTCTGTTAACATTTCAATGTAAAGACCAACATACTCAATATTGCTCATAGAAACAACTGCGACCTGGAAAATACAACTGTAATGGCAATCTAAATTTACCTAACCATGTATCTGTTATCGAGGCAGTGCACTTTAAAAGAAAATAAGGTTAAGGTATGGTGTCCTAAGGTATATAAAATCCTCTATTTTAATAGACTTACCTTTGGTAAAGGCTTGGCAGGCTGGTCATGCAATCCTCCAACAAACTCAAAATTAGTTAAGGATATTCAAAATCCCTATATGTTCAGATTAGCCAAATTTCAGCTTTCCCCACAGACTCACACAATGTAGTGGGTCTTCCTGGAGTAAATGAAGAATTGTGGGTAGGAGAATTAGCATAAAAGATAAATAGGAACAATTGTATCACTAAAATTTTCTGATATGCTGGGAAAGGAAAATCAATTTGTATCCTCTAGAAATTCATGGGTCCTGGATGTGAAAAACAAAAGTGCATTAAAGCTCTACTAAGGAAACAATGAAAGAAGGAACATAAATAGGAATGAAAGAAAGAAAGGCAGAGGGAAACAAGATGAAAAAGGGAAAAAAGAAAGAAAAATTTGAAGAATAAAGGAAGGATGGGAGGAAGGAAAGCAGGAAGTAGGAAGGAAAAAGGAAGATGGTTGGAAGGGAGTGAAAGAGAAAGAGATTGAGAGGAAAGAAAGGACAGGAGAGAGGGAGGGAGAAAGTAATTTTGGGTAGAGAATTGCTATATGTAAGTGTACTGTTAACACAGTAAGTTCAATCAAAATTTAACCACAACTCCAAGATACCGATGAATTTATTACTCATTTTTTTTTCTCTTTGGTTGAATTACAGATGATAGATCAGTCCCAATATATCTGTACCAAATAGACTCTCAGTAACTTTTAGTCTCCAGTCAGGAATATACTTGCTTCATATATTTGAAATTCCAACCACTAACAGTCCCTACTTTATCCTCCTTAGTCAATTCCATCATTTTTGTTGTAGGGCCACTATTTTCTTAATAACAAGTCCCTGTGTAATTCACACCTATGTTGACCCTCATTTGGAATTCAAGATATACATGAGCATACCATTGTCACACACTTACTTTAATTTTGTTTTCAAATGATGTTTTTTAAAGGCGAACAGATTATAGATATTATTCTTGGGAATTATGTGCAAAATAACTACATTTACAAATTACCAGTTAAATCATTTCAATATACAGAAAACATATTTTGCAATTGAGATAAAGAAAAAAATAGCTCATTTGGTGGTGATATAAATACCAGAAGAATAGCAACTTTATTAAAGTCATCACATTTTAGTGTTATGTAATCCAGTAACTTATTTTGGTAAGACAAAGTGGTGCCCAAGGACACTAAGAATTAGATTGTTAGAGATTGGATAAGAACCAATTTACAGCCTCTGAATCAATGTATTTATATCCTCAAGATATTTTGATCTATGTATCTGACATCATTTGGTGATTTTCAGTCTTCCAGTGATTTTGGTGTGCATGACATTTAGATTTCATTTTATGAAAGACCGACCTTAAAGCATTATCCAGATTTCTGTATTAAAGCAGCCATTCACAATGACAATTATGATGATGATCAAAATAAGAGAGAATGTAATTACAGAGAGCATATAAAAGTTGATAAATTCATAAGAATTGTTTGAATACTATTCTATGAAACAAGAATGCCAAACTAAAAATTGTCATTAAACCTTTCCCTATAATGATACTATTTGCATAAAATTTAATTATAAAAAATAATTATATAAATATAATTTGAGCTATCAGCTCAATATCATTATTGAATGAATTAATTACTTTGATCTTATGCAGTGAATCACATGAGATGGCTTTTAATTGCAAGAAATTTTTGAGGGCAGCTTCAATGCATGACCAAGTTCTTTATTGTAGATGAGGCAAACTGGAGGGGAAACATCAGTGGGTGACAGTTTTTACACCTTATAGGATAATTCATATTCCTTTTTAGATGTCTACAGAAAACTCTTCTCATCTCCCTAAGTTATTATGTTCTTGCTGAAACCATGTTAAAAACTGATATGCACAATTTTTGGATTGCTTTTTCTTAAAATAAAAAGGATATTTCTTATTCCCTACTTCTCTTTAAGCTGATCTTTGACCAGAAGAGAAATGTCCTTTCTTAAACTTATGGACAAAAAGTACACTCTACGAGAAGCCAGAATAATCACATATTCAGTTCCTGGATACCTGTATGACTTTATAAGCAGAACTTTCTGTCTTCCTTTGAATTGTTACATCAAGAGAAATACACTTCTGTGCAGCTTGGAGCATGGTATCTGTTTTCTCTTTTCCACTGCAGCTTATAGCACAAAGTTAAGTTTATTAATATTGGTGAGAAATGATAGTAGCTCTAACCAGCATTATGCCAACGGATGTGTTTAGAAGAATGAAATTCTGTATATATTTTGAGAGTATAGCTGATATGAATTTCTGGCAAATTGCTTGTGGAGGAGGAGAGAAAGATTCAGATGCATTTTCTTATGCATATTTTTCATGGGAAGAAATGAGTTACCATGAAATCAAATGGTGAAGATATCAGGAAGAACATGTTTGTCTTGTGGTTACAGCTGGAGCTCAGGTTTAAATAAGAAAATTATGAAATACAAGTTGACATCCAAATGGAGATGTGGAGTAGGCAGTTGGACTTACAAGGCTGCTGGGCAGGGGAGAACATGCCACAAAGAAATGCAAATTTTGGAGTCTTCAACTTACAATTTATAATTAAAACTGTTTAATTGGATGAGATCATGAAATGAATCGGTATAAATGGAGAACGTAAATGTTTAAAAACAATAAACTGGGCAATTCAAACTTAAAAAGCCCATAAGCTTAAGAATAGGATATGTACCCAATACATTCTACACTTTTCATATTATTAAGCAATATAGTAAAGATGTCAGTTAACTCCAAGGATTTTTAAGCAAACAATGAGAAGTCCCTAAAACAAGACACAAATCTTTAACAGGTAGAATGAAAACACTCAGAAATAAATGAATATTTAAATATTCCTAAAGAACATAATAAAGAAGCAAAGAACGTGAAAAATTTAAAGAGAAATAAAACATATAAAATAATTGTAAAAGTATAATACATCAAATAGCCCAATATGTAAATAGATAAAAATTCCCAGGTTAATGACATTGAACTCACATTAAATTAACACAAGTTCAGGTACAAACTGACAAAAAAGCACATCCAAATATTGGTGCAGCATTTAAATTCCATGCAAGTATAAGGAAAATATGGAAAAAAGAAAATGAAACAAAAATATCACTCCGTCAAATAAAAATCACAGAATAAGGAGAGTGGGAATAATTTTAAAAATAGAAAGTCCAGGAACAATGTTGGAAATTAAGTACAGTTATTTTCAAAGTAAATTACAATGGATAGAAATTCTCTGGTACAATCACAGAAAACCTTAGATTGTAAAAATAGTCAGTTATAGTCTGGAAAAAAAAAACATAACATCTAGTAATTTAAGACATAAAAATTTGAAATAATATGGTGGGAAAATGTACACAAATATACTTGCCAAGAGAAGTAAGATGCAGCTATATTAATGTTGTAAAAAGTTTGCTTTTAACTCAATAAGCATTATCACAAATAAGACAAAAAATAATAAAATATTTTCAATTCACTTGGAAGCTGATAGTTCCACATGAGGGTGCAGCTGATACCACAGTTTTTATCCCTTTAAAGCAAACAGTAACATTTATGGAAAAAATTTAAAAATCCACCAAAATATGCATTGATTTTATCACAAATACTTCAGAAACTGATATGTACCAGCCACAAAAATTCAAAATTATTATACCACAATTCTGATTACAATCCAATTAAATTGGAATTTAATAGAAAAATTCAATGTGGTAAGTTGAGTGCATTAATGGCCTCACATTTTCATACTTCTCTGCATGCATGTCCAAATTATGAAATAGTGTTTTAGTACTTCTCCTTTTTTTTTTTTTTTCTTTATCTTTGATCTCTGCCTTGGTATGAGAACATTCTAAAACTAGCCTGCTAAAGAGATGTAAGAGATACACTGAGAGGCCAGGCAAACCCCCAATCCTGTAGATGTCTCTGGCAAGAGGAGAGATCCCTGTACTATATCCACATTTGATCACAGTAGAATAAGTAAGCCCATTAGAGACTAGAACTACTCTGCCAATGTACAGGCTTATGAACAATAATAAACAACCATTCTTTGAAGCCACTCAGTTGTGGCAGTGTGTTACAATGCATTCTTGTCATGATAACTGGTACTTATAATTCAAAATTGAATTGAAACACACATTTCTGCACTCTCTTGCCAAAGAAGAAATTAGAAAATATTTAGACCTGATTAATATACAAGTATTAATAATAAAACTGTGGAATTTGAAATAAATTTGTAGTTTTTAATAATTATAAATGAAGTAATGCACTTAAGCAATCAGTAAAAGAACACAGTAAAACTAAAAAAGAGGAATTAAAAGGAATAAGAAAAATTGGTATTCATAAAATAGAAAAACAAAATCAAGTTAATCTTCTTCATAAAATAGATGCTCTAATCCTTAAAAAAGTTTAGCTAGCTGAATTTTTTAGTGTATTAACAGAGGATATCTTGGACATGTTGAGTTCCTACTACAAATGAAATGGTAATTTAAAATATATAAAATCAAAGGTATAATTCACCTTATTAAGTCAAAGAAAGAAAAAAACATAATTATATCAAACAATCAAAAAGCTCAATATTTTTTTTTTCATAATTTCAAAAACTGTTAGTAGACTGGGAATTGGAAAGAATCTCTTAGTCTGATGAAAGACAACTACAAAAAGCCGTAATGGGATGCAACATTTATGTTGACTTATTGGAAGCATTCCCTTACAATGAATACAAGTCAATGATATGTGTGAATGACAACTTAATTTCAATGTCATTTTTTTTAAACTTTTTTATTTTGAAATAATTTCAAATTTACAGGAAGTTGCAAAAAATAATACAAATCACATACAGAGAACTCTAACATACCCCTCTACCAAGATGCACAGATTCCCAACTTCTAACATTTTGCCACATTTATCATATCATTCCATCTATCAATCCATGTATCTTTCTATTTGCATATTTTCTAAACATTTGAGAGTAAGTTGTATACATCATGCTCCTTGAACATTTCTATTTCCATGTACATTTCCTAAGAACAAAGACATACATTTATGTAATCACCTTAAGTGCAGTTATCAAGTTCAAGAAATTTAACACTGATACAAAGCTTACAGTCTATACTCCAATTTTTTTATATATTGCAATAATGTCCCTTTGGGCATTTTCTCCTCCATTATTCTATCCAGTCTGGGATCCTGTCTTGCCTTTTATTGTTCCTGTCTCTTTAAACTCTCTCTCTTTTTTAAAAATTGTGGATACATGTATACAACACAAACTTTCCCATTGTCGACCACTCCCAAACATTCAATTCAGTGTGATTAATCACACTCACAAGGCTGTGCTCCCATTACCAAAACTTCCCCATTACCCCAAACAGAAACCCTGCACCCATTATGTGGTAACTCTCCCCTCGCTCCCCACAACCTCCCTGCCCCTACACGGTACTTTCTGTCTCTATGAATTTACACACTCCATTTATCTCATACATGTGGAATCATACAATAGCTCTCCTATGTGTCTTACTTATTTCACCCAACATAATGTCTTCAAAGTTCACCCAGGAAGCAGCATACATCAGAACCTTACTCTTCTCTGGGGCTGAACAATATTCTACTGTATGTATATGCCACATTCAAGTTATCCGTTCAATCATCTGCTGATGGACCTTTGGGTTGCCTCCACCCCTGGACACTGCAAACAATGCTGCTATTAACATGGATGTACAAATATCTATCTGATTCTCTACTCTCAATTCTTTTGCTATATACCTACAAGTGGGATTATTGGGTCATATGTATCTCCATGTCTAACTTCTTGAGGAAACGTCAAACTGTTTTCCGTGGCAGCAGCCACATTTTGCATCCCCACAAACAACATACTAAGGTTCCCATTTATCCACCTCCTTGTCAGCTCTTGTTACTTTCTGTTTTGTTTGGTTTTGTTTTGTTTTGTTTTTTAATAGCCATTCTGTTATTATTAAGGGTGTGAGGTCTCACTGGCTTTTTTTTTTAATTTAATAAATTTTATTTTGAAATAAATTCAATCTTACAGGAACAGTTGCAAAAACAGTACAAACCCCATACACAGACCTCCATCATACCCCGACCCCCTCCCCCGATATCCTTATCCACCACCTTTGACATCCTGTCACACCACCATTTCTTTATTTCCCTCCCTCTCTCCCTCACTCCCTCCCTCCCTATCATCCATCATCTATTGCTCTATCCTCTGAACATATGAGAGCAAGCTGCACATATCTTTGAGCAAACAATATAATTCACATATACCTTTCCCATGGATAAGAACATTCTTTTATGCAATCTCGTTAAGCACAGCTAAAAAGTTCAGGAAATTCAACATTGATATAAAGCTTACATTCTATGTTTCCTTTTTTTTTTTCTTGTGTCCCATCTGTGTCCCTTTGAGCCTCGTCTCCTCCATCCTCAGATCCCATCCAGGATTATCCTTGGCATTTAATTGTCATCTATTTAGACTGTATTTTTTGTTTCAATTGTGGAAACATATATAGAGCCTAAATCTTCCCATTCCACCCCCTTCCTAGCATTCCATTAGTGGGATTAATCACATTTAGATTGTTGCAATGCTATCACCTTCTCACCATCCATTTCTAGAAGTTTCCCTTCACCCCAAACAGAAACTCTACTCTCATTTCTTTACTCCCCATTGCCCCTTCACCCTCTTCTTGTAACCCCTACTCTACTTTTCATCTCTATGGTCATATTCTCTGATACTTTCTTTGTGTTTACTGTGGGGCTTAAATTTAACATCTTAAATCTATAACAATCTTGCTTTTCTTCGATACCAACTTAACTTCAATATGACAAACAAACTATGTTCTTATACTCCTCCATTCCCCCACCTTTATGTAGTTCTTGCCAAAAATTACATAATTCAAATTGAGACCTAAACCACTGATTTATCATTACAGTTGATGTATTTTAGATCCTGTAGGAAGTAAATTAGTGAAGTTATAAATCAAAAATATAGTAGCATTGGTATTTATATTTACCATGTGATCTTTACTGAAAATCTTTATTTCTTCATATAGTTTCAGTCAATTGTTTAGTGTCCCTTCCTTTCAGTCTGCTCACCTCCCTTTAGCATTTCTTATAGGACTGATAACTGGTGATGAAGTCCCTCAGCTTTTGATTATCCAGGAATGTTTTCATCTCCCTCTCATTTTTATCCTCCAGGTGTTTGTGAATTCTCCAAGTCTCTGATGGGTATTGACTTCTATTTGTATTCCATTGTGGTCAGAGAATGTGCTTTGAAAACATTCCTTTTTTTTATTGAGGTTTGTTTTTATGTCCCAGCATACAGTCCATTTTGGAGAAAGATCCGTGATCATTACAGAAGAATGTGTATCCCAGTGACCTAGGATGTAATATTCTATATATGTCTGTTAAAATTCTCTATATCTCTCTCTCTTTTCTTTGTTTCTCTGTCGGTAGGGCTCCCTTTAGTATCTGAAGTAAGGCAGGTCTTTTATTAGCAAAATCTCTCAGCATTTGTTTGTCTGTGAAAAAATTAAGCTCTCCCTCAAATTTGAAGGAGAGTTTTGCTGGATAAAGTATTCTTGGTTGGAAATTTTTCTCTCTCAGAATTTTAAATATGTCATGCCACTGCCTTCTCGCCTCCATGGTGGCCTCTGAGTAGTCACTACTTAGTCTTATGTTGTTTCCTTTGTATGTGGTGAATTGCTTTTCTCTTGCTGCTTTCAGAACTTGCTCCTTCTCTTCAGTATTTGAGAGTCTGATCAGAATATGTCTTGGAGTGGGTTTAGTTGGACCTATTCTATTTGGAGTTTGCTGGGCATTTATGCTTTGTGTATTTATATTGTGTAGAAGGTTTGGGAAGTTTTCCCCAACAATTTCTTTGAATACTCTTTCTAGACCTTCACCTTTCTCTTCCCCTTTTGGGACACCAATGAGTCTTAAATTTGGATGTTTTATTTTATCTGTCATATCCCTGAGGTCCATTTAGATTTTTTCAATTTTTTTCCCCATTCTTTCTTTTGTTCTTTCATTTCAATTCTGTGGTCCTCAAGGAGGCTGAGTTGTTGTTCACCTTCCTCTAATCTTGTATTATGAGTATCCAGAATCTTTTTAATTTGGCCTACAGTTTCTTTAATTTCCATAAGATCTTCTATTTTTTTTATTTACTCTTGCAATATCTTCTTTATGCTCTTCTAGTGTCTTCTTTTTGTCTTTTATACCCGTGCCATGCTCTTCTTCATGTCCTTTATACCCTGTGCCATGCTTTCATTGTCTGTCTGTAGTTCTTTGATTAATTGCACCAAATACTGTGTGTCTTCTGATCTTTTGATTTGGGTGTTTGGGTTTGGGTTCTCCATATCATCTGGTTTTATCATATGGTTTAAGATTTTCTGTTGTTTTTGGCCTCTTGGCATTTGCTTTACTTGATCTTTAATTTGTTAGAATTGCAGCTTGGTGGTGTACACATTCTCTAACTAACCAGCAGATGGTGTCCATGAGTCACTTATTCCCCTCAAGTCAGTTCTTCCCAACTTTGTCTTTGCAGTGTGTGGGGATCTGATTCTTGTGGGGTCCAATTGGTGCACTTAATTTTGGTGTGTTGTTGGTGCTGTCCACCCTGAATGAGGGGTGCATGTCTGAGTGGTTAGGGAGGAAGGGCAGCTTTAATAATCAAACCTCCCAGGTGATCCTGGAGATTTAAGGCTGTTCTCTGCTGCTGACCCAAAAGTCCTTGGTATCGGCATAGGTTCCCTGGGATTTCTGAATGGTTCCCCCTTCACTGCTGTGCTCTTCCAGGACCTCTGCTGAGGGAAGGAGGGCTGTGCCACATGACAAGGGTGCACCAGCCTCCAGGGAAGCCCTGGGACACTGGGCTGTGCAGGGGCATTCCCAGCCCATTTCAAAGTTGGTTGAATAGGATGCCTTAACTTCCCCCTTTCCACACAGCTCTGCCCTCCCAGCTGCAGGACAATCAGCTGTGGGTGTATTAAAGGCCACTGTCCATGGCCGATATTGTGGCGTGTGCGGGGTGCTGTGGGAAAGACTCCCTGTCACACTGTGTTTCTCGGTGCAGCTCTGTGCTGTGGGTTCAGCCCCGGGCAGGAGTGCCCCCACCTGCTGGGGAGATGGCTGCAAGTCATGCATTATTTTTCTCCTTTCAGCTCCCCTTTGCTCCTCTGGGTCCAAGACAATCAGCAGTGAGTGTGGGAAGGGGTATCCTCCACACCAGACACAGAGGCATTAGCCCAGCCTGCTCCCATAATATCTGCAGCTGCTCCTGGGCACTTTTTTTTTTTTTTTTTTTTTTTAAGAACTAGTCTGTCTCTAAATGCCAATCCACCATTTCCACACACTGCAGTGTTGGCGAGGGACTTTCAGCCAACTCACACACTTGTTTCAGAATGCAGACTCCTGGTTTCACCAAATGCACAGCCCCTGTAGATTTAGCAGACCTTGTCTGGCTGGTGCTACTCTGGAAGTGGTGTTTTTATTTAGTATTTTTCATGGAGGTGTTTTTTTTTGCCTTGTCTCACCTAGCCACCATCTTAGGTTCTCCCCTTCAATGTCTTAATTCATTGCAGTTTAAAAAGAAAAAAAAAAAAAAAAAAGAGAACACGAACACAGGAGATCTAGTAATCTAAACTTTTTTTTTGTAAATTTTGCGACTTCCATATAGCATAACCCAAAATAAATAGGTAAGTAATATGTTTTTATAAGTCAGTTTGGTAAGTTTGATAAAAACAACATGACATAGCAGTTTCAATTTCTATACACTGGCAGCAATCAGAAAATTTAATAAAAATGTATATTTCATCTTAAAATATTTCAATAACTTTAATAATGTTGTATAAGTAGCTTTTTATGGTCAGAATTATAAAAATCTTATTGATAACCATTATAGAAAAATTAAGAAGACAGAGATATCATATTCATGAAAAGGAAGAACAAATTCATAAAGATGTCCATTCTTACTGGAAGAAAGGGAGGAAGTAAATTAAAAAGGAAATAAATTGACTCCAATAATCACTAAATCTATATTATGTAAAAAAAAAAAAGGTTAAAATGAATATTTAGCAATTGCTCCCATTTGGTAAAAAGGAAAATCAAAAGATGAACAATACCAATGTTTACTAATGCATATAAATACCTTTATATGCAGAAAAGAAAAGTCAATAGTGCAAATTTAGGGGAAAATGGAAATGAAATTGATTTTATTATATACACCTTTGCTGAATTTGGATTTTTTAACCATGTGTATTTTTTAATTTTCTTATGACATCAAAATGAAACTATGCATGTTCAGTCAGATCTGCCTAGTGAAGAACCTGAGGCTATACAGGAATGAAAGTCAGTGAAAGAACTTGCAGCAAAAGAAAAACTGCTAAAGATGATAGAGTTAAAAATTTGCCATAAATCCTAAGGATAAATTTAACCCACAATATTTATATATAGAAAAGACTATCCTTTCCCTCTATTTATTTATAATGTG
This sequence comes from Choloepus didactylus, assembly GCF_015220235.1. Taxonomy (NCBI): domain Eukaryota; kingdom Metazoa; phylum Chordata; class Mammalia; order Pilosa; family Megalonychidae; genus Choloepus; species Choloepus didactylus. The sequence continues at coordinate 73,539,576 of NC_051309.1, forward strand.
TCTAATTCATTCAGTCCTTTGCCCTAGAAAACTATAGCTTGAAACTAGGGTAGCATCCATAGTTTTCTGAATAAAGAGAAAATGGAGAGGTGTTCTAGTAAAATGGTAAATGCAGAATATATTGTTTCTTTAAAATTGCTATTCTTTTGTTACTGTAATATATATTGGAAAGCCAAACAATACAGCAAAACAAATCTCAAAATTTTCTTTTTTTGCTTTTATTTTTAATACTGTTTCCTTTGCTTGAAAACTACTACATGAACAAGTATAATTTAACATTGGATTCATCAATAAATTGGCAGCCACAGGTACTTAAAGGAGCCATTCGGTTCTGGAAAATAAAGCAGCAAACACAAAAGATGATTGATGTTTCCAATGCAGAAATTACATAGATCTTGTGACACTTCGCCTGCTGGCTATATTCTAGAGGCCACTCCCCAGCACTGTCACAACTGTGCAGCCATGAGAAGAAGGGCCTTCTTGGGCAAAAATATGATATTCTATAAGGAATTGCCTAAGAAACTTTTACTTAATCTCAAAAAACTTGTTTGGAATCCTTACTTATTCCTTTATCAAAGCTATAAAGAGAAAAATTCTCCACATGTACTTTGGGGAGTAAAAATAGATAAGATATCAAGAAGATGAATGTAACTCTTTCATCTTAAAGTCAATACACCAACAAGAATGTCTCTACTAATATGTATGATATTATTTACATTAAAGCGCCTTCAGTGGAAATTAAGCAAGATCATAGAGAAGGAAACAGAAAGCCCTGAAAATTTTCAAGTTTTTATATGTTTTTTTATGCCACTAAAGGATGGATCTCTTTATTTAATGGAGCAGCTTAATGACTTCTTAGGTATTCAAAATTAGCCCCAGAATTTTCTATGGAGTAGTGGTAGCAGAGATCTCAATTGTGTAAGCCAGATAGAGTGAGAAGGTATTTATTGTAAAATAGAACCCATATAAAAGGGGAGAGGTTAGGAGATGTCAACAACAGGGTGATGTAAGGCATTCCTTGAAAAAGCCTACACAGAGATGTAGTGAATAAAAAGACATATCCCACTTGCTTAGAACTATGGAGGAGATAGAGACTGTAAAAGTACTCCACAAACACTGAACCAAAGAAAGAAAAATAACAGGAAGGAAAATTCCATCCCAGACCTCTGGTTGGTGTCCATTCCCTTCCCCATCACTTAGTCCTGCTCAGATTGGGAGTTTCAGAGGCAACACAGAGGAACATGATTCCTACCACAGACAGACACTGAAGAGTGATTCACAGCAGTGTGTTAGAACTCTATACACATCCAGGCCAGGGATCTAACTCCACAGAGACACATGGCAGAATGAAAGCCACTGAGGAGAGCTTCATAAAAAAGGGCCCCCAGAAGGAAAGAGAGACAGAGAGAGAAGGAGATAGGGAGAAAAGACCAACAAGACATCTTGTACACTCACACTGTCCAGTTTCAGTTGGCTGTACCACCTAAAGGCAATATGAGTTTTCTGAATTGAACCACCTTTCTGGATACAAGCCATCTGACTTCCTGGGGTATGATACATTAGCAGGAAAGAAACTAGAGGTAGTAGAGCCCTAGAGAAAAAAAAAAGTGGGATTAAGTTGACCTATTGAAAGATATGATGGGTCCAGGATCTGAGAAGTGTAAAGAAAATGGGGTACTAAGTGAGATAGAGAATGTAAACAAATCATAGGAGCTGGGAGACGATTCTGCAGTAAAACACACGGAACAGAGTAAAGTTTCCAAAGAAGATCAGAAGAAAGGAAAGCCTCTTGGAGACACTGTCATAAAAACTGCAATTTTAAAAAACTGTATGACATATCCAGGGTAAGAATCAGATAAAGAAGAGCTGGGAGAATCTGAACAATTAAACACAAGCTTCTCCAAATGTCTATAATGAGTTAGACCAACCATCAAAGAAGAACCTTAACACAAAGTCAATAAACAGTAAAACCCTAAACAAGAGGGAGAAATGTACCTTCAGAGTTTACTCATCAAGATACTCAGATGCCTAGGCATCATTAAAAAATTACAAGTCATCCTAAGAAACAGGAAGATATGACTCAAGAGAATGAATAAAAACTTCAGCAGAGACTCAGAAGTTGGGGTAACTAATCAAAGTTCAAACAAATTCCTTAATCAATTCAAAGAGATGAAGGAAAATTATGCATGAAGAGATAAAGGATATTAAGAAGACAATGTATGGATATAAAGAAGAATTTGAAAGTATAAATAGAACTATGATGAAAATTATGAGGATGAAAGGCACAATAATAGAGATTAAAAATACACTAAAGGATACAACATCAGATTTAAACAGACAGAAGAAAGAATCAGTGCACTAGAAAACAGGACAATTGAAACCATACCCTCAGCAGAACAGAGAGAAAAGAATAGAAAAAAACTGAGCAGTGTCTCAGGGACTTGAGTAACAGCATGAAGTGCACAAACATATGTATCATGGCTGTCCCAGAAGGAGAAGAGAAGGTAAAAAGGGCAGAAAGATTATTTGAGGAAATTATTATCAAAAATTTCCCCAATCTTATTAAAGACATAAATATATATGTCCAAGAATCACAACAAACTCCAAACAGAATAAATCCTAATAGACCTATTCCAACACAGCATTTTAATCAGAATGATAAATGCCAAAGATAAAGAGAGAATTTTGAAAGCAGCAAAATAAAAAGTATTCATCATATACCAGGAATCCTCAATAAGACTAAATGCCAACTTATCATCAGAAACCATGAAGGTGAGTGGGGAAAGATAGGATATATGTAAGAGGCTGAAGGAGAAAAAATGTCAGCTCAAAATTCCTTATCCAAAATGAGGGTCAATTTGAAATATTCACATATACACTGAAACTGAGAGTTTATCAATGAAAAATCTTTACAAGAATTACTAAAGGGAGTTCTACAGGTTGAAAGGAAGAAAAGAGAGGGTGGCTTCAGTCAAGTGACTAAATGATGATCATCACTAAGGGTAACTAAAGGCTAAATGCAAAACCCTATAGTCCTATGTCCTTAATATATAACTCTACTCTTTATTCATACAAAAATCAAAATCCAATAAACAATAACAGGGTACATTTCCTGATCATAGATATGCAAACTATAAAGTGATAATGTGAGAAAACCAACAACATATAGAGGCATAAAAGGGATATGGGAGCAGAGAACATGTATGGTATTGAAGCTAAGTTGGTATCTTTTCTCGTTTGTGGAGTATAGATGGAGGCTGTGTAAAATAAACCCCAGGATAACCACAAAGAAAGTATTTGGAAAGTATACCAAACAGAAATTTTAGAGAGGTCAAATACATCACAAAAAATCAACTATACAGAAAAAGAGGTTGTAATAAAGGTAAAGAGAGACAAAAATAGATATGACCTACAAGGAAAAAAAATGGCTGAAGTTTGTACGGCCCTTACGGTAAAAACACTGAATGTTAATGGATTAAACTCCCCAATCAAAAGACACAGATTGTAAGAATGGATAAGAAACCATGATCCAACTTTTGGTTGTTTATAAGAGAATCACTATAGATCCCAAAACATAAATAGATTGAGAGTGAAAGGATGGAAAAAATACTCCATGCAAAAAGTCATCTAAAACAGCTGGGGTACCTATACTAATATAAAACAAAATAAACTTTAAGAAAAAACTGTTATAAGACAAAGAGGGAAGTATATATTAATAAATGGGCAATCCATCAAGAAGAAATAACAATAATGAGTAATTACGTACTTACCTTCAGTGCTCCAAAATACATGAGGCAAACACTGGAAAAAAGAAAGGGAGAAATAGACACTTCTACAGAAAAATTAGGAAATTTCAAAACAACACTTTCACCAATATATAGACCATGTAGATGGAAGATTAATAGGGAAACAGAGAACTTGAATAATATGATAAATGAGCTCTCACCATTGCTGGTGGGAATGTAAAATGGTGCCTATACTATGGAAAACAGTTTGGTCATTCCTTAGGAAACTAAACAGAGAATTGCCATTTGATCCAGCAATCTTGCTACCAGGCATAAACCAAGAAGAACTGAAAGCAGGGACATTTGCACACTGATGTTAATAGTGTCACTATTTATATTTGCCAAAAGATGGAAACAACCCAAGTGTTCATCAACTGATGAATGGATAAACAAAATGTGATATATACATACAAAGGAATATTATTCATCTGTAAGAAGGAATGAAGTCCTGATGCTTTTGGCAACACAGATGAGCTGTGAGGACATTATGTTGAGTGAAATAAGCCAGAAACAGAAGGACAAATATTGTATGAACTCATTACTGTGAACTAATTATAATAAGAAACTCATGAAGTTAAAATCTAGAACATAGGTTACAAGGAGATAGACTGATGGTAAAGATCAGGAGCTGATGCTTAATTTGTGTAGAATTTTTAATTAGGTTAATTATAAAATTTGGAAATGAATAGAGATGATGGTAGCACATTTTTGCAAGTATAATTAATAGTAGTGAATCATGTGCTTGTGGTTAAAAAGGGAAGGTTACAGTCATGTATGTCCCTATAAGGAAAACTAGAGGATATAATGTGGCACTGTGTAACACAATGAACCCTGTTGTGGATGATGACTGTGGTTACTAGTGCACATGTAAGTATATTTTATCATTAACTAGAAGAAATGTATATCACTATTATAAGGTGTTAATAATAGGGTAGGCTTATAAGGGATATGGGGTTTACTTTGTGAGGTAATGAAAATGTTCTAAAATTGATAGTGTTGATGAATACACAATTCTGTGATTACACTGTGAGCCATTTATTGTAAACTTTGGATGGACTGTATGGCATGTGAATATGTCACAATAAAACTGCTGAAAAATTTTAAAAATCAATAATGAGCATTCTCAAGAAGAAATCAAGAAAAATATTCCATTTACAATAGCAAATAAAAGAATCAGGTATCTAGGAATAAGTTAAGCCAAGTATGTAAACCATTTGTACAGAGAAAATTACAAAACATTGCTAAAAGAAATCAAAGAACTAAATCTATGGAAGGACATTCTGAGTTCATGGGGTGGAACACTAATTATCATTAAGATGTTAATTATACCCAAAATGATTTAAAGATTCAATTCAATCACAATCAAAATTCCAACAGCCTATTTTTCATAAATGGAAAAGCCAATCTAAACTTTATTAGGAAGGTAAGGAGGCCCTGAAGCCAAAAACACCTTGAAAAGAAGAAAGAAGTTGAATGACTCAAACTTCATGACTTTAAATAATATTACAAAGCTACAGTAGTCAAAATGGCATGGGACTGGTACAAAAATAGACATATCAACAAAAGGAATTGAATTGAGAGACCAGAAATATACCCTCACACTGATGGCCAATTTATTTTCAACAAGACTGCTAAGTCCCCTCAATTGGGAAAGAATGGCCTCTTCAACAAGTGGTGCTGGGAGAGGTGGATATCCATATGCAAAAGAATGAAGGTGGATTCCTATCAGACATAATATGCAAAGATTAACTGATCGTGGATCAAAAATTAGATATAAGAACCAGGAACATAAAACCTAGAAGAAAACATAGGGAAGCATCCTCAGGACCTAGTATTAAGCAATGGTTCTTAGACCTTACACCAAATGCACAAGCAACAAAGGAAAAATAAATAAATGGGACTCTTGAAAATTAAAAACTTTTGTGCATTAAAGGACTTTGTCACAAAAGTGAAAAGAAAACCCACTTAGCAGTAGAAAATATTGGAGACCATATATTCAATAAAAGATTAATATCCAGAATACATAAATTAATCCTACAGCTCAACAATAAAAAGACAAATGACCCAATAAAAAATTGTGCAAAAGATGTGAATACACATCTCTTCAAAGAGGGTACACAAATGGCTAAAAAGCACATGAAAAGATGTCAACATCACTGGTTATTAGAGAAATGAATATCAAAACCACAATGTGATATCATTTCACACCCACTAGAGTAGCTACTATTAAAAAAATAAGAGGGAATATTAACATTGTAGGAGACAATGTGGAGAAATAGGAATACTCATTCACTGCTGGTAGAAATGTAAAATGGTCCAACCACTGTGGAAGACAGTTTGTCATTCCTCAGGGAGCTAAACAGAGAATTACCATATGACCCGGCAATCCCACTATGAGTTACATAACCAAAAGAATTGAAAGAATGAACTCAAACAGATCTTTGCACACCAATATTCATAGCAGCAACATTCACAACTGTTAAAAGACAGATGGAATCAATTGATGTGTCCATCAACTGATAAGCAAAATGTGCTTATCAACTGTTAAGCAAAATGTGCTATATACAAATGATAGAATATTACTCAGCTGTAAGAAGAAATGAAGTCTTGATGCATGAAACAACATGGATGAACCTGGAGGACATTATCTTGGATGAAATAAGCCAGGCACAAAAGAACAAATGCTGTACAATCTCACTGATATGAACTAAACATAATAGGCAAACTCACAGAGTCAGAATCTAGATCATAGGTTATCAGGGAAGAGATTTGGGGTAGAGGAGCTAATGCTTAATTTGTACAGAAATTCTATTTCAGTTGATTACAAAGTTTTGGACATTGATGGTCATGATGGTAGCACATTATTGTGAATGCCCTAGGACTGAATTATGTACGTGAATGTGGTTGAAAGGGGAAATTTCATGTCATGTAAGTTACTAGAATGAACATTACAAGACAAAACATGGAACTGTTTACAACAGTGAACTCTGTTGTAGACAACGGACTTGGATTAACAGTACAATATAAGAAAGTTTTTTCATGAATCATAACAAATGTACAACACTAATAGAAGGTACTAATATTAGGGTGGTATATGGTAGATGAAAAAATACATCTAATGTAAACTACAGACTATAAGTAATAGTATTATTTTAATATTCTTTCATCATTTGTAACAAAGGTGGCACACTAATGCAAACTCTCAACAACAGGTGGGTATATAGGAATGCTGTATAATTTATATGACTTTTCTGTAAGTCAACAACTTCAATAATTAAAAACAATACTAATAATTATTTTAAAAAGTAGAGAGATGCCCCCAAAGAGGACAAGAGGCAGAGGGCAGTGTAAAACTGCACTACTGAATGCAAAATCTGATGCCTATGGTCTAAAGGCACTTAGAAACAGGAATTTTTATTATTTTGCCTTAAATTATTTCTGTTGTGTTCTATGATGTAACCCAGCATTGTTTATGTACTGTGAAATAAAGATCTTAGACCTTATTGATACTAGTAATAAACTTTGGTAGATTTTATAGACAGAATGAAATTTTAGGTCAGTCTGGATAAAAATGAAGGAATGGGTAGAAGATCAAAATGAGGATACCAAAAGCAGAAAATATATGATAATAAACATTTAATAAAGAATGGGAAACTAAGATGAGAAGCCAGGGTCACTAAGTGGCTTTATGCCAGTAAAACTGCAAAACTAATGAAATGCAGAGCTATCCACTTCTTTTCATCATGGGCATGATACTGCAAATCTTTATTATAAGAGAATCCCGGCAGCACAGGGACACCTATTACTATCAGTACACACTCTTGCTTAGTGAAAAATGACTCTCTATTCTTCCCCAGAGTTAATGTTTCTGTTTCCTCTTGCCCTCAACTTTTGTCTTCCAAGAGGACTTTATTCATTACCCTCATGAACCAAAGAATTCACAGTGGTAAATTTACAATTATTTCTCTTCCATTTATCTCTGAACACAGACTTGTGGTCAGGATCCTTGTCATATTTAACTCAAATCAATTCTGCCTAATATATTGCTGGCACCCAGGTAGTACTTAGTGAAAGTAGATTATTTACTATGACATAAATGCCTTGTAAATTCAAAATCATGTCTAAAGCCAAGAATTTTTGAAGTGGATTCCTTAGGTATTAATTCTGTGAAACAAATTATCATTTAAAAGTCATTGAGTTAAATTAGGTAATGTTTTGAGTGTCTAATATGATCCTTTCTTTGTTAGTTCATATTCCTAGGTAATTCTCAAAGGTGCTGGAGTAAAAGCCTGCCTGAGGGGATGAATTCAGATGACACTTGGGTGCATTAGAATTACAAAGAAAAACACCCTTTAGTACTATTATTTTAATATTCTTCTAAATTGTGAATGTCCTAGCACTGAATTACATACATGAATGTGGTTGAAAAGGGAAATTTCATGTCATGTATGTTACTGGAATGAACATTAGAAGAGAAAATTTAAAGAATATTAAAATAACACTATTGCTTATAGTCCATGGTTTACATTAGGTATATTCTTTCATCTACCATATACCAACATAACATCAGTACCATGTATTAGTGTTGTACATTTGTTACATTATTCATATAGATAGAATGAGTAATTCATTGAAGAGAAAAATCTACTGTCTTTTAACACTTCCAGATGCAGTCTTTTAGCGTCCTCTACTTAATTTTTGAGGGCTCTGCTAACACTCTCTCAAGAAATATAATGCATACAAGAAAATCTTCACTTATGACCAGCCATGATGAAACAGTCCACATCAGATTTTCTGAAATCTCATAAAAAATTTATGAAATAGCTAAGAAGGAGAGGGCCCCTGTTACAAGAGAAATTGTTTAAAATTGAGAGTGATAATCAGTGAGTCTCAAAAATTCTCGAGTTGTTAAGGAAAGTTCAGGCACAGTGAAGAACGTACTAAATTCAATCTCATTGTTAATGTATATAATAATTCAGTTTATTACTCTGGTCAGGCAAGAAGGTTATTTCACATGCAAAACAAGCATTACACTTTTACCAATAAAGGTAAAAGAATACAACCACATCCTATTTGAAAAGTCACTAAACTGGACTTATTTACTTCTCATACCTTGCAAACAATATCTCTTCATTGGATTAACATCTATTTGTGTGTTTTACATTTTGTTTTGCTTTGATAACCATCTTTTAAGCAAAGTAACATGCAGAAATGTTTAGATGACCATAAAGAAAGAGTAACTATGGTAACTATGGTATTTCTTGCCTCCACTCCCACAATTAGTTATTAATAATCAGTGCAATTGTATCATTTGAAGGATTTTACAGGGTAGACAGCACATAAGTACACACACACACACATTAAAAAGAAAAAACTTGGATATTTCCCTGTCATACAAACTACAGCATTTTACAGACATATATTTTTAAAAATAATGCTGTGGTGCACATGCATACATACTTTCTTTTCCTGATCTATGCAACAAGTCCTATTATTTTAAAAGAAAGAGGAAGGAACAAAAAAATTTACACCAATGGGTTCATTTAAAAGGAAGCAAATGAAACAGAGCTATGCCGATAACAGCAGATGGCTATTTATAATTCACTTCCCTAATGCTGATTAATAGATTCATGAACAGGTCAAATGTATTGCCACAAGTAAATTGCTACTGTTAACATCCCAACACCCACTGCAAAACTTGAAGAGTTTTACAAGGTAGACAGAATTTTAGAAAGCAATTTCTTTCATAATGCTAGTTGTTTTTTTTTTTTTTAAACTTTGTAAACTAGTTTAGAAAGAAAAGCAGAGTTTCTTACCTAATGCTTCACTGTAAAACTGATCCCAAAACTGAACATCGCATGGCTGGAACAAGAAGTCAGAAAAAAGGGAAATCATTAGATTTTTCAACCTTTCCAGAAAAGTCATCTTGTCTCAGAGTCCTACGATGTGAACAGGCACATAGGAGGGTGGAGCTGGAAGTTTTCCACAGTGTTTCTCCGAAGTGCCACCTATAGAAGACCTTAATGTGTGCACAAAGGGGATTACAAGCAACTCAGCTACAAGCTCTCCACAGGGCATCACAGGATCTATAATCACTACATTGTAGTTAAATTTCTTGAGTTTCTTCATGAAAGTCTGATTGTACACAACATTCTCACACAGAATTTTCGTATCTCCAGTTGACTGAAGGAACATGTCTTGTAGTTTTATTGCTGATTGCCAATATGACAATTTGGCATGACATCAATAGCTACATCCAAAAATTCATTTAGTATATTCATAAATCTCTGTCCATCATTTGGCACAGGAACCACCTGGAAGTTTGGTGTGGAAGGCTTGTTGTGGTCAATGATGAAATTGTGTAAGGAACCAGCACTGTCACCTCATGACCCCTCGCTGTGAGTTCCTCCAGAATGATCTTCATGTTGAGCCAATGGCTCCTGTCAAAGGGCCACACCAGGACCTTCCCACCCAATCCACATCCAACACAGCAGAGCTGCAGAAGCAGAAGAGCCAAAACCCTCTTCTCAATCCCCATGATAGCAGCTTCTTCATATGTTGCTCTGCAGGAGATTTTCTGCTGCTGGGGACAGATATGAAATGGCAGTAAATCAGATAATAAGTTAAAAATTAATTTCTGGAAATAGGAAATAGCATTTAAGTTGACTGAACTTTGTTCAGTGTTGTTGATGGGCATAGAACAATGGTATTTGGTCTGCAGGGGAGCCTAGAAGCAAAAGTGACAGAAGCAGGATATTCAAAGTGAATAGAACAGAATGAGAAAAGGAATTGTTACATTAGCAGACAGTTATCAATGCAGTGTTAATGGAGTAGATTTTGACACAAGAGCAGTGCAGAAATGGAAAATCAATTGAAAGAGGATGCTTTGTAGATCACAGAATTCTTTAGTTTAGGCTGAGTTTTAATCTCCATAAAATGATGTCCACTAAAATTTGCAAATCAGCTTTAGAGGTTGACCTTATTTGCCCTTTAATAAAACCATTTTTACATCCATATAGGATTTGAGTGGTAGACAAGAAAGGACAAAATAGTGTTGTGGGTTAAAGAAATACATATCAGAAGAGCAAGATTTAATGAAAATATCAGTGAGTATATGATGTTGGTTTGTGAATGGAGAGCATAGAATGAGATTCCTTTGATGATAAATAAGAGTTAAAAGTGGTGAAAAGATGTAAGAAGTGCTTTGGTTTCTGTTTGTGCAACCAGAGAATTATAATGATACTAGCAAAGACATGAAACAGAAAAAGGAGGAGTTGCTCTGGGAAGATTTTGTGTGTGTGTGTGAGTAAAACATACCTTGTCTGTGGAGATGTCCCTTTAGCCCATTGTTTTAGTTTCCTAACTGCTAAAATGAACACCATACAATGGGTTGGCTTACACAATGAGAATTTACTGGCTCATGGTTTTGAGGTGACAGACGTCAAAACTGAGGTGTCAGCAAGGTCAGCCTCTGGCATTCTGGGGTTGGCTGCTGGCTATCCTTGGTCCTTGGCTTTTCTGTCACATGGTAATACATGTGTTGGCATTTTCTCATTTCCATTGGGTTTGTTAATTTCCACCTTCTGACTGCTTCTGGTGGTTTCTCTCTGTCTGAAATTCACTCTGCTTAAAAGTCTCCAGTAATCCAGTTTAAAGCCAAGCCCAATTCGTTTGGGCCACACATTAACCATAATTAAGTTCTTGAAGATATCTTATTTACAATGGATCCACACCCACTGGAATGCAGAACAAGACCAAGAACATGCCTAAACTGGGCTACATCATTCAACCCACTAAATCTATGAACCCTTGAACTTTTTGAGAATGGTGGATTTAAAAATATAGATTTGGTGTGCAGTCATGCTTTGGTTTTTCAATCCAATTTAAATTCCCTTAATGCATTATTATTTCATATATTCAACAATGTTTAGAAATTGCTTACTCTGAAAAAGTTTACACTATGCATAGGACATTAAGTTACAAGAAAGATGCAGTTCCAATTTAAAAATGAAATTATTGCAGACAGTAACTCAGTTAACCAACACCTATTCTACAAATGTAAGGGGAATGAATCTTAGAAGATATCGATGAGTAAAAGAGGGCAATTTCATGGAAGTACTTGATGGGTGGAGGGACAGAATGATGTAATAATGATTCAGCTGAGTCTTTAGGAATGGGCATTTTAGCAGGTTGCAAAGTATGGTTTGTGAGTAAAAGGTATTATTGATGCATCTGTGCTCTAAGACCATTACACAGGCAGTTACATCAGGGGTGGTATTCAGAAACAAAATTTTGTGGAAGATACAATTGAAATTTCAAATCACCTGACTTTTTTTTTTCTGTTTTGCTGAAAATTAGATTTCTTGAAAGGTGCAAAGGTAAATATAAGGTCAAGGATTGGAGAGCTATAATGTGTTGCATCATTGCATCATTAGACTTTGCATACTATCTGGTGGCAATTCAGAGAGAGTAGAGACAAACTACCAAAACATCACATAAAGGAGGATAGCAGAAGACCATAAGCAAACTAGGAGAAACAGAAGTAAAATTATAATTTAGAAGTTGAAACTTCTTCTGTGCAGGATAAATAACCAAGAAGTGATAAGGGAAAAAAACTGATAAGTTCATCTTCATATTATTATAAGTTTTATGATGTAGTAAAAAGACTTTAAACAAACCAAATATTGAAAGATACATTACAAAAATAAATCTGCAAAAAACATGATTAGATAAGGACTAATTTGGATTATTTTTCTGACACATAAAACATTTAAAAGAGACTTCATCAAATTTCAAAAAGAGGAAAGATTTGAAAGGACATTTAAAATAAAAGAAATACAGGTGACCAATACACTAATGATTTAGGTAAAGTCAATGCAGAAAACTAAGAAGATACTTTATACTTAATGCAATAGCAAAATTTAAGGCTAGAAGGAATATGGGTAATGGACAGTGATGAACAATGTTGGCATTGCCATATTCTCCAAAAATTAAAAATGCACCCCTTTTCAAGAAAACTTTTGAAAACCTACTTTTGGCAAATAGGAGGCAGAAACAGAGAAACTTAGAAAGAGGAAGACATTTTTCCTAGAAGATGAAGGAATTGAGGAATCCACTGAATAGAGTGGCAAGGGTTACATCACTCAACACAAGCTCTGCATCAGCCCTAGAGAGCACAGCCCCAAAATGGACCAGGTGCAGGGAGGCCCCAGAAAAGAAAATCTTGGGAAAATAAGACAATAGAAGTAAATATGTTGTGGCATTTTGGAAAAAGTAGGTACATATGTGTGTAATATAATTAGGTATATATATATCTACATCTAAATCTGTATCTACATATATGTCTTTATCTCCATCTATATCCATATCTCTATCATCAGTCATCTATATCTATATCCTCTCTATATAAACATACAGACTGGATGAATTATTTTGTTGAAAACTCAAGCATAAAGTAAGCAAAAGAAAAGCACAAATTTTATATTTTTGGAAAAGCAATGATAAAATATTTGATTCTGGTTTGAAATGTATGTGTAACATATTAATGATATAAAAATTCATTATTTAAGTTTCTAAGAGACAAATATATAATCTGAAAGAGTGTATGGTTTTATTGACATTTAGCAAAGATTTTCAACTTTTCTGTAGTTTTCCTTCCATGTTTACATGATTTTTAAAATAAGTTTTAAATCATGTTTAAATATTAGTTAATCTATTCATTAGATCTTTGCTTCTTGTGTCTTATATAAGAACGTTTTCTCTCTCTCCAGTGATAAACGTGTTCCTTTATACATTCTTCTTTTATTGGAGAGTTTGTAGGTTTACAAAACAATCATGCATAAAGTACTAGATTCCCATATACTACCCTATTATTAACACTTTGCATTTGTTTGGTAAATTTGTTGCAATTGATGAAAGCCCATTTGTATAATTGTACTACTAACTATAGTTCATGGTTTAATTTAGGGTTCACTATCTTTGTAGTACTGTTCCATGGATTTTTAAAATTTTTATTCTGTTACCATATATACATGCTAACATTTCCCCTTTAGCCCACTGCAAATATATATTTCAGGGCTGATAATTACACTCATAATGTTGCACTACCATCACCAACATCCATTACCAAAATATTTCCATCATTCCAAATAGGAATTCTTTATATTTCAAGCCTTAATTTTGCATTCCCTACACCCACCCCACCCCTGGTAAATTGTATTCTAGATTTTGATTGTATGAGTTTGTTTATGCTAATTATTTCATATCAGTGATATCATACACTATTTGTCCTTCATGTCTGGCTTATTTCACTCAACATGTTGTCTTCAAGTTTCATCCATGTTGTTGCATGTATAAGAAATTCAGTCCTTATTACAGCTGAGTAATATTCCATTGTAGTTTGTACACCCATTCATCAGCTGATGGGCACTTGAGTTGCTTCCATCTTTTGACAATTATGAATAATGTCACTATGAACGTTGGTGTGTAAATACCTGTTGGAGCCCCTGCATTCAGTCATTTTGTGTATATACACAGTAGTGGAATGGCTGAGTCAAATGGTAATTCTAAAATTAACTTTCTGAGGAAATCCCAAACTATCTTTCATAGTAGTTGCACCATTTTACATTCCCATGAGCAATGAATGAGAGTTTCTATTTCTCTGCATCCTCTCCAACACCTGCAATTTTCCATTTTATTAGAGCAGCCATTCTACCTGGTGTGAAATTGTATCTCATTGTGGTTTTGATTTCCATGTCCCTGGTAACTAATGCTGTTGAGCATATTTTCATGAGTTTTTTGACTATTTGTATATCTTCTTTGAAGAGTTGTCTACTGAAGTCTTGGGCCAAATTTTAAATTGTATCTTTGACTTTTTATTGCTAAGTTGAAGCATTTTTAGATATATTTTGGATATTAAACCTTCATTGATTTGTGGTTTCCAAATATTTTCTCCTTTTGTGTAGGTTGCCATTTTACTTTCATGATAAAGTCCTTTGAGGCACAAAGTCTTTAATTTTGATGAGGTCTCATGCATCTATTTTTCTTTTGTTTCTTGTACTTTGGGTAAGAAACATTATCTATCACAAGATCCTTAGATTTTCATCTAAGATTTTGATAGTTCTGGCTATTAGATTATGTCTTTGATCAATTTTAAGTTGATTTTTGCATAAGGTGTGAGGTAAGTGTCCTCCTCTTTCCTTTGCAAATGGAGATCTGTTTTCCCAGCATCGTTTATTTAAGAACAAATAATAGTCTCGCAATTGAACGGTTTTTGCCCCCTTGTCAAAAATCAGTTTGCCATAAGTGTGAAGGTTGATTTCTGAACTCTCAAACATATTTCGTTGGTCTTTGTGTCAGTCCCTGTGGCAGTACAATGCTTATTTGATTACTGTTGCTTTGTAATAAATAAGCTTTAAATTTGGGAATTGTGAGTCTGATTCATTTTTCTTTTACAAGTTGGCTTTGGCTATTTGGAGGCCACCTAAACTTCCATATTAATTTGATGACTGGTTTTTCCATTTCTGCAAAAGAGTTTGATGGCATTTTAGTTGGGGTTGTCTTGAATCTATAAATAGCTTAGGGTAGGATTCACATCTTAACAAAATTTAGTGTTTTGATCCAAGAACATGTAAAATCCTTCCATTAATTTAGGTCTTCTTTAATTTCCTTTAGCAGTGTTTTGTAGTTTTCTTTGTAAAATTCCTTTATATACTTGGTGAGATTTTTTTCTAGATATTAGATTATTTTAGTAGCTATTACAAATGGATTTTTTTCTTGGTTCCTTTTCTGTTTGATAATTACTTATGTATAGAAGTACTATCGACTTTTGGGTGTTGATCTTGTAGCCAACCACTTTGCTGAATTCATTTTTTAACTCCTGGTGCTTTATTGTGTTCTTTTATGATTTTCTGTATATATGATCATGCTATCTGCAACTAGGGTAAGTTTTACTTCCTTCTTTTCAATTTGGATGTCTTCTATATCTTTTTCTTGCCTAATATATTTGGATATAACATCCAGTGCAGTGATGAATAACAGAGGTGACAGTAAGCATCCTTGTTTTGTTACTGATTTTACAGGGAAAGTTTTCAGTCTTTCACCATTATGTAGGCTATAAAGTGTAAATTTTTCATATATGCCCTTATTCATGTTGAGGAAGTTTCATTCTATTCCTAGTGCTCAAAGTGTGTGTGTGTGTGTGTTTTAAAGGGTGCTAGATTTTTATCAAATACTTTTCTGCATCAATTGAGAAAATTATGTGGTTCCTCCCACTTCATTCTGTTAATATGATGTGTAAAATTAATTTATTTTCCTAGGTTGAACCACCCTTGCATACCAGGGATAAATCCCACTTGATCATGGTCTATAATTATTTGAATGTGCTGTTGTGTTCAGCTTATTAGTATTCTGTTGCAGACTTTTGCATCTATATTCATAAGAGATATTGCTCTGTAATTTACTTTTCTTGTGGCTCTGGTTTGATGCTAATATTGGCTTTTTTGAATGAATTAGGAAGATTCATTTGAAAATGAATCTTCAAATTTTTGTAAGAGTTTGAGCATGACTGGTGTTAATTCTTGGAATGTTTGCAAAATAACCCTCTGAAATTATCTGATCCAGGGCTGCCCTTTGTTGGGAGGATTTTGATGACTGATTTAATCTCTATTTATTCTTGAGTTAGTATATGAAATGTATATTTGAAAAAAAATGTTCCATTTCACCTAAGTTATCTATTTTATAGGTATATAATTGTTCATAGTATCCCTTTATAGCCCTTTTAATTTCATATGGTTTGGAAGCAATGGTTCCCTTTTTCATTTCTGATTTTTATTATTTTTTCCCCTCTCTTTTTTTCTTTTTTCAGTCTGGGTAAAGGTTTATCAATTTTATTGAACTTTTCAAATCACCAACTTTTTGTTTGTTGATAGTATTTTTTTTTCTCTATTTTATTAAACTCTGTTCTCAACTTTATTATTTCCAAACTTCTGCTCATTTTGTGCTTAGTTTTCTCTTCTTTGTCTAGTTTTCCAGTTTTGAGTTAAGCCTCTGGTTTGAAGTTTTTCTTCTTTTTAATGTAAGCTTTTAGAGCTGTAAATTTCCCTCTCAGTGCTGCCTTTCCTGCATTCCACAGGTTTTGTATGTTGTGTTTTCATTTTAATTTGTCTCAACATATTTCCTGATTTTCCCTTTAGCCTATTGTTTGTTTAAGAGTATACTATCTATTTTCCACATATTTGAGAATTTTCCGTCTCTCACTCAGTTATTGATTTGTAGCTTCATTCCATTGTTGTCAGGGAAGATACTTTGCATGATTTCATATTTTTGAATTTATTGAGTTTATTTGGTGAACTATGATATGGTCTATTATGAAAAATGATCCATGTACACTCAAGAAGAATGTGTATTCTCTTGTTGGATGAAGTCTGTTAGGTCTAGTTGGTTTAGATTACTGTTCAAGTCTTGTGTTTTCATATTGATCTCCTGATTTGCTTTTCTATCAATATATGAAATTGGCATACTTTATTCTCCTACTATTAATATAGCACCATCATTTTCTCTTTTGAAATCTGTCAGGATTAGCTTCATATCCTTTAGGGCTCTGCTGTTAAGCACATACATATTTATAATTGTTACATATCCTTGTTGAATTTACCCCTTTATGAGAATATAATGACCATCTTCACCCCTTGTATTTTTTCACTTAAAGTCTATTTTATCTGATATTAGCATAGCTTTCCCAGTTCTTTTTTGGTTACTATTGCATGATATACTTTTTCAATCCTTTCACTTTCAGCCATTTTGTGTCTATGAATTTAACGTGATTGTATTGTAAATAGTGTATATTTAGGTCATACTCTTTTAATCCACTCTGCTAATCTCTACCCTTGATTGGATAGCTTAATAAATTTATATTTAAGGTCACTATTGACAATGCAGGACTTTTTCTATGATTTGCTATTCGGCCTTTGTAAGACATCCTTTTTTCTCCCCCCTCAATTTCTCTACTAAAGTCTTGTTTCATGTTTATTTGATTTTGTTTGTTGTACCACACTGAGTGTCTTCTCTTTCCTCTCTGGATATATTTTTCATGTTTTTTGCAATTACCGAATGGTTACAATTTAATATCATATATATGTATATATATATACATATAAATCATATTTGGTTTAATACAAATTTGATTTCAATATCACAAACATACACATTTTGTATACCCCTCTAACCTCCTACCTTTTTTTGTACTTCTTAGCACTTATATCTTTGTTTGTTGGATGTCTCAAACCACAGATTTATCATTACTTTTTATGCATTTATATTTTAGCATAGGAAATAAGAAACAGAGTTACATACCAAACAATACAATACAATAATACTGGCATCTATAAATAACCAAATAGTTACCTTTATCAGAGGTCTTTCTTTCTTTATGCTGCTTTGAACCACTGTCAAGTGCCTTTATATTTAGTCCTAATAAACTCCCTTTAGCATTGCTTGTAATGCAGGTCTAATGGTGACAAAGTCCCTCAGCTTTTTTTCATCTGCTAATGTCTTTATCTCTCCCTCATTGTTGAAATAAATTCTCACCATATAAAAATACTTGGCTGGCAGTTGTTTTACCTCAGCACTTAAAGTATTTTAACCCTCTGCCTTCTCACCTCCAATGAGAAATCACAGTCAATCTAATTGGGACTCCCTTCTATATATCACATTTTTTTCTCTTGCAGCTTGAGAGAAAAGAACTCTCTCCTTGTCCTTTGCATTTGATAGCATGATCAATATAAATGGTGTTTATTTTTCTTCATGGTTATCCTATTTAGGGTTCTCTGGGTCTTCTTGGATTTGCCTATTCATGTCTTTCACTAAGTTTAGGAAGTTCTCTATCATTATTTCTTTGAATATTCCTTCTCCCCCTTTCTCACTTTCTTCCCTTTTGATATTCCTATAAAGCATATATTAGTATGCTTGATGGTTTCCCACAGGTCTCTTAAGCTAGTTTCATTTGATTATATATTTTTTTTCTTCTCCTTAGCTTGACTCATATCCCTTGCCTTGTCTTTGAATTCACTGATTGTTTCTTCTGTTAGCTCCACTGTGCTTTTAAAACCCTCCCAGAAAATTTTTATTTCAGTTATTTTGGCCTTCAACTCCAGTAGTTCTGTATATTTCTTTTTTGAAAATAGCCATCACTTTATTGAGATTCTCATACTGCTCTTTCATTGTTTTCCTTATATCCTTTAGTTCTTTGCATTTTCCTTCATCTCCCTGTACATTTATAAGATCATTTTTCTAAAGTTTTTGTTTGGTATGTCCATATTATGGCCTTTCTCCTTGGTGTTTTTGGGATTTGTATCCTCTTTCCTTGAATGGGACATTTCCTATTTATTGGTTTGACTTTTACTCTTTTATTGCATACTCTACATTTTAATATTTTAAAATTTAATCTGGGATTTATTTACTGAGATGTCTGTTTCTTGATTTTATATCCAGCTGGGGATAAGACAGAGATTTTCTTGAGCTCCAATCCTTCCGATCAGGAGGATTTGTCCAAGGTGAATGAAGAGTGCAGGGTCCCCCTGCCATATATGGGCCTGTGTCTTTTCCTGGGTTTGTGCTTGTTAGTTTTTCCTTAATTTCCCTATTTATCAAAATTTGAATGCCCCCTCTATTTCTCAGGAGATAGACCTCCCTCTTTTAGGTGATTAAAGCAGGCAAGACTTTGCCCCAGTCTGTCTAAGTCTATAGTTTCTTACTTTCCTTTCATTGTCTCTAGCTGTTTTTGCCTGTACGGCAAATTCTGGTAGGGGAAACACACCAGAAAGGAGCTTCTCAATTAAGTCTTTCCCAGCCTAATGAGAGCCAGGGACCCAGGAAATGGGCTCAGGCTGGCTACAAAATGCCCTTGGAAGGTAATCAGGAAGGGCACCAGGAGTTTCTTCTCTGGCTTCCCAAAGCTGAACTTTCTTGACCAGCAGCCCAGCAAAGAAAGCACTTTAACTTGTCCCCTGCAGCCCTGAGGAAGTGTAGCATCTGTAACTTCCTCTGCCACAGCCTTTGTCTAGAGCAGGTTGGCACTCAGTGATCCAAAGTTGCTAATCAAAAGCCATGATCAGTGATCAGCCATACCCATCCCTGGTCTTGGGGAAGAAGATTTATAAGTCCTTTTCTGTCACCAGTGATTGAGCCAGGGGCTTGACACAAGGAATCCTGCCATGAGAATAAGTGATGGGTGCTGGTAACTGACACACAGAGAGAACGATTTACTAGCCTTTACTGTAATTTATCAGCCTCCTCCTGTCATTCTTCTCTGGAGCTACACAGAGTTCTACTGGCCACTGGAGTTTCAAAATAGTTGTTTCATGCAGATCCTACCTGTTTAGCAGCTATTCTGGTGGTTACACTGACTCCTAGAACTACTTACTCTGCCATATTCCCACATCCCCTCACATTCCCTATATATTCTTTTCATATTTTTAATATTTTGTTTCTTTAACAAAGGCCCTATACCATTTAGAAATCTTTTTAAATACTTTACACTAGAATATTTTTTCTATCATACTCATATCTGGAAAATTAGATTTTTTCTGTGCCAAATCATTATATATACATGGGATCGTTTATGAACAACAGAAGTGCACTTCAAGCTATATTTCTGTATGCACATACCTATGGCACTCTTTTAACTATATTAAGAAAGCATAGAACTGAACAAGTTACTGAATACTTTACTCTGGTGTGGGAAAATACCCTGAGCTGGGAATGTGTCCCTGACTTCCCTAACAACTGCATTGTTAATACAAGAAGCATGCAAGTCTTGGATGGTCTGTCCTTGACTTCCCTGTTTTGCTAACTTCCCTATCTTGCTTTCTCTAGCCTGTTAGTAACTGCCCTATTCTCTGTAAGAGAGTGAAGCTAATAAATATGCTGTGGAGCAAGCAGAAATGCTCTTTGCCTTCAAGGCTCTGAGCCCCCTGCTCCCAGAACTTTATATTTTGTGTCCGTGTTTCATTCCTGCGCTGCCCTGTCAGCAATAACTGGCGACCCACATTGGGGTCTGAAGAACCAGACATAGTTCATGACAGAAGAATTGCTTGAACGACTGAGGTATAATGGCACTGAAACTCGGGTGGAGGTAAGAGCCGTGTTTTTATGCTTTCCTTGTAGAACAACTCCAAGCATAATAGCAGGGTAATGGGTAATGTTGAAAAACACGATAAATATGCGCCATGTATTTCCCTTCTATGACAGCTACTGCGGGCCGGTGGCATTAAGGTGGGAAAATCACAGATTTTGGAATTATTGCAGGTTATTAAAAAATATTGTTCCTGGTTTCCTACCCTTGGCTCTCTTAAATTGCATGACTGGGAACGGGTGGGTAAAGAGTTAAAGCAAAAACATTTGCAGGGAGCTAGCCTGCCTATTACTATTTGGTCCACCTGGACTTTAATTAAATCTGTTCTTGAGCCCTTAAAAACTAATGATAAGGAGGAGGGGGATGAGCTTAAAAATAATGTTGATCCTAATCCCCTTTCCAATGATGATAAAAATCAGATTAAAAGTACTAAAGTCTTTTATTCTCCTCTAAACCCACCACGGCCCCTTGCTGGGAAGAATGGTCCCTGCCTCCCCCACAGTCTCTTCCCATGCCTGGTGGCACTCTGCTGGTTAAGCCTGCTTGCCTCTCTAGCATACAGCAAGGTCTTGCAGAGGCCAGACGCCATGGGGATTTAGAAGCTGTGTGTTATCCTGTTGCTGTCCCAGTTACAGTAACTGAGGAGATGCCTCCTAGCCAAAATCCTAATCAACCTAATGGGGTATACAGGTTTTCTCATAAAGCCATCCCTTTTGAGATTGTTAAAGAATTAAAAAAATCTATTCAAACTTATGGACTCCACTCTCCTTTTACATTTGGCATTCTTCGGGGTTTAGCTGAAGGCTCTCACTTAATTCCTATTAATTGAACAGCCTTAGCTCAGACAGTCCTTAGTTCAGGGGAATACCTGCAGTTTAGGATCTAGTGAATGGAGCATGCAAAGATACAAGCTGTAGATAATCAGCAAAATAATGTAAATATATCTATTGATCAGTTAATGAAAAATGGGGCTTATTCTACTATTGAAAATCAGTCTCTTTACAATGACCAGGCCATTCAGCAAATTCAGCATTGTTGTTTATGGGCCTGGAATAGAATTGAGGCCAAAGGGAAAGCTGCTCAGTCCTTTCAAAAGGTTTTACAAGAACCAAAGAAATCTTATCCAAATTTTATCGTGCGGCTTCATGAAGCCATAAAACGCCAGGTAATAAACTTAAACGCTGCAAGTACAATCTTACAATTGCTGGCTTATAAAAATGCTAATAAAAACTGCCAGTGAGCTATTGCTCCTTTTAAAGGAAAAACTGATATCACTGAATATACTCGCTTATGCCAAGATATTAAAACTAAGAGTTACAAATTTAAAATAATGGCTCAAGCTATGGCTAATTTGCAGATTGAATCTCAATTCCCAGGAAAGTGCTTTTCCTGTGGCAAAATTGGTCACACCTGAAAGGAATGTAATCATTCTAAAAATAAGCCTTCTCAAAAGCAGCCTAGTATATGTCCAAATGCCAAAAAGGACAGCATTGGGCTAGCCAATGCCGGTCTGCCTTTCATAAAAATGGAACTTCCTTCTTGGGAAACGGCAATCGGGGAAAGCTCCTAGCCCCTTGCCAAAAAGGAGCGTTCCCAATCCAGCATCAGAATCTGCATGCAATCCCTCCACCATCTCCACGCCTTCCATCTTGGAACTTTCCCCAGCCACCGCAGGGAATCCAGCAGTAAATCTTACTGCTAACACTAAAATATGTCTTCTCCCTAACAATTCTCCTGTTAAGGTTCCCACCAGATATTATGGGCCTTTACCTAGAGGGATGGTGGATCTTTTGCTTGGATGTAGTTCTCTTAATCTTAAAAGTGTTCATGTACATACTGGGGTTATTGACTCTGATTATACTGGAGAAATTCAAGTGGTGATGTCTTCCACAATTCCATGAACTGCTTATAAAGGTAAAAGGATTGCCCAGCTTCTGTTATTGCCATATATCCCCATCAGTTCCTCTTCAAAGCAACAGGGTGATAAGAATTTTGGCAGCACTGGCAAAGCTGGAATTTTTCTTACAAAGGCTCTTCAGGAGCCATGCCCTATGTGCACGCTCGCTATTCATAGACATAAATTCACTGGCCTTATAAACACAGGTGCAAACATCTCTATCATCAGCCAACAGCATTGGCCACAGCATTGGCCATTGCAAGAGGTTCAAATTAGTGTTATGGGCCTTGGTTCTCCACAAGAATTAATGCAAAGTGTTAACATCTTACCTTGTCTTGGCCCTGAAGGACAAAAAGCTACGTTACAGCCGTATGTTACTGCTCTGCCTCTAAACCTTTAGGGAAAGGACTTGCTTGAATAACGGGGGGCAACTGTGCATATTCCCCCCCCCAATGGGGTATATAGTATTCAAAGTCAAAATATAATGGCAGACATGGGGTACATGCCTCGCCGTGGGCTAGGTGTAAGTCTGCAAAGTGCTTCTTAACCTGTACAAATTACTCCAAAATGCAATTGCTTTGGTTTAGGCTACAAACCTTTTTTGTCGTGGCCACTGTTCATTTACCACCACAGCCCATTCTGCTGGTATGGTTTACTACAAAACCAGTATGGGTAGAGCAGTGGCCACTTACAAAAAAAAAAAAAAGAAAAAAAAAATTGGAGGCTTTACATAAACTTGTTCAAAAGCAGTTAACATTGCAACATGTTGAAGAATCTTTTAGCCCTTAAAATTCTCCTGTGTTTCCTATAAAGAAAAAGTCAGGGAAATAGAAAATGCTAACTAATTTAAGAGGTATTAATGCTGTCATTCAGCCAATGGAACCTTTACAACCAGAACTCCCAAACCCCAGCATAATCCCTAAAAATTAGACCTTAGTAGTTATTAATATTAAAGATTTCTTCTTTTCTATCCCTTTGGCAAATCAAGATGAAGGAAAATTTGCATTCACTATCTTATCTCTTAACAATAAAACTCCTTCCAAACAGTATCAGTGAAAAGTTTTGCCACAAGGCATGTTAAATAACCCTACAATTTATCAATATTATGTGGACCATGCTTTGCAGCTGGTCTATTCAAATTTTTCTAATGCTTATATAATCCACTATATGAATAATATCTTATGTTCTACACCTTAGGAAGCTAAAGGAAAAGCTTTATTCACTGCTGTTCAAAAGGCTTTACAAAATGTAAGTTTAAATGTTGCCACTGACAAAGTGCAATGCACTTTGCCAGTACAGTATTTAGGTTCAAGCATTAACAAACTAACAATTTGTCCCCAAAAAGTACAGCTTCGTAGAAATGTTATTGCCATTTTTAAATGATTTACAAAAATTACTAAAGAATATTAATTGGCTTTGCCCTAAAGTGGGTATAGCTAATTATAAAGTTACAAACTTATTTTCCTTGCTCTGTAAGAACTCTAAATTAACCAGCCCAAAATCTTTAGCCCAAAATCTTTAACTCCAGCAGCAAAAAAAAATTGCAATTAGTAAAAGCAAAAATCCAACAAGCCCAAGTGTCCCATGTTAACCCACAAAAGCCATTGTCCTCGCTAATTTTTTCCACCCCAAAATCCCCTACAGATTTGCTTCTACAAAATAATGAGCTTGTAAAATAGTTATTTTTGCCCAATTCTTCTGTAAAATCCATTTCCCCTTATCTAAATCTTCTAGCCACCCTAGTTACACAAGCCGGGAAATGTGCACGTTATACCTTAAAAACTATGCTTACAAGACAGAAAGGGGGAGATGACAGGACTCCTCATGAGTACTTGTCCAGAGCCCTGTTTACTTTAAACTTCTTAAATTTTTATGAGAAACTGGGAGTCACCACAGCAGAGTGACATTTCCCAGCAGAAAAAAAAAAAACATTGAAACATTACTTTCACAAGGCACCCCCTATATGGTGGAAAGATGTATTGACTAATGAGTGGACAATGGGTACATTGCTAACATGGGAATGAGGTTATGCTTGTGTTTCCCCAGGTAATAGACGGGCACCAATTTAGGTTCTGGCTCAATGACTCAAGCCATATCATAACTCCAGGGAAGAAAAGAAAATGGCTGTGAGACATCAAGCCACCAGTGATGCAGATGCAGGGGCTGACTCTAAAGACAACAGTAATCAGGCCGACACTTTGAACTAAAGAAGCTCGGCATCCCACCTGGGGGCAAATAAAGAAATTATGTCAGGATGCTAAAAAACAAGTCCAATGAGACAAGCTGCCTATAACAGGGTCTAACCTGATGGCAGCAATGTTGGCTCTTATTGCTATTGCTGTGAGTTTATCTCCAACATGTGATCATTCTGGAAATTATACCTATTGGGCTTATATTCCTAACCCCACATTGCTGCAACCTGTGGAGTGGGATCATCTCTCCCCCACAGTATACTTTAGCAATGATACTTGGCTGCCTCTTCCAATTGATGAAAAACTTCCCCAGTTTCCTGAGGATGAAGGAAAAAATTATTCTCAATCATTGGCCTTCACACATTTACCTTTGTGTGTAGGTCAGGGTAAATGGTGTTTAACCTTAACCTGGCAGGCATGGTTGTTGGTCATACCCAAACAAAATAATATTTCAAAGTCATCCTTATTTTTAATATCTGGATATAGTTTTGCCTATAATGGAAATATTACTATTACTAATCATGCTCCCCAATGGCCTATTTGTCACACACCACGATATTGGTTGCCAGAGATGCAAAGGGCATATTGGAATAATTGTAAAGCAACTAGTGGAGTGTTGGTGCAGAATGGTTCCTATAAAATTGTAACTAACTGGTCCCCTGAGGGGTATGCAGTTCAGAATTATACCAATGCAAATTGCTCTGATCACAAAAAATTGAGGTGGAAAGTCCATAACTATAACTATTGTTAGTATTCAAACCCAGGCTAAAAATCTTATTATTTAGCATGGCATTGGCTGGTCCCCACTCAAACCTACTTTAAATAATTCCTACATTCAAGATACGCTTTGGAGGCTCCCCATTAGTTTACATAACCTCTCCCGATGGGATGAAAATTATATGGATAAGACTAATAATACTCTAAATTTTACAAAAATAGATACTTTTGGAATACAAGCCTGTGTTAGAGATCCTTATGTGTTTTAAATAGAAAACCTAACCATTAATACTACTACTAAAGAAATTAGTTGTATGAAAAATAGAAGTTGTTCATTATATACTTGCTTAAATAGTACTATAAACTCTACTAACACCACTGTTATTCTCAGATGACAAAAAGGTCAATAGCTCCCTGTTTCACAACTCAAACCTTGGGAGTCATCACTTAATATGCGTATGTTATTACAAATATTAAAGAAAGTATATAAAAGAACAAAAAGATTTCTTGGATTGTTAACCACTTTTCTTGTAGGCTTAATAGCTATAGCAACAACAGCCGCTGTTGCTGGGACAACAGCCTTACATCAATCAATTCAAACTACAGAATTTGTCCAAGAGTGGCATAAGAATGCAAGCAAAGCTTTGGGTGAACAGCTACAAATTAATAAAAAAAAAAAAGTAACGCTCACCTTGTTAATTTAGAAAATGCTGTTCTCCTTCTGGAAGAAGAGGTAGAAAATTTGCAATATCAATTTAAATTAAAATGTAATTGGAATAGATCAACATTTTGTGTCACTCCTCATAAATATAATCACACATCTTTTAATTGAAATAAAGTTAAGAAACATTTACTTGAACATTATAATAATCTTACCCTAGACATTTTAAAATTGCAAGAAACTGTGAATGATACACAAAGTTCAAATTTCAATATCCTTTCAGAATCCAAAACTATGCAAGGCATTGCTAATGGCCTTGAATGATTAAATCCTATTATATGAGTTAAATCTTTAAGTGGTAAATTCTTAGAAAGTCTATTTGTAATTTTACTAATTCTAGTATGTCTTTTCTTAGTCCTCAAATGCACAAGAAAAACCCTCTCAAACCTAAAGCAGAAAGAAGCTGCTTGGTCCAGCTTGTCAGCACTGAAGGGGCAAAAAGAGGGACATGGACATGTAAAAAACTGAGTCTTTCATGTTGCTTAAGCCGTATCTGGGGTGGTGGTTTAGAATGCTAAGCCACATGCCTGCATGGAATGCTGTGCAGGCACACCTCGTAAAAATATGTGTTTTAAAACGTAACACCAACGTTTGCTACTGTCCTATACCTAGATTGCTCCTTCTAATATGCGACAAAATGTAAACATTGGTGATGCAAAAAGCAACAACTCGCTCAGTTTTCTTCTTCATACAAAAATAAAAAGGGGGATATGTGGGAAAATAGCCTGAGCTGGGAATGTGTCCTTGACTTCCCTAACACCTGCATTGTTAATACAAGAAGCATGCAAGCCTTGGATGGTCTGTCCTTGACTTCCCTGTTTTGCTAACTTCCCTATCTTGCTTTCTCTAGCCTGTTAGTAATTCCCCTATTTTCTGTAAGAGAGTGAAGCTAATAAATATGCTGAGAAGCAAGCAAAAAAGCCCTTTGCCTTCAAGGCTCTAAGCTCTCTGCTCCCAGAACTTTATATTTTGTGTCCGTGTTTCATTCTTGCGCCACCCTGTCAGCAATACTCTGGTAATTATTTTTAGAACACTTATGAATATCAATTATGGATTCCTAAATAAAATATTAGCAACCAGAATCTGGTACACATGTGAATAAATGCACCAAGATTAAGTGTTTTTATTCCAGAAGTACAGTGGTGTTTAATAAATAATGTAATCATTGTTAGAAATTGCCATATAAAGAGTTCAAAGAGGTAAGTCATATAATCACCTGCTTAGGTAGCAAAGTTGTCCACCATGTAAATTTTCATAATAGAGTGAAAAAAATGTATATTTCCTTCCCTCCTCAGAAGTTATCTTGATCCGAAGCTATTGGAAATCCTAATAGAATTAATCTTTGAAAGTCAGGAAATGGCATGGATGAGTATGATTTCTACTGTTCTGTTTATGCCAGCGAATAAAACTAAACATTTAAAGAAATAAATATCAGAAATTTGAAAACATATTTTCAGTAGATTTGCTTCTATACTTTCCTGGGAAATATTGGAGAAAGAATAAAATTCTAAATGAAACAGGAAAAAAATTTAAGAATGTGTTTATTTGTAAAATTATTACAAAATATCAATAGCTGTTCTAGATAGTGTTCACATTCCCAAGTAAATGGAAGACCATTTTAAGTTTCATTCTTATGAAAGCATAGAAAGTACACTAAAATAAATTTAAAAAATAAATGGAATGGATTTGCATGAATAAATAAATCCTGTGTGATCTGTATAAAAGAATTACATAAATGGTGGAAGAATGCCTTCAATTTGAAATGAACTGTCAAATATTGTTTTTTAATCATATTTTTATTGTGCAATATAACATATATACATAGAAGTGATAACTTTCAAAGTGAAATTTAGCAAGTAGTTAGAGAACAAATTTCAAAGAATGTTATATGTTACAATTACACAGTTTCAGTTATTTCCTTACTGTGAAATTATATATATATATATATATATATATATATATTTATGCATATATATACAAGAAAGGTAACATCTTTCAAAGTATTAAATTTCCTATACAACAAATAGTTATATAGGAAATTTCCAAAGTTGTTATGCGATATATCACCATATTTTCACATATTTCCTTATCATGAAATAGAACACATACACCAAAAGGTGATAGCTTTCAAATTACAATTAAACAAGTAGCTATAGAATAAATTTCAAAGGTTGCTATGTATTAGAGTTCCAACATTTCAATTCTTTCCTTCTAGCTATTCTAATACCCCAGCAACTAAGAAAAAGAAAGTTATATAATGTTTCAGTATTCATAATCGTTTGTTAAATTCCATCTTGTGTGTTTCTACCCCTTCTTCTAATTTAATCACTTTCCTGATCTTCAGGGAAGTCAAACTAGTGACCACCCTAAGCTGTTCATGTTAAAATGGAGTGTCAAATTTATGAGTAAAGGGGACACATCTAGCTGATGTTCTTGAAGAGGCTGTTGCCTGGTTTGGGGACTATGGGGAACAATAACATTGCAGTGATCTTTCATTAATTGTAACAAAGGCAATATACCAAAGCTAAATGTTAATAAGGGGGGGATATAAGGGAGGGGTGTGGGATCCTTGTTCTTTCCCTCTTTTTGTCCTCTTCTTTCTTTATGAAAGAAATGTTCTCATATGCATTGTAGTGGTGACTGTATAACTGTGATTGATTACACCAAGAGCCATTGATTGTATACTTTGGATGGATTGTACAGTGTGTGAATAAAACTGTTTAAAAATAACCAGAAAGTTACAAGTGCTAAAGAAGATGTGGATAGAGAGAGATATAACTATTAACTGTTGGTAGGGAAGTAGAATGGTGCAGCCCCTCCAGAGGGCAGTGTGATGGTTCTACAGGAGGCTAAGTTTCCAATTGCCACATGATTCTGCAACCTTGTTATTAGGTATATTCTTGGAATAACTGACAGCAGAGACATGAAGAGACATTTGCACACTGGTGTTTATGGAGGCTTTATTCACAATTTACAATGGATGGAGGTGGCCTAAGGGAACATTGATGGACGAACAGAAGGGCAAACTGTGGTGTATACATATGATGGAAACTCAGTGGTTGCAGGAAGGAATGAAGTTGTATGGCATGCAACTAGGTGAGTAAACCTTGAGGACATTATGTTGAATGAAATAAACCAGAAGCAACAGGACAAATATTGTATGGTCTCACTAATATAAACTAAATATAATGAACAAACTCTGATAATTGAATTCAAAATCATAGGTTGTCATGGGATAGAAAGTGGGTAGAGATTGAGCAATTGGTGATTAGGAGTACAGAATGTTCAAATAAGGCTCAATGTAAAGGTTCCTAGATTGTAAGCTCTTACAGCAGTCACATCTATTCCTGAGTTTTAACTGTTAACTCTAAATTCTGAGATGCTGTGCTCTTTGTGTATAACCTGATAACTCCCTGGAACTTCAGGTATCTGTATGACACCTGTGAATCAAAGTTAGAGTTCTCCAGCTCTGAAAGCAGCATTACCCCATAAAGTAACAGTTAAAGGAGCTGAAAAATAAATCAGACTTCAGTTAGAATTATGAATGAAATGGATTTGGTTTGGACTAAGGTGAATCAGAATACAGAGTAAAGGATGATATTTTCTCTATTTTAAAATTTCAATTTTTGTGTGAGACCAAAGGAAGAGATGCTTATTTGGTCCAAAATTTAAATTTTCTGTGGCACATTATCTAATTTAACATGTCTGGACAGTTTATTTAAACAGCTTAATATATGGAAACTAGAATAGGAAAGGAAATTGTGTTATTCTTTACAGGTTAATGTAATACCCTGATACATACCATAGTATTTGGGGCAGAAAATAAAAAAAAGTATTTGCAAAGTCCCCTTGAGGAACTAGGGGAAAATGTAGAAGTAGTAAACTTCCCAACCTGAGGAATTCCTAATATTCCCTCAAATATTTGGGACTCCCAATTTAATAAGCCAAGCCCTCAATCTTGGAGCTTGACCTTATGAAACTTATTTTTGTAACTATGCATAAGAATCCCTCCTAAGGAAAACCTCTTTTTTTGCTTAGATGTTGCCTCTCTCTCTCAGCCAATTCTGCAAATAAATTCCCTAACCTCCCCACTATGTGAGACATGACTCCCAGGGATCTAAGTCACCCTGGCGACATGGAACATGACTCCCAGTGATGAGACTGTCTCCTCCATAATGAGATTGAGAATACCTTCTTGGTCAAAAAGGGAAATTAAATGAAAAAATATATAAAGTTTCTGTGGCCATAAGATTTCAAATAGAATCTAGAGTTCATTCTGGAGGTTATTCTTACGCATGCATCAGCAAGATATTGCAAATTACCACAGTAGGCCAAGCCCCAACCAACAGTATTCCTGAAAACCCTAAAGAATACTCTGGGGTCTTTCTAAGACCCTATAAATATTTTGCCTAGTAAGTTTATTTTTACAGAAACTTAAGGCCTCCAGATTGCCCCTATGCCAGGTAAAACCTGAAACCCAGAGGACCTGTTTCTCCAAGAACATATCCAGTTTCATTCACCTACCCCATTAGGTCACCATCATTTTCCAGCATGATGAAGTTAAAATTGTCATTGCCCAGATATCCCTAAAAACTGAAAGGATGATTAAAGGAAAGTGAGGAGGTGTGTGCTGGTTTGAATATATTATGTCCCCCAGAAAAAGCCATATTTTTCTATGCAATCTTGTGGGGCATTTTACTGCTGATTAGATTGTAATTCTTTGTGTTTCCATGGAGATGCACCCCACCCAACTGTGGGTGGTGACTCTGACTGGACAATTTCTATGAAGGTGTTGGCCCATCCATTCAGGGTGGGTCTGAATTAAATTATTGGAGCACTGTAGAAGATCAGACAGAAGGAACAAGCTGCTAGAGCCAAGAGAGAAAATTTGAAGAAAGCACAGGAGCTGCAGATGGAGGCATTTTGAAGATGGCCTTTGAAAGCAGACTCTTTCTCTGAAGAAGCTAAGAGAGGACAAATACCCCAAGTACAACTAAGAGTGACATTTTTGAGGAATTGCAGCCTAGAGAGGAACGTCCTGGGAGAAAGCCATTTTGAAACCAGAACTTTGGAGCAGACGCCAGCCATGTGCCTTCCCAGCTAACAGAGGTTTTCTAGACACCATTGGCCAGCCTCCAGTGAAGGTATCCAATTGGACACTTTATGACCTTAAGACTATAACTGTGTAACCAAATAACCCCCCTTTTATAAAAGCCAATCCATCTCTGGTGTTTTGAATTCTGGCAGCATTAGCAAACTAGAACAAGGTGTAACTAGAAGTTAGGATTTAACAAAAGATTATGACTACTGACTCATTATATAGATATTTCCTTTTAGTTTCTAATGTATTGGAATAGCTAGAAGGAAATACTGGAAATTGTTGAGCTCTAACCCAGTAGCTCTGATCTTTGATAATAATTGTATAGCTCTATAGCAAAAAAAGAAAAAAAAAGTCAGTTTCCTGTGTTTGTATGGATTTACTTCTGAATGTTTTATTCTGTTTCATTGATCCATGTATCTATCTCTGACAATACCACACTGCTGTCTTAGTTAACTTGCCTTTATTCTAAGTCTTAAAATTGGGTAGAATGCAGTACTAGAGATCAATAAGTAGGGGGATAATGGGTATGGTATGCTTGAGGTTTTCTTTTTATTTCTTTTTCTGGAGTAATACAAATGTTCTTGAATTTATCATGGTGATGAATGCACAACTTTGTGATGATACTGTGAACCATTGACTGTATAGTTCAGATAGATTGTATCATGTGTGAATATATCTCAACAAAATTATACTCTTAAAAAGTTGAAATGAGGGAAACAACAAAAAGAAAATAACTAAAAACAGTTTATTTCAAGCCTAATTTTTAAAATAATAATATGATTTTATAAATGAATATGCAATAGCTCATACAATTCTTGACATTTACTACCTTTCTTGACAGTCAGTATCAGCTTTAATAAATGTACCAGCATGTTTCTCAAAAAAAAAAAAAAAAAAAAAAAAAAAAGAAAGAAAGAAATGTTAGAAGGGGGCATAATGCTTTTGTATCTATTCCATTTAAAATAAATGACTACCAAAATGTATTTCGCTAGTAATCCTGAGGCTGACTAAACAAATGATCAAAGTTCCTAAATACACTACTTTAATATTAATGAATTTTTACTTAATGATCTTGCTAGCTATGCTAATTGTATGAAGAGTTTCCACATTCATCTCAGAGGAGCACTAATAGCCACATTCTCTTTCCAATATGTACAGAAGCTTCCCAACAGGACTAGAGGTCACACCAACCTTCTGTGGAATCTGGACAAGGGCAGTGGCAATAAGATTAGCTTTAGCTTTTTCTTCTGTGAGGTTTTGACCGTTGATCCAAAAAAAAAAAAAAACAAACCCCATAACACCATCTTCACTTGAGCTTTGGATAAATTCTTCTATTTCATGCAGAGGAAAATATATTTTTATTATAAAGGTACAGCATCACAGGAAAAGAAAATGTAAAGTTTGCCTACATTTCTTAAAGAATCAAGCAAAATGTAAGAGACA
Source organism: Choloepus didactylus (assembly GCF_015220235.1). NCBI lineage: Eukaryota > Metazoa > Chordata > Mammalia > Pilosa > Megalonychidae > Choloepus > Choloepus didactylus. The sequence continues at coordinate 73,572,563 of NC_051309.1, forward strand.
TTATTAGACTGAATTTCTTATAAGAGAAGCATCTATTCTCCTTAGGAAAAAATACCAGATACCTATGGCTTAAAAATATATGCAATGATTGCTAAGAAAGGTATTAAATCCAATCATTATACAAAAGTAATAAGTGAAAATGGGATAGCTCTTTTTCTAGCTGATGGACACTGTTTATCCCCAGGTATAAATACAGCAAACAACTGAGTTGTTTGCAAACTTATAAAAATATTGTCTGGAAGGAAGCCCAAGGAAAGGATCTGAAGTGGGCTTCTGGAATTAATAGCAAGCTATTTTTCATACAATGCATTATTATTAAATTGATCATCTTTCCTTTTAGACAGGGCTTCAGGATATTTTTCTCAAGTTTATACATTCTCTGATTAATTGAACTAAGAAGAAAAGTGCTAAAAAATGGAGCATGTTGTAATATGTTTTAAAGGAAGATAATATGGTTAATGCTGCTAGAATTGTTTTAAAAAATTTAACAGTGCTTGTCTGTCATCCTCATGTATGAAAGTCACACCTGAGTGGGACACTGGCTGCATGCATTTAATAGGAGCCTTAGCCCAGTATTGACATGTAATTCACTTTTCAGTTAAGTTCCTTGTGTCACCACTTATACTTTTGCAAGTCTGGCATTGAAGCCTTTGGGTTTGGAGTCATTCACATCATAATCCATGTGAATGCCATCCTCTAGACATGTGTCACACATTCCCTGTGCAACTGTTTGTAGCACCTCTGGAATCACCATAGTTCTCAGATTGTCACTAAAACTACTGGAACAGGTTAATATACAAGGTGAAAGTAGACTTCCATTTTTCAGCTTGGGCAATTTTAGGGGGAATATCTCTGAAATTTCAGAAATTTTTGTTTTACTATTTTGAGTCATCTATCCCAAACTCATGTGTTTGTGTGTGTTTCTGTGCCTGTATACACACAAATATAAAGTAATATGTATAAGCAGATTTGTCTTGTGTTTTTTATTTCACTATATTCCATTGTAATTATTATTTTGTGTATTCAGTGACTGACAGTTCATTCAGAAGTGTTACAAACTATGATAGGTATTCAGACAGCAGAAAGTTCTGTATCAATAGGTAAGTTAAATTAGGACAGGAACAATTTTATCTCTCTTTTTTTAAAAATTCAGTTTTATTGAAATGTATTCACATACCATACAGTCATCCATGGTATACAATCAACTATTCACAGTATGATCATATAGTTATGCATTCATCATCAAAATCTATTTCTGAACATTTTCCTTACATCAGAAAGAATCAGAATAAGAATAAAAAATTAAAGTAAAGAAAGAACACCCAAACCATCCCTGCATCCCACTGTATTTGTCATTTAGTTTTTATCCCCACTTTTCTACTCATCCATCCACACACTAGACAAAGGGAGTGTGATCGACAAGGCCTTCACAATCACACTGTCACCCCTTGGAATCTACATTATTATACAATCATCTTCAGGAATCCAGACTACTGGGTTGGAGTTTGGTAGTTTCAGGTATTTACTTCTAGCTATTCCAATACATTAAAACCTAAGAGGTGTTATCTATATAGTGCATAAGAATGTCCACCAGAGTGACCTCTTGACTCCATTTGCGATCTCTCAGCCACTGAAAGTATTTCATCTCATTTTGCATCCCCCTTTTTGTCAAGAAGATATTCTCAATCGATGATGTTGAGTCCAGATTCATCACTGGGAGTCATATCCTGTATTGCCAGGGAGATTTATACCCCTGGGAGTCAGGTCCCATGTAGGGGGGAGGACAGTGAGTTCATCTGCTGAGGTGGCTCAGCTAGAGAGAGAGGGCCACATCTGAGCAACAAAGAGGCACTCAGGGGCAGACTCTTAGGCACAATTATAGGGAAGCTCAGCCTCTCCTTTGCAGTAGCAAGTCCCATGATAGAGAGCTTGGCACATCAAACTGCCAGTCCCAATGTTTGTGACAACATCAACACCAGTCCAGGTGAGGAAATCCAACACTTCTACACCTTCCCCCAGCTCCTTGGTGGGGGGGGGGAGGCTGTAAATATATTTTTTTATTTTCTTCCCAAATTACTTTGGGATGTGTCACTATTTCACTCTAACCTGTACCAACCCACCATATCTCATTTCCTGTTCAAGGCTCCATGCAATTGTGGTACTTGAACAAACTGACTGTAGAGTTATACTGTTTAGGAAATATAGATCCTGCACCAAATAGACATCTCTTCCCTTGGTCTCATATGGAAGTTGAAGTTTCAAAACACAGTCAGTTTTGACCTTTATCCTTTGGCCTGGTTTGCCCTAGTCTTAACCAGATTTCCTCGATTCATATCAGTAATTGAAGTCTGGGCTCTTTTTTAGCTTTTTTTTAACAGTTGCTGTATGCACTAATACTGATATTCCTATCTGCCAAGCTCTCGCTCTGAGTTTCAGATGTCTCAGAGATATGCATTGTTCCAGAGACCAATCAGTTTATACACTAAGGGATCAGCATCTCAAAGTTTAGAGATACACATTACAATTCAGGAATAGAGTTTACTGCTCTCAGAGCTTACAATCTAGGGACCATTACAATAATCAGGTCCATGTTAGGCTATGTTCTAAGATTCAATTCTGAGTTCACACATTGTAGTTAGTCCATATTGCAGAGGCATTATAGTGCCTGCCTTTACTTCTGGTGTACTTCACACAAATACTGTGTACAGGATCCATTTACCTCATTGTGTGTCTCACAGCTTCACTCCTTCTTGTAGCTGCTCAATATTCCATTGTATGCATATGCCACAGTTCACCATTCTGTTCCTCAGTCTATGTACCCTTAGGTCACCTCTACCCATTGCAAATCATGATTGCTGCCCCCATGAACACCAGTTTGCAAATGTCTGTTCATGTCTCTGCTCTCAGATCTTCAAATGACATACCCCATAATGGGGTTGCAGGACCTTATGGTCCCCACATACTTAACTTTTTGTGGAACCACCATACTGACCTTCAAAAAGGCTACACCATTCTACCTGCTCATCAACAGTAGATAAGTACATCCCTCTCACCATGTTTTCTCCAAAACTTTTACTCCTATATATTTTTCCCAAAATTTTATACAGTTATATGCATATACCATACATTCATCCACAGTGCACAATCAGTTGTTCATGGTATCATCATAAAGTTGTACATTTATCACCTCAATCAGCACTTGAACATATTGATTACAAGAAAAATTGCTTTTTTTAGCAGTAATAAAAAAGATGATAAAAAGAAGAATAATATGTCATACAATACAATATAATAGTAAGAACAGTAAATAACACCACTACAAAGAATCCCATATTCTTCCCTTATATCCCCCTCTCATATATACTTAGCATTGGCATATTGCCTTTGTTACATTTAATGGAAGCATATTACAATGTTACTGTTGATCATAAACTCCTAGTTTGCTTTGATTATGTTTTTTTCCCAAATACCATCTCTTTTTCAACACTCTGAATGGTTGACATTCATTTTCTCTCCCACCTGCAAAAATATTTTTATATTTGTATATTTAGTAACAGTCATTGGGCACTCCAGTTTTTGCCAAGTTATACAGTCCCAGTCTTTATCATCTATCTTTACCTCTGGTGTCATACATTCTCCTATCCCACCTCTTTCAGCTTTACTCACAGACATCTTTGTTTGGTGTACTTACAATACTGTGCTACCATCACACAGTATTATGTTATCTATTTCTAGATCTATATGATCAATCCTGCTAAACATTCTGTAGTCCAAATGCCTGATCTCTACCCTCTTTCTACCTCCTGGTCACCTGTGTTGTCAGGTTTTAACTCCCAAAGTTTGTTCATTAATGTCTGTTCATATTAGTGAGACCATACAGACTCTGTCCTTTTGTTTCTGGCTAACTTCACTCAATATAATGTCCTCAAGGTTCATCCATGTTATTATATGATTCATGTCTTTGTGCTGTCTTACAGCTGTATAATATTCCATCATGTGTATATACCACAGTTTGTTTATCCACTTGTCCATTGATGGACATTTAGGCTGTTTCCATCTCCTGGGAGTCGTGAATAATGCTGCAATAAACATTGGTTTACAAATGTCTGTTTGTGTCTTAAGTTTCAGTTCCTCTGAGTATATACCTAGCAATGGACTAGCTGGGTCACAAGGCAAATCTATATTTAGCTTCCTGAGGAAACTCCACACTGTCTTCCAGAGTGGTTGCACCATTCTACATTCCCATCAACAATGAATAAATGTGCCTCTTTCTCCACATCCTCTCCAGCACTTGTCATTTTGTTTTATGGATAATGGCCATTCTGGTAGGTGTGAGATGATATCTCATTGTGGTTTTGATTTGCATTTCCTTAATAGCCAGTGAAGTTGAGCATTTTTTCATATGCTTTTGAGCCATTTGTATTTTCTCTTCAGAAAAATGTCTGTTCATATCTTTTCCCCATTTCTTAATTGGATTGTTTGTCTTTCTGTTATTGAGTTGTAGGATTCCTTTATATATTCAGAATATTAAAACTTTATCTGATATGTGCTTTCCAAATATCATCTCCCATTGTGTAGGTTGCCTTTTTACTTTTCTGGCCAAGTCCTTTGATGTACAAAAGTGTTTAATTTTGAAGAGATCCCATTTGTCTATTTGTTCTTTGGTTGCTCGTGCCTTAGGTGTGAGGTCTAAGAAACCACCTCCTATCATAAAATCTTTAAGATATTGATCTACATTTTCTTCTAAGAGCTTTATGGTCTTGATGCTAACATTTAGGACTTTGATCCATTTGAAGTTAATTTTTGCATAAGGTGTGAGATAGGCATCCTTTTCCATTCTTTTGGAAATGGATATCCAGTTCTTTAAACACCATTTATTGAAGAGGTTGCTCTTTCCAAGTTGCTTTGGCTTGACTGCCTTATCAAGATCAGTTGTCTGCAGGTGCAAGGGTCTACTTCTGAACACTCAATTCAATTCTGTAGGTTGGTATATCTGTCCTTATGCCAGTACCATGCTGTTTTGAGCACTGTAGTTTTGCAATATGCTTCAAAGTCAGGTAGTGTGAGACCTCCTTCTTCGGTCCTCTTTCTCAAGATATCTTTGGCTATTCAAGGCACCTTGCCCTTCCAAATAAATTTGGTTATTGGTTTCTCTATTTCTGCAAAGTAAGTTATTGGGATTTGAGTTTGTATTGCATTGAATCTATAAATCAGTTTAGGTAAGATTGCCATCTTAACTATGTTTAGTCTTCCAATCCATGAACATGGCATGTTCTTCCATTTCTTTAGGTCTTGTTTAATTTCTTTTAGTAGTTTCTTATAGTTTTCTGTGTAAAGGTCTTCTGTGTCCTTGGTTAAGTTTATTTCTAAATATTTGATTTATTTGGTTGCTATTGTAAATGGGATTTTTTTCTTGATTTCCCCCTCTTATTGCACATTACTTGTGTATAGGAACACTACAGATTTTTGCATATTGATCTTGTAGCCTGACGCTTTGCTGTATTCATTGACTAGTTCTAGTAGCTTTGCTGCAGATTTTTCCCTGAATTTCCTACATATAGAATCATGTCATCTGCAAATTATGAATGTTTTACTTCTTCCTCTCCAATTTGGATGCCTTTTAGTTCTTTTTCTTGCCTAATTGCTCTAGCTAGAACTTCCAGCACAATGTTGAGTAACAATGGTGATAGCGGGCATCCCTGTCTTGTTCCTGATCTTAGAGTAAAAGCTTTCACTCTCTCCCCATTTAGTATGTTGTTAGCTGTGGGTTTTTAAACTATCATCTTTATCATACTGAAAAAGTTCCCTTCTATTCCAATCCATTGAAGTGTTTTCATCAGGAAAGGATGTTGAATTTTGTCAAATGCCTTTTCTGCACCAATCAAGATGATCATTTAGTTCTTCTGCTTTGATGTATTGATGTGGTGTATTACATTAACTGATTTTCTTGTGTTGAACCAGCCTTGCATACCTGGAATAAATCACACCTGCTCATGGTGTATAATTCTTTTAATGTGTGGCTGGATTTGATTTATCAGTATTTTGTTGAGGATTTTTGCATCTATATTCATTAAAGAAATTGGTGTATAATTTTCTTTTTTTGTAGTATCTTTGTCTGATTTTGGTATTAGGGTGAAGTTGGCTTCATAGAATGAGTTAGGTAGCTTTCCAGCTTCTTCAATTTTTTGAAGAGTTTGAGCAGGATTGGTACTAATTCTTTCTTGAATGCTTGGTAGAATTCACATGTGAAACCATCTGGTCTTGGGCTTTTCCTTTTTGGCAGCTTTTTGATGATTGACTCAATCCGTTTACTTGTGGTTGGTTTGTTGAGGTCATCTATTTCATCTTGAGTCAATGAGGGTTGATTATCCTTTTCTAGGAATTTGCCCATTTCATCTAAGTTGTCTAGTTTATTAGCATATAGTTGCTCATAATATCTTCTCATTATCTCCTTAATTTCTGCAGGGTTGGCAGTTATATTACCTTTCCCATTTCTGATTGTATTTATTTGCATCCACTCTCTCTTTTTTTTTTTCTTTTTTCTTTTTTTCTTTTTTTCTTTTTTTGGTTAGCTTAGCCAGCAGTCCATCAATTTTATTGATTTCCTCAAAGAACCAGCTTCTGGTTTTCTTGATTCTCTCTATTGTTTTCCTGTTCTCAATTGCATTTATTTCTGCTCTAATCTTTGTTATTTCTTCCCTTCTGCTTGCTTTGGGGTTAGTTTGCTGTTCTTTCTCTAATTCCTCCAGGTGAACAGTTAACTTTTCAATTTTTGCCCTCTCTTCTCTTTTAATATAGATGTTTAGGTCAATAAATTTCCCTCTCAGCACCACCTTTGCTGTATCCCATAAGTTTTGATAAGTTGTGTTTTCATTGTAATTTGCCTTGAGGTATTTACTAACTTCTCTTGTAATTTCTTCCTTTACCCACTGGTTTTCTAAAAGGGTGTTGCTTAGCCTCCATATGTTTGTGAATTTTATAATCTTCTGCCTTTTATTTATCTCCAACTTCATTCCATTATGATCTGAGAAAGTGTTTTGCATAATATCAATATTTTTAAATTTGTTGAGACTTACTTTGTGACCCAACATGTGGTCTATCCTAGAGAATGTTCCATGAGCACTTGAGAAAAAAGTATATCCTGCTGTTGTTGGATGTAGTGTTCTAAAAATGTCTGTCGAGTCTATTACATTTATCATACAATTCAACATCTCCATTTCTTTAGTGATCCTCTGTCTAGATGTTCTATCCATTGCTGAAAGTGGTGTATTGAAGTCTCCAACTATTATTGTAGAGGTGTCTACTCCTTTCAGTGATCTCAGTGTTTGCCTCATGAATTTTGTGACATTCTGGCTTGGTGCATAAATATTTATGATTGTTATGTTTTCTCGATGAATTGACACTTTTATTAATATAAAGTGTCCTTCTTTGTCTCTTTTAATTGTTTTACTTTTGAAGTCTAATTTGTCTGATATTATCATAGCTACACCTACTTTTTTCTAGTTGTTGTTTGTGTGAAACATCTTTTTCCAAACTTTCACTTTCAGTCCATTTTTGTCCTTGTGTCTAAGGTGAATTTCTTGTAAACAGCATATAGATGGGTCCTGTTTTTTAATCCATTCTGTCAGTCTGTGTCTTTTTGGGGGGAATTTAATCCATTTGCTTTTAGTGTTATTACTGTAAGGGCAGTACTTTGTACTATCATTTTGTCTTTTGGAATTAATCTGTTGTATCATTTTTTCTTCTCTCGCCTTTTACCTTTCTTGATTATCTTTATTTCTGCACTCTTCTCCAACTCTCTGTCTCCTGTCTTTTCCTATCAGCCTGTAGCTCTCCCTTTAATAGTTCTTGCAGTACTGGTCTCTTTTTCGCAAACTCTCTCAGTGTCTGTTTGTCTGAAAATGATTTAATCTCTCCCTCATTTTTGAAGGAAAGTTTTGCCAGATATAGAATTTGGGGCTGGCATTTTTTTTTCTTTCAGTATCTTAAATATATATCATGCCACCATCTTCTTGCCTCCATGGTTTCTGTGGAGAAATCTGAACATGGTCTTATTGACCATCCCTTGTATGTGATGCATTGCTTTTCTCTTGCTGCTTTCAGAATCCTCTCTTTGTCTTTGACATTGGACAATCTGATCAGTAAGTTTCTTGGAGTATAGTTCTATTGGGATCTGTTCCATTTGGGGTATGCTGTAATTTTTGAATCTCTAATTTTCTGTCTTTTATAAGAGTTGGGAAATTTTTAGTGAATATGTCTTCTATTACTCTTTCTGCCCCTTTTCCCCTCTCTTCTCTTTCTGGGATACCCATAACACGTATATTTGTGTGTTTCATGTTGTCACTCCTCTCCCTAAGACTCTGCTCATATTTTTCCATTTTTTTCACCATCTATTCTTTAGTGTGTATGAATTCATGTCTTGTCTTACAGTTCACTTATCCTTTCTTCTGCCTGTTCAAATCTACTGTTGTGACCCTCCATTGTGTTTTTCATCTCCTCCATTGTGGCCTACATTCCCATGAGTTCTGCCATTTGTTTTTTCAAGATAATAAATTCTTCTTTGTGGTCATCCAGTGTCTTCTTTATATCCTTCATCTTTTTCGCTATATCTTCCTTCATTCCACTGAATTTATTTAGCATTATTTGCCTCAACTCCTGTATCTCAGTTGAATATTAGTTTGTTTGTTTGGCTGGTCCATATTTTTGTGTTTCCTGGTATGGCTTGTTAACTTAAATTGTCTAGGTATCTGATTTTCTTGATTAGTTTATTGTGGAGCTTGTTTTCTATCATTTACCTAGGGGTTTTGTTGTTGGTTGGCTTTGTTCTCTGGCCTCTGTTATTCAGTTCAACTTATTCTAGACCACTAAATTAGGGTCTCTTTAGTTGATCAGAATTTTCCACCTCTTGTTTTATCTGTTTCTTGCCCTGCCTCTGTGTAGCCTTTTTATGAGAGGGTCTCCTCAGATATGACTGAGTCCAATCAGTTTTTCCCAGTTTAGAGAGGCCCAGGTCTCATTGGGAGGGTATGGAGTTTTTTTTTTTTTTTGAGAATGATACACTTCTATGAGGTCTTTAGAATTAGTGATTTTCCTATCCTGTCCAGCAGATGGCACTTGCCATCCTGCAGCTCCCCAAGCAGTTTAAGGTGGTATGGAGACTTTAGTTCTCCTGGTGACTCTGATCCTGTGAGGGGCATGGCTGACTGAAGCTGGAATCTGAATTCCAGCCCCAGGGTCTGAGTTCCCAGAAGGAGGATTGCCAGTTGAGCTGGACCTACCTCCTCTCTCCCAATCCTAGGAACTCCAGTTGTCTCTCAGGAGCACTTTTCCCTTCTCCCCTCTCCTCTTTGGGGCATCTCCATCTAGATTCTTTGGTCAGCCTGAGTTGCCAAGTAAAGATGGGGCTGCAGAACTTCCTCAGAAGTGAATCTGGAATACAAAGATGCTGTGGTTACTCTGTCTCCCCCCAAGCCCAGCTTAGTCCCTCAACTTGAACTTTCTGATAGAAAATAACCACATGTTGCTTTTAGATTAAAAAAAAAATAGAAAAGAAAACTAGAAAAAGAGAAAAGAAATATAAAAAAAACGAATCCCTTTTGAAAGTCTTTCCCCAACTTGGAAGTTTTGTCAGTGTCAGAATAGAGCAACTAAAGATGTAGTTTGGACTATTGTCTGATAATTACTCTCCAACAGCTTCAATTCCACCCCTGCTGGGGGCTATTAAAATGCAAAAAGATAAGGAATCAGTGAGAAGCAGAAGGGGCAAAATGTAGGGGGAAAAATTGCTTTTTTGGAGCCTGGGAATGGGTGCCCACTTTTATGTACCCCCCCTTCTTTGATCCCAGACCTTCTTTAGCACCTTCAGCTTCCAAAATTAGTTAATTAATTTGTTAATTAATTCTGCAGTTGAGGCTGGTTTGAGCCCCCTTTCTTGCCCTCATCTGATTGCTGTTTTTTGTTTTTTTTTTTCCACCTTTCAGGGAGCCAGCAAGGAGACAGTCTGTGAGGTCAAGGTGGAGAGGGGCACCAGACCACTGGTCTGGGAAACTCACAATGTTAGCTGCAATCTCAGCTTTTCCTCCAATTCCAAACTTGTGTCCAATGTGTGACTGGTTACTGGAGAACCTGAAAACACTGTTTCATATAGTTCTTTGTTAATTGCCAGTTGCTCTAAGGGAGAGATGAAATTCTGCACGTCACCACTCTGCCATCTTGCCCCCCCCCCTCAATTTTATCACTTATCTGGGAGGGTTTTGGGAAATCAGAGATAGTGTGGTGTGTTTCTGTGTTTTAGGAGATGGTGGGAGGGGGCAGTGGGGGCAGAAAGCAAAGCATCATAGTGTGAAATGAGATGCTCCAGAGAGCCAGGGTTATTGTCACCTTTCTTTCTCTAACTCTAGTTTGATAGTGGTTCATTATCTCCTATAATACCAATTCTCAATTGATCTTGGTTTGCAGCTAAAAAATTCACTGGTAGAAAAAGGATATTCAGACCTGAAATAAAATTTCATATGTCAATATATATGATCATAAAAAGAATTCAAGAAATCTCCTGGTCACACCATTTATTTTAGCAACCTTCCTAAGGAGTTTTTGTTTATTTTCCCACAATGCAAGTAAATAGGGGTCTGTATTCTCATTACCTATTGATAACTACAGCATTTATCATGCTTATTTATTACTCTATTGGATTCTGAATAGTGTTGCAAATATTCCTGGCACTCTGCAATTATACTTTGCTGAATGGTATACAATTTTCTTTTTTTACTACAAAAGCCATGCTGATAAAAACCAATCATTTGGGTCTCTCATTTCTATGAGTTCTACCTTATGTTAATGAATCTCAATCTATTTTTATTGTCCTCTGCTGAGGACATAATTTGATATAGATCCTACAAACTACATTTAGCCCAAATATTTATACATTAAAAAGTCTATACTTTTTCTCTATTTATTCATAATATCACAACTTCATTCAGTCCTTTGACCTAGTAAACTACTGTTTGGAACTAAGGAAGCATTCATGATTTTCTGAATAAAAAGAAAATGGAGAGTTGTTTTAGTGAAGGTATAGGTATAGAAAATATATATACTCTCTATATATTCTAAATATATTTCTATATAGTCTCTTTAGATTTGCTGTTCTTTGGTAGCCATAACACCTTATGGAAAGCCAATCAATATAGCAATGGTAAAACAATTCTCAAACTTTCCTCTTCATTTTTCTTAAATACCTTTATTGCTTGCTAGCTACTGCAAAGACAATTAGATGTCAGTCTTGGATTTATCAATGAATTGGCAACCACAGCTATTTCAAGGAACAGCCTTCAGTTCTGAAAAATAAACAAGTAAGCAGAAAATCTGATTGATGTTTCCAAGGCAGAGATTACACAGATCTTGTGATACTTCACTAGCTGAGCTACAGACTCTGTTGCTATCCTTGGCTACATTCCAGAGGTCACATCCTGGAACCCACGACAACTGTGCAGATATGACAAGAAAGGGCTCCATGGAAAGAAAGCATGTTATTCTATAAGGATTTATCTTGGGAGCTTTTAGTTATATCATAAAACATGTTTGGAATCCTTTATTATGACTTTATCAAACCTATGTAGAGGAAAATTCTCCCTAAATATTTTGGGGAGTAAAACTAGGTAAGATACCAAGAAGAAGAAAGGAAGTCTCATGTCTTAGAGGCAATGACCCAACAAAAAGTCTCTACTAAGAGGTATGACATTATTTATACTAAAATACACCCAAACTGAAATCAAACTAGACCACAATAAAGGGGAAAAAAAATGAAAGTTTTCAAGTTTTTATATATGCTTTCTGCCACTAAAGATAGATCTCTGTGTTTAATGAAGCAGTTTAACAACTTCTTATATATGCAAAGTTGGTCCCAGAATCTTCTTTGAATTAGTGGCTGCTGAGATCCCAATTGAGTATGCCAGAAAACAGAATGGACAGATATTTATTATTCAATGGCACCCAAGTCAAAAGGAAGATGCCTAAAAACATGACAAAAGCCAGAGGTCAGTGTAAAAAACATACTGTAGAATGCAAAATCTGATGCCTTTGGTTCAGAGATACTTAGAAACAGGAAAGTTTACTATATTATTTTAAATTATTTGCTATTTTGTGCTATGATGCAATCCAACATTGTTTATGGACTGTGAAATGAAGATCCTCTCAGATTTTAAGGATGTTAGTAATGAACTTTGGTAGATTTTACAGACAGAATGACATTTTAGTTCAGTCTTATTAAAAGTGAAGGATTAGGCAGGAGAAGAAAGATGGAAATTAGGAAACCAGAAGCAAATATAGGGTATTAAATATATAATAATGGGAGATTAGGGTGAAAAGACAGGGTTAATCAGCTGCCTTAAGCTGGTAAGACCACATTACTGAAGAAATGGAGAGCCATCCAATCTTTTCATCAGAAGAATAATATTGCAAACCTTTACTATAATAAAAAAATCCCTGTAGCACAAGGATGGCTGTTGCTGTCCGTACACACTCTTGCTTATTGGAAAGTGACTTTCCCTATTTTTCCCCAGTGATGCTTCTCTTTCGTCTTAAGTTTTGTCCTATAAGAGAGTTTTATTCATAATCCCATGTACCAAAGAATTAACAGTAGTAATGTTGTAATTCTGTCTCTTTCATTTATCTCTGAACATGGACTTGAGGGCCAGATCCCTGTCATACTTAATTCAAATCCGTTGTGTCTAACATGATCCCGGCAAACAAGTAATACTTACTGATTGTAAATTATTTACTTGTGACATCAATGCATTGTAAATCCAAATCATATCTAAAGCTAAGAATTGTTTAAGTGGATTCCTTTGCTATTGAATCTGAGAAACAATTTATCATTTTAAAAATCATTGAGTTAAATTAGGTAACATTTTAAATTTCTAATATGAGCTTTCCTTTGTTATTTTATTTCTCTGCATAATTTTTAAAGATGTTGGAATGGATATCTGCCTAAATTGATGAATTAAGATGGCAGGTGGTGTGTGAAAATGCAAAGCAAAACCACTCTTTTGTAGCAATGGAAACCAATTTAACACAGATAGAAGAAGTAAACCAATGAAGGAAACAAAATTACTGTCTTTTAATCCTTCAAGCTGCAAAGATTTTAATGGGCTCCCTTGATTTTTCAGGATTTTTTATAACACTCTTCCTAAAGCATCCTAGCAAATTCTTCTGTATGACCAGCCATGTTAAAACAACCCATATAATATGTTCTTAAATTTTATCTAAAATTTAGAGAAGTCTAAGAAGGCAAGGACACTTTTCTAAGAGGAATGACTTAAAATTGAGAGTAATAATCAGTGATTCTTAAAAATTCTCAAAAGTTGTTGTGTAACATTCATGCAAATTTAAGAATGTACCAAATTCAATCTCATTGTTAATATAGATCACATTTCAGTTTATTACTGTTGTCACATACACAGTAAGCATTATAGTTAGAACCTCATTCTATATGAAAACTCAGGGCACTGGACTTATTTGTGATAGTCTATATGTGACAAACAAAATGTCTTCATTACATAACATTTATTTGTGTATTTTATTTTTTTGTTCTGATAACCGTCTATTAAGAATAAGCAAGGTATCATATAGAAATGTTTAGATGATGCTAAAGTAAGAATAACTATAGCAAAATATTTCTTGCCTCCAATCCCATAATTAGTTATTAATCAGTTCATTGGCATTCCTGGAAGAGTTTTACAGTGTAGACAGAATTTTCAAAAGGGATTTCTTTCATCATGCTAGATTTTTCTTACACTTTGGTACTAGTTTAGAAAGAAAAGTAGAGTCTCTTACCCAATGCTTCACTTTAAAAATGATCCCATAACTGATCACCATATTGCTGGAGCCAGAAGTCAAAGAAAAAGGAAAGCATTAGGATTTTCATCCTTTCCATAAAGGTCATCTTGACTCTTAGTCCAGCTATGGACTATGAAAGTGGAGCCGGAAGTCTCCCCATGGTATTTCTCCATTGTACTACCCATAGTGAACTTCAGGTGTGTACCAAAGGGATTACACATATTGTCTCAATGGAATGTCCTTGTTATTTTTCAATTGTGTTACCAGGTCTATCTTCGTCCCTTCTCTGCTCTGGTGTTTTGTAAAATATATTTATATATGTTTTTATAGTTTTTTCTCCCAAAATGATATGTTCACCTTTAAAAAAATTGATTATATTCTACCCTTGAGAAAAAATTAATGACATTGATACTCTCTATTTGAAAGCAGTGCCTAGAACTGTCCATTGCCTGCAGAGGGCAGACAAGAACATTTGTTGTCTATAGGCAGAAACTTAGGCCATGATATTCCAGATGAGCTTTATTGAAATATCATGAATCTTTCCTAGTGTGATGCCCTATCACATTTATTATCAATTTATACTCTAATCCCAGTAGAAAGTGGCAAGCAGAAAGGCATGTTTTAATTGAAAAAAATATTAATTTTCTCATAGCAAACTAAATTTCTATGATGTGTCCCTGATTTGGGTGGTGTAAGAGAACTTATGAATTTTGCTCTTCTGAGTTCCCTGCATCCACTGAATTCAGCTCACAGGTTGTGCCCCCTAATGGTCAGCATATTGCTGTTGGTATATCACTTAAGGTAAAAAAATGAAGATATTGATTTTAGAGCATATTAGATGTTCTAATAGAATATATTATCATTATTAGTACCCCTGTGTCAAGACAGTGGGAGGAAGACAGTAAAGTAGCCTGGAAGAGACAAAGGAAGAATGGGACACGCTCACTACTTAATGTCGAAGTCTAAGCCTTGCCACTAGGCTAAAGCAGTGGAATGGGAATTGGAAAAGAAGGAGGCGAAAAGCTCTCAAAAAGCTTGCTGCGACTAGAATAAGTAGGTTTGCTCCACTTAGGCATTTGCTGAAATGGAAGGATCTAGTCCCTCTTTCTCTTCTTTCCATTTTTACCAAATTTTTGATAAGAGAACATACAGCATTTTGTGACCAAGAATATAGCAGTTGCCACACAGGCCAGCAGGAACCCAATGACATCCAGAGAGTGGTACTGGAACCAGGTGAGGTCGTGGGCAGCTGGCCTGAGGTGCTTGGCTCCTTTGTGGCGCATAACAAACTCAATCCAGAAGACCGCTCGGTCCAGGGGCTTCATGGGCTGGTCATGGTGGATTCTTGATAACTTCATAGCATTCTCTTTATAACTGGAAGACAAATGCACACAGAGAAATTAGGGTCTTCTTGCATTATAGGTATGTATGTGACACATATTTTAAAAGTTGTATAAGACAAGGTCCATAGAAATATGGAGGACACGATTTATCCTTGCTGTGAGATGTACTTTACTGGTTTTGCAACTTTTTAACAGGTATAAAGGGGATGGAGAGGGAAAAATATAATCTTAGCAGGTATGTGCACTGAGGACTGAGGAAAAAGTGGAATAAGTAGTTATAAGCATGTATGATAGTTTTTCCAGGAAAAAATTGTGACAAGTAGAACTCCAGTTCCCAGGACTATTCCAAGGCCCAGATGGTGGGAAAAGATCCCATTAAGAAGTTCATAAGCATGTCCTCTAATTTCTCTCTAGTTAAAGAGGGCTGACACAGGAAACTGGTAGTCAGCATTACTGAGTCATTTTCTCAGTTTCCAAGATCATGACACTGTGATACTTCTTGCTCTGCATTCACTTGTGTGTTTGTGATGCAAAGGATAATATCACTTTTAATAGTACCAAGATAAGATGCACACAAGATTGGTTTAAGTGGTTGCATGTCCTTTTACATAGACTTTGAATTTTGAAGATAAGTATTTTCTTAGAAGGAGGGCTGCTAATAAAATTGAGAATTGCAGCAGCAAAGTAATGTAGTTAACATCTCCAACTGCAAAAATGTTATAAGAGACAAAGAAGGGCACCATATAGTAATAAAAGGGGCAATTCAACAAGAAGAAATAAACAATCATAAATATCTATGTGCCTAATCAAGGTCCTCCAAAGTACATGAGGCAAACACTGGGAAAACTGAAGGGAGTAATAGGTGACTCTACCATTATATGGGGGACTTCAACACACCACTCTCTCCAATAGATAGAACAACTAAACAGAGGATCAATAATGAAACAGAGAAGCTAAATAATATGATAAATGAACTACACCTAAGAGACTTATACAGGACACCACATCCCAAAACTGCAGGATACACATTTCTTTTAAGTGCTCATGGAAAATTCTCAAGGATAGACCATGTGCTGGAGCACAAAACAGGTCTCAATAAATTCAAAAGATTGAAATTATACAAAGTACTCTCTCTGATCATAATGGAATGAAGCTGGAACTCAGATGGAATACAGATGGAAAAAATCCTCAACAAAACTCCAGCAAATCAAATACAAAAGCACATTAAAAGAATTACACACCATTACCAAGCGTGTTTTATCTCAGGGATGCAAGGGTAGTTCAACACGAGAAAATCAATTAATGTACTCCACCAATCAACAAATCAGAAGGGAAAAACCACATGATCATCTCAATCAATGCAGAAAAGACATTTGACAAAATCCACCATCCTTTCTTGGTAAAACACTTCAAAAGTTAGATATGAAAGGAAACTTCCTCCACATGAGGACATGTGTGAAAAACATACAGCTAACATCATACTCAACAGTGAGAGGCTAAAAGTTTTCCTACTAAGGTTAGGAACAAGACAAAGATGCCCACTGTCATCCCTGTTAGTCAACCTTGTGCTACAAGGCCTAACTAGATTAATTAGGCAAGAAAAAGAAATAAAAGGCACCAAAATTGGAAAGCAAGAAATAAAACTTGCACCATTTGCAGAGGATATGATCCTGCATTTAGAAAGTCTCAACAAACCTAGGACAAATTTACTAGAGTTAATAAATGAGATCTTTGAAGTGGCAGGATACAAGGTCAATGAGCAAAATCAATAGCACTTCCATACAATAGTAATCTGCTATCTGAGGAGGTAATTAGGAAAAAATTCCATTCACAATAGCAACTAAAACAATAAATATCTAGGAATAAACTTAACCAAAGATGTAAAGCACCCATACACAGGTAACTACAAAACATTTCTAAAAGAAATCAAAGAAGACTTAAATAAATAGAAAGAACTTCTGTGTTCATGTATTGGAAGGCTAAATATTGTTAATATGTTAATTCTACCCAAACTGATCTACAGATTCAATGCAATACCAATTAATGTCCCAACAGCCTACTCTGAAGAAATGGAAAAGCAAATTATCAAATTTATTTGGAAGACAAAGGGACCTCACTAGCCAAAAACATCTTGAAAAAGAAAAATGGAGTAGGCAAACTCATGCTTCCACTTTAAAGCATATTATAAAGCCACAGTTGTCAAAACAGCATGGTACTGGCATATAGATAGGCATATTGATCAATAGAATTTAATTGAGGGCTCAGAAATAGACCCTCATATCTATAGTCAATTGATTTTTTTTTAATGTATGATTCCTTTTCATAGGACATTTTGGAAAAAGGCAAAACTATAGAGACAGAAAAACAGAGAAGTGGTGTCAGGGACCAAAGGTTGGGGAAGGTATTGACTACAGTTGGGTACAATGTAGTTTTTTGCAGTGATGGAATTCTTCTATATTTTAATTTTTTAAACTTCCAACTTGAAATTTATTCCTCAGACATCACACAGAGAGGAACGATTTTATCCCTATATTTCCTATTGAAATGAATGATTTCAATGGCAAGATCAGTTGATGCTTCTTGGGAGGAGTATGGAGGAAATAAAATGGCCAATGGATGAGGGTCCATATCTGGACATGAGGATTTGGGCTTTGGGCCCACTCCTACAATTTGCCAACTAAATTATCTTGGGCATCTCTAAGACATATGTAATTATATACTCAGAATCTTGTTTTTACCCTCCCAGCCAGTAACTAGCAATAGACATTTTGTAAAAATATTTGAAGAAAATAAAGCTTCTTTGGAAATGACATGGATAAAAATGGACACCTAAAAGTTAAGCAAGTGAATAAAACAAAGATGGAACCAAGACCCCTAATACAGGAAACCTAGTGCTGACCACCTTGGACAAAAAAGAATAAAAAATTCTGAACAACTCAAAACTAGTAATTCAGATGAGAATGGAAAATATCCATGGTTTCACCAGGGAGTTCATAATTACCCTTAGGCTAATTCTATAGAAAATTAAGTATTTTCTTCAGTTTATGGTGACATTTCAATCATTTTCTGTTAACTTGTTTTTTAACCTCCCAAAAGTGATGCTTTAAAGAATATTTCTGTATTCTAAATAGAGACATGTGATACTTGACTTTTGTGGCTCAAAATTATGGTTTCAGAATAGGATAAACCAGGAATATTTCTCACTATAGAATGCAAACTTAGATTGGCTTATTTCATAGTGGCTTATTTCATTCTGTGGAAGTCATGTCATGTCATAATTCTGCATCTCTTTTTGCATTATCAAGTGACCTCAACTCCTAATCTTCATCTTTATATGTCTGGAATCAAATTCTTCCTGTTTCTCCCCCCAAGTCAGTTCTTCTTTGCAATACAGTTATGCAATCATTATCAAAGATCAAGGCTGCTGCATTACAGCTCAACAACTTCAGGTGTTTCTTTCTGAATATTCTAAAACACTAGACACTAAAAAGAAATACCTATATAATGTGTCAGTCACAGTCATTAGTTAAATACTAATTTCTCAGTTACATCTCCTTCCTCTCATTTCATCTTTCTCTCAATATTTAGGGGTAACTGGGCAATGACCTTTTTAACTTCCTTATGCTGGAAAGGGGTATTGACCTTATAGCATAGAGGAATGAAACTGGTCAATGTCTTTGGAGAGACTGGTTCCTCTGGGTTCAGGGCTCATCTGGCATAGGATCAATCTGGAGGCATTAAATTTCTGAAAAAATAAACTTACTAAGGTAAACTTTTATAGAGACTTAGATGGAGCCCAGTGCACTCCTAAGGGTTTTCAGGAATAATGTTGGTTTGGGTTTGGCATACTATAGTATTTGCATTATCTGGCTGAAGCTTGCATAAGAGTAACCACAAGAATGACCTCTTGGTGCTATTTCAAATCTCTTAGCCACTGAAACTTTATTTTGTTACATTTCTTTTCCCCATTTTAGTCCAGAAGGCATTCTCAATCCCTCAGTGCCTGAGCCAAGCTCACCCTGGGAGTCATGTCCCATGTTTCCAGGGTGGATTACACCCATGGAAGTCATGTCCCACGTAGAGTGGAATGTAGTGAGTCTATTTGCAGAGCTGGCTTAAAGACAGAGACCACATTTGAGCAGCAAAAGAAGCTACCTGGAGGTGACACTTAGGTATAATTACATGCAGGCCTAGTTTTGCCATTACAGAAATAAATTTCATAAGGACAATCCTTAAGATTGAGGACTTTGCTTATTAAATTGTGAGTCCCTAGTGCCTGAGAGAGTATCAGGAATTCTCCAGATGGGGGATTTTAATAGTTCCATATTTTTTCTCCATTCACTCAAGGGACTTGGCAAATACTTTTTAAATTTCTGCCCAAATTACTCTGGAATGTATCAGGTTATTACATTAACCTATACAGAATAACAAGGCCTCATTCCCTATTCTAGGTTCCATGTAATTAGGTTGTTTAAAGAAACTAACCAGACAGGGTCAAAGTTAGATAATGTGCTACAGAAAACTAAAATTTTGGACAAAATAAGCATGCTTCCTTTGGTCTCTCACATAAGTTGGAGTTTTGAAATACAGACAATATCATCCTTTACCGTGCATTCTGATTTACCTTTGCCCTAACCAGATTCATTTCATTCATATCTCTAATTGGAGTTTGATCTCATATTCAGCTTCTTTAACAGTCCCTGTATAGAGTAATGATTAGTTATAGAGCTTCAGAATTCTAACTCTGAGTCTCAGATGTCACATAGATACCCAATGTTCCAGGGAACTATCAGGTTACACACAAAAAGCACAGCATCTCAGAATTTAGAAATAAAAATTACAACTTAGAAATAGATATGACTGCTTTAAAAGCTTACAACCTAGGAACCTTTATAATGAGACTTATTTGAGCATTCTATACTCCTTAATCATTGATTGCTCAGTCTCTGCCCACTTCCTATTCCCTGATAACCTAGGCACTAGGACTCAATTCTTTTTCTTCATTATAGTTTGTTTATGTTAGTGAGATCATACAGTATTTGTCCCTTGTCTCTAACTTATTTCACTCAACATAAAATGATTAAAAATGTTCATCTTCCTGCTTTCAGTTCCTCTGGGTACATTCCTAGTAATGGGATTGCTGGATCATTTAGCAATTCTATACTTAGCTTCCTGAGAAACTGCCAAACAGCCTTCTAGAGAAGTGGCAGCATTCTTCATTCCCACCAAAAGTGAATGAGTGTATCTATTTCTCCTCATCATCTCCAGCATTTGTAGATTTCCATTTTTTGTTTGTTTGTTTGTTTTTTGATAATGGCCATTCTAGTAGATGTGAGATGATATCTCATTGTGGTTGTGATTTGCATTTCCCTAATCACTAGTGAAGCTGAGCGTCTTTTCATATTTTTGAGCCATTTGTATTTCCTCTTTGGAAAAGTGTCTGCCCATGTCTTTTGCCCATTTTCAGTTGGGTTATTTGTCTTTTTGTTGTTGAGTTGTAGTATCTCTTTATATTCTGGATATTAAAACCTTAACTGATATGGGGATTTCAAATAATGATTCCCACTGCATAAGCTGTCTTTTCATTCTCCTGACAAAGTCCTTGGATGTGGAAAAGTATTCAATTTTGACGAGATTCCATTTATTTATTTCATTGCTTGTGTTTTGTGTGTAAGGTCAAGGAAACTACCTCCTAGCAAAAGATCCTTAAAATATTTCCCTACATTTTCTTCTAAATGTTTCATGGTATTAGCTCAAATGTTTAGGTTTCTAATCCATTTGGATTTAATTTTTGTATAAGGTTGAGATGTGTGAGATGGCGGTTGTCTATTATTCTTTTGGATATGGATATCCAGTTCTCCAAGCAGCATTTGTTGAAGAAGCTGCTCTGTCTCAGTTCCTTTGACTTGACCACTTTAGAAAAGATCAATTGTAGATGATAGATTCTACTTCTGAACATTCAATCTGATTCCGCTGTTCAGCATAGCTATCTTTCTGCCAGTACCATGCTGTTTTGATCAATATAGTTGTGTAACATGCTTTAAAGTCAGGTAGTGTGACACTTCCCACTACATTTTTCTTTCTCAAGTTATTTTTTCTATTTCCACAAGGAAATTTGGGATTTTAATTGGTATTGCACTGAATCTATAAATCAATTTAGGTAGAATTGACATCCTAACTATATTTAGTCTTCCATATAGACATACCATTGATATACCATGAACATACCATTTTTCTACTTTCAGTTCCTCTGGGTACATTCCTAGTAATGGGATTGTTGGATCATATAGCAATTCTATACTTAGCTTTCATTATTTAGTTCTTCCTTGATTTCTTTTAGCAATATTTTGTAGTTTTCTGTGTTTAGGTCTTTTATATCCTTGGATAAATTTATTCCTAAATATTTGATTCTTTTGGCTGTTATTGTAAATGGAATTTTTTATTCATTTGCTCTTCAGATTGACTAGTATATAGAAACACTACTGATTTTTGTATGTTGATCTTCTATCCTGCCATTTTACAATACTTATTAGCTCTAGTGGCTTTATTGAATATTTTTCAGGTTTTCTATGTATAGAATCATGTTGTCTGCAAACAGTGAAAGGTTTACTTCTTCCTTTCCAATTTGGATGCCTTTTATTTTTTTTTTTCTTGCCTAATTGCTCCAGCTAAAATTTCTAGCACATTGGTGAACAACAATGTGACATTGGGCATCTTTGTCTATTTCCTGATTTTAGCAGTAAAGCTTTCAATCTTTCCCCATTGAGTATGTTAGCTGTCAGTTTTTCATATATTCCCTTTATTACGATGAGGAAGTTTCCTTCCATTTCTACCCTTTGAAGTGTTTTCATCAAGAAAGGATGCTGAATTTTATCAAAAGTCTTTTCTGCAATGATTGAGATGATCAAGTGCTTCTTCCTCTTTAATTTTTTTATGTGGTATATTATGTTAATTGAGTTTCTTCTGCTGAACCACCCTTGTATACCCAGAGTAAACCCAATCAGTCATGGTGTATAATTCATTTAATGTGCTGCTGGATTCAATTTGCAAGTATTTTCTTTTTTGAGGACTATTGCAACTATATTCATTAAAGGCATTGGTCTGTAATTTTCCTTTCTTCCAGTATCTTTACTGGCTTTGGTAAATAAAAAGACAGACAACTCAATTTAAAAACAGGTAACAGGCATTTTTCCAAAGAGGATATACAAGTAGCTAAAAAGCTCTTGAAAGTATGCTCACATTCAGTAGCTATTAGGGAAATACAAATGAAACCCACAACGAAATATCATCTCACACCTACCAGAATGGCTGCTGTTAAACAAAAAGGAAAATGTAAGTGCTGCAGTGGATGTGGAGAAATACGAACTCATTTAATAATGGTGGGAATGTGAAATGGTACACTCACTCTAGAGGATGGATTTACAGTTTCTCAGAAAGCTAGGTGTAGAATTGCCATATAATTTAGCAATCCCAGTACTTGGTATATACTCAGAAGAACTGAAAGCAGGGACACATTCAGGTACTTGCACACTGAGGTTCATAGCAGCATTATTCCCAGTTGCTAAAAGATAGAAATAACCAAAGTGTCCATCAACTGATGAATGGATAAAAAATATATGGTATATACATAACTTGGAATATTATTCAGCAGTAAGAATGAATGAAATCCTGATGCATGCAACATAGATAAGCCTTGAGGACATTGTGTTGAATGAAATAAGTGATATAAAGAAGGACAAGTATTGTATTATCTTACTAATGTGACCTAATTATAATTTGTAAACTCATAGACATAGACTCCAGAGTATAAGTTATCAGAAGATAGAATGGTGCTAGAGAAGGGGGATTGCTTGTTTAAGATATACAGAATTTTTAACTAGGTTGAATTTAAATGTGTGGAAATAGTGGTGATGGTAGTACATCATTGTGAGTAAAAGTAACAGTGCTGCATCATGTACAAATGTGGTGTAGGGGAAGTTTAGAGTCATGTATGTCATGAGAAGGAAAGCCAGAGGTTAAAACATGGGCCTGCATAACACAGTAAGTTTTGTGGTGGATGAAGATTAATAGTACATACATAAAAAATTTCTCCATGAACTGGAAAAAAACGTATGAAACCATTACAAGGAGTTAGTAATAGTGTGGTATATATAAAAAACACACAAGTATTGCAAACTTTGGACTACAGTTAACAGTAGTATCTTAATAATCTTTCATCAACAGTAACAAATGTATCACATCAATGAAAGGGGTCAATGACGGGAGTATAATGGTTGTGGGAGTTTTTGGTTTTCTCTCTTTTCTTTTTCCTGAATAGTGAAAATGTTCTTAAATTGATGTGATGATACAAAACTATGTGATGATATTGTGAGCCACTGATTGTGTACTTTAGATGGATTATATGGTATGTGGCTACATATCAATAAAATGATACTAAAAATAAAATTCTAAAAGAACATTCCAAACCAGAAGTTTATGAGTAATATTTATAAATTTCTGAAGAAAAGAAACTAAGACCAAAGTATACTATACTCAGACAGTGGTCATTCTCACATAAAGACAACAAAACAAACATTGTTAACATCATCACAGAAAACTGAAATCCTTCGCCTTTCATTGAAAAAATCTTTATACTATTCAGAGAGAAGAAATCAATCCAAAAATTCTTTGGAATAAAGAATAATTAAAAGACAGATGGTGAACATTCAATCAACTCAAATATAGCGAAAATACAACAAATATAAGGATAAAAAATGTAATACAAACATCTTAAAATGGTCATATAAATAATACAAATTGTGAATTGCATTATGATAAAATTTAATGAGCACAGATAAAAATAAGGACCTCAAATATTATATAAATGTACTATATTAATTCTCAGGGAATTGTTTAAGAGAAAAAATTAAGAGTAAGGAGATCTGGGAGGCAGGGCAATATGGGAGAGTGGTGAAGTGTAGAATTTAGTCACTCTACTAGGGCAGTGGGTAATTAGCCAGGAAATGTAAGAAACAGCATTTTCAGGGTCTCCAGTGACCAGTCACAGACCGTACACTACTCTGGAATGAGTGGAACAGTGGAGATCACAGGAAAACCTGTATGTTCCCCCAGCCAGGGGTCTGGAATTCCTCCCTGCCCAGACCCCATGGACTCTCTTACAGCTGGCTCTCTAAAGGAAAAAAAAAAGAAAAATCTGCTGGGATCAAGAAGGGGGTGAACCCCAGCCTCAACTGCAGATTTAATAAATAAATTAATAGATTAACTCTTGGGGTGCAGTGTTCACACTCCTGGAGAAGGACTGGGCTCTGGGAAAGAGAGACCATAGAAGGAGGCACACATCCCTTGGCTCCAAAAAGGCTTGTTTGTTTATCTACATTTTGTACCTTTTCTTTTCTAGCTCCCTGACTCCTTATCTTTTAACATTTAAATAGCCCCCTGGCAAGGGCAGAATTAAAGCTGTTGGACAGTAACTATCCAGGTAATAGCCTAAAGTGCATATCTTTAAATACTCTATAGTGACACTGAGAAAACTTGGTGGCTTCAGAAAGGCTTAAAAAGGAATTTTCTTTTCTTTCTCTTTTTTTTATTCTTTTTTAAATAACTATTCTAAGTAGCTCTTTTCAGAAAGCCTGATATTTGCAACTCACCCTTAGACCCAGACAACAGAGAGCCGGGATAAGTCTGACAGACAAAGCAATGAAATTAGCAGGAGAGACAATTCCCTAAAGGGCATAAGTTCCTCTAGAAAAGGGGGGCATTATCCAGCTTCAGGGGCAGCCCTCCTCCAGGGAACTCAGACCCCAAGGTCTGGAAAATAGAAACCAGCTTCAGTCAGCCATGCCCCTGATAGGGAGCAAGTCTTCAGAGAACTAAATGAATCACACCTCTTTACACTGGTGGGGAGCTGCAGGCTGATAAGCACCACCTGCTAGATAGGATAGGAAAAGTGTAGACTCTAGAGGCCTCAAAGAGGGTCTCATTTTCAGGGAAACTCCATATCCTCCAGAGAGGTCCTCTCTCTGGACTGGGTAAAGCTGACTGGGGTTGACCACATCTGAGAAAAGCCTCTCACAAAAAGGCTACATAGAGGCAGGGGAAGAAACAGAAAAGCAAGACATGAAAAATTCTTATCAAATAAATAGAGCCAAAGTTAGAGGTCTAGAATAAGTTGAACAGAACCCCAAAGGATAGAAAACAAACCAACCAACAAGAAAAACCTACAAAAAAAGAGCGAAAATGAGCTCCAGAGTAAACTATTCAAGAAAACCAGAAGCCTAGGGAGCTTAAATTAATGGGTGATACTAGGCAACATGAAAATACTGACCACCCAATGGAACAACCTGAGATACAGGAGTTGAGACAATGAATTAACGATGTTCAAACAAATGTCCTAAATCAATTCAATGAATTGAGGGAAGATACAGCAAAAGAGATGAAGGATATAAAGAAGACACTGGATGACAATAAAGAATTCATAAGCTTGAAAAAGCAAATGGTAGAACTTATGGGAATGAAAGGCACAACAGAAGAGATGAAAAACAAAATGAAGGGATACAACAGTAGACTTGAACAGGCAGAAGAAAGGATCAGTGAACTGGAAGACAAGACATTTGAATTCACACACATAAAAAAAAAAACAGATACAGAAAAGAATGGAAAAATATGAGTAGGGTGTTAGCTGAGTGATGACATAAAGTGCATGAATATACATGTTATGTGTGTCCCAGGAGGAGAAGAGAACGGAAAGGGGGCAGAAAGAATAATAGAAGAAATATTCACTGAAAACTTCCCAACTCTTATGAAAGACAGAAAATTACAAATTCAAGAATTACAGTATAACCCAAACAGAAGAGATCCCAATAGACCTACTCCAAGACACTGATCAGATTGTCCAATGTCAAAAAGAAAGAGAGAATTCTGAAAGCATCAAGATAGAAGAAATCCATCACATACAAGAGAAGCTCGATAGGACTATGTACAGATTTCTCCACAGAAATAATAGAGACAAGAAAGCAGTGGAATGATATATTTAAGATACTGAAAGAAAAACTGCCAAACAAGAATTCTATAGCTGGCAAAACTGTCCTTCAAAAATGAGGAGGAATTTAAAATATTTTCAGACAAACAGATACTTAGAAAGTTTGCAAATAATAGACCAGTGCTACAAGAAATACCAAAGAGAGTGCTACAGAATGTTAGGAAAAGACAGGAGACAGAGGTTTGGAGAAGATTGTACAAATGAAGATTACTAGGAAGGGTAAAAGGAGAGAGAGAGAGAAAAAAAAAATAAGACAAGACATATAAAATCCAAAAGGCAAATGGTAGAAGAAAATACTGCCCTTACAGTAATAACACTAAATGTTAGTGGATTAAAATCCCCAATAAAAAGACATATACTAGCAAAATGGATTTAAAAATGGGACTCTTCTATATGTTGTCTTCAAGAAACTCACTTTAGACCCAAGGACAAATATAGGCTGATAGTGAAAGTTGGGGAAAGATATATCACCCAAACAACAACCAGAAAAAAGCAGGAGCAGATATATTAGTATCAGACAAATTAGACTTCAAAAGGGAAACAATTAAAAGAGACAAAAAAGGATACTATTTATTAATAAAAGGATCAATTCATCAAGAAAACATAACAATCAGAAATATTTATGCACCAGGCCAGAGTACTGCAAAATACATGAAGCAAACACTGACAACAATGAAAGGAGAAGTAGATACCTCTACAATAATAGTCAGAGATTCAATACACTGCTCTCATCAATGGAAGGAACATCTAGACAGAAAATCAATAAGGGAATGGAGATGTTGAATTTTACAATAAATGAATAAATTTGACATATATTTGTAGACGACTGCAACCCACAACAGCAGGATACACAATTTTCTCAAGTGCTCATGGAACATTCTTTAGGATAGACCACATATTGGGTCACAAAGCAAGTCTCAACAAGTTAAAAAATATTGCCATTATACAATACGATTTCTCTGACCATAACGGAATAAAGTTGGAAAAATATAACAGGCAGAAGGTCATAAAATTCACAAACATATTGAGGCTAAAGAACACACTCTTAGGAAACCAGTTGCTGTAAAGGAGAGGCTAGGCCTCCCTGTAATTGTGCCTAAGAGCCTCCTCCCAAATGCCTCTTTGTTGCTCAGATGTGGCCCTCTCTCTCTACCTAAGCCAACCTGAAAGGTGAAATCACTGCTCTCCCCCCTACGTGGGATCAGACAGCCAGGGGAGTGAATCTCCCTGGCAACGTGGAATATGACTCCCAGGGAGGAATGTAGACCCAGCATCATGGGATGGAGAACATCTTCTTGACCAAAAGGGGGATGTGAAAGGAAATGAAATAAGCTTCAGTGGCAGAGAGTTTCCAAAAGGAGCCGAGAGGTCACTCTGGTGGGCACTCTTACGCACAATTTAGACAACCCTTTTTAGGTTCTAATGAATTGCGGTAGCTGGTGGTAGATACCTGAAACTATCAAGCTACAACCCAGAACCCAGGAATCTTGAAGACAACTGTATAAAAATGTAGCTTATGAGGGGTGACAATGGGATTGGGGAAGCCATAAGGACCACACTCCCCTTTGTCTAGTTTATGGATGGATGAGTAGAAAAATAGGGGAAGGAAACAAACAAACAAACAAACAGACAAGGGCACCCAGTGTTCTTTTTTACTTTAATTGCTCTTTTTCACTTTAGTTATTATTCCTGTTATTTTTGTGTGTGTGCTAATGGAGGTGTCAGGGATTGATTTAGGTGATGAATGTACAACTATGTAATGGTACTGTGAACAATCGAATGTAAGATTTGTTTTGTATGACTGTGTGGTATGTGAATATGTCTCAATAAAATGAATATTTAAGAAAAAAAAAAAAAAGAAAACCAGTGAGTAAAGGAGGAAATTACAAGTGAAATTATTAAATACCTCAAGGCAAATGACAATGAAAATGCAGATATCAAATGTTATGTAATGGAGCAAAGGTGATGCTGAGAAGAAAATTTATTGCCCTAAACACCTATATTAAAAAAGAAGAGAGAGCAAAAAATGAGGAATTAACTGTTCACCTTGAAGAACTAGAGAAAGAACAGCAAACTAACCCCAAAGCAAACAGAAGGAAAGAAATAACAGAGATTAGCACATAAAAAAATGAAATTGAGAACAGAAGAACAATAAAGAGAATCAAAAAAAAACGGAAGCTGATTCTCTGAGAAAATAAACAAAATTTATGGACCCCTACCTAGGCTAACAAAAAAGAGAGTGGATGTAAATAAATAAAAACAGAAATGGGAAAGGAGATATAACTGCTGACCCTGCAGAAACAAAGGAGATAATGAGAGGCTATTAAGACCAACTATATGCTAATAAACTTAGATGAAATGAACAACTTCCTAGAAAAGCAGAAACAACCAGCATTGACTCAGGAAGAAATAGATGACCTCAACAGACCAATCACAAATGAAGAAACTGAGTCAGTCCTCAAAAAGATCTCAAAAAACAAAAACCTAGGACAAGAGGGCTTCACATGTGAATTATAAGAAACATTCAAGAAAGTATTAGTACCAATCCTGCTCAAACTCTTCAAAAAATTGAAGATGAGGGAAAGCTACCTAATTCATTCTATGAAGCCAATATCACCCTAATACCAAAGTCAGACAAAGATGCTACAAAAAAAAAAAGAAAGAAAATTATAGACCAATCTCTTTAGTGAATATAGATGCAAAAGTCCTCAACAAAATAATTACAAATCAAATCCAGCAGCACGTTAAAAGAATAATACAACACAACCAGGTAGGATTTATTTCAGGTATGCAAGGCTGGTTCAACACAAGAAAATCAATTAACGTAATATACCACATCAATAAATCAAAGCAGAAGAACCACATGATCATCTTGATTGATGTAAAATGGCATTTGACAAAATTCATCATCGTTTCTTGATGAAAACACTTCAAAGGATAGGAGTAGAAGGGAATTTTCTCAATATGATAAAGGCAATATATGAAAAACCCACAGCTAAGATCATACTCAATGGGGAAAGACTGAAAACTTTCCCTCTAAGCTCAGGAATAAGACAGGGATGCCCAGTCTCACCATTGTCATTTAACATTGTGCTGGAAGTTCTAGCTGGAGTAATTAGGCAAGAAACAGAACTAAAAGGTATCCAAATTGGAGAGGGAGAAATAAAACTCTCACTGTTTGAGCATAACATGATTCTATACATAGAAAATCCAGAAAAATCTACAGCAAAGTTACTAGAATAATCAGTGAATAGAGAAAGTGGTAGGCTACAAGTTCAACATGTAAAAATTTGTAGTGTTTCTATACACAAGTAATGTGCAACAAGAGGAGGAAATCAAGAAGGAAATTTTGTTTACAATCATAACCAAAACAATCAAATATTTAGGAATAAACTTAACCAAGGCCACAGAAGACCTATACAGAGAAAACTACAAGAAACTGCTAAAAGAAATTGAACAGGACCTAAAAGAATGGAAGAACATACTTATGTTCATGGATTGGAAGACTAAATATAGTTAAGATGTCAATTCTACCTAAACTGATTCATAGATTCAATGCCATAAAAATTAAAATCCCAACAACTTACTTTGCAGAAATTGAAAAACCAATAACCAAATTTATTTGGAAGGGTAAGGTGCCCCAAATAGCCAAAAATATTTTGAGAAAGAGGAACAAAGTGAGAGTCTCACACTACCTGACTTTGAAACATATTACAAAGTTACAGTGGTCAAAACAGCATGGAACTGGCATAAGGATAGATATACTGACCAATGGAATCAAATTGAGTGCTCAGAAACAAACCCTCACATCTACAGACAATTGATCTTCAATAAGACAGTCAAGCTAAAGCAACTGGGACAGCATAGCCTCTTCAATAAATTGTGTTTGGAGAACTGGATATCCATTTCCAAAAGAATGAAAGAGGACTTCTATCTCACACCTTATACAAAAATTAACTCAAAATAGATCAAAGACCTGAACATTAACACTGACAACATAAGACTCCTAGAAGAAAATGTACGGCAATATCTTAAAGATCTTGTGGTAGGAAGTGGTTTCTTAAACCTTATACCCAAAGCATTAGCAACCAAAGAACAAATAGACAAATGGGATCTCCTCAAAATTAAACACTTTTGTACATCAAAGAACTTTGTCAGAAAAGTAAAAATGCAGCCTTCACAATGGCAGACAATATTTGGAAACCACATATTAGATAAGGATTTAATATCCCAAATATATAAAGGGATCCTACAACTCAACAACAGAAAGATAAACAACCCAATTTAAAAATGGCCAAAATTCACTGGAAGACACTTCTGAAGAGGAAGTAGAAATGGCTCAAAAACATGAGAAACTTCTCAAGTTCACTGGCTGTTAGGGAAATGCAAATCAAAACCACAATGAGATATCATCTCACACCTACCAGAATGGCTGTTATCCAAAAATCAGAAATTAAAAATTCTGGAGGGGATATGGAGAAAGTGACAGTCTTATTCACTGCTGGTGGGAATGTAGAATGGTACAACCACTTGCAAAGGCAGTGTGGCAGTTCCTCAGGAAGCTAAGTATAGATTTGCCATATGACCCAGCTATTCCATTGCTAGTTTATATTCAAAGGAACTGAAAGTTAAGACATGAATGGACATTTGTAAACTGATGTTTATAGCGGCATTATTCACAGTTGCCAAGAGAAATGTCCATCAACAGATGAGTGGATGGGAAAACTGTGACATATACACCCTATGGTTCATTATGCAGCTGTAAGACAGAATGAGGACATGGAACATATAATAACGTGGATAATCCTTAAGGATGTTATGTTGAGCAAAGTTAGTGAGAAACAAAAGGACAAATACTGTATGGTCTCACTAATATGAACTAAAATTAATGAGTAAACTTTGAGAGTTAAAAGCTGATAACACAGGCTACCAGGAGATAGAAAGAGGGTGGAAATAGGCCATTTGATGCTGAAGGACTACAGAATGTTCAGCAGGATTGATTGTATAGATCCAAAAATAGTTGGCAGAATACTGTGTGATGGTAGCACAATTTTGTAAGTACACCGAACAAAGATGCCTGTGAGTAAAGCTGAAAGAGGAGGGCTAGGGGCATGCATGACACCAGAGGTAAAGACAGATGGTGAAGACTGAGACTGTATAACTTAGCAAAAACTGGAGTGGCCCATGACCGTGACTGAATGTACAAATAAAAAAGGGTTTTAACATGTGGGAGAATAAATGAATGTCAACAATGCAAAGTATTGAAAAAGGGATGGTATTGGGGAAAAAGTATAATTAAAGCACACTGGAGTCTATGGTCAACAGTAACATTATAATATGCTTCCATTAAATGTACCAAAGGCAATATACCAAAGCTAAATGTGCATGACTGGGGGATATGGGGAGGGATATGGGATTCTTGGTAGTGGTGTTGTTGTCTGCCCTTACTATTATATTATATGATAGTTTATTTCTATTTTTACTATCTTTTTCTATTATTCTTTAAAAAAAACTGTTTTCATAGTAATCAATAGTTTAAGTGCTGAGTGTGGTGATAAATGCACAACTATATGACGATACCATTAATGACTGTACACTGTGGGTAATTGTACTGTATATGAATATATCTCTATAAAATTGTAGGAAAAAATATACATAGGGATAAAAGTGCTGGGGAAAAAAAAAACATGGACAGAGGGATGTACGTATTTACTATTGGTAAGGAGGCAGAATGGTATAGCCTCTCTGGAGGACAGAGTGGTGGTTCCACAAGAAGTTAAGTATGTAGGTGCAATTCCTGCAACCTTGTTATGGGATATATTCTTGGAAGATCTGAGAAGAGGAGCATGTATAGACCTTTGCACACTGATGTTTATGGAGGCAGTATTCATGATTTGCAGTGGGTGGAGGTGCCCTGAGGGTACATCGACTGAGGAACAGAATGGTGACCTGTGGTGTATGGAATATTGAGCAACTGCCAGGAGGAGTGAAGCTGTGAGACATGCATCGAGGTGAATGGATCCTGTAGACAGCATTTTGAATGAAATACTCCAGAAACAAAGGCAAACAGTATGATGCCTCACCAATATGGACTAACTACAATGTATAAATTCATAATTGAATCTTAGAGCACAGTTTATCAGGGAAACGCTTAATGTAATGGGTCCCTAGATTATAAGCTTGTATAGCAGTCACATCTATTCCTGAATTGTAATGGTTATGTCTAAATTCTGAGATGCTGATCCCTTTATGTATAACCTGATCAGTCTCTGGAACTTTGGGTATCTGTGTGACACCTGAAACTCAGAGCTAGAGCTTGGCAGATATGAATGTCAGTAATGGCGCATACAGCAACTGTTAAAAAAGCTGAAAAAGGGTCCAGACTTCAATTAGAGATATAAATGAAGCAGATCTGGTAAGGACTAGGGCAAATTGGCCAAAGGGTAAAGGATTATATGGGCTGTGTTTTTAAACTTCAGCTTCTTTATAAGACCAAGGGAAGAGATGTTTATTTGGTGCAGGATCAATATTTTCTAAACAATTTAAGTTCTACAGCTTGCTCAAGCACCATAATTACATGGAACTTTGAACAGGAAGTGAGATCTGGTAGGTCTGTTTAGGTTAGTGTGAAATAGTGACATATCCCAAAGTAATTTGTTCAGAGAATAAAAATAGATATGTAGGCCCCTATGAATTGCTGGGGGAAAATGCAGAAGTGTTGGACTTCCTCACCTGGGTTGTTGCTGATGTTCTCACAAAGATTGTGGACTGACAGTTTGGTATGCTGAGCTCTCTATCTTGGGGCTTGCCCCTATGAAGCTTGTTACTGCAAAGGAGAGGCTAAACCTGCTTATAATTTTGCCTAAGGGTCTCCCCCTGACTGCCTCTTTGTTACTCAGATGTGATCCTCTCTCTCTAGCTAAGTCATGTCAGCAGATGAACTAGCTGCCCTCCCCGCTATGTGGAGCCAGACTCAGGGGTTTAAATGTCCCTAGCAATGCAGGATATGACTCCAGGAGATGAACCTGGACATGGCATTGCAGGACTGAGAACATCTTCTTGATCAAAAGGGGGGATGCGAAATGAAACAAAATGAAGTGTCAGTGGCTGAGATATTTCAAATGCAGTTGAGAGGTCACTCTGGTGGACATTCTTCTGTACTATATAGATATCCCTTTTTAGGTTTTAATGTATTGGAATAGCTAGAAATAAACACCTGAAACTATAAAACTCCAACCCAGTAGCCTTGACTCTTGAAGATGTTTGTGTAACTATGTAGCGTATAAGGGATGACAGAGTGATTGTGAAAACCTGTGGATCACACTCGCTTTTTCCAGTGTATGGATAGATGAGTAGAAAAGTGGGGACTAAAACCAAGTGAAAAATAGGGTGTGATGGGTGTATGATTTGGGTGTTCTTTTTTACTTATATTTTTTATTCTTATCTTTTTCTTTCTGGTTTAAGGAAAATGTTCAAAAATAGATTGGGATGATGAATGCATAACTATATGTTGGTGCTGTGAACACTTGATTGTATACAATGGATGACTGCATGGTATGTGAATGTATCTCAATAAAACTGAATTAAAGGGAAAAAAGAATAAGGAGATCTATCTAAAATTAAATACACATATAGTTTTATTTCAATTCATTTTTCAGTTAAATAAAATGGTATTATATTTAAAGATATTATTTTAAACAACCACATATAGTTCCAACAATATGTATAAAATTATTTATTTATCTACATCACTCCTCTTGTATTATGTGCATAATGATGAATGGTTTACATTCTGTGTTGATAGTGATCATTTCAGAATGGCTACTATCAGGCAAATTATCTCTTTCATTTCTGTTCTTACTGAATGGTTTATAATGTATAAATTAGACAGTGTGTGTACATATATATATGTAGGTGTGTGTGTGTATGTGTATATGTTTACCAAAATAAAGAGATCTTTCTGGAAAAACTCTGAGAATTTATATAAGCCATAACACTATATATTCATTTTGAAAAATATTTTGATAGAATATCTGTGGTCATCATTTTTTTATTGCAATTTCAGTAAAGAACTTAGTTTGGGAAAAACACAAAACAGTGACTTTTATGTTTTTCATATTATGGTGGTTATTAGAAAATAAGCCATTTACAAAAATTACATGTTTTTAAAGAGCAGACTAGAAATATTCCCTTTGCTTTGTTCCTTCCTTCTAAGTGAGGCTCAGCTCACACACTGGGCCTTTGGGAAGGTCACTTCAAGCTTCTAAGGACTGTCTGCCTTGGGGTCAGGCTTCAGGGCAGGGCCTGGGGGCTGCAAGTGAGGAGCCAGGTGAGCCAACAGCTCCCTGTCTGCTGCTGACAGCTCATCCCCAGGCTTTGGCACATGCTCCCTCTCTGAGTCGGGAAGGTGAGGGCTGAGGGGTCTGCAACCTCCTTGAGGAGCTGGCCATAGCCCATTCAGGGTGGGGGGTATGGGGACCTGAGCCTCCAACTCTCCATCTATAGAGTAAACGTGGGTTTCTGTGAATTACAGATAGTTTAACACATCGGGCTTCTGAATAAGCACCCACTGAGGAGTGTTTCTGTGGTTATGCACAGATCTGCTGCGTTGGGCTATGAGAAGGGGTGCACTGTGCCAGAGGCCTCCAGAGAAGTGAAGCCTGAGGCAGGGGTCGTGCTGTGCCTGATCCTCAGGG
Organism: Choloepus didactylus; assembly: GCF_015220235.1. Classification (NCBI taxonomy): domain Eukaryota; kingdom Metazoa; phylum Chordata; class Mammalia; order Pilosa; family Megalonychidae; genus Choloepus; species Choloepus didactylus. The sequence continues at coordinate 73,607,473 of NC_051309.1, forward strand.
TCTGAGGTCCCTAGTGGCCAGGAGAGGGTGGGGGTGGGTTGATCCCACCCCATCTCAGGCCTCTTCACATAAATCTCAGAAATTATTGTTTACTTTGAAAGGAGACAACAGTCCTGACTGGGCAGGCCCGGCCTGGATTGTGCTCATGGCTGCATTTCCAGGGTCCAGTGTGGGACCGGCAAGTGGTAGCAAGGAGAGGGTGCATCAGAACTTCCTCAATGTTAACATTGGACATTTTCTAATATGATGTTTAACACATCCATGGTGACTCTTTAGAGAGCAGCTGTACTTACGAGGGTTCGTTAGTGACTGTTCTCAAAGCTCTGAGCAAATCTGCACTTGTCATTGTGTTCATGTTCACGTCCACAGCTGCTCCTTTGGCCTTCAAGTGTGCGATGTTATCAGGCTGATCAGCAAACAGGGGAATTCCCACCAAAGGGACCCCCGTGATAAATAGCTTCATAGATTCCATTCAGTCCACCATGAGTGACAAAAGCTTTTGTTTTGGGATGACCTAGTTTGGGAGATAGGTGAGATGTGGGGTAGAATTTCGTTACAACATGTTAACATAATTTCAGAGACAGAAGGGGAAAAAACAACAGTCTAGGAGGAAATATATTGTATAAACATATTGTATAAAAGCCAAACACCTGACGCTTTGCTTCCAAAGAAAAATCGCAACTTTGGAAATCCTGACTTAACACCCCTGCATTGTCAGGAAGGTTTTTACTGGACAGATGCTATCTGATCTGAGCATGAAACTTGAAGAATTATGAGTCTGAACTGAAGATACATGTAAGTCAACAATCGGAGGCATAAATCTATAAAAGTTGTGGACAATTATTAAATTATATCTGATTTAAAACAGGAAATAAAATGTGAAACTTTACAATTGTTAAACAAGACTTTAATTTCTTTGCTTTAAACAGTTACTCGATTTGTCCCTCGTGCAACACTAAAGCTTTTCCTCCTCATAACCTTACCAAGAAGATCATTCTGGGGCATCCAGTCATAGAGCCGAGTATTGGCTCCTAATGTGGCTGGTGTTTTTCCTTTGTATCTCCATAAAACCTGCACAAGAAAATGAATTAATTTCACAAGTAAAACCCCAAGACTATGGCATTTTCATGCTTTAGAACTATTTATAAATCACATAATCACAGTTCACATCCTACTTCAGGTGGTAGATGAGAGGGAGTATAAAATAGGTTCTTTGCAAACAGTGAATGAATTAGTAGGGTGGTTTGAAACCATCTTTTTACAGGGATTATTAATAGTCTTTTAGGTATAGTATCATTTTGACAGTTATTCATTAAAAGATTTGGGTAGTGAGATTGCAAGTGGATGAAAAATAAATTAATATTGGTTCAATCAAATTATAGAGTCAAAATTTTTCCAGAAAACATGAATATCTGTGTAAATTTAAGTCCTGGGCCACACTCTCATGTTCCAATTTTATTGTTTTATCACAAAATCATACTGCCATTTGTCATTTAAGAAGTTGAGATAATGAGATCATAGGAGCAAAATTAGAAAATCAAAAGAACAGTTTAATGAATCAGGGTTGGGTGTTAAAATTTATTGTGGACAATATAACTTCTGTGTAAATCTGTCACTTTGGACATCCTAACTCTCATGTTTCAAATGTAATGTTTTTCATAAATATAATTGGTTTTATATTTTGTGTCTCTTATCTGAATGATTGGTTTCATTTCTTTCTCCCTTCCTTAGTCCCACCTTCTCTTCTTCTCCTCCTCCCTCCCTCCTTCCCTCTGTCCTTCCCTCCCTCCTTCCCTCCCTCCTTCCCTTCCTTCCTCCCTCCCTTCTTTCCTTTTTTTTTTTTTTAATAGTTTTTTTTGAATGAGAATGAGATGAGGGGTTTGCTTTCATTCCATTCTTGTATGAAGTTTCTAGTGAGGCTATGAACCTTTTGTTTCATGCTCTTTATGCTTTGGGAAGTCTGTTAGACTAATCTGAGATTAAATAATAAAGAAAGATATAGATGTCCTATACATTTAACTAAAGATATTTAAACACAAAATCAAAGTTTTAATATATTCAATTAGCATACTTGTTCTATAGAATGTCATGTGTTTTAAAAATGATCAAAATAAAAAGAACCCTTGGATATTCCATAAATAGTTGTATGCAAATCTAGACTGCTTCTCCTAACCCTTCTATACTTGAATAGAGTCCTAAGAATACCTAGAGGTGTGGAGTATATTATTGAGCATAATTCCTCTCTACTCTCGGTCATTTTGGCTCTCCCTAACCAAGACCTTGGATATAAAATACTTCAGAACTATTGTCAGTAGTCAGACAATCCCTTATTTTCAAATACTGAAATACTGATCGGGGCCTAATGCTTTCATATTTGTTAACTTTAAAATACATGACTACAAAAATATATCTCCGCAGTAATTCCAAGACTGAGTAAAGAAACGATCAAATGTTCCTAAGTGCACTGTTAATATTTAATGAATTTTTACTTAATGCTCTTGCTAGTTATCCATAATAACTATATCTTGCTAGTTATGCACAATAAATAATATTCTATAATTAGTTCCCACATTCTATTCAGAGGAGCACTTGTGACTACATTCTCTTTCCAATTCTTATAGTAACTGCCTGGGGTGACTTGGAGCTATGTACCTCAGAAAAACATTCTTTATCTTAATCCATTCCATTGGATGTGAACCCATTATAAATGGACGTTTTGAAAAGGTTACTTCATTTATGGGATGGCCAAACTGAATCAGGATGGGTCTTAATCCTATCACTGGAGTCCTTGATTAGCAGAATGAAATTCAGGTAGAAAGAGGGAAAGCCACAAGAAGAAGTCAGAAGGCAATGGAACCCAGAGAAACCAGGAGAGTCCACCATATGCATAGCTATATGACAGAAGGGCCAAGGACCAAGAATCGCCAACATCTAGCCCCAGAATGCCAGTAATCAAACAACACTTGATGACTCCTTTATTGGAATTCTAGCCTCAAACTTGTGGTCCAATAAATTCCTGTTTTTAAGCCAAGCCATTGCATGGTATTTGTTTTCACAGATAGGAAATTCAAACAGTTTTTGGTACCAGCAAGTGGGGCACAGCTATTAAAAATAGCTAAAATGTGGAAACGGGTTTGGAATTGGATAATGGGTAAAGGCTGGAAGAACTGTGATGTGATTGATAGAAGACTAGAGACTGTTGGTAGAAATATGGATGCAAAAAGTCCTTTCAATGAGGCCTTAGAAGGAACGGATGAATGTGCTATTGGAAATTGAAAAAAAAGTGGTCCTGTTTAGGAAACTAAAGCAAGGTCCACAAGATAAGCAATTGAACTAACCTTCTGTGGAATCTGGGCAAAGGCAGAGGCAATGAGATTGGCCTTTTCTTCTGTGAGGTTTGTGACCATTGACCCAAGAGAAAACACCACAACACCATCTTCACCCGAGCTCTGGACAAATTCTTCCATTTCCTGCAAAGAAAAATAGCTCTATTACAAACGTACAACATCAATAGAAAAAAGTAAGGTTCACCTACATTTCTTAACTTGAAGATTCAAGCAAAGTATAAAAACCATTGTTAGAAAGGCTTATTAAAAGTTAGAAGCATCTAATATCTTTAGGAGGAAATATAAACTGATACTTATGGCTTAAATATATAATCAGTGATTACTAGGATAGCCATTAAATGAAATCTCTATACAACAGCAATAGGTGATAAAAAGTAGGGTAGCACTTTTCCTGGTTGATGGACACTGTTATCCCCCAGGTTTAAATTTACCAAACAACTGAGTTTGTAAACTTATAAAAATATTATTTGGAAGCAAGCCCAAGGAAGGGTCCTGAAGTGGGCTTCTGGAACTTTCAGCAAGCTATTTTTCATCCAATAAATTATTACCAAATTGATCATCTTTCCTTTCAGACAGAAGTTCAGGATTATCTTTCACAAGCTTACACTTTACAGATTAATTGGGTGAAGAAGAATTTTGTTAGAAAAGGAACATATAATAATTTCTTTTAAAAGAGGATAAATTGTCTGATGCTGTTATGCCATAAAAAATATTATGAAACAGTGCTATTTTTGGCATCCTGATGTATAAAATTCCCACCACAGTGGAATACTAACTTCAGGCCTTCAATTGGACCTTATCCCAGAATTGACATGTAATTCCCTGTGTCAACACTTATACTTGTGCAAGTTTGGCACTGCAGCCTCTGGGTTTGCAGTCATTCATTTCATAATATCTGTGAGTGCTACCCTCTAAGTATATGTCATATATTCCCTGTGAAACTGTTTGTAGCACCTCTGGAGTTACTATGGTTCTCAATTTGCAGATATTAAAATAATCAGGGGAGGGGACGTATATGAGGTGAACATAGAATGCTATTTCTCAGCTTGCCTAATGTTAGAGGAACATCTCAGTAGCCACAGAAATTGGTGTTTTACTATTTTGATTTATCTACTCTAAACAAATGTGTGTGCGTTTGTGTACAAATGTATATAAAAACATAGATATGTATCAGTTGAGTTTTTGACCTTGATTTCACTATACTGGAGTGTCATTTTAATTTTTGTAATCCCAGTATTATTTTTATTCTGTGCATTTATTGACTGACATAAATCATTCATAGGTGTCATAAACCATGACTTCCCAAACTTCTATATCAATAGGTACACTGAATTTGAAAGAGAATAATTATCTCCCTCTTGCATAAATTACCTGATATGTTTTTATGAAATCATGAGATTCATGTGGTATGTTTGTGTGTATCAGGGGAAGGTGGAGGTGGGAGGCTGTGAAGGTGGAAGGAAAAGCATAGTAGTGTATAATGAGAGAGGATCTAGAGAGCCATGACAAAGTCACATCTCTTTCTCAATCTGTAGTTGGATAGTGGTTCATTATCGCCCATAAGAACAACTCTCAATAGAGCTTGATTTGCAAGTATAATTCACTGGTATCAAAAGGATATTCACAATCCTCAAAACAAATTTCATACATCAATATGCACCTGATCATAAAAAGAAATAAAGAACTCTCCTGGCAAGAAGTAACATTTACTCTGATATATTCCTAAGGAGATTTTGGTCATTTTCCCACAACCTCAGTAAATAGGATCTGTATTCTTATTACCTATTGATAACTAAATACAAGATTCTTATCATGCTTGTTTATTACTCTCTTTGATTCTCAGTACTATTAACTTCCAACATTCCTGGAACTCTACATTTATACTTTGGTGTATGGTATAGAATTTTATTTTTCACTCCCAAAACTCATGCTGATAAAGAACCAATTCAACATTTGGTCTCTCATTTCTCTGAATTCTACTTTATGCTGATGTATCTTAATCTATTTCTGTTGTTGTCTGCTGAGATTGGGACCTTGTACTATCTAATTAATTCCTAAATTCCCCCTAAAATTGTGTTGTCACCTCACAGTGATTAGGAACAAAATGAACTCATTCTCAGCACAGAGACGTTTTTCCACTAAGTGTTTCCTATCTCAGTAAAATTCACCAGTGTCCAAATAACCTCCACGATGGAAATTCAGTCTTCATGGAATCTATACTTACCAAATCTGTGTATTTAATCCAAAGTTCTTGTGAAAGCAACTTTATCTTTTTTTCTACCATGGTAAATTCCCTTGTTCAGAATTCTATCATGTTAGATTCTTAGTTTTTTGGTTTTTTTTTTTTTTTTTAGTTCTAGTTTCCTGGCCCACCAACCTGTTACCTGAATGATAGCCACAAGGACATTTTTAAGAGTGTCTACATCACTTTTCTGCTTAACATTTCAATGTGAAGACCAACATACTTAATATTACTCATAAAAACACCTGTGACCTGGAAAATAGAACTAGAATGGAAAACTAAAGTTACCTAGCCCACGTATCTGTTACTGAGACAGCATGCTTTAAAAGAAAATAAGGATAAGTTATAGTGTCTTAAGGTATACAAAAGCCTCCCATTTAATAGACTTACCTTAGGTAAAGGTTTGGCAGGCTTGCACTGCAATCCTCCAACAAACTCAAAATTAGGTAAATATGGACGAGGATATTCAAAATCCCAAAATGTTCGAATTAGCCAAATTTCAGCTTTCCCCACAGTCTCACATAATGTAGTGGGTCTTCCTGGAGGAAAGAAAGAATGGTGGGTGGGAAGATTAGCATAAAAGATAAATGAAAACAATTGCACTGGCAATTTTCTGCTAAGCTATGAAAGGAAAATCAATTTGTATCCCCTAGAAACCCATGGGTTCTAGATGTCAAAATGTAGTGCATTAGGGTGCATTAAGGTTCTAATATGAAACAATTAGAATGTAAATAAGGAATGTAGATAAGAAATAAAGAAAGACAGAGGAAAGGTGAACAAGATAAAAAAAGAAAGAAAGAATGAAGGATGAAGAAAGGAAGGAAGGCAGGAAGTAGGAAGGAAAGAGGAAAGTGGAAAGAAGAGAGAGAAAGGAAAAGAGATAGAGATGAATGAAGTACAGGAGAGTGGAGAGGGCAAGGAATTTTGCATAGAAAGAATAGCTTTAAGTAAGTGTACTGGTACCACAATAGGTTCAATCAAAATTGAACCATAGCTCCAAGATACTGATGAATTTATTACTCATTTTTTTTCTCTCTGGTTAAATTACAGATGCTGGTTCATTCACAACATATCTGTACAAAATCATCAGTCAATAGTTTCCAGTTTCCTGTCAGGAATATACTTGCCTCATATTTAAAAGATGTCATCACTTACATCCCACTTTATCCTCCTTAGTCAATTCCATCATTACTATGGAAGGGTCATTAATTTCTTAGTAACAAGAGCCTGTGTAATTCACATCCATATTGACCCTCTTTTGGAATGTAAGGTACACATGAACATACCATTATTACATGCTTACTTTTATTTTATCTTCAAATGATGTTTTTTAAAGGGGAACAAATTCTAGGTATTATTAGGAATTATGTACAAAATAACTACCTTTACAAATTACCAGCTGGATCATTTCAATAGGAGGAAAGCATATTTTAAAAATAAGAGAAAGAAAAGAGAATCTCAGCTGGTGGTCATATGTATGTCAGGAAAAGCACCTTTTTTGAGTCTTCACATTCTAAGTTTGAAGTTATGCTTCAGGTCATTTATTCCAATAACTTACTCTTGTTCAAGCCATGTGAATAAAATAATATGTACAATTTTTGGATTACATTTTTAAAAAAGGATATTGCTTGTCCTCCATTTCTCTTTAACTTTCTCTCTAGTCAGAAAACAAATGTCCTTTCTTAACCTTATGGAAAAAACTGCACCGTAAGGGGTGCCAGAGTAATATCATACTTAGTTCCTGGATACATGGATGACTTGATAAGCAGAATTGTCTTTCTTCCTTTGAACAGTTAATCAAAAGAAATTAACTTCTCTGCACCTTAGAGCATGGTATCTGTTTTCTCTTTTTCATTGCAGCTTATACTGCAAAATTAACTGGTTTAATTTAGGTGAGTAATGATGGTAACTTTCACCAGGATAATGCCAATGCATGTGATAAAAAGAGTGGAATTCTGTGTACATTTTGAGGGTATAGCTGATAGGAATTTCTGGCAAATTCTTTGTGGAGTAGGGGAAAAAAGAGAGACCCATGTTGTGGCTTGTATTTTTTATTTGAGTAAGTGCATGAATTAAGTTTCCATTATCAAATGGAGAAAGATAGGAATAACATGTTTGGGGTGGGGTTTGAGTTGGAACTCAGGTTTAAATAAGAAAATTATGAAACACTAGTTGACATCCAAACAGATATGTGGAGTAGCAAAAGGGATTTATAAGGCTGCAGTGCAGGGGAATACATGCCACTAAGAAATGCAAATTTTGGAGTCTTCAACTTACAATTTATTTAAAATAGCAACAAAAACAATGAAGTATTTAGGAATAAACTGAAGGAAGGCCACAAAAGACCTATACAAGAAAACTACAAGAAACTACTAAAAGAAATTGAATTGGACCTTAAAAAAATGGAAGAACCTAATTATGTTCGCATATTAGAAGACTCAATATAATTTAGATGTCAACTCTACCTAAACTGATTTATATATTCAATGCAATACCAATTAAAACCCCAACAACTTCCTTTGAAAAAGTAGAAAAAAACAATAGCCAAATTTATTTGGAAGGGCAAGGTGCCCCAAATAGCCAAAAATATCTTGAGAAAGAGGAACAAAGTAGGAAGTCTCACACTACCTGACTTTGAAGCATATTACAAAGCTACAGTGCTATCTCTGTCCTGGCATAAGGACATAGATACCAACAAATGGAATAAAATTGGTGTTCAGAAATAGACTCTCACATCTATGGACAATTGATCTTTGATAAGACAGTCAAGCCAAACAACTGGAAAAGAGCAACCTCTTCAATAAATGGTATTTGGAGAACTGGATATCCATTTCCAAAAGAATGAAAGAGGACTCCTACCACACACCTTATACAAAAATGAACTCCAACTGGATCAAACACCAAAACATAAGTGCTGAGACCATAAGACTCTTAGAAGAAACTGGAGGGCAATATCTTAAAGATCTTGTGATAGGAGGTGGTTTCCTAGACCTTACACCCAAAGCATGAGCAACCAAAGAACAAATAGACAAATGGCATCTCCTCAAAATTAAACACCTTTGTACGTCACAGGACTCTGTTGGAAAAGTAAAAATCCAGCCTATACAATGGGAGACAATATTTGGAAATCACATATCAGATAAGGGATTATTATCCCAGATATATAAAGCAATCTTGCAAGTCAATAACAACCCAATTTAAAAAAAGGGCAAAAGACATGGACAGACACTTTTCTGAAGAGAAAATGCAAATGGCTCAAAACCATATGAATAAAATGTTCAACTTCACTGGCTATTATGGAAATGCAACTCAAAACCACAGTGTGATATTATCTCACACCTACCAGAATGGCCATTATCCAAAAAACAGAAAGTTTCAACTGCTGGAGAGGATGTGGAGAAAATGCCACACTTATTCATTGTTGGTGGGCATGAAGAATGGTGCAACCAATCTGGAAGACAGTGTGGAGGTTCCTCAGGAAGCGAATTATAGATTTACCATATGACCCAACTATTCCATGGCTAGGTATATACTCAAAGAAACGGAAAGTTAAGGCACAAATGAACATTTGTAAACTGATGTTTATTGCAGCACTTTTTATGATTGCCAAGAGATGGAAGCAGCCCAAATGTCCATCAATGGATGAGTGGATAAACTGTGATATATACACATGATGGAATATTATGCAGCTGTAAGACAGAACAAAGACATTGAACATATAATGTGGATGAAACTTGAGGACATTATGTTGAGTGAAGTTAGCCAGAAGCAAAAGGACAAATACTGTATGGTCTCACTAATATGAACTAACAATGAGCAAACTTTGAGAGTTAAAAGCTGATAACATGGGCTACCAGGAGATAGAAAGAGGGTAGAGATCAGGCATTTGATGCTGAAGGATTACAGAATGTTCAGCAGGATTGATTGCATAGCTCCAGAAATAGATGGCATAGTACTGTGAGATGGTAGCACAATATTGTAAGTACAATGAACAAAGATGTCTGTGAGTAAAGGTGAAAGAGGTGGGATGGGGGATGTATGACATCAGAGATAAAGATAACTGATAAAGACTGGGTCTGTATGACTTTGCAAAACTGGAGTGGCCAATGACTGTTAAATGTACAAATATAAAAATGTTTTTACATATGGGAGAATGAATGAATGTCAACTATGCAGATTGTTGAAAAAGGGATGGTATTCGGGAAAAAAACATAATCAAAGCAAAGAGGAGTCTATGGTCAACAGTAACTTTGTAATATGCTTCCATTAAATGTAACAAAGGGAATATACCAAAATTAAATGTGTATGAGAGTGGGATATCAGGGAGGGATATGGGATTCTTGGCAGTGGGGTTGTTTTCTGTCCTTACTATCATATTTTATTGTGTGACATTTTATTTTCCTTTTTATTATCTTTTTTATTATTCACCAAAAAAAAAAAAAAACTTTTTCATAGTGATCAATATGTTCAAATGCTGACTGTGGTGATAAATATACAACTATATGATGATACCACGAACTGCCTATACACTGTGGATAATTGTATGGTACATGAATATAGCTGTATAAAATTGTAGGAAAAATATGAATATGGGTAAAGGTGCTGGAGAAAACATGGAGAGAGTCATGTACCTATCTACTGTTTATGAGGAGGCAGAATGGTGTCGCCTTTCTTGAGGTCAGTGTGTGGTGGTTCCACAAGAAGCTGAGTATGTGTGGGCCATGGGGTTCCTGTAACATCATTATGTTGTACATACTTGGGAGAACTGAGAACAGAGACATGAGTGGACATTTGCACACTGGTGTTTATGGAGGCAGTATTCAAGATATGTAATGGGTGAAGGTGGCTAAGGGTACACCTACTGAGGAACAGAACGGTGAACTGTGGTGTATGCATACAATGGAATACTAAGCAACCATGAGGAGTGAAGCTGTGAGACACACAATGAGGTGAATGGATCCTGTAGACAGCATATTGAGTGAAGTATGCCAGAAACCAAGGCAAACACTATAATGCCTCACCAATGTGGACTAACTACAATGTATAAACTCAGAATTGAATCTTAGAGCACAGCCTAACAGGGAAATGATTATTGTGATGATCACTAGATTGTAAGCAATTATAGCAGCCAAATCCATTCCTGAATTGTAATGGCTATCTGCAAAGTCTGTGATGCTGATCCCTTTTTTAATAACTTGATTGGTGTCTGGAAGATTGGGTGTTTAAGTGACACCTGAAACTCAGAGCTAGAGCCTGGCAGATATGAAGTCAGTATTAATGCATACAGCAATGGTTAAAAAAAAAAAAATAACCTGGAAAAGAGCCCAGACTTCAATTAGAGATATGCATGAAGCAGATCTGGTTAAGACTAAGGCAAATCAGGCCAAAGGGTAAAGGTTGAAACTGACTGTGTGTTACAACTTCAACTTCCATGTGAGTCCAAGGGAAGAGCTGTTTATTTGGTTTAGGATCTATACTTTCTAAACAATATAACATCTACAGCCAGTTTGTTCAAACACCACAATTACATTGAACTTTGAATAGGAAATGAGATATGGTAGGTTTGTATAGGTTAGAGTGAAATAGCAACACTTCCTCAAAGTAATTTGGGCAGAGAATAAAAATATATATGCAGGGCCCCCCTGAGGAGCTGGGGGAAAATGCAGAAGTGTTGGACTTCATCACCTGGATTGTTGCTGATATTCTCACAACATTCAGGAGTGACAGCTTTCTATGCTGAGCCCTGTGTCTTATGGCTTGCCCTTATGAAGCTTGTTGCTGCAGGGGAGAGGCTAAACCTGATTGTAATTGTGCCTAAGTGCCTCCCCCTGAGTTCTTCTTTGTTGCTCAGATGTGGCCCTCTCTCTCTAGCTCACTGCCCTCCTCCACTATGTGGGACCTGACTCCCAGGGGCATAAATCTCCCCGGCAACAAAAGATGTGTCCCCAGGGGATGAATCTGGGCCAGGCATCATGGGATTGAGAACATCTTCTTGACCAAAAGGGGGATGAGAAATGAAACAAAATAAAGCTTCATTGGCTGAGAGATTTCAAATGGAGTTGAGAGTTCACTCTGATGGACACTCTTACACACTATATCAATAACACTTTTTATGTTTTAATGTATTAGAATAGCTAGAAGTAAATACCTGAAATTATCAAACTCCAACCCAGTAGCCTTGACTCTTAAGGATGATTGTATGACAGTGTAGCTTACAAGGGGTGAGAGTGTGATTGTGAAAACCATGTGGATTGCAATCCCTTTATCCAGTGTATGGATGGATGAGTAGAAGAATGGAGACAAAGACTGAATGAAGAGTAGGGTGGGATGGGACGGAGGATTTGGGTGTTCTTTTTTACTTTTATTTCTTATTATGATTCTGATTCTTTCTGGTGTAAGGAAGGTGGAAAAAATAGATTGTGGTAATGAATGCATATGCTGGTACTGTGAACAGTTGATTGTACGCCATAGATGATTGTATGGCATGTGAATATATCTCAATAAAACTGAATTTCATTAAAAAAGATAAAAGGTAAAATAGGTGAAGACTGGAGCCAAGGAGGCCACTTAGGAGGCTTGTGCCAGTATTTTAAGCAGGATATAGGGAGTTGATATAATATACTGATAAAATGGATATAAAGAGAGGATGGCTATAAATGTCAAAAAAAAAAAAAAAAGAGAGAGACAAGAAGATGAATTTTGTCAATCATTTAAAACACCGAATTAAGGGATAGCTGTATGACTGTTTCTTCTGTTTTATGTTTCTTTCCTTCATTAAAATATTTCCTTCTGTTCTGCTGGCTGAATTAGGAAAGCCATCAGAAAATATTACCAGTGAACTGTGCTAGCAATTGCTTTCTTATTATGCTCTATTTCATTAAATTAAGAAAAACTGAAAAATAAACAAACAAAAACAGCAGGGTACTGACATAATGATAGCTATACTGACCAATAGAACCAAAGTGAGAGTTTGGAAATAGACCTTAAAATTTACAGTAGTTGATTTTCTTGCAATTTTTTAAATTAAATGTTATTGAGATTGTTCACATACCATACAGTCATCCACAGTGCACAATTGTCCATGGTACCATCACACAGCTGTGCATCCATCACCACAATTAATTTTTTTCAATTTTTAGAATATTTTCATAACTCCAGAAAAGAAATAAAAACAAAAAAGAAAACTCACATCCTCCCATACCCCTAACCCTCCTCTAGTATTGATTCATAGTATTGGTATAGTACATTTGTGACTGTTGATGAAGAATGTTAAAATAATACTAACTGTAGCACATAGTTTGCAATAGGTATATATTCCCTATAGACTCCTCTATTATTAACTTCTAGTTATAGTGTCATACATTTGTTCTAGTTCATGAAAGATATTTCTAATATTTGTACCGTTCATCACAGACATTGTCCATCACAGGATTCACTGTTTTATACATTCCCATATTTTAACCTCCAACTTTCCTTCTAGTGACATATATGACTCTAAGCTTCCCCTTTGCACCACATTCACAAACCATTCAGCACTCATCATTATTCTCACAATAACATGCTACCATCACCTCTGTCCATTTCCAGACCCTTAAGTTCAACCTAGTTAAACATTCTACTCATAATAAGCAACCATTCCCCATTCTTTAGCCTCATTCTATACCCTGGTAACTCATATTTGATATCTGTGAGTTTACTTATTATAATTAGTCCATATCATTGAGACCATACATTATTTGTCCTTTTGTGACTGACTTGTTTCACTGAATATTGTTCCCTCAAGATTTCTTCATCAGCCCTATTTTTAAGACAGTTTTGTTCACCCACCATACTTTATGTCCTAAGTAAACTATGTTTCCCTGTATAATCACATATGTATGTATTCACCACCATCACCATGATATATATAAGGACATCTCCATTTCTTCCACAAAGAAGGAGGAAGAGTCAAAGAAGGTAGAGAGACAAAAGAAAAAGAAAGAAAAAACATGGCAGGTAGAAATCAACAAAAGGAAAGATAGACTTAAACTCAAGTATGATAAAACAGTCAGACAATATTACCAGTGTCAAGACTTCCATACCCATCCCTTATGTCCCCCTCTTATAGGCATTTAACTTTGGTATATTGCCTTTGTTACATTAAAGGAAGTATATGTTTCTGTTAATTGTAGTCTCTAGTTTGCATTCATTGTATTTTTCCCCAATACCACCTCATTTTTAACACCTTGCAAGGTTGACATTCTTTGTTCTCCGTCATGTAAAAACATATTTGTAAATTTTATCACAGTTGTTGAGCACTCTAGGTTTCACTGAGTTATACCATCCCATTATTTATCTTTTGTTTTTCTTCTGGTGTCCCACATGCTCCTTACCTTCCTCTTTCAACCATACTCACAGTCATCTTTGTTCAGTGTACATACATTGTTGTGCTACCATCACCCAAAATTGTGTTCCAAACCTCACGCTCCTGCCTTTTCCTATCTGTCTGTAGTGCTCCATTTACTATTTCCTGTAGAGCAGGTATCTTGTCAAAAACTCTCTCATCTGTCAGAGAATATTTTAAACTTTCCCTCATATTTGAAGGATAGTTTTGCCAGATATAGGATTCTTGGTTGGCAGTTTTTCTCTTTCAGTACCATAAATATATTACACCACTTCCTTCTTGCCTCCATAGTTTCTACTGAGAAATCCACTCATAGTCTTATCAAGCTTCCCTTGGATGTGATGGATTGCTTTTCTCTTGCTGCTTTTGGGATTCTTCTTTGTCTTTTATATTTGATAATCTGATTGTTAAGTGCCTTGGTGTAGGTATATTCACATCTAGTCTGTTTGGGGTATGCTGCACTTCTTGGTTCTGTAATTTTATGTCTTTCATAAGAGATGGGAAGTTTTCATTGATTATTTCCTCTGTTATTGCTTCTGCCCTTTTTCCCTTCTTTTTCTCATTCTGGGACACCCATGACATGTACATTTGTGCTTCTCTGTGTCATTAAATTCCCTGAGACATTGCTCATATTTTTCCATTCTTTTCCCTATCTGTTCTTTTGTGTATAGGATTTCAAGTGTCTTTTTCTCCAGTTCCTGAATGCTTTCTTATGCCTCTTGAAATCTGCTATTGTATGTCTCCACTGTGTTTTTCCATCTTTTGTGTTGGGCCTCTCATTTCCGTAGAATCTATCAGTTGTTTTTTCAAACTTCTGATTTCTACCTTATGTTCACACTTTGTTTTCTTTATATCCTTTGTCTCTTTTGCCATATCTTCCCTGAACTCTTTGACTTGGTTTTGAATGGATTTAGCATATTTACTTGAAAATCTTTAATTGATTGTTTCATTAAAGTGAGACAATATCACAACTGTAACTCTATTGATACTAGGAAATATATCTATTGATATTAGGAAAATATACCCCCTAGAGAATTATCTTCTGCTTTTGAATTACTCCTTATTGTCTCTGATTCTATCTCCACCCTGTCTGGGTCAGAGCACTGCAAACTGAAAATGGCTGGGCCTTTTCTCCATTGAGCCACTCAGTGGAGAGGGAAAATGGGGAAGAAAGCACCCCCCCCTTCAGAGCCAGCCCACTGCCCCAAGCTTCACCCATCAGTCAGAGTGAGCACCTGTCTTCTGGGCTCCCTTTCCTGGTGCACAGGCATTTTTTGGCTCTCCACTTTCAGTCTTCTCTAAAAGCCTCTGTATTTGTTTTTATTTATTTTTTTCCATCAGCCACACCTCCTCTCTACTGGGAGTGGACCTCAGAGTACTTTGCTGCTTGTTGCTTGTTTGTCTATGTGTGTAGCTTTTCAGCAGTCCACCTTTGTTAATTAAAACCCCAGTTAGAGCTGGATTATTGCTGTATTTGCTCACTCTGGGAATGCTTCTTTCTCTCACAGTGAGGTCTTTCAGTTTAGCCTCATATGGGGGGAAGGGGCTCCCACATGGTTCTACAGATTTTACTTACAGTAGTTTATGCTGCAATCTCAGCTACTCAATCCAATCCAGGTTAGTGTATGATGTGTGGACAGTTGTGGTTATCCCCCAGAAGTTGTTCCAGATTGTTTACTAGTTGTTTCTGGTTGTTTATTAATTGCTCCAGGGGACTAACTAAATTACACACCTCTCTATGCTGCCATCTTGCACCTCCTCCTTATGCTAATTGATTTTTGACAATGCTGCCAAGACCACTGAACTGGGACATTTCAGTATATTCAAAAATCTTCTGGTGGACAATGGTTCCTTAGACTTCACACCCAAAGCAAAAGCAACACAAAAACAAAAGAGATAAATAGGTCCTCATCAACATTAAATACTTTTGTGCTTCAAAAGTCAAGAAAATGAACTGGCCCACTCCACAATGGGAGAAAGTATTTGGAATCCATATATCTGATAAGGTTTAATATCTACACTGTATGAAGAAATCCTGCAACTCAACAATAAAAAAGACAAAAAACACAATTAAAAATGGGCAACAGACATGACTAGACATTTTTTCCAAAGAGAAAAAAATACAAACGGCTAAAAACACTTTAAAAGATGCTTGTCTTCATTAGCTTTTAGGGAAATGTGAATCAAAACCACAATGAGATTATCATTTCATACCTGCTAGAAAGCCACTGTTTAAAAACCAGAAAACTACAAGAGTTGGAGAGGATTTGGAGAAATAGGAACCCTCATTCATTGCTGCTGGGAATGCAAAATGGCACAGCAGCTGTAGAAGACAGTTTGGCAGTTCCTCAGGAAGCTAAGTGTAGGATTGCAATGTGATCCTGGCAATCCTGCTAATAGGTATATACCCAGAAGAACTGAAAGCAGGGACTCAAACAGATATTTGACACCCAGTGTTCACTAGTGACATTATTCACAATTGCCAAAAGATGGAAACTACTCAAGTGTCCA
Organism: Choloepus didactylus; assembly: GCF_015220235.1. Lineage (NCBI taxonomy): Eukaryota > Metazoa > Chordata > Mammalia > Pilosa > Megalonychidae > Choloepus > Choloepus didactylus. The sequence continues at coordinate 73,623,956 of NC_051309.1, forward strand.
TCAACTGATGAATGGATAACCAAAGTGTGGTATATATACAATAGAACATTATTCAACTGTAAAAATGAATGAAGTCCTGATGCAACTAACAACAGGGCTAAGCCTTCCGGACATTACATTGAGTGAAATAAGCCAGAAAACAAGGAACCAATATTGTACATTCACAATGTTATGAACTAGTTTAATAAGCAAAGTCAAAGAGTTAAACTCTAGAACATAGGTTACCAGCAGATAGAATGAGTGTCTATATGGGCAGCTGATTATTTATTTACATAGAGTTTTTAATTAGGTTGAATATAAAATTTGGAAATGGGTATATGTGATGGCAGCACATTTTGGTGAGTGTAATTAATAGATTTAATTATGTGATTGTGTTAAAATGGTCCAGTTTAGACCCATGTAGATACTAGAAGTAAAGCTACAGGATAAAACATGGGACTGTATAACACAATGGACCTTATTGTGGATGATGACTGTGGTTAATAGTATGAATATAAGAATGTCTTTCATTAACTAGAACAATCTACATCACCCATTATAAGGTGTCAAGAATAGGGTTATAAATAGGAAAAATACAGTTAATGCAAATTAGGGACTAGAATTAACAGTAATATTTTAATATTCTTTCATCAGTTTTGACAAAGTTACTACACCATTGATAAGTGTGGAACAAAAAGGGGCTATAAGAGATATGTGGTTTTTCTTTTTGGAATAATGAAAATATTCTAAAATTGATTGTGTTGTTGAATATACAACTCTGTAATTATATTGAAAGTCTTTGTTTGTATACTTTGAATTGATTGTACGGTGTGTGAAAATAACTCCAAACAAAACTGGTTAAAAATTTTAAAAGCAATCAGTAGTTTTTATATACACTAGCAATAAGCAATCGAGGAGGAAATAGAAAATTTCCATTTACAATAACAACTATAAGAATCAAATATCTAGGAATAAATTTAGTAAAGGGTATAAAGGATCTATACCAGAAAAACTACAATACCTGGGTAAATCAAAGAGACCTAAATAAATAGAAGGACATTCCATGCTCATGGATTGGAAGATTAAATATTGTTAAAAGGTCAATTCTGCCCAAATTGATCTACAGATTCAACAAACTCGTATAAAATTTCCAGCAGCCTACGTTGCAAAAATGGAACAGCCAACTGTAAAATTTATTTGGAATGGTGAGGGGCCCTGAATTTCCAAAAACATCTTTAGAAAGAAGAATGAAGTTGGAGGGCTCATACTTCCTGACTCTAAAGCATATTACAAAGCTACAGTGGTCAAAACAGCATTGTATTGGCACCAGGGTATATCTCAACCACTGGAACTGAATTGAAAGCTCAGACTTTGACTCTTCACACCTATGGCCAATTGATTTTGATTTTTTACAAGACTGCCAATTCCCTCATTGGGAAAGACTTGTCTCTTTCAACAATGGTGCTGGGAGAGCTGTATATCTATATTCAAAAAAGTGAAAGATGACTTCTTTCTTACTTCATATGCATATTAATTCAATATGGCTCAAAGACCTAATATAGGAGCCTAGAGTATAAAACTCTTGAACAAAATGAAGGGAAGCAATCTTAGGATCTTACGTTAGCCATGGTTTCTTAGACTTCACAACATAAGCACAAATAGCAAATGAAAAAATAGATAAATGGAACCTACTAAATAAAACTTTTTGTGCTGCAGAGGCTTGACACAAAAATGAAAAGAAAAACCTACTCAGTGGGAGAAAATATTTGAACTATATATATTCAATGAAGGTTGTATATATCTAGAATATATAAAGTATCATAAACAAGACAATAAAAAGACAAAAAACACAATCTAAAAGAATGGCCAAAGACTGACTTGAATAGACATTTCTACAAAGTGGAAATACAAATGAACTGAAAAGCACAACATCACTATTAGGGAAATGCATATGAAAACCACAATGAGACTATCATTTCACACTACTAGAATGGCTACCATTAAAAAACAGAAAATTATCCAGTGTTGGAGAGCATGTGGAGAAATAGAAACCCTCATTCATTGCTGGTGGGAATGTAAAACAGTGCAGCAGCTGTGTAAGACAGTTTTGACAGTTCCTCAGGAAGTAGCAAGTAGAATTACCATATGATCTGGCAATCCACTTACTAAATATGTAACTAGAAGAACTGAAAGCAGGGACTCAAAGAGACTTTTGAACACCAATGTTCATAGTAGCATTATTCCACAATGTCAAAGATGGAAAAACTCAAGTGTCCTCAGCTGAGGAATGGATAAACTAAATGCAGTATATACATGCAATAGAATATTATTCAGCTCTAAAAAGAATGAAGTCTTGATGTAGGCAACACAGTGATGAACTTTGAGGACATTATTTGAGTGAAATAAGCCAGACACAAAAGAACAACTAGTGTATATAATCTCACTAATATGAACTAATATGATCAGCAAACTCATAGAGTTAGAATCTAGACTACAGATTATACAAGAAAAGATTGAGGGTTAGAGAATCAGGAGTTGATGCTTAATTTGTACATAAGTTTCATTTTGGCTGATTGTAAGGGCTTTGGAAGGGGATGGTGGTGATCGTAGATCATTATTGTGAGAGTATTTAACAGCATTGAATTAGTATGTAAATGTGGTTGAAAGAGGGAAATTTTGGGTCATGTATGTTATTAGAATGTTATTAGAATGAAGTCAAAAGATAAAACATGAGCCTGTATAAACAGTGAACCTTATTGTGGATGATGGACTTAGGGTTAGTGAAGTACAGTAGAAGAATATTTCTTTCATATATCATAAGAAATTTATGAAATATAAGAATATAAGAAGATAGTGTGATATATGAAAAAATAAATCTAATGTAAACAGTAGGACTATAGTTAATAGTAATATTTTATATTCTTTCAATCAATTGTAAAGTATCAATAATAGGTGGGTATATTTTACAGGATTTTTCTGTATACCAACAGCTGTCTCTAAAAAAAATTAATAATTTTTTTAAAAAAAAGGTGGAGAGAGGCCCCAAAACATGACAAGAGGCAGAGGCCAGTATGAAAATGCCCTATATAATGTAAATCTGATGCTTGTGATCCAAAGATGTTGCCAAAACAGGAAATTTCACTATTTGTTTTCAATATTTGTTGTTTTATGTTCTGATGTAATCCAGAATTGTTTATGCACTGTAAATATTTCTCTTAGATTTACAGATACTAATAATAAACTTCAAATATTTTAGAGACAGAATGACATTTTCTCTCAGTCTGGTTAAAAATGTAGGAATAGGTAGAAGAAAATGAAGATTAGGGAAACCAGAAGCAGAAAAAATATAATTAAACATATAATAAAGAATGGGGGACTGAGGTGAAAAGACAGGGTCAATAAGTAGCTTATGCTAGTAAGATGCAAAACTGAGGAAAGTTAGAGCTATCCACTTCTTTTCACCAGGGGAATGATATTGCAAATCTTGTTATAATAAGTAGCACAAGGACAGCTATTACTGTCAGTACACACTCTTGCTTAATGGAAATGATTTTCCCTATTCTTCCCAGTAAGAATGTGTCTGTTCCTCTTGCCTTCAACTTCTTACCCTCTGAGAGGGCTTTCTTCATAACCCTCATATCCAAAAGAATTCACAGTGATATATATAGAAATTTATCTCTTCCATTTATCTCTGAACAGGGACTTGAAGCAAGATTCTTGTCATATTTAACCTCGAATCTATTGTGCCTAACGTAATCCTGAAAAACAGGTAGTGCTTAGTAATTAGTAAGTATTTACTGTGATATCAATGCAGTATAAATTCAGTCATGTCTAAAGTAAGAATTTTGAAGTGGATTCCTTTGATATTGGTTCTGTGAAACAATTTATCATTTTAAGATCACTGAGCTAAATTAGGTAATATTGTAGTGTCTAATATAATCCTTTCTTTGTTAGTTCATATCCCTAGGTAATTCTAAAAGATGATGGAATAAAAACCTGACTTAGATGAATTCAGATAACAGCTAGGTGTATAAAAATTACAAAGCCAAACACCTTTAGTAGAAATGGCAACCAACTTAAAACAGGTAGATTAATAAATCGCTGAAGGGAAAAAATCAACTCTCTTTTAAGACTTCCAGATGCAAAGTCTTTTAATAGTCTCTATTTAACTTTGAGGGCTCTGTTAATACTCTCCCAAGAAATATAGTGCATCCATGAAACTCTTCAGTATGACCAGCCATGATGAAATAGTTGACATAAGATTTTCTGAAATTCCATCTAAAATTTATGAAATGGGTAAGAAGGACAGGTACTAGTTTTACAAGAGAAATTGTTTAAATCAAAAGGTGATAATTAGTGATTCTCAAACATTCTCAAAAGTTGTTAAGGAATGTTCAAGCAAAGCAAAAAATGTACAAAATTCGGTCTCATTTTTAATGTAGATCATATTTCAGTTTATTACTGGTATCCAAGCAAAGAGGTATCTCCTTTACACAAGCATTATACGCATATTACCAAAACAGGTATAATAGCGTATCTAAAACCTATATGAAAATTCAGCATACTGGACTTATTTGGTGTTTACTTACATGTAACAAACAAAATCTCTTAATTAGATTAATATATTTGCGTGTTTTACATTTTGGCTTGTTTCAAAGGCATCTGTTAAGTATAAGGAAGATAACACACAGAAATGCTTAGAAGACTCTGAAGAAAGAGTAGCTATAGGAAAATCTTTTTTGCCTCCACACCTGCAATTAGTTACTAATGATCAGATCATTGGTATCACTTGAAGAGTTTTACAGGATAGACAGAATTTTAAAAAGGGCTTTCTTTCATCATTGTGGACTTTTCTTACACTTTGGTTACTAGTTTAGAAAGAGAAGTAGAGTCTCTTACCTAATGCTTCACTGTAAAACTGATCCCAAATCTGAACATCATGTTGCTGGAGCCAGAAGTCAAAAAAAAGGGAAAGCATGAGATTTTTCAACCTTTCCAGAAGATCATCTTGCGTCTAGTACAGCCATGGGAACAGGCACATAGGAAGGTGGAGCTGGAAGTTTTCCACATATTCTCTCCAACATGCCACCTATAAAAGTCCTTAATGTTGCACAAGGGGATTGCAAGGAACTCAGCTATAAGCTCTCCACAGGGCATCACAAGATCTATAATCATTACATTGTAGATAGTGTCCTTGAGATTCTTCATGAGAGTCTGATTGTACATGACATTCTCACACAGAATTTTCAGATCTCCAGTTGACCGAAGAGAGCAACTCTTGTAAGTTTATTGCTGATTGCAAGTATGAAAATTTTGCATGTCAGTAACAGCTTCATCCAAAAATTCATTTAGTAAATTCTAAGCTTTCTCTCTTTCATTTGGCACATAAACCACCTTGTGTGGAAGGCTTGTTGTGGTCAATGATGTAATTGTGTGAAAGAAACAGCACCGTCACCTCATGACCCCTTGCCATGAGTTCCTCCAGAATGATCTTCATGTTGAGCCAATGGCTCATGTCACAGGGCCACACCAGGACCTTCCCACACAATCCACACCCAACACAGCACAGCTGCAGAAGCAGTACCAAAACCCACTTCTCGATCACCATGACAGCAGCTCTATCACACACTGGTCTGCAGGAGTTTTTGTGCTGCTGGGTACAGATAGAATATGGCAGTCAATCAAAGGATAAATTAAAATTTGATTTCTAGAGATAGGAAAGGACATTTATATGCACTGAACTTTGTTCAATGTTGTTTTTGGGCATGGCACAATCTGATCATTTCTGGCAGGGAGACTAGAAGCAAAGTTGACACAAGGAGGATACTCAAAAGTGAATAGAACAGCATGAGAAAGAGAATGGTTTCTTTAGTAGACACTAACTTGGTGTTTATGGAGTAGATTTTGTTACAGGGGCAGTGCAGAAAAAGAAAGTTATTTCAAATAGTGTGCTTTGGAGAGCATCAATTTCTGTATTTTAGGCAGTGTTTTAATCTCTATAAAATGATGTCTACTCAAATTTTCAAATCAGGTTCATAAGTTAACCATGTTTGTCCTTAGTATAACTGTTTCTGCCATCTAAACAGAATTTGAATGGTAGACAAGAGAACACAAAATAGTGTCATGTGTTAAGGAAATATATATCAGAAAAGCAAGATTGATGAAAATGTCAGTGAGTACATAATGTTGGTTTGGTAAATGGAAAGCATAGAATGAGAATTCTTTGATGAGAAATAGAGGTGAGAAATAGGTAAAAGATGTAGTAAGCGCTTTGGTTTCCAATTTGTGTAACCAGCGAATTACAATGATTCTAGCAAAGACAAGAAACCAAAAAGGAGGAGTTACTGTGGAAAGATTTTTTTTTTTTTTTTTGGCCTGCAGTTTGTGGGTAATGATTAGACACATCTTGCCTATGGAGATACCTATCCTATTTGGCCAGTTGTTTTAATTTCCTAACTGCTAAAAACAAACAAACAACAACAAAAAAAAAAAAAACAAAAAAAAGCACCGTACCATACAATGGTTTGGCTTGGCTTACAGATAGGAATTTATTGGCATTTATTGGCTCACAGTTTTGAGGTGAAGGAGGTCCAAAATTGAGGTTTTAGCAAGGTGATGGTATCTCCCAGAAGATTCTGGCATTCTGGGGTTGGCTGCTGACTATCCTTGTTCTTTGGCTTTTCTGTCACATGGTAGTTCATATGCTGGTGTTTTCTATTTTCTTTTGGTTCTGTTAACTTTTGGCTGCTTCTGATGGCTTCTCTCTTTCAGACTTTCACTCTGCTTATAAAGGGCTCCAGTAATACAGTTTAAAGCCACTCCTGATTCAGTGGGGTCATTGGATAACTGTAACAATACTTTGAAGTTTTCTTATCTACAAGGGGTCCACACCCACCAGAATTCACACCAAGACCAAGAAAATATCTGAACTGGGCTGCACAGTTCAATCCACTAAATGTATGAACACTTGAATTTTTTGAGAAGTATATTTAATAATGTAGGTTTGATGTCCAGTCATCCATACATTTTTCAATTCATTTTAAATTCCCCTCTAAATACATTATTTCATACCTTCAACAAACAACTTTTAGAAATAACTTACTATTTGAAAAGTTTACACTATGCACAGGACATAAAGTTACGAAAAAGATACAGTTTCAATTTAAAGTAGAAATATTGCAGACTATAATTCAGTTAACCAACACCAATTCTACAAGTGTAATGGGGATAAGTCTTAGAAGATATGAATACCTAAAGAGGGGCCAATCCTATGAATGTGCTTGCTTGGTGGAGGAAGGAAATGATGAATAATGATTTAGCTTAGTCTTTAGGAGTATTATAGCAGGTTGAAAAGCATCATTTGAGAGAAATGGATTATTGATACATGTGTGTTTGTGTGTTCTAAGAAGCATGATGTAGGTTATACAAAGGACTGTATTTAGATATAAAATTTTGTGGAATAGATAAGCTAATGAAATTTAAAATCTATGACTTTTTAATATTTTCCTAAAAATAGATTTTATGGAAGGTGCAAAGGTAAATCCAAGGTCAGGGATTAGAGAGCAGCAATGTATTTCATCATTATATTTTCCATAATATCTGGTGCCAACTCTGAGTAGAGATAAATAAAAAAAATCACAAATGGGGAGACAGCAGAGGACCATACCAGAAAAAAAAAAAAAAAAAGAGAGAGAAGAAATAGTAGTTGAAAATCCTTTTTTAAGAGGATAAATAACTCAGAAGTGATAAGGGAAAAAACTGATAAATTCATCTTCCTGTTTTTATAAGTTTTATGATATGGTATAATAGATTTTCAACCAACCAAATGTTGAAAGACAACAAAATGAAATAAATCTGCCATAAATATAATAGTATAAGGACTGTTTTGCTTTGTTTTCCTGACACATAAAAGTTTTAAAGATACTTCACCAAATCTTAAAAAGATGAAAGATTTTAAAGGACATTTTAGTAAAATAAATACCGTTGACAAATAAACTTATGATTTAGTAAATGCAATGCAAAAACCAAGAAGATACTTTACTTATCCCGGTAGCAAAACTTACTGCTAGAAAGAATATGGGTAAATAGACAGTGATGAACAATGTGGGCTTTGCAATATTCTCCAAAATTAAAAATGCACCCCTATTCAAGAAAAGCTTTTGAAAAACATACTTCTGCCAAATAGGAGGTGGAAACAGAAAAACTTAGAAAGAAGAAGACTGTTTTCCTAGAACACCAAGGAATTGAGGGATCTACTGAAGAGAGTGGAAAAGGTACATCACTCAATGCAAGCTCTGCATCAGCTCTAGATAGCACAGCCCCAAATGGACCAGGTGCGGGAGGTCTTCAGAAAAGAAAACCTTGGGAAAATAAGACAATGGGAATAGATATGCTGTGGCAGTTTGGAAAAATAAGTATATATATGTATGTATACATATGTATATATCTATATTATCTATGTCTATATCCAATTATATTATACATACAGAGAGACGGAAGAAATTATTTTGTTGAAAATTCAGGCATAAAGGAACAAAAAGAAAAGCAAAAATTTTATGCCATTGGAAAATCAATCATGATAAAATATTTGATTCTGGTTTGAAAATATGTGTAACATCCTTGATATAAAAATTTATTATTTTTGTTTCTAAGAAACATAGTCTGAAAAATTATATGATTTTTGGACTGTGTAGCAAGGATTTTTGAATTAGTCTGTAGTTTTCCTTCCATGTTTACATGATTTTTAAGATAAGTTTTAAATCATGTTTAAATATTTGTTAATCTATTCCTTTAGGTCTTTGCCTGTTATGTCTTACTGTATAAGAAGCTTTTCCCTCTCTCCATTGATGCATGTATTCTCTTATATGTTCTTTTTTTTTTTAATAGAGGGGTTGTGGGCTTACAAAACTATCATACAAAAAATACAGGATTCCCATATACCACCCTATTATTAACACTTTGCACTGATGTGGCAAATTTGTCAAAACTGAAGAAAGCACAATTGTATAATTGTACTATTAATTGCCATCTGTGGTTTAATTTATGGTTCACTTCTTTGTAGTGTGGTTCCATGGAGTTTTGACATTTTTACTCTATTACCATGTATACACCCTAATATTTCCCCTTTAGGCCACATACAAACATAAACTTCAGTGTTGTCAATTACATTCACAATATTGTGTTACCATCACCACCATCGGTTACCAAAATATTTCCTTCACTCCAAATAGGAAATTTGTACATTTTAAGCCTTGATTTCACATTCCCTAGTTCCATCCCATTCCCTGGTAAGCTATATTCTAGATTCTGCCTGTATTGGTTTGCTTATGCTAATTATTTCATATCAGTGAGATCATAACATACTTGTACTTTTGTGTCTGGTTTATTTCTCTCAACACGTTGTCTTCAAGGTTCATCCATGCTGCTGCATGTATCAGAAATTCGTTCCTTTTTACAGCTGAGTAATAGTCCATTGTATGTATGAATCATAATTTGTATACACATTCATCAGTTGCTGGACAATTGAGGTTTCTTCCATCTTTGGCAATTGTGAATAATGCCACTATGAACATCAGTGGTGAAAGTATCTGTTGTAGTCTCTGATTTCAATCCTTTGATATGTACCTACTAGTGGGATTGCTGTATCATATGGTAAGTCTCTATTTAGCTTCCTGATGAGCTGCCAAACTTTCACAGTGGCTGCTCCATTTTACATTCCCATCAGCAATGCATGAGTGTTCCTATTTCTCCACATTCCCTCCAATACTTGAATTTTCTCTCTTTTTTTTTTTTTAATTCATAGCAGCCATTCCACTGGGTGTAAAATATTGTCTCAGTATGGTTTTGATTTGCATTTCCCTGATGGCTAATGCTGTTCAGCATCTTTTTGTTTACTTTTGACTATTTGTATATCTTCTTTGGAGAGCTCTGTGTTCAACTCTTTTGCCAATTTTTAAATTGGTTTGTTTGTCTTTTGGTTGTTGACTTGAAGGATTTTTTAAATATATTCTATTTTTTAAATATATTCTGGATTTTTCATCTTCATTGGATATGTGGTTTCCAAATATTTTCTCCCTTTGTGTAGGTTGTTATTATACTTTGATAATTTTTTTTATGTCACAAAGTTTTCAATTTTGATGAAGTCCATTGAACTATTTTTTCTTGTTGCTTGTGTTTTGGGTGAAAAGTCTCAGAAACATTGCCTAACACAAGGTCCCAAAGATGCAACCCTTAGATTTTTTTCCCAGGGGTTTGATAGTTCTGGCTCTTATAGTAGGTCTTTGATACATTTCAAGTTGGTTTTTGCATAAGGTGTGAGGTAGGTGTCCACCTCCTTTCTTTTAGCAAATGGAAAATCCAACACCATTTGTTGAAGAGACTCTTCTTTACCAATTAAGTGATTTTTGCCCCCTTATCAAAAGTGTAAGGGTTGTTTCTGAGTTCTCAATTCTATTCCATTGGTATATATGTTTGTCCTGATGCTAGTACCCTGATTTGATTACTGTGACTTTGTAATAAGTTTAAGATAGGATATGTGAGTCCTCCTATTCATTTTTCTTTTTCAAACTGGGTTTGTCTATTCTGGGTCATTTAAGCTTCCATATAATTTGATGATTGGCTTTTACATTCCTTCAAAGAAGGTTGTTAGAATTTTGATTGGATTGTGTTGAACCCATAAATCACTTAGTATAAGATTGACATCTTAACCATATTTAGTGTTCCAATCCATGAACATAGAAATTCCTTCCATTTGTTTAGGTCTTCTTTGATTTCTTTTAGCAATGTTTGTAGTTTTCTGTGTATATGTCCTTTATATATTTGCTTACATTTACTCCTATATATTTGATTTATTTAGTTGTTATTGCAAATGGAATTTTTTTCTTGATTTCATTCTTCTGTTTGTTAATTACCTATGTATAGAAACACTACTAATTTGGGGTGTTGGAATCGTTGTACCTCACCTTTTGCCTGAATTCAATTATTAGCTCTTGGATCTTGTTGTGTTTTTGTAGGATTTTTTATGTCGTCTGTAAATAGGAAGAGTTTTACTTTTCCTTTTCCATTTGGATGACTTCAACATCTTTTTCTTGCCTAATTTCTATGAGTAGAACTTTCAGTGCAATGTTGAATAATAGTGGTGACAGTGGGGCATCCTTCTCTTGTTCCTGGGCAAACAGGTAAAGGTTTCAGTCTTTCACCAACAAGTAGGATGTTAACTGTATATTTTTCATATGTGTCCTTTATTATGTTGAGGAGGTTTCATTCTATTCCTAGTGATCAAAGTGTTTTTATCAAGAAAGGGTGCTGGATTTTATCAATGCTTCTCTACATCAATTGAGAAAATTGTGTTTTTTTCCCTTCATTCTGTTTACTGTGGTATATTACATTAACTGATTTTCTAATGTTGAACCACCCTTGTATACCAGGAGTAAATCTCACTTGATCATGGTGTATAATTCTTTGAATATGCTGTTGAGTGAGATTGTTTTTATTTGTTTAGGATTTTTGCATCTATATTCATAAGAGATATTGCACTTTAAGTATTTTTCTTCTGGTACCTTTATCTGGCTCTGCTATGAGAGTTATCCTGGCCTCATTAAATGAGTTTGGGAGTGCTCCCTCCTCTTCAATGTTTTGGAAGAGTTTGAACAGAAGTGGAGCTAAGGCTTGTTGGAATGGTTGGTAAAATATCTCTGTGAAGTCATCTGGGCCAGTTGCTTTCCTTGCTGGGAGTTTTTTGATAACTGATTCAATCTCTTTACTAGTTATTGGTTTCCTGAGATCTTTTATTTCTTCCTGAGTCAGTATATATACTGTGTGTTTCTAAAAATTTGTCTATTTCATCTAGGTTATCTAATTTATTGATGTAAAATTGTTCATAGTACCCTCTTGTATTCCATTTTTATTTCACCTGCTGGTAGTTATGTTATCCTGATTAATTTTGTTTTTTGTTATTTTTGTCCTCTCTTTTCTTTGTCAGTCTGGGTAAATATCTGCCAAATTTATTGGTCTCCTCAAATAACCAACTTTGGTTTTGCTTACTCTGTGTGTTCTTTGATTTTTATTTCATTTACCTTCTCTCTAATGTTTATTATTACTTCTTTCTGCTCATTTGGGCTCGTTTGCTCTTCTTTTTCTAGTTTCCAGCTTTGGAAGTTAAGTATCTTGTGCCAGTTTGGATATATTATGTCTCCCCAAAGGCCATATTCTTTAACTGCAATATTATGGGGGCAGACATATTAATCTTCTTATTATGGTGTGACCTCTTGATTGAATATTTCCATGTAGATTTGACCCCTCTCCCCCCCATTCAGGGTAGGTCTTGATTAGATCACTGGATTACTTTAGAGAACTCTAGGCCTTGACACTTGCTGATGCTTAGAGATGCTTCGAGATGCAGACAGAAGGACTTTTGGAGATGTTAAGTAAGAGATGGAACCGGAGTTTGACCCAGAGAAGCTAACAGAGGATGCCCAGATTCTTAGTGAAAAAGCCACTGGAATCAGAAGCTGAAAAAATGCAACCCAGTAGGAAAGGACCAGCAGACCCCCCGCCATGTTCTTCCCAGCTAGCAGAGGTGTTCCAGACACCCTTGGCTGTTCAGTGAATGTATCCTTCTTTGTGCCTAATTTGGACACTTTTATGGTCTTAGAACTGTAAATTTGTAACCAAATAAACCCCCTTTAAAAAGCCAATCCATTTCTGGCATTTTGCATAACAGCAGCTGTAGCAAACTGGAACAGTCTCTGCTTTAAAATCTTTCTTCTATTTTAATGCCAACATTTAGGCTAGAAATTTCCATCTCAGTACTGTCTTTACAGCATCTCTTACATTTTTGTATGTTGTGTTATCATTTTCACTTTCCTCAAGATATTTCCTGATTTCTCCTTTAACCCACTGTTTGTTTAAGAGTATGTTATTTAATTTTCACATTTTTAAGGTTCTCCAATGATCCCTCTAATACTGATTTCTAGCTTCATTCCATGGTCATCAGAAGATACATTGTATGATTTCAATACTTTTTTAGTTTATTGAGACTTGTTTTGTGACCTAAGAAATGGTTGATCATGGAGAATGATCCATGTACACCTAAGAATGTGTAATCTGTTGTTGTTGTTTGGTGAAGTTTTCTATTATCTGTTATTCTAGTGGGTCTGGATTATCATTCAAGTCTTGTATTTCCTTATTGATCTTCTGACTAGATTTTCTGTCCATTATGAAATTGACATACTTTAATATTCTACTTTAATGTAGCACCATCTATTTCTCTCTTCCAATCTGTCACAATTTGCTTCATATAATTTGGGGCTCTGTGTTAGGTGCATACATATCTATAATTGATACATGATTGTTACATCTTCTCATTGAATTGACCTCTTTATCAATATAATGTCATTTTTCCCCCTGAAATTATTTTTGACATGAAGTCTATTTTATCTGATATTAATTTAGGCTCCAAAGCTCTCTTTAGGTTACCACTTTCATGATATTGTTTCCCGAACTTTCACTTCAACCGATTTGTGTCTTTGAATTTAAGGTGATTCTCTTGCAGATAGCATATCACTGGGACATACTTTCTTTTATTATTATTATTTTTTTTTTTTTTAGCCAATCTCTGCCTTTGACTGGATAGCACAATCTGTTTATGTTTAAGGTCACTGATGATAATACAGGAATTTCTTCTGCCATTTTGCCATTTATCTTTTGTAAGTCTTATACATTTTGTATCTTTAATTCCTCTGTTAATTCCTAATTTCATATTTATTTTATTTTTTCTGTTGTACCATAATGAGTGCCTTTTCTTTCCTATCTCAATTTTTGTTTATTCTATTTTCCTTGTGGTTACTTGGTGGCTAAAATTTAATATACTAAATATTTAGCAATCATATTTGGTTTGATACACTTTGATTTTAATATCATGCAAATATACATTTTCCATATCCCTCTAATCCCATCTGTTTTGTAATTGTTATCACTGATGTCTTTGTACATCATATGTCCCAAACCACTGATTATCAATACTTTTATGCATTTGCATTTTAGCACCTGCAGGAAGTAAGAAATGGAGTTACATACCAAACAATGCAATACAATAATACTGGCATTTATAATTATCCAAATGATTACCTTTACCAGAGGCCTTTATTTCTTTCTTTGAATCATTGTCTAGTGTTTCATTTTGTCTGAAGAACTCCCTTTAATATTGCTTGTAGGGCGGGTCTTGTGGTGATGAACTCCCTTAGCTTTTTTTTTTTTTTAACCTGGTAATGTCTTAATCTCTCCCTCATTGTTGAAAGAAAGTCTCACCATGTAAACATTCTTGACTGGCAGTTGTTTTAATTCAGCACTTTAAGAATTTCAACTCACTGCCTTTTTTTTTTCCCCTGAGTGAAAACAGGGTTTATTAATGAAGAGAAATGTTTCATTAATACGTTACTGAACAATACTCTGAGCAAGCAGATCCTGTCCATTAATCTGTTCTTTACAGAAATTTATTTAAGTCCCTCCTAAAATCCACAACCAGCCTCATATTAAGGAACACTTTTAGAATGAAACAACTTCACCCACTTCCCCACTCAAACTTTCAAATAAACATTTTTTAAAAGTATGGGAAGGGTAGGAGGAATTGGCAGTCAGCTCTGATTTTCCTTGTTTTGTAATACTAAAATGTATCCACATCCACATATTAGATATTAGCTAGGTACACTCAACTCAGTGTTGATGAAATGCCAAATATCCTTCCAATGGCTGGTTTTGATTATAATAGTGCTAGATCCTAATAAATAAAACATAAGGAGGACAGTGTTATAAAACTTTAAAAAGATAGCTACCCCATTTTTCTAACAGTACTGTTTGTGAAATTTAGGGCTATAAACTTATGGTTCCTTTCTCCAAGACTCACCTTAACAAACTTTTCCAGGTGAATCCAATCCTGACTCAGGACATAAATCTGTATTCTCAGTGTCATGTCATGCCATTCTACTAGCAGAATTCTAGCTTTAACTTAATGGATCTGAACATTTTTTAAGATCATGAATTTGAAATTATTAGGGAGACAAATGATATATTTTTGGCAATATTATGAAGAAAGAGTGAGGCATTTTTCAAAGTAGCTTTCCCACCTGCTTTTTTTTTTTTCTTTAGCAGAATCTTCTCCCTTCAATGTTATAAATGAAGTTACCAGTTTGGGAAGTTTTGACTTATTCCGGTGTGGCACACTGTGTGGCATCATGATTTTGAAAAGACACTAATTCACAATTTAGTCCAAAACTAACAATTTACCAAGAACAGAGCTGACATCTTTCCTACTGTCTTGCTCTAGCTGTCTACCAGAAGCTGTAGGATAAGCACTACCCAAAGTATTCTCAAGCTGAATTGTGCATGCCCCTTGAAGCACATAGCAAATGACCTGAAAATGGAAATCAATGCCTCCTTTTGTTAATATTCCCTCAGTTTTGTGCTAATATCTGTCTTCTAAAATTCAATACCCCTTTTAAAACTCAGCCCATGCCCATCTTAAAACAAATATGCAAAGTACAAAAGTACACCCAATTTTATGCTATTTTAAAGTCATTGCAAGTTACTCAGTTATCTTCCAATAGGAGAAAATTAGGGCATATATCCTAAAGTTGCTTTTTTTATTTAAAGTGTGGTTGCATAAAATTGATCTCCAATGGCTGAAATAAAATTTGTTCAACCACATTATTTAAATATTAGTCTCTGTTGGACAGAAGTACAAAACTCAAACAGCACCCAGACAAGATGCAGGACAGAAACACATGACTCTGAGCACAGGTGAGTGGGTGCACCAGGCATGTTGCTTCTGGCCTGTATTTCATTGTCACTGCTTACATGTCAAATCACTTTGACAGAACACAAATTCTCCTGACCCATCTATACTTGGATAGAGTCCTAAGAATGCATAGAGGTGTGGAGTATATTCTTGAGCATAATTCCTCTCAACTCTCAGTCATTTTGGTTCTCCCTAACCAAGAACTTGGACATAAAATACTTCAGAACTTTTGTCAGTAGTCAGACAAGCCCTTATTTTCAAATACTGAAATATTGGTGGGGGCCTAATGCTTTCATATTTATTACCTTTAAAATACATGACTACAAAAATTTATTTCCCCAGTAATTCCAAGACTGAGTAGATAAATGAGAAAATGTTCCTAAGTGCACTGTTAATATTTAATGAATTTTTACTTAATGCTCTTGCTAATTATCCATGATAACTATGTCTTGCTAGTTATGTGCAACAAATAATATTCTATAATTAGTTCTGACATTCAGTTCAGAGGAGAACTTGTGACTACATTCACTTTCCAATTCTTATAGTAACTGCCTGGGGTAACTTGGCGCTATGCACTTCAGAAAAACATTCTTTATCTTAATCTATTCCATTGGATGTGAACCCATTATAAATGGACCTTTTGATAAGGTTACTTCATTTATGTGATGGCCAAACTGAATCAGGATGGGTCTTAATCCTATCACTGGAGTCCTTGATTAGCAGAATGAAATTCAGGTAGAAAGAGGGAAAGCCACAAGTAGTCAGAAGGCAATGGAACACAGAGAAACCAGGAGAGGCCACCATATGCATAGCTATATGACGGAAGGGCCAAGGACCAAGAATCGCTGACATCTAGCCCCAGAATGCCAGTAATCAAGCATCACTTGATAACTCCTTTACTGGAATTCTAGCCTCAAACTTGTGGTCCAATAAATTCCTGTTTTTAAGCCAAGCCATTGCATGGTATTTGTTTTCACAGATAGGAAATTCAAACAGTTTTTGGTACCAGCAAGTGGTGTACAGCTATTAAAAATAGCTAAAATGTGGAAACAGGTTTGGAATTGGATAATAGGTAAAGGCTGGAAGAACTGTGATGTGACTGATAGAAGACTAGAGACTGTTGGTAGAAATATGGATGCAAAAAGTCCTTTCAATGAGGCCTTAGAAGGAAAGGATGAATGTGCTATTGGAAATTGAAAGAAAAGTGGTCCTTTTTAGGAAACTAAAGCAATGTCCACAAGATAAGCAGTTGAACTAACCATCTGTGGAATCTGTGAAAAGGCAGAGGCAATGAGATTGGCCTTTTCTTCTGTGAGGTTTGTGACCATTGACCCAAGAGAAAACACCACAACACCATCTTCACCCGAGCTCTGGACAAATTCTTCCATTTCCTGCAAAGAAAAATAGCTCTATTACAAACGTACAACATCAATGGAAAAAAAGTAAGGTTCACCTACATTTCTTAACTTGAAGATTCAAGCAAAGTATAAAAACCATTGTTAGAAAGGCTTATTAAAAGTTAGAAGCATCTAATTCTTTAGGAGGAAATATAAACTGATACTTATGGCTTAAATATATAATCAGTGATTACTAGGATAGCCATTAAATGAAATCTCATACAACAGCAATAGGTGATAAAGTAGGGTAGCACTTTTCCTGGTTGATGGACACTGTTATCCCCCAGGTTTAAATTTACCAAACAACTGAGTTTGTAAACTTATAAAAATATTATTTGGAAGCAAGCCCAAGGAAGGGTCCTGAAGTGGGCTTCTGGAACTTTCAGCAAGCTATTTTTCATCCAATAAATTATTACCAAATTGATCATCTTTCCTTTCAGACAGAAGTTCAGGATTATTTTCACAAGCTTACACTTTACAGATTAATTGGGTGAAGAAGAATTTTGTTAGAAAAGGAACATATAATAATTTCTTTTAAAAGAGGATAAATTGTCTGATGCTGTTATGCCATAAAAAATATTATGAAACAGTGCTATTTTGGCATCCTGATGTATAAAATTCCCACCACAGTGGAATACTAACTTCAGGCCTTCAATTGGACCTTATCCCAGAATTGACATGTAATTCCCTGTGTCACACTTATACTTGTGCAAGTTTGGCACTGCAGCCTCTGGGTTTGCAGTCATTCATTTCATAATATCTGTGAGTGCTACCCTCTAATATATGTCATATTCCCTGTGAAACTGTTTGTAGCACCTCTGGAGTTACTATGGTTCTCAATTTGCAGATATTAAAATAATCAGGGGAGGGGAGTATATGAGGTGAACATAGAATGCTATTTCTCAGCTTGCCTAATGTTAGAGGAACATCTCAGTAGCCACAGAAATTGGTGTTTTACTATTTTGATTTATCTACTCTAAACAAATGTGTGTGCGTTTGTGTACAAATGTATATAAAAACATAGATATGTATCAGTTGAGTTTTTGACCTTGATTTCACTATACTGAGTGTCATTTTAATTTTTGTAATCCCAGTATTATTTTATTCTGTGCATTTATTGACTGACATAAATCATTCATAGGTGTCATAAACCATGATTTCCCAAACTTCTATATCAATAGGTACACTGAATTTGAAAGAGAATAATTATCTCCCTCTTGCATAAATTACCTGATATGTTTTTATGAAATCATGAGATTCATGTGGTTGTGTGTGTATGGGGAAGGTGGAGGTGGGAGGCTGTGAAGGTGGAAGGAAAAGCATAGTAGTGTATAATGAGAGAGGATCTAGAGAGCCATGACAAAGTCACATCTCTTTCTCTCTAGTTGGATAGTGGTTCATTATCGCCCATAAAACCAACTCTCAATAGAGCTTGATTTGCAAGTATAATTCACTGGTATCAAAAGGATATTCAGAATCCTCAAAACAAATTTCATACATCAATATGCACCTGATCATAAAAAGAAATAAAGAACTCTCCTGGCAAGAATAACATTTACCTGATATATTCCTAAGGAGATTTTGGTCATTTTCCCACAACCTCAGTAAATAGGATCTGTATTCTTATTACTATTGATAACTAAATACAAGATTCTTATCATGCTTGTTATTACTCTCTTTGATTCTCAGTACTATTAACTTCCAACATTCCTGGAACTCTACATTTATACTTTGGTGTATGGTATAGAATTTTATTTTTCACTCCCAAAACTCATGCTGATAAAGAACCAATTCAACATTTGGTCTCTCATTTCTCTGAATTCTACTTTATGCTGATGTATCTTAATCTATTTCTGTTGTTGTCTGCTGAGATTGGGACCTTGTACTATCTAATTAATTCCTAAATTCCCCCTAAAATTGTGTTGTCACCTCACAGTGATTAGGAACAAAATGAACTCATTCTCAGCACAGAGATGTTTTTCCACTAAGTGTTTCCTATCTCAGTAAAATTCACCAGTGTCCAAATAACCTCCACGATGGAAATTCAGTCTTCATGGAATCTATACTTACCAAATCTGTGTATTTAATCCAAAGTTCTTGTGAAAGCAACTTTATCTTTTTTTCTACCATGGTAAATTCCCTTGTTCAGAATTCTATCATGTTAGATTCTTAGTTTTTTGGTTTTTTTTTTTTTTTTAGTTCTAGTTTCCTGGCCCACCAACCTGTTACCTGAATGATAGCCACAAGGACATTTTTAAGAGTGTCTACATCACTTTTCTGCTTAACATTTCAATGTGAAGACCAACATACTTAATATTACTCATAAAAACACCTGTGACCTGGAAAATAGAACTAGAATGGAAAACTAAAGTTACCTAGCCCACGTATCTGTTACTGAGACAGCATGCTTTAAAAGAAAATAAGGATAAGTTATAGTGTCTTAAGGTATACAAAAGCCTCCCATTTAATAGACTTACCTTAGGTAAAGGTTTGGCAGGCTTGCACTGCAATCCTCCAACAAACTCAAAATTAGGTAAATATGGACGAGGATATTCAAAATCCCAAAATGTTCGAATTAGCCAAATTTCAGCTTTCCCCACAGTCTCACATAATGTAGTGGGTCTTCCTGGAGAAAGAAAGAATGGTGGGGGAAGATTAGCATAAAAGATAAATGAAAACAATTGCACTGGCAATTTTCTGCTAAGCTATGAAAGGAAAATCAATTTGTATCCCCTAGAAACCCATGGGTTCTAGATGTCAAAATGTAGTGCATTAGGGTGCATGAAGGTTCTAATATGAAACAATTAGAATGTAAATAAGGAATGTAGATAAGAATAAAGAAAGACAGAGGAAAGGTGAACAGATAAAAAAAAGAAAGAAAGAATGAAGGATGAAGAAAGGAAGAAGGCAGGAAGTAGGAAGGAAAGAGGAAAGTGGAAAGAAGAGAGAGAAAGGAAAAGAGATAGAGATGAATGAAGTACAGGAGAGTGGAGAGGGGCAAGGAATTTTGCATAGAAAGAATAGCTTTAAGTAAGTGTACTGGTACCACAATAGGTTCAATCAAAATTGAACCATAGCTCCAAGATACTGATGAATTATTACTCATTTTTTTTCTCTCTGGTTAAATTACAGATGCTGGTTCATTCACAACATATCTGTACAAAATCATCAGTCAATAGTTTCCAGTTTCCTGTCAGGAATATACTTGCCTCATATTTAAAAGATGTCACCACTTACATCCCACTTTATCCTCCTTAGTCAATTCCATCATTACTATGGAAGGGTCATTAATTTCTTAGTAACAAGAGCCTGTGTAATTCACATCCATATTGACCCTCTTTTGGAATGTAAGGTACACATGAACATACCATTATTACATGCTTACTTTATTTTATCTTCAAATGATGTTTTTTAAAGGGGAACAAATTCTAGGTATTATTAGGAATTATGTACAAAATAACTACCTTTACAAATTACCAGCTGGATCATTTCAATAGGAGGAAAGCATATTTTAAAAATAAGAGAAAGAAAAGAGAATCTCAGCTGGTGGTCATATGTATGTCAGGAAAAGCACCTTTTTTGAGTCTTCACATTCTAAGTTTGAAGTTATGCTTCAGGTCATTTATTCCAATAACTTACTCTTGTTCAAGCCATGTGAATAAAATAATATGTACAATTTTTGGATTACATTTTTAAAAAAGGATATTGCTTGTCCTCCATTTCTCTTTAACTTTCTCTCTAGTCAGAAAACAAATGTCCTTTCTTAACCTTATGGAAAAAACTGGCACCGTAAGGGGTGCCAGAGTAATATCATACTTAGTTCCTGGATACATGGATGACTTGATAAGCAGAATTGTCTTTCTTCCTTTGAACAGTTAATCAAAAGAAATTAACTTCTCTGCACCTTAGAGCATGGTATCTGTTTTCCTCTTTTTCATTGCAGCTTATACTGCAAAATTAACTGGTTTAATTTAGGTGAGTAATGATGGTAACTCTCACCAGGATAATGCCAATGCATGTGATAAAAAGAGTGGAATTCTGTGTACATTTTGAGGGTATAGCTGATAGGAATTTCTGGCAAATTCTTTGTGGAGTAGGGGAAAAAAGAGAGACCCATGTTGTGGCTTGTATTTTTTATTTGAGTAAGTGCATGAATTAAGTTTCCATTATCAAATGGAGAAAGATAGGAAGAACATGTTTGGGGTGGGGTTTGAGTTGGAACTCAGGTTTAAATAAGAAAATTATGAAACACTAGTTGACATCCAAACAGATATGTGGAGTAGCAAAAGGGATTTATAAGGCTGCAGTGCAGGGGAATACATGCCACTAAGAAATGCAAATTTTGGAGTCTTCAACTTACAATTTATTTAAAATAGCAACAAAAACAATGAAGTATTTAGGAATAAACTGAAGGAAGGACACAAAAGACCTATACAAGAAAACTACAAGAAACTACTAAAAGAAATTGAATTGGACCTTAAAAAAATGGAAGAACCTAATTATGTTCGCATATTAGAAGACTCAATATAATTTAGATGTCAACTCTACCTAACTGATTTATATATTCAATGCAATACCAATTAAAACCCCAACAACTTCCTTTGAAAAAGTAGAAAAAAACAATAGCCAAATTTATTTGGAAAGGCAAGGTGCCCCAAATAGCCAAAAATATCTTGAGAAAGAGGAACAAAGTAGGAAGTCTCACACTACCTGACTTTGAAGCATATTACAAAGCTACTGTGCTATCTCTGTCCTGGCATAAGGACATAGATACCAACAAATGGAATAAAATTGGTGTTCAGAAATAGACTCTCACATCTATGGACAATTGATCTTTGATAAGACAGTCAAGCCAAACAACTGGAAAAGAGCAACCTCTTCAATAAATGGTATTTGGAGAACTGGATATCCATTTCCAAAAGAATGAAAGAGGACTCCTACCACACACCTTATACAAAAATGAACTCCAACTGGATCAAACACCAAAACATAAGTGCTGAGACCATAAGACTCTTAGAAGAAACTGGAGGGCAATATCTTAAAGATCTTGTGATAGGAGGTGGTTTCCTAGACCTTACACCCAAAGCATGAGCAACCAAAGAACAAATAGACAAATGGCATCTCCTCAAAATTAAACACCTTTGTACGTCACAGGACTCTGTTGGAAAAGTAAAAATCCAGCCTATACAATGGGAGACAATATTTGGAAATCACATATCAGATAAGGGATTATTATCCCAGATATATAAAGCAATCTTGCAAGTCAATAACAACCCAATTTAAAAAAAGGGCAAAAGACATGGACAGACACTTTTCTGAAGAGAAAATGCAAATGGCTCAAAACCATATGAATAAAATGTTCAACTTCACTGGCTATTATGGAAATGCAACTCAAAACCACAGTGTGATATTATCTCACACCTACCAGAATGGCCATTATCCAAAAAACAGAAAGTTTCAAGTGCTGGAGAGGATGTGGAGAAAATGCCACACTTATTCATTGTTGGTGGGCATGAAGAATGGTGCAACCAATCTGGAAGACAGTGTGGAGGTTCCTCAGGAAGCGAATTATAGATTTACCATATGACCCAACTATTCCATGGCTAGGTATATACTCAAAGAAATGGAAAGTTAAGGCACAAATGAACATTTGTAAACTGATGTTTATTGCAGCACTTTTTATGATTGCCAAGAGATGGAAGCAGCCCAAATGTCCATCAATGGATGAGTGGATAAACTGTGATATATACACATGATGGAATATTATGCAGCTGTAAGATAGAACAAAGACATTGAACATATAATGTGGATGAAACTTGAGGACATTATGTTGAGTGAAGTTAGCCAGAAGCAAAAGGACAAATACTGTATGGTCTCACTAATATGAACTAACAATGAGCAAACTTTGAGAGTTAAAAGCTGATAACATGGGCTACCAGGAGATAGAAAGAGGGTAGAGATCAGGCATTTGATGCTGAAGGATTACAGAATGTTCAGCAGGATTGATTGCATAGCTCCAGAAATAGATGGCATAGTACTGTGTGATGGTAGCACAATATTGTAAGTACAATGAACAAAGATGTCTGTGAGTAAAGGTGAAAGAGGTGGGATGGGGGATGTATGACATCAGAGATAAAGATAACTGATAAAGACTGGGTCTGTATGACTTTGCAAAACTGGAGTGGCCAATGACTGTTAAATGTACAAATATAAAAATGTTTTTACATATGGGAGAATGAATGAATATCAACTATGCAGATTGTTGAAAAAGGGATGGTATTCGGGAAAAAAACATAATCAAAGCAAAGAGGAGTCTATGGTCAACAGTAACTTTGTAATATGCTTCCATTAAATGTAACAAAGGGAATATACCAAAACTAAATGTGTATGAGAGTGGGATATCAGGGAGGGATATGGGATTCTTGGCAGTGGGGTTGTTTTCTGTCCTTACTATCATATTTTATTGTGTGACATTTTATTTTCCTTTTTATTATCTTTTTTATTATTCACCAAAAAAAAAAAAAACTTTTTCATAGTGATCAATATGTTCAAATGCTGACTGTGGTGATAAATATACAACTATATGATGATACCACGAACTGCCTATACACTGTGGATAATTGTATGGTACATGAATATAGCTGTATAAAATTGTAGGAAAAATATGAATATGGGTAAAGGTGCTGGAGAAAACATGGAGAGAGTCATGTACCTATCTACTGTTTATGAGGAGGCAGAATGGTGTCGCCTTTCTTGAGGTCAGTGTGTGGTGGTTCCGCAAGAAGCTGAGTATGTGTGGGCCATGGGGTTCCTGTAACCTCATTATGTTGTACATACTTGGGAGAACTGAGAACAGAGACATGAGTGGACATTTGCACACTGGTGTTTATGGAGGCAGTATTCAAGATATGTAATGGGTGAAGGTGGCTAAGGGTACACCTACTGAGGAACAGAACGGTGAACTGTGGTGTATGCATACAATGGAATACTAAGCAACCATGAGGAGTGAAGCTGTGAGACACACAATGAGGTGAATGGATCCTGTAGACAGCATATTGAGTGAAGTATGCCAGAAACCAAGGCAAACACTATAATGCCTCACCAATGTGGACTAACTACAATGTATAAACTCAGAATTGAATCTTAGAGCACAGCCTAACAGGGAAATGATTATTGTGATGATCACTAGATTGTAAGCAATTATAGCAGCCAAATCCATTCCTGAATTGTAATGGCTATCTGCAAAGTCTGTGATGCTGATCCCTTTTTTAATAACTTGATTGGTGTCTGGAAGATTGGGTGTTTAAGTGACACCTGAAACTCAGAGCTAGAGCCTGGCAGATATGAAGTCAGTATTAATGCATACAGCAATGGTTAAAAAAAAAAAAATAACCTGGAAAAGAGCCCAGACTTCAATTAGAGATATGCATGAAGCAGATCTGGTTAAGACTAAGGCAAATCAGGCCAAAGGGTAAAGGTTGAAACTGACTGTGTGTTACAACTTCAACTTCCATGTGAGTCCAAGGGAAGAGCTGTTTATTTGGTTTAGGATCTATACTTTCTAAACAATATAACATCTACAGCCAGTTTGTTCAAACACCACAATTACATTGAACTTTGAATAGGAAATGAGATATGGTAGGTTTGTATAGGTTAGAGTGAAATAGCAACACTTCCTCAAAGTAATTTGGGCAGAGAATAAAAATATATATGCAGGGCCCCCCTGAGGAGCTGGGGGAAAATGCAGAAGTGTTGGACTTCCTCACCTGGATTGTTGCTGATATTCTCACAACATTCAGGAGTGACAGCTTTCTATGCTGAGCCCTGTGTCTTATGGCTTGCCCTTATGAAGCTTGTTGCTGCAGGGGAGAGGCTAAACCTGATTGTAATTGTGCCTAAGTGCCTCCCCCTGAGTTCTTCTTTGTTGCTCAGATGTGGCCCTCTCTCTCTAGCTCACTGCCCTCCTCCACTATGTGGGACCTGACTTCCAGGGGCATAAATCTCCCCGGCAACAAAAGATGTGTCCCCAGGGGATGAATCTGGGCCAGGCATCATGGGATTGAGAACATCTTCTTGACCAAAAGGGGGATGAGAAATGAAACAAAATAAAGCTTCAGTGGCTGAGAGATTTCAAATGGAGTTGAGAGTTCACTCTGATGGACACTCTTACACACTATATCAATAACACTTTTTATGTTTTAATGTATTAGAATAGCTAGAAGTAAATACCTGAAATTATCAAACTCCAACCCAGTAGCCTTGACTCTTAAGGATGATTGTATGACAGTGTAGCTTACAAGGGGTGAGAGTGTGATTGTGAAAACCATGTGGATTGCAATCCCTTTATCCAGTGTATGGATGGATGAGTAGAAGAATGGAGACAAAGACTGAATGAAGAGTAGGGTGGGATGGGACAGAGGATTTGGGTGTTCTTTTTTACTTTTATTTCTTATTATGATTCTGATTCTTTCTGGTGTAAGGAAGGTGGAAAAAATAGATTGTGGTAATGAATGCATATGCTGGTACTGTGAACAGTTGATTGTACGCCATAGATGATTGTATGGCATGTGAATATATCTCAATAAAACTGAATTTCATTAAAAAAGATAAAAGGTAAAATAGGTGAAGACTGGAGCCAAGGAGGCCACTTAGGAGGCTTGTGCCAGTATTTTAAGCAGGATATAGGGAGTTGATATAATATACTGATAAAATGGATATAAAGAGAGGATGGCTATAAATGTCAAAAAAAAAAAAAAAAAGAGAGAGACAAGAAGATGAATTTTGTCAATCATTTAAAACACCGAATTAAGGGATAGCTGTATGACTGTTTCTTCTGTTTTATGTTTCTTTCCTTCATTAAAATATTTCCTTCTGTTCTGCTGGCTGAATTAGGAAAGCCATCAGAAAATATTACCAGTGAACTGTGCTAGCAATTGCTTTCTTATTATGCTCTATTTCATTAAATTAAGAAAAACTGAAAAATAAACAAACAAAAACAGCAGGGTACTGACATAATGATAGCTATACTGACCAATAGAACCAAAGTGAGAGTTTGGAAATAGACCTTAAAATTTACAGTAGTTGATTTTCTTGCAATTTTTTAAATTAAATGTTATTGAGATTGTTCACATACCATACAGTCATCCACAGTGCACAATTGTCCATGGTACCATCACACAGCTGTGCATCCATCACCACAATTAATTTTTTTCAATTTTTAGAATATTTTCATATTCTAAAACAAACAAATAAAACAAAAAAGAAAACTCACATCCTCCCATACCCCTAACCCTCCTCTAGTATTGATTCATAGTATTGGTATAGTACATTTGTGACTGTTGATGAAGAATGTTAAAATAATACTAACTGTAGCACATAGTTTGCAATAGGTATATATTCCCTATAGACTCCTCTATTATTAACTTCTAGTTATAGTGTCATACATTTGTTCTAGTTCATGAAAGATATTTCTAATATTTGTACCGTTCATCACAGACATTGTCCATCACAGGATTCACTGTTTTATACATTCCCATATTTTAACCTCCAACTTTCCTTCTAGTGACATATATGACTCTAAGCTTCCCCTTTGCACCACATTCACAAACCATTCAGCACTCATCATTATTCTCACAATAACATGCTACCATCACCTCTGTCCATTTCCAGACCCTTAAGTTCAACCTAGTTAAACATTCTACTCATAATAAGCAACCATTCCCCATTCTTTAGCCTCATTCTATACCCTGGTAACTCATATTTGATATCTGTGAGTTACTTATTATAATTAGTCCATATCATTGAGACCATACATTATTTGTCCTTTTGTGACTGACTTGTTTCACTGAATATTGTTCCCTCAAGATTTCTTCATCAGCCCTATTTTTAAGACAGTTTTGTTCACCCACCATACTTTATGTCCTAAGTAAACTATGTTTCCCTGTATAATCACATATGTATGTATTCACCACCATCACCATGATATATATAAGGACAACTCCATTTCTTCCACAAAGAAGGAGGAAGAGTCAAAGAAGGTAGAGAGACAAAAGAAAAAGAAAGAAAAAACATGGCAGGTAGAAATCAACAAAAGGAAAGATAGACTTAAACTCAAGTATGATAAAACAGTCAGACAATATTACCAGTGTCAAGACTTCCATACCCATCCCTTATGTCCCCCTCTTATAGGCATTTAACTTTGGTATATTGCCTTTGTTACATTAAAGGAAGTATATGTTTCTGTTAATTGTAGTCTCTAGTTTGCATTCATTGTATTTTTCCCCAATACCACCTCATTTTTAACACCTTGCAAGGTTGACATTCTTTGTTCTCCGTCATGTAAAAACATATTTGTAAATTTTATCACAGTTGTTGAGCACTCTAGGTTTCACTGAGTTATACCATCCCATTATTTATCTTTTGTTTTTTCTTCTGGTGTCCCACATGCTCCTTACCTTCCTCTTTCAACCATACTCACAGTCATCTTTGTTCAGTGTACATACATTGTTGTGCTACCATCACCCAAAATTGTGTTCCAAACCTCACGCTCCTGCCTTTTCCTATCTGTCTGTAGTGCTCCATTTACTATTTCCTGTAGAGCAGGTATCTTGTCAAAAACTCTCTCATCTGTCAGAGAATATTTTAAACTTTCCCTCATATTTGAAGGATAGTTTTGCCAGATATAGGATTCTTGGTTGGCAGTTTTTCTCTTTCAGTACCATAAATATATTACACCACTTCCTTCTTGCCTCCATAGTTTCTACTGAGAAATCCACTCATAGTCTTATCAAGCTTCCCTTGGATGTGATGGATTGCTTTTCTCTTGCTGCTTTTGGGATTCTTCTTTGTCTTTTATATTTGATAATCTGATTGTTAAGTGCCTTGGTGTAGGTATATTCACATCTAGTCTGTTTGGGGTATGCTGCACTTCTTGGTTCTGTAATTTTATGTCTTTCATAAGAGATGGGAAGTTTTCATTGATTATTTCCTCTATTATTGCTTCTGCCCTTTTTCCCTTCTTTTTCTCATTCTGGGACACCCATGACATGTACATTTGTGCTTCTCTGTGTCATTAAATTCCCTGAGACATTGCTCATATTTTTCCATTCTTTTCCCTATCTGTTCTTTTGTGTATAGGATTTCAAGTGTCTTTTTCTCCAGTTCCTGAATGCTTTCTTATGCCTCTTGAAATCTGCTATTGTATGTCTCCACTGTGTTTTTCCATCTTTTGTGTTGGGCCTCTCATTTCCGTAGAATCTATCAGTTGTTTTTTCAAACTTCTGATTTCTACCTTATGTTCACACTTTGTTTTCTTTATATCCTTTGTCTCTTTTGCCATATCTTCCCTGAACTCTTTGACTTGGTTTTTGAATGGATTTAGCATATTTACTTGAAAATCTTTAATTGATTGTTTCATTAAAGTGAGACAATATCACAACTGTAACTCTATTGATACTAGGAAATATATCTATTGATATTAGGAAAATATACCCCCTAGAGAATTATCTTCTGCTTTTGAATTACTCCTTATTGTCTCTGATTCTATCTCCACCCTGTCTGGGTCAGAGCACTGCAAACTGAAAATGGCTGGGCCTTTCTCCATTGAGCCACTCAGTGGAGAGGGAAAATGGGGAAGAAAGCCCCCCCTTCAGAGCCAGCCCACTGCCCCAAGCTTCACCCATCAGTCAGAGTGAGCACCTGGTCTTCTGGGCTCCCTTTCCTGGTGCACAGGCATTTTTTGGCTCTCCACTTTCAGTCTTCTCTAAAAGCCTCTGTATTTGTTTTTATTTATTTTTTTCCATCAGCCACACCTCCTCTCTACTGGGAGTGACTTCAGAGTACTTTGCTGCTTGTTGCTTGTTTGTCTATGTGTGTAGCTTTTCAGCAGTCCACCTTTGTTAATTAAAACCCCAGTTAGAGCTGGATTATTGCTGTATTTGCTCACTCTGGGAATGCTTCTTTCTCTCACAGTGAGGTCTTTCAGTTTAGCCTCATATGGGGGGAAGGGGCTCCCACATGGTTCTACAGATTTTACTTACAGTTTTTATGCTGCAATCTCAGCTACTCAATCCAATCCAGGTTAGTGTATGATGTGTGGACAGTTGTGGTTATCCCCCAGAAGTTGTTCCAGATTGTTTACTAGTTGTTTCTGGTTGTTTATTAATTGCTCCAGGGGACTAACTAAATTACACACCTCTCTATGCTGCCATCTTGCACCTCCTCCTTATGCTAATTGATTTTTGACAATGCTGCCAAGACCACTGAACTGGGACATTTCAGTATATTCAAAAAGATCTTCTGGTGGACAATGGTTCCTTAGACTTCACACCCAAAGCAAAAGCAACAACAAAAACAAAAGAGATAAATAGGTCCTCATCAACATTAAATACTTTTGTGCTTCAAAAGTCAAGAAAATGAACTGGCCCACTCCACAATGGGAGAAAGTATTTGGAATCCATATATCTGATAAGGTTTAATATCTACACTGTATGAAGAAATCCTGCAACTCAACAATAAAAAAGACAAAAAACACAATTAAAAATGGGCAACAGACATGACTAGACATTTTTTCCAAAGAGAAAAAAAATACAAACGGCTAAAAAACACTTTAAAAGATGCTTGTCTTCATTAGCTTTTAGGGAAATGTGAATCAAAACCACAATGAGATTATCATTTCATACCTGCTAGAAAGCCACTGTTTAAAAACCAGAAAACTACAAGAGTTGGAGAGGATTTGGAGAAATAGGAACCCTCATTCATTGCTGCTGGGAATGCAAAATGGCACAGCAGCTGTAGAAGACATTTTGGCAGTTCCTCAGGAAGCTAAGTGTAGGATTGCAATGTGATCTGGCAATCCTGCTAATAGGTATATACCCAGAAGAACTGAAAGCAGGGACTCAAACAGATATTTGAACACCAGTGTTCATAGTGACATTATTCACAATTGCCAAAAGATGGAAACTACTCAAGTGTCCATCAACTGATGAATGGATAACCAAAGTGTGGTATATATACAATAGAAAGTTATTCAACTGTAAAAATGAATGAAGTCCTGATGCAACTAACAACAGGGCTAAGCCTTCAGGACATTACATTGAGTGAAATAAGCCAGAAACAAAGGAACCAATATTGTACATTCACAATGTTATGAACTAGTTTAATAAGCAAAGTCAAAGAGTTAAACTCTAGAACATAGGTTACCAGCAGATAGAATGAGTGTCTATATGGGCAGCTGATTATTTATGTACATAGAGTTTTTAATTAGGTTGAATATAAAATTTGGAAATGGGTATATGTGATGGCAGCACATTTTGGTGAGTGTAATTAATAGATTTAATTATGTGATTGTGTTTAAAATGGTCAGTTTAGACCCATGTAGATACTAGAAGTAAAGCTACAGGATAAAACATGGGACTGTATAACACAATGGACCTTATTGTGGATGATGACTGTGGTTAATAGTATGAATATAAGAATGTTCTTTCATTAACTAGAACAAATCTACATCACCATTATAAGGTGTCAAGAATAGGGTTATAAGTAGGAAAAATACAGTTAATGCAAATTAGGGACTAGAATTAACAGTAATATTTTAATATTCTTTCATCAGTTTTGACAAAGTTACTACACCATTGATAAGTGTGAACAAAAAGGGGCTATAAGAGATATGTGGTTTTTCTTTTTGGAATAATGAAAATATTCTAAAATTGATTGTGTTGTTGAATATACAACTCTGTAATTATACTGAAAGTCTTTGTTTGTATACTTTGAATTGATTGTACGGTGTGTGAAAATAACTCCAAACAAAACTGGTTAAAAATTTTAAAAGCAATCAGTAGTTTTTATATACACTAGCAATAAGCAATCGAGGAGGAAATAGAAAATTTCCATTTACAATAACAACTATAAGAATCAAATATCTAGGAATAAATTTAGTAAAGGGTATAAAGGATCTATACACAGAAAACTACAATACCTGGGTAAATCAAAGAAGACCTAAATAAATAGAAGGACATTCCATGCTCATGGATTGGAAGATTAAATATTGTTAAAAGGTCAATTCTGCCCAAATTGATCTACAGATTCAACAAACTCGTAATAAAATTTCCAGCAGCCTACTTTGCAAAAATGGAACAGCCAACTGTAAAATTTATTTGGAATGGTGAGGGGCCCTGAATTTCCAAAAACATCTTTAGAAAGAAGAATGAAGTTGGAGGGCTCATACTTCCTGACTCTAAAGCATATTACAAAGCTACAGTGGTCAAAACAGCATTGTATTGGCACCAGGATATATCTCAACCACTGGAACTGAATTGAGAGCTCAGACATTGACCTTCATACCTGTGGCCAATTGATTTTTTTTAAGGCTGCCAATTCCCTTCAATTGGGAAAGAATTGTCTCTTCAACAAACGGCGCTGGGAGAGCTGGATATCCATACACAAAAAAATGAAAGATGATTCCAGTCTTACTTCATATACGCATTCACTCAAAATGGATCAAAGACCTGAATATAGGAGCCTAGAGTATAAAACTCCTAGAACAAAATGTAGGGAAGCATCTTTAGGATCTAGTGTTAGCCAATGGTTTCTTAGACTTCACACATAAGCACAAGCAGCAAATGAAAAAATAGATGAATGGAACCTACTAAATAAAAACTTTTTTGCTGTAGAGGGCTTTTACACAAAAATAAAAAGAAAACCTACTCAGTGGGAGAAATATTTGGACTATAAATACATATTTGATAAAGGTTTAATATCTAGAATATATAAAAAAAAATCCTAAAACTAGACAATAAAAAGACAAAAAACATAATTTAAAAACATGGCCAAAGACTTGAATAAACGTTTCTACAAAGTGGAAATACAAGTGACTAAAAAGTACATGAAAAGACGCTCAACATCACTATTAGGGAAATGCATATGAAAACCACAATGAGATATCATTTCACACCTACTAGAATGGCCACTATTGAAAAACAGAAAATTACCAGTGTTGGAGTGTATGTGAAGAAATATAAACTCTCATTCATTGCTGGTGGGAATGTAAAACAGTGCAGCAGCTGTGTAAGACAGTTTTTGACAGTTCCTCAGGAAGCTAAGTATAGAATTGCCATATAATCTGGCAACCCACTTACTAAATATATAACTAGAAGAACTGAAAGCAGGGACTCAAAGAGACTTTTGAACACCAATGTTCATAGTAGCATTATTCACAAATGTCAAAAGATGGAAAGAACTCAAGTGTCCATCAGCTGAGGAATGGATAAACTAAATGCAGTATATACATGCAATAGAATATTATTCAGCTCTAAAAAGAATGAAGTCTTGATGTAGGCAACAACAGTGATGAACTTTGAGGCCATTATTTTGAGTGAAATAAGCCAGACACAAAAGAACAACTATTGTATAATCTCACTAATATGAACTAATTATGATCAGCAAACTCATAGAGTTAGGATCTAGACAACAGATTATCAAGGAAGAGACTGAGGGTAGTGAATCAGGAGTTGATGCTTAATTTGTACATAAGTTTCATTTTGGCTGATTGTAAGGCTTTGGAAGGGGATGGTGGTGATCGTAGATCATTATTGTGAGAGTATTTAACAGCATTGAATTAAGTAAGTAAATGTGGTTGAAAGAGGAAATTTTGGGTCCTTAGAATTGTTATTAGAATGTTATTAGAATGAAAGTCAAAAGATAAAACATGAGCCTGTATAACAGTGAACCTTATTGTGGATGATGGACTTAGGTTAGTGAAGTACAGTAGAAGAATATTCTTTCATAAATCATAAGAAATTTATGAAATATGAGAATATAAGAAGATAGTGTGATATATGAAAAAATAAATCTAATGTAAACAGTAGGCTATAGTTAATAGTAATATTTTAATATTCTTTCATCAATTGCAAAGTATCAATAATAGGTGGATATATTTTACAGGATTTTTCTGTATACCAACAGTGTCTCTAAAAAAAATTAATTTTTTTTTAAAAAAGTGGAGAGAAGCCCCAAAACATGACAAGAGGCAGACATCAGTATGAAAATGCCCTGTATAATGCAAAATCTGATGCCTGTGGTCCAAAGATGTTGCAAAACAGGAATTTTTACTATTTGTTTTCAATATTTGTTGTTTTATGTTCTGATGTAATCCAGAATTGTTCACACACTGTGAAATAAATATTCTCTTAGATTTCACAGATATTAATAATAAACTTCAAAAGATTTTATAGACAGAATGACATTTTCTCTCAGTCTGGTTAAGAATATAGGAATAGGTAGAAGAAAATGAAGATTAGGGAAGTAGAAATAGAAACATATACATTAAACATATAATAAAGAATGGGGGACTAAGGTGAAAAGGCAGGGTCCATAAGTAGCTTTATGCCAGTAAGATGCAAAACTGAGGAAAGTTAGAGCTATCCACTTCTTTTCACCAGGGGAATGATATTGCAAATCTTTGTTATAATAGGTAGCACAAGGATGGGAGTTACTGTCAGTACACTCTCTTGCTTAATGGAAAATGATTTTCCCTATTCTTCCCCAGTAAAAATGTTTCTGTTTCCTCTTGCCTTCAACTTTTGCCCTCTGAGAGGGCTTTCTTCATAACCTCATATCCCAAAGAATTCACAGTGGTATTTATAGAAATTTATCTCTTCCATTTGTCTCTGAACACAGACTTGAAGTCAAGATCCTTGTAATATTTAACTCAAACCTATTGTGCCTAACATAATCCTGAAAAACAGGTAGTGTTTAGTGATTGTAAATTATTTACTGTGATATCAATGCAGTATAAAGTCAGTCATGCCTAAAGCTAAGAATTTTGGATGTGGATTCCTTTGATATTAGTTCCATGAAACAACTTATCATTTGAAGGTCACTGAGTTAAATTAGGTAATATTTGTAGTCTCTATTATAATCCTTCCTTTGTTAGTTCATATCCCTAGGTAATTCTAAAAGATGACAGAATAAAAACCTACCTTAGATGAATTCAGATAACAGCTGGGTGCATAAAAATTACAAAGCCAAACACCTTTCAGTAGAAGTGGCAACCAACTTAAAGTAGGTAGAATTAATAAATCGCTGAAGAGAAAAATCAACTCTCTTTTACGACTTCCGGATGCAAAGTCTTTTAATAGTCTCTATTTAACTTTTGAGGGCTCTGTTAACACTCTCCCAAGAAATATAGTGCATCCATGAAACTCTTCAGTATGACCAGCCATGATGAAATAGTTGACATAAGATTTTCTGAAATTCCATCTAAAATTTATGAAATGGGTAAGAAGGACAGGTATAGTTTTACAAGAGAAATTGTTTAAAATAAAGAGTGAAACTTAGTGATTCTCAAACAATCTCAAAAGTTGTTAAGGAATGTTCAAGCAAAGTAAAAAATGTAGAAAATTAAAAATTACATTTTTAATGTAGATCATATTTCAGTTTATTACTGTATGCAGGCAAAGAGGTTATCTCACAGAACAAGCATTATAACTCATATTACCAAAAAAGGTATAATAGTGTATCTACAACCTATATGAAAATTCATATACTTATGTTTACTTATGTGTAACAAACAAAATCTCTTCATTAGA
Organism: Choloepus didactylus; assembly: GCF_015220235.1. Lineage (NCBI taxonomy): Eukaryota > Metazoa > Chordata > Mammalia > Pilosa > Megalonychidae > Choloepus > Choloepus didactylus. Next base: position 73,658,710 of record NC_051309.1, read on the forward strand.
TTAATATATTTGTGTGTTTTACATTTTGTTTTGTATCAAAGGCATCTGTTAAGTATAAGCAAGGTAACACAGAAAAGTTCAGAAGACTCTGAAGAAAGAGTAGGTATAGGAAAACCTTTTTGCCTCCACACCTGCAATTAGTTATTAATGATCATATCATTGGTATCACTTGAAGAGTTTTACAGGATAGACAGAATTTTAAAATGGACTTTCTTTCATCACTGTGGACTTTTCTTACACTTTGGTTGCTAGTTTAGAAAGAAAAGCAGAGTCTCTTACCTAATGCTTCACTGTAAAACTGATCCCAAATCTGAACATTAAGTTGCTGGAACAAGAAGTCAAAAAAAAGGGAAAACACCAGATTTTTCAACCTTTCCAGAAAGGTCATCTTGTCTTGTAGTACAGCCATGGGAACAGGCACATAGGAAGGTGGAGATGGAAGTTTTCCACAGTATTTCTCCAAAATGCCACCTACAGAAAACCTTAATGTGTGCACAAAGGGGATTGCAAGCAACTCAGCTACAAGCTCTCCACAGGGTATCACAGGATCTATAATCATTACATTGTAGTTAGTTTCCTTGAGATTATTCATGAGTGTCTGATTGTACACAACATTCTCACACACAAATTTCAGCTCTCCAGTTGACCGAAGGAGAAACTCTTGTAGTTTTATTGCTGCTTGCCAGTCTGACAATTTTGGCATGTCAGTAACAGCTTCATCCAAAAATTCTTTTAGTAAATTCTTAGCTCTTTCTCCATCATTTGGCACATAAACCACCTTGAAGTTTGGTGTGGAAGGCTTGTTGTGGTCAATGATGTTATTGTATGAAGGAACCAGCACCGTCACCTCATGACCCCTTGCCATGAGTTCCTCCAGAATGATCTTCATGTTGAGCCAATGGCTCATGTCACAGGGCCACACCAGGACCTTCCCACACAATCCACATCCAACACAGCACAGCTGCAGAAGCAGAAGAGCCAAAACCCACTTCTCGGTCACCATGACAGCAGCTCTATCACACACTGGTCTGCAGGCGTTTTTGTGCTGCTGGGTACAGATATAAAATGGCAGTCAATCAAAGGATAAATTAAAATTTAATTTCTAGAGCTACGAAAGGACGTTTATATGCACTGAACTTTGTTCGATGTTGTTTTTGGGCATGGCACAATCTGATAATTTCTGGCAGGGAGACTAGAAGCAAAGTTGACAGAAGGAGGATACTCAAAGTGAATAGAACAGCATGAGAAAAATAATGGTTTCATTAGTAGACACTAACTCGGTGTTTATGGAGTAGATGTTGATACAGGGGCAGTGAAGAAAAAGAAAGTTATTTCAAATAGCGTGCTTTGGAGAGCATCAATTTCTGTATTTTAGGCAGTGTTTTAATCTCTATAAAATGATGTCTACTCAAATTTTCAAATCAGGTTTGTAAGTTAACCATATTTGTTCTTTAATATAACTGTTCTGCCATCTAAATAGAATTTGAATGGTAGACAAGAGAACAAAAAATACTGTCATGTGTTAAAGAAATATATATCAGAAAAGCAAGATTTGATGAAAATGTCAGTGAGTAAATAATGTTGGTTTGTAAATGGAAAGCATAGAACAAGAATTCTTTGATGAGAAATAAGAGGTGAGAAATAAGGTAAAAGACATAGTAAGTGCTTTGGTTTCCAATTTGTGTAGCCAGAGAATTACAACGATTCTAGTAAAAACAAGAAACCAAAACGGAGGAGTTGCTGTGGAAAGATTTTTATTTGACGTGCAGTTTGTGGGTAATGATTAGACACATCTTGCCAGTGAAGATACCTATTTGGCAAGTTGTTTCAATTTCCTAACTGCTAAAAAATATAAAAAACAAACAAACAAACAAACAAAAAACACCATACTACACAATGGTTTGGCTTGGCTTACAAATGGGGATTTATTGACATTTATTGGCTTACAGTTTTGAGGTGAAGGAGGTCCAAAATTGAGGTTTTAGCAAGGTGATGGTATCTCCCAGGAGATTCTGGCATTCTGGGGTTGGCTGCTGACTATCCTTGTTCTTTGGCTTTTCTGTCACATGGTAGTGCATATGCTGACATTTTCTATTTTCTTTTGGTTCTGTTAACTTTTGGCTGCTTCTGGTGGCTTATATCTGTCAGACTTTCACTCTGCTTGTAAAGGGCTCCAGTAATACAGTTTAAAGCTACTCCTGATTCAGTTGGGTCATTGGATAATTGTAACCATACTTTGAAGTTGTCTTATCTACAAGGGGTCCACACCCACCAGAATTCACACCAAGACCAAGAACATATCTAAACTGGGCTACACAGTTCAATCCACCAAATCTATGAATACTTGAATCTTTTGAGAAGTATATTTAATAATATAGGTTTGATGTCCAGTCATCCATACATTTTTGAATCCACTTTAAGTTCCGCTCTAAATACATTATTTCATAACTTCAACAGACAACTTTTAGAAATTACTTGCTATTTGAAAAAGTTTACACTATGCACAGGACATAAAGTTACAAGAAAGATACAGTTAGAATTTAAAGTGGAAATATTGCAGACTATAATTCAGTTTACCAACACCTATTCTCCAAGTGTAATGGGGATGAGTCTTAGAAGATATGAATACCTAGAGAGGGGCAATCCTATGAATATGCTTGCTTGGTGGAGGAAGGAAATGATGAATAATGATTTAGCTTAGTCTTTAGGAGTGAGTATTTTAGCAGGTTGAAAAGTATCATTTGAGAGAAAAGGATTATTGATACATGTGTGTTTGTGTGTTCTAAGAAGCATGATGTAGGTTATATAAAGGACTGTATTTAGATATAAAATTTTGTGGAATAGATAAACTATTAAAATTTAAAATCATGACTTTTTAATATTTTGCTAAAAATAGATTTTATGGAAGGTGCAAGGTAAATCCAAGGTCAGGGATTAGAGAGCAACAATGTATTTCATCATTATATTTTGCATAATATCTGATGTCAACTCTGAGTAGAGATAAATACAAAAAATTACAAATGGGAAGACAGCAGAGGACCATATCAAAAAAAAAAAAGAAAGGAAAAAAGGAAGAAGAAGAAGAAATAGAAGTTGAAAGTCCTTTTAAGAGGATAAGTAACTCAGAAGTGATAAGGAAAAAACTGATAAATTTATATTCATAGTTTTATAAGTTTTATGGTATGGTATAATAGAATTTAAACGAACCAAATGTTGAAAGACGCATAATGAAATAAATCTGCCATAAATATAATAGTATAAGGACTTATTTGTTTTATTTTCCTGACACATAAAAGTTTTACAAGATACTTTACCAAATTTTAAAAAGATGAAAGATTCTAAAGGATATTTCAATAAAATAAATACAGTTGACAAATAAACTTATGATTTAGTAAATGCAATGCAAAAACCAAGAAGATACTTTACTTATCCCAGTAGCAAAACTTACTGCTAGAAAGAATATGGGTAAATAGACAGTGATGAGCAATGTGGGCTTTGCAATATTCTCCAAAATTAAAAATGCACCCCTTTTCAAGGAAACTTTTGAAAACATACTTCTGCCAAATAAGAGGTGGAAACAGAAAAACTTAGAAAGAAGAAGACTGTTTTCCTAGGAGACAAAGGAATTGAGGGATCTACTGAAGAGAGTGGAAAAGGTTACATCACTCAATGCAAGCTCTGCATCAGCTCTAGATAGCACAGCCCCAAATGGACCAGGTGCAGGGAGGTCTCAGAAAAGAAAACCTTGGGAAAATAAGACAATGGGAATAGATATGCTGTGGCATTTTGGAAAAATAAGTATATATATGTATGTATACATATGTATATATCTATACCTGTTATCTGTATCTATATCCAATGTATATATACATACAGAGAGATGGAAGAAATTATTTTGCTGAAAATTCAGGCATAAAGGAACAAAAAGAAAAGCAAAAATTTTATGCCATTGGAAAATCAATCATGATAAAATATTTGATTCTGGTTTGAAAATATGTGTAACATCTTGATATAAAAATTTATTATTTTTGTTTCTAAGAAACAAACATAATCTGAAAAATTATATGATTTTTAGACATGTAGCAAAGATTTTTAATTATTCTGTAGTTTTCCTTCCATGTTTATAAGATTTTTAAAATACGTTTTAAATCATGTTTAAATATTTGTTAATCTATTCTTTTAGGTCTTTGCCTGTTATGTCTTACTGTATAAGAAGGTTTTCCCTTTCTCCATTGATGCATGTATTCTTCTATATGTTCTTTTTTTTTTATTAGAGAGTTTGTGGACTTACAAAACTATCGTACATAAAATACAGGATTCCCATATACCACCCTATTATTAACACTTTGCACTGATGTGGCGAATTTGTTACAACTGAAAGCACATTTGTATAATTGCACTATTAATTACAGTCTATGGTTTAATTTATTGTTCACTTTTTTGTAGTGTGGTTTCTTGGAGTTTTGAAATTTTTATTTTATTACCATATTTGCATCCTAATATTTCCCCTTTAGGCCACATACAAATATACATTTCAGTGCTGTCAATTACATTCACAATATTGTGTTACTATCATCACCATCTGTTACCAAAACATTTCCTTTACTCCAAATGGGAAATTTTTACATTTTAATCCTTAACTTCATATCCCCTAGTCCCACCCCATCCCCTGGTAAGCTATATTCTAGATTTTGACTGTATTGTTTTGCTTATGCTAATTATTTCATATCACTGAGATCATAACATACTTGTACTTTTGTGTCTGGTTTATTTCTCTCAACACATTGTCTTCAAGGTTCATCCATGCTGCTGCATGTATCAGAAATTCATTCCTTTTTACAGCTGAGTAATATTCCATTGTATGTATGAATCATATTTTGTATACACATTCATCAGTTGCTGGATAATTCAGTTGCTTCTATCTTTGGCAATTGTGAATAATGCCACTATGAACATCAGTGTGAAAATATCTGTTGTAGTCCCTGATTTCAATCCTTTGGGTATATACCTATTAGCGGGAATGCTGTATCACATGGTAAGTCTCTGTTTAGCTTCCTGATGAGCTGCTAAACTGTCTTCCACAGTGACAGCTCCATTTTACATTCCCATCAGCAATGCATGAGTGTTCCTATTTCTCCACATTCCCTCCAACACTTGAATTTTTCTTTTTTTTTTTTTGATTCATAGCAGCCATTCAGCTGGGCATAAAATATTGTCTCATTGTGGTTTTGATTTGCATTTCCCTGATGGTTAATGCTGTTCAGCATCTTTTTGTTCACTTTTGACTATTTGTATATCTTCTTTGGAGACCTCTCTATTCAAGTCTTTTGCCAATTTTTAAATTGGTTTGTCTGTCTTTTTGTTGTTGACTTAAAGGATTTTTTAAATATATTCTGGATTTTTCATCTTCATTCAATATGTGGTTTCCAAATATTTTCTCCCTTTGTGTAGGTTGTTATTATACTTTCATGATAAATTTCTTTATGTCACAAAGTTTTCAATTTTGATGAAGTGCATTGAACTAGTTTTTCTTGTTGCTTGTGTTTTGGGTGAAAAGTCTAGGAAACCATTGCCTAACACAAAGTCCTAAAGATACTTCCTTAGATTTTTTTCCCAGGGGTTTGATAGTTCTGGCTCTTATAGTAGGTCTGTGATCAATTTTAAGTTGATTTTTGCATAAGTTGTGAGGTAAGTGTCTGCCTCCTTTCTTTTGCAAATGGAAATCCAACACCATTTGTTGAAGAAACTTTTCTTTACCAATTAAGTGATTTTTGCCCCCTTGTGAAAAGTGTAAGGGTTGACTTCTGAGTTCTCAATTCTGTTCCATTGGTATATATGTTAGTCCTGATGCTAGTACCCTGATTTGATTACTGTGACTTTGTAATAAGTTTTAAGATTAGGATATGTGAGTCCTCCTATTCATTTTTCTTTTTTAAACTGGGTTTGTCTATTCTGGGTCATTTAAGCTTCCATATAAATTTGATGATTGGCTTTTCATTTCTTCAAAGAAGGTTGTTAGAATTTTGATTGGATTGTGTTGAACCTATAAATCACTTAGTATAAGACTGACATCTTAACCATATTTAGTGTTCCAATCCATGAGCATAGAAATTCCTTCCATTTGTTTAGGCCTTCTTTGATTTCTTTTAGCAATGTTTGTAGTTTTCTGTGTATATGTCCTTTATATGTTTCCTTACATTTACTCCTATATATTTGATTTATTTAGTTGCTATTGCAAACAGAATTTTTTTCTTGATTTCTTCTTCTGTTTGTCAATTACTTATGTATAGAAACATTACTAATTTTGGGGTGTTGGAATCTTATACCTCACCTTTTGCTGAATTCAATTATTAGCTCTTGGATCTTTGTTGTTTTTTTCCAGGATTTTTTTTATGTCATCTGTAAATAGAAAAAGTTGCACTTGTCCTTTTTCCATTTGGATGACTTCAACATCTTTTTCTTGCCTAATTTCTATGACTAGAACTTTCAGTGCAATGTTGAATAATAGTGGTGACAGTGGGCATCCTTCTCTTGTTCCTGGGCAAACAGGTAAAGTTTTCAGTCTTTCACCAATAAGTAGGATGTTAACTGTACGTTTTTCATGTATTTCCTTTATTATGTTCAGGAAGTTTCATTCTATTCCTAGTGTTCAAAGTGTTTTCATCAAGAAACGGTGCTGGATTTTATTAAATGCTTCTCTACATCAATTGAGAAAATTGTGTTTTTTTCCCTTCATTCTGTTAATGTGGTATATTACATTAACTGATTTTCTAATGTTGAACCACCCTTGCATACCAGGAATAAATCTAACTTGATCATGGTGCATAATTCTTTGAATATGCTGTTGAATTAGATTGTTTTTATTTTGTTCAAGATTTTTGCATCTATATTCATAAGAGATATTTCCCTTTAAGTTTTTCTCTTGTGACATCTTTATCTGAATCTGGTATGAGGGTTATCTTGGTCTTATTACATGAGTTTGGGAGTGCTCCCTCCTCTTCAATGTTTTGGAAGAGTTTGAACAGAATTTGAGTTAAGGTTTGTTGGAATGGTTGGTAAAATATCTCTGTGAAGTCATCTGGTCCAGTGCTTTCCTTTCCTGGGAGTTTTTTGATAACTGATTCAATCTCTTTACTAGTTACAGGTTTCTTAAGATCTTTTATTTCTTCTTGAGTCAATGTATATACTTTGTGTGTTTCTAAAAATTTGTCTATTTCATCTGGGTTATCTAATTTATTGATGTAAAATTGTTCATAGTACCCTCTTGAATTCCTTTTTATTTCACCTACTTGGTAGTTATGTTATCCTGATTAATTTCTGTTTTTTGTTATTTTTGTCCTCTCTTTTTCTTTGTCAGTCTGGGCAAATATCTGTCAATTTTATTGGTCTCCTCAAATAACCAACTTTTGGTTTTGTTTACTCTGTTGTTCTTTGATTTCTTTTTTATTTACCTTCTCTCTAATGTTTGTTATTATTTCCTTCTGCTCATTTTGGGCTTAGTTTGTTCTTTTCTAGTTTTCCAGCTTTAAAGTTAAGTATCTGTGCCAGTTTGGATATATTATGTCTCCCCAAAGGCCATATTCTTTAATGAAATATTATGGGGGCAGACATACTAATCTTTTTTATTATGGTGTGACCTCTTCATTGAATGCTTCCATGTAGATTTGACTCCCCCCCCCCATTCAGGGTAGGTGTTGATTAAATCACTGGATTACTTAAGAGAACTCTAGGCCTTGACACTTGCTGATGCTTAGAGATGCTTAGAGTTGCAGGCAGAAAGACTTTTGGAGAAGTTAAGGTAAGAGATGGAACCGGAGTTTGACCCAGAGAAGCTAACAGAGGATGCCCAGATTCTTAGTGAAAAAGCCACTGGAATCAGAAGCTGAAAAAAATGCAACCCAGTAGGAAAGGACCAGCAGACCCCCCGCCATGTTTCTTCCCAGCTAGCAGAGGTGTTCCAGACACCCTTGGCTGTTCAGTGAATGTATCCTCTTCTTTGTGCCCTAATTTGGACACTTTTATGGTCTTAGAACTGTAAATTTGTAACCAAATAAACCCCCTTTAAAAAAGCCAATCCATTTCTGGCATTTTGCATAACAGCAGCTGTAGCAAACTGGAACAGTCTCTGCTTTAAAATCTTTCTTCTATTTTAATGCCAACATTTAGGCTAGAAATTTCCATCTCAGTACTGTCTTTACAGCATCTCTTACATTTTTGTATGTTGTGTTATCATTTTCACTTTCCTCAAGATATTTCCTGATTTCTCCTTTAACCCACTGTTTGTTTAAGAGTATGTTATTTAATTTTCACATTTTTAAGGTTCTCCAATGATCCCTCTAATACTGATTTCTAGCTTCATTCCATGGTCATCAGAGAAGATACATTGTATGATTTCAATACTTTTTTAGTTTATTGAGACTTGTTTTGTGACCTAAGAAATGGTTGATCATGGAGAATGATCCATGTACACCTAAGAATGTGTAATCTGTTGTTGTTTGGTGAAGTTTTCTATTCATATCTGTTATTCTAGTGGGTCTGGATTATCATTCAAGTCTTGTATTTCCTTATTGATCTTCTGACTAGATTTTCTGTCCATTATGAAATTGACATACTTTAATATTCTACTTTAATGTAGCACCATCTATTTCTCTCTTCCAATCTGTCACAATTTGCTTCATATAATTTGGGGCTCTGCTGTTAGGTGCATACATATCTATAATTGATACATGATTGTTACATCTTCTCATTGAATTGACCTCTTTATCGGAATATAATGTCATTTTTCCCCCTGAAATTATTTTTGACATGAAGTCTATTTTATCTGATATTAATTTAGGCTCCAAAGCTCTCTTTAGGTTACCACTTTCATGATATTGTTTCCCGAACTTTCACTTCAACCGATTTGTGTCTTTGAATTTAAGGTGATTCTCTTGCAGATAGCATATCACTGGGACATACTTTCTTTTATTATTATTATTTTTTTTTTTTTTTAGCCAATCTCTGCCTTTGACTGGATAGCACAATCTGTTTATGTTTAAGGTCACTGATGATAATACAGGAATTTCTTCTGCCATTTTGCCATTTATCTTTTGTAAGTCTTATACATTTTGTATCTTTAATTACTCTGTTAATTCCTAATTTCATATTTATTTTATTTTTTCTGTTGTACCATAATGAGTGCCTTTTCTTTCCTATCTCAATTTTTGTTTATTCTATTTTCCTTGTGGTTACTTGGTGGCTAAAATTTAATATACTAAATATTTAGCAATCATATTTGGTTTGATACACTTTGATTTTAATATCATGCAAATATACATTTTCCATATCCCTCTAATCCCATCTGTTTTGTAATTGTTATCACTGATGTCTTTGTACATCATATGTCCCAAACCACTGATTATCAATACTTTTATGCATTTGCATTTTAGCACCTGCAGGAAGTAAGAAATGGAGTTACATACCAAACAATGCAATACAATAATACTGGCATTTATAATTATCCAAATGATTACCTTTACCAGAGGCCTTTATTTCTTTCTTTGAATCATTGTCTAGTGTCCTTTTCATTTTGTCTGAAGAACTCCCTTTAATATTGCTTGTAGGGCGGGTCTTGTGGTGATGAACTCCCTTAGCTTTTTTTTTTTTTTTAATCTGGTAATGTCTTAATCTCTCCCTCATTGTTGAAAGAAAGTCTCACCATGTAAACATTCTTGACTGGCAGTTGTTTTAATTCAGCACTTTAAGAATTTCAACTCACTGCCTTTTTTTTTTTCCCTGAGTGAAAACAGGGTTTATTAATGAAGAGAAATGTTTCATTAATACGTTACTGAACAATACTCTGAGCAAGCAGATCCTGTCCATTAATCTGTTCTTTACAGAAATTTATTTAAGTCCCTCCTAAAATCCACAACCAGCCTCATATTAAGGAACACTTTTAGAATGAAACAACTTCACCCACTTCCCCACTCAAACTTTCAAATAAACATTTTTTAAAAGTATGAGAAGGGTAGGAGGAATTGGCAGTCAGCTCTGATTTTCCTTGTTTTGTAATACTAAAATGTATCCACATCCACATATTAGATATTAGCTAGGTACACTCAACTCAGTGTTGATGAAATGCCAAATATCCTTCCAATGGCTGGTTTTGATTATAATAGTGCTAGATCCTAATAAATAAAACATAAGGAGGACAGTGTTATAAAACTTTAAAAAGATAGCTACCCCATTTTTCTAACAGTACTGTTTGTGAAATTTAGGGCTATAAACTTATGGTTCCTTTCTCCAAGACTCACCTTAACAAACTTTTCCAGGTGAATCCAATCCTGACTCAGGACATAAATCTGTATTCTCAGTGTCATGTCATGCCATTCTACTAGCAGAATTCTAGCTTTAACTTAATGGATCTGAACATTTTTTAATATCATGAATTTGAAATTATTAGGGAGACAAATGATATATTTTTGGCAATATTTTGAAGAAAGAGTGAGGCATTTTTCAAAGTAGCTTTCCCACCTGTTTTTTTTTTTTTTTCTTTAGCAGAATCTTCTTCCTTCAATGTTATAAATGAAGTTACCAGTTTGGGAAGTTTTGACTTATTCCGGTGTGGCACACTGTGTGGCATCATGATTTTGAAAAGACACTAATTCACAATTTAGTCCAAAACTAACAATTTACCAAGAACAGAGCTGACATCTTTCCTACTGTCTTGCTCTAGCTGTCTACCAGAAGCTGTAGGATAAGCACTACCCAAAGTATTCTCAAGCTGAATTGTGCATGTCCCTTGAAGCACATAGCAAATGACCTGAAAATGGAAATCAATGCCTCCTTTTGTTAATATTCCCTCAGTTTTGTGCTAATATCTGTCTTCTTAAATTCAATACCCCTTTTAAAACTCAGCCCATGCCCATCTTAAAACAAATATGCAAAGTACAAAAGTACACCCAATTTTATGCTATTTTAAAGTCATTGCAAGTTACTCAGTTATCTTCCAATAGGAGAAAATTAGGGCATATATCCTAAAGTTGCTTTTTTTATTTAAAGTGTGGTTGCATAAAATTGATCTCCAATGGCTGAAATAAAATTTGTTCAACCACATTATTTAAATATTAGTCTCTGTTGGACAGAAGTACAAAACTCAAACAGCACCCAGACAAGATGCAGGACAGAAACACATGACTCTGAGCACAGGTGAGTGGGTGCACCAGGCATGTTGCTTTCTGGCCTGTATTTCATTGTCACTGCTTACATGTCAAATCACTTTGACAGAACACAAAAATGAGCTTGTGATTTAGCAGCCTAAAATCTGAATGTACTAAGAGGTGGAAGGAGAGGACTACATCATGGGTTCAGAACTCCATCAGAGACTGAATAATGAGATCAGGGTTTGATTAAATCAAAATCTGAAGGCACCTCATGGTAACCTCCTTAATTTCAAGGCCCAGAAGGATTAAAATCTTTGTTTCCAGTCTTTTGATGGCCCAAATCGTAAGCCACCAGCAGAACGTCCACTATCATCTGTAGGAGTGACCTGGCTTTTCTCACAAGAAAGGACCAGACAGGGTTGTCAATCTCTTGGAAGCAGTAACTTCACTGACCCCTCCATTGTGTCTCCACTAGGCACAAGTGCCTTAAAGGCAGAAGTGGAAATTCAGTTCAGTAGAGAAATGAAGAAGGCAGAGAACACAGGCAACCTGACTCTTGCTCAAGGTATTATTTCAGCTTGCTTTGTTAATTAACAAAGGATTTGCTTGCTTTGGGCAAAAGGAAAAAAAAGTCTCCATAAGAGAATCATGCTTGGGATGTACAATATTTTCTTTAGAGATAATTATTTGGCTAATTTGGACACAACTGTGAGAATGCAGATTTTACTTACATACAAAGACATCTTTGATTTTTACATACCTGAAGAACCCAAATTCAGGGAATCTGTTTTCACTAATGGTCTCAGTATACAATTCAACTATCTCCCTGGTTCTGTAGATCAAGTGTGCCCTTTCTTTTCTTTCCTCCTCATCAGAAGCACCACTAGCCAACTGCTTAAAAGCCCAAATGCCTTCTCTGCTTTTGCCCTCCTCTCCAGTGCTATCCTAAAACATGCCCACTGCAACACAGAGTGCTCTTTTGGCTCAATAGAATGCAAGGTTTTATTTGCCACCACTCCCTAGGAGGCAGTAAGCTTTCCAACTTGACTAGCCATGGTAAAAAATGACACAAGAGACTGTAAAGTGTTTTCAGGAAATCCACACATGTGGAGAAAGGACTGTAAGGTTTAACTCAAAACACACACTCCAGAAAGAATGCCAGCATTAACCTATCCAATGGCATTTCTCTGCTTGTCCTTTGGCATGAGAAATTAACACTAACCATGATGCCCATTGCTAGAATGGGCAGATGATGCCAAGGAAGTCAGAAAGTGATTCAGCAGGAACATCTCTGTGGTCTGAAACTTGTAGTCTTTGCTTTAGTTTCTGCTACAGAAAACACCAAGGACATCCAAGGCCATCCTGTCCCCTATCACCACAACTTGCAGCTGGCCATTTCCAATCCATCTGTTACCATTTAGAATTGATTGTGGTGTTTTTCTGTCTTTCTAAAAGAAGCTTCACATATTCTGTGTTGAAAATTACAAGTGGGAGAGAGGCATCCCATCTTCCACCAACACAGAATCCACCCCAAACTGGTCACTGCACTGCTTTGCAGTGGCCAGGATGCTCAGGAGCTGTGGGTCCATGGGGTCCAGATGAGGCCCAGAGAGCACTGGAGTGATGGGGTCATGGGCCATGGCAGATTTTAAGGCAGACTTCAGCACACTGTTCTTTAGGTAGTTTACTCTGTTTCAAGTAGAAACTTGAATGATATAACACTGACAGAGAGGGGCAAGAATGTTTCTCTTGTCTAGTGATGGGTGCCAAATCTTTGGGAAATATCAGGAAGGATGAGCATACTATCTCCTTCATTATCTTGAAAGATCTTGTGTTGATGATGATCAGCAATGCCAATCAGGTAATCAAACATGGCTATGTCGATGATGTCCAGGAGGCATGGGCTAGAGTCATAAGGAGACATTTTCTTCACAGCACTGCAGTAGTTCTCATCATACTCCCACCTAGACAATTTGCTCCGTCTGTGAGTTCTACCCCATTGGTGTCAGTGTTTCTGCAGAGGCCACATATCTGGAAACCAGAGTGTGACAGATCCCTCCATTGTGTCTACACTGGCACAAGCTGGCTCTATATCTTGGCAGTAATAGCACTTCCCATAGAAGCAAATATTGTTTCCTACAGTTAAGAATGTGCTCAACAGCTGCTCTATGACAATAGACTTGATCTCTATCTGCAGATTAGCAAATCTGCCAACCACCAAGGGGGCTCAGCAGAAGCCCAGAATCCTATCCAAATGAAGGCTGCTACCTCTGCATTGTGTCTGTCTTAACTGGCATATGGTTCCCCTTCTACCACATAGTCTTGGCTATACTGCTTAGGTTTGAAGACAGTTTTCTGACCTCCTTTGAGTATCAGTAAGATTTTCAGTTGTGTCCTTTTATAAACCACATCAGTTTTAATGATTTTCTTAGCGGCCATGGCATGCATGATTGCCCCCAGTTCTGGTGTCTCTTTGGGGTGCACTTCCTGGGGAACCACCTATTGGGCTGCAATCTCACAGAGAGACCATAGGGTATGATCCAGGTTGAGCCACACAGCTCTACCCACAAGCCAGCCATCATTCAATGAAAAGTACTCTGGTCCTTTCACTTGGCAGCTAATGTATCTAAACTATCAATCAGAAAACCTTTGGTGAAGATGAAGATGAGAAGGATAATTGCTGACATCATGACTCACTGCTTCAGCTTCATGTTGACCTCTTTTCCTTTGCCCCTGACTCAATCTCTCACTTATCAAGGAGAGCAGGTGGTGATGTTAGCAAGGAGATTCCATGATCATACACACTAGCCCATGTCTTCTCAGTAGCACCTCCTGCAATTCCTGCCAGGCCATAGACTCACTGCATGGCCACTGCACTGTGCAGTGTGGCATGGCTCCCAGGGACCCCCATCACCTCCACTACTGCTGGGAGGGGGCAGCTGCCCACTGTGTTCACTGACCCCAGCTACCACTGCCAATGTGGCTCCTGCCCACACCTAGCACAGTCATTCCTTGGCTGCCTCTCCCAGTGCTGAGACACAGCCATACATCATGCCAGATTTTTGCCAGCAAAATGAAGGCACAGGATCTCAGTAGTTTTCAGCCACAAAATTCAGACACAGCTTGTGCTAAGAGGCAAAAGAGCTTCTGAGGACAATTAAGTCACAGAACAGCACCAACTGCTGAACAGACCACAAAGGACAAGGGAATTGAAAGACTTTTAAGACTCTCCAGACCCCATCTTAGGACCACTGGAGCTGGTCTACATCCCCTGCATGGAATCCAGGCCCTCTTTTGGCTGAGAAATACAGATAGGCCAACTGTCAAATCAGTGCCCTAAAACAAACCAATGTCTTGCTGTCCTGTCAAAAAAGAGCACCACTGTGGGCCAGCAGACTTGTTTTATCACACACAGAAATCTTGCTGTGGTGCCCAGTGCCTACCCCTCCTGAGGAAGGTTGCTGAAGGCATTGGTTTTGTGGGGAGAGTGGCGACAGAGCAAACCTGACAACTCCCCAGAAAAACAGATGATCAGGTAAGGAACAAAACCATTCAACAAGAAAACCCTAGGCAAACAGATATAATGACCTCCAGAATAAACTAATTAAGAAAATCAGATGTCTAGATACCAGAAAAAAAATTAAGACTCATACAGGGAAGCATGAAGATAAAGCCCAGTGGAAGGAACAATCTAACACCTCAAGTGAGATACAGGAGTTGAAACAACTAATTAAAGATGTTCAAACAGATCTAAATCAAATCACTGAACTGGAAGAAAATGTGGAAAAAGTGATGAAGGATATAAAGAAGACTCAGTGTGTCCATGCAGAAGAATTTGAAAACTTGAAAAAACAAATGACAGAACTTAAGGGAATGAAAGGCAGTTAAGAAAAGAAGGAAAGAAAATGGAAATGTACAATAGCAGATTTGAAGAGAGAGGAGAAAGGATCAAGTCTTCCAAAATTCTACACAGAAAAGAACAGACAGGTTTAGTTGTAAAAAAAAAAAAAAAAAAAAATGTTCAACATCAAAGCAAGTTTCTGTTGGTGGGGTAGTTTATGAGAATCCTCTGTTTTAAGCATGATTGTTTTGTAAACCCACAACTACTTTAATAAAAATAAATAAAGAACAGATAAGGAAAAAATGGAAAAAATATGAGCAGGGTTTTGGTGAACTGAATGACAACACTAAATGCATGAATGTATTTGTTATGAGTGTCCCAGAAGGAGAAGAGAAGGGAAAAGGGGCAGAAAGAATAAAGGAGGAAATGATCAATGAAAATTTTCCCAACTCTTAGGAAAGACATAAATTTACAGGTCCCAGAAGTACAGCATACCCCAATCAGAATAGATCTAAATAGACCTATTCCAAGGCACTTAATAATCAGATTGTCAAATGTCAAAGATAAAGAGAGAATTCTGAAAACAGCAAGAGAAAAGTGATCCATCATATACAAGGGGTGCATGATAATACAAAGTACAGATCTTTCAGCAGAAACCATGGAGGCAAGAAGGCAATGGTATATTTAACATAGTGAAAGAGAACTACTGCCAACCAAGAATCCTATATCCAGCAAAACTGTCGGGAAACCAGATACTGACTGATTTCATGAACAAGAGACCTGCTCTATGAGAAATACTAAAGGGAACACTACAGGCAGATAGGAAAAGACTAGAGAGACAGTTTTGGAGAGGAGTGTAGAACTGAAGATTTTCAGTAAGTGTAACTAAAAGGGTGAAAAGAAAGAAAAAATAAAATATGTCACATAAAATTAAAAATATGCTTGAAGAAAGAACTGCCGTTACACTAATCACATTGTGTCAATGGATTAAACTCCCAATCAAAAAAAAAAAAAAAAAAAGATTGGAAGAATGAAGAATAAACAAAACAAAAGGATCCATAATATGTTGTCTAGAAAGAAACTCACTTAAGATCCAAGGACTAAAACAGACTGAAATTTAAAAGTTGGATAAAGATGTTTCATATAAACAACAATCAGAAAAGAGTGGAGGTAGCTATACTAATATGAGAAAAATTAGAATTCAGATTTAAAACAACTGAAAGAGACAAAGAAGGACACTGTATTAATAAAGGGACAATCTATCAAGAAGACATAACATTTATAAATATATATGCATGAGCCAGAGACCAAAACTACATGAGACAAACACTGACAACATTGAATAGAGAAGTAGACACTTTGACAATAATAGTTGGAGACTTCAGTGCACAACTGGTATTAATGGCTAGAACACCTAGACAAATGATCAATAAAGAAATGGAGATTTTGAACAATATGATAAATGAACAAGACTTAACAACATTTACAGAACATTGCACCCAACAATAGCAGCATGCATATTTTTCTCAAAATGCTTACGGATCATTCTCTATCATAGACCATAGGTTGGGTCACAAAGCAGCTCAGTAAATTTAAAAAGATTGAAATTATACAAAACTGTTTCTCATTTCATAATGGAATGAATTTGGAAATCAATAAAAGGCAAAAGGCTAGAAAATTCACAAATGTATGGAGGCTAAACAGCACATTCTTAAACCACCAGTGTGTCAAGGAGGGAATTACAAGAGGAATCAATAAATATCTCAAGGAAAATGAAAATGAGAACACAACATATCAAAACTTATGGGGAGCAGCAATGGCAGTGCTGAGAGGGAAATTTATTGCCCTAAATGCCTATATTAAGAAAGAAGAAAGAGGAAAAAATGAGAAATTAAACGCTCACCTGGAGAAACTAGAGAAAGAATGACAAACACAACCCAAAGCAAACAGAAGGAAAGGAATAACAAAAATTAGAGCAGAAATACATGAAATTGAGAACATGAAAATAACAGAAAGAATCAGTAAAATCAGAAGTTAGTCCTTTGAGAAATTCAATAAAATTTATGGACCTTAGCTAGGCTGACAAAGAAGAGAGAGGGTGCAAGTAAATAAAATGAGAAACAGGAGAGGGGAACATAACTACTGACCCCACAGAAATAAAGGAGAGAATGAGAAGATACTACAAATAATTATATTCAAACATATTTACAGTTATTTTCCTAACTAGAAAACTTAGACAAAATGGACAACTTCCTAGAAAAGCATGAACACCAACATTGACTTTAGAAGAGTTATAGACCTCAACAAACCAATCACAAGTGAAGAGATTGCATCAGTCATTAAAAAACTTCCCAAAAAGAAAAGTCCAGGACCAGGTGGCTTCACATGTGAATTCTACCAAACACTCAAGAAAGAATTAGTACCAATGCTGCTCAGACTCTTCAAAACAAATTGAAGAGGAGGGAAAGGTACCTAATATTCTATGAAGCCAACATCCCCTAATACCAAAGCCAGGCAAAGATACTTCAAGAAAAGAAAATTACAGACCAATTCCTTTAATGACTTTAGATGCAAACATCTTCAACAAAATCTTGCAAACCAAATCCAACAGTGCATTAAAAGAAAGATACACAATGACCAATTGAGTTTTATTCCATTTATGCAAGGGTGGTTCAACACAAGAAAATCAATCAATGTAACACACCATATCAATAAATTAAAGAAGAAAAATTACATGATCATCTCAAATGATGCAGAAAATGCATTTGACAAAATTCAGCATCCCTATTTGCTGAAAACACTTTGAAGGATAGGAATAGAAAGAAAATTATTGCTTATCTCTGGGTGTTGTACCATTTCTTTCTGTTCCCTTAACATTACCAAGACCTTTGTAAGTATTCCCTTCATTAAAATCTCTTTATTTGAAACATCTGGAGTGATTTTGTTATCTGCAGGGGGCCCGATGATTCTGTATTGGTACTTAGCATGGGGCCAGGCAAGAAACTCTCATTTATAGTCTAAGATGACTCTTACATTTGACTCAAATATGGTTGCCTTCCTTGCAGAGGAAATTATGAAACTAGTCATCTATTTTGTAGAGTGGTATCATGATTCCTGAAGTTATCATTGGTTACAAAGCATTACAAAATACTGATAGTGTGTTTGTTTGGGGAGCTTAAATTAGATACTTGATTATTATGGTTCCAATAGAAGTTAGAGGAATATGACTGCTGCTAAGTTGGAAAGCACAAAAAAAGAAATGAAAATTATCTTAGAGCCATTGACTCAAAAGTCATGTGTGGAGCAACAAAATCATCTATGGAAGCTGTAAAATATCTCTTGTGTCATACAGCTGAAGGGAAATTATGACTGAGTATCAGACTCCAAATCTAATTGTGCTGGTGAATTAAAATGCCTGTTAAGTGCACAAATCACAAATTTTCCTTAGTTTGTAATATGGCTCTGATTAGAAATGAAAAGAGCCATGAGATTTAGGAAAGGTCATTTGAGTTTCATAGAGAGTTAAAAAGTATATACTTTTAAATGTACTTGAGCTTCCCTTGCAAAGAGCAGTAGATACTCCTCCTCTATCTGAAGAAACTAATTTTGTGTTGTTCCTACACTTTTTATTGATTTCAAGAATAGCCATTTAGCTGAGCATGAGAATCATAAGACCTGCTTGGAGAGAAACTAGCTTGTACAGAAAGAAAGGCAAAATTTTGCAAATTTGGTAGAATAATTTAGACACCTATTTTTTCATGGTGTTAGACCCAAACAAAAAAACCTGTAAGTTTGAATTGGCCAGATTTAAAGAAGTGTATATTTATCCGGGATTTCATAGCTAATATTTTGGGCTAAGCACTAACTGTCATTATCAGCCAGCTATGTTGGCTAATAAAGGCTGGAGTCAATTGTGCTTATTATTAAACTTAAATGTCAGAACCTATTGTTACACTGTATAGAAAAGAGTCTAGACGTTGAGGGAGATGTGTGTTAGAGTGGATTTATTTTGTACAATCTTCTCAGATACCATTTCACCCTACCTATGACTATATGAAATGCATCAGTGAGAGGAACATCAGCGTTCTTGAAAATCTCTATGATGACTTCCTTCTGTAGGTTACAGATGAATTTGGGAGTTGATTCAATGGAGTAGGATTTCCAATTTCAGGGGGGAATAACAGGAAAGTAGAATAATAGAGGCCTCGAGGATTTCTTTAGTTAATATAGACCTCATCAGAAAAGTTACCCAAAACCATCCACATGGCAGAGTTTTAAGCAGAGTGTATTAAACTACAAGTAACTGTGCCATTGAGTAATTAATCTCACTATACTTTGGGTGAAATATATGGACAACCTACTTTATATTGTTCCATCCTTTGTTATTATATAGGATAGATATATACATATACCCTATGTATCATATATACACGTATATGATACACATGTGTCTAGCTTGAATAGAAGTATACTGTGAAATTAATCTTAAAATTAGGCAGTTGTGACTGTGCTGCTATGACTGTAGTAGATACAATGTTAAATAATCCTTAGACAAACTCAGTTAGAGGAATCTTGAATCTTAAATCTTGAAGCAAATACATGCTTAGTATTTCTCACAAAACTGTATTTGAAAATCAACTCCTGGCTTGTTGCTGAGCTCTTGTAGAGACTGAATGCCTGACCATGGGCACTACATAAGTATGATACCTGAGATGCCCAGTATATTGTGATAACAACAAAAATATAACTGAATAGTAAAAGCAGGATTATACCATTAAGTGGAACTGGTGTGTATGAGATCAGGCAAGAGCATGTCCAGTCAAGCAAAATAATTGTCTCAGCAGGTGTCTTAGAACGTCATGGAACCTATAAAGGTCTTTCAGTCAATCTCCCTCAAACCCTAACTACACTATTGTGGGAAACTCCAGGTAAAAGAAGAGAAAAAAACAGTCATTCCCACTTTCAATATGAGTCTACATGATATTTCAGCAGCAGCAGGAGGTGGTCTATGACATAGCTCCACTTGAAGATGGCTATGAAATATAGGGAGGAAGCAAAATCTTCTGAGAGTGCAAATCACTGAACAGCATATCTGAATATCTACCTTTTGACAAATGGCTTCAGACGCAGATATACAGTTTCATGGGCACTGGTAAAGGATTGACTGGTTGATTAAAACATGGGAAGAATCTGATCTGTAGTTTAGTGACCAGATCTGCAGTAGAATTATGTGGAGCCACCTCTAGAAATAGGCACTGAGAATGAACATATTGATATTCAATGGGGATGCCACAAGAAGGTATTCACTGCAGAGAATTGTGTTAGCGATCAGGAGAATTGGATGAGCTTTCCTGGGGATTTCAGTCTCTTTCTACAGACCCACCACAACTTTATCAAAGAATCATGTGCATGGGAACAATGGTGGCTTGGACAGACCATTCATAAGTTCTCATGATGGACTTACCTTCACTAAGACTAATCTGGCTATTGCAGCTGTCGTATGCTCAATTCTTAACAGCAGATACCCATTATGACAGCATTCTCTAAGGGTCTAGCCAGTCACAAAACAGCAGAATGATTGTATTGGTCACCTCCATTTGGAGAATTCATCAGTTTCCCCTCACAGGAAAATATATTAATCACGGATGGTAGATTGATTTTTCTCTCTCTGTAATATTTCTGCCAGCTTCATGAAATGTGGAAATGAGGAAGTTTTAGTCATCATCACAATACTGATCTTTCCTCTTTTCCCTAGGCATGTGATCTCCCTCAGTACTACTGAATAACATACTGAGTTCTATGTTGTTAGCATCCAATCTTATATTTACAGAACAGAATAGCCCTCTGCGTTCTAAGCATGATATTCCTGTCTAGAGTTCAAGTGGAAATCTAAAACTTAATACACAGAAAAAAGAACTCTTAACAATCTTCTCTGATACAATGTTAATGGGTGGCATGAACAGAATGTATCACAATGCAAAGATGACCCTGATTCCAGTTGATTTCAAAATACAATGTGCATTGAGGAGAAAAGAAGGGTGTATATATTGTGTGGCAGTTATCTGTGTGCACTAGGCGGCCAGTGTCTGAAACCCAAGAAGATGCCTGAGGGTATCTCAGGGGAAGGGATGGCCAGCCCGTTTCTCAGTGCATCTTAGTTGATTGCTGGCTTCTAATTGCAGTGAACATATTGATATTAAAGCAAAGATAAACATCTCTTCACAAAATGCCATGCAATTAATTCAAAATGCAATAAAATTAATTCAACACCAATGTCAATATGGATTACACATTTTTTTAATTTAATAAATATATTTTCAGCATTCAGAAAATGTTACAAAATTTATTTTCATTTTTAGTCACATACACAATCAAGAGGAAATACATTTCCTATCATAGATATTTTTATACTTGTACAATGTTCCAAATATATCAGATGAAAATGTACAAGAATTTCTGAATTGTCAGTAAGCCATTTAGAGGCCACTTATCACCTTAAAACTCTATAAAATCAGTTAAATCTTTAAGTAGGTATGTTATTTGGGTTACAAGAGGGTAAGGTCCACAAACTTTAAAAGATATGGTAATTAATAAAAATTGACTAAAATATAAATGTTTGCCTTAGCTTAGAGAATTACATTTATAATATTTAATATGCCATATTCTTGGTCAAAAAGGTCATCGAATATCTGATATCCAAAGCACAATGAGAATATATTGAAGAGTTTACCTTTTTAGACATTAGGGCCTAGAAAAATATAATAATCTTATTTTCACAATAAATATTTCTTCCCTTTTCTCACAACAATTTATACCTTTGATTATATATGGTGATAAGAGATGATGAATATTAGTGATTTTAAAATTTAATGTCAACAATTAATTCTGAGTTTTTCAATTCAGTGGTTGATTAAAAGATTCAAAAAATTAGTAAAATACTTCTATATGTTTTTATACTTTTCCTCCCTAAATGATATGTTCAGCTTTAAAAAGTTGATGATTCAGGGCTACTGGGTTGTAGTTTGATAGTTTCAGGTATTTACTGCTAGCTATTCCAATTCATTACAACCTAAAAAGAGTTATCTATATTGTGCATAAGAGTGCCCTCCAGAGTGACCTCTTGGCTCCTTTTGGAATCTCTCAGCCACTGAAGCTTTATTTCATTTCCTTTCACATCCCCCTTTTGGTAAAGAAGATGTTCTCCATCCCATGATGCCAGGTCTAGATTCCTCCCTGGGAGTCATATTCCATGTTGCCAGGTAGATTTACACCCCTGGGAGTCAGGTTCCATGGAGGGGAGAGGGTAGTGACTTCACTTGCTGAATTGGCTTAGCTAGAGAGAGAGGGCCACATCTGAGCAACAAAGAGGCATTCAGGGGGAGACTCTTAGGCACAATTATAAGCAGGCTTAGCCTCTCCTTTGTGGCAACAGGCTTCTCAAGGGCAAGTCCCATGATAGAGGGTTCAGCATATTAAACCGCCAGTCCTCAATGTTTGTGAGCACATCAGCAACCTTGTATGCTTGTATAGTATGTGAATAAATCTTAATAATAATAAAAAAAATACTAAAAATACAATGATGAGATTCTGTTCTTGAGAAAAAGCAATGACACACTGATTCTTTTTATTGTTTGAAAGCAGTGTCAACAACTTCTCATTGCACACAGAGACCACATGAGAGTATTTGTTGCTAAAGGCAGAAATTTAGGCCATGCTATTCTAGATAAGCTTTATAGAAATATCATGAATCTTTCCTAATGTGATGCCCTATCACAGTTATTATCAACTTATGTTCTAATCCCAGTAACATGTTGCAAGGAGAAAGGTTTGTTTTTATTGGAAAAAAAATCATTAATTTTCTCATAACAGTCTAAGCTTCTATGATGTGTCCTGATTTTTCCAGTGTAAGAGAATTTGTGAATTTTACTCCTCTGAAATCCCTGCCTCCATTGAATACAGCTCACCTGTTGTATGCTCCCCAGGAGTCCAGAAGTCAGCACACTGCTAGTCAGTATATCACTTAATGTTAAAAAATGAAGATATTGATTTTATGAATAGAATATATTAGAATTATTAGGGTCCCTGGGTCAAGAAAGTGGGAGGAAAAAGGTAAAGACTCCTGGAAAAGACAAAGGATGACTGGGACACACACACTACTTAATGATTTTGTGGAACTCTCAGCCCTACTGTTAGGCTAAGGTAGTGGAATGGGAAATTGGAAAAGAAGGAGGTGAAATGTTCTCATGAAGCTCATTGTGACTAGAATAAACAGGATTGTTCCACTTAAGCATTTCACAAACATGAATGTATCTATTCCCTCTTTTTCTTCTTTCCTGCCTTACTACATTTTTGACAAAAAAACAAACAACCTTTTGTGACCAAGATTATAGCAGTTGCCACACAGGCCAGCAGGAACCCAATGACATCCAGAGAGTGGTACTGGAACCAGGTGAGGTCGTGGGCGGCTGGCCTGAGGTGCTTGGCTCCTTTGTGGCGCATAACAAACTCGATCCAGAAGACCGCTCGGTCCAGGGGCTTCATCGGCTGATCATGGTGGATCCTTGATAACCTCATAGCATTCTCTTTATAACTAGAGGGCATATACATACAGAGATATTAGGGTTTTTTTTAATTGCAGATATGTATGTGATGCATAGCATAAAAGTTATACAAGACAAGGGTCACAGAAATGTTGAGGAAACGATTTTCTTTCTTGCTCTGAGATGTACTTTGCTGGTTATGCAACTTTTAAAAAGGTATAATGGGGAAGGTGAGGGATTAATATATTGTAGGCAGGTATGTGCACTTGAGAACAGATGAAAAATTGGCATAAACAGTTATGCACGTCATAATTTTTCCAGGAAAATAATTGTGACAGGTATGAGCTACAGTTTCCAGGACTATCCCAAGTTCCAGACAGTGAATGTCCCAGATGGTGGAACAAAATCCATTAAAAAGTTCCTAAGTATGTCCTCTAAGTTCTGTCTAGTTGAAGAGGGCTGACACGGGAAACTTGTGGTCAACATTACTGAGTCACTTTCTTAGTTTCCAAGTCATATACTGTGATGCTTCTTGTTTTGCACTCACTTGTGTGTGTGTGATGAAAGGATAGTGTCTCTTTTATTAGTACCAAGATAGGATGCACACAAGACTAATTTAAGACTAAGTGAAGGTCAATAAAAATACCTTCTTAGAGGGTCTCTGTTAAAATTGGGAATCACAGCAGAAATAGTCATACAGTTAATATCTCTAATTGTTTCCCAACAGCACAGGACAGCAGTCTCTGTATTTGAAAGGCAAGACATGTTTTCTCTTGAAGTTTCCTGGTGACTGACACAGAAATAGGAAGCTTTCCTTTGCTTTGGGCTGGAAGTAAAAGTTCTGGCTTAATGACATGAATATTAGAGAAGAGGCGTGGTTCATGTAAAGGTATCCAATTCTGGAAAGGACATTCTCGGGTCTGGGGAGAAGGGAATTAATCCTCATTCACAAGTGAACATGGTACTCTAGGTCTAGCATCAAGGATTAATTAGTTGTGTGTTTCTTACTAGTGTGCAATGAGATATTGCCATACTCCCTCACAACCTGATGGAACCACAGGAAAGATCAAAATGATATTCTATATAATTAAGTGTAATATATTTCTGATAAACTATAGTGGTCATGAAAGCCTATCTCTTGAAATTAGATATTTTTCAAAGTTTTTCTATCTACAAAAGAGACTCATGATTGTATATATACATATACAGCATTGATAAAATGGTATACGTGAAACCAAGTAACAACAGAGTATGCCTTCCTCGTAATGTGGTAAAATAAGCAAGGATAATGCTCATATTAAAATAGATTATTGTATTATTTTATGTATTAATACACATTGCCTTAAACTGATATCTTATAGTATTCTAATAATTGATACTAATGTGGTATGTATATGTAAATGTATCTTATAATATTCTAATAATTGATACTAATGTGGTATACATATATGTATATATATATATGTACACTCTTTCATGTTCCTTTTCTTTATGGAATAAAAGAATGGGACATAAATACAAATGCATATATACACTACCCTACACTCCTGTGTTCCCATGTAATTTGAGGGATAGGATTTGGTTTATGTTTAACATTAAGGTATTTTCTCAGGAAAAGCTATTAACACAAGTGAATCTGAACTGTGTGCTACAACATCTTTCAGATTAAAAACATTTCAAGGAGCATTCATTATAATGAGGTGGAATGAAAAAAAATGATACAACAAAACAGCTGTCAATAAAAATGCCTTCTATGAACTGAGGGAATGGTAATATTCTAAAATGTTAGAAATCAATTACAGCATTCATGAACATCCAAAAACTATAATAATACTTGTTACCCCTTCCTCACTCTTGAATTAGATGTCTATAATTTCCTGAAAATTAACACTTATGTATGCATCTATTAATATGAGTTCATTGATTAAAAAGTGGATGGGATGGAAAAAGAACAACTAGGGCTAACTCTTTATGATTAATCCAAGCCAGGTGTTATCTTGCCTATTAGAAATGAATTCCTTGTCTTCTTGATCTAATAAACCCTGATAAAAGGGTATTAACAGATGGTTTTAAGCAACCAACATTCATTTAAAAAGCTTCACAAATTCCAAGTTCATCTTCTCCTTACTCCCTGAATTTCAGGTATCAGAAAAGTGAATGAAGTATTATATCCACCCTTCAAGTTTTGGCTATGAAGAAAAACATAATCGAGTCTAAGATAATATGAAGGCAAGTTTAAATATAATGCAACATTACAATACAAGAGCAAATGCTTTTAAACCAAGATGCAAATCATGACCTGAAAACTACAAAACCATGTACAAATTATCATGAAAGGTGACAAATGTGGGGAGAAATAATACAAAACTCAAAAAAGAGAGGATATAAAGTGTAATAAGAATGTGAAGTAAAAGAAAAAGAGACCAAAAGTCAGATGGTAAAACAACAGGTGATAAAGTATATTTGAGAATTATAAAAATAAATTGTTAAAATAACACTCTACTGAGGGTTTTTTAAGATGGTAGATTAGGAGAGACAGAGCACAAAAAGTCTCTGTGAAAAACACA
Organism: Choloepus didactylus; assembly: GCF_015220235.1. Classification (NCBI taxonomy): domain Eukaryota; kingdom Metazoa; phylum Chordata; class Mammalia; order Pilosa; family Megalonychidae; genus Choloepus; species Choloepus didactylus. The sequence goes on from NC_051309.1 coordinate 73,684,799, forward strand.
AGGTGAAATACAGAAAGTGCTCCAGAATACCAGTTCCAGGTGTGCACTGGCTGGACAAGGCCTGCTAAATCCACAGGGACCATGCACTTGGTGAAACTGAGAGTCTGCATTCTGAAACAAGTGAGTGAGTTTGCTGGAGAACTGGTAGCCATGCCGCAGTCAGGAGAAACTAGGGGATGGTGTTGGGAGATGGATTAGTTTAAAAACCCAACAGCAGCTGCAGATCTGGCAGTGAGAACTGCACAGTCCAGCACAATGAGAAAGCCGTCTCACAACCCGAGAACACTCCTCAGTATCTGGTGTGGGCAATACCTTTCACACACCCACAGCTAATTGTCCCAGAGATAGGAAGGCAGAGGCCCATGAAAAGGGGGACATTACTATGGACACTGAAGAAATATAAAAGATCTTAATAGGATGCTATGAATAACTGTATGCCAACAAAATGGACAACTAAGTTAAAATGGACAATGTCCTAGAACACACAAATAGCTAACAGTAACTCTAGAAGATATAGAAGGCCACAACAAGCCATCACAAGTAAAGCAATTGAATCAGTCTTCAAGCATCTCCCAACAAAGAAAAGCTCAGGACAAAATGGCTTCACAGGTATATTTTATCAAGAATTCCAAGCAGAATTAGCACCAATCCTGCTCAAACTCTTCCAAAAAAAGTTGAAGAAGAGGGAACAGTCCCCAATTCATTCTATGTAGCTGACATCACCCTAATACCTAACCCTGAGAAAGATACTACAAGAAAATAAAACTATCGACCAGTCTAATAAAAGTAGATGCAAAAATCCTCCACAAATTATTATGAATTGAATCCAATAACACATTAAAAGAATTATATACCATGTCCAAGTGGGTTTTATCTCAGGTATGAAGGGTAGTTCAAAACAAGAAAATCAATGAATATAATCATGACATCAACAAATTGAAAGGGAAATACCACATGATCATCTTGATTGATGCAGAATAGGCATTTGTCAAAATCCACAATACTCTCTTGATAAAAACCCTTTAAAAAGTAGGTATCATAGGAAGCTCCATCAACACTTTAAAAGAAATATATGAAAAACCCACAGCTAACATCATACTGAATGATGAGAGTCTGAAAGCTTTCCCTCTAAGATCAGGAACAAGACAAAGATGCCAACTGTCATCATCATTACTCAACATTGTGTTAGAAGTTCTAGCTAGAGCAATTAGGTCAGAAAAAGAAAAAAAGACACCAAATTGAAAGCAATAAATAAAATTTCACTGTTTGCAGTTGACATTATCCTATATTTAGAAAGTCCTGAAAAAACCACAACAAAGCTACTAGAGTTAATAAATGAATTACTCAAGGTGGCAGCATAGAAGATCAACATGTAAAAAGCAACAATATTTCTATACACTAATAATGAGCTATAAAAGGTGGTTATTATGAAAAAAATCCATTTACAATAGCAAATAAAAGAATCAAATACCTAGGAATAAACTTAACCTTGGATGTAAAGTATCTATACACAGCAAACTACCAAACATTGCTAAAAGAAATCAAAGAAGGCCTACATAAATGGAAGGACATTCCATATTCATGGATTGGAAGATGAGATGTCATTAAGATGTCAATGCTACCTGTGCTGGTTTGGATACATTATGCCACCCAAGAAAAAGCCATGATGTTTTAATCCAATCTTGTAGGATATTTGGATTAGGTTGTTTCCATGGAGATGTGACACACCCTACTGTGGGTAATAACTTTGATTAGATGATTTTCACGGAGGTGTGCCCTTGCCCATTCAGTTTGGGTCTTGATTAGTTTACTAGAGCCCTATAAGAGCTCAGAGAGATAGAGCTCAGTGCTTTAGCTGAGAGAGACATTTTGGAGATGGTTGTTGAAAGCAGACTTTTGCTAGCCCAGAATTTGCCTGGGAGAAAGTCAGTTTAAAACCAGAACGGATTTTCGTACCAGGAGTGCAGTGCTTCTGAATTTCCCAATACCAAACATGTTGGAATGGCTTTTTAAATGGGTAAGGGGAAGTTTCTGAAAGAATTGTGAGGAGCTTGATAGAAAAGCCCTAGCTGACTTTGAAGAGATTGCTGGTAGATATATGGACTCCAAATATAGCTCTGATGAGGCCTTGAACAGAAATGTTGAATGTGTCATTGCAAACTGGAAGAAAGATGATCCTTATTTTAAAGTGGCAGAGAATTTGGCAAAATTAAGCCCTACTGTTGGATGGAAGGCAGAATTTGAAAGCAATGAGCTGGGATACTTGGCTGAAGAGATTTTGACTCTCGATATTGAAAGTGTGGCCTGGCTTCTCCTTGCAGCTTATAATAAAATACAAGAGGAGAGGGATAAGCTGAGAAATGAACTCTTGGGTGAAAAGGAATCCAGAAATTGATGGTCTGGAAAACTCTGGGCTTCCAGAAAGTGAAACCTCAAAGGCTATAGCCCCACATGAGGATTTAATGAAACATGGAACCAGCCAGCCATTTCAGTACAAGCTAGGATTGGAGATGGAATAATCCAGAGAGGATTTGTGGAGACTCCTGTTGTCTAATGGTTTTGATCCCTGTGTGCTTCATGTGAAGCCAACAATTTTTTTATTTTTATTTTTCAAGATGTATATAAATAGAGCCATTGCCAGACTGGATAGGAGGGGATGGAGAAGGGACAAATTGAAGGAAAAATGACTCTAAATGTGGAACCATGGAAGCTAAGGTCTGAAGCCAAGAAATCTCAGGCAAGGAGACCAAAGCAACACATGCACATGGAAAGGGTGAGTTTGTCCCAGAGGTAGATGGTGGGCCTTCTGCTGGATGCTCAGGAAAATTGCTGCCACCCCAGGGCTCAGAGAGGGTGGGATACATTTCCCAGGGATTGAGGAGAACCTGGCCATCACTGCACTGTTTGGAGAGTGGAGAGCCTTTTCCCCAGAGAGATAGAGTCCAGGTGGCACCCAGATGCTTGAGGAGGTTGAGGTTGAGAAGAAGGTGGACTCCTCAATGTGTGGATATGTTGGAGCACTCACCCCAGCATTTGTAAAGAAAAGGGCTGCTGTAAAAGCCTTTTGAAAGGGTTGGACTCCCATTCTCACAAGCCCCAAGGATACAAGATCATTCTAAAAATGGCTCTCAGACTTTGACTTCTAGTGAACTACGCACTGTGGGTTTTAGGAACTGTTTTGATCCTGTGAAACTTGTTTGTCTTTCACATTCTCCCTTTGACAATGGGAACATTTATCCTATGACTGTCCCTCCTTTTTATATTGGAAGCAGGTAACTTGTTCTGGGTTTCACGTATCCATGGCTAAAGGGGAGTTTTGCATTAGGACAGACCACAACTGTAACTGATTTTGATAACATCCTGCCCTTACTTATTGAACGTATTTTGTATATGGAAAGATCATGTCTTTTTTTGGGATCCTGGGGGTGGAATGTGCCATTTTGGATATAGTATGTCCCACAAAATGGCATGTTCTTTGATGCAATCTTGTGGGGGCAGACATATTAGTTTTGATTAGTTTGGAATCCTTTGATTGAGTGTTTCCATGAATATACGACTCAATCAACTATGGGCAAGAAATTTGACTGGATAATTTCCTTGGAGGTGTTACCCCACCCATTTAGGGTGGGTCTCTTAATTGAATCACTGGAGTCGTATAAAAGAGTTCACATACAGAAGGAGGTGCTACAGCCAAGGAGACACTTTAAAGAATGCACAGGAGCTGAGAGTAAAACTGGAACACAATCTGGGATCAGCAGATGCCTGCTATGTGCCTTCCCAGCTAACAGAGGTTTCCAGATGCCACTGGCCTTCCTTCAGTGAAGGTATACTTGTATTGATGCCTTCATTTGGACATTTTCATGGCCTTCAGACTGTAACTTTGTAACCAAGTAAATCCCCTTTATCAAAGCCAATTCATTTCTGGTATTTTGCATAATTGGAGCATTAGCAAACGGGACCAACATCTTTAAAAACTGTCATATAAGTAATACAAATTGTGAATAATATTACTTCCATAGTAGTGATTTAAATAATGACTAGATTTAAAATGCATAGGTAAAAATAATGACCCAAAATGTTATATACATACACCGTATTAATTCTCTCAGGGAATTCTTCAAGAGGAAAACTTAAAAATAAAGAGCTCTATCTAAAATTCAACAAAGCTTATAGTTTCATTTGAATTTATTTTTCAGTTAAATCAAATGATATTATATTTAAAATCTTACTTTAAAAGTTCACATATAGTACTAAACCAGTAGTTACCACTCCTACCATACTATGTATATAGTGATGAATGGTTTACACTTTGTGTTAATGATGATCATTTTAGAATTGCTAATGTCAGGAAAATAATCTCTTCCTTTTCTGTCCTTAAGAAATGTTTTATAATGTGTAAATTATACATACAAGCTTACAAAATAAACATCTCTCTGGAAAAATAAAAAAAAAAAAAAACTGAGAATTGATATAAGCCATAACATTATATATTTATTTAGAAAAGTATTTTGATGGAATATTTGAGGTCATCATCTTTTTATTTCAATTCAGTAAAGAACCTAGTTTGGGGATTAAACAAGAAAGTGATTTTTATACTTGACATATTATGGTGGTTATTTGAAAATAAAACATTTACAAAAGTTAAATATTTCTTTAAAGAATAGACTGAAAGTATTATCTTTTTTTTGTTCCTTCCTGCTAAGGGAGGCTTTGCTCACATACCAGGACTTCAAGCTACAAGGGGCTGTGTAACTTGGGGGTCAGGGTAAGCCTGGGGGCCTACAGGTGAGGAGCCAGGTGAGCCAACAGCTCCCTGTCTGCAGCCGTCAGCTCAGCCCCAGGGTTTGGCACATGCTCCCTCTCTGAGTCAGGATGGTGAGGACTGAGGGCTCTGCAACCTCCTTGAGGAGCTGGTCATAGCCCAGTCAGGGGTGGGGGGATGGGAGGGTGAGGAAGTGTGGGGGGGGGTGGATCTGAGCCGCTAACTCTCCATCTATAGAGCAACCATCTGTCTCTATGAATTACAGATACTTTAATGCACCAGACTTCTGAATAAGCCCTCACTGAAGAGTGTTTCTGTGGCTATGCACAGATCTGCAGCATTGGGCTATGAGAAGGGGTGCACTGTGCCAAAAGCCTCCAGAGAAGTGGAGCCTGAAGCAGGGGTCCTGCTGTGCCTGATCCCCAGGTTATTAGGACCTTAGTGGCCAGGAGAGGGTGGGGCTGGGTTGGTCCATCCCATCTCAGGGCTCTGCACGTACATCTCAGAAATTACTGTTTACTTTGAAAGCAGACAACAGTCCTGACAGGGCAGCCCAGCCTGGACTATGCTCATGGCTGCATTTCCAGCATTTCCAGAGCCCCAAGGGATGGAGGGGTGAGGGTGCTTCAGAACATCCTCAATGTTAACACTGGGCATTTTCTACATGAAGTTTAACACATCAGTGGTGACCCTTTAGAGATCAGCTGTACTTACGAGGGTTCATTAATGACTATTTTCAAAGCTCTGAGCAAATCTGCCCTTGTCATTGTGTTCAAGTTCACATCCACAGCTGCTCCTTTGGCCTTCAGGTATGCGATGTTATCAGGCTGATCAGCAAAGAGTGGAATTCCCACCATAGGGACCCCATGATAAATAGCTTCATAGATCCCATTCGTTCCACCATGAGTGACAAAAGCCCTTGTTTTGGGATGACCTAGTTTGGGGGTGGGGAGGTGAGAAGTTGGAGAGAGTTTCATTGTAACATTTTTACATTATTTCACAGACAGCAGGGAAAGAAAAAACAACAGGATTAATTACTCAAGAAGGAAGCATTTTCTATAAAAGCTAAGCACATGTCGCATTTCTAACATAGAAAATTGCAGTCTGGATAAGAATGACTTAACACCTTTGCATGGTCAGGAAGGTTTTACTGGAGAGATGCGATCTGAACTGAGCCTAAATCTTGAAGTGTAATGAACACACACTTAAGTCAACCAGAAGTAACATGAATCTATAAAATTAATTTATTATATGTACTTGAAAACAGGAAATAAGTGTGAAACTTAGCAATTATTAAATATGTCTTTAATTTCTTTGCTATTAAATAGTTACTCAATTTGTCCCTCATGCAACTCTATAGCTTTTCCTCCTCGTAACCTTACCAAGAAGATCATTCTGGGGCATCCACTCATAGAGCCGAGTATTGTCTCCTAATGAGGCTGGTTTCTTTCCTTTGTATCTCCATAAAACCTGTGGGAGGAAATGAATTTATTTTGCAAGTAAAACCACAAATGACAGCATTTAAGGCTTCAGATCCATTTAAAACTCACATAATCACAGTTCTTATCCTACATAAGGTGATATATGAGAAGGGGTTATAAAATGGGTTCTTTGCAAACAGTGAAAGAATTAGGAGGATTGTTTGAACACACCTTATTATTTAATGAGTTACTAATGTTCTATTAGGTATAGTATTTGTATATACTATAGCTATTTTTTAAAGTAATTTAAAATATTTGGGTAGTAAGATTATAAGTGAAGAAAGATAAAATAAATTAGTATTGGTTTAATCAAAGCATAGAGATAAATTATTGCAGAAAACAAGAATTTGTAAATTTAAGTCACTGGGTCATACACAATCTGATGTTCCAATTTTAGTGATTTTTCACAGAATCATTTTGACAATTATAATTTAAGAGTTTTGGGTAATGGGATTATAGGAGCCATGTTAGAAAAGAAAAAAGAACATTTTAATCAGTGTTGGGCATTAAAATTTATTGAAGACAATATAATTTTTTGTAAATATATGTCACTGCCATTGTCCCATGCTCACATTTCAAATTTAATGTTTTTAATAAATACAATTTGTTTCTTATTTTCTGTGCTTCATTTGCATGAATGATTTCCTTTCTTTCCCTCTACCTTAAGCCCATCTTTCCTCTCTTTCTTTCATTCCTTCCTTCCTTGCCTCCCCATCCCCCACCCCCAGCTTCCTTTCTTTCTTTCCTGCTTCCTTTCCTTTATAATCTTTAAAATAAATTAAGCAGAAATGAAAGCAGGGATTTGCTTTCATTCCATTGTTTTGTGAAGTTTCTTATTAGGATACGAACTTTTTGTTATATGCTTTTTACTCTTTGGAAAGTCTGTCAGACTAATTTCAGGTTAAATAATGAAGAAAGATATAAATGTCCTATGCCATTAACTGAAGATATTTAAACACAAATTCAGTTTTAACATACTCAATTAGCCTATTTGTTCTCATAGAATTTCATGCACTTTAACAAAATATAGAAATAAAAAGAGTCCTTGGATATTCTATCAATAGCGGTATCCAATGTGTTGAAATTTAGAAATGTAGTAGCAACAATTTAATATTAACTGAATATCATAAGAAATAAAAGGCATATTGGTTTATGATAAGGTTAAGATTTTACATGATTTTTGACTGTAGAAAACTCTATGCAGAAAGATTAAATGATTCTAGACTGCTACTTTTTACCCTACTGTACTTAGGTAAAGTCTTAAGAATGCCTAGAGAAGTGGAGTACATTCATGAAAATATTCCTCTCCACTTTTAGTCATTTTAGCACTCCCTTTCCCAGAACTTGGAGCTAAAATATCTCAGAACTTTTGTGAGTTGTGAGCTCAGGCCTTACTTTCAATTACTGAAATGATAGTGAGATCCTAATGATTTCAAGTCTATTGCTTTAAAATACATGACTACAAAAATACATATTCCAGTAATTTTGAGACTGAGTAGGCAAATGATTAAATTTTTCTAGAAACACTATATTATTATTTAATGAATTTTTGCTTAATACTCTCTCTAGTTATGAAAATTCTATTATGAGTTTCCACATTCCTCTCAGAGGAGCACTCATGACCACACTCTACTTGCAATTGTGATAGCAGCCTGTGCTGACTCGGAGCTATGCACCTCAGAGACACATGTTCTTTACCCTTTGAGTGGGGGTGAACCCACTATAAATAAGACCTTTTGATAAGGGCACTTCATCTATGGTGTAGCCAGTCTAAGCAGGATGGGTCTTAATCCTATCACTAGAGCCCTTTATTAGTAGAATGAAATTCAGAGAGAAAGAGGGAAAACCACAAGAAGTTGGAAGACAATGGAACCCAGAAAAACCAGGAGAGGCTACCATATGCATTGCCATATGATGGAAAGGCCAAGGATCAAGAATTGCCAACAGCTAGCCCCAGAATGCCTGTCGTTTGGGAGAAAAGCATGACTTGATGATATCTTTATTTGGAATTCTAGCCTCAAAATCATGATCTGATAAATTCCTGCTGCTAATCCAAGTCACTGCATGGTTTTTTGTGTTGTTTTTTTTTTAATGTTTATTGGGATTGTTCAGATACCTACAATTATCCAAAGATCCAAGGTGTACAATCAGTTGCCCCTGGTACCCTCATACAGCTGTGCATCCATCACCACACTTAATTTTTCTTCAATTTTTAGAACCTTTTCATTACTCCAGACAAGAAATAAAGTGAAAGATGAAAAAAAAGAAAAAAAAAAAAATTGAAAGGAAACTCGAATCCTCCCATATCCCTAACCAACTCCCCTCAATTGTTTACTCTTAGTGTTGGTATAGTACATTTGTTATGTTTTGTGAAAGAATTTGAAATACTACTAACTGTAGTATATGGTTTGCAGTTGGTATATATTTCTTCCCTATATGCCCCTCTATTATTAACTTCTAGATGTATTGTCGTACATTTGTTCTGGTTCATGGAAGAGTTTTCTAGTATTTGTACAGTTAATCATGGACATTGCCCACCATAGGATTCAGGTTTACACATTCCCATCTTTTGACCTCCAGCTTTCCTTTCTGGTGACATATATGACTCTGAGCTTCCCCTTTCCACTTCATTCATGCACCATTCGGCACTGTTACTTATTCTCACATCTTGCTACTGACACCTCTGTTTCTTTCCAAACACTTAAGTTCATCCTAGTTGAATATTCTGCTCATACTAAGCAACCGCTCCCCATTCTTAAGCCTTGTCATATATCTTGGTACCTTAATTTTCATGTCTATGAGTTTACATATTATAATTAGTTCTTATCAGTGAGACCCTACAATATTTGTCCTTATGTGTCTGCCTTATTTCACACAGTATATTGCCCTTGAAGTTTTGTCATCAACCCATTTTTTTTTTTTTTTAAGATGGTTTTGTTCACACACCATACATTCCATCCTAACTGAACAATCAGTGGTTTCTGTATGGTCACATATTTATGTGTTAACCACCTTCAGCACTATCTATATAAGGGCATCTACATTTCTTCCACAAGGCAGGATGGAGAGTCAGAGAAGGTAGAGAGGCAAAAGAAAGAGGAAAAAAATGACAGCTAGGAAGTAGAGAAAGGAAAAGTAACCTTAAATCAAAGTAAAGTAAAGAGTCAGACAACACCACCAATGTCAAGTGTCTAACATGCCTCTCCTATCCCCCCCTCTTTTCTGCATTTATCTTGGTATATTGCCTTTGTTACGCTAAAGGAAGCATAATACAATGATCCTGTTAGTTACAGTCCCTAGTTTATGTTGATTGCATCCCTCCCCCAATGCCTCCCCATTTTTAACACCTTGCAAGGTTGACATTTTCTTGTTCTCCCTCATAAAAGAACATATTTGTACATTTTATCACAATTGTTGAACACTCTGGATTTCACCAAGTTACACAGTCCCATTCTTTATCTTTCTTCCTTTCTTCAGTGTCTCACATGCTCCCAACGTTCCTCTCTCAACCTTATTCATAGTTATCTTTGTTCAGTGTACTTACATTGCTGTGCTACCATCTCCCAAAATTGTGTTCCAAACCACACACTCCTGTCTTCTCCTATCACTCTGTAGTGCTCCCTTTAGTATTTCCTGTAGGGTGGGTGTCCTGTTCACAAAGTCTCTTACTGACTGTTTGTTGGAAAATATTTTGAGCTCTCCCTCATATTTGAAGGACAGCTTTGCTGGATATAGGATTCTTGGTTGGCAGTTTTTCTCTTTCAGTATCTTAAATATATCACACCACTTCCTTCTTGCCTCCATGGTTTCTGCTGAGAGAGCCGCACATAGTATTATTAAGCTTCCTTTGTAGGCAATGGATTGTTTTTCTCTTGCTACTTTCAGGATTCTCTCTTTGTCTTTGTCATTTGATAATCTGATTATTAACTGTCTTGGTGTAGGCCTTCAGATCTATCCTGTTTGGAGTATGCTGCACTTCTTGGATCTGTAATTTTATGTCTTTCACAAGAGATGGGAAATTTTCATTGATTATTTCCTCTATTATTGCCTCTGCCCCTTTTCCCTTCTCTTCTCCTTCTGGGACACCAATGATATGTACGTTCTTGTACTTTGTTTCATCTTTAAGTTCCCAGAGACGTTGATCATATTTTTTCATTCTTTTCTCCATCTGTTCCTTTGTGTGTAGACTTTCAGGTGTTTTCTTCTCCAGTTCTTGAGTGTTTTCTTCTGCCTCTTGAGATCTGCTGTTGTATGTTTCCATTGTGTCTTTCGTCTCTTGTGTTGTGCCTTTCATTTCCATAGATTCTACTAGGTGTTTTTTTGAACTTTCGATTTCTGCCAGTGTTTTTTTTACAGCCTCTATCTCTTTTGTGAAATATTCTCTAAACTTTTTGATTTGAGTTAGCATTAGTTGTTTGAATTCCTGTATCTCAGTTGAAGTGTACGTTTGTTCCTTTGACTGGGCCATAACTTCGTTTTTCTTAGTGTAAGTTGTCGATTTCTGTTGTCTAGGCATCTGACCTCCTAGGCCAACCCAATCAGGTTTTCCCAGACAAGAACAGGCTCAGGTTACAGAAGGAGGTGATACTCAGTATTTGGTTTCCCTGATGGTTTTTCTTAAGAGGATTGATACACCTCTGCTTTTCTGCCCAGCACGTGGACCTGTCAGCCTGTCACTGGCAGGTGTAAGAGGGTATGGCCTGTGGCTCTCCTCCCCCAGGCTTTGGGGTCTGGTTCCAGAAAGGCGGGAGTAGAGCTGGGCCCTCCCTTTCCTCTTGAGAAGTTATGCCCCCTGCAGAGATGTGAGCTGCATATCAATAAGTTGTTTGTTTCTCTAACTCTGCTAATCAAAGTGTTTTGATATTAAAATGGCTGATGTTGTCTTTACTGCAAAGCGCTGCTGTCTGAAAATGGCTGAGGATTTCTCCACAGAGAGAGAAATGGACAGAAAAGTCCCCAGGTTCACCCATCAGCCAGAGATAGCACCCAACCCTCTGGGATCCCCGTCCAGAGAAAGATATGTCCCCCCAACTCTCCCAAGGTCAGTTGTCACCAAAAGCCTCTGTCTGCTTGTTGAGGATTCACTGTCTGTATTGAGTGGTTAACATTAAAACCCCAGTTGGAGCTGGGCTGAGAGACTGCTGCTCTCTAGCACTGTGAGGCTTCTGTGAGGGAGGGGTTCTCGGCTCTCGGCTTTCAGTGCAGGTCCGCAGTTTTACTTACAGATTTTATGCTGCGATCTCAGGCATTCCTCCCAATTCAGGTTGGTGGATGATGAGTGGACAGTCACGTTTGTCTCTCAGAAGTTATGCCAGGTTATTTACTAGTTTTTTGGTCCTTTATGAATTGTTCTGGGGGGGCTAACAGTCTTCCAATCCTCTCTATGCCACCAACTTAGCTCTGCATTGTATTTGTTTTCACAGCAGAAATCTAAAAGAATATTTGATACCAGCAAGTAGGTTGCAGCTATTACAAATACCTAAAATGTGGAAATGCCTTTGGAATTGGATAATGGGTGAAGGCTAGAAGAACTATGATGTATTTGTAAGAAAAATCCTAAAATGCTTCAGAGGCTTTTGGTAGAAATATGGATGCAAAAAGTACTTGGATGAGGCCTTAGAAGGAAAGGATGACTATGCTATCGGAAATTTAAAGAAAAGTGGACAGTTTTAGGAAACTAAAGGAATGTCCACAAGATAAGCAGTTGAACTAACCTTCTGTGGAATCTGTGCAAGGTCAGAGGCAATGAGATTGGCCTTTTCTTCTGTGAGGTTTTTGATCATTGACCCAAGTGAAAACACCACAACACCATCTTCACCTGAGCTCTGGACAAATTCTTCCATTTCCTGCAGGAAAAAAAAAAATCTCTATTACAAAGGCACAGCATCCAAGAAAAGAAAATAAAGGTCACCTATATTTCTTAACTTGAAGATTCAAGCAACATGTAAAAACCATTGTTAGAGAGGCTCTATTAAAAGTAGAAGCATCTAATTTCTTTAGGAAGAAATATATCCTGATACTTAGGGCTTAAATATATAATCAGTGATTATTAGGAAAGGTAATAAATGAAATGATTATACAAAAGCAATAGGTGATAAAGGGTTAATTCTCGATCACCTATTGCTATTATCACCTGGGGGATAGACAATGTTATCCCCCAGGTTTAAATTTACCAAACAGCCGAGTTGTTTGTAAACTTGTAAAACTATTATGAGGAAGCAAGCCCAAGGAAGGGTCCTGAAGTGGGCTTCTGGAATTATTAGCAATCTATTTTTCATCCAATAAATTATTAACAAATTTATCATCTTTCCTTTCAGAGTTTCAGGATTATTTTTCTCAAGTTTACACTTTCCCTGATTAATTAGGCTAAGGAGAAATTTGTTAGAAATGAAATATATAATAACATATTTAAAAGAGAATAATAAGGTTAATGCTGCTATACCAGAAAAAAATGTTGTGAGACAATGCTCCCTTGCCCTCCCAATATATAAAACTCACCTGAGTGGAATACTGGCTTCATGCCTTAATTTCAGCCTTATCCCATAACTGACATCTTATTTCCTGTGTCACCACTTGCATTTGCAAGTTTGGCACTTTAGCCTCTGGTTTTAGAGTTTTTCACATCATAAAATATGTGAATGCCATCCTCTACATATGTGTCATATCCCCTGTGCAAGTGTTTGTAGCCTCTCTCGACTTACCATGTTTCTCAATTTACAGTTGTTATAGTTATTGGGGGAGAGGTAATATATGAGGTGAAAGCAGAGTGCCATTTCTCAGCTTGCTTAACATTAGCAGAACATCCCTGAAGCCCCAGAAATTGGTGTTTACTCTTTTGAATCATCTATTCCAGACAAATGTCTGTGTGTGCTTGATGTGTGTCTGTGTTTATGTGTTCTGTACAAATGTATATAAAACATCCATATGTGCCAGTTGAATTTTGAATATTTATTTCAGTATATCTCAGTGTTACTTTTATTTTTTGTACTCAGTGTTATTTTTATTTTATGTATTCATTGACTTACATAAATCATTCAGAAATGTAATACTCCATGACTGATATTCAGACTGCCCAAACTTCTACATCAATAGGCAAATTGAACTTGAAAAGGATTAATTTTCCCCCTTTTGCATCAATTATGTGATGTTCTTTTTTGGAAATCATGAAGTTCATGTGGTATGTGTGTATGTGTTGGTAGTAGATGGAAGTAGGAGACTGGGGTGCTGGATGCTGGTTTGTATATATTATGTCCCCCAGAGAAAAAGCATATTCTCTAAGGCAATCTTGTGATTACAGACATTAATTTTTGGTTGAGTGTTTCCAAGGAGACATGACTCAATCAATTGTGGGTTAGAATTTTGATTAAAATATCTCCATGACACTATGGATCCCAAACATACTTTGAGATGCAGACAGAAGGACAGAAGGAGATGCTAAGCTAAGAGATGCTAGCCCAGAATTTGCCCAGGAGACACTAAGAGAAGACCCCCAGACACTTAGAGAGAAATGCCCTGGAAGAAAGAAGCAAGGATGCACAGGAGCTGAGAGAGAAGCTGAAATACAACTGGGGATCAAGAGACCAGATGTCAACAGCCTGCCTTTACAGAAGACAGAGGTGTTCCTGACACCACTAATCAATCTTCAGGGAAGGAGGAGGCCAAAGAATGGTAAATTTGTAACCAAATAAATCCCCTTTATAAAAGACAATCCAGAGGGTAGGGCCAGATGGTGGAGTGGTGAGGTGTAAGTTGTAGTTACTCCTCTGGGGCAGTTGGTAGAAAGCCAGGAACTGCATGTACTGGACACCACAGAGGAATTTGAGATTGGACAAAGTTCATACAACAGTCACGAATCTGTGGAACAGCTGAGATCAGCAAAATCTGTAAGTTCAACTGGCCAAAGGTCCTGTGCTCCTCCCTGCCAGGCACAATCCTGAGGGAGGAGGGGACATTGGTGCTGGGAACCAGGAGGGAGAACAAAAGCTGCAACCATAGATAAACTGAGGTCAGACACCAGAAAACCTGGGTGCAGTCAGCCCAGAGGAGAGGACATAGGGCTAGCAAAACAGAAAAAAAAAGAAAAAAAAAATAGAAAGCAAAATAAAAACAGAGACTTTTTGGAGTCAGGTGAAAATAATACACAGAAGGTCAGAGCTCAGACAGAATCAGACACATATGCAAATATGCAAATCCAGGGAAGGAGAGCCCATGTCTGAAAAGCCAGCTTCTCTGCTTTCTTGATTGTTCCTTAATTGCCCTCAACTTCTGGTCTCTTAGCATTTCAATAGCTCATTAGATCTGCAAGGACTGTAAAAGTACATATTGTGCCACCCCTTTTTTTTTACTCTTTTTTCTTTTTTTCTAAAACAATTACTCTAGGAAGCCCACTACAGGAAGCCTCAAAGACTTGCAATTTGGGCCCAGGCAAGAGCAGAGCTAAGATAGCTCTAAGAGACAAAGCAATAAGTCTAGTAGCAGAGAAAATTCTCTAAACACCTTAATTTCCCAGCCCTTTTAGGAACTCAGATCCCAGGGGTTGGAATTCAGAAACTAGCTTCAGTCAGACATTTCCCCAAAAGGATTAGGGTGACCTGGAGAACTAAAGGCTCCATGCATCCTTACACTGGAAGAGGAACTGTGGGCTGGCAAATGCCACCTGCTGGATAGCATAGGACAAGAACAGAGTGTAAAGGCCTCACAGGTGGGACTCATTCTCAAGGAAACTCCATACCCTCCTCTTGAGACCTGGGCCTCTCTGGACTAGGAAAATCTGAATGGGGCTGACCATATGGAGGAGATCACCACACAAAAAGGCTATATAGAGGCAGGACAAGAAACAGAAAAACAAGAAGTGAAAAACCCTGATCAACTAAACAGAATCTAAGTTAAAGGTCTACAGTAAGCTGAACTAAACACAAAGCATTAGAGAACAAAGCCAACCAACAAGAAAATCCTAGGTAAAAGTGAAAACAGGCTCCAGCATAAACTAATCAAGAAAGTCAGATGCCTAGAGAGCTTAAGATAATGAGCCATGCTAGGAAACACGAAAACATGGATCAGCCAAAGGAACAAACTAATAGTTCAACTGAGATACAGGAGGTGAAGAAATTTTGCTAAATCAAATCAGTGAACTGAAGGAAGAACTAATTGAAGATGCTCAAACAAATCTAAATCAATTCAAAAACCAATTCAATGAACTCAGGGAAGACATAGCAAAAGAGATGAAGGATATAAGAAGGACACTGAATGACCATAAGGAAGAATTCATAAAATTGAAAAAGCAAATGACAGAACTTATGGGAATGAAGGGCATACTGGAGGAGATGAAAAAGACAATGGAGGGATGCAACCATAGACTTGAACAGGCAGAATAAAGGATCAGTGAATTGGAAGGCCAGAACTCTGAATTCACAGGCAAGAAAGAACAGATGTTGAAAAGAATGGAAAAATATGAGCAGCATCTTAGGGAGTTGAGTGACAACATGAAACACACAAACATGTGTGTTATGGGTGTCCCAGAAGAAGAAGAAAGGGGAAAGAGGGCAGAAGGAATAATAGAAGAAAGAATCACTGAAAATTTCCCAATTCTTATGAAAGACAGAAAATTAGAGATTCAAGAAGTACACCACACCCCAAACAGAATAGACCCCAATAGACCTACTCCAGACATTTACTGATCAGATTGTCCAATGTCAAAGACAAAGAGAGAATTCTGAAAGCAGCTAGAGAAAAGCAATACATCATAAACAAGGGTAGCTTGATAAGACTATGTAGATTTTTCTGCACAAACCATGGAGGGGAGAAGACAGTGGTACAATATATTTAACATACTGAAAGAGAAGAACTGCCAACCAAGAATTTTATATCCAGTAAAACTGTCCTTCAAAACTGAGGGAGAGATTAAAATATTTTCAGACAAACAGATACTGAGAGAGTTCATTAATACGAGACCAACAATACAAGAAACTAAAAGGAGTGCTACAGGCTGATAGGAAAAGACAAGAGAAAAAGTTTTGTCAAAGACTGTAGAAATGAAGATTATCAGAAAGGGTAAAAATAGAGAGAGGAAAAAATAAGACGTGACATATAATATCCAAAAGAGAAAATGACAGAAGGAAATATTGTCCTTACAGTAATAACACTAAATTTTAATGGATTAAACTCCCCAATAAAAAGACATAGACTGGCAGATGGATTAAGAAGCAAGAGCCATCTATATGCTGTCTACAAGAACTCACCTTAGACACAAGGACAAAAATAGACTCAAAGTGAAAAGGTGGAAAAAGATATTTCATGCAAACTTGAACCAGAAAAAAGTGGGAGTAGCTATATCAATATCAGACAAAACAGACTTCCAAAGTAAAATAATTAAAAGAGACAAAGAAGAACACTGTATATTAATAGAAGGGTCAATTCATCAAGAAAAAATAAGAATCATAAATATTTATGCACCAAGCAGAGTGCCCAAGAACTCATGATGCAGGCACTGAGAACACTGAAAGGAGAAGTAGATAACTCCACAATGTTATTTGGAGACTTCAATACACCTCACTCATCAATGGATGGAACATATAGACAGAGGATCAACAAGGAAATGGAGATGTTGAATTGTATGATAAATGAAGTACTTGACAGACATTTATAGAACACTACACCCCACAACAGCAAGATATACATTTTCCTTGGGTGCTCATGGAACATTCTCTAGGATAGACCACATCCTGGGTGGTCGAAGCAAGCCTTAACAAATTTAAAAATAATGATATTATAAAAAACAGTATCTCAGATCATAATGGAATGAAGCTGGAATTAAATAACAGGCAGAAGATTGTAAAATTCACAAATATAGGGAGACTAAACAACATGCTCTTAGAAAATCAGTGGGTAAAGGAAGAAATTACAAGAGAAATTAGTAAATAACTCGAGGCAAATGTCAATGAAAACACAACGTATCAATCCTTATGGGATGCAGCAAAGGTGGTGCTGAGGGGGAATTTATTGCCTTAAATGCCAATATTGAAAGAGTAAAGGAAGCAAAAATTGAGGAATTAACTGTCTACCTGGAGGAACTAGAGAAAAAACAGCAAATAACCCCAAAGCAAACAAAAGGAGACAAATAACAAAAATCAGAGCAGAAATAAGTGAAACTGAGAACAGGAAAACAATAGTTTCAATCAACAAAATCGGAAGCTGGTTCTTCAAGAAAATCAGCAAAATTGATGGAGCCCTAGCTGGGCTAACAAAAAAAAAAAAGAGTGGATGCAAATAAATGCAACCAGGAGCAGCAAAGGAAACATAACTATCCACCCTGCAGAAATAAAGGAGATAATGAAGATACTATGAGCAACAATATGCTAATAAACTGGACAACATACATGAAATGGACAACTTCCCAGAAAAGCATTAACAACCAACATTGACCCAAGAAGAAATAGAGGACCTCAACAAACCAACCACAAGCAAAGTGATTGAGTCAGTCATCAAAAAGCTCCCAAAAAAGAAAAGCCCAGGACCAGATAGCTTCACATGTGAATTCTACCAAGCATTCAAAAAAGGAATTAATACCAATGCTGCTCAAACTTTTCAAAAAAATTGTAGAGGATGGAAAGCTACCCAACTCATTCTATGAAACCAACATCACCCTAATACCAAAATCAGACAAAGATAGTACAAAAAAAAAAAGAAAATTATAGGCCATTCTCTTTAATAAATATAGATGCAAAAATACTCAACAAAATTCTCACAAATTGAATTCAGTAGCACATTAAAAGATTTATACACCATGACCAAGTGGGATTTATCCCAGGTATGCAAGGCTGGTTCAACATAAGAAAATCAATTAATGTAATACAGCACATCAATCAATCAAAGCAAAAGAACCACATGATCATCTCTATTGAGGCAGAAAAGGCATTTGACAAAATTCAACATCCTTTCTTGATGAAAACACTCCAAAGGGTAGGAATAGAAGGGAATTTTCTCAAGGTGATAAAGGCAATATATGAAAAACACACAGCTAACATCATACTCAATGGGAACAGAATGAAAACTTTCCCTCTAAGATCAGGAAGAAGACAGGGATGCCCACTGCCACTACTGTTATTCAACATTGTGCTGGAACTTCTAGCTAGAGCAATCAGGCAAGAAAAAGAAATAAAAGGCATCCAAATTGGAGAGGAATACATAAAACTTTCACTGTTTGCAGATCATATGATATTATATGTAGAAATTCCAGAAAAATATACAGCAAAGCTATTAGAACTAATCAGTGGATACAGCAAAGTGGCAGGCCACAAGATCACACAAAAATCTGTAGTGTTCTTATACAGAAGTAATGTGCAACAAGAGGAAGAAAGAAAAAAATATTCCTTTTACAATAGCCACCAAAGGAATCCAGTATTTAGGAATAAACTTAACAAAGGCCACAAAAGACTATACAAAGAAAATTACAGGAAACTGCTAAAAGAAATCAAACAGGACCTAAAAAAATGGAAGAACATACTGTGTTCATGGATTGGAAGACTAAATATAATGAAGATGTCAACTTTACCTAAACTGATTTATAGATTCAATGCAATACCAATTAAAATCCCAACAACTTACTTTGCAGGAATAGGAAAACCAATAACCAAATTCATTTGGAAGGGCAAGGTGACCCATATAGCCAAAAAGATCTTGAGGAAGGGAAACAAAGTTGGAAGCCTCACACTTCCTGACTTTGAAGCATATTAGAAAGCTGCAGTGCTCAAAACAGCATGGTACTGGCATAAGGACAGAGAAATTGACCAATGGAATCAAACTGAGTGTTCAGAAATAGTCTCTTGCATCTATGGACAATTGAACTTTGATAAGGCATTCAAGTCAAAGTAACATGGACAGAGCAGCCTCTTCAATAAATGGTGTTTGGAGGACTGGATATCCATTTCTGAAAGAATGAAAGAGGCCTCCTACCTCACACCTTATATAAAAATGGACTCCAACTGAATCAAAGACCTAAACATAAGTGCTGAGACCATAAGACTCTTAGAAGAAAATGTAGGGCAATATCTTAAAGATCTTGTGACAGGAGGTGGTTTCCTAAACCTTACACCCAGAGTGCCAGCAAACAAAGAACAAATAGACAAATGGGATCTCCTCAAAATCAAACACTTTTGTACATCAAAGGACTTTGTAACATAAATAAAAAGGCAGCCTTCAAAATGGGAGACAATATTTGGAAACCACATATCAGATAAGGGTTTAATATTCTGAATATAAAAAAAAATCCTACAACTCAACAACAGAAAGAGAAACAATCCAATTAAAAAATGGGCAAAAGACATGGAGAGACACTTTTCTGAAGAGGAAATACAAACGGCTCAAAAAACGTATGAAAAAATGCTCAACTTCACTGACTATTAGGGAAATGCAAATCAAAACCACAATGAGATATCATCTCATACCTATCAGAATGGCCATTATCCAAAAAACAGAAAATTACATGTGCTGGAGAGCATGTGGAGAAAGAGGCAAACTTATTCCGTGTTGGTGGGAATGTAGAATGGTGCAACCACTTTGGAAGACAGTGTGGAGGTTCCTCAGGAGGCTAAGTATAGATCTGCCATATGACCAACTATTCCATTGCTAGGTATATACTCAAAGGAACTGAAAGTTAGGACACAAACAAACATTTGTAAACTGATGTTTACTGCAGCATTATTCACTACTGCCAAGAGATGGAAGCAGCCCAAATGTTCATCAACAGATGAGTGGATAAACAAACTGTGGTATATACACATAATGGAATATTATGCAGCTGTAAGACAGAACAAAGACATGGAACATATAATAACATGGATGAACCTTGAGGACATTATGTTGAATGAAGTTCACCAGAAACAAAAGGACAAACACTGTATGGTCTCACTAACATGAAATAACACTAATGAGCAAACTTTGAGAATTAAAAGCTGATAAAACAGGCTACCAGGAGATGGAATGAGGGTAGATATCAGGCATTTGATGCTGAAGGGCTACAGAACTCTTCAGCAGGATTGATTGTATAAATCCAGACACAGATAGCATAATACTGTGTGATGGTAGCACAATATTGTAAGTATAAGGAACAAAGAAAAATGTGTGAGTAAAGCTGAAAGAGGTGGGATAGGGGAATGTATGATACCAGAGATAAAGATAGATGATGAAGACTGGACTGTACAACTTGGCAAAAACTGGAGTGGCCAATGACTGTTTCTAAATGCACAAATATAAAAATATTCTCACATGTGGGAGAACAAATGAATGTCAACCATGCAGAGTGTTGAATAAAGGGTGGTATTTGGGAAAAAATATAATCAAAGCAAACTGGAGCCTGTAGTCAACAGTAACATTGCAATATGCTTCCATTAAATGTAACAAATGCAATATACCACAGTTAAATGTGTATGAGAGGGAGATATAAGGGAGGGATATGGGATTCTTGGTAGTGGTGTTGTATTCTGTCCTTACTATTATATTTTATTGTATGACATTTTTATTTTTATTTTTATTATCTTCTTTGTTATTCACCAAAAAAAGTCTTTTTCATAATAATCAATATGTCTAAGTATTAAGTATGGTGATACATGTGCAAATATGTGATGATGCCATAAACAACTGATTATACACTATGTATGGTTGTATATTATGTGAATAGATCTCTATAAAATTGTAGGAAAAAATATAAATATGGGTAAAAGTGCTGGAGAAAACATGGAGAGAGAGTGTACCTATTTATTGTTGATGAGGAGGCAGAATGGTGTAGCCTTCCCAGAGGACACTGTGGTGGCTCCACAAAAAGCTAAGTATGTGGGGCCATAAGGTTCTGCAACCTCATTATGGGGTATATATTTGGAAGATCCAAGATAGAGACATAAATGGACATTTGCACATAGATGTTTATGGAGGCAGTATTCATGATTTGCAGTGGGTGGAGGTGGCCTAAGGGAACACTGACTGAGGAACAGAATGGTGAACTGTGGTGTATGCATACAATGGAATATTGAGCAAGTTCGAGAAGGAGTGAAGTTGTGAGCCATGCAATGAGGTGAATGGATCCTGTAGACAGCGTGTTGAGTGAAGTACGCCAGTAACCAAGGCAAACCCTATAATGCCTCACCAATATGGACTAACTACAATGTGTAAACTCAGAATTGAATCTTAGAGCACAGCCTAACAGGGAAATGATTATTGAAATGGTTCCTAGATTGTAAGCTCTCATAGCAGTCAAATTTATTCCTGAATTGTAATGGCTATCTCCAAACTCTGAGCTGCTGATCCTTTAGTGTATAACTAATTGGACTCTGGAACATTGGGTATCTGGTGACACACGAAACTCAGAGCTAGAGCTTGGCAGATATGAATACCAGTATTAATGCATACAGCAACTGTTAAAGAAAAAAAAAAAAGGAAAAGCCTGAAATAGAGCACAGACTTCAATTAGAGATATGAATGAAGCAGATCTGGTTAAGACTAGAGCTAATTGGGCCAAAGGGTAAAGATCAAAACTGACTGTGTGTTAAAACTTCAACTTCCATGTGAGATCAAGGAAGAGATGTTTATTTGGTGTAGGATCTATATTTTCAAACAATATAACTTCTACAGACAGTTTGTTGAAACACCACAATTACATGGAACTTTGAACATGAAGTGAGCTATGGTGGGTCTTTCAGATTAGAATGAAGTAGCAACACATCTTAACGTAATTTGAGTGGAGTATAAAAATATATATTCAGGGATCCCCAGAGTTCCTGGGGGAGGATGCAGAGGTGTTGGACTTCCTCACCTGGATTGCTGTTGATGTTCTCACAAACATCGGGGACTGACGGCTTGATGTGCTGGGCCCTCTGTCTTGTGGCTGACCCGTATGAAGCTTGTTGCTGCAAGGAGTGGTTAAACCTGCTTATAATTGTGCCTTAGTCTCCCCCTGACTGCCTCTTTGTTGCTCAGATGTGACCCTCTCTCTCTAAGCCACCTTGACAGGTGATCTCACTGCCCTCCCCTCTATGTGGGACCTGACTACCAGAGGTGTAAATCTCCCTGGCAGTGCAGGATATGACTCCCGGGGATAAATCTGGACCCAGCATCATGGGATTGAGAACATCTTTTTGACCAAAAGGAAGATGAGAAATGAAACGAAATAAAGCTTTAGTGGCTGAGAGATTTCAAATGGAGTCAAGAGGTCACTCTGGTGGATATCTTACACATTATCTAGATAACACTTTTTAGGTTTTAATATATTGGAATAGCTAGAAGTAAATATCTGAAACTACCAAACTCCAACCTGGTAGCCTTGACTCTTGAAGATGATTTATAACAATGTAGCTTACAAGGGGTGACAGTATGATTGTGAAAACCTTGTGGATCGCACTCCCTTTATCCAGTGTATGGAAGGAGGAGTAGAAAAATGGGAACAAATACTACATGAAAAATAGGGTGGGATTGGGGAGGACGATTTGGGTGTTCTTTTTTATTTTTAATTTTTATTCTTAATCTGATTCCTTTGGGGGAAAGGAAACTGTTCAAAAATAGATTGGGGCGATGAATGCACAACTACAGGATGGTACTTTGAAAAGTGGATTGCACACCGTGGATGATTGTATGGTATGTAAATATAACTCAATAAAACTAAATTAAAAAAAAAAAGGCAATCCATTTCTGGTATTTTGTATAATGGCAGCATTAGCAAACTAGAACAAGGTTGAAGGAAATGCATAGCAGTGTGTAACAAGAGATGATCTAGATAGCCATGATAATGTCACATCTCTTTATCTCTAGTTGGATAGTGATTCATTATCTCCTGTAATACCAACTGTGAATAGAGTTTGTTTTACAACTATGACTTCACCAGTAAGGAAAGGATATTCAGAATCCTCAAATGAAACCTCATACATCACTATTCATCAGATCATAAAAGGAAATAAAGACCTCTCCTGGGAACATTTAACCTGATATATTCCTAAAGAGATTTTGCTCATTTTCCCACAGCCCAAGTAAATAAGGTCTGTATTCTTACTATCTATTGTTCAGTATTCTTATCATACTTATCTATTATTCTCTTTGATTTTCAGTACTGTTACTGTCCAGCATACCTGGCATCTTACATTTATACTTTGGTGTATAGCACAAAATTTTCTTTTTCACTACAAAAAATCACAATGATAACAAGAGCCAATCCTGCATTTGAGTCTCTCATTTCTATGAATTGTACTTTACACTGAAAAATCTATTTCTATAGCTCTCTGCTGAGACTGAGACCTTATACTATCCGATTAGTGTATTGAAAACTTCCCCTGAAAATTGCATTGTTGCCTACAGTGATTAGGTCCAAAATGAACTCATCATCCTCAGCTCAAAGTTTTTCCACCAAGTGCTTCTTATCTCAGTAAAATTCATCAGTGTCCAAATATCCTCCACAATGGAAATTCAGGAATTCTCACAGAATCCATATCCACCCTAAACACTTAGATCCTATTATGCACCATTCTGTGGATTTAACCCAAGTTCTTATGAAAGCAACTTTATCTTTTCTCTACCAAAGTAAATGGCCTTGTTCAGAACTCTGTCATGCTTGTTAGTCTCCCAGTTTTCTGTAGCTCTAGTTTCCTGGCCCTCCCATCCATTACCTGAATGATAGCCACAGGACATTTTTAACAATGTTCATGTCATTCTTCTGTTAACATTCCAATGTAAGGACCAACATACTCAATATTGCTCATAAAAACAGCTGTGACCTGGAAAATATAACTGGAATTGCAATCTAAATTTACCTAACCATATACCTGTTATCGAGGCAGTGCACTTTAAAAGAAAATAAGGATCAGGTATGGTGTCCTAAGGTAAATAAACTCCTCCTATATAATAGACTTACCTTCGGTAAAGGCTTGGCAGGCTTGCAATGCAATCCTCCAACAAACTCAAAATTAGGTAAGTATGGACGAGGAATATCAAAATCCCAATATGTTCGGATTAGCCAAATTTCAGCTTTCCCCACAGTCTCACACAATGTAGTGGGCCTTCCTGGAGTAAATGAAGAATTGTGGGTAGGAGAATTAGCATAAAAGATAAACAGGGAAAATGGTACCACTAATTTTCTGATATGCTGGGAAAGGAAAATCAATTTGTATCCTCAAGAAATTCATGGATTCTAGATGTCAAAAACAAAAGTGCATTAGAGGTCTACTAAGGAAACAATGAAAAAAGGAATGTAAATAGGAAAGAAAGAAAGGCAGAGGGAAACAAGATGAAAAAGAGAAAAAAGAAAGAAAAATTTGAAGAATAAAGGAAGGATGGAAGGAAGGAAGACAGGAAGTAGGCAGGAAGTAGGAAGATGGAAGGCAGTGAAAGAGAAAAAGATTGAGAGAAAAGGAAGGACAGGAGAGAGGGAGGGAGAAAGGAATTTTGGGTAGAGAATTGCTATATGTAAGTGTACTGTTAACACAGTAAGTTCAATCAAAATTTAACCGCAACTCCAAGATGCTGATGAATTTATTACTCATTTTTTTTTGGTCTTTGGTTAAATTACAGATGATAGATCAGTCCCAACATATCTGTACCAAATAAACTCTCAGTAACTTTTAGTCCCCAGCAAGGAATATGCTTGCTTCACATATTTGAAATTCCAACCACTAAGAGTCCCTACTTTATCTTCCTTAGTCAATTCCATCATTTTTATTGTAGGGCCACTATTTTCTTAGTAACAAGTCCCTGTGTAATTCACACCTATGTTGACATTCATTTGGAATTTAAAGTATACATGAACATACAATTGTCACATGCTTACTTTAATTTTGTTTTCAAATGATGTTTTTTAAAGAGGAACAGATTCTACGTATTATTCTTGGGAATTATGTACAAAATAACTACATTTACAAATTACCAGTTAAATTATTTCAATATGCAGAAAGCATATTTTGCAACTGAGATGAAAAAAGAAAGGCTCATGCCTCACTAATATGGACTAACTACAATGTGTAAACTCAGAATTGAATCTTAGAACATAGCCTAACGTGGACACAATAATTGTAATAGTCCCAAGATTGTAAGCTCTTACAGAAGTTAACTCTGTCCCTGAATTGTAAGGCCTATCTCTAAACTTTAAGATGCTGATCCCCTAGCATATGTTGTCACAAACATTGGGACTGGCAGTTTGATGTGCTGAGCCCTCAAGCATGGGACTTGCCCTTATGAAGCTCATTACCACAAAGGAAAGTCTAAAGTTGTATGTAATGGTGCCTAAGAGTCTCCCCCTGAGTACCTCTTTGTTGCTCAGATGTGGCCCTCTCTCTCTCTAACTGAGCCATCTCGACAGGTGAACTTGCTGCCCTCCCCTCTACGTGGGACCCGACTCTCAGGGTTGTAAATCTCCCTGGCAACGCAGAGTATGACTCCCGGGGATGAATGTGGACCCGGCATCGTGGGACTGAGAGTATCTTCTTGACCAAAAGGGGGATGCAAAATGAGACGAAATAGTTTCAGTGGCTGAGAGATTCCAAATGGAGTTGAGAGGTCACTCTGGTGGACATTCTTATGCACTATATAGATAACACCTCTTAGGCTTTAATGTATTGGAATAGCTAGAAGTAAATACCTGAAACTACCAAACTCCAACCCAGCAGTCTGGACTCCTGAAGACAATTATATAATAATGTGGATTACAAGGGGTGACAGTGTGATTGTGAAGACCGTGTGGATCACACCCCCTTTATCTAGTGTATGGATGAGTGGAGGAATGGGGATAAAAACTAAAGGACAAATGGGGTGGGATGGGGGGATGATTTGGGTGTTTTTTTTCACTTTTATTTTTTATCTTGTTCTGGTTCTTTCTGATGTAAGGAAAATGTTCAGAGATAGACTGTGGTGTTGAACGCATAACTATGTTATCATACTGTGGACAATGGATTGTATATCATGGATGATTGTATGGTGTGTGAATGTATTTCAATAAAACTGAATTTAATAAAAAAAAAAAAAAAGAAAGGCTCATTTGAGGATCACATAAATGCCATAAGAATAGCAACTTTATTAGAGTCATCACATTTTAGTGTTACATAATCCAATAACTTATTTTGGAAAGACAAAATTGTGCCTAAGGACACTAAGAATGAGATTGTTAGAGATTGGATAAGAACCAATTTAACAGCCTCAGAGTCAATATATTTACATCCTCAAGATATTTTGATCTATGTATCTGACATCATTTTGTGATTTTCAGTCTTCTGGTGATTTTGGTGTACATGAAATTTAGATTTCATTTTATGAAAGACCAACCTTAAAGCATTATCCAGATTTCTGTATTAAAGCAGCCATTCACAATGACAATTATGATGATGATCAAAATAGGAAAGAATGAAATTGCAGAGAGCATATAAAAGTTGATAAATTCGAGGCGGGGCAAGATGGCAGACTGGTGAGCTGTAGGTTTTGGTTGCTCCTCCAGGAAAGTAGGTAGAGAGCCAGGAACTGCGTGGACTGGACACCACAGAGCAATCTGTCTTTGGGCATACTTCATACAACACTCATGAAAATGTCGAACTGCTGAGATCAGCGAAATCTGTAAGTTTTTGCAGCCAGGGGACCCGCGCCCCTCCCTGCCAGGCTCAGTCCCGTGGGAAGAGGGGCTGCCAGCTCCGGGAAGGAGAAGGGAGACCTGCAGTGGTAGCCCTTCTCTGAAACTCATTCTACTGATTCAAACTCCAACCATAGATAGACTGAGACCAGACACCAGAGAATCTGAGAGCTGCCAGCCCAGCAGAGAGGAGACAGGCATAGGAAAAAAAAAATAACATGAAAAACTCCAAAATAAAAGCAGAGGATTTTTGGAGTTCTGGTGAACACAGAAAGGGGAAGGGCGGAGCTCAGGCCTTGAGGCACATATGCAAATCCCGAAGAAAAGCTGATCTCTCTGCCCTGTGGACCTTTCCTTAATGGCCCTGGTTGCTTTGTCTATTAGCATTTCAATAACCCATTAGATCACTGAGGAGGGCCGGTTTTTTTTTTTTTTTTTTTTTTTAATCCTTTCTTCTTTTTCTAAAACAATTACTCTAAGAAGCCCAATACAGAAAGCTTCAAAGAATTGCAGTTTGGGCACGTCAAGTCAAGAGCAGAACTAAGAGAGCTCTGAGACAAAAGGCAATAATCCAGTGGCTGAGAAAATTCACTAAACACCACAACTTCCCAAGAAAAGGGGGGTGTCCGCTCAAGCCACCATCCTGGTGGACAGGAAACACTCCTGCCCATCGCCAGCCCCATAGCCCAGAGCTGCCCCAGACAACCCAGTGTGACGGAAGTGCTTCAAATAACAGGCACACACCACAAATCTGGGCGTGGACATTAGCCTTCCCTGCAACCTCAGCTGATTGTCCCAGAGCTGGGAAGGTGGAGCAGTGTGAATTAACAAAGCCCCATTCAGCCATCATTTGAGCAGACTGGGAGCCTCCCTACACAGCCCAGCAGCCCAGAACTGCCCTGGGGGGACGGGACTCACCTGTGACATAGCACAGTCATCCCTCAACAGAGGACCCGGGGTGCACGGCCTGGAAGAGGGGCCCACTTGCAAGTCTCAGGAGCTATACGCCAATACCAAAGACTTGTGTGTCAGTGGCAGAGACAAACTGTGGCAGGACTGAACTGAAGGATTAGACTATTGCAGCAGCTTTAAAACTCTAGGATCATCAGGGAGATTTGATTGTTAGGGCCACCCCCCCTCCCCAACTGCCCAGAAACACGCCCCACATACAGGGCAGGCAACACCAACTACACACGCAAGCTTGGTACACCAATTGGGCCCCACAAGACTCACTCCCCCACTCACCAAAAAAAAGGCTAAGCAGGGGAGAGCTGGCTTGTGGAGAACAGGTGGCTCGTGGACGCCACCTGCTGGTTAGTTAGAGAAAGTGTACTCCACGAAGCTGTAGATCTGATAAATTAGAGATAAGGACTTCAATAGGTCTACAAACCCTAAAAGAACCCTATCAAGTTCAGCAAATGCCACGAGGCCAAAAACAACAGAAAAGTATAAAGCATATGAAAAAAACAGATGATATGGATAACCGAAGCCCAAGCACCCAAATCAAAAGACCAGAAGAGACACAGCACCTAGAGCAGCTACTCAAAGAACTAAAGATGAACAATGAGACCATAGTACGGGATATGAAGGAAATCAAGAAGACTCTAGAAGAGCATAAATTAAAAAATGGATGATCTTATGGAATTAAAGAAACTGTTGACCAAATTAAAAACATTCTAGACACTCATAGTACAAGACTAGAGGAAGTTGAACAACGAATCAGTGACCTGGAAGATGACAGAATGGAAAATGAAAGCATAAAAGAAAGAATGGGGAAAAAAATTGAAAAAATCGAAATGGACCTCAGGGATATGATAGATAATATGAAACGTCCAAATAAAAGACTCATTGGTGTCCCAGAAGGGGAAGAAAAGGGTAAAGGTCTAGGAAGAGTATTCAAAGAAATTGTTGGGGAAAACTTCCCAAATCTTCAAAACAACATAAATACACAAATCATAAATGCTCAGCGAACTCCAAATAGAATAAATCCAAATAAACCCACTCCGAGACATATACTGATCACAGTGTCAAACACAGAAGAGAAGGAGCAAGTTCTGAAAGCAGCAAGAGAAAAGCAATTCACCACATACAAAGGAAACAGCATAAGACTAAGTAGTGACTACTCAGCAGCCACCATGGACGCAAGAAGGCAGTGGCACGATATATTTAAAATTCTGAGTGAGAAAAACTTCCAGCCAAGAATACTTTATCCAGCAAAGCTCTCCTTCAAATTTGAGGGAGAGCTTAAATTTTTCACAGACAAACAAATGCTGAGAGAATTTGCTAACAAGAGACCTGCCCTACTGGAGATACTCAAGGGAGCCCTACAGACAGAGAAACAAAGACAGGACAGAGAGACTTGGAGAAAGGTTCAGTACTAAAGAGATTTGGTATGGGTACAATAAAGGATATTAATAGACAGAGGGAAAAATATGGCAAACATAAACCAAAGGATAAGATGGCCGATTCAAGAAATGCCTTCACGGTTTTAACGTTGAATGTAAATGGATTAAACTCCCCAATTAAAAGATATAGATTCGCAGAATGGATCAAAAAAAATGAACCATCAGTATGTTGCATACAAGAGACTCATCTTAGACACAGGGACACAAAGAAACTGAAAGTGAAAGGATGGAAAAAAATATTTCATGCAAGCCACAGCCAAAAGAAAGCAGGTGTATCAATATTAATCTCAGATAAAATAGACTTCAAATGCAGGGATGTTTTGAGAGACAAAGAAGGCCACTACATACTAATAAAAGGGGCAATTCAGCAAGAAGAAATAACAATCGTAAATGTCTATGCACCCAATCAAGGTGCCACAAAATACATGAGAGAAACACTGGCAAAACTAAAGGAAGCAATTGATGTTTCCATAATAATTGTGGGAGACTTCAACACATCACTCTCTCCTATAGATAGATCAACCAGACAGAAGACCAATAAGGACACTGAAAACCTAAACAATCTGATAAATGAATTAGATTTAACAGACATATACAGGACATTACATCCCAAATCACCAGGATACACATACTTTTCTAGTGCTCATGGAACTTTCTCCAGAATAGATCATATGCTGGGACATAAAACAAGCCTCAATAAAATTAAAAAGATTGAAATTATTCAAAGCACATTCTCTGACCACAATGGAATACAATTAGAAGTAAATAACCATCAGAGACTTAGAAAATTCACAAATACCTGGAGGTTAAACACCACACTCCTAAACAATCAGTGGGTTAAAGAAGAAATAGCAAGAGAAATTGCTAAATATATAGAGACGAATGAAAATGAGAACACAACATACCAAAACCTATGGGACGCAGCAAAAGCAGTGCTAAGGGGGAAATTTATAGCACTAAACGCATATATTAAAAAGGAAGAAAGAGCCAAAATCAAAGAACTAATGGATCAACTGAAGAAGCTAGAAAATGAACAGCAAACCAATCCTAAACCAAGTACAAGAAAAGAAATAACAAGGATTAAAGCAGAAATAAATGACATAGAGAACAAAAAAACAATAGAGAGGATAAATATCACCAAAAGTTGGTTCTTTGAGAAGATCAACAAGATTGACAAGCCCCTAGCTAGACTGACAAAATCAAAAAGAGAGAAGACCCATATAAACAAAATAATGAATGAAAAAGGTGACATAACTGCAGATCCTGAAGAAATTAAAAAAATTATAAGAGGATATTATGAACAACTTTATGGCAACAAACTGGATAATGTAGAGGAAATGGACAATTTCCTGGAAACATATGAACAACCTAGACTGATCAGAGAAGACATAGAAGACCTCAACCAACCCATCACAAGCAAAGAGATCCAATCAGTCATCAAAAATCTTCCCACAAATAAATGCCCAGGGCCAGATGGCTTCACAGGGGAATTCTACCAAACTTTCCAGAAAGAACTGACACCAATCTTACTCAAACTCTTTCAAAACATTGAAGAAAAGGGAACACTACCTAACTCATTTTATGAAGCTAACATCAATCTAATACCAAAACCAGGCAAAGATGTTACAAAAAAGGAAAACTACCGGCCAATCTCCCTAATGAATATAGATGCAAAAATCCTCAACAAAATACTTGCAAATCGAATCCAAAGACACATTAAAAAAATCATACACCATGACCAAGTGGGGTTCATTCCAGGCATGCAAGGATGGTTCAACATAAGAAAAACAATCAGTGTATTACAACACATTAACAAGTCAAAAGGGAAAAATCAATTGATCATCTCAATAGATGCTGAAAAAGCATTTGACAAAATCCAACATCCCTTTTTGATAAAAACACTTCAAAGGGTAGGAATTGAAGGAAACTTCCTCAACATGATAAAGAGCATATATGAAAAACCCACAGCCAGCATAGTACTCAATGGTGAGAGACTGAAAGCCTTCTCTCTAAGATCAGGAACAAGACAAGGATGCCCGCTGTCACCACTGTTATTCAACATTGTGCTGGAAGTGCTAGCCAGGGCAATCCGGCAAGACAAAGAAATAAAAGGCATCCAAATTAGAAAAGAAGAAGTAAAACTGTCATTGTTTGCAGATGATATGATCTTATATCTAGAAAACCCTGAGAAATCGATGATACAGCTACTAGAGCTAATAAACAAATTTAGCAAAGTAGCAGGATACAAGATTAATGCACATAAGTCAGTAATGTTTCTATATGCTAGAAATGAACAAACTGAAGAGACACTCAAGAAAAAGATACCATTTTCAATAGCAACTAAAAAAATCAAGTACCTAGGACTAAACTTAACCAAAGATGTAAAAGACCTATACAAAGAAAACTACATAACTCTACTAAAAGAAATAGAAGGGGACCTTAAAAGATGGAAAAATATTCCATGTTCAGGGATAGGAAGGCTAAATGTCATTAAGATGTCAATTCTACCCAAAGTCATCTACAGATTCAATGCAATCCCAATCAAAATTCCAACAACCTACTTTGCAGACTTGGAAAAGCTAGTTATCAAATTTATTTGGAAAGGGAAGATGCCTCGAATTGCTAAAGACACTCTAAAAAAGAAAAACAAAGTGGGAGGACTTACACTCCCTGACTTTGAAGCTTATTATAAAGCCACAGTTGCCAAAACAGCATGGTACTGGCACAAAGATAGACATATAGATCAATGGAATCGAATTGAGAATTCAGAGATAGACCCTCAGATCTATGGCCGACTGATCTTTGATAAGGCCCCCAAAGTCACTGAACTGAGCCATAATGGTCTTTTCAACAAATGGGGCTGGGAGAGTTGGATATCCATATCCAAAAGAATGAAGGAGGACCCCTACCTCACCCCCTACACAAAAATTAACTCAAAATGGACCAAAGATCTCAATATAAAAGAAAATACCATAAAACTCTTAGAAGATAATATAGGAAAACATCTTCAAGACCTTGTATTAGGCGGCCACTTCCTAGACTTTACACCCAAAGCACAAGCAACAAAAGAGAAAATAGATAAATGGGAACTCCTCAAGCTTAGAAGTTTTTGCACCTCAAAGGAATTTCTCAAAAAGGTAAAGAGGCAGCCAACTCAATGGGAAAAAATTTTTGGAAACCATGTATCTGATAAAAGACTGATATCTTGCATATACAAAGAAATCCTACAACTCAATGACAGTAGTACAGACAGCCCAATTATAAAATGGGCAAAAGATATGAAAAGACAGTTCTCTGAAGAGGAAATACAAATGGCCAAGAAACACATGAAAAAATGTTCAGCTTCACTAGCAATTAGAGAGATGCAAATTAAGACCACAATGAGATACCATCTAACACCGGTTAGAATGGCTGCCATTAAACAAACAGGAAACTACAAATGCTGGAGGGGATGTGGAGAAATTGGAACTCTTATTCATTGTTGGTGGGACTGTATAATGGTTCAGCCACTCTGGAAGTCAGTCTGGCAGTTCCTTAGAAAACTAGATATAGAGCTACCATTTGATCCAGCGATTGCACTTCTCGGTATATACCCGGAAGATCGGAAAGCAGTGACACGAACAGATATCTGCACGCCAATGTTCATAGCAGCATTATTCACAATTGCCAAGAGATGGAAACAACCCAAATGTCCTTCAACAGATGAGTGGATAAATAAAATGTGGTATATACACACGATGGAATACTACGCGGCAGTAAGAAGGAACGATCTGGTGAAACATATGACAACATGGATGAACCTTGAAGACATAATGCTGAGCGAAATAAGCCAGGCACAAAAAGAGAAATATTATATGCTACCACTAATGTGAACTTTGAAAAATGTAAAACAAATGGTTTATAATGTAGAATGTAGGGGAACTAGCAGTAGAGAGGAATTAAGGAAGGGGGAACAATAATCCAAGAAGAACAGATAAGCTATTTAACGTTCTGGGGATGCCCAGAAATGACTATGGTCTGTTAATTTCTGATGGATATAGTAGGAACAAGTTCACAGAAATGTTGCTATATTATGTAACTTTCTTGGGGTAAAGTAGGAACATGTTGGAAGTTAAGCAGTTATCGTACGTTAGTTGTCTTTTTCTTACCCCCTTGTTATGGTCTCTTTGAAATGTTCTTTTATTGTATGTTTGTTTTCTTTTTAACTTTTTTTTTTTCATACAGTTGATTTAAAAAAGAAGGGAAAGTTAAAAAAAAAAAAAAAGAAAAACAAGGAAAAAAAAAAAGATGTAGTGCCCCCTTGAGGAGCCTGTGGAGAATGCAGGGGTATTCGCCTACCCCACCTCCATGGTTGCTAACATGACCACAGACATAGGGGACTGGTGGTTTGATGGGTTGAGCCCTCTACCATAAATTTTACCCTTGGGAAGACGGTTGCTGCAAAGTAGAGGCTAGGCCTCCCTATATTTGTGCCTAAGAGTCTCCTCCTGAATGCCTCTTTGTTGCTCAGATGTGGCCCTCTCTCTCTGGCTAAGCCAACTTGAAAGGTGAAATCACTGCCCTCCCCCCTACGTGGGATCAGACACTCAGGGGAGTGAATCTCCCTGGCAACGTGGATTATGACTCCCGGGGAGGAATGTAGACCCGGCATCGTGGGACGGAGAACATCTTCTTGACCAAAAGGGGGATGTGAAAGGAAATGAAATAAGCTTCAGTGGCAGAGAGATTCCAAAACGAGCCGAGAGATCACTCTGGTGGGCACTCTTACGCACACTTTAGACAACCCTTTTTAGGTTCTAAAGAATTGGGGTAGCTGGTGGTGGATACCTGAAACTATCAAACTACAACCCAGAACCCATGAATCTCGAAGACAGTTGTATAAAAATGTAGCTTATGAGGGGTGACAATGGGATTGGGAAAGCCATAAGGACCAATCTCTACTTTGTCTAGTTTATGGATGGATGTGTAGAAAAGTAGCGGAAGGAAACAAACACAGAAAGGTACCCAGTGTTCTTTTTTACTTCAATTGCTCTTTTTCACTCTAATTATTATTCTTGTTATTTTTGTGTGTGTGCTAATGAAGGTGTCAGGGATTGATTTAGGTGATAAATGTACAACTATGTAATGGTACTGTAAACAATAGAAAGTACAATTTGTTTTGTATGACTGCGTGGTATGTGAATATATCTCAATAAAATGATGATTAAAAAAAAAAGTTGATAAATTCATAACAATTATTTGGAATAATATTCTATGAAACAAGAATGCCAACCTAAAATTTGTCATTAAATCTTTCCATATAACAATATTATTTGCATAAAATTTAATTATAAAAAAGATAATTATATATATATAATTCAAGCTATCAGCTCAATATTATTATTGAATGAATTAATTTCTTTGATCTTATGCAGTGAATCACATGAGATGGCTTTTAATTGCAAGAAATTTTTGAGGACAGCATCATTGAATGACCGAGTTCTTTACTGTAGGTGAGGCAAACTGGAGGGGAAACGTCAGTGGGTGACAGTTTTTATACCTTATAGGATGTGCCGGTTTGAATGTGTTATGTCCCCCAGAAAAGGCCATATTCTTTGATGCAATCTTGTGGGGCAGACAGAATAGTGGGGATTAAGTTGGAATGTTTGAATTAGGTTGTTTGCATGGAGATGCGCCCCACCCAACTGTAGATGATAACTGATGGGATACTCCCATAGAGGTGTTACCCCACCCATTCAGGGTGGGCCTTGATCAGTGGAGCCATATAAAACATGCTGACTCAAAGAGACTGAACGGAGGGCAGCTGTGAGTGATGTTTTGAAGAAGAGCAAGCTTGCTAGAGAGGAATGTCCTGGGAGAAAGCCATTTTGAAACCAGAACTTTGGAGCAGATGCCAGCCACGTGCCTTCCCAGCTAACAGAGGTTTTCCGGACACCATTTGCCATCCTCCAGTGAAGGTACCTGATTACTGATGTGTTACCTTGGACACTTTATGGCCTTAAGACTGTAACTGTATAGCCAAATAAATGCCCTTTTTATAAAAGCCAGTCCATCTCTGGTGTTTTGCATTCTGCAGCATTAGCAAACTAGAACATAGGATAATTCATATTCCTTTTTAGATGTCTACAGAAAACTCTTCTCATCTCCCTAAGTTATTATGTTCTTGCTGAAACCATGTTAAAAACTGAAATGTACAATTTTTGGATTGCTTTTTTTTAAAAAAAAAAAAAGTGTATTTCTTATTCTCTACTTCTCTTTAAGCTGCTCTTTGGCCAGAAGACAAATGTCCTTTCCTAACCTTATGGACAAAAAGTACACTCTAAGAGATGCCAGAATAATCACATATTCAGTTCCTGGATACCTGTATGACTTTATAAGCAGAACTTTCTGTCTTCCTTTGAATTGTTACATCGAGAGAAATACACTTCCATGCAGCTTAGAGCATGGTATTTGTTTTCTCTTTTCCACTGCAGCTTATAGTGCAAAGTTAAGTCTATTAATATTGGTGAGAAATGATATTAGCTCTAAACAGCATTATGCCAATGGATGTGCTTAGAAGAATGAAATTCTGTATATATTTTGAGAGTATAGCTGATATGAATTTCTGGTGAATTGTTTTCAGAGTAGGAGACAAAGATTCAGATGCATTTTTTTATGCATATTTTTCATGTGAGTATCTGGGAAGAAATGAGTTACCATGAAATCAAATGGTGAAGCTATCAAGAAGAACATGCTTGGTTTGGGGTTACAGCTGGAGCTCAGGTTTAAATAAGAAAATTATGAAATACAAGTCGACATCCAAATGGAGATGTGGAGTAGGCAGTTGGACTTATAAGGCTGCTGGGAAGGGGAGAACATGCCACAAAGAAATGCAAATTTTGGAGTCTTCAACTTACAATTATAATTAAACTGTTTAATTGGATGAGATCATGAAATTAATTGGTATAAATGGAGAACATAAATGTTTAAAAACAATAAACTGACCAATTCAAACTTAAAAAGCCGATAAGCTTAAGAATAGGATATGTACCCAATACATTCTACACTTTTCATATTATTAAGCAATATAGTAAAGAAGTCAGTTAACTCCAGGGATTTTTTAAATAATCAATGAGCAGTCACTAAAACAAGACATAAATCTTTAACAAGTAGATTGAAAACACTCAAAAATAAATGAATATTCAAATATTCCTAAAGAACATAATAAAGAAGCAAAGAACGTGAAAAATTTAAAGAGAAATAAAACATATAAAATAATTGTAAAAGTAAAATAAATCAGATAGCCCAATATATGTAAATAGATAACAATTCCCAAGTTAATGACATTGAACTCACATTAAATTAACACAAGTTCAGGTGCAAACTGACCAAAAAAGCACATCCAAATATTGGTGCAGCATTTAAATTCCATACAAGTATAAGGAAAATATGGAAAAAAGAAAATGAAACCAAAATATCACTCCATCAAATAAAAATCACAGAATAAGGAGGGTGGGAATAATTTTAAAAATAGGAAGTCCAGGAACAAATGTTGGAAATTAAGTACAGTTATTTTCAAAGTAAATTACAATGAATAAAAATTCTCTGGTACAATAACA
The DNA here is from genome assembly GCF_015220235.1 of Choloepus didactylus. NCBI lineage: Eukaryota > Metazoa > Chordata > Mammalia > Pilosa > Megalonychidae > Choloepus > Choloepus didactylus. The sequence continues at coordinate 73,721,629 of NC_051309.1, forward strand.
GAAAACCTTAGATTGTAAAACTAGTCAGATATACTCTGGTAAAAAAAACATAACTTCTAGTAATTTGAGACATAAAAATTTGAAATAATATGATGGGAAAATGTGCACAAATATGCCTGCCAAGAGAAGTAAGATGCAACCATATTAATATTTTAAAAAGTTTGCTTTTTACTCAATAAGTATTACCAGAAATAAAACATACCCTAAAAATACTAAAATATTTTCGATTCACTTGGAAGCTGATAGTTCCACATGAGGGTGCATCTAATACCACGATTTTTATTCCTTTAAAGCAAACAGTAGCATTTAAGGGGAAAAATTAAAAATCCACCAAAATATACATTGATTTTATCACAAATACCTCAGAAACTGATATATACCAGCCATAAAAAAATCAAAAATTTTATACCACATTTTTTATTACAATCCAAATAAATTGGAATTTAATAGAAAAATTCCATGTGGTAGGTTGATTGCATTAATGGCCTCACATTTTCATACTTCTCTGCATGCATGTCCAAATTATGAAATAGTGTTTGAGTACTTCTCCTTTTTTTTTTTTTCATCTTTAACCTTTGCCTTGGTATGAGAACATTCTAAAACTAGCCTGCTAAAGAGATGTAAGCGATACACTGAAAAGCCAGGTAAACCCCCAAACCTGTAGATGTCTCAGGCAAGAGGAGAGATCCCTGTGCTATATCCACATTTGATCACAGTCGAATAAGTAAGCCCATTAGAGACTAGAACCACTCTGCCAAAGCATAGGCTTGTGAAAAATAATAAACAACCATTCTTTGATGCCACTCAGTTGTGGCTGTGTGTTACAAAGCATTCATGTCATGAGAACTGGTACTTATACTTCAAAATTGAATTGAAACACACATTTCTGCACTCTCTTGCCAAAGAAGAAATTAGAAAATGTTTAGACCTGATTGATGTACAAGTATTAAAAATAAAACTGTGGAATTTGAAATAAATTTTTAGTTTTTAATAATTATTAAATGAAATAATACACTTAAGCAATCAATAAAAGAACACAGTAAAACTAAAAAAGAGGAATTAAAAGGAATTAGAAAAAAAGGGTATTTATAAAATGGAAAAACAAAATCAAGTCAATCTTCATAAAATAGATGCTCTAATCCTTAAAAAAATTTTAGCTAACTGAATTTCTTCATATAGTAAAAGAAGGTATCACGGATATGTTGAGTTCCTATTACAAATGAAATGGTAATCCAAAATATATAAAATCAAAAGTATAATTCACCTTATTGACAGGCAAAGAAGGAAAAAACATAATTATATCAACAATCAAAAAACTCTATTTTTTTTCTTAATTTCAATAACTGTTAGTAGACTGGGAATTGGAAAGAATCTCTTAGTCTGATGAAAGACAACTACAAAAAGCCCTAATGGGATGAAACATTTATGCAGACTTATTAGATGTGTTCCCTTACTATGAGTACAAGTCAATGATACGTGTGAATGAAAACTTTATTTCAGTAATATCTTAATTCAATGCAGTTTAAAAAGAGAAAAAAAAGAGAATAGGAACACAGGAGATCTAGTAATCCAAATTTCTTTTTTTGTAGATTATATGACTTCCATGTAGCATACCCCAAAATACATAGGCAAGTAATATGTTTTTATAAGTCAGATTGGTAAGTTTGTTTCATACAAAAACAACATGAAATAGCAGTTTCAATTTCTATACACTGGCAGCAATCAGAAAATTTAATAAAAATATATACTTCATCTTAAAATATTTCAATAACTTTATTAATGTTGTATAAGTAGTCTTTTATGGTTAGAATTATAAACACCTTTTTGAAAACCATTATAGAAAAATTAAGACAGAGATACTATATTCATGAAAAAGAAGAATAAATTCATAAAGATGTCCATTCTTACCAGAAGAAAGGGAGGAAGTAAATTAAAAAGGAAAGAAATGGACTCCAATGATCACTGCATCTCTATTAGGTAAACAATATAGAGGTTAAAATGAATATTTAGCAACTGCTCCCACTTTGTAAAAAGGGAAATCAAAAGATGAACAATACCAATGTTTAATAATGCATAAAAATACCTTTATATGCAGAAAAGAAAAGTCAATAGTGCCAATTTAGGGGAAAATGGAAATGAAATTGATTTTATTATATATACCTTTGCTGTATTTGGATTTTTTAACCATGTGTATTTGTTAATTTTCTTATGACATCAAAATGAAACTATGCATGTTCAGTCAGATCTGCCTAGTGAAGAACATGAGGCTATAGAGGAATGAAAGTCAGTGAAAGAACTTGCAGCAAAAGAAAAACTGCTAAAGATGACAAAGTTAAAAATTTTGCCATAATTTCTACGGATAACTTTAACCCACAAAATTTATATATAGAAAAGCCTATCCTTTCCCTCTATTTATTTATAATATGTCAAATTCATTCAGTCCTTTGCCCTAGAAAACTATAGAAACTAGGGTAGCATCCATAATTTTCTGAATAAAGAGAAAATGGAGAACTATTCTAGTAAAATGGTAAATGGAGAATATATTGTTTCTTTAAAATTGCTATTCTTTTGTTACTGTAATATATATTGGAAAGCCAAACAATACAGCAAAACAATTCTCAAAGTTTTCTATTTGCTTTTATTTTTAATAATGCTTCCTTTGCTTGAAAACTGCTACATGAACAATTATAATTTAACATTGGATTCATCAATAAATTGGAATCCACAGGTACTTAAAGGAGCCACTCAGTTCTGGAAAATAAACCAGGAAACAGAAAAGAAGATTGATGTTTCCAGTGCAGAGATTACATAGATCTTGTGACACTTCACCAGCTCACTATATTCTAGAGGCCACTCCCCAGCACTGTGACAACTGTGCAGCCATGAGAAGAACGACCTTCTTGGACAAAAATATGATATTCTGTAAGGAATTGCCTGGGAAACTTTTACTTAATCTCAAAAAACTTGTTTGGAATCCTTATTTATTACTTTATCAAAGCTGTAAAGAGAAAAATTCTCCACATGTACTTTGGGGAGTAAAAATAGATAAGATATCAAGAAGATGAATGTAACTCTTTTATCTTAAAGTCAATGAACCAACAAGGATCTCTCTAATAATAGGTATGATATTATTTATACTAAAGCACCTTCAATGGAAATCAAGCTAGATCATAGAGAAGGAAACAGAAAGCCCTGAAAATTTTCAAGTTTTTATATATCTTTTTTATGCCACTAAAGGATGGCATAATGTTTAATGGAGCAGCTTAATGACTTCTTAGGTATTCAAAATTAGCCCCAGAATTTTCTATGGAGTAGTGGTAGCAGAGATCTCCATTGTGTAAGCTAAATAATAGAGTGAGATGGTATTTATTGTAAAATGGAACCCATATAAAAGGGAAGAGGTTAGGTGATGTCATCAACAGGGTGATGTAAGGCATTCCTTGAAAAAGCCTACACAGAGATGTAGTGAATAAAAAGACGTATCCCACTTGCTTAGAACTATGGAGGAGATAGAGACGGTAAAAGGAACCTACATATGCTGAACCAAAGAAACAGAAAAACATCAGGTAGGAAAATTCCATCCCAGACCTCTAGTTGGTATGCATTCCCTTCCCCATCACTTAGTCCTGCTCAGATTGGGAGTTGCAGAGGTAACACAGAGGAACATGATTCCTACCATGGACAGACACTGTAGAGTGATTCACAGCAGTGTGTTAGAAATCCATGCACATCCAGACCAGGGACCTAAGTCCACAGAGACCCATGGCAGAACGCAAGCCACTGAGGAGAGTCTTTTAGTGTCCTCTACTTAATTTTTGAGGGCTCTGCTAACACTGTCTCAAGAAATATAATGCATCCAAGAAACTCTTCAGTTATGACCACCCATGATGCAACAGTTCACATCAGATTTTCTGAAATTCCATAAAAAATTTATGAAAGAGCTAAGAAGGAGAGGTCCCCTGGTACAAGAGAAATTCTTTAAAATCAAGAGAGGTAATCAGTGAGTCTCAAACTTCTCAAGGGTTGTTAAAGAAAGTTCAGGCAAAGTGAAGAATGTATCAAATTCAATGTCATGTTAATGTATATCATATTTCAGTTTATTACTCTGGTCAGGCAAGAAGGTTATTTCACATACAAAACAAGCATTACACTTTTACCAATAAAGGTAAAATAATACAACCACATCCTATTTGAAAAGTAACTAAACTGGACATATTTACTTCTCATACCTTGCAAACAATATCTCTTCATTGGTTTAACATCTATTTGTGTATTTTACATTTTGTTCTGTTTTGATAACCATTTTTAAGCAAAGCAAGATACAGAAATGTTTAGATGACTGTAAAGAAAGAGTCACTATGGTAACTATGGTATTTCTTGCCTCCACTCCCACAATTAGTTATTAATAATTAGTTCAATGGTATCACTTGAAGGATTTTACAGGGTAGACAGCACACAAGTACACAAACACACACACACACACACACACATTAAAAAGAAAAAACTTGCACATTTCACTGTCATACAAACTACAGCATTTTACAAACCTATTTATTTTTAAAAATAATACTGTGGTGCACATGCATTCATTCTTTCTTTTCCTGGGCAAAGCAGCAAGTCCTACTTATTTTAAAAGACAGAGGAAGGAACAAAAGATTTACACTAATGAATGGGTTCATTTAAAAGGAAGCAAATGAAACAGAGCTATGCCGGTAACAGCAGATGGCTACTTATAATTCACTTCCCTAATGCTGATTAATAGATTCATGAACAGGTCAAATGTATTGCCACAAGAAAATTAATACTGTTAACATCCCAACAGCTACTGCAAAACTTGAAGAGTTTTACAAGGTAGACAAGATTTTAAAAAAGAATTTCTTTCATAATGCTAGATTTTTTTTTATACTTTGGAAACTAGTTTAGAAAGAAAAGCAGAGCCTCTTACCTAATGCTTCACTGTAAAACTGATCCCAAAACTGAACATCATATGATTGGAACCAGAAGTCAAAAAAAAGGGAAATCAATAGATTTTTCAGCCTTTCCAGAAAAGTCATCTTGTCTCCTAGTCCAGACGTGGGAACAGGCACGTAGGAAGGTGGAGCTGGAAGTTTTCCGCAGTATTTCTCCAAAACGCCAGCTACAGAAGCCCTTAATGTGTGCACAAAGGGGATTGCAAGCAACTCAGCTACAAGCTCTCCACAGGGCATAAAAGGATCTATAATCATCACATTGTAGTTAGTTTCCTTGAGCTTCTTCATGAGAGTCTGATTGTGCACGACATTCTCACATAGAATTTTAATCTCTCCAGTTGACTGAAGGAACATGTCTTGTAGTATCATTGCTGATTGCCAGAATGACAATTTTGGCATGACATTAACAGATACATCCAAACATTCATTTATTATATTCATAAATCTCTGTCCACCATTTGGCACAGGAACCAGCTTGAAGTTTGGTGTGGAAGGCTTGTCATGGTTCATGATGAAATTGTCTGAAGGAACCAGCACCGTCACCTCATGACCCCTTGCTGTGAGTTCCTCCAGAATGATCTTCATGTTGAGCCAATGGCTCATGTCAAAGGGCCACACCAGGACCTTCCCACCCAATCCACAGCCAACACAGCACAGCTGCAGAAGCAGAAGAGCCAAAACCCTCTTCTCAATCCCCATGATAGCAGCTCCTTCATATATTGCTCTGCAGGAGATTTTGTGCTGCTGGGAACAGATATAAAATGGCAGTCAATCAAATAATAAGTTAAAAATTAATTTCTAGAGATAGGAAATGACATTTAAATTGACTGAACTTTGGTCAGTGTTGTTGATGGGCATAGAACAGTGGTATTTGGTCTGCAGAGGAGCCTAGAAGCAAAGGTGACAGAAGCAGGATACTCAAAGTGAATAGGACAGAATGAGAAAAAGAATTGTTACATTAGCAGACAGTTATCAATGCAGTGTTAATAGAGTAGATTTTCACACAGGAGCAGCGCAGAAATGGAAAATCAGTTGAAAGAGGATGCTTTGTAGATCATAGAATTCTTTAGTTTAGGCTGAGTTTTAATCTCCATAAAATGATGCCCACTAAAATTTTCGAATCAGGTTTAGAGGTTGATCTGATTTGCCCTTTAATAAAACCATTTTTACATTTATATAGGATTTGAGCGGTAGACAAGAAAGGACAAAATAGTGATGTGGGTTAAAGAAATACGTATCAGAAGAGCAAGATTTAATGAAAATATCAGTGAGTATATGATGTTGGTTTGTGAATGGAAAGCATAGAATGAGATTCCTTTGAAGATATGTAAGAGGTGAAAATAGTGAAAAGATGTAGTAAGTGCTTTCAGCTTGCATAACCAGAGAATTATAATGATACTAGAAAAGACATGAAACAAAAAAGGAGGAGTTGCTCTGGGAAGATTTTGTGTGTGTGTGTGAGTAATGATTAAACATACCTTGTCTGTGGAGATGTCCCTTTAGCCCATTGTTTTAGTTTCCTAACTGCTAAAATGAACACCATACACAATGAGAATTTACTGGCTCATGGTTTTGAGGTGCAAGAAGTCCAAAATCGAGGTGTCAGCAAGGTCAGCCTCTGGCATTCTGGGGTTGGCTGCTGGCTATCCTTGGTCCTTGGCTTTTCTGTCACATGGTAATACATGTGTTGCCATTTTCTCATTTTCATTGGGTTTGTTAATTTCCACCTTCTGACTGCTTCTGGTGGTTTCTCTCTGTCTGAAATTCACTCTGCTTAAAAGTCTCCAGTAATCCAGTTTAAAGCCAAGCCCAATTCGTTTGGGCCACACATTAACCATAAGTAAGATCTTGAAGATATCTTATTTACAATGAATCCACCCCTACTGGAATGCAGAACAAGACCAAGAACATGCCTAAACTGGGCTACATCATTCAACCCACTAAATCTATGAACCCTTGAACTTTTTGAGAATGGTGGATTTAAAAGTATAGATTTGGTGCCCAGTCATCCCTCCATTTTTCAATCCAATTTAAATTCCCCTCTAAATGCATTATTATTTCATATATTCAACAAGCAAGGTTTAGAAATTGCTTACTCTTTGAAAAAGTTTACACTATGCATAGGACATAAAGTTACAAGAAAGATACAGTTCCAATTTAAAAATGAAATTATTGCAGACAATAATTCAGTTAACCAACATCTATTCTACAAATGTAAGGGGAGTGAATCTTAGAAGATATGGCTGAGTAAAGAGGGCAATTTCATGGAAGGACTTGACTGGTGGAGGGAAGGAATGATGTAATAATGATTCAGCTGAATCTTTAGGAATGGGCGTTTTAGCAGGTTGCAAGGTATGATTTGAAACTAAAAGGTGTTATTGATGCATCTGTGCTCTAAGACCATTACACAGGAGGTTACATCAAGGGTGGTATTAAGAAACAAAATTTTTTGGAAGATATAATTTAAATTTCAAATCACCTGACTTTTTTTTTTCTGGTTTGCTGAAGATTAGATTGCTTTGAAGGTGCAAAGGTAAATATAAGGTCAAGGATTGGAGAGCTATAATGTGTTGCATCATTGCATCATTAGACTTTGCATAATATCTGGTGGCAATTCAGAGAGAGTAGGGACAAACTACAAAAAAATCACATAAAGGAGGATAGCAGAAGACCATAAGCAAACTAGAAGAAACAGAAGTAAAATTCTAATTTAGAAGTTGACAGTTCTTCTGTACAGGATAAATAACCAAGAAGTGATAAGGGAAAAAACTGATAACTTTATCTTCATATTATTACAAGTTTTATGATGTAGTATAAATACTTTAAACAAACCAAATGTTGAAAGATACATTACAGAAATAAATCTGCAAAAAAACATAAGATAAGAACTAATTTGGATTATTTTCCTGACACACAAAACATTTAAAAGATACTTCATCAAATTTCAAAAAGAGGAAGGATTTGAAAGAACATTTAAAATAAAAGAAATGCAGATGACCAATACACTAATGATTTAGGTAAGTTCAATGCGGAAAACCAAGAAGGTACTTTATACTTATTCAAGTATCAAAATTTATGGCTAGAAGGACTATGGGTAATGGACAGTGATGAGCAATGTTGGCTTTGCCATATTCTACAAAAATTAAAAATACACCCCTTTCAAGAAAACTTTTGAAAACCTACTTTTGTCAAATAGGAGACAGAAACAGAGAAACTTAGAAAGAGGAAAACATTTTTCCTAGGAGATGAAGGAATTGAGGATTCCACTGAATAGAGTGGCAAGGGTTACATCACTCAACACAAGCTCTGCATCAGCCCTAGAGAGCACAGCCCCAAAATGGACCAGGTGCAGGGAGGTTCCAGAAAAGAAAATCTTGGGAAAATAAGACAATAGAAATAAATATGTTGTGGCATTTTGGATAAAAATAGGTATATATGTGTGTAATATAACTATGTATATATCTATGTATCTACATCTAAATCTATATCTACATATATGTCTATGTCTCCATCTGTAGCCATATCTCTATCATCAATCATCTATATTTATATCCTCTATATATACATACAGACCAGATGAATTGTTTTGTTGAAAACTCGAGCATAAAGTCAGTAAAAGAAAAGCACAAATTTTATGTTTTTGGAAAAGTAATGATAAAAAATTTGATTCTGGTTTGAAAAGTATGTATAACATCTTAATGATATAAAAATTCATTATTTAGGTTTCTAAGAGACAAATATATAATCTGAAAGAGTATATGGTTTTATTGACATGTAGCAAAGATTTTCAAGTTCTCCATAGTTTTCCTTCCATGTTTATGTGATTTTTAAAACAAGTTTTAAATCATGTTTAAATATTAGTTAATATATCATTAGATCTTTGCTTCCTGTGTCTTATATAAGATTTTCTCTCTCTTCAGTGATAAATGCGTTCCCTTATACATTCTTTTTTATTGGAGAGTTTGTAGGTTTACAAAACAATCATGCATAAAGTACTAGATTCCCATATACTACCCTATTATTAACACCTTGCATTTGTTTGGTAAATTTGTTGCAATTGATGAAAGCCCATTTCTGTAATTGTACTACTAACTATAGTTCGTGGTTTAATTTAGGGTTCACTATCTTTGTAGTGCTGTTCCATGGATTTTTAAAATTTTTGTTCTGTTACCATATATACACCCTAACATTTCCCCTTTAGGCCACTGCAAATATACACTTTAGTGCTGTTAACTACATTCATAATGTATAGAAATACTATTGACTTTTGGGTGTTGATCCTGCAGCCAACCACTTTGCTGAATTCATTAATTAGCTCTTGGAGCTTTATTGTATTCTTTTATGATTTTCTGTATATATGATCATGCTATCTGCAACTAGGGTCAGTTTTACTTCTTCCTTTTCCATTTGGATGCCTTCTGTATCTTTCTCTTGCCTAATTTATTTGGCTAGAACATCCAGTGGAATGTTGAATAACAGAGGTGACAGTAAGCATCCTTGTTTTGTTACTGATTTTACAGGGAAAGTTTTCAGTCTTTCACCATTATGTAGGATATTAATTGTAAGTTTTTCATATATGCCCTTTTTCATGTTGAGGAAGTTTTATTCTATTCTTAGTGTTCAAAGTGTGTTTTTTTTTTAAAGGGTGCTAGATTTTTATCAAATGCTTATCTGTATCATTTCAGAAAATTATGTGGTTCCACCCACTTCATTCTGTTAATATGGTGTATAAAATTGATCGATTTTCCTAGGTTGACCCACCCTTGCATACCAGGAATAAATCCCACTTGATCATGGACTATAATTATTTGAATGTGCTGTTGTGTTCAGGTTGTTAGTATTTTGTTGAGGATTTTGCATCTGTATTCATAAGAGATATTGTTCTGTAATTTACTTTTCTTGTGTCTCTGGTGTGATGGTGATATTGGCTTTTTTGAATGAATTAGGAAGTGTTCCCTCTTCAATTTTTTTGTAAGAGTTTGATCATAACTGGTGTTAATTCTTGGAATGTTTGCAAAATAACCCTCTGAAATTATCTGATCCAGGGCTTCCCTTTGCTGGGAGTTTTTTGATGACTCATTTAATCTCTATTTATTCTTGAGTTAGTATATGTAATATATATTTCAAAAAAATTTTCCATTTCACCTAAGTTATCTATTTTATAGGCATACAGTTTTTCATAGTATCCCCATGTAGCCCTTTTTATTTCACATGGTTTGGAAGTATTGTTACCCTTTTTCATTTCTGATTTTTATTATTTTTTTCCTTTCTATTTTTCTTTTTTCAGTCTGGGTAAAGATTTATCAATTTTATTGAACTTTTCAAGTAACCAACTTTTTGTTTGTTGATCGTATTGTATATTTTTCTCTATTTTATTCAACTCTGTTCTCATCTTTATTATTTCCAAACTTCTGCTCATTTTGTGCTTAGTTTTCTCTTCTTTGTCTAGTTTTCCAGTTTTGAGTTAAGCCTCTGATTTAAAGTTTTTCTTTATTTCATGTAAGCTTTTAGAGCTATAAATTTCCCTCTCAGCACTACCTTTCCTGTATTCCACAAGTTTTGTGTGTTGTGTTTTCATTTTAATTTGTCTCAACATGTTTCCTAATTCTCCCTTTAGCCTATTGTTTGTTTGAGAGTATACTATCTAATTTCCAAATATTTGAGAATTTTCTGTCCTTCACTCAGTTATTAATTTGTAGCTTCATTCCATTGTTGCCATGGAAGATACTTTGCATGGTTTCATATTTTTGAATTTATTGAGTTTTTTTTTTTTTTGGTGACCTACTATATGGTCTATCTTGAAAAATGGTCCATGTACACTCAAGAAGAATGTGTATTCTGTTGTTGTTGGATGAAGTCTGTTAGGTCTAGTTGGTTTAAATTACCATTCAAGTCTTGTGTTTCCTTATTGATCTCCTGATTTGCTTTTCTATCAATATATGAAATTGGGATACATTATTCTCCTACTATTAATATAGCACCATCATTTTCTCTTTTGAAATCTGTCAGGATTAGCTGCATATCCTTTAGGGCTCTGCAGTTAGGCACATACATATTTATAATTGTTACATATCCTTGGTGAATTTACCCCTTTATCAGAATATAATGACCATCTTCACCCCTTGTGTTTTTGACTTAGTCTATTTTATCTGATATTTAGCATAGCTTTCCCAGTTCTCTTTTAGTTACTATTGCATGATACATTTTTTCAATCCTTTCACTTTCAGCCTTTTTGTGTCTTTGAATTTAAGGTGATTGTATTGTAAATGGTGTATATTTTGGTCATACTCTTTTAATCCACTCTGCTAATCTCTACCCTTCATTGGATACCTTAATACATTTATATTTAAGGTCACTATTGATAATGCATGACTTTTTTCTACCATTTGCAATTTGGCCTTTGTAAGACATCCTCTTCCCCCACCTCAATTCCTCTGCTAATGTTTAGTTTCATATTTATTTGATTTGTTTCTTGTACCATATTGAGTGTCTTTTCTTTCCTCTCTGGATATATTTTTCATGTTTTTTTGTGGTTACCTAGTGGTAACAATTTAATATCATATGTGTATATATATATACACACACACACATAAATACATATATATATAAATAATATTTGGTTTGATACAAATTTGATTTCAATATCACAAACATACATATTTTGTATACCCCTCTAACCTCCTACCTTTTTTTGTACTTGTTAGCACGTATATCTTTATATGTTGTATGTCTCAAACCACAGATTTATCATTAATTTTTATGCATTTATGTTTTAGCATAGGAAATAAGAAATGGAGTTACATACGAAACAATACCATACAATAATATTGGCATTTATAAATACCCAAATGGTTACCTTTATCAGAGGTCTTTATTTCTTTATGGTGCTTTTGAACCACTGTCAAGTGTCTTTATGTTTAGTCCTAATAAACTCTCTTTAGCATTGCTTGTAATGCAAGTCTAATGGTGATGAACTCCCTCAGATTTTTCATCTGGTAATGCCTTAATCTTTCTCTCATTGTTGAAATAAATTCTCCCAATATAAAAATACTTGGCTGGCAGTTGTTTTCCTTCAGCACTTAAAGTATTTTAACCCACTACCTTCACACCTCCAAGGTTCCTGATGAGAAATCACAGTCAATCTAATAGGGACTCCATTCTACATATCACATTCTTTACTCTTGCAGCTTGAGAGAAAAGAACTTTCTCCTTGTCCTTTGCATTTGATAGCATGATCAATATAAATGGTGTGTATTTTTCTTCATGATTATCCTATTTGGGGTTCTCTGGGTCTTCTTGGATTTACCTGTTCATGTCTTTCACTAAGTTTAGGAAGTTCTCTATCATTATTTCTTTGAATATTCCTTCTCCCCCTTTCTCACTTTCTTTCCTTTTGATATTCCTATAAAGCATATATTAGTGAGCTTGTTTGTTTCCCACAGGTATCTTAAGCTAGTTTCATTTGTTTATAATTATTTTTTTTTCTTCTCCTTAGCCTGACTCATATACGTTGCCTTGTCTTTGGATTCACTGATTGTTTCTTCTGTTAGCTCCATTGTGCTTTTGAAACCCTCCCAGAAATTTTTATTTCAGTTATTGTGGCCTTCAACTCCAGTAGTTCTGTATGTTTCTTTTTTGAAAATTGCCATCACTTTATTGAGATTCTCATACTGCTCTTTTATTGTTTTCCTGATATCCGTTAGTTCTTTGCATTTTCCTTCACCTCCTTGTGCATTTATAAGATCATTTTTCTAAAGTCTTTGTTTGGTATGTCCATATTATGGCCTTCCTCCTTGGTGTTTTGGGGCTTTGTATCCTCTTTCCTTGGATGGGACAACATTTCCTATTTCTTTCTTTGACTTTTACTCTTTTATTGCATACTCTACATTTTAATATTTTAAAATGTTAATCTGGTATTTATTCCCTGAGATGTCTGTTTCTTGATTTTTATATCCAGCCGATGATAAGACAGAGATTGTCTTGAGCTCCAATCCTTCCAATCAGGAGGATCTGCCCAAGGTGAATGAAGAGTGCAGGGTCCCCCTGCCATTTCTGGGCCTGTGTCTTTTCCTGGGCTTGTACTTGTTAGTTTTTCCTTAATTTCCCTATTTATCAGAATTTGAATGCCCCCTCTATTTCTCAGGAGATAGACCTCCCTCTTTTAGGTGATTAAAGCAGGGAAGACTTTGCTCCAGTCTGTCTGAATCTATAGTTTCTTACACTCCTTTCATTGTCTCTAGCTGTTTTTGCCTGTATGGCAAATTCTGGTAGGGGAGACACACCAGAAAGGAGTTTCTCAATTAGGTCTTTCCCAGACTAACCAGGGCCAGGGACCCAGGAAATGGGCTCAGGCTGGCTACAAAATGACCTTGGGAGGTAATCAGGAAGGGCACCAGGAGTTTCTTCTCTGGCTTCCCAAAACTGAACTTTCTTGACCAGCAGCCCAGCAAAGGCAGCACTTTAGCTTGTTCCCTGCAGCCCTGAGGAAGTGTAGAGTCTTTAACTTCCTCTGCTGCAGACTTTGTCTGGAGCAGGTTGTCACTCAGTGATCCAAAGTTGCTAATAAAAAGCCATGATCAGTGATCAGCCCTGCCCACCCCTGGTCTTGGGGAAGAAGATTTTTAAGTCCCTTTCTGTCACCAGTGATTCAGCCAGGGACCTGAGACAAGGCATCCTGCCATGAGAGTAAGTGATGGGTGCTGGTAACACAGAGAGAATGATTTATTGGCCTTTATTGTAATTTCCCAGCCTCCTCCTGTCACTCTTCCCTGGAGCTGCATAGAATTCTACTCACCACTGGAGTTTCAAAACAGTTGTTTCATGCAGTTCCTACGTGTTTAATAGCTATTCTGGTGGCAAGACTGACTCCTAGAACTGCTTACTCTGCCATATTCCCACATCCCCTCACATTCCCTATATATTCTATTAATATTTTTTCATATTTTGTTTTTTTTGCAAAGGCCCTATGCCATTTAGAAATCTTTTTAAATATTTTACACTAGAATTTTTTTTCCTACCATACTCATATCTGGAAAATTAGATTTCTTGTTTGCCAAATCATTGTATATACATGGGATCATTTATGAACAAAAGTGCACTTCAAGCTATATTTCTGTATGCACATACCTACGGCACACTTTTTTAACTATATTAAGTAAGCATAGAACTGAACAAGTTACTGAATAACTTACTCTGGTAAATATTTTTAGAACACTTATGAGTATCAATTAAGGATTCTGAAATAAAATATTAGCAAAGCAGAATCTGGCACACATGCAAAAAAAAGCACCAAGATTAAGTGTTTTTATTCCAGAAGTGCAGTGGTATTTAATGAATAATGTAGTCATTGTTACAAATTGCTATATAAAGAGTTCAAAGAGGTAAGTCATATAATCACCTGCTTAAATAGCAAATTTGCCCGCCATGTAAATTTTCATAATAGAGTCAAAAAATGTATGTTTCCTTCCCTCCTCAGAAGTTATCTTGATCCAAAGCTATCAGAAATCCTAATAGAATTAATGTGTGAAATTTAGGAAATGGCATTGATGAGCATGATTTCTACTGTTCTGTTTATACCAGTCAATAAAACTAAACATTTAAAGAAATAAATATCAGAAATTTGAAAACATATTTTCAGTAGATTTGGTTCTATATTTTCCTGGGAAATATTGGAGAATGAATAGAAGTCTAAATGAAACGGGAAGAAAATTTAAGAAGGTGATTATTTGTAAAATTATTACAAAATATCAATAACTCTTCTAGATAGTGTTAACATTCCCAAATAAATGAAAGACAATTTTAAGTTTAATTATTTTAAAAGCACAGAAAGTACACTAAATAAATCTAAAAAATAAGTGGAATGGATTTGTATGAATAAATTAATCCTGTGAGAGCTATATAAAAGAAGAATTAAATAAATGGTGGAAGAATGCCTTCTATTTGAAATGTGTCAAATTTTGTTTATCATATTTTTATTGTAAAATATAACATATATACATAGCAGTGATAACTTTCTAAGTGAAATTTAGCAAGTAGTTAGAGAACAAATTTCCAAGAATATTATAGGTTACAGTTATACAGTTTCAGCTATTTCCTTACTGTGAAATTATATATATATATATATATATATATACACAAAACATGGTAATATCTTTCAAAGTATTAAATTTCCTATATAACAAATAGTTATATAAGAAGTTTCCAAAGTTGTTATGAGTTATATCACCATATTTTCACAGATTTCCTTATCATGAAATAGAACACATACACAAAAAGGTGATAGCTTTCAAATTACAATTTTACAAGTAGCTATGGAATAAATTTCAAAGGTTGCTATGTGGTATAGTTCCAACATTTCAATTCTTTCCTTCTAGCTATTCTAATACCCCAGCAACTAAGAAAAAGAAAATTATATACAGATTCAGTATTCGTAAAAGTTGGTTCACTTACATCTTGTCTGTTTCTATCCCTTCTTCTAGTTTAATCACTCTCCTGATCTTCAGGGAAGTCTAAGCAGTGACCACCCCAAGTTGTTCATGTTAAAATTGGGTGTCAACTTTATGAGTAAAGGGGATACATCTAGCTGATGTTCTTGAAGAGGCTATTTTTTGGTTTGGGGACTTAGCTGGCATATGAGTTCTCTGAAGAATTTAAGTTTCTGAAGAATAAGCTTAGTGAGTGAAACCTTTATAAAGTCTCAGGTAGGGATCTGGGTATTCTTTCAGGTTTGGGGGGCTACTGTTGATTTGGACTTATCATACTGTGATCATTTGGCATATCTAAGTGAGGCTTGCATAGGAGTAACCTCCAGGACAGCCTCCTGAATCTATTTGATTACTCTTAGACACTGAAACTGTATTTTATTACTTTTTTTCCCCTATTTTGGTCAAAAAGGCATTCCCAATCCATTGATGCCAGGGTCAGGCTCATTTGCTGAATCCACGTCCCAGGGATTTAAACATTGTTAAGTTTAAATGCCTCTCAAATGACCCAGTGTTTTTTGAAAAATAAAAATGCTTAAATAAAAAAGGAATGATGGATTTGGACTCAAGAAAATTGGAGGAGGAGGCAGTGAGAAACATAGGTGGGGAGGGGTTGTCGGAAGAATACAAACTTCAAATTTCTCTTTGTGCTCCAGTAGTCTGAGAGACCAATGATATACAACTCAGCTCAGAGATTCACTTTGAAATATATGTGTTATTTGAGAAAAATCTCTAACATATTTTTTAAAATGAGAAAACTAAGGTCTACCTCAGGTAAAGTAGTAGGATCTATTTGGATTAATTAAAAGAAAAGGCATACTTTCAATTAGGACAAACTGAAATATTTAAAATCCTGCATAAAATATAAAAGGCAGCTTTATAACTCCGTTTTGGATTACAAAAAATAAAAATCAATCTACACAACAAACTAAGGTAAAACAGGAATTCAGAGGCGCATGATTCTGCCAAAATTTAACCTGTTTTCTTGAAGGATTCACAGTATGTGACAGGGGCAGGGGATAGGAAAGTGTAAAGGCTGGCCAGAGACCCCTCCTTCTCCTACTACCACTTGCACATAATGCTAGAATTCCAGGATCTGCTCTCAGTGTTACAAATGAATTCTATTTCACAAAAGTGTAAGCAAGAAAATTGGCCTGTTTTGAGTTTGGTGCCATGGGGGCAGGTTAAAAAAGGCATCTCTGGGATTTCCTAACAGCAGGCTGCCCTCTGGTGAACTTGTGGTTGAAATTCAAATTAGAATGCCTTTTTGAGGGAAACTTTGACTCTGGCTTATAAGCTTCCCACAATAAAATTCTAAGGTAAATGAGCAGCTCCTGTTCACAAGTCTTCATGACTGAAATTTTGCAAACTACAGAGACCAGAAATATTAGCACAATGATTTCATGTATTAGAATAATTGAAGGAAATATAAAATTAAGTTTTAAAATAAGTTTAAAGATGTGAAAGTGAAAAATGAATATGTGAACAAGAAACAAGAACTTAAAAAGAATAATCAGGATTATTTACCAAAGAACTAAAGATAATTTCTTGGAACAAAATAGTCAACAAATGAAATTTAAGGCTCAATGCATAAATTAGATACTAGGTTTGAGGTAGCTGTAGAAAGTAATAGTGACCAAGAAGAGAAATAAGATATCTTTCAGAATTAATTTATGGGAAAAAATAGGAGAGGAAATATGGTACAATGGTTAAGAAATGGAGAAATGAAAAAGATGTTTTGGAATCCAGAGTTGCTCGTCTTTGCATACTTGGTGCTTCCTCTCTCAAATCTTTTTCCATACCTTCAAGCAAGACCCTTTCTGTGCAATTGGACTTGAAAACTAAGCCCTGTGCTTATGTTCTTTTATCCACTTTTCTCAATTATATATTTTTAAGTTTTATCAAAAATAATTTTAGGCTTACCATAAGTTGCAAATGAAGTATAAAGATTTCTTGTATGCCCTGAAGCAATTATTATTATGGGTTTTGTCTAAAGGTGATTTTCTACTTCCATTCCTTCAGCATTTATTAATTGGAATTTCTACTCCTAGAATCCAACTGTAAAAGTTGGGTAAAAGTAGAGAATTTCCACATGAATCAGCAATCCCATTACTAGGTATTTATTCAGAAGATCTGAAAACATGGACATGATTGGACATTTTCCTACTGTTGTTTATAGTGGCATTATTCATGACTGCCAAGAGCAGGAAACACCCCAAATGTCCATCAACAGCTGAGTAGAGAAACAAACTGGTATATACATTTTATGAAATATTACACAGCTGTAAGATGAAATAAAATCATGACACATGCAATAACATGGATGACCCTTGAGGACTTTATGTTGAGTGAAATTCACCAGAAACAAAAGGACAAATACTGTATGTTCTTAGTAATATCAACTAACTATAATGAGAAAACTCTGAGAGCTAAAGTTGAGAACACAGGTTATTAGGAGATAGAAAGAGTGTAGAGATTTGGTATTTGATGATGAAGGAGTACAGGATTTTCAACAGAATTGATTGTAAAGATTCAGAAATGGATAACACAATAGTATGAGATTGTAGCACAATATTTTAAGCATAATGAACAAAGGCAAGAGTATGGTTGAAAGTGGAAGGCTGGGGCATGTATAACACCAGAAGGAAAGATTAGGAGATAAAAACTGGGACTGTATAATTTGATGGAACCCAGAGTGTACAACGATGGTGATTAAATGTAGAAATATAAGAAAGGTTTTACACGAGGGAGAACAAACAAATGCCACCAATGCAAGGTGTTAAAAATGGGTTGGTATATGGAAAAAATGCAATTAATGCAAGCTAGGATCTATGGTGAACAATAACATTGTAGTGATCTTTCGTTAATTTTAACAAAGGCAGTATACCAAAGCTAAATGTTAATAAGAGGGGTATGTAAGGGAGGGGTGTGGGATCCTTGTTCTTTCCCTTTTTTCGTCCTCTCCTTTCTTTGAGGAAGAAATGTTCTCATACACATTGTAGTGGTAACTGTATAACTGTGTGACTACACCAAGACCCATTAATTGTATACTTTGGATGGATTGTATAGTGTGTGAATAACACTGTTTAAAATTAAACAGAAAGGTACAAGTGCTAAAGAAGATGTGGAGAGAGTGAGATATACCTATTAACTGTTAGTAGGGAAATAGAATAGTGCAGCCCCTCTGGAGGGCAGTGTGGTGGTTCCACAGGAGGCTAAGGGTCCAGTTGCCGCATGATTCTGCAACCCTGTTATTAGGTATATTCTTGGAATAACTGACAGCAGGGACATGAAGAGACATTTGCACACTGGTGTTTATGGAGGCATTATTCACAATTTACAATGGATGGAGGTGGCCTAAGCGCACATAAATGGATGAACAGAAGGGCTAACTGTGGTGTATACATATGATAGAAACTCAGTGGTTGCAAGCAGGAATGAAGTTGTGTGGCATGCAACTAGGTGAGTGAATCTTGAGGACATTATGTTGAATGAAATAAGCCAGAAACAAAAGGACAAATATTGTATGGTCTCACTGATATAAAGTAACTATAATGAACAAATTCTGAAAATTGAATTCAAAAGCATAGGTTATCAGGGGATAGAATTTGGGTAGAAATTGGGCAATTGATGATTAGGAGTACAGAATGTTCAAATGAGGCTCAATGTAAAGGTTCCTAGACTGTAAGCTCTTATAGCAGTCACATCTATTCCTGAGTTTTAACTGTTATCTCTAAATTCTGAGATGCTGTGCTCTTGGTGTATAGCCTGATATCTCCCTTGAACGTCAGGTATCTGTGTGACACCTGTGACTCACAGTTAGCGTTCTCCAGCTCTGAAAGTCAGCATTACCCCACAAAACAACACTTAAAGGAGATGAAAAATAAATCAGACTTCAGTTAGAATTATGAATGAAATGGATCTGGTTTGGACTAAGGTGAATCAGAATACAAAGTAAAGGATGGTATTTTTCTTTATTTTAAAATTTCAATTTTTGTGTGAGACCAAAGGAAGAGATGTTTATTCGGTCCAAAATTTAAATTTTCTGTGGCACATTATCTAACTGTCTGGGCAGTTTATTCAAACAACCTAATATAGGGAACCTAGAATAGGAAAAGAAATCTTGTTATTCTGTACAGGTTAATGCAATACCCTGATACATACCAGAGTATTTGGGGCAGAAAATAAAAAAAGTATTTGCAAAGTCCCCTTGAGGAACTAGGGGAAATTTGGAAGTATTAAACTTCCCAACCTGAGGAATTGTTGATATTCCCTCAAGCATTAGGGACTCCTGATTTAATAGGCCAAACCCTCAATCTTGGAGCTTGACCATATGAAACTTATTTTCATAACCATGCCTAAGAATTCCTCCTAAAGAAAACCTCTTTTTGCTTAGATGTTGCCTCTCTCTCTCAGCCAATTCTGCAAATAAACTCAATACCATAAGGTCAACATCATTTTCCCGGATGATGAAGTTAAAATGGTCATTGCCCAGATATCCCTAAAGATTGAAAGGATGATTAACTGAAAGGGAGGAGGTGTAACTAGAAGTTAGGATTTAACAAAGGATTATGACTACTGACTCATTATATAGATATTTCTTTTTAGTTTCTAATGTTTTGGAAGAGCTAGAAGGAAATACTGGAAATTGTTGCGCTCTAACCCAGTAGCCATGAGCTTTGATAATGATTGTATAGCTCTATAGCAAAAAAAGGAAAAAAAAGAAAAAAAGTCAATCTCCTGTGTTTGTATGGATTTACTTCTGGATGTTTTATTCTGTTTCATTGATCCATGAATCTTTCTCTGACAATACTACACTGCTGTCTTAGTTAACTTGTCTTTATTGTAAGTCTTAAAATTGGGCAGAATGCAATACTAGAGGTCAATAAGTGGGGGAATAATGGGTATGGTATGCTTGGGGTTTTCTTTTTTTCTTTTTATTTCTTTTTCTGGAGTAATGCAAATGTTTTAAAATTGATCATGGTGATGAATGCACAATTATGTGATGATACTGTGAACCATTGACTGTATAGTTCAGATGGATTGTAGCATGTGTGAATATATCTCAATAAAATAATATTTTTAAAAGTTGAAATGAGGGAAAAATAAAAAGAAAATAACTAAAAACAGTTTATCTCAGGCCTAATTTTTAAAATAATAATATGATTTTGTAAATGAATATGCAATAGCTCATGCAATTCTTGACATTTACTATCTTTCTTGACAGTCAGTATCAGCTTTAATAAATGTACCAGGATGTTTCTCAAAAAAAAAGAGGGGGGGCATAATGCTTTTGTATCTATTGAATTTAAAATAAATGACTACAAAAATATATTTCCCTAGTAATCCCAAGGCTAAATAAACACATGATCAAAGTTCCTAAATATACTACTTTAATATTGATGAATTTTTACTTAATGACCTTGCTAGCTATGCTCATTCTATAAAGAGTCTCCACATTCATCTCACAGGAGCACCAATAGCCACATTCTCTTTCCAATTTGTTCAGAAGCTTCCCAACAGGACTAGAGGTTACACCGACCTTCTGTGGAATCTGGACAAGGGCAGTGGCAATAAGACTGGACTTTTCTTCTGTGAGGTTTTGACCATTGATCCAAAGAAAACCCCATAACACCACCTTCTCCTGAGCTCTGAACAAATTCTTCTATTTCATGCAGAGGAAAATATATCTTTATTACAAAGGTGCAGAATCACAGGAAAAGTAAATGTAAAGTTCACCTACATTTCTTAAAGAATCAAGCAAAATGTAAGAGACATTATTAGACTGACTTTCTGATAAGAGAAGCATCTATTCTCCTTAGGAAAAAATATCAGATACATATGGCTTAAAAATATACACAGTGATTACTAAGAAAGATATTAAATCAAATCATTATACAAAAGTAATAGGTGAAAATGGGATAGCTCTTTTTCTAGTTGATGGACACTGTTTATCCCTGTTTATCCCCAGGTATAAATACACCAAACAACTGAGTTGTTTGCAAACTTATAAAAATATTCCTTGAGAGGGAGCCCAAGGAAGGGATCTGAAGTGGGCTTCTGGAATTAATAGCAAGCTATTTTTCATACAATGCATTATTATTAAACTGATCATCTTTCTTTTTAGACAGGGCTTCAGGATATTTTTCTCAAGTTTATATATTCTCTGAATAATTGAACTAAGAAGAAAAGTGCTAAAAATGGAGATTTTGTAATATGTTTTAAAAGAGGATAATACAGTTAATGCTGCTAGAATCATTTTTAGAAAATGAGACAGTGCTTGTCTGTCATCCTGATGTATGAAACTCACACCTGAGTGGGACACTGGCTGCATGCATTTAATAAGAGACTTAGCCCAGTATTGACATGTAATTCACTTTTCAATTAAGTTCCTTGTGTGACCACTTGTACTTTTGCAAGTCTGGCATTGAAGCCTTTCGGTTTGGAGTCATTCACATCATAATCCATGTGAATGCCATCCTCTATATATGTGTTACACATTCCCTGTGCAACTGTTTGTAGCACCTCTGGAATCACCATGTTTCTCAGATTGTCACTAAAACTATTGGAACAGGTTAATATACGAGGTAAAGTAGACTGCCATTTTTCAGCTTGGGCAATTTTAGGGGAAATATGTCTGAAATTTCAGAAATTTTTGTTTTACTATTTTGAGTCATCTATCCCAAACTCTTGTTTTTGTGTGTGTTTCTGTGTCTGTATACACACAAATATAAAGTTATATGTATAAGCAGATTTGTCTTGTGTTCTTCATTTCACTGTACTCCATTGTAATTTTTGTTCTGTGTATTCAGTGACTGACAATTCATTCAAAACTGTTATAAACTATGATTAGTATTCAGACTGCACAAAGTTCTGTATCAATAGGTAAGTTGAATTAGGACAGGAACAATTTTATCCCTCTTGTATCACTTATCTGAGTGGGTTTTGGGAAATCAGAGATTAGTGTGGTGTGTTTCTGTGTATTGGGAGGTGGTGGGAGGGGGCAGTGGGGGCAGAAAGCAAAGCACTGTAGTGTGAAATGAGATGCTCTAGAGAGCCAGGATTAATGTCACCTTTCTTTCTCTAACTCTAGTTTGATAGTGGCTCATTATCTCCTATAATACCAATTCTCAATTGATCTTGGTTTGCAGCTAAAAAATTCACTGGTAGAAAAAGGATATTCAGACCTATAATGAAATTTCATATGTCAATACATATATGATCATAAAAAGAATTCAAGAAATCTCCTGGTCACACCATTTATTTTAGCAACCTTCCTGAAGAGTTTTTCTTTATTTTCCCACAACCCAAGTAAATAGGGGTCTGTATTCTCATTACCCATTGATAACGACAGTACTTACCATGCTTATTTATTACTCTCTTTGATTCTCAATAGTGTCACCAATATTCCTGGCACTCTACATTTATACTTTAGTGAATGGTGTACAATTTTGTTTTTTACTACAAAAGCCATGCTGATAAAAATCAATCATTTGGGTCTCTCATTTCTATAAGTTCAACCTTATGCTAATGAATCTCAATCTATTTCTATTGTCCTCTGCTGAGATTGAGATCTTGTACTACCCAAATGATTTCTAGAAAACTCCACCTGAAAATTGGATTGTCACCTCACAGTGATTAGGTTCTTAATGAACTCATCATCCTCAACTAAAATACGTTTTTCCACCAAGTGTTTCCTATCTCAGTAAAACCCACTAGTATCCAAGTAAACCCCCACAGTGGAAATTAAAGTGTCTTCATTGAATCCATATCTGCCCTTAAAACTCACTTCATATTACCAAGTCTGTGGATCTAACTCAAATTTCTTGTGAAACCAACTTTCTTTCTTTCCTACCATGGTAAATATCCATGTTTAGAAGTCTATCATGCTTGTTAGTCTCCTAGTGAGTTCTGTGACTCTAATTTCCTGGACATTTTAAAAAGTCTCTCTCAGCTCCTCTTTGGGCATTTTGTCCTCTCTTAGCTTCTCTGAGCAAACTCTGGGCTAGCATCTCAAGTATCAGCAAGCATCTATCCAGAAGTCTCTCATCTGCTCTGAGCTCCTTCTTCTTGTGAGCTCTTTTATAGGACTCCAATGATTAAGACCAACTCTGAATGTGTGGGTTCCATATCTCCATGGAAATAATTTAATCAAATGTTTCACCCACAGTTGATTGAGTGTTTCTCATGGAAACACTCAATCAAAAGATAATGTCTGCCCTCACAAGACTGCATTAAAGAACATGGATTTTGGGGGGACATATTATATCCAAACTGGCATACCTATCTTAGGTAAAGCTTTGACAGACATGCAGTGTAATCCTCCAACAAGCTCAAAATTAGGTAATTCTGGATGAGGATATTTAAAAACCCCATATGTTCAATTTAGCCAAATTTCAGCTTTCCCTATAATCTCACATAATGTAGTGGGTCTTTCTGCAGGAAATAAAGAATGGTGGGTAAGATAATTAGAATAAAATATAAACACAAAAATTGTGCAACTTTTTTTTAAGATATGAAAGAAAAATAAATTTATATCCTCTAGAAAACTTATGGGTTTTATCTGTAAAAACAAAGGTGCATGAAGAGATTGTGGAAAGATGGTGGAGTAGGAAAATACAAGAATCAGTCCTTCTACTAGAACAACTATTAAATAGACAAGAACTATCTGAGTTAACTATTTCAAAATTCTGGAGTATAGTAGAATACTGTACAGCATCCAAAATAGAGTGGGAGGAAGAGGATGGCAAATTGTGATAAATACCAGTAAACTGCTCTCTCCATGAAATGGTTACTCCATTCATTCCCCCACTCTCATGGCAGGCTGCAGTGGAGTCTGGCTCATGGCGTTGAGTTCTATTGCAATAAAGGACATGAAGATCTATATCCCCAAATTCCTGTGTGGGCATGGGTCGACTATTGATTGCTTTTGATTAGTGATTTCAGACTTCTGGAGACTCAGCTCTGAGGATGGCACTTATTCCAATCCGTCTTGGACAAAGGCAACAGAGTAAGCTTTCTTAGAGCTGTGGATGACAGTTGAAGGGTTTCATAAACTAGGCAGATGAAGAAAGCACAACTTTGGGTAACTGTGGAAGAAGATCCTGGAACCCTAGTTGACCCCTCCCTGATATCCTCTCTGGAAAGTTTTGAGGTGACTGAAGTTCACTTTGTGGGTCTCTTGCCTTGTTCCAGCTGGGAAAGACTGACTTGGAATATTCCTTTGAAGCTAGCCTATCCTCCCAGAATATGCCCTGTTAGGCAAAAGCAGTGTGAAACACTGAAGGCAATATAAAAATCTAGGTTCAGCAGTGGAACACCCAGGAGAGGGCACAAGACTGTCTCCTCATTCCACATCCATCAGTTGGAAGACCAAATATTTTTTTTCATTCATTTTTAAAGAGATATATTCACATGCCATGCAGTCATACAAAACAAAGCATACATTCAGTTGTTTACACTACCATTATATAGTCGTGCATTCATCACTAAAATGAATTTTTGACATTTTCATTACCACACACACAAAAATAATAAGAATAAAAATTAGAGTGAAAACGAACAATTAAAGTAAAAAAGAACACTGGGTGCCTTTTTTTTCCTTCCCCCATTTTTCTACTCATCCATCCATAAACTAGACAAAGGGAAGTATGGTCCATATGGCTTTCCCAATCACGTTGTCACCCCTCATAAGCTACATTTTTATACAATCATGGAAGAGTAAGTATGTTTAAGTTGTCAATTCTACCCAATTTGATTTACAGATTCAATGCAATCCTGATCAAAATTCTAGCAACCTTCTTTGCACAAATGGAAAAGTAAATCATCAAATTTATATGAAAGGTAAAAGACCACAAATAGTCAAAGCCATATTGGAGAAGAACAAAATTGGAGGGCTCACACTTCCTGGTCTTCAAACTTACTACACATCTGACTGATCAAAACAGCATGGCACTGGCACAGGTATCAAGGGACTTGAATTGACAGCTCAGAAATCAACACTTCATGGCCAATTGATTTGTGAAAAAGTGATAAAAATCAATGAATTGGGAAAGAATAGTCTCTTCAAAAAATGGTGCTGCAAAAACTGGATCTCCATTTGCAAAAGAAAGAAGAGGTTCCCTACCCCAGATCAAATGCAAAATCAACTCAAAATTGCTCAAAGACCTAAATATAAGAGCCAGAACTACCAAACTCATAGAAGAAAACCCAGGGAAGCATCTTGAGGGCTTTGAGTTAGGCAACAGTTTCTTAAATTTTATGCCCAAAGCAAAAGCAACAAAAGAAATGGGACCTCATCAAAATTAAAAACTTTTGTGCTTCAAAGTGTTTTTATTTATCAAGAAAGTAAAAAACCAACCTTTATAATGGAAGAAAATATTTGGAATCAACATATCCAATAAGAGTTTAATATCCAGAAATAAAAAAAGATTCTTCAAGTCAACACCAAAAAAGACAAATAACCCAATTTAAAAATGGGCAAAAGACTTTAATAGGCATTTCTCTAAAGTAGATGTATAAATGATGAAAAAGCACATGAAAAGTGGCTCAATATCATTAGTCATTATGAAAATGCAAATCAAAACTACAATGAGATGTCATTTCATATCCCACTAGAAAGACTACTATTAAAAAAACAGAAAATTACAACTGTTGAGGAGGATGTGTAGAAATTGGAAAAGTCATTCATTGCCAGTGGGAATGTAAAATGGTGCAGCACTGTGGAAGACAGTTTGGTGGTTCCTCAGAAAGCTAAGTATAGAACTACCATATGACCTGGCTATCCCACTATGCAGTATATACCCAGAAGAATTTAAAGCAGGCTATTTAACAGATATTTGCACACCAATGCTCACTGCAGAATCATTCAAAATATCCAAAAGGTGGAAGGGACCCAAGTGTCCATCAACCAATGAATGGTTAAATATATGATACATTCATACAATGGAATATTATTCAGTCATAAAAAGGAATGAAGTCCTGATGCATGCAACAACATGGATGAACCTTGAAGCTATCATGCTGACTGAAATAAGCCAGACACAAAAGTATAAATATTGAATGGCATCAATATGGTGATATAAGACATCCTCTGGAAACTTCCCTCAGAATCATCAAATAAAATGACAAATCCCACTTGCTTGGACATCTGGAGTATCATAAAGTCTGGAGAAGGACTTCCCAAATGCTGAATTGAAGAAAACAGAAAAACAAACACAAAAATCAGGTAGGAAATCTGCAATCTGGATGTGCCAGTCCAGCCACTCCTCCTCACTTGGTTCCACTCAGGTTGAGTCACACAGAAGCAGCATGTCCTGGGTCCCTCCTGCCACAGATGCAAACCATAGAACCACTCACAGCAATGATTTAGAACCCCATACATATCCATACATATCCCCATGCCGGCATGGGGACCCAAGTTCACAAAAACCCACGGTGGAATACAAGCACCAAAGGAGTACCACACACAAAAGAGCCCTCAAGGAGAAAAGAGATCATGGCAGGACTGTTGGGAAGAGGTACACACACTCAGGTTATTCCCTGATTTCAGAACCATATGAATGCAAAACAGACCTTTCTGGATTGACCCCATCTGGCTCCTTGTGTTGGGATATAGTAATGGGAAAGAAACCACAGGCAGAAAAACTTCACAGAAAAAGTAAAAAGGTGGGGAAGGGGACTAAACTGCTGTAAGATAGGATGGGTCTCTGAACTGAAAAGGGTAATGGAAAGAGAACTCTGAGTGAGCGGAATAATTTAAACAAATCATAGGGTCTGGACAAAAATGGATCAACATTCCTGGAGAAGGAACAGTGGAAAGGAAGTTTTCTCCTGGAAGTGAAACAATTGCATGCAAAAAGGGTAGTCTTAAAAATTGCACTGCATATCCAGGGCAAGAATCATATGGACAAGGGCTGAGAAATCTGAACAGCTAAACATGGTGTGATGATTAGGTTCATGTGTCAACTCGGCCAGGTGATGGTGTGTAGTTGCTTGGTTATGCAAGTAATGGCCTGATTGTTACTGTGAGAACAGTTTATGGACTTAAATCCTGAGTAAGTTGACTGCATTTATGGCTGATTACATCTACAATTAACTGAGGAGATTCCCATCAGCAATGAGAGAAGTCTCATCCAATCAGTTTAAGGATTTAAAAGAAGAAGTGGATGTTTTCAGCAGTCGAAAGAGTGAATTTCCATTTCTATTTTGATCCAGTGAGCTTATTCTGGAGTATTCATTGAGGACCATAATTGAAGTTCCCAGCTTGTAGCCTGCCCTACAAAATTTGGACTTGTGCAGCCCCACAGTCACATGAGACACTTCTTATAAACATCTCATAATATGCATGGATATCTCCTGTCAGTTCTTTTTCCATAGGGGAAAAGGATTAAGCACATAGGATACTCTAAAAGTCCAGAATAATTTGGACCAAGCATTAAAGAAGAGCTTGAACACAAAGCCAATCAAAAATAAAACCCTAGGCAAGAGGTAGACACTGACATTCAGAGTTATTATATGAATAATATCATATAACTCATATCATAAATTAACACATCAGCAAAATATTACAAGTCATAGTAAAAAACAAAGATATGGCACAGTCCAGGGAACAAATTAAAACTTCAGAGGAAAAACAGAATTTGGAACAATTAAACAAAGATGTTCAAACAAATCTGCTAAATCAATTCAAGGAGATGAAAGAAATGTGGATTGAAATAAGATAATGGTGGTTATAGAACTAATGGATATTAAGAAGACAATAGATGAGCATAAAGAAGAGTTTGAAAGTTTAAAAAGATGCAAATGGAAATTATGGGGATGAAAGGCACAATAATGGAGATTAAAAATACACTAGAACCTCTTTGTTGCTCAGATGTGTCCCTCTCTCTCTCTAACTGAGCCACCTCTACAGGTGAACTCGCTGCCCTCCCCCCTACGTGGGACCCGACTCCCAGGGTTGTAAATCTCCGTGGCAATGCAGAATGTGATGCCCGGGGATGAATGTGGACCCAGCATCGTGGGACTGAGAGTATCTTCTTGACCAAAAGGGGGATGCAAAATGAGACGAAATAGTTTCAGTGGCTGAGATTTCAAATGGAGTCGAGAGGTCACTCTGGTGGACATTCTTATGCACTATATAGATAGCACCTCTTAGGTTTTAATGTATTGGAATAGCTAGAAGTAAATAACTGAAACTGCCAAACTCCAACCCAGCAGTCTGGACTCCTGAAGATGATTATATAATAATGTAGATTACAAGGGCTGACAGTGTGATTGTGAAGACCTTGTGGATTACACCCCCTTTATCTAGTGTATGGATAAGTAGAAAAATGGGGATAAAAACTAAAGGACAAATGGGGTGGGATGGGGGTATGATTTGGGTGTTCTTTTTTCACTTTTATTTTTTATTCTTGCTCTGGTTCTTTCTGATGTAAGGAAAATGTTCAGAGATAGATTGTGGTAATGAACGCATAACTTTGCTATCATACTGTGGACAGTGGATTGTATACCATGGATGATTGTATGGTGTGTGAATGTATTTCAATAAAACTGAATTTAAAAAAAAAAAGAGAGACTACAAAGTTGAAAACCTTGATCCTGTTAAGTTTCAAAAATCAGTGTAATATGATGATAATCTGATCAATTGATTGTATACTCTGGATGATTTTATGGTGTGTGAATAAATCTTAATAAAAAAATAAAAATAAATAAATAAATAAATAAAAACACCAATCAATTGGTATAGCCTTTTCAGGCAAAAAAAAAAAAAAAAAAAAAAAAATTACACTAGAGGCATGAAACAGCCAATTGAACAGGAAAAATAGTCAATGAAATAGAACAGGACAATTGAAAACATATCGTCAGAAGAAAACATATCGTCAGAAGAACAGATTGAGTAAAGAATAGAAAAAATTGAGTAGATTCTCAGGGAATTGAGTGATAGCATAAAGTATACAAGTATCTCCATCATAGGTGTCCCAGAAGGAGAATAGAAGGAAAAAAAGGCAGAGAGAATATCTGAAGAAATAATGGCTCAAAATTTCCCAAATCTTATTGAAGACATAAATATACATGTCCAAGAAGCTCAATGTACTATAAACAGAAAACCCTAGAAGAGCCACTCCAAGACATATACTAATCAGAATGTCCAATGACAAAGGCAAAGAGAGAATTCTGAAAGCAGCAACAGAAAAGTGATTTGTCACATACCAGGGATCCTCAGTAGCACTAATTGCTGTTTTCTCCTCAGAAACCATGGAGGTGACTAGGCAGTGATATGATATATTTAAGGTGCTGAAAAAGAAAACCTGCCAGCCCCAAATTCTTTATCCCAAAAAGCTGTCCTCCAGAAATATCTGAAAGTTTAAAATATTCACAGATAAACAGAAACTGAAAAGAGTGTATCAACAAAAGACCTGCCCTAAAAGAATTACTAAAGGGAGTTCTGCAGGTTGAAAAGAATAGAAAAGAGAGAGTGGTCTGAGGCAGTGTAAAGAAGTGAAGATCTTCAGTAAAGGTGGCTGAAGTCATACTGCCTTTAGATTGATAACACTGAATCTTAATGGATTAAACTCCCTACTCAAAAAATACAGATTGGAAGAATGAATAAAACAACACTATCCAACTTCATGTTGTTAACAAGACTCACCTTAGACCCAAAGACAGAAACAGGCTGAAAGTGAAAGGATGGAAAAAGATAATCCATGCAAATAGTAATCAAAAAAGAGCTGGGATAGATATACTAATATTGGAGAAAATAGACTCTAAGTTGAAAGTCAAAAGCTGTTATAAGAGACAAAGAAGGACAGTATATATTAATAAAAGGAACAATCCACCAAGAAGAAATAAAAATCATAAGTATTTATGCATGTAAAGGCAGTGCCACAAAACACATGGGGCAAGCACTGGAAACACTGAAGAGAGAAACAGACACCTTTATAGTAATTGCTGGAGATTTCAGTACATGACTCATCAATAAGTAGACCATCTAGATAGAAGATCAGTAAGGAAACAGAGAACATGAACAATATGATAAACGAACTAGACTAACAGACATACAGAATATTACACCCCTAAACAGCAGGATATAGATTCTTCTCAGGTGTACATGGATTGTTCTCTAGAATAGACTACATTTTGGGTCACAAAACAAGTCTTGATAAATTTAAAAAGACTGAAATTTTATAAACTGTCTTCTCTGACCACAGTGGAATGAAGCTGGAAATCAATAACAGGCATAGAACTGGAAAATGAACAAATATATAGAAGTTAAACAACACGCTCTTAAATGATCAATGGACCAAAGAAGAAATTTCAAGGGAGATCAGTAAATAACTTGAGATGAATGAAAATGAGAACACATATCAAAACTAATAGAATGCAGTGAAGACAGTGCCTAGAGGGAAATTTATAGCCCTAAGGGCTTACATTAAAAAAGAAGAAAGAGCTTCAATCAAAGACCTAACTGCACACCTGGAGGAACTAGAAAAACAAGAAGAAATTAAACCCAAAGCACGCAGTGGTAAAGAAGTGTCAAAACTGAAAGCAGAAATAAATGAAAAAGAATATCACATTGGAGAGGATTAACAAAAATAAAAGGTGGTACTTTGAAAATATCATAAAAATGGCAAACCTTTAGCTAGACTGAAAGAGAAAAAAGAGGCACTCCTATTTCACATGATATATAAAAATTAACTGAACGTGGATCAAGAATCAGATTTAAGAACCAGGATTAGCAAACATGTAGAAGAAAACATAGGGAAGCATCTTCAGGACCTTGTGTTAGGCAATGGGTTTTTAGATCTTACACTAAAAGCACAAGCAACAAAAGAAAAAAATAAATAAATGGGATCTAATCAAAATTAAAAGCTTTTGGTCATCAAATTACTTCATCAAGAAAATGAAAAGACAACCTACAGAATGGGAGAAAATATTTGGACAACACAACTCTATAAAGGGTTTAATTTTCAGAATCTGTAAAGAAATCGTACAACTCAACAATATTAAGTCAACCCAATAAAAAAACTAGCCAACAGACTTTCAAAGAAGATGACCAAAAAGCAAGTGAAAATATGTCTAACCTCTTTAGTCAACCGGGAATGGCAATTCAAAACCACAATGAAATACCATTTCATACCTACTAGAATGGTTACCATTAAAAAAAAAATGAAAAATGCCAAATGTTAGAGGGGGTGTGGAGAAACAGGAACACTCATACATTTTTGGTAGGAATATAAGATCGTGTAGCCACTGTAGAAGACAGTTTGGCAATTCGCCAGAAAGTTAAGTGTAGAATTACCATATGACCTGACAATTCCACTTCTAAGTATATATGCAAAAGAATTGAAAGCAAGAACTTGAATAGTTATTTGCACACTGACATTCTTAAGAGCATTACTAACAATTGCCCAGGATGGAAGCAAGCCAAGTGTCCATCAACACATGAATTGAGACACAAGATGTGATATATACATGCAATGGAATATTATGCAGTCATGAACTTTGAAGACATCATGTTGAGTGAAATAAGCCAGGCACAAAAGGACAAATATGGTATGATCCCATTGACATGAAACAATTAGAATAAGCAAATTCATAGACTAGAATACAGGTTACCAGGGGCTGTGGAGGTTTAGTGATGGAGGCGTTAAAGCTAAATTGGTACAGAATTTCTTTTGGGGTGATGGAAAAGTTGTGGTAATCGATGATGGTGATGGTTGCTCAACATTTTGAATGTAATTAACACCAATGAATCATATAGCTGAATGTGGTTAAAGAGGGAAATTTTATATTGTATATATGTAACTAAAATAAAAATTCTAATACAAAAAAAGAGAGTACCTTCAGCAAAAGAAATGCTGCTAAAGATAATGAGGTTCATAATTTGCTATAGATCCTATAAACTACATTTAGCCCACAATATTTACACATTAAAAAGTCTGTACTTTTCCTCTATTTCTGCATAATATGACAGGTTCATTCAGTCCTTTGCCCTAGTAAAGTATTGTTTGAAACTAAAGAAGCATTCATGATTTTCTGAATAAAAAGAAAATGGAAAGCTGCTTTAGTGAAGATAAAGATGTAGAAAATATATATTTTATATATATTCTAAATATATTTCTATATAGTCTCTTCAGATTTGCTGTTCTTTGGCAGCCATAACACCTTATAGAAAGCCAATCAATATAGCAATGGCAAAACAATTCTCAAACTTCCCTCTTCATTTTTCTTAAATACCTTTATTGCTTGCTAGCTACTGCAAAGACAATTATATGTCATTCTTAGATTTATCAATGAACTGGCAACCACAGTTATTTCAAGGGATGGCCTTCAGTTCTGAAAAATAAACAAGTAAACATAAAAGCTGATTGATGTTTCCAAGGCAGAGATTACACAGATCTTGTGACACTTCACTAGCTGAGCTACAGTCTTTCTTCCTATCCTTGGCTACATTCAATTCCTGGAACCCACGACAACTGTGCAGCCATGACAAGAAAGGGCTCCATGGACAGAAAACATGTTATTCTATAAGGATTGATCTTGGAAGCTTTTAGTTATATCATAAATCATGTTTGAAATCCTTTATTATGACTTTATCAAATCTATGTAGAGGAAAATTCTCCCTAAATATTTTGGGGAGGAAAACTAGGTAAGATAAAACTAGGTAATTCTCCCTAAATATTTTGGGTAGTAAAACAAGGTAAGAAGGAGAAAGGAAGTCTCTTATCTTAGAATCATAAACCAACAAAAAAGTCTCTATTAAGAGGTATGACATTATTTATATTAAAAAGCACTCAAAATGAAATCAAGCTAGATTATGGTAAAGGAAAAAAAACATGAAAGTTTTCAAGTTTTAGATGTGCTTTGTGCCACTAAAGATAGATCTCTGTTTCATAAAGCAGCTTAAGGACTTCTTAGATATGCAAATTTGGCCCCAGAATCTTCTTTGGAGTAGTGGCTGCTGAGATCTCAATTTAGTATGCCAGAAAACAGAATGGACAGATATTTATCTTTCAATGGCACCCAAGTCAAAAGGGAGATGCCTAAAAGCATGACAAAAGGCAGAGGGCAGTGTAAAAAACATACTGTAGCATGCAAAATCTGATGCCTTTTGTTCAGAGATATTTAGAAACAGGAAAGTTTACTATATTATTTTAAATTATTTGCTATTTTGTGCTATAATGCAATCCAACATTGTTTATGGACTGTGAAATGAAGATCCTCTCAGATCTTAAGGATATTAGTAATGAACTTTGGTAGATTTTAGACAGAATGACATTTTAGTTCAGTATTATTGAAAGTAAAGGATTAAGCAGAACAAGAAAGATGGAAATTAGGAAACCAGAAGTAAATATATATAATATATATTAAATATATAATAATGGGAGATTAGGGTGAAAAGACAGGGTTAATCAGTGGTCTTAAGCTGGTAAAACCTCATTACTGAAGAAATGGAGAGCCATCCCAATCTTTTCATCAGAGGATATAATATTGCAATACTTTACTATATTAAGAAAACCCCTGCAGCACAAGGATGGCTGTTGCTGTCCGTACACACTCTTGCTTATTGGAAAATTTCCCTATTTTTCTCTAGTGATGTTTCTGTTTTGTCTTGCCTTCAAGTTTTGTCCTCCATGAGAGCTTTATTCATAATCCCCATGTACCAAAGGATTCACAGTAGTAATGTTATAATTCTGTCTCTTTCATTTATCTCTGAACACGGACTTGAGGTCCAGATCCCTGTCACATTTAACTGAAATCCATTGTGCCTGACATAATCCTGGCAAGCAGGTAGCACTTACTATTTACTGTAAATTATTTACTGTGACATCAATGTAGTGTAAATCCAAATCATATCTAAAGCTAAGAATTGTTTAAGTGGATTCCTTTGCTATTGAATCTGTGAAACAATTTATCATTTTAAAAATCATTGAGTTAAATTAGGTAACACTCTAAATTTCTAATATGAGCTTTTCTTTGTTATGTTATATCTCTGCATAATTTTTAAAGATGTTGGAATGGATGTCTGCCTGAATTGATGAATTAAGATGGCAGGTGGGTGTGTGAAAATGCCAAGCAAAACCACTCTTTTGTAGCAATGGAAACCAATTTAACATAGGTAGAATAAGTAAACCAATGAAGCAAAAAAAATTACTGTTTTTTAATCCCTCAAGCTGCAAAGATTTTTAACGTGCTCACTTAATTTTTCAGGACTTTTTACAACACTCTTCCAAAAGCATCCTAGCAAATTCTTCTGTATGACCAGCCATGGTGAAACAACCCATGTAATATGTTCTTTAATTTTATCCATAATTTAGAGAGGTCTAAGAAGGGCAAGTACACTGTTCTAAGAGGAATGATTTAAAATTGAGAGTAATAATCAGTGAGTCTCAAAAATTCTCAAAAGTTGTTCTGTAACGTTCGTGCAAATTAAAAATGTACCAAATTCAATCTCATTGTTAATATAGTTCACATTTCAGTTCATTGCTGTTGTCACTTACACAATAAACATTATAGGTATAATCTCATTCTGTATGAAAACTCAGTGTACTGAGTTTGTATGTGACAAACAAAATGTCTTCATTATACAACATTTATTTGTGTATTTTTTTTGTTTTGACAACCATCTATTAAGAATAAGCAAGGTATCATACAGAAATGTTTAGATGACATTGAAGTAAGAATAACTACAGCAAAATATTTCTTGCCTCCAATCCCACAATTAGTTATTAATGATGAGTTCATTGGCATCCCTCGTAGAGTTTTACAGTGTAGACAGAATTTTCAAAAGGGATTTCTTTCATCATGCTAGATTTTTCTTACACTTTCGTAACTAGTTTAGAAAGAAAAGTAGAATCTCTTACCCAATGCGTCACTTTAAAACTGATCCCATAACTGATCGTCATATTGCAGGAGCCAGAAGTCAAAGAAAGGGGAAAGCATTAGGTTTTTCATCCTTCCCATAAGGGTCCTCTTGACTCCTAGTCCAGCTATGGACTATGAAGGTGGAGCTGGGAGTCTCCCCATGATATTTCTCCATTGTACTACTCATAGTCAACTTTAGGGTGTATACAAAAGGGATTGTACAAATTGTCTCAATGGTGATCCTGGAATGTCCTTGTTATTTTTCAATTGTGTTCCCAGGTTTATCTTCCTCCCTTCTTTGCTCTGGTGTTTTGTCTCAGCTGGCTTACATTTGTAAACTGTATCAACTGAACTCTTTTGCTATCTGGTTCTTGTGGAGATTTAGCCAATGTTAATAGAATGGTATTTCATCATTTTTCCTCTCTTGGCTCAAGACCTTGTTTTAGGCAATTACTCTTCTATTTCTTGCCATTTAGTCCCTCCTCCACAGGCCAGTTGTCACTAATCTCTGGGAATACTACTTCTTCCCCTCATCTCTTAGCCTAATAGTAATGTCTCTCCCAGTTGCTCATCTCTGGGTGTTGTACCATTTCTTCCTGTTCCCTCAACACTGTCAGGAACTGTATAAGTATTCCCTTAATTACCATCTTCCTATTTGGAACATTGGGAGTGAATTTGTTATCCGCAAAGAATCTCACTTATTCTATTTTGGTATTTAACTTGCTTTGAGAAAGAAACCCCTATAATTAGAGTCTGAGATTGTTCTTATATTTCACTCACTCAGGGGTGCCTTCTTTATTGAGGAAAATAAGACAGTAGTCATCTGTTTAGTCCAGTGGTATCATAATTCCTCAAATTATCTTTGATTACAAAGTGTTATGAAATACTGAGGGGGCTAGTAATGGGAGCTTTATATGATTATTTTGGTTCCAGTGGAAGTCAAGAAGAGATGACTGCTGCTAAGCTGGAACACACAAAAGTATAAATGAAAAGATTATCTTAGAGCCATCAACTCACAACTCATGGAGAGTAATAAAACCTCTATCGAACTTGTAAAATATCTCTTATGACATATAGCTGAAGGAAAATCATAACTAAGAGTGCGACTTCAAATCTATTTGTGGTGGTCAATCATAAGTCTGTTAAATGCAAAAGCTCACAAATTTCACTTAGCTTATATTATGGCAGTGATGGAAACGAATGGAGGCTTTAGACTTAGGAAACTTCAATTAGGTGATCACAGACATGGAGAAAACCTAAAATCCTTGAGCTTCCTTTAAGAAGAGCAGCAGACCCTCCTTTCCTATCTGAAGAAACTAGCTTGGTCTTGTGCAAATATCCTTTAATGTCTTTTGAAATAATAGCACATCAATGGAAGGAAAATTTCAAAATCTGCTTAGAGAGGAGCAAGCTTAGAGAGCAAAGAAAGGCAAGATTTTGACTATCTGATGGAAAGATTTAGAGGCCTATTTCACATGTTTTTAGATCAAACAAACAAAAATATCTTTAACATTGAATCAGGCTAATTAGAAAGAAGGTAACTTTGTCCACAAGTTCAAAGATAATACATCAGTATAAGCCCTAATCATGGCATTATCAGCCAGCTGTTGGATAAATAAAACCGGGACTCAATTGTTAATAAAATTGAAATGTCAGACCTCTTGATATACTATGTGGGAAGGAACCTACAGGTCAGAAATATGGTCAAAATCATCCACAAAGCAAAGTTGTAATCAGTGTTTTAACCAATCAGGTAACCATGTCATTGACCATTCACATTCTCTTTTAGGGTGAAATATATGAACAGCCTGCTATTGTATTTTTTCAACTTTTATCAATATATAGAAAATATATATCCTGTATATTATGATATATATATTCTATTTATCATATATGTGTGTATGTGTGTATTTTGTTCATCACTACAATCTTTAGTTAAGAGAGAAATGATTTCATCTGGGAGCATGGCTGTGATTTACTTGGATTAGAATTTGTTTGTTCTTGAGTATTTTGTTCCCCACTGCAGCAGAACTTCATCAAAGCAGTTACCATCTTTTATGGGCAATTGATCTAAAATACCAAAATTAAACTAGGTTCCTGCCACTATATTATAGACAAACTATCTCTAGCATACAGCAAATTACAAAAGCACCTGTTAATAAACTGTTGCTCAATTATTAAGATAAGAAGTGTAGCAAAAAAAAAAAATAAATGACAGGAGGCAGGGCAAGATGGCAGCATAGAGAGGAGTGGAAGCTAAGTAGTCCCCCTGGAACAACTACAAAAACCAGAAACAACTAGTAAATAATCTAGAATAACTGCGAGGGGACAAACGAGACCATCCACTCATCATACACCAACCTGAATTGGGAGGAATGCCCGAGAATACAGCATAAAATCTCTAAGTAAAACCTGTGGATCCAAGTCGTGAGACACCCTCCCCCATAGCCTGAGCTGCAAAGCCTCGTGGTGCCAGAGAGAAGCTCTCTCCCAACAAGCGAATATAGCTCAGCTGAGCTCCAACTGGGGTTTTAAGTAGCGAGTGTGAACTGCTCACTACAGGTACGCATCTCCAAAAAACAGACAGAGGCTTTGGGTGATGACTGACCTTGGAGAGCCAGAGGGTCACCTTGGACTGGTTCTGAAGGGGACTATCTATTTCTTTTTCGGTTCAGTGGAGAAAGCCCCACTCATATTCAGTTTCCAGGGGTGTGACTCGGGGAAGGGCGGAGACAGCACAAGCAGAGAGCAAGACCACTGAAATGCTAATGACCTCCACCTGGGGGGTCTGTCTTCTCTAGGAGGAAAGGGGTGGGGCCCTTTCCATTCAGAACCAGACCCCAGAGCCTGGGGGAACATGGTCATACCTCCTCACACCAGTCAAGAATTATAGGCTAACAGGCATCACCTGCTGGGCAGAAAAGCACAGTGACCTGAGGCATCAAAGGGTGGAGCAATTTTCTAAGACACACCCACAGGGAAACCAGATACTGAATATTTCTTCCCTCTGGGACCTGAGCCTGTTCTGGTCTGGGAAAACCTGATTTGGATAACCAAGGAAACCATGCCTAGACAACAGAAAATTACAACCTACACTAAGAAAAACAAAGTTATGGCCCAGTCAGAGGAACAAACGTACACCTCAACTGAGATACAGGACTTTAAACTAATGCTAAATCGAATCAAAAAGTTTAGAGAAGATATTGCAAAAGAGATAGAGGCTGTAAAGGAAACACTGGGCATATATACGGCAGAAATCAAAAGTTCAAAAAACAACTAGTAGAATCTATGGAAATGAAAGGCACAACACAAGAGATGAAAGACACAATGGAAACATACAAGAGCAGATCTCAAGAGACAGAAGAAAACACTCAGGAACTGGAGAACAAAACACCTGAAAGCCTACACGCAAAGGAGCAGATGGAGAAAAGAATGAAAAAATATGAGCAATGTCTCCGGGAACTCAAGGATGAAACAAAGTACAATAATGTACGTATCATTGGTGTCCCAGAAGGAGAAGAGAAGGGAAAGGGGGCAGAAGCAATAATGGAGGAAATAATTAATGAAAATTTCCCATCTCTTATGAAAGACATAAAATTACAGATCCAAGAAGCACAGCGTACTCCAAACAGAAGAGATATGAATAGGCCTATGCCAAGACACTTAATAATCAGATTATCAAATGTCAAAGACAAAGAGAGAATCCTGAAAGTAGCAAGAGAAAAGCGATCCATTACATACAAAGGAAGCTTAATAAGACTATGTGCGGATCTCTCAGCAGAAACCATGGAGGCAAGAAGGAAGTGGTGTGATATATTTAAGATACTGAAAGAGCAAAACCACCAACCAAGAATCCTATATCCAGCAAAGCCATCCTTCCAATATGAGAGAGAGCTCAAAATATTTTCTGACAAACAGACAATGAAAGACTTTGTGAACAAGACACCTGCCCTACAGGAAATACTAAAGGGAGCACTACAGGGTGATAGAAGACAGAAGTGTGTGGTTTGGAACACAATTTGGGGAGATGGTAGCACAACAATGTAAGTACACTGAACAAAGATAACTATGAATATGGATGAGAGAGGAAGGTGGGGAGCATGTGAGACACCACAAGAAAGGAGGAAAGAGAAAGACTGGGACTGTGTAACTTGGTGAAATCTAGAGTATTCAACAATTGTGATAAAATGTACAAATATGTTCTTTTATGAGGGAGAACAAGCAAATGTCAACCTTGCAAGGTGTTAAAAATGGGGAGGCATTGGGGGAGGGATGCAATTTAAGGTTATTTTTCCTTTTGCTGCTTCCTAGCTGTCATTTTTTTTTTTTCCTCTTTCTTTTGCCTCTGTACCTTCTTTGACTCTCCCTCCTGCCTTGTGGAAGAAATGTAGATGCCCTTATATAGATAGTGGTGAAGGTGGTGAACACATAAAATAAAAAATGACCATGCAGAGAACCATCGATTATTTTCTTGGGGTGGAATGTATGGTGAGTGAACAAAACCATATTAAAAAAAAAAAATGGGTTGATGACAAAACCTCGAGGGCAATATACTGAGTGAAATAAGCCAGACACATTAGGACAATTATGGTAGGGTCTCACTGATAGGAATTAATTATAACATGTAAACATATAGACATGAAATATAAGGTACCAAGATATAGGATGAGGTTTAAGAATGGGGAGTGGTTGCTTAGTATGAGCAGAATGTTCAACTAGGATGAACTTAAATGTTTGGAAATGAATAGGAGTGTTGGTAGCAAGATGTGAGAATAACTAACAGTATCGAATGGTGTGTAAATGAGGTGGAAAGGGGAAGCTCAGAGTCATATATGATACCAGAAGGAAAGTTGGAGGTCAAAAGATGGGAATGTATAAAACTGAATCCTCTGGTGGGCAATGTCCATGATCAACTGTAGAAATACTAGAAATCGCTTCCATGAACCAGAACAAATGTATGACAATACAATTAGAAGTTAATAATAGAGGGGCATATAGGGAAGAACTATATACCTATTACAAACTATATACTACAGTTAGTAGTATTTCAACATTTTTTCATAAACAGTAACAAATGTACTATACCAATACTAGGAGTCAACAATTGAGGGGGGTTAGTTAGGGATAGGGGAGGATTAGAGTTTCCTTTTCCTTTTTTCTTTTTTCATCTTTCACTTTATTTCTTGTCTGGAGTAATGAAAAGTTTCTAAAAATTGAACAAAAATTAAGTGTGGTGATGGATGCACATCTGTATGAGGGTACCCAGGGGCAGGTGATTGTACACTTTGGATCTTTGGATAATTGTATGGTATCTGAACAATCTCAAAAAAATGAAGAAAAAATAAATAAATGGCATATCATCAGAAGGATTTTGAATGAATAAGTTGGGTCATTCTGCCACTTAGAGAACTCTGAACAG
Source organism: Choloepus didactylus (assembly GCF_015220235.1). Lineage (NCBI taxonomy): Eukaryota > Metazoa > Chordata > Mammalia > Pilosa > Megalonychidae > Choloepus > Choloepus didactylus. The sequence continues at coordinate 73,762,365 of NC_051309.1, forward strand.
TAGAGTTGCTGCCAGAGTTTAAAGAGCAAATAGAATGTTGATAGAATAAATCAGTAAAATTATCAACTCAGCCTCTTGACTCTAGAGACCAGGACTTGAAGAACTGAAAACTTGCCATGTCTTATGGACCTTGGTATTTGGTTTGTGGTGATGAGAGCTTCTTTATCTGAACAGCTACATGAGTGACACAAAGACAAGTCTATTCTCAGCCTTTTTCTATTCTGGTTTATGCTGCAGGACACTGACTAATGAAGATTGTGTCACCCAGGACTTTTCACTACTTGCTTTGGTGAGATTCAGTTGAAGGAGAGAGCTATAAATCAGCAGAACAAGAAGAGAGAAATCAGGTAATATATTACTTGCTCCCTCTCTGCTTTGACCTCATATCTGTGGCAGTACCTGTGTCCCTATGAACCTATCACCTGCCATGTGACATTTCCACATTTCAAGTTCTTATTGGACTCTAAGCATGTTATTTAGTCTCCTTGTCTTTTCTGCACTAGGATTGATAGAGAATTTGTTCTCTTGGCAACTCATCATTCCTTGTTTATTCCTTTGCTATGCAATTTCTAGAAGTAATCGCATCCTAAAACTCTCTTCAGGTGAATAATCTTGGGTAATATTGTTTCCATGCAAGTCCACAAGTGATATGTAAACATTCTTTTCCCTAGCTGTGGGATTTCACTCAGCACTATGGAAAAACATACTGAATTATAGATTGTTAACATCTAATCTTATATTTTCAGACCAGAATTACCCCCTGAGTTCTAGGCATGCTATTTCTACATACAGTTCAAGTAGATATCTAAAATTTAATACATGGCAAAGAGAGCTCTTAATATGCTTGGAGGTACAATGTTAATTGTGTGGTATATACAGAATGTACCACAAGACCAACATGAGTTTGATTCCAGTTGATTTCAAAATGCAATGGGCCTTGAAAGGAAAGGAGAGGACTAGCTATTGAGTGGCAGTTGTCTTGTGTGCAATAGGTGGCCAGCCTCAGAAACCAAAGGAGGTGTCTGAGTGTATGCAGGGCTCAGCTCAAATTTATGGCTGAATTCTAACTACAGTGAACAGGCTGAGGTTAAAGCTAACACAAACAGCTCTTCTCAAAGTACAATAAAACTGATTCAAAATACAATAAAATTAATTTAAAAACCATATCAATACGAATCACTTTATTTTTAATTTAACAAACTTTTCCAGCTTTCATGAAATCTTGTAGAATTTATTTGCATTTTCAGTCACATATACAATCAAGAAGAAATACATTTTCCATCATATAGTTATTTTTATACTGGCAGTAAGTTCCAAATATATCGTATTAAAATGTATAGCTATTTCAGAATTTTCAGTAAGCCATTTAGAGGTCACTTATCTCTTTAAACTATATAAAATGCTAAAATTAAAACTTTATGTCATTAAGATCATATAAGGGTAAACAACTGAAAACTTTAGTAGATATGTTAAATTAATGACAATCTGAATAAATGTAAATATTTCCCTTAGTTTAGAGCTTTATATTTATAAATAAATTATACCATATTCTCAGCCAAGCAGGTCATCCAGTATCTTGTATCCTAAGCAAAACAGATGATTAATTGATGAGTTTACCCTTTTAAATAACAGGACTGGAAAACAATATAATGATGTCATTTTCAGAGTAAATATTTCTTCCTTTCTCACAGAAAAACTTTTGATTATATATATGGTGATAAGAGATTATGAATACAAGTGATTTTTAAATTTAATGTCAACAATTAACTCTAAGTTTTTCAATTGTACTGTTGATTAAAAGATTCATAAAATTAGTAAAATATTTGTATATGTTTTTATAGTTTTTTCTTCCAAAATGATATATTCACCTTTAAAAAAATTGATAATATTCCATCCTTGAGAAAAATTAATGACATTGATTCTCTCTGTTGTTTGAAAGCAATGCCAAGAACTGTCCATTGCATAGAGAGGGCAGATGAGGACATTTGTTGTCTATAGGCAGAAACTTAGGCCATGATATTCTAGATGAGCTTTATTGAAATACCCTGAATCTTTCCCAGTATGATGCCCTATCACATTTATTATCAATTTATACTCTAATCCCAGTAGAAAGTGGCAAGCAGAAAAGCTTGTTTTAATTGAAATAAATTATTAATTTTCTCATAGCAAACTAAAGTTCTATGATGTGTCCCTGATTTGTGTGGTGTAAAAGAACTTGTGAATTTTACTCTTCTGAGTTCCCTGCATCCACTGAATTCAGCTCAGAGTTTGCACTCCCTAGTGGTTAGCATATTGCTAGTCGGTATATCACTTAAGGTTAATGCATACAGAGAAATTAGGGTCTTTTTGCATTATAGGTATGTATGTGACAAATATTATAAAAGTTGTATAAGACAAGGCCCATAGAAATATGGAGGACAAGATTTATCCTTGCTGTGAGATGTACTTTACTGGTTATGTAACTTTTTAATAGGTATAAAGGGGATGGAGAGGGAAAAATATAATCTTAGCAGGTATGTGCACTGAGGACTGAGGAAAAAGTGGAATAAGTAGTTAGAAGCATATATGATAGTTTTTCCAGGAAAAAATTGTGACAAGTAGAACTCCAGTTCCCAGGACTATTCCAAGGCCCAAATGGTGGGAAAAGATCCCATTAAAAAGTTCATAAGCATGTCCTCTAATTTCTCTCTAGTTGAAGAGGGCTGACACAGGATAATGGTAGTCAACATTACTGAGCTGTTTTCTCAGTTTTGAAGATCATGACACTGTGATACTTTTTGCTTTGTATTCACTTGTGTGTTTGTGATGCAAAGGATAATGTCACTTTTAATAGCACCAAGATAAGATGCACAAAAGATTGGTTTAAGCGGCTGCATGTCCATTTACATAGACTTTGAATTTTGAAGATAAGCATCTTCTTAGAAGGAGGGCCTCTAATATAATTGGGAATTGCAGCAGCAAAGTAATGCAGTTAACATCTCCAATTGCAAAAATGTTGTAACAGACAAAGAAGGACACCATATAGTAATAAAAGGGGCAATTCAACAAGAAGAAATAAACAATCATAAATATCTATGTGCCTAATCAAGATGCTCCAAAGTTCTTGAGGCAAACACTGGGAAAATTGAAGGGAGTAATAGATGACTCTACCATTATATGGGGGACTTCAACACACCACTCTCTCCAATAGATAGAACAACTAAACAGAGGATCAATAATGAAACAGAGAATCTAAATAATATGATAAATGAACTGGACCTAAGAGATGTATATAGAACATCACACCCCAAAACAGAAGGATACACATTTCTTTTAAGTGCTCATGGAAAATTCTCAAGGATAGACCATGTGCTGGGGCACAAAACAGGTCTCAATAAATTTAAAAGTTTGAAATTATACAAAGTACTTACTCTGATCATAATGAAATGAAGCTGGAAATCAATAACAAATGGAGAACAGGAAAACACACAAATATATAGAAGTTGAACAACATGTACTTAAACAATCAGTGGGTCGAAGAAAAAATTGCAAGAGGAATCAGTAAATATCTTGAGATGAATGAAAACAAGAACACAACATATCAGAACATTTGCGATGCAGCAAAGACAGTGCTGTGAGGAAATTTATAGCCCTAAATGCCTACATTAAAAAGGGAGAAACTGTAAAATCAATGACCTAACTGAACACCTGGAGAAACTGGAAAAAGAACAGAAAACTAATTCAAGGAAAGAAGAATGAAAGAAATAACAAAGATTAGAGCAGAAATTAATGAAATGGAGAATAAAAAGAAATAGTCAATAAAACCAAAAGTTAATTTGATAAGATCAATAAAATAGAGAAACCCTTAGCTAGACTGACAAAGACAAAGGGAGAAACTGCAAATAAATAAAATCAGAAATGAGAGGGGACACATTACCATGACCCCAAAGAAATAAAAATGATCATAACTGTATGCCTACAGCAATGAACAACTGTATGCCTACAACATAGACAACTGAGATAAAATGGACAGCTTCCTACAAATACACAAACAAACTACATTGACTTGAGAAGAATTAGAAGGCTTCAACAAAACAGTCATAAGTAAAGAGATCAAATCAGTCATCAAAAACCTACCAACAAAGAAGAGCCCAGCACCAGAGAACTTCACAGGTGAGTTTTACCAAGCATTCCAAGAAGAGTTAATAACATTCCTGCTCAAAATCTTCCAAAAATTGAAGAAGATGGAAAACTACCTAATTCTTTCTATGAAGCTAAGATTACCCTAATACAAAAGCTGGATAAAGACACCAAAAGAAAAGAAAAGTTCAAATGAATCTCTCTAATGACTATAGATGCAGAAATCCTCAACAAAATGTTTGCAAACAGAATCCAACAGCACATTAAAAGAATTGTACACCATGATCAAGTGGGTTTATCTCAGGGATGCAAGGTTGGTTAAACACAAGGAAACCAATTAATGTATCACACCGCATAAAAAAATTAAAAGGGAAAAACCACATGATCATCTTGATTGACACAGAAAAGGCATTTGAAAAATATCAGCATCCTTTCTTTGTGACAACACTTAAAACATAAGAATTGAAGAAAACTTCCTCAAGATGATAAAGGACATGTATGAAAATCCACAGGTAACATCATACTCAATGGTGAGAGAGAGCATGTGTGTTGGGCACAAAGTTAAGTCTTAATAAATTTAAGATTGAAATTATACAAAACACTTTCTATGATCATAATTGAATGAAGTTGGAAATAAATAACAGCCAGAGACCTGGAAAATTCACAAAGAGGATACTACGAACAACTGTGGCAACAAATTGGATAACTAAGATGAAATGGACAAATGTCCTAGAAACACACACAAAAAACTTACACTAACATGAGAAGAAATAGAAGATCCCAACAAACCATCACAAAAAAGAGATTGAATCATTCACCAAAGACCTCCTAACAAAGAAAAGCCTAGGAACAGACAGTTTCCCAGGTGAACTTTCCCAAGAACTTTAAGAATTAACAATTGTGCTCAAAATCTTCCAAAAAATTAAAGAAGAGGGAAAATACCAAACTCATTCTATGAAGCCAGCACCACCCTAATACAAAAGCTTGATAAAGATACTACAAGGAAAGAAAACCACCTGTAATTAATACAGATGGAAAAAATCCTCAAGAAAACTCCAGCAAGTCAAATCCAAAAGTACATTAAAAGAATTACACACCATTACCAAGTGTGTTTTATCTCAGGGATGCAAGGGTAGTTCAATGCAAGAAAATCAATTAATGTAATACACCAATCAATAAATCAGAAGAGAAAAACCACATGATCATCTCAATCAATGCAGAAAAGACATTTGACAAAATCCACCATCCTTTCTTGGTAAAAACACTTCACAAGTTAAGATATGAAAGGAAACTTCCTCCACATGACAACATGTGTGAAAAACCTACAGCTAACATCATACTCAATGGTGAGAGGCTAAAAGTTTTCCTACTAAGATTAGGAACAAGACAAAGATGCCCACTGTCATCACTGTTAGTCAACCTTGTGCTAGAAGGCCTAACTAGATTAATTAGGCAAGAAAAAGAAATAAAAGTCACCCAAATTGGAAATCAAGAAATAAAACTTGCACCATTTGCAGAGGACATGATCCTGTATTTAGAAAGTCCCAATAAAACTAGGGCAAATCTACTAGAGTTAATAAATGAGATCTTTGAAGTGGCAGGATACAAGACCAATAAGCAAAATCAATAGCACTTCTATACAAGAGATAATTAGGAAAAGATTCCATTCACAATAGCAACTAAAACAAGAAATATCTAGGAATAAACTTAACCAAAGATGTAAAGCACCCATACACAGGTAACTACAAAACATTTCTAAAAGAAATCAAAGAAGACTTAAATAAATAGAAATAAATTCTTTGTTCATGTATGGGAAGGCTAAATATTGTTAATATGTTAATTCTACCCAAATTGATCTACAGATTCAATGCAATACCAATTAAAATCCAAACAGCCTACTTTGAAGAAATGGAAAAGCAAATTATCAAATTTATTTGGAAGACAAAGGGACCTCACTAGCCAAAAACATCTTGAAAAAGAAAAATGGAGTAGGTGAACTCATGCTTCCTGAGTTTAAAGCATATTATAAAGCCACAGTTGTCAAAACAGCATGGTACTGGCATAAAAATAGACATATTGATCAATGGAATTTAATTGAGGGCTCAGAAATAGACCATCATATCTATAGCCAATTGATTTTTTTTTTTAATGTATGATTCCTTTTCATAGGACATTTTGGAAAAGGCAAAAGTATAGAGACAGAAAAACACAGAATTGGTGTCAGGGACCAGAGGTTGGGGAAGGTATTGACTACAGTTGGGTACAATGTAATTTTTTGCAGTGATGGAATTCTTCTATATTTTAATTTTTTTAAATTTCCAACTTGAAATTTATTCCTCAGACATCACACAAAGAGGAATGATTTTATCCCTATTTCCTATTGAAATGAATTATTTCAATGGCAAGATCAGTTGATGCTTCTTGGGAAGAGTATGGAGGAAATAAAATGGCCAATGGATGAGGGTCCATATCTGGAACACGAGGATTTGGGCTTTGGGCCCAGTACTGCAATTTGACAGCTAAATTATCTTGGGCATCTCTAAGACAGATGTAATAATATATTCACAGTCTTGTTTTTACCCTCCTAGCCAATAAATTGCAATATACTTTTTGCAAAAATATTTGAAGAAAATAAACCTTCCTTGGAAATGACATGGATACAAATGGGCAGCTAAAAGTTAAACAAGTGAATAAAACAAACATGGAACCAAGGCCCCTAATACAGGAACCCTAGTGCTGACCAGGTTGGACCAGAGAGAATAAAAAATTCTGAACCACTCAAAACTAGGAATTCAGATGAGAATGGAAAATATCCATGGTTTTGCCAGGGACTTCCTTTAGAATCTTTACCAAATACTATGAGTTCAAGCTAAAAACTGATAACAGAATTGTAACATGCATCATTTGTGTACATAATTAATCTTAGGCTAACTCTATAGTAAATTGTGTATTTTCTTCAGTTTATGGTGACATTTCAATCATTTTCTGTTAACTTGTTTTTTAACCTCCCAAAAGTTATGGTTTAAAGAATATTTCTATATTCTAAATAGAGATATGTGATACTTGGACTTTTGTGGCTCAAAATTATGGTTTCAAAATAGGTCAAACCAGGAAATTTCTCACTATAGAATACAAAATTAGATTGGCTTATTTCATAGTGGCTTATTTCATTCTGTGGCAGTCATGTCATGTCATAATTCTGCATCTTTTTTTTTTTTGCATTATCAAATGACCTCAGCTCCTAATCTTCATCTTTATATGTCTGGAGTCAAATTCTTCCTGTTTCTCCCCCAAGTCAGCTCTTCTTTGCTATATAGTTATGCAATCATTATCAAAGATCAAGGCTACTGCATTACAGCTCAACAACTTCAGGTGTTTCTTTCTGGATATTCTAAAACACTAGACACTAAAAAGAAATACCTATATACTGTGTCAGTCACAGTCATTAGTTAAATACTAATTTCTCAGTTACATCTCCTCCCTCTCATTTCATCTTTCTCTCAATATTTAGGGATACCTGGGCAATGGCCATTTTAACTTCTTTATGCTGGAAAGGGGTATTGACCTTATAGCACAGAGGAATGAAACTGGTTAATGTCCTTGGAGAGACTGGTTCCTCTGGGTTCAGGGCTCATCTGGCATAGGATCAAACTGGAGGCCTTAAATTTCTGAAAAAATAAACTTACTAAGATAAACTTTTATAGAGACTAGATGGAGACCAGTGCACTCCTAAGGGTTTTCAGGAATAATGTTGGTTGGGGTTTGGCATACTATACTAGTTTGCACTATCTGGCTGAAGCTTGCATAAGAGTAACCACCAGAATGACTCTTGGTGCTATTTCAAATCTCTTAGCCACTGAAACTTTATTTTGTTACATTTCTTTTCTCCATTTTAGTCCAGAAGGCATTCTCAATCCCTCAGTGCCAGGGCAAAGCTCACCCTGGAATCATGTCTCATGTTTCAAGGGAGAATTACACCCCTGGGAGTCATGTCCCACGTAGGGGGGAATGTAGTGATTATAATATTTGCAGAGTTGACTTAAAGACAGAGACCACATTTGAGCAGCAAAAGAGGCTATCTGGGGGTGACACTTAGGTGTAATTACATGCAGACCTAGTTTTGCCATTTCAGAAATAAATTTCATAAGGACAATCCTTAAGATTGAGGCCTTTGCTTATTAAATTGTGAGTCCCTATTGCCTGAGAGAATATCAGGAATTCTCCAGATGGGGGTTTTTAATAGTTCCATATTTTTTCTTGATTCACTCAAGGGACTTGGCAAATACTTTTTAAATTTCTGCCCAAATTACTCTGGAATGTATCAGGTTATTACATTAATCTCTACAGAATAACAATTCCCTATTCTAGGTTCCATGTAATTAGGTTGTTTAAAGAAACTAACCAGACAGGGTCAAAGTTAGATACTGTGCTACAGAAAACTAAAATTTTGGACAAAATAAACATGCTTCCTTTGGTGTCTCACATAATTTGAAGTTTTAAACTACAGCCAATATCATCCTTTACCCTGTATTCTGATTTACCTTTGCCCTAACCAGGTCCATTTCATTCATATCTCTAATTGGAGTCTGAGCTCATATTCAGCTTCTTTAACAGTCCCTGTATGGAGTAATGATTACTTATAGGGCTTTGGAATTCTAACTCTGAGTCTCAGATGTCACATAGATACCCAATGTTCCAGGGAACTACCAGGTTATACACAAAAAGCAGAGCATCTCAGAATTTAGAAATGAAAATTACAACTTAGAAATAGATGTGACTGCTGTAAGGGCTTACAATCTAGGAACCTTTATAATGAGACTTATTTGAACATTCTGTACTCCTTAATCATTGACTGCTCAATCTCTGCCCACTTTCTATTCCCTGATAACCTAGGCACTCAGACTCAATTCTGTTTCCTCATTATAGTTTGCTATGTTAGTGAGATCATACAGTATTTGTCCTTTGTTTCTAACTTATTTCACTCAGCATAAAATGTTTAAAAATGTTTATGTCCCTGATTTCAGTTCCTCAGGGTACATTCCTAGTAATGGGATTGCTGGATCATTTAGCAATTCTATACTTAGCTTCCTGAGAAACTGCCTTCCAGAGAAGTTGCACTATTCTTCATTCCCACCAAAACTGAATGAGTGTATCATTTCTCCACATCATCTCCAGCATTAGATTTCCATTTTTTTTTGTTTGTTTTGTTTTTTGATAATGGCCATTCTAGTAGATGTGAGATGATATCTCATTGTGGTTGTGATTTGCATTTCCCTAATCACTAGTGAAGCTGAGCATCTTTTCATGGTTTTGAGCCATTTGCATTTCCTCTTTGGAAAAGTGTCTGCCCATGTCTTTTGCCCCTTTTTCAATTGGGTTATTTGTCTTTTTGTTGTTGAGTTGTACTATCTCTTTATATTCTGGATATTAAAACCTTAACGAATATGGGGATTCCAAATAATGTCTCCCACTGCATAAGCTGTCTTTTCACTCTCCTGACAAAGTCCTTTGATGTGGAAAAGTATTCAATTTTGATGAGATTCCATTTATTTATTTCATTGGCTGTGTTTTGGGTGTAAGGTCAAGGAAACTACCTCCTACCAAAAGATCCTCAAAATATTTCCCTACATTTTCTTCTAAATGTTTCATGGTATTAGCTCAAATGTTTATGTCTCTAATCCATTTGGATTTAATTTTTGTATACAGTGTGATATGGGGGTTGTCTTTTATTCTTTTGGATGTGGATATCCAGTTCTCCAAGCACCATTTGTTGAAGAAGCTGCTCTGTTTCAGTTCCTCTGACTTGACCACTTTAGCAAAGATCAATTGTAGATGAGAGGGTCCACTTCTGAATATTCAATTTGATTCCACTGTTCAGCATAGCTATCTTTCTGCCAGTACCATGCTGTTTTGATCACAGTAGTTGTGCAACATGCTTTAAGGTCAGGTAGTGCAACACTTCCCACTATATTTTTCTTTCTCATTATTTTTTTTTTCTATTTCCACAAAGTAAGTTGGGATTTCAATGAGTATTGCACTGAATCTATAAATCAATTTAGGTAGAATTGACATCTTAACTATATTTAGTCTTCATATAGACATACCATTGACATACGATGGACAGACCATGTCCCTGTTTTCAGTTCCTCTGGGTACATTCCTAATAATGGGATTGATGGATCATATAGCAATTCTATACTTAGCTTCCATTTTTTAGGTCTTCCTTGATCTCTTTTAGCAATGTTTTGTAGTTTTCTGTGTTTAGGTCTTTTATATCCTTGGATAAATTTATTCCTAAATATTTGATACTTTTGGTTGTTTTGTAAATGGAATTTTTTCTCCATTTGCTCCTCAGATTGTTCCTTACTAGTGTATAGAAACACTGCTGATTTTTGTATGTTGATCTTGTATCCTGTCATTTTGCTATACTCACTTATTAGCTCTAGTAGCTTTATTGTATATTTTTCAGGATATCTATGTATAGAATCACGTTGTCTGCAAACAGTGAAAGGTTTACTTTTTCCTTTCCAATTTGGCTGCCTTTTATTTCTTTTTCTTGCCTAATTGCTCTAACTAAAACTTCTAGCACACTGTTGAACAACAATGGTGACATTGGGCATTTTTGTCTTGTTCCTGATTTTAGCAGGAAAGCTTTCAATCTTTCCCCACTGAGTATGTTAGCTGTGGGTTTTTCAATATATCTTTTATTATGTTGAGGAAGTTTCCTTCCATTTCTACCCTTTGAAGTGTTTTCATCAAGAAAGGATGTTGAATTTTATCAAAAGTCTTTCCTGCATTGATTGAGATGATCATGTGGTGTTTCCTCTTTAATTTGTTGATGTGGTATATTATGATAATTGATTTTCTTCTGTTGAACCACCCTTGTATACCCAGAATTAACCCAATCAGTCATGGTGTATAATTCATTTAATGTGCTGCTGGATTCAATTTGCAAGTGTTTTTTGTTTGTTTGTTTGTTTGTTTGTTTGTTTTTGTTTTTTTTTTTTTTTGAGGATTATTGCATTTATATTCATTAAGGGATTGGTCTGTAATTTTCCTTTCTTCCAGTATCTTTACCTGGTTTTGGAAAATAACAAGACAGACAACCCAATTTAAAACAGGTAACAGGCATTTTTCCAAAGAGAATAAACAAGTGGCTAAAAAGCTCTTGAAAAGATGCTCACATTCAGCAGCTATTAGGGAAATACAAATGAAACCCACAATGAAATATCATCTCACACCTACCAGAATGGCTGCTGTTAAACAAAAAGGAAAATGTAAGTGCTGGATGGATGTGGAGAAATAGGAACTCATTTAATAATGGTGGGAATGTGAAATGGTACAATCACTGTAGAGGATGGATTTACAATTTCTCAGAAAGCTAGGTATACAATTGCCCTACAATTTAGCAATCCCAGTACTTGGCATGTACTCAGAAGAACTGAAAGCAGGAACACAATCTGGTACTTGCACACTGAAGTTCATAGCAGCATTATTCACAATTGCCAAAAGATGGAAATAACCAAAGTGTCCATCAACTGATGAATGGATAAACAGTATGTGGTATATAAATACCTTGGAATTTTATTCAGCAGTAAGAAAGAATGAAATCCTGATGCATGCAACATAGATGAACCTTGTGGACATTGTGTTGAATGAAATAAGTGAGACACAAAAGGACAAGTATTGTATGATCTTACTAACGTGACCTAATTATAATTTGTAAACTCATAGCATAGACTCCAGAGTATAAGTTACCAGGAGATAGAATAGGGCTAGAGAAGGGGGATTGCTTGTTTAAGATATACAGAATTTTTAACTAGGTTGAATTTAAACGTATGGAAATAGTGGAGATGGTAGTACATCATTGTGAGTATAAGTAACAGTGCTGAATAATGTGTGAATCTGGTATAGGGGAAGTTTAGAGTCATGTATGTCATGAGAAGGAAAGCCAGAGGTTAAAACATGGGCCTGTATAACACAGTAAATTTTGTGGTGGATGAAGATTAACAGTAAATACATAAAAAATTTCTCCATGAACTGGAAAAAAATGTATGAAACCATTAAAAGGAGTTAGTAATAGAGTGGTATATATGAAAAATACACAAGTATTGCAAACTTTGGACTACAGTTAGCAGTAATATCTTAATAATCTTTCATCAACAGTAACAAATGTATCACATCAATGAAAGAGGTCAATGATGGGAGTACAATGGTTATGGGAGTTTTTGGTTTTCTCTCTTCTTTTTTCTGAATACTGAAAATGTTCTTAAATTGATGTGGTGATACAAAACTATGTGATGATGTTGTGAGCCACTGATTGTGTACTTTAGATGGATTATATGGTATGTGAGCACATATCAATAAAATGGTACTAAAAACAAAATTCTAAAAGAACATTCCAAACCAGACGTCTATGAGTAATATTTATAAAGTGCTGAAAGAAAGAAACTAAGACCAAGTATACTATAGTCAGACAGTGGTCATTCTCACATAAAGAGAACAAAACAACATTGCTAAACATCATCCCAGAAAACTGAAATCCTTGACCTTTCATTGAAAAAATATTTATAATATCCAGAGAGAAGAAATCAATCCAAAAATATTTCAGAATAAAAAATATCTAATTAAAAGACAGATGGTGAACATTAAATCAACTCAAATACAGCAAAAATACAGCAAATATAAGGATAAAAAATGTAATGCAAACATCTTAATCGGGTCATATAAATAATACAAATTGTGAATTATATTATGATAAAATTTAATGAGCATAGTTAAAAATAATGACCCCAAATATTATATAAATATACTATATTAATTCTCAGGGAATTGTTTAAGAGAAAAAATTAAGAATAAGGAGATCTGAGAGGCAGGGCAATGTGACGGAGTGGTGAAGTGTAGAATTTAGTCACTCCACTAGGGCAGTGGGTAATTAGCCAGGAAATGTAAGAAACAGCATTTTCAGGGTCTCCAGTGACCAGTCACACACCATACAGTACTCTGGAATGGATGGAACAGTGGAGATCACAGAAAAACCTGTAAGTTTCCCCAGCCAGGTGTCTGGAATTCCTCCCTGCCCAGACCCCATGGACTCTCTTACAGTTGGCTCTCTGAAGGAAAAAAGAAAAAAATCTGCTGGGATCAAGATGGGGGGGATCACCCCAGCCTCAACAGCAGAATAAATAAATTAATTAATTAACTTTTGGAGTGCAGTGTTCAGGGTACTGGAGAAGGGCTGGGTTCTGTGAATGGGGGAACATAGAAGGAGGCACACATTCCATGGCTCCAAAATGGCTTGTTTGTTTATCTACATATTGTACCTTTTATTTTCTTGCTCTCTGACTCCTTATCTTTTTACATTTTAATAGCCCCCTGGCAAGGGCAGAATTAAAGCTGTTGGAGACTAACTATCCAAATAATAGCCTAAAGTGCATATCTTTAAATATTCTGTAGTGACACTGAGAAAACTTGGTGTCTGCAGAAAGGCTTAAAAAGGAATTTTTTTCTTTTCTTTTTCTTTTTTTAATTCTTTTTAAAATAACTATCCTAAGTAGCTCTTTAAAGAAAGCCTAATTTTGCAACTCACCCCTAGACCCAGACAACAGAGAGCTGAGATATGTCTGACAGACAAAGCAATGAAACTAGTGGGGAACACAATTCCCTAAAGGGCATAACTTCCTCTAGAAAAGGGGGGCATGGTCCAGCTTGAGGGGCAGCCCTCCTCCAGGGAACTCAGACCTCAGGGTCTGGAAAATAGAAACCAGCTTCAGTCAGCCATGCCCCTGATAGGGACCAAGTCTTCAGACAACTAAAGGCATTACTCCTCTTTACATGGGGAGTTGCAGGCTGACAAGCACCGCCTGCTAGATAGGATAGGAAAAGTGTAGACTCTAGAGGCCTCAAAGAGGGTCTCAGTCTCACGGAAACTCCATATCCTCCTCCTGAGACCTGGGCCTCTCTGCACTGGGTAAAGCTGACTGGGGTTAACACATCTGAGAAGAACCTCTCACAAAAAGGCTACATAGAGGCAGGGCAAGAAACAGAAAAACAAAAGATGAAAAATACTGATCAACTAAATAGAACAAAGTTAGAGGTCTAGGAGAAGTTGAACTGAACCCCAAAGGATAGAGAACAAATCAACCAACAAGAAAAACCTACAAAAAAGAGTGAAAATGTGCTCAAGAGAAAACTAATCAAGAAAATCAGATGCCTAGGCAGCTTAAGATAATGGGTCATACTGGAAAACATGAAAATATGGACCACCCAATGGAACAAACTGAGATACAGGAGTTGAGACATCTAATTAACGATGTTCAAACAAATCTCCTAAATCAATTCAATGAATTGAGGGAAGATACGGCAAAAGAGATGAAGGATATAAAGAAGACACTGGATGACAATAAAGAAGAATTCATAAGCTTGAAAAACAAATGGTAGAACTTATGGGAATGAAAGGCACAACAGAAGACATGAAAAACAAAATGAGGGGATACAACAGTAGATTTGAACAGGCAGAAGAAAGGATCAGTGAACTAGAAGACAAGACATTTGAAATCACATACATAGAAGAACAGATACAGAAAAGAATGGAAAAATATGAGTAGGGTGTTAGCTAAGTGATGATATAAAGTGCATGAATATACATGTTGTGGGTGTCCCAGGAGGAGAAGAGAAGGGAAAGGGGGCAGAAAGAATAACAGAAGAAATATTCACTGAAAACTTCCCAACTCTTATGAAAGACAGAAAATTACAAATTCAAGTAGTACAGTGCACCCCAAACAGAATAGATCCCAATAGACCTACTCCAAGACACTGATCAGATTGTCCAATGTCAAAGACAGAGAAAATTCTGAAAGCAGCAAGAGAGAAGCAATCCATCACATACAAGGGAAGCTCAATAGGACTATGTACGGATTTCTCCACAGAAATCATAGAGGCAAGAAAGCAGTGGAATGATATATTTAAGATACTGAAAGAAAACCTGCCAAACAAGAATTCTATATCTGGCAAAACTGTCCTTCAAAAATGAGGGAGAATTTAAAATATTTTCAGAGAAACAGATACTGAGAAAGTTTGTGAATAAGAGACCAGTGCTACAAGAAATACTGAAGGGAGTGCTACAGATGGATAGGAAAAGACAGGACAGAGACGTCTGGAGAAGAGTGTACAAATGAAGATTATTAGGAAGGGTAAAAGGAGAAAGAGAGAAAAAAAAAATAAGAAAAGACATATAAAATCCAAAAGGCAAAATGGTAGAAGAAAATACTGCCCTTACAGTAATAACACTAAATGTTAGTGGATTAAAATCCCCAATAAAAAGACATATACTATCAAAATGGATTTAAAAATGGGACTCATCTATATATTTTCTTCAAGAAACTCACTTAAGACACAAGGACAAATATAGGCTGAAAGTGAAATGTTGGAGAAAGATATATCACTCAAACAACCACCGGAAAAAAGCAGGAGCAGCTATATTAATATCAGACAAATTAGACTTCAAAAGGAAGACAATTAAAAGAGACAAAAAAGGACACTATATATTAATAAAAGGATCAATTCATCAAGAAAATATACCTATCATAAATATTTATGCACCAGGCCAGAGTACCATAAAATACATGATGCAAACACTGACAACAATGAAGGGGGAAGTAGATACCTCTACAATAATAGTCGGAGATTCAATACACTGCTCTCATCAATGGAAGGAACATCTAGAAAGAAAATCAATAAGTGAATGGAGATGTTGAATTGTACAATAAATGAACTAATCTTGACAGATATTTATAGACCACTGCACCTCAGAACAGCAGGATACACATTTTTCTCAAGTGCTCATGGAACATTCTTTAGGACAGACCACATATTGGGACACAAAGCAAGTCTCAACAAGTTAAAAATATTGATATTATACAATACAATTTCTCTAATCATAATGGAATGAAGTTGGAGATAAATAACAGGCAGAAGGTCATAAAATTTACAAACCTATGGAGGCTAAACAACACACTCTTAGAAAACCGGGGGGTAAAGGAAGAAATTACATGTGAAATTAGTGAATATCTCAAGGCAAATGACAATGAAAACATGACATATCAAAAATTATGTACTGCAGCAAAGGTGGTGCTGAGAGGAAAATTTATTGCCCTAAACACCTATATTAAAATAGAAGAGAGAGCAAAAAATGAGGAAATAACTGTTCGCCTTGAAGAACTAGAGAAAGAACAGCAAACTAACCCCAAAGCAGACAGAAGGAAAGAAATAACAGAGAATAGCACATAAATAAATGAAATTGAGAACAGGAAAACAATGGAGAGAATCAAAAAAACCAGAAGCTGGTTCTTTGAGAAAATAAAGAAAATTAATGGACCCCTATCTAGGCTAACAAAAAAGAGATTGAATGCAAATAAATAAAATCAGAAATGGGAAAGGAGACATAGCTGCTGACCCTGCAGAAATAAAGGAGATAATGAGAGGCTACTAAGACCAACTATATGTTAATAAACTTAGATGAAATGAACAACTTCCTAGAAAAGCATAAACAATAAACATAGACTCAAGAAGAAATAGATGACCTCAACAGACCAATCACAAGTAAAGAAACTGAGTCAGTTCTCAAAAAGCTCACAAAAAACAAAAGCCTAGGACAAGAGGGCTTCACACGTGAATTCTAAGAAACATTCAAGAAAGCATTAGTACCAATCCTGCTCAAACTCTTCCAAAAAATGAAGATGAGGGAAAGCTACCTAATTCATTCAATATAGCCAATATCACCCTGCTACCAAAGTCAGACAAAGATACTACAAAAAAAAAAAAAAAAAAAAGAAAGAAAGAAAATTATAGACCAATCTCTTTAGTGAATATAGATGCAAAAGTCCTCAACAAAATACTTGCAAATCAAATCCAGCAGCACATTAAAAGAATAATACAACACGACCAGGCAGGATTTATTTCGGGTATGCAGGGCTGGTTCAACACAAGTAAATCAATTAATGTAATACACCACATCAATAAATCAAAGCAGAAGAACCACATGATCATCTTGATTGATGCAAAATGGCATTTGACAAAATTCAACATGATTTCTTGATGAAAACACTTCAAAGGATAGGAATAGAAGGGAACTTTCTCAATATGATAAAGGCAATTTATAAAAAACCCACAGCTAAGATCTTACTCAATGGGGAAAGACTGAAAGCTTTCCCTTTGAATAAGGAACAAGACAGGGAGGCCATTCTCCCCATTGCCATTCAACATTGTGGTGGAATTTCTAGCTAGAGCAATTAGGCAACAAAAAGAACTAAAAGTTATCCAAACTGGAGAGGAAGAAGTAAAACTTTCACTGTTTGAGCATGACATGATTCTTTACATAGAAAATCCAGAAAAATCTACAGCAAAGTTACTAGAATAATCATTGAATACTGAAAGTGCCAGGCTACAAGATCAACATGCAAAAACCTGTAGTGTTTCTATACACAAGTACTGTGCAACAAGAGGAGGAAATCAAGAAAAAAAATCCATTTAGAATTGTAACCAAAAGAATCAAATATTTAGGAAGAAACTGAACCAAGGCCACAAAAGAACTATGCAGAGAAAACTACAAGAAACTGCTAAAAGAAATCCACAGGACCTAAAAAATGGGAGAACATACTGATGTTCATGGATTGGAAAACTAAATATAGTTAAGATGTCAATTCTACCTAAACTGATTCATAAATTCAATGCTATAACAATTAAAATCCCAACATCTTACTTTGCAGAAATAGACAACCAATAACCAAATTTATTTGGAAGGGTAAGGTGCCCCAAATAGCCAAAAATATCTTGAGAAAGAGGAATGAAGTGGAAGGTCTCACATTACCTGACTTTGAAATATATTACAAAGTAACTGTGGTCAAAACAGCATGGTACTAGCATAAGGATAGATATATTGACGAATGGAATCAAACTGAGTGTTCAGATATAAACCCTCGCATCTGCAGACAATTGGTCTTTGATAAGGCAGTCAAGAGAAAGCATCTGGGACAGAATAGCCTCAATAAATTGTGTTTGGAGAACTGAATATCCATTTCCAAAAGAATGAAAGATGTCTCCTATCTCACACCTCATACAAAAATTAACTTGAAATGGATCAAAGACCTGAACATTAACACTGAGACCATAAGACTCCTAGAATAAAATGTAGGGCAATATCTTAAAGATCTTGTAATGGGAGGTGTTTACCTAGACCTTAGACCCAAAATGCAAACAACCAAAAAACAAATAGACAAATGGGATCTCCTCAAAATTAAACTTTTGTACATCAAAGAAATTTGTCAGAAAAGTAAAAATAAAGCCTACACAATGGCAGACAATATTTGGAAACCACATTTTAGATAAGGGTTTAATATCCCAAATATATAAAGGGATCCTACAGCTCAACAACAGAAAGACAAACAACCCAATTTAAAAACGGGCAAAATTCACAAAAAGACACTTCTGGAGAGGAAATACAAATGGCTCAAAAACATGAAAAAATTCTCAAGTTCACTGGCTGTTAGGGAAATGCAAATCAAAACCACAATGAGATATCATCTCATACCTGCCAGAATGGCCATTATCCAAAAATCAGAAATTTCAAGTTCTGGAGGCGATATGGAGAAAGCAACAGACTTATTCACTGTTGGTGGGAATGTAGAATGGTACAACCACTTGGGAAGGCAGTGTGGCAGTTCCTCCGGAAGCTGAGTATAGATTTGCCATATGACCCAGCTATTCCATTGCTAGTTTATGCACAGAGGAAATGAAAGTTAAGACATGAATGGACATTTGTAAGCCAATGTTTATAGCGCCATGATTCGCAGTTGTCAAGAGATGGAAATGGCCCAAATATCCATCAACAGATGAGTGGATGGGCAGACTGTGGCATATACATACACACTACGGATCATTATGCAGCTGTAAGACAGAACAAAGACATGGAACATATAATAACATGGAAAATCCTTAAAAATGTTATGTTGAGCAAAGTTAGTGAGAAACAAAAGGACAAATACTGTATGATCTCACTAATATGAACTAACATTAATGAGTAAATTTTGAGAGTTAAAAGCTGACAACACAGGCTGTCATGAGATAGAAAGAGGGTAGAAATAGGCCATTTGATGCTGAAAGACTACAGAATGTTCAGCAAGATTGATTGTATAGATCCAAAAACAGTTGGCAGAATACTGTGTGATGGTAGCACAATTTTGTAAGTACACTGAACAAAGATGTCTGTGAGTAAAGCTGAAAGAGGAGGGCTAAGGGTATGCATGACACCAGAGGTAAAGACAGATGGTAAAGACTGGGACTGTATAACTTAGCAAAAATTGGAGTGGCCAATGACTGTGACAAAATGTACAAATAAAAAAGGGTTTTTACATGTGGGAGAATAAATGAATGTTAACCATGCAAAGTGTTGAAAAAGGGATGGTATTCAGGAAAAAGTATAATCAAAGCACACTGGAGTCTATGGTCAACAGTAACATTATTATATGTTTCCATTAAATGTAACAAAGGCAATATACCAAAGCTAAATGTGTATGAGTGGGGGATATAAGGGAGGGATATTGGATTCTTGGTAGTGGTGTTGTTGTCTGCCCTTACTATTATATTGCATGATATTTTATTTTTATTTTTATTATCCTTTTTTATTATTCTTTTTAAAAAAACTTTTTTTATAGTAATCAATAGTTCAAGTGCTGAGTGTGTTGATAAATGCACAACTATATGATGATACTGTTAATGATTATACACTGTGAATAACTGTATTGTATGTGAATATATCTCCATAAAATCATAGGAAAAAATATAAATAGGGATAAAAGTGCTGGAAAAAAACACGGAGAGAGGGATGTACCTATTTACTGTTGGTAAGGAGGCAGAATGTTGTAGCCTCTCTGGAGGACAGAGTGCTGGTTCCACAAGAAGCTAAGTATGTAGGTGCAGTAAGGTCCTGCAATCTCGTTATGGGGTATATTCTTGGAAGATCTGAGAAGAGGAACATGTATGGACCTTTGCACACTGATGTTTATGGAGGCAGTATTCATGATTTGCAGTGGGTGGAGGTGGCCTAAGGGTACATCCATTGAGGAAAAGAAAGGTGAACTGTGGTGTATGGAATATTGAGCAACTGCCAGAAGGAGTGAAGCTGTGAGACATGCAACAAGAGGAATGGATCCTGTAGACAGCATTTTGAGTGAAGTACACCAGAAACAAAGGCAAACATTATAATGCCTCACCAATACGGACTGACTACAATGTATAAATTCATAATTGAATCTTAGAGCACAATTTATCAGAGAAATGCTTAATGTAATGGTCCTTAGATTATAAGCTCTTATAGCAGTCACATCTATTCCTGAATTGTAATGGTTATCTCTAAATTCTGAGATGCTGATCCCTTTATGTTTAACCTGATTAGTCTCTGGAACTTTGGGTACATGTGTGATACCTGAAACTCAGAGCTAGAGCTTGGCAGGTATGAATGTCAGTATTGGCGCATACAGCAAGTGTTAAAAAAGCTGAAAAAGGGTCCAGACTTCAATTAGAGATATGAATGAAGCAGATCTGGTTAGGATTAGGGCAAATCGGCCAAAGGGTAAAGGATTATACGGACTGTGTTTTAAAACTTCAACTTCTGTATGAGACCAAGGGAAAAGATGTTTATTTGGTGCAGGATCTATATTTTCTAAGCAATTTAACTTGTACAGTTTGCTCAAGCACCATAATTACACGGAACTTTGAACAGGAGGTGAGATCTGGTAGGTCTGTGTACGTTAGTGTGAAATAGTGACACATCCCAAAGTAATTTGTGCAGAGAATAAAAATAGATATGTAGGCCCCCATGAATTGCTGGGGGAAAATGAGAAAGTGTTGGACTTCCTCACCTGGGTTCTTGCTGATGTTCTCACTAACACTGTGGACTGACAGTTTGGTATGCTGAGCTCTCTGTCTTGGGGCTTCCCCTTATGAAGCTTGTTACTGCAAAGGAGAGGCTAAAACTGCTTATAATTGTTCCTAAGATTCTCCCTGAGTACTTCTTTTTTGCTCAGATGTGGCCCTCTCTCTCTAGCTATGCCATCTCAGTAGATGTAATAGCTGCCCTCCCCTCAATGTGGGGCCTGACTCAGGGTGTATATGCAGGATATGACTCCAGGGAATGGGTCTCCACCCAGCATTGTAGGATTGAGAACATCTTCTTGATTAAAATGGGGGATGCAAAATGAAACAAAATAAAGTGTCAGTGGCTGAGAGATTTCAAATAGAGTCGAGAGGTCACTCTGGTGGACATTCTTGTGTACTACATAGATATCCCTTTTTAGGTTTTAATGTATTGGATTAACTAGAAATTAACACCTGAAACTTTAAAACTCCAACCCGCTAGCCTTGACTCTTGAAACAATTGTATAATTATGTAGCTTACAAGGGATGACAAGGTGATGGTGAAAACCTGTAAATCACACTCCCTTTTTCCAGTGTATGGATGGATGAGTAGAAACGTGGGGACTAAAACTAAATGAAAAATAGGGTGTGATGGGGGATGATTTGGGTGTTCTTTCTTACTTTTATTTTTTATTCTTATCTTTTTCTTTCTGGTGTAAAGAAAATGTTCAAAAATAGATTGGGATGATGAATGCATAACTGTATGATGGTGCTGTGAACATGTGATTGTATACCATGGATGACTGCATGGTATGTGAATGTATCTCAATAAAACTGAATTAAAGAAAAAAAAGAATAAGGAGATCTATCTAAAATTAAATAAACATATGGTTTTATTTGAATTCATTTTTCAGTTAAATAAAATGGTATTATATTTAAAGATATTATTTTAAAGAACCACATATAGTTCCAACAATATGTATAAAATTATTTATTCACTTACATTGCTCCTCTTATATTATGTGCATAATGACGAATGGTTTACACTCTGTGTTAATGGTGATCATTTCAGAATGGGTAATATCAGGCAAATTATCTCTTCCATTTCTGTCTGTACTGAATGATTTATAATGTATAAATTAGAGTGTATATATGTGTGTGTGTGTGTGTGTGTTCACCAAAATAAACAGATCTTTCTGGAAAAACTCTGAGAATTTATATAAGCCATAATACTATACATTCATTTTGAAAAATATTTTGATGGAATATCTGTGGTCATCATTTCTTTATTGCAATTTCATTAAAGAACTTAGTTTGGGAAAAACACAAAACAGTGACTTTTATGTTTGTCATATTATGGTGGTTATTAGAAGATAAGCCATTTACAAAAATTACATGTTTTTAAAGAGCAGACTAGAAATATTCCCTTTGCTTTGTTCCTTCCTTCTAAGTGAGGCTCAGCTCACACACTGGCTCTTTGGGAAGGTCACTGCAAGCTTCTAAGGACTGTCTACCTTGGGGTCAGGCTTCAGGGCAGGGCCTGGGGGCTGTAGGTAAGGACCCAGGTGAGCCAACAGCTCCCTGCCTGCTGCTGACAGCTCATCCCCAGGTTTTGGCACATGCTCCCTTTCTGAGTCAGGAAGGTGAGGGCTGAGGGGTCTGCAACCTCCTTGAGGAGCTGGCCATAGCCCAATTAGGGGGATGTGGGGTCTGGGGACCTGAGCCTCCAACTCTCCATCTATAGAGCAACCATCTGTGTCTATGAATTACACATACTTTAATGCATCAGGCTTCTGAGTAAGCCCTCACTGAAGAGTTTTTCGGTGGCTATGTGCAGATCTGCTGCGTTGGGCTGTGAGGAATGAGCTGTGCCAGAGGCCTCCAAGGAACTGGAGCCTGAGGCAGGGGTCCTGCTGTGCCTGATCCCCAGGGTCTGAGGTCCTAGTGGCCAGGAGAGGGTGGGGGTGGGTTGGTCTTAACCCATCTCAGGCCTCTTCACATACATCTCAGAAATTATTGTTTACTTTGAAAGGAGACAACAGTCCTGACAGGGCAGGCCCGGCCTGGAGTGTGCTCAACAGCATTTCCAGGGCCCAGTGTGGGACAGGTGAGGGTGGAGCGAGGAGAGGGAGCATCAGAACTTCCTCAGTGTTAACACTGGACATTTTCTAGTAGGATGTTTAACACATCCATAGTGACTCTTTAGAGAGCAGCTGTACTTACGAGGGTTCATTAATGACTGCTCTCAAAGCTCTGAGCAAATCTGCACTTGTCATTGTGTTCATGTTCATGTCCACAGCTGCTCCTTTGGCCTTCACGTGTGCGATGTTATCAGGCTGATCATCAAACAGGGGAATTCCCACCATAGGGACCCCGTGATAAATAGCTTCATAGATTCCATTCAGTCCACCATGAGTGACAAAAGCTTTTGTTTTAGGATGACCTAGTTTAAGGGGGAGAGGATTGAAATGTGGGGTAGAATTTCATTACAACATGTTAACATAATTTCAGAGACAGAAGGGGAAGAAACAACAGGATTAATCAGTCAAGGAGGAATCATATTGCATAAAAGCCAAACACTTGATGCTTTGCTTCCACAGAAAAATTGCAGCATAGGAAATCCTGGCAACACCTCTGCATTGTCAGGAAGGTTTTACTGAAGAGATGCTATCTGATCTAAGCATGAAACTTGAAGAATTATGAGTCTGAACTGAAGATACACGTTAAGTCAACAATTGGAGGCATGAATCTATAAAAGTAGTGGACAGTTATTTAATTATTTCTGCTTTAAAACAGGAGATAAAATGTGAAACTTTACAATTATTAAATATGTCTTTAATTTCTTTGCTTTAAACAAATTCTCAATTTGTCCCTCGTGCAGCACTAAAGCTTTTCCTCCTCATAATCTTACCAAGAAGATCATTCTGGGGCATCCAATCATAGAGCCGAGTATTGGCTCCTAATGTGGCTGGTGTCTTTCCTTTGTATCTCCATAAAACCTGCACAAGAAAATGAATTAATTTCACAAGTAAAACCCCAAGACTATGGCATTTTAAGGCTTTAGAAGCATTTACAAATCACATAATCACAGTTTACATCGTACTTCAGGTGGTAGATGAGAGGGGGTATAAAATGGGTTCTTTGCAAACAGTGAATGATTTAGTAGGGTTGTTTGAAACCATCTTTTTTGAAGGGATTACTAATACTTTGTTAGGTATAGTATCATTTTGACAGTTACGTATTCAAAGATTTGGATAGTGAGATTACAAGTGAAGGATGAAAAATAAATCAGTATTGGTTCAATGAGATTATGGCGATAAATTTTTTCAGAAAACATGAATTTCTGTGTAGATTAAAGTCCTGGGCCACACTCTCATGTTCCAATTTTATTGTTTTATCACAAAATCATATTGCCATTTGTCATTTAAGAGCTTTGGATAATGAGATCATAGGAGCAAAATTACAAAATCAAAAGGACAGTTTAATAAATCAGGGTTGGGTGTTAAAATTTGTTGTGGACACTATAACTTCTGTTTAAATCTGTCACTTTGGACATCCTAACTCTCATGTATCAAATGTAATGTTTTACATAAATATAATTTGTTTTCTACTTTGTGTCTCCTATCTGAATGATTGGTTTCATTTCTTTCTCCCTTCCTTAGTCCCACCTTTCCTTCCTCTCCTCTTACCTCCCTCCCTCCATCCCTTCTATCCTTCTTTCCTTCTTTCCTTCCTTCCTTCTTTTATTTTTTTATAAGTTTTTTTTGAATGAGAATGAGATGAGGGGTTTGCTTTCATTCCATTCTTGTATGAAGTTTCTAGTGAGGTTATGAACCTTTTCTTTCATGCTCTTTATGCTTTGGGAAGTCTGTTAGACTAATTTCAGATTGAATAATAAAGAAAGATATACATGTCCTATACATTTAACTGAAGATATTTAAACACAAAATCAAAGTTTTAATATATTCAATTAGCATACTTGTTCTATAGAATGTCATGTGTTTTAAAAATGATAGAAATAAAAAGAGCCCTTGGATATTCCATAAATAGTGGTATCCAAATCTAGACTTCTTCTCCTAGCCCATCTATACTTGAATAGAGTCCTAAGAATGCCTAGAGGTGTGGAGTATATTCTTGAGCATAATTCCTCTCTACTTTCAGTCATTTCAGCTCTCCCTAATCAAGACCTTGTAAATAAAATACTTCAGAACTTTTGTCAGTAGTCAGACAACCCCTTATTTTCAAATACTGAAATACTGGTAGGGGCCTAATGTTTTCATATTTGTTACCTTTAAAATACATGACTACAAATATACATTTCCCCAGTAATTACAAGACTGAGTAGATAAATGACCAAATATTCCTAAGTGCACTATTTTAATATTTAATGAATTTTTACTTAATGCTCTTGCTAGTTATCCATGATAACTATATCTTGCTAGTTATGCACAATAAATAATATTCTATAATTAGTTCCCACATTCTATTCAGAGGAGCACTTGTGACTACATTCTCTTTCCAATTCTCATAGTAACTGCCTGGGGTGACTTGGAGCTATGCACTTCAGAAAAACATTCTTTATCTTAATCCATTCCATTGGATGTGAACCCATTAAAAATGGACCTTTTGATAAAGTTACTTCATTTATGGGATGGCCAAACTGAATCAGGATGGGTCTTAATCCTATCACTGGAGTCCTTGATTAGCAGAATGAAATTCAGGTAGAAAGAGGGAAAACCACAAGAAGAAGTCAGAAGGCAATGGAACCCAGAGAAACCAGGAGAGTCCACCATATGCATAGCTATATGACAGAAGGGCCAAGGACCAAGAATCGCCGACAGCTAGCCCCAGAATGCCAGTAATCAAACAACACTTGATGACTCCTTTATTGGAATTCTAGCCTCAAACTTGTGGTCCAATAAATTCCTGTTGTTAAGCCAAGCCATTGCATGGTATTTGTTTTCACAGATAGGAAATTCAAACAGTTTTTGGTACCAGCAAGTGGGGTACAGCTATTAAAAATAGCTAAAATGTGGAAACGGGTTTGGAATTGGATAATGGGTAAAGGCTGGAAGAACTGTGATGTGATTGATAGAAGACTAGAGACTGTTGGTAGAAATATGGATGCAAAAAGTCCTTTCAATGAGGTCTTAGAAGGAAAGAATGAATGTGCTATTGGACATTGAAAGAAAAGTGGTCCTTTTTAGGAAATTAGAGCAAGGTCCGCAAGATAAGCAGTTGAACTAACCTTCTGTGGAATCTGGGTAAGGGCGGAGGCAATGAGATTGGCCTTTTCTTCTGTGAGGTTTGTGATCATTGACCCAAGAGAAAGCACCACAACACCATCTTCACCCGAGCTCTGGACAAATTCTTCCATTTCCTCCCGAGAAAGAAAAATAGCTCTACTACAAACATACAGCATCAATGGAAAAAAAGTAAGGTTCACCTACATTTCTTAACTTGAAGATCCAAGCAAAGTGTAAAATCCATTGTTATTAAGACTCTATTAAAGGATAGAAAAATCTAATTTCTTTTGGAGGAAATATATCCTGATACTTATGGCTTAAATATATAACCAGTGATTTCTAAGATAGACATTAAATGAAATCATTATCCAACAGCATTAAGTGATAAGGAGTAGGGTAGCTCTTTTCCCGGTTTATGGACTCTTATCCCCCAGGTTTAAGTTGCAAATAACTGAGTTTGTAAACTTATAAAAATATTATTTGGAAGCAAGCCCAAGGAAGGGTCCTGATGTGGGCTTCTGGAATTTTCAGCAAGCTATTTTTCATCCAATAAATTATTACCAAATTGATCATCTTTCCTTTCAGGCAGAGTTTCAGGATTATTTTTTGCAAGCTTACACTTTACTGATTAATTGGGTAAAGAAGTTTGTTAGAAAAGGAACATATAATAATATCTTTTAAAAGAGGATAAATTGTTTAATGCTGTTATACCATAAGAAATATTATGAAACAGTGCTATTTTGGGCCTCCTGATATATAAAATTCCCACCCGAGTTAGAACATTGACTTCAGACTTTAAATTGAACCTTATCCCAGAATTGACAGGTAATTCCCTGTGTCACCACTTATACTTGTGCAAGTTTGGCACCGCAGCCTCTGGGTTTGCAGTCATTCATTTCATAATATCTGTGAGTGCTACCCTCTAAATATATGTCATACATTCCCTGTGAAACTGTTTGTCGCATCTCTGGAGTTACTATGTTTCTCAATTTACAGATATTAAAATAATCAGGGGAGAGGAAGTAAATGAGGTAAAATTAGAATGCTATTTCTCAGCTTGCCTAATGTTAAGGGAACATCTCAGTAGCCACAGAAAATGGTGTTTTACTATTTTGATTCTTCTATTCTCAACAAATGTGTTGTGCGGTTGTGTACAAATGTATACAAAAACATACATATGTATCAGTTGAGTTTTTGACCTTGATTCCACTATACTCTAGTGTCATTTTAATTTTTGTACTCCCAGTCTTATTGTTATTCTGTGCATTCATTGACAAATCATTTATAGGAGCTATAAACCATGATTTCCCAAACTTCTATATCAATAGGTACACTGAATTTGAAAGAGAATAATTATCTTCCTCTTGCATAACTTACCTGACATGTTTTTGGGAAATTATGAGATTCATGTGGTGTGTTTTTGTGTATCAGGGGAAGGTGGAGGTGGGAGGCTGTGCAGGTGGAAGGACAAGTATAGTAGTGTGTAATGAGAGAGGATCTAGAGAGCCATGACAAAGTCACATCTCTATCTCTAGTTGGATAGTGGTTCATTATCTCCTATAATACCAACTCTCAGTAGAGCTTGGTTTACAACTTTAATTTCACTGGTATCAAAAGGATATTCAGAATCCTCAAAAGAAATTTCATACATCAATAAGCACCTGATCACAAAAAGAAATAAAGAACTCTCCTGGAAGGAAATAACATTTACCCTGATATATTCCTAAAGAGATTTTGGTCATTTTCCCACAACCTAAGTAAATAGAGTCTGTATTCTTATTACCTATTGATAACTAAATACAAGATTCTTATCATACTTGTCTATTACTCTCTTTGATTCTCAGTACTGTTAACTTCCAACTTTCCTGGAACTCTACATTTATGCTTTGGTGCATGGTATGAATTTTATTTTTCACTCCAAAAATTCATGCTGATAAAGAATCAATTCAACATTTGAATCTCTCATTTCTCTGAATTCTACTTCATGCTGACGAACCTCAATCTATTTCTGTTGCTGTCTGCTGAGATTGGGACCTTGTACTATCCAATTAATTTCTAAATTCCCCCTAAAAATTGCATTGTCACCTTACAGTGATTTGGACCAAACTGAACTCATTCTCAGCACAAAGGTGTTTTTCCACTAAGTGTTTCCTATCTCGGTAAAATTCACCAGTGTCCAAATGACCTCCAAGATGGAAATTCAGGAGTCGTCAAAGAATCTATACTTACCAAATCTGTGGATTTAACCCAAAGTTCTTGTGAAAGCAACTTTATCTTTTTTTCTACCATGGTAAATTGCCTTGTTTAGAATTCTATCATGCTTGTTAGACTCCTAGTTTTTTTCTCTAGCTCTAGTTTCCTGGCCCACCAATCTGTTACCTGAATGATAGCCACAAAGACGTTTTTAAGAGTGTCTATGTCACTTTTCTGCTTAACATTTCAATGTGAAGACCAACATACTTAACATTACTCATAAAAACACCTGTGACCTGGAAAATAGAACTGGAACAGCAAACACAAGTTATCTAACCCATGTATCTGTTACTGAGGCAGCATGCTTTAAAAGAAAATAAGGATAAGCTATAGTGTCTTAAGGTATACAAAAGCCTCCCATTTAATAGACTTACCTTAGGTAAAGATTTAGCAGGCTTGCAGTGCAATCCTCCAACAAACTCAAAATTAGGTAAATATGGACGAGGATATTCAAAATCCCAAAATGTTCGAATTAGCCAAATTTCAGCTTTCCCCACAGTCTCACATAATGTAGTGGGTCTTCCTGGAGAAAAGAAAGAATGGTGGGTGGGAAGATTAGCATAAAAGATAAATAAGAACAATTGTACTGGTAATTTTCTGATAAGCTATGAAAGGAAAATCAATTTGTATCCTCTAGAAACTCATGGATTCTAGATGTCAAAATGTAGTGCATTATGGTGCATTAAGGCTCTAATAGGAAACTATTAGAATGTAAATATGGAATGTATATAAGAAAGAAAGAAAGACAGAAAGGTGAACAAGTTAAAAAAAAGAAAGAAAGAATGAAGGAAGAAGAAAGGAAGGCAGGAAGCAGGAAGGAAAGAGAAAGGTGGAAGAAAGAGAGAGAAAGGAAAAGATATATAGAGAGATGAATGAAATACAGGAGGAGAGGGCAAGGAATTTTGGGTAGAAAAGAATAGTTTTAAGTAAGTGTAATGGTACCACAATTAGGTTCATCCAAAATGTAACCACAGCTCCAAGATACTGAAGAATTAATTACTCATTTTTTTTTCTCTATGATTAAATTACAGATGCTGGTTTAGTCACAGCATATCTGTACAAAATCATCAGTCAATAGTTTCCAGTTTCCTGTCAAGAACATACTTGCCTCATATTTGAAAGATCTCACCACTTACATCCCCCTCTTTAGTCAATTCCATCATTTCTACTAAAGGGTCATTATTTTCTTAGTAGCAAGTCCCTGTGTAATTCACATCCATATTGACCCTCTTTTGGAATTTATGGTACACGTGAACATACCATTATTACATGCTTACTTTTATTTTATCTTTGAATCATGTTTTCTAAAGGGGAACAAATTCGATGTATTATTAGAAATTATGTACAAAATAACTACCTTTACAAATTACCAGTTAAATCATTTCAATATGAAGAAAACATATTTTTCAAATGAGAAAAAGAAAAGAAAATCTCAGCTGGTGGTCATATAAATGTCAAAAAAAGCATCTTTTTTGAGTTTTTACCTTCTAAGTTTGATGTTATGCTTGAGGGCATTTATTCCAATAATCTACTTTGATAGTGAAGAAACTTTGCACAAGGACAGTAAGTGTGAGATTGTTAAAATTTGGATGAGATCCTGATTTCATAGCTTCAGAGACAATTTATTTCTATCCTCCATATATCTTGATCTATGTATCTGACATCCTACTGTGATTATCAATGTCTGGTGATTTTGACGCATGTGATATTTTGATTGCATTTTAAGAAAGATCAACATTAAAGAATTATCCAGAGTTCAATATTAAAAGCAGCTACTCACAATGACAATTATGATGAGGATCAAAATAAGAGAGAATGAAATTGCACAGAGTATATAAAAGTTGATAAATAAATTCATAAGATTTATTTGTAATAGCATTCTGTGTAATAAGAATATCAAATTAAAATTAACCATTAAACCTTTCCCTATAATTATATTATTCACATAAAAGTTAGTCATAAAAACAATGGATAATAATATAAATTAAATTTGAGCTATCACATAAATATTGTTATTGAATGAATTCATTACTTTAAATCTACACAGTGAGTCACATGTGATTGCTTTTAATTGTGAGAATTCTTGAGGGCAGCATCAATGCATGACCAAATTCTTTAGTGTAGGTGAGACAGACTGGAGAGAACTTCACTGGATGACTGTTTTCCATTCTCTCAGAGGTAATTCATATTACCTTTTTGGATGTCTAGAGAAAACTCTCTTAGTCTCCCTAAGTTATTAAGTTCTTGTTCAAGCCATTTGAA
Organism: Choloepus didactylus; assembly: GCF_015220235.1. NCBI lineage: Eukaryota > Metazoa > Chordata > Mammalia > Pilosa > Megalonychidae > Choloepus > Choloepus didactylus. Next base: position 73,793,156 of record NC_051309.1, read on the forward strand.
CAAAATAATATGTACAATTTGTGGATTGCATTTTTACAAGAGAATGTTGCTTGTCCTCCATTTCTTTTTAACTTTCTCTCTAGTCAGAAAACAAATGTCCTTTCTTAACCTTACAGACAAAAACTGCACTGTAAGGGGTGCCAGAGTAATATCATACTCAGTTCCTGGATACATGGGTGACTTGATAAGCAGAAATGCCTTTCTTCCTTTGAACACTTACATCAAGAGAAATTAACTTCTCTGCAGCTTAGAGCATGGTATCTGTTTTCTCTTTTTCACTGCAGCTTATACTGCAAAGTTAACTGGTTTAACTTAGGTGAGAAATGATGGTAACTCTCACCAGGATAATGCCAATAGATGTGCTAAAAAGAGTGAAATTCTGCACATACTTTGAGGGTATAGATGATAGGAATTTCGGGCAAATTGAGGAGTAGGAGAAAAAAGAGACACAGGTTGTTGCTTGTATTTTTTATTTGAGTAAGTGCATGAATTAAGTTTCCACCATCAAATGGAGAAAGATAGGAAGAACATGTTTGGGGTGGTTTTTGAGCTGGAACTCAGGTTTAAATAAGAAAATTATGAAACACTAGTTGACATCTGTCCTAGTTTGCTAATGCTGCAGAATGCAAAACACCAGAGATGGATAGGCTTTTATAAAATGGGGGTTTATTTTGCTACACAGTTACAGTCTTAAGGCCACAAAGTGTCCAAGGTAACACACCAGCAATCGGGTACCTTCACCGGAGGACGGCCAATGGTGTCTGGAAAACCTCTGCTAGCTAGGAAGGCAGCCGGCATCTGCTCCAAAGCTCCGGCCTCAAAACGGCTTTCTTCCAGGACGTTCCTCTCCAGCAAGCTTGCTCCTTTTCAAAACATCACTCCCAGCTGCACTCACTTTGGTTTCTCTCTCTCAGTCAGTTCATTTATATGGCTTTACTGATCAGGGCCCACCCTGAATGGGCGGGGCCACACCTCCATGGGAACATCTCATCAGAATCATCTCCCACAGCTGGGTGGGGCACATTCCAAGCAAATCCAACCAGCACCAAAAATGTTTGCCCCACACAAGACCACAAAGATAATGGCATTTGGGGGACACAATACACTCAAACCGGTACAACATCCAAACAGAGAAGTGGAGTAGGAAATGGGGTTTATAAGGCTGCAGTGCAGGGGAGAACATGTCACAAAGAAATGCAAATTTTGGAGTCTTCAAATTACAATTTATAATTAAAACTGTTTAATTGGATGAGATCATGAAAAAAATGGGTATAAATTGAGAACATAAATGTTTAAAAACAAAAAACTGGGCCTTTTCAAACTTAAAATCCCATATACTTAAGAATAGGTTATGAACCCAATGCATTCTATACTTTTTGTATTATTAAGTAGTATAGTAAAGATGTTAACTCCAGATGTTGCATATTTCTAAATATGCAATGAATGTGGTCACTAAAAAAAAAAAGACATAAATCTTTAACTGACTAAAAAGTAGAATTAAGATGCTAAAGAAAAAGAAACCTTCAAATAAGAAGCAAAGGAAGTGAAAAAATCAGAGAAAAATAAAATCTGTAAAATAATTATAAAAATAAAATACATCTTTAGCCCAATTGACATAAATAGATAAAAATTCCCAGATTAATGACATTGAAATCACATAAAATTAACACAAGTTCAGGTACAAACTGACAAAACAATGCACATTTACATATTTGTGCAATATTTAAGTTCCATACAACTATAAGAAAAATAGGAAAAGTGAAAAGAAAATGAAACAAAATTATCTCTCTATCAAATAAAAAGAACAGAAAAAGGAGGGTGGGAACAATTTAAAAAAATAGAAAGACCGTGAGCAAATGTTAGAAATTAAATACAGATATTTTCAGATAAATTCAAAAGGGTAAATATTCTCTAGTAAATCACATAAACATTAGATTGAAAAAAATTCAGTTACATTCTGGTGAAAAGAGACCACTTTTAATACTTTAAGATGCATAGTAATTTAAAACAAACTGATGGGAAAAGGTACCATATATATACTTGCCCAAGAAGGAAGATACAACTATACTAATAGCTTTAAAACACTATTGCTTTAAGCTCAGTAAGGGTTACCAGAAATAAAAAGTACCTTAAAAGTAATAAGATAGTTTCAATTCACTAGGAAGCTGATAGTTTTACATATGGATACAGCTAATATCATAACTTTAATCCCTATAAAGCATATAGTGACATTTAAGGAAGAAATTTAAAAATCCAACAATATATAGAGAGATTTTATCACAAATACTTCAAAAACTGATATACAGATCTATGACCAGCCACAAAAAATTCAAAATTGTTATCATACAGGCCATATTTCTGATTACAACCCAATTATATTAGAGATTAACAGAAAAAAAGTCCCTTAGCCAATTCCATGTGGTAGATTGATTGCCTTAATGGCCTCACATTTTCATACTTCTCTGCAGCCATGTCCAAATTATGAAATAGTGCTTAAAATTTCTCCTTTTATCTTTCACCTCTGCCTCGGTTTGAGAACATTCTAAAACTAACCTGCTGAATTGATGCAAAAGATACACTGAGAGATCAGGTAAACCTCATACATGTAGAGGAGTGATCCCTGTACCAGATCCACAGTTGATCACAGTTGAATAAGTAAGCCCATTAGAGACTAGAAGTACCCTGCCAATGCATAGGCCTGTGAACAATAATAAATGACCATTCTTTGAAGCCACTCAGTTTGGGGCAGTTTGTTTCAAAGCATTCTTGTCACAACAGCTAATGGATATACTCCCTAATGGATATACTCCCTTATACTTCAAAACTGAAAGACACATTTCTGCACTGTTCAGCCAAAGAAGAAATTAGAAAATATTTAGACCTGAATAATTTAAAAATATTAAAAATAAAAACTCTGGAAAAAGACTCTTCAATAAATAATGATGGGACAATTCCCTATTCTACTGCAAAAAAAAAGAAGGAAGAAAGAAAGAGAAGGGGAGAGGAAGGGAGGGAGGATGGGAAAGAGGGAAGAAGAGAAGAAGGAACATAGTGAAGAAACAGAGGAAAGGGAGGGAAGTAAAGGAAAAATGAAAGAAACGGACCCCACTTTCAATGTACACACACACACAGAAATCCAAGTACAAATAAAATTTTAAATTCAAAACAATATATAAGGAAACATTTATGATTTGGGGATAGGAGGGCATTGCTTCAAGCATATGAAGGAAAGTCATAAAGGAAATATTTAGTTTGACTACATGATATTTAAAAACTGCAAAGCAGTTCAAAATATGATATTGCAAAAAGAATGAGAAGGCATATTATTAGCTGGGAGAAGAATTTTCATTCATAAAACCAACAAAGTATTATCTAGAATATAAAAGAATTTCTTGAATCAATCAAAATTTAAATTTTATATACTTTTTGGAAGATATGCTATCTTAAAAGTCTGCAGATTCATTCATAATATTTAAAAGATGTAAAAATGTTTTAGTATATATACACTCCTTTAAACAATCAAAAGGAAATTGGTAGACTAAAAAATATATATATTTATAGTATTTATCACTGAACATGTGCCAGAACAATTAGAGATCAATAAATGTCTGAACAGTTAGAGATCAATAAAATAATCAAACCAAAAGAAAATTACACAAAAGATGCCCACCCTCAGGAAAGGTCTGAGAATAAAGCCTAAAACACTGAACTATTTTGGATGGCAACATGGCAGACACATGTGGAAGGAATTCAATGCAACATATTTTATAATAGTTATGAGTTGGATAACACAAGTAGTATTCTCAACTAGATTAATTAAACAAATTGTTTCATCCATACAAGGTAATAATATAAAATAAATATAAAGAATAATGATGATTTTAAAGTGATGATGTGGAAAATCATAAAAACTATATTTGTTAAAAAAAAGAAATGAATATTTAGAATTGGTCCTATTTGCTAAAAACAGAAATCAAAAGAAGTGTACAACGCCAATACTTAACAATGCATAGAAATAACTTGATATGAAGAAATGAAAAGTTAACAGTGCCAATTTAGCAGAAAATGAAGATGAAATTGAATTTTATTGCATATACTTTTGTCCATTTTGGTTTTTAAACCATATTTATTTGTTTATTCTATTATGACATCAAGTATGAAACAATGCTTCAGATCTGTCTAGTGAAGAACATGAGAATATATAGGAATGAAAACAAATGAGAGAACTTGTAGCAAAAGAAAACCTTCTATAGATTATAGAGTTAAAACTCTGTCATATATACTAAGGATAAATTTAACCCACAACATTTATATATAGAAGAGACTATCCTTTTTCTCTATTTCTTTTTAATATGACAAATTCATTCAAACCTTTGTCTTAGAAACTATGGTTTGGAACTAGGGTAGCATCCATAATTTTCTGAATAAAGAGAAACTGTAGAGCTGTTTTAGCAAAAATGAAAAGGCAGAATATATTGTTTCTTTAGAATTACTATTTGCTTACAGTAATATGTATCGGAAGACCCTTCAATACTGCAAAACAATTCTCAAAATTTCCTTTTTTGTTTTTTTTTAAATAATATCTCCATTGCTTGAAAGCTACTATGTGAGCAGTTATAATTTATCATTGGATTCATCAACAAATTGGCATCCACAGACATTTAAAGAGGCAGTTCAGTTCTGGAAAATAAACCAGCAGAAACAAAAGCTGATTGATGTTTCCAAGGTAGAGATTACAGAGATCTTGTGACACTTCTGGTTATATTCCAGAGGCCACAACCTGGCACTATAACTGTACAGCCATAAGAATAAAGGCCTCCTTGGACAAAAACATGGTATTCCATAAGGATTTTCCTTAGAAAACTTTAGTTAATCTCTTAAAATGTGTTTGGATCCTTAATTATTACCTTCTCATAGCTGTAAAGAGGAAAATTCTCCCAACGTATTTTGGGGATTAAAAATAGATTACATGCTAAGAAGATAAATGCAATTCTTATTTATCTTAAAGTCAATGAACCAACAAAATCTCTCTAATACTAGCTATGGTATTATTTATACGAAAGCACATTCAACAGAAATCAAGCGAGATCATGGAAAAGGCAAAATTAATGCTCTGAAAATTTCAAGTTTTTGTATGTGCTTTGTGCCACTAAAGGATATATTTATGTGGTTAATGGTGCAGCATAAAACCTTCCTAGATACACAAAGTTAGCCCCAGAATTTTCTATGTAGTAGTGGTGGCAAAGATCTCAACTGCTTAAGTCAACTGCTTAATGTTCAATGGAACCCAAATAACAGGGGAGAGGGGAGGTGACATCATCAACAGGGCAATGTAAGGCATCCTCTGAAAGAGCTTCCTGAGGTATTTCATGAATAAAAGAACAATTCCCACTTATTAAGAACTCTTGAGCAGATAGACTGTGGAAGGACTCCAAAAATGCTGAATCAAAGAAACAAAACTATCAGGTAGGAAAATTCCGTCCCGGATCACTGGTTGGCATCCATTCCCCTCCCCTTCACATGCTCCCAGGAAGCTTGGGAATCACACAGAGGAAGCATGGGCTGCGTTCCTCCCACCACAGACGGACACTGTGAAGTGAATCACAGCAGTGAGTTAGAACTACACACACACACTCACACACACACAGAGCACAGGGACCTAAGTCCTCAGTGACCCAAGACAGAGCACAAACCACTTAGGAGAGGTACATACAAAAGGGCCCCTAGGAAAAAAAGAGAGACTAGGCTGTGCTGGAAGACCTGCTGTGCCCTCACTCAATCTAGTTTCAGTCAGCTGGTCCACCTAAGGCAAAATGACTTTCAAAATTGACCCACTTTCTGGATACACTCCCCCTCATTCCCTGGAGCAGGGCACCATTGCAGAGAGGAAAGCAGAGGTAGAAGGGCCTCACAGAAAAAAAGGGGGTTAAAATGAACCACTGTGATATAGGATGGGTCCCGGAACTGAGAAGTGTAAGGAAATCAGGGCACTGAGTGAGGGAGAGAATTTAAATAATTCATAGGAGCTGGGGAGAAAACTCACCACTAAAACATACAGAACAGAGCAAGATTTCTGGAGAAGGATCAGAGGAAAGGAAGCTCACACCTGCAGGTGAAACAACTGCACAAAAAGTACAATATTAAAAATTGTACTGCATATATAGGGCAAGACTCAGATGAAGAAGGGCTGGGAAAATATGAACAGTTAAACATTACTTATTCTAAATGTCTAGAATAAGTTAGACTAAACATAAGGAAGAATGTTAACACAAAGCCAATCAACCGTAAAACTCTAAACAAAAGGGAGAAATGAAACTTCAGAGTTACTCTTCAAGATACTCAGAAGCCTAGACATCAGCAAGAAATTATATGACATAGTGAGAAACAGGAAGATGTGGCTCAGTCAAGGGAACAAATACAAATTTCATAGGAAACTCAAAAGCTGGAACAACTAATCAGAGATGGTCAAACAAATCTCTCAAATCAATCAAAGGAGATAAGAGGAAATATGCATGAAGAGATAGAGGATATTAAGAAGACAATGTGTAAGCTTAAGAAGAATTTGAAAGTATAAAAAGAAACATAACAGAAATGGGGAGGGAAGATAAAATAGTAGAGATTAAAAATACACTAGAAGCATACAACAGAAAATTTTAACAGACAGGAGAAAGAATCAGCATCTAGAAGAAAAGACAATTGAAATCATACAGTCAGAAGAACATTGCAATAGGAGAATAGAAAAAAATTGAGCAATGTGTTAGGGACTTGAGTGACAGCATGAAACACACAATCATATGCATAATTGGTGTCCCAGGAGAAGAGAAGAGAAAAGGGATAAAAAGAATATTTGAGGAAAAAATGGACAAAAATACCCCAAATTTTATGAAAGACATAAATATACATGCCCAAGAAGCGCAGTGTACACCAAACAAAACAAACACTAATTCACCTACTCTGAGACACAAACTAATTAGAATGTCAAATGTCAAAGATAAACAGAGTTCTGAAAGCAGCAAGAAAAAAGTGATTTGTCAATATATCTTCAATAAACTTAGTGTTAATTTTCATCAGAAACCATGCAGATGTGAAGGCAATGGTATGAATCTTTAAGGTACTGAAAGAGAAAAAATGCCAGGCAAAAATTCTTAATCAGACAAAACTTCCTTCATATATAAGGGTCAGTTTAAAATATTCATCTATACCCAGAAACTGAGAGAGTTATGTAACAAAGACCTTCCCTACAAAAATTACTAAAAGGATTTCTGCAGATTGAAAGGAAAACATAGGAGGAAGTGGCTTGTAGTAGTGTGAAGAAATGAAGGGTAAATAATGGATAAATTAAAAGCCCAGTAATGCTGTATCCTCAATATACAACTCTACTATTTAATTCATATAAAAATCACATCACAATTGAACAAGAGAAAAGCATATACTTTCTGATACCAGATGCACAAAATATAAAGTGGTAAAGAGGGACAAAAAATGTAAAAAGGTGAGACAGAGGAGTATGGAAGTAGAGAATGTGTATGCGATTGAAACTATTGTAGAATCCTTTCAAATTGGTAGATTGTAGATGGAGGTTATGTAAAACAGACCCCAAGGTAACCACAGAGAACGTATTTAGAAAATATACATAAACAGAACAGAGAAAGGAATCAATCAGATACATCAAAATATATCAACTATCCAGGAAAGTATGTTGCCATAAATGAAAAGCATGACAAAAAAAGAAAATCAATTAATGTAATACACCATATTAGCAAATCAAAGGGGGAAAAAACATGATCATGTTGATTGATGCAGAAAAAGCATTTGAAAAAATCCAGCATTCTTTCTTGATAAAAGCAATTTGAAAGATGGGAATAGAAAGAGTTTCCTCAACATAATAGGTATAGAAGCTAAATCCACAACTAACATCATACAAAAGGGTGAATGATTGAAAGCTTTTAATTTAATATCTGGAACAAGACAAAAGTGCCCTTGCCACCAATATTATTCAACATTTTGCTGTAAGTTCTGGCTAGAGCAGTTAAGAAAGGTAAAGAAATAAAAGGCATCCCAATGGGAAAGGGAGAAGTAAAAGTTTCACTATTTGCAAATGACATGATCCTATATAAAGTCCTGAAAATCTACCACAAAGCTACTACAAGAACTAAAAATTCCACAAATGTCAGGATAAAAGATCAACATGCAAAAATCAGGAGTGTTTCTATACACTCTTAATGAGCAATCTGAGGAGGATATAAAGAAAAAAATCCTTTTATAATAGCAACTAAAAGAGTCAGATATCTAGGAATAAATTTAACCAAGGATGTGAAACACCTGTACACAGAAAACAACAAAACCTGGCTGAAAGAAATCAGAGACCTAAATCTATAGAAGGACATTCTGTGTTCATGGATTGGAAGACTAAATCATTAAGAGTTCAATCCTCCCCAAATTGATTAACAGATTCAACACAACCCCAATCAAAATTCCAACAGTCTACTTAGGGAAAAAGGAATAGCCATTCAACAAATTTATTTGGAAGGGTAAGGGGCCCTGAATAGCCAAAATCATCTTGAAAAAAAAAAGCAAATTTGGAGGATGCACACTTCCTGACATTAAAGATTATTGCAAAGCTACAGACATCAAAACAACAGGGTACTGAACTTCTGGCAAGATGGCAGAGTGGTGAGGTGTGGGTTTAAGTTACTCCTCTGGAGCAGTTGGTAGAAAGCCAGGAAATGCATGGACTGGACACTGCAGAGGAATTTGAGTTTGGACATACTTCATACAACACTCAGAAATGCATGGATCAGCTGAGATCAGGGAAACCTGTAAGTTCTGAAAGCAAGGGAACCAATGCCCCTCCCTACAAGGCACAATCCCAAAGGAGGAGAGGCCATTGTGCTGGGAACCAGGAGGGAGAACTGCAGTTGTACTGCTGATTAACAAACTCAAACTCCTAAACAAAAACTCCAAACACAGATAAACTGAGACCAGACACTGGAAAATCTGGGAGCAATCAGCCTGGCAGAGAGTAGACAGGGCAAGAGAAACAGGAAAAAAAAGAAAAAGAAAAGAAAAGAAATGAAAAACAGAGATTTTTGGAGTTCTGGTGAACATAATATGGAGAAAGGCCAGGCTCAAATAGAATCAGACAAATATACAAATCCAGGGATCAAGAGCCCTTGTCTGAAAAGCTGGTTTCTCTGCTTCCTTGATTGTTCCTTAATCAGTTTGAACTCCTTGTATTTTAGCATTTCAACAACCCATTAGATCTGCAGGGACTATAAATAATCCATACTGGGCCCATCTTTTTCTTTCTTCCGTTTTTTTAAATCGTTTTCTCTTTTTTTAAAAACAATTATTCAAAGAAGCCCATTACAGAAAGCATCAAAGACTTGCAATTTGGGCCCAGGCAAGAGCAGAGCTAAGAAAGCTTTGAGAGACAAAACAATAAGTCTAGTGGTGGAGAAAATTTGCTAAACACCATAACTTCCCAAGAAAAGGGGAGAGTGACACAGTTCCAGTGGTAGCCCTCCTTTTGGGAACTCAGATCTCAGTGGCTGGAATTCAGAAACCAGGTCAGGGTCACCAGGGGAATTAAAGGCTCCACACCTCCTTACACTGGACAGCACAGGAAAAGCACCAAGCCTAGAGGCCTCACAGGAGGGATTCATTTTCAAGGAAACTCCATACCCTCCTCCTGAGACCTGGGCCCCTCTCTAATGTGGAAATCTGACTGGGGTTGACCATGTCTCATGAGACCATCACACAAAAAGGAGATCGAGGCAGGGCAAGAAACAGAAAAACAAGAGGTGAAAAACTCTGACCAACTAAACAGAATCTAAGTTAAAGGTCTAGAATAAGCTGAACTGAATACCAAAGTTTAGAGATGACAGTGACCAACAAGAAAGCCCTAGGTAAAAGAGTGAAAACAAGCTCTAGAACAAACTAGTCAAGAAAGTCAGATGCCTAGACAGCTTAAGATAATGAGCCATACTAAAAAACAGGAAAATATGGACCAGCAAAAGGAACAAACTAATAGTTCAACTGAGATACCAGAGCTGAAGCAATTATTGCTAAATCAATTCAATGAACTGAAAGAAGAACTAATCGGAGATGTTCAAGCAAATCTAAATCAATTCAAATATCAAGTCAATGAACTGAGGGAAATGAAGATTATTAGGAAGGGTAAAAAGAGAGAGAGAGAAAAATGAGACATGACATTAAAATCCAAAAGACAAAATGATAGAAGAAAGTACTGCCCTTACTGTAATAACACTAAAAGCGAATGGATGAAACTCCCCAATAAAATGACACAGGCTGGTAGAATGGATTAAAAACATAACCCACCTATATGCTGTCTACAAGAAACTCACCTTAGACATAAGGAAAAAAATAAGCTGAAATTGAAAGGTTGGAAAAAGATATTTCATGTAAACAGCAACCAGAAAAAAAAGCAGGATAGCTATATTAATATCAGCAAAGTAGACTTCACAAGGAAAATGAGTAAAAGAGACAAAGTAGGACACTATATATTATTAAAAGGGTCAACTCATCAAGAAAACATAACAATCATGAATATTTATTCACCAAGCCAGAGTGCCCCAAAATTTATAAGGCAAACACAGAGAGCACTGAAAGGAGAAGTAGACAACTCCACAATAATAGTTGGAGTCTTCAGTAAACCTCTCTCATCAGAGGATAGAACGTCTAGAGAGATAAACAAGGAAACAGAGATGTTGAATTCTATCATAAATGAACTAGACTTGGCAGACATTTATAGAACACTACACCCCATAAGAGCAGGACACACTTTTTCTCAAGAGCTCATGGAACATTCTCTAGGATAGAACACATGCTGGGTCACAAAGCAAGTCCCAACAAATTTTAAAAAATGCTATTACAAAACACACTATCTTGGATCATAAGGGAATGAGGTTGGAAATAAATAACAGGCAGAAGATTGTAAACCTCACAAATATATGGAAAGTAAACAACAAACTCTTAGAAAACCAATAGGTAAAGGAAGAAATTACAAGAGAAATTAGTAAATACCTTGAGGCAAATGACAATGACAGCACAACATATCAAAATTTATGGGATGCAGCAAAGGCAGTGTTGATAATAAAATGCCTATATTGAAAGAGAAGAAATAGCAAAAATTGATAATAAAATGATAAAAATTGATAATAAAATGCCTATATTAAAAGAGAAGTAGTATTGATTCTGGGAAGATGGCAGCATAGAAAGAAGTGGAAGACTTAGTCTCCCCCAGAACAATTCATAAATGAACAAAAAAACAGTAAATAACCTGGAATGGTAGCGGGGAGACAAACATGACAGTACACTCAACATCCACCGACATGAATTGGGAGGAATTCCCGAGATCACAGCATAAAATCTGTAAGTAAAATTGCGGACCCGTGCTGAGAGCCGAGAACCTAGAGCCGGGAGCCCCTCCCTCATGGAAGCCGCGCCATGCACTTTCTCAGCCCAGCTCCAAGTGAGCTTTTAATAATAACTGCTCAATACAGACAGCGAATCCTCAACAAGCAGACAGAGGCTTTTGGCGACAACTGACCTTGGGAGAATCGGGGGAAATATTCTGTCTCTCGCTCCCTCTCTGTGGAGAAAACCTCAGGTGTTCTCAGCCAACAAGGCATTGCAGTAAATACAGCCTCACACATTCTGCATTCTGAAACGAGCTGAGAGCCCCGTGGCACAGCTAAGCGGCCCAGGGATTCCCTAGAGGGATGGCGCATACTGATGACGTAGCACGGCATTTTCTCTCGGCTGAGGGAGGATCGCGGCTGGGAGGGGGGATCTGCTCAGAGAACCCAGGGGTGCTACGCCAAGTCCGGTGGTTTACCAAGAGAGAGCTGCCCTTCCTCCCTGGCCACCCGTGCACGCACCCCACATTCAGGGTGGGCGACTCCAGCGGCGCGCCCAGGCTGAGCTCTCCAACTGAACACACAAGAATCATTTCCCCTCACTATGCGAGAACTGTCTGGAGGGATATAGGTGGCTCACAGATGCCATCTGCTGGTTACTTAGAGAAAGTGTACATCATCAAACTGTGTCTCTGAAAAATTAGATCGATATCCCTTTTTTTTTGACCCAACTTGAAAGAACCCTATCAAGCAAAACAAATGCCAAGAGGCCAAAAACAACAGAAAATCTTAAAGCATATAATAAAACCAGATGATATGGAGAATCCAGCTCCAAACACAAAAATCAAGATTTTGGAAGAAATGTTATATCTCGCAAATTTAACTAAAGAACTACAATCAAAGAACGAAAACATAGCAAAGGATTTAAAGGACATCAAGAGGACCATGGCCCAGGATATAAATGCCATAAAAAAGACCCTATAAGAGCATAAAGAAGACATTGCAGGAGTAAATAAAAAAATAGAAGATCTTATGGAAATAAAAGAAACTGTTGGCCAAATTAAAAAGACTCTGGATATTCACAATACAAGACTAGAGGAAGATGAACAACATCTCAGTGTCCTAGAAATCCACAGAACAGAAAATGAAAAAACAAAAGAAAGAATGGAGAAAAAAATTGAAAAAATCGCAATGGATCTCAGGGATATGATAGATAAAATAAAACATCCAAACTTAAGACTCATTGGTGTCCCAGAAGGGGAAGAGAAGGGTAAAGGTCTAGAAAGCATATTCAAAGAAATTGTTGGGGAAAACTTCCCAAACCTTCTACACAATATAAACACACAAAGCCTAAATGCCCAGCAAACTCCAAATAGAATAAATCCAAATAAACCCACCCTAAGACATACTCTGATCAGACTCTCAAATACTGAAGAGAAGGAGCAAGTTCTGAAAGCAGCAAGAGAAAAGAAATTCACCACATACAAAGGAAACAATATAAGACTAAGTAGTGACTACTCAGTGGCCGCTATGGAGGCGAGAAGACAGTGGCATGACATATTTAAAATTCTGAGAGGGAAAAATTTCCAACAAAGAATACTTTATCCAGCAAAACTCTCCTTCAAATTTGAGGGAGAGCTTAAATTTTTCACAGACAAACAAATGCTGAGAGACTTTGCCAATAAAAGACCTGCCCTACTTCAGATTCTAAAGGAAGCCCTACCAACAGAGAGACAAAGAAAAGAGAAAAAGATATAGAGAATTTTAACAGACACATATAGTACCTTACATCCCAAATCACCAGGACACTCATTTTTCTCTAGTGATCACAGATCTTTTTCCAGAAGGGACCATAAGCTGGGACATAAAACAAGCCTCAAGAAATTAAAAAAAAAAAAAAAATGAATATACACAAAGAACATTCTCCAAACACAATGGAATACAAATAGAAGTCAGTAATTTTTTAACTATAACTCCACTATTTACTTCCTACATGATAAAAAATACACAAACTCTAAGGACAAATCAGTGGTTTTGAATTCAATGTAAAATGTGTAATTTTAGACAACTATATAAAGGTGGGGAAATGAAGGCGTATAGGAACATAGTTTATGTGCCCTATTGAAGTGAAAGTGGTATCAAAGAAAAACAAGATTGATAGGGATTTAAGAGGTTAATTTTAAGCCCCACAGTAAACACAAAGAAATTATCAGAGAATATAACCATAGAGATGAAATTAGAGTTTGGGTTAAGAGAAATGGGGGAAGGGGCAATGGGAAGTTAAGAAAGGAGTGTGGGGTTGCTGTTTGAGGTGAAGGGAAATTATTAGCAATGGATGGTGGGAAAGAGCATAACATCATTCTAAATGTGATTAATCCCACTAATGGAAGGTTAGGGAGGGGGTGGAATGGGAAGATTTAGGCTGTATATATGTTTCCACAATTGAAAAAAGGGAAAAAAAAAAAAAAAGAGAGACAGTCTAACTAGACAGCAATTGAATGCTAAGGATGAACTTAGATGGGATTGGAGGGTGGAGGACAGGTGGCTCGAAGGAACACGGTTGAGATATAAGGACAAGGAAATATAGAATGTAAGCATGGTATCATTGTTGAATCTCTTATGCTTCTTAGCTGTGCTTAATGGAATTACGTGAAACAATGTCCTTGTTCATGGGAAGTACAGACGTGAATTATAGTGTATGTTCAAGGATGTGTGCAGCTAACTCTCATATGTTCAGAAGACAGAGAAATATATGATGGATGATAGATAGGGAGGGAGGGAGGGAGGGAAAGAAATAGTGATGTGACAGCATGTTAAAGTTGGTGGATTGAGCTATCGGGGGAGGGGGATCAGGGTATGATGGAATTCTGTGTATGGGGCTAGTATTGTTTTTGCAGCTATTCATGTAACTTTGAATTTATTTCAAAATAAAAAAAAGAGAGAAGTAGGGGCAAAAATTTCAGAATTAAGGGTCCTCCACCTGGAAGAACTAGAGAAAGAACAGCAAATTAACCCTGAAGCAAACAGAAAAAAGGAAATTAAAGATTAGAGCAGAAATAAATGAAACTGAGAACAGGAAAACAATAGAATCAAGAAGCCAGAAGCCGGTTCTGAGAGAAAATCAACAAAATTGATGGACCCCTAGCTAGGCTAATAAAAAAAGAGAGTGGATGAAAATAAATGCAACCAGAAGTAGTAAAGGAAACAACTACTGACCCTGCAGAAATAAAGGAGATAATGTAGATACTATGAGCAACTATATGCTAATAAACTGAACAACTTACATGAAATGGACAACTTCCTAGAAAAGCATAAGCAACCAACATTGACCTGAGAAGAAACAGACAACCTCAACAAACCAATCACAAGCAAAGAGATTGAGTCAGTCATTAAAAAGCTCCCAAAAAAGAAAAGTGCAGGACTAGATGTCTTCAATGTGAATTCTACCAAGTACTCAAGATTGAATTAATACCAACCCTGCTCAAACTTCAAAAAAATTGAAGAGGAGAGAAAGCTACCAAACTCATTCTATGAAGCCAACATCATCCTGATAACAAAATCAGACAAGGTACCAAAAATAAAGAAAATTATAGACCAATGTCTTTAATGAATATTGATGCAAAAGTCCTCAACAAAATACTCACAAATCGAATCCAGCAGCACATTAAAAGAATTATACACCAAGACCAAGTGGAGTTTATCCCAGGTATACAAGGCGGGTTCAACAACAGAAAATCAATTAATGTTATACACCACATCAATAAATCAAAGAAAAAGAACCATGTGATCATCTCACTTGATGGAGAAACGGCATTTGACAAAATTCAACATCCCTTTTTGATAAAAACACTTCAAAGGATAGGAATAGAAAGGAATTTTCTCAAAATGATAAAGGCAATATATGAAAAACCCACAACTAACATCATACTCAATGGGGAGAGACTGAAAGCTTTCCCTCTAAGATCAGGAACAAGACAGGGATGCCCACTGTCATCATTGTTATTCAACATTGTGCTGGCATTTCTAGCAAGAGCAATTAGGCAAGAAAAAGAACTAAAAGACATCCAAATTGGAGAGGAAGAAGTAAAACTTTCACTGTTTGCAGGCTACATGATTCTATATGCAGAAAATCCAGAAAAATTTACAGCAAAGCTATTAGAGCTAATCACTGGATACAACAAAGTGGCAGGCTATGAGATCAACATGCAAAAATCTATAGTGTTCTTACACACAAGTAATGTGCAAAAAGAGGAAGAAATGAGAAAAAAAAATCCATGTAAAATAGCAACCAAGAGAATGAAGTATTTACAAACAAACTTAAGGAAGACCACAAAAGACCTATACAAAGAAAACTACAAGAAACTACTAAGAGAAATCAAACGGGACCTAAAAAAATGGAAGAACATACTTATGTACATGGATTAGAGGACTAAATATAATTAAGATGTCAACTCCACCTAAACTGATTTATAGATTCAATGCAATACCAATTAAAATCCCAACAACCTACTTTGCAGAAATAGGAAAAACAGTAACCAAATTTATTTGGAAGGGCAAGGTGCCCCAAATAGCCAAAAATACCTTGACAAAGAGGAACAAAGTAGGAAGTCTCACACTACCTGACTTTGAAACATATTACAAAGCTACAGAGCTATCTCTGTCCTGGCATAAGGACAGAGATATTGACCAATGGAATAAAATTAGTGTTCAGAAATAGACTCTCACATCTATAGACAATTGATCTTTGATAAGGCAGTCAAGCCAAAAAACTGGGACAGAGTAGCCTCTTCAATAAATTGTTTGGAGAACTGGATATCCATTTCCCAAAGAATGAAAGAGGACTCCTACCACACATCTTATACAAAAATGAACTCCAACTGGATCAAAGACCTAAACATAAGTGCTGAGACCATAAGAATCTTAGAAGAAAATGTAGGGCAATATCTTAAAGATCTTGTGATAGGAGGTGGTTTCCTAGACCTTACACCCAAAGCATGAGCAACCTAAGAACAAATAGACAAATGGAATCTCCTCAGAATCCAACACTTTTGTACATCAAAGGACTCTGTTGGAAAGTAAAAATGCAGCCTGTACAATAGGAGACAATATTTGGAAACCATATATCAGATAAAGGTTTAATATCCCAAATATGTAAAGCAATCCTGCACCTCAATAACAGAAAGACAAACAACCCAATTAAAAAGTAGGCAAAAGACATGGACAGACACTTTTCTAAAGAGGAAATGCAAATGGCTCAAAACCATATGAAAAAAATGCTCAACTTCACTAGCTATTAGGGAAATGCAAGTCAAAACCACAATGTAATATCATCTCACACCTACCAGAATGGCCATTATCCAAAAAAATAAAACAGAAAATTTCAAGTGCTGGAGAAGATGTGGAGAAAGAAGCACACTTTTAATTGTTGGTGGAAATGTAGAATGGTGCAACCAATCTGGAAGACAGTGTGGAGTTTCCTCAGGAAGCTAACTATAAACCTGCCATATGACCCAACTATTCCATTGCTAGGTATTTACTCAAAAGAACTGAAAGTGAAGGCACAAATGGACATTTGTAAACTGATGTTTATTGCAGCATTTTTTATGATGGCCAAGAGATGGAAGGAGCCCAAATGTCCATCGATGGATGAGTGGATAAACAAACTGTGGTATATACACATGATGGAATATTATGCAGCTGTAAGCAGAACAAAGACATGGAACATATAATAACATGGATGAAACTTGAGGACATTATGTTGAGTGAAGTTAGAAACAAAACGACAAATACTGTATGGTCTCACTAATATGAACTAACATTAATGAACAAATTTTGAGAGTTAAAAGCTGATAACATGGGCTACCAGGAGATATAAAGATGGGAAAGACCAGGCATTTGATGTTGAAGGACTACAGAATGTTCAGAAGGATTGATTGTATACATCAGAAATAGGTAGCATAATACTGAGTGATGGTAGCACAATATTGTAAGTACACTGAACAAAGTTGTCTGTGAGTAAAGCTGAAAGACGTGGTAGAAGGGAATGTATGACACCAGAGATAAAGATAGATGATAAAGACTGGGACTGTATAACTTTGCAAAACTGTAGTGGCCAATGACTGTTAAATACACAAATATAAAAATGTTTTTACATGTGGGAGAGTAAATGAATGTCAACCATGCAGAGTGTTGAAAAAGGGATGGTACTTGGGAAAAAACATAATCAAAGCAAAGTGGAGTCTATGGTCAACAGTAACATTGTAATATGCTTCCATTAAATGTAACAAAAGTAACATACCAAAGTTAAATGTGTATGAGTGGGGGATATAGTGGAGGGATATGGGATTCTTGATAGTGGTGTTGTTTTCTGTCCTTACTATTATATTTTATTGTGTGACATTTTATTTTCCTCTTTATTATCTTTTTTTTATTCACAAAAAAAAAAAAAACTTTTTCATAGTGATCAATATGTTCAAATGCTGACTGTGGTGATAAATGTACAACTATATGTTGATACCATGAACTGACTGTACACTGTGGATAATTGTAATGTATGTGAATACATCTCTATAAAATTGTAGGAAAAATATAAATATGGGTAAAAACGCTGGAGAAAACATAGAGAGAGTCATGTGCCTGTCTACTGTTGATGAGGAGGCAGAATGGTGTAGTGTTTCTGGAGGTCAGTGTGGTGGTTCCACAAGAAGCTAAGTATGTAGGGGCCATGAGGTCTTGCAACTTCATTATGTTGTACATACTTGCAAGAACTGAGAACAGAGACATGAGTGGACATTTGCACACTGGTTTTTATGGAGGCAGTATTCAAGATGTGTAATGGGTGGAGTTGGCCTAAGGGTATACCTACTGAGGAACAGAATACTGAACTGTGGTGTATGCATACAATGGAATACTGAGCAACCATGAGAAAGAGTGAAACTGTGAGACACACCACGAGGTGAATGGATTCTGTAGACAGGATTTTGAGTGAAGTACACCAGAAACCAGGGCAAACACTATAATGCCTCACCAATATGGACTAACTACAATGTATAAACTCAGAATTGAATCTTACAGCACAGCCTAACAGGGAAATGATTATTGCAATGGTCCCTAGATTGTAAGCTCTCATAGCATGTCAAAAAACATGACAGCTAGAAATCAACAAAAGGAAAGATAGAATTAAACTAAAGTACGATAAAACAGTCAGACAACATTACCAATGTAAAGAGTCCCATACCCATCCCTATATCCCCCTCTTACAGGCATTTAGCTTTGGTATATTGCCTTTGCTACATTAAAGGAAGCATAATACAATGTTTCTGTTAATTATAGTCTCTAGTTTGCATTGATTGTATTTTTCCCTATACCACCTCATTTTTAGTACCTTGCAAGGTTGACATTCTTTGTTCTCCCTCATATAAAACATATTTATACATTTTATCACAATTGTTGAGCACTCCAAGTTTCACTGAGTTATACCATCCCACTATTTATCTATTGCCTATTCTTCTGGTGTCCCACATGCCCCTTACCTTCCTCTTTCAACCATACTCACAGTCATCTTTGTTCAGTGTGCTTACATTGTTGTGCTACCATCACCCAAAACTGTTTTCCAAACCTCACACTCTTATCTTTTCCTATCTGTCTGTAGTGCTCCCTGTAGTATTTTCTGTAGAGCAGGTGTCTTGTCAACAAACTCTCTCATTGTCAGAGAACATTCTAAACTCTCCCTCATATTTGAAGGGCAGTTTTGCCAGATATAGGATTCATGGTTGGCAGTTTTTCTTTCAGTATTGCAAATATATCACATCACTTCCTTCTTGCCTCCATAGTTTCTACTGACAAATCCACACATAGGCTTATCAAGCTTTCCTTGTATATGATGGATTCCTTTTCTCTTGCTGCTTTCAGGATTCTTTCTTTGTCTTTTACATTTGATAATCTGATTGTTAAGTGTCGTGGTGTAGGTATATTCAGATATATTTTGTTTGGGGTATGCTGCGCTTCTTGGTTCTGTAATTTTATGTCTTTCATAAGAGATGGGAAGTTTTCATTGATTATTTCCTCGTTATTGCTTCTGCCCTTTTTCCCTTCTCTTCTCATTCTGGGACACCCATGACATGTACATTTGTGCATCTCTGTGTCATTAAATTCCCTGAGACATTGCTCATATTTTTCCATTCTTTTCCCTATCTGTTCTTTTGTGTGTTGGATAGCAAGTGACTTTTTCTCCACTTCCTGAATGTTTCCTTATGCCTCTTGAAATCGGCTATTGTATGTCTCCATTGTATTTTTCATCTTTTGTGTTGTGCCTTTCCTTTCCATAGATTCCACCAGTTGTTTTTCAAACTTTTGATTTCTACCTTATGTTCACTCTCTGTTTTCTTTATATCCTTTGTCTCTTTTGCCTTATCTTCCCTGAACTCTTTGACTTGGTTTTTGAATGGATTTAGCATATTTACTTGAAAATCTTTGATTGTTTCATTAAAGTGAAACAATATCTCAGCTGTATTTCAATTGAGATATGTTTTTTCCTTTGACTGAGCCATATCTTCATTTTTCCTACTGTAAGTTGTAGTTTTCTGTTGTCCAGGCATCTTGCTTCCTTGGGTATCCCAATCAGATTTTCCCAGACCAGGAAAGGTTCAGGTCTCAGAATTGGGCTGTATTCAGTGTCAAGTTTCCCTAAGGCTGTATCTTAGAAGATTGACAGAGTTTCCCAAGAGGCCCCCAGCCATTAGGCTTTCCCTAACCTGCCCAGCAGGTAGTGCCTGTCAGCCAGTCACTCCCCACTGGTTACTGTTGGAACAACTGTGGTCACTTTATTTCTCAGCTTAGGTTGTTTCTGTTTTGACTGTTTTCCCCCAGACCCTGGTGTCTGAATTCTGAGGGGAGGGGAGGGACTAGAGCTGGGGCCCCACCTCCTTCCTCTTAAGGAAAATACACCCCCTGGGGAGTTATCTTCTGCATTTAAATTACTCCTTATTGTCTCTGACTCAGTTATCTCCACCCTGTCTGGGTCAGAGCACTGCAAACTGAAAATGTCTGGGCCTTTCTCTATTGAGTGGAGAGGGGAAAAGGGAAAGAAAGTCCCCCCTTCAGAGCCAGTCTATCACCCCCAGTTTCACCTATCAGTCAGAGGGAGCACCCGGTCTTCTGGGCTCCCTTTCCTGGGGCATAGGCATTTTTTGGCTCTCTACTTTCAGACATCTCTAAAAGCCTCTGTATTTGTTTTTATTATTTTTTTTCCATCAGCCACACCTCCTCTCCCCTGGGAGTGACCTGAGGGTACTTTGCTATTTGTTGGGATTTGTCTATGTTTGTAGCTTGTATTCAGCAGTCCACTTTTGTTAATTAAAACCCAAGTTGGAACTAGGTTACACTATATTTGTTCACTCAGGGAATGCTGCTTTCTCTCACAGTGCGGTCTTGCAACTCAGCCTCATATGAGGGGGAGGGAGGGTCCTGGCATGTTTCTGCAAATTTTACTTACAGTTTTTATGCCATGATCTCAGCTACCCAACCCAATCCAGGTTGGTGTATGATGTGTGGACAGTCATGGTTATCCCTCAGCAGTAGTTCCAGATTATTTACTAGTTATTTCTGGTTGTTTATTAATTATTAATTATTTACTAGTTGTTGTTCCTGGTTGTTTATTAATTGCTCCAGGGGACTACCAGTTTTTCCACACCACTCTATGACACCATTTTGCCCCTCCTCCTTATGGTAATTGATTTTTGACAAGGCTGCCAAGACCACTGAACTGGGACATTTCAGTCTATTCAAAAAAATGGTGTTGGGAGAGATGGTTATCCATATGCCAAAGAATGGAAGAGGAACCCAATTTCACACCTTATACAGAAATTAACTCAAAATGTATCAGTGACCTAAATGTAAGAACCAAGACCATAAAACCAATAGAAGAAAATGTAGGGAAGCATCTTCAAGGTCTTATGGTGGTCAATGGTTCCTTAGACTTAACACCACAAGTAAAAGCAAAATCAAAAACAAATTAGAGAAATAGGACCTCATCAATATTTAATACTTTTATGCTTCAAAAGTCAAGAAAATGAACAGGCCCACTCCCCAATGGGAGAAAGCATTTGGAATCTATATATCTGATAAGTTTTAATGTCTAGAATATATGAAGAAATCCTACAACTCAATAATAAAAAGACAAAAAACAGAATTAAAATGGGCAACAGACATGACTAAGCATTTTTTTCCAAAGAGAAAAAAATACAAATGGCCAAAAAACACTTGAAAAGATGCTTGTCTTAATTAGCTTTTAGGGAAATGCAAATCAAAACCACAATGAGAATATCATTTCATACCTGCTAAAAAGCCACTGTTAAAAACAAGAAAGCTACTAGAGTTGGAGAGGATTTGGAGAAATAGGAACCCTCATTCATTGCTGGTGGGAATGCAAAATGGCACAGCAGCTGCAGAAGACAGTTTGGCAGTTCCTCAGGAAGCTAAGTGTAGCATTGCAATATGACCTGGCAATTCTGCTAATAGGTATATACCCAGAAGAACTGAAAGCAGGGATTCAAACAGATATTTGAATACCAGTGTTCATAGTGGCATTATTCACAATTGCCAAAAGATGGAAACAACTCAAGTGCCCATCAACTGATGAATGGATAACCAAAATGTGGTATATATGCAATAGAATGTTATTCAACTGTAAAAAGGAATGAAGTCCTGATGCAACTAACAGGGCTAAACCTTGAGGACATTACATTGAGTGAAATAAGCCAGCAACAAAAGAACCAATATGGTACATTCATGATGTTATGAACTAATTTTATAAGCAAAGTCAAGTCATTAAACTCTAGAGCATAGGTTACCAGCAAATAGAATGAGTGTTGATATGGGCAGCTGATTCTTAATTTACGTAGAGTTTTTAATTAGGTTTATTACAAAATTTGGAAATGGATATATGTGATGGCAGCACAGTTTTGTGAGTGTAATTAATGCATTTAATTATGTGATTGTGGTTAAAAAGGTAAGTTTAGAGTCATATATATGCTAGAAATAAAGCTAGAGAATAAAACATGGGACTCTGTAACACGGTGATCTCTGTTGTGGATGATGACTGTGGTTAACAGTACAAATATAAGAATGTTCTTTCATGAACTAGAACAAATCTACATCACCACTATAAGGTGTTAATAATAGGGTTATAAATGGAAAAAATACACTTAATGCAAATTATGGAGTACAATTAACAGTCATATTTTAATATTCTTTCATCATTTTTAACAAAGTTATTGCACCGTTGCTAACTGTGAATAAAATGGGGCTATAAGAGATATGAGGTTTTTCTTTTTGGAATAATAAAAATATTCT
Source organism: Choloepus didactylus (assembly GCF_015220235.1). NCBI lineage: Eukaryota > Metazoa > Chordata > Mammalia > Pilosa > Megalonychidae > Choloepus > Choloepus didactylus. The sequence goes on from NC_051309.1 coordinate 73,815,889, forward strand.
AAAATGGATTGTGCTGTTGAATACAAAACTCTGTGATTATACTGAATGTTTCTGATTGTATACTTTGAATGGATTGTATGGTTTGTGAAAATATCTCAAAACAAAACTGGTTAAAAATTTTTAAAAAATCAGTAGTGTTTATATACACTAGCAATAAGCAATCTGAGGAGGAAATGAAAAATTTCCATTTACAGTAGCAACTATAAGAATCAAATAGCTAGGAATAAATTTAGTCAAGGGTATAAAGGATCCATACACAGAAAACTAAACTACCTGGCTAAAAGAAATCAAAGAAGACCCAAATAAATGGAAGGACATTCCATGCTCATGGATTGGAAGACTAAATATTGTTAAGAGGCCAATTCTGCCCAAATTGATCTACAGACTCAACAAACTTCTAATCAAACTTCAAACAGCCTACTTTGCAAAAATGGAACAGCCAATCATAAGATTTATTTGGAAGGGTATGGGGCCCTGAATCTCCAAAGTCATCTTTAAGAAGAAGAATGAAGTTGGAGGACTCATACTTCCTGACTCTAAAGCATATTACAAGGTTACAGTGGTCAAAACAGCATTGTATTGGCACAAGGATATATCTCAACAAATGGAACTGAATTGAAAGCTCAGACGTTGACCTTCATACCTATGGCCAATTGATTTTGATTTTTTACAAGACTGCCAGTTCCCCTCAATTGGGAAAGACTTGTCTCTTCAACAAATGGTGCTGGGAGAGCTGTATATCTATATTCAAAAAAGTGAAAGATGACTCCTTTCTTACTTCACATGCATATTAATTCAATATGGCTCAAAGACCTAAATATAGGAGCCTAGAGTATAAAACTTCTTGAACAAAATGAAGGGAAGCATCTTTAGGATCTTACGTTAGCCAATGGTTTCTTAGACTTCACACAGAAGCACAAATAGCAAATGAAAAAATAGATAAATGGAACCTACTAAATAAAAACCTTTTTTGTTGCAGAAGGCTTTGACACAAAAATGAAAAGAAAACCTACTCAGTGGGAGAAATATTTGAACTATATATATTCAATGAAGGTTTTATATCTAGAATATATAAAGAATCATAAAACTAGACAATAAAAAGACAAAAAACACAATTTAAAAGAATGGCCAAAGACTTGAATAGACATTTCTACAAAGTGGAAACACAAATGACTAAAAAGCACAACATCACTATTAGGGAAATGAATATGAAAACTACAATGAGATATCATTTCACACTTACTAGAATGGCTACCATTAAAAAAACAGAAAATTATCGGTGTTGGAGAGCATGTGGAGAAATAGAAACCCTCATTCATTGCTGGTGGGAATGTAAAACAGTGCAGCAGCTGTGTAAGACAGTTTTTGACAGTTCCTCAGGAAGCTAAGTATAGAATTACCATATGATCTGGCAATCCACTTACTAAATATGTAACTAGAAGAACTGAAAGCAGGGACTCAAAGAGACTTTTGAACACCAATGTTCATAGTAGCATTATTCACAAATGTCAAAAGATGGAAACAACTCAAGTGTCCATCAGCTGAGGAATGGATAAACTAAATGCAGTATATACATGCAATAGAATATTATTCAGCTCTAAAAAGAATGAAGTCTTGCTGTAGGCAACAACAGTGATGAACTTTGAGGACATTATTTTGAGTGAAATAAGCCAGACACAAAAGAACAACTATTGTATAATCTCACTAATATGAACTAATAATGATCAGCAAACTCATAGAGTTAGAATCTAGACTACAGATTATAGCAGAAACAGATTGGGGTTAGAGAATGAGGAGTTGATGCTTAATTTGTACACAAGTTTCATTTTGGCTGATTGTAAGGGTTTGGAAGGGGATGGTGGTGATGGTAGCTCGTTATTGTGAGAGTATTTAACAGCATTGAATTATGTATGTAAATGTGGTTGAAAGGGGAAATTTTGGGTCATGTATGTTATTAGAATGAAAGAAGATAAAACATGAGCCTGTATAACAGTGAACCTTTTGTGGATGATGGACTTGGGTTAGTGAAGTACAGTAGAGGAATATTCTTTCATAAATCATAAGAAATTTATGAAATATAAGAATATAAGAAGATAGTGTGATATGTGAAAAAATAAATCTAATGTAAACAGTGGACTATAGTTAATAGTAATAGTTTGATATTCTTTCATCAATTGTAAAATATCAATAATAGGTGGGTATATTTTACAGGATTTTTCTGTATACCAACAGCATCTCTAAAAAAAATTAATAATTTTTTTGAAAAAGTGGAGAGAGGCCCCAAAACATGACAAGAGGCAGAGGCCAGTATGAAAATGCCCTGTATTATGTAAATCTGATGCTTGTGATCCAAAGATGTTGCAAAACAGGAAATTTCACTATTTGTTTTCAATATTTTTTGTTTTACGTTCTGATGTAATCCAGAATTGTTTATGCACTGCAAAATATTCTCTTAGATTTTACAGATACTAATAATAAACTTCAAAAGATTTTAGAGACAGAATGACATTTTCTCTCAGTCTGGTTAAAAATGTAGGAATAGGTAGAAGAAAATGAAGATTAGGGAAACAGAAGCAGAAAAATATATATTAAACATATAATAAAGAATGGGGGACTGAGGTGAAAAGACAGGGTCAATAAGTAGCCTTATGCTAGTAAGATGCAAAACTGAGGAAAGTTAGAGCTATCCACTTCTTTTCACCAGGGGAATGATATTGCAAATCTTTGTTATAATAAGTAGCACAAGGACAGCTATAACTGTCAGTACACACTCTTGCTTAATGGGAAATGATTTTCCCTATTCTTCCCCAGTAAGAATGTGTCTGTTCCTCTTGCCGTCAACTTCTACCCTCTGAGAGGGCTTTCTTCATAACCCTCATATTCCAAAGAATTCACAGTGATATATATAGAAATTTATCTCTTCCATTTATCTCTGAACAGGGACTTGAAGTCAAGATTCTTGTCATATTTAACTCGAATCTATTGTGCCTAATGTAATCCTGAAAAACAGGTAGTGCTTAGTAATTGTAAGTTATTTACTACAATATCAATGCAGTATAAATTCAGTCATGTCTAAAAGTAAGAATTTTTGAAGTGTATTCCTTTGATATTGGTTCTGTGAAACAATTTATCATTTTAAGATCACTGAGCTAAATTAGGTAGTATTTGTAGTGTCTAATATAATCCTTTCTTTGTTAGTTCATATCCCTAGGTAATTCTAAAAGATGATGGAATAAAAACCTGCCTTAGATGAATTCAGATAACAGCTGGGTGTATAAAAATTGCAAAGCCAAACACCTTTCAGTAGAAATGGCAACCAACTTAAAACAGGTAGAATTAGTAAATCACTGAAGGGAAAAATCAACTCTCTTTTAAGACTTCCGGATGCAAAGTCTTTTAATAGTCTCTATTTAACTTTTGAGGGCTCTGTTAATACTCTCCCAAGAAATATAGTGCATCCATGAAACTCTTCAGTATGACCAGCCATGATGAAATAGTTGACATAAGATTTTCTGAAATTCCATCTAAAATTTATGAAATGGGTAAGAAGGACAGGTACAGTTTTACAAGAGAAATTGTATAAAATCAAAAGTGATAATTAGTGATTCTCAAACATTCTCAAAAGTTGTTAAGGAATGTTCAAGCAAAGCAAAAAATGTACAAAATTCGGTCTCATTTTTAATGTAGATCATATTTCAGTTTATTACGGTATCCAAGCAAAGACGTTATCTCCTTTACACAAGCATTATACGCATATTACCAAAAAAGGTATAATAGTGTATCTAAAACCTATATGAAAATTCAGCATACTGCACTTATTTGGTGTTTACTTACATGTAACAAACAAAATCTCTTCATTAGATTAATATATTTCCGTGTTTTACATTTTGGTTTGTTTCAAAGGCATCTGTTAAGTATAAGCAAGATAACACACAGAAATGCTTAGAAGACTCTGAAGAAAGAGGAGCTATAGGAAAAATCTTTTTGCCTCCACACCTGTAATTAGTTACTAATGATCAGATCATTGGTATCACTTGAAGAGTTTTACAGGATAGACAGAATTTGAAAAAGGGCTTTCTTTCATCATTGTGGACTTTTCTTACACTTTGGTTACTAGTTTAGAAAGAAAAGTAGAGTCTCTTACCTAATGCTTCACTGTAAAACTGATCCCAAATCTGACCATCATATTGCTGGAGCCAGAAGTCAAAAAAAAGGGAAAGCATGAGATTTTTCAACCTTTCCAGAAAGATCATCTTGTCGTCTAGTACAGCCATGGGAACAGGCACATAGGAAGATGGAGCTGGAAGTTTTCCACAATATCTCTCCAACATGCTACCTATAAAAGTCCTTAATGTTTGCACAAGGGGATTGCAAGCAACTCAGCTATAAGCTCTCCACAGGGCATCACAGGATCTATAATCATTATATTGTAGATACTTTCCTTGAGATTCTTCATGAGAGTCTGATTGTACATGACATTCTCACACAGAATTTTCAGATCTCCAGTTGACCGAAGGAGCAACTCTTGTAGTTTTATTGCTGATTGCAAGTATGAAAATTTTGGCATGTCAGTAACAGCTTCATCCAAAAATTCATTTAGTAAATTCTAAGCTTTCTCTCTTTCATTTGGCACATAAACCACCTTGTGTGGAAGCCTTGTTGTGGTCAATGATGTAATTGTGTGAAAGAAACAGCACCGTCACCTCATGACCCCTTGCCATGAGTTCCTCCAGAATGATCTTCATGTTGAGCCAATGGCTCATGTCACAGGGCCACACCAGGACCTTCCCACACAGTCCACACCCAACACAGCACAGCTGCAGAAGCAGAAGTGCCAAAACCCACTTCTCAGTCACCATGACAGCAGCTCTATCACACACTGGTCTGCAGGAGTTTTTGTGCTGCTGGGTACAGATACAATATGGCAGTCAATCAAAGGATAAATTAAAATTTGATTTCTAGAGATAGGAAAGGACATTTATATGCACTGAACTTTGTTCAATGTTGTTTTTGGGCATGGCACAATCTGATCATTTCTGGCAGGGAGACTAGAAGCAAAGTTGACACAAGGAGGATACTCAAAAGTGAATAGAACAGCATGAGAAAGAGAATGGTTTCATTAGTAGACACGAACTCAGTGTTTATGGAGTAGATTTTGTTACAGGGGCAGTGCAGAAAAAGAAAGCTATTTCAAATAGTGTGCTTTGGAGAGCATCAATTTCTGTATTTTAGGCAGTGTTTTAATCTCTATAAAATGATGTCTACTCAAATATTCAAATCAGGTTCATAAGTTAACCATGTTTGTCCTTTAATATAACTGTTCTGCCATCTAAACAGAATTTGAATGGTAGACAAGAGAACACAAAATAGTGTCATGTGTTGAAGAAATATATATCAGAAAAGCAAGATTTGATGAAAATGTCAGTGAGTACATAATGTTGGTTTGTAAATGGAAAGCATAGAATGAGAATTCTTTGATGAGAAATAAGAGGTGAGAAATAGGTAAAAGATGTAGTAAGCGCTTTGGTTTCCAATTTGTGTAACCAGTGAATTACAATGATTCTAGCAAAGACAAGAAACCAAAAAGGAGGAGTTACTGTGGAAAGATTTTTTTTTTTTGGCCTGCAGTTTGTGGGTAATGATTAGACACATCTTGCCTATGGAGATACCTATCCTATTTGGCCAGTTGTTTTAATTTCCTAGCTGCTAAAAACAAACAAACAAACAACAAAAACAAAAACAAAAACAAAAAAAAGCACCGTACCATACAATGGTTTGGCTTGGCTTACAGATAGGAATTTATTGGCATTTATTGACTCACAGTTTTGAGGCGAAGGAGGTCCAAAATTGAGGTTTTAGCAAAGTGATGGTATCTCCCAGAAGATTCTGGCATTCTGGGGTTGGCTGCTGACTATCCTTGTTCTTTGGCTTTTCTGTCACATGGTAGTTCATATGCTGGCATTTTCTATTTTCTTTTGGTTCTGTTAACTTTTGGCTGCTTCTGATGGCTTCTCTCTTTCAGACTTTCACTCTGCTTATAAAGGGCTCCAGTAATACAGTTTAAAGCCACTCCTGATTCAGTGGGGTCATTGGATAACTGTAACAATACTTTGAAGTTTTTTTATCTACAAGGGGTCCACACCCACCAGAATTCACACCAAGACCAAGAACATATCTAAACTGGGCTACACAGTTCAATCCACTAAATGTATGAACACTTGAATTTTTTGAGAAGTATATTTAATAATATAGGTTTGATGTCCAGTCATCCATACATTTTTCAATTCATTTTAAATTTCCCTCTAAATACATTATTTTATACCTTCAACAGACAACTTTTAGAAATAACTTACTATTTGAAAAGTTTACACTATGCACAGGACATAAAGTTACAAGAAAGATACAGTTTCAATTTAAAGTAGAAATATTGCAGACTATAATTCAGTTAACCAACACCAATTCTACAAGTGTAATGGGGATAAGTCTTAGAAGATATGAATACCTAGAGAGGGGCCAATCCTATGAATGTGCTTGCTTGGTGGAGGAAGGAAATGATGAATAATGACTTAGCTTAGTCTTTAGGAGTGAGTATTTTAGCAGGTTGAAAAGTATCATTTGAGAGAAATGGATTATTGATACATGTGTGTTTGTGTGTTCTAAGAACCATGATGTAGGTTATATAAAGGACTGTATTTAGATATAAAATTTTGTGGAATAGATAAACTAATGAAATTTAAAATCTATGACTTTTTAATATTTTCCTAAAAATAGATTTTATGGAAGGTGCAAAGGTAAATCCAAGGTCAGGGATTAGAGAGCAGCAATGTATTTCATCATTATATTTTCCATAATATCTGGTGCCAACTCTGAGTAGAGATAAATATAAAAAATCACAAATGGGGAGACAGCAGAGGACCATACCGGAAAAAAAAAAAAAAAAAGAGAGAAGAAATAGTAGTTGAAAGTCCTTTTTTAAGAGGATAAATAACTCAGAAGTGATAAGGGAAAAAACTGATAAATTCATCTTCCTGTTTTTATAAGTTTTATGATATGGTATAATAGATTTTCAATCAACCAAATGTTGAAATACACAAAATGAAATAAATCTGCCATAAATATAATAGTATAAGGACTGTTTTGCTTTGTTTTCCTGACACATAAAAGTTTTAAAGATACTTCACCAAATCTTAAAAAGATGAAAGATTTTAAAGGACATTTTAATAAAATAAATACCATTGACAAATAAACTTATGATTTAGTAAATGCAATGCAAAAACCAAGAAGATACTTTACTTATCCCGGTAGCAAAACTTACTGCTAGAAAGAATATGAGCAAATAGACAGTGATGAACAATGTGGGCTTTGCAATATTCTCCAAAATTAAAAATGCACCCCTTTTCAAGAAAACTTTTGAAAACATACTTCTGCCAAATAGGAGGTGGAAACAGAAAAACTTAGAAAGAGGAAGACTGTTTTCCTAGAAGACCAAGGAATTGAGGGATTTACTGAAGAGAGTGGAAAAGGTTACATCACTCAATGCAATCTCTGCATCAGCCCTAGATAGCACAGCCCCAAATAGACCAGGTGCAGGGAGGTCTCAGAAAAGAAAACCTTGGGAAAATAAGACAATGGGAATAGATATGCTGTGGCAGTTTGGAAAAATAAGTATATATATGTATGTATACATATGTACATATCTATATTATCTATGTCTATATCCAATTTATATATACATACAGAGAGACGGAAGAAATTATTTTGTTGAAAATTCAGGCATAAAGGAACAAAAAGAAAAGCAAAAATTTTATGCCATTGGAAAATCAATCATGATAAAATATTTGATTCTGGTTTGAAAATATGTGTAACATCTTGATATAAAAATTTATTATTTTTGTTTCTAAGAAACATAGTCTGAAAAATTATATGATTTTTTGATGTGTAGCAAAGATTTTCAATTACTCTGTAGTTTTCCTTCCATGTTTACATGATTTTTAAAATAAGTTTTAAATCATGTTTAAATATTTGTTAATCTATTCCTTTAGGTCTTTGCCTGTTATGTCTTACTGTATAAGAAGCTTTTTCCTCTCTCGATTGATGCATGTATTCTCTTATATGTTCCTTTTTTTTTTTATTAGAGGGGTTGTGGGCTTACAAAACTATCATACAAAAAATACAGGATTCCCATATACCACCCTATTATTAACACTTTGCACTGATGTGGCAAATTTGTCAAAACTGAAGAAAGCACAATTGTATAATTGTACTATTAATTGCCATCTGTGGTTTAATTTATGGTCCACTTCTTTGTAGTGTGGTTCCATGGAGTTTTGACATTTTTATTCTATTACCATGTATACACCCTAATATTTCCCCTTTAGGCCACATACAAATATACACTTCAGTGCTGTCAATTACATTCACAATATTGTGTTACCATCACCACCATCGGTTACCAAAATATTTCCTTCACTCCAAATAGGAAATTTTTACATTTTAAGCCTTGATTTCACTTTCCCTAGTTCCATCCCATCCCCTGGTAAGCTATATTCTAGATTCTGCCTGTATTGGTTTGCTTATGCTAATTATTTTATATCAGTGAGATCATAACATACTTGTACTTTTGTGTCTGGTTTATTTCTCTCAACACGTTGTCTTCAAGGTTCATCCATGCTGCTGAATGTATCAGAAATTCATTCCTTTTTACAGCTGAGTAATAGTCCATTGTATGTATGAATCATATTTTGTATACACATTCATCAGTTGCTGGACAATTGAGTTGCTTCCATCTTTGGCAATTGTGAATAATGCCACTATGAACATCATTGTGAAAGTATCTGTTATAGTCTCTGATTTCAATCCTTTTGATATGTACCTACTAGTGGGATTGCTGTATCATATGGTAAGTCTCTATTTAGCTTCCTGATGAGCTGCCAAACTTCCACAGTGTCTGCTCCATTTTACATTCCCATCAGCAATGCATGAGTGTCCCTATTTCTCCACATTCCCTCCAATACTTGAATTTTTCTTTTTTTTTTTTTTGATTCATAGCAGCCATTCCACTGGGTGTAAAATATTGTCTCATTGTGGTTTTGATTTGCATTTCCCTGATGGCTAACACTGTTCAGCATCTTTTTGTTTACTTTTGACTATTTGTATATCTTCTTTGGAGAGATCTGTGTTCAGGTCTTTTGCCAATTTTTAAATGGGTTTGTTTGTCTTTTGGTTGTTGACTTGAAGTATTTTTTAAATATATTCTGGATTTTTCATCTTCACTGGATATGTGGTTTCCAAATATTTTCTCCCTTTGTGTAGGTTGTTATTATACGTTCATGATAATTTTTTTTATGTCACAAAGTTTTCAATTTTGATGAAGTCCATTGAGCTATTTTTTCTTGTTCTTGTGTTTTGGGTGAAAAGTCTCAGAAACCATTGCCTAACACAAGGTCCCAAAGGTGCATCCTTAGATTTTTTTTTTTTTTTTTTTAATCATCATTTTATTGAGATATATTCACATACCACGCAGTCATACAAAACAAATTGTACTTTCGATTGTTTACAGTACCATTACATAGTTGTACATTCATCACCTAAATCAATCCCTGACACCTTCATTAGCACACACACAAAAATAACAAGAATAATAATTAGAGTGAAAAAGAGCAATTGAAGTAAAAAAGAACACTGGGTACCTTTGTCTGTTTGTTTGCTTCCCCTACTTTTCTACACATCCATCCATAAACTAGACAAAGTGGAGTTTGGTCCTTATGGCATTCCCAATCCCACTGTCACCCCTCATAAGCTACATTTTTATACAACTGTCTTCGAGATTCATGGGTTCTGGGTTGTAGTTTAATAGTTTCAGGTATCCACCACCAGCTACCCCAATTCTTTAGAATGTAAAAAAGGTTGTCTAAAGTGTGCGTAAGGGTGCCCACCAGAGTGATCTCTCGGCTCGTTTTGGAATCTCTCTGCCACTGAAGCTTATTTCATTTCCTTTCACATCCCCCTTTTGGTCAAGAAGATGTTCTCCATCCCACGATGCTGGGTCTACATTCCTCCCCGGGAGTCATATTCCACGTTGCCAGGGAGATTCAATTCCCTGGGTGTCTGATCCCACGTAGGGGGGAGGGCAGTGATTTCACCTTTCAAGTTGGCTTAGCCAGAGAGAGAGGGCCACATCTGAGCAACAAAGAGGCATTCAGGAGGAGACTCTTAGGCACAAATACAGGGAGGCCTAACCTCTCCTTTGCAGCAACCGTCTTCCCAAGGGTAAAACTTATGGTAGAGGGCTCAACCCATCAAACCACCAGTCCCCTATGTCTGTGGTCATGTTAGCAACCATGGAGGTGGGGTAGGCGAATACCCCTGCATTCTCCACAGGCTCCTCAAGGGGGCACTACATCTTTTTTTTTTTTTTTTTTCCTTGTTTGTCTTTTTTCTTTTTTTTTTTTTTTTTAACTTTCCCTTCTTTTTTAAATCAACTGTATGAAAAAAAAAGTTAAAAAGAAAACAAACATACAATAAAAGAACATTTCAAAGAGACCATAACAAGGGAGTAAGAAAAAGACAACTAACCTAAGATAACTGCTTAACTTCCAACATGTTCCTACTTTACCCCAAGAAAGTTACATAATATAGCAACATTTCAGTGAACTTGTTCCTACTACATCCATCAGAAATTAAGAGACCATAGTCATTTCTGGGCATCCCCAGAACGTTAAATAGCTTATCTGTTCTTCTTGGATTATTGTTCCCCCTTCCTTAATTGCTCTCTACTGCTAGTTCCCCTACATTCTACATTATAAACCATTTGTTTTACATTTTTCAAAGTTCACATTAGTGGTAGCATGTAATATTTCTCTTTTTGTGCCTGGCTGATTTCGCTCAGCATTATGTCTTCAAGGTTCATCCATGTTGTCATATGTTTCACCAGATCGTTCCTTCTTACTGCCGCGTAGTATTCCATCGTGTGTATATACCACATTTTATTTATCCACTCATCTGTTGAAGGACATTTGGGTTGTTTCCATCTCTTGGCAATTGTGAATAATGCTGCTATGAACATTGGCATGCAGATATCTGTTCGTGTCACTGCTTTCCGATCTTCCGGGTATATACCGAGAAGTGCAATCGCTGGATCGAATGGTAGCTCTATATCTAGTTTTCTAAGGAACTGCCAGACTGACTTCCAGAGTGGCTGAACCATTATACAGTCCCACCAACAATGAATAAGAGTTCCAATTTCTCCACATCCCCTCCAGCATTTGTAGTTTCCTGTTTGTTTAATGGCAGCCATTCTAACCGGTGTTAGATGGTATCTCATTGTGGTCTTAATTTGCATCTCTCTAATTGCTAGTGAAGCTGAACATTTTTTCATGTGTTTCTTGGCCATTTGTATTTCCTCTTCAGAGAACTGTCTTTTCATATCTTTTGCCCATTTTATAATTGGGCTGTCTGTACTATTGTCATTGAGTTGTAGGATTTCTTTGTATATGCAAGATATCAGTCTTTTGTCAGATACATGGTTTCCAAAAATTTTTTCCCATTGAGTTGGCTGCCTCTTTACCTTTTTGAGAAATTCCTTTGAGGTGCAGAAACTTCTAAGCTTGAGGAGTTCCCATTTATCTATTTTCTCTTTTGTTGCTTGTGCTTTGGGTGTAAAGTCTAGGAAGTGGCCTCCTAATACAAGGTCTTGAAGATGTTTTCCTACATTATCTTCTAGGAGTTTTATGGTACTTTCTTTTATATTGAGATCTTTGGTCCATTTTGAGTTAATTTTTGTGTGGGGGGTGAGGTAGGGGTCCTCTTTCATTCTTTTGGATATGGATATCCAACTCTCCCAGCCCCATTTGTTGAAAAGACCATTATGGCTCAGTTCGGTGACTTTGGGGGCCTTATCAAAGATCAGTCGGCCATAGATCTGAGGGTCTATCTCTGAATTCTCAATTCGATTCCATTGGTCTATATGTCTATCTTTGTGCCAGTACCATGCTGTTTTGGCAACTGTGGCTTTATAATAAGCTTCAAAGTCAGGGAGTGTAAGTCCTCCCACTTCGTTTTTCTTTTTTAGAGTGTCTTTAGCAATTCGAGGCATCTTCCCTTTCCAAATAAATTTGATAACTAGCTTTTCCAAGTCTGCAAAGTAGGTTGTTGGAATTTTGATTGGGATTGCATTGAATCTGTAGATGAGTTTGGGTAGAATTGACATCTTAATGACATTTAGCCTTCCTATCCATGAACATGGAATATTTTTCCATCTTTTAAGGTCCCCTTCTATTTCTTTTAGTAGAGTTATGTAGTTTTCTTTGTATAGGTCTTTTACATCTTTGGTTAAGTTTATTCCTAGGTACTTGATTTTTTTTAGTTGCTATTGAAAATGGTATCTTTTTCTTGAGTGTCTCTTCAGTTTGTTCATTTCTAGCATATAGAAACATTACTGACTTATGTGCATTAATCTTGTATCCCGCTACTTTGCTAAATTTGTTTATTAGCTCTAGTAGCTGTATCGTTGATTTCTCAGGGTTTTCTAGATATAAGATCATATCATCTGCAAACAATGACAGTTTTACTTCTTCTTTTCCAATTTGGATGCCTTTTATTTCTTTGTCTTGCCGGATTGCCCTGGCTAGCACTTCCAGCACAATGTTGAATAACAGTGGTGACAGCGGGCATCCTTGTCTTGTTCCTGATCTTAGAGGGAAGGCTTTCAGTCTCTCACCATTGAGTACTATGCTGGCTGTGGGTTTTTTCATATATGCTCTTTATCATGTTGAGGAAGTTTCCTTCAATTCCTACCTTTTGAAGTGTTTTTATCAAAAAGGGATGTTGGATTTTGTCAAATGCTTTTTCAGCATCTATTGAGATGATCAATTGATTTTTCCCTTTCGAGTTTTTAATGTGTTGTAATACATTGATTGTTTTTCTTATATTGAACCACCCTTGCATGCCTGGAATGAACCCCACTTGGTCATGGTGTATGATTTTTTTAATGTGTCTTTGGATTCGATTTGCAAGTATTTTGTTGAGGATTTTTGCATCTATATTCATTAGGGAGATTGGCCTGTAGTTTTCCTTTTTTGTAGCATCTTTGCCTGGTTTTGGTATTAGATTGATGTTAGCTTCATAAAATGAGTTAGGTAGTGTTCCATTTTTTTCAATGTTTTGAAAGAGTTTGAGTAAGATTGGTGTCAGTTCTTTCTGGAAAGTTTGGTAGAATTCCCCTGTGAAGCCATCTGGCCCTGGGCATTTATTTGTGGGAAGATTTTTGATGACTGATTGGCTCTCTGTGCTTGTGTTGGGTTGGTTGAGGTCTTCTATTTCTTCTCTGGTCAGTCTAGTTTGTTCATATGTTTCCAGGAAATTGTCCATTTCTTCTACATTATCCAGTTTGTTGCCATACAGTTGTTCATAATATCCTCTTATAATTTTTTTAATTTCTTCAGGGTCTGCAGTTATGTCACCTTTTTCATTCATTATTTTATTTATATGGGTCTTCTCTCTTTTTGATTTTGTCAGTCTAGCTAGGGGCTTGTCAATCTTGTTGATCTTCTCAAAGAACCAACTTTTGGTGATATTTATCCTTTCTATTGTTTTTTTGTTCTCTATGTCATTTATTTCTGCTTTAATCCTTGTTATTTCTTTTCTTGTACTTGGTTTAGGATTGGTTTGCTGTTCATTTTCTAGCTTCTTCAGTTGATCCATTAGTTCTTTGATTTTGGCTCTTTCTTCCTTTTTAATATATGCGTTTAGTGCTACAAATTTCCCCCTTAGCACTGCTTTTGCTGCATCCCATAGGTTTTGGTATGTTGTTTTCTCATTTTCATTCGTCTCTATATATTTAGCAATTTCTCTTGCTATTTCTTCTTTAACCTACTGATTGTTTAGGAGTGTGTTGTTTAACCTCCAGGTATTTGTGAATTTTCTAAGTCTCTGATGGTTATTGACTTCTAATTGTATTCCATTGTGGTCAGAGAATGTGCTTTGAATAATTTCAATCTTTTTAAATTTATTGAGGCTTGTTTTATGTCCCAGCATATGATCTATTCTGGAGAAAGTTCCGTGAGCACTAGAAAAGTATGTGTATCCTGGTGATTTGGGATGTAATGTCCTGTAGATGTCTGTTAAATCTAATTCATTTATCAGATTGTTTAGGTTTTCAATTTCCTTATTGGTCTTCTGTCTGGTTGATCTATCTATAGGAGAGAGTGATGTGTTGAAGTCTCCCACAATTATTGTGGAAACATCAATTGCTTCCTTTAGTTTTGCCAATGTTTCTCTCATGTATTTTGTGGCACCTTGATTGGGTGCATAGACATTTACGATTGTTATTTCTTCTTGCTGAATTGCCCCTTTTATTAGTATGTAGTGGCCTTCTTTGTCTCTCAAAACATCCCTGCATTTGAAGTCTATTTTATCTGAGATTAATATTGCTACACCTGCTTTCTTTTGGCTGTAGCTTGCATGAAATATTTTTTTCCATCCTTTCACTTTCAGTTTCTTTGTGTCCCTGTGTCTAAGATGAGTCACTTGTATGCAACATATTGATGGTTCATTTTTTTTGATCCATTCTGCGAATCTATATCTTTTAATTGGGGAGTTTAATCCATTTACATTCAACGTTAAAACCGTGAAGGCATTTCTTGAATCGGCCATCTTATCCTTTGGATTATGTTTGCCATATTTTTCCCTCTCTCTATTAATATCCTTTATTGTACCCATACCGAATCTCTTTAGTACTGAACCTTTCTCCAAGTCTCTCTGTCCTGTCTTTGTTTCTCTGTCTGTAGGGCTCCCTTTAGTATCTCCAGTAGGGCAGGACTCTTGTTAGCAAATTCTCTCAGCATTTCTTTGTCTGTGAAAAATTTAAGCTCTCCCTCAAATTTGAAGGAGAGCTTTGCTGGATAAAGTATTCTTGGCTGGAAATTCCTCTCACTCAGAATTTTAAATATATCGTGCCACTGCCTTCTTGCCTCCATGGTGGCTGCTGAGTAGTCACTACTTAGTCTTATGCTGTTTCCTTTGTATGTGGTGAATTGCTTTTCTCTTGCTGCTTTCAGAACTTGCTCCTTCTCTTCTATGTTTGACAGTGTGATCAGTATATGTCTCGGAGTGGGTTTTTTTGGATTTATTCTATTTGGAGTTCGCTGAGCATTTATGATTTGTGTATTTATGTTGTTTAGAAGATTTGGGAAGTTTTCCCCAACAATTTCTTTGAATACTCTTCCTAGACCTTTACCCTTTTCTTCCCCTTCTGGGACACCAATGAGTCTTATATTCGGACGTTTCATATTATCTATCATATCCCTCAGGTCCATTTCGAGTTTTTCAATTTTTTTCCCTATTCTTTCTTTTATGCTTTCATTTTCCATTCTGTCATCTTCCAGGTCACTGATTCGTTGTTCAACTTCCTCTAGTCTTGTACTATGAGTGTCCGGAATCTTTTTAATTTGGTCAACAGTTTCTTTAATTTCCATAAGATCATCCATTTTTTTATTTAGTCTTGCAATGTCTTCTTTATGCTCTTCTAGGGTCTTCTTGATTTCCTTTATCTCCCGTACTATGGTCTCATTGTTCATCTTTAGTTCTTTGAGTAGCTGCTCTAGGTGCTGTGTCTCTTCTGGTCTTTTGATTTGGGTGCTTGGGCTTGGGTTATCCATATCGTCTGGTTTTTTCATATGCTTTATAATTTTCTGTTTTTTTTGGCCTCGTGGCATTTGCTGAACTTGATAGGGTTCTTTTAGGGTTTGTAGACCAGTTGAAGTCCTTATCTCTAATTTATCAGATCTACAGCTTCGTGGAGTACACTTTCTCTAACTAACCAGCAGGTGGCGTCCACGAGCCACCTGTTCTCCACAAGCCAGATCTCCCCTGCTTAGCCTTTTTGGTGAGTGGGGGAGTGAGTCTTGTGGGGCCCAATTGGTGTACCAAGCTTGCGTGTGTAGTTGGTGTTGCCTGCCCTGTATGTGGGGTGTGTTTCTGGGCAGTCGGGGAGGGGGGGTGGCCCTAACAATCAAATCTCCCGGATGATCCTAGAGTTTTAAAGCTGCTGCAATAGTCTAATCCTTCAGTTCAGTCCTGCCACAGTTTGTCTCTGCCACTGACCCACAAGTCTTTGGTATTGGCGTATGGCTCCTGAGACTTGCAAGTGGGCCCCTCTTCCAGGCTGTGCACCCCGGGTCCTCTGTTGAGGGATGACTGTGCTATGTCACAGGTGAGTGCCGTCCCCCCAGGGCAGTTCTGGGCTGCTGGGCTGTGTTGGGAGGCTCCCAGTCTGCTCAAATGATGGCTGAATGGGGCTCTGTTAATTCACACTGCTCCCCCTTCCCAGCTCTGGGACATTCAGCTGAGGTTGCAGGGAAGGCTAATGTCCATGCCCAGTTTTGTGGTGTGTGCCTGTTATTTGAAGCACTTCCGTCACACTGGGTTGTCTGGGGCAGCTCTGGGCTATGGGGCTGGCGATGGGCAGGAGTGTTTCCTGTCCATCAGGATGGTGGCTGTGAGCGGACACCCCACTTTTCTTGGGAATTTGTGTTGTTTAGTGAATTTTCCCAGCCACTGGATTATTGCCTTTTGTCTCAGAGCTCTCTTAGTTCTGCTCTTGACTTCACGTGCCCAAATTTCAATTCTTTGAAGCTTTCTGTATTGAGCTTCTTAGAGTAATTGTTTTAGAAAAAGCAAAAAGGATTTAAAAAAAAAAAAAAAAAAAGGCCCTCCTCAGAGATCTAATGGGTTATTGAAATGCTAATAGACAAAGCAACCAGGGCCATTAAGGAAAGGTACACAGGGCAGAGAGATCAGCTTTGCTTCGGGATTTGCATATGCGCCTCAAGGCCTGATCTCCGCCCTTCCCCTTTCTGTGTTCACCAGAACTCCAAAAATCCTCTGCTTTTATTTTGGAGTTTTTCGTGTTGTTTTTTTTCTATGCCTGTCTCCTCTCTGCTGGGCTGGCTGCTCTCAGAGTCTCTGGTGTCTGGTCTCAGTCTATCTATGGTTGGAGTTTGAATCAGTAGAATGAGTTTCCGATAAGAGCAGCCACTGCAATTCTCCCTTCTCCTTCCCGGAGCTGACAGCCCCTCCTCCCCCGGGACTGAGCCTGGCAGGGAGGGGCGCGGGTCCCCTGGCCGCAAAAACTTACAGATTTCGCTGATCTCAGCAGTTCCACGTTTTCATGAGTGTTGTATGAAGTATGCCCAAAGACAGATTGCTCTGTGGTGTCCAGTCCACGCAGTTCCTGGCTTTTTACCTACTTTCCTGGAGGAGTAACTAAAACATACAGCTCACCAGTCTGCCATCTTGCCCCGCCTCCCTGATCCTTAGATTTTTTTCCCAGGGGTTTGATAGTTCTGGCTCTTATACTAGGTCTTTGATCAATTTCAAGTTGGTTTTTGCATAAGGTGTGAGGTAAGTGTCCACCTCCTTTCTTTTACAAATGGAAATCCAACACCATTTGTTGAAGAGACTTTTCTTTACCAATTAAGTGATTTTTGCCCCCTTATCAAAAGTGTAAGGGTTGATTTCTGAGTTCTCAATTCTATTCCATTGGTATATATGTTTGTCCTGATGCTAGAACCCTGATTTGATTACTGTGACTTTGTAATAAATTTTAAGATTAGGATATGTGAGTCCTCCTATTCATTTTTCTTTTTCAAACTGGGTTTGTCTATTCTGGGTCATTTAAGCTTCCATATAAATTTGATGATTGGCTTTTACATTCCTTCAAAGAAGGTTGTTAGAATTTTGATTGGATTGTGTTGAACCCATAAATCACTTAGTATAAGATTGACATCTTAACCATATTTTGTGTTCCAATCCATGAACATAGAAATTCCTTCCATTTGTTTAGGTCTTCTTTGATTTCTTTTAGCAATGTTTGTAGTTTTCTGTGTATATGTCCTTTATATATTTGCTTACATTTACTCATATATATTTGATTTATTTAGTTGTTATTGCCAATGGAATTTTTTTCTTGATTTCTTCTTCTGTTTGTTAATTACCTATGTATAGAAACACTACTAATTTTGGGGTGTTGGAATCTTGTACCTCACCTTTTGCTGAATTCAATTATTAGCTCTTGGATCTTTGTTGTGTTTTTCTAGGATTTTTTTATGTCATCTGTAAATAGGAAGAGTTTTACTTTTCCTTTTCCATTTGGATGACTTCAACATCTTTTTCTTGCCTAATTTCTATGACTAGAACTTTCAGTGCAATGTTGAATAATAGTGGTGACAGTGGGCATCCTTCTCTTGTTCCTGGGCAAACAGGTAAAGTTTTCAGTCTTTCACCAACAAGTAGGATGTTAACTGTACATTTTTCATATGTGTCCTTTATTATGTTGAGGAGGTTTCATTCTATTCCTAGGGATCAAAGTGTTTTTATCAAGAAAGGGTGCTGGATTTTATCAAATGCTTCTCTACATCAATTGAGAAAATTGTGGTTTTTTCCCTTCATTCTGTTAATGTGGTATATTACATTAACTGATTTTCTAATGTTGAACTACCCTTGTATACCAGGAGTAAATCTCACTTGATCATGGTGTATAATTCTTTCAACATGCTGTTGAGTCAGATTGTTTTTATTTTGTTTAGGATTTTTGCATCTATATTCATAAGAGATATTGCACTTTAAGTATTTTTATTCTGGTATCTTTATCTGGCTCTGGTATGAGAGTTATCCTGGCCTCATTAAATGAGTTTGGGAGTGCTCCCTCCTCTTCAATGTTTTGGAAGAGTTTGAACAGAAGTGGAGTTAAGGCTTATTGGAATGGTTGGTAAAATATCTCTGTGACGTCATCTGATCCAGTGCTTTCCTTTGCTGGGAGTTTTTTGATAACTGATTCAATCCCTTTACTAGTTATTGGTTTCCTGAGATCTTTTATTTCTTCCTGAGTCAGTATATATACTTTGTGTGTTTCTAAAAATTTGTCTATTTCATCTAGGTTATCTAATTCATTCATGTAAAATTGTTCATAGTACCCTCTTGTATTCCATTTTATTTCAGCTGCTTGGTAGTTATGTTATCCTGATTAATTTTTGTTTTTTGTTATTTTTGTCCTCTCTTTTTCTTTGTCAGTCTGGGTAAATATCTGCCAATTTTATTGGTCTCCTCAAATAACCAACTTTTGGTTTTGCTTACTCTGTTGTTCTTTGATTTTTATTTCATTTACCTTCTCTCTAATGTTTGTTATTACTTCTTTCTGCTCATTTTGGTCTTAGTTTGCTCTTCTTTTCTAGTTTCCCAGCTTTGAAGTTAAGTATCTGTGCCAGTTTGGATATATTATGTCTCCCCAAAGGCCATATTCTTGAATGCAATATTATGGGGGCAGACATATTAATCTTCTTTATTATGGTGTGACCTCTTGATTGAATATTTCCATGTAGATTTGACCCCTCCCCCCCATTCAGGGTAGGTCTTGATTAGATCACTGGATTACTTAAGAGAACTCTAGGCTTTGACACTTGCTGATGCTTAGAGATGCTTAGAGTTGCAGACAGAAGGACTTTTGGAGATGTTAAGCTAAGAGAGGGAACCAGAGTTTGACCCAGAGAAGCTAATAGAGGATGCCCAGATTCTTAGTGAAAAAGTCACTGGAATCAGAAGCTGAAAAAAATGCAATTCAGTAGGAAAGGACCAGCAGACTCCCGCTATGTTCCTTCCCAGCTAACAGAGGTGTTCCAGACACCCTTGGCTGTTCAGTGAATGTATCCTCTTCTTTGTGCCTTAATTTGGACACTTTTATGGTCTCAGGACTGTAAATTTGCAACCAAATAAACACCCTTTATAAAAGCCACTCCATTACTGGTATTTTGCATATTAGCAGCTCTAGCAAACTGGAACAGTCTCTGATTTGAAATCTTTCTTCTATTTTAATGCCAGCATTTAGGCTAGAAATTTCCATCTCAGTACTGCCTTTACAGAATCTCTTACATTTTTGTATGTTGTGTTATCATTTTCACTTTCCTCAAGATATTTTCTGATTTCTCCTTTAACCCACTGTTTGTTTAAGAGTATGTTATTTAATTTTCACATTTTTAAGGTTCTCCACTGATCCCTCTATTACTGATTTCTAGCTTCATTCCATGGTCATCAGAGATGATACATTGTATGATTTAATTATTTTTTTAGTTCATTGAGACTTGTTTTGTGACTTAAGAAATGGTTGATCATGGAGAATGATCCATGTACACCTAAGAATGTGTAATCTGTTGTTGTTTGGTGAAGTATTCTATTTATATCTGTTAGTCTAGTGGGTTTAGATTATCATTCAAGTCTTGTATTTCCTTATTGATCTTCCGACTAGGTTTTCTATTCATTATTGAAATTCGCATACTTTAATATCCTACTTTAATGTAGCACCATCTATTTCTCTCTTCCAATCTGTCACAATTTGCTTCATATAATTTGGGGCTTTGCTGTTAGGTGCATACATATCTATAATTGTTACATGATTGTAACATCTTCTCATTGAATTGGCCCCTTTATCAGTATATAATGTCAATTTTGCCCCTGAAATTATTTTTGACGTGAAGTCTATTTTATCTGATATTAATTTAGGTTCCACAGCTCTCTTTAGGTTACCACTTACATGATATTGTTTTCCCCTACCTTTCACTTCAACCAATTTGTGTCTTTGAATTTAAGGTGATTCTCTTGCAGATAGCATGTAGCTGGGTCATACTTTCTTTTATTATTACTATCAATTTTATTTATTTATTTATTTATTTATTTATTTATTTATTTATTTATTTATTTTTTGACAATCTCTGCCTCTGACTGGATAGCATAATCTGTTTATATTTAAAATCACTGATGATAATACAGGAATTTCTTCTGCCATTTTGCCATTTATCTTTTGTAAGTCTTATACATTTTGTGTCCTTCAATTCCTCTGTTAATTTCTAATTTCATATTTATTTTATTTTGTCTCCTGTACCACAATGAGTGCCTTTTCTTTCCTATCTCAATTTTTGTTTATTCTATTTTCCTTGTTGTTACTGGGTGGCTAAAATTTAACATACTAAATATTTAATAATCATATTTTGTTTGATACCAATTTGATTTCAGTATCATGCAAATAAACATTTCCCATATCCCTCTAACCCCATCTGTTTTGTAATTGTTATCACTGATGTCTTTGTACATCATATGTCCCAAACCACTGATTATCAACACTTTTGTGCATTTGCATTTTAGCACCTGTAGGAAGTAAGAAATGGAGCTACATACCAAACAATGCAATAAAATTATACTGGCATTTATAATTATCCAAATGATTTCCTTTACCAGAGGTCTTTATTTCTTACTTTGAATCACTGTCTAGGGTCCTTTTCATTTAGTCTGAAGAACTCCCTTTAATATTGCTTGTAGGGTGGGTCTTGTGGGGATGAACTCCCTTAGCTTTTTTTTTTTTTTTTAATCTGGTAATGTCTTAATCTCTCCCTCATTGTTGAAAGAAAGTCTCACCATATAAACATTCTTGGCTGGCAGTTGTTTTAATTCAGCACTTTAAGAATTTCAACTCACTGCCTTTTTTTCCCCCCCTGAGTGAAAACAGTGTTTATTAATGAGGAGAAATGTTTCATAAATACATTACTGAACAATACTCTGAGCAAGCAGATCCTATCAATTAATTTGTTCTTTACTGAAATTTATTTAAGTCGCTCCTCAAATCCACAATCCAGCCTCATATTAAGGAACACTTTTAGAATGAAACACCTTCACCCACTTACCCACTCAAACTTTTGAATAAACATTTTTTAAAAGTATGGGAAGGAGAGCAGGAAATGGCAGTCAGCTCTGATTTTCCTTGTTTTGTAATACTAAAATGCATCCATATCTACCTATTAGATATTAGTTAGGTACACTCAACTCAGTGTTGATCAAATGCCAAACATCCCTCCAATGGCTGGTTTTGATTGTAATAGTGCTAGATTCTAATAAATAAACCATAAGGAGGACAGTGTTATAAAACTTTAAAAAGATAGCTACCCCGTTTTTCTAACAGTACTGTTTGTGAAATTTAGGGCTATAAACTTTAATTGTTTTCTGCAAGACTCACCTCAACAAACTTTTCCAGGTGAATCCAATCCCGACTCAGGACATAAATCTGTATTCTCAGTGTCATGTCACGCCATTCTACTAGCAGAATTCTAGCTGTAACTTAATGGATCTGAACATTTTTTAAGATCATGAATCTGAAATTATTAGGGAGACAAATGATATATTTTTGGCAATATTTTGCAGAAAGGGTGAGGCATTTTTCAAAGTAGCTTTCCCACCTGTTTTTTTTCTTTAGCAGAATCTTCTCCCTTCAATGTTATAAATGAAGTTCCCAGTTTGGGAAGTTTTGACTTATTCCGGTGTGGCACACTGTGTGGCATCATGTGTTTGAAAAGACACTAATTCACAATTTAGTCTAAAAGTAACATTTACTAAGAACAGAGCTGACATCTTTCTCAATCTAGCTGTCTACCAGAAGCTGTAGGATAAGCACTATCCAAAGTATTCTCAAGCTGAATTGTGTATGTCCCTTGAAGCACATAGCAAATGACCTGAAAATGGAAATCAATGCCTCCTTTTCTTAATATTCCCTCAGTTTTGTGCTAATATCTGTCTTCTTAAATTCAATACCCCTTTTAAAACTCAGCCCATGCCCATCTTAAAACAAGTATGCAAAGTACAAAAGTACTCCCAATTTCATGCTATTTTAAAGTAGTTGCAGGTTACTCAGTTATCTTTCAATAGGAGAAAATTAGGGCATATATCTTAAAGTAATTTTTTTTTTAATTGTGGTTGCGTAAAATTGATCTCCAATGGCTGAAATAAAATTTGTTCAGCCACACTGTTTAAATATTAGTCTCTGCTGGACAGAAGTACAAAACTCAAACAGCACCCAGACAAGATGCAGGAGAGAAACACATGACTCTGAGCACAGGTGAGTGGGTGCACCAGGCATGTTGCCTTCTGGCCTGTATTTCATTGTAACTGCTTACATGTCAAATCACTTTGCCAGAACACAAAAATGAGCTTGTGTTTTAGCAGCCTAAAATATGAATGTACTAAGAAGTGGAAAGACAGGACTATGTCATGGGTTCAGAACTCCATCAGAGACTGAATAATGAGATCAGGGTTTGATTAAATCAAAATCTGAAGCCACCTCATGGTAACCTCCTTAATTTCAAGGCCCAGAAGGATTAAAATCTTTGTTTCCAGTCTTTTGCATGGCCCAAATCATAAGCCACCAGCAGAACGTGCACTATCATCTGTAGGAGTGACCTGGCTTTTCTCACAAGAAAGGACCAGGCAGGGTTGTCAATCTGTTGGGAGCAGTAGCTTCACTGACCCCTCCATTGTGTCTCCACTGGCACAAGTGCCTTAAAGGCAGAAGTGGAAATTCAGTTCAGTAGAGAAATGGAGAAGGCAGAGAACACAGGCAACCTGACACTTGCTCAAGGTATTATTTCAGTTTGCTTTGTTAATTAACAAAGGATTTGCTTGCTTTGGGCAAAAGGAAAAAAAAGTCTCCATAAGAGATCATGCTTGGGATGTACAATATTTTCTTTAGAGATAATTATTTGGCTAATTTGGACACAACAGTGAGAATGCAGATTTTACTTACATACAAAGTCATCTTTGATTTTTACACACCTGAAGAACCTAAATTCAGGGAATCTGTTTTCACTAATGGTCTCAGTATACAATTCAACCATCTCCTCGGTTCTGTAGATCAAGTTATCCCTTTCTTTTCTTTCCTCCTCAAAGACTCATCAGAAGCACCACTAGCCAACTGCTTAAAAGCCCAAATGCCTTCTCTGCTTTTGCCCTCCTCTCCAATGCTATCCTAAAATCATGTCCCCTCCAACACAGAGTGCTATTTTGGCTCAATAGAATGCAAGGTTTTATTTGCCACCACTCCCTAGGAGGCAGTAAGCTTTCCAATTTAACTAGCCCTGGTAAAAATTGCCACAAGAGACTGTAAAGTGTTTTCAGGAAATCCACACATGTGGAGAAAGGACTGTAAGGTTTAACTCAAAACACACACTCCAGAAAGAATGCCAGCATTAACCTATCCAATGCCACTTCTCTGCTTGTCCTTTGGCATGAGAAATTAAGACTAACCATGATGTCCATTGCTGGAAAGTGATTCAGCAGGAACATCTCTGTGGTCTGAAACTTGTAGTCTTTGCTTTAGTTTCTGCTACAGAAAACAAACACCAAAGACATCCAATGCCACCGTGTCCCCTATCACCAGAAGTTGCAGCTGGCCATTTCCAATCCATCTCTGACCATTTAGAATTGATTTTAGTGTTTTTCTGTCTTTCTAAAAGAAGCTTCACATAGTCTGTGTTGAAAATTACAAGTGGGAGAGAGGCATCCTGACTTCCACCAGCACAGAATCCACCCCAAACTGGTCAGTGCACTGTTTTGCAGTGCCCAGGATGTGCAGGAGCTGTGGGTCCATGGGGTCCAGATGAGGCCAAGAGAGCACTGGGGTGATGGGGTTATGGGCCATGGCATATTTTAAGGCAGACTTCATCACACTGTTCTTTAGGTAGTTTACTCTGTTCCAAGTAGAAACTTGAATGATATAACACTGAGAGAAAAGGGCAAGAATGCTTCTCTTGTCCAGTGAGTGGTTCCCAAAACTTTTAAAATTATCAAGAAGGCTAAGCATACTAGCTCCTTCATTATCTTGAAAGATCTTGTAGTGATGATCAGTATTGCCAATGATGTAATCAAACATGGCTGTGTCAATGATGTCCAGGAGGCATGGGCTAGA
This sequence comes from Choloepus didactylus, assembly GCF_015220235.1. Taxonomy (NCBI): domain Eukaryota; kingdom Metazoa; phylum Chordata; class Mammalia; order Pilosa; family Megalonychidae; genus Choloepus; species Choloepus didactylus. The sequence continues at coordinate 73,840,664 of NC_051309.1, forward strand.
GTCATAAGGAGACATTTTCTTCACGGCACTGCAGTAGTTCTCGTCATACTCCCACCTGGATAATTTGCTCTCTCTGTGAGTTCTACCCCATGGGTGTCAGTGTTTCTGCAGAGGCCACACATCTGGAAGCCAGAGTGTGACAGATCCCTCCATGTGTCTACAATGGCACAAGCTGGCTCTATTTCTTGGCAGTAATAGCACTTCCCATAGAAGTAAATATTGTTTCCTACAGTTAAGAAGGTGCTCAACAGCTGCTCTAAGACAATAGACTTGATCTCTATCTGCAGATTAGCAAATCTGCCAACCACCAAGGGGGCTCAGCAGAAGCCCAGAATCCTGTCCAAATGAAGGCTGCTACCTCTGCATTTTGTCTATCTTAACTGGCATATGGTTCCCCTTCAACCACATAGTCTTGGCTATACTGCTTAGATTTGAAGAGAGTTTTCTGACCTCCTTTGAGTATCAGTAAGATTTTCAGTTGTGTCCCTTTATACACTGCATCAGCTTTAATGATTTTCTTTTTGGTCATGGCATGCATGATTGCCCCCAGTTCTGGTGTCTCTTTGGGGTACACTTCCTGGGGAACCACCTATTGGGCTGCTATCTCACAGGGAGACCACAAGGTATGGTCCAGATTGGGCCACACAGCTCCACCCACAAGCCAGCCATCATTCAATGGAAATTCCTCTGGTCCTTTCAGTTGGCAGCTAATGTATCTAAACTATCAATCAGAAAAACTTTGGTGAAGATGAAGATGAGAAGGATAATTGCTGACATCATGAATCACTGCTTTAGCTTCATGTTGACCTCTTTTCCTTTTCCCCTGACTCAATCTCTCACTTATCAAGGAAAGCAGGTGGTGATGTTAGGAAGGGGATTTCATGATCACATACACTGGCCCATGTCTTCTCGGTAGCACCTCCTGCAATTCTTGCCAGGCCATAGACTCACTCCATGGCCACTGCACTGTGCAGTGTGGCATGGCCCCCAGGGACCCCCATCACCTCCACCACTGCTGGGAAGGGGCAGCTGCTCACGGTGCTCACTGACCCTAGCTACCACTGCCACTGTGGCTCCTGCCCACACCTGGCCCAGTCATTCCTTGGCTGCCTCTCCCAGTGCTGAGACACAGCCACACATCATGCCAGATTTTTGCCAGCAAAATGAGGGCACAGGATCGCTGCAGTTTTCAGCCACAACGTTCAGATACAGTTTGTGCTAAGAGGCAAAAGAGCTTCTGAGGACAATTAAGTCACAGAACAGCACCAACTGCTGGACAGACCACAAAGGGCAAGGAAATTGAAGGGCTTTTAAAAGACTCTCCAGACCCCATCTTAGGACCACTGGAGCTGGTCTACATCCCCTGCATGGAATCCAAGCCCTGTTTTGGCTCAGAAATACAGAGGGCCCAACTGTCAAATCAGTGCCCTAAAACAAACCAATGTCTTTCTGTCCTGTGAAAAAAGAGCACCACTGTGGGCCAGACTTGTTTTACCACACACAGAAATCTTGCTGTGGTGCCCAGTGCCTACCCCTCCAGAGGAAGGTTGCGGAAGGCATTGGTTTTGGGGGGAGACTGGGGACAGAGCAAACCTGACAACTGCCCAGAAAAACAGATGATCAGATAAGGAGCAAACCATTCAACAAGAAAACCCTGGGCAAAGAGATATAATGACCTCCAGAATAAACTAATTAAGAAAATCAGATGTCTAGATACCAGCAAAAAATAATTAAGAGTCATACAGGGAAGCATGAAGATATGGCCCAGTGGAAGGAACAAACTAACACCTCAACTGAGTGGAAGCAACTAATTAAAGCTGTTCAAACAGATCTCCTAAATCAAATCACTGAACTGGAAGAAAATGTGGAAAAAGTGATGAAGGATATAAAGAAGACTCAGGGTGCCCTTGCAGAAGAATTGGAAAACTTGAAAAAACACATGACAGAACTTAAGGGAATGAAAGGCAAATAACAAGAGATGGAAAACAAAATGGAAACATACAATAGCAGATTTGAAGACAGAGGAGAAAGGATTCGTGAACTAGAAGACAAGACATCCAAAATTCTATGCACAAAAGAACAGATAGGTTTAGTTGTAAAAAAAAAAAATGTTCAACATCAAAGCAAGTTTCTGTTGTGGGGGTAGCATATGGGAATCCTCTGTTTTAAGAATGATTGTTTTGTAAACCCACAACTACTTGAATAAAAATAAATAAAGAACAGCTAGGGAAAAAAATGGAAAAATATGAGCAGGGTCTTGGTGAACTGAATGGCAACATCAAGTGCATGAATATATTTGTTATGAGTGTCCCAGAAGAAGAGAAGGGAAAAAGGGCAGAAAGAATAAAGGAGGAAATAATCAATGAAAATTGCCCAACTCTTAGGAAAGACATAAATCTACAGGTCCAAGAAGTGCAGCATACCCCAAACAGAATTGATCTAAATAGACCTATTCCAAGGCAATTAATAATCAGATTGTCAAATGTCAAAGATAAAGAGAGAATTCTGAAAACAGCAAGAGAAAAGTGATCCATCATATACAAGGGAAGCATGATAAGACAAAGTACAGATCTTTCAACAGAAACCATGGATGCAAGAAGGCAATGGTATGATATATTTAAGATACTGAAAGAGAACTACTGCCAAACAAGAATCCTATATCCAGCTAAACTGTCAGAAAACCAGACACTGACAGAGTTCATTAACAAGAGACCTGCTCTATGAGAAGTACTAAAGGGAACACTACAGGCAGATAGGAAAAGACTAGAGAGACAGTTTTGGAGAAGAGTGTAGAACTGAAGATTTTCAGTAAAGGTAACTAAAAGGGTAAGAAGAAAGAAAAAATAAAACATGTCACGTAAAATTAAAAATATGGTTGAAGAAAGAACTATCTTTACACTAATCACATTGTGTCAATGGATTAAACTCCCAATCAAAAAAAAAAAAAAAAAAAAAAAGATTGGAAGAATAGACAAAACAACAGGATCCATAATATGCTGTCTAGAAAGAAACTCACTTAAGACCAAGGACTAAAACAGATTGAAATTGAAAAGTTGGAAAAAGATGTTTCATGTAAACAACAATCAGAAAAGAGTGGGGGTAGCTATAATAATGTGAGACAAATTAGACTTCAGATTTAAAACAACTGAAAGAGACAAAGAAGGACACTGTATTAATAAAGGGACAATCCATCAAGAAGACATAACATTTATAAATATATATGCATGAGCCAGAGACCAAAACTACATGAGACAAACACTGACAACACTGAATAGAGAAGTTAGTGCACAACTCTTATTAATAGATAGAACACCTAGGCAAAAGATCAATAAAGAAATGGAGATTTTGTACAAAATGATAAATGAACTAGATTTAACACATTTACAGAACATTGCACCCAACAATAGCAGCATGCATATTTTTCTCAAAATGCTTACAGATCATTCTCCATCATAGACCATAGGTTGGGTCACAAAGCATCTCAGTAAATTTTAAAAGATTGAAATTATACAAAACTGTTTCTCAGGTCATAATGGAATGAATTTGGAAATCAATAAAAGGCAAAAGGCTTGGAAATTCACAAATATATGGAGGCTAACCAGAACATTCTTAAACAACTATTGAGTCAAGGAGGAAATTACAAGAGGAATCAATAAATATCTCAAGGAAAATGAAAATGAGAAGACAACATATCAAAACTTATGAGGAGCAGCAAAGGCAGTGCTGAGAGGGTAATTTATTGCCCTAAATGCCTATATTAAGAAAGAAGAAAGAGGAAAAAATGAGAAATTAAATGCTCACCTGGAGAAACCAGAGAAAGAACAACAAACACAACCCAAAGCAAACAGAAAGAAAGAAATAACAAAAATTAGAGCAGAAATACATGAAATTGAGAACATGAAAACAATAGAAAGAATCAATAAAACCAGAAGTTAGTCCATTGAGAAATTCAATAAAATGGATGGACCTTAGCTAGGCTGACAAAGAAGAGAGAGGGTGCAAGTAAATAAAATGAGAAACAGGAGAGGGGAACATAACTACTGACCCCACAGAAATAAAGGAAAGAATGAGAAGATACTACAAATAACTATATTCAAACATATTTATAGTTATATTTCTAACTAGAAAACTTAGACAAAATGGACAACTTCCTAGAAAAGCATGAACACGAACATTGACTTTAGAAGAGATATAGACCTCAGCAAACCAATCACAAGTGAAGAGATTGCATCAATCATTAAAAAACTCCCAAAAAAGAAAAGCCCAGGACCAGATGGCTTCACATGTGAATTCTACCAAGCACTCAAGAAAGAATTAGTACCAATTCTGCTCAAACTCTTCAAACAAATTGAAGAGGAGGGAAAGCTACCTAATATTCTATGAAGCCAGCATCACCCTAATACCAAAGCCAGGCAAAGATACTGCAAGAGAAGAAAATTGCAGACCAATTCCTTTAAAGACTATAGATGCAAACATCTTCAACAAAATCTTGCAAACCAAATCCAGCAGTGCATTAAAAGAATGATACACAATGACCAAGTGGTTTTATTCCATTTATGCAAGGGTGGTTCAACATAAGAAAATCAATTAACATAACACACCATATCAATAAATTAAAGAAGAAAAACTACATGATCATCTCGATTGATGCAGAAAATGCATTTGACAAAATTCAGCATTCCTTCTTGCTGAAAACACTTTGAAAGATAGGAAGGGAAGGAAAAATGATTGCTTATCTCTGGGTGTTGTACCATTTCTTTCTGTTCCCTTAACATTACCAAGACCTTTGTAAGTATTCCTTCATTAAAATCTCTTTATTTGAAACATCTGGAGTGATTTTGTTATCTGCAGGGGGCCCGATGATTCCGTATTGGTACTTAGCATGGGGCCAGGCAAGAGACTCTCATTTATAGTCTAAGATGACTCTTATATTTGACTCAAATATGGATGTCTTCCTTGCAGAGGAAATTATGAAGCTAGTCATCTATTTTGTAGAGGGGTATCATGATTCCTGAAGTTATCATTGTTTGCAAAGCATTACAAAATACTGATAGTGGGTTTGTTTGGGGAGCTTAAATTAGATACTTGATTATGACGGTTCCAGCAGAAGTTAGGAGGAGATGACTGCTGCTAAGTTGGAAAGCACAAAAATAGAAATGAAAATTATCTGAGAGCCATTGACTCAAAACTCATGTGTGAAGCAACAAAATCATCTATGGAAGCTGTAAAATATCTCTTGTGTCATACAGCTGAAGGGAAACCATGACTGAGTTTCAGTCTCCATATCTAATTGTGCTGGTGAATTAAAATGCTTGGTAAGGGCACAAAATCACAAATTTTCCTTAGTTTATAATATGGCTCTGATTAGAAATGAAAAGAGCCATGAGATTTAGAAAAGGTCATTTGGGTTTCATAGAGAGTTAAAAAGTTTATACTTTTAAATCTCCTTGAGCTTCCCTTGCAAAGAGCAGTAGATACTCCTCCTCTATCTGAAGAAACTAATTTTGTCTTGTTCAAACACTTTTTAATAACTTCAAGAATAGCCATTTAGCTGAGCATGAGAATCATAAAACCTGCTTGGGGAGAAACTAGCTTATAATGAAAAGAAAGGCAAAATTTTGCAAATTTGGTAGAATAATTTAGAGACCTATTTTTCATGGTGTTAGACCCAAACAAAAAACCTGTAAGTTTGACTCAGCCAGGTTTAGAGAACTGTAATTTATCCAGGATTTCATAGCTAATATTTTGGGCTAAGCACTAACTGTCATCATCAGTCAGCTATGTTGGCTAATAAAGGCTGGACTCAATTGTGCTTATTATTAAACTTAAATGTCAGAACCTATTGTTACACTGTATAAAAAAGTGTCTATAGGTTGAGGGAGATGTGTATGTTAGAGTGGATTTATTTTGTACAATCTTTTCAGATACCATTTCACCCTACCTTTGACTATATGAAATGCATCAGTGAGAGGAACATCAGCATTCTTGAAAATCTTTATGATGACTTCCTTCTATAGTTTACAGATGAATTTGGGAGTTGATTCAATGGAAGTAGGATATCCAATTTCAGTGGGAATAACAGGAAAGTAGAATAATAGAAGCCTCAAGGATTTCTTTAGTTAACATAGACCTGGTCAGAAAAGTTACCCAAAACAATCCACATGGCAGAGTTTTAATCAGAGTGTATTAAACTACAAGTAACTGTGCCATTGACTAATTAATCTCTTTATGCTTTGGGTGAAATATATGGAAAACCTACCTTATATTGTTCCATCCTTTGTTATTATATAGGATAGATATATACATATACCCTATATGTCATAAATCCACATATATGATACATATGTTTCTAGCTTGTATAGCAGTATACTATGAAATTAATCTTAAAATTAGGCAGTTGTGACTGTGCTGCTATGACTGTGGCAGATACAATGTTAAATAAGCCTTTGACAAACTCTGTTAGAGGAATCTTGAATCTTAAATCTTGAAGCAAATACATGCCTACTATTTCTGACAAATCTGAATTTGAAAATCAGCTCCTGGCTTGTTGGTGAGCTCTTGTAGAGACTGAATGCCTGACCATGGGCACTACATAAGTATGATACCTGAGATGCCCAGTATATTGTGATAACAACAAAAATATAACTGAATAGTAAAAGCAGGATTATACCATTAAATGGAACTGGTGTGTATGAGATCAGGCAAGAGCATGTCCAGACAAGCAAAATAAGTGTCTCAGCAGGTGTCTTAGAATGTCATGGACCCTATAAATGTCTTTCAGTCAATCTCCCTCAAACCCTAACTACACTATTGTGGGAAACTCCAGGTAAAAGAAGAGAAAAAATACTCATTGCCACTGCCAATATGAGACTACATGATATTTCAGCAGCAGCAGGAGGTGGTCTATGATATAGCTCCACTTGGAGATGGCTGTGAAATATAGGGAGGAAGCAAAATCTTCTGAGAGTACAAATCATTGAACAGCATATCTCAATATCTACTTTCTTTGACAAATGGCTTGAGATGCAGATATACAGTTTCATGGGCACTGTTAAAGGATTGACTGGTTGATTAAAACATGGGAAGAATCTGATCTGTAGATTAGTGACAAGATCTGCAGTAGAATTATGTGGAGCCACCTCTAGAAATAGGCACTGAGAATGAACATATTGATATTCAGTGGGGATGCCACCAGAAGGCATTCACTGCAGAGAAGTGTGTTAGTGATCAGGAGAATTGGATGAGCTTTCCTGGGGATTTCAGTCTCTTTCTACAGACCCACCACAACTTTATCAAAGAATCATGTGCATGGGAACAATGGTGGCTTGGACAGACTATTCATAAGTTCTCATGATGGACTTATCTTCACTAAGACTAATCTGGCTATTGCAGCTGTCGTATGCTCAATTCTTAACAGCAGATACCCATTATGACAGCATTCTCTAAGGGTCTAGCCAGTCACAAAACAGCAGAATGATTGTATTGGTCACCTCCATTTGGAGAATTCATCAGTTTCCCCTCACAGGAAAATATATTAATCCCGGATGGTAGATTGATTTTTCTCTCTCTGTAATATTTCTGCCAGCTTCATGAAATGTGGAAATGAGGAAGTTTTAGTCATCATCACAATACTGATCTTTCCTCTTTTCCCTAGGCATGTGATCTCCCTCAGTACTACTGAATAACATACTGAGTTCTATGTTGTGAGCATCCAATCTTATATTTACAGAACAGAATAGCCCTCTGAGTTCTATGCATGATATTTCTGTCTAGAGTTCAAGTAGAAATCTAAAACTTAATACACAGAAAAAAGAACTCTTAACAACCTTCTCTGATACAATGTTAAAGCGTGGCATGAACAGAATGTACCACAATGCCAAGATGACCCTGATTCCAGTTGATTTCAAAATACAATGTGCATTGAGGAGAAAGGAAGGGTGTATATATTGTGTGGCAGTTATCTGTGTGCACTAGGAGGCCAGTGTCTGAAACCAAAGAAGATGCCTGAGGGTATCTCAGGGCAAGGGATGGCCAGCCTGTTTCTCAGTGCATCTTAGTTTATTGCTGCCTTCTAATTGCAGTGAACATACTGATATTAAAGCAAAGACAAACATCTCTTCACAAAATGCCATGCAATTAATTCAAAATACAATAAAATTAATTCAACACCAATGTCAATATGGATCACACATTTTTTTAATTTAATAAATATATTTTCAGCATTCAGAAAATGTTACAAAATTTATTTTCATTTTTAGTCACATACACAATCAGGAGGAAATACATTTCCTGGCATAGATATTTTTATACTTGTAGTATGTTTCAAATATATCAGATGAAAATGTACAAGAATTTCAGAATTGTCAGTAAGCCATTTAGAGTCCACTTATCACCTTGAAACTCTATAAAATAAGTTAAATCTTTAAGTAGGTATGTCATTTGGGTTACAAGAGGGTAAGGACCACAAACTTTAAAAGATATGGTAATTAATAAAAATTGACTAAAATATAAATGTTTGCCTTAGCTTAGAGAATTACATTTATAATATTTAATATGCCATATTCTTGGTCAAACAGGTCATCTAATATCTGATATCCATAGCACAATGAGAATATATTGAAGAGTTTACCTTTTCAGAAGTTAGGGCCTGGAAAAAATATAATAATCTTATTTTCACAGTAAATATTTCTTCCCTTTTCTCACAACAATTTATACCTTTGATTATATATGATGATAAGGGATGATGAATATTAGTGATTTTTAAATTTAATGTCAACAATTAATGGTGAATTTTTCAATTGAGTGGTTGATTAAAAGATTCAAAAAATTAGTAAAAATACTTCTATATGTTTTTATAGTTTTTCTCCCAAAATGATATGTTCAACTTTAAAAAGTTGATGATTCAAGGCTACTGGGTTGTAGTTTGATAGTTTCAGGTATTTACTACTAGCTATTCCAATTCATTAAAACCTAAAAAGAGTTATCTATATTGTGCATAAGAGTGCCCTCCAGAGTGACCTCTCGGCTCCTTTGGAATCTCTCAGCCACTGAAGCTTTATTTCATTTCCTTTCACATCCCCCTTTTGGTCAAGAAGATGGTCTCCATCCCATGATGCCAGGTCTGCATTCCTCCCTGGGAGTCATATTCCATGTTGCTAGGTAGATTTACACCCCTGGGAGTCAGGTTCCATGGAAGAGAGAAGGCAGTGACTTCACTTGCTGAATTGACTTAGCTAGAGAGAGAGGGCCACATATGAGCAACAAAGAGGCATTCAGAGGGAGACTCTTAGGCACAGTTAGAAGCAGGCCTACCCTCTCCTTTGTGGCAACAGGCTTCTCAAGGGCAAGTCCCATGATAGAGGGTTCAGCATATTAAACCACCAGTCCTCAATGTTTGTGAGCACATCAGCAACCTTGGATGCTTGTATAGTATGTGAATAAATCTTAATAATAATAAAAAAATACTAAAAATATGTTGATGAAATTCTGTTCTTGAGAAAAAGTAATGACTCACTGATTCTTTTTATTGTTTGAAAGCAGTGTCAACAACTGCTCATTGCACACAGAGAGCACGAGAGTATTTGTTGCTAAAGACAGAAATTTAGGCCATGCTATTCTAGATAAGCTTTATAGAAATATCATGAATCTTTCCTAATGTGATGCCCTATCACAGTTATTATCAATTTATGTTCTAATCCCAGTAACATGTTGCAAGGAGAAAGGTTTGTTTTTATTGGAAAAAAAAAATCATTAATTTTCTCATAACAGTCTAAGCTTCTATGATGTGCCCTGATTAGTCCAGTGTAAGAGAACTTGTGAATTTTACTCCTCTGAGATCCCCGCCTCCATTGAATACAGCTCACCTGTTGTATGCTTCCCAAGAGTCCAGGAGTCAGCACACTGCTAGTCAGTATATCACTTAATGTTAAAAAATGAAGATATTGATTTTATGAATAGAACATATTAGAATTATTAGGGCCCCTGGGTCAAGAAAGTGGGAGGAAAAAGGTAAAGACTCCTGGAAAAGACAAAGGATGACTGGGACACACACACTACTTAATGATTTTGTGGAACTCTCAGCCCTACTGTTAGGCTGAGGTAGTAGAATGGGAAATTGGAAAAGAAGGAGGTGAAATGTTCTCATGAAGCTCATTGTGACTAGAATAAACAGGATTGTTCCACTTAAGCATTTCACAAACATGAATGTATCTATTCCCTCTTTTTCTTCTTTCCTGCTTTACTACATTTTTGACAAAAAAACAAACAACCTTTTGTGACCAAGAATATAGCAGTTGCCACACAGGCCAGCAGGAACCCAATGACATCCAGAGAGTGGTACTGGAACCAGGTGAGGTCGTGGGCGGCTGGCCTGAGGTGCTTGGCTCCTTTGTGGCGCATAACAAACTCGATCCAGAAGACCGCTCGGTCCAGAGGCTTCATCGGCTGATCATGGTGGATCCTTGATAACCTCATAGCATTCTCTTTATAACTAGAGGGCATATAGATACAGAGATATTAGGGTTTTTTTTATTGCAGATATGTATGTGACGTATATTATAAAAGTTATACAAGACAAGGGTCACAGAAACGTTGAGTTAACGATTTTCTTTCTTGCTCTGAGATGTACTTTGCTGGTTATGCAACCTTTAAAAAGGTATAATGGGGAAGGTAAGGGATTAATATATTGTAGGCAGGTATGTGCACTTGAGAACAGACGAGAAAAGTGGCATAAACAGTTATGCACATCATAATTTTTCCAGGAAAATAATTGTGAAATGTATGAACTACAGTTTCCAGGACTATCCCAAGTTCCAGACAGTGAATGTCCCAGATTGTGGAACAAAATCCATTAAAAAGTTTCTAAGTATGTCCTCTAAGTTCTGTCTAGTTGAAGAGGGCTGACACGGGAAACTTGTGGTCAACATTACTGAGTCACTTTCTTAGTTTCCAAGTCATTATACTGTGAGACTTCTTGTTTTGCACTCACTTGTGTGTGTGTGATGAAAGGATAGTGTCTCTTTTATTAGTACCAAGATAGGATGCACACAAGACTAATTTAAGACTAAGTGAAGGTCAATAAAAACACCTTCTTAGAGGGTCTCTGATAAAATTGGGAATCACAGCAGAAATAGTCATACAGTTAATATCTCTAATTGTTTCCCAACAGCACAGGACAGAAGTCTCTGTATTTGAAAGGCAAGACATGTTTTCTCTTGAAGTTTCCTGGTGACTGACACAGAAATAGGAAGCTTTCCTTTGCTTTGGGCTGGAAGTAAAAGTTCTGGCTTAATGACATGAATATTAGAGAAGAGGGGTGGTTCATGTAAAGGTATCCAATTCTGGAAAGGACATTCTCGGGTCTGGGGAGAAGGGAATGTAATCCTCATTCACAAGTGAACATGGTACTCTAGGTCTGGCATCAGGGATTAATTACTTGTGTGTTCCTTGTTAGTGTGTAATGAGAAAGTATTGCCATACTCCCTCACAACTTGATGGAACCACAGGAAAGATCAAAATGGTATTCTATATAATTAAGTGTAATATTTTTTCTGATAAACTATAGTGGTCATGAAAGCCTATCTCTTGAAATTAGATATTTTCAAAGTTTTTCTTTTTACAATAGAGACTCATGATTGTATATATACATATACAGGATTGATAAAATGGTATACGTGAAACCAAGTAACAACAGAGTATGCCTTCCTGGTAATGTGGTAAAATAAGCAAGGATAATGCTCATATTAAAATAGATTATTGAATTATCTTGTGTATTAATACACATTGCCTTAAACTGATGTCTTATAGTATTCTAATAATTGATACTAATGTGGTATATGTATGTATATGTATCTTATAATATTCTAATAATTGATACTAATGCCGTATAAATATATGTATATATATATGTAAACTCTTCCGTGTTCCTTTTCTTTATGGAATAAAAGAATGGGACATAAATACAAATGCATATATATACTACCCTACACTCCTGTGTTCTCATGTAATTTGAGTGACAGGATTTGGTTTAGGGTTAACATTAAGGTATTTTCTCAGGAAAAGCTATTAATACAAGTGAATCTGAACTGTGTGCTACAACATCTTTCAGATTAAAAACATTTCAAGGAATATTCATTATAATGAGGTGGAATAAAAAAATGATACAACAAAGCAGCTGTCAATAAAAATACCTTCTATCAACTGAGGGCATGGTAATATTCTAAAATGTTAGAAATCAATTACAACATTCATGAACATCCAAAAACTATAGTAATACTTGGTACCCCTTCCTCACTCTTGAATTAGATGTCTATAATTTCCTGAAAATTATGATTTATGTATGCATCTATTAATATGAGTTCGTTGATTAAAAAGTGGATGGGATGGAAAAGGAACAACTAGGGCTAACTCTTTATGATTAATCCAAGCCAGGTGTTATCTTGCCTATTAGAAATGAATTCCTTGCCTTCTTGATCTAATAAACCCTGATAAAAGGGTATTAATGGATGGTTTTAAGCAACCAACTTTTATTTTAAAAGCTTCACAAATTCCAAGTTTATCTTCCCCTTACTCCCTGAATTTCAGGTGTCAGAAAAGTGAATGAAGTATTATATCCACCCTTCAAGTTTTGGCTATGAAGAAAAACATAATTGAGTCTAAGGTAATATGAAGGCAAGTTTAAATATAATGCAACATTACAATATCAGAGCAATGCTTTTAAACCAAGATGGAAATCATGACCTGAAAACTACAAAACCATGTACAAATTAACATGAAAGGTGAAGAAAGTGGGGAGAAATAATACAAAACTCAAAAAAGAGAGGATATAAAGTGTAATAAGAATGTGAAGTAAAAGAAAGAGACCAAAAGTCAGATGATAAAAAAACAGGTGATAAAATATATTTGAGAATTATAAAAATAAATTGTTAAAATAACACTCTACTGAGGTTTTTTTTAAGATGGTAGATTAGGAGAGACAGAGCACAAAAAGTCTCTGTGAAAAACACTAGGTGAAATACAGAAAGTGCTCCAGAATACCAGTTCCAGGTGTGCACTGGCTGGACAAGGCCTGCTAAATCCACAGGGATCATGCACTTGGTGAAACTGAGAGTCTGCATTCTGAAACAAGTGAGTGAGTTTGCTGGAGAACTGGCAGCCATGCCGCAGTCAGGAGAAACTAGGGGGTGGTGTTGGGAGATGGATTAGTTTAAAAACCCAACAGCAGCTGCAGATCTGGCAGTGAGAACTGCACAGTCCAGCACAATGGGAAAGTCTTCTCCCAACCCGAGAACACTCCTTAGTATCTGGTGTGGGCGATACCTTTCACACACAAACAGCTATTTGTCCCAGAGCTAGGAAGTCAGAGGCCCATGAAAAGGGGGACATTACTGTGGACCCTGAAGAAATATAAAAGATCTTAATAGGATGCTATGAATAACTGTATGCCAACAAAATGGACAACTAAGATAAAATGGACAATATCCTAGAACACACAAATAGCTAACTCGAGAAAATATAGAAGACCACAACAAACCATCACAAGTAAAGCAATTCAATCAGTCTTCAAGCATCTCCCAACAAAGAACAGCTCAGGACAAAATGGCTTCATGGGTATATTTTATCAAGAATTCCAAGCAGAATTAGCACCAATCCTGCTCAAACTCTTCCAAGAAAAGCTGAAGAAGAGGGAATAGTCCCCAATTCATTCTATGTAGCTGACATCACCCTAATACCTAAGCCTGAGAAAGATACTACAAGAAAATAAAACTACAGACCAATCTCTCTAATGAAAGTAGATGCAAAAATCCTCCACAAATTATTATGAATTGATTCCAATAACACATTAAAAGAATTATATACCATACCCAAGTGGGTTTTATCTCAGGTATGAAGGGTAGTTCAATGCAAGAAAATCAATTAATATAATCATGACATCAACAAATTGAAAGGGAAATACCACATGATCATCTTGATTGATGCAGAATAGGCATTTGTCAAAATCCACAATACTCTCTTGATAAAAACCCTTCAAAAGGTAGGTATCATAGGAAGCTCCATCAACATTTTAAAAGAAATATATGAAAAACCCACAGCTAACATCATACTGAATGGTGAGAGTCTGAAAGCTTTCCCTCTAAGATCAGGAACAAGACAAAGATGCCAACTGTCATCATTGTTACTCAACATTGTGTTAGAAGTTCTAGCTAGAGCAATTAGGTCAGAAAAAGAAAAAAAGGCACCAAATTGGAAAGCAATAAATAAAAGTTTCACTATTTGCAGATGACATTATCCTATATTTAGAAAGTCCTGAAAAACTACAACAAAGCTACTAGAGTTAATAAATGAATTATGCAAAGTGGCAGCATAGAAGATCAACTTGTAAAAAGCAGCAATATTTCTATACACTAATAATGAGCTATAAAAGGTGGTTATTATGAAAAACATCCACTTACAATAGCAAATAAAAGAGTCAAATATCTAGGAATAAACTTAACCTTGGATGTAAAGGATCTGTACACAGCAAACTACCAAACATTGTTAAAAGAAATCAAAGAAGGCCTACATAAATGAAAGGACATTCCATATTCATGGATTGGAAGATGAGATGTTAAGATGTCAATGCTACCTGTGCTGGTTTGGATATATTATGTCACCCAAGAAAAAGCCATGATTTTTACATTCAATCTTGAGGTATATTTGGATTAGGTTGTTTCCATGGAGATGTGACACACCCTACTGTGGGTGATAACTTTGATTAGATGATTTTCATGGAGGTGTGGCCTTGCCCATTCAGTTTGGATCTTGATTAGCTTACTGGAGCCCTATAAGAGCTCAGAGAGAAAGAGCTCAGTGCTGCAGCTGAGAGAGACATTTTGGAGATGGTTGTTGAAAGCAGACTTTTGCTAGCCCAGAATTTGCCTGGGAGAAATTCATTTTAAAACCAGAACAGATTTTGGTACCAGGAGTGCAGTGCTTCTGAATTTGCAAATACCAAACATGTTGGAAAGGCTTTTTAAATGGATAAGAGGAAGTTTCTGAAAGAATTGTGGGGAGCTTGATAGAAAAGCCCTAGCTGGCTTTGAAGAGACTGTTGGTAGAAATATGGACTCCAAAGATAGCTCTGATGAGGCCGTAAACAGAAATGTTGAATGTGTCATTGCAAACTGGAAGAAAGGTGCTCCTTATTTTAAAGTCACAGAGAATTTGGCAAAATTAAGCCCTACTGTTGGATGGAAGGCAGAATTTAAAAGCAATGAGCTGGGATACTTGGCTGAAGAGATTTTGACTCTCAATATTGAAAGTGTGGCCTGGCTTCTCCTTGCAGCTTATAATAAAATGCAAGAGGAGAGGGATAAGCTGAGAAATGAACTCTTGGGTGAAAAGGAATCCAGAAATTGATGGTCTGGAAAACTCTGGGCTTCTAGAAAGTGAAACCTCAAAGGCTACAGCCCCACATGTGGACTTAATGAAACATGGAACCAGCCAGCCATTTCAGTACAAGCTAGGATTGGAGATGGAATAATCCAGAAAGGATTTGTGGAAACTCTTGTTGTCTAACGGTTTTGACCCCTGTGTGCTTCATGTGAAGCCAACAATTTTTTTTTTTTTTTTATTTTGCAAGATGTATATAAACAGAGCCACTGCCAGACTGGACAGGAGGGGATGGAGAAGGGACAAATTGAAGGAAAAATGACTTCAAATGTGGAACCATGGAAGCTAAGGTCTGAAGCCAAGAAATCTCAGGCAAGGAGACCAGAGCAACGCATGCACATGGAAAGGGTGAGTTTGTTCCAGAGGTAGATGGTAGGGCTTCTGCCTGGATGCTCAGGAAAAATGCTGCCACCCCAGGGCTCAGAGAGGGTGGGATACATTTCCCAGGAATTGAGGAGGGCCTGGCCATCACTGCACTGTTTGGAGAGTGGAGAGCCTTTGCCCCAGAGAGACAGAGACCAGGTGGCACCCAGATGATTGAGGAAGTTGGGGTTGAGAAGAAGGTGGACTCCTCAATGTGTGGATATGTTGGAGCACTCACCCCAGCATTTGTAAAGAAAAGGGCTGCTGTGAAAGCCTTTTGAAAGGGTTGGACTCCCATTCCCACAAGCCCCAAGGATACAACATCATTCTAAAAATGGCTCTCAGACTTTGAAGTCTAGTGAACTATGCCCTGTTGGTTTTAGGAACTGTTTTGATCCTGTGAACCTTGTTTGCCTTTCACATTCTCCCTTTGACAATGGGAACATTTATCCTATGACTGTCCCTCCTTTTTATATTGGAAGCAGGTAACTTGTTCTAGGTTTCACGTGTCCATAGCTAAAGGGGAATTTTGCATTAGGACAGACCATACCTGTAACTGATTTTGATAACATCCTGCCCTTACCTACTGTTACTGCAATGATTTACATTTTTGTGATATTGTGATGATATTGTGATGGGATGAATGTATTTTGTATATGGAAAGATCATGTCTTTTTTGGGATCCTGGGGGTGGAATGTGCCATTTTGGATGTATTATGTCCCACAAAATGGCATGTTCTTTGATCCAAACTTGTGGGGGCAGACATATTAGTTTTGATTAGATTGGAATCCTTTGATTGAGTGTTTCAATGAATATATGATTCAATCAACTATGGGCAAGAACTTTGATTGGATAATTTCCTTGGAGGTGTTACCCCACCCATTTAGGGTGAGTCTCTTAAATGAATCACTGGAGTCCTATAAAAGAGTTCACAGACAGAAGGAGGTGCTACAGCCAAGAGAGACATTTTAAAGAATGCACAGGAGCTGAGAGTGAAGCTAGAACACAACCTGGGATCCGCAGATACGTGCTATGTGCCTTCCCAGCTAACAGAGGTTTCCAGATGTCACTGGCCTTCCTTCAGTGAAGGTATACTTGTGTTGATGCCTTCATTTGGACATTTTCATGGCCTTCAGACTGTAACTTTGTAACCAAGTAAACCCCCTTTATCAAAGCCAATTCATTTCTGGTATTTTGCATAATGGCAGCATTAGCAAACTGGACCAACATCTTTAAAAATTGTCTTATAAGTAATACAAATTGTGAATAATATTGCTTCCATAGTAGTGATTTAAATGATAATGACTAAATTTAAAATGCATAGGTAAAAATAATGACCCAAAAGATTATATACATACACCGTATTAATTCTCAGGGAATTCTTCAAGAGGGAAACTTAAGAATAAATAGATCTATCTAAAATTCAACAAAGCTTATAGCTTCATTTGAATTTATTTTTCAGTTAAATCAAATGATATTATATTTAAAATCTTATTTTAAAAGTTCACATAGAGTACTAAACCAATAGTTACCACTCTGCCCATACTATGTATATAGGGGTGAATGGTTTATACTTTGTGTCAATGATGATCATTTTAGAATTGCTAATGTCAGGAAAATAATCTCTTTCTTTTCTGTCCTTAATAAATGTTTTATAATGTGTAAATTATACATACAAGCTTACAAAATAATCATCTCTCTGGAAAAAAAAAACTGAGAATTTCTATAAGCCATAACATTATATATTTATTTAGAGAAATACTTTCATGGAATATATGAGGTCATCATCTTTTTATTTCAATTCACTAAAGAACCTAGTTTGGGGATTGAACAAGAAAGTGATTTTTATACTTGTCATATTATGGTGGTTATTTGAAAATAAAACATTTACAAAAGTTAAATATTTCTTTAAAGAATAGACTGAAAATATTATCTTTTTTTTGTTCTTTCCTGTTAAGGGAGGCTTTGCTCACATACCAGGACTTCAAGCTACAAGGGACTGTGTAACCTGGGGGTCAGGGTAAGCCTGGGGGCCTGCAGGTGAGGAGCCATGTAAGCCAACATCTCCCTGCCCAAAACTGTCAGTTCAGCCCCAGGGTTTGGCACATGCTCCCTCTCTGAGTCAGGAAGGTGAGGACTGAGGGCTCTGCAACCTCCTTGAGGAGCTGGTCATAGCCCAGTCAGGGGTGGGGGGATGGGAGAGTGAGGAAGTGTGGGGGGTGGCGGATCTGAGCCGCTAACTCTCCATCTATAGAGCAACCATCTGTCTCTATGAATTACGGATACTTTAATGCACCAGACTTCTGAATAAGCCCTCACTGAAGAGTGTTTCTGTGGCTATGCACAGATCTGCAGCATTGGGCTATGAGAAGGGGTACACTGTGCCAGAAGCCTCCAGAGAAGTGGAGCCTGAAGCAGGGGTCCTGCTGTGCCTGATCCCCAGGTTATTAGGTCCCTAGTGGCCAGGAGAGGGTGGGGCTGGGTTGGTCCCATCCCATCTCAGGGCTCTGCACGTACATCTCAGAAATTACTGTTTACTTTGAAAGCAGACAACAGTTCTCACAGGGCAGCCCAGCCTGGACTATGCTCATGGCTGCATTTCCAGCATTTCCAGAGCCCAGTGTGGGCCTGGCAAGGGATGGAGGGGTGAGGGTGCTTCAGAACATCCTCAATGTTAACACTGGGCATTTTCTAACATGAAGTTTAACACATCAGTGGTGACCCTTTAGAGAGCAGCTGTACTTACGAGGGTTCATTAATGACTATTTTCAAAGCTCTGAGCAAATCTGCACTTGTCATTGTGTTCAAGTTCACATCCACAGCTGCTCCTTTGGCCTTCAGGTATGCGATGTTATCAGGCTGATCAGCAAAGAGGGGAATTCCCACCATAGGGACCCCGTGATAAATAGCTTCATAGATCCCATTTGTTCCACCATGAGTGACAAAAGCCCTTGTTTTGGGATGACCTAATTTGGGGGTGGGGAGGTGAGAAGTTGGAAAGAATTTTATTATAATATTTTTACATTATTTCACAGACAGCAGGGAAAGAAAAAACAACAGGATTAATCACTCAAGAAGGAAGAATTTTCTATAAAAGCTAAGGACATGTCACATTTCTAACAGAAAATTTCAGTCTGGATAAGAATGGCTTAACACCTTTGCATGGTCAGGAAGGTTTTACTGGAGAGATGCGATCTGAACTGAGCCTAAATCTTGAAGTGTAATGAACACACACTTAAGTCAACCAGAGGTAACATGAATCTATAAAATTAATGGGCAATTACTTTATTATATGTACTTGAAAACAGGAAATAAGTGTGAAACTTAGCAATTGTTAAATATGTCTTTAATTTCTTTGCTATTAAATAGTTACTCAATTTGTCCCTCATGCAACTCTATAGCTTTTCCTCCTCATAACCTTACCAAGAAGATCATTCTGGGGCATCCAATCATAGAGCCGAGTATTGGCTCCTAATGAGGCTGGTTTCTTTCCTTTGTATCTCCATAAAACCTGTGGGAGGAAATGAATTTATTTTGCAAATAAAACCCCAAATGATAGCATTTAAGGCTTCAGATCCATTTAAAAATCACATAATCACAGTTCTTATCGTACATAAGGTGGTATATGAGAAGGGGTTATAAAATGGGTTCTTTGCAAACAGTGAAAGAATTAGTAGGATTGTTTGAACACATCTTATTATTTAATGGATTACTAATGTTCTATTAGGTATAGTATTTTTATATACTATAGCTATTTTTTAAAGTAATTTAAAATATTTGGGTAGTAAGATTATATAAGTGAGGAAAGATAAAATAAATTAGTACTGGTTTAATCAAAGCATAGAGATAAATTATTGCAGAAAACAAGAATTTGTAAATTTAAGTCACTGGGTCATACACAGTCTGATGTTCCAATTTTAGTGATTTTTCACAGAACCATTTTGCAATTATAATTTAAGAGTTTTGGGTAATGGGATTATAGGAGCCATGTTAGAAAAGAAAAAAGAACATTTTAATCAGTGTTGGGCATTAAAATTTATTGAAGACAATATAATTTTTTTGTAAATATATGTCACTGCCACTGTTCCATGCTCACATTTCAAATTTAATGTTTTTAATAAATACAATTTGTTTCTTATTTTCTGTGCTTCATTTGCATGAATGGTTTCCTTTCTTTCCCTCTACCTTAATCCCATCTTTCCTCTCTTTCTTTCATTCCTTCCTTCCTTGCCTCCCCATCCCCCACCCCCAGCTTCCTTTCTTTCTTTCCTGCTTCCTTTCCTTTATAATCTTTAAAATAAATTAAGCAGAAATGAAAGCAGGGATTTGCTTTCATTCCATTGTTTTGTGAAGTTTCTTATTAGGATATGAATTTTTTGTTTTATGCTTTTTAATCTTTGGAAAGTCTGTTAGACTAATTTCAGGTTAAATAATAAAGATATAAATGTCCGATACCATTAACTGAAGATATTTAAACACAAATTCACAGTTTTAACATACTCAATTAGCCTATTTGTTCTCATAGAATTTCATGTACTTTAACAAAATATAGAAATAAAAAGAGCCCTTGGATATTCTATGAATAGCGGTATCCAATGTGTTGAAATTTAGAAATGTAGTAGCAACAATTTAATATTAACTGAATATCATAAGAAATAAAAGGCATATTGATTTATGATAAGGTTAAGATTTTACGTGATTTTTGATTGTAGAAAACTCTACGCAGAAAGATTAAATGATTCTAGACTGTTACTTTTTACCCTACTGTACTTAGGTAAAGTCTTAAGAATGCCTAGAGAAGTGGAGTACATTCATGAAAATATTCCTCTCCACTTTTAGTCATTTTAGCACTCCCTTTCCCAGAACTTGGAGCTAAAATATCTCAGAACTTTTGTGAGTTGTGAGCTCAGGCCTTATTTTCAATTACTGAAATGATAGTGGGAGCCTAATGCTTTCAAGTCTATTGCTTTAAAATACATGACTACAAAAATACATATTCCAGTAATTTTGAGACTGAGTAGACAAATGATCAAATTTTCCTAAAAACACTGCATTATTATTTAATGAATTTTTGCTTAATACACTCTCTAGTTATGAAAATTCTATTGTGAGTTCCCATATTCATCTCAGAGGAGCACTCGTGACCACACTCTCCTTGCAATTGTGATAGCAGCCTGTGCTGACTTGGAGCTATGCACCTCATAGACACATGTTCTTTACCTGTTGAGTGGGGGTGAACCCACTATAAATAAGACCTTTTGATAAGGGCACTTCATTTATGGTGTAGCCAGTCTAAGCAGAATGGGTCTTAATCCTATCACTAGAGCCCTTTATTAGCAGAATGAAATTCAGAGAGAAAGAGGGAAAACTACAAGAAGTTGGAAGACAATGGAACCCAGAAAAACCAGGAGAGGATACCATATGCATTGCCATATGATGGAAAGGCCAAGGATCAAGAATTGCCAACAGCTAGCCCCAGAATGCCTGTAATTTGGGAGAAAAGCATCACTTGATGATATGTTTATTTGGAATTCTAGCCTCAAAATCATGATCTGATAAATTCCTGTTGCTAATCTAAGTCACTGCATGGTTGTTGTTTTTTTTTTTAATGTTTATTGGGATTGTTCAGATACCTACAATTATCCAAAGATCCAAAGTGTACAATCAGTTGCCCCTGGTACCCTCATACAGCTGTGTATCCATCACCACACTTAATTTTTGTTCAATTTTTAGAACCTTTTCATTAATCCAGACAAGAAATAAAGTGAAAGATGAAAAAAAAAGAAAAAAAAAAAAAAGGAAAGGAAACTCGAATCTTCCCATATCTCTAACCAACTCCCCTCAATTGTTTACTCTTAGTGTTGGTATAGTACATTTGTTACCGTTTATGAAAGAACGTTGAAATACTACTAACTGCAGTATATGGTTTGCAATGGGTATATATTTCTTCCCTACATGCCCCTCTATTATTAACTTCTAGTTGTATTGTCGTACATTTGTTCTGGTTCATGGAAGAGTTTCCTAGCATTTGTACAGTTAATCATGGACATTGCCCACCATAGAATTCAGTTTTATACATTCCCATCTTTTGACTTCCAGCTTTCCTTTCTGGTGACATATATGACTCTGAGCTTCCCCTTTCCACTTCATTCATGCACCATTCAGCACTGTTAGTTATTCTCACATCTTGCTACTGACACCTTTGTTACTTTCCAAACATTTAAGTTCATCCTAGTTGAATATTCTGCTCATACTAAGCAACTGCTCCCCACTCCTAAGCCTTGTCATGTATCTTAGTACCTTAATTTTCATGTCTATGAGTTTACATATTATAATTAGTTCTTATCAGTGAGACCCTGCAATATTTGTCCTTATGTGTCTGGCTTATTTCATTCAGTATATTGCCCTTGAAGATTTGTCATCAACCCATTTTTTTTTTAAGATGGTTTTGTTCACACACCATACATTCCATCCTAAGTGAATAATCAGTGGTTTCTGTATGGTCCCATATTTATTTGTTCACCACCTTTAGCACTATCTATATAAGGGCATCTACGTTTCTTCCACAAGGCAGGATGGAGAGTCAGAGAAGGTAGAGAGGCAAAAGAAAGAGGAAAAAAAAATGACAGCTAGGAAGTAGCGAAAGGAAAAGTAACCTTAAATCAAAGTAGAGTAAAGAGTCACACAACACCACCAATGTCAAGTGTCTAACATGCCTCTCCTATCCCCCCACTCTTTTCCGCATGTATCTTGGTATATTGCCTTTGTTACACTAAAGGAAGCATAATACAATGATCCTGTTAGTTACAGTCCCTAGTTTATGTTGATTGCATCCCTCCCCCAATGCCTCCCCATTTTTAACACCTTGCAAGGTTGACATTTGCTTGTTCTCCCTCATAAAAGAACATATTTGTACATTTTATCACAATTGTTGAACACTCTGGATTTCACCAAGTTACACAGTCCCATTCTTTATCTTTCCTCCTTTCTTCAGTGTCTGACATGCTCCCAACGTTCCTCTCTCAACCTTATGCATAGTTATCTTTGTTCAGTGTACTTACATTGCTGTGCTACCATCTCCCAAAATTGTGTTCCAAACCACACACTCCTGTCTTCTCCTATCACTCTGTAGTGCTCCCTTTAGTATTTTCTGTAGGGAGGGTGTCTTGTTCACAAAGTCTCTCATTGAATGTTTGTTGGAAAATATTTTGAGCTCGCCCTCATATTTGAAGGACAGCTTTGCTGGATATAATATCCTATATCTTGCAAATATCCTATATTCTTGGTTGGCAGTTTTTCTCTTTCAGTATCTTAAATATATCACACCACTTCCTTCTTGCCTCCATAGTTTCTGCTGAGAGAGCCGCACATAGTATTATTAAGCTTCCTTTGCATGCAATGGATTGCTTTTCTCTTGCTAATTTCAGGATTCTCTCTTTGTCTTTGACATTTGATAATCTGATTATTAAGTGTCTTGGTGTAGGCCTATTCAGATCTATTCTGTTTGGAGTATGCTGCACTTCTTGTATCTGTAATTTTATACCTTTCACAAGAGATGGGATATTTTCATTGATTAGTTCCTCTATTATTGCCTCTGCCCCTTTTCCCTTCTCTTCTCCTTCTGGGACACCAATGATATGTACGTTCTTGTACTTTGTTTCATCTTTAAGTTCCCAGAGACGTTGATCATATTTTTCCATTCTTTTCTCCATCTGTTCCTTTGCGTGTAGACTTTCAGGTGTTTTGTTCTCCAGTTCTTGAGTATTTTCTTCTGCCTCTTGAGATCTGCTGTTGTATGTTTCCATTGTGTCTTTCGTCTCTTGTGTTGTGCCTTTCATTTCCATAGATTCTACTAGTTGTTTTTTTGAACTTTCGATTTCTGCCAGTGTTTTCTTTACAGCCTCTATCTCTTTTGCGAAATATTCTCTAAACTTTTTGATTTGAGTTAGCATTAGTTGTTTGAATTCCTGTATCTCAGTTGAAGTGTACGTTTGTTCCTTTGACTGGGCCATAACTTCGTTTTTCTTAGTGTAAGTTGTCGATTTCTGTTGTCTAGGCATCTGACCTCCTAGGCCAACCCAATCAGGTTTTCCCAGACAAGAACAGGCTCAGGTTACAGAAGGAGGTGATACTCAGTATTTGGTTTCCCTGATGGTTTATCTGAAGAGGATTGATACACCTCTGCTTTTCTGCCCAGCAGGTGGACCTGTCAGCCTGTCACTGGCAGGTGTAAGAGGGTATGGCCTGTGGCTCTCCTCCCCCAGGCTTTGGGGTCTGGTTCCAGAAAGGCGGGAGTAGAGCTGGGCCCCTCCCTTTCCTCTTGGGAAGCTATGCCCCCTCCAGAGAGGTCAGTTGCATATCAATAAGTTCTTTGTTTCTCTGACTCTGCTAATCAAAGTGTTTTGATTTTAAAATGGCTGAGGTTGTCTTTACTGCAAAGTGCTGCTGGCTGAAAATGGCTGAGGATTTCTCCATAGAGAGAGAAATGGACAGAAAAGCTCCCAGGTTCACCCATCAGCCAGAGATAGCACCCGATCCTCTGGGATCCCTGTCCTGAGAAATATGTGTTTCCCCGACTCTCCCAAGGTCAGTTGTCACCAAAAGCCTCTGTCTGCTTGTTGAGGATTCACTGTCTGTATTGAGCAGTTAACATTAAAACCCCACTTGGAGCTGGGCTGAGAGACTGCTGCTCTCTAGCACTGCGAGGCTTCTGTGAGGGAGGGGCTCTCGGCTCTTGGCTTTCAGTGCGGGTCCACAGTTTTACTTACAGATTTTATGCTGCAATCTCTGGCATTCCTCCCAATTCAGGTTGGTGGATGATGAGTGGACAGTCACGTTTGTCTCCCAGAAGTTATTCCAGGTTATTTACTAGTTTTTTGGTCATTTATGAATTGTTCTGGGGGGGGGACTAACAGTCTTCCACTCCTCTCTATGCCAGCATCCTAGCTCCGCATGGTATTTGTTTTCACAGCAGAAATCTAAAAGAATATTTGATACCAACAAGTAGGTTGCAGCTATTACAAATACCTAAAATGTGGAAATGCCTTTGGAATTGGATAATGGGTAAAGGCTAGAAGAACTATGATGTATTTGTTAGAAAAATCCTAAAATGCTTCAGAGGCTTTTGGTAAAAATATGAATACAAAAGGTACTTGGATGAGGCCTTAGAAGGAAAGGATGACTATGATATTGGAAATTTAAACAAAAGTGGTAATTTTTAGGAAACTAAAGCAATGTCCACAAGATAAGCAGTTGAACTAACCTTCTGTGGAATCTGTGCAAGGTCAGAGGCAATGAGATTGGCCTTTTCTTCTGTGAGGTTTTTGACCATTGACCCAAGAGAAAACACCACAACACCATCTTCACCTGAGCTCTGGACAAATTCTTCCATTTCCTGCAGGAAAAAAAAAAAAAAAAAATCTCTATTACAAAGGCACAGCATCCAAGAAAAGAAAATAAAGGTCACCTATATTTCTTAACTTGAAGATTCAAGCAACATGTAAAAACCATTGTTAGAGAGGCTCTATTAAAAGTAGAAGCATCTAATTTCTTTAGGAAGAAATATATCCTGATACTTAGGGCTTAAATATATAATCAGTGATTATTAGGAAAGGTAATAAATGAAATGATTATACAAAAGCAATAGGTGATAAAGGGCTAACACTTTATCACCTATTGCTATTATCTCCTGGGGGATAGACAATGTTATCCCCCAGGTTTAAATTTACCAAACAGCCGAGTTGTTTGTAAACATGTAAAAATATTACTAGGAAGCAAGCCCAAGGAAGGGTCCTGAAGTGGGCTTCTGGAATTATTAGCAATCCACTTTTCATCCAATAAATTATTAACAAATTTATCATCTTTCCTTTCAGAGTTTCAGGATTATTTTTCTCAAGTTTACACTTTCCCTGATTAATTAGGCTAAGGAGAAATTTGTTAGAAATGAAATATATAATAACATATTTAAAAGAGAATAATAAGGTTAATGTTGCTACACCACAAAAAAATGTTGTGAGACAATGCTTCCTTGCCCTCCCAATATATAAAACTCACCTGAGTGGAATACTGGCTTCATGCCTTAATTTCAGCCTTATCCCATAACTGACATCTTATTTCCTGTGTCACCGCTTGCATGTGCAAGTTTGGCATTTAGCTTCTGGGTTTAGAGTCTTTCACATCATAAAATATGTGAATGCCACTCTCTATATATGTGTCATATTCCCTTTGCAAGTGTTTGTAGCCTCTCTGGAGTTATCATGTTTCTCAATTTACAGTTGTTATAGTTATTGGGGGAGAGGTAATATATGAGGTGAAAGCAGAGTGCCATTTATCAGCTTGCTTAACATTAAGGGAACACCCCTGAAGCCCCAGAAATTGGTGTTTACTCTTTTGAATCATCTATTCCAGACAAATGTCTGTGTGTGTTTGATGTTTGTCTGTGTTTATGTGTTCTGTACAAATGTATATAAAACATCCATATGTGCCAGTTGAATTTTGAATATTTATTTCAGTATATCCCAGTGTTACTTTTATTTTTTGTACTCAGTGTTATTTTTATTTTATGTATTCATTGACTTACATAAATCATTCAGAAAAGTAATACTCCATGACTGATATTCAGACTGCCCAAACTTCTACATCAATAGGCAAATTGAATTTGAAAAGGATTAATTTTCCCCCTTTTGCATCAATTATGTGATGTTCTTTTATTTATTTTTTTTTTTTTGGCAATCATGAGTTTCATGTGGTATGTTTGTATGTATTGGTAGTAGATGGAAGTAGGAGACTGGGGTGCCATGTGCTGGTTTTTATATATTATACCCCCCAGAGACAAAGCATATTCTCTAAGGCAATCTTGTGATTACAGACATTAATTTTTGTTTGAGTGTTTCCAAGGAGACGCGACTCAATCAACTGTGGGTTAGAACATTGATTAAAATATCTCCATGGCACTATGGATCCCAAACATACATAGAGATGCAGACAGAAGGACAGAAGGGGATGCTAAGCTAAGAGATGCTAGCCCAAAATTTGCCTAGGAGACACTAAGAGAAGACCCCCAGACACTTAGAGAAAAATGCCCTGGAAGAAAGAAGCAAGGATGCACAGGAGCTGAGAGAGAAGCTGAAATACAACTGGGGATCAAGAGACCAGAAGATGTCAGCAGCCTGCCTTTACAGCAGACAGAGGTGTTCCTGACACCACTGAGCAATCTTCAAGGAAGGAGGAGGCCAAAGAATGGTAAATTTGTAAACAAATAAATCACCTTTATAAAAGACAATCCAGAGGGTGGGGCCAGATGGTGGAGTGGTGAGGTGTGGGTTGTAGTTACTATTCTGGGGAAGTTGGTAGAAAGCCAGGAACTGCATGGACTGGACACCACAGAGGAATTTGAGATTGGACAAAGTTCATACAACAGACACGAATCTGTGGAACAGCTGAGATCAGCAAAATCTGTAAGTTCAACTGGCCAAAGGGCCTGTGCCCCGACCTGCCAGGCACAATCCTGAGGGAAGAGGGGACATTGGTGCTGGGAACCAGGAGGGAGAACAAAAGCTGCAACCATAGATAAACTGAGGTCAGACACCAGAAAACCTGGGTCCAGTCAGCCCAGAGGAGAGGAGATAGGGCTAGCAAAACAGAAAAAAAAAAATAGAAAGCAAAATAAAAACAGAGACGTTTTGGAGTCAGGTGAACATAATACACAAAAGGTCAGAGCTCAGACAGAATCAGACACATATGCAAATATGCAAATCCAGGGAAGGAGAGCCCATGTCTGAAAAGTCAGCTTCTCTGCTTTCTTGAGTGTTCCTTAATTGCCCTCAACTCCTGGTCTTTTAGCATTTCAATACCTCATTAGATCTGCAAGGACTGTAAATAGTCCATATGTGCCCTTTTTTTAAAAATCTTTTTATCTTTCTCTAAAACAATTAGTCTAAGAAACCCACTACAGAAAGCCCCAAAGACTTGCAATTTGGGCCCAGGCAAGAGCAGAGCTAAGATAGCTCTGAGAGACAAAGCAATAAGTCTAGTAGCAGAGAAAATTCTCTAAACACCTTAATTTCCCAGCCCTTTTGGGAACTCAGATCCCAGGGGTTGGAATTCAGAAACTAGCTTCAGTCAGCCATTTCTCCAAAAGGATTAGGGTGACCTGGAGAACTAAAGGCTCCATGCATCCTTACACTGGAAGGGGAAGTGTAAGCTGCCAAGTGCCACCTGCTAGATAGCATAAGAGAAGAACAGAGTCTAAAGGCCTCAAAGGAGGGACTCATTCCCAAGGAAACTCCATACCCTCCTCCTGAGACCTGGGCCTCTCTGGACTAGGAAAATCTGAATGCAGCTGACCATATTGAGGAGATCACCACACAAAAAGGCTATATAGAGGCAGGACAAGAAACAGAAAAACAAGAAGTGGAAAATCCTGATCAACTAAACAGAAACTAAGTTAAAGGTCTAGAATAAGCTGAACTAAACACAAAGCATTAGAGAACAAAGCCAACCAACAAGAAAATCCTAGGTAAAAGTGAAAACAGGCTCCAGCATAAACTAATCAAGAAAGTAAGATGCCTAGAGAGCTTAAGATAATGAGCCATGCTAGGAAACAAGAAAACATGGATCAGCCAAAGGAACAAACTAATAGTTCAACTGAGATACAGGAGGTGAAGCAATTTTGCTAAATCAAATCAGTGAACTGAAGGAAGAACTAATTGAAGATGCTCAAACAAATCTGAATCAATTCAATGAACTCAGGGAAGACATAGCAAAAGAGATGAAGGATATAAGAAGGACACTGGATGACCATAAGGAAGAATTCATAAAATTGAAAAAGCAAATGACAGAACTTATGGGAATGAAGGGCATACTGGAGGAGATGGAAAAGACAATGGAGGGATGCAACCGTATACTTGAACAGGCAGAATAAAGGATCAGTGAATTGGAAGACCAGAACTCTGAATTCACATGCAAGAAAGAAATGTTGAAAAGAATGGAAAAATATGAGCAGCATCTTAGGGAGCTGAGTGACAACATGAAACACACAAACGTGTGTGTTATGGGTGTCCCAGAGGAATAAGAAAGGGGAAAGGGGGCAGAAGGAATAATGGAAGAAAGAATCACTGAGAATTTCCTAATTATTATGAAAGACAGAAAATTAGAGATTCAAGAAGTACACCACACCCCAAACAGAATAGACCCCAATAGATCTACTCCAGACGCTTACTGATCACATTGTCCAATGTCAAAGACAAAGAGTGAATTCTGAAAGCAGCAAGAGAAAAGCAATACATCATATACAAGGGTAGCTTGATAAGACTATGTAGATTTTTCTGCACAAACCATGGAGGGGAGAAGACAGTGGTACAATATATTTAACATACTGAAAGAGAAGAACTGCCAACCAAGAATTTTATATCCAGCAAAACTGTCCTTCAAAAATCAGGGAAAGATTAAAATATTTTCAGACAAACAGATACTGAGAGAGTTCATGAATATGAGACCAACAATACAAGAAACTAAAGGGAGTGCTACAGGCTGATAGGAAAAGACAGGAGAAAAAGTTTTGTCAAAGACTGTAGAAATGAAGGTTATCAGAAAGGGTAAAAATAGAGAGAGGAAAAAATAAGACATGACATATAATATCCAATAGAGAAAATGACAGAAGGAAATATTGTCCTTACAGTAATAACACTAAATTTTAATGGATTAAACTCCCCAATAAAAAGACATAGACTAGCAGAATGGATTAAGAAACAAGACCCATCTATATGCTGTCTACAAGAACTCACCTTAGACACAAGGACAAAAATAGACTGAAAGTGAAAAGGTGGAAAAAGATATTTCATGCAAACATGAACCAGAAAAAAGTGGGAGTAACTATATCAATATCAGACAAAATAGACTTCCAAAGTAAAACAATTAAAAGAGACAAAGAAGAACACTGTATATTAATAGAAGGGTCAATTCATCAAGAAAAAATAAGAATCATAAATATTTATGCACCAAGCCAGAGTGCCCAAGAACTCATGATGCAGGCACTGAGAACACTGAAAGGAGAAGTAGGTAACTCCACAATAATATTTGGAGACTTCAATACACCTCACTATACAATGGATGAACATGTAGACAGAGGATCAACAAGGAAATGGAGATGTTGAATTGTATGATAAATGAACTACTTGACAGACATTTATAGAACACTACACCCCACAACAGCAAGATACACATTTTTCTTGGATGCTCATGTAACATTTTCTAGGATAGACCACATGCTGGGTGGTCTAAGCAAGCCTTAACAAATTTAAAAATAATGATATTATAAAAAACAGTATCTCAGATCATAATGGAATGAAGTTGGAATTAAATAACAGGCAGAAGATTGTAAAATTCAAAAATATATGGAGACTAAACAACATAATCTTAGAAAATCAGTGGGTAAAGGAAGAAATTACAAGAGAAATTAGTAAATAACTCGAGGCAAATGTCAATGAAAACACAACGTATCAATCCTTATGGGATGCGGCAAAGGTAGTGCTGAGGGGGAATTTATTGCCTTAAATGCCAATATTAAAAGAGTAGAGGAAGCAAAAATTGAGGAATTAACTGTCCACCTGGAGGAACTAGAGAAAGAACAGCAAATAAACCCCACAGCAAACAGAAGGAGACAAATAACAAAGATCAGAGCAGAAATAAGTGAAACTGAGAACAGGAAAACAATCAATTCAATCAACAAAATCAGAAGTTGGTTCTTCAAGAAAATCAACAAAATTGATGGAGCAAACTTTGAGAATTAAAAGCTGATAAAACAGGCTACCAGGAGATGGAAAGAGGGTAGATATCAGGCATTTGATGCTGAAGGGCTACAGAACTCTTCAGCAGGATTGATTGCATAAATCCAGAAACAGATAGCATAATACTGTGTGATGGTAGCACAATATTGTAAGTACAAGGAACAAAGAAAGATGTCTGTGAGTAAAGCTGAAAGAGATGGGATAGGGGAATGTATGACACCAGAGATAAAGATGATGAAGACTGGGACTGTATAACTTGGCAAAAACTGGAGTGGCCAATGACTGTTTCTCAATGTACAAATATAAAAATATTCTTACATCTGGGAGAACAAATGAATGTCAACTATGCAGAATGTTGAATAAGGGGCGGTATTTGAGAAAAAAATATAATCAAAGCAAACTGGAGCCTGTGGTCAACAGTAACATTGCAATATGCTTCCATTAAATGTAACAAATGCAATATACCACAGTTAAATGTGTATGAGAGGGGGATATAAGGGAGGGATATGGGACTCTTGGTAGTGGTGGTGTTTTCTGTCCTTGCTATTATATTTTATTGTATGACATTTTTATTTTTATTTTTATTATCTTCTTTATTATTCACCAAAAAAAGTCTTTTTCATAATAATCAATATTTTCAAGTACTGAGTGTTGTTGTACATGTGCAAATATGTGATGATGCCATAAACAACTGATTATACACTGATTATAGTATGGTTGTATATTATGTGATAGATCTCTATAAAACTGTAGGAAAAAAATATAAATATGGATAAAAGTGCTGGAGAAAACATGGAGTGAGAGTGTACTTATTTGTTGTTGATGAGGAGGCAAAATGGTGTAGCCTTCCCAGAGGACACTGTGGTGGCTCCACAAAAAGCTAAGTATGTGGGGCCATAAGGTTCTGCAACCTCATTATGGGGTATATATTTGGAAGATCCAAGATCAGAGACATAAATGGACATTTGCACATAGATGTTATGGAAGCAGTATTCATGATTTGCAGTGGGTAGAGGTGGCCTAAGGGAACACTGAGGAACAGAATGGTGAACTGTGGTGTCTGCATACAATGGAATATTGAGCAAGTTCGAGAAGGAGTGAAGTTGTGAGCCATGCAATGAGGTGAATGGATCCTGTAGACAGCGTGTTGAATGAAGGAAGCCAGTAACCAAGGCAAACCCTATAATGCCTCACCAATATGGACTAACTACAATGTGTAAACTCAGAATTGAATCTTAGAGCACAGCCTAACAGGGAAATGATTATTGAAATGGTCCCTAGATTGTAAGCTCTCACAGCAGTCAAATCTATTCCTGAATTTTAATGGCGATCTCCAAACTCTGAGCTGTTGATCCCTTAGTGTATAACTAATTGGACTCTGGAACATTGGGTATCTGGTGACACATGAAACTCAGAGCTAGAGCTTGGCAGATATGAATACCAGTATTAATGCATACAGCAACTGTTAAAGAAAAAAAAAAAAAGGAAAAGGCTGAAATAGAGCACAGACTTCAATTAGAGATATTAATGAAGCAGATCTGGTTAAGACTAGAGCTAATCGGGCCAAAGGGTAAAGATCGAAACTGACTGTGTGTTAAAACTTCAACTTCCATGTGAGATCAAGGAAGAGATGTTTATTTGGTGTAGGATCTATATTTTCAAAACAATATAACTTCTACAGTCAGTTTGTTCAAACACCACAATTACATGGAACTTTGAATAGGAAATGAGCTATGGTGGGTCTTTACAAATTAGAATGAAGCAGCAACACATCCTAAAGTAATTTGAGTAGAGTATAAAAATATATATTCAGGGATCCCCTGAGTTCCTTGGGGAGGATGCAGAGGTGTTGGACTTCCTCACCTGGATTGCTGTTGATGTTCTCACAAACATCGGGGACTGACAGCTTGATGTGCTGGGCCCTCTGTCTTGGGGCTGACCCGTATGAAGCTTGTTGCTGCAAGGAGTGGTTAAACCTGCTTATAATTGTGCCTTAGTCTCCCCCTGACTGCCTCTTTGTTGCTCAGATGTGACCCTCTCTCTCTAAGCCACCTTGACAGGTGATCTCACTGCCATCCCCCCTATGTGGGACCTGACTACCAGAGGTGTAAATCTCCCTGGCAGTGCAGGATATGACTCCCGGGGATGAATCTGGACCCAGCATTGTGGGATTGAGAACATCTTCTTGACCAAAAGGCAGATGAGAAATGAAACGAAATAAAGCTTTAGTGGCTGAGAGATTTCAAATGGAGTCGAGGTCACTCTGGTGGATATCTTACACATTATATAGATAACACTTTTTAGTTTTTAATACATTGGAATAGCTAGAAGTAAATATCTGAAACTACCAAACTCCAACCTGGTAGCCTTGACTCTTGCAGATGATTTATAACAATGTAGCTTACAAGGGGTGACAGTATGATTGTGAAAACCTTGTGGATCACACTCCCTTTATCCAGCGTGTGGAAGGAGTAGAAAAATGGGGACAAATACTACATGAAAAATAGGGTGGGATGGGGGGATGATTTGGGTATTCTTTTTTATTTTTAATTTTTATTCTTATTCTGATTCCTTTTGGTGTAAGGAAAATGTTCAAAAATAGATTGGGGTGATGAATGCAGAACTACAGGATGGTACTTTGAAAAGTGGATTGCACACCGTGGATGATTGTATGGTATGTAAATATATCTCAATAAAACTAAATTTAAAAAAAAAAGACAATCCATTTCTGGTATTTTGTATAATGGCAGCATTAGCAAACTAGAACAAGGTTGAAGGAAATGCATAGCAGTGTGTAACAAGAGATGATCTAGATAGCCATGATAATGTCACATCTCTTTATCTCTAGTTGGATAGTGGTTCATTATCTCCTGTAATACCAACTGTGAATAGAGTTTGTTTTACAACTATGACTTCACCAGTAAGGAAAAGATATTCAGAATCCTCAAATGAAACCTCATACATCACTATTCATCAGATCATAAAAGGAAATAAAGACCTTTCCTGGGAACATTTAACCTGATATATTCCTAAAGAGATTTTGCTCATTTTCCCACAGCCCAAGTAAATAAGGTCTGTATTCTTACTATCTATTGTTCAGTATTCTTATCATACTTATATATTATTCTCTTTGATTTTCAGTACTGTTACTGTCCAGCATACCTGGCATTTTACATTTATACTTTGGTGTATAGCACAAAATTTTCTTTTTCACTACAAAAAATCACAATGATAACAAGAGCCAATCCTACATTTGAGTCTCTCATTTCTATGAATTGTACTTTACACTGAAAAATCTATTTCTGGAGGCGGGGCAAGATGGCAGACTGGTGAGCTGTATGTTTTAGTTACTCCTCCAGGAAAGTAGGTAGAAAGCCAGGAACTGCGGGGACTGGACACCACAGAGCAATCTGACTTTGGGCATACTTCATACAACACTCATGAAGACGTCGAACTGCTGAGATCAGCGAAATCTGTAAGTTTTTGCGGCCAGGGGACCCGCGCCCCTCCCTGCCAGGCTCAGTCCCGTGGGAGGAGGGGCTGTCAGCTCCGGGAAGGAGAAGGGAGAAGTGCAGTGGCAGCCCTTATCGGAAACTCATTCTACTGATCCAAAATCCAACCATAGATAGACTGAGACCAGACACCAGAGAATCTGAGAGCAGCCAGCCCAGCAGAGAGGAGACAGGCATAGAAAAAAAACAACACGAAAAACTCCAAAATAAAAGCGGAGGATTTTTGGAGTTCTGGTGAACATAGAAACGGGAAGGGCCCTGAGGCGCATATGCAAATCCCGAAGAAAAGCTGATCTCTCCGCCCTGTGGACCTTTCCTTAATGGCCCTGGTTGCTTTGTCTCTTAGCATTTCAATAACCCATTAGATCTCTGAGGAGGGCCCGTTTTTTTTTTTCTTTTTTCTTTTTTTTTTTTTTTAATCCTTTTTTCTTTTTCTAAAACAATTATTCTAAGAAGCCAATACAAAAAGCTTCAAAGACTTACTATTTGGGCAGGTCAAGTCAAGAGCAGAACTAAGAGAGCTCTGAGACAAAACGCAATAATCCAGTGGCTGAGAAAATTCACTAAACACCACAACTTCCCAAGAAAAGGGGGGTGTCCGCTCACAGCCATCATCCTGGTGGACAGGAAACACTCCTGCCCATCGCCAGCCCCATAGCCCAGAACTGCCCCAGACAACCCAGTGTGACGGAAGTGCTTCAAATAACAGGCACACACCACAAAACTGGGCGTGGACATTAGCCTTCCCTGCAACCTCAGCTGAGTGTCCCAGAGTTGGGAAGGTAGAGCAGTGTGAATTAACAAAGCCCCATTCAGCCATCATTTCAGCAGACTGGGAGCCTCCCTACACAGCCCAGCAGCCCAGAACTGCCCTGGGGGGACGGCACTCACCTGTGACATAGCACAGTCATCCCTCAACAGAGGACCCGGGGTGCACGGCCTGGAAGAGGGGCCCACTTGCAAGTCTCTGGAGCCATACGCCAATACCAAGGACTTGTGGGTCAGTGGCAGAGACAAACTGTGGCAGGACTGAACTGAAGGATGAGACTATTGCAGCAGCTTTAAAACTCTAGGATCACCAGGGAGATTTGATGGTTAGAGCCACCCCCCATCCCTGACTGCCCAGAAACACGCCCCATATACAGGGCAGGCAGCACCAACTACACACGCAAGCTTGGTACACCAATTGGACCCCACAAGACCCACTCCCCCACTCACCAAAAAGGCTAAGCAGGGGAGAACTGGCTTGTGGAGAACAGGTGGTTCGTGGACGCCACCTGCTGGTTAGTTAGAGAAAGTGTACTCCACGAAGCTGTAGATCTGATAAATTAGAGATAAGGACTTCAATTGGTCTACAAATCCTAAAAGAACCCTATCAAGTTCAGCAAATGCCACGAGGCCAAAAACAACAGAAAATTATAAAGCATATGAAAAAACCAGACGATATGGATAACCCAAGCCCAAGCACCCAAATCAAAAGATCAGAAGAGACACAGCACCTAGAGCAGCTACTCAAAGAACTAAAGATGAACAATGAGACCATAGTACGGGAGATAAAGGAAATCAAGAAGACCCTAGAAGAGCATAAAGAAGACATTGCAAGACTAAATAAAAAAATGGATGATCTTATGGAAATTAAAGAAACTGTTGACCAAATTAAAAAGATTCTGGATACTCATAGTACAAGACTAGAGGAAGTTGAACAACGAATCAGTGACCTCGAAGATGACAGAAGGGAAAATGAAAGCATAAAAGAAACAATGGGGAAAAAATTGAAAACATCGAAATGGACCTCAGGGATATGATAGATAATATGAAACGTCCAAATATAAGACTCATTGGTGTCCCAGAAGGGGAAGAAAAGGGTAAAGGTCTAGGAAGAGTATTCAAAGAAATTGTTGGGGAAAACTTCCCAAATCTTCTAAACAACATAAATACACAAATCATAAATGCTCAGCGAACTCCAAATAGAATAAATCCAAAAAAACCCACTCCGAGACATATAGTGATCACACTATCCAACACAGAAGAGAAGGAGCAAGTTCTGAAAGCAGCAAGAGAAAAGCAATTCACCACATACAAAGGAAACAGCATAAGACTAAGTAGTGACTACTCAGCAGCCACCATGGAGGCAAGAAGGCAGTGGCACGATATATTTAAAATTCTGAGTGAGAAAAATTTCCAGCCAAGAATACTTTATCCAGCAAAGCTCTCCTTCAAATTTGAGGGAGAGCTTAAATTTTTCACAGACAAACAAATGCTGAGAGAATTTGCTAACAAGAGACCTGCCCTACTGGAGATACTAAAGGGAGCCCTACACACAGAGAAACAAAGAAAGGACAGAGAGACCTGGAGAAAGGTTCAGTACTAAAGAGATTCGGTATGGGTACAATAAAGGATATTAATAGACAGAGGGGAAAAATATGACAAACATAAACCAAAGGATAAGATGGCTGATTCAAGAAATGCCTTCACGGTTATAACGTTGAATGTAAATGGATTAAACTCCCCAATTAAAAGATATAGATTCGCAGAATGGATCAAAAAAAATGAACCATCAATATGTTGCATACAAGAGACTCATCTTAGACACAGGGACACAAAGAAACTGAAAGTGAAAGGATGGAAAAAAATATTTCATGCAAGCTACAGCCAAAAGAAAGCAGGTGTAGCAATATTAATCTCAGATAAAATAGACTTCAAATGCAGGGATGTTTTGAGAGACAAAGAAGGCCACTACGTACTAATAAAAGGGGCAATTCAGCAAGAAGAAATAACAATCGTAAATGTCTATGCACCCAACCAAGGTGCCACAAAATACATGAGAGAAACACTGGAAAAACTAAAGGAAGCAATTGATGTTTCCACAATAATTGTGGGAGACTTCAACACATCACTCTCTCCTATAGATAGATCAACCAGACAAAAGACCAATAAGGAAATTGAAAACCTAAACAATCTGATAAATGAATTAGATTTAACAGACATATACAGGACATTACATCCCAAATCACCAGGATACACATACTTTTCTAGTGCTCATGGAACTTTCTCCAGAATAGATCATATGCTGGGACATAAAACAAGCCTCAATAAATTTAAAAAGATTGAAATTATTCAAAGCACATTCTCTGACCACAATGGAATACAATTAGAAGTCAATAACCATCAGAGACTTAGAAAATTCACAAATACCTGGAGGTTAAACAACACACTCCTAAACAATCAGTGGGTTAAAGAAGAAATAGCAAGAGAAATTGCTAAATATATAGAGACGAATGAAAATGAGAACACAACATACCAAAACCTATGGGATGCAGCAAAGCAGTGCTAAGGGGGAAATTTATAGCACTAAACGCATATATTAAAAAGGAAGAAAGAGCCAAAATCAAAGAACTAATGGATCAACTGAAGAAGCTAGAAAATGAACAGCAAACCAATCCTAAACCAAATACAAGAAAAGAAATAACAAGGATTAAAGCAGAAATAAATGACATAGAGAACAAAACAATAGAGAGGATAAATATCACCAAAAGTTGGTTCTTTGAGAAGATCAACAAGATTGACAGGCCCCTAGCTAGACTGACAAAATCAAAAAGAGAGAAGACCCATATAAACAAAATAATGAATGAAAAAGGTGACATAACTGCCGATCCTGAAGAAATTAAAAAAATTATAAGAGGATACTATGAACAACTGTATGGCAACAAACTGGATAATGTAGAAGAAATGGACAATTTCCTGGAAACATATGAACAACCTAGACTGACCAGAGAAGAAATAGAAGACCTCAACCAACCCATCACAAGCAAAGAGATCCAATCAGTCATCAAAAATCTTCCCACAAATAAATGCCCAGGGCCAGATGGCTTCACAGGGGAATTCTACCAAACTTTCCAGAAAGAACTGACACCAATCTTACTCAAACTCTTTCAAAACATTGAAGAAAATGGAACACTACCTAACTCATTTTATGAAGCTAACATCAATCTAATACCAACACCAGGCAAAGATGTTACAAAAAAGGAAAACTACCGGCCAATCTCCCTAATGAATATAGATGCAAAAATCCTCAACAAAATACTTGCAAATCGAATCCAAAGACACATTAAAAAAATCATACACCATGACCAAGTGGGGTTTATTCCAGGCATGCAAGGATGGTTCAACATAAGAAAATCAATCAATGTATGACAACACATTAACAAGTCAAAAGGGAAAAATCAATTGATCATCTCAATAGATGCTGAAAAAGCATTTGACAAAATCCAACATCCGTTTTTG
Organism: Choloepus didactylus; assembly: GCF_015220235.1. NCBI lineage: Eukaryota > Metazoa > Chordata > Mammalia > Pilosa > Megalonychidae > Choloepus > Choloepus didactylus. Next base: position 73,879,039 of record NC_051309.1, read on the forward strand.
ATAAAAACACTTCAGAAGGTAGGAATTGAAGGAAACTTCCTCAACATGATAAAGAGCATATATGAAAAACCCACAGCCAGCATAGTACTCAATGGTGAGAGACTGAAAGCCTTCCCTCTAAGATCAGGAACAAGACAAGGATGCCCGCTGTCACCACTGTTATTCAACATTGTGCTGGAAGTGCTAGCCAGGGCAATCCGGCAAGACAAAGAAATAAAAGGCATCCAAATTGGAAAAGAAGAAGTAAAACTGTCATTGTTTGCAGATGATATGATCTTATATCTAGAAAACCCTGAGAAATCGATGATACAGCTACTAGAGCTAATCAACAAATTTAGCAAAGTAGCGGGATACAAGGTTAATGCACATAAGTCAGTAATGTTTCTATATGCTAGAAATGAACAAACCGCAGACACACTCAAGAAAAAGATACCATTTTCAATAGCAACTAAAAAAATCAAGTACCTAGGAATAAACTTAACCAAAGATGTAAAAGACCTATACAAAGAAAACTACATAACTCTACTAAAAGAAATAGAAGGGGACCTTAAAAGATGGAAAAATATTCCATGTTCATGGATAGGAAGACTAAATGTCATTAAGATGTCAATTCTACCCAAACTCATCTACAGATTCAATGCAATCCCAATCAAAATTCCAACAACCTACTTTGCAGACTTGGAAAAGCTAGTTATCAAATTTATTTGGAAAGGGAAGATGCCTCGAATTGCTAAAGACACTCTAAAAAAGAAAAACGAAGTGGGAGGACTTACACTCCCTGACTTTGAAGCTTATTATAAAGCCACAGTTGCCAAAACAGCATGGTACTGGCACAAAGATGGATATATAGATCAATGGAATCGAATTGAGAATTCGGAGATAGACCCTCAGATCTATGGCCGACTGATCTTTGATAAGGCCCCCAAAGTCACTGAACTGAGTCATAATGGTCTTTTCAACAAATGGGGCTGGGAGAGTTGGATATCCATATCCAAAGGAATGAAAGAGGACCCCTACCTCACCCCCTACACAAAAATTAACTCAAAATGGACCAAAGATCTCAATATAAAAGAAAGTACCATAAAACTCCTAGAAGATAATGTAGGAAAACATCTTCAAGACCTTGTATTAGGTGGCCACTTCCTAGACTTTACACCCAAAGCACAAGCAACAAAAGAGAAAATAGATAAATGGGAACTCCTCAAGCTTAGAAGTTTCTGCACCTCAAAGGAATTTCTCAAAAAGGTAAAGAGGCAGCCAACTCAATGGGAAAAAATTTTTGGAAACCATGTATCTGACAAAAGACTGATATCTTGCATATATAAAGAAATCCTACAACTCAATGACAATAGTACAGTCGGCCCATTATAAAATGGGCAAAAGATATGAAAAGACAGTTCTCTGAAGAGGAAATACAAATGGCCAAGAAACACATGAAAAAATGTTCAGCTTCACTAGCTATTAGAGAGATGCAAATTAAAACCACAATGAGATACCATCTAACACCAATTAGAATGGCTGCCTTTAAACAAACAGGAAACTACAAATGCTGGAGGGGATGTGGAGAAATTGGAACTCTTATTCACTGTTGGTGGGACTGTATAATGGTTCAGCCACTCTGGAAGTCAGTCTGGCAGTTCCTTAGAAAACTAGATATAGAGTTACCATTCGATCCAGTGATTGCACTTCTCGGTATATACCCGGAAGATCGGAAAGCAGTGACACGAACAGATATCTGTACGCCAATGTTCATAGCAGCATTATTCACAATTGCCAAAAGATGGAAACAACCCAAATGTCCTTCAACAGATGAGTGGATAAAGAAAATGTGGTATATACACACGATGGAATACTACGCGGCAGTAAGAAGGAACGATCTCGTGAAACATATGACAACATGGATGAACCTTGAAGACATAATGCTGAGTGAAATAAGCCAGGCACAAAAAGAGAAATATTATATGCTACCACTAATGTGAACTTTGAAAAATGTAAAACAAATGGTTTATAATGTAGAATGTAGGGGAACTAGCAATAGAGAGCAATTAAGGAAGGGGGAACAATAATCCAAGAAAAACAGATAAGCTATTTAACGTTCTGGGGATGCCCAGGAATGACTATGGTCTGTTAATTTCTGATGGATATAGTAGGAGCAAGTTCACAGAAATGTTGCTATATTATGTAACTTTCTTGGGGTAAAGTAGGAACATGTTGGAAGTTAAGCAGTTATCTTTGGTTAGTTGTCTTTTTCTTACTCCTTTGTTATGGTCTCTTTGAAATGTTCTTTTATTGTATGTTTGTTTTCTTTTTAACTTTTTTTTCATACAGTTGATTTAAAAAAGAAGGGAAAGTTAAAAAAAAAAAAAAAGGGAAAAAAAAAAAAGATGCAGTGCCCCCTTGAGGACCCTGTGGAGAATGCAGGGGTATTCGCCTACCCCACCTCCATGGTTGCTAACATGACCACAGACATAGGGGACTGGTGGTTTGATGGGTTGAGCCCTCTACCACAGGTTTTACCCTTGGGAAGACGGTTGCTGCAAAGGAGAGGCTAGGCCTCCCTATGGTTGTGCCTAAGAGCCTCCTCCCGAATGCCTCTTTGTTGCTCAGATGTGGCCCTGTCTCTGTAGCTAAGCCAACTTGAAAGGTGAAATCACTGCCCTCCCCCCTACGTGGGATCAGACACCCAGGGGAGTGAATCTCCCTGGCAACGTGGAATATGACTTCCGGGGAGGAATGTAGACCTGGCATCGTGGGACGGAGTACATCTTCTTGACCAAAAGGGGGAGGTGAAAGGAAATGAAATAAGCTTCAGTGGCAGAGAGAATCCAAAAGGAGCCGAGAGGTCACTCTGGTGGGCACTCTTACGCACAGTTTAGACAACCCTTTTTAGGTTCTAAAGAATTGGGGTAGCTGGTGGTGGATACCTGAAACTATCAAACTACAACCCAGAACCCATGAATCTCGAAGACAGTTGTATAAAAATGTAGCTTATGAGGGGTGACAAGGGGATCGGGAAAGCCATAAGTACCACACTCCACTTTGTCTAGTTTATGGATGGATGAGTAGAAAAATAGGGGAAGGAAACAAACAGACAAAGGTACCCAGTGTTCTTTTTTACTTCAATTGCTCTTTTTCACTCTAATTATTATTCTTGTTATTCTTGTGTGGATGCTAATGAAGGTGTCAGGGACTGATTTGGGTGATGTATGTACAACTATGTAATGGTACTGTGAACAATCGAAAGTACGATTTGTTTTGTATGACTGCGTGGTATATGAATATATCTCAATGAAATGAAGATTGAAAAAAAAAAAAAAAAAAGACATAATGCTGAGCAAAATAAGCCAGGCACAAAAAGAGAGATATTGTATGTTACCACTAATGTGAATTCTGTGAAAAATGTACAATGTTTTATAGTGTAGAATGTAGGGGACCTAGAGATACCAATTAGTGGAGGGGGAATGATAATCTAATAAGAACAGATAAACTATGGAGGGTAATCTCAATGTTATTGGAATGCTCAGGAATGATTATGGTTTGTAAACTTTCTTGGATATAGTAAGATCAAGTTGGAAGCAATAGAGTTATTTTAGGTTTTTTTTTTCTCTTATTCCTTTGTTTTCTTAGGGGTTGTTAATTTTCTTGGGGTATGGTAGGAACATGTTGGAAGCAATGTAGTTATTTTAGATTATTTGTTTTTCTTACTCCTCTGTTTGGACATGGTTTATTAATTTTCTTGGGGTATGGTAGGAACATATTGGAAGCAAAGTAGTTATTTTAGGTTATTTGTTTTCCTTAATCCATTGCTTTGTTTGAAATGTTGTGGGGTTTTTTTGGTTGTTGTTTGCCTGTTTGTTTTTAATCTTTTGATAAACAAAGTTAAAAAATTGAAAAAAAATCAGTAGAAAAATGGGAGTAAAAACTAAATGACAAATAGGGTGGGATGGGGGGACAGTTTGGGTATTCTCTTTTCACTTTTATTTTTTATTCTTATTCTGATTCTTTCTGATGTAAGGAAAATGTTCAGAAATAGATTGTGGTGATGAACGCATAACTATATGATCATACTGTGAACAGTTGATTGTCTACCATGGATGACTGTATGGTTTGTGAATATATTTCAATAAAACTGAATTTAAAAAAAAAAAAATCTATTTCTATAACTCTCTGCTGAGACTGAGACCTTATACTAACCAATTAGTTTATAGAAAACTTCCCCTGAAAATTGCATTGTCACCTCACAGTGATTAGGTCCAAAATGAACTCATAATCCTCAGCTCAAAGTTTTTCCACCAAGTGCTTCTTATCTCAGTAAAATTCATCAGTGTCCAAATATCATCCACAATGGAAATTCAGGAATTCTCACAGAATCCATATCCACCCTAAACACTTAGATCCTATTATGCACCATTCTGTGGATTTAACCCAAGTTCTTATGAAAGCAACTTTATCTTTTCTCTACCATAGTAAATGGCCTTGTTCAGAACTCTATCATGCTTGTTAGTCTCCCAGTTTTCTGTAGCTCTAGTTTCCTGGCCCTCCCATCCATTGCCTGAATGATAGCCACAGGACATTTTTAACAATGTTCATGTCATTCTTCTGTTAACATTCCAATGTAAAGACCAACATACTCAATATTGCTCATAAAAACACCTGTGACCTGGAAAATATAACTGGAATTGCAATCTAAATTTACCTAACCATATACCTGTTATCGAGGCAGTGCACTTTAAAAGAAAATAAGGATCAGGTATGGTGTCCTAAGGTATATAAAATCCCCCTATTTAATAGACTTACCTTAGGTAAAGGCTTGGCAGGCTTGCAATGCAATCCTCCAACAAACTCAAAATTAGGTAAGTATGGACGAGGAATATCAAAATCCCAATATGTTCGGATTAGCCAAATTTCAGCTTTCCCCACAGTCTCACACAATGTAGTGGGCCTTCCTGGAGTAAATGAAGAATTGTGGGTAGGAGAATTAGCATAAAAGATAAACAGGGAAAATGGTACCACTAATTTTCTGATATGCTGGGAAAGGAAAATCAATTTGTATCCTCAAAAAATTCATGGGTTCTAGATGTCAAAAACAAAAGTGCATTAGAGGTCTACTAAGGAAACAATGAAAGAAGGAATGTAAATAGGAAAGAAAGAAAGAAAGGCAGAGGGAAACAAGATGAAAAAGAGAAAAAAGAAAGAAAAATTTGAAGAATAAAGGAAGGATGGAAGGAAGGAAGACAGGAAGTAGGAAGGAAGGAGGAAGATGGTTGTAAGGGAATGAAAGAGAAAAAGATTGAGAGAAAAGGAAGGACAGGAGAGGGAGGGAGGGAATTTTGGGTAGAGAATTGCTATATGTAAGTTTACTGTTAACACAGTAAGTTCAATCAAAATTTAACCACAACTCCAAGATGCTGATGAATTTATTACTCATTTTTTTTTGTCTTTGGTTAAATTACAGATGATATATCAGTCTCAACATATCTTTACCAAATAGACTCTCAGTAACTTTTAGTCCCCAGTCAGGAATATACTGGCTTCATATATTTGAAATTCCAACCAGTAACAGTCCCTACTTTATCCTCCTTAGTCAATTCCATCATTTTTATTGTAGGGCCACTATTTTCTTAGTAACAAGTCCCTGTTTAATTCACACCTATGTTGACCTTCATTTGGAATTTAAGGTATACATGAATATACAATTGTCACATGTGTACTTTAATTTTGTTTTCAAATGATGTTTTTTAAAGAGGAACAGATTCTAGGTATTATTCTTGGGAATTATGTGCAAAATAACTACATTTACAAATTACCAGTTAAATCATTTCAATATGCAGAAAACATATTTTGCAATGAGATAAAAAAAGAAAGGCTCATTTGAGGATCATATAAATGCCATAAGGATAGCAACTTTATTAGAGTCATCACATTTTAGTGTTACATAATCCAATAACTTATTTTGGAAAGACAAAATTGTGCCTAAGGACACTAAGAATGAGATTGTTAGAGATTGGATAAGAACCAATTTCACAGCCTCAGAGTCAATATATTTACATCCTCAAGATATTTTGATCTATGTATCTGACATCATTTTGTGATTTTCAGTCTTCTGGTGATTTTGGTGTACATGACATTTAGATTTCATTTTATGAAAGACCGACCTTAAAGCATTATCCAGATTTCTGTATTAAAGCAGCCATTCACAATGACAATTATGATGATGATCAAAATAGGAGAGAATGATATTGCAGAGAGCATATTAAAGTTGATAAATTCATAACAATTATTTGGAATACTATTCTATGAAACAAGAAAGCTAACCTAAAATTTGTCATTAAATCTTTCCCTATAATGATATTATTTGCAAAAAATTTAATTATGAAATAGATAATTATATAAATATAATTCAAGCTATCAGCTCAATATTATTATTGAATGAATTAATTACTTTGATCTTATGCAGTGAATCACATGAGATGGCTTTTAATTGCAAGAAATTTTTGAGGACAGCTTCAATGCATGACCGAGTTCTTTACTGTAGGTGAGGCAAACTGGAGGGGAAACATCAGTGGGTGACAGTTTTTATACCTTATAGGATAATTCATATTCCTTTTTAGATGTCCACAGAAAACTCTTCTCATCTCCCTAAGTTATTATGTTCTTGCTGAAAACATGTTAAAAACTGAAATGTACAATTTTTGGATTGCTTTTTTTTTAAAAAAAAAAAAGGATATTTCTTATTCTCTACTTCTCTTTAAGCTGCTTTTTGGCCAGAAGACAAATATCCTTTCCTAACCTTATGGACAAAAAGTACACTCTAAGAGATGCCAGAATAATCACATATTCAGTTCCTGGATATCTGTATGACTTTATAAGCAGAACTTTCTGTCTTCCTTTGAATTGTTACATCGAGAGAAATACACTTCCGTGCAGCTTAGAGCATGGTATCTGTTTTCTCTTTTCCACTGCAGCTTATAGTGCAAAGTTAAGTCTATTAATATTGGCGAGAAATGATAGTAGCTCTAACCAGCATTATGCCAACGGATGTGCTTAGAAGAATGAAATTCTGTATATATTTTGAGAGTATACCTGATATGAATTTCCGGTGAATTGTTTGCAGAGTAGGAGACAAAGATTCAGACGCATTTTTTTATGCGTATTTTTCATGTGAGTATCTGGGAAGAAATGAGTTACCATTAAATCAAATGGTGAAGCTATCAGGAAGAACATGTTTGGTTTGGGGTTACAGCTGGAGCTCAGGTTTAAATAAGAAAATTATGAAATACAAGTCGACAGCCAAATGGAGATGTGGAGTAGGCAGTTGGACTTATAAGGCTGCTGGGCAGGGGAGAACATGCCACAAAGAAATGCAAATTTTGGAGTCTTCAACTTACAATTTATAATTAAACTGTTTAATTGGATGAGATCATGAAATTAATTGGTATAAATGGAGAACGTAAATGTTTAAAAACAATAAACTGACCAATTCAAACTTAAAAAGCCCATAAGCTTAAGAATAGGATGCGTACCCAATACATTCTACACTTTTCATATTATTAAGCAATATAGTAAAGATGTCAGTTAACTCCAGGGATTTTTAAATAAACAATGAGCAGTCACTAAAACAAGACATAAATCTTTAACAAGTAGAATGAAAACACTCAAAAATAAATGAATATTCAACTATTCCTAATGAACATAATAAAGAAGCAAAGAACATGAAAAATTTACAGAGAAATAAAACATATAAAATAATTGTAAAAGTAAAATACATCAGATAGCCCAATATATGTAAATAGATAAAAATTCCCAGGTTAATGACATTGAACTCACATTAAATTAACACAAGTTCAGGTACAAACTGACCAAAAAAGCATATCCAAATATTGGTGCAGCATTTAAATTCCATACAAGCATAAGGAAAATATGGAAAAAAGAAAATGAAACCAAAATATCACTCCATCAAATAAAAATCACAGAATAAGGAGGGTGGGAATAATTTTAAAAATAGAAAGTCCAGAAACAAATGTTGGAAATTAAGTACAGTTATTTTCAAAGTAAATTATAATGGATAAAAATTCTCTGGTACAATAACAGAAAACCTTAGATTGTAAAACTAGTCAGATATAGTATGGTAAAAAAAAACATAACTTCTAGTAATTTGAGATATAAAAATTTGAAATAATATGATGGGAAAATGTGCACAAATATGCTTGCCAAAAGTAAGATGCAACTATATTAATATTTTAAAAAGTTTGCTTTTTACTCAATAAGTATTACCAGAAATAAAACATGCCCTAAAAATACTGAAATATTTTCAAATCACTTGGAAGCTGATAGTTCCACATGAAGGTGCATCTAATACAACAATTTTTATCCCTTTAAAGCAAACAGTAACATTTAAGGAAAAAAATTAAAAATCCACCAAAATATACATTGATTTTATCACAAATACCTCAGAAACTGATATATACCAGCCATAAAAAATTCAAAATTTTTATACCACATTTCTGATTACAATCCAATTAAACTGGAATTTAATAGATAAATTCCATGTGGTAGGTTGATTGCATTAATGGCCTCACATTTTCATACTTCTCTGCATGCATATCCAAATTATGAAATAGTGTTTGAGTACTTCTCCTTTTTTTTTCTTCATCTTTGACCTTTGCCTTGGTATGAGAACATTCTAAAACTAGCCTGCTAAAGAGATGTAAGCGATACACTGAGAAGCCAGGTAAACCCCCAAACCTGTAGATGTCTCAAGCAAGAGGAGAGATCCCTGTGCTATATCCACATTTGATCACAGTCGAATAAGTAAGCCCATTAGAGACTAGAACCACTCTGCCAAAGTACAGGCTTGTGAAAAATAATAAACAACCATTCTTTGATGCCACTCAGTTGTGGCTGTGTGTTACAAAGCATTCATGTCACAACTGGTACTTATACTTCAAAATTGAATTGAAACACACACTTCTGCACTCTCTTGCCAAAGAAGAAATTAGAAAATATTTAGACCTGATTGATAAACAAGTATTAAAAATAAAACTGTGGAATTTGAAATAAATTTGTAGTTTTTAATAATTATTAAATGAAATAATGCACTTAAGCAATCAGTAAAAGAACACAGCAAAACTAAAAAAGAGGAATTAAAAGGAATAAGAAAAAAAGGGTATTCATGAAATAGAAGAACAAAATCAAGTCAGTCTTCATAAAAGAGATGCTCTAATCCTTAAAAAAATTTTAGCTAACTGAATTTGTTAATATATGAAAAGAAGATATCACGGATATGTTGGGTTCCTATTACAAATGAAATGGTAATCCAAAATATATAAAATCAAAAGTATAATTCACCTTATTGACAGGCAAAGAAGGAAAAAACGTAATTATATCAACAATCAAAAAACTCTATTTTTTTTTCATAATTTCAAAAACTGTTAGTAGACTGGGAATTGGAAAGAATCTCTTGGTCTGATGAAAGACAACTACAAAAAGCCCTAATGGGATGAAACATTTATGTTGACTTATTAGATGCGTTCTCTTACTATGAGTACAAGTCAATGATACGTGTGAATGAAAACTTTATTTCAATAATGTCTTAATTCAATACAGTTTAAAAAGAGAAAAAAAAAGAGAATAGGAACACAGGAGATCTAGTAATCTAAACTTCTTTTTTTGTAGATTATATGACTTCCATGTAGCATACCCCAAAATACATAGGCAAGTAATATGTTTTTATAAGTCAGATTGGTAAGTTTGCTTCATACAAAAACAACATGAAATAGCAGTTTCAATTTCTGTACACTGGCAGCAATCAGAAAATTTAATAAAAATATATAGTTCACCTTCAAATATTTCAATAACTTTATTAATGTTGTATAAGTAGCCTTTTATTGTTAGAATTATAAAAACATTACTGAAAACCATTATAGAAAAATTAAGACAGAGATACCATATTCATGAAAAAGAAGAATAAATTCATGAAGATGTCCATTCTTACCAGAAGAAAGGGAGGAAGTAAATTAAAAAGGAAAGAAATTGACTCCAATGATCACTACATCTCTAGGTAAAAAATATAGAGGTTAAAATGAATATTTAGCCACTGCTCCCACTTCGTAAAAAGGAAAATCAAAAGATGAACAATACCAATGTTTACTACATCTCTAGGTAAAAAATATAGAGGTTAAAATGAATATTTAGCCACTGCTCCCACTTCGTAAAAAGGAAACTCAAAAGATGAACAATACCAATGTTTAATAATGCATAGAAATACCTTTATATGCATAAAAGAAAAGTCAATAGTGCCAATTTAGGGGAAAATGGAAATGAAATTGATTTTATTATATATAACTTTTCTGTATTTGGAATTTTTAACCATGTCTATTTGTTAATTTTCTTATGACATCAAAATGAAACTATGCATGTTCAGTCAGATCTGCCTAGTGAAAAACATGAGGCTACAGAGGAATGAAAGTCAGTGAAAGAACTTGCAGCAAAAGAAAAACTGCTAAAGATGATAGAGTTAAAAATTTTGCCATAATTCCTACGGATAACTTTAACCCACAATATATATATATAGAAAAGCCTATCCTTTCCCTCTATTTATTTATAATATGTCAAATTCATTCAGTCCTTTGCCCTAGAAAACTATAGAAACTAGGGTAGCATCCATAATTTTCTGAATAAAGAGAAAATGGAGAGCTGTTCTAGTAAAATGGTAAATGCAGAATATATTGTTTCTTTAAAATTGCTATTCTTTTGTTACTATAATATATATTGGAAAGCCAAACAATACAGCAAAACAAGTCTCAAAGTTTTCTCTTTGCTTTTATTTTTAATAATGCTTCCTTTGCTTGAAAACTACTACATGAACAATTATAATTTAACATTGGATTCATCAATAAATTGGAATCCACAGGTACTTAAAGGAGCCACTCAGTTCTGGAAAATAAACCAGGAAACAGAAAAGAAGATTGATGTTTCCAATGCAGAGATTACATAGATCTTGTGACACTTCACCAGCTGGCTATATTCTAGAGGCCACTCCCCAGCACTGTGACAACTGTGCAGCCATGAGAAGAACGACCTTCTTGGACAAAAATATGTTATTCTATAAGGAATTGCCTGGGAAACTTTTACTTAATCTCAAAAAACTTGTTTGGAATCCTTATTTATTACTTTATCAAAGCTGTAAAGAGAAAAATTCTCCACATGTACTTTGGGGAGGAAAAATAGAGAAGATATCAAGAAGATGAATGTAACTCTTTTATCCTAAAGTCAATGAAACAACAAGGATCTCTCTAATAATACGTATGGTATTATTTATACTAAAGCACCTTCAGTGGGAAACAAGCTAGATCATAGAGAAGGAAACAGAAAGCCCTGAAATTTTTCAAGTTTTCATATATCTTTTTATGCCACTAAAGGATGGCATAATGTTTAATGGAGCAGCTTAATGACTTCTTAGGTATTCAAAATTAGCCTCAGAATTTTCTATGGAGTATATGTAGCAGAGATCTCCATTGTGTAAGCTAAATAATAGAGTGAGACGGTATTTATTGTAAAATGGAACCCATATAAAAGGGGAGAGGTTAGGTGATGTCATCAACAGGGTGATGCAAGGCATTCCTTGAAAAAGCCTACACAGAGATGTAGTGAAGAAAAAGACATATCCCACTTACTTAGAACTATGGAGGAGATAGAGACGGTAAAAGGAATCTACATATGCTGAACCAAAGAAACAGAAAAATATCAGGTAGGAAAATTCCATCCCATACCTCTAGTTGGTATCCATTCCCTTCCCCGTCACTTAGTCCTGCTCAGATTGGGAGTTGCAGAGGTAACACAGAGGAACATGATTCCTACCATGGACAGACACTGTAGAGTGATTCACAGCAGTGTGTTAGAACTCCATGCACATCCAGACCAGGGACGTAAGTCCACAGAGACCCATGGCAGAATGCAAGCCACTGAGGAGAGATTCATTAAAAAGGGCCCCCAGAAGGAAAGAGAGAGAGAGAGAGAGAGAGAAAAGGGGGGGGGGTAAATAGGGAGAAAAGACCAACAAGACACCTTGTACACTCACACTGTCTGGTTTCAGTTGGCTATACCACCTAAAGGCAATATGAGTTTTCTGAATTGAACCACCTTTCTGGATATATGCCATCTGGCTTCCTGGGGTGAGACACATTAGCAGGAAAGAAACTGGAGGCAGTAGAGCCTTACAGAAAGAAAAAGTGGGATTAAGTTGACCTATTGAAAGATACCATGCTCCAGGAACTGAGAAGTGTAAAGAAAATGGGGCACTAAGTGAGAGACAGCATTTAAACAAATCATAGGAGCTGGGAGAAAATTCTGCAGTAAAATACACAGAATAGAGTAAGACTACCAAAGAAAAATCAGAAGAAAGGAAACCCACTCCTGGAGACAACTGCATAAAAAGTACAATCGTGAAAAATTGTATGACATATTCAGGGTAAGAATCAGATGAAGAAGAGCTGGGAGAATCTGAACAATTAAACACAATCTTCTCCAAATGTCTATAATGAGTTAGACCAACCATCAAGGAAGAACCTTAACACAAAGCCAATACACAGTAAAACCCTAAAGAAGAAGGAGAAATGTACCTTCAGAGTTTATTCATCAAGATACTCAGATGCCTAGGGATCATCAAAAAATTACAAGTCATCCTAAGAAACAGGAAGATATGACTCAAGGGAAGGAATAAAAACCTCAGAGGAGACTCAGAAGTTGGGGTAACTAATCAAAGTTCAAACAAATTCCTTAATCAATTCAAAGAGATGAAGGGAAAATGTGTGGATATAAAGAAGAATTTGAAAGTATAAAAAGAACTACAATGGAAATTATGAGGATGAAAGGCACAATAGTAGAGATTAAAAATACACTAGATGATACAACATCGGATTTAAACAGACAGAAGAAAGAGTCAGTAAACTAGAAGACAGGACAATTGAAATCATACCCTCAGCAGAACAGAGAGAAAAGAATAGAAAAAAACTGAGCAGTGTCTCAGGGACTTGAGTAACAGCATGAAGTGCACAAACATGTGTATCATGGCTGTCCCAGAAGGAGAAGAGAAGGTAAAAGGGACAGAACGATTATTTGAGGAAATTATTATCAAAAATTTCCCCAATCTTATTAAAGACATAAATATATATGTTTAAGAATCACAACAAACTCCAAACAGAATAAATCCTAATAGACCTATTCCAACACAGCATTGTAATAAGAATGATAAATGCTAATGTTAAAGAGAGAATTCTGAAAGCAGCAAAATAAAAGGTATTCATCATATACCAGGAATCCTCAATAAGACTACATGCCAACTTATCATCAGAAACCATGGAGGTGAGTGGGGAAAGATAGGATATATGTAAGAGGCTGAAGGAGAAAAAATGTCAGCTCAAAATTCCTTATCCAAAATGAGGGTCAGTTTAAAATACTCACATATATACTGAAACTGAGAGTTTATCAACAAAAAGTCTTCCCTACGAGAATTACTGAAGGGAATTCTACAGGTTGAAAGGAAAAGACAGGAGAGAGTGGCTTGCAGTCAAGTGACTAAATGATGATCATCACTAAGGGTAACTAAAGGGTAAATGCAAAACCCTATAGTCCTATGTCCTTAATATATAACTCTTCTCTTTATTCATACAAAAATCAGAATTCAATAAACAATAATAGGGTACATTTCCTGATCATAGATATGCAAAATATAAAGAGGCATAACAGGGATATGGGAGCAGAGAACATGTATGCTATTGAAGCAAAGTTGGTATCTTTTCTCATTTGTGGAGTATAGATGTAGGGTTGTTTCGGTGCCCACGAGTTAAAGTACGAGACAGCCAAACAGAATTTAAAGAGCCTTTTATTAGCGGGCCGACTACTGCCGCCTGTCACTCCAAGCAGGGAGTTCAGTAAGCAGCAGCACCCACCGGAGAGTGCTTGAGACTTACATAGGCAGAAACCACATCCTGAAAATGCAAGCAAGCTACTTTGACAAAAGCAGAGTTGGCAGTTAATTAATGGGTGCTTAAGATCTTTAGCAAGCTTGAGAAGTTTTCTCAAGGCCGGCACAATGATTAATTATTGAAACAGTTTTGCTTGGCTAATGCGTACATCTGCAAGTCTCACTCCCTAAAAGGGCACAGTTTCACTCCCTTCCTCTCAGGGCTTAATGTTTACTTTGCAGTCATTACCGGTTGTGGGGGAAGGGGACTCTCTTGTTACAGATTTAGGGGAGGGAGCTCACTTTAGGGCCCCACTTCGGGGTGTGTAAAATAAACCCCAGGATAACCACAAAGGAAGTATCTGGAAAATGTATCAAACAGAAATTTTAAAGGGATCAGTCAAATACATCACAAAAGATCAACTATACAGAAAAAGAGGTTGCAATAAAGGTAATGAGAGACAAAAAATAGATATGACCTACAAAGACCAAAGAGAAAAAAAAATGGCTGAAGTATATACTGACTTTACAGTAAAAACACTGACTATTAATAGATTAAACTCCCCAATCAAAAGACACAGATTGGGAGAATGGATAAGAAAACATGATCCAACTTTTGGTTGTTTATAATAGAATCACTGTAGACCCCAAAACATAAATAGATTGAAAGTCAGAGGATGGAAAAAAATACTCCATGCAAAAAGCAATCTAAAAGAGCTGGGGTAGCTATACTAATATAAAACAAAATAGACTTTCAGAAAAAAACTGTTATAAGACAAAGAGGGAAGTATATATTAATAAATGGGCCATCCATGAAGAAGAAATAACAATAAAAAGTATTTATGTACCTATTTTCAGTGCCCCAAAATACATGAGGCAAACACTGGAAAAAAGAAAGGGAGAAATAGACACTTCTACAATAAAATTAGGAGATTTAAAAACAACACTTATACCAATAGATAGACCATCTAGATGGAAGATTAATAAGGAAACAGAGAACTTGAATAATATGATAAATGAACTCTCACCATTGCTGGTGGGAATGTAAAATGGTGCTGCACTGTGGGAAACAGTTTGGTCATTCTTTAGGAAACTAAATAGAGAATTTCCATGTGATGCAGCAATCATGCTACCAGGCATAAACCAAGAAGAACTGAAAGCAGAGACATTTGCACACTGATGTTAACAGTGGCACTATTTACATTTGCCGAAAGATGGAAACAACCCAAGTGTTCATCAACTGATGAATGGATAAACATAATGTTATATATACATACAAAGGACCTAGTATTAAGCAATGGTTCTTAGACCTTACACCAAATGCACAAGCAACAAAGGAAAAATAAATAAATGGGACTCTTGAAAATTTAAAACTTTTGTGCCTCAAAGGACTTTGTCACAGAAGTGAGAAGAAAACCTACTCAGCAGTAGAAAATATTGGAGACCATATATTCAATAAGAGGTTAATATCCAGAATACATAAATTAATTCTACAGCTGAACAATAAAAAGACAAATGACCCAATAAAAAATTGTGCAAAAGATGTGAATACACATCTCTTCAAAGAGGATACACAAATGGCTAAAAAGCGCATGAAAAGACGTCATCACTGGTTATTAGAGAAATGAATATCAAAATCACAATGTGATATCATTTCACACCCACTAGAGTGGCTACTGTTAAAAAATAAGAAAGAATATTAACAGTGTAGGAGACAATGTGGAGAAATAGGAATACTCATTCAGTGCTGGTAGAAATGTAAAATGGTCCAGCCACTGTGGAATACAGTTTGTCATTCCTCAGGGAGATAAACAGAGAATTACCATATGACCCGGCAATCCCAGTATGAGTTACATAACCAAAAGAATTGAAAGAAGGAACTCGAACAGATCTTTGCACACCAATATTCATAGCAGCAATATTCACAACTGTTAAAAGACAGATGGACTCAACTGATGTGTCCATCAACTGATAAGCAAAATGTGTTTATCAACTGTTAAGCAAAATGTGCTATATACAAATGATAGAGTATTACTCAGCTGTAGGAAGAAATAAAGTCCTGATGCATGAAACAACATGGATGAACCTGGAGGATATTATCTTGGATGAAATAAGCCAGGCACAAAACAACAAATATTGTACAATCTCACTGATGCGAACTAATCGTAACATGCAAATTCACAGAGTCAGAATCTAGTCCATAGGTTATCAGGGAAGAGATTTGGGGTACAGAATGAGGAGCTAATGTTTAATTTGTACAGAAATTCTATTTTGGTTGATTATAAAGTTTTGGACATTGATGGTCATGATGGCAGCACATTATTTTGAATGTCATAGCACTGAATTATGTATGTGAATGTGGCTGAAAGGGGAAATTTTGTGTCATGTATGTTACTAGAATGAACATTAGAAGATAAAACATGGAACTGTTTACAACAGTGAACTCTGTTGTAGACAATGGACTTGGATTCATAGTACAATATAAGAAAGTTTTTTCACGAATCATAACAAATGTACATTAATACAAGGTACTAATATTAGGGTGGTATATATTAGATGAAAAAATACATCTAATGTCAACTACAGACTATAGGTAATAGTATTATTTTAATATTCTTTCATCATTTGTAACAAAGGTGGCACACTAATGCAAACTCTCAACAACAGGTGGGTATATAGGAATGCTGTGTAATTTATCTGACTGTTCTGTAAACCAACAGCTTCAATAATTAAAAACAATACTAATAATTATTTTAAAAAGTAGAGAGATGCCCCCAAAGAGGACAAGAGGCAGTGGGCAGTGTAAAAATGCACTGTTGAATACAAAATCTGATGCCTATGGTCCAAAGGCACTTAGAAACAGGAATTTTTATTATTTTGCCTTAAATTATTTCTGTTTTGTTCTATGATGTAACCCAGTATTGTTTATGTACTCTGAAATAGCTCAGAACTTATTGATACTAGTAATAAACTTTGGTAGATTTTATAGACAGAATGAAATTTTAGGTCAGTCTGGTTAAAAATGAAGGAATGGGTAGAAGATCAAAATGAGGATACAAGAAGCAGAAAATATATGATAATAAACATGTAATAAATAATGGGAGACTAACATGAGAAGACAGGGTCACTAAGTGGCCTTATGGCAGTAAAACTGCAAAACTGATGAAATGGAGAGCTATCCACTTCTTTTCATCATGGGCATGATACTGCAAATCTTTACTACAAGAGAATTCCAGCAGCACAGGGACACCTACTACTATCAGTACACACTCTTGCTTCGTGAAAAATGACTTTCTCTATTTTTCACCAGAGGTAATGTTTCTGTTACATCTTGCCCTCAACTTTTGTGTTCCAGGAGGACTTTGTTCATTACCCTCATAAACCAAAAAATTCATAGTGGTAAATTTACAATTATTTCTCTTCCATTTATCTCTGAACACAGACTTGTGGCAGGATCCTTGTCATATTTAACTCAAACCAATTCTGCCTAAAATATTGCTGGCACCCACATAGTACTTTAGTGAAAGCATATTATTTACTATAACATCAATGCCTTGTAAATTCAAAATCATGTCTAAAGCCAAGAATTTTTGAAGTGGATTCCTTTGATATTAATTCTGTGAAACAACTTATCATTTAAAAGTCATTGAGTTACATTAGGTAATGTTTTGAGTGTCTAATATGATCCTATCTTTGTTAGTTCATATCCCTAGGTAATTCTCAAAGGTGCTGGAGTAAAAGCCTGCCTGAGTGGATGAATTCAGATGACAGTTGTGTGCATTAGAATTACAAAGAAAACACCCTTTAGTAGTATTATTTTAATATTTTTCTAAAGAATACTATTGCCTATAGTCCATAGTTTATATTAGGTACATTCTTTCATCTACCCTAATATTAGTACCTTGTATTACTGTTGTACATTTGTTATATTATTCATATAGATAGAATGAGTAATTCATTGAAGAGAAAAATCTACTGTCTTTTAACCTTTCCAGATGCAAAGTCTTTTAGTGTCCTCTACTTAATTTTTGAGGGCTCTGCTAACACTGTCTCAAGAAATATAATGCATCCAAGAAACTCTTCAGTTATGACCACCCATGATGCAACAGTTCACATCAGATTTTCTGAAATTCCATAAAAAATTTATGAAAGAGCTAAGAAGGAGAGGTCCCCTGGTACAAGAGAAATTCTTTAAAATCAAGAGTGATAATCAGTGAGTCTCAAACTTCTCAAGGTTGTTAAGGAAAGTTCAGGCAAAGTGAAGAATGTATCAAATTCAATGTCATGTTAATATATATCATATTTCAGTTTATTACTCTGATCAGGCAAGAAGGTTATTTCACCTACAAAACAAGCATTACACTTTTACCAATAAAGGTAAAATAATACAACCACATCCTATTTGAAAAGTCACTAAACTGGACATATTTACTTCTCATACCTTGCAAACAATATCTCTTCATTGGATTAACATCTATTTGTGTGTTTTACATTTCGTTCTGTTTTGATAACCATTTTTAAGCAAAGCAAGATACAGAAATCTTTAGATGACTGTAAAGAAAGAGTCACTATGGTAACTATGGTATTTCTTGCCTCCACTCCCACAATTAGTTATTAATAATCAGTTCAATGGTATCACTTGAAGGATTTTACAGGGTAGACAGCACACAAGTACACAAACACACACACACACACATTAAAAAGAAAAAACTTGCACATTTCACTGTCATACAAACTACAGCATTTTACAAACCTATTTATTTTTAAAAATAATACTGTGGTGCACATGCATTCATACTTTCTTTTCCTGGGCAATGCAGCAAGTCCTATTTATTTTAAAAGACAGAGGAAGGAACAAAAGATTTACACTAATGAATGGGTTCATTTAAAAGGAAGCAGATGAAACAGAGCTATGCCTGTAACAGCAGATGGCTACTTATAATTCACTTCCCTAATGCTGATTAATAGATTCATGAACAGGTCAAATGTATTGCCACAAGAAAATTAATACTGTTAACATCCCAACAGCTACTGCAAAACTTGAAGAGTTTTATAAGGTAGACAGAATTTTAAAAAAGAATATCTTTCATAATGCTAGTTTTTTTTTCACACTTTGGAAACTAGTTTAGAAAGAAAAGCAGAGTCTCTTACCTAATGCTTCACTGTAAAACTGATCCCAAAACTGAACATCATATGATTGGAACCAGAAGTCAAAAAAAAGGGAAATCATTAGATTTTTCAGCCTTTCCAGAAAAGTCATCTTGTCTCCTAGTCCAGACGTGGGAACAGGCACGTAGGAAGGTGGAGCTGGAAGTTTTCCGCAGTATTTCTCCAAAACGCCAGCTACAGAAGCCCTTAATGTGTGCACAAAGGGGATTGCAAGCAACTCAGCTACAAGCTCTCCACAGGGCATAAAAGGATCTATAATCATCACATTGTAGTTAGTTTCCTTGAGCTTCTTCATGAGAGTCTGATTGTGCACGACATTCTCACATAGAATTTTAATCTCTCCAGTTGACTGAAGGAACATGTCTTGTAGTACCATTGCTGATTGCCAGAATGACAATTTTGGCATGACATTAACAGATACATCCAAAAATTCATTTATTATATTCATAAATCTCTGTCCACCACTTTGCACAGGAACCAGCTTGAAGTTTGGTGTGGAAGGCTTGTCCTTGTTCATGATGAAATTGTCTGAAGGAACCAGCACCGTCACCTCATGTCCCCTTGCTGTGAGTTCCTCCAGAATGATCTTCATGTTGAGCCAATGGCTCATGTCAAAGGGCCACACCAGGACCTTCCCACCCAATCCACAGCCAACACAGCACAGCTGCAGAAGCAGAAGAGCCAAAACCCTCTTCTCAATCCCCATGATAGCAGCTCCTTCATATGTTGCTCTGCAGGAGATTTTGTGCTGCTGGGAACAGATATGAAATGGCAGTCAATCAAATAATAAGTTAAAAATTAATTTCTAGAGATAGGAAATGACATTTAAATTGACTGAACTTTGGTCAGTGTTGTTGATGGGCATAGAACAGTGGTATTTGGTCTGCAGAGGAGCCTGGAAGCAAAGGTGACAGAAGCAGGATACTCAAAGCGAATAGGACAGAATGAGAAAAAGAATTGTTACATTAGCAGACAGTTATCAGTGCAGTGTTAATGGAGTAGATTTTCACACAGGAGCAGTGCAGAAATGGAAAATCAGTTGAAAGAGGATGCTTTGTAGATCATAGAATTCTTTAGTTTAGGCTGAGTTTTAATCTCCATAAAATGATGCCCACTAAAATTTTCAAATCAGGTTTAGAGGTTGATCTGATTTGCCCTTTAATAAAACCATTTTTACATCTATATAGGATTTGAGCAGTAGACAAGAAAGGACAAAATAGTGTAGTGGGTTAAAGAAATACATATCAGAAGAGCAAGATTTAATGAAAATATCAGTGAGTTTATGATGTTGGTTTGTGAATGGAAAGCATAGAATGAGATTCCTTTGAAGATATGTAAGAGGTGAAAATAGTGAAAAGATGTAGTAAGTGCTTTCAGTTTGCATAACCAGAGAATTATAATGATACTAGAAAAGACATGAAACAAGAAAGGAAGAGTTGCTCTGGGAAGATTTTGTGTGTGTGTGTGAGTAATGATTAAACATACCTTGTCTGTGGAGATGTCCCTTTAGCCCATAGTTTTAATTTCCTAACTGCTAAAATGAACACCATACACAATGAGAATTTACTGGCTCATGGTTTTGAGGTGCAAGAAGTCCAAAATCGAGGTGTCAGCAAGGTCAGCCTCTGGCATTCTGGGGTTGGCTGCTGCCTATCCTTGGTCCTTGGCTTTTCTGTCACATGGTAATACATGTGTTGCCATTTTCTCATTTTCATTGGGTTTTTAAATTTCCACCTTCTGAGTGCTTCTGGTGGTTTCTCTCTGTCTGAAATTCACTCTGCTTAAAAGTCTCCAGTAATCCAGTTTAAAGCCAAGCCCAATTCGTTTGGCCACACATTAACCATAAGTAAGATCTTGAAGATATCTTATTTACAATGAATCCACCCCAACTGGAATGCAGAACAAGACCAAGAACATGCCTAAACTGGGCTACATCATTCAACCCACTAAATCTATGAACCCTTGAACTTTTTGAGAATGGTGGATTTAAAAGTATAGATTTGGTGCCCAGTCATCCCTCCATTTTTCAATCCAATTTAAATTCCCCGCTAAATGCATTATTATTTCATATATTCAACAAGCAAGGTTTAGAAATTCCTTACTCTTTGAAAAAGTTTACACTATGCATAGGACATAAAGTTACAAGAAAGATACAGTTCCAATTTAAAAATGAAATTATTGCAGACAATAATTCAGTTAACCAACACCTATTCTACAAATGTAAGGGGAATGAATCTTAGAAGATATGGCTGAGTAAAGAGGGCAATTTCATGAAAGGACTTGTCTGGTGGAGAGAGGAAATGATGTAATAATGATTCAGCTGAATCTTTAGGAATGGGCATTTTAGCAGGTTGCAAGGTATGATTTGAAACTAAAAGGTGTTATTGATGCATCTGTGCTCTAAGACCATTACACAGGAGGTTACATCAAGGGTGGTATTAAGAAACAAAATTTTTTGGAAGATATAATTCAAATTTCAAATCACCTGACTTTTTTTTTTTTCTGTCTTGCTGACAATTAGATTGCTTTGAAGGTGCAAAGGTAAATATAAGGTCAAGGATTGGAGAGCTATAATGTGTTGCATCATTGCATCATTAGACTTTGCATAATATCTGGTGGCAATTCAGAGAGAGTAGGGACAAACTACAAAAAAAATCACATAAAGGAGGATAGCAGAAGACCATAAGCAAACTAGAAGAAACAGAAATAAAATTCTAATTTAGAAGTTGACAGTTCTTCTATACAGGATAAATAACCAAGAAGTGATAAGGGAAAAAACTGATAACTTTATCTTCATATTATTACAAGTTTTATGATGTAGTATAAATACTTTAAACAAACCAAATGTTGAAAGATACATTACAGAAATAAATCTGCAAAAAAACATAAGATAAGAACTAATTTGGATTATTTTCCTGACACACAAAACATTTAAAAGATACTTCATCAAATTTCAAAAAGAGGAAGGATTTGAAAGAACATTTAAAATAAAAGAAATGCAGATGACCAATACACTAATGATTTAGGTAAGTTCAACGCGGAAAACCAAGAAGGTAGTTTATACTGATTCAAGTAGCAAAATTTATGGCTAGAAGGACTAAGGGTAATGGACAGTGATGAAAAATGTTGGCTTTGCCATATTCTCCAAAAATTAAAAATACACCCCTTTGAAGAAAACTTTTGAAAACCTACTTTTATCAATAGGAGGCAGAAACAGAGAAACTTAGAAAGAGGAAGACATTTCTCCTAGGAGATGAAGGAATTGAGGAATCCACTAAATAGAGTGGCAAGGGTTACATCACTCAACACAAGCTCTGCATCAGCCCTAGAGAGCACAGCCCCAAAATGGACCAGGTGCAGGGAGGCCCCAGAAAAGAAAATCTTGGGAAAATAAGACAATAGAAATAAATATGTTGTGGCATTTTGGAAAAAATAGGTATATATGTGTGTAATATAACTATGTATATATCTATATATCTACATCTTAATCTATATCTACATACATGTCTATGTCTCCATCTATAGCCATATCTCTATCATCAATCATCTATATGTATATATACATACAGACCAGATGAATTATTTTGTTGAAAACTCAAGCATAAAGTAAGTAAAAGAAAAGCACAAATTTTACATTTTTGGAAAAGTAATGATAAAATATTTGATTCTGGTTTGAAAAGTATCTATAACATCTTAATGATATAAAAATTCATTATTTAGGTTTCTAAGAGACAAATATATAATCTGAAAGAGTATATCGTTTTATTGACATGTAGCAAAGATTTTCAACTTCTCCGTAGTTTTCCTTCCATGTTTATGTGATTTTTAAAACAAGTTTTAAATCATGTTTAAATATTAGTTAATATATCATTAGATCTTTGCTTCCTGTGTCTTATATAAGATTTTCTCTCTCTCCAGTGATAAATGTGTTCCCTTATACATTCTTTTTTATTGGAGAGTTTGTAGGTTTACAAAACAATCATGCATAAAGTACTAGATTCCCATATACCACCCTATTATTAACACCTTGCATTTGTTTGGTAAATTTGTTGCAATTGATGAAAGCCCATTTCTATAATTGTACTACTAACTATAGTTCGTGGTTTAATTTAGGGTTCACTATCTTTGTAGTGCTGTTCCATGGATTTTTAAAATTTTTGTTCTGTTACCATATATACACCCTAACATTTCCCCTTTAGGCCACTGCAAATATACCTTGTAGTGCTGTTAACTACATTCATAATGTATAGAAATACTATTGACTTTTGGGTGTTGATCTTGCAGCGAACCACTTTGCTGAATTCATTAATTAGCTCTTGGAGCTTTATTGTGTTCTTTTATGATTTTCTGTATATATGATCATGCTATCTGCAACTAGGGTCAGTTTTACTTCTTCCTTTGCAATTTGGATGCCTTCTGTATCTTTCTCTTGCCTAATTTATTTGGCTAGAACATCCAGTAAAATGTTGAATAACAGAGGTGACAGTAAGCATCCTTGTTTTGTTACTGATTTTACAGGGAAAGTTCTCAGTCTTTCACCATTATGCAGGATATTAACTGTAAGTTTTTCATATATGCCCTTTTTCATGTTGAGGAAGTTTTATTCTATTCCTAGTGTTCAAAGTGTGTGTTTTTTTAAAGGGTGCTGGATTTTTATCAAATGCTTATCTGTATCATTTCAGAAAATTATGTGGTTCCCCCCACTTCATTCTGTTAATATGGTGTGTAAAATTGATCGATTTTCCTAGGTTGACCCACCCTTGCATACCAGGAATAAATCCCACTTGATCATGGACTATAATTATTTGAATGTGCTGTTGTGTTCAGGTTGTTAGTATTTTGTTGAGGATTTTGCATCTATATTCATAAGAGATATTGCTCTGTAATTTACTTTTCTTGTGGCTCTGGTGTGATGGTGATATTCGCTTTTTTGAATGAATTAGGAAGTGTTCCCTCTTCAATTTTTTGTAAGAGTTTGAGCATAACTGGTGTTAATTCTTGGAATGTTTGCAAAATAACCCTCTGAAATTATCTGATCCAGGGCTTCCCTTTGTTGGGAGTTTTTTGATGACTCATTTAATCTCTATTTATTCTTGAGTTACTATATGTAATATATGTATTTCAAAAATTTTTTTCCATTTCACCTAAGTTATCTATTTTATAGGCATACAGTTTTTCATAGTATCCCCATGTAGCCCTTTTTATTTCACATGGTTTGGAAGTATTTTTCCCTTTTTCATTTCTGATTTTTATTATTTTTTCCCTTTCTATTTTTCTTTTTTCAGTCTGGGTAAAGATTTATCAATTTTATTGAACTTTTCAAGTAACCAACTTTTTGTTTGTTGATTGTATTGTTTATTTTTCTCTATTTTATTCAACTCTGTTCTCATCTTTATTATTTCCAAACTTCTGCTCATTTTGTGCTTAGTTTTCTCTTCTTTGTCTAGTTTTCCAGTTTTGAGTTAAGTCTCTTATTTAAAGTTTTTCTTTTTTTAATGTAAGCTTTTAGAGCTATAAATTTCCCTCTCAGCACTGCCTTTCCTGTATTCCTCAAGTTTTGTATGTTGTGTTTTCATTTTAATTTGTCTCAACATGTTTCCTAATTCTCCCTTTAGCCTATTGTTTGTTTGAGAGTATACTATCTAATTTCCAAATATTTGATAATTTTCTGTCCTTCACTCAGTTATTAATTTGTAGCTTCATTCCATTGTAGCCACGCAAGATACTTTGCATGATTTCATATTTCTGAATTTATTGAGTTTTTTTTTTTGGTGACCTACGATATGGTCTATCTTGAAAAATGGTCCATGTACACTCAAGAAGAATGTGTATTCTGTTGTTGTTGAATGAAGTCTGTTAGGTCTAGTTGGTTTAAATTACCATTCAAATCTTGTGTTTCCTTATTGATCTCCTGATTTGCTTTTCTATCAATATATGAAATTGGAATACATTATTCTCCTACTATTAATATAGCACCATCATTTTCTCTTTTGAAATCTGTCAGGATTAGCTTCATACCCTTTAGGGCTCTGCAGTTAGGCACGTACATATTTATAATTGTTACATATCCTTGGTGAATTTACCCCTTTATCAGAATATAATGACCATCCTCACCCCTTGTGTTTTTGACTTAGTCTATTTTATCTGATATTAAGCATAGCTTTCCCAGTTCTCTTTTGGTTACTATTGCATGATATATTTTTTCAATCCTTTCACTTTCAGCCTTTTTGTGTCTTTGAATTTAAGGTGATTGTATTGTAAATGGTGTATATTTCGGTCATACTTTTTTAATCCACTCTGCTAATCTCTACCCTTCATTGGATACCTTAATACATTTATATTTAAGGTCACTTTTGATAATGCATGACTTTTTTCTACCATTTGCAATTTGGCCTTTGTAAGACATCCTCTTCCCCCACCTCAATTCATCTGCTAATGTTTAGTTTCATATTTATTTGATTTGTTTCTTGTACCATATTGAGTGTCTTTTCTTTCCTCTCTGGATATATTTTTCATGTTTTTTTGTGGTTACCTAGTGGTAACAATTTAATATCATATGTGTATGTATATATACACACACACATAAATACATATATATAAATCATATTTGGTTTAATACAAATTTGATTTCAATATCACAAACATACACATTTTGTATACCCCTCTAACCTCCTACCTTTTTTTGTACTTGTTAGCACTTATATCTTTGTATGTTGTATGTCTCAAACCACAGATTTAACATTAATTGTTATGCATTTATGTTTTAGCATAGGAAATAAGAAATGGAGTTACATATGAAACAATACCATACAATAATATTGGCATTTATAAATACACAAATGGTTACCTTTATCAGAGGTCTTTATTTCTTTATGGTGCTTTTGAACCACTGTCAAGTGTCTTTATATTTAGTCCTAATAAACTCTCTTTAGCATTGCTTGTAATGCAAGTCTAATGGTGATGAACTCCCTCAGATTTTTCATCTGGTAATGCCTTAATCTCTCTCTCATTGTTGAAATAAATTCTCGCAATATAAAAATACTTGGCTGGCAGTTGTTTTCCTTCAGCATTTAGAGTATTTTAACCCACTACCTTCTCACCTCCAAGGTTCCTGATGAGAAATCACAGTCAATCTAATCGGGACTCCATTCTACATATCACATTCTTAACTCTTGCAGCTTGAGAGAAAAGAACTCTCTCCTTTTCCTTTGCATTTGATAGCATGATCAATATAAATGGTGTGTATTTTTCTTCATGTTTATCCTATTTGGGGTTCTCTGGGTCTTCTTGGATTTACCTGTTCATGTCTTTCACTAAGTTTAGGAAGTTCTCTATCATTATTTCTTTGAATATTCCTTCTCCCACTTTCTCACTTTCTTCCCTTTTGATATTCCTATAAAGCATATATTAGTGAGCTTGTTTGTTTCCCACAGGTATCTTAAGCTAGTTTCATTTGTTTATAATTATTTTTTTTTCTTCTCCTTAGCCTGACTCATATACATTGCCTTGTCTTTGGATTCACTGATTGTTCCTTCTGTTAGCTCCATTGTTTTTTTGAAACCCTCCCAGAAATTTTTATTTCAGTTATTGTGGCCTTCAACTCCAGTAGTTCTGTGTGTTCCTTTTTTGAAAATAGCCATCACTTTATTGAGATTCTCATACTGCTCTTTCATTGTTTTCCTGATATCCGTTAGTTCTTTGCATTTTCCTTCACCTCCTTGTGCATTTATAAGATCATTTTTTTAAAGTCTTTGGTATGTCCATATTATGGCCTTCCTCCTTGGTGTTTTGGGGCTTTGTATCCTCTTTCTTGGATGGGACAACATTTCCTATTTCTTTCTTTGACTTTTACCCTTTTATTGCATACTCTACATTTTAATATTTTAAAATGTTAATCTGGGATTTATTCCCTGAGATGTCTGTTTCTTGATTTTTATGTACAGCTGGTGATAAAACAGAGATTGTCTTGAGCTCCAATCCTTCCAATCAGGAGGATCTGCCCAAGTTGAATGAAGAGTGCAGGGTCCCCCTGCCATGTCTGGGCCTGTGTCTTTTCCTGGGCTTGTACTTATTAGTTTTTCCTTAATTTCCCTATTTATCAGAACTTGAGTGACCCTCTATTTCTCAGGAGATAGACCTCCCTCTTTTAGGTGATTAAAGCAGGGAAGACTTTGCCCCAGTCTGTCTGAATCTATAGTTTCTTACATTCCTTTCATTGTCTCTAGCTGTTTTTGCCTGTATGGCAAATTCTGGTAGGGGAGACACACCAGAAAGGAGCTTCTCAGTTAGGTCTTTCCCAGACTAATCAGGGCCAGGGACCCAGGAAATGGGGTCAGGCTGGCTACAAAATGCCCTTGGGAAGTAATCAGGAAGGGCACCAGGAGTTTCTTCTCTGGCTTCCCAAAACTGAACTTTCTTGACCAGCAGCCCAGCAAAGGCTGCACTTTAGCTTGTTCCCTGCAGCCCTGAGGAAGTGTAGAGTCTTTAACTTCCTCTGCTGCAGACTTTGTCTAGAGCAGGTTGGCACTCAGTGATCCAAAGTTGCTAATAAAAAGTCATGATCAGTGATCAGCCCTGCCCACCCCTGGTCTTGGGGAAGAAGATTTTTAAGTCACTTCCTGTCACCAATGATTGAGCCAGGGGCCTGAGACAAGGCATCCTACCATGAGAGTAAGTGATGGGTGCTGGTAACACAGAGAGAATGATTTACTGGCCTTTATTGTAGTTTCCCAGCCTCCTCCTGTCACTCTTCCCTGGAGCTGCATAGAGTTCTACTGGCCACTGGAGTTTCAAAACAGTTGTTTCATGCAGTTCCTATGTGTTTAATACCTATTCTGGTGGAAAGACTGACTCCTAGAACTGCTTACTCTGCCATATTCCCTCATCCCCTCACATTTCCTATATATTCTATTAATATTTTTAATATTTTGTTTTTTTGCAAAGGCCCTATGCCATTTAGAAATCTTTTTAAATATTTTACACTAGAATTTTTTTCCTACCATACTCATATCTGGAAAATTAGATTTCTTGTGTGCCAAATGATTATATATACATGGTATCGTTTATGAACAAAAGTGCACTTCAAGCTGTATTTCTGTATGCACATACCCATGGCACACTTTTTTAACTATATTAAGTAAGCACAGAACTGAACAAGTTACTGAATAACTTACTCTGGTAAATATTTTTAGAACTATTCCTAAATAAAATATTAGCAAAGCAGAATCTGGCATGCATGCAAAAAAAAGCACCAAGATTAAGTGTTTTTATTCCAGAAGTGCAGTGGTATTTAATGAATAATGTAGTCATTGTTACAAATTACTATATAAAGAGCTCAAAGAGGTAAGTCATATAATCACCTGCTTAAATAGCAAATTTGCCCGCCATGTAAATTTTCATAATAGAGTGAAAAAAATGTATATTTCCTTCCCTCCTCAGAAGTTATCTTGATCCAAAGCTATTAGAAATCCTAACAGAATTAATGTGTGAAATTTAGGAAAATGGCATTGATAAGCATGATTTCTACTGTTCTGTTCATACCACTCAAAAAAACTAAACATTTAAAGAAATAAATATCAGAAATTTGAAAACATATTTTCAGTAGATTTGGTTCTATATTTTCCTGGGAAATATTGGAGAATGAATAGAAGTCTAAATGAAACAGGAAGAAAATTTAAGAAGGTGATTATTTGTAAAATTATTACAAAATATCAATAACTCTTCGAGATAGTGTTAACATTCCCAAATAAATGAAAGACAAATTTAAGTTTAATTATTTTAAAAGCACAGAAAGTACACTAAATAAATTTTAAAAATAAATGGAATGGATTTGTATGAATAAATAAATCCTGTGAGAGCTATATAAAAGAAGAATTAAATAAATGGTGGAAGAATGCCTTCCATTTGAAATGTGTCAAATTTTGTTTTTTTATATTTTTATTGTAAAATATAACATATATACATAGCAGTGATAACTTTCCAAGTGAAATTTAGCAAGTAGTTAGAGAACAAATTTCAAAGAATATTATAGGTTACAGTTACAGTTTCAGTTATTTCCTTACTGTGAAATTATATATATATATATACAGAAAAAATGGTAATATCTTTCAAAGTATTAAATTTCCTATATAACAAAGAGTTACATAAGAAGTTTCCAAAGTTGTTATGAGTTATATCACCATATTTTCACAGATTTCCTTGTCATGAAATAGAACACATACACAAAAAGGTGATAGCTTTCAAATTACAATTTTACAAGTAGCTATGGAATAAATTTCAAAGGTTGCTATGTGTTATAGTTCCAACATTTCAATTCTTTCCTTCTAGCTATTCTAATACCAGAATTTAAGTTTCTGAAGAATAAGCTTAGTGAGTGAAACCTTTATAAAGTCTCAGGTAGGGATCTGGGTATTCTTTCAGGTTTGGGGGGCTACTGTTGATTTGGACTTATCATACTGTGATCGTTTGGCATATCTAAGTGAGGCTTGAATACGAGTAACCTCCAGGACAGCCTCCTGAATCTATTTGATTACTCTTAGACACTGAAACTGTATTTTATTCCTTTTGTTCCCCCATTTTGGTCAAAAGGGCATTCCCAATCCATTGATGCCAGGGTCAGGCTCATTTGCTGAATCCACGTCCCATGGATTTAAACATTGTTAAGTTTAAATGCCTCTCAAATGACCCAGTGTTTTTTGAAAAATAAAAATGCTTAAATAAAAAAGGAATGATGGATTCGGACTCAAGAAAATTGGAGGAGGAGGCAGTGAGAAACATAGGTGGGGAGGGGTTGTAGGAAGAATACAAATTTCAAATTTCTGTTTGTGCTCCAATAGTCTGAGAGAGCAATGATATACAACTCAGCTCAGAGATTCACTTTGAAATATATGTGTTATTTGAGAAAAATCTCTAACATATTTTTTTAAGTGAGAAAACTAAGGTCTACCTCAGGTAAAGTAGTAGGATCTATTTGGATTAATTAAAAGAAAAGGCATACTTTCACTTAGGGCAAACTGAAATATTTAAAATCCTGCATAAAATATAAAAGGCAACTTTATAACTCCGTTTTGGATTACAAAAAATAAAAACCAGTCTACACAAGAAACTAAGGTAAAACAGGAATTCAGAGGCACATGATTCTGCCAAAATTTAACCTGTTTTCTTGAAGGATTCACAGTATGTGACAGGCGCAGGGAGTAGTAAAGTGTAAAGGCTGGCCAGAGACCCCTCCTTCTCCTACTACCACTTGCACATAATGCTAGAATTCCAGGATCTACTCTCAGTGTTACAAATGAATTCTATTTCACAAAAGTGTAAGCAAGAAAAATGGCCTGTTTTGAGTTTGGTGCCATGGGGGCAGGTTAAAAAAGGCATCTCTGGGATTTCCTAACAGCAGGCTGCCCTCTGGTGAAGTTGTGGTTGAAATTCAAATTAGAATGCCTTTTTGAGGGAAACTTTGACTCTGGCTCATGAGCTTCCCACAATAAAATTCTAAGGTAAATGAGCAGCTCCTGTTCACAAGTCTTCATGACTGAAATTTTGGAAACTACAGAGACCAGAAATATTAGCACAATGATTTCATGTATTAGAATAATTGAAGGAAATATAAAATTAAGTTTTAAAATAAGTTTAAAGATGTGAAAGTGAAAAATGAATATGTGAACAGGAAACAAGGACATAAAAAAAATAATCAGGATTATTTACCAAAGAACTAAAGATAATTTCTTGCAACGAAAAAGTCAACAAATGAAATTTAAGGCTCAATGCATAAATATACTAGGTTTGAGATAGCTGTAGAAAGTAATAGTGACCAAGAAGAGAAATAAGAAATCTTTAAGAATTAATTTATGGGAACAAAATGGGAGAGGAAATATGATACAATCGTTAAGAAATGGAGAAATGAATAAGATGTTTTGGAATCTAGAGTTGCTCGTCTTCGCATACTTGGTGCTTCCTCTCTCAAATCTTTTTCCATACCTTCAAGCAAGACCCTTTCTGTGCAATTGGACTTGAAAACTAAGCCCTGTGCTTATGTTCTTTTATCCAATTTTCTCAATTATATATTTTTAAGTTTTTGTCAAAAATAATTTTAGGTTTATCATAAGTTGCAAATGAACTATAAAGATTTCTTGTATGCCCTGAAGCAATTATTATTATGGATTTTGTCTAAAGGTGATTTTCTACTTCCATTCCTTCAGCATTTTTTAATTGGAATGTCTACTCTTAGAATCCAACTGTAAAAGTTGGTTAAAAGTAGAGAATTTCCACATGAATCAGCAATCCCATTACTAGGTATTTATTCAGAAGATCTGAAAACATGGACATGATTGGACATTTTCCTACTGTTGTTTATAGTGGCATTATTCATGATTGCCAAGAGACGGAAACACACCAAATGTCCATCAACAGCTGAGTAGAGAAACAAACTGGTATATACATTTTATGAAATATTACACAGCTGTAAGATGAAATAAAATCATGACACATGCAATAACATGGATGACCCTTGAGGACATTATGTTGAGTGAAATTCACCAGAAACAAAAGGACAAATACTGTATGTTCTTAGTAATATCAACTAACTATAATGAGAAAACTCTGAGAGCTAAAGTTGAGAACACAGGTTATTAGGAGATAGAAAGAGTGTAGAGATTTGGCATTTGATGATGAAGGAGTACAGGATTTTCAACAGAATTGATTGTAAAGATTCAGAAATGGATAACACAATAGTATGAGATTGTAGCACAATATTTTAAGCATAATGAACAAAGGCAAGAGTATGGTTGAAAGTGGAAGGCTGGGGCATGTATAACACCAGAAGGAAAGATTAGGAGATAAAAACTGGGACTGTATAATTTGATGGAACCCAGAGTGTACAACGATGGTGATTAAATGTAGAAACATAAGAAAGGTTTTACATGAGGGAGAACAAATGAATGCCACCAATGCAAGGTGTTAAATATGGGTTGGTATATGGAAAAAATGCAATTAATGCAAGCTAGGATCTATGGTGAACAATAACATTGTAGTGATCTTTCATTAATTGTAACAAAGGCAATATACCAAAGCTAAATGTTAATAAGAGGGGGATGTAAAGGAGGGGTGTGGGATCCTTGTTCTTTCCCTTTTTTTGTCCTCTCCTTTCTTTGTGGAAGAAATGTTCTCATACACATTGTAGTGGTGACTGTATAACTGTGTGACTACACCAAGACCCATTGATTGTATAATTTGGATGGATTGTATAGTGCGTGAATAACACTGTTTAAAAATAAACAGAAAGGTACAACTGCTAAAGAAGATGTGGAGAGAGTGAGATATACCTATTAACTGTTGGTAGAGAAGTAGAATGGTGCAGCCCCTCCGGAGGGCAGTGTGGTGGTTCCACAGGAGGCTAAGGGTCCAGTTGCCACATGATTCTGCAACTCTGTTATTAGGTATATTCTTGGAATAACTGACAGCAGGGACATGAAGAGACATTTGCACACTGGTGTTTATGGAGGCATTATTCACAATTTACAATGGATGGAGGTGGCCTAAGTGCGCATAGATGGATGAACAGAAGGGCTAACTGTGGTGTATACATATGATAGAAACTCAGTGGTTGCAGGCAGGAATGAAGTTGTGTGGCATGCAACTAGGTGAGTGAACCTTGAGGACATTATGTTGAATGAAATAAGCCAGAAACAAAAGGACAAATATTGTATGGTCTCACTGATATAAACTAACTATAATGAACAAATTCTGAAAATTGAATTAAAAAGCATAGGTTATCAGGGGATAGAATGTTGGTAGAAATTGGGCAATTGATTAGGAGTACAGAATGTTCAAATGAGGCTCAATGTAAAGGTTTCTAGACTGTAAGCTCTTACAGCAGTCACATCTATTCCTGAGTTTTAACTGTTATCTCTAAATTCTGAGATGCTGTGCTCTTGGTGTATAACCTGATATCTCCCTTGAACGTCAGGTATCTGTGTGACACCTGTGACTCAGAGTTAGAGTTCTCCAGCTCTGAAAGTCAGCATTACCCCATAAAGCAACAGTTAAAGGAGATGAAAAATAAATCAGACTTCAGTTAGAATTATGAATGAAATGGATCTGGTTTGGACTAAGGTGAATCAGAATACAAAGTAAAGGATGGTATTTTTCTTTATTTTAAAATTTCAATTTTTGTGTGAGACCAAAGGAAGAGATGTTTATTCGGTCCAAAATTTAAATTTTCTGTGGCACAGTATCTAATTTAATATGTCTGAGCAGTTTATTTAAACAACCTAATATAGGGAACCTAGAATAGGAAAGGAAATCTTGTTATTCTTTACAGGTTAATGAAATACCCTGATACATACCAGAGTATTTGGGGCAGAAAATAAAAAAGTATTTGCAAAGTCCCCTTGAAGAACTAGGGGAAAATGTGGAAGTATTAAAGTTCCCAACATGAGGAATTGCTGCTATTCCCTCAAGCATTAGGGACTCCCAATTTAATAAGCTAAGCCCTCAATCTTGGAGCTTGACCATATGAAACTTATTTTCATAACCATGCCTAAGAATTCCTCCTAAGGAAAACCTCTTTTTGCTTAGATGTTGCCTCTCTCCTCAGCCAATTCTGCAAATAAACTCACTACCCTCCCCACTATGTGGGACTTGACTCCCATGGGTATAAGTCTCCTTGGCAACATGGGACATGACTCCTAGTGATGAGTCTGGTCCCTCCATAATGAGATTGAGAATACCTTCAAGGTCAAAAGAGGAAATGAAATGAAAAAAAAAATAAAGTTTCAGTGGCTATAAGATTTTAAATAAAATCTAGAGTTCATTCTGGAGGTTATTCTTATGCAAGCTTCAGCAAGATATTGCAAATTGCCAGAGTAGGCCAAGCCCCAACCAACAGTATTCCTGAAAACCCTGAAGAATATTCTGGGCTCTATCTAAGACTCAATAAATGTTTTGCCTAGTAAGTTTACTTTTGAGAAACTTAAGGACTCCAGATTGTCCCTAAGCCAGAGAAACCCTGAAACCCAGAAGTACCAGTTTCTCCAAGAATATCATCCAGTTTCATTTACCTTTCCCATAAGGTCAACATCATTTTCCCAGATGATGAAGTTAAAATGGTCATTGCCCAGATATCCCTAAAGATTGAAAGGATGATTAATTGAAATGGAGGAGGTGTAACTAGAAGTTAGGATTTAACAAAGGATTATGACAACTGACTCATTATATAGATATTTCCTTTTAGTTTCTAATGTATTGGAATATCTAGAAGGAAATACTGGAAATTGTTGCGCTCTAACCCAGTAGCCCTGATCTTTGATAATGATTGTATACCTCTATAGCAAAAAAAAGGAAAAAAAAGAAAAAAAGTCTATTTCCTGTGTTTGTATGGATTTACTTCTGGATGTTTTATTCTGTTTCATTGATCCATGTATCTTTCTCTGACAATACTACACTGCTGTCTTAGTTAACTTGCCTTTATTGTAAGTCTTAAAATTGGGCTGAATGCAATACAAGAGGTCAATAAGTGGGGGGATAATGTGTATGGTATGCTTGGGGTTTTCTTTTTTTCTTTTTATTTCTTTTTCTGGAGTAATGCAAATGTTCTAATATTGATCATGGTGATGAAGGCACAACTATGTGATGATACTGTGAACCACTGACTGTATAGTTCGGATGGATTGTATCATGTGTGACTATATCTCAATAAAATAATATTTTTAAAAAGTTGAACTGGGGGAAAATAAAAAGAAAATAACTAAAAACAGTTTGTCTCAAGCCTAATTTTTAAAATAATAATATGATTTTATAAATGAATATGCAATAGCTCATGCAATTCTTGACATTTACTATCTTTCTTGACAGTATCAGCTTTAAAAAATGTACCAGGATGTTTCTCAAAAAAAAAAAGTGGGGGGGCATAATGCTTTTGTATCTAGTGAATTTAAAATAAATGACTACAAAAATGTATTTCCCTAGGAATCCCAAGGCTAAATAAACACATGATCAAATTTCCTAAATATTCTACTTTAATATTAATGAATTTTTACTTAATGACCTTGCTAGCTATCCTCATTCTATAAAGAGTTTCCACATTCATCTGACAGGAGCACCAATAGCCACATTCTCTTTCCAATTTGTTCAGAAGCTTCCCAACAGGACTAGAGGTTGCACCGACCTTCTGTGGAATCTGGACAAGGGCAGTAGCAATAAGATTGGACTTTTCTTCTGTCAGGTTTGACCATCGATCCACAGAAAACCCCATAACACCACCTTCTCCTGAGCTCTGAACAAATTCTTCTATTTCATGCAGAGGAAAATATATCTTTATTACAAAGGTGCAGAATCACAGGAAAAGTAAATGTAAAGGACACCTACATTTCTTAAAGAATCAAGCAAAATGTAAGGATATTATTAGACTGACTTTCTTATAAGAGAAGCTTCTATTCTCCTTAGGAAAAAATATCAGATACATATGCCTTAAAAATATACACGGTGATTACTAAGAAAGTTATTAAATCAAATCATTATACAAAAGTAATAGGTGAAAATGGGATAGCTCTTTTCCTAGTTGATGGACACTGTTTATCCCTGTTCATCCCCAGGTATAAATACACCAAACAACTGAGTTGTTTGCAAACTTATAAAAATATTACTTGGGAGGAAGCCCAAGGAAGGGATCTGAAGTGGGCTTCTGGAATTAATAGCAATCTATTTTTCATACAATGCATTATTATTAAACTGATCATCTTTCCTTATAGACAGGGCTTCAGGATATTTTTCTCAAGTTTATACATTCTCTGATTCATTGAACTAAGAAGAAAAATGCTAAAAATGGAGATTTTGTAATATGTTTTAAAAGAGGATAATACAGTTAAAGCTGCTAGAATCATTTTTAGAAAATGAGACAGTGCTTGTCTGTCATCCTGATGTATGAAACTCACACCTGAGTGGGACACTGCTGCATGCATTTAAAAAGAGACTTAGCCCAGTATTGACATGTAATTCACTTTTCAATTAAGTTCCTTGTGTCACCACTTGTACTTTTGCAAGTCTGGCATTGAAGCCTTTGGGTTTGGAGTCATTCACATCATAATTCATGTGAATGCCATCCTCTATATATGTGTTACACATTCCCTGTGCAACTGTTTGTAGCACCTCTGGAATCACCATGTTTCTCAGATTGTCACTAAAACTACTGGAACAGGTTAATAATACAAGGTGAAAGTAGACTGCCATTTTTCAGCTTGGGCAATTTTAGGGGGAATATCTCTGAAATTTCAGAAATTTTTGTTTTACTGTTTTGAGTCATCTATCCCAAACTCTTGTTTTTGTGTGTGTTTCTGTGTCTGTATACACACAAATATAAAGTTATATGTATAAGCAGATTTGTCTTGTGTTCTTCATTTCACTTTTTTTTTTTAAATCTTCATTTTATTGAGATATATTCACATACCATGCAGTCATACAAAACAAATCGTACTTTCGATTGTTCACAGCACCATTACACAGCCGTACATTCATCACCCAAATCAATCCCTGACACCTTGATTAGCACACACACAAAAATAACAAGAGTAATAATCAGAGTGAAAAAGAGCAATTGAAGTAAAAAAGAACACTGGGTACCTTTGTCTGTTTGTTTCCTTCCCCTATTTTTCTACTCCTCCATCTGTAAACTAGACAAAGTGGAGTGTGGTCCTTACGGCTTTCCCAATCCCATTGTCACCTCTCACAAGCTACATTTTTATACAACTGTCTTCGAGATTCATGGGTTCTGGGCTGTAGTTTGACAGTTTCAGGTATCCACCACCAGCTACCCCAATTCTTTAGAACCTAAAAAGCGTTGTCTAAAGTGTGCGTAAGAGTGCCCACCAGAGTGACCTCTCGGCTCCTTTTGGAATCTCTCTGCCACTGAAGCTTATTTCATTTCCTTTCACATCCCCCTTTTGGTCAAGAAGATGTTCTCCGTCCCATGATGCCGGTTCTACATTCCTCCCCAGGAGTCATATTCCACGTTGGAGGGAGATTCACTCCCTTGGGTGTCTGATCCCACGTAGGGGGGAGGGCAGTGACCTCACCTTACAAGTTGGCTTAGCCAGAGAGAGAGGGCCACATCTGAGCAACAAAGAGGCATTCGGGAGGAGGCTCCCAGGCACAACCATAAGGAGGCTTAGCCTCTCCCTTGCAGCAACCGTCCCCCCAAAGGTAAAACTTATGGTAGAGGGCGCAACCCATCAAACCACCAGTCCCCTATGTCTGTGGTCATGTTAGCAACCATGGAGGTGGGGTAGGCGAATACCCCTGCATTCTCCACAGGCTCCTCAAGGGGGCACTACATCTTTTTTTTTCCTTGTTTTTCTTCCTTTTTTTTTTTTTTCTAACTTTCCCTTCTTTTTTAAATCAACTGTATGAAAAAAAAAAGTTAAAAAGAAAACAAACATACAATAAAAGAACATTTCAAAGAGACCATAACAAGGAAGTAAGAAAAAGACAACTAACCTAAGATAACTGCTTAACTTCCAACATGTTCCTACTTTACCCCAAGAAAGTTACATAATATAGCAAGATTTCTGTGAACTTGTTCCTACTATATCCATCAGAAATTAACAGACCATAGTCATTCCTGGGCATCCCCAGAACGTTAAATAGCTTATCTGTTTTTCTTGGATTATTGTTCCCCCTTCCTTAATTGCTCTCTACTGCTAGTTCACCTACATTCTACATTATAAACCATTTGTTTTACATTTTTCAAAGTTCACATCAGTGGTAGCATATAATATTTCTCTTTTTGTGCCTGGCTTATTTCGCTCAGCATTATGTCTTCAAGGTTCGTCCATGTTGTCATATGTTTCACGAGATCGTTTCTTCTTACTGCCGCGTAGTATTCCATCGTGTGTATATACCACATTTTATTTATCCACTCATCTGTTGAAGGACATTTGGGTTGTTTCCATCTCTTGGCAATTGTGAATAATGCTGCTATGAACATTGGTGTGCAGATATCTGTTCGTGTCACTGCTTTCCGATCTTCCGGGTATATACC
Source organism: Choloepus didactylus (assembly GCF_015220235.1). Classification (NCBI taxonomy): domain Eukaryota; kingdom Metazoa; phylum Chordata; class Mammalia; order Pilosa; family Megalonychidae; genus Choloepus; species Choloepus didactylus. Next base: position 73,917,201 of record NC_051309.1, read on the forward strand.
GAGAAGTGCAATCGCTGAATCGAATGGTAACTCTATATCTAGTTTTCTAAGGAACTGCCAGACTGATTTCCAGAGTGGCTAAACCATTATACAGTCCCAGTAACAATGAATAAGAGTCCCAATTTCTCCACATCCCCTCCAGCATTTGTAGTTTCCTGTTTGTTTAATAGCAGCCATTCTAACCGTTGTTAAATGGTATCTCATTGTGGTCTTAATTTGCATCTCTCTAATAGCTAGTGAAGCTGAACATTTTTTCATGTGTTTCTTGGCCATTTGTATTTCCTCTTCAGAGAACTGTCTTTTCATATCTTTTGCCCATTTTATAATTGGGATGTCTGTACTATTGTCATTGAGTTGTAGGATTTCTTTGTATATGCAAGATATCAGTCTTTTGTCAGATACATGGTTTCCAAAAATTTTTTCCCATTGAGTTGGCTGCCTCTTTACCTTTTTGAGAAATTCCTTTGAGGTGCAGAAACTTCTAAGCTTGAGGAGTTCCCATTTATCTATTTTATCTTTTGTTGCTTGTGCTTTGGGTGTAAAGTCTAGGAAGTGGCCGCCTAATACAAGGTCTTGAAGATGTTTTCCTACATTATCTTCTAGGAATTTTATGGTACTTTCTTTTATATTGAGATCTTTCGTCCATTTTGAGTTAATTTTTGTGTAGGAGGTGAGGTAGGGGTCCTCTTTCATTCTTTTGGATATGGATATCCAACTCTCCCAGCCCCATTTGTTGAAAAGACCATTATGACTCAGTTCAGTGACTTTGGGGGCCTTATCAAAGATCACTCGGCCATAGATCTGAGGGTCTATCTCTGAATTCTCAATTCGATTCCATTGATCTATATGTCTATCTTTGTGCCAGTACCATGCTGTTTTGGCAACTGTGGCTTTATAATAAGCTTCAAAGTCAGGGAGTGTAAGTCCTCCCACTTCGTTTTTCTTTTTTAGAGTATCTTTGGCAATTCGAGGCATCTTCCCTTTCCAAATAAATTTGATAACTAGCTTTTCCAAGTCTGCAAAGTAGGTTGTTGGAATTTTGATTGGGATTGCATTGAATCTGTAGATGAGTTTGGGTAGAATTGACATCTTAATGACATTTAGCCTTCCTATCCATGAACATGGAATATTTTTCCATCTTTTAAGGTCCCCTTCTATTTCTTTTAGTAGAGTTATGTAGTTTTCTTTGTATAGGTCTTTTACATCTTTGGTTAAGTTGATTCCTAGGTACTTGATTTTTTTAGTTGCTATTGAAAATGGTATCTTTTTCTTGAGTGTCTCTTCAGATTGTTCATTTCTAGCATATAGAAACATTACTGACTTCTGTGCATTAATCTTGTATCCCGCTACTTTGCTAAATTTGTTTATTAGCTCTAGTAGCTGTATCATCGATTTCTCAGGGTTTTCTAGATATAAGATCATATCATCTGCAAACAATGACAGTTTTACTTCTTCTTTTCCAATTTGGATGCCTTTTATTTCTTTGTCTTGCCGGATTGCCCTGGCTAGCACTTCCAGCAAAATGTTGAATAACAGTGGTGACAGCGGGCATCCTTGTCTTGTTCCTGATCTTAGAGGGAAGGCTTTCAGTCTCTCACCATTGAGTACTATGCTGGCTCTGGGTTTTTCATATATGCTCTTTATCATGTTGAGGAAGTTTCCTTCAATTCCTACCTTTTGAAGTGTTTTTATCAAAAACGGATGTTGGATTTTGTCAAATGCTTTTTCAGCATCTATTGAGATGATCAATTGATTTTTCCCTTTTGACTTGTTAATGTGTTGTCATACATTGATTGATTTTCTTATGTTAAACCATCCTTGCATGCCTGGAATGAACCCCACTTTGTCATGGTGTATGATTTTTTTAATGTGTCTTTGGATTCGATTTGCAAGTATTTTGTTGAGGATTTTTGCATCTATATTCATTAGGGAGATTGGCCGGTAGTTTTCCTTTTTTGTAGCATCTTTGCCTGGTTTTGGTATTAGATTGATGTTAGCTTCATAAAATGAGTTAGGTAGTGTTCCATTTTCTTCAATGTTTTGAAAGAGTTTGAGTAAGATTGGTGTCAGTTCTTTCTGGAAAGTTTGGTAGAATTCCCCTGTGAAGCCATCTGGCCCTGGGCATTTATTTGTGGGAAGATTTTTGATGACTGATTGGATCTCTTTGCTTGTGATGGGTTGGTTGAGGTCTTCTATTTCTTCTCTGGTCAGTCTAGGTTGTTCATATGTTTCCAGGAAATTGTCCATTTCCTCTACATTATCCAGTTTGTTGCCATACAGTTGTTCATAGTATCCTCTTATAATTTTTTTAATTTCTTCAGGATCTGCAGTTATGTCAACTTTTTCATTCATTATTTTGTTTATATGGGTCTTCTCTCTTTTTGATTTTGTCAGTCTAGCTAGGGGCTTGTCAATCTTGTTGATCTTCTCAAAGAACCAACTTTTGGTGATATTTATCCTCTCTATTGTTTTTTTGTTCTCTATGTCATTTATTTCTGCTTTAATCCTTGTTATTTCTTTTCTTCTACTTGGTTTAGGATTGGTTTGCTGTTCATTTTCTAGCTTCTTCAGTTGATCCATTAGTTCTTTGATTTTGGCTCTTTCTTCCTTTTTAATATATGCGTTTAGTGCTATAAATTTCCCCCTTAGCACTGCTTTTGCTGCATCCCATAGGTTTTGGTATGTTGTGTTCTCATTTTCATTCGTCTCTATATATTTAGCAATTTCTCTTGCTATTTCTTCTTTAACCCACTGATTGTTTAGGAGTGTGTTGTTTAACCTCCAGGTATTTGTGAATTTTCTAAGTCTCTGATGGTTATTGACTTCTAATTGTATTCCATTGTGGTCAGAGAATGTACTTTGAATAATTTCAATCTTTTTAAATTTATTGAGGCTTGTTTTATGTCCCAGCATATGATCTATTCTAGAGAAAGTTCTGTGAGCACTAGAAAAGTATGTGTATCCTAGTGATTTGGGATGTAATGTCCTGTATATGTCTGTTAAATCTAATTCATTTATCAGATTGTTTAGGTTTTCAATTTCCTTATTGGTCTTCTGTCTGGTTGATCTATCTATAGGAGAGAGTGATGTGTTGAAGTCTCCCACAATTATTGTGGAAACATCAATTGCTTCCTTTAGTTTTGCCAGTGTTTCTCTCATGTATTTTGTGGCACCTTGATTGGGTGCATAGACATTTACGATTGTTATTTCTTCTTGCTGAATTGCCCCTTTTATTAGTATGTAGTGGCCTTCTTTGTCTCTCAAAACATCCCTGCATTTGAAGTCTATTTTATCTGAGGTTAATATTGCTACACCTGATATCTTTTGGCTGTAGCTTGCATGAAATATTTTTTTCCATCCTTTCACTTTCAGTTTCTTTGTGTCCCTGTGTCTAAGATGAGTCTCTTGTATGCAACATATTGATGGTTCATTTTTTTTGATCCATTCTGCGAATCTATATCTTTTAATTGGGGAGTGTAATCCATTTACATTCAACGTTATAACCGTGAAGGCATTTCGTGAATCAGCCATCTTATCCTTTCGTTTATGTTTGTCATATTTTCCCTCTCTCTATTAATATCCTTTATTGTACCAATACTGAATCTCTTTAGTACTGAACCTTTCTCCAAGTCTCTCTGTCCTGTCTTTGTTTCTCTGTCTGCAGGGCTCCCTTTAGTGTCTCCAGTAGGGCAGGTCTCTTGTTAGCAAATTCTCTCAGCATTTGTTTGTCTGTGAAAAATTTAAGCTCTCCCTCAAATTTGAAGGAGAGCTTTGCTGGATAAAGTATTCTTGGCTGGAAATTTTTCTCACTCAGAATTTTAAATATATCGTGCACTGCCTTCTTGCCTCCATGGTGGCTGCTGAGTAGTCACTACTTAGTCTTATGCTGTTTCCTTTGTATGTGGTGAATTGCTTTTCTCTTGCTGCTTTCAGAACTTGCTCCTTCTCTTCTGTGTTTGACAGTGTGATCAGTATATGTCTCGGAGTGGGTTTATTTGGATTTATTCTATTTGGAGTTCGCTGAGCATTTATGATTTGTGTATTTATGTTGTTTAGAAGATTTGGGAAGTTTTCCCCAACAATTTCGTTGAATACTCTTCCTAGACCTTTACCCTTTTCTTCCCCTTCTGGGACACCAATGAGTCTTATATTTGGACGTTTCATATTATCTATCATATCCCTGAGGTCCATTTTGATTTTTTCAATTTTTTTCCCCATTGTTTCTTTTATGCTTTCATTTTCCATTCTGTCATCTTCCAGGTCACTGATTCGTTGTTCAACTTCCTCTAGTCTTGTACTATGAGTGTCCAGAATCTTTTTAATTTGGTCAACAATTTCTTTAATTTCCATAAGATCATCCATTTTTTTATTTAGTCTTGCAATGTCTTCTTTATGCTCTTCTAGGGTCTTCTTGATTTCCTTTATCTCCCGTACTATGGTCTCATTGTTCATCTTTAGTTCTTTGAGTAGCTGCTCTAGGTGCTGTGTCTCTTCTGGTCTTTTGATTTGGGTGCTTGGGCTTGGGTTATCCATATCGTCTGGTTTTTTCATATGCTTTATAATTTTCTGTTGTTTTTGGCCTCATGGCATTTGCTGAACTTGATAGGGTTCTTTTAGGATTTGTAGACCTATTGAAGTCCTTATCTCTAATTTATCAGATCTACAGCTTCGTGGAGTACACTTTCACTAACTAACCTGTAGGTGGCATCCACGAGCCACCTGTTCTCCACAAGCCAGTTCTCCCCTGCTTAGCCTTTTTGGTGAGTTGGGGAGTGAGTCTTATGGGGTCCAATTGGTGTACCAAGCTTGCGTGTGTAGTTGGTGTTGCCTGCCCTGTATATGGGGCATGTTTCTGGGCAGTCTGGGAGGGGGGGTGCCCATAACAATCAAATCTCCCTTATGATCCTAGAGTTTTAAAGCTGCTGCAATAGTCTAATCCTTCACTTCAGTCCTGCCACAGTTTGTCTCTGCCACTGACCCACAAGTCCTTGGTATTGGCGTATGGCTCCTGAGACTTGCAAGTGGGCCCCTCTTCCAGGCTGTGCACCCCAGGTCCTCTGTTGAGGGATGACTGTGCTATGTCACAGGTGAGTGCTGTCCTCCCAGGGCAGTTCTGGGCTGCTGGGCTGTGTAGGGAGGCTCCCAGTCTGCTGAAATGATGGCTGAATGGGGCTTTGTTAATTTACACTGCTCCACCTTCCCAACTCTGGGACAATCAGCTGAGGTTGCAGGGAAGGCTAATGTCCACGCCCAGTTTTGTGGTGTGTGCCTGTTATTTGAAGCACTTCCATCACACTGGGTTGTCTGGGGCAGCTCTGGGCTATGGGGCTGGTGATGGGCAGGAGTGTTTCCTGTCCACCAGGATGATGGCTGTGAGCGGACACCCCCCCTTTCTTGGGAAGTTGTGGTGTTTAGTGAATTTTCTCAGCCACTGGATTATTGCCTTTTGTCTTAGAGCTCTCTTAGTTCTGCTCTTGACTTGACGTGCCCAAATTGCAAGTCTTTGAAGCTTTCTGTACTGGGCTTCTTAGAGTAATTGTTTTAGAAAAAGAAAAAAGGATTAAAAAAAAAGAAAAAAAAAAAGGTCCCTCCTCAGAGATCTAATGGGTTATTGAAATGCTAAGAGACAAAGCAACCAGGGCCATTAAGGAAAGGTCCACAGGGCAGAGAGATCAGCTTTTCTTCGGGATTTGCATATGTGCCTCAGGGCCTGAGCTCCGCCCTTCCCCTTTCTATGTTCACCAGAACTCCAAAAATCCTCCGCTTTTATTTTGGAGTTTTTCGTGTTGTTTTTTTTTTTTCTATGCCTGTCTCCTCTCTGCTGGGCTGGCTGCTCTCAGATTCTCTGGTGTCTGGTCTCAGTCTATCTATGGTTGGAGTTTGGATCAGTAGAATGAGTTTCCGATAAGGGCTGCCACTGCAGTTCTCCCTTCTCCTTCCCGGAGCTGAAAGCCCCTCCTCCCACGGGACTGAGCCTGGCAGGGAGGGGCGCGGGTCCCCTGGCCGCAAAAACTTACAGATTTTGCTGATCTCAGCAGTTCCACGTTTTCATGAGTGTTGTATGAAGTATGCCCAAAGTCAGATTGCTCTGTGGTGTCCAGTCCATGCAGTTCCTGGCTTTCTACCTACTTTCCTGGAGGAGTAACTAAAACATACAGTTCACCAGTCCTCCATCTTGCCCCGCCCTCTTCATTTCACTTTACTCCATTGTAATTTTTATTCTGTGTATTCAGTGACTGACAATTCATTCAAAACTGTTATAAACTATGATTAGTATTCAGACTGCACAAAGTTCTGTATCAATAGGTAAGTTGAATTAGGACAGGAACAATTTTATCCCTCTTGTATCACATATCTGAGTGGGTTTTGGAAATCAGAGATTAGTGTGGTGTATTTCTGTGTATTGGGAGGTGGTGGGAGGGGGCAGTGGGTCAGAAAGCAAAGCGTTGTAGTGTGAAATGAGATGCTCTAGAGAGCCAGGGTTAATGTCACCCTTCTTTCTATAACTCTAGTTTGATAGTGGTTCATTATCTCCTATAATACCAATTCTCAATTGATCTTGGTTTCCAGCTAAAAAACTCACTGGTAGAAAAAGGATATTCACACCTGAAATGAAATTTCATATGTCAATACATATATGATCATAAAAAGAATTCAAGAAATCTCCTGGTCACACCATTTATTTTAGCAACCTTCCTGAAGAGTTTTTGTTTATTTTCCCACAACCCAAGTAAATAGGGCTCTGTATTCTCATTACCCATTGATAATGACAGTACTTACCATGCTTATTTATTACTCTCTTTGATTCTCAATAGTGTTACCAATATTCCTGGCACTCTACATTTATACTTTAGTGAATGGTATACAATTTTGTTTTTTACTACAAAAGCCATGCTGATAAAAATCAGTCATTTGGGTCTCTCATTTCTATGAGTTCTACCTTATGCTAATGAATCTCAATCTATTTCTATTGTCCTCTGCTGAGATTGAGATCTTGTACTACTCAAATGATTTCTAGAAAACTCCACCTGAAAATTAGATTGTCACTTCACAGTGATTAGGTCCCTAATGAACTCATCATCCTCAACTAAAATAAGTTTTTCCACCAAGTGTTTCCTATCTCAGTAAAACCCACTAGTATCCAAGTAAACCCCCACAGTGGAAATTAAAGTGTCTTCATTGAATCCGCATCTGCCCTTAAAACTCACTTCATATTACCAAGTCTGTGGATCTAACTCAAATTTCTTATGAGACCAACTTTATTTCTTTCCTACCATGGTAAATATCCATGTTTAGAACTCTATCATGCTTGTTAGTCTCCTAGTGAGTTCTGTGACTCTAATTTCCTGGACATTTTAAAAAGTCTCTCTCAGCTCCTCCTTGGGCATTTTGTCCCCTCTTAGCTTCTCTGAGCAAACTCTGGGCTAGCATCTCAAGTGTCAGCAAGCATCTCTCCAGAAGTCTCTCATCTGCTCTGAGTTCATCCTTCTTGTGAGTTCTTTTATAGGACTCCAACGATTAAGACCAACTCTGAAGGTGTGGGTTTCACATCTCCATGGAAATAATTTAACCAAATGTTTCACCCACAGTTGATTGAATGTTTCTCATGGAAACACTCAATCAAAAGATTAATGTCTGCCCTCACAAGACTGCATTAAAGAACATGGATTTTCGGGGGACATATTATATCCAAACTGGCACACCTATCTTAGGTAAAGCTTTGACAGACATGCAGTGTAATCCTCCAACAAGCTCAAAATTAGGTAATTCTGGACAAGGATATTTAAAAACCCCATATGTTCAATTTAGCCAAATTTCAGCTTTCCCTATAATCTCACATAATGTAGTGGGTCTTTCTGCAGGAAATAAAGAGTGGTGGGTAAGATAATTAGAATAAAATATAAACACAAAAATTGTACCACTTTTTTTTTAAGATATGAAAGAAAAACAAATTTATATCCTCTAGAAAACTTATGGGTTTTATCTGTAAAAACAAAGGTGCATGAAGAGATTGTGGAAAGATGGTAGAGCAGGAAAATACAGGAATCAGTCCTTCTATTAGAACAACGATTAAACAGACAGGAACTATCTGAGTTAACTATTTCAAAACTCTGGAGTATAGTAGAATACTGTACAGCATCCAAAATAGAGTGGGAGGAAGATGATGGCAAATTGTGATAAATACCAGTAAATTGCTCTCTCAATGAAATGGTTACTCCATTCATTCCCCCACTCTCATGGCAGGCTGCAGTGGAGTCTGACTCATGGCATTGAGTTCTATTGCAACAAGGGACATGAAGATCTATATCCCCAAACTCCTGTATGGGCATGGGTCAACTATTGATTGCTTTTGATTAGTAATTTCAGACTTCTGGAGACTCAGCTCTGAGGATGGCAGTTATTCCAATCCATCTTGGACAAAGGCAACAGAGTAAGCTTTCTTAGACCCGTGGATGACAGTTGAAGGGTTTCATAAACTAGGCAGGTCAAGAAAGCACACCTTTGTATAACTGTGGAAGAAGATCCTGGAGCCCTAGTTGACCCCTCCCTGATATCCTCTCTGGAAAGTTTTGAGGTGACTGAAGTTCACTTTGTGGGTCTCTTGCCTTGTTCCAGCTGGGAAAGACTGACTTGGGCTACTCCTTTGCAGCTAGCCTATCCTCCCAGAATATGCCCTGTTAGGCAAAAGCAGTTTGAGACACTGAAGGCAATATAAAAATCTAGGTTCAGCAGTGGAACACCCAGGAGAGGGCACAGGACTGTCTCCTCATTGCACATCCATCAGTTGGAAGACCAAATATTTTTTTTCATTCAGTTTTAGTGAGATATATTCACATACCATGCAGTCATACAAAACAACGTGTACATTCAATTGTTTACACTACCATTATATAGCTGTGCATTCATCACTAAAATGAATTTTTGACATTTTCATTACCACACACACAAAAATAATAAGAATAAAAATTAGAGTAAAAAAGAACAATTAAAGTAAAAAAGAACACTGGGTGCCTTTTTTTCCTTCCCCCATTTTTCTACTCATCCATCCATAAACTAGACAAAGGGAAGTATGGTCCATATTGCTTTCCAAATCACATTGTCACCCCTCATAAGCTACATTTTTATACAATCATGGAAGAATAAGTATGTTTAAGTTGTCAGTTCTACCCAAAATGATTTACAGATTCAATGCGATTCTGATCAAAATTCCAACAACCTTCTTTGCACAAATGGAAAAGCAAATCATCAAATTTATATGAAGGGTAAAAGACCACAAATAGTCAAAGCCATATTGGAGAAGAACAAAATTGGAGGGCTCACACTTCCTGGTCTTCAAACTTACTACACATCAGACTGATCAAAACAGCATGGCACTGGCACAGGTATCAAGGGACTTGAATTGACAGCTCAGAAATCAATGCTTTATGGCCAACTAATTTTTGAAAAGGGGATAAAAATCAATGAATTTGGAAAGACTAGTCTCTTCAAAAAATGGTGCTGGAAAAACTGGATCTCCATTTGCGAAAGAAAGAAGAGGTTCCCTACCCCAGATCAAATGAAAAATCAACTCAAAATTGCTCAAAGACCTAAATATAAGAGCTAGAACTACCAAACTCATAGAAGAAAACCCAGGGAAGCATCTTCAGGGCCTTGAGTTAGGCAACAGTTTCTTAGATTTTGTGCCCATAGCACAATCAACAAAAGAAATGGGACCTCTTCAAAGTTAAAAACTTTTGCATCTCAAAGGGTTTTTAATTATCAAGAAAGTAAAAAACCAACCTTTATAATGGGAGAAAATATTTGGAATCAACATATCCAATAAGGATTTAATATCCAGAAATAAAAAGAGACTCTTCAAGTGAACACCAAAAAGACAAATAACCCAATTTAAAAATGGGCAAAAGACTTTAATAGGCATTTCTCTAAGGTAGATGTACAAATGATGAAAAAGCACATGAAAAGTGGCTCAACATCATTAGTCATTATGAAAATGCAAATCAAAACTACAATGAGATGTCATTTCATATCCCACTAGAATGACTACTATTGAAAAAACAGAAAATTACAAGTGTTCAGGAGGATGTGTAGAAATAGGAAGACTCATTCATTGCCAGTGGGAATGTAAAATGGTGCAGCACTGTGGAAGACAGTTTGGTGGTTCCTCAGAAAGCTAAGTATAGAACTACCATATGACCTGGCTATCCCACTATGCAGTATATACCCAGAAGAATTTAAAGCAGGCTATTTAACAGATATTTGCACACCAATGCTCATTGCATTGCAGAATCATTCAAAGTTTCCAAAAGGTGGAAGGGACCCAAGTGTCCATCAACCAATGAATGGATAAGTATGTGATACATTCATACAATGGAATATTATTCAGTCATAAAAAGGAATGAAGTCCTGATGCATGCAACAACATGGATGAACCTTGAAGATATCATGCTGACTGAAATAAGCCAGGCATAGAAGGATAAATATTTGAATGGCATCAATATGGTGATATAAGACATCCTCTGGAAACTTCTCCCCTCAGAATCATCTGATAAAATGACAAATCCCACTTGCTTGGACCTCTGGAGTACGATAAAGTCTGGAGAAGGACTCCCCAAATGCTGAATTGAAGGAAACAGACAAACAAACACTAAAATCAGGTAGGAAATCTGCAATCTGGACATGCCAGTCCAGCCACTCCTCCTCACTTGGTTCCACTTAGCTTGAGTCACAAAGAAGCAGCATGTCCTGGGTCCCTCCTGCCACAGATGCAAACCATAGAACCACTCACAGCAATTATTTAGAACCCCATACATAGCCCTTCATATCCCCATGCCGGCATGGGGACCCAAGTTCACAAAAACCCAGGGTGGAATACAAGCACCAAAGGAGTACCACACACAAAAGAGCCGTCAAGGAGAAAAGAGATCATGGCAGAACTGTTGGGAAGAGGTACACACACTCAGGTCATTCCCTGATTTCAGAACTGTATAAATGCAAAACAGACCTTTCTGGATTGACCCCATCTGGCTCCCTGTAGTGGGATATAGCAATGGGAAAGAAACCACAGGCAGAAAAACTTTGCAGAAAAACTTCACAGAAAAAGTAAAAAGGTGGGGAAGGGGACTAAACTGCTGTAAGAGAGGATGGGTCTCTGAACTGAAAAGGGTAATGGAAAGAGAACTCTGAGTGAGGGGAATAATTTAAACAAATCATAGGGTCTGGACAAAAATGGATCAAGATTCCTGGAGAAGGAACAGAGGAAAGGAAGTTTTCTCCTGGAAGTGAAACAATTGCATGCAAAAAGGGTAGTCTTAAAAATTGCACTGCATATCTAGGGCAAGAATCATGTGGACAAGGGCTGAGAAATCTGAACAGCTAAACATGGTGTGATGATTAGGTTCATGTGTCAGCTTGGCCAGGTGATGGTGTGTAGTTGCTTGGTTATGCAAGTAATGGCCTGATTGTTACTGTGAGAACATTTTATGGACTTAAATCCTGAGTAACTTGACTGCATTTATGGCTGATTACATCTACAATTAACTGAAGAGATTCCCTTCAACAATGAGAGAAGCCTCATCCAATCAGTTTAAGGTTTTAAAAGAAGTGGATGATTTCAGCAGTCAAAAGAGTGAATTTCCATTTCTATTTTGATCCAGTGAGCTTATTCTGGAGTATTCATTGAGGACCATAATTGGAGTTCCCAGCTTGTAGCCAGCCCTACAAAATTTGGACTTGTGCAGCCCCACAGTCACATAAGACACTTCTTATAAAGATCTCATAATATGCACGAATATCTCCTATCAGTTCTTTTTCCATAGGGAAAATGGACTAAAGCACATGGGATACCCTAAAAGTCCAGAACAAGTCGGACTAAGCATTAAAGAAGAGCCTGAACACAATGCTAATCAAAAATAAAACCCTAGGCAATTGGGAGACACTGACATTCAGAGTTATTATATGAATAATATCATATAACTGATATCATATATTGACACATCAGCAAAATATTACAAGTCATAGTAAAAAACAAAGATATGGCCCAGTCAAGGGGACAAATTAAAACCTCAGAGGAAAAACAGAATTTGGAACAATTAAACAAAGATGTTCAAACAAATCTGCTAAATCAATTCAAGGAGATGAAAGAAAATGTGGATTGAAATAAGATAATGGTAGTTATAGAGCTAATGGATATTAAGAAGACAATAGATAAGCATAAAGAAGAGTTTGAAAGTTTAAAAAGATGCAAATAAAAATTATGGGGATGAAAGGCACAATAATGGAGATTAAAAATACACTAGAGGCTTAAAACAGCCAATTGAACAGGCAAAACATTCAATGAAATAGAACAGGACAATTGAAAACATATAGTCAGAAGAACAGATTGAGTAAAGAAGAGAAAAAATTGAGTAGAGTATCAGGGACTTGAGTGATAGCATAAAGCACACAAGTATCTCCATCATAGGTGTCCCAGAAGGAGAATAGAAGGAAAAAAAGGCAGAGAGAATATCTGAGGAAATAATGGCTAAAAATTTCCCAAATCTTATTAAAGACATAAACATACATGTCCAAGAAGCTCAATGTATTATAAACAGAAAACCCTAGAAGAGCCACTCCAAGAAATATACTAATCAGAATGTCCAATGACAAAGGCAAAGGGGGAATTCTGAAAGCAGCAACAGAAAAGTGATTTGTCACATACCAGGGATCCTCAATAACACTAAGTGCTGTTTTCTCCTCAGAAACCATGGAGGTGACTAGGCAGTGATCTGATATATTTAAGGTGCCAAAAAAGAAAACCTGCCAGCCCCAAATTCTTTATCCCAAAAAGCTGTCCTTCAGAAATATGGGAAAGTTTAAAATATTCACAGATAAACAGAAACTGAAAGAGTGTATCAACAAAAGACCTGCCCTAAAAGAATTACTAAAGGGAGTTCTGCAGGTTGAAAAGAAAAGAGAGAGTGGTTTGAGGCAGTGTAAAGAAGTGAAGATCTTCAGTAAAGGTGGCTGAAGTCATACTGCCTTTAGATTGATAACACTGAATCTTAATGGATTAAACTCCCTAATCAAAAAACACAGATTGGAAGAATGAATAAAAAAACACCATCCAACTTTATGTTGTTAACAAGACTCACCTTAGACCCAAAGACAGAAACAGGTTGAAAGTGAAAGGATGGAAAAAGATAATCCATGCAAATAGTAACCAAAAAAGAGCTGGGCTAGATATACTAATATTGGAGAAAATAGACTCTCAGTCAAAAGTCAAAAGCTGTTATAAGAGACAAAGAAGGACAGTATATATTAATAAAAGGAACAATCCACCAAGAAGAAATAAAAATCATAAGTATTTATGCATGTAAAGGCAGTGCCACAAAACACATGGGGCAAACACTGGAAACACTGAAGAGAGAAATAGACACCTTTACAGTAATTGCTGGAGATTTTAGTACATGACTCATCAATAAGTAGACCATCTAGATAGAAGATCAATAAGGAAACAGAGAACATGTACAATATGATAAATGAACTAGACTAACAAACATATACAGAATATTACACCCCTAAACAGCAGGATATAGATTCTTCTCAGGTGTACATGGATTGTTCTCCAGAATAGATTATGTTTTGGGTCACAAAACAAGTCTTGATAAATTTAAAAAGATTGAAATTTTACAAACTGTCTTCCCTGACCACAATGAAATGAAGCTGGAAATCAATAACAGGCACAGAACTGGAAAATGAACAAATATGTAGAAGTTAAAAAACACACTCTTAAATGATCAATGGACCAAAGAAGAAATTTCAAGGGAGATCAGTAAATATCTTGAGATGAATGAAAATGAGAACACATATTGAAACTAATAGAATGCAGTGAAGACATTGCCTAGAGGGAAATTTATAGCCCTAAAGGCTTACATTAAAAAAGAAGAAAGAGCTTCAATTAAAGACCTAACTGCACACCTGGAGGAACTAGAAAAAGAAGCAGCAAATTAAACCCAAAGCAAGCAGTAGTAAAGAAGTGACAAAATTGAAAGCAGAAATAAATGAAAAAGAGAACAATATCACATTGGAGAGGATTAACAAAAATAAAAGGTGGTACTTTGAAAATATCGTAAAAATGACAAACCTTTAGCTAGACTGAAAGAGAAAAAAGAGGCCCTCCTATCTCACATGATATATAAAAATTAACTGAACGTGGATCAAATAATCAGATTTAAGAACCAGGATTAGCAAACATGTAGAAGAAAACATAGGGAAGCATCATCAGGACCTTGTGTTAGGCAATGGGTTTTTAGATCTTACACTAAAAGCACAAGCAACAAAAGAAAAAAATAAATTAATGGGATCTAATCAAAATTAAAAGCTTTTGTTCATCAAATTACTTCAACAAGAAAATAAAAAGACAACCTAGAGAATGGGAGAAAATATTTGGAAAACACAAATCTATTAAGGGTTTAATTTTCAGAATCTGTAAAGAAATCCTACAACTCAACAATATAAAGTCAACCCAATAAAAAACTAGCCAACAGACTTGAATAGATATTTATTCAAAGAAGATAGCCAAAAAGCAAGTGAAAATATGTTTAACCTCTTTAGCCAACTGAGAATGGCAAATCAAAACCACAATGAAATACCATTTCATACCTACTAGAATGGTTACTATTAAAAACAAATGAAAAATGCCAAATGTGAGAGGGGGTGTAGAGAAACAGAAACACTCATACATTGTTGGTAGGTATATAAAATCGTGTAGCCACTGTGGAAGACACTTTGGCAGTTCATCAGAAAGTTAAGTGTAGAATTACCATATGACCTGACAATTCCACTTCTAAGTATATATGCAAAAGAATTGAAAGCAAGAACTTGAATAGATATTTGCACACTGATGTTCTTAAGAGCACTACTAACAATTGCCCAGGATGGAAGCAAGCCAAGTGTCCATCAACACATGAATGGAGACACAAGATGTGATATATACATGCAATGGAATATTATGCAGTCGGGAACTTCGAAGACCTCATGTTGAGTGAAATAAGCCAGGCACAAAAGGACAAATATGGTATGATCTCATTGATATGAAACAATTAGAATAAGCAAATTCATAGACTAGAATACAGGTTACCAGGGGCTGTGGAGGTTTAGTCACAGAGGCATTAAAGCTAAATTGGTACGAAATTTCTATTGGGGTGATGGAAAAGTTGTGGTAATCGATGATGGTGATGGTTGCTCAACATTTTGAATGTAATTAATACCAACGAATTATATAGCTAAATGTGGTTAAAGAGGGAAATTTTATATTGTACAAATGTAACTCAAATAAAAATTCTAACACAAAAAAAGAGAGTACCTGCAGCAAAAGAAATGCTGCTAAAGATAATGAAGTTCATAATTTGCTATAGATCCTATAAACTACATTTAGCCCACAATATTTATACATTAAAAAGTCTGTACTTTTCCTCTATTTCTGCATAATATGACAAGTTCATTCAGTCCTTTGCCCTAGTAAACTATTGTTTGGAACTAAAGAAGCATTCATGATTTTCTGAATAAAAAGAAAATGGAAAGCTGCTTTAGTGAAGATAAAGATGTAGAAAATATATATTTTATATCTATTCTAAATATATTTCTATATATTCTCTTCAGATTTGCTGTTCTTTGGCAGCCATAACGCCTTATAGAAAGACAATCAATATAGCAATGGCAAAACAATTCTCAAACTTCCCTCTACTTTTTTCTTAAATACCTTTGTTGCTTGCTAGCTACTGCAAAGACAATTATATGTCATTCTTGGATTTATCAATGAATTGGCAACCACAGCTATTTCAAGGGGTAGCCTTCAGTTCTGGAAAATAAACAAGTAAACCAAGTAAACAGAAAAGCTGCTTGATTTTTCCAAGGCAGAGATTACACAGATCTTGTGACACTTCACTAGCTGAGCTACAGACTCTGTTCCTATCCTTAGCTACATTCACATCCTGGAACCCATGACAACTGTGCAGCCATAACAAGAAAGGGCTCCATGGACAGAAAACATGTTATTCTATAAGGATTGATCTTGGAAGCTTTTAGTTATATCATAAACATGTTTGGAATCCTTTATTATGACTTTATCAAATCTATGTAGAGGAAAATTCTCCCTAAATATTTTGGAGAGTAAAACTAGGTAAGATAAAACTAGGTAATTCTCCCTAAATATTTTGGGGAGTAAAACCAGGTAAGAAGAAGAAAGGAAGTCTCTTATCTTAGAGTCATAAACCAACAAAAAAGTCTCTGTTAAGAGGTATGACATTATTTATATTAAAGAGTACTCAGATTCAGGGGCAAGATGGCCGCATAGAGAGGAGTGGAAGCTAAGTAGTCTCCCTGGAACAACTACAAAAAACCAGAAACAACTAGTAAATAATACAGAATAACTGCGGGGGGACAAACGAGACCATCCATTCATCATACACCAACCTGAATTGGGAGGAATGCCCAAGAACACAGCAGAAAATCTGTAAGTAAAACCTGCGGAACCAGGTCGGGAGACCCCCTCCCCCATAGCCCGAGCTGCGGAGCCTCGTGGTGCCACAGAGAAGCTCTCTCCCAGTAAGCGAATACAGCTTAGCTGAGCTCCAACTGGGGATTTAAGTAGCGAGTGTGAACTGCTCACTACAGGTACGCAGCCCCAAAAAACAGACAGAGGCTTTGGGTGACGACTGACCTGGGAGAGCCAGAGGGTTGTCTTGGACTGGATCTGAAGGGGACTATCTGTTTCTTTTTTGGCTCAGTGGAGAAAGCCCCAGTCATTTTCAGTTTCCAGGGCTGTGACTATGGGAAGGGTGGAGACACCACAAGCAGAAAGTGAGACCATTGAAATGATAATGACCTCCACCTGGGGGCTCTGTCTTCTCTAGGAGGAAAGGGGTGGGGCCCTTTCCATTCAGAACCAGACCCCAGAGCCTGGGGGAACAGGGCCATACCTCCTCACACCAGTCAAGAATTATAGGCTAACAGGCATCACCTGCTGGGCAGAAAAGCACAGTGACCCGCGGCATCAAAGGGTGGAGCAATTTTCTAAGACACAGCCTCAGGGAAACCAGATACTGAATATTTCTTCCCTCTGGGACCTGAGCCTGTTCTGGTCTGGGAAAACCCGATTTGCATAACCAAGGAAACCATGCCTAGACAACAGAAAGTTACAACCTACACTAAGAAAAACAAAGTTATGGCCCAGTCAAAGGAACAAACGTACACTTCAACTGAGATACAGGAATTTAAACAACTAATGCTAAATCAATTCAAAAAGTTTAGAGAAGATATTGCAAAAGAGATAGAGGCTGTAAAGGAAGAACTGGACATGTATACGGCAGAAATCAGAAGTTCAAAAAACCTACTAGTAGAATCTATGGAAATGAAAGGCACAACACAAGAGATGAAAGACACAATGGAAACATACAACAGCAGATCTCAAGAGGCAGAAGAAAACACTCAGGAACTGGAGAACAAAACACCTGAAAGCCTACACGCAAAGGAGCAGATGGAGGAAAGAATGAAAAAATATGAGCAATGTCTCCGGGAACTCAAGGATGAAACAAAGTACAATAATGTATGTATCATTGGTCTCCCAGAAGGAGAAGAGAAGGGAAAGGGGGCAGAAGCAATAATAGAGGAAATAATTAATGAAAATTTCCCATCTCTTATAAAAGACATAAAATTACAGATCCAAGAAGCGCAGCGTACTCCAAACAGAAGAGATATGAATAGGCCTACGCCAAGACACTTAATAATCAGATTATCAAATGTCAAAGACAAAGAGAGAATCCTGAAAGCAGCAAGAGAAAAGCGATCCATGACATACAAAGGAAGCTTAATAAGACTATGTGCGGATCTCTCAGCAGAAACCCTGGAGGCAAGAAGGAAGTGGTGTGATATATTTAAGATACTGAAAGAGAAAAACCACCAACCAAGAATCCTGTATCCAGCAAAGCTGTCCTTCAAATATGAGGGAGACCTCAAAATATTTTCTGACAAACAGACAATGAGAGACTTTGTGAACAAGACACCTGCCCTACAGGAAATACTAAAGGGAGCACTACAGGGTGATAGAAGACAGGAGTGTGTGGTTTGGAACACAATTTTGGGAGATGGTAGCACAACAATGTAAGTATACTGAACAAAGGTAACTATGAATATGGTTGAGAGAGAAAGATGGGGAGCATGTGAGACACCATAAGAAAGGAGGAAAGATAACGACTGGGACTGTGTAAATTGGTGAAATCTAGAGTATTCAACAATTGTGATAAAATGTACAAATATGTTCCTTTACGAGGGAGAAAAAGCAAATGTCAACCTTGCAAGGTGTTAAAAATGGGGAGGCATTGGGGGAGGGATGCAATCAGCATAAACTAGAGACTGTAACTAATAGAATCATTGTATTATGCTTCCTTTAATGTAACAAAGGTGATATACCAAGGTGAATGCAGATAAGTGGGGGGGATAGGGGAGGCATGTTAGACACTTGACATTGGCGGTATTGTCTGATTCTTTATTCTACTTTGATTTAAGGTTATTTTTCCTTTTGCTGCTTCCTAGCTGTCATTTTTTTTTGTTTCCTCTTTCTTTTGCCTCTCTACCTTCTTTGACTCTCCCTCCTGCCTTGTGGAAGAAATGTAGATGCTCTTGCTTAGTATGAGCAGAATGTTCAATTAGGATGAACTTAAATGTTTGGAAATGAACAGGGGTGTTGGTAGGAAGATGTGAGAATAACTAACAGCGCCGAATGGTGTGTGAATGAGGTGGAAAGGGGAAGCTCAGAGTCATATATGTCACCAGAAGGAAAGTTGGAGGTCAAAAGATGGAAATGTATAAAACTGAATCCTATGGTGGGCAATGTCCATGATCAACTGTACAAATACTAGAAATCACTTCATGAACCAGAAGAAATGTATGACAATATAATTAGAAGTTAATAATAGAGGGGCATATAGGGAAGAACTATATACCTATCACAAACTATATACTACAGTTAGTAGTATTTCAACATTTTTTCATAAACAGTAACAAACGTAGTATATCAATACTAGGAGTCAACAATTGAGGGGGATTGGTTAGGGATAGGGGAGGTTTAGAGTTTCCTTTTCTTTTTTTCTTTTTTCATCTTTCACTTTATTTCTTGTCTGGAGTAATGAAAAGTTTCTAACAATTGAACAAAAATTAAGTGTGATGGTATGAGGGTACCCAGGGGCAAGTGATTGTGCACTTTGGATCTTTGGATAATTGTATGGTATCTGAACAATCTCAATAAAAATGGGGAAAAAAAAAAAAAAGCACTCAAACTGAAATCAAGCTAGATTATGGTAAAGGGAAAAAAAAACATGAAAGGTTTCAAGTTTTATATGTGCTTTGTGCCACTAAAGATAGATCTCTGTTTCATGAAGCAGCTTAAGGACTTCTTAGATATGCAACTTTGGCCCCGGAATCTTCTTTGGAGTAGTGGCTGCTGAGATCTCAATTGAGTATGCCAGAAAACAGAATGGACAGTTATTTATCTTTCAATGGCACGCAAGTCAAAAGGGAGATGCCTAAAAACATGACAAAAGGCAGAGGGCAGTGTAAAAAACATACTGTAGAATGAAAAATCTGATCCTTTGGTTCAGAGATATTTAGAAACAGGAAAGTTTACTATATTATTTTAAATTATTTGCTATTTTGTGCTATAATGCAATCCAACATTGTTTATGGACTGTGAAATGAAGATCCTCTCAGATCTTAAGGATATTAGTAATAAACTTTGGTAGATTTTACAGACAGAATGACATTTTAGTTCAGTATTATTGAAAGTGAAGGATTAAGCAGAACAAGAAAGATGGAAATTAGGAAACCAAAAGCAAATATAGGGTATTAAATATATAATAATGGGAGATTAGGGTGAAAAGACAGGGTTAATCCGTGGCCTTAAGCTGGTAAGACCGCATTACTGAAGAAATAGAGAGCCGTCCCAATCTTTATTATATTAAATATTATATTAAATATTGCAAATCTTTATTATATTAAGAAAATCCCTGCAGCACAAGGTTGGCTGTTGCTGTCCGTACACACTCTTGCTTATTGGAAAATTTCCCTGTTTTTCTCTAGTGATGTTTCTGTTTTGTCTTGCCTTCAAGTTTTGTCCTCCATGAGAGCTTTATTCATAATCCCCATGTACCAAAGAATTCACAGTAGTAATGTTATAATTCTGTCTCTTTCATTTATCTCTGAACACGGACTTTAGGTCCAGATCTCTGTCACATTTAACTGAAATCCATTGTGCCTGACATAATCCTGGCAAACAGGTAGCACTTACTGATTATTTACTGTAAATTATTTAGTGTGACATCAATGCAGTGTAAATCCAAATCATATCTAAAGCTAAGAATTGTTTAAGTGGATTCCTTTGCTATTGAATCTGTGAAACAATTTATCATTTTAAAAATCATTGAGTTAAATTAGGTAACACTCTAAATTTCTAATATGAGCTTTTCTTTGTTATGTTGTATCTCTGCATAATTTTTAAAGATGTTGGAATGGATGTCTGCCTGAATTGATGAATTAAGATGGCAGGTGGGTGTGTGAAAATGCAAAGCAAAACCACTCTTTTGTAGCAATGGAAACCAGTTTAACGTAAGTAGAGAAAGTAAACCAATGAAGCAATAAAATTTACTGTCTTTTAATCCCTCAAGCTGCAAAGATTTTTAACGCGCTCACTTAATTTTTCAGGACTTTTTACAACACTCTTCCAAAAGCATCCTAGCAAATTCTTCTGTATGACCAGCCATGGTGAAACAACCCATGTAATATGTTCTTCAATTTTATCCAAAATTTAGAGAGGTCTAAGAAGGGCAAGTACACTGTTCTAAGAGGAATGATTTAAAATTGAGAATAATAATCAGTGAGTCTCAAAAATTCTCAAAAGTTGTTCTGTAATGTTCATGCAAATTAAAGAGTGTGCCAAATTCAATCTCATTGTTAATATAGATCACATTTCAGTTCATTACTGTTGTCACTTACACAATAAGCATTGTAGGTGCAACCTCATTCTATATGAAAACTCAGTGTACTGGGATTATTTCTCATAGCCTATATGTGACAAACAAAATGTCTTCATTATATATCATTTATTTGTGTATTTTTTTTTGTTTTGATCACCATCTGTTAAGAATAAGCAAGGTATCATACAGAAATGTTTAGATGACATTAAAGTAAGAATAACTATAGCAAAATATTTCTTGCCTCCAATCCCACAATTAGTTATTAATGATGAGTTCATTGGCATCCCTCGAAGAGTTTTACAGTGCAGACAGAATTTTCAAAAGGGATTTCTATCATCATGCTAGATTTTTCTTACACTTTGGTAACTAGTTTAGAAAGAAAAGTAGAATCTCTTACTCAATGCGTCACTTTAAAACTGATCCCATAACTGAATGTCATATTGCAGGAGCCAGAAGTCAAAGAAAACGGAAAGCATTAGGTTTTTCATCCTTTCCATAAGGGTCATCTTGACTCCTAGTCCAGCTATGGACTAAGAAGGTGGAGTTGGAAGTCTCCCCATGGTATTTCTCCATTGTACTACCCATAGTGAACTTTAGGGTGTATACAAAAGGGATTGCACAAATTCTCTCAATGGTGTTCCTGGAATGTCCTTGTTATTTTTCAATTGTTTTCCCAGGTCTATCTTCCTCCCTTCTTTGCTCTGGTGTTTTGTCTCAGCTGGCTTACATTTGTAAACTGTATTAACTGAACTCTTTTGCTATCTGGTTCTTGTGGGGATTTAGCCAATGTTAATACAATGATATTTCATCATTGTTCCTTTCCTGGCTCAAGACCTTGTTTTAGGCAATTACTCTTCTTCTATTTCTTGCCGTTTAGTCCCTCCTCCACAGTTCCAGTTGTCACTAATCTCTGGGAATACTACTTCTTCCCCTCATCTCTTAGCCTAATAGTAATGTCTCTCCCAGTTGCTCATCTCTGGGTGTTGTACCATTTCTTCCTGTTCCCTCAACACTGTCAGGAACTGTATAAGTATTCCCTTAATTACCATCTCCCTGTTTGGACCATCAGGAGTGAATTTGTTATCTGCAAAGAATCTGACTTGTTCTGTTTTGTTATTTAGCATGGTTTGAGAAAGAAATCCCTATAATTAGAGTCTGAGATTGCTCCCATATTTGACTCACTCAGGGGTGCCTTCTTTACTGAGGAAAATCAGACACTAGTCATCTGTTTAGTCCAGTGGTATCATAATTTCCTCAAATTATCTTTGATTACAAAGTGTTATAAAATATTGAGAGGGCTAGTTATGGGAGCTTTATATGATTATTTTGGTTCCAGTGGAAGTCAAGAAGAGATGACTGGCTGCTAAGCTGGAACACACAAAAGTATAAATGGAAAGATTATCTTAGAGCCATCAACTCACAACTCAGAGAGAGTAATAAAATCTCTATTGAACTTGTAAAATATCTCTTACAACATATAGCTGAAGGAAAATCATAACTAAGATTAGACTTCAATTCTATTTGTGGTGGTGAATCATAATGTCTGTTCAGTGCATAAGTTCACAGATTTCACTTAGCTTATATTATGGTGCTGATGGAAATGAATGGAGACATAAGACTTGGGAAAGTTCAATTAGGCAATCACAGACATCGCAGAAAACCTTAAACTCCTTCAGCTTCCTTTATGAAGAGGAGCAGACCCTCCTTTCCTATCTGAAGAAACTAGCTTGATCTATGCAAATACCTTTTAACGTCTTTTGAAATGATAGCCCATCAATGGAAGAAAAATTTCAAAATCTGCCTAGAGAGAAGCAAGCTTATACAGAAAAGAAAGGCATGACTTTATCAGTCAGCTGTTGGATATTTAAAACCTGGACTCCATTGTTAATAAAATTGAAATGTCAGACCTCTTGATATGCTATGTGGGAAGGAATCTACAGGTCAGAAATATGGTCAAAACCATCCACAAAGCAAAGTTGTAATCAATGTTTTAACTAATCAGGTGACCATGCCATTGACCATTCACATTCTCTTTTAGGGTGAAATATATGGACAGCCTGCTATTGTATTTTTTCATCTTTTATTAATATAGAGAAAATATATATCCTATATATTATGAAATGTATATTCTGTTTATCATATATGTATGTGTGTATTTTGTTCATCACTACAACCTGTAGTTAAGAAAGAAATGATTTCATCTGGGAGCATGGCTATGATTTACTTGGATTAAAATCTGTTTGTTCTTGAGCATTTTGTTCTCCACTGCAGCAGAACTTCATCAAAGCAGTTACCATCTTTTATGGGTAATTGATCTAAAATACCAAAATTAAACTAGGTTGCTGCCACTATATGAGTATAGACAAACTATCTCTAGCATACAGTAAATTACAAATGCACCTATTAATAGTCTGTTGCTCAATAATTAAGATAAAAAGTGTGGCAAAAAAAAAAAATGACGTATCATCAGATGGATTTTGAATGAATAAATTGGATTATTCTGCCACTTAGAGAACTCCGAACAGTGGAGTTGCTGCCAGAGTTTAAAGAGCAAATAGAACGTTGATAGAATAAATATGTAAAATTATCAACTCAGCCCCCTGACTAACTCTAGAGACCAGGACTGTAAGAACTGAAAAATTGCTGTGTCTTATGGACCTTGGTATTTGGTTTGTAGCAATGAGAGTTTCTTTATCTGAACAGCTACATGAGTGACACAAAGACAAGTCTATTCTCAGCCTTTTTCTATTCTGGTTTATGCTACAGGACACTGACTAATGAAGATTGTATCACCCAAGACTTTTCACTACCTGCTTTGGTGAGATTCGGTCAAAGAAGAGAACTATAAATCAGCAGCACAAGAAGATATCAGGTAATATATTACTTGCTCCCTCTCTGCTTTGACCTTATATCTGTGGCAGTACCTGTGTCCCTATGAGCCTATCACCTGCCATGTGACACTTCCACATTTCAAGTTCTTATTGGACTCTAAGAGTCTTATTTAGTCTCCTTGTCTTTTTTGCACTGGGACTGCCAGACAATTTGTTCTCTTGGCAACTCATCATTCCTTGTTTATTCCTTTGCTATGCAATTTCTAGAAGTAGTCACATCCTAAAACTCTCCTCAGTTGAATAATCTTGGGTAATATTGTTTCCATGCAAGTCCACAAGTGATACGTAGACATTCTTTTCCCTAGCTGTGGGATTTCACTCAGTACTATAGAAAAACGTACTGAATTATAGATTGTTGACATCTAATCTTATATTTTTAGACCAGAATTATCCCCTGAGTTCTAGGCATGCTATTTCTGCATAGAGTTCAAGTAAATATCTAAAATTTAATACATGGCAAAGAG
Organism: Choloepus didactylus; assembly: GCF_015220235.1. Classification (NCBI taxonomy): domain Eukaryota; kingdom Metazoa; phylum Chordata; class Mammalia; order Pilosa; family Megalonychidae; genus Choloepus; species Choloepus didactylus. Next base: position 73,941,561 of record NC_051309.1, read on the forward strand.
AGCTCTTAATATGCTCTATGGTACATTATTAATTGTGTGGTATGTACAGAATGTACCACAAGGACAACATGAGTTTGATTCCAATTGATTTCAAAATGCAATGGGCCTTGAAAGGAAAGGAGAGGAGTAGCTGTTGAGTGGCACTTATCTTGTGTGCAATAGGTGGTCAGCCTCAGAAACCAAAAGAGGTGTCTGAGTGTATGCAGGGCTCAGCTCAAATTTATGGCTGAATTCTAACTACAGTGAATAGGCTGAGCTGAAAGCTAACATAAACAGCTCTTCTCAAAGTACAATAAAACTAATTCAAAATACAATAAAATTAATTTTAGAACCATATCAATAGGAATCACTTTATTTTTAATTTAACAAACTTTTCCAGCATTCACAAAAACTTGCAGAAGTTATTTGCATTTTCAGTGACATATACAATCAAGAAGAAATATATTTTCCATCATAAAGTTATTTTTATATGGGCAGTAATTTCCAAATATATCATATTAAAATGTATAGCTATTTCAGAGTTTTCGGTAAGCCATTTAGAGGTCACTTATGTCTTTAAAACTGTATAAAATTCTAAAATTAAAACTTTAGGTCATTAAGATCATACAAGGGTAAGCAATTGCAAACTTTAGTAGATATGTTAAATTAATGACAATCTGAATAAATATAAATATTTCCCTTAGTTTAGAGCTTTACATTTATAAATTATACCATTTTCTCAGTCAAGCAGGTCATCCAACATCTTATATCCTAAGCAAAACAGATGATTAATTGATGAATTTATTCTTGTAAATAAAGGGACTGGAAAACAATATAATGATCTCATTTTCAGAGTAAATATTTCTTCCTTTCTCACAGAAAAACTATACTTTTGATTACATATATGGTGATAAGAGAGATTATGAATAGTAGTGATTTTTAAATCTAATGTCAACACTTAACTCTAAGTTTTTCAATTGTATTGTTGATTAAAAGATTCAAAAAATCAGTAAAATATTTTTATATGTTTTTATAGTTTTTTCTCCCAAAATGATATGTTCACCTTTAAAAAAATTGATAATATTCTATCCTTGAGAAAAATTAATGACATTCATTCCCTCTATTGTTTGAAAGCAGTGCCAAGAACTGTCCATTGCATACAGAGGGCAGACGAGAACATTTGTTGTCTATAGGCAGAAACTTAGGCCATGATATTCGAGAAGAGCTTTATTGAAATATCAAGAATCTTTCCTAGTGTGATGCCCTGTCACATTGATTATCAATCTATACTCTAATCCCAGTAGAATGTGGCAAGCAGAAAGGCTTGTTTTAATTGAAAAAAATTATTAATTTTCTCATAGCAAACTAAAGTTCTATGATGTGTCCCTGATTTGGGTGGTGTAAGAGAACTTGTGAATTTTACTCTTCTGAGTTCCCTGCATCCACTGAATTTAGCTCACAGGTTGTGCCCCCTAATGGTCAGCATATTGCTAGTTGGTATATCACTTAAGGTTAAAAAATGAAGATATTGATTTTAGAACATATTAGATGTTCTAATAGAATATATTATCATTATTAGTACCCCTGTGTCAAGACAGTGGAAAGAAGATGGTAAAGTATCCTGGAAAAGACAAAGGAAGAATGGGACACACTCACTACTTAATGTCAAGGTCTTGGCCTTGCCACTAGGCTAAAGTAGTGGAACAGGAATTGGAAAAGAAGGAGGCAAAAAGTTCTCAATAAGCTTGTTGTGACTAGAATAAGTAGGTTTGCTCCACTTAGGCATCTGCTGAAATGGAAGGATCTAGTCCCTCTTTCTCTTCTTTCCATTTTTACCAAATTTTTGATAAGAGAACACACAGCATTTTGTGACCAAGAATATAGCAGTTGCCACACAGGCCAGCAGGAACCCAATGACATCCAGAGAGTGGTACTGGAACCAGGTGAGGTCGTGCGCAGCTGGCCTGAGGTGCTTCGCTCCTTTGTGGCGCATAACAAACTCGATCCAGAAGACTGCTCGGTCCAGGGGCTTCACAGGCTGGTCATGGTGGATCCTTGATAACCTCATAGCATTCTCTTTATAACTGGAAGGCAAATACACACAGAGAAATGAAGGTCTTTTTTTTTCCATTAAAGTTATGTATGTGGTATATGTTATAGAAGTTATTAAAGACATAGGCTACAGAAATATTGAGAAAAAGATTAGTTCTTGCTCTCATGTGTACTTTGCTTGTTGCATTGGTTTTTACCTCATGCAAAGGGGGAGAAGGGGAAGAAATATATTCTTAACAGAGTGTAGGAAGTTGCAGGCAGAAAAAAATGGAATAAGTTGTTTTAGAATGTGTAGCCTAATTTTTTGAAAAAGAACTTGTGACAGTTTTCCAACACCAGAATGGTTACAGACTCAAGAGTGTGAAGAAAGATCAATTAAAAAGTCGATAATCATACCCTGTAATGTCTGGCTAGTTGATGACGGCTGGCAAAAGAAATCGCCCATCAATATTAGTGAGTCATTTTCTCAGTCTCTGAGATTCTGGCTCTGAGATAGTACTTCATTTGTATTCAAAGGATACTTGTGATTGAAAGGATAGTTTGCCTCTTTTGACTGTGCTAACATAGGATGCAGATAAAAATCTAATTTAAGAGGATGCATATCTGAGTGCATGGATTTTGAGTTTTGAAATTAAGTAGACATGTCTTGCTAGAATGAGGTCCTCTAATAACAATGGGGAATCACAGGAGCAATAGTGATACAGTTAATATCACTAACGGTTTCTCAACATTGGGCAGATGTCTGTGTATTTGAAAGGCAAGCCACACTTTCTCTTGAAGTTTTTTGGTAACTGACCCAAAATTAGTAGGTTCTACTCTGGTTTGGGTGGGAAGTAAAAGTTCTACCCTAAAGACATGAAGAATAGGGAAGAGAAGTGTTTCCCTATTAGAGTGTGTAAGATTCCTATTTGGAATGATGGAAGTGCTTTGGTAATGGATGGTGGTGATGGCAGCACAACATTTTGAATATAGTTAACAGCACTGAAATATGCATCTGAATGTGATTAAAAGGGGAAATGTTAGATTGTATATATAGTAATTGAATAAAAAATATTTAAAAATCCATGTATCTACACTGCACAGTGAACTCTAAGTTAAATCATGGACTATAGTAGTTAATAGTACAGTTATTAAAATATGCTATCATCAGTTGTAATAAATGCTCCAACCAATGCAAGGTGTGAATAATAGGGTGGTACATGGGAGTCCTGTATTTTATGCATGATTGTTCTGTAAATCCACAACTTCTCTAATAAAGAAAAATAAATTAATAAAGAGCATTCTATAGAATAAAGTGAAGTGAAAAAGATCACACAACTTACAGTGCTAATGTTTTATAAAATAAATAAAGCCATCAGCATCTAACAATGCAAGGAATAGAAATAGCTTAATATATTAGAGATCGATACCAACATTTCTAAGAAACAAAAGATCATAGTAAGACTTAAGACTTTTCCAACTCTTTAATTAATGATTTCTAAAGTTATGACATATATCTATATAGTAATATGTGTCAAATGAGTGGAATGCAGGGTGAGAGAAATGAACAAACAGGACTGACTCTTCATGATGAATCCAAGTCAAGTGTTAGGGAAGTCTGCCTTGTTGGAAAGAATGCAATGACTCCTTGACCTCATAAGGGCATTTAACAGATGTTTTTTCTGGTTCCACTCATAAAAGCTTCACAAAATTCCAGCTGAGCTCACCTTCTCCCCTACCTCTTGAATTTCAGCATTCTGAAAGTATATGGAATATTATATAATCCCTTCAACTTTTGACTTTGAATAAAAATAATTGATTGTGAGATAATGTGGAAAGAAGTTTAAATATAATGCACCCCTCAGAGAAACTACTTAGAGAGCAAGATAAAAAAGCAGCCTGGAAGCCACATCCACATTAGCACAGGAAAAAAAAAAATAATAATGACAGATAAAGAATGCAGTTAGCTATAATATATCACCGAAAAGAAGAGAAAAATTGAAGTATAATATGTATGTATGGTTAATAAAATAAGAAATGAAAAATCCTTTTATAAAATAAATAGGAGATGGTAAAGGAGAACTGGTGAGCTATTGAAATAAATGAGTAAAAATAACACTTTGCAGATTTAAAAGAGAAATTAGAAAGAGCAAGCCCTGCTCATAGTGGGAAAAAAGTCAATTTATTAAATTTGAGGAATTATTTGACACAATTGCAGTGAATTAGGAAGAGTAGAAACTGATTAGAGTAATTAAAGATATAATAATAGTGTGGCAACCCATGGCCTGAGCAAAACAGGCCTGCAGATCTTTGGTGCATGGCAGTCTGTGTGACCTAGGCAGCTAAATGTTTAACCTATTGTCTTCCTAAGCCAGTAAAGAGAAAAAGGGTCAACTGACCCTTAAAATGTAACTTTATAGGAAGCAGGCAGGAAGTGAGAGGCTCTTAATGTCACAAAAAGAGCAATTGTTCAAGTGTTATTCTAATCCTTCCTATACCACGCCTCAGGTCAGAGTGACCTGTTCCTGCATCCATGCTCCCCCCACCCTTAGGAATGTCTTTGTCTTAAACCCTTATAAAAGGCTTTCTGTCCTCTTTGCATCATGCTGTCACTTCCTTGCGAATGTGATGCCCACCTGACCTGAGAGAGCTGTCATGATCTCTTCACAACTTGTCCCTGAGAGAGCCGTCATGATCTCTCCACGACTTCTCACCCTGTAAGTAAGCCCTGAATAAAAGTTCATGTATTAATGCTCATTGTCTTCTTTGGCCTTTGGACTGGCATGGCCCTCTTGGGCTGTGACAAATAGAGAAGTAAAACAAACCAAAATATCTCAAAGGGTAAACTGAAGCCTGAGGATCCCAATGTAGAGATAAAAAAAAAATGGGAGAAAAAGGACATTCTTATACATAACAACTAAAAATAAGTACTGGAAAGAAAAGCTAAATTTTTATCCTGGATTTATAGTATTGTAAGGATATACTATAAACAAGGGGGAAATAAATAAAATAATTGATATAAGAACATATCATAATTAATATTCTGAATTAAAGAACAAAGATACTTTCCATCTGAAAAAAAAAAAACTTTTAAAAAATAAAACAACCAGACAGTCCTCAGAAATTCTACCACAACATTGCAAGCCAGAAGTCTATAAGCATTATTAAACTTTAGATATATATATTTATACTCAAGTTTTTCTCTAAAATATTTCACTAAAATAGCTAATATGGTATATTTACTAAGTACTGAAGGAAAGAAAGTGAGACCTAAGTGCATCATACTCAGACAGTGGTCATTTCCACATAAAGGCAATGAGCAAAAATTGTTAAACATCATCACAGGAGTTTAATACTCATGAATCTTTATTGAAAAAAATTGAATATACTATAATCAGCCAAGAAATTAATCCAAAAACACTTTGGAATAAAAGAATCTCTGCTTGAAAAGACTGATGGTGAACATGGAATCCCTTCAAATATAGAAAAAAAAAGACTTTAGAAAGGTGAAGATAATAAATTTTTTAATATTGATAAAAGTATCATATACGTAATAAAAATTGGGAATATTACTTCTACAGCAGCAATTTAAATGATAAAGACTAAATTTAAAACATATAGGAAAGAATAGTGAACCAAAACTTTGTATATGTGTGTATATGTGTGTGTGTGTGGGTGTGTGTGTGTGGGTGGGTGTATACACATATACCATATTAGCTATTTTAGTGAAATATTTCAGAGAAAAAAATGAGTATAAATATATATGTCTAAAGTTTAATAAGGCTTATAGTTTCATTTCAAACTATTTCAACTAAATTAAAATATACTAAAATTTTATTTTAGAAATCCACACATAGTGCCAATAATATTTATAAAATTATTAACTACTCAGCATCTCTCTTCTCTGTGTGTATGCATATACTGATTAATGGTATACACTGAGTGTTGTTGATAATATCTGAATATTAAGATTGGATGAATTATCACCCTTATTTCTGTCCTTACTGAATGGCTTATAATTTGTAACTGTGTGTTTGTGTATACATACATATATATATAATGTTTACAAAACTAAGAAGGTCATCCAGAAAAAAACTATGAGAATTTATATATCTATTAAGTTTGAAAAATATTTTGATATTCTATTTGAAGTCATCATGTTTTATTTCAATTTCAGTAAAGCACTTAATCAGTTTGGGAAAGTTATTTTTATAATTGTCATGTTTTGGTGGTTATTTGGAAAAAAACAATTCAAAAGACATGACATTGGACATTTTCTATTCTGATGGATATCACACCCATGGTGACCCTTTAGAAAGCAGTAGCACTTACGAGGGTTCGTTAATGACTGTTCTCAAAGCTCTGAGCAAATCTTCACTTGTCATTGTGTTCATGTTCACGTCCACAGCTGCTCCTTTGGCCTTCATGTGTGCGATGTTATCAGGCTGATCAGCAAACATGGGAACTCCCACCATAGGGACCCCATGATAAATAGCTTCATAGATCCCATTCGTTCCACCATGAGTGATAAAAGCTTTTGTTTTGGGGTGACCTGGTTTAGGGGGGTGGGTGAGAAGTAGTGGAAAATTTCTTTACAGTATGTTAGCACAATTTCAGAGACAGATGGGGGGAAAGCAGGATTAATCATTCAGGACGGAAGCATTTTCTATACAAGCTAAGCACATGGAGCATTCCTAGCAAAGAAAATTGCAACCTGACGAATGGTTGAATTGACATGCTTTGCATTCTCTGGGAGGGCATTACTGGAGAGATGCTATCTGAACTGATCCTAAATTTAAAGAGTAATGAGAGTTTGTACTGAAGATAGTCTTAAGTCAACCATTACAAGCATGATTCTATAAAATTAGTGACAATTATTTAATTATGTCTGCATTAAAACATGAAGCAAAACGTGAAATTTAACAAGTATTAGTTGTGTCTTGAATTTCTTGACTGCTAAACAGTTACTCAACTTGTCCCTCTTGCAACTCTGTAGCTTCTCCTTCCCACAGCCTTACCAAGAAGATCATTCTGGGGTATCCAGTCATAGAGTCGAGTATTGGCTCCTAATGTAGCTGGTTCTTTGCCTTTGTATCTCCATAAAACCTGTGGGAGAAAACGCAATTATTTCACAAGTAAGAACACAGAATGATGTCTCTAAAACTACAGAATTGTTTGGAAATCACATATCCTATCCTTCTTAAGCTGATGCAAGGTATATAAGAGGAAATTTGCAAATGATGCAAGTAGAAATCTTTAAAACACCCTTTTTGTACAGGCTTGTACAAATAGTCTATTAATTATAATATTATCATTTTGATAGTTGCCACTTAAGAGATTTGGGTAAGGAGATTGTAAGAGAAAAGTCAGAAAAGAAACATTTAATCAATCAAAGTTGGGAGTTAAAATCTTTGACTGACAATATAACTTCTGTGTAAATTTAAGTCACTTGGACATTCTAACTCTCCTGTTTCAAATTTAATGTTTTTCATAAATATAATTTGCTGTAGATTTTGTGAGTTTCTTGTTGGATGATTGGCTTCCTTTTGTCCTCCCTTCTTTATTTTCTCTTTTCCTTCCTTCCTTCCTTCCTTTCTTTTTCCTTCCTTTTCTTCCTTCCTTCTTTCATTCTTTTTTAATGTTTAAAATTTTTCTTCAGATTAAATGAGAGAACAGGTTTGCTTATAGTCCATTGTTCAATGAAGTAGCTCATTAGGATTTGAACCTTTTATATATATTTGTCTGTAAGACAAATTTTAGATAAAATAATAAAGGGTGGCATAAATGTTCCATACCATTTAACTAAGAAGTTTAAAAACAAAAATCCAAGTTTTAACATATTCAATTAACTTACTTACTTTCATGGAATTTTATGGACTTAAACAAAATATAGAAATACTTGGATATTTCATGAATAGGAGTACGTATAGAGTTGAAATGTAGTGACAACAAAGTTAAAATTAATTCAGTATCATAAATTAGAATATGCACATTGCTAACAATACTCTTAGGAATTTCAGTTATTTTTAAACTGCAGAAAATTCTATGTAGATGATTAAATGAATATAGGCTTCTATTTCTAACCCAACTATGCTTGGGTAGAGTCCTAAGTACACCTACAGACATGGAATATATTCTTGACTATAATTCCTCTCCATTCCTTGTCATTTCAGCCTTCCCCTTTTGGGATTTTGGAGCTAAAACACTTCAGAACTTTGGGGTAATAGTCCGAGCAGGACTTAAACTTTTAAATAGCAAAAGGTCAATGAGGAGAGCTTATGCTTCCATTTCAATTTCATTAAAAGCAAATGACTACAGAGAGATATTTCTACAGTAATGCAAGGTTGAATAGAAAAATGATCAAACGTAAATAAACTATTTTAATGTTTTATTACTTTTTCCTTAATGCTACGGCAGTTATACTAATTCTACAAGTTTTCAATTTCATCTTGAAGGAGACCTAGTAGCCACATTCTTTTGCAATTGATAAAGTAGGTGCAGATGGGATAAGAGGTTGTACTGACCTTCTGTGGAATCTGGCTAAGGGCTAACGCGATGAGATTGGCCTTTTCTTCTGTGAGGTTTTTGACCATTGACCCCAGAGAAAACACCACAATGCCATCTTCACCTGAGCTCTGGACAAATTCTTCCATTTCCTGCAAAAAAAAAAAAAAAAAAAAAAAAAAAAAAAAAAAAAAATTTGTTGTATGGTGAAGATACAATATCTCAGGTAAAAAAGAAAAGTTTGCCTACATTTCTTAATTTTGAATATTCAGGCACAGTGTAAAAGTGATTGTTAGACTGACTTTGTATATAACAAGAAATAGTTAATCAGTTTAGGAGAAAATATTTGTCTGAAACCTGTAGTTTAATATATAATCAGTGATTTCTAGGTAAGGCATTAAATCAAACATATAAAAAGAATAAATGGTAAGGTGTCAGTTCTTTTCTTAATTGATGGACACTATTATTCCCAGATTTAATTTTACCAAACAACTGAGTAGTTTGCAAACTTGTAAAAGTATTCCTTGGAAGGAAGAGTCCTGAATTAGGCTTCTGTAATTAATAGCAAGCTAGTTTTCATCCAATAAGTTATTATTGATCTAACTTCCTTTTAGACAAGGATTTCAGGAAATTTCCCTATATTTATACCTTCCCTGCTAAATTGTGCTAAGAAAATCTTTGCCAGAAATTGGATATTTAGCAACATAATTTAAAAGGAGATATCATGATTAAAGTGCTGCTATAATCATAAATCACATTCATGAGATAGTGCTTCTCTGTCATCTCCCCAAAGACATGGTAATTGAATGAAATACACACAATATACTTGCATGTGTGCACACATATATATAAAAACACGCACACATACGACTTTGATTTGGGGTCTTTATTTGACTCTCTCTCATTGTTGTATTTTTTTTTTTACTCTGCATATCCAATGACTGAGATAATTCATTCAGAAGAGTTATAAACCATAATTGGTAGTCATATTGCCCAAACTTATGTATCAATAGGTAAGTTGAATTTGGAAGGGAACAATTTTCTCCTTCTTGTGTCACTTATCTGAGATGTTTTGCTGAAGTCATGAGATTTTATGTGGTGTTTTTGTCTGTGGGGGGAAGGAGGTGGGTGGGTGGAGAATGGAGATGGAAGGACAAGCATGGTAGTATGTAATGAAAGATTATCTAGCGAGCTATGGATAATAATGTCACATCTCCTTCTCTATCCTAGTTAGAAATTGGTTCATGATCTCCTACAATACCAACTCTCAATAGAGCTTCATTTGCAGCTATAACTTCACTAGTAAGAAAAGTTAATTCAGAATCCTGAAATGAAATTTAATATGTCAATACACCTATGATCATAAAAAGAAATCAAGACCTCTCCTGGGAACAGCATTTACCCTGATACATTCCTAAAGTTGTTTGGCTCATTTTCCCACAACTCAAGTAAATGTAATTTTCACTCTCTATTTAAAAGTTAAATACAGCCTCTTGTGCTTCTCTATTACTCTCTTTTGAGCTTCAATACTGTTACCTTCCAACATTCCTGGCACTCTACATTTATGCTTTGGTATATGATACAAAATTTTCTTTTTCACTACAAAAAAGTTGCACTGATAAAGAACCAATCCTACATTTGAGTCTCTCATTTCTGTGAATTTTACTTTATGCTGATGAATCTCAATGTATTTCTATTGCTGTCTGCTGAGACTGATATCTTGTACTACCCAAATGATTCCTAGAAAACTCCACCTGAGTATCCCATTGTCTCCTCATAGTGATTACGTCCATATTTGAAGTCTTCATTTCTCATCTCAAAGAAGTTTTTCTTCTAAGTGTTTCAAAACTCAGTAAAACTTGCCAGTATCAAAATAAACCTCCACAATGGAAAACCAGGAGTCCCCCTTGAATCCATCTTTTTTTTTCAATATTTACTTTTTCATACACATCAAAGATTCTGGAGTTTATCACAAAGTTCTTATGAAAGCCACTTTACCTTTTGCTTATCAAAGTAAATACCCTTGTTTAGATTTCCATCATGCTTGTTAGGATTAATAAGTAGCCTTCTCAGTGATCTAAGAGACTCCAGATTCTCTCCCCACCAATCCACTATATAAATGATAGCCAAAATGCCATTTTTAAAGTGTGACTTCAATCATGTCATTCTTCTGCTTAAAATTTCAATATAAAGTCCCAAAGACTTAATATTATTCATTAGGACACCCATGACTTAGGAAATAGATCTGGAGTAGTAAATCGAATATATCTAGCATATGTGGCTTTTATTGAGGTTGTTATCTTTAAAGGAAATCAGGACCAGGTATCATGTCGTAAGATATGTAAAATCCTACAATTTAATAGACCTACCTTAGGTAAAGGTTTGGCAGGCTTACAGTGCAATCCTCCAACAAATTCAAAATTAGGTAAGTATGGACGAGGAAATTCAAAGTCCCAATATGTTCGCATTAGCCAAATTTCAGCTTTCCCCATAGTCTCACATAATGTAGTGGGTCTTCCTGGAGGAAAAGAAGAAAGGTAGGTGGAGGGAATTAGCATATATATATTTAACGGGAAAACTGTGCCATTAATTTTCCAAAAATCTATGAAAAGAAAAATAGATTTATGCCCTCCAGAATAGTTATGAGTTCTAGAAGTTAAAAGGAAAGGAGTACTAAAGTAATAGAAAGGAAGGAAGGGAGGAAGGGAGGAAGGGAAGAAGGAAGGAAGGAAGGAAGGAAGGAAGGAAGAAAAGGGAGGACGGAGAGAGGGAGAGAGGAAGGAAGGAAGGAAAAGAAGGAAGGAGAGGGAAGAGTGGAGCATGGTAAGAGAGGAGACAGGGAGAGAGGAAGTTTGGGTAGAGAAAGAATAGTTATACATAAGTATAGTGTCACCACAATAAATTCCTCCAAAAATTAACCACAACACCAAACGATTTATTACTCATTATTTCTCTCCTATTAAATTACAGAGGATAGGTTGGCCATACCATATCTATAACAACTCTTTCTTTCCATGGCTTTCCAGTCTCTAATCAGGAATGTATTCCTGCCTATAGCTTGTTACAGACTCCAGTTCACTCATATAGGTCAGTGATCCAACCAATATTGGTCTATCTTATCCTCCTAAGTCAAATCCCATTTCTCTTGATGAACCTCCATTTTCTTAGTAAGCAGTTCTCAAAAAATTCACACCCATGGCCACCTCCTTTGGGGATGTAATGTATACACATGCATATCATATTTACTTTAGTTTTGCCTTTATGATTTTTTTTATGGGAGACCAATTCTGTACATTAATCTTGGGATTTTGTTAAAAAAAAAAAAAAAAAAAAAAAAACTATTTGCAAATGTCCAGGCAAACCATTTCAATAAACAGAAACATGTTTTTCAACTGAACTAAAAAAAAAAAAAAAAAAAAACTCAGGGGTCTTAAAAACTCTAGATAGATCACCCCTTTTAGAGTCTTCAGGTTTTATTGTTTGAAGTTATGTGTAAGGTTGTATAACCAATGCCTTAATTTGGTAACGAAGATGCTTTGCCCAAGGAAACTAAGCTTGAAATTGTCAGACATTGGATGAGAATCCCACCTCCCAGTTTCAGGGTCAATGTGTTTTTTGTCCTCTAGATGTCTTCATCCCTGTATCTGACATTCTGTCTTGAGATCAAACCCCTAGTTGATCTTGATATGCATGATGATTAGACTGCGTTTTAAGAAAGACTGGGCTTCAAGTATTTTCAAAAGTTCTATATTTAAAGCAGCAATTCACAATATCAAATATACAGAGGTTCAAAAAAGAGAAAAGAAACTGAACACAATATAATAATTATTTATAAGTATTTCATAAGACATTTGAAAAGGGACACATGAGTAATTATGGAACAAAACTACTTAATTAAAATTGATCAGAAAACCTTTTCCCATAATTATATTATTCATGTAAAATTTAATTATGAAAGCAATAGATAATTATATAAATAATATATAATTTATCAATAGGTAATTAAATTTGAGTTCTCACATAAATAATGAATCTATTGGGTGAAACTATTGCTTTAAACATATCTTCTGAGTCAAAAGAGATGGCTTTTAATTGAAAAAAAAAAAAAGCCTTTAATGCAGCCTTAATGCATGGCCAAATGGATGAGGCAGTGAGTGATAATGACCCCTCTTAAAAGTAAGCCATGTCATCTTGTTGGATACAGAGAGATATAATCTTGGGGTCTCTAGATTGATAAGATCTTGCCAAAGGCATGTAATGAGACTAATATGTACAATTTCTGGTTTACATCTTTCAAAAGGGATGGTGGTGTTCTTCTTGCAGGGTAGAATACAGGTGTCCTTGCCCAGTTATATATAACTATATGGAACAGGAAAGTGTCAAGAATAATCAGTAGTTGCTTCAGAAAAGAGATTCCAGAAAGGTGGGTAATTTCCTATTAGAAAATGAGAATTTATGAAAAGAAATAGTTAAGTTACTGAATAAATGCAAATCCACACATATAATGAAATTTCTAAATTACAAAACAAGTATTTATAGGTAAATAGGAAAAGGACTCTTCAATAAATAGTAATTGGAGAATTCCTTATCCCAGCATAAAGGAAAGAAGGAAGAAGGGGAGAAAGGCAAAGATGTAGGAAAGAAGGAAGACAGGAAAGGGCGGGAAGAAAACAGAAAAGAAAAGAAATTGTCCCTACCCTACAATTAAAAAAAAAAAATTCAAGTACAATAAAATCTTCAAATTCAAAGCAAAACCATAGCTTTTTGAGGACAATATAAAAAGAATTCTTTATGATTGGAGTTAGGAAAGGATTTCTTTAGGAACATAAAGGAAAAACCAAAAGGGAAATGATATATTAATTCAACAAAATTACATTTAAAATTGCATTTCAACTTGTGATATCAGAGAGTGAGAAGACATCATAAACTGGGAGCAAGTATCTGTAATACATAAAACAAAGAATTATCTTAAATATATAAAGATTTATATAACTCTTACATTTTATACATTCTTTGAAGGTATAATATTTTTCAAAATCTGAAATGTATAACATTTAAAAGATGTTTAAAATATTTTAAGTGTGTATCAATTTTTTAAACATTCAAAAGTTAACTGACAGATTGGAAAAAATATTTGTAATGCACATCAAGAAAAAAGGCTTATATTCCTTAAAATGCCAGAGTAATTATAGTTCAATAGGATAAACAGCCCAACAGAAACCTGAACAAATGAATCCCACCCTTCATAAAGGTCTGAGGATAAATCACAAATGGTTCAACAATTTTGGAAGGCAACATGGCGGGGATATACATAAAGGTTCAAGGCAATATTTTATGTAAAAACAGAGTTGGATAAACCAAGCAGCTCCTAGAACCAGACTAGTTCATTGATTTTTTGTATCCATACAAGGGGATATTGAGTCAATAAAAATGATGATGCAGATGTTTAAATGTTAATGCAGAAAGATTTTCAAATCTATACTAGGTTAAAAAAAAGGGGTAGAAATATTTAGTCATTGCTCCTATTAGGTAAGAAATAAAATACATAAATACACTTACCAAGGTTTAATAATTCACAGAACATACCTTGATGTGGAAACATGAAAAGTAAATAGTGCAAACTTACAGGAAAAGGAGATGAAATTATCTTTTCATTTTATATATACCTTTGGTTCATTTTAATTTTTTAACCCTGTATTTTAACTTCCTAGCTAAAACAAATACCATACAATGGGTTGGCTTAACAACAGAAATTTATGCTTCCTTCTCAGGTAGATATCTTCTAGCTGGCCGGTAATCCTTGGGCTTCCTTGGCTTCTCCACCACATGGCAATGCCCTTGGTCCTGTATTCTCCTTTCTCTTCTGGGTTCCAGTGACTTCCAGCTTCTGGCTGCCCCCTGTGGCTCTTTTCTTTCAGTGTCCAATTTCCTTTGCTTAATAGGACTTCAGCCATATTGAATTAAGGCCCACCCTCATTCAGTTAGCGCACACCTTAACTAATAACATCTTCAAAGGTCCTATTTACAAATAGGTTCACACCCACAGGACCAGGTATTGGGATATGAATATGCCTTTCTGGGGGGCTATAATTCAATCCCCCAAAATCATGTATATTTATTTGTTTGTTTGTTTTATGATATAAAGGGTGAAATTATACTTGTAGGGCATTCAGATTTGCCTAATGAAGAAGGTGAGAAAAAAAAAAAAAAGAATGAAAACAAGTGAGATTACTTGCAGCAAAAGAAAATCTGCTAAAGATGATAGAGTTAAAAAAAATTTCCAGAAAGCCTCAGGACTACATTTAGCCCACAGTATTTATACAAAAGCCTACACATTTCTTCTATATATGCATAAAATGACAAATCCATTCAGTCCTTTGTCCTAGTAAGCTATTTTTTGGAGCCAGAGAAGTAGCTCTAATTTTCTAAATAAAGAGAAAATAGCTATTTTAGAAAAGATATACTGTTTCTTTAAACTTTCTATTCTTTGGTGATCTTAACACCTATTATAAAGCCAATCACTATAGCAATAGCACAACAAATCTCAATCTTTCTTATTTGCTTAATATTTTTCATAACAATGATATCACATTCTTTGATTATCAATGAATCGAGAGCCATGGGTATGTCAAAGAGCAAACTTCAGTTCTAAAAATTAAGCCAGAAAGCTTAAAAATGGATTGATATACCAAGGCCAGAATTACATATACAATTTTGAGCAAGATGCACTGAGTTCCTGCCCATGTTGCATTAAAGAGGCCCACCACGGAATCAATGGCAATTGTATAGTCATGACAAAAACCTTGGTCAAAAACATGCCATTCTATGAGTCCACCATGGAAACTTTAAATCCAACTAATACAGCATGTTTGGGATCCTTAATTTGACTTATGAAATCTATAAAGAAAAAAATCACCCCACATATTTTGGTGTGTAGAAATAGGTAGGGCACAAGAAGAAAGAAACTGTTTGGAATTCAATTAATGAACAAAGAAAAACTGTTTTCTAAGAGGTGTGGCATTGTTTCCATTAAAGATCACCTAATAGAAATCAAAGTAGATGAAGAAGAAAAAATCCCTGAAAGTTTTCAAGTTTTTAAAATATGCTTTCTGCCACTAAAATATGGATCTCCTTTTTAATGGAGCAGCTTGATGTCTTCTTAGATATATAAAAATATTCCTGGTATTTCCTTTGAGGCAGTGGCTACAGAGGCCTCAATTTCATACGCCGGAAATTTATTGTGCAATGGAACCCAGGTAAAAGAAAGAATGCCCCACAACATAGGTGACAGAGGTCAATAGGGAATAAAGGACCATTATAAAACCTGATGTGTGTAGTCCAAAGATGTTTAGAAACAGGTTTGCTTTCTATTTTATTTTAAAGTATTCTCTGTTCCCTACTTTGATGTAATAAAGTATCATTTATTACCTGTGAATTAAAGATGTCTTTAGATCTTAGAGACATTAGCAATGAGGTTCTGTAGTTTTTATAGAAAGAATAATATATTACCTCAGTCTAATTAAAAGTGAAGGATTAGGTAGAAGAAGAAAGATAAAAATTAGGAAACCAGAAGTAGCAAATAAAGGGTATTAAAGATATGAGACTGATTGGAGACCATGGTGAAAAGATAGGGTCAGTAAGTGGCCTTAAGCCAGTAATACTGCATTACTGAGGAAATGAAGCCACCCCCATCTTTTCATCAGCCAATATGGCCAATCTTTGTAATAATAACAGAGTCCTGGCAACACAAGGATGGCTGTCACTGTCAATACACACTTTTGCTTATTGATAGATGCCTTTTCCTCAATCTTCCCTTCTGATAATGTTTGTTTCCTCTTGCAATAAACTTACGGCCTCCTAGAGGGCTTTATTCATAACCCTGTTACACCAAAGGATTCATAGTGATAAATTTATAATTCTGTCTCTTCCATTTATCTCTGAGGATAGAGTTGAGTACAAGATCCCTGCCTTATTTACCTTAAATCCTAGATCCTAATATATTATCCAAAGGCAGGTAGTATGTACTGAATGTTAAATTATTTACTGTGAAATCAGTGCAGCGTAAATTCAACTCATGTCTAAAACTAAGGATTTTTAAAGTGGGTTCCTTTGAACATTAGTTCCGTGAAATTATATCTTTTGGAAAATCAAGTTAAATTAGTTAGTATTTTTAGTGTCTAATATGATCCTTTGCTTGATAGCTCATGTCTCTGCATAATTCCCAAAGTTAGGGTGGAAGCTTACCTGAGTTGATAGATTCAGATGACAAGGGGTATATGAAAATTCCAAAGCAAAACCAATCTTTAGTATAAATGACTTGCAATTAAAAATAGGTAAAATCACTGTAAATCACTGAAGTAAAACATCTATCTTTTAGCAACTCAAGACACAAAGTTATTTAGAGTTGTCTATTTAATTTTTCCAGTTCCTATGTAGCACTCACCCAAGAAGTATAAAAACATTTAGGGAATTTTCAGTATGACCCGCCAAAATGAGACAATGCACATACGACTGAAATTTCATCCCAAATTTATGATAGGATTTAGAATGTAGATAACTTGGTCTAAGAGAAATGGGTTCAAAATTGTGAGTAATTATAAGTAGTTCTCAAAATTTTGTGGAGCAAAGTTTGGGCAAAGTAAAGAATGCACCATATCAGATTTCATTGTTAGTTTGATCACATTTCAGTTTATTACTGGTGCCAGACAGGGAGGTTATCTTACTCTCACAGCAAACAATACAATCTCTTTACAAATAAGAAGTAGAACCTTACTCAATATATAAACTCAGTGTCACAGTTTGTTCACAATTACCTACATTTGACAAACAAAACTACTTTCATTGGATTCAAATTTATTTGCTTGTTTTACATTTTGTTTTGTTTTGATAAATTGTTAAGTATTAAGGTCTCTTACAGAAATTGTTAAATGACTGTAAAGAAGGAGTAAACATGGCAAAGGATTTCTTGCCTCCCTGCCCCTTTAGTTATTGACAATCAGTTAAGTGATATCGCCTGTAGAGGTATATCTGGAGGACATACTTTTAAAAATATATTCTTTTCATTTACTTCACTTCATAGACTTCACTTGAATCATTCTAAGTTTCTTTTTTGATAACTAGTTTAGAATGAAGCAGAGGCTCCTACTAATGCTTCATTAAAATTGGTCCCAAAAACTGCAAGTCATAGTGCTGGAGCCAGAAGTCAAAGAAAAATGCAAACATATTTTTTACCCTTTCCACAAAGGTCTTCCAGTCTGTTAGCCTCCCTATGTGAACAGGGACTTAGGAAGATGTGACTGGAGGTTTCCTGCAGTATTTCTCCATTGTGTCATCCATAGAAGACCTCCGTAGGTGCACAAAAGGGACTGCAAGCAATTTAGCTGTCCGCTCTTCACAGGGCATCACAGGGTCCGTCATCATTGCATTGTAGATAAGTGATTATACACTATGCAGTCACACAGAAGTTTCATGTAGACTGTTGTTTGAAGAAAGATTTCTTGCAGTTTTATTGTTGATTGTTAGGATAAGTTTGGCATGACATTGACAATTAAATCCAATAATTCATAAACCATCTTCTCAGGAGTCTCTCTGTCAAGTGGCCCAGGTACAAACTCGAAGTTCAGTGTGCAAAGTTTGCTGTGGTCAATGAGGAAAGTGTAGGAAGGGGCCAGCACTGTCCTCTACTCCATGAGTTCCTCCAGAATGATTTTTACGTTGAGCCAATGACTCATGTCACAGGGCCACACCAGGACCTTCCAACACAATCCACAGTCAACACAACAAGCTACAGAGCAGAAGAGCTTTGGCTCTCAGTCACCATAACAGTTCCCTCACACACCCCTCTGGAGGGGTTTCACTACTGCTGAGTAAACGGATGTGATATGGAAGTTAATCAAAGAATAAGTTAAATATTAAATTCTAGATATAGGAAAGGGCATTTATACACACAGAAGTTTGTTCAGTATTGTTGACTTGGCACAGCACAGTATGACATTTGTTCCAAAGGGGAGAGGAAATATTTTTAAATTAGGAGGGAAAAGGTTCTAGCATTCTATGATTTGTGGTTTAAATATTTTAAAATACAGAAGTGGTGTTCAATCTGATAATTTTTAAATACAATAGGAGAACCCATTTGGGTTAAATGAGTATGTTAAATAGTGTGGTTTATCTTATGCAACATGATGATTGATAATTTGAAGAAACATAAAAATATAGGTCTTGCCATCGGTTTGGACATAGGTAAGTATGTGGAGAAGACATACAATTCACGTAAGAGGATGAATATGTCAAATATTATAGATGGTGTACACTGCTTCAGAATCCTAGAGTAGGAAGCTGTCATTCCTATATGAAGAGAATCAGAAAAAGTTTCTTGAATGGAAGAGGCAGTTGAACTTAGCATAAAAGCAAAGGTAGCAGTAGGTGGGTACTTAAGGTGAATGGAAGACCAGGGGAAGAAGAGTCATGAGATGCAAATCATAGTCACATAAGTAGACAGTTATGAGTTCAGTAAGCATGGAGCAGAGAGTGAAACAAAACACTATAGAAAAAGAAAATATTAGTTAAAATGGGAGATTTTGGAGAGCCTTGAATGTTATGCTCTGGGTTTAATTTTAATCTCCATAGAAAGATGCTCACTCAAGTTTTCAAACGAGTTTCAGGAAACGGTAATACTTGTCCTTTAATAAAACTATTCTGGCATTTAAATAGGATTTCAGTTGCAGAGAAAATAGAATAAAGCTAGGGTTATGGGTTAAAATATGTATAAAATATAGAGTTTTTGTCAATAAAATTAATTTTAAAAATCTGGTAGGAGAAAAAAAGGATATAGAGCCAAGAATTTTCTATTTAGATTGCTTCCACAGTCAAAGGTCCACTTCAAACCTATATTGTCATTAAACAAATTAATTTTACAGTGAGGCATGACTAGTGCAGACTCACCATTATCTCTGTAGGCTGGTATTTTATTTACAAGTTGCATACAGTTTAGAGGTGAATAGTATGAACTATGCAGTCAGACAGACCTGGACCCAAGTTTGAGTCACAGATAAATGGCAAGGATCTTAGTCACTTTTATCTTCGATTTATCAAACTATGCAATAGGCCTCAGAGAGGTATTGGGAAGCATAAATAAACCAATCTGTATACAAATGTTTAATGGAGTGCCTGACACCCAATAGGTGCTTGACACAAATTAACTATGATGATTCATTCATTCCTTCATTTATTCATGCTTTCAACAAATATCAGTGCTAAGAATACAGAGTGAAGACAAGAGGTAAAAATCCTTATTTTTATAAGCTTCAAATCTAGTAGTAAACATAATAAAAACCATTTATAAATAAAATACGTGACATATTTCTGAAATGGTAGGAAGAAAACATAAATCTGGGAAGGAGGATTGAAAGGTGTTGCAGTGGTAGTGATTATCTTTTTAAATTGTTGATCAGAGAAGGATTCATTATGAAGGCAATGACCGCAACTAATCATTACAACATTTCAAATTCCCTTTTTCTAACTGAGATTGTATATAAAAATTAAAAATTCATAGTGTATATATGTACATATAAGTATGTCTATATATATAGATATAGTTACAGATACATACTTATTTCAACAAGATTTGATGAAAGGGTCAGCTAGTATATAATGTCAGTTTGTGAATGGAAAGCATAGAATGAGAGCTCTTT
This sequence comes from Choloepus didactylus, assembly GCF_015220235.1. Classification (NCBI taxonomy): domain Eukaryota; kingdom Metazoa; phylum Chordata; class Mammalia; order Pilosa; family Megalonychidae; genus Choloepus; species Choloepus didactylus. The sequence continues at coordinate 73,961,765 of NC_051309.1, forward strand.
TAACTGATTAGATTTGAAAGATGAGAAATAATTAAAAAAAAAAAGGGAAGTTCTTTGGTATCTAATTTGAAAACCAAAGTATGATAATGACTCTAAAAAAGACATGAAACACAAAATAAGAAGTAGCTAAGGGAAGATTTTTTTTGTCCTATAGTATGTGATTGGGCATGTATGTGGAGATAAATATTTATTTGGCCCATGAACACTTGAATCTTCGGGTGGGAATAAGATTTAGAAATATAGATTTGGTGTCCAGTCATCCATCCATTTTTCAATCCAATTCAAATTCCTTTCTAAACCTTTACTGCTTCACACCTTTAACAAACAAGTTTTAGCACTTACTATATGACAGTTTCTATACCAGTCACAGGACATAAAGAGACAATTAAGACAAAAGTCCAATTCAAAATGAGTTCCCAGGTTATGGCAGAAAATAAGACAGTTAACCAACTCTTATTCTCCAAACAAGGGAGACTGTCTCAGAAAATAGGGAAGAATTGAGGGGAAGAAAAGTCTATGAAGTAGGTTGCTTCGTGGAGGAAGGAAATGATGAAATAATGATTTAAGTAAGTCTTTAAAAATAGGTATTTTAGCACGTTGAAAGTATCATTTGAAAGTTAAAGAGATTATTGAGGATTCATGTTGACATATCAAGGATTATATTCGGTCACAAATTTGGTAAAAGAAACATACTATTGAAATTTCAAATCCCTTGACAGTTTTTGTTTTGCTAAAAGGACTCATAGTATATTTGTTTAGAAGGAACATAGAGAAATCTAGGGTCAAGGATTGGTAAGCAATAATATATTGCATCATTAGACTGTATAATTTCTGGCAGTAACTCATAGAAAGCAGGGGCATAGTAAAAAAAGTCAGGAACAGGAAGTTAGGACAGGGCTATAAAAACACTAGAAGAAATAAAAATAAAGTTATACTCTTAGAGTTTAAATGAGTTTTTATACAGGATAAATAACCCAGAAGTTATAAGGAAAAAGACTGATAAATTTCCTTGCAGATTGCTACAAGTTTCATGACATGGTGTAAAAGTCTTTAAACAAACCAAAGGTCAAAAGACAGATTACAAAAATACAGTTGCAACACATATGACAGAACAAGGAATAATTTGCTTTATTTTCATTGACCACATAAAAGTTTACAAAGCTTACAATTTATTAAATTCAATTCAAAACAAGATATTTTCTGCCTATCCAAGTAGCAAAACTTACAGCTAGAATGAATGTGTATTAACAGGTACTGATGAACAATGTTGGTTTTGTAGTATTCTCCAAAATAAAAGATACCCTTTTTAAAGAAAACTCTTTGAAAAAACTATTTGAAAATACACTCCATCCAAATAAGGGAGAAAACCCACAAAGAAAAGTCATTTGACCGAGGAGACCAAGGAAATTGAGGGATCTATTAAAGAGAGTGACAAAGTTTAAATCACACATTGAATTTCTGTTTCAGCTTTAGGTAGCACAACCTCAAAACAGAGCAGATATTTGGAGGCATCAAAAAAGAAAGTCTTGGGAAAATAAGATTTGATGGAATAGATATGCTTTAGCATTTTGGAAAAAATAAATATATTTAGTGTGTGTAATAGACATACAAATACATACATATATTTATATATATATATGTAAGTGTTTGTATTTGTGTGTGTATATATATGTTTGATTATACACACATACACACACACAAGTATGATTAGTGTGATTTGAATAGTCTCCAAGTATATCCCTACAAGAAAATTATTAATTAAAAAGATGAAAAGAGTAACTTTATACTGGAGAAATCTGGCAGACATCACCTTAACCAAGTGATTAAAGTTAATGTCTTAGTAATAAGCTATCTATGTCATATCATATATCTCCTGATATGCTGTATTGAGGACTCAAGATCTCTTCTGTATTATTTGTACAAAAATGCATAATCTCAGTCTAATTATAAGAAAATAACAGAGAAATCTAAGAGCACACTGGTTGGGAAACCAAATAAGCTCTCAGTTTTATAAAGCTTTCTCTTTTTGACTGGTTTTAATTGGTACAAATTATTTGGTACTCTCCAAATTTTTTTAATTGGTACAAATTATTTGGTACTCTCCGAATTTTTTTTCCCTATATTTATTGTCTTCCTTCTAAATGTAGGAAAATATGTTAGTCTAAGACACCACTATGCATTAGAGTGTTCCAGGCTTGTGTTTTATAAATAAAATTTAATATATTAAGATGCTTCAAAAAATCACAAATACATTTATGCAGATGACATCAATTATTGACATCAAGAAAGAAAATATAACTGACTTAGAACTGCCATTTCAAAGCACAGGAAACACAATTGCTCCAAGGGTGTTTATTTGTACGAGTGTTAGCAAGTGGACCTTGGACCCAGTCATTTGAAATCAGGACTCTGACTTCCAAAACCTTCAGTCCTTTAGTTTTTTGACCCTTATGCTGAAGAGCTGCCATCTTCAAAAAACTCTTTTTCTTTTCTTTTTTTTTAAAAAACTCTACGCATGCATAGGTAAGTGTGCACAACATAAATGGAGAATTATCTCTGACACGGGACTCATTTTAGATTATCATCTGTCTCAGAAATAGCAATGTGAATGACATCTAATTTAAAACGGACTGCCTTTGTGTATACAAGGTTTGAAAACTATGAAAAGTTTGAAACATACCGTGGAGAAAACATAGTAGTTAACAAACTTGAATAGTGCTTAAAGAATTATTTTAAGCCATTTGATTCTCAACAGGAATCTGCCAGTACCCTTGAGGGTGAGGTAAACAAGTCAAGGAAATAAGACCGATTCTAGAATGAGTTAAATCCAGAGCTGCCTGGGGACACAGAAGTATAGAGTAGAAGAATGAGGGCACAGCTCAGCCTTTCAATACTTTTAAAGTGTTCTAAAAGATGAGGAAGAAATGGAAGAGGAAGGGGTAAAAAAGTTTCCCTGTCATGAAGTAGGATAAAATGTCAACAGAAATGAATATTGTCATGTCATAAAATCATATCATAAAATACAGCCATTTATTTCATGGAATTGCTTTAATTTTTTTCCTTTTTGTTTTTATGTGTGTGTAGTTCCTTCTTTGACTGTATTATAGTTTCTTTTTTATTTAAGATAATTGTATTGATAATTGGATATGTCTTCCAGAATATTACTTTTGAACAACAAATTATTTTACTATTTGGAACACTTAATTTAATTCTATAATTTCCTTCTCTTCATTTTATCAAAATTATTGTTAATACCTACAAAATTTTATTTACAGATATATTCACTGATATATTTATGAAGTATGAAAAAATAGCTAATAAAGCAACAATGAGAATAAATGACCTCATTATTTCTACCATTGTTTGGGAGTATTCTAATTCATAGCATGGAGAAATTACTGCTTAAATATTAGATGTGATCCACAATAAAGTAAATAAAGTGTGTTCATCATCACCTTCTTAATGTTGAGAGTTGACTGCTTATTTTTTTGTTTGTTTTCTTATCCATAGAATTTTCCAACATCTTCCTGATGTTGCTGATTACAGAGTTGTGGATTTTGCTTACTTGCTGCTTCCTCTCTCACTTCTTTTAACTTGCATCTTGGTCCTTTCTTTCACGGAATTTACCAGACACACAACTAAGGCCTAGTTTATGTTCACCATTCTAAGTCTCCATTAAATACAAAATCCTTAAATCGCCATATATCCAGCATCAGCAAACCACTTCTCCTATCTGCCAGTTTTTATCCTAGTTGTTCTTTATACATCTTTATTGCTTACTCTCCTTTTAATCAATTCCTGGAAATTATGTATGTTTGACAAGAAAATTGTATCTTCAACAAATAAGTAATGTTTTTGTTTCCTAGGGTTTCGTCACTTTCAGCTTCTTGCTTCCATGGCTTTCTCTCTCTCTTTCTCTGTATTCATTCTGTTTATAAAGGATTCCAGTAAGAGGACTAAAACCCATTCTGAATGAGGTGGGTCACACTTTAACTGAAGTAGCCTCATCAAAAAGTACTACTTATAATGGGTCCAAACCCACAGGAATGGATTAGATTTAAGAACATATTTTTCTGGGGTGCATACAACCTCAAACCACCAAAAGTAATAAGAAATAAATTTAAACTTACCTAAGTTTTGTATATATGAGTATGAGATAATAGATGCAAACTGCCTAGAAAGAAATAAGTCTTTAATAATGTCAATCTGTTTTTCTTGTATCATTAATATATGAATATGGTGTCTTTTAGAGGAATACTAGAATTTTTTTTTTTTTTTTTTTTTTTTTTTTACTTTTTCAAAGTAAAATCTGCTAGGAAAGCACACTAGTAGTAAAATGAAATTATTTTAGTGATACTTAAATATCAGGAATAAGCATTACTTGGTGAAAAAGATCTCACTTTTTTTTTATGGAGCCACAATTTGAGACTAAATATACTCTGTTATTATAAGTACATTGTGGCAAATGAAATACTCTTCACAGGCAGCAAGAAATTAACAAACATACAAATACATTTCATTTAGGAAAGTGCCATATCAAAAGCTGTTACTTGTTTTTTTTTTTTTGCTTGTTTGTTTGTTTGCTCGTTTCTTTTGCAATAATGCAAAAGTATCACTACTGTTGAATTTACCTCCTTGGCTTTATAAAACATAATTTCCACAAAGTGAAAAGTTTCTGTTCATCCAGAATATAAATGAGGCAAAATAAAAATTTTGGAGATTTACCTAAAATTTTACTGTAGTATTAATTCCAAATTCACCTGTAGGAATGAACTATATATTCTTGCAGAGCATAAGAATGATATTTGTAAACTTTTTACCAAATGTCATATGGTCAGTGACTCTAACAAGGCTGCAGGTATGTTGGAGGCAGGTCCTGGGATTTTCTCACCATATTTTTCCATAGTTAAAGCTAGAGAGAACCTCAAGTGTACAAAATATAATTCCTAATGCAGAGCATCTAGGGCACAACCAAATACTCCTAGGTCTGCTACCAGCACTTTGAAACCATCTTTCTGAAATCTTGACATCAAATCTGGGTTATTTAATAATGCTTTTGATATTCTTTTTTCTTCAGGGCAGTAAGGACTACCACAGAGTTCACACATAATTCAGGAAAGGAGTCAATGGATACATTTGCTGATGGAACCAGAACTGTTGCACTGTAATTTCTTTCAATCAATTCTTTCAACATGCTTTTCATATTTAACCAGTGCCTAACTTCTGCAGGCCAAACTAGTACATTCCTTCTGTACACATTGGGTATAAATGTTTTAGCAGCTTCTCCCATCTCCAGATAAAGCTATGACGTTGACTGTGTTCTACTGCATGTAACCCATATATTGTGTGGGATGGTTGGGCTTATGTGTTAACTTGGCCTGATAATGGTGCTCAGTTGTGTAGTCAAGCAAACACTGGCCTAACTGTCACTGTGAGAACATTTCGTGGACTTAAATAATCAGTAAGTTGATTGTATCTATGGTTGATTACATTTAAAATCAACTGAGAAGATTCAGCAGTGAGAGATGTTTCATTCAATCAGTTGAAGGTTTTAAAAGAAGATATGATGACTTCAGCAGTCAGAAGAGAGAATTTTCATCTCTACTTCACCTGGCCAGCTTCTCGTGGGGAATTTGGTGAAAACCTTCACCAGAGTTCCCAGCTTACAGCCTGCCTGCAAAATTTGGGCTCATTAATCTCCACAGTTGCATGAGATGATTTTATAAAACCTCACAATATTTCCAGTTATCTTCTGCAAGTTCTCTTTCCCTAGAGAACCTGGCTAATATAGAATGAATTGTTTTTCTTAGCCTTCCATAAAAATATAAAAGGTATTTCTCATATTACTGATTACTGACTGATTGAATTTTGCCTTCCTGATATCTCTTATCTCATGCATATCTTAATATTTTATTTTGCCTATTTTCACATATGACCCTATTCTACGTTTGAAAATTTAGATTTGTATTTTCCTTCCACTGTCATTCACAATAATAGTAATATCACCAAAGCTCAACCTCTAGTTTACTATCAGCTTTATTGACCTTTTTTATACTCAACTTTTTCAAAACATTCACAGAACAGCAATTAATTCAAAAGGTGAAATTGAAGTGCTATTTTCACATCTGTAGAAATTTGTAAGTTCCCAAACTTTGTATAAGGAATGTATGATAATATACAAACTGCATGGTACTGATTCTAGAAAATTGTTAATCATTATTATAACCATCTTCCCTATTATTGTACCCCATGAGGAACTACAGTATTCGTATTCTTTTTTTCCAAATGTGACATGATGATAATCCATAGTTGTAGTCAAATGAAATTATTTGAATACTATGAAAACTTCAGCATTAACTTTAGCTGTTAATAACCTGGTTCCTACCTCTTTTTCCAAAGCTGCTATGCCAGGCTAATTAGTCTTTCCCTAAAATGGGTGTTGAGAAAATAAAACTGAATGGTTTATAGCTATTACAGAAGAAACACTAAACAGATTAGCTCAATGCAAAATCCTACAGAACCTCATAGAAGAAAAAAAGTAATGAATAACTATTGAGAATGTGTCAAAATAATGGAATGAACAGAGGTATATGAAGCAAATTAAAAAAATAAAGAAAATGGGATGATGACTTTAATATCTGATAAGGTGTCATTCAGGTAAAAAAGCATTAAATGAGCAAATAGCACACACTTTAAAATAGTAAAGACACAATTTATAATGAACTTATATCAAATATTAATATTTGTATCCCAAATGACATTGTAACAACTTTCACATAATGGAAACTACAGGAGATGAGAGCAACCAGAGATATACAATAAAAGTCATTAATTTTAACAAATGTTTTCATATCAATATAATCTGAATGCATACAAATTAGCAAAGAAATTAACATCTAAGCAATGTAATTGATAGAATAGACCTTAAAATATATCAGAACTAGCATATCAAAATGGAAAATACACTTTATTTAAAAGTGAATACGAGAGAGTGGGACGTTTGGCTTCCCGGGGGACCTCTGTGTCATGCACAATGAAACAGCAAATTCAAAATGGGTGATGTTGAGAGGGGCAAGAAGATTTTTGTTCAGATGTGTGCCCAGTACCACACTGCGGAAAAGGGAGATAAACACAAGACTGGGCCAAATCTGCATGTTCTGTTAGGGCAGAAGACAGGTCAGGCCCCTGGATTCTCTTATACAGATGCCAACAAGAACAAAGGAATCACTTGGGACAACAAGACATGATGGAGTATTTGGAGAATCCCAAGAAGTCCATCCCTGGAACAAAAATTATCTTTGCTGGCATTAAGAAAACAGAAGGGGAAGACTTGATAGCTTATCTCAAAAAAGCTACTAATGAGTAATAGTTGGCCACTGTATTATTTATTACAAAACAGAAATGTCTTGTGACTTTTCTACAGGTACCGTATTTAAACTGATCTCATACACCAAAATTCAGATCATGAATGGCATCATTTTTGTTGGACAGTCCTAAGTTAAATAAGATTAGCTTATAGTTAAATGAATATTATCAAGCTTTTCAAATTTTGATAGTATCAAATTTTGATAGTAATCAAAATTGATAGCAAGGGCTGTCACTATTTTCCCCTTCTAAAAGTTTAGTTGGATTTGAGGCTAGGTTGAATTAGTAATGTTCACCTTTTCACAAAGATGGTGAAAGTCAACTCACAACCTATAGGAGATTGGTTTTATATTTAGATTTATAGAACTGGTTTTATGAATATATTTAAATACTAAGGAAATCCCTTCACTGTCTCATAGAACAGAGCAAGACTCACTTGGTTTCAGCTAGTGTTCATTAGCCTGTTTAAAGGCAGGTGATGAAAATAAGCTAGCTAATGTCCACTTTATCTTTCTGGTTTTAACTGTGTAAATCTAATTAAAATTTCCTGTATCTGAAATGTTGCCTTTTAATTAACAAAAGACATTTTGGTGGGGTTTATGTATAATACCAAATAAAGAATGCTGAACACTTATATTTTATAGATAATCTATAAGACTGGATGTTTTTCAAAAGTCAGTGTGACAAGAAATATTTTGCTTTTAAATTCTTTACTACTTGGTCAGACTAAGAAGTAATTCAGGGTTCTCTTTAAACTGCTATTCAAAACCACATAAAATTGTAGAACTACTGAATTATGTGTGTTTGGTCATGATGCTTTTGCCAACCCATAAGGATTTAGGTGGATGAGAGAGATCATCAGCACAAGTTTGTAAATTTTTTTTATCATAAGGCTTAAGATGATTGAAAAACACAGACCATGAAAAAAAAAGTGAATATGAAACATTCAAAAATGTTTTCATGTTTTCAGTCACAAAGCCTCTAGAAAAATTTCAAATTAAAAAAATTAACAAAAATATTACTCTCTGAGTACAAGTGAATAAAATTAGAAATTATTGTTTAAAAAAAAGGTCCATTCCTTGGAAAATTTTTAAACTTTCCTTTAACAGCACTTACATACAAGGGGTTATATGAAAGGAAACTGAAATATTTAAACAAAATAAAATTAATAAAAATATGACATATCAGAACCTATATTATAGAGCTTGAGTAATGCTGAAAGAACAGTTCTACTATTAAAAATAGATACTAAAAAAAGAAAAAAATTAAAATAAATGAAGTGAACTCAAATTCATAAAGCTAGAAAAAAAGCAATGAAATAAGCACTAGCACACAGAAAGGAAAATAATCATAAAAAAAGCATAAATTTGAACAGCAAACTGAAAAAGAGTAGAAAAAAAATTCAATTCAAAAAGCTAACTTTTAAAAAAATTAGCACATTAGCTAGTCGAACAAACTTCAAAAAGAGGAGTGGGTGAAAGTATATTATTCACATTAAAGCCTAAAAAGGCAACAGAAAAATAGTTATCTAAAAGGAGTACATATAGAAGCACTCAAAAGGCTATTTTCCATTTTTAGGAAAATATATTTGTAAACCTAGATAAAAATGGATAACATATTTGGAAACCTAGATAAAAAATGGATAACAGATCCCTGGTGTAGATTTATCATTTAACCAAAACTGGCACAAGTAGGTGGAGAATCTTCTAATATTTTGGAATAAAAAATTATCAAGAGCTCCCCTGCAATGAATTTCCAACCCTAAAATGAATCATAGGAAATTATACCAAAGAAAGCTCCTTAAACTATTCAAAGCATGGGAAAAAGATGGAAAATTTCACACTACTTTTCATGAAATAGTTATAAAAGGAGTCCAAAAACTTACAGAGATTGCACAAAAATAGAATATTGAACACTAATTCTACCTATACCAAAGAACATATATCCAGTGAAATATCAGCAATATATTTTTAAAACATGGCAAAAATATACCAAAGTTAAGTGGAGTACATTTTAGAAACTATGCAATGATAGGAAATCCATTTGTACAATTAATTTATTAAGACCTAATGAAAAGATCCATAATTACCACCATAGATGGCAAGAAAGCAGTTGACAGAGTTTAACAATTCTGATTTACAAAAGAAAATGCTTAGGAAAAAAGAAAATAGTTGTTATTTTCTTAACATGGCTCATAAACCAACAGGTTAATTTATGAAGAAACTTTAGTTATTTCCAGTGAGTCAAAAATTAAGAAATAAAATCTATTATCTTCATTACTATTAAACATGTCTTTGGATATATCAAAACTAAAATTAGGCAAGTGACAATAACTAGAGACATAAGAATTGAAAAACAAGAATAAACTACCCCTAGTTGTAGTTCATATGAAGGTGTGTCTGGAAAACTGCAAAGCACAAAAGAATATTAAAAAAACCAACAGGATGTAAAGTTAAAATTGAGAGATAAGATGTTATATATATAAACTATAATCAGTATATAATACCAACAAAATGGATAAAATAACTAAGAATAAATTTAATGAGATACATGCAAAACCAAAAAGAAAAAAAATTGTAAACACTCCAGAAAGACAAAAAAAGATGATATTTAAAATAGAAAAAAAAAAAATTCTTTGAAAGGGGGATTCAACATACATGTCACTGTGAAAAATTAATATTTGGTTACCAAGAAAAATGACAATAGCTATTTTCCTCTTCTGCAGTTTAAGATTATTTCAAAATAGTTGTGACAAAATAAGCAGGAATAGCCAAGGAGCATCAGAAAAGGAGCTGCCCTGTAGTGTGGGAAACTGAGTCTTCCATGTTGCCTGAGGCATATCTAGGGTGCTGACTTGGAATGCTGAGCCGCAGGCCTGCATAGAATGCCATGCAGGCCTGCCCTGTAAAGAGGTGTGTCTTGTGACTACCATTATCTTAAACCTAGATTGGATACACCTGATGGGCTCTCCCCCACCTGAGCACCTTTAGCATATACACCTAATCTTCTGAAATAAATAGCTGGAGCAAGGCTGCATTGTTGTCCACTTAGCACGAGATGCAAGTGGGCCCCCTGCTCCCTTAATTCTTAGCTTTGTGTCCGTGTCTCATTCCTGCATTGCCCTGTCAGCAATACTGTAGGCCACCCCCCAGGATGTGGCTGTGTACAGGGCAGAGCCAAATTACACACACCCCAGGACCATGCTTTCCTCTGTGACATGTGCGACAAAACAGGCTGTGCTAGCACCAACTATTCAAAGATCTTTCACCTGCAAAAAAAAACTAACTTTGTTAAATTAAATTTTTGTTACATTCTGTCTTCAGGCAAGTTGGGCAAGAGGATGTTCATAGGAAACACCAGGATCACCAGACAAAGATGGGAGCTGGGAGATTTGACACTGGGGAAAATGAATCATAAAGCACCAGGAAAGGGGGGACAGAACAGACCCATTTCCATTTCAAACAAAGATGCAGTAAATTTAAGCCACTAAACCCAGTTTCCTCAGAGAAAATTAAACAGGCCTGTTTTTATCGAGGGTTACCAGGATATCAAGTGTGGGCAAATCAAAGAGGAGTTATTGAGAGAGATCAAGATTTAGGGTTTGGGGATGAGGTTTAGCCTCCAAAGGATGAGCTGGTGGGAACACAGACAAAACAGAACACAAAGAGCCATCACGGTTGCGCCACATCGAGACAGGTTTTTTACTGTTCCATCTCCATTGCTTATATGCATAACATATAAAATTAGTGTAGATTATTACTCACAAATGTCTAGAAGTCAGGATATTTTGTCTATATTCATACTTAACAACTAAAATCCTTTAACCATATGGGAATCCATGCAGTGTGATATTTCTGTGCTAAAAGGAAGAATATAGCAGATTCTGACAACCAGGAGCTGACCAGGTCCTATCAGCTTGGCCTGATGCTCACAGCTAGACTATAGTATTCACCTGTGGAATAAGGGCATTCCCCAGTAACTTCAAACGCTCCTGGGAGAATACACCAGTAATAAAATGAAATTATTTTAGATACACTTTAAATTTCAGAAATAAATTAGACATTCTTAATATAGTGCCATTTTTTTTAATGGAATTGCAATATCAGGCTAAGTATACTAAGTCCTCTATAAATAGTTGAGTGCAAATAAAATGCACACTAAACCGGAAACAAAGAATAAACAATCAAACACACAATTTCCATTAAAGCAAGCATAATATAAAAAGCAATACCAGAGTGTCAGCATTTTTTTGCTGGTTCCTTGAGTCCCAATTCCCACTGATTGTTGCAAAAAGACCCAGGTGATACCCGTATATGACAATGGGTTGTGCTACAGGACAGGAACCCTGAGCTTAGGGAACCTAACTCATTTATAATGGGCAAAAGCATGCCTGTTCTTTGCTCCAGAGGAAATCACTCTCTCTATCTTACAACAAGATCTTATACACAAGCATCCTTGAAAAGATTTTCCAGAACAAATGAAGTCAGTGCCTCCACTCACAAGATGTACAGAAATATGAAAGACTCATGGAAAATTGTGTCCCAACAAACAGTACACTGAATTTAAAATACATATATAAATGTGACTGTCTATATAGCAACTATGCTAGAAGTGCTCTTTTCTTTACCCCCCATATGCTTACCAGAACTACCAACCGCTAGCACCCACCAGAATAAAGTGAACCCACATACCAAGTCAAGGAAAAAAAAAAAAGCAATGCTACTATTTTCTTCTTGCGTTAACCTAAAAATTTGTCTCTTGAATTTAGTACCTCAGCTTTACGAAAAGCACTCCCATAGATTGAAAAATTCCCATTCATCCAGAATATCAATGTAAAGAAATAAAAATTTAGGGGTTTATCTAGAGCTTTGCTGTAGTAAGGATTCCATTCTTCTCGATAGGAATGAAGCACAAGTCTTGAAATAGATAAGATGAGGTATTTTTTAACCTTTTCAAACCAAAGTTCGTATGGTCAGTGAGCTCAGACAAGGCTGCTAGTACCTAAGAGGCGGGTTCTGAGATTTTCTGCAGATGACCCTCCAAGGCTGAGCCTGGAGAGAACCTCAAAACGTACAAAAATGGAATCCCTCATTTCAGAACATCCAAGGCACTGAGAATGTTATTGAGCCTGATAACTATGCTTAAAAAACATCTCTCTGAAATCCTGCCACAAATCTGGATTGTTAAAATTTGATTGCAAATGTTCATATTAAATCTAAAGTTTTTCCATTAACTTTCCATAGTTCCTTGTATCTTGTCCCTATTGTGAAAATATGTGGTCTGTGCTTCTTCTGCAATATTATCAAATCATTCATTGAGGATTCTATACCTTTCATCATATTGGCAATAGGTCTTACCACAGAACTCACACTTATTTCAGAAGAGGAGTCTAGGAATAAATTTGCTGATGGAACTGGTACAACTACATTTAATTTCTTTCAATCAGTTCTTTCAGCATGCTCTTCATATTTAACCAACGACTACCTTCTAAAGGCCAAATTATCACATTGCCATTAAGAACAATTCCTATGAGTATCCAATTTAAAACCAGTATCAGGACAAACTTCCTTAACATGATGGTATTCAGTAACAAAACTTTATTATTCTAAATATTTTAAGATTAGAAACAAGACTTTTGAATAATATCAGATCTATTTCCATTTTGCACAAGAAAAATGTTTCTGAGAGTTAAAACTTATTCCTCAAAATTATTAGATCTCCTCACTAATTTAAAAATAAAAGTGCAAGTTTCTATACGCATTTATAATTTCAACAATTAATTTTGGTCCTTGGTAAAGAAAATATAAGCTCTAATAAATCATTGGCATGGAATCTCTATATTCCATACTGCAACTAATTTTCAGAATACCTCCTTTCATTGTAATGCATATTTTCCAAAAATTAATTTTATAAAGAAATTTAAATTCATTACTGACAAAAAAATTAAAATTTGAGGACTAAATTTACAAAGCCTCTCACATACCTGGTCTCATTGAATCCTTTCAATAGTATCTGTGGGAAGATATTTTTTCCATTTTATAGATCTTGAACCTAATCATCATGTCAGATGTTTTACCAAAGAATATTTGACTAAATAGCAGATTTAATAATATTACCTAAATGCTATTAAAAACTCCCTTCTGTTCTTCTGGGGAAGAATAACCTCTCTTAACATAGGGAAATCTGTTGATTCACAAATGAACATTGATGTCCCTTCTCTTTCAGTCACATTTGAGAAATTACATAAATGAACAAAATAACAAGGTCACTTAAGAGTAGGGATGAACATATCTCTAAGCATAAGACAAAATAATGATATTTTCCTCTTCTTAAAAACTGAGTGTTACCCACCTCATTATTGAATGATTTCCTTCCTTTGCCTTTGACCTTCTGTTGAAGAAGGGAGAAAGGTTTATCTAGCTAGAATCACAGGGATCACTATAAGGTGTGTAATGAAATTAGTTAAGTGGACTTCAAAGCCAAATGGACCTATGTTCATATCTTGTTCAAAAGAACTTATGTAATTCAGAAAGTTATGTACGTTTTCTGTGATTTTATGTTTTTTTTTCTATAAAAGTATTGCTCAGAAAGAAAGTGGGCTATCTACAGAATGTGTGACTAGACATTTATATATATATAGAAATAGACTAGAGACCCTACAGTTCCCAAAACTGAACAACAGTGAGAAGGTGATTATGGTATTTTGAAATTTAACATGATAGTGGGCTTTTAAAAAGTGGAAGACTAAACAAATACAGCACACATGATGGAAATTTGGAATTAGAGAAAAAAATAATGTTATTTATTTAACTGGCTGAGTTTGAAAAACTAAGGAGTAAAAATGTGAAGAATGTGTAGAGTTTAGAGAATGAAATAAATAGCAAATGATTTGTAAAAGTAACAATTCTCACTATCCAATGAGTGTTAGAATTTGCACTAGAGAAACTGTTTCATTGTGATTAGCAATGCCTTGAAGAGTAAGAAATATAGTCAATGCTAAAAAACACTATTAAGTTAATATTAATAGTTAATATTCTGTGAATGAAAATAATACTATCCATTTCCTATGGTTGTCTGAAAAATAAAATTTATGACAATAGGGATAGAATACCTAGCATGCCACCTGACACACACTAGGGTCTCAATAACTGGTGTGGAAAGGCTAGTTGAGTGAGCTCTAGAGAGTATGATGCCCATCATAAAACAATGCTACCAGGCATGGGTGGAAGCCTCCTGACAAATGCACAAAATCTCATGATTCAAGGGAGCATGACCTCTACAGATTGGTGTGTGTTCCAACCCATCAATGCAGAAGAGTGTAGGATGAGTACTGATGAATGTCCTATAAGATATTAGATACTTTGAGTCTGTAAATGAGGACAAGTGTAGAACTGGAACTCCAAGATTGGTTGAGGGATCTGAGTGTTGTCATGCTGCTAGGATACACTTGTGTTGGGATATCATAATTGGACTAATCGAATTCCTAATATAAGAAAAATGGTTCATATTATCTTCAGTGGGCAACTTTATTGGGAAAAGAGATAACGCCAAAAAACAGTAACTTCAAAATATGATTGTTAAAAGGACAACTTGCTTGCTAAGATGGTGGCATAGAGAGGAGTGAAAGCTAAGTAGTCCCCCTGGAATGACTAAGAAAAAAACAGAAAGAACTAGTAAATAATCTGAAATAACTGCAGGGGGACAAACGTGACCATACACTTATCATACACCAATCTGAATTGGGAGGAATGCCCAAGATCACAGCATAAAATCTGTAGGTAAAAACTGTGGATCCAAATCAGGAGACCCCCCACCCCCAGCCTGAGCTGCAAAGCCTCATGGTGCCAGAGAGAAGCTTTCTCCCAGCAAGCAAATATAGCTCAGCTGAGCTCCAACTGGGATTTTAATTAGCGAGTGTGAACTGCTCACTATGAGGTATGAATCCCCAAGAAGCAGGCAGAGGCTTTGGGTGACGACTGACCTTGGAGAGCCAGAGGGTTGCCTCAGACTAGCTCTGAAGAGGACTCTCTGTTCCTTTTTCAGCTCAGTGGAGAAAGCCTCAGCCATTTCAGTTCCCAGTTCTGTGACCCAGACAAGGGTATAGCACAGGCAGAGAGAGACCATTGAAATGCTAATGACTTCCGTGTAGGGGGTCTATCTTCTCTAAGAGGAAAGGGGTGGGGTTCAGCTCTACTAACTGCCTTCCATTCAGAACTTACACCAGCCAAGAATTACAGGTTAACAGGTGCCACTGGGCAGAAAAGCACAGTGACCAGAGGCATCAGACGGTGTACCAATTTTCCAAGACACACCCTCAGGGAAACCAGATACTGAATATTTCTTTCTTCTGGGACCTTAGCCCATTCTGGTCTGGGGAGGCCTGATTGAGGTAACCAAGGAAACCATGCCTAGACAACAGAAAACTACAACCTACACCAAGAAAAATGAGGTTATGGCCTGGTCTTGGGAAGAAACTTGCACTTCAGCTGTGATACAGAAATTGAAACAGCTAATAATAAGTCAATTCAGAAAGTTTAGGGAAGATATGGCAAAACAGCTGAACCGTATAATGAAAACACAGGACGTATATAAGGTAGAAATTGAAAGTTCAAAAAATCAACTAGTGGACTCTATGGAAATGAAAGACACAACACAAGAGATGAAAGACACACTGGAAACATACTATAGCAGATCTCAAGAGGGAGAAGAAAACACTCAGGAATGGGAGAACAAGGCAACTGAAAGCCTATACACAAAAGAACAGATAGAGAAAAGAATGGAAAAATACTAGCAATGTCTCTGGGAACTTAAGGACAAAACAAAAAGCAAGAATTTACATGTCATTGGTGTCCCAGAAGGAGAAGAGAAGAGAAAAGGGGCAGAAGCAGTAGTAGAGGAAATAATCAATGAAAATTTCCCATCTCTTATGAAAGACATAAAAATTACGGATCCAATAAGCGCAGCGTACCCCAAACAGAATAGATCTGAATAGGCCTACTCCAAGAAACTTAATAATCAGATTATCAAAAGTCAAAGATAAAGAGAGAATCCTGAAAGCAGCAAGAGAAAAGTGATTTATCACATACAAAGGAAGCTTGATAAGACTACATGTGGATTTCTCAATAGAAACCATGGAGGCAAGAAGGAAGTGGGGTGATATATTTAAGATACTGAAAGAGAAAAGCCACCAACCAAGAATCCTATATCCAGCAAAACTATTCTTCAGATATGAGGGAAAGCTTAAAATATTCTCTGACAAACAGACAATGACCGAGTTTGTGAACAAGATACCTGCTCTACAGGGAACACTAAAGGAAGCACTGCAGACAGAAAGGAAAAGACAGGAGTGAGAGGTTTGGAAAACAATTTTGGGAGGTAGTAGCACAGCAATGTAAGTACACTGAACAAAGATGACTGTGAATATGGTTGAAAGAGGAAGGTTGGGATCATGTGGGACACCAGATCAAAAGATGAATGATAGAGACTGGGACTGTGTAACTCAGGGAAACCTAGGGTGCTCAACAATTGTAATAAAAGGTACAAATATGTTTTTACATGAGGTAGAACAAATGAATGTCAACATTGCAAGGTATTAAAAATAGGGTAGGATTGGGGGGAGAATACAATCAATGCAAACTAGAGGCTAGAATTAACAGAAACATTGTATTATGCTTCCTTTAATGTGACAAAAGCAATATACCAAAGCTAAATGCATATGGGCGGGGTGGGGAATAAGGGAAGGGTATGGGACTCCTGGCATTGGTGATGTTATCTGACTCTATTCTACTTTAGGTTAATGCTATCTTTCCTTTTGTCGCTTTCCAGCTATCAAGTTTTTTTGTTTGTTTGTTTTTCTCTCCTTCTCTTGCCTTTTTCTTTTGCCTCTCTGCCTTCTTTGACTCTTCCTCCATCTTTGTGGAAGAAATGTCCATATATAAAGAGTGGCAATGGTGCTCAATACATATTTATGTATTTACGTGACTATAAGGGTCACGTAAATTTTGTTTGCTTAGGACAGAATATATAGTGTTTGAACAAAACCATCTTAAAAGAAATGGGTTGATGAAGAAACCTTGAGAGCACTATATTGAGTGAAATAAGACAGACACATAAAGGCAAATATTGCAGGGTCTCACTGATATGAACTAATTATAATATGTAAACTCATAGACATGAAATATAAGTTACCAGGATACAGAATGAGGCTAAAGAATGGGGAGCGGTTGCTTATTATGAGCAGAATGTTCAACTACGGTGAACTTAAAAGTTTGGAAATGGACAGTAGTGATGGTAGCATGTAATGAGAATAACTGACAGTGCTAAAAGGTATGTGAATGTGGTGGAAAGGGTAAATTCAGAGTCACATATGTCACCAGAAGGAAAGTTGGAGGTTAAAAGATGGGAATGTATAAAGCAGTGAATCTTGTGGTGGACAATGTCCATGATTAATTATACAAATATTAGAAATCTCTCTCACGAACTAGAACAAATGTATATCAATATAACTAGAGGTTAATAATAGAGAGGCAGATAGGGAAAAAATATATACGTATTGCCAAGTGTACACTACAGTTAGTAGTATTTTAGCATTCTTTCATCAACAGTAACAAACGTACTATACCAAAACTATGAATCAATAATGGAGGGGGTGGTTAGGGGTATGTGAGGATTTGAGTTTCCTTTTTTCATCTTTCTTTCTTTTCTGGAGTAATGAAAATGTTCTAAAAATTGAAAAAAAATTAATTGTGGTGATGGATGCACAGCTGTATGATGGTACCCATGGGCAATTGATTGGACACTTTGGATCATTGGATAGTTTGGTATGTGAACAATATCTATAATATATATATATATATATATATATAATAAGTATATGAATAAATAAATTTGGGTTTATCTTAAGAAAACATTAGATGCCTGCAGGGTATATACACCTTCAATCTATGTGCTCTGTGTTAATATCTATAATCCAGAAAATCTCTCTTCAATTGAACACATCTATCTCAATACCAAATGTGAAAAAAAAAAAGTTATATATATTCCTTACTTCTAATAATTTATCTTCCATGTGTAGGTCTGTGTTTCCAAAGCACTTCTGCATACATTGTCCTGTTGAACATTTTCAAGTCTTTTGTAAAAAAAAAAAGGTTTTCCCCCCAAATTGTTTCTGCACAAAACATGATTCAGTGTCTGAATCAGGACACTAAAGCAAATGTTAGCTCAATTCTATTTCTCTATGAAATACATCCTTACCTCTCTGTGTAAATAATGAAATTTGCCAGTATGTAATAAATATTGATATTACTTCCTCATTTCCTCATCTTTCACATTTAGGAAGATTAAATGAAAAACAAAAACACTTTTACTTAAGGACCATGCAATATTTCAAATCTTTCAAGTTGTTTTAGATAAACTAGGTTATAGAGGTAAGTACTCCAAATAAGATGCAATAATTTTCTTCCCCAGTAAAGCAAATCATTGTGTGTCTTGGTTGACTATTTAAATCAAAATCCAGGGAGATATGGCATAACTTATTCCTGGGACCCTTTATAGAGAGGTTTCATTATACAAAACATTAAGTGGATTAAATATATTTAGATTCTTATCTTGTTCCATTATATATGTTGTGAGCTCAGCAAAGTTACTTAACTTTCTGAGTTTCCATTTCTTCATGTGTAAAAGAAAATGGCTGTTCTATTGTGTGAATTATCAATAATATTAGCAATATACCTAAGAAGCTAAGTACCAAGTAGGTGTTTAGTAAGAGTAGCTATTTAATAACAAAGATGCCACAATATGCAAGGGCATTAATGCAGAATCAACAAATAGAGAACTAGACCAGAATTTCTTTATGGATCACTAACTGAACATTTGTGACAATGTAATCATGTGAACATTAATTCTAATGTTTACATGATCAGAGGATGCATTAAAAATCAAAGCAAAAAAAAAGAAAAGAAAACAGATGCAAATAGAAATTGAGAATGAAAACTAGAAACTAGGTGATGGGAGTTATTTAGCCTAAGGAGAGAAGTGAGTCCATTTCCCAGCCACCCCTTCCCCACTTCCTCTCCTTTCTGTGTTGTTTTTGAATTGTGTACTTTCAGATTCCCTTGCGATTGGAAGAGCCAGTATGGTGGAGCAAAAAGAAGGGGTGTGAGGAAGGGTGAAACAATGTCTTTTGTTATTATAGTTATGTCCTCGCAATTGTTATTAACCATTCTGTGATGTCAATATTCTTCAAATTGATCCTTAGATTCAATACAATCTCAGCAGAATTTTTGCAGAAACTAACAAACTGTTTCTAAAATTTATGTCGAAATAAAAAAGACCTATAACAGCAAAAATAATCTTGGAAAAAATAAAAATTGGTGGACTTATTTGATCTGATTTTAATAGTTATAAAGATATAATAATCAATATGTAGAAAAATGGAATAGAAAATAGACCAGAAACAATCCATATATAAATGATGAATTGATTTTCAATGAAGTTAGCAGATAATTCTTGTTTTAAGTTACAAGAGAAAGATGCTGGGAAACTGGATATCAACATGGAAATAAAAAAACTCACTCTCACTCCTCCCAAAATATACACAGAAGTATTTCAATATGGACCTTGGACCCAAATGTTAAAGGTAAAACTAATAAAAAGCTTCTAGAAGGAAATACATGGCAATATCTTCATGATCTTGAGATTGATGAATGTTTCTTACAGCATAAAAGGCAGTAATCATAATAGAAAATATTGATAAAGTTGGTTTTAATCAATTTTGAATTATTCTGGTCTTCACTATTTACTAAATGAAAAGGAAGCCACATACTGGGAGAGTATATTTGCATTGTATATATCTGATTTGTCTAGATATTTTCTATAGAAAAATATGCCTACAAAAAGCCTTGTACAAGAATGCTTACAGCAACTTTTTTCATAATAGTGATAGATTGCCAGCAACCTAAACATTCATCAACAGTTAAATGGAAAACAAACTATGGAATCCTCAAACATTGGGATACTATTGAATTAAAAGATGAATGAATCAATGATACTTGCAACATAATTGAATCTAACAAACATTACATTGAGCCAAAGAAATTAGTCACAAAATACTACATGCTTTATGATGGCATTTGTATGAAGCTCTAGAATGTTAGGTCTGGGCCCTGGGCCCCTCCTCCATCTCCCTGTTTTGCAAAACCTGGCTTCAGATAAGACCCTTTCCCCATTTTTGAGCCACTTTCTTTGTTCTCACCATCACTGCCCCTCCTCCCCTTCCTCACAAATTTATTCCCTCCCTCACTTCTCCTGTTAAAACACACAAATCAGGCATTGTCAAAGTTACAAGATAAACTATGTGTAACCCCCTATTGGACAAAGTTCATATACCGTATACCCTGTGACCTCCTGATTGGCAAAAAGCCCTATAAAAAGAAATCCCACCACCCTACTGCGTGCTTTCACCTCTGAGCAGCCTTTCGGCCTGCGGGGGCCGCCCTGAGGCTTCTCTCAAATAAAACTTTTCTTTAATACCCGCCCATTTGGCTTCATTGCCCATCTTTCGAATCAAACTACCTTACATAGAACAAACAAATATAATTTCTGTTAACAAAAATAGGTAAATGGTCAACTTTGGATGGAGAGAGGATGACTGGAAAGGAACAGTCTGGAGTAATGCAATCATCTTGATTGATATGCTGTTTACACAGGTATATAATTTGACAAAGCTCATCAAACTGTATACTTTACATACTTTTTATTGTATGTAAATTATCCCTTAATAACAAAAACAATGGGTTAACACTCCCCACCAACAAAATTGTTAAATTTTTTAAAAAGTAAAAAGAGCATACCAAGTGAAGTTGGGGGATAACTGAAACACTCATAAATGGCTGATGAGATTATCATTGGTACAAGCTCTTGGGAAATTGTTTAGCAGTTCCTATAACGCTGAATACATACATATGCTACGATCTATCAATTTCCCTCCTATATATAAATATACACAAGTATATGGCATACATATGTTCACCAAAAGACATGATCAAGAATGCTTATCCAAGTACTTATAAATAGGCAGTACCAAGACAGTAGGACGGTAGAATGGATAAATAATATGTGCTATAACGATTCAATGGCATCTACATAGTTATGAGAATGAACAGATTATACCTACATTTGTTGTTGTTATACAACAACTCGGATGAGTTTCAAAATCATAATGTTCAGCAAAAGGAGCAAGATACAAAAGAGTATATAATATGTGATTCCATTTATACAATCATAATTACAAAATCAGGCAAAATTAATCTATGGTAATAGAAATCAAGAAAGTAGTTACCCTTAGATGGGGATAGAAGGAACTGGTATTAGGAAGGAGGAAGAGTTATGGGTTGTAATAACATTCTACTTCTCGATTTGGGTGCTGGTTACATGGATGGCTTCACTTTGTGAAACTTCACTGAGTTGCAAAATTTATGATTTGTGTTTTGCTTCAAACAAAAGTTACATAAAATTTAAAACAACCCTACAGCATTGCCCAGAAATGGAACCATAGATAAAATGTGATTCATGTAGCCCAGTTCTAGGAAGTGGGGAGAAGTTAAAAAGCTTTTTTTTTTTCTTAAGTGCTGGAGGAAGATTGTCAGTTCTAGGAAATCCATCTAAAATGTGGCAGCAGGGGAAGGGGGACCAAAATGTAGCAGCAGGGGAAGGGGGATCAAAATGGTAATGACAAGTAAAAGCAAGCAGTACCAGCAAACTGGAGTATAGCTTAGTATTTGATTTTCCCCGCTCCTGGTCTGCAGAGCACTGGAAGGATGGAGGCAGCTTGGGACCCCAAAAGACGCAGGCAATATGTGACCAGGCAGTTTTACTATTTCCTCTACACTTGTCAAGGCCTTAGAATTCCTACAGTGCAGCAAAAGTTAGTCTCAACCCTACCCTTTTGAGAAACATTTATGCACTTTACAGCAGGTCTTTCAGAGGTTGGGGGTAGATATCAGACTTCATGCAATTTGTAGGGACTGTGCAGAACTCTTGGCCAGGGCAAGATTATTAAGAGATTGATTCATGGATGTGAACAAGAATGAATTTCATATCCTGTGATATCCTTGTTCCATTAGCTGTTGTAATTAATAATTATTTTTATTCATTTCACATGTAAATTTTATGATCTCTTCACTGATTTAGGAAATTTTTTAACCAGTGCAGTCAGATATTTTCTTGCTACTTACTTGTACCTCCTTCAAGATACTTGGCATTTGGGGGGGGTTTCTTTACCACAGTTCAAGATGTTATTTTTCTAGTGTATTTTTCCCACAGTGACCCAAAGGTCAACCATTGTAAAGGAAATTCCATAGAAATTCGACATGAGTTATTAAATTTCCTGTGTTCAAAGACAATAATATAACAAATAAGACTCCTACCCAATTTCAGTATCAATTTACAGTTACCAGGTGCTGCTAATACTTTAAGAATGCAATCACAAACAGAAGACTAATAGGATTTTATCAGTTCTTCTTGATAGTATACCACAATTTGAAATAAATACTCAAGGTAATTACTAGTGCTCAGATACGTCTAGTAACATAAGAAGCATAAAGGATTGAAGTAAATAAGATATTTAATTTCTTAAAAGGTAGGATTTCTGGAAGTAGATTATTGTAAAGATGAGACTTTGAGAACTTTTTGTTTCACAAAGGCTTTTTCACACATAATACAATTTGGTATGGCTTCCTTTAAGAAAGCAGATGTAATACACTCCAGAGGTCATTTATTTTCTGTTGATATTCACTGACTACTTGTATGTACAGAAACTCATGGTAATGGAATTAGTTCTCTATCACTGCAGAGTTCCTATGTAATTTGATGTAAATAATATTAAACATAAGTATAATTCTTTATAATTCACATAGCATATACACACATATGCTGTCATATGATCCTCCTAAAAAGTATATTGAAATTATTAACACCATTTTAAGGAGGAAGAAGCACTGTTATTCAAAGAATTAGATTACACAGCTAACAGATGGAACATGAACCCAGAAACTCATGTGCCAAGACCCTTCACCACCCTACATTTTGTAATCCCCTTATTTATGGAATGTAGACCATTACCTATTTAGTATATGCAATAGCCAGTATGTAATAAATATATAGGCACTTATTATTATCATAAAACACATTTTGAAATGTCTTGGAAATATTCACATGAATAATATCTAATTTTAAAGGAAAACATGCTTTTGAGGCATGTAAAAATTTGAGATCCACAAACAATAATGTATAGCTGTCACATTATAAAGAATAAAAAGTTTCATGTTCAAAATTCCAATTAATGTACCTTCAACTTCACAAACTGTAAATATTTTACATTTTATTTATATGTGTGATATGTTCAGTACTGTCTTTCTAGATCTAGTCTATGAGAAAGTCTAAGAATTTAAGTGTTGAAAAATTACATGAAGAATATTCCAACATCTAAGGAAGAAAAAAAATCTTACAAATTCTTCTTATGAAAGTTAAGATTAATATGGAGTTATAGTAAGAGTATTTCCCCACCTTTGGCTTATCACTGGCCTTTGCACTTGTTTTTTTCAAATGTCACCTTCCCTGGCTTTCCTATTTAAAAGTGGAAGCCCTCCCCTAGAACTATCTATGCCTTTTATTTTACTACATGTTATATATCACTGTCCAATGCCTTATATGTTTAATACATTTATTTTATTTATTTTATGTCTCCTCTTACTAGAATGTGAGCTCCATGAAGATAAAGTAGAAATTTGATCTGTTTGCTTACTGATGTAGTCCCAGTACCTAGAAAAATGGTAGGATCTGGGTTGCTATTCATGAAATAACTTCTGAATAAAGAAAGCAAGAAGAGGAGAAGTAAGAAAGGAAGTAAAGTGGGAAGGAAGGAAGGAAGGGAGGGAGGGAAGATAAAGGGACAATATTGTGCATATTACCTCAGTAAGCAAGTACCATTGGTAGCATCAACTGTTCATTCCTGCTAGTTTCATTTAATTATTGTGAATTAATGCCCCTGGGTACAAAGACAGATATGGAGGAAAAATCATTTAGAAGAGAAGAAAACAGGAAAATGAAGGAAAGATTTCTCACATAGATCAAAAAGGGAAATAATAGAGACAACCAACCAGAAGTGGTCTTGACAGCTTGCATTATTTTGTTTGATCTTCATAAATAATCTGTGAGGCAAGGAATCTAAGGCTTGCCAAAGGATACAGAGTAAATAAGTTGAGACACAGTGTTAACTCAAAAAGAACTCAGAGAAACTTAAGGATTGAGATAATAAGAGGCAGGGTAGGATTTAAAGTTGGGTTTTCTTATCCCCCATCCTATGCTTTTTAAGGTTGTCTGAAAACAAACAAAAGGATGAAAAACAAAGGGGAAAAGTAAATCATGTATCATCTAATGTTTACCAGGAACTGTCAATTTGTGTGTGTGTGTGTGTGTGTGTGTGTGTGTGTGTAAACATGCACAAGATTTATGAGGTTTTATTTCGGTGGTATCACAGTTTATTCTTTGAAAGGTAAATTCATTTATTTTCTACACATTGAAAAGCTAGTACCTAAATAGGCATGAAACAATTTGAGTTAAGAGATGTTAGCAGACATATAAATACCACCACATCATTTTTAGGAAGTGATCAACACAAAACATCAAGGAATGGTACAAAGATACAGTAAGAACATTTACTTCAGCTTAGTGTATGCAGTGGAATGGAAACATTTTGCTGTTAACAATAAGAATAATTAAGGTTTCTGGAGTCATTAAGAAGAGAAAATTGTGGAGACTTACCTAGAACTTGGCTGTAGTATGAATTCCATTCTCCCCAGTAGGATTGAAATATATAGTCTTGCAGAGAATAGGATAAGGTATTTTTAACCCTATCAGCAAAGGTCATTTGGTCAGTGAGCTCTGATAAGGCTGCAGGTACATAGGAGACAGGTGCTGGGATTTTTCCACAGTGTCTCTCCACTGTTGAGGCTGGAGAGAACCTCAAGGTGTATATAAATGGGATTCCTAATTTCAGAGCCACCAAGTCTCCACACATTGTTACTGGGTCTGCTACCAACACATCAAAACTGCCTTTCTGCAGTCTTGCCATTAGCTTGGAGTTGTTTAATACTCCATCACAGATCTGTATATTAATTCGAAAGAACACATCTAGGAGTTTTCCTAGTTCTTTGTAGAAAGTCCAAAGTGTGAGAGGAGTTGGTCTATGGTCTATCCACAGCATTATCATTTGTTCAATCAAGGAATCTATATGATTCTTCTTGTAGGAAACAGGAATCAATTCAAAATTGACATGAGAGTCAGGATTGGACTTGATGAATAGAGTTGCTGAGGATGCCAGTACAGTCACATTGTGATTTCTTTGAATTAATTCTTCTAGAATGATCTCAATATTTAACCAGTGGCTACCATCTGTAGGCCAAATTAGCACATTCCTACTTAGAACAATTTCAATCAGAGTCATGTTATAAACCAGCAGCTGGACAAACTTCTTAGGCATGGTGATATTCAATATGGAAACCATCCTACTGTTGATCTTTTAAGATGAAAAGGAAAATTCAAAGTACATTTAGGTAGATAATTATTTTTTCAAATAAAATAATATTTATATGCAATGGTTACACTCATTCATAGGGCAACTGATATCTAAATTAAAAAGAAGACAAAAAAAATCAAAGTCTTATATTCATTGGTAGTATTAATACAACAACACGAATGAAATCTGGTCTGATTTTAAAGACAAAGAAGCAGGTAAGTATAAGCTTGGTATCTATGTAGTCTGTGATAATAACTATCATTTATAAAATGTGTCATTAATATATCTTTCCCAACACCAGGTTAAAAGAAAAATAACAAATTTTTACTGCTAAAGTCACTTTTTCAAAACTTGTAGTATCTTCAGGTTAGATGTCTTTATTTACAAGTCATTTTTACATGTATTGTCTTATTCAATATTTTTAATAATAGAGTGTAGCAGAATTTACTTTCTCCATTTCATGGATATATAAACTAATGTTGTGTTGCATACCCAAAAACATATGACAAATGGTACAATTGGGAACTAACCATAATATTATTTGACTCAATGCTGGATTTCTATGGTATGATGCCTTACCTCTGTTAAGTTTAGAAACTTTGGCAAGGCACAAGGACCACCATAATTATCACTACCTCATGGCTCATATTTAGGGAGAAAAAAATTTAAAAGACAACCTTCATTTAAAGGAGACCCATTCAAACATTCAAGATGTTTTAATTAATTGCGTTATAGAGTGAACTACTTTACATTTGAAAGAGGGTATTGCTCTTCTCTGGTAAGGCAAAATAATCATTGTCTCTTACCCCCTTCTAACAAAAGTGTTTCACTCTCTTCCACATGCCATTTTAGACACAAATTAAGGAATTAGGGCCCGGAACCTCAAGGAAACATGGGCTTTTTTATTCAGAACTGGGTAGTGGGTTAAGTTAGATGGACTCTGGAGTTCAATAGCATTAGATTCACAAACTGTCCTTTTATAAGTTTTGTGATTTGGGAGTTGCCTAGTACCTCTCAGACTCAAGTGTCCTCATTGTAAGAGAGAGATAATGAAGTTAAATTATTATATTACTTTGCAGATTAGCAATAATATCTGCAAAGCTGCTTAGCAAACTGCTTGGTTCAGAGTAAGGGCTTAGTAATGTTAGCAGTTTAAGAAGTGGCCTAAAAATTGATAAGTAAATCAGTGGGCTCTCTACATAATAGCTGACTAGACATTGATTTCCTGATATCACATGGGATTCTCAGTGATTTCTAAACTAAACAGGAGTGGCTATGTAACAATTTTAGTTTAAAAGTTAAAATCATTGGAAGTTGCCATTAAAAAAAGCTGTGAAAATGGAATGAACACTAAGTACACTAACTACCTTGGTTTACCTGAGCTTCTGCTTTATCCAGGGAAGTATGAAGAAGAGAAAGAAGACACATGAGCTACGATGACATACCAATGATCCTTTGTGGAGGCAATAGAAGCCTCTTTCCCCAGGAAGAAGGGAAACTATAGCCAACAAGTCAAGGCCAGCTATAAAGAGCCTGCTGATAGTCCCCAGACGGCCCAGATCTTGCAGAAACAACCTATTCCTGCAGTATTCTGATTGACCCTTGCCTGCCCAAAGCCACTCCTGCTCTAATTAACCCATACAATCTCTCATTACCCCCTTCCCTTAAGGGGCCATATAAGCCACTTCCACAGCCCAACTTTTTGAGCAGAACCCACATTTGGTTGTGTTCAACATGCTTGCTGCTTTTGCTCGATAAAACCCATATTATTTTAGCAACAAAACCCTCTGGTGTTTTTCCTTTTAGAAAATTGGAACTTCAGTTCTTAAATCTTCAGCCACTTAAAGTTTAACATTTCAGATAACAAAGAGATATAGGAAACGGGAATTGAGGATGGAAATTAAAGGGTGGATTTGGAGACATC
Organism: Choloepus didactylus; assembly: GCF_015220235.1. Classification (NCBI taxonomy): domain Eukaryota; kingdom Metazoa; phylum Chordata; class Mammalia; order Pilosa; family Megalonychidae; genus Choloepus; species Choloepus didactylus. The sequence continues at coordinate 73,989,628 of NC_051309.1, forward strand.
AACCCCTTTTCATTCCCTCTCTGAATTTTGTCCTCACACTAGATTGCCTTTGTGTTCTGAATTTCAGGCCCTTGAGTAATGAAAGGACCAGGAACATGGACAGAGGAAAAGAAGAGGAAGAGAGTGATACTTTTAGAATTACTGTATTCGTGACCTCTCACAACTGAGTCACCCCTCAGTTTGGATATAGTAGCAGCACTTTTTAAATTAATTAGACTTCAAAACAAATCAGCCAGAGAAGATTGTGAATACTCTCATCCTGATGGTCATTGAAATAGGCTTAGATAAGGGATTTTGATATAATATCTTCTTGAGGAAATCTGTTACTGCCATAATCTTCCAATTAAAAAAGATACTAAGACATACCAAGCATATCTAAATGCATATTTATGAAATATTTAGATTTGTCCAATTATTGAGGTCTATGTAAGTAGACCATAGCAATTAATTAGAGATTATACTAGCAAAAGCTATGACAGCACTTAAAATTTATAAAAACCAATCCCAAATTTCAAATACATACAGACACCTCTAATTTACCCTGGAAAAAAAAAATGAAGATTTCAAGGTTTCAAGGTTTTGCCACTGCAGGACAATAAAGCAATTACCTAATTTAGTGAAAAGCCACAGGAGATAATATAACAGATCAATAACTGATAAATATGTTTTTGTTTTCAAGTTATATTTGGATGTTAAAAACTAATTTCATTGGCAGCAACATAGGTATTTGTTATATTTATTCTCCAATTTCCTGCATGTCTGAAATGTCTCATAATTGCAAATTTTAAAATTATTAAAAAATGAAAAATAAAATATATTTGGGGACATATGTAGGTATAATCCAAGATTTAAATTCCCATAAATGGAAAAAATAATGACTCCTGCCAAATATGCCAATTTCATAACATAAAGTTCATTAACTTAATATTAGCACATATTTATTTACTTCGTGTGTTTACAGTAGCTATCCTAAATAACAGCATAATGAAACTGTCATTCTAGAGGGAGCCTGGGTCCAGCATGTCCACCCATATCTTATTTTATGAGTAAAAAAGTAAGTCAAGAGAGGTTTAAATGACTTCCCTAAAGTCACAATCTGGTAGGTGGCAGATTGGATTAAAAAATGAATACTTCTATATTTCCTTTCTGAATCCAATAGTTGAGAAACAATTTATGAATAAAAAATTAGAAAAAAAATCATTTCACAATTGTGAATTTTTCTTGGTATGCAATTTTAAACAAAACTAAAGAACCAGAAAATAACAATTTTTAAAAAAGCATTCATTGAAGCATCAATACATAAGCACACTAAGTTAAAAATAATTCAGCCATATAAAATTTGCACCAATTAGAATATCATCCTTGTAATTTGAATCAAGTTCTCATTTTCATTCCAATCTTTGTTTACTTTGAAAGGGAGGCCTCCAATAGGTAATGCAATAGGGATTAAGTTTTCAAAGAACCTTTACTAGGTTTTTGGGTATAATATATAATACTTATTATGTATAACACGATGGAGAACATTTAGTTCATCTGCATAAAATCAAATTAGAATTAAATCTTCTGAAAATGTGTATAATGCTATTCATTCGAATTGTGAATCCTTAAACAACATTTTTGTACAGATGTCCTCCCTTGCATTTTTCCCCTCACTAGACATTCCCTGACCTGAAGATTTCCATTTTCCGTGCTCTCTCAACATTGCAACAGCTGCCTAGAATTTAACTGTGCTGATTCTGTTTTCATTGTTTCCCAGGTTTGGAGGTGGCCCCAGAGGCCAGAAAAGCTTGGAAACTAGCCTTCACACTAAGTGATCAATTGCTCAGTCACTTTAAAATTCCAGTCTCACATCAATGTTTCAGCTTAACTTGAGTTTCTTGATTCATATTTAATTAATTCCTTCCAAAGCTTAAATTTAGATGTACTATATTTTTTCCCTTTGTTTTGTCGTATAGAATCTAAGCATCTTCTAGAGCTCTCTTTTTTAGCCTACAGTCTGGCATCCAATGGTTCACCACTTCCTTCATTGTAACCTCAGGCAACCTACTCAGCCTCTTCATATGCAGCATGAGGAGAATGGTGGGACTTAATTCCTAGAATAGTTGTGAGGACTGAATGAAACAGTACATATAAATTATTCAGAACAACATCTGTGCTCAGTAAATGTTAGTGAAATATGATACCTTAGGGAGAGAATCTTATTTTAAAATGTTCAAATTAATGAGATCTCACCACCTTCATCACCCACTTCTCCCATCCTCCAACAATGGCAGACTGGAGCACTGGGCAAGCACTGTGAGTTCCTCACCAGACTCAGTCATTCTCATGCTTGAGGCATGTGGCAAATGATCTGCTACTTGTAATGTACCTGGTACCAGAATTCACCCTAAAAATTATCACCTCCTCTCCCTTTCATTCAATACTCTTTCATGAGTGGGAGCAATAGAGAGACTGATAGCTAGCTGTCTCTGGGAATTCTGCATTTCCCACAGCCAATCCCCTGTGGACTATATTCCTCCATGTCATGGCTGTGGCTGACATCTGGCATGTGGGTTACTTTGGAAAAAAGGAATGCTACCAGAAGGTCACTGGAGAGATTCTAGCCAATCGAGATTAATTTGAATTTTAAAATAGAGGAAGGAAGGAAAGAAAGGAGAAAGGGGGGGAAGCAAGGACAAGATTAGAAAGAAAGAAAAATAAAGATCCAAATCAAAATGTATTATTCTCCAAGGAACAAGACTCTAATATGTTTTTTCTTTCAAAATGATTTCTGGAAACCAAACACAGTGGAGATATACACTCTACACTCTCAAATGTACTTCATTGCTAGCACTTTACACTAATGTAATTACCAGTGCCTCGTAGGCACCTCATTCATGCAAGGAACTAAATATTCTTATCATTCTTTTTGAAGATCTATTGTTTTGCCTATTTAATATATTTGCAACATAGTCTATTTTTATTCTAGATAGCATCAGTTCTCAGACATTATTCACCATCCTTTTATTTTTAAAGTGTCAAGAGTAAGACTCTGTTGATAATAATGTGTACTGTTAATGTAATAAAAATATTTTTATTGATATTATAAGGCTACAGTATCTTTTCCTTAAATGTGTCCATAATTAGAGTAGCTTTTCTGTTGCTATTACAAAAATAAAAATTAAATTTACCTGCTTCAGTTTCAAACAAACATTTTGAAATCTGAGGAAGCTTTTTTCTTACTTTCAATAGAGACTGCTTATGGAGCTCTCTGATGTAAGGACAGAAAGAGATTCTCAGGCAACCTGCTCAAGAAAACAGAGTCACATGGTGACCTATGCCTTAAGGAATAGCAAGTTACCTGGTGATAACATGGCCCAATTTAACCTCATTCAGCCAATTAAAAAATAGCAAGAAATAGAAATGCAGATTTCAAAGGCTTTAGTATATGGAAAGGCAGAAGAAAAGTACCCAAGGAAGTTAAAACTAAAATCTCCTCAATAACTGAGGATTTCCTTCTGAAATTTTAAAAGGACAGAAAAATAACTTCTAGAACTGGGGAATATGGCATAGAAACTTTGCCATCATAGGACTTTAGTTTAAAAACTAGTTTCACACACTAGCAGCTATATGATTTTGCTTTAACATATATTGCTCAATCTTTTCAAACCTCACTACCCTCATCTGTAAAGTGGTGATAGTTTTTACTTCAGAAATTCATTTCAGGGATTTAGAGAAATAATATATTTGAAGCACTTACCATGGTGTCTAGTGCATAGGAAAAGATCAATGAATGGTAACTGCTATTACTAATATGATATCGGTGACTTTGAACCAAATACATATGACCTGAAATAAAATAGTAATTTCAACAAAATATATCTAATACCTAGCAATTAGCAGAGATTAAGAATGCACACTGAGGTACTTATTGCATTCCACTGCAGAAAAGTAATCTTACAAATAGTTGTCCTATTCATTTACTCAAGTGTGACAATTTGAAACCTGAGGGGAATGGTTATATGGATTGGTCACAATCACTTTTATTAGAACACATAAGCAAAACTAGTAGAAGATAAATTTAAATTGCAAATTGTAAAGAAATTGTAATTACCAGTCAGTTCCATTTATCATTCTCATGTATCATTCTAAATCTAGAAAGTCTTCTATACAAAATGAATTTCTCTGTCATGTCAGTACATTTACTTCTTACCTGGTCTTTTGACTATGATTGTTCATGTCCCAGGACATCAACAAGAACATCATGTTTTACACAGACAAACTTAAATAGTCATTCTGAGTCTGTAGAGTGCAATTTGATAAGAAACATGATATTGCCAGACTCAGAAGCTAAAAACATCTTTAGAAATCCTCACTACTTTCTCATGAACAAATTGTTAAGAAAGATTAGTCTCGTTTCTTAACACTGGAAGAATAGTGTGATTTTATTACCAGCATTAACTTCCAAACAAAAAACAATGGAACACATGATCCTGAGATGGCAAACATGAGGAAGGGAAAGGGGAGGTGTGGTGTCACCATTATTGTAATCATTAAAGGAACATTATAATCATGAAAATTATTATTCCAAGATTGAGGGGGATGACCTCCTGATGAAAGCATACATGATGAGACCAAAATGTAAACATACATTGTGACAAACGACCCCTCCATATATATTTTGCTATTACATTAACGAAGGTGCTATGCATATTCAAATGGCACTTTTATTTTAGTATATGCACAAGGAGATGAAAAGAATTTTTGCTGATCTTGACAGCTTCATTGCCTCTTAAAGTTGCTCTTTGTTCCTCCTCTTTCTTCATTTGTATTAATATTCAGTTTTAGCCTTATGATGTTGCCCCATTCACTTATGTCTTCCAAGGATACCTTCAGATTCACCTGTAATATTCATGACTGTGGATCTTCTCCCTGGAAGACAGAACAACTAGGTCTTCCTATGTTCCAGGAGATAAACATCTATTTTTGAGTTTTGGAGCAACTAGTTAAGATACCTTGAGGAGATGACTTTTGCTGATTATCAGTGTTAATTTCAATTGGCTCACCTGCTTTTGGTCATATAGGCATACCTTGGAGATAAAGTGGGTTTGGTTCCAGACCACCAAAATAAAGCGAATACCACAATAAAGTGAGTCACATTAATATTTTGTTCTCCAGTGCATATAAAAGTTATGTTTATACTATACTGTAGTCTGTTAAGTGTACAATAGACATATGTCTAAAAAAACAACATACATGCCTTAATTAAAAATACTTTATTGCTAAAATAATTCTAACCATCATCTGAGTATTTACAGAGTTGTAATCTTTTTGCTGTTGGAGGGTCTTGTCTTGATGTCAATGGCTGCTGACTGATCACGATGGTGGTTGCTGAAGGTTGTAGTGGCTGTGGCAATTTCTTAAAATAAGACAACAATGAAGTTTGCCACTTCATGACAACAACTGACTCTTCCTTTCATGAATAATTTCCCTGTAGCATGTGTAGCACTTATTTCAAAATTGGAGTTAATCCTCTCAAACCCTGCTGCTGGTTTATCAACTAAGTTGATGTGATATTCTAAATCCTTTGTTGCCAGTTCAACAATGTTCACAACATCTTCACTATGAGTGGATTCCACCTCAGGAAACCACTCTCTTTGCTCATACATAAGAAGCAACTGCTCACCTGTTAAAGTTTATCATGAAATTACAGCAATTCAGTCACATCTTTAGACTACACTTCTAATTCTAATTCTCTTGCTATTTTCACCACATCTGCAGTTACCTCCTCCACTGAAGTCTTGAACCTGTCAAAAGCATCCATAAGAGTTGGAATCAATTTCTTCCAAACTCTGTTAATGTTGATCTTCTGATCTCTTCCATGAATCACAGATGTTCTTAATGGCATCTAGAATGGTGAAGCCTTTCCAGAAGGTTTTTAATTTGCTTTGCAGTGCTCCATCAGAGGAATCACTATCTATGGCAGCTGGAGCCTTATGAAATGTGTTTCTTAAATCATAAGACTTGAAAGTCAAAATGAATCTTTGATCCATAGGCTTCAGAATGGATATGGTGTTAGCAAGCATGAAAATAACATTCATTTCATTGCACATCTCCTTCAGAGCTCCTGGGTGACTGCATACATTTTCAATGAGCAGTTCAATTTTGAAAGGAATCTTTTTTTCTGAGCAGTAGGTCTCAAATTGAGTTTAAAGTATTCAGTGAACCATGCTGTAAACAGATGTGCTGCCATCCAGGTTTTCTTGATCCATTTATAGAGCACAAGCAGAGTAGATTTAACATAATTCTTAAGGGCCCTAGGATTATCGAAATGGTAAATAAGCATTGGCTTCAACTTAAAATCACCAGCTGCATTAGCTCCTAACAAGAGAATCAATCTGTCTTTGAAACCTTGAAGCCAGGCATTGATTTCCCCTCTCTAGCTAGGAAATCTACATGGGATTGTCTTCCAATAGAAGGATGTTTCATCTACATTGAAAATCCATTGTTTAGTATAGCTGCCTTTATCAATTGTCTTAACTAGATCTGAATAACTTGCTGCAGCTCCTACATTAGCACTTGCTGCTTCACCTTGTGTTTTGATGTTATGAGATGGCTTCTTGCCTTAAACGTCATGAACCAACCTTTGTTAACTTCCAACTTTTCTTCTGTGGCTTCCTCATCCCCCTCAGCCTTCATAAAATTGAAGAGAGTTAGGGCTTTGCTCTGGATTAGGCTTTGGTTGAAGGGAATGTTGTGGCTGGTTTGATCTTCTATCTAGACCACTAAAACTTTCTCCAAATGAGCAATAAATCTCTTTCACTTTCTTATCATTTGTGTGTTCACTTTAGTTTCCTTCAAGAACTTTTCCTTTGCATTCACAACTTGGCTGCTTGGCGCAAGAGGTCTAGATTTTGGCCTATCTCAGTGTTTGACATGCCTTCAGCACCAATCTTAATCATTTCTAGCTTTTGATTTAAAGTGAGAGATATGTGACTCTTCTGGCCACTTTGAATACTTAGAGGGGCATTGCAGGGTTATTAACTGGCTTAATTTCAATATTGTAGTGTCTTAGGGAATAGGGAGGCCCAAGGAAAGGGGGAGAGACAGAGAAAGAGAAGGCTGGTGGATGGAGCAGTCAGAACACACAGAACATTTATCAATTAAGCTTGCCATATTATATGGGCATGGTTCATGGCACCCCAAAATATCAAAGATCACTGACCACAGATCACCATAATAGATATGATAATAATGGAAAATTTTGAGATATTGTGAGAATTACCAAAATGTGACACAGAGACACAAAGTGAGCACGTGCTGTTTGAAAAAAAATGGTACCAATAGACTTGCTCAAAGCAGGATTGCCACAAAACTTCAATTTGTAAAAAGTGCAATATCTGTGAAATGCAATAAAGTGAAGTGCAACAAAACAAGATATGCCTGTACTTATCCACCATTAGAAATCCACAGTCTCATCCATACACTAAAGCTACACATATCTATTTTATTGATATGAATCATATTTTACAATTATTTTCTAAGAGAAGTTTGTATTAAAGAAGGCAGTGTGTCAATAGCTGTAACTACAGAGGATTCTCAAATTTCTCTTCTCAACATTAATGTAATCCACTCTTTTGCACATTGAATGTTGTCATATCTAAATAATTTTTAATGCCATTTAGAAGTTTCATTCACCAACTGATGACCATCTGTATGACTCTCAAACTCGGCCTAGAAGCATACATTGCAATTTCTGCAGCAATGTACAACAAAGTATGATTCTTTAAATATTATTTGAAACTTGGCTTATTATTTTGTTAAAAATGAGTAAAAGCACAAAAATCAATTTGTTGATGCTAATGATGAGAAGCTAAAGTCTCAAAACTTAATATCATTCTGAGAAATACAACTTTTCAAAAGTGGGAAATGTTCCATCTCCATCTCATTATCATTGGGTTTAAGTCTGTGCTTGTGAAGTCTATCATGTAAGCCATGGAAGATACTGAATACCTAACAACTAAGATAAGACTAAATACAGATTATGGGCTATAATTTTGCTTTGTGAAATAATTTTACATGGGAAGATAATCACATTTGCACATGTAAATTTATTGCTAGATCTTAAATTATTTGATTTTGAGAATTTCAGGAATATGCTATGTATTGAAAGCAGAAAAATAGCAAACAGCCTGCACATACCAGGAAACCATAAAACTTAGAAATAAGGTTACCAACAGAGAGGCAAAATTAGCTATCCCATCCCTGTATAGATAACTTTAAATCCCTCATGACACTCCTTCTGAGATCTCATTCCACATTTCCAACTGCTTACTGGACTTCTCCACAAGATATTCTCCAAAGCATCTCTATCTAAGAGAGTGCCTAGTAAATAGCAGGAACTCCATAATTATCAAAGAGTAAATAATAAAATTCAGAAACATGTGAAATGAACAAAGCCTGTTTGAAATTTAGACCAATATGTCCATAAACACAGCAGCATGATCAATATAGACTTTTTGATGCTAATAACCGTTATTTATATATTCATCCATTATATAAACACTCTACCATACTTAAATAATTCAAAGAAACTTAAAGTGAAAATCATTCTGAACAATGATGTTGTGGTTTCTCTTAAATTCACACCTTATAAATACATGTGATTAGTTTTTAATGTGTAAATGGATAAAGTTTTTATTGGCATTACTCTCTATTGATCAATCCTCAGAGATTACCTATTTATGTGTATATTTTTAAAACTATACACACATAAATGTCTATACTAAGAATGGGCTTGCAGAAAGCTTAATCTCTTCTGGTTCTCCCCACATACCACTGTAGTTTCTAGGCAAATTCTCTTTCCAATGTAATATCTAAATGACAATGTGTCATATTGTTAACCTAAGGTATGTTTCACTATACCTGTATAAGATATTTAAAAAAAAAAATTAGTTGGAATCTTCAGTTCCAGAAAATTAGAAATCAGCACACCAAAGTTTTGACGTATATTTTCTCTGATCTTCTTTTCCACTAGCAAGTGATAGTAATAGATAGGACATAAATATGTGGGATTAAAAAGGAATGAACATAGCAAAATAAAGAAGAGGTGGCACATAGCCTCTGTTCAAATTCAAATAATAAAACAAAAATTGTTACATACCCAAGGCTTTACTATAGTAGGAATCCCACGATTTCCAAAGAGTATCAAACATGTAGTCTTGTAGGTGGTAGGAGATGAAATTTCTTATTCTGTCAGTGAAAGACATCTGGTCAGTGAGTTCTGATAAAACAGCAGGGACATAGGAAGGAGGGTATGGAACTTTCCCACAGTGCTTCTCCACTGTTGATGCTGGAGAAAACCTCAAGGAGTAGACAAATGGAATTCCCAGTTTTAAAGCTACTATATCACCACAAGGAAATACTGGATCTGACACCAGGACTTCAAACTTGCTTTTCTTCATCTTTTCCATCAACTCTTGGTTTTGAAGAACACCATCACAGAGTGCTCTGGACACCATGTGGAAATCCTGGATGACTTTGGCCATTTCCTGATAGAATCTCCAGATGGTTGAAGGAGATGGTCTGTTTTCTAGCCACGTCAAAACAAAGTTCTTGATCACTCCTTCTATTCTTTCTTTGCCAAAGGGCACCTTATATGCTTCAAATATCAAAGATGAGTTATAGGTTGGTGTGATGAAAAGTGCACCAGAAGCAACTAAAACAGTAACATTGTGCTCTTTTTTAATCAGTTCATCTATAATTATCTTAATATTTAACCAATGACTACCTTCCATTGGCCAAATCAGAACATTTCCACCAAGAGTGCTTCCTAGGAGAGTTATCTGAAGAAACAGCAGCAGAATCTTCCTTTTTAACATGACGTAGCTTGAAGTAAAGATTTGATAAGATGTGAAACAAATGAGTTCCTCTGTTTTTCAAGGAAAAAAGGAAAAGCAAAATCATTTCTTGTTTTGATTCAAACCAGTTGATACCCTTGAGAACTTTCTCTTTACCAAAAGTATTAGTCATAGTGACTCCATATTTTATGGCAATTACAGGTTTAAAGGTAAAGTGTCTTGCCTCTCTAACTGTTGTTTTAGCTTTGTTTATCATTCTTGCCCTTGTTCCTTCTTTTGAACTGTATCCTTCAAACCTTCCTTTGATTCTCATATTTGTTTGCACCTACAGCCCCTACTGTTAAATTAGTACAGTTGAATTGATTGAAGCATTTGGATATCTCAACTCCACATGCAGGCCTTGGTCCTAAAATCTCAGCCAAGACCAGAATTCACTCAGAAATATAGTGATGCTAATGCTATAGGTTTTTCAACATCTAATATACAGTATGCATTGCTTTTATCAATTGTTGAACATTATTATAGTAGTCAATAGTTATTGAAGTAGAAAAGATTATTGCAAAGATAATATTTATGAAAATGTGAAATACAAATATAATAAATATAATATATTTATTGCTACTTTAATGATATGTTTAAATAAATATTATATGTTAATGAATCACAGAGAAAAAACTACAAGTAAATGAATAAAATATATACATGAAATATGTGCAAGAGGTCATGAGTAATTTACTAGCATAAATAGGAGCTATTTGAAGAGAATTGCTAATTCAAACATTTTTCTACTTAAATTACTGTTTAAAAGCTAGCTAGCCTCTGTGAATAATAACTAGTTTAGATCTAGACTCAGCCTTTAATATTGCTAATATTTATTAAGCCCTCAGACATTGTTCAAGGTGTTTTACAAATGTTAATATCATTTATTTCTCATTTAAAAAATCCAATGAGGCAGGTACTATAATTATCCCTGCATCAGAGAAGAGGGGACCACTGCTTAGGGAGGTTGAGCAACATGCCAAACTCATACAGCAAATAAAGATAGGGACTGATGGTGGTACCTTAAGGCTCTCTGGTTCCCAGAGCCTATTATATTTATAGCTAAAATAGATTGTCTCATTGGGGTGTTTCATAAACCCTAATCAACTGTAAAGCATCTAGAGGAACAGCAGATTGCCTGAAACATGCTGACACACATTAAAATGCAAATTATGAATTAGAGTATTTTACATTGGGTCATGTAGTTTCAAATCATCCAAATAAAATAATCTCTATGAAAATTATGCAAATATGTGCATATGGGCCTGTGAATAAGCAGAAATGACTCCTTTTTATGTTAATAAGTCTGCTGAAATTAGAAATTCTTTATTCTTGAATGATGTCTTTAACATTGCTTCATCTGAGATCTCAAATCACCAAAGATAAACTATTGTTAAATATTGAATATTTCATTAAAACAGTTACTAACTTTTACAAAGCACTACTCAAAGCTTTGCAGACTGGATCATAGAGTTCATGAGGATGGGTTTCAATTCAAGGATGTCTGCAGTAAGAGTTTAAGGTGTGAGCAAAATTACTGCCTACTGGTGACAGCGTGGTCTGGAATTAGTTATTAGTAGTCAGGATTTCTAGGATGGAAAATTGGTCAAAATCCACTTTTATCATTTTATTAATTTATTGACTAGCAGGTCATCAAATCCAGTTTCAGACAAACTACAATATTTCATTCAGTTACTACTGTTTATTGGTACCCAGTATTTACAGCACACCCCACTAGGTGAAAGAAGAATCAAAAAGATAGTTCTCATATAAAATTGACAGTCTACCAGTGCAAGATAATAAAAGTATATACATAACTGTAACAAAAATCAGAATAGTTTATTAGAGTCAGCATCAATTATGTAAAGAATTTAGATTTTAAAACAATGTAGACCAAAGAATCCTAGCTTAACCTTATGCAGATCAACATTTTTGAGACTCAGTTTCTTTATCTGTAAAACGGAAATTAAAAACAACTTAGAAGGTTTCTGTGAGTATAAAATAATCAAAATTAAAGAATATAATATTTTTGGCATATAGTAAATGAATAGCTAGGCAATAAATACTATACATTATATAATATATTAAATATAAGATAAATATATATTTAAAGAACTAAATAGAGTAATATTTGTTAAGGAACTAAACAAGTATAGAGTCTTTCTCTTTTTAATCCCTTCTCCTCTTAGCCAGAGAAAGTGACAAGTGTCTTCAGATGAAATAACACAGGTAAAATGTTTTCAGAGTTCTAGTGATTTCTTCCAGCTTTTTGTGGGGTGGAGAGGTGGTGAAAGGAGTGTAAGAAAGTCTTCATGAGACATGTGGTATTTGATGCCCATCCCACAGTCCAGAGTACCTGGACTTAAATGATGAATCCAGAGAGCACTCAAGAAGAGAGGCAGTGTACACAAAGGTAGCCAGTGTTATATCATAAAATCATAAATGAACTTTGGCTTTTTTAAACATCTCCTCAGAAATGTGACCAACATTAAGAAATTCCTCCTTGTAGATCAAATTATTAAGGTTCAATTTTAGATTGGGTTGTGTTGTTGATTTTAATATAAAACCAAAATGAAGAAATTCTATTAACCAAATAGGTTTAAAGAGGTAGTAAAAAATAATTTGCCAAAAGTGAAGGTCTGAATTTGTGATTTTCATTATTCTGATCTTAAAGTCACTAAAAAGCTAAACTACTTTTTCCAGAAAAATGTTGAGAGAAACTTTGACTAAATATATGATCAATATATTTCTAAAATAGGTGGGTTCAGAGAAAAATTTTACACATTTGAATAACATGCAAATACTTTACTGTAGATGATGAGAATAAAAAATGTGCTTATTTAATTGCACAAAAAAGAAGCAAGCATGGCATTAACATCACCACTATTGGTTTTATAAAAGGATAACAGGATTTTCTTTAGAAAAAGTTTCCTTTCTCTTTCTTTATGAATAAATTTTAGCTTTGCATAAAACTTGATATACATCAAATCATAGAATTTACAATATATAAATATAAATATGAAAAATATATTATATAATATAATGTATAAAAATACATTATTCAATATTTAAAAAGTAGAAGTCCCACCAAAGAATGACATCTTGCATCTTGATGCACATGCAATCTTAAAGATCATAGTGGGCACTTGTGAGAATTACACTTGCCCTCCAGGATACATCATACTTACACCGTCTTACCTGTTAATCCCTGTGTAGCCTAATGGAGGAGCAAATGTACTCTCCACTTATAATTATAGGAAACAGATGTACCTTTAAAGAGGCCAACAAGCTCACATTTAGATAAAGCTCTTAATTTACTCCTCTATAAAGTAGTTCTCCTCATTTCTATAAAATTATTCTGAAGGGCAAAATCTGGAGAAATCTCAAATTATTTCAAAATAGAACTGAAGTTTTTCAAGGGGAAGCAATGAAGGAACCAAAAGTTAACCCACAACCTTGTAATAAATTAATATTTCTTATAGAAGAAAATATAAAATTAATCCAGGTGTACATCAAATATTACTTGTCATGCAGAGTTTCAAATTTCTTACCTGAACTTTCCAGTAGGAACTTTTATAGCAGTTATTTGCCACCAGGGAGAAGTTGAACTTAAATAAATCTTAACTGGGAAAGAGTAATATGATAAGGAATATGGAATATGATCTTAAAGGAAGAAAAGATTATTTTGATTTGTTTACCCTTAACATTCTCTGCCCCATTTCATTATGCAGCAGATTAACGTTTCGTTAAAGGTGTATCCTTCCATTGGTTCCAGTGGCAATTATTTGCATCGAATATACCTTTGTTATCATGGTCTTCTCCCCACCTCTCCCAGTCCTCAGTATGTCTGTAAGTATCTGAAAAATGGCTAGTAATGATTGCTAATTTACCAATCTTGAGATATTATTAAGTTGTATCTAAAAGTAGCATCACTCAATCTCAAACAATATGATTAATATTACAAAAAGAAAATTTTTAAAAATTGAAGAGTCCTCTTTTTGCTGGGTCTTATGATGATGGGTGCAGGTATGTCAATTCAGAGGTGGGAGCTAGGGCAAAGCTGAATTGCTCTGTAGAGTGAAGACGAGATATTTGAAACATGGCTGGAAAAATCCTGCTGGTTTGATTAACCTTTGCCATTTATAAAAAGATATAGTAACTTAGATCATTAAATAAAGTGTTTCAAAGCTGCATGCCTTCATTGTGTAATATCCTAGGCAATGAAAATTACCATTACTCTCTTTATGTGCAATCTTTATGAAGGGGAATATAATTTTTTAAATAAAAATTTAGTATGTCTATTGGCATAGGGTTGAAAACATATCATGTTTAGTAATAACTAAGTGATGGGATAGAACAGCATCATTTGTTGTTTTAAATGATAAATGTAGCAATATACAATACAAATACTGTAGCAATATACAAATATGTATATACATATACAATACAAATAATGTAGCAATATACAAATATTCCTTGTAAATAAGGAAAAGTCCCTCAGAGATGATTTGGTGTGATGACAATGGAGAGAGAGCAAAGCAAACAGTGGAGACATCACAGGGCTTCACTGTGCTGCACATACCTGACTACAAATATTTTTTATCAATTCATGGATTTCAAGTTCAATCTAGATAAAATAAAAACAGTGCATGTTTTAAGCATGATTTCTTCTTGAATTGATAATATAATTCACCTATCAGCTAAATGAAATAAGTCTTCAAGTAAAACTTTCAGGATGAGCCCTGAGATTAAAAAAAAAAAACTTTTCTTAGTCTTTATATACTAATGACTATAACTTCTGTCTTCACAAATGGAAGGCAACATGAATGATAACTAATTTTTTGATCCCCACATTTTCCACTACAACTCCATTAGACCATGCTCTATTGTCTTTTAAACTTTCCAGTATAAAAGATAATATTGAGGTTAAAAACTTACTTTCTTCCCAAATGCCTGTGTGTATGAATATGTGTATGTGTTTGATATACATTATTCCTGTAAATTATTTGGCACAATGTGTTAAGGTAATGCACTCTTTCAATATATACATGTCTTTATAACCCAAGAAATTTTCTTCGATAGCTGATGAAAAGAAAAGTTTCTTGTTTTTGTTGAATCTCAGTATTGTGAATTCATTGTTAAGAAAACATGTGTTTTAATCATTTTTACCCTGAGTTCTGTTTTTCTCATATGTATGTTATATAGTGAAACAAATCACCCTAAAATTTACTAGCTTCAAATAATAATCATTTTGTTTGCTACCAATACTGGGGGTCAGCAGTTTGGGCCGTGCTGAGTTGGGCAGATCTGCTGATCTTGCTGGTTTCCTTCATGTAGTTATAGTCATCTGGTGGCTCCACTTGGCTTGATCTTTTAAGACATACTCACCCAGTGGTTCATGCTGACTATTTGTTGCTTGGTTCCAGGGCCGGCTAGCTGTAGCTTCTTTACATGACAGCCTCAGAGCAGTGTTCTGAGAAAGAAGGCAAAAGCAGCTGGGCTTCTTGAGGCCTATGCTTGGAAGTCACATTTTAGTTCTGTAGAATTCTATTGGTCAAAGCAAGTTACCTGGCTAACCCTAGAGTCAGAGTCAGAGGGAAATTATGACAGCCATGTTGCAAAATGTCTACCACACCTAGTTCTCAGAGAGCTTCTCAAATTTAACCTCCTCATTAATGATTCTCTTTTCCTTGTGATCAATTTTATACTTTACTAATTTCAGTATGCATTTTGTTCTCTTATTGTATTTTCAATTTTATGTAATTTAACATTGTTGGGACTTACAATGTACTAGGTAATTTATATATACTAAATATTTTAATTCTCACAACAATATTTTGATGTGCTGTGTTCATTTACTGGCTGTTAGCATAAACAAAGGTTTAACAATTGATAGCTTAAACAAAGGGAATTTATTGGGTCACAGTTTTGAGGTTCCTAGCCAAGGAGCCAAGAAGTCCAAAATTGAGGTGACAGCCACCAGACACATTTCCACATTGATGTTTATGGTAGCATTATTTACAAGTTGCAATGGCTAGAGAGGACCTGAGGGTGCATCAATGGATGAATGGAAGGGGAAACATGGTGTATACATACAATGGAGTATTGGGAGGCTACAAGAAAGAATGAAGTTGTAAGGCATGCAACCAGGTGAAAGAAACTTGAGGACATTATCTTGAGTGAAATAAGCCAGAAATGAAAGGACAAATACTGTGTGGTTTCACTAATATAAACTAACTATAGTGCACAAATGCTGAGAATTGAATTTGACAGCATAGGTTATCAGCAAATAGAACATGGGCAAAGATAGGGCAATCAATGATTTAGGAATGCAGAATGTTCAATAAGCCTCATTGTTAAAGTTCCTAGGTTGTAAACTCTTAACAGCAGCCACATCTATTTCTGAGTTTTACTGTGATTTCTAAATTCTAGGTGTTGAGCTCTATGGGTATAGCCTCATAGTTCACTGGAATTTGGGGCATCTGAGTGATACCTGAGACCCAGAGATAGAGTTCTGCAGCTCTGAATGGAAGCATTACTCCATACAACAACTGTTAAAGAAGCTGAAAAAGAAATCAGACTTGAATTAGAAATGAAACAGACTTGCTTAGTACTAAAGTAAATCAGAATACAAGGTAAAGTATGGTATTGACCACATTTTAAGACTTCAACTTCTGCATGACACAAAAGGAAGAAATGTTTATTTGGTTAAAAATAAATAAATTTTCTGCAGCACACTATCTCATTTAGCTCATATAGTCAGTTTATTTAAACAACATAATTACATGGAACCTAGAATAGAGAATGAGATTCTGTTATTCTGTAGAGGTTAATGTAATGCCCTGATATATTCTAGAGTATTTGGGGCAGGAAATAAAAAAGTATTTGCAGAGTCCCCTTGAGGGACTTGGGAAAAATCTGGAACTATTAATTAAATCACTGGAGTCCCAGAA
Source organism: Choloepus didactylus (assembly GCF_015220235.1). NCBI lineage: Eukaryota > Metazoa > Chordata > Mammalia > Pilosa > Megalonychidae > Choloepus > Choloepus didactylus. The sequence continues at coordinate 74,006,459 of NC_051309.1, forward strand.
GAACTCACAGACAGAAGGAGCTCAGTGCTGCAGCTGAGAGATATTTTGGAGATGGCTGTTGAAAGCAAACTTTTGCTAGCCCAGAGTTTGCCTGGGAGAAACTAAGAGAACAACCCCAGATGTTTAGAGAGAAATTTCTTATAGAAAAAAAAAAAAATACCACACTGGACAAAATTATTTCTCATAGCTTAATGGCTTCCATCAGTGTGGAGGGGGATCACATACCATTTGTTTTTCTGGCTACTCATAAGTGATATAGAAAGTGCTGCTCAATATAAAATAAAGCATCACAAGAAAATACTTTTTTATCATTTTACTTTTAAGTCCCCCAGAATATTTAGCTGCAAAAAAAAAAAAAAAAAAGATTTAGTTTGCAAATTTTTTTAAGAAAGATCCTGATGCTTTTTTTTCCAATAATTCAATTTTTAAGAAATTTCTTCTGCTCTTGAAAGTTATGACAATTACGTACTATGTGATAATATTAAATGTTATTTCAAAATGGTTATCTGCTTTCTGTGGATATTTTAATTAAAAAAAAAATGAACTTCAACCAGAAACAACCCTGTAATACAGACTTCACAAGGAAAAATATATAATTTGATTGGGCAATGCAATTTGATAGACAATATAGTCTGATATTGCAGTATATAGTCTTCTAAAATAGAATAGAGGTTTGCTATAAAATAGCTCAACTGCTCTCTAGAATTAAAACATTTTTCCATGATAAAAGATAAACTATTATTTGAACTGTAAAAAATATAAGCGAATGTAACTTGAGAATGATGACAAGCATATCCAGTGCTTGATTTACAGGAGAGTTGCATGAAATTATAACAAAATGCCTCAACTGGAGTAAACAAAATTATGAGGAACCAAAAAGAATTGATCAAGTTTATTTTTTTCTGATAAATAAAAGATTTTGCTTCTATAATGAGTTTCTTAAAATAAAAAAAAAATCTCTAATAATAATGAGTCACTTGAAGTCTTTGGTTGAGTTCTAATATGCATATGCATGTGAAGATACTATTGAGACTGGAGGAAGAACCACCAGAAACAAGTAGGTGGTCCCAGAATAGTTCATATTGGCACTTGCCAGAGTGGGAAGATCTCCAAACAGCCTAACCAGACTTCTTAGATGTGTATTGTCTCAGTGGTAGAGTGAAATTTACCCTAGATTGAAAGCCATTATGTATTTGATGTAATAAATGTACAAGTAAGCATCTAATAGATAAAATTCCAAATATTTATTTACTAGAATAATTATCCCCAATATTTAACAGAACAGACACACACACACAAATCCAACAAGGTAAGGTTCACAATAAAAAGTTATAAGACACTCAAACAAAGCAAAAAAAAAAAATATGATTAATACCAGGAGAAATATCATTCAAAAAATGATCTCACAGTAATGACATAGATGATAGAATTAGCAAACAAGGACTTTAAAGCAGCTATTATAAATAGCTTTTGTTCAACAAGATACATGAAAGCATGAGAATGATGAGAAGAAGAATAAGATTTCAAAAGTGATTCACATTAAATTTATAGAGGCAAAGTTACAATATCTGAAAAGTATACATTGAGGATGAATTAACATAAGGTTAGAAACAGTATAGAAAAAAAACTAACAAACTTGAAGACATAATAATATAAACTATACCAAATGAAGCACACAGGGAAAAATAACCACTTTCCCAGAAAAAAATGAACATAAATGCCTAACTTGGCATTTATTAGAGTCTCTGAAAGAGAGATCATAAGAGGAAAAAATATTGAAAGAAATAGTGACCAAAATTTTCCAAATTTGATGAGTCCCATACACAGAGATCCTAGAAGTTCAACTAATCTGAAAGAGAGAGAGAGAGAGAGAGTGAGAGAGAGAGAGAGAGAGAGAGAGAGAGATGAAGAAAGAAAGGAGAGAGAAAGAAGAAAGAAGAGAAAGAGAGAAAGAGAGATGAAAGAAAAGAGAGAGAGAGAGAGAAAAAAAGAAAGAGGATGGAAAGAAGGAAGGAAGGAGGGAGGGAGGGTGGGAAGAAGGAAGGAAATAAATAAATTACGCCTGGTTACACTATAATTGATACACTGTACACCAGCGATAAAGAGAAAATCTCATAAACAGAGGAAAGATATTAAACATATTATGTATGGAGGAATGAAAAAAAATGAACATCAGACTTCTCATGAACAATGAAAACCAGGAAACAGTGAAATGGCATATATAAAGTAGCCAAAGGAAAGTACAAAATGGCTACCTAAAAGTACATACCCAACAAATATATATATATTTTTTAAAATAAAGACTAAATAAAGACTTCACTCATACCTGCAAAAGTTAAGATAATTAATATTTTATAGATTAACACTTTTCCATTATGCAAAATATCAGAAATGGATTGGCTTTTATAAAGGCACTCAACAAAGCTACAGTCCTAGGGCCATAAAAGTGTCCAAACAAAGGCATCAACAATAGGGTATCTTCACTGAAGAACCATCAATGGCATCCAGAAAACCTCTGTTAGCTGGGAAGGCACATGGCTGGCATCTACTCTGGCGTCTGGTTTCAAAATGGCTTTCTCCCTGGACATTTCTAAGCATCTGTGTGTTCTCTTAGTTTCTCTCAGGCAAACTGGGCTAACAAAAGTCTGCTTTCAACAGCCACCTCCAAAATGTCTCTCTCAGCTGCAGCACTGAGCTCCTTCTGTCTATGAGCTCTTATAGGACTCCAGTGATTTAATTAAGACCCACATTGAATTGGTGGTCTTAATAAAAATGTTCCACCCAACAAGATTGGATTAAAATATTTTGGCTTTGTGGAGGACATAATATATCCAAACTGGCATGAATATTATATATGGGGGAATGAAAAAAAAAAAATGAACATCAGACTTCTCATTATAAGCAATGCAAACCAGATAGCAGTGGAATGGCATATAAAAAGTAGCCAAGGGAAAAATACAAAGACTGATAACTTAAAGTTCATATCCAACAAATATATTTTTAAAAAAACAAAGACTAAGTAAAGACTTCATTTGTACTTCAAAAGTTAAGATAATTAATCTTCTATGCACTAATACTTATAAAAATGTAAAAGAAGTCCCTAAAATAGAAGGAAAATATACCTGATGAAAATTTGCTTCTGCACAAATGGAGAGTACAGGAATGTTAAATATTGGGTTAACATGAAAGACATTTTTCATACTTGTTTAATATCTGTATAGTTTAAGTGATTGTTGAAATCCAAAATAATAATAATGCATTGTGAAGTTTATAAAGCATATAGAAGTAAAATATGTGACAACCATAGTTGAAAATATAGGAAGGGGAAAAGGAAGTATGTTGTTGTCAGTTTGTTATGCTAAAGGTATGTCTTAGAGTGCCAGAGCTGCTGTTAAAATTGTCATACAATGGGTTGGCTTAAACAACAAGAATTTATTGTTTCATAGTTTTGGAGAGTGAAAGTCCAAAATTAAGATGTTGGCAAGGCCATTCCTTCCTAAAATTGGCATTATTTCTGGTGATGGCAAGCCCTCCATCATATGGCAAGCTGCTTATTTCTCTCCTCCTGTGGCTTTCTTTGACTTCTGACTTCTATGGCTTCTGGCTTCTCTGACTGCACCTGAATTTCTTCTTTATACCACCCCCAGTAATATGGATTAAATCCACCTGGATTCAATTTGGACACACCTTAATTAATAACATTTCCAAAAGATCATATTTATAAATAGGTTCACACCCACAGGAACACAGATTAAGATTATGTCATTTGTGGCATACATAATTCAATCCCCAACAAGGTGAGATGGTATAATATTATTTGAAGGTTATGCCCATTTGGATATATTATCACACCCACAAAGCCATGATCTCTTTTTTTTTTTCCATTGTTTTATTGAGATTTTTCACATACCATACAATTATCCAAACATCAAAAGTATACAAACAATTGCCCATGGTACCATCATACAGCTGTGCATCCAACACCACAATTAATTTTTTTTTCAATTTCTAGAACAATTTCCTTATTCCAGAAAAGAAATAAAGACACATGAAAAAAGGAAACTCAAATCCTCCCAGACTCCTAACCACACCCTCCATTATTGATTCATAGTATCAGTATAGTACATTTTTTACTATTGATGAAATAATGTTAAAATACTACTAACTGTAGTATATACTTTGCAATAGGTATATATTGTTTTCCTATATGCCCCTCTATTATTAACTTCTAGTTATAGTGTCATACATTTGTTATAGTGCATGAGAGAGAATTCTAATATTTGTATAGTTAATCACAGACGTTGTCCACCAAAAGATTCACTGTTTTATACATTCCCATCTTTAACCTCCAACTTTCCTCCTGATGACATACATGACTCTGAGCTTCCTTTTTCCACCACCTTCACACACCATTCAGCACTGTTAGTTATTCTCACAATGTGCTAACATCACCGCTGTCCATTTCCAAATGTTTAAGTTCATCCTAGTTGAACATTCTGCTCACAATAAGCAACCACTCTCCATTCTTTAGCCTTGTTCTATATCCTGATAGCTTACATTTCATGTCTGAGTTTACATATTATAATTAGTTCATATCAGTGAGACCCTGCAATATTTGTCCTTATGGGTCTGTCTTATTTCACTCAGTATAGTGCCCTCAAAAGGTTTCTTCATCAACCCATTTTTTAAGATGGTTTGGTTCACACACCATACATTCCTTCCTAAGTAAACAATCAATGGTTCCCTGTATAATCATGTATTTATGTATTCACTGCCATCACCACTATCTGTATAAGGACATCTCCATTTCTTCCACAAAGGAGGAGGAAGAGTCAAAGAAGGTTGAGAGTCAGGAGAAAAAGAAAAAAAGAGAAGAAAAAAAAACATGACAACTAGGAAGCTAGAAAAGGAAAGATAGCATTAAACTAAAGTAGAATAAAGAGTCAGACAATATCACCAATGCCAAGATTCCCATACCCTTCCACTATGTCCCCCCATATGCATTTGGCTTTGGTATATTGCCTATATTATACTAAAGGAAGCATAATACAATGTTTCTCTTAACTGTAGTCTCTAGTTTGCATTGAATGTATTTTTCCCCCAATCCCACCCCATTTTTAACACCTTGCAATGTTGACATTCATTTGTTCTACCTCATGTAAAAACACATTTGTACCTTTTATCACAATTGTTGAGCACCCTAGGTTTCACTGAGTTATACAGTCACAGTATTTATCTTTCCTCTTTCATTCTGGTGTCCCACAGGCTCCTAACCTTCCTCTTTCAACCATGCTTACAGTCCTCTTTGTTCAGTGTACGTACATTGCTGTGGTACTGTCTCCCAAAATTGTGTTCCAAACTTCTTACTCCTGTCTTTTCCTTTCTGTCTGTAGTACTCCCTTTAGTGTTTCCTGTAGAGCAGGTATCCTGTTCACAAACCCTGTCATTGTCTGTTTGTCTGAGAATATTTTAAGTTCTCCCTCATATTTGAAGGACAGTTTTGCCAGATATAGGATTCCTGGTTGGTGGTTTTTCTCTTTCAGTATCTTAAACATATCACCCCACTTCCTTCTTGCCTTCATGGTTTCTATTGATAAATCTGCACATAGTCTTATCAAGCTTCCTTTGTATGTGATGGATTGCTTTCCTCTTGCTGCTTTCAGGATTCTCTTTTTTTCTTTGACATTTGATAATCTGATTATTAAGTGTCTTGCCATAGGCCTATTTGGATCTACTCTGTTTGGAGTATTCTGTGTTTCTTGGATCTGTAATTTTATGTCTTTCATAAGAGTTGGGAAATTTTCATTGATTATTTCCTCTATTATTGCTTCTGCCCTTTTTCCCTCCTCTTCTCTTTCTGAGACACCAGTGACACATACATTCCTGCATTTTGTTTTGTCCTTAAGTTCCCAGAGACATTACTCATATTTTTCTATGCTTTTCTGTATCTGTTCTTTTGTGTGTAGGCTTTCAGATGCCTTGTTCTCCAGTTCCTGAGTGTCTTCTTCTGCCTATCGAGATCTGCTGTTTTATGTCTCCATTGTGTCCTTCATCTCATATGTTAAGCCTTTCATATCCATAGATTCTGTCAATTGTTTTTTTGAACTTTTGATTTCTATGTTATGTATGCCCAGTGTTTTCATTATATGCTTCATCTCTTTTGCCATATAGTCCCTAAACTTTCTGAATTGATCCAGCACTAGTTGTTTAAATTCCTGTATCTCAGTTGAAGTTTAAGTTTGTTCCTTTGACTGGACCATAACTTCACCCCTCTTAGTGTAGGTTGTAGTTTTCTGTTGTCTAGGCATCTGGCCTCCTTGGTTACCCCAATCAGGTTTTCCTATACCAGAAAGGGCTCAGGTCTTGGAATGAGGCAATAGTTTCGGGTCTCCCTAAGGGTGTCTTAGAAGACTTATGCACATTGTGAGGCCTCAAGTCACTGTGTTTTCTGCCCAGAAGGTGGCACCTGTCAGCCTGTAGCTCCAGACTGGTGTAAGGAGGTGTGGCCCATGGCGGCTTTCCGCCAGGCCCTGGGGTCTGTTTCTGAATGGAAGGTGGGTAATAGAGCTTGGCACCACCTTTTTCCTCTTAGGGAGGATATACCCCTGAGGAGAGGTCATTTGCATTTGAATTGTCTCTGACTCTGCTATCTCCACCTTTGTCTGGGTCTGAGTGCTGGGAATTGAAAGTGGCAGAGGTTTTCTCCACTGAACTGAAAAAGGGACAGAAAAACCCCCTTCAGAGTCAGTCTGTGGCCCCCCTCAGTTTCATCTGTCAGCCAGAGACACACCCAGTCCTCTGGGCTCCCCCTCCCTCCCAGAGAGGTCCTCCATCTCTACAAGGTCAGTTGTCACCAAAAGCCTCTGTCTGTTTGCTGGGAATTCATAGCTTGTATTGAGCAGTCCACATGTAATAATTAAAACTCCAGTTGGAGCTCAGCAGAGCTATATTCACTTGCTTGGAGAGTGTTGCTCTCTAGCACAGTGAAAAGCCATGATCTTTTAATCTAATCTTGTGGGATATTTGGATTAGGTTATTTCCATGGAGATGTAACTCATGCAAGTGTGGGTAACACTTTGATTAGATTATTTTCATGGAGGTGTTACTCCATCCATTTAGTGTGGGTCTTAATTAAATCACTGGAGCCCTAAAAGAGGTCAGACAGAAGGAGCTCAGTGCTGCAGCTGAGAGAGACATTTTGGAGATGTCCATTGAAAGTAGACTGTTAGTAGCTCAGAGTTTTCCTGGGAGAGACTAAAAGAACACCCCAGATTCTTAGAGAGAAATGTTGTAGGAGAAAGCCATTTTGAAACCAGAACCCCAGAGCAGATGCCAGCCATGTGCCTTCCCAGCTGACAGAGGTTTTCTGAACACCGTTGGTGGTTCTTCAGTGAAGATACCCTATTGTTGATGCCTTAGTTTGGACACATTGTAACAAAATAAACCCCCCTTTATAGAGGTCAATCCATTTCTGGTATTTTGCATAATGGCAGCATTAGCAAACTGGAAAAAAGGTATACTGTGATAAGTTAAAGATAAATACTGTAAGCTTTACAGCAACCACTAAAAAAGAAAAAAACCTAAAGAGGACATCTAATGAGCCAATGAAAGTGATACAATGGAATTTAGAAAAATTCTCTCATAATGTAAATGAAGGTAGGAAAGAAGGAAAATGAAACAAAGAAGAGATGGGATGAATAAAAACAAATAGCAAGATGTTCCATTTAAACTCAACCATGAAGCTAAGCAAATTAAATGTAAATAGTCTAAACAGTACAGTTAAAAGATAGATACCTTCAGACTGAGTTTTTTTAAAGTAAGATTAAATTATATGTTTGTCCAAAACACCTACTTTACACATAAAGGAAAAGATTAAAAAACAAAATGAGAATAGATATACCATGCTAACACTGATATAATAAAACTGGAGTGGCTCTAGTAATATCAGATAAAGTAGATTTCAGGACAAAGACTATTACTGGGGATAAAAGGGTCATTTTATAATTAAAAGGGGTCAGTTCATTATGCAGATAAGGCAATCCTAAAAATGTGTGCACCACATAATAAAGCTTCAAAACACATGAAGCAAATTGAAAGAAATAAAAGGAGAAATAAATCCAAAATTATACTTGGTAATTTCAACAACCTTCTTTTGAACTAGAACAATCAGACAAAAATCAATAAGGAAATGTGTATATATTGTTCATGGCATAAGAGTTTGGTGTTTTTGCTATATTTTATAATATATCCCATGCCTCTATAACATTTTTGTCTTGGCTTTTTTGCCTGTATTAATTTTGTAAAACCTTCTTTCATAATGTTTTCATTTTCCTGATATATTTTTGCTCAACCTGTGATTGTTGTTTAATTTTATTTTAGGTGAACCTATTTAATAAGTCTTAAGCTGGATTTTTAAGTCCAATTTCATAGGAATAATTTAAAATCATTTTAATAATGTATTGTGAATAATTTTGAAATGAGGTATAACAAAAACTAATCTAACTAGTACTCATCTACAGAAATTAAACATCATTATACAGTAATTCTTCCATATTTCTTGCCTGTTTTTTTGCTCCTCATAACCCTGAATTGAATTCTCAGAATTCTTTTGAATTTCTTTAAACAGTAATTATTTATGTATTTATCATTAAATAGCATTATATTTTACATATTACAATATTTATATAAAATGCTCCTGTTAATTTTATTAAATGTTTGAATATATGTGTACATATATTTTAGATACAGAAAAAAGAAGGTGGTTAATATGAGGTTAAATCTAATCATTAATAGAAAAAAAATAAAAAAACTCATGTAAATGAAAAATATGGAAGAGAAAAATAAAATATTTGATGATAATAACAGCATTTTAATCAGGAGCGGTAAATGGAGTTAAAAATCAATGTTATATACTAAATGTAACTATTTGTGTATTTTTTCCATATTTTTTTCAATACCTTTTATTTCTTTAAATATTTTATACATGGTTATTTCAAAACCTGTAACTGTTTAGATACCTCAAACAGGAGACAGGTAAAAATTCTGATTAACTTATGTGTTGATAAGTTAAATAAGAAAGTCAAATAAGAAATGGGCAAATAACAAAACTGTTCCAAGAAAACAGAATAAATCTGTTTGATCCTGTAATCACATATGAAATTGAGTTAGTGATGAAATAAATACCTACAAAAACATTCCAACTCTAGACCAGATGGATTCCTAGGTAAGCTTTACTAAATATTCAAAGAGGAGGTAATTACAAATTTTCTTCTTTGAAGGTAAGTAGCCATAGTAACAAAATATGATTCTGAAATACAAGAAAAGAAAATCACAGAAACTCTCAGAGAATACAGAGGCAATTAGAAAAAAAAAATGGCTAAATATTTTCAGTGAAGTATAATAAGCTTCAAGTACAATTCAAGATTATCTTAGTAATTCAAGTTTAACATTCAAAAATCAATTTAGTAATCCACACTACTAACAGATTAAAGGGGAAAATCATGTGATAATTTAAATAGATTCAGATAAAATATTTAATAATATTAGAGTCATTTATGATTTTAAAACACGTATAAAAATTTAGGATGAAATGGAACATTCTTAACTTTGTAAAGTGTTATCTACAAGAATGTAAACTCTTCCAAATAGATACTGTTAAAAACAAAGAACTAGAAAAATAAACAACATTTTCTTAGTGATGTACAGACCTCTGGTAAAAAAATTATAAAGAAAAAGATAAAGGAATTCATGATTTTTTTAAAAAAGTGATGATAGAGTTTCTCATATGTTCTTTTTTTTTCAGACTTTGAACATGTTTGCTGAAACAAGCAACAAATTCAGATCCCCCAAAGATTTTGAGGTATCTAAACAGTTACAGGTTTTGTAATAACCATGTATAAAATGGTTAAAGAAATAAAAGGAATTGAAAAAAATATGGAAAAAAAGACACAAATAGTTACATTTAGTATATAACATTGATTTCTGCATATTGAATCAATCTTGCATTCCTGGGATAAATTCCATTTGATTATTTCAAGTTTTTTAAATTTATTGAGGCTTGTCTTATGTCTCAGCATATGATCTATTCTGGAGAGAGTTGCATGAGCACTAGAGAAGGATGTGTATCCTGGTGATTTGGGATGTAATGTTCTACGTATGTCTGTTAAATCCAATTCATTTATCAGATACTTTAGTTTTCCAATTTCCTTATTGGTCTTCTGTCTTGGGGATCTAACTATAGGAGAGAGTGAAGTGTTGAAGTCTCCCACAATTATTGGTGGAAACATCCATTGCTTCTTTTAGTTTTGCCACTGTTTGTCTCATGTATTTTGGGGCACCTTGATTGGGTGCATGAACATTTATAATTGCTATTTCTTCTTGTTGAATTGCCCCTTTTATTAGTATGTAGTGGCCTTCTTTGTCTCTCATAACATCCTTGCATTTAAAGTCTATTTCATCTGAGATTAATATTGTTACTCCTGCTTTCTTTTGGCTGCAGCATGCATGAACTATTTTTTCCATCCTTTCACTTTCAATTTTTTTGTGTCCCCGTGTCTAAGATGAGCATCTTGTATACAACATATTGATGGTTCATTTTTTCTTCATCCATTCTGCCAATCTATAACTTTTGGTTGGGGAGTTTAATCCATTTACATTCAACGTTATTACTGTGAAAGCAATCCTTGAATCAGCTATCTTATCTTTTGGCTTATGTTTGTCAGATATATTTTTCCCTCTCTCTCTTAATGTCCTTTAACATTTAGTAGTGAACCTTTCTCCATATCTCTCTCTCCTTTCTTTTTTTCTCTGTTGGTAGGTCTCCCTTTAGTATCTGAAGTAGGGCAGGTCTTTTGTTAGCAAAATCTCTCAGCATTTGTTTGTCTGTGAAAAATTTAAGTCTCCCTCAAATTTGAAGGAGGGCTTTGGTGGATAAAGAATTCTTGGTTGGCACTTACTCTCTCTCAGAATTTTAAATATGTCATGCCACTGCCTTCTCACCTCCATGGTGGCCGCTGAGTAGTCACTACTTAGTCTTATGTTGTTTCCTTTGTATGTGGTGAATTGCTTTTCTCTTGCTGCTTTCAGAACTTGCTCTTTCTCCTCAGTATTTGACAGTCTAATGAGAATATGACTTGGAGTGGGTTTATTTGGATTTATTCTATTTAGAGTTCACTGGGCATTTATGATTAGTGTATTTATGGTGTTTAGAAGACTTGGAAAGTTTTCCCCAACAATTTCTTTGAATACTCTTTCTAGACCTTTACCCTTCTCTTCCCCTTCTGGGACACCAATGAGTCTTATATTTGGATGTTTTATTTTATCTATCATATCCCTGAGGTCCGTTTCTATTTTTTTCAAATTTTTTCCCCATTCTTTCTTTTATTCTTTCATTTTCCATTCTGTGGTCCTTGAGGTCACTGATTCATTGTTCAGCTTCCTCTAGTCTTATACTATGAGTATCCAGAATCTTTTTAATTTAGTCAACAGTTTCTTTTATTTCCATCAGATCATCTATTTTTTTTTTTTATTTACTCTTGTAGTTTCTTCTTGATGCTCTTCTAGGGTCTTCTTCATGTCCTTTATATCCTGTGCCATACTCTCATTGTTTGTCTTTAGTTCTTTGATTAATTGCTCCAAGTACTGTGTCTCCTCTGATTTTTTGATTTGGGTGTTTGGGTTTGGGTTATCCACATCATCTGTTTTTTTCACGTGCTTTAAAATTTTCTGTTGTTTTTGGCCTCTTGGCATTTGCTTAACTTGATAGGGTTCTTTTAAGATATGTAGGCTAATTCAAAGACTAATCTCTAATTTGCCATATCTACAGCTTAGTGGTGTACACTTTCTCTAACTAACCAGTAGGTGGCATCCATGAGCCTCCTATTCCCCTCAAGCCAGCTCTCCCCAACTTTGTCTTTGTGGTGTATGGTGGTCTGATTCTTGTGGTGTTCCAATTGGTGCACCAAGTTTGGGTGTGTTGTTGGTTCTGTCCACCTTGAATGTAGGGCATGGGTCTGAGTGGATAGGGATCAAGGGTGGCTTTAATAATTAAATCTCTCAGGTGTTCCTGGAGATTTAAGGCTGGTGCAAGAGTCTAATCCTTCAGTTCATTCTCTCCACAGATTGTCTCTGGCACTGACCCACAAGTCATTGGTATTGGTGTATGGTCCCTGGGATTTCCACGTGGGTCCCTCTTCCAAGCCATGTCCTCCCAGGGCCTCTGCTGAGGGAAAGCTGTGCTACATCACAGGTAAGTGCCATCCCCCATGGGGAGTTCTGGGCTGCTGGCCATGTAAGAGTGTTCCCAGCCTGCTGTAAGGATGGCTGTATGGGGCATGTTAATTTCCCTCTTTTTGCACAGCTCCACTTTCCTAGCTCTGGGACAATTAGCTGTAGGTGCATGAAAGGCTACTTTCCATGCCTGATATTGTGGCATGTATGTGTTGCTGGAAACACTTCCTGTCACATTAGGTTCTTTGGTGCAGCTCTGGGCTGTGGTGCCGGTGCCGGGCAGGAACGTTCCCAGCCTGCTGAGAAGATGGCTGCAAGGGGCATAGTTATTTTCCCCTTTTGGCTCCCCTCTGCCTTCTCACTCTGAGACAATTAGCAGTGGGTGCACGGAATTCTATCGTCCATGTCAGATATTGAGGCATTGGCACAGCTCGCTCCAGCCATGCTTCACTGTGCAGTTCTCGCTGCCGTATCTGCAGCCACTTTTGAGGTTTTTTTTTTAAAAAGAACTAGTCTGACTTCAAATGCCAACCCACAGTTTTCCCACACTGCAGTGTGGCTGCTGGATATTCAGCAGGCTTACTCACTTGTTTCAGAACATGAACTCCTGGTTTCGCCAAGTACGTGGTCCCTGTGGATTTAGCAGATCTTGTCCAGCTGACACAACTCTGGAACTGGTGTTCTGGGTCACTTTCTGGCTTGTATCTAGTATTTTTCACAGAGGTGTTTTTTGCCCTGTCTCTCCTAGCTTCCATCTTCCAGAAGTGAAGATGTTATTTTCAGTTAAGATTTGGACAACTGAATCAGGATGGATATTTTTTTATTTTTAATGCATTTTTTTTTTGAGATACATTCACATACCATACAACCATCCAAAATGCAAAATCATTATGATCATATATTTGTGTATTAATCACCACAATCAACCATTGAACACTTTCATTACTCTAAAAAATAAAAATAAAAATAAAAATAAAATTAAGAGTAAAAAGAACACCGAAAACATCTCATATGCTTCCTCCACCCCAGTATTCATTTACTTTTTGTCATCATTTTTCTATTCATCTCTTCTATACACTGGATAAAGGGAGAGTGAACCACAAGGTTTTCATAATCACATGGTCATGCTGCATAAGGTATATAGTTACATGACCATCTTTAAGAATCAAGGATACTGGATTGCAGTTCAACAGCTTCAGGTATTCAGTTTTAGCCATTCTAATACACTAAAAACTAAAAAGGAATATCTATATAATGCATAACAGTAACCTCCAGAATGACCTCTCAAATCCATTTGAAATATCTCACCCACTGAAACTCTATTTTGTTTCATTTCTCTTCCCCTTTTTGGTCCAGAAGTTTTCTCAATCATATAATGCTGGGCCCAGTCTCATCCCCTGGAGTCATGTCACATATTCACAGAGAGATTTATAACCTGTGAGTCATCTCCCATGTAGGGGGAGGGCATTGAGTTTAACTGCAGAATTGGCTTAGTGAGATCTCTCACTAAGCCACATCTGAGCAACAAGAGATCCTCTGGGAGTGACAAAGTAGGCTTAGACTCTCCTTTGCAGTAACAAACTTCATAAGGGCAAGCATCAGGTTCAAGCACTTGACCTACTAAACTCATAGTCCCCAATGCTTATGACAACTCCCCAGGTAGGGAAGTTTAATTTTCCACATTTTTCCCCCAGTCCCTCAAGGGGGCTTTGCAAATACATCTTTATTCTCTGCCCAAATTACTCTGGGATGTATTGGGGCCTCATGCTTACCTGCACAAACCAACCAGATCTTAACCCACATTCAAGATTCCATGTAATTATGTTTTTTGAACAAACTGACCATTCAAGTTAAATTATATAGTGTACTACAGAAAATATAGATTTTTCCCCAAATGAAAATTAAAAGATAGAAGAAAATTAAAAATACAATACAATACAATGAAAAAGTTAGACAAAATCAACAACACTATGAATCCTATACCAATCCCTCATGTCCCCTTCTTATAAACATTTAGATTTGGTATATTGCCTCTGTTACAATTAATGGAAGAATCTTACAATGTTATTGTTAACTATAGACTCTAGTTTGCATTGATTATATTAGTGATACCAAACAGTATCTGTCCTTTTGTTTCTGGCTAATTTCACTCAAAGTAGTGTCTACTGTCTGCCATCCTGTCCATTGGATCATTTTACTTTTATTTTTTACTGTCTCTTTTTACTCTCACTGATAGTTTCATTTCTACACTCTTCTCCAAACCCCTTTCTCCTGTCTTTTTTCTATCTGCCTATAGTTCTCCCTTTAGTATTTCTTGTAGAGCAAGTACCTTGTTCACAAACTCTCTCAGTGTCTGTTTGCCTGAAAATACTTTAAACTCTCTCTCATTTTTGAAGGAGAGTTTTGCCAGATATAGAATTCTTGGTTGACAGTTTTTCTCTTTCAGTATCTCAAATATATCATACCACTGCCTTCTCACCTCCATGTTACCATGGTATCTACTGAGAAATCCACATACAGTCTTATTGAACTTCCCTTATAAGTGATGGATCACTTTTCTCTGGCTGCTTTCAGAATTATCTCTTTGTCTTTGACATTTGATAATCTGATTATTAAGTGTCTTGGAGTAGGTCTATTCGAATCTATTCTGTTTAGGATACACTGCACTTCTTGGATCTGTAATTTTATGCCTTTCATAAGAGATGGGAAATTTTCAGTGATTATTTCCTCCATTATTCTTTTCCCCCCTTTTCCATTCTCTTCTCCTTCTGGGACAGCCATGTCATGTATATTTGTGCTCTTCATGTTGTCATTGAATTCCCTGAGACTCTGCTCATATTTTTGCATTTTTCCCTATCTGTAATTTTGTGTGTGTAGGATTTCAGATGTCTGTCCTCTAGTTCATGAATCCTTCTGCCTCTTCAAATCTGCTATTATGTGTCTCCATTATGCTTTTCATCTCTTCTATTTTTGCCTTTCATTCCCATAAGTTCTAGGAATTGTTTTTTTCAAACTTTCAAGTTCTTCCTAATGTTCATCCGATGTATCTTTCATATCCTTCATCTCTTTTGCAATATTTTCCCTTAACTCATTGATTTGATCTTTGAGTTGATTTAGCATATTTGAAGGTCTTTAATTCTTTGTTTCAATTCATTAATCTCATTTGAAGGGTAAGTTTGTTCCTTGGACTGTGAGGTGTCTCCATTTCTCCTATTGTGACTCATAATTTTTTTGTTGTCTAGGCATCTGGTTTCCTTGATTAATCTAATAAGATTTTCCCAGACCATATGGGCCCAGGTCTCAGGAGGAAGGTATAATCAGCATCAAGTTTCTCTGAGGATGAGATCCAGCAGATTGTTAGAGTTTCCTGTAGACCTCTAGACTCTGTGTCTTTCCTATCCTGCCCAGCAGGCAGTGCTTTTCAGCCTACAGCACCCCACCAGCATAAAGAGGTATGGTACCTCTAATTTAAAGCAGATCCTGCATCTGCCAGGGATCAAGGGTGAGTCAGAAGCCAAGCTTAAGCTGTTTCTTTTCATTTTTATGCAGCTTCTGAGGTCTGAATTTTCTGATGGAAGGTTGCCACTTGAGCTGGTCCTGCCCCCTGCCTCTTTTAGGGAAGATAAGCCCTTTAGGGAATTATCTCCTTCACCTGACTTTTTCCTTTGTCTCTCTGACTATCCTAACTCCATCCTTGCCTGTGACAGTGCTACCAACTGAAAATTCCTGGGGCTTTCTCTAATGAGCTACTTAGAATGAGAAAAGAAAAAAGAAAAGAGAAAGAACTCCCCTTTTCAGAGCCAGTCCCCAGTGCCTCAGTTTTGCCAGTCAAAAGCTAGAGTTGGTATCCACTTCTATATGCCCCTTTTCTTAGGTCACAGCCATTTTCAGTATTTTGATATCAATAGGATTAAAATCCACCCTGGAGTGAGGGGCAAGATGGTGGCATAGGGAGGAGTGGAATTTAGTTGGTCTTCTAGAGCTTGTTATTATTTATTTATTATTATTACTTTTTCCATCAGCCTGCCTAATCTCTGCCAAGAGAGACCTCAGGGTTTCTTTCCTGTTTGTTCTGGGTTTATCTGTGCTTATAGCTTGTAATCAGTAGTCCAAATATGTTAATTAAACTGCAGTTGGAGCTTGGTTGTTCTACCTTCCCAGAGATTGCTTCTTTTTCCCACATGGGACTGTTCCAACTCAGCTGGTTGTGGCAGTGGGGGAGAGGCATCAGCTCCTCGGTTTGGGGAGCTTTACTTACAGTTCTATGCTGTGATCACAGCCATTCCACTGATTCCAGATAGTTGTATGATGTGTATCTGGTCACAGATGTCCCCCAAACAGTAGTTCCAGACTATTTATTCATTGTTTCTGGCTATTTACTAGTTGCTCTAGAAGACCAACTAAATTCCACTCCTCCCTATGCCACCATCTTGCCCCTCACTCCAGGGTGGATTTTAATCCTATTACTGGAGTCCTTATAGAAGAGGTCACATGGAGAAAGCCAGCAGGCAGGAAGAGAAGATGGAAGTTAACAGAACCCAGAAGAGAAAGGAGATGACATCACCATTTGTATTATCATGTGACAGAAAAGTAAAGGATGCACATATTGTTGGCATCCAGCCCCAGAATGTCAGTCTTCAAGGAGAAAGCATCACCTTGCTGATACCTCAATTTGAAATTCTCCTAGCCTCAAAACCCTGAGCCCATACATCCCCATTGTTTAAACCAACACATTCTATGGTATTTGTCTCAGTACCCTGGAAAGTAAGACAGAGGTTAATTCTGAAAGAAATGAAGGAGGAAGTGATGAGTGATGGAAGGACCTTCTAAGTTACTGGAAGTGTCCTATTTCTAAAGCAAGGGATGAGTACATAGATGCATACTTTATAATTATTCTTTTTATTCTTTAAAATGTCCTTATATTTCTAAACACTAATCTATATGTACAAAATATTTCAGTGGAAAAAAATATAGTATACTTTTGCATCACTTTACTTCCAAATGGAATTGTCTAGAAGAAAGGGGCTTTAATTGTGCACATTGTAGGTGTATTAAAAGATCATCTACTCAAGTTTAATAATGGTTAGCATTTTGGAATGCCAGCCAGGAGCCCTTGACCTATAGTGGTTTATGGTAATGCATAATAAGACAGGGTGATCATAAGGAAAAGAAAGATGAAAAGCCAGTAAGGGTATTGCTTGATAATATATATATATATATATATTCAAGTGTTTATGAACAGAAGGTTGTCAGCTGTTGCAATGGAATGTCATGTTTCCAAATCTGAGCCAGTTCTCAAATATGGAGCTAATCTACTGAGGGAAAGACTAGGACCCCTCAAGTAGACTCTATGATGCCAGAGCAAGTGTATGTAGAACTGATATTTCAAATCTTCCCAAAAAGACATGTAGCTATTTACCAGAGTAAGTGCACATTGGATAAAATGGAATTACCAGATCCAAGTGATTCCCTCAATTATGGTTTCTATTCCTACTGTTGTAACTTACTATTAGAGATTATCATAGTCTCTGGTAATTGGCTTCAGCTATTAACTTAACAAATGTATTCTTTTCAATCCTCACAAATAAGGATATTCCAAAACAGTTCTCATTTGACCAGTTTTGACAGCAGGGTACACTCACTGTGTGGTCCAAGACAATGTTAACTTTCATGCTCTCTATTATTACTTAGTCCAAATCTGTGCATACCACAAAGCATCACACTCACATTGATGATATCATGTTAAACTTATCTATACCTGGAGGCAGCAAACACTATGGATGTATTTAAGACACCTAAACTCCAAAATGTGGGAGTTAAATTCTACAGCTTCAGGTTGTGTCACATCATAATATTTTTAGGAATCCAGTTGCCTGGGTCATGCTAGGAAATCCATATAAGGTGGAAAAAAAAGTAATTGTGCCTTGCATGTACCACTACAAAGAAAGGGCACCACTCATAGTAGGTCTCTTCAGATTTTCTCAAAAATACACACAACTCTTTGGAATACTTCTCCAAACCCATTCAAAGAATGACTCAGAAGGTTGTCAGTTTTAAGTGATTCTCAGAAAGAGTACTCTGCAGCAGATATAAACTGCACAATAAGCAGCACAGACACTTGGATTAAACTCAGGTGCTAGAGGAATTTGAGGCAGATAAGAATGCCATGTAGAGTCACAATTGGAAAGTCACAAAATGCACTCCTAGGGTCCTGGATCAAGGGCATGACATCTATAGCAAAAAATATGCAATATTTGTAAAGCATTTTCTGAGATATTGTTGGAACCTGTTATAGAAAAAGTGCATAACCCTAAGGTCTTATATGACTGGAACTACCTGTGATAAGCTGGGTATCATCAGACACACTAAGTTGTAAAGTTGGGTGAACACAGCAACAATGGAGATGGCTCTTTCAGGATCATTCTTAAGCAAGTCCAGAAGGCATAAGTAAGTTACACAAATAAGTGGTCCAGACCTTTTCACTGAGCTCACACTTGTGGCTCAGGAGAGTTTTCACAAGACCAGTTAATGCAGGAGGGCAAAACTATGCCAGGTTCACCAATGTATTGTGAAAATATACTACTACCATACTAAACTAAACATACTACTCTACCCTACCAATACACCACTAATACATCCCGAAATCCTTCCAAGGGGCAGAGATTCAAGATGTGAACAACTTGGTCTGGATGGCAGAGTGACCTGAGGAAAAGTATACATGGATTGCCAGGCAGTGGTGAATGGTTTGACTGATTGGTTGGGGGCCTGGAAGAAGCAAGATTGTAAGATTAGAGACAGCTACCTGAAAAGAGGCATTTGGATGGACTTAAGGAAGTACTAACAAAATGTACAGATTTTTGTGTCTTATGTCAATGGTATCAAAGAACATTCCCTGCAGAGGATGCTACACCATCAGGTGGGGAGGATAACTTATCTAGTGGATATTAGCCAGTCTCTGGCTTGCATTATCGTGTCATGCACAGAATAGCCAGTGGCAGGAATAAACTCTATGCATGGACCAATAGAGAGCAAGAACGTCTCACTAAGACTGACACACCTACTGCCACTGCTAAAAGTCTGATCCATCAACAGTAGAGACCAATACTGAATATTTGTAGTGGCATCATCCCTCAAGATGACCAACTAGTCACTCAGTGGCAATTTGGTTACACTTGACCCCTTCACCCATTCTGGAGATGACAGTGATAGTTTCTTATTGGGACCATATTTATTTTGACTTTATTTTCCATGGTACTTTGGCCAGCACTACTGTTCAAAGGTTCACAGAGTGCCTGACTTATTGTCATGATATCTTGCATAATTTTGCCTCAGTCCAAAAGATCTAATTTATAGCCAAAGGAGTGTTGGTAAGGACACAAGACAGCAAGATACACTATTCCTACCATATAGTATATTATTCAGAAATTCCCAAACTCCTTGAATACTAGAATAAATTCTTTAAGGTGCAGTTAAGGTGCCATCATGGGGAGAACAATTTACAGGCTTGAGTAGCTTTCTTTCACAATGTGATAAGGACATTGAACCAAATATCATTATATTGAGCTCTATACCTGAGAGTTGGAATACCTGAGTTCAGGATAGAGAGTTAGGACTTCTCACCATCACTCCCCATGATCCACTTAGGCAAGTTGTGCTTCTAATCCTCATAATTTTAAACTCTACAGATTAGAAGTGTTATTATATAGGAGAAAATTCAACTATCAACCTATATCTATGGATGCCATTTTGTCATTTTGGTTTCCACATGCTAATATATCTTCAGACAAAGAGAGGAATTCCAATGCCAGCAGGGTTAATTGATCCCAATTATCAAAAGGATATAGGGCTGCTGCTACATAATGGCAGCAAGAGGAATATGTCTGGAATTCAGGGGATTTACTGGGGTACTTCTTAGCTCTTCTATGACTGGTGATAACTGACAACTGTAGCAATCATGGACTGATGAGAGCCTGGTAGAGGCTCACGCTCTACAGGGGTCTGGGTTATGTAGAGACACGGAGGCTTCCCTGGCTTAGCAAGTTATTTAGGGAGGCCTCCTCTTAAAAGGTTAAGAGAAGGCCAAGACAGTGTGTGCCTGAAGGCAGGCAACTAAGATAGGGAATGATACTGGGTTCCCTCTGTGCCTCTGCTTCCCACCTTGCCTAGAAAAGATTGTATTTAAGGTTATTATAACCCTGAAGTTTGTTCCCTAAGGCTGTGAACATGTAAATCTTGTGATTTTAGAAAAAACACAGCTCCCTTGTGAAACAGGAAAACAGTCACATAGTAAAAGGAATGCTTATGCTATGTAACCTTGTACTAAAAAGAAATAAGGAGCTTCTTACAGGAACAGAGAGATAGAGTCAGCTCGCTTCTTTCACAGGGTTACACCACAGAGTAAGCAATTCAGGCCATCAGGATGGCTAAAGGTGAGGGTAATCTCAAAGAGGTAGTAGAGGAGGGAGATGATGAATATCAATTCATGCTGCAGCATCAAATGCAGCAGTGGGAACTGCAGCTGTTCCATGAACTCCCTTCTTGTAAATAAGTGATTTTCACAATTAAAATTTTTGCAGAATTTTAGTAACTAACTGGTCACCATCTAAAGGAATCTGTGAACGAATTGAAGACACTTAATGAGAGGAATAGGATTTGAGCAATGCAGGGAGTGATGTGTAGCAAATACCATTGCATCAGAGTTATATTCCCTCAGCAATAACGTCTACAACTTGTAGAATATTTACTGTGAACACCTACAAATCTTTGCCTAAGTGATTTTTTTTCCACATCAGAGAGTTAATGCCCTTGGAAGCACTATTCTATGGGTTGCCAAGTTTGGCTGAGCTAAATGGATGGTTCTGTTTCTTTCACAGAGGCCCAATCATGCATCCATTGTCAACTGCTAGTTGCCTGAGGGCTGGTTGGAATCATGATTCAAATAAACAGTTGTTGTCATTTAAGTAGTTAAATTTGGGGGTGATATTTATGCTGCAAAAGTCAACTAATACCTTTGTTTCAGGGTCTGCTTCTGAGTACTTGAACCAGGAGAGCTCTCGATCTCTCTCTCTCTCTCTCTCTCTCTCTCTCTCTCCAATTCTAATTAATGCTGATTTGGAATTTTGTATATCTCCTATGCACGTGTGCGTGTCTCTAGGGTACATACTTAGGAGTAGAAATATTGGTTCTTATGTACATTTTCAATATACCAAATATTGCTAATTGATCTCCACAATTTTTGAGACAATTTATATTTCAGAATGAAGAATATAAGTAGCACCTTTAAGCCACATTTTTACTACAACTTGGTATTGTCAGACTTTTTCATTTGCAAACTAGTAGTTTGCTTTTTGTTATAGATTTAATTTTTATTTCCCTAGTTACTATTTCTCTAATTACTAGAGAGGGGAGTTGCATTTATTTTCCCTTCTGTTTATTGGGCATTCTGTTTTCCTCTTCTTTGATTTACATGCTTAAATATTTGATCATACTTTAATTTTCAAATGGAGTATTTATCTTTTTCTAATCAATCTATAATTATTAATACATGCTAGGTTTATGTTTTATTAATTACAAGTATTATAAAATTTTTGCTGACTATGAATCATCTTTTCCATTTTCATCATTGTTATTACTACTAATATTTTTATTATGATGTTTGTTATTGCACATAAAATCCAAGTTTCTTGAATTTACCAATATTTTCCAAAATGAATTGTGCTATTTTGGCCATCTTTATTAAGTTCCTTTCTATCATGAAGTCATAAAGATACTTGCTTATGTTATCTTCTGCACAATACACGACACCATACAGTAAAAGACAAAAATTTTGCTTTCCAAATTTATTTATTTAATGAATTTGTAATTGGTTTTCTTATGGAATATCTTAGTTTCTTAGGGCTGCTACAAAAAATTATCACAAACTTGGTGACTCAAAGGAACAGAAATTTATTCTCTCACAGTTCTGGTGGGTAGAAACCTGAGAAACAATGTGTCAGCAAGTACACAATCCCTCTGAAATCTGTAGAGGAGAATTCTTTCTTATCTCTTCCTAACTTCTGTTAGTTTTCTGGCAATCCTTAGTGTTCCTTGGCTTGCAGCTATAGTACCTCAATCTCCACCTCTATTGCCACATGATGTTCTTCTCCCTGTGTCCATGTGTCCAAGTTTTCCTCTTCCTGAAAGGGCCTCAGTCCTATTGGATTAGGACCCACCCTAATCCAGTTTGCCCTCATCTTAACTAATCACATTTTCAAAGACCCTATTTCCAAATAAGATCACATTCATGGGACCTGTGAAACCTAGAAATCAAAGAATCAGCTACCAAAACAAAATTGTATGACAAGTACAGGATATATATTCCCATTCCAAAAGGGAAAAGTTGAAAAAGAAAAAGATTGTGGTTCCAAGCAAGTCCAAATCCCAACAGAGAAAATTCCATTCTATCTGAAGGCCTATGAATAATTCTCCATGGCTCAGTTCTTCATTTTTTTCAGCCCACCAGATTTGGCAACCCTGCTCTTATGGCCCAAAGATGTCCCATCAGCCAGATCTCTGCATCCATAGATCTTTGCTCTGAGTCATTCTTCTTTCATTTCACCTATCTTTGTCCCTTTTAGTTCAGCCTGACAGTGATTCTGTTGGAATGAAAATCTCAAAATCTTGTAGGTCTCCTGTGCAATTCA
Organism: Choloepus didactylus; assembly: GCF_015220235.1. Classification (NCBI taxonomy): domain Eukaryota; kingdom Metazoa; phylum Chordata; class Mammalia; order Pilosa; family Megalonychidae; genus Choloepus; species Choloepus didactylus. Next base: position 74,029,369 of record NC_051309.1, read on the forward strand.
CAAGGGTCCAAGCCATAAGACAAGAAGGTCTTCCACATACCTTCCTGGATAGCTGCATCTCTACCCTTGGCTTCTGCTGAGATGGTTGATTTGCTCTATGAATCACATGGCTAACTCTTTAGCAAACAATTGTTGGGCCACATATCTGGCCCTGTCTCCAGAGCACCTTATTTGGATAGACTGAGAGTTTTTCAAATCATCAAGTGATGGCTCCTTATGTTTCAACAGTTCATTCTTCATTTTATCTCTTTCCTCTCACATTTTACTACAGGTAATGGGGAGAAACCAGGCTGCACATTCCACATTTTACTTAGACATCTCTTCAGTTAAATATCCAAGTTCATTGTTTACAAGTTCTGCTTTCCACTGATCAGAACACAATTCAGCCAGGTTCTCTGCCACTTTAACAAGGATTGCCATCATCTCTTTTCCAAAAACATGCTCCTTATTTCTGTCTGAGAACTCACCAAAATCACATATAACATTCAGATTTCTCACAGCAATCTGTCCATGATAATCTATGTATTCTCTAAGACAATGAGAGTTTTCTCTACAACTCTCTTTATTTCCCTAAAATCCCTCACTAGACTTGCCTTTAATGCCCATATTTTTACCAACAGTCTCTTCCAGGTAGTCTAAGCTTTTACTATACAGGGCCTCAAAATTCTTCCAACTTCTATGTATTACCCAATTCAAAGCCACTTCCAATATTTTTCAGCTTTATTTTGATGTCTAGACATATTTTATTTAAATAGTCTGGAAATTTGCATCAGACACTGTTGTGTATTAATTGAATTATAATACAGATATTTTTAGAGGTGGCAATAGCCAATAATGAATGTTAATTTTATATAATTGTAGGGTTTAAGTTTTCAAAAATACCATGTTAATGGATCATATTGTAATTGATTAAATCTGCTAACACATTTATTGTGCTCTTATAAGTATTTTAACTATCCAATATTACTAGCCCGAACCTGAAATGATGAAAGATCTTTCTTGCTATATAATAAGGAAAATAGTGATTGGAGAAAGCCATTAAATTTCCTATTAAATACATTATATTGTGTGCATTCATCTTATATATATACAAATAGTTATACACATGAATATGCATATGCATATACATATGTGCATACATTTAAACATACACATATAGTTTGTTTTAATTATCTTTTATTTATATCATTTATGAGTACATATATTTTATATGTATTATATATTATGTAAATAATAAAAATATGATAAAATATGTAATATACACATGTACACCTACATGAATTTATGTTTACTTCATTACATGAAAATTCTCATTTGGACTCATCTTATCTAGTCAGCACTATCAGCTACCATCCACATGGGGGCAGCACATCCCAATGCCAGAAAAATTACTTGAAACAAAAGAAGTCATGAAAGAGAACCAGATTTACCCTAAAGCCTAACAATTCACAGCTGCAAAACCCCTCAATTAACTTTTTTTTTTAATTTTCTGTTTTGAAATACTTTCAAATTTACGGGACAGTTACAAAAATAATACAACTCCCATACAGAAAACGCCAGCATACCCTTATCAACTCCCACCCCCAGACACCCAGATCCATCAATTGTAACATTTTGCCACATTTCCATATAATTCTATCTAGCTATCCATCTATCTGTCTGTCTCTCTATTTACTGTTTATCAATCCATTTTCTGAACACTTGAATGCAGGTTATATACATCATGATCCTTGAACACTTAATTCTGCCACATACATTTCCTAAGATCAAGGATATTCACTAATGTAGCCACTTTAAGTACACTTATCAAGTTCAAGAAAGTTAACATTGATATAAAGCTTATAGATCATATTCCAATTTTCTCGCATGTCCTAAACATATCCTTTTGGTCTTTTCTCCTCCTTTATTAGATCCCATCCAGGATCACATATTACATTTAATTGTCATTGTCTCTTTAGTTGCTAATTCTTTTATTTTAATTATGAGGACATATATACAACATAAACTTTGCCGTCTCAACCCTTGCCAAGCACACCATTCAGTGGGATTGCTCATATTTACACCACTTCCCATTACTAATTTTTTTCTTCTCCTCAGACAGAAATCTTATATCCGTTATGAATTTAATCCCCATTCCCTCTGCATCACCACCACCACCCCATCAACCTATAGTCTGTCTCTGTGAGCTTGCATATTCTCCACTATTTTCTTTGTAGTTACCATGGAACTTAAATATAACATCCTAAATTTATAATACTCTTATTTGCTTAGATACCAACTTAACATCAATTGCATACACAAACTATGTTCCTACACCCCTCCATTCCCCCGACTTTATGTAGGTCATATTAGAAGTCACATGTTTATGCATTATGAGCCCAGAACCACTTGTTTATCATTACATTTATGCATTTGCCTTATAGATCCTGTGGGAAGTAACAAGTGGAGTTATAAACCAAAAATACAATTGTAGAGGAATTTGTATTTGCTCATGCCATTACCCTTATTGGAAATTGTTATTTCTTCATGTGGCATCAATCTGTTGTCTAGTGTCCTTTCCTTTTACCCTGTAGAACTCTTTTTAGCATCTCTTGTAGAGCCGGTCTAGTGGTGATTGAGTATCCTTGGCTTGTGTTTATATGGGAAATATTTTAATCTCTTCCTTATTTTTGAAATATGGTTTCGCCAGATACAGAATTCTTAGTTGGCAATTTTCTGCATTCAGCACTTTAAATATGCCATCCCACTGCTTTCTTCTTGCCTCTTTGGTTTCTGATGAGAAATCAGCACTTATAATCTTATTGAGTCTCCCTTATATGTGACATATTACTCATTATTTCAGTTGTTTGGCTCCTTTTTTATAATTTCCATGTCTCTATTGATATGCTCTTTGTGTTCATTTATCACTTTCCATGTTTTCCTTTAGCTCTTTGAGACTATGTAGGAACACTTTTTATAGTCTTTGTCTGGTATGTCTCAAGTCTAGTCTTCCTTATCAGTGGTTTCTAATACTTTAATTTTCTCTTTGCCTGAGACATTACTTCCTATTTCTTTGATGTTTTGTTGAAACCTGGATATATTGATATTTTAAAGTGTTTTGGCTGAAATTTAGACTATAAGGTGTTTGTTCCTTAAGCTTGTATCCAGATGGTGTTATGACAGAGTTTTCCTTAAATGCAAGGAGCTAACAAATGAAAGGAAGAGAAAAAGCCAGCAGCTTTTCCAGTGTTTTCCAATTGACCTGTGGGAGTGTCCTCTTTTAGAATGCAGCCATGCAATGAGTTTGGAGAATAGCTCCAGTCCAAAGTGTAAGAGCCTCCTTGATCATTTGTACACAGGCTTCTTGTCTTGTCTTGGGCATATGCATATGGCCCCAGGAATTCCCCTATTTACCCAGTATGAATGTCCCCTCTGTCTAGGAAACAGTCTCCTCATGGCCCTGGGCACTGCATTTTATATCCTACAACCAGTGATCCCTCGCCCCAGGCTGCCACTTTACTATTCTCCCATAAATTTCTGTAGGAGAGCTCTGTGAATTGTCTTATATATGCAGGGAAAGTTCTGGGACTATGAACACTCAGGCCACCACCAGACAGATTGGGCCAGATATATATGCTCCCAGTACGTCATGAGAGTTACTCTGCTTCCTGTGGAACAGAACCAGGATCCGCACTGGGATCACAGGCCAGCTCCACATCAAGCTGGTAAGCAATGAAGGAGGGCCAGCCAGGATGCCACAATATCATTTAACACTTTTAAGCAACCTTTTCTTGATTGAGCACTTTCCCTGTTACTGCAGTCCTGTAACTGTCCACTTGTGCTTTGAGAAAGATGTTTCTGCAACTTCTTGCTGTTTATTAAAAAAAAACCACAATTATCTTTTGATTTCTGTTGTAATTGCAGCTACTATCCCAGCAAAATGGAAGAACTTATAGCTTGCATTTTTCCATTCTTTATCCCAATTAATAAGCTATTTCATGTCCCAGTTAGAAGATAGAAAGGTAATCTTTCTAACTTTATTTCTCTCCTAAATTCATTGGAATGGACACACTGGTGGCTTTCCAAGAAATGTCAAACTGGAATTTCTGAGCTCTTGAATAAGGCAGTTCCCTCTGCTTTTGGCTAAAAATAGTATCATTTAGGTAAATAGTCCTTCTTTACCAATTTCAATTGTAGAGGCATTATATATTTTGAGGCTAAGTTCCACTTACAAAATCAAGATAAGACAAAATTATTAGATTGTATAAAATCCAAAAAGGTGACAATATCAAATGTTGTTAAGGATGTGAAGCAATCAGAACTCTGCTTTGAAGCAACTTTGGAAAATAGCCTAGCAGTTTCTTACAAAGTTAAACACAGACATAGCATTCCAGCAACTGCACTGGTGTAGACTACTCTTAAGTATTTACCCAACAGAGCTGAAAACATGTCTGTGCAAAAATCTGCACATGAAAGTTTATAGCAGCTTTATTCAAAATTGCCAAAACTTGGAAGAAGCCAAAAGGTCCTTCCATAGATGAATGGATAAACAAACAGTGGTACATTCATCTAATGGATTATTATTCAGGGATTAAAAAAAAAAATCTATCAAGCCATGAAAAGAAATGGAGAGACTGTAAATATATACTGTTAAGTGAAAGAAGCAAGTCAAAAAGCTGCATACTTTATGATTCCAACTGTATGACATTCTGGAAAAGATAAAACTATATATACAGTAAAAAAAATGACTGGCAGGTGTTCTGAAGTAGGAGGGGAATGAATAGGTGGAGTAAAGGGCATTTTCAGAGTTGTGTGACTGTTCCGTATGATACTGTAACAGTGGGTACCTGACATTACATATTTGACAAAACCTGTAGAACTGTAAACACAAAATGTGAACATTAATGCGAACTATGGACTTAATTAATAGTAGTGTATCAATATTGGTTTATCAGTTATAACAAATATGCCTCACTAATACAAGTTTAACAATATGAAAATCTGTGTTCAGGTGGGGGTGGGAGGTATATGGGAACTTGTACTTTCTGTATATTTTTCTGTACTTAAAACTCTTCTAAAAATAAAAGGCTAATTAAAATAAAATCAAGATAATAATTATTGCCAGAAGTTCTTATGAAAAGAGACCTTATAATATACGAAGTAGCTGCTCTATGTAGGAATCTTCTCTCTGGAATGTTTTTTTTTTATGGAAAACCAGGTTTGAAAGGTAATTTACAGTCATTTAAGAGAAAATAAGAAACTTCTTTCTATTATTAATACATTTATTAGGGCATTTTCTGCCAAGAATCTAATTTTTTTCTATGCATACAATCATGGTTACAGTACTTACCAGGTCTTGAATTCATTTTCTTACACATTTCAGAAAAAAATTTTACCTGGATGGTAACTATGGATGAATATTTGTAAACAAATAATGACACTTAAAAGTTAGTAATGAGGGAGTTGAATATTGTGCCAGTTTGTATGTATTAGGTCCCCCAGAAAAAGCCATGTTCTTTAATGCAATCTTGGGGGCAGAAGTATTAGTTTCGATTAGGGTAGAAATGTTTGATTAAATTATTTCTATGGAGATGTGAATCCCACCCATTCAGGGTAGGTTTTAATTAAGTCACTGGAGTCCTGTAAGAGAGCTCACAGACAGAAGGATCTCAGAACAGCTGAGATGCATTTTGGAGAAAGTCGTTTTGAAACAGCCCCAGAGCAAAGGACCAGCAAATGCCAGCCACATGCCTTTCCAGATGACAGAAATGTTCCGGATGCCATCAGCTGTTCTTCAGCGAAGGTATCCTCTTATTGATACCTTAATTTGGACACTTTTATGGCCTTAGAACTGTAAATTTGTAACTTAATAAGTCCCCTTTATAAAAGTCAATCCATTTCTGTTATTTCACATAATGGCAGCATTAGCAAAATGGAACAGATATCATAAAAGAAATTCGGGAAGAGTCACTTCTTTATTTTGTTTTCACTTTAATAATTAAGTTCTAGTGTTATTGAACTTGATCAGAAAAATGTAATCTCTCCTCACTTCCTTTATTACCTAATCATGTCATTAATACTTTTCTTTTCTTGATTTTTTATAGTATAGATTTTTATTTATTATTATGCTAATTCACTGTTCATAAATGTATACTTCTGTTCTACTATTGAAATTTTTAATTTGGAAATATGAGTTTTTAATCATTCTCTTCAAATTTCTAAGAATTTTCATTATATTTTAAAATCTCTTTCATTAAATCTCTGTCAATAGGATCTTCCTGTTCTGTGAGTTCTATTAGTATTAATTAAATAAGATCTTCCTGTTTGAATATTTTTCATGTGGACTTCCTGCTTGAAGAGACTAACTCTCCATAATATTCTTTCATGACAACCCATCATGCAGATCAGGCTGCCCATTTTCTTCTATGCTTTTTAAACAATCATTGACTAAATGGTTCCAAAAACTTTTGCTCTATTTTAATTTTTTACCCGAAGTACTACTGTATTTCTTATTCTCCACATCTTTGACAAGTTCTATCTCTTCCAACCCCAAAATGTTTTGCTTATTTATTTTAGTTTTACATCATCTTGGTTGCATCCTACTCCTGTGTCCTATAGATTTTTATGACTATGCCATATGTGACAGAGATTTGAAGTTAGATAAGCAAGTGCTGACACAACTAACTAAATGATTTAGGGTAGTTAATTGCTCATTCTCTTCACTTATAAAATGGAGATAATAACAGTATCTATTTAAATGGGATTTTATTAAAATTTAAATGAAATGATACAAGAGTGGACCGGTTCTTGACACATGAAAAGTAATTGATGCTAGTAATTAAAAACAATGAGAAATTATTTATCCCATGCTATTCAGAGTATGCTAGGGAGGTGAGCTAAATTATATATTCTATCAACTTAGAAATGTGATAAATATATTTGTATGGCTTTAATAGTGAGCCTACCTATGTTCAATTTTGTGAAAAAAAAATTGAATGGCTTCATGAAAATGTAAAATAACTATTCACATTGGAGTTGTTGGTGAGTAATTTGAATAAGACTTCTTATTCATCAAGGGACAAAAATAAAATGCCTTTTAACACACCAGGAATATCCAGGAATATATGTATGACTAAGGTGGTCACTTATCCTGGTAGCAGGTAAGGGTGCCTAAGTTTACTTTGGATCATAAAGAATTGTTGAGGGTAATTCAATGTGGCAACCCTTATTTAGACTTCAAGCCCCATCCCCATTGAAAAAGTTCCAGAGTCCTAGGAAGAATTAGTTAAAATAAAATAATTATATGAGTAGAGCTGATACCACCAGGGATTTTGAAGGAAAATGAGAGAAAAGAGGAAGAGGTAGCTTTTGAATCATGGGCTCTATAACAATGGTGGAAGAGCATATTTCTCCCCATTGCTTTCAATGGGAAAAAGACTTGTTTTCAAGTTAAGATTGTCTTGTAAAGTAACTAGTTCAAGAGATAAGCAAACTGCCCAATCCAAATATGCCACCCTTCTTTCTTCATCTTTTGTCAAGGGGCACCTGTATGTCTTCAATATTTTTGTTTCTCAAACTTAGCTCTCAAATTTTGCAGGAAGTATGTGATTTTAGATGACACAAAGATAAGCCAGCAATTTCTCTAAAAGAAGCAGTGATATGTTTTGAAAGCCCTGGGTATTCTGCCTATGGGATTCTGACTTTTAAAGAAGAATCTATAGGAGCTCAAAGGTATTTGGAACCCAACCTGAATTGGCTGGCTTAACCCAAAATCACTATTCCTTTATTTTTGTACTCTAGTCCTCTGAAAAGTTTCTACACATAGATGAATTCAGGCTAAACGGTACTCTTTTAATCAGGAGAATTTTAAATGGTAGACTTGTTTTGCTCTCCATTTCAATGTAATTGACCTATGGGCAATCTTCCATTCATAAATCATTTTAATAAAGAAATTCATTTGTAAATCACATCATTGGAACACATTTTTCAGTTTTATTTATTTATAGTTTTCTGGCCAACCTAAATAGAATACTTTTCTTTTCCCTAGAAACCATTTATTCCATGAACTACTGCACTTTCCAAGCAGTTCCATTCTATGTGCTCTGATCACCATATAACAATATCCCTCCGGAACATGTGCTTAGAATTCCAACTTGGCATGCCAAGAGTGAGTGCTTCTATTGGTGACTGTACACCATGTACATTTTATTTGGAAGATATTAGCACACATAGGCTCAAATAAATTAATGTTTCCAACTCTATGGACTCATATGTCAGCAAAATAAATTTATTACTTTGAAGAGGGAATAGGGAGGAAGAGGGACTTTATAATTGACCATGCATTTTTTTTAACCAAATGAAAAACAGCCTGAGATTTGTGCAGTCAGGACAGGAGTACAAGTGGAAGTTCTGGCCCATAGCCCTACTCAACTGTCTCCACTACCCTAAAGGACCTCATGTAATTGTATTTGGACAATCCAGTCCACAAGTTCAAGCTACATCCACGCCCCTTCTTCCCAAGCAAAAGCCAATACTTGAGCATTCCTCCAGCCTCTCCTGTGGCAGGGGTCTGTACTTGTGAGGACTAACCCAGGAAGAAGCCTTCATAGGCCTGACGGTGGCCTTGGGTACAGGACCCTCAGTTGTGGCACCTGAAGAATGAGCTAGAAGGTGGAATAGACACACTGGCTCTCTTGACTCCTCACACGGAAAGGTACAGCAAAAGAAAGGCCAGAATACAGCCCTCTAAAGCTTGTGGGTCCAAGTAAGTAATAACTAGAAATATATTTGTTCCATTTAAAGTAAGACTAACCAATAGGATAGTAATTCCAGAGAGATAAATGTATAAGGAGAAAGGTAAGAACTGCAGCATAATGGATATCCAGTCTGGTACGGAATGGGGAGAATGGGCTGGGCAGTGAAGGACAGTTTCCACTTTTGTAATATCTTATAGCTGTTTAATATTTTTCCCTATTTTGGTTACAGAGGTTGGTCCTCTTGCTCGCATTTTTACATTAGAAACATTATGCTTTCAACCAGGAATTTGCCTTTCCTTCACCCACAGAAAAATTAAGCTGTCTTACAGCTTACTTGAAAACTCCTCTCTCTTAGGGAAGTTCACAACATTGTTTCGTGCAATATCAGTACTGGATAAAATAGGGGGAGTATTCAATATCCTTTTCTAGAGACCCCAATGGCTCTTATTTTCCTTATAATCTACAGGAAAAGTCAGTCATAATTAAAATCTAATGGTAATTTTGCATTCAGATGAATGAAATAAAGGGTAACCAACACTTCAGCTATAAAAGGAAATGTTTAAATATTTACCATTAACACTATTAAAAAAAAAGAAGATTGTACAATTTTTGACACTTTTCCCAATAAGAAGGGCCTGTGTCACTGCCCCTTAAATACAGGCAGACTTGTGGCTGCTTTTACCAAGAGTACATCGGAAATTACACTATTTAACATCTGATGCTAAGCCTCAAAATACAAAGCAGATACCACTTGTTTGCTATAACATTTGCTTTTGGAGTTCTGTGCTACTGGGCATGAAGTCAGACTACCTTGAGGCCACTGTGCTGTGGAAATGGGAAGCCCTCTGCTCTCTATTCCCAACTGAGCACAGTTTTCAAGTCATCTCAGCTCAAGTTCCAAATCTGTGATTGAAGAAACCTCCAGAATATTTCAGCACCCACACATTTGTGTCTTCCCAGTTGAGCCACCAGATATCATGGAGCAGAAACATACCATACTTCCTTTACCCTGTCTGGATTCTAGATTCACAGCACCTTTAAGGATAATATATATATTTTTACATCACTAAGCCTTGAGGTGATTTGTTACCTAAAAATCAATAACCAAAATTACTATTTAACAATTGCCTGCGTTTGTGTGTGTGTGTGTGTGTGTGTGTGTGTGTACATATATATATATATATGGTCTATATAAAAATGTATGCCAGATGAGAAATATTCAAATATAGCCATGAGTGATAAAGCTATTGTCCTAGTTTCCTGGCTGCTTTGACAAATACCATACAAAGGGTTGGCTTAACAATAGGAATCTATTGGTTAAGAGTTTCAGAGGTTTGCTTCCCCCCAAGGTTGATAGCATTCCCGCTGCTCCGCAATTCTTGGATTCCTTAACTTTCCCCTCACATGGTGGTGTCCACTCCTTTTTCTTTTTGACATAAATTTTTTTCTTTTGGAAAGTGGCCATAAATTCTACAAAGGAAAAGAAGGCAGTGGATTATGTGGAAATTGTTGCTTTGTAGTTGTACCTGGCACAGTTTAGAAATAAAATGCAATTATAGAAACAAGATGTCAAGGTTTCTGAACAGAGGCCAACAACAACAAAAAAAACTCTTCTCCCCCCAAAATATGATTAATTTGAGAAAGAACACAAAACATAAAGATAGAAGCCAATGTAATTTTATTGTTGATTGAAGCCAAATCAGAGACAAAGTTTTATGTTTCTTAGACAAATAGGCTTGCTAATACTGACTTCACAATTCAGCAGATTTAGTTGCAGGTAATTCTGAAATGGGTCAGGTCCAAATGAAAGCTTTACATATACCTGGAGGAGCAGAGCAGCATATCTTAGTGGCCAGAATAGTTATTTTCCCCATATTTACCAATCAGATATATGTCTTAACCTTGCCAGTGTCAGTGAGTAAAGCAGAGGAATCAGGCCTGGAGTTACACTAACAGAATGTGGAAACATACTTGTAACAAAATGAAAGCAGATTAAAAGTGAAAGTAAACTTAGCATTTGAAAACAGGTCCCACATGACGACAGTTTGAATGCTCACTGCAATTTATTTGCTCACTTTTGCAGCTTCCAATATTACCGATGCACAACAACCAGATCAGGGCACACAGTACATTTAAAAGTGGAAGATGGATAACACTCGGGCAAGATGGCAGCATAGAGAGGAGTGGAAGCTAAGTAGTCCCCCTGGAACAACTACAAAAAACCAGAAACAACTAGTAAATAATACAGAATAACTGCGGGGGGACAAACGAGACCATTCATTCATCATATACCAATCTGAATTGGGAGGAGTGCCCGAGAACACAGCATAAAATCTGTAAGTAAAACCTGTGGAACCAGGTCGGGAGACCCCGTCCCCCATAGCCCGAGCTATGGAGCCGCATGGTGCCAGAGAGAAGCTCTCTCCCAGCAAGCGAATATAGCTCAGCTGAGCTCCAACTGGGGTTTTAAGTAGCGAGTGTGAACTGCTCACTACAGGTACGCAGCCCCAAAAAACAGACAGAGGCTTTGGGTGACGACTGACCTGGGAGAGCCTGAGGGTTGCCTTGGACTGGGTCTGAAGGGGACTATCTGTTTCTTTTTCGGCTCAGTGGAGAAAGCCCCAGTCATTAGTTTCCAGGGCTGTGACTCAGGCAGGGCGGAGACACCACAAGCAGAGAGCGAGACCACTGAAATACTAATGAGCTCCACCTGAGGGGTCTGTCTTCTCTAGGAGCAAAGGGGTGGGGCCCTTTCCATTCAGAACCAGACCCCAGAGCCTGGGGGAACACGGCCATACCTCCTCACACCAGTCAAGAATTACAGGCTAACAGGCTTCACCTGCTGGGCAGAAAAGCACAGTGACCCGAGGCATCAAAGGGTGGAGCAATTTTCTAAGACACACCCACAGGGAAACCAGATACTGAATATTTCTTCCCTCTGGGACCTGAGCCTGTTCTGATCTGGGAAAACCTGATTTGGATAACCAAGGAAACCATGCCTAGACAACAGAAAATTACAACCTACACTAAGAAAAACAAAGTTATGGCCCAGTCAAAGGAACAAATGTACACTTCAACTGAGATACAGGAATTTAAACAACTAATGCTAAATCAATTCAAAAAGTTTAGAGAAGATATTGCAAAAGAGATAGAGGCTGTAAAGGAAGCACTGGACATGTATATGGCAGAAATCAAAAGTTCAAAAAACCTACTAGTAGAATCTATGGAAATGAAAGGCACAGCACAAGAGATGAAAGACACAATGGAAACATGCAACAGCAGATCTCAAGAGGCAGAAGAAAACCCTCAGGAACTGGAGAGCAAAACACCTGAAAGCCTACACGCAAAGGAGCAGATGGAGAAAAGAATGAAAAAATATGAGCAACGTCTCCGGGAACTCAAGGATGAAACAAAGTACAATAATGTACGTATCATTGGTGTCCCAGAAGGAGAAGAGAAGGGAAAGGGGGCAGAAGCAATAATAGAGGAAATAATTAATGAAAATTTCCCATCTCTTATGAAAGACATAAAATTACAGATCCAAGAAGCACAGTGTACTCCAAACAGAAGAGATATGAATAGGCCTATGCCAAGACACTTAATAATCAGATTATCAAATGTCAAAGACAAAGAGAGGATCCTGAAAGCAGCAAGAGAAAAGCAATCCATCACATACAAAGGAAGCTTAATAAGACTACGTGCGGATCTCTCAGCAGAAACCATGGAGGCAAGAAGGAAGTGGTGTGATATATTTAAGATACTGAGAGAGAAAAACCACCAACCAAGAATCCTGTATCCAGCAAAGCTGTCCTTCCAATATGAGGGAGAGCTCAAAATATTTTCTGACAAACAGACAATGAGAGACTTTGTGAACAAGACACCTGCCCTACAGGAAATACTAAAGGGAGCACTACAGGGTGATAGAAGACAGGAGTGTGTGGTTTGGAACACAATTTGGGGAGATGGTAGCACAACAATGTAAGTACACTGAACAAAGGTAACTATGAATACGATTGAGAGAGGAAGATGTGGAGCATGTGAGACACCACAAGAAAGGAGGAAAGATAACGACTGGGACTATGTAACTTGCTGAAATCTAGAGTATTCAACAATTGCGATAAAATGTACAAATATGTTCTTTTACGAGGGAGAACAAGCAAATGTCAACCTTGCAAGGTGTTAAAACTGGGGAGGCATTGAGGAGGGATGCAATCAGCATAAACTAGAGACTGTAACTAATAGAATCATTGTATTATGCTTCCTTTAATGTAACAAAGGTGATATACCAAGGTGAATGCAGATAAGAGGCAGGGACAGGGGAGGCATGTTAGACACTTGACATTGGTGGTATCGTCTGATTCTTTATTCTACTTTGATTTAAGGTTATTTTTCCTTTTGCTGCTTCCTAGCTGTCATTTTTTTTTCTCTTTCTTTTGCCTCTCTACCTTCTTTGACTCTCCCTCCTGCCTTGTGGAAGAAATGTAGATGCCCTTATATAGATAGTGGTGAAGGTGGTGAACACATAAATGTATGACCATGCAGAGAACCATCGATTATTCACTTGGGATGGAATGTATGGTGAGTGAACAAAACCATATTAAAAAAAAAATGGGTTGATGACAAAACCTCGAGGGCAATATACTGAGTGAAATAAGCCAGACACATTAGGACAATTATTGCAGGGTCTCACTGATAGGAACTAATTACAATATGTAAACTCATAGACATGAAATATAAGGTACCAAGATATAGGACGAGGCTTAAGAATGGGGAGTGGTTGCTTAGTATGAGCAGAATGTTCAATTAGGATGAACTTAAATGTTTGGAAATGAACAGGGGTGTTGGTAGTAAGATGTGAGAATAACTAACAGCGCCGAATGGTGTGTGAATGAAGTGGAAAGGGGAAGCTCAGAGTCATATATGTCACCAGAAGGAAAGTTGGAGGTCAAAAGACGGAAATGTATAAAACTGAATCCTATGGTGGGCAATGTCCATGATCAACTGTACAAATACTAGAAATCACTTCATGAACCAGAACAAATGTATGACAATACAATTAGAAGTTAATAATAGAGGGGCATATAGGGAAGAACTATATACCTATTACAAACTATATACTACAGTTAGTAGTATTTCAACATTTTTTCATAAACAGTAACAAACGTACTATATCAATACTAGGAGTCAACAACTGAGGGGGGTTGGTTAGGGATAGGGGAGGATTAGAGTTTCCTTTTCTTTTTTTCTCTTTTCATCTTTCACTTTATTTCTTGTCTGGAGTAATGAAAAGTTTCTAAAAATTGAACAAAAATTAAGTGTGATGGATGCACAGCTGTATGAGTGTACCCAGGGGCAAGTGATTGTACACTTTGGATGTTTGGATAATTGTATGGTATCTGAACAATCTCAATAAAAATGAAAAAAAAAAAAAAAAAAAGTGGAAAATGTCACAGTCTTTCAAGTATGTCAGCCTGAGAGCTGCCGGGCTACTGGTACATGCTTTTAACGAGTGAACTTGGGACCCAACAGTTCTAAATCTAAAGTGCTGGTCTGACCTCGTGGTGTCCATGAGAATGGCAGCAATTCTCACAGCACAGGCTTTGCACTCAGGAATCCGAGACCAGAGGTCAGTCTGCCTCAACCTGACCCTCCCAGAGACAGCTTCTGCACTGGATTTTTGTAAAAAGTTCCTGTCTGGCTGGCATTAAACCAGTCCCTCTAATTTCTTCATACAAACATCTAGTTATCGCTTACCACAGAAACAGATTTTCCTCTGTTTATTTACATTCTGTTTATGGTCAGAATGTTTATAAATGTTTCGGCGTTTTTCTCAATCTGTTTACATTCTATTTTATGGTCAACATGTCAAATTTTGGAGATTCAAGATGATTAATATCATGTCAATACACAACAATCCACTCTTTGATTTTAGATCACAATATTTTTACACACTCTTTTTATCAGTATTTTAAACACTATATTTCCTAATACAATCATAACTGGCATAATTTCTATGACATATTCAAACATCCATTTTCCAAATTTCCAAAAGTTTAATTTTCTAAACCATCCAAATATTTCTCCCCATTAAATATCATTCTTATAACACTAACAGGTGGACAAGGGCTCATGGCATGCTGTAAACTTTTTTTCTGCTGCCACATAGGCAGTATTTAGCACAGCTATTATTTTTAGAAAATGTATTTCATGATCTTTTTCCTCCTTCTGTAATAAGCAATGGACTGTTTTGTCTCTTCTTCCAAATATTATTTTACCTAGTCATATTTTGCCAATGTTTTATTTGCATTAACTAGAATTAATTCTTTCTTAGAAATATCATATGCCTCATTGTTTAATCTCAGAGTACCTTTGTCTTTTATGGACCAAGTATAAGGAATTTTCCCATCAATTATAATATTTGTGATTTGTTAAAATTTGACACAACCTTCGAGGAAAAATTGCATATTCTTTCACTTTTTCCAATAAGTTACATTTCTTTTATTTTTAGAGCATATCATAGTCCAGTTACCTAGATTGTATACTAGTAGCTTCTATGGCATTTCGGCAAAAGTCATAGGTATGTGCATTTCTGGTATTTCTGTGTAGGTAGAGATTAGGTAAATACTTAATTCCCACTCTTCCATACTCTGTGCTGCTATCCTCATACCTTTTATTTCTGTAGGTGCTTGATCTTCTCTAAGCATCCACAATCCTTTTTGAAATTGGGGTATTGCCATACTGTGATACCCTGACTTTTGTATTCCCCCTTTTAAGGCTAATATTTGCATTTTGCATGAAGCAGTCAAATCCATTATCATAAATTACATCTAATTTGGATCTCATAAGATTATCAACAATTTTTTTTTTTATATGATACTTCATGGCCAGACATCTATATATATGTGTGGTCCTAGATTGGACACAGGCTTAGGCAAACCAGCTTTAGAGGACATTTCTTAGGGAAATCTGGGCATGATCAGAGTATTAGATAAGATGAAAATGTACTAAAATAGAAAAAAAGGAAGATTATGGACTGAAAATAAACAGAGTAGAAACAGTATATATACTACTGTCTCATGTAGTAAAAAATGCAAATGTGTGTATACATACATAGTTAAATACACATATATACAGAAAGATATACTCCAAGATGCTACAGTGTGGATTTTTCATGGTAGGAATGTGATTCAATTTTGCTTATCTGTATTTTTCTATCATGTACATGTATTGCTTCTATAAAAATGATATATTATTTTTAAAAATTGATATTGAATCTTTCTTTAGGAAAAAATCTGTTAATTTATAGAATACTTCAGATATTCTTTAATGCCTTACCCTGAACCATTTCCATTGTCCCTCCTTTCTCCCAGTGAGTCAACTACAATTATCATCAATTTGCTGTCAGTAAGGAAAGCTGATAATGGATATTCTGCCTTGTATAAATGGATAGTCAACAAGTATCATTTATCTGTTGGGTCCCAAGCATCCTTTCATTTATAGTTGAAACAACTCATGATTCAATCTAATACAAATGAAACTTATTGGTTAAATTAATCTATCCTCCCTAAGAAAACATTCCTTTAAATAACACCATCTTCTGGTCTGACATACAAGTATTCAGAAAACCATCACAGATGGTAGTGAAGGGGCATAATTGAATAAGTTCGTGATTTTATTCCATTTCGGTGCCTTTATTGAGCATCTAATGTACTCAAAGCTCTCGACTGGACCACCCTACTCTCTGAAATGTTCTAGTTTGCTAATGCTGCTGGAATGCAAAACACCAGAGATGGATTGGCTTTTATAAAAGGGGGTTTATTTGGTTACAATTACAGTCTTATGGCCATAAAGTGTCCAAGGTAACACATCAGCAATCGGGTACCTACACTGGAGGATGGCCAATGGTGTCTGGAAAACCTCTGTTAGCTGGGAAGGCATGTGGCTGGCGTCTGCTCCAAAGTTCTGGCTTCAAAATGGCTTTCTCTCAAGACGTTCCTCTCTAGGCTGCGGTTCCTCAAAAATGTCACTCTTAGTTGCACGTGGGATATTTGTCCTCTCTCAGTTTCTCTGGAGCATGAGTCTGCTTTCAACAGCCATCTTCAAACTTTCTCTCATCTGCAGCTCCTGTGCTTTCTTCAAAGTGTCCCTCTTGGCTGTGGCAGCTTGCTCCTTCTGTCTGATCTTATACAGTGCTCCAGTGCCACCCAATGGGTGGGCCAACACCTCCATGGAAATTATCCAATCAGAGTCATCACCCACAGTTGGGTGGGGCACATCTCCATGGAAACACTCAAAGAATTACAGTCTAATTAACACTGATAGGTCTGCCCACACAAGATTACATCAAAGATAATGGTGTTTAGGGGGAGATAATACATTCAAACTGGCACATACCACCCCCTGGACCCCAAAATGACATTATCTTTCCATATACAAAATACATTCATCCCACA
This sequence comes from Choloepus didactylus, assembly GCF_015220235.1. Classification (NCBI taxonomy): domain Eukaryota; kingdom Metazoa; phylum Chordata; class Mammalia; order Pilosa; family Megalonychidae; genus Choloepus; species Choloepus didactylus. Next base: position 74,046,557 of record NC_051309.1, read on the forward strand.
ACAATATCACAGAAGCTTAAATCATTTCAATAACAATAGTTAAGTACAAGATTCCATCAAAATCAATAATAGGCATGGTCAGTCCTAAGGCATAATTTTCCTTTAGCTGTGGATCTGTGAACTTAAAACAAGTTATGTGCTCCCAATATACAAAGGAGGGACATTCATAGGATAAACATTCCCATTGCCATAAGGAGAAACTGAGAGGAAAACAGTGTTAACAGGACCAAAACAGTTCCTAAAACCCACAGGACAAACTCTATTAGATTTCAAAGTCTGAGAGTCATTTACAGAACAATGTTGCATCCTTGGGGCTTGAGAGAGCAGGAGTCTAACCCTTCCTAAGGGCCTTTGCAGTAGCCCTGTCCTCTCCAAACACTTGGGTGAGTGCTCCAATATATCCACACATTTGGGAGACCACCTTCTCAGCCCCACCCTCCTCAAACATCGAGGCAGCACCTGGATTCCCTTCCATCTCCAGGGCACACGCTCAACCGCTTCAAAACAGTGTGGTGGCAGCCAGGCTCTTCCCAATTCCCTGAGAATGCGCTCCACCCTCTTCGGGGCCTGTGGTGGCAGAACATTTCCTGAGTATCGAGGCGGAAGGCTCACCCTTGACCTCCAGGGCAAACTCATCCTTTCCATGCATGTGGGCTGCTCTGCTCTCCCAGCCCGAGACCTCTTGACTCCAGACCTCAACCTCCATGGCTCTGTCTTTGAAGAAATTTTTCCTTCAATTTGTTCCTTGTCTGTCTACTCCAGTCCAGACCGGCAATGGCTCTGTCTCCAAAGATCTTGCAAAAATTCTGTTGGCTTCACATGAAGCACACATGGGTCAAAGCCGTCAGACAATAGGACTTTCCACAAATCCTTTCTGCTTAACTTCTTTTCCAATCTTGGCTTGTACTGAAATGGCGGCTGGGTTCTATGTTTGGTTACATTCTCATGTTGAGCTGTAGCTTCTGGGATTCCACCCCCTGGAAGCCCGTAATTTTCCAAGCCATCAGCTTCTGGTTTCTTTGAATCCAAAAGTTCAGTTCTAAGTTTCTCTCTCTCTACCCTCATTCTACTATAAGCTGCAAGGAGAAGCCAGGGTACATCCTCCAAATGTAGTCTGGAGATCTCCACAGCTAAGTATTCCTGGTTGTCACTTTGAAATTCTTCCTTCCATCTGACACCAGGACTCAATTTTGCCAAATTCTCTGCCACTTTAAAACAAGGATCACCTTTCTTCCAGTTCGCAACAACACATTCATCATTTCTGTTTAAGGCCTCATCAGAAGTATCTTTAGAGTCCATATTTCCATAAACAGTCTCTTCAAAGCAGTTTAGGCCTTTTCTGTCAAGCTCCTCACAATTCTTCCAGAATCTTCCCCCTATCCATTTAAAAAGCCTTTCCAAGATGTTTGATATTTGCAAACTCAGCAGCACCTCACTTCTCTGGTACCAAAATCTGTTCAGGTTTGCCAATGCTGCCGGAATGCAAAACACCAGAAATGGATCGGCTTTTATAAAGGGGGTTTATTTAGTTACACAGTTACAGTCTTAAGGCCATAAAGTGTCCAAGGTAAGTCATCAACAATTGGGCACCTTCACTGGAGGTTGGCCAATGGCATCTGGAAAACCTCTGTTAGGTGACCAGTGTCTGCTTCAAGTGCTGGTTTCAAAATGGCTATCTCCCAGGACATTCCTCTCTAGGCTTCAGCTCCTCAAAAATGTCACTCTTTGTTGCTCTTGGGGTGTTTGTCCTCTCTTAGCTTCTCTGGAGCAAAAGCCTGCTTTCAAAGGCCATCTCCAAGATGTCTCTGCAAGCTGAAGCTCCCCTCTCAGTTCCAGTGCACTCTTCAAAGTGTCCCTCTTGGCTGTAGCTCCTCTTCAAAATGTCACTCTCAGCTGCACTGAGTTCCCTCTGCCCATCAGCTCATTTATATGACTCCACTGATCAAGGCCCATGCTGAATGGGTGGGGCCACGCCTCCATGTAAATTATCCAATCAGAGTCATCACCCACAGTTGGGTGGGGTGCATCTCCATGGAAACACTCAAAGAATTACAGTCTAATTAGCACTGATAGGTCCACCCACACAAGATTACATCAAAGATAATGGCATTTGGGGGGACATAATACATTCAAACTGGCACATGAAATATTTTATTCTTCCTTCGCTTCTAATTATCTGAATCTTATCTCTGCTTAAAAACCCTGGTCTAATTCAGATTCCTCCAAGAAACCTTTTCTGATTTCTCCAATTCACAGAAAATAGGCCCCCCCTCTGAAAATGCAGGCTGTTAATTTTCTCTGACTCAGCAGATGTAAATATTGAGCCCTCCGTTCTTTAACTATGTTTAACTTCTAGAAAGATCCTATCAGCAACTGTTAGCACCCAAATCTACCTCTTACAAACGCTAGTCGTAAAATATCCCTCATGTCTTTTAGCTTCTGTTGCAGTGTGTTACCTTGGTTTTCTAGGGGGGGTTGTCAATAGTTTTCCTAATCTTTTGTGTGTTAAAACTGATTGCTGTTTTTAAAATGCCCAATGATTGCTCTACCTTTCTCCTGTGTTCCTCAATGTTAGCCACAATTTCAGATATATTTTTAATTTGAAGCTCTAAATGTAATAGAACACCCATGGCAGGGGTGTTGAAATTTTGTTGTGCTCCTTTAAAATCTTACAATTTTAATGTATCCTTTTCCTCTATCTGGTAATATGATATAAAAGTTCCTGTCAATCCTCCTACTAATCCCCATAGGCATTGCAAATGTTTCCTGCTTCTGTAGCTCTGCTTAGATGATAAATTCGTAAATGGTAGACTATATGGTTCTAGAAAGTATTTACTGCGTATTGGTGCTGTCTCGCTAGCCATATATTCTCTTTATTAAATTTTAAGGTACATGCTACCATAGTAGATTCAACTATGACACATATCTTTTGTAAGTAGTTAGGTCTGCAAATTCTAGGGGTTGAAATAATAGGTGTCATCTGATAACCTGCAGTATACCACCAGGGGTAGTGTTCTATATAATATCCCTTATTCTGTATTGTTCCTCTTTCCACTTTACATGGTTCAACCGTTGTAACGAAATTAGGACATAAAGTTCATGGATCCTTTTGTAAATTTTTTGTAGGGCTATACGGGTTATAGTATGATGCTGTATCATGCTTCCAGTGATCTGATTTTACTCACTGAATTGTGCCTGTGTGTGCACATCTTTAGGGTGAGGATGTAAGGTTACCAAGTCAAATAAAGTTATGGAATTTTCATTTCATTTCAATTTCAAATTTCATTTCATTTCAAAATGTTGTCCTTATTAGTCTAGATTGTAAACTCATCCTTAACAGACATAGGATATTTTGTGATTGTTACTAATCCTGCCATTGCTATTTTAGCTTTCAAAATTCTAAATAATAACTTCAAGGTGCCCGGTAATATAGAGTAACATATTTCCAACTGTCTAGTTCTTTTAAATTAGTTTGATGATACCACTTACTATGGTATGGGGGTATTACTGGTATATTAGCAATACCCCCATACCTTGAATTATTTGTTATCATTTTTTTATTTTCCCTAGGTATTCCATTGTATTATTTTTGCAAAGTCTGTAAGTAACTCCCCAGTTATATTGGTCAATGCTCTATGAGTGTAATTAAGAATGGTGTATCCTGTTATTGGAGTCTCAACTCCTACACAGGTTTTATTGCAAATTTGTTTATAAGCGATTTCATACACTAGCATTGTGTTATTAATGTGAATCTTATTGTATGGCATAACTACATATTCATAGTCACTGGAAATGGAATGAGAGGTCCTATCTAGTCTGGTTGTGCAGTGATATTAGCTGTTGCTATTTCTCAGCATGTATTTTCACATACAGTATTATTTCTTATCCTAGTGGCCAGTATTTGTTTACTACCCTAAAAAAGCCCATAACAAAGGTTCTCCGAAATTCTCTTCCTGTACTTAGTTTACAATTTCTAAATGAGTAGGTGTGCCGGTTTGGAAATATTATGTCCCTCCAAAAGCCATGTTTTAATCCAATCTTGTGGGATATTGGATTAGGTTGTTTCCATGGAGATGTAACTCACCTGACTGTAGGTTATACTTTTGATTAGATATTTCCATGGAGGTGTGGCCCCATCCATTCAGGGTGGGTCTTAATTAAATCACTGGCGTCCTGTAAGAAAGCTCACAGACAAAACGGGTTCAGGGCTGCTGAGAGAGACTTTTGGAGAGATTCTTCAGAGCTGACAGAGATGTTCAGAGATACTTGGAGTTGTGGACAGGAAGATGTTTGGAGATGCTAAGCTAAGGATGCATGGGAGCTGAGAGAGGAGCTAAAACACAACCCAGGACCAGCAGACACCAGCCACATGCCTTCTCAGCTGACAGAGGTGTTCCAGACGCCAGCAGCCATTCTTCATTCAAGATATCTTCTTGTTGATGCCTTAGTTTGGACATTTTTATGGCCTCAGAACCATAAATTTGTGACCTAATAAATACCCTTTATAAAAGCCAATCCATTTCTGGTATTTTGCATAATGGCAGCATTGACAAACCAGAGCAGTAGGTATCTGTTATGCATTTGTGTACATTAGTGGCAAAGGGTTTTTAAAAATTATCAGTGATTGTCTGATGGGTATGATAAATTTGTAAATTCTGGCCTAAATTTAGAGAATTCTTTTTATCTACAAAACTGAGTGTGGTTAACACTAAGGGAAATATTCTACATTGCAAACTAATTCTGCATAAGTAAGCTCATTATCTAGCTGCTCCCAGAAAATTTCTAGCTTAAAGAATTCAGCCTTGTGTGTGGCTAATTTAGGTTCATGTATAGTCATAGTTCCATAATGGAACATATTTGGCCATTCTGTGGACTTAAAAGTTGTGAGTATGATTTGTGGCATCATAGCCCCACAGTACCTCTAGTCTCATTACCTCATTTTATGGTAATGGAGGTAATTTCACATTAACCTTAGGTCACTCTTTTGTAGAATTTGATAGTCATTGCAGTATAAGAATTATAGGTATGGTATGTAGTCATGGTGCAGTACTGGGTATAGTGTTACTTCTCTCATCTTTTCCTTTTGCCTCTTTGTCTCCTTTTTCTTTCTCCTCATCATTATAATCATCATCATGATAATCATTATTAAATTTCCTCAGCTATCCATTGTCATAGCCAAGTAGCATAAACCTCATGCTGACAATTCTAACTACCATTCACAATTTTTCCTATTTTGTGGCTCATGTGGATCATTTCTAAGCTTTGCCATATTTTTGCCTATAAGATTATTGTAGCTATTCATAGTACATCCCAGAATTGTTTGGCAATTTACCATTGCTGTATTAGTACTTATTGAGCGATTGTAGTCCTTTAACTTTGCCCATGTGGTTAGATTATGGACTCTAACGTGCTTATGGGGGTGATCCCCGTAACTATTTAAATATCTCCAGGTATCATAACATTTCCACTGGAAATATAATATAACAAATACTTTAGTTTTGTTAAAGTATTCTGTGCAAGCATGAGAGAATAAATGTTTTAATTCTGATGTTTTCATATACTCATATAGGTATCCTGAAGTGTGAAGGCTACCTGTTTCTGCTAGCCAGTATAGCCAGCCAGTAATTAAATATTTTCCTTCATTTTGTATAATTGAGTATTTGGCAGTTGTGGCTGTGGTTGTAGTTTCATTACCAGAGTTACAAGTCACACTTTGGCTATATCTCCCATTATTAGCCTTATTGGCTATATCACTCAGCAAAAACATAGCAAGATAACACTAAACAATAACAACAAGAAATATAGCCCTTTAGAGCAATTAGCTGGTAGTCCCCCTGAATGTATTACTATTTCCCTAAATGGAAACTCCTCTGCCAGTGAATAGACTTCTTAAAACCCTTTGGGCTGCCTCTGTTAGTGGTTCTATCTATTCTAAAATATCAAGAGCCTATTGTACTAATATATACCTGGCCTTTTGCTATAATATGCAAGTACAGAAACCGAATGGGTATCAAATTTGGGTGTTGTTCACTTGAGCCTTGAATAGTACCTGAAACTGCATCTAGCTCAATCAGAAATTGTTCAGGGAAAATCAGTTTCAGTACCTTCAGTAGTGGAATTATCAGAGACCTCAGTGCCCCAGGTTAGCACTGGGCAATCCCAGCCACTCCATTCAAGGCCCTGGAGTTCCTCATCACAGTTGATGCTTTGCTCCATTGCTTCTCTCCACTCTTTAAAAGTGCTGAAATTACTATGATGTAGGGCTGGTGCAATAGGATGTATGGGTGTAACTTCAAATCCAATAGAGGTAAAGTTGTTTGGTGCTGTGACAGATAGTGTCATTGTAGAAGTCAGAAGACGGAATTATTGTTACTGGCTTCTCTTCCATTCTTGCAGTGAGTTTGGCTTCCAACCATGATGCAGATTGAAAAAATGAATAGTCTAAACCAGGACTGCAGCAATCAGAACTCTGCAATACATCTTGCAAACTAGATAGGCATGATATTAGTGTGTTTAACCTGCACTAAATGCCCTTTCCCTAGTGTTACACAGTAAGTCTCTGTAACTTCTCTGATCTCCAAAGTTCCATCTGTGCTTCTAACAACTTTCCCCCTATTCCTCTTAAAGCTTGTCTTTTCTATATTACCTAGAGTTTTCATTTCAATAGGTGGTGTTCTAATCATGTCTATAGGGCTAGGTAATTTTAACCTTTCCCTATGATTTAATGCTTTAGTTGTCTTCCAAACTTGTTTAGACTAACTTTTCAGGTCTGCATTATTTGTTAGTATTCTCAATTTTTCTTTTAATAATCCACTATATCCATCTATGCTTCCTGCTACAGTAAGGTTATATGCTAAATGGAAATTCCAGCATACTCTTTCATTCTCTGCCAATTTTTGCACTTTCTTTCCTGTAAAATTACTACTTTAATTTGATTCTGTGATTAGGGGGTTTCTATAACATACCATCTATATTTCAAGAGCTTTAATAGTTGATTTCTTATCATTCTTTTTACATGGAAAAGTCATTCTAATTCCTGACCATGTGTCCACTATATTACAAGAGTAAGCTTTATTTTTGTTAGTGGCATTTGACCTATAGTCCAAAGTATGTACTCAATTTGTATTATTTGAATGCTGTGTCCAGTTTATGTTTGTTAGAAATAATGTTTTTCATGTTTCCATGCTTTAAATTTAAACAGACCTCACATTTCTGAACAAAGTCTCTTATAATGTGGGCATATTTCTCTTTTGTATCTATTTAACTGTACCATGTAATTCTTAGTGTCCTGTTCATGTGCTCTTTCATATATTTTCCTCCATGGTGTTAGTCATCTTTCTGTATTTTCCCTTCTTCCTTTTCTTTCATTATTACCTTAGGTATAGTTGTTCTATGTCTTTTTTCTAATCTAATTAACCATTAACTGCACTATTATGTTTTGCTGTCTTAGTTTTGGCCCTTTGATGTGTTGATACATGTGTGATTATAATATCTATTTTTGAGTTAGCTATTTTATCCCATATTTCTTTGCCTCAAATATCATCATTATTAATTTGCCAATTATTCAGTTTCTATGATTCAGACCATATTGCTACTCCATTAGCTACTATCCATGAATCTGTAAATACTTATGTAGTTTGCACATAATACAAAATATATATTTTTCTCAATTAGTTTTGTTCGGTTGCCAGCCTGGTTGCTACTAATTCTGCAAATTGCACTGATGTCCTATACCCTCACAAGGTAGGGTTTTTGTGTTCTTGGGTCTCAAGGCCCCAGCCTCCCAGTGTATTCCAGAGGAGGTCATGACAGCCTCACTGTCTGTCAACCATGCATTCTTGAGTGTGTTGGACCAAAGAGATCCCCATTTTCCACCTTCTTGCTCCTGGATTGACTCACCCTTTGGCAATTACAATAAGCCCACATTTGACAATGTTGAAATTTCCTCAGTTAATTCAGAGGGTTGACCGTCCATGTGAACGTCCTGGTCAGAAATATATCATTTCCAATTGAGAACCTATTAACCAGGCACAGTTCCTTTGTGCTCATCTGATGTTTACTTATCCCATGCCAGTATGGACTGTGGGAGTCTTATCAATATGCTTTGTTTTCTGTTAATAGCTCTGTATGTTTTAGTGCTTCATAGAGTGCCCAGTCATTCTTCTCTAATGGAGAGTATCTGGTCTCTACCCATGGAAATGTTTTAGTCCAGAAAACTACTGGATAGAATTTAGTCCTTTGGCTCTTTGGTCCGTAATGACCATGTGGCAAAGCCTTGTGTAAATCCACATTCTAGTCTAAACTTAGAGGGCAAATAACTTTTAACAAATGTGGAACATGAGTCTGATGTGGTATCAGACTCATGGTGGGAGACACTAGTCTGCCCCCAAGGAGTCAATGAAAACAACAGCAAATCTCATAGCAAGGCACTGCAGTCAGGCAACAGAGACCTGAGATCCATCCCCCCCCAACCTGACACTCACCAAGGCAGCATCTGCACTGGGTTTTCTTAAGTGCCCATATGGCTGTCATTAAGCCAGTCTGTATCATTTCTTTGCACAAATGTTCGGTTATCACTTATCACAAAAGCATATTTTTCTCAATTTGTTTATATTCTATTTGTGGTCAAAATGCTTATAGGTTTTTGGGATTCAAGGTCATTAATATCACTTCAATACACAATACAGAGGTCCATTCACAGGAAGGAAACTCGGAGAGTGAGGAAGAAGTGTTCCCCACTGACAGTCTTTCAGCTTCTGTTTTCTTGGTTCATTGTGCTTAACCATGAAACTATAATCAGGCAGAAGTAGAATAATTCTCCTTGATTAATCAGGACTGTCCTGCTACTGATTTTGCAAGTCACTTCTCCAATCCCACCAGGTAGGCTTTGCCCATAGAAAACTATGAAATGATACAAAATAGCACATTAATTAAATCAACTCAAAGGTCATTCAATAATTTAATCCTTATTCTATTTGTCAATCAAATTATATCCAGCCCTGCTTATCAAAACAGGTAATCAGAGACTCTGCACTTCCTTTAGCAAAATCCTAGAGGAAAAGTCAAACACTGAATCTCCTTGCAAGTCCAAGTCCAAGGAAACTGAAAGCCAAAATCAAATTTGTTTGACTTTCTGAATTAGAAGTCCATAATCCAAAATTCCTAAGATGTCTTAATATGTTATGTATGTATTTCCCTTAGTTTTTCAATTATCTTCAGTCACAGCCAGATGGGTTCTTGGTAATTAAGTAGAGTCAGGGGTTCTTTCATTTGCTGCCTCCTATATTTTTACTCACTAGAATGAGACTTTCATGGTTTCAGAAATTCTAAGGAAAGTTTCTGATGTTCCTTACAGTGATGTTGCTTACAGTAAGAATTTGAAAGGGTTAGTAAAACTCAAAAACAGTCATAATCCTGCTACCTCTCTCTACTACATTTAGAAAAGAAACCATTCCCTTAATAGCAAAATTGTGTTTCCAAAATCCAATACTTAGTGCTCAAGAGCATAGCCGAAACTCAGTATATCTGAGGAAAGGAGAAATTATTCCTTGTTTTAACCTTTCCAGGATGCCAATTGGTTTACACCAGTGCTCCAGATACTATGGCCTATAAACTCAAACTCAGTTGGGCACAACCCCCAGGAAGACGTTAGTTTTAACTAAAGTTATTTTAACTCCAGGAAATATTTGGAAGAATCCGTCTATGCATCAACTGATTAACAAGTGAAGAACCAATTCAAGGCCATGCCATGGGTGGAGGATATCCTTTGAGTTTGTATTCAAGGTTACATGAGTCCAAAGTTATCCTTTAGAAAGCTCCCACTTTGGCCCTTATGCAGGATAAAATTTGGGCCAATAGTTCTTCAGATTTTTAGATTCTACTAGTACCTATTAGCACTCTGTGATACACAGGGAACTCAGCTGCTTTGCAGTTTTGAAGCCTACCAATGCTTAAAATATTTTCTGCTTACCAGTGCTTAAAAGGCCTTAAAGACTATTTCTTTCTATTGATGTTCACCTCATCTGCTCTAGCTTAGGAAAAACAAGGTCTGTTAAACATCCTCAGGGCCATACTTTGTTGAAGCCCCTGTCTTTGATGTGTCTCCTTGTATCGTGCCTATAATTGAATCCTTGACTCTTTTAGGACACTTCATTTAGTTTTTCAAGGTTCTCAGCCCCATGCAACAAATGAAGTTTGGGGCCCACAATAACTAACACACCTCATCCTGGTCCAGCTTTTGGATGATTCTTAAGAAATAAAAACAAACAGTTAAAGATGGTAGCAAACTTTTCCACCACTACTAACAGAGGCCAGGCTGGCCACAATAAGACCATCAGGTCTCTTAGCCACTATAAAACCCCACAGTGAGACAGGAAAGTTTACCCAACGGAAAAGTGAACACAGGCAGCACTCCACAGGAGAAGAGAGGTAGTGGATCAAATAAAATGTGTAAGCACATTCTCTCAAACTATTAACCATTTTGGATAGACACTTCACCTTTCCAGGCAGAGGCAAAGTAAAGGACACAAGAAGAGGGATCCAGACAGAAATTAAAAAACAACCAGCTTTTCTTTTCATGAGAGGAAACCCAAGAAATATATTCCCATTGCCACTGGGCAAACGCATAGCTGGTCAAGTCCCCCGGGTAGTCAGCTTTCTTTTATTTGTATCTGGCCAGATCTCAGTGATAGCACAGCCCAGTCTGAGGAGATATTTTCTGATGCTTAGCTACAAAGTACCAGAAACATTACTGAACTGGCAATCACGCAGTTGGGCAGAGTTCTGAAGTTAACATAATTCACTTGTTACTCCTACAATCCTTGTAAAGGCTTTTATTTATAACCTATCATGCAATCTAAACTTCATTTTAAAGAAAAGCAGGTTTTAACATGAAAGGACTAGAAGATAAGGATAAGGTTGATGAACCATCTAACATGAGAATTCAAATAGAAATCAGGCAGGAACTATGAAAACAATATGACATTTCTCAAACTGGTTGTTTTCTTTGTTATTTCTTTCTATTCCATTATAGTAGTTATTTTTGAAAAAGATAAACACACTGGGCCAAAAATATCAGTTTGAAAAATTGTGTATAATATAAGAAATAATAAATTGAGAGAATTTTTGAGTTAATCTGCTGCCAGTTATGAGAGATGAATGACAAATTATATAAAAAAAAAAACTTTAAAAAGCTGTTCTTGGGTTTCTTTGAAGATGAATTTTTTACTTTGCAGATGATATTTCTACTATATGTGTTCAGGCTCTCTCTTAATTCTGAACCCTAAACCTAAATACAAATGATTACAAATGAAAGCAACAGTGAATGAGAAAATAGAGTCATAAATGTACTATGTGTGAGGTAGACAGAGATTTGTTTATTAAATGTCCTTTTTCTCCTTTCTTATGTATGCAGACTTCAAAAAGTCTTAAGAATGAAAGTCATGTTTTCACCATGGAAATGCTAATTAAGAAAAGAACTTCAGGCCTCAAATGCTCTCGATATGTTCTCTGACTTATCAGTCAAAGAATGTAATTATTTCCACATATCCTTTGACAGATAAAAACAAAGACATAAACTGGCATCTGCATGAATATGTGAATCCATGTTTATATATTTGAGTTGTTTGCTCTTCATAATAATGCGAAGCTGGAAATTGGTTTGTCTGAATTTCTTTTGGATATTTTTATCCTTGTTGACCCACATTCTGTCTGAATACAATTATTATATAACAACAAAAATAAATAAGCATGTAAATTGGCAGATATACTCAGGACAAAGCATAGACCTATTTTTCAAACTATTAGACTTTATTATTACTTTTAAGCCACATATGCCTACTCTGTCTATTTTGAGCTGAAATGAGTTTCATGGAAGGCTTCGTTTTCTCAGAATCACTTGGGATGGGGGCAGTAATAGACAATCTTAAGTCTGGAAAAATTTCCCAAAACACTCCATAGAACTACTTTTGCCATCATAAAGTATGGGTACTGAATGTGTGTATGAAGGCAATAACAAAGAAATCCATATATATAAAGGCTTGAATAAATAGAAGTGTATTTCTCCCCTATAAAATCATTCAGAGCAGGACTTCTACTTATGAAGTTAGATCATTTGATATTAATTGAGTCTCTTTCATTTCCTTTTAATCTGCCTGTGCATCTGTTTGGATGCTTTTACACTTTTAATAATTTTTATTAGAACATTATTAGTTGTACAGAAAAATTATACAAAAAATACAGAGTTCCATATTTCTCCCTTCATAGAGTTTTCCCTATTATTAACATTTTGCATTAGTCTGGTACTTTTGTAACAATTGGTGAATTAATAATATTATAATTATACTATTAACTGTAGTTCATAGTTTACATTAGCATTCACTTTGTGTTGTACAGTTCTTTCTTTTTTAAAAAAACTTTATTCTAGTAACATATATACAACCTGAAACTTCCCATTTTAACCACCTTAAAGTACACAACTTAGTGGTTTTAATTACATTTACAGTGTTGTGCTACCATCACCACCATCCATGATCAAAATTTTCCCATCACCCCAAACGGAAACTCTATACCCATTAATCATTTATTCTGCATTCCCCACCCCTACCCCTGAATTCTAATTTCTGGTTATATCAATTTGCATATGCTAATTATTTCATATAAATGAGATCATATTTATTAATATTTATCCTTTTGTGTCTGGTTTATTTCACTCACATAATGTCTTTGAGGTTCATCCATGTTATAGCATATATCAGAACATGATTCCTTTTTATGCCTGAATAAATTTCCATTGTATATATGTAGTATGTACCAAATTTTGTTTATCCATTCTTCCATTGATGAGCACTCAGGTTGCTCCCACCTTTTTGCAATTGTAATCAATGCTGTTGTGAACATGGGTGTGCAAATATCTGTTTGAGTCCCTGCTTTCAATTCTTTTGGGTATATACTTAGAAATGTTATTGGATTCCTTTACTCTTAACTTCAGTTTCATTGATTACCTCTTTTATTGTGTCTAATCTACTTTTAAGTCTATACAACGATATCTTTTTTTAATTGAATTCAGTTTTATTGAAATATATTCACATACCATACAATCATCCATGGTGTACAACCAACTGTTCACAGTACCATCATATAGTTATGCATTCATCACCCCAATCTACTTTTGAACATTTTCCTTACATCAGAATGAATCAGAATAAGAATAAAAAATAAAAGTAAAAAAGAACACCCAAATCATCCCCTCCATCCCATCCTATTTTTCATTTAGTTTTTGTGCCCATTGTTCTACTCATCCATCCATACACTAGATAAAAGGAGTGTGATCCACAAGGTTTTCACAATCACACTGTCACCCCTTGTAATCTACATTATTATACAATCATCTTCAGGAGTCCAGACTTCTGGGTTGGAGTTTGATAGTTTCAGGTATTTATGTCTAGCTATTCCAATACATTAAAACCTAAGAGACATTAGCTATATAGTGCATAAGAATGTCCACCAGAGTGACCTCTCAACTCCATTTGAAATCTCTCAGCCACTGGAACTTTATTTCATTTCATTTTGCATCCCCCTTTTGGTCCAGAAGATATTCTCAATCCCACAATGCCAGGTCCAGATTCATCTCTGGGAGGCATATCCTGCATTGCCAGGGAGATTTACATCCCTGGGAGTCAGGTCCCACATAGGGGGCAGGGCAGTGAGTTCACCTGCTGAGGTGGCTTAGTTAGAGAGAGATAGAGAAGGCCACATCTGAGCAACAAAGAGGTACTCAGGGGGAGACTCTTTGGCACAGTCGTATGCAAGTTTAGCCTCTCCTTTGCAGTAACAAGCTTCATGAGGGCAAGTCCCATGATAGAGGGCTCGGCACATCAAACCACCAGTCTTCAATGTTTGTGACAACATCAGCACAACGATATCTTTTTAATTTCAGATATTTTATTTGTTCAGTTCTAGGATTTTTATTTGGTTTAGCTTTGGTTTGAAAACCTCTCCTGAAATTTCACATTTCTTCACTCAGTATATTCTTCTTTTCCTGCAAATTCTTTAGCATATTTATAAGTCCTTGTGTAATAATTAGGTTCGGACTATATTGAGGCAAGTGAGGGGCTAATGCACAGCTCTGCACTTGCCCAACCCTGAGAGTTATTGCCTCCTTAAATTTTGCACTCTGACTAGTCCTAGCCCAGCTTTTAATTCCAATATCTGAGTCATCTGTGGGTCTCTTTATAATGCCCATTTTCTTTTTGATCCTGGATCACTTTTCCATACTTTCTCAATGTTTAGTAATATTGTATTGGTCCCACAAAGTAAGGAGATACAAATTAGAGACTCCATATTCTGTTAACTTCCTCTGCAAGGGTTGCATTTTGCTATAACTGGGAGTTAAATTGTTTTCAGATCCCCTTGATCCTGTGGAGGCTTGAATACAGATCTCTTTATAGTTTATAATTTCAATTTTTCTTTTAGCCTATAATCTATAGATGAAATGCAGTCCCAATCCAGATCATAGCTGGGTATTTTTATGGAAATTAATAAGCTGATTCTAAAAGGTATATGGAAATGCAAAAGGCCAGTAAGAGACATGGGGATCTTGATGAAAAATGAAACTGGATGATACATGCAATAAGACATTCACATCTACTATTAAGCTATATTAGTTAAAGCAGTATGGTGCTGATGCAAGAATAGAAAAGTAGACAAATGGGATAAATAGAAAATCCAGAAACAGGCCCATGTATGTAAAGACAACTGACATATGACAAACATGGCTGCAGTACAGTGAGGAAAGGATGATCCCTTCAGTAAATTGTGCCAAGATAATTGGATATCTCTGTGGAAGAAAGACATATCTGAAGACCTAGCATGCAAATATGCTCTCCAGATGGGTTGTAGATTTACATCTGAAAAGTAAGCAATAAATTCTTTAGGAAAAAGTAAAATATCTTAATAACTTAGAAGTGAAGATTTCTTAAACAGGATACAAAATGTTTAGAGTAGAGGAGAAAATTTACATTGGACTATGTTAATTCTAAGAATATCAAAATGCACAATTGAGAGGTCAAAAACTCAAGTCATAGAGTCAAGGAAGATATTTGAAATACATAAAACAAATAAAGGACATAACCAGAATAAACACAGACACACACATGTGCACACACACACACACACTCTCATACACATGTGCTTCAAATCAATAGCAAAAGACAATACATAAAAAATTGGGTAAATTATTTGCACAGACACTTCACAGAAAAAAAAATCAAAATGACCAATTAATTTGAAAAGTTGCTCAATTTCATTAATACAAATTATAAACATGAGCAATACATGCCCACCAGAATGGCTAAAATGTAAATTATATAACATACTAAATGATGGCATAATGTGGAAATGAAACTCTCATATACTGTTGGTTTAGCTTTAAATTGGTCTAAACAGTTTGGGAACCTCTTTGTTGGTATCTCCTAAGCCTATGCATACCCTATGATCTAGTAATGTAACTCCTAGTCATATATCTAAAGAAAATGCACCAAATGTATGTTTACCAAAAATATGAACAACAATGTTTTTTCATAGAAGTGCTATTTGAAGAACCAAACTGGAAAATTTTCAAAAAGCCATCAAGACAAGGATGGATAAATAAATAATGGTATATTCCCAAATGGAATACTCTATAGTAGCAAAAATGAAAGAACTACAACTACTTTCAACAAGTATGAATCTCCCAAATACAATGTTGATTGAAAGGTATCAGAAAGCCAAAAGGATCTATCAGTATTATTTCACTAATATAAACTTCTCAATTGTCAAAACTAACCTGTAGAGTTGGAAGAAGACACAGGGAGGGAGAAGCTCTGGTATGCTGGTAATGCTGTTTCATGATACAGGAATTTGGTTGCCCAGCCATGTGAACTTGGGAAGATTTAACTGCATACCTATGATTTGTGTACTCTTAAGAATATTATGCTTCAAAAAATGTAAAAATGTACCAACAATGAAAAATTCAGAATTTGGTAGAATTTTTGTACCCCTCAAATACTGTTTCTGGACCACCTGGCTGCTTTAACCAAATTTTACTTTAAACTTGGAACAATTGTCCTTTCCTGCTTCTTCCTGGCTTACTTTCTTTACTTTTGGCTCTGTTGTAGAGGTCCTATTATACTCTTAGCCTAAGACCCTAAAATATGATAATAAGAACAATTCTGGCAATGTAATAGGAGAGTTCAATTTTTATATATACTGATCTATTCAGAAACATAATTTTTATATAATGGAAGGAATAATTACTCAGGAAATAAGCAAAATTGTTCTCAGTGAAACCCGAAATCTACAGCATTTGTTTAAGACAATGATAGTTCAAACACTGAGCAAACTGTACTGAGAAAATTAGTCATCTCTTTTCTTTTGAAACACAGTATACATTTGGCTAAAGACCCAGGATGGAGCTGTATAATTTACCAGGCTTCTTTCTTCCTTTCAAGTTTTATTGAACTGTTGGTTTTAAGTTTTATTTAATTATTTTTTGTCATTTCCAAATATGATTCCAAACAGTATAAAAGCAGTGCCTTGGAAAATATTACATCTATTGATCTTTCATCTATTTTTCTATCTGGCAGTTACTTGGATAACAAGAATAGTTAAATTTCATCACTTGGAAATAGCAACAGCTGTTACAACCATTGAACTACCTTAAGTGCTTACATAAAATGTATAATCTGGGGCCCCACTTAAGGCTTTCTTAAACAAAATCTTCAGAGAGAACCACAAGAATCTACCTTTCTTTACAAATACTACTAATTTTCACAGGAGTTTTGGTACACCTTCTAGTAAGGACTGGAGAAAGAGAGAGGATCTAGAAGAAGGAAAGTTATGAGGAAATATTTCATTCTCTCTTCTCATTTTTCTCCCATACTCAAAATTTGCACAAGAAATTTCTCCATAAGATTAATGACAACTTGTTCTTTTCCTCCTTGAATAGGAGAGAACAGAGAAGAGTTCAATTAGTCCCCAACTTATGAATAGGCTGCATTGCAAAAACTGTATTATTAGTCATTTCTTTGGGACTTTATACATTTACTGCAGACTTCACTTTTTAATTAGTCAGTTTTAAAATCAACACTCCAAACTAAGTTTAACCTAGACGAGTCTGAATTGTGCTACTGTCATTGTTATTTAAACTGTAACAAGCACCATCTGTGACATAGTTTTGTGGAGAAAAGCATTTCAGAAACATAACCTTCTCAAGTTCTCAGTAGTGTCCCTGTGACAATAGGGCTCTAAGAGTGGATAGAGCTGAAAATTTTACATGGTCAGCTTGGGCATCATGACCTCACTATTCTATAACAATGTTTGGGATGTTATATGCTAGTATCTGAAGGACCTTATTTATATATAATTCTGTCTAGTGCACTGTAATGGTTAAGAATGACATTTTGGAGTCAAACAAACTTAGGTTTGAAAATTCCACTCTAAATCACAAATTTAACTATTTTAAAATGGGTACACTAGCACTTCTATAAGATTGTCTGAAGTCTAATAAATTATAAATAAAATAATAACATGATATGAATTAATAATAATTACTATATTGTATATTATTTTGCATATCATATTAATTTGTAATCTTCACACAATTGATACATAGGCTATTTTTATTATAACATAACATAAATATTAAGTATACTATTTCTTCTAAACTAATGCGAGTAGGCTGTGGTCAACAAGAAGTATGACCAACTGACTTAGGAGAGATGAGAAAGTAAAACAGAGGTCTTGCCTGTGTTTAGCTGTTGCTGAAATCTATACCACAAAATTTGTAATTGTCACAGCACAAAGAAAATTTGCAGTGAATACTTTCAAGCACTTTAAAAAATTATTTTCTATGTATTTACTGATATTTTATGAAAAACACTGAGGCATGATATTTCCCAATTATTATCAAGATGATTCTAAAGTTTTATACCAAAATATAGGTGTGAGTGTTCTCTAAAGGCTAAGTTTAACAATATATATCGCCTCACATAATCAAAGTGTTTACGTGCACTAACAGTGAACAACTGGAAGAAGAAATCAAGAAAAAATTCCGTTTACAACTGCAACTGAAATAAACAAATATCTATGAATAAATCTAACCAAGGATGTATAGGACTTACACAAAGAAAATTAGAAAACATTGCTAAAAGAAATCAAAAAAAAAAGTGGTTGCCTGAGAAAAAGAGCTTCAGTATCTACACCATGATTAACTCTGAGTTGATGCACAGTCCTTTTCCAGAAGCTGAACTCAGCAGTTCCCCAGAAGGGAGACATGGTCTTATCGCATTTCCTAGCACAGGGAGGGGATGAAGGTGAGGGAAGAACCAAGCCTCTGCTTGTAAAACATCTACCCTTCCACCCCTCAAAATGAGGATTAGCCCTGAAAGGGTTACCAAGGGCACATCACTTGGGACTCTCTTTTCCAGACACTGCTAGGGGATCATCTGCTTTTTACCTCTTCACACCTTCCACATGATTCCCAGGATGGTGGGAGGTTAGGGCCACCAGGTAGAGGGGTGGGATGATGGAACTGGGGCCAAGAAGTGCTTAATGCACATAGAGTGACAACCCAGTTCCAGTGGATGGAACTTGTGGGGACTGACACATGCATACCGGAGTTTAGTGAATAATGGCTACCACTGGTTGGTCCACCAGTCACCTTGGAAATGGTCATGTGACCTCCTTCAGAGTCCTAGAACTCCCATCTCTCAGGAGGGGGTAGAAATGGGCCAGGAGATATGGGTAAGGCACTCAGATCAACGTAAAAGAGGTGAGGGTATTGCTCAGGGCAAGGGGCAAAGAGACTGATGGCTTTAGAGAAAAAAAGTGTTACTGCCAATAGGCTAAAAATGGTGTCTCCCATGGCAAGTGGTTTCATGACCACTCTGTCAATACTAGTTACTGTTCCCCTTTCCTGTTTTCTACAAATTTGGCCTGATAGCAACATGGAAGGAAAACACCTTCATTCAGCTGACCCAAGCCATCATGGCAGCAGGACACCTAACCGACTGCTGGATCTGCCATCTGACCACTTGCTTTCTCTTTCCTCTTTGCCAAGTTTTTTCCCTAGCTCACTGTTGAGCTAACACCAGGAGCTGATTTTCCCTGTCTCACAGTTGAGCTAACACTAGGAAGTCCTTCATTTACACCTGTGACAAAGATTATGGCATAGCTGTTGGCTCTGCACTTTTCCTCTCCTCACCCCTGGACAAGCTGTCAGGATGCATCAACTCCTGATGTAATGAAACTGGCACATGGCTCAGTCATCTTTCTGCTAATATCCCCATGATAACCAATGATTCTCTAGAGATGGGCTGTGCCTCTCCAGGGTTTTCTTCTTAGGTCAATGGACATTGATGATACAATACACTGTCAGGTTTTCTGACTGTCTCCTTGAAAATCTTAACAATCTGTGATATAGTGTTTGATAATCTTAATGCCTTAGACTTCCTCCTAGCCCAACAGTGAGGCTTATATGCTATAGCTAACATCTCCCACTATACATGGGTTACTACTTCAGGGAAGTGGGATAGGAGGTAACTAAAATCCAATGGCAAGCCCACAAGATGCAAACTGTACAAATAAATTCTATGTGGTAGGTCTTCATCTGTCTCCTGGGGTTTGGGGGGCAGGGGGTGCATGGACGTGAGCATCTCTTCACACAGGCCTGATCACCCTGCTTGGAGCAATGGTATGCATAGGTGAAGCCCTCCTCATGTGCTGGAGCCACTGTTGTCCCCAAACCTTTACTCTCAACACTGTTGAGAGCCATGGGCTAGTAGGATGGAGCCATCTCTGCCTTTGTGCCTGAGGTGAGAGGTGAAAGCTAAGACAGAGGGTTAGGCTAGGTCTGGTGAGAGGCCGTGGGGTGGACTGCTAGAGAAATCACAGACACACACTCAGCAGCCATCTCCCAGTCCTTGTCTACCCCATCTTTTTTCCTATTGTGTGATGGTGCTTCAGTCTGTTTCCATTCTACAACCTGGGGGAGATGTTAGGTCTAATGAAGAGGCTTAACCAGATCTTAAAGTTGGAAGCTGGGAACTAGCAGCCCCATCTGCTTATCAGGGTAGGAAACCTAGTGGCAGGGCTCCTCCTCCCTAAGTCATATGAGTATGCCACCCTTGGCATCACAGATTTGTCTCCCCGACGTGAAGTGGGGCATGTAAGCTGCCATCCACTGACCTTGACTAAGCAGTTGGCCTCCCCAGGAGTCTAACCATGATGGGATCTCTTCCCCTGCTCTTTTGTACCCTTTGCACTACGTAAGTGATAAAGCTGAGTTTCTGTTGTGCCTGAGCCTGTGTTCCCGTGATATACTGTGTAGCAACTCACTCCACAATTACTATCTTCAGTTATGGCTCAGCGGGCCTATAATGTATCAGGACTTCCCTCCAGCACAAAAAGGGAACTCTAGTCATGCTTGAGTTTGGGAACTGGAGTTTGCCACGTAATTCGGCACATGCCAATTTAATGCACAGGCAAAAGATTTTATAGCACCTGGAGATACAAGTAACTGTTTCTAAGGCAAAGTTGGAGTTGAGAAACAAATGTTCCAAGGAAACATCAAAAAATCCAAGCAGATACAGATAAGTATGGGTCAACTATATAGTAAAAGGGGGGAAACTCGGACAGGAAGGCAGAGTAGAGATTCAGCCTAGAAAGTCTCCCTAAGGCACCAAACTGGCAAAATTTTATCAGCGGCTGTGGCCTCATCTGGAGAATTGAAGGAGCAATGAGGGAAACCAAATCCGTTCAGACTCAGGATGATGTGACTGAATTTCCCAAATGGTGACCAGATCATGGTCATAGGAAATTTTCAGAAATCCAGAGGAGTCTGTTGTGACCTGGAAGGGTTCTGCACAGGAGCAGGTCCCAGATTTCAGTCCTGGCTCTCAGAGCAGGGCTCCAGTGCCAGGGAAATGCCCATAGAACTTTCCCCTTTGGAAAGAGGAATTTAGATGAGGTTTAGAAGCAACATTTCTGAAATCTGAGGCACATGACCTAAGACATGCACATGTTATCCAAATACAGGCACTGCAGGAAGATGAACTACGACTCAGGAACACCTTGAAACCCAGCAGACAGCAATAGAACCCAAAGTCCTGGGTCAGGATTTCAGCAAAGATCAACTGGGCCAGCTACGAAATGGAGTGAGTGTGTGAGCAGCAGTCCTGGGGCCATCTTAATAGGGAGGGAAACTTAATTCTAAACCCAAATATATAGTAGATTAAGTGGGATAAATGTTTCCTTCCTTGTTTGCGCTAGTCCAGGAAAACACAGAAATAGCCTGAGAAGAGGTAACAATTGGCCTTAGCTGTGGCAAATTTAGAAACTGAGAGTCAGAGGAACCAAAGTGGACCTGATTAATGACACCAAAAAAAAAAAAATCAGAGTTTTAAAATCACAGTTTCTCTTTTATAAATCCATTTGATTGCCCAGGTCATGTCATTACTGCCCCCGTTTCAACAAACTGCAGGTCAATTTGTTCTTTTCTCAAGGTTTGTGACTTAGGCCCTTTAAATTTCTGTGCGGAACTGAAGTGAGGTTCCAGACATTTCCTTCTTATAAATGGTATCGAACTTCTCATTTTGGGCCACTGTGAAGTAATTCTTCCAGTCACCTGCAACTCCTAAAAATAGTAAATAAGAAAACATATGAAAGAATATACAGTTGCCATTTTGAATGAAATGCTGATGGATACCAAGAAGAAAAGACTAAAAAACTTTTCTTATATTTGAATACTTATAAGATGTTATATTTATACTTTTTTTCCATTCAGGTAAAAAGAATAAGATTGAAATCAAACATTATATAACATTCTTGAACCATCTTAAAAGTAAAACTTTTGGGATTAAAGTTACATTTAATCACTGATACTTGGATGCTTATAAATATTATTTGAAAAATGAATAACTTTTAATGCAATGCCAATGTAATTAGAGTACAATGTTTATTTTTGATATTTTGTGAAACATTAAATATAGCCTATTGAATTATAAGCTATATTAACCCATGATTGCTGGATGAAGCTTCCAAATTTTTTTAATGAAAAACATTCCTGTAGACAAATTTGTTGCCCTGGTTATTATACTTTTTTTCTATATTCACCAAATAGTAACAGCTTTTTGTAATAAATATGAAGGATTGGCACAAATGTATTCAAATGTCATTAAAGGCAGAAGTAAACACAGATTATAATAGAGAATTATGTATAAAAGCATTTCAATGATCTTGTATTTTGAGTATAAATTATACAACATAACAAATACATTTGATTCACAGGAGTAAGAAAAAGTATGAAAAATTCTTTTGATAAAATAAATGCTGGCCAAAGCCCAGAGTTTTCTGTTTTGTTACAATTTGGGACAACCCTTACTTTCGTGTGACTAAATGATGACATTGATTTATTCAACTCGGCATCATTCAAGACCGCTTGTGCCTGGCTCTTTGTTCATACTTCACTTTAAGCCCTTATCAGCTGCCATTAACATGCATGCCTCTTACACTAGGGTGTGAGCTTCTTGAGGCAGATGTATATGTCATTGAGATTTTCTTGTTACATAGAATATGTGCTATAAACAGGTGTTCATGAAGAGCTTTATCAATAAGTGAATTAATAAATGGATATTCTTCAATTGTTTATTAAATGCTTGATTAAACAGATGGATGAATCTTGAGCTATTTAGACTAATAAGAATTGCTACTTCTATATATATTATTTATGGCCAGAAAATATCCTAAATGCTTACATATTATTTAACATAATTCTGCCCTAAAACTTGTGACATAGGTGTTATTATTTTCTCCATTTTGTCAGTGATATAACTGGAGCTTTGACATGTTAATTAATATACTCAAGGTCATAGATTTGGGGGTGGCATGCCAGTGGACTGGATACATCCCATATCTGTCTCACAACAAAGGCCATGCTCTTTCCACCTCCAGAATGTGATAGAAAGACTATATCCATTATTAGGCCAGAAACTATTATTTTCTGTTGAAAATGAAGCAGCCACAGAACACAGATACTAAACTTGTGTTTTTCTGCCTCTACATCCTAATGAGTTATCCTGGAATGGTATCAATTTTCATATGACAGGGGACAAAACTTCCCAGAAAGTTACATTCAATGATCTGGCATAATGGAAATTTGCTGTGTTTGATAAAGGAGATTTTTTTTCTTATTTTTCCACCAGGAAAACAAAGTGTGTGTATATATATATGTGTATATATATATATACTTTGTGTGTGTGCCTATATGCACATACAAATATATATGCATATACACATATAAGTCTCCAGCCTCCTTTGTTCAACTTTATAACGCACCATTTATGAAGAAATTTTTGCCTTGCCCTCTAATACTAGAGGCTGTTTTGCAAAAGTTGAATGCAATGTTTTTGGAAAAAAGACATAATTTTAGAACATTAGGACAGTTTAATGTTTTAATAAATTATAGAGAAGAAACTTTTAGAAACAAATTAACCATATAACTTTTCAGAATTGAGGCTTTTAATCCACAAGTTCATATATACCACACATTACCAGGGTCCGTTTACTTTCCAGAACACTAACAGAAATTCTGCTCCTTTCTCCCCAACTCAATAAGGAATATTGACTATAGAGGGTGGCATTATTAAGCAGATAACTCCCCAAATTCATTTAAGTTAATAATTTGTTAAATATAGTTTAATTTTTTATCATATTTTTGACACACATTTACTTTAAACCATAGCACAAGATTTGCTTAAATGGAGGTAAACCTGTATTTCAATAGTTAATGCTGTATTTGTCTACTATCATCTTTCTGAGTTAAATTGGATTGTGTGTTTCCTATAATACTGATAGTTTTTTAGGAAACAAAAACTTCCCATAGGATAAAAGAAAAAAAAAGTTCCTCCTTTTGATGACCCTTAACAAAATGGCCAATGCTTTCTAAATGATGTGGAGACTTTAAGGGGGATGGTGCTGTATGGAGTGACATTAATTACCACTGAGGAGGAGTAGAAGCCCATGCCAATTCAGACAAAGCTTAAGGGAGCAGGAAAGACAAATTTGGAATGGTTCACATGAGAATTTTCAAAATAACTCTCACTTAGAAGAACAGTAAAAAGGAAGAGAAATATCTCTCAAACACTTAAGAAATTGTACTAACAGCTTTACATGCATTATTTCATCTAATAATTCCTAAACTAATGTAACAACTTTTTATGATAGGTATTTTTACTGTCCATATTTTATAGATGAAGAAATTGATGTTTAGAAAGGCCAACTGATTTGATGGAGATGACACAACTAATCCTTATTTCCTGGCAATTCATCAGAAAGTGAAAAGAGAAATTAGACTCAGAAAAGTATTCACCTTTGCGCATAAAAGAGGATTTGCTGTGATCCATCACTGTACTTGGTAAGTGTGTATAATTCACCAGAGGGTTTTCTTTCATCATTTCAAATGAGGTGTGATGGATAATCTTATCCAAGATCTCATCATTCAAATTCTTCTCTAGAAATTGAAAAATCTTCTTGATTTCCTGCTTTGGATTCTATCAGTGGTTAAAGAGATGTGCCGAAGAGAATAGTAAACAAATAAATCATTCACACAATGTGAAAATTGTAAAACATTTATAATCTGTTTTCTTAAATGTCGACCCTGAATATTGAAGGGAGTCCATATTTTATTGGATCCATTCCTCATAACTTTTGAAGAAATTAATAATAAAAATTAAAATCAATAATTTCTGTTTAGCCAAAACAGAGTAGAGCTACCTTGTTTATTCCAAATCTCACATTTTTAGTTCAAATTCAAATCACAATATGAGCAATTCGTGTGCTAAATGTTAACAATATTTTGAGAAAAATGTTGTTGCAGTAATTTTAAGTAATTTTAAACTCAATCTGGAATCAGATTTGAATTGTGCATATTTTGGGGACCCAGCACCTTTTTAATCTCCCTGCCTTTATTTTTCTGTTCTTAATCAAGAATTATTTCTTGTTTGTCAATGACAACATTTTTTAAAAAAATTAATAAATTCATGGAAAACTTCACCTGTGTTTTGAAGTAGAAAGTGTTTAGACCTTGCTTGAAAGCAAACTATTAAAAAAAAAAAAGGGCTCCAATGAAAATGCAAAGATATCAAGACCTAAATTACTCATTAACCATAGCAAATAAAAGAACAAAATCTGAAAAAATTGGTCTTTTTTGGTTCTAATGACATAAAATTTAATATTGCAACTTTTAGAAAGTAGCCATCTACCTGGATACGTCCAGAAAGATTTTTTGGGGAACTGACATCCTAGCTGAGTTGAAAAAGCAGAGTCAGAATTCATCAGGATGTTTGGTGTGATCAGGTATTGGGGAGTGAATTAGCAGTTAAAATGCTAATAGTAGAGGAAATAGCAGTTAAAATGATCAGAAATGTAGAGTCTCAGTGTAGTCAAGGAAGAAAAATAGCATAGTTAGGGTTGTGTTGTTCATAGAAGCAGGAGAGGCTATAAAAGTGGAGAGATAAGTTGGGGCAAAGTTAAGAACATCCTTGAATGTAATGCTCAAGGGTTTGAACTATATCATTTATAGTTCATTTATATATCATTTTTAGTAGGGAAGTAACAACATTTAAGCGTGTGTATAATTAACTGCAGTCATGTGCATATGTTCACATAAGAAATACCTTGTTTATTCCAAATCTTGTTTGTTTTAGTAAGGGATTGGGCTTCTGTGAGAGAAGGAGATGGCTGTTTAAGGTACATCAGTGGTTATAGTTAGTGAAAGGGCAGAAATGAGGATAGTGGAGAAAGATAGAAAGAAAAGATGATAGTGGTACTAGGAAAACACACAGGCCGGCACACAATTTTTGTTAGGGATCCAAAGTATTTGGAGAATAAGGTAGCCAATGCCAAAGTATCTAAGATGAAGTTAATCTATAGACCATTAGAAAATAAACCAGATAGTGCTGGTGCCTGTTGAATTTTTCTTTACCTTATAGAATGAGAATTTAACAGATACTCATAAACCTGATATAAATTATTAGAATCCTTTCTGAAATTTGTTCTGAACATGTAATCTGTAATTTTGTTCTATTGTTGTTGCTGTTGTTGTTATTCAAACTTCTTTATGTAACATTGTCTAAAATCTGTCTTGCATGACAGCAGAAAAACATTGCCTCTTCTGTGTGATATATGTAGCTGGTTTGAGTGGGATCCAACAAATCTAGATATTTTGATAAAGCTGATTGGGCCAGACCACAAATCAATGATAATGAGTTGATTTTAATAAGGAATTTGGCTGAATATGAAGAGAATTGTTTGGACAGTGCTATTTGGAGGACAGCATGATATCTGCCTCAGAATTTGGATACCAGCCCAGCCTGGGAAATTTATTTCTCAGCCCTATGGAGAAAAGAGGCTATAATCAGAATCTGTAGTTGCTCTTTTCATGAAGCAAATAAATAACTTGCTGATGTCCACAAAAAGAAATGCTCTTAGAGAGGAGTGGCAATGTCCTCTTATGAAGAATTCACAGCATAACTCTAGTTAACCAAATACTAAAAGAAAATCACCATTTTGCTAATGTGGTTTCATAAAACCATTAGGTTTTGCAGCAGTGTAGTGCCAAGAGATTGACATTAATTGCCTTTAAGCAAGCCCTGGGTAGAGGACGATGGCAAGGTTTAGAGTACAGAATTTCTATGGGCTGCAAACAACTGTCATGGAGGATGGTAACTTAGAGCAAAAGAACTCAGATCACAATTTTTTATAAGATGTGAGAAATACCCTGGGCATTACTCAGAAATACTTGGAGTAAGGGCAATTTACATAGGGCACAATTTCTGTGTGATATAAAGTGAAATTGATGCCACTAAAATGTTGGTTATTGCCACTCACTCAGTCATTCAAGCAATTAATGATTCTTGCAATAAATCACTATTAGATCACTATTAAATCCCTATTTATGTAGTAAGGCTGTATTAGGTACGAGGAATGAATTTATAAAGATGATGGAAATTATGCTATTATGGATTTTAAAGTCTTAGAGGTATTTTCATTTATATGTCCATTCTTTTAAGACTGGAGGAACTTGATAGTCCACATGTTTTCTGAGATTTTTATTTAATGGGTTACTTTTTGCCAATATAAATAAAATAGCCCCAAAATAGTGGCCTGGAACTTTGTGGTAGTAACAGGTTAGTATTAGCTCATACAGCTATCTAAATCAATGTTTATGAGTCCCTGAACTAAGAAAGAGGCAGTGTGAAAGTTAAGGAGGAGACACATTTCAACTACATAATAGATAGAACATGTGAATTAATTGGATACAGGATACAGGGGAGGAAGCCAATGAGGACAACTCACTTTCACACTTTAAAAACTAAATGGAGAAATAGCATCATTAATTGAGATGAAAAGAAGAAACATCCCACATGTTGGAGTGAGAAAAACAAAATAAGTTTAGTTTTAAACATGTTGAAATTTGATGGTTGTTTGAATACAAGCATGAATTTGAAATTCATGGCAGAAGTCAAAATGTCAAAGTACAGATTTGGGGGTCATCAGCATATAGATGGTTGTGGAAACAGTAAACATGGGAGTGACCACCCAAATGTAGCAAACAATTCAAAAAGAAAAATGACTAAGGGAATGGATACAGATTCCTGGGAGAACCATGAAAGCCTGGTAAATGAAGAGAGAATTCCAAAAGGAAAAGGTGGTCAAATTACAAGAGAGCATTTAAGGGAGAAGAGGAAAAAATTTGTCATTGATTTTACAATTAGGAAGTCATTAATGACCTTAGCAAGATTGAAGTAAGTAGGCCTGGAGGCTGGGCAAATCAATTATATCATTTTGGACTCTATACGACTAAGTTTAAAAAGTAATGTTAATCATTTTACCTCAGGATATGGTAGGGAAGGGGGGGGATTATCTGGAATATATTTCTACCATTTTACCTCTTTCATATCTTCATAGTGCAAGAAAAGTATTGGGTGTTCTCCTTTTTTCTTCCACCAGCTCTTAACATGATTAAACCAGGAGCCATAGGCCACTAAAACCAGAGAACAGGCTATTTCCATAAGCATTCTTCAAATTAATAATGTTTTCTAAACAATAAGTCAAATTGTAGAAACATTTTGGGAATTTATTAAACAAGGGAAGTGAGAATATATAGGGCCAACTGTTAAACAAATAAAATTAGCCATTTTTTGATGTACAACTATCAGATAAAAAATGCAAAGCACGGAGGAAGCATTTCAGATGAAAATGCATTGACCTCCAACTGATGATACTTAGCATCACACAGAAAGGCACTAATCTCTTTTATAAAGTACACATATCATATATTAATCCAAGGACTATAAATACAGCATAAATGATTTAACCAATTATTTGGGCAGGTTAAACCATGTCTATTGTGAACAGGAAATGAGAGTAGACATTTAACAACAAAAAAGGGATTTCAGAATATTTTAATTATTCCAATGATTAACACCTGGTTTATAAATTGAATATCACACTAAACATTAGATATATTTGATTTAATTTTCTAAATGATTTTTTTTATGTAGATATATTTGATTCAATTGTCTAAATGATTTTTTAATGTACTTTGCATTGACTTGGAAAAATAAGTGTTTTGAAGGAAAAAAATCACAGCAGTAACTATTAACAGCATTATTTAAAAATAACTTAATTTCAAGCCAGGGCCTACATACCATTTCCAGTTATGAATTTCTCCAGATATTCTTCCCAGGAGCCAGGAAGAGGTTGTAAATTATTCATTAAGTCAAAATGGTAATATGAGACAGCAACATCCTTGGCATTTCGAGCGGTATAAATAATCTGCATGGAGGGGGAAGAAGAAAACCTAATGGCAGGTATTTTGTTTAAGCAAACATAATTGAGACTTAGCAAAAAAAAAAAACAACAAAGCACTTTTGACCTGGAAGTTGTGCAGACTAAAGCCCCTTCCTCTAGCACCTCAAATATGGCATCTATTTAAGTAATTTTCATTAGGGCAATGATTTCATGAGGCTAGAGATATAAAGATCTGTGGATCCAAAAACACGATATTAGTTTCTGATCCCTTAAGACTGTGAATCAAAAATAGAGGAAGTCTTCACAGAGAATTACACAGTCCTAGAATACCCTTATTATCAAGATGACACTATAACTAAAGAAAATACCAAGAAAATTGGAAAGAACAAAAATTTGAAGGCAAAAAAGAAAACGTCACTTCTATCAATTAAATACCTGGGAAAATATTAGGTGTAAAAACTAAAGTCTAGGGATTTCCAATTCTGGAATAAGATGGCATAGACTCACTTTTTCCTGCTTTTCTCTTCTAAATGCAATTAAATACCCCAGAAATTATTTAACAGGCAATGATAAAAGTAACCCTTATAGCTAGAAAGAAAGATGACAGACGAATAGGGACTTTATGACCTAAGGAATGAGAACATGGTGAGTTCCCTGGGCCTTCTTTTTATTTTCTATATTTCTCAGACTAGGCTGCAACCCAGAACCAACAACCAGCATTGAGAAAAAAATTCCAAGCTATCCCTGTTCTCCCTGGTCAAAAGACCAGGAATGAGACAGCCCAACAACGCAGTAGAGAATCCCAACCCCCACTCCACAACTGGGGCCCCTGCAAGCAGTGTGCTCACTGATATTAGTGACAGTAAGGCTCTAGTCCACAACCAGAGCACCAGTAGACAGTCCCATTTGCCCACAATGGCAGCAGCAGCAAAGTCCTCTTTCTCCTTGCCCTCCACCAGTGGCATAAGGAGAACCTGGCCTTGCAGCTTCTGTGCTCCCATCCCAGAAAGTCACTCAGCAGCAACTAGCACCTCAGGAAGCAGCTTATGCCCCTGCAGACACAGAGAACATCAGCAGAGATGGAGCAGAAGCCTCAATGGCACCAGATGCAAAAAGCAGAGCAGAGTAATACTGCAAGGGCTCAGAAAACTAAACTGCCATTGGAACTATAGCCCAAAGAAGTAGGTCAGAATCTATATGCTAAACCTAAGCAGGAAGACAGTCTGCTAAATTTGATGATTTTGATAGGATTGAGAGTCTCCTAACATGACATCTCAAATATCCAGGATACAATTAAAAATCACCTATCATACCAATAACTAGAAAACCACAATTTCAACCAACATTGAGATGAATCAGGTGTTAGAACTGTTGGGGAATCACATATTGGAACTATTAATGCAGCTGTCATTTAAAAAGCTTCACCCATCAGTTACAAATCCTCTTGAAACAAATGAAAAAAATAGGTAATTTTGGCAAAGAATGGTTATAAATAGAACCAGATGAAAATTATAGAACTGAATTATACAATAACTAACATAGAAAACTTACCAGATGGGCTTAACAGTATAATGGTGATGACAGAAGACAGAATCAATGAACTCAAAGACAGATCAGTAGAATGTGCTCAATCTGAACAACAAAGTAAAAAAAGACTAAAGAAAAATTAACGGAACTTCAGGTATCTGTTGAACAATAACAAAGGATCTAACATTTATGTCATTACAGTCTCAAGAGAGCAGAAAGAATGTTTGGAGGAAAATAGCTGAAAATTTCCCAAATGTGTTGAAAGATATAAGCTCACAGATCTGAGAAGCTGAGTGAACTCCTAAAAGGATAAACAGAGAAAAATCACTGAATAAAAATCCTGAAAACAGCCTAGGATACAATGCATGGCACATAAAAACACCGATTCTAAGGCCAAGGAATTCCTCCTCAAAAGCCATGAAGGCCAGAAGTGATAGACAACATTTTTCAGGTGCAAAAAGAAAAATATCACCAGTTCCAAATCCTATATCCAGTAACACCATCCTTTAGGAAATAAGGGTAAAAAAGACAATGTCAGATAAAGGGAAACTATGGGAATGTAAGGCTAGCAGACTTACCTTAAAGAATAGCTAATGAAACCTCTCCAAACAGAAAGAAAATGCTAATAGAAGAAGGCTGGGACCTTCAGAAAAGAAAGAGCAACAGAATGCATAAAAGTAGAAATAAACATAATAGACTATCTTTCACCTCATGAGTTTTGTTATTCATGTTTTAAGTTTGAAGCAGAATTTATAACACCATTTGATGTGGTGTTCTATACAGGAAACACAGAACAATTACATTTAAAATGTGGGGAGTGCACAGGGACTTAAGGACAAAGGACACTTTGTCACTATGGACAAAGGGAAACATAAGCTAATGATCAATCAACCCACCAAGAATATATATCGGTCTTAAATGTGTATTTTTCAAAATACATGAAGTAAAAACCAAGAGCCAAAATTAGCAATAGATAAATCCACAGCTGGACTTGGAAGCCCTAGTCACAGAAATCAGTAGAACTGAAAAACACCATCAAATAACAGGATCAAAATGACATTTATAGAACATTCCACCCCAAAACAGAAGAATACGTATTCTTCTCAAGTGCCTGGAAAGCATTCACTAAGATAAACTCAGATAGACAAAAGATAGACCATAACAAATTTAAAAGAATCAAAATCATAAAGAGTGTGCTGACCTTAATAATGCTATCAAACTAGAAATCAATAATAGAAAGACAACAGAAAAGACACACCTATCAGAATGGTTAAATTAAAAGTAAGTGATAATACCACCTATAAGTGAGAGGCTCTATTACTCATACATTTCTGGGAGGGATGTAAA
Source organism: Choloepus didactylus (assembly GCF_015220235.1). Classification (NCBI taxonomy): domain Eukaryota; kingdom Metazoa; phylum Chordata; class Mammalia; order Pilosa; family Megalonychidae; genus Choloepus; species Choloepus didactylus. The sequence goes on from NC_051309.1 coordinate 74,078,279, forward strand.
ATGGTACAGTCTTTCTAGAAAAAAGTTTACCAATTCCTTTTAAAACAAAAAAAAGGGCTTACCATATGACTCAGCAAAAACTCTCTTACACATGTATCACAGAGAAACTAAAACTTATTTTCACAAAGAAATTGTACATAAATGTTGTATTAGTTAGGGTTCTCTTGGGAAACAGAATCAATGAGAGATGTCTCTGATTATCAAATTGTAAAGGTGACTCACGCAACTGTGGGTATGCACGAGTCCAAATTCTGCAGAGCCGTCAACAAACTGTCAACTCCAAGGAAGATGTCCGATGAACTCCTCAGGAAATGAACTGGCAACTTCGACGAGCTCCCCAGGAAATGCTTCACTGGGCAGCCGAAGAAGAAGTGAAGGTTCTGTAACCGTCCTGCTTATAAGCCTTCAACTGATCACTCGGACCAAATCCAGCCAATTGCATTCTCTCATTGTGGAAGGCATGCCCCTTGATGAGTCATCAGTCAGCTGCAGTCAATTGACTGATGATCCAACAAACCAGCCCCTTGGTTTATTAACCAACCTCAAATATCCTCACAGCAATCGTCAGGCCAGTGCCCACTTGACCAGACAGCTGGGTCACCTAGCCAAGTTGACACATGAACCCAACCATCACAGTCCACCCCTTGTCAACTTGGCAGTTGTACACATCACCTAAAACCATACCATCAAAATGAACGTTACAGCTTATGCCATATGATAAGGGGATAAGACGGAGAAGAAAGTAAAGATATTTGCTTTACAGACAAATACAAACATAATCATAACAAAACGAGGAGGAAATATTCATGTCATCATAGTCCTCATTTCTGTAACTGGTCACGTGGCCATAGTTCATATTTATCACGACCTTCTTCCACTACCCATTCCATGTTCCCTTTACCCTCAGCAAGCACTTCAGCTGGCCGTGGTTCTTTGCCTGGGTTTGGGGTGACCCAAACCTTCATTCCTGAAGTTTCTTGGCCATTGGTAGTCCTGCCTGGATTGGGTTGTTGCAGTTTTCCATTGACTTGAATCACGGGGCATGGTAGTACTAAGAGACGCCCTAGGGGATATCCTGTATTCCAGGAAAACTCTTCTTTACTTCCATTGCGTAGTTGCAGTGCTATTTTCCCTTGATAGTCAGGATCAATCACCCCAGCCAGTACAGTAATCCCCTTACTTGCCTGGTGATTCAGAAGCATAAGAAGTCCAAGGTGGCCAGGTGGCAGCCTTAACTTCCAGTTCAATGGGATTATTGTTGTGTTTCCTGGTGGAAGCACTCCTCCTTTGGAACCAAGACCTGCAGACCAGCAGAGCTTAAGCTTGCAGGGACAGGAAGCAAAAATTTACCTCGTGGATCACTAGGAGTGATAGTGAGTGGTGCCACTCCTGTTTCCACCCCTTGATTCCTGGACCCATGAATCCTGGCTATGGGAGAAACAGCACCATAGAGTAGACGCTGATTCAGAGCATACACAGTCTCCTGGAGAACACTGCCCCAACCCTGCAAGGTATTGCCACCTAGTTGGCACCGTAATTGAGTTTTCAACAAGCCATTCCACTGTTCTATCAACCCAGCTGCCTCTGGATGATGGGGAACATGGTAAGACCACAGAATTCCATGAGCATGTGCTCATTCCGTCACTTCATTTGCTGTGAAGTGGGTTCCTTGGTCGGAAGCAATGCTGTGTGGAATACCATGACGATGGATAAGGCATTCTGTAAGTCCACGGATAGTAGTCTTGGCAGAAGCATGTTGTGCAGGGAAGGCAAATCCATATCTGGAGTGTGTGTCTATTCCAGTAAGAACAAATCGCTGCCCTTTCCATGATGGAAGTGGTCCAATGTAATCAACCTGCCATCAGGTAGCAGGCTGATCACCCCGAGGAATGGTGCCATATCGGGGACTGAGTGTGGGTGTCTGCTGCTGGAAAATTGGACACTCAGCAGTGGCCATGGCCAGGTCAGCCTTGGTGAGTGGAAGTCCATGTTGCTGAGCCCATGCATAACCTCCATCCCTACCACTATGACCACTTTGTTCATGAGCCCATTGGGCAATGACAGTAGTTGCTGGGGCAAGAGGCTGATTGGCATCCACCAAACGGGTCATTTTATCCACTTGGTTATTAAAACCTTCTTCTGCTGAAGTCACCCTCTGGTGAGCATTCACATGGGACACAAATATCTTCATGTTGTCTGCCCACTCAGAAAGGTCTATCCACATACCCCTTCCCCAGACTTCTTTGTCACCAATCTTCCAATCATGTTCCTTCCAAGTCCCTGTCCCTGACCATCCAGCCAAACCATTAGCAACAGCCCAGGAATAGGTATACAGACACACCTCTGGCCAGTTCTCCTTCCAAGCAAAGTGAACAACCAGGTGCACTGCTCAAAGTTCTGCCCACTGGGAGGATTTCCTCTCACCACTGTTCTTCAGGGACAACCCAGAAACGGGCTGCAGTGCTGCAGCTGTCCACTTTCGGGTGGTGCCTGCATATCGTGCAGAATCATCTGTAAACCAGGCCTGAGTCTTCTCTTCCTCAGTCAAATGACTGTAAGGAACTCCCCAAGATTCCATAGCTGTGGGCTGGGAAAGAGAAGGTAAGGTGGAAGGAGTGAGGGCCATGGGCATTTGGGCCACTTCCTCATGTAACTTACTTGTACCTTCAGGACCTGCTCGAGCTCTATCTCATATATACCATTTCCATTTTATGATGGAGTGCTGCTGTGCACGCCCAACTTTATGGCTTGGTGGGTCAGACAACACCCAGCTCATGATAGGTAACTCAGGTCTCATGGTAACTTGGTGGCCCATGGTTAAGCGTTCTGTCTCTACTAAGGCCCAGTAGCAGGCCAACAGCTGTTTCTCAAATGGAGAATAGTTATCTGCAGAGGATGGTAAAGCTTTACTCCAAAATCTTAAGGGCCTGCATTGTGATTCTCCTATAGGAGCCTGCCAAAGGCTCCAAACAGCATCTCTATTTGCCACTGACACTTCCAGCACCATTGGGTCAGCTGGATCATATGGTCCAAGTGGCAGAGCAGCTTGCACAGCAGCCTGGACCTGTCGCAGAGCCTCATCTTGCTCCGGTCCCCACTCAAAACTAGAAGCTTTTCTGGTCACTTGGTAAATGGGCCGGAGTAGCACACCTAAATGAGGAATATGCTGTCTCCAAAACCCAAAGAGGCCAACTAAGCATTGTGCCTCTTTTTTGGTTGTAGGAGGGGCCAGATGCAGCAGCTTATCCTTCACCTTAGAAGGAATATCTCGACAGGCCCCACACCACTGGACACCTAGAAATTTTACTGAGGTGGAAGGCCCCTGTATTTTTGTTGGATTTATCTCCCATCGTCTGCCACGCAAATACCTTACCAACAAATCTAGAGTAGTTGCTACTTCTTGCTCACTAGGTCCAATCAACATGATATCATCAATATAATGGACCAGTGTGATGTCTTGTGGGAGGGAGAAACGATCAAGATCCCTGTGGACAATATTATGACATAGGGCTGGAGAGTTGATATAACCCTGAGGTAGCACGGTGAATGTAAACTGCTGGCCTTGCCAGCTGAATGCAAACTGTTTCTGGTGGTCCTTGCTGACAGCAATTGAGAAAAAAAAGCATTTGCCAGATCAATAGCTGCATATCAGGTACCAGGGGATGTGCTGATTTGCTCAAGCAATGATACCACATCTGGAACAGCAGCTGCAATTGGAGTCACTGCCTGGTTAAGCTTACGATAATCCACAGTCATCCTCCAAGACCCATCTGTTTTCTGCACAGGCCAAATAGGAGAGTTGAATGGGGATGTGGTGGGAATCACCACCCCTGCATTCTTCAAGTCCTTAAGAGTGGCATTAATCTCTGCAGTCCCTCCAGGAATCCGGTATTGCTTCTGGTTCACTATTTTGCTAGGCAGGGGCAGTTCTAGTGGCTTCCACTTGGCCTTTCCCACCGTAATAGCCCTCACTCCAGGAGTCAGGGAACCAATGTGAGGATTCTGCCAGTTGCTGAGTATGTCTATTCCAATTATGCATTCTGGCACTGGGGAAATAACCACAGAATGGGTCCGGGGACCCACTGGACCCACTGTGAGATGGACCTGAGCTAAAACTCCATCAATCACCTGACCTCCATAAGCCCCAACTCTGACTGGTGGACCAGAGTGACATTTTGGGTCTCCGGGAATTAATGTCACTTCTGACCCAGTGTCTAATAATCCATGAAATATCTGATCATTTCCTTTTCCCCAATGCACAGTCACCCTGGTAAAAGGCTGTAGGTCCCTCTGGGGAAGGCTGGGAGGAAGATTAACAGTATAAATTTTTGGCAGTGTAACAGGGTCCTTCCCCAAGGGTACCCGGCCTTCTCTTCATTCAAGGGGCTCTGGATCTGTAAACTGTCTCAAGTCTGGGAACTGATTAAGGGGCCGTGACTCTCTGTTTTTGTAATTCAAGGAAGACTTTTGTTCAGGTGACCTAGAATTCTTCTGCTTATATAGTACAAACAAGAATTCAGTCAATTGCCCATCTATTTTACTACTTGGTACTCCATGATCCACTAGCCAATGCCATAAGTCTCTGCAAGTCATATTATTTTGATTGCTGCTTTGAGCCTGTTTTCCATTATGGTAGCCACGCCCACCTTGTCTGTGGCGATAAACTGCAGCCACTTGGCTTCTGCTGGCTCAGGATCCGATTATCCCCAGTGTGTTTAAGGATTCCAGCTCAGTGACAGCAGTTCCTACAGTAATATCTGACCTACAGAGAAGGGCGACTACGGAGCTCTTCAGGGATGATGGAGCTAGTCTCACAAATTTATTCCTCACAGTCCTGGTAAAAGGTGTGTCCTCTGGACATTCCAGGGCTGTGTGAGCAGGTCTTCCATGATAAATCCACTCTAACATTCCAATCTCTCTAAGCCTTTGAATCCCCTCCTCCACATTGTACCAGGGCAGTTCTGGCATTTCAACCTCTAGTAATACTGGCCACCTTTTGATCCATGTTTCAGCCAGCCACCCAAACAAACTGTTAACACCCTTTCTAACCCCTCGAGCTACAACACTGAATGCAGAATCTCTGCTTAGTGGGCCCATATCAGTAAATTCAGCCTGATCCAACCTTATATTCCTTCCACCATTATCCCACACTCTCAATATCCATTCCCACACATATTCCCCTAGTTTCTGTCTGTATAAGTTGGAAAACTCATACAGTTCTTTTGGAGTATAGCACAGTTCCTCATGGGTCACACTTTGTACCTCACCCTTTGGGGCTTGTTGGGACTTGAGCCTAGTTATAGGTCTTGAAGCAAAAACTGGTGGTGGGGGTGGGTCATGAAAAGAGTTAGAATTATCTCTCAAGCCATTCACCTCAGGACATTCTGTTGCATTTTCATCTCTTAAAACAGGATTAATCTCTCCAGACAAAGGAGTGGTGGCTGCTTCCTCAGGGGAGGTGATTACAGGATTAGCAGGCACTGAAGGGTTAATCTCCTTAGGTGGGGGTTGGGTGGCAGGCTCCTTAGGGCAGACTGGAGGTAGAGAAGCTGTTTCCCCAGTACAGCCCTCTACAGGTAAATCTAATAATCACCCAACAGAATCCAGGGTTCCAATGTCCTCACTGTCATTATTATCAATCCATATGTCCCCATCCCAAGTTTCCGGATCCCATTCTTTTCCAGTCAATGCCTTTACTTTAACAGCAGACACCCTGAGAGGTTGAGATTTTAGTTTACGTTGTAAATGTGCTACTCGCACAATGAGAGATTGTGTCTGATTTTCAGAAACCTCCAGTCTGCGGGCACAGGAAATAAGATTTTCTTTCAGGGCACACATGGAAACCTTTACATCTGTCATACAGCATTTAAGTTTTGACTTTGAAGCCTTTAGCTCATCCCTTTCTCTTACAACTGTATCCAAAGTATCTAAGAGCAGCCAGCCAACATCATTATACCTCTTAATACTGCAAAACTCTGTGAAAGTGTCGAAAACACTGTCATCCAGAGCCTTGCTTCGTACTAGAGTATGATTAGGAGAATCAAACGGTGCTATTTTGCGTATTTCCTTTGCCAACTCATGCCATGGACTGTCAGTGCCCTCTTGATTATTGGAAATAGAGTCATTAGTGCCTCTGAATCTAATCAGAGTAGAAAACAAATTGTAAAAGCCCATTTTAAGATTCTGTTTCTCAAGAACCACTCTCGGTACCAAGTTGTATTAGTTAGGGTTCTCTTGGGAAACAGAATCAATGAGAGATATCTCTGATTATCAAATTGTAAAGGTGACTCACGCAACTGTGGGTATGCACGAGTCCAAATTCTGCAGAGCCGTCAACAAACTGTCAACTCCAAGGAAGATGTCCAATGAACTCCTCAGGAAACGAACCAGCAACTTCGACGAACTCCTCAGGAAATGAACTGGGATCTTCGACGAACGTGCTCTATGAACTCCTCAGGAAACAAACCAGCAACTTTGACGAGCTCCCCAGGAAATGCTTCACTGGGCAGCCGAAGAAGAAATGAAGGTTTTATAACCATCCTGCTTATAAGCCTTCAACTGATCACCCGGACCAAATCCAGCCAATTGCATTCTCTCATTGTGGAAGGCATGCCCCTTGATGAGTCATCAGTCAGCTGCAGTCAATTGACTGATGATCCAACAAACCGGCTGATCACCCGGACCAAATCCAGCCAATTGCATTCTCTCATTGTGGAAGGCACGCCCCTTGATGAGTCATCAGTCAGCTGCAGTCAATTGACTGATGATCCAACAAACCAGCCCCTTGGTTTATTAACCAGCCTCAAATATCCTCACAGCAATTGTCAGGCCAGTGCCCGCTGGACCAGACAGCTGGGTCACCTAGCCAAGTTGACACATGAACCCAACCATCACATGTAAAATGGTACAGTCATTCTAGAAAAAAGTTTACCAATTCCTTTTAAAACAAAAAAAAGGGCTTACCATATGACTCAGCAAAAACTCTCTTACACATGTATCACAGAGAAAGTAAAACTTATTTTCACAAAGAAATTGTACATAAATGTTCATAGCAGCTTTATTCAAATAGCCAATACCTGGAAACTACCCAAATGTCATTCAGTTGGTGACTGGTTAAACAAAATATGGTACATCCATACCATGGAGTACTACTCAGTAACAAAAAGTACCTAATTATTGATACATACAACAACTTAGATGAACCTCATGGCAATTATTCTGAGTGAAAAAATTCAATCTCAAAAGGATGCATAATGCATGGCTATATTTAAATACATTCATGAAATAACATAATTTCAGAGATAGAAAATAGATTAGTGATTGCCAGGAGTTAGAGATGGGGGTGAGGAAGAGGTGGGTGTGACTATAAAGGGTAACCTGAAGGAATTTTGTGGTGATGGCACAGTTAAATATGTTGACTGTTAAATAGTCAAGATATTTGGCACTGTTAAATATCTTGGCACAAAACTACACATATGATAAAATTTCTTAGAACTCTACACACACACACACACTCACATACACAAAATAGTGCATATACAATTGGCAAAATATGAATAAGCTCTATGGATTACACCAATTTCAATTTTCCCTGTTTTGATATCTTTATTATGAAGATGTTAACTTTTGGGGGCAGTGAGATGCTGGGTGAAAAGTACGTGAGACCTGCCTGCATTTTTTTTTTTTTTCACATTCCTATGAACCTATAATTCTTTCAAAATAAAATATTTAAAAATTAAAATTAAAATGCACACCTTTGGGAATTCTTAGCCTACTACCATAACTGTGGCCAAGTCATGGATGCAAGGTCTCATTATGAGAGCGAAACTAAATACCATGCACTGTGCCAGCTCAGTACCCTTATATTCCCACATTCCTACCCCTTCACTATTTTGTAAATTTTATACCTTGTTTCTTCAGTTCAGCCCTTATGTTGAGTTTTCACAGAAGTCCAGACTAGCTAGAGGCAGCTGGAGAATAAAAGTAGCAATATTGTGCTGAGATGAGGGTTGTGTTGCTACTCAAGTTTTGGAAACTTGAGTATGTAAAGTTTAACCTAAATAATGTTCTTTTAAAAATGAGACACTTTCTTTTCTAGCTCAGTTCTCATGGTTAAAAGAAACAAAACTTTTGAGCATTTACTTAGTATATGAGGGACTAAAGGGATAGGGTAGCATTGAAGAATTGACTTGCAGTCTAGAGTTTACCTTACAGTTGTTCTTCCAGAAAGATTTAGGAAGAAGATCAACTGGTAGATGTGTCTTCACCAGCCGGGGTGATGGATTCTTTTCTAATTGTTCTAAACCTGGGAAAATTTAGTTTGGTACATACAGATATTAGAGTCTCAAAGGAATTGGCATTTTCTTATCTTTCCAGCCAGCTTTTCCATGCATTTTTTTGAGCAGTATATAATGCTGCTAAATTCTGAATCAGTCAGAGGTATGAATTCTCTGGGTTTTAACGGGCATAATAATGTAATAGTTAAGGGCATTAGGTTCTGGGATTAGTATCCTTGGTTCAAATCCTGACTATCATTTACTCATTATGAGACATTTAGAAAATATCTCAGATTCTCTACCATCCAGTTTCCCCACCTCCAAAACAAGGGGTAGTAATACCAACCTCAGTAATTTGGAGTTGTATACTACTTATGCATTATTATAAATGATTATAAAAAAATGTTTTCTTACATCAAAGAGATGTCAATAGTTAGTAACTCTAACATCAGCTGTTGTGTTACATCAGCTATTGGAGCATAGATGATGATATTTTGTTTAACTTCAACTTTTGTAGCTGATGTTTTTTAATTATTTCCCTTAGGTGTCACATCTCTGCATCTTACCACCTACATTCCAGTCAAGTTGAACTACATAGAAAGGGTAAGGAGATTGAGGGCCCTCTGAATTCACCATATTTTCTTTCCTCCCCAATTCTTAACATTTTCCTGTCTTTCCTAAATTTACTAAACAGCATATATATATGTGTGTGTGTGTGTGTGTGTGTGTGTGTATGTGTGTGTGTGTGTGTGTACGAAAAATTAAAATGTTGTATAATCTTTAGGTATTTATTAGCTGACGTCTCCAAAGTCATACAAACAATACGCAGATTGTAGAATTTGATTTCACATTCAAGTCTTTGGTTAAGGGATATATGAACATCCCTGAGGCAAAAGTATCCATATATTTTCTACATTCAGAGTTGCAAGAACCACCTTCAGTGGCTTGGATCTCACTACATCAGTGATTTGGCCAGTCTGAAGGAACTTTGGGGATAAAAACATACTTAAAGAATTTCTGACTCAGACTAGGAAATCTGGGCTAACTAACTTCTTAGTCTTTTAATGGATTCAGTTGCCTTTATCACATCCCAGGTATATCTGCCAATGATTCCATCAACTTTTGATTTACCAACCCCTAAAATCTCAAACATTATTGTCTCCTCCTTTGGGTCTCTCATCTAATAAATCTCAAAGTCCTATGTATTTATTTAACAATATTACTTACATCAAACCTAGTGTCTAGATTCACTGATAAGACTACTTTATCTTGCCACTTTCTGCATAGGACACAACTGAACAAAATTGTATCTGACTTATCTGTTCTGAACCATCCATCCAATCATAAATATATGTGCATTTTTCCAAATATCCAAGTATGGCATATTGTTACAACCATGTAAGAGGTTAAAAGTTCTATGGCATATGAGGAAAGAAGTTCTTTCTGTTGGGGAGTCAAAATGCTTCACAGAGAAAATAGATTTCATGGTTATAATAATTTCTCCTACAAAATGGACTATTGTTGATTTGTCTTCTGAGGTTGTACTGAAGAAGGTGAAATGCTGTTATATTCCACAAGATGGAAACCAGAAGATCCATGTTCTTGGCAATTCCCTTTGGATCTCGTGCTTGTGACCCTGACACAAGGGACAGAGAAAGGTTTTGAAACACATAAACCAGTCCCTGAGAAAATCTCTCCAGAGCGCTGGCTGGGAAACCACTACAGAAGATTCCATTTTGCCCGGTCTTGAAAAAGGAAATAGCCAATATCGCTTCTCCCTGACTGCTTAAAAATAAAGATACGCTGCCTTAAGGTAAATCTATGTTTTCCAATCATGATGTCTTCCCAAGAGTATTCTTCTTAATGACTTCTTGGCAAAAAAGAGAGAAGTTATTATCCATATATGGTTAAAAAATATAATCTCAATTACCAACAGGCAGGATGGGATTAATTTACTACTATCCTTCCATCTTCTTATTTCAGGTTCCAGCAGTATTTGAGAATGCTGTGACTTATTCCTTGAATATCATTCTTTTAACTTACTTTTTTTTTTTTTGGTTTGTTTGTTTCCTTTGCTAGCTCCTCCTCCTCTACCAGACCGCTACATGTTGGTGTTCTTTATTTTTCACCTCTGGTCTTTTCATAGTGTTCTGCAGGTTTTCTCTGAGAGATTGCATTGATTCCGGAGCTCAACTAAGCTGACAGTTACCTGAGTGTCTTTCAGCAAACTCCACACACTATAATTTCAACTGAATATTGAAATATCCACTGTCATCTCAAATCTAATATTTCTAAAACTGAATTATTAGTACCTCCCCTCCCCAACCTCTTCCTAGTATGTTTCTCACCAAGTGTTTTTCATATAAACAAATGGATTCACAGTCCACTTTCTTGATCAAAATAAAACTCTGGGAGTCAATCTGAGTCTTTCATTTCTTTCATTTTTCTTATACAGTCCATCAACAGTCTACAACATATCCTGCTTAGTATCTTCATTTCCATCTCCACACAGCAGAGTGGGGTCTTTGTATTAATAGCATTTTTAAAAGATAGTTTTACACTTTCTTGCCTAAAATCCTTCAAAGTCTTTCCTACTATACTTAAATAAAAATTCAAGAATCTATTAAGAACTACAAAGTCCTAAATAATCTATTTCTGCGTAATCTCCAATTACATTGTGTCCTAATTTTCCCTTCTTTCATTGGCCTTTATTTTGTCCCTGGACTACATACATCAAGGTCTTCACTCCTAAACCTCACTGTCCTGGATTATGTTTTCCCCAACTCTAAGTTTAGATTTAGGTCCATTTCAGGATAGAATTCCTTGAACAACTAAACTAAAGTAAGTTTTCTCATTTTTCTCTTTCATAGAGAACTATTCTTTGGATATATAAGGCTAATAACATTGATTCATTGTTTATTGTTTACTTGTGTATTGTCACAATATTGCTGTAAGTTCTTTGGGATCAAGGCATCTAATTTGTTAATCCTTTTATATCTAGCCGATAGCATAATGCACAATCCTTAAGAAGCATTCAATAATTATATGCAAAAGAAAAATTAATTGTGTTAATATGTAATCCTTTATTTTTAGGAAGAGTTTGGTACTTCTTAGCTTATTTATTGAACTGCAGCAATGTCCTAAATTAGGAGTTTATTGCTCATTGCAATTTGCTAAATTTTACAAAAAAGGTCAATAAAAGATAAGGAACAATAAAATGTTCAGATGTTTTCTGCAATAAAACTTATCTTTGTTAATCATGCTTGCATTTGCAATGGACTAAATTACAATTTCTACATATGCCTTGTTCATTGTATTGCTTGCAAACTTCCATTTTCTGTTAACAAATCTACTCCAGGTTCTTTGAATTGAAGTCACAAATACAATTAAGAATATGCTATGTAAATAATATTATAAAATTTTAATGACCAAATGGTCTTGCAGTTACCTGAAGTTCTTAGTCCAGGAAGAACCATTTCCAACATTGGAACTTTAGCAGTAATAAAGTCTCGTTTGCATTTTTCAACATCTCCATCATTTAGAATCATGTCCACAATTTCACTAACCCAGGTAGTACCTGAAGCAAAGGCAAAATTTTTATAACCAGCAGCCAAGTCTGTGTGGGGGTGGAGAGTATACCAATTAGAAGCCCAGCATCTTAATATATTCTATTTGAAACTTATTTGTGCAGAGCCTCCCTTTCTGTGCCCCAAATATCTATCTCAATATCTACTAGAAGCAGATGACTGCACAGACTCATATGAATATGAGGATTACAGTGATTTTATAGAGGGTCCATCACCAGGAAAAAAAGTCAGACCTGCATTTGTCAGGCCACAAAACTCACCTGCTTTGGGGTAGGTGGCTATCACAATGTCATCTGGTCTGCTCTCGAACTGTTCAATCTTTTCCCAGTTGTTTGCAAAGGAATAGACAATGGGATAGCCATGAACCATCTTCAGATTTTTTCGCAGGACATCTTTTGGAGAATTCATTTTTGTTCCAGATTGTACAAATACTTTATAGAATATTTACTAACATCAAAAACATGGAGAAATATAGAGGATAAAAATCAGAATTTGAGTAGTTTCTGCTATTCTTAAGGCACCGCGGTGTCACATTAAGCAAAATGGGCCTTTAAGACACTGAGCACCCAGAGATCTAAATACAAAGGGCATTTTTGTGGATATAAAACTGCAGATTGCAAAATCAGCAACGTGGCTCAATGACAGAGAACAAAGGTCTTCAGTGGAAGCTTTGGAAAAAAATGGAAAAGCACATCTTACTTTTAATTAAAAATCACATTTCACGGTAATGTGCCAACAAAAAAACCAGAACTTACAGCAAAGTAAATCCATCACTCATCATTAGCACTTCAATTGTACCTCATTTTTCTTCATAGGGAATCTGCTCTCATTCTTACCTTTATTCCTCTGTATGTAGTGTATTTTTTCCCACAATTAAATTATGTTGTGCCTTGGTGTACTTTCATGTGTTTTGTGTGTGCATGTTTGAGGTTCACTAAGCTTCTTGGATTTGTGGATGTATGGTTTCATAAAATTTGGAAATGTTTCAGTCATTATTTCTTTGAATAGTTTTTCTGACCCTGCTCCTACTTCTGAGACTCTTGTTACATTTATACTAGGCCATACGTTGTTTTCCACAGCTCACTGATGCTCTATTAATTTTTAACTTCTTTTCTCTCTGAGTTTCATTTTGATTAGCATCTGTTGCTATATCGTCACATTTACAAACCTTTCCTTATGCAATGTCTAATCTGCACTTCCCACATATCTTTCCTTGTAACTCCCTGGAAGCACCCCAAGCAATGGCTGCTCCAATCTTGTATGCTGCCTGCCCGAGGCTAATCTTGTTTTGAAAAAAAAGCACGCACCCAAATATTTTCCCAAAACTTGCATGAAGCCTCTGTTTTCATCCATCTTTGTCCCCCAGACATATATAACCTGTAGGATGGTTGCCATAGGTGTGCTTCTTGCCAGTCTCACTATTCGTGGCAAGGTAGCTACAGCATTATGTATGTAAGTTGTCCTAATAAATGCTTAAGAACAGATCACCCTGGCATTCAGTGCCTCTTGTTCAGAATCTCAACAGGCCCCATAGTGGGGCAGTTTGGGGTAGTCCTGGCTAGGTCTCCCCCATTCATTCTTTCAGAGTGAGTGTTCCAGTTTGCTAGAGTTGTCGTTATGCAAAATACCAAAAGTGGATTGCCTTTCATAAAGGGGACTTAAGTTACAAGGGTACAGTTCTCAGGCCATAAAAGTGTCCAAACTAAGGCATCAACAAGAGGATATCTTCACTAAAGAACAGCTGATGGTGTCTAGAACACCTCTGTCAGCTGGGAAGGCACATGGCTGGCATCTGCTGATCCTTTGCTCCCAGGTTGTGTTTCAAAATGGCTTTCTCCAAAATGTCTCTCTCAGCTGCTCTGAGCTCCTTCTGTCTGTGAGCTCTCTTATAGGACTCCAGTGATTCAATTAAGACCCACCCTGAGTGGGCAGGGTCCACATCTCCATGGAAATCATTTGATCAAACGGGTTTCCACCCTACTCAACAGACTAATCAGTCTGCCCCCATAAGATTGTGTTAAAGAATATGGCTTTTGGGAGGACATAACATCCAAATCAGCACATTCCACTTCCTGGACCCCCAAAAGACATGTGTTTTCCATATACAAAATACATTCATCCCATCACAATATCACAAAAACTGAAATAATTTCAGTAGCAATAGGTAAGAACATGATCTTATCAAAATCAGTTACAAGCATGGTCTGTCCTAATGCAAAATTCCCCTCTGGCTGTGGACCTGTGAAACTTAGAATGAGTTATCTGCTTTCAATATGCAATGGAGGGACAGTCATAGGATAAACATTCCCATTGCCATAGGAAGAAATTGGAAGAAAAACGGGGGTCATGGGACCGAAACAATTCCAAAAACCCACAGGGCAAACTTCAGTAAATTTCAAAATCTGAGAGTCATTTATAGAATGACATTTTATCCTCCAGGCTTGAGAAAGGCAGCTCTGCCACCCTGCCCAAGAGCCTTTAATTGCAGCTCTTTTCTCTCCAAACACTGAGGTGAGTGCTCCAACATATCCACGCATTGGGGAGACCACCTTCTAGGCCCCACCCTCCTCAAACATTGGGGTGGCATCCATACTCTGCCTTTTCAGTGCAAAGGGTCTCCCCTCTGTGAACAGTTGGGTGATGGCCTGGCTCTCCCCAATCCCTGGGGAATGTGTTCTACCCTCTCTGAGGCCTGGGGTGGTAGCATTCTTCCTGAGCATCAAGGTGGAAGGCCCACCCTCTGCCCCTGGGGCAAACTCACCCTTTCCACATGCATGGGTTGCTCTGCTCTCCTTGACCAAGATTTATGGATGCCAGGCCTCAATTTCCATGGTTCTGTCTTTGAAGAAATTTTTCCTCCAATTTGTTCCTTCTCTGTCCCCTCCAGTACAGACACCAGTGGTTCTGTCTATACAGATCTCATAAAAAATTTGTTGACTTGTCATGCAGCTTACAGAGGTCAAAACCATCAGATAGAAGGACTTTCCACAAATCCTTTTTGGATAACTCCGTCTTCAATCCTGGCTTGTACTGAAATGTCTGACTGCTTCCTGGTTTTGTTAAATCCTCATGTGGTACTGTGGCCTCTGAGATTTCACTTTCTGGAAGCCCAGAGCTTTCCATACCATCAATTTCTGGTTTCTTCGTACCAAAGAGTTCAGTTCTCAGTGTATCTATTTTCTCTCACATTTTACTATAAGCTGCAAGGAGAAGCCAGGCTGCATTTTCTAAGTTCAGTTTTGAAATCTCTTCAGCTAAGTATCCCAGCTCATCACTTTCAAACCCTGCCTTCCATCTGACACCAGGACTCAATCTGGCCAAATTCTCCACCACTTTAAAACAAGGATTGCCTTTCTTCCAGTTCACAATGACACATTCAACATTTCTGATCAAGGCCTTGTCAGAATTATTTACAGTCCACATTTCCACCAACAGTCTCTTCAAAGCAATATAGGCCATTTATATCAAACTCCTCACAATTCTTCCAGAATTTTCCCCTTATCCATTTGAAAAATGATTCCAACATGTTTGATATTTGCAGCACCCTGCTTCTCTGGTACTAAAATCTGTTCTGGTTTGCTAGAGCAAAATACCAAAAATTGATTGGCTTTTATAAAGGGGATATATTAAGTTACAAAGATACAGTTCTCAGGCCATAAAAGTGTCCAAACTAACGCATCAACAAGAGGATACCTTCACTACAGAACAGCTGATGATGTCTGGAACACCTCTGTCAGCTGGGAAGGCACATGGCTGGCATCTGCTGGTCCTTTGCTCCCAGGTTGTGTTTCAAAATGGCTTTCTCCAAAATGTCTCTCTCAGCTGCTCTGAGCTCCTTCTGTCTGTGAGCTCTCTTATAGGACTCCAGTGATTTAATTAAGACCTACCCTGAATGGGCAGGGTCCACATCTCCATAGAAATAACTTGATCAAACGTTTCCACCCTAATCAACAAACTAATCAGTCTGCCCCCACAAGATTGCATAAAGAATATGGCTTTTTGTGGGACATAAAATATCCAAACTGGCACAGTGAGTCTTGCCACAACACATGAATATACTGTACAATTTTTTATTCATAACATATGTGAGCAAGGAAAATAAAGTTCATTTTTTTCTATCATTTACTAAGTCTCTTGAACTACAGTAAATAACTCTTCTTAGTAAAAAAATATTTCAAATCACTGTTTCAAGAAAATCTCTTTGCATACCCTCATTTAATAACTCATAATAATAATAATAATAATAGTAATACAAATAATACTAATTTTGAATTCAAATTTCATTGACCAGTTTGTTAAGCTCCTCCATAAACTTTTGGAACCTATGAGAGCTATTTATTATCTTCCACCTCATCTCCACTGGAATTTGTTACTGAGACTATAGCCTTGACCTTTCTAAACTAAAAATTTTTCTCCTTCAACTAATTTTTCCCCTACACAGAAAGGAAACCTCCCAGAAATAGAAGGAAACATAGAGTGCGTAAATTACAGGAACCTTCAGAATCCACTGTTCCATTTATTTCTGGCATCTTTCAATAAACAATAAATAATGAATACTATCAAATAGAAGGAGAGAGTTTGAATTAATAACAATCTGAATTACATAATTTCTCAGATGCAATTGTATTGCTTCTAATAAAATAACTATAGTTAGATGTCAAACTTTGGTAATAGAGGTTTTTAAAATGACTAATATAATTTTTATCAGGTAAATGTTTTATAAGTAAATTAGTGATTCCAAAATTCCTTGAGGGTGTAAGTAGTGGTTACACTTATTAAATTCTCAATAGTAACCTATAAAATGGAAGTAAAAAAAAAAAAAAACCTTGAAATCTAGCTTAAGTTTATACTAGTAGGAGGTCTAAAATTAACTTTTATGGAAAGAAGTAAATTTTTTATTCAGAAAAATATGTTGATGTAACAGCCTAATATTTTGAGGTAATTAACTCTCCATTCTGTCTGTGAGGTAATTAACTTTCCATTCTGTCTGTGAGCTCCCTTATAGGACTCCAGTGATTTAATTAAGACCTACCCTGAATGGGCAGGGTCCACATCTCCATGGAAATAACTTATCTTACATAAAGAGAGAACTTTATGCAAAACTTTCTGTATGTTTTATTCTAAGACATGCATTATATATCACATTTAAGCATATATATACTATATATACAAATATACATACAATATATCTCATTTATATTACATTTATACATTATATTTAATGGATATGCACACAGAAATAATGCTTCTTTCTGCTTCCCAAATAAAAGTTGTTACTAAATTATGTTTGTCTTAAAATCTATGGCATTTTGTGCTAGAAATACATGAAAATAAGGTAATAGGAATTTTGCATTTTCTTTTATCATTCAATGAATATGGAGGATGCAGATTCCCTTATCATACTGTTTGCTACAAATCTTATAGACAAATTTGGTCCTGCATAACAGGTAGATAATATTATGTCACACATTTATAGCATCATTCCTGGTTCCACTTCATGTCTTAAGCCATCACTTTCCCTTTCTTTATTATTCACTTTTAATTTATATCATTGTTTTATATGTACACAATTTATTGTCAGTTGTGTTCAAAGTACATTCCGTGTTCCAGCACCGTGTACCACTGGCATCACCTAAAACCTTTTTAGCAATGCAGATCTCAGTCCCCAATCCAGCATCAGAACCCATATTTTAACAAAATCCCCAAATAATGTGTATGCACAAGAAAGTTTGAGCATCATGGTTTTAAACCACCTTGATCCATTATGTAACAATATAGGGTATATATACATGGTTTCTTGAAAGGAATTCAATGTCTTCTAGCAAACAGAATCTATTGATTATTTCTAAGCACTGCCCATCCTGAAGATACTGCAAATCCACTATGAGACTGAGCCAGAGGCAAAAATGTCAGAAATTTATCTCATTTAAAGAAAAAAGTGTTCACAATTTGTAAGGATTTTTTTTATTTGACAAAGCAAACTCCCTTCTTGCAAAAACCTCATGACTTCATGCTGGAAAAATGTTGCCAGAGAAGGATGGAATGAGTAACAAGCTGATTCTTTACAGTTTAGTCCACTCTGAGAAGCAAGTGTGACCAAATCAGGAACTCCAAGAAATCCTGAATTGTGTAGACACAGAAGGTTTCCTGACTACATAAACTATACAGTGGGGCCACGTCCCAAACTCTGGAAGCCTAAAGGCAGGCACCAGGCTGGGGGAAGGCCATACCTTTGTGTGCCTGAAGGCAGGCAGCAATTTAGATAAGGGAATAGTCTCTGGGCTCTTGCTGGGCTCCTTCCATGCTCCTGTCTCCTGCCCCTGCTGTTTCCTGTCTAGACCCAAAGAAATTGTCCCTTGAGATTAAAGACATGTAAACACACTTTATGGCTTTAGAAAAAATGTACCCTCCCTGAAATACCTGAAAACAGTCATGTAGGAAACTACCTCGTATGCTATAAAAACCTGTAGAAATGAGTGGAATAAAACTTTCTTTTGCAGGAACGCAGAGGATGGAGTGGGCTCCCTTCTTTCACAATTGGTGCCCCGTGTGAGGCTCACCAATCCTGACCACAATGTTTGGAAGCTGCACAGTAAGTACAAGCGAATTGTCTTGTGGTGGGTCAGAATTTTCAGCACTGTTCCCCAGCGCAGGTATATGTTAATTTTACAATGGCTGCTGCAGGCTAGTGGAGCTTCTGTTTCAGAAGATAATTTGTATTCTTCACTGCATGATGTGGTTCAGCAAAACCCTTGGTTTCCTGGGGAAGGCACGTTAGACTTAGATGTGTGGGAGTGCATTGGACGAAATTTAAAGCGCCACTTTGAGCGAGAACAGAAAGCTTCCTCTCAAACATTTACTACATGGGCTCTTGTTCATACTGCCCTGGCCCCTCTTCATATTGCCGAGACTGAGAGCTCTAAAACTGAGGTCCCTAAAGAAGAATCCGCCACTCTCCCCGATGAATTCCTCCCGCAGCCCAAACCCTCAGAGCCCATACCACCAGCTGATAAAGGCGGTGGGGAAATGACTATAGCCTCGTTCCCTCCCTTTCCTCCTTTATCGCCACCACTGCTGCCTTCTCTCCCTAGAGGAGCCACACCAGTTTTGCAATGCTGTCTTCACAAGGCAGCATTAGCCAGAGATTTTGTTTGCCCCTTTATGCTTAACCAGCTGTCCAGAAATTTTTCCTAGAGTACCGGGACTGGGAAGTCCAGATGAAAGTGCCTGCCACAGACAAACACCAAACACATCTGAGTTCAGGTAGCTTTGCAATTCAAAGTTTCCCTGTGCTGGGTAAGTGTGTAATCTTTTGTTTATTGTGTTCACTTTGCTTTCTTTTATTTCAATTAGTCTATTATGTATAAGGCTAATTAAGTTAATCCAAGAGTTGTGCATGCAAACTCAGTGGGTTTCAGCCCCACTAAATATAACCCCAGATTTATAGTTCTTTTAAATTTTGTGCAGTTTACACAGTTTGCATTTGTGTGAAAAACCAATGTCATAAAATATTATCTCTACTAAGGAATCTGATAATGAGAACTTTAACTCCCTCTCTTTATAAAGAATGTTTTAAAATATTTAGCATCATTCTAGGCAGTTTAATTTTGGTGGTAATAGCATGTTGTATAGAAGGTATAAAGAATGTTTTTCTAATTAAGTGAAAAAGGCAAGTAGCTTTGTCCTAAATGACTGATTGTTTAGAAATGTAAAATAAAGCCTGGAAGGATAGGAATGTGGGATGAAGCTTAGATGGATAAAGAAAATTGTAGAAGGTTTGTAGAGTGGAAAATTTATTTCCGTAGTCAAGGTTGAAAGATAGGTACAGAAAGCTCTAAAAAGTTTGTGAAAACAATTATTTCTGTGATCAAAGTTAAAAAATGGTAAAAACTAGTAATAACACTGCTTAACAATAAAACCTCACAACTTAAAGAAAAAAACTGGTTTCATAAAACAAAATAGCATTAAATATTTTAACCACCACCCAAAGCAGTAATTAATATTCAATGTTGTGAGTATGTGCCTAATAATTCATAAAATATAAACATTCCTCACTGTACTGCAAGCTCCTCATGTTAAGGTCTCTTGCTATTTTTATTAAGAAAAGGTTTCCTTAAATTACTGAAGTGTTATTTCATAATAAAATGTTATAAAAGTGTTTTTCTAAGTAATCAGTATAGGATGCAAAAAGTCTCTTTTATCAAAATAACTTCTTGCGCTCAACATGTGTTAAATTTATCATGTCCTTGGTTATTTAAAAATATTGTCTTCTCACTTTATAAAAGCTAAGTCTTTTCCTTAACTTTAAATAAATAAAAAATATATATATACTGTTTCAAACCTAATAACTTTTAACATTTTACTTTCTCAAGGTCAAACCCTAAATAATATCTTTTTATTCCCAACAGTTACAAAAAATTTATTCTTTCACCTTAGAAAAATAAATAAATAAATAAACTACTAAAGAATGATTAAATTCATGCAGTATGTTGTAAGTTGCAGAAAAAATGTTTAGACAATGTTATAAAAATTAAAAACTTCTAAACTTCTTTTAGTTCCTAATGTGCATAACATCAAACAACAATATAATACTAATAATTATAATTTCAGTTATTTTTAAAAGGTTATCTGTCACAAAACGACCCAATGGAACCCTGAAGCCCACCATCCTGCTTCCCAGAGGACCAACGGTGCTGTGCTATAACAACTGTACAAAGAAAATACCTCCCAAAGCTGACTCCAGTGCAGATGGACCAGCCTAAGAAGATGTAGCACCTGTTCCCGGGACCCCCGTGATATCCCTATGAATGAGCTTTATGTCACTACAACAAATTGTAATCATAATAAAAAGGGGGGAGACGTGGAGACACGGAAGTTTCCCTGGCTAGATAAACTATACAGTGGGGCCACTTCCCAACTCTGGAAACCTGAAGGCGGGCACCAGGCTGGGGGAAGGCCAAACCTTGGCGTGCCTGAAGGCAGGCAGCAATTTAGATAAGGGAATAGTCATTGGGCTCTTGCTGGGCTCCTTCAGTGCTCCTGTCTCCTGTCCCTGCTGTTTCCTGTCTAGCCCCAAAGAAACTGTCCCCTGAGATTAAAGACATGTAAAAACACCTTATGGCTTTAGAAAAAATGTACCTTCCCTGAAATACCTGAAAACAGTCACGGAGGAAACTACCTTGTATGCTATAAAAACCTGTAGGAATGAGTAGAATAAAACTTTCTTTTGCAGGAACACAGAAGACGGAGTGGGCTCCCTTCTTTCACACTGAATTAGCATTGCCTCATCATGACCAGTGGGTCATGATGAGTTCATAACTATATGGAGAGAGGGCTGCAGGTGTGAGTAGATGATGTAATATAACTAACATCATTGAACCAGACTGAGAGACGGTTATGAATGAGATTTACCTTAAAAAGTAAAAATTAGTTCACAAAAAACTTTTTAAGCCCTAATGGAAAGTGACAAGCAATTTTGTATGGTTATAAATTATAGTCTACATAGCCCCTCAGGGCTGCCTGTCCAAGTTGTGGCTAAGCCAGTAAGAAGTTGAGCCATAGGCTAAAAATTAAAATGTCTAAAATTGGCTTTAAAGAAGATTAATGGAACAAAAGATAAAAATGCAAAACATTTTCCCTCTGAGGAGGAACATACTGACATTAAAACTGAATGTTTCTTTCAATGAGGAAGGACTTTTTCTTCCATTTGTTTCACCCTACCAAAGTACAGCCCTATCTGGCCCACATCGGACCTTGGATACTAAAATAAATGTTGTAAGCAACATATTCTACATTTTGGAAATTGCCTTAAAGTGGTGTGTGTGTGTGTGTGTGTGTGTGTGTGTGTGTGCATATGTGTGTGTGTGTGGTGTAAGAGGCAACATAGGAGCAGAGAAGTGAAGATGTGAAGGGAACTCCCTCCTCCCTTAGGTGGCTTACAGTTCCATGAAAAGGCCCCTGATCCTGGCAAGCTTCAGAAGGGTCCCTTTGAACCAAGAAAAAAAAAAGTGATGTGGAAAGCCTGAGAGATTATGCACAACATGAACAATACTGAGTTTCCCATGGGAAAAATTGGAATTACACAAAATAAATTCAAATTACAAGCACGTTCAAAACAAAGTCATTCTTAAGCATAATGTATTGTGTACACAAGATAGAAACTTCAAGAAAGGGGATTTAAAAAATCAAATTTTACCTCACAGTTTAAGCCCCTTGTTAGTTTTCATTTGCAGTCAGTGGTGCTGCTGCAAAAGGAATCCTGGAAGCAGGTCGTAGTACCGGAAGGGCAGGGGAAGGGGAACACAGAGAGGCTCATTCCTGTTGCTGGAAAAAAACAAGTTCAAGGATTTGATCTGACCTTAGCAGTCAGTGCCTTTACAGGTTATAAAAAAGTCTGAATAATACACACTCATACACACACACACAGAGGCATGCCCTGCTATTTCAACAGCTGGCGGAGCCAGGAAACACTGAGAAGGAAATGGATCAGGGAGGTGGCTAGGAATAAGCAAAGGTGCAGATTACTTTACTTTGAGGGTTTCCAGGAGGCTTTAAAGGGTCTGAGAACAATGCATAGGGAAAGAACTTGAAGGGTTAGTGGATAGAGACATATTGCTTCTCCACAACATATAAGAATATCTTCAAATAATTGTGCCTGTAATTACATTCTAAAAAAAACCTTTTTTGAGAGCCTCCTGGTACTATCAAGTTAAGAGTCAGTGCATGTGTCAATGCATCTACACTTCTACATAGCTAAGAGAAGTGTTTTGTTGTTGTTGTTGTTTTTGTTGTTGTTTGCATCTGAAAGAAGCACACCTTTACAATATCATGGAAAGAACCAACATATACTAAAGATGAAATACCCATTTTAGCAGCAGAAATAGAGAGGGTAGAGCTAGCAGACTCCCCATGTACTTGCTTTTGATTATTCTAACCATTTCCATAACCTCTTAACTTTTTTATATGCAAGGCCACATATACACAGAAAAGGAGTTAAGAAGAAGCTACTAGTGTAGAGGAAGGGGAGGAAATTAGCCCAGAGAGATGCCCCTGCCCTGGTCCCCACTACCTCAACCACTTGATTCAATTTTCCAATTGCTGAGATGCTCCTACCACCGCCAAGCCCTTGTCCTGGCAGTAACATCTGTGCAGCCTTGGGAAAGTCAGAAAACCCAGATGGAAATTAGCACATTCTTTTAAACCATCAATTTTACTTGTCAGCTTTTTGGGAAATTTTTAAACATGTTTGTGTTTTTAAATGACATTGCCAACAAGATTCCAAATTTTTCTTTTTCAGCTAGTGTTGTTGCTATAGTTGTTTCATTTTTGATTTGGGGGGAGGAGGGCTGAGAGAGAATACAGAGAAAAAGTCTTTATGTGCACCTAGCATAGTTATATACTGTTGTGTTATGGGAGCCATGATCCTTATAATTATGAATCAGGCACACAAATCTTGGAGAACATTGTCATTCTAGCTTTCTTGGGTTGTGGAACTGGGATGGATGATTTCCTTGAGATGCCATATAATCTAGTTTGTTCATTTTTAATATGGTTTTGTGACTCTATAAACAAGGTTATTTTTTTCCTTTTGATGACGCATAAAGCTATTGGCTCCCATGAGTTACCTTTCTTCTATCAACCTTCATGCAAACAACTGACACGTTCCAAAGATACAGGGTCAATGCACTTCTACCTCCTGCAGCAGTGAACTGACAAATAAATGTAAAATATAAAGCTCAGGAAATTTTATTTGTAACTGGGCATACAGATCTGTGATTGAAAATGAACTTTTTCAGTGTACGTTTAAAACCAGTTAAATATGCAAGATCATTATGGACACCCAGACAACCTGAAATCGGGCAAAGTTAAATCAGACACATGAGCATTGTACAACAGGTTCCCTAAAATAAAGCTATCTGGGAAATAACTGACTGCAAATTCTAACAAAAACATTTTTAAATGTGTCTTTCCTGAGGCCAATTTTAGAATCATCTTGGAAGATGGGTTCATCATCCTAGAAAAAAAATGTGATGAGACCTCCTTCAGGCTGTAGGGGTACAAAGGAAGTGGAGGAGACAAAGAATGATGTGTCCTTATGTAAGACACCATTAAATAACTGAGGTCTCAAATATACAGAATGAACAGAAAGCACTGATGAAGAAATTTTCCATGCATTTAGCTTTTGTTCTTCTTGTTTGCTTATTTGTTTTCAAGAAAAGTACATCAATTAATGGATGTGTCTGTACATATACAAAGACATAATTAGAGAATTTTGTGCAGATGCCAAACAGTAGGAGCGGCAGCCTTTATAACAGTATCACACAAAATGCACCAAGAACCACTGCATAACTAACTTTCAGATGTTGTTCTTGGTGTGTTCAACAATTTTTTTTTAAAGTACATTTTTAAAAAGGACTCTAAACACTTTTTTTCAAATGAGAAAATCACTAAACACTTTCTTTACTATACCAATGTTAGATCGGTAAGTTTCTTTGTCTGGGTTGAGTTGGTAGCTTTTTTCTGGTAAGGTATATACAACCTAAATTTTTCCATTAACTTTCAAAATTATACAATTCAGTGGTGTTAATTACATTCACAATATTGTGTCACCATCCATTATCAAAATTTTCAATCACCCCAAACACAAACTTTTTGAGTTGGTAGCCTTTTTTCATGAAGAAAATAAATATTGTTGCAAAGGACAAGTCTCTGAAACAACAAATCATTTTGTTTTTAGAAAGTGTACTTACTGAGCATTTTAGTCTTTTAAAAAATAAAATCTCAATCAACTGCTGCAATGCAAACCTAAATTTTACTTTGCATGAGAAAATCACTGCAAAGCCAGTAAATTAGAAGTTTGGAAGAAGAGATCTGGCTGTGGAAGCAATGAGATGTGTGAAATCAAATTTATAGCATAAAGCTAAAATAAAGAACTATTATTAAAAGTCCTGGAAAAAAAATATTATATGCTTTGTAAAGTTTGTACCAATTTAATTTCTCATCAGCAGAATATCAATGTGTCTTTTATCCCTCCTTGTCACCAACATTTGATACGGCAAACCTCTGTGGGGGTGTATGCTCTTACAGGCAAAAGTGACATTGTTTTAATTTATATTTCTGTACATCAGATGTTGACTATCTTAGGTTATTCTCTTAGTATTTTTGGAGGTGGTGAACTGGTAATACTCTTTTCCCATTTTTATGTTGAAATATATATGTACTTATAATTTTTAAGAATTCTGTGTATGTTAAGGTCGTTAAAGTTTTTTCTTCCATAAATTGTGCACGTATTTCCCCAACTTGCCATTTTGATTTTATTTTCTTCACAGAAGCTATGACATATAATTTAACTTAATGTTTATGGATGTTTTTATTTTTGTCATTTCTCTTATAAGCAGATAAATTCTCTGAAGTCAGGGACTGTGTCTTTTGCTTTTAAAATCTGCGTAAACAAGGCAAATACAAAGAAATGCTATGTATATATTTGCTTTTTTTATTTATGCATTGGTAAGGAAGGGGTCTATAAACTTCAGCAACATAAGCTTCTAATTACTATATTAATTTACTTTTTTTTTTTCAAATTCAATTTTATTGAGATATATTCACATACCATACAGTCATCCACAGTGTACAATCAGTTGTTCACAGTACCATTATATAGTTGTGCATTCATCAGCACAATAAATTTTTGAACATTTTCTCTACCACACACACAAAAGAATAACAATAAAAGTTAAAGTGAAAAACAGCACCAAAAACATTCCATACTCCCTATCCCTCCCTATTATTCATTTACTTTTTGTCTTCATTTACTTTTTTTTTTTAGCTGTTTCTTCCTTTTTGTTTTTTTTTCACATACCACGCAGTAATACAAAACAAATCGTACTCTCGATTGTTTACAGTACCATTACATAGTTGTACATTCATCACCTAAATCAATCCCTGACACCTTCATTAGCACACGCACAAAAATAACAAGAATAATTAGAGTGAAAAAGAGCAATTGAAGTAAAAAAGAACACTGGGTACCTTTGTCTGTTTGTTTCCTTCCCCTATTTTTCTACTCATCCATCCATAAACTAGACAAAGTGGAGTGTGGTCCTTATGGCTTTCCCAATCCCATTGTCACCCCTCATAAGCTACATTTTTATACAGCTGTCTTCGAGATTCATGGGTTCTGGGTTGGAGTTTGATAGTTTCAGGTATCCACCACCAGCTACCCCAATTCTTTAGAACCTAAAAAGGGCTGTCTAAAGTGTGCGTAAGAGTGCCCACCAGAGTGACCTCTTGGCTCCTTTTGGAATATCTCTGCCACTGAAGCTTATTTCATTTCCTTTCACATCCCCCTTTTGGTCAAGAAGATGTTCTCCGTCCCACGATGCCAGGTCTACATTCCTCCCAGGGAGTCATATTCCACGTTGCCAGGGAGATTCACTCCCCTGGGTGTCTGATCCCACGTAGGGGGGAGGGCAGTGATTTCACCTTTCAAGTTGGCTTAGCCAGAGAGAGAGGGCCACATCTGAGCAACAAA
Source organism: Choloepus didactylus (assembly GCF_015220235.1). Taxonomy (NCBI): domain Eukaryota; kingdom Metazoa; phylum Chordata; class Mammalia; order Pilosa; family Megalonychidae; genus Choloepus; species Choloepus didactylus. The sequence continues at coordinate 74,104,672 of NC_051309.1, forward strand.
GAGGCAATCGGGAGGAGGCTCTTAGGCACAACCATAGGGAGGCCTAGCCTCTCCTTTGCAGCAACCGTCTTCCCAAGGGTAAAACCTATGGTAGAGGGCTCAACCCATCAAACCACCAGTCCCCTATGTCTGTGGTCATGTTAGCAACCATGGAGGTGGGGTAGATGAATACCCCTGCATTCTCCGCAGGCTCCTCAAGGGGGCACTACATCTTTTTTTTTCCTTGTTTTTCTTTTTTTTTTTTTAACTTTCCCTTCTTTTTTAAATCAACTGTATGAAAAAAAAAGTTAAAAAGAAAACAAACATACAATAAAAGAACATTTCAAAGAGACCATAACAAGGGAGTAAGAAAAAGACAACTAACCTAAGATAACTGCTTAACTTCCAACATGTTCCTACTTTACCCCAAGAAAGTTACCTAATATAGCAACATTTCTGTGAACTTGCTCCTACTATATCCATCAGAAATTAACAGACTATAGTCATTCCTGGGCATCCCCAGAACGTTAAATAGCTTATCTGTTCTTCTTGGATTATTGTTCCCCCTTCCTTAATTGCTCTCTATTGCTAGTTCCCCTACATTCTACATTATAAACCATTTGTTCTACATTTTTCAAAGTTCACATTAGTGGTAGCATATAATATTTCTCTTTTTGTGCCTGGCTTATTTCGCTCAGCATTATGGCTTCAAGGTTCATCCATGTTGTCATATGTTTCACGAGATCGTTCCTTCTTACTGCCGCATAGTATTCCATCGTGTGTATATACCACATTTTATTTATCCACTCATCTGTTGAAGGACATTTGGGTTGTTTCCATCTCTTGGCAATTGTGAATAATGCTGCTATGAACATTGGCGTGCAGATATCTGTTTGTGTCACTGCTTTCCGATCTTCCGGGTATGTACCGAGAAGTGCAATCGCTGGATCGAATGGTAACTCTATATCTAGTTTTCTAAGGAACTGCCAAACTGACTTCCAGAGTGGCTGAACCATTATACAGTCCCACCAACAATGAATAAGAGTTCCAATTTCTCCACATCCCCTCCAGCATTTGTAGTTTCCTGTTTGGTTAATGGCAGCCATTCTAACCGGTGTTAGATGGTATCTCATTGTGGTCTTAATTTGCATCTCTCTGATAGCTAGTGAAGTTGAACATTTTTTCATGTGTTTCTTGGCCATTTGTATTTCCTCTTCAGAGAACTGTCTTTTCATATCTTTTGCCCATTTTATAATTGGGCCGTCTGTACTATTGTCATTGAGTTGTAGGATTTCTTTATATATGCAAGATATCAGTCTTTTGTCAGATACATGGTTTCCAAAAATTTTTTCCCATTGAGTTGGCTGCCTCTTTACCTTTTTGAGAAATTCCTTTGAGGTGCAGAAACTTCTAAGCTTGAGGAGTTCCCATTTATCTATTTTCTCTTTTGTTGCTTGTGCTTTGGGTGTAAAGTCTAGGAAGTGGCCGCCTAAAACAAGGTCTTGAAGATGTTTTCCTACATTATCTTCTTGGAGTTTTATGGCACTTTCTTTTATATTGAGATCTTTGGTCCATTTTGAGTTAATTTTTGTGTAGGGGGTGAGGTAGGGGTCCTCTTTCATTCTTTTGGATATGGATATCCAACTCTCCCAGCCCCATTTGTTGAAAAGACCATTATGACTCAGTTCAGTGACTTTGGGGGCCTTATCAAAGATCAGTCGGCCATAGATCTGAGGGTCTATCTCTGAATTCTCAATTCGATTCCATTGATCTATATGTCTATCTTTGTGCCAGTACCATGCTGTTTTGGCAACTGTGGCCTTATAATAAGCTTCAAAGTCAGGGAGTATAAGTCCTCCCACTTCGTTTTTCTTTTTTAGAGTGTCTTTAGCAATTCGAGGCATCTTCCCTTTCCAAATAAATTTGATAACTAGCTTTTCCAAGTCTGCAAAGTAGGTTGTTGGAATTTTGATTGGGATTGCATTGAATCTGTAGATGAGTTTGGGTAGAATTGACATCTTAATGACATTTAGCCTTCCGATCCATGAACATGGAATATTTTTCCATCTTTGAAGGTCCCCTTCTATTTCTTTTAGTAGAGTTATGTAGTTTTCTTTGTATAGGTCTTTTACATCTTTGGTTAAGTTTATTCCTAGGTACTTGATTTTTTTAGTTGCTATTGAAAATGGTATCTTTTTCTTGAGTGTCTCTTCAGATTGTTCATTTCTAGCATGTAGAAACATTACTGACTTATGTGCATTAATCTTGTATCCTGCTACTTTGCTAAATTTGTTGATTAGCTCTAGTAGCTGTATCGTCGATTTCTCAGGGTTTTCTAGATATAAGATCATATCATCTGCAAACAATGACAGTTTTACTTCTTCTTTTCCAATTTGGATGCCTTTTATTTCTTTGTCTTGCCGGATTGCCCTGGCTAGCACTTCCAGCACAATGTTGAATAACAGTGGTGATAGCGGGCATCCTTGTCTTGTTCCTGATCTTAGAGGGAAGGCTTTCAGTCTCTCACCATTGAGTACTATGCTGGCTGTGGGTTTTTCATATATGCTCTTTATCATGTTGAGGAAGTTTCCTTCAATTCCTACCTTCTGAAGTGTTTTTATCAAAAATGGATGTTGGATTTTGTCAAATGCTTTTTCAGCATCTATTGAGATGATCAATTGATTTCTCCCTTTTGACTTGTTAATGTGTTGTAATACATTGATTGATTTTCTTATGTTGAACCATCCTTGCATGCCTGGAATGAACCCCACTTGGTCATGGTGTATGATTTTTTTAATGTGTCTTTGGATTCGATTTGCAAGTATTTTGTTGAGGATTTTTGCATCTATATTCATTAGGGAGATTGGCCGGTAGTTTTCCTTTTTTGTAGCATCTTTGCCTGGTTTTGGTATTAGATTGATGTTAGCTTCATAAAATGAGTTAGGTAGTGTTCCATTTTCTTCAATGTTTTGAAAGAGTTTGAGTAAGATTGGTGTCAGTTCTTTCTGGAAAGTTTGGTAGAATTCCCCTGTGAAGCCATCTGGCCCTGGGCATTTATTTGTGGGAAGATTTTTGATGACTGATTGCATCTCTTTGCTTGTGATGGGTTGATTGAGGTCTTCTATTTCTTCTCTGGTCAGTCTAGGTTGTTCATATGTTTCCAGGAAATTGTCCATTTCCTCTACATTATCCAGTTTGTTGCCATACAGTTGTTCATAGTATCCTCTTATAGTTTTTTTAATTTCTTCAGGATCTTCAGTTATGTCACCTTTTTCATTCATTATTTTGTTTATATGGGTCTTCTCTCTTTTTGATTTTGTCAGTCTAGCTAGGGGCTTGCCAATCTTGTTGATCTTCTCAAAGAACCAACTTTTGGTGATATTTATCCTCTCTATTGTTTTTTTGTTCTCTATGTCATTTATTTCTGCTTTAATCCTTGTTATTTCTTTTCTTCTACTTGGTTTAGGATTGGTTTGCTGTTCATTTTCTAGCTTCTTCAGTTGATCCATTAGTTCTTTGATTTTGGCTCTTTCTTCCTTTTTAATATATGCGTTTAGTGCTATAAATTTCCCCCTTAGCACTGCTTTGCTGCATCCCATAGGTTTTGGTATGTTGTGTTCTCATTTTCATTCGTCTCTATATATTTAGCAATTTCTCTTGCTATTTCTTCTTTAACCCACTGATTGTTTAGGAGTGTGTTGTTTAACCTCCAGGTATTTGTGAATTTTCTAAGTCTCTGATGGTTATTGACTTCTAATTGTATTCCATTGTGGTCAGAGAATGTGCTTTGAATAATTTCAATCTTTTTAAATTTATTGAGGCTTGTTTTATGTCCCAGCATATGATCCATTCTGAAGAAAGTTCCGTGAGCACTAGAAAAGTATGTGTATCCTGGTGATTTGGGATGTAATGTCCTGTATATGACTGTTAAATCTAATTCATTTATCAGATTGTTTAGGTTTTCAATTTCCTTATTGGTCTTCTGTCTGGTTGATCTATCTATAGGAGAGAGTGATGTGTTGAAGTCTCCCACAATTATTGTGGAAACATCAATTGCTTCCTTTAGTTTTGCCAGTGTTTCTCTCATGTATTTTGTGGCACCTTGATTGGGTGCATAGACATTTACGATTGTTATTTCTTCTTGCTGAATTGCCCCTTTTATTAGTATGTAGTGGCCTTCTTTGTCTCTCAAAACATCCCTGCATTTGAAGTCTATTTTATCTGAGGTTAATATTGCTACACCTGATATCTTTTGGCTGTAGCTTGCATGAAATATTTTTTTCCATCCTTTCACTTTCAGTTTCTTTGTGTCCCTGTGTCTAAGATGAGTCTCTTGTATGCAACATATTGATGGTTCATTTTTTTTGATCCATTCTGCGAATCTATATCTTTTAATTGGGGAGTGTAATCCATTTACATTCAACGTTATAACCGTGAAGGCATTTCGTGAATCAGCCATCTTATCCTTTGGTTTATGTTTGTCATATTTTCCCTCTCTCTATTAATATCCTTTATTGTACCCATACTGAATCTCTTTAGTACTGAACCTTTCTCCAAGTCTCTCTGTCCTGTCTTTGTTTCTCTGTCTGCAGGGCTCCCTTTAGTGTCTCCAGTAGGGCAGGTCTCTTGTTAGCAAATTCTCTCAGCATTTGTTTGTCTGTGAAAAATTTAAGCTCTCCCTCAAATTTGAAGGAGAGCTTTGCTGGATAAAGTATTCTTGGCTGGAAATTTTTCTCACTCAGAATTTTAAATATATCGTGCCACTGCCTTCTTGCCTCCATGGTGGCTGCTGAGTAGTCACTACTTAGTCTTATGCTGTTTCCTTTGTATGTGGTGAATTGCTTTTCTCTTGCTGCTTTCAGAACTTGCTCCTTCTCTTCTGTGTTTGACAGTGTGATCAGTATATGTCTCGGAGTGGGTTTTTTTGGATTTATTCTATTTGGAGTTCGCTGAGCATTTATGATTTGTGTATTTATGTTGTTTAGAAGATTTGGGAAGTTTTCCCCAACAATTTCTTTGAATACTCTTCCTAGACCTTTACCCTTTTCTTCCCCTTCTGGGACACCAATGAGTCTTATATTCGGATGTTTCATATTATCTATCATATCCCTGAGGTCCATTTCGATTTTTTCAATTTTTTTTCCCCATTCTTTCTTTTATGCTTTCATTTTCCATTCTGTCATCTTCCAGGTCACTGATTCGTTGTTCAGCTTCCTCTAGTCTTGTACTATGAGTGTCCAGAATCTTTTTAATTTGGTCAACAGTTTCTTTAATTTCCATAAGATCATCCATTTTTTTATTTAGTCTTGCAATGTCTTCTTTATTTTCTTCTAGGGTCTTCTTGATTTCCTTTGTATTCCGTACTAGGGTCTCATTGTTCATCTTTAGTTCTTTGAGAAGCTGCTCTAGGTGCTGTGTCTCTTCTGATATTTTGATTTGGGTGCTTGGGGTTGGGTTATCCATATCGTCTGGTTTTTTCATATGCTTTATAATTTTCTGTTGTTTTTGGCCTCATGGCATTTGCTGAACTTGATAGGGTTCTTTTAGGATTTGTAGACCAATTGAAGTCCTTATCTCTGATTTATCAGATCTACAGCTTCGTGTAGTACACTTTCTCTAACTAACCAGCAGGTGGCATCCACGAGCCACCTGTTCTCCACAAGCCAGTTCTCCCCTGTTTAGCCTTTTTGGTGAGTCTTGTGGGGTCCAATTGGTGTACCAAGCTTGCGTGTGTAGTTGGTGTTGCCTGCCCTGTATATGGGGCGTGTTTCTGGGCAGTCAGGGATGGGGGGTGGCTCTAACAATCAAATCTCCCTGGTGATCCTGGAGTTTTAAAGCTGTTGCAATAGTCTAATCCTTCAGTTCAGTCCTGCCACAGTTTGTCTCTGCCACTGACCCACAAGTCCTTGGTATTGGCATATGGCTCCTGAGACTTGCAAGTGGGCCCCTCTTCCAGGCCGTGCACCCCGGGTCCTCTGTTGAGGGATGACTGTGCTATGTCACAGGTGAGTGCCATCCCCCCAGGGCAGTTCTGGGCTGCTGGGCTGTGTAGGGAGGCTCCCAGTCTGCTCAAATGATGGCTGAATGGGGCTTTGTTAATTCATACTGCTCCACCTTCCCAACTCTGGGATAATCAACTGAGGTTGCAGGGAAGGCTAATGTCCACGCCCAGTTTTGTGGTGTGTGCCTGTTATTTGAAGCACTTCCATCACACTGGGTTGTCTGGGGCAGCTCTGGGTTATGGGGCTGGCGATGGGCAGGAGTGTTTCCTGTCCACCAGGATGATGGCTGTGAGCGGACACCCCCCTTTTCTTGGGAAGTTGTGGTGTTTAGTGAATTTTCTCAGCCACTGGATTATTGCGTTTTGTCTCAGGGCTCTCTTAGTTCTGCTCTTGACTTGACCTGCCCAAATTGCAAGTTTTTGAAAAAAAAAAAAGGGCCCTCCTCAGAGATCTAATGGGTTATTGAAATGCTAAGAGACAAAGCAACCAGGGCCATTAAGGAAAGGTCCACAGGGTAGAGAGATCAGCTTTTCTTCGGGATTTGCATATGTGCCTCAGGGCCCTTCCCTTTTCTATGTTCACCAGAACTCCAAAAATCCTCCGCTTTTATTTTGGAGTTTTTCGTGTTGTTTTTTTTTTCTCTATGCCTGTCTCCTCTCTGCTGGGCTGGCTGCTCTCAGATTCTCTGGTGTCTGGTCTCAGTCTATCTATGGTTGGAGTTTGGATCAGTAGGATGAGTTTCCGATAAGGGCTGCCACTGCAGTTCTCCCTTCTCCTTCCCGGAGCTGACAGCCCCTCCTCCCATGGGACTGAGCCTGGCAGGGAGGGGCGCAGGTCCCCTGGCCGCAAAAACTTACAGATTTCGCTGATCTCAGCAGTTCCACGTTTTCATGAGTGTTGTATGAAGTATGCCCAAAGTCAGATTGCTCTTTGGTGTCCAGTCCACGTAGTTCCTGGGTTTTTACCTATTTTCCTGGAGGAGTAACTAAAACATACAGCTCACCAGTCTGCCATCTTGCCCCGCCTCTATCTAATTTACTTTTACTACATGTTTATAAAATGGTACCTTCAATTTTGTGTACTCTGGAGCAGAATGGAAGAGCTGTTCTAAATTTTTTAATGAGCAGAATCAAAAAATAGGAAGTGGGGAGAAACACTGGTGCTGCACATGCTATTTTTGCTCCATTTAACTCAAGGCAAAATTGATGACAGTTTTTTTCAGATTAAGATGGTGCTCCTAGTTCCCTTTTAAAGTTTGAAGACATTTGTTTTTATTTTACAGATCTAGGAGAATGCATTTAAATATCCTAATACCCATCCAAGTTCTCCAAATTCCTTTTTTTCTTGTACCAGTGGCTATTTACATATATGATTTTTGTTTTGGGTTACACATCTTATGGACATTTTAAGTCCAAAGAAGAGGCCAATCTTTTTTGGTTCCCTGTAAACTCCGGAGCACAGGACCACATTTCTCCCACTGTGATAGAAATAATGGTAAGCATCACACCCTTGAAATTCTTTGTGTCATCACAGCTCATTCACCTGAAAAGCCAGGGATTAGAAAGGGGATGAACCTACTTCCCTCTATGAAGGCAGGTTACACAGACAGGTGTTATCGACAGGCTTTTTCCTTGCTTCCCTCTTCAGAATTAGAGAAGTCCCTCATTGGAATATTGACATCTCAGTATACCTGAATCATCTTTAATCAGGAAGAAGTATATTAATGGTGAGAAAACATTATTGGATAAAGTAATATCTGAAACAAATTAAAAATTCTTGAAATGAAAAATTAAGTGAAAATTTCTAAAACCTGACTGGCAAAATCTGGATTTTTCTTCCTTGGATGTCTTCAGAATCATAGGAATCTGCTTACTCAGTATAAGTTCTAAATCCCTCAGTGACAGTGGCTGTGGCTTTCTCCTCTTCCTAAAGTCATTACCTTTCAATGTCCCACTTAGGGACACTTAGATTTGCAAAATTCAAAACATACACAACTGTACTTGTTGTTGCTATAGACTAGCACTGAGCCTGGCCCTTAACATGCACTCAGTAAAGGTTTTGATGTATGAAGGGCTATTAGATTTATACTAATAATCATAGAGATATATGATATATTATCAGGAGTTTTTAGTACCAGATATAAGAAATAGATTAATTGTTTTTAGTCAAATGTGCCTGGTAAAGACTAGTATATAATTAATCTTCACAACTGTCATTTTTCTAATTATTAATTTGGCCCATGCAATTGGCCTTCAATAAGGACATAGTACAGTGGTGAGATCATAAACTTCAATATAAGAAAGATAAACTTGAGTTTAAATCCATGTTCTCCTGCTTACTTTCGGGAAACACTGTTAAAACCACAACAAACCCAAAATCTCATAAACAATTAGCAAACAAAAATGTTCTTCTCTTCCTCAGGAAAGGAAGGCACTTGGTTAGGAAAGACAAGTTCTTGGGGCAAAGAGTATGACCATGTATTCTTTTTTTCTTTCTTTCCCATTGTTAATAAAAGCGAGTTTTAGGAGCAATAGACAGTCGGGTCTCAGCACCAAAATTGTAGCAGCCTTGGGTCCTACAAATGCATTACTTGCTTAGCTGCCAAAGAGAGAGATCCTGATTAAGGAAGGTTTTTTTGTGGGTTTGTTTGTTTGTTTTGTTTTGTTTTTGTATTTAATCCTGACCTGTGTCCTGCTCCTGGAGAAGAAAAGTACAAAGTCTCGTACCTGATGTCCAATCTCCTTCAACTCATACACATCCTACCCAAAATTCAACATGCACACATGCATGGATACACACACAGAGCCTTTCTAGGCAGAAAAAGAGAGCCAGAGAGTTGCTTTCCTGAGAACCAGAACAGCACACACATTCTGACTCAGCAGTACGGGGAGGGTAACGCCACTGCTGTTTAACATTAGAATTAAAGGGCTTCAATTCTGAAACAATGCCATCTACTTGATGTACAAGAAGCAGGTGGATATGCAAATTCGCTCTTTCTTCCCTTTAGTAGCCTTGGGAAACGTGTGGGGCTGCCTCTGCTGTCCATACTTCTCCCTGTGGTTCCTATTTCCTGAAAAAGAAACAACAAAAGCTCTCTTAAGGGAGCTCAACTTTGACCAGCAATCTCATAAGCTGCCTCATGAAAACATAAAAGGAAAAGATTTTGTTAGCATATAATTCACACTTTAATATCCCTGACCTTTACCGCATCATTCATCCTTCCCTGAACTCCACAGCATTAGAGATATCGGCAAATCACTAATCCTTATCCATTATCAGACTGATGGAGCCTCTGATTGGGCAAGGGTTCTGGTTGAATACATGGCTTGTATAAGCTTTTAAAAAAGAATAATAAATGGTTTATATTTTAGATTCAGTATATTACTTTGTACATAGATGAACAACTGAATTAAAATACGATATTATTAAGTTTCTAGAATCATATTCTGAGAAAGCGTAATCTCATAGCAGGACAAGTCCTCATATTCTGCTGCATTTATCCAACCTATCTTCTAAGTTGTTAACCAAATTTGCTTTTGCGAGTGATTGCCATCATTTAGAATGATGCTTTAGAAGAAGCTTTAGAAGAAGCTGTATTCTCAATATTTTTTTAGAATTTTGACTTTCATAGCTTTAGAAGAAGCTGCATTCTCAATATTTTTTTAGAATTTTGACTTTCATAGCTAGAAGAGGTAAAAGCATATCAAAGAGCAATTAGTCCAAAATGATTGTTTCTTGATGGTTTGAAATACAGAGCAAATGATCACTTTTCTTTTACTTGCACAAAATAAAATGCATTTTTTCTTTTGAAAAGTATAATAATATTGCTTTCATTTTGGTTTTAATAAAATTAAGGTGATATTCTACATTATAACTTTTGAATTTTCCAAAAGTAACCTGAAGTTAGTGATACCCTTTAAGATTTTGTGTATTTTAAAAAGAAATAAAGAGCTGAATCTCGGGTTAATTTCTGACCTAGCTATATTGTATGTTGATTGCCATAGTTGATTTCACGCACACCCTATAAATATCTCAATTTAATCATAAAAAATGAACTTTAACCAGGAAATAAACATAGAATAGTGATTCAGACTCCTGTAAATATAAGTGGCTCATGTATTTGCTGTTCTTGGTATCATTTTTAACCTTACCGTAACAGCTGTAACTTTATGAGATAAGCTGAATCTACTGAAAAATCCCTAAGGGGTAAATATTGATAGCACAGAGTGGTGTATTACAACTTACCCCACTATGCCATGCACACCCTTCCTGTGTCCTTTCTCCAGGATGCGAATAGCTGTGTTTGTCACACCTTCATTTTTAAATCTCCTCCACTCTCTCTCTGGTATGCAACACTTTGGGCAATTATGCTAGGGTTGAAAGTCAGAACTGAAGATACTTTCTAACCTGGTTTCTTCTACTTTGTTATCAGGATAGCTTGGGATATGGCTTTAGAATAGAATAGAAGTCTACATTTCTTTACTGTCCAGTTTTTAATCTGTAGAGCACTGTATTTAATTGGAACGAAGTAAGATTTTATAGCAAAGCAGAATTGCTTAGGTTCAAATTCCACCTCTGTTGGACCTTTAACAAGCCACGTAATGTCTTGGTATTTCAGTTTTATCCTATATAAATTGAGGTCAATACTGTTTCTAATTTACATGTAAAGCACTCCCTACTGTGCCCCACTAGTAGTCAGCATCACACAAGTATTAACTATTATCATGATAATTCCTGCTTTTACTTCCTGATTCTATGGGAGGATAGGCTAGAACAATGAACATGGCTTATGAGCAGTGATGAGGTGGGGACTGGCTACTTAGCAGAGCTCTTAATGAGTCACATACAGTTATGCTCACAAAGAGCTTTGTTCACAACAATAGCGGCACTATCCCCTTGCAACTGGCATCCATGGTGGGCTTCCCCCTCAACTATGCTTTTCTTTAGAGCGGAGTCCCTAAAATTCACATTTAAGTTTCCTGCTCCATTGTCTCAGAATGCTCCAACAGGATGCCTGCTACTCCAACATACCTACACGTGAATACACAATTTCAAAGAGGGCCCTCTATTTCTGAATTCTCCCATTTTTCTCTGGTTTTCTTACCATCCTCTTTTCTCATAGCACCCAACCTCAAACACTTGCCTGCCATAACACTCCCAGGTTCAGCTACTCCCAACACCAGTCTTATTTGCTTTCAGGAATTTTAAGGCCATCATAGTGCCTTGTACATAGAAGCTCTTCCTACAGACCAGTCTTCTCTCTGAGCACAAGCAGGGGCAGCAGTCAGGAAGAGTTCCTTAAGTAGAGAGTCAAGAACAAAATATTGAGAATAGTCAAAACCACAAAAGATAACAAATCAACAGTTGGAAAACCTTATTCTCAAAGAGGTAAAGTATATTGGACAATTAGAGCAGGACACCAAAATAGATTATTTAAAATTCTCAGAGAGTTGATGAGGCATGAGGTTCCTGAAAAGAAATGTATTCAATTTTTACAGTAGTTAATGGTGTGGAATGAAAAACAAAGCTTTTAAAAATTCATTTCAGGAGTTGGGAGTAGAATGGGCAGTGTAGAAGACTAAGAGGAGAAATAAATAAATTAAATAAATAAATAACTGAATATTCCAATGTAAGGGAAAAAAAACAAGGTATACTATGAAAGCATTCATGTAAAAATTTTAAAATACTCAAATCAAGTCTAGATTTTAATGAATGATTACGTAAATCATAAAACAATTACATTTTTTGTTGTAGATACATGGCTCCACAGCAAAATTAAAAACTTCTGTGCATCAAAGGACTTTATCATTAAAGTAAAATGACAATCTACACAATGGGAGAAAATATCTGGAAACCACATATCCAATAAAGGTTTAATATTCAGAATATAAAAAGAAATCCTTCAACTTAACAACATAGGGACAAACAACCCAAGTAAAAAGTGGGAAAAATCTTGAATATACATCTCTCCCGAGAAGATATACAGATAGCCAGAAAGCACATGTAAAGCTGCTCAACATCATTAGCCATCAGAGAAATGCAAATCAAAACCAGAGTGAGATACCATTTCACACCCATTAGAATGGCTGATTTTTAAAAACTGGAAAATTGCAAGTATTGGAGAGGATGCAGAGAAACTGGAAACTTCATTCATTGCTGGTGTCAACATAAAATGGTATAGCCATGGTGGAAGACAGTTTGGCAGTTCCTCATTATATTAAGTACACAATTACCATCTGACCCAGCAATTCACTGCTAGGATATACCCAAAAGAATTGAAAGCAGGGACTCAGATATTTGCACACCACTATTCTTAGCAACATTATTCACAATTACCAAAAGATGGAAGCAACCCAAGTGTCTATCAACCGATGAGTGTATAAACAAAATCTAGTATATATACTCACAATGGAATATTATACACCATAAAAAGGAATGAAGTTCTGGTACATGCAACAATGCAACAATGTGGCCAGACCTTGAAAACATCATGTTTGGTGAAATAAGCCAGACACAAAAGGAAAAATATTCCATGATCTCACTAATATGAAATAATTAGCATAAGCAAACTCTTAGAGTCAGAATCTAGAATATGGGTTACCAAGAGAAAGGGTGGGGACAGGGAATGGTAAATTAGGCTTAGAATAGACAAGGTTCCTATTCTGAGTAAAGGAAATATTTTGGTAATGGATTGTAGTGATGGCAGTACAATCTGCTAAATGTAATTAACAGCACTGAAATATATATCTGAATGTGTTTAAAAGGGAAATGTTAGATTGTATATATGGTAATAGAATGAAATTTTTTTTTAAAAATCCATGGAATTACATTACACAAACAGTGAACGCTGGGTTAAACCAAGTACTATAGTTAATAGTACAATTATAAAAATGTGCTGTCATCAAATGTAACAAATGTTCCTCACCAATGCAAGGTGTTAATAATATGGTTGTATATGGGAATTTATATTTTATGCATGATTAATTCTGTAAACCCACAATTATACATATTTTTCTATATATTTTTTTATTTTTATTTTATTTTTTATTTTAAATTTTCAAATAATGAGAGAAGTATTTTACTGACTCTCTATGCTTGTTCTTTGTTCACCACTCCTTAAGCTATTAAGACTATCAAGTACTCAAATACAAGTGCATTCAGCAAAAACAGCAAAAAAAAAAATGATGTCATAGAGCAAAGTCACTAGACATATGACTTATGACTGGACATATGTCTTACATTATAAATCAGCTTCCAAATGATGTAGCTAGAATTTTTTAAAAGTATTTTTTTCTGTATAAGTCTTGGGTTATATAGAAGAAATCAGAATACAAGTAATGACATAGTTACAAACAAATGATAAGTACCACATATCAAAACCTGTAGGATGAAATGAACCTGATATCATACAACAAAATTATTATTTTTTATTAAATGTAATTAGAATAGAAGAAGCAGTAAAATAATTACACCAAATCTTCAAATCAGAAGCTAAAAAAATAAAAATAATAAAATAAAATTGAAATAGGGAAAGGTAAAATTAATAAAGATGAAGGCATAAAGAATGAAATAAAATGCAAAAATTAAACTAGCAATTTAAAACCAATGAGAACTGGTTCTTAGAAAAGGCAAATCTTCAGCAAATGTATTTGTGAAAACAAAAGAGAAAAGTAAACATATAGTGTCAAAAATAAGAGAAAACTTTAATTTTAAAAGAAATAACACAATCGATAAGAAATTATGTAAGCCCTATACAAGTAAATGTTTTAAAATAGATAAAATTTATAGTTTTCTACAAAAATTATTACACTTGAACCAAAAATAAATAGAAGAAACTGGAAGATAGCCAGAGAATTATCCTCCCACCTCACCCAAATGTATTCTGTTCAGATTATTTTACTAGTGTGTGCAAATAAAACTTCACAGAAAAGATAATTCTTATCTTTTTCAAAATGTTCTGCAAAGAGGAAGAAATCAGAAACTACTCTCTACTGGAATGGTAATATAAGAGAAGGAAAATATAGGCTAAATTCATTTAAAAACAAAGATGCAAAATCCTAAATAAAAGAGCAAATTGAAACAAGCAATCAATATACTAAAAATAGCTTATCCCTAGAAGCATTACTTAAATATTTTTCAACTATTTATGATAACACCATGAAAAGTTAAATAAGAATTTATTGATCTATGGGTTAATAAGATTAAAACCACTATTCATGTTATTTTTAGTGAAAAAATCAAATGGCAGAATGACAGATACAGGAATAACATTTATGTAAATAAAGAAACCAAGAACACAACATATATATTCTCTAGGCACAGAAATATGGAAATAGAACATAGAAAACGATTTGAAAGAATGCCTTCTAAATTAACAACAATCCATTTTTAAGTATTATTTGTATTTTTAATGTTAATTTAAAAACAAGAATAAGTGAATAAGGAATTTGAGCACTCTATGATAAGTAAACAGAGAGAGAGAAAGCTGGGAAGATTTGTTTAAAGAAAAGCAAAGTTTTGATTTGGAGAAGGGTGGTTTACAGAGGTAAAAACAGAGGCTTCTCAGACAAGGATGTCTAGCTTTTGCGGAGGAAGATATTGTGGTTAAAATATGTACGAGAGGAGGTTATGGGTATATTGTAGTAGATGCTTCCTCTGACTTGCCGATAACCTTCAGCACTCACCTTTCCAGTACGTGCAAATGGAGTGCCCTGTTCAAGTGACTCCTGCCTCTACTTGAAGGATTTCCCTCAGTTCCCACATGGACAGGCTAGTGGTGTTGGTGAGTTAATGCCTCAGAGTCACCCACAGTCCATGATAGATGGGGGTCGAAGGGTGTACAGGCCAGCTTCCTTTCCCTCTAGTGAGAGAACTCGGATATGTTCTCCCCACCATCTTGTGGAGGTCTCTAAGAGAACCGAGCCTCATCTGACCACGTGAATGAACCCGTGTTGAACCGTGGGTTGGAAGTGTGGATTGAGAATAGCAGAGCAACAGTATAGAAGGAACTTTGGCCCTGAATTATCATTGACAGCCATACCTGCCTTGAATTTCCTATGTTTACATGGAAAGTAAGTAAATTTTATCTAGTTTAAGCCATTGTTATTTTGGGTTTTCTATCACATCCAGATACCATACTTTTAACTAATACATGGGCTTACTGAAAACTTGTTTAAGAATTCTCCTTTATGGCCAAAACTGAATGTATACATTTCATAAAAAAGGAAGAAAATTTATGATACTGAATGATAGACAGCAGAGTGTTGACATTAACTGATTTGAATACAAGAAAGAGCATTCATAACATGGGTTCTTGGTATTTACCTTCCTACTACTTCCATGTTACATTTTCATTCTTTTTCTTAGTGGCTGAAATTCTTTCTGCTTCTGCAATCTTCAGTTCTGGCTTTTAAGGCTTCCAATTTATTGGATTAGAAGACTCTCCATATTGCTGAGGGCAATCTCCTTTGTTGATTGTAGTTGCCATAGATGCAATTGGCTGATTATGAAATACCCTTATGGTAACAATGAAGCCAATGCTTGCTTGACCAAATAACTGAGCAACATAGCCTAGAAAAGTTGACACATGATATTGACCATCACTTTTTACCTGTTTTAAATTTTTCTGACCATAATACAATTTTCAAACACAAAATTAACTTAAAATCAGAATTTTGAAATTTAAAATATCATTTCTCTATAATTCATGATTCAAAGAAGAAATCATAAGGTGGGAAGAATGTACTTGGACCTGAAAAATAACAAAGGTAAGTATATATCAAATTAGTGGAATGCAGCAAAAGCAGTACCAAGTATTACTTAAAACAATATCTATAGCTATAACCTTATTTCTAAATTAGAAATAAGGAATAGCCAAAAACTATTGAGTTAAGCACCAAAATCAAGTTGAAGAAAAGAGTTATTAAAAAAGGTGAGAAAAAGTAAATGAAACTAAGAAATTAAAATGCAAATATTTAATAAGGTCATGAGAAACATTATCACTTAGAGAAGTTTAATAGATTATAAAAATATCCGGGAAGATTGAAAAATAGAATAGAGGGGGAAAATATTAGGAGTTAAAATGGGACATTACAGATTTGCAGAAATTTGGACATAGAAAAGAGAAAGCAATGGATGTCTTTATGCCTATAAACAATATTTTTAATGGAAATGGACAAATTAAAGAAAATTATGAGTTACATAAATTGAAGAATAAATAGAAAGACTAAATATCACTATAAACATAAAGGGGATTGAATTGAGATAAAATTGTTTGCATAAAGAAAGCAGTAAATCTATGTGGATTAATATAAGAATTGGAGTAACATTCCATGGAAGACATGATTCCAGTTTTTTATAGATTCTTTCAGAGAAGAAGAAAATAGGGAGCACTTCCAAGTTTAGTTTATGAGGCTAATACAACCTTAATATCAAAACAAGACATGACTGTGAGAAAGAAAATGTAGAGGCCAACCTGATTAATGAATACAGATGCAAAATTTCTTGAATAAAATGTTGGCAAACTGAATCAAGTAAATATAATAAATATAACACATTAGTTGATTTTATCTCTGAAATGCAAGTTGGGTATAAAATTAGAAAATTTACTTCTGTAGTTTTCCACATTAATGTATTAATGGAACAAAACCATATGATTACATCAACAGCTGAAGAAAAAATAATCAACAAAAATCAACAATTATTCAAAGGAAAATTGTTTAGCAAATGAGGAAATAAAGGTAATATTTTAACCTATTGAAGGTTGTCTATCAAAAACCTACAGCAAGTTGCTTTAACTTTAGATGAATCCTCTATAAAGTCAGGATTGAGATAAATATGCTTACTGCTGCCCCTTGCTTCTAAAATGGTAACAGAGGTTGCTGCTCCTGCTGCAATAAAAGAAGAAAATAAAACAAACTAAAATACATAAAGATTAGAAAGGAAAAACAATAAAATTCCATTATTTCTGAATGCCTTGGAAAACCCAAAAGATTATACTGACAAATCATTAGATTATAAAGAAGCTTCAGAAAGATTGTTGAATAAAGAACAGCATGCAAAAAAAAAGAAAAAGAAAAAATCAATTGCATTTTTGTACTCACAGTGAAAAATATAAATTATATTTTAAAATGATTATGATTTATAAAATTACTAAAATTAGGGATAAAATAACAAAATACAGAGATTTTATGGAGGAAATACACACCTATATTTAAGTATTTGTTAAAAGACCTAAGTTAGTGATAGAGATGCCATATTTATCAATAGGATAATTCAATAGTGTAAAAATATTATGTCTTCATATATTTATGAGTTACTACACTGTCTAAAGACAGAGTAATTTCAATTTTTAAATCCTTACAGAATTTTTCATGGAATTTAAAGGTGATTCTAAGATTTTTATTGATGATGAAAATTCCAACAATAGTCAGGACACACCTTAGAAAGAAAGGCAGTTTGAGGATGTTTGTCCTATTACAGAACAAGTCATATTTAAAGCTCTAATAATTAAGACAGTATGTTGTTTGCACATATGTAAATTAAAAAGAAACTAATACAAGGAAATAGAGTACAGACGTAGACTTTCATATATATATATATATATATATATATATATATATTTATTTATTTATTTATATATATATGGAAAGCTGGTATATGGCTTAGGTAGTATCTCACTTCTGTGGGGAATAATAGACTATCCAATTAATGATGCTCCATTAATTGGTTATCCAAATGGAGAATAAAAATGAATTGCGTCTCTGATTCGCCATACACAAACTCAATTCCAGGGTGATTAGTCTTAAGTGTGAAAAGGAATATAAGATATATATGACCTTAGAGTTGAGAAAATTCATTATGGCCTTAAGATATTAAAGATTACTTAAATATGACACAGGTAACCTTAAAGAAAGTATTTGAAACTTTCTAATACACTAAAATTAAAAGCTCAGTTTATCAAACAATGTCATTAAAAGAGCAGAAAATAACTAAGTTAACAAAGAGTGGGGCATTATTTACAATACCCATAACTGTCAATAATTGATATTCAGATTATATAAAGTCTTTTAATAATCCATAATGGAGAGAGAAATGACCTAAAAGAAAATAACCAATTGATGAGAATAAATAGCCATTCATAGAAGAGAAAACACAAAGGGCCAAGTGAGAGAGGTACTCATCATCCTTAGTAACTGGAGAAAAGCAATTAAAACCATAATGATATACAATTTTCTTTCCATCAGTTTAATGAAAAAATAAGGCCAAGTGATGGTTAGTATTGTAGGGAATATAAAACAATCGGAGCATCTGCACTTTGCTGGTGGAAATGTCAATTAGTACAAGGGCTTTGGAAATAATTTGGCATTATCATGTAAATTTCATTCACTATGACTAATGATATTCCAGTCCTAGCTACATGCTCCATTTTGGATACAAACGAGAGTAACTGGCACAGTACCCACTAGAATGTTGTTAGGAATATGCAAGAACAGTCCACACACCCTAAAACAGGAGAATGAATGAACAGTGGTACCTTCATCTGTGTAACCTTGCAACAGCACTGAAAGAGAATGACTCACACACTTGGGTGGAGATAAAAAGCATGTTAAGGAAGGACTTCTGGAAGATGGCAGTTAGGAGAGACAGGGCAAAACAATATCTCTGTGAAAAATAGTAGATAAAAGACAGAAAGTGACCCAGAACACCAGTTCCAGCTATGCATCAGCTGGACAAGTTCTGCTAAATCCAAAGGGACCATGCACTTGGTGAAACTGGGAGTCTGCATTCTGAAACAAGTGAGTGAGTCTTCTGAATAACCAGCAGCCATGCTGCAGTCTGCGGAAACCATGGGTTGGTGTTTGGAGTCAGGCTATTTTAAAAACCCAAAAGCAGCTGGGGATATGGCAGTGAGAACCACACAGCAAAGTGTAGTGGGAACTGCATCTCTACAGCCTGTGGGCATGCCTCAATATCTGGCATGGATGATAGCCTTTTGCATACCTGCTGGTAATTGTCTCAGAGCAAGGAAGGCAGAGGTTAGCCAAAAGGCAAAAATAACCACACCCCTTATAGCCATTTTCCCATTGGACTGGTAACACTTCTACCTGGCACCAGTGCCACAGCCCAGAGCTGCGCCAAAAAACCCAGTGCAATGGGAAGTGTTTCCAGCAACACACACACATGCCCCAATATCTGGCATGGACAATAGCCTTTCATGCACCCACAGCTAATTGTCCCAGAGCTGGGAAGGCAGAGCGGTGTGAAAAGGGGGAAATTAACACACCCCATACAGCCATCCTTTCAGCAGGCTGGGAATACCCCTACATGGTCCTGTAGCCCAGAACTTCCCTTCGGGTATGGTGCTAACTTGTGATGTAGCTGCCTTCCCTCAGCAGAGGCCCTAGGAGGGCATGGCTTGGAAGAGGGACCCACTTCAAAGTCCCAGGGACCATAGGCAAATACCAAGGACCTGTGGATCAGTGGCAGAGACAAACTGAAGGTTTAGACTCTTGCAACAGCTTTAAATCACCAGGAACACCTGGGAGGTTTGATTATTAAAGCAACCCTCCCTCCCTTACTTCTCAGACACATGCCCCACACTCAGCGCGGGCAGCACCAACTACACTTGCAAACTTGGTGCACCAGCTGGACCCCCACAAGATTCAGATCCCCACTCACCACAAAGACAAAGTTGGAGAGAACTGGCTTGAGGGGAATAGGTGGCTTGCAGATGCCACATGCTGGTTAGTTAGAGAAAGTGTATGCCACCAAGCTATAGATCTGACAAATTAGAGATGAGTGTTTGAATAATCCACATATCCTGAAAGAACCCTATCAAATTAAGCAAATGCCAATAGGCCAAAAACAACAGAAAATTTTAAAACATATGAAAAATCAGACAATATGAATAACCCAAATCCAAACACCTGAATCAAAAGATCAGAGACACAGTACTTGGAGCAATTAATCAAAGAACTAAAGACAAACAGGAAGAGCATGGCACAAGATAAAAAGGACATGAAGTAGACCCTAGAAGAACGTAAAGAAGAAGTTGCAAGAGTAAATAAAAAAATAGATGATCTTGTGGAAATAAAAGAAACTGTCACCCAAATTAAAAAGATTCTGGATACTCATAGTACAAGACTGAACAACCCAGACTGACCAAAGAAGAAATAGAAGACCTCAACCAACCAATCACAAGCAAAGAGATTCAATCAGTCATCAAAAAACTTCCCATAAATAAATGCCCAGGGCCAGAAGGCTTCACAAGGGAATTCTACCAAACTTTCCAACAAGAACTGACAGAAATCTTACTTAAACTCTTTTCAAAACATTGAAGAATATGGCACATTACCTAACACTTTTTATGAAGCTAAAATCAATCTAATACCAAAACCAGGCAAAGAAGCTGCAAAAAAGGAAAACTGCAGGCCAATCTCCCTAATGAATATAGATGCAAAAATTCTCAACAAAATACTTGCAAATTGAACCCAAAGACACTTTAAAAATATCATACTTCATGACCAATTGGGGTTCATTCTAGGCGTGCAAGGATGGCTCAACATCGTATGTATATACGATGGAATGCTACGCGGCAGTAAGAAAGAACAATGTCATGACACACATGACAACATGGATGAATCTTGAAGACATAATACTGAGTGAAATAAGCCAGGCACAAAAAGAGAAATATTATATGCTACCATTAATGTGAACATTGAAAAATGTAAAATAAATGGTTTATAATGCAAAATGTAGGGGACCTAGCGATAGAGAGAAATTAGTGATGGGGGAATAATAACCCAATAAGAGCATACAAGCTATTGTGGGTAAATTTAATATTCTGGGAGTGCCCAGGAATGACTAAGGTTTGTTAATTTCTGGTGGGTATGGTAGGAACAAGTTCACAGAAATGTTATCATATTAGGTTACTTTCTTAAGGTAGAGTAGGAGCATGTTGGAAGTAAAGTAGTTATATTAGGATAGTTGTCTTTTTCTTATTCACTTGTTTTGGTTTGTTTGAAATATTTTTTATTGTAAGTTTTTAAAAAAGTTTTTGATATAGTTAATATTTAATTAAAAAAAAAAAAAAAGCAATGAAAAAAAAATGCAAAACCCTCCTGAGGAGCTGGTGGAGAATGCAGGGGTGTTGTGCTTCCCCACCTCGATGGTTGCTGATGTACTCACAGACATTGGGGACTGGCATTTTGATGGGCTGAGCCCTGTATCACCAGACTTGCCCTCGGGAAGACTGTTACTGCAAAGGAGAGGCTACGCCTGCTTATAATTGTGCCTAAGTGTCTCTTCCTGAATGCCTCTTTGTTGCTCAAATGTGGCCCTCTCTCTCTAGCTAAGCAAACTTGGCAGGTGAAAACACTACTCTCCCCACTACATGTGATCTGACACCCAGAGGTGTAGATCTCCCTGGCAATGTGGAATATGACTCCTGGGGAGGAATCTAGACCCAGCATCACAAGATGGAGAACATCTTCTTGACCAAAAGGGGGATGTGTAATGAAATGAAATAAGTTTCAGTGGCTGAGAGATTCCGAAAGGAGCTGAGAGGTCACTCTGGTGGGCACTCTTACGCACAATATAGATAGCCTTTTTTAGTTCTAATGAATTGGAATAGCTAGCAGTAAATACCTGAAACTATCAAACTATAAACCAGAACCCCTGAATCTTGAAGATGATTGTATAACAATGTAGCTTATGAGGGGTGGCAATGTGATTGGGAAAGACATGTGGATCCCACTCCCCTTTGTCTGGTATATGGATGGATGAGTAGAAAAATGGGGGCAAAAAAAGAAAAAAGGCACCCAGTGTTCTATTTAACTTTAATTGTTCTTTTTGACTTCAATTTTTATTCTTATTACTTTTATGTGTGTGGTAATGAAAATGTTCAAAAATTAATTTTGGTGATGAATGCACAACTATATAATGGTACTGTGAACAATTGATTTTATTCTTTGTGTGACTGCATGGTATGTGAATATATCTCAATGAAATTGAATTAAAAAAAATCAACCATGAAAGAGAAAAAAAAGCATATTAAGAAAAAACAAAGTGCTATTGAATACATACAGTGATATCAACAGTTCATAAATATTTAAACCCTAATATATTTAAAGAGGTAGAAATATGCATACTAAAATTACAGTGATGACCACAGTTAAGAGTACTGGTTACTTTTGAGGGAGGGAAATAGCTATGTTTAGGGAACAGTATGTTTAGGGAACTTTGAAGAGGACTTCACAGTTACTGGTTATGTATTTCTTAAATTGGGTGGAGAAGTACATGGGTATTTGTACCGTTGTTATTAATAAGTCATATGAATTTTACAGGTTTTTCATAATAGAATTAAAAAATATACTGACATGATATGAGAAGAAGAGAAAATGTTTATTGGAACCCATGAAGATATTTGTCTTTCCAAGTGAAAGGAAGGGACTCTGGTCCAGTTGAAAAGTTTGTTATGTGTAAAAATCCCGTAGGTTCATTTCCTTCATCATTTCAAATGAAGTATAATGGATATTTCTACCCAACATCTTCTTGTCCTTTTCTTTCCTTAGGAGCAGCTCCATTTTAAACAATTTCTTAGGGTTCCATATAGGCAACAAATATCCCAAAATATCAACTAGGGTTGCTATGATTATGAATAAATTGAAAGAAATGATGCTAAAATATTTGGGGAATTTGTGATTCATGTCTCAAAAATTATTTTCTGGTGCCAACAAAATTTATGTATATGCATTGCAGAGTAGGAGCATGGGTCTGGGTCCAGAATGCTTGGGTATAAATTCTGGTTAGCTGTGAGATCTTCAACAAGTCTAACTCTCTGTGCCTCAGTTGCTTCCCTTGCAAAATAGGGATAATAATAGAAATGTTTTGAAGATTCAGGAGGATATATATATAATGCTTAAAACAGTGCCTTGCAAATGGTAAACACTATAAAACCATTTATGCTGTTATTATTAATAATTTATATCTTTTCATTGGTAAGATAACATAAATACTGGTAATAAAATGAACTTTAAATACCTCATCTTTTCCTCTATATGTCTCCCACTGCCAATTGTTTAGGTAAACCCTCATAATTTTCATCATTATTATGGTAACCTCTAAATGATTCCAGTATCTCCAGGCTAATTAACTTAAAATTAATTGTTTCCAAAGTTATCTTCAAAGAAGTGACTCTTGCCATGACCATATTGCTTACCATTTTTCAGGGATCACCCATAGGTTTTGGCTGAAGTCATAAAGCCTTGTATTTACATAAAAAGGGTATTGATTAAAGTCCTTTGTTGAGATAAGAAATATTAAATAGTCCCCATTTTTTTCTGAATAATGTTCTCATGTGATTTCTGTCTGCAAAAAGAAACACAGGCCACACTAATGTGCATGATGAATGAAGTAAGTTTATTTTTGGTTTAACCTGTTCAAGGAATCATATATAATTCTGCACTTTGTTAAGGAGATCCAGACAGAAAAATGCTAATTTCTAGTGTTGATAAATTTTCTCTCTAAGGAAGAGAAAAAAATTGGAAGTGAGAAAGATAAATTTATCGTTCTCACTTATGATGAAATAGTGTTCTGGAACAGAGACTATATATATTCAAAATCGTCTTTGTCTCTCTCTCTCTCCAATTCTTTAAAATTATTTTTAAAACATTTCCCCTTTTTAGGTCTTTAACAATAGTTAAAATTCAAATGCTTATCTGAGTTTAGATATTGTTTTGATTCTAATGATTCTCCCCACATCTTCCCAGTCGCTGTTTTTTGATGTATACAGCAGTGATTTTAATTGGTTGGAAAGTTCTTGTTCATAAAATTCTACAATAAAGTGCCCCTCTCTTTCCTTCTAGACACAAAAAGAGATATCAGCAGGCAATCTGTACTCTGTCTCTTCCAGCTGAAATTAAAACATAGCTAAATTCCTGAGGGACTTAAACTCCAAACAAGACAATTTAACACTTGATATGCAGCATTATGTTTTCCATTGATATTAGTTATTTCTGAGCACCCCAAAGACAGATGGAAGCCATGTGCTCTGCATTTTTTGTTTCCAGTATAGTGATAGAAACACAGATCCACATGTGTGTTGATTGGTTGAGGGAAACGAATGAAAACCAAGAATACGAAAGCGTAGTTTAGAGAAACAAGTCTATGTTAATGATTCCTTAAAAATTCTATTTATGGCTTTAATTTTTCTTAATGTCATTTTGGATAGAATATGTATAAATTTAAATCAATTGTATGTGTGTGTGTGCATATATATATCAACTTAATTTTGTATGTTCACAATTTATGAAACACTGCATACTTTATAAAGTTATATACCCAAAAGAATGGTTTTATTTAAATGTATGTATCAGTAGGTTATTGGTTTGTCAAATTAATTAACATTTCAAAAGAAATTATTATATACCCATTCATGGCACATAATGGGAGAGTTGCTTTGAGCCACCACTCATAATCTTATTCTTGAAAGTCTATACTATATATCTTCATTTTAGTTTTGCAAGTGCCATGTGGCTATACTTGGAGTGAAATTTTAGCAACTGTCTAATCACTCGCCTTCGGTGAATGTGATACACTCAAAAACATAACTAACACATATTCCCTAGTAGAGATCAGGAACATGCCAAGTTCAATTAGTCAACTGCTAATTCCAGTAAATGGTGATTTTCTATTCTCAAATTAGAGCTCTTGATGGTTATTATAAAATTAGAACAGAAAAAGAGTTATTGAAATCATGTGAAAATATAGTATTTATCAATAAAAGTACCCTTCACATAATTTTTATGTCAAATGTGTCTTGTACATTACAGAATTACATTTAATAGGCTGTTTCCTCCTTCATTTCTAGTGAGTGCTTTAATTGGACAGTATTTAGCATTTTTAATGTTCATAGTGTTATTTTATACTAAGTCTGAGAATTGTAAGTGTAGTGGCAGTGTTTCTGAATCAAAATAAGGATGACATCATCTAAAAATTACCAGCATATATATGAAGAGAAAAGACAAAATATTTCAATTTGGAACTGTTATTGAAAATCTAGGGTGAGGGGTTATTGTAGTTCATGATGCTGTTTGTCAAATTGGTGCATGTTGTGTTTATCAGCTGCAGCACTAATGCTGGGTGGGTTTTATATTTTGTCCACAGTTGCTCCTTGATTATATTTTCTATAAATTTGAAATGTGTTTGAGTTTCCACTTTAGTTGTATAAAAAAACAAATAAAAGCCCTGAAAGATAACATGTTTTAAATCAAAATCAGCAACTTGATATATTCAAAATAATATTTAAAATCTTCAATTGAGTAAAAGAAGAGACAAGGGCATAGAGGATAATGGTGGAAAATTTGACACCACCGCTGATTTGTTTCAATAACATTAACAGGGAAAGCAGGTATCAGTTATTTGTATTATAAACCAACCTCATTGCTTTCAAAGTTTCTGAGTTTGGGAAAGTAATTTAAATTCTTTATCATGTATATCTCTATCTGCAATATACATATCTGACCTAATCTTCCCTCAGACACAGGATGTAAAAACAGGAATTGTTCAGGTATAGTAGCAATCACCACAGAAATCATCCCGGGAAGTCCAGAGTAATTACAGAGCAAATTCCACAAACGTCATCATGTGTGGTATATGATAGGCACAGCGTTCACAATATGCTTGTGATCATCTATACAGGATCTTAGACAGGAAGCCATAAATGGAAAAGGATTGAAAGAAAACATTTTATTTAGGCAATGAGAAAGCATGGTTTCACTACTGGACTCTTATTTTTATAGTTCTCAACCCTACCATACACAATGTTCACTTTTTATAACAAATACTGTAAGTGAGAAGTTAGGATTTAAGGACTGATTATGATTACTGAATCATTATATAGATATTTCTTTTCACTTTCTGGTATATTAGGGTAGACAGAGGGAAATACCTGAAACCTGAACTGTCATCCAGCTGCCTTGATCTCTGATAATGATTGTGTAGCCTTTATCTTATGCCCTTGTGATTATAAAAACCTTGTGACTAACCTTCCCTTGTACCCATTTATTCAGTATTTTAACTTTTAGTTTTGTGATCACTGAAGACAGCCCCTAATGTTTATTAATGAAGGGTCTTGGGTCAGCCCAGAACTAACCCACCCCAAGTCCAAAGTTATCTCGATAACCGAAGCTGGATCTAACCAAAATGGGCCAGCCTGGCATGCACAGTAGCTTAGACTTTAACCTACACGTCACCTTTACCTCACTATAATACTGAAAAATCATGTCCATCATCATATTAAGGCCACCATTTTCTTACATATGGTCTGTGACTAAGGATATAATAAATCTGTGCATGCTCAACAATTAGACACTTCTAATTACATCATCTGGATCCATTGTACTCATTATCCTAAAACCGGCCCATCTTTTGATGCTATAAAACCATGAGAATTTCTGCTGTTCAGGGAGACAGATTTTAGACCAATAGGCCATCTGTTCTCCTGCTTCACACCTAGCAATAAAGCTCTTTCTCTTTGAAACCTGGTTGTCTCAGGAATTGGTCATTTGAGGGCATCAGGCAAAAGAATCCACTGCCTTGGTCTGGTAACAATACTATTTATGATGCCCTCTTTACTCTCCTGTAATGAAAATCATAGATAGCAAAACTTGCTTACATAAAAAATTTTTTAAAAGTCAATAAAATATATATTTAATATGTAAAGGTTCAGGTGCAACTACCCTAGAAAACACAAAACATCCCACTCCTCAAATAATTTTTTTTTTTCAAAACTGCCATTGAGAACCACTGCTTGGCAAAAAGAAGCTTGCCCCAAAGCAAGGCAGATCTATTCCAGCTTATAAAGCAGACATAGTCCAGCATTATAGTAGGTAGTCAATGTTGTGTGAACCTTGGCTGAACCACATAAGGTATGGGGACACACAGCCCCATCTTTATACTTCACCTAGATATAGCTTTTCTAAAAGAAAAATTTGCTACCAATAGGATTGCATGCTCACACACTCTGGGTGAAGGATGTGTCCCCAGACACTCCATATTGAAAATACATGTTGGGTATTCATCTCAGTAATGCACTGGGCAGATAAATGTATCAAAATAGCTATCACCATTCCCACTCTCATTTCATGAAAGGGACATAGATCAGATGAGTATTCATTGGTCCCAGAAATCTAAGAAAATATATGCTATGCATTATGGGAAAGATATACAATGAAGTATCAATGTCAACTAGAGAGTATCATGAGGATGACTCAGGGAAGTGGAGCAAACAAATATCTACCTCCTGGCTTTGCTTAAGGTTTTACTTGAGTCTCATTCTGGAGAGCAGCAAAAATGAACACACTCATTCTTTCTGGTTGACTCCAAAGGAGACATTGAGGGCATCATCGTGAAACTGTAGAATGCCAAGAACAAAGATAAAATATTAAAAGCTAATGCAGAAAGACAACAGATTACCATCAAAGTAACAGCAATCAAGTTGGTACCAGACTTCTCATCAGCAAAAATAGAAGCCATGAAACAATGGAGTAATATCTTCCAAGTGCCGAAGAAAAGTGGCTATCAGCAGATTTTTATACTCAGTCAAACCACTCAAGGTTGTGGGAAAAATAAAGCATTTAAAGATACATAGAAACTAAAGATATTCATTCCTCAATCTTAATTTAAATGCACATTTTCACAAGAAGAAAAGTGAACCCAGTGAAGAGGAAAAAAGTATAAAAAGCAATAATGGGAAAAACATGACAAAAATATGAAAATTAATGGTTATTATTATAATAATAATAATGAAAAGTTGTTTATATAGCAGAGCAAAAATCCATATAATGATATAGAAAATAAGGAAGAAGAAGGTAGGATAATACTTAAATCATGTTAGGTTTTTGCCTTGTTTTGGAGTATGAGAGAGATATTAAATTACTTTTAATATTGGTAAAATAAAAATGAATAATATTTAAATAGATGCTAAAGAATGTAAGGGTCAGCATTAAAAGTATGAAAATATTAGTTGTGTCCTCCAAATTCAAAAAAGAAATAAAAGGAAATGATTTTTGCAATATAAAAAGAAAGGAAAAGGGAAAAATATAAGAAAAGAGTTTCATTAGATAGCTGTTATGATGCTTTGTTATTACATTCCCTAAATAGGCAATGAAAAATACAAACACAAAATACCCAATATAGCAAAATGAGGGGGTGGGGTGGGGCTAGATAATGACTGAGACAATCATACTATCTCTTTCCCATTGATTTAAAAAAAAAGAGTCAAGGGGTGGAGGGTCCTAGGATTAAATTGGGTGGGAGGAAAAGCATTTGGATCTAATGGACTGGATACAGAATCAATTCATCAATTCTGTAAGAATATTTTTTTTCCTTCTTTCAAAGAAGGACTCATTTTCTTTAGTAACAGAAAAGCTTGGTAAGTAAAGTTTGCAAAAGATGAAGAGATGTACCTTTTGGAAAAACTTGTGGAATATTAAAATAGACTGTTAGGTTGTTAAATTCTAGGTTCCTTTTTAATATTTTAAGGTTCCCTCCCACATCTTCCCCACCCCCAGCCCCCTTTTTTTAAAGGAATAAAGAAATGAGTCATGGGTAAATACTAGATCTTCCTATAAAATATCATATTGTCTGATAACCACCCCAAAGCTCCTTTAAAAGTCAGTACAAAGCATTAGTCAGACTCTGAGCAAAAGAAGAAAGTGCTTTATCTTGCTCCAGGAAACTTTAAGGGACCAAAAGAAGAGGAAAACCAACACCTCTGTTTGAAAATTCCATTTATCAAGATTAGAGGCCTCATCCTTAGAAATATTATTTTCATATCTCTGGAAGCTTTGTCACTGAAAACCAGTAGTTCTCTAAATAAATAGGTAGTCTCCTTCTTGAAGGTATTTGGGATGGGAAGAGCCTAGAAGTGCTGGCAGCAAAAATCATTTCTATTATTACCTAAACAAGTTTTATGCCCATTTCAATTGTAAGCAGAGAGAAGTTTACCATGTATAGAATATTTAATGGACAAATGGCAACTTTCTCATATAAAGCCTTCACTAATCTTTTCATATGACACTAATAGAAATTCCACTACACTTTTTTCTTACATTTAACTCATTTTATATTACATATCACTATGTTATATTTTGCACCTTTTTAAATCATTCTTCCTTATGTTTTTATCATTCTTCTTCATTATGTTTTAAATCCTCACAGAACCTAGAACAGTGTGTGATACATAGTCACCAGTCATTAAATGCAATAATATTATGTGGAGTCCCCAGTTTACACTATGTGTTTACACAATTCACAGACAGAGCAATGAATGGGTACTGAAAAAAGTGAGGTCTGGCTGAATGGACAAGATAATAGTAGGATAGGCCAAGAGCCAAAATAGGCCAGGTAGTCACTATGGGTTCAGTAGGCAAGAACAATCCATTCCACATTCATAGTCAATTCCCAAGAGGCAAAGCCTTGGATCACAGTTATCTAGAGAAGCCAAAAATGGTCCACACACTAAAAGTACTGAATGGGAAATTTAGCAAACAGAAAATTATTAGGTGTTCCAGTTTGCTAATGCTGCCATTATGCAAAATATCAGAAATGGATTGGCTTTTATAAAGGGTTTTTTTTTTTTTTTGGTTACAAATTTAGTCTAAAGACCATGAAAATGTACAAATGAAGGCATCAACAAAAGTATACCTTCAGCAAAGGAAGGCCAATGGCACCTGGAAAACCTGTCAGCTGGGAAGACACATGGCTGCAGACTGCTGATCCAGGGTTCTGTTCCAGCTCCTCTCTCAGCTCCTGTGCATTCTTCAAAATGTTGCTCTTGGACACTTTGTCCTCTCTTAGCTTCTCTGGAACAGTGTCAACAAAAGTCTGCTTTCAATGGCCATCTCCAAAATGTCACTTTAAGCTGCAGCTGCTCTGAGGTCCTTCTGTTTGTGAGATTTTATAGGGCTCCAGGAAGGTAATCAAGACCCAGGCTGAATGGGCAGGGTCGCACATCCATGGAAATAATCTAATCAAAGCATACCCACAGTTTTGTGGGTCACATCTCCATGGAAACAGCCCAATTCAATGATTCCAACCTAATCAACACTAATACATTGGCTCCCACAAGATTACATTTAAGAACATGGCATTTTGGGGGACATAATACATCCAAACTGGCAAATTAGGGATAATAAAAAATATTTAAAAGCAGGCACAAGCAAGTAGGCAGGAGTGTTGACTCCATGAATTGTCTGATACTGACTCCTGGAGAACTTTCTGTATTGCCTTAGGTTGTAGAATGTTCAGTACATTGGAGATAAGCACTAAATAAAGAATGCTTGATTTGCCAATAGTTCTAAAAGAATCAAATAGTTCAGAGTTTAGATAAAGTTGAACAGACATTGCACTTGCTAGTCATGGAGGAATCACATGATCAATGGTTTAATTTTATGGACAACTGGGCAAGATTTTAGAGAAATTTATCCGTCTTCTTAATACAAAGATTTTAGCATGGACAGTGCAAACCTCCCGAGTTATTGCCAAATTGTGCCAATAAAATTGGAAAATACCAAGGTCTTGTCTTTGTAAGAAAGCCTTTACTATGTATACTCTGCCTTTCACAATTTAGGAAATCTTGGGTTATTTGGGTAACTAAATCATTAGCTTCATGACTATAAAATATATGAATTTATTAGAAAATGAGAAAAGTCTTAGCTCATGGGCTGTTATTTTCTTAGTGTCCACATCCTAGGTTCATCATCTGCTCTATCATCTACTTTTCCAGCCTCAAGCTAGAAGAATGGAATTTCCCTGCTTGGGCACCAAAGGCCGGAATGGATATGGAAGGATTTCCACCTTGTCGATGAGGAACATTCTTCATCAGGGATGGATTCCTTTGAACATAGATAAAGATAAAATTGCCCAAAGCCATAGGAGAAAATGTTCTGAGTCAACATATTAAGTTACTTTTGTTCATATTTTTTTCCTTAAAAATTATTGATGGTCCTCCATCCCCTTATACAAATTTCCTCCACTTTCAAAACACATCCATTTTTTTCATCTCTCTATTTTTTACATTGCTGTTCTCTGGGCATGGAATTCTCTTCACTCTCCCTGTTAGGCAAAAATGCTCTTTCTTCTATAACCAGTTAAAATGCTTCTCATTTGTAAACTCTTTTGGCACCACCATCAACCCTTTTCTTCCCTCTGCCCACGTAGTTGATCAGTCAAAACAACCATTGCAGTTTGAGCAAATTTCTATGTTCATTTTTAATTCTTGCCTGTTTACATTACAGTACTGTAAAAATCTTAAGAGGTGGACATATTTATCTTTGTATTCCCGGGGCCCAGAACCAAATAAATCATGTGACCTGCTAGACAAGTGCCTAGCACCTAGCAGAGCCTTTCACTTTGGAGCTTCCCTTTAT
Source organism: Choloepus didactylus (assembly GCF_015220235.1). NCBI lineage: Eukaryota > Metazoa > Chordata > Mammalia > Pilosa > Megalonychidae > Choloepus > Choloepus didactylus. The sequence goes on from NC_051309.1 coordinate 74,136,086, forward strand.
CATTCAGTGTTCTACAGCAACACAAGTAGAAACGATGTACAATTTAACTATGTACATTCCCTCTGCCCACCCCAACCCCTGGTAATGTATATTCTAGTTTCTGACTTTATCAGTTTGCTTATTCTAGTTATTTCATATCAGTGAGATCATTCAGTATTTGTCCTTTTGTGTCTGACTTATTTCATTAAACATGATGTCTTCAAGGTTCATCCATGTTGTCCCATGTTTTCAGAACTTCATTCACTTTTACAGCTGAATAATATTCCATTGTATGCATATAATATATTTTATTTATCCATTCACTGGCTAATGGACAGTTGGATTGCTTCCACCTTTTGGCTATTGTGAATAATGCTGCTGTGAACATCAGTGTGAAAATATCTGAGTCCCTGCTCTCAATTCTTTTGGGTACATACCTAGAAGTGGGAATGCTAGGTCATATGGCAATTCTATACTTATTTGCTGAGTAATTGCCAAACTGTCTTCCACAATGGCTGCACAATTTTACATTTCCACCAACAATGAGTTTGTGTTCTTATGTCTCCACATCATCTCCAACACTTACAATTTTCTGTTTTTAATAGCCTTTCTAGTGGATTTGAAATGGTATCTCATTGTGGTTTTGATTTGCATTTTCCTCATAGCTAACAATATTGAGCATTTTTTATGTGCTTTTTGGACATATGTGTATCTTCTTTGGAGAGATGACTATTCAACTTTGTCCATTTTTTAATTGTGCTGTTTTTCTCTTTGTTGTTTTGTTGTAGGATTTCTTTATGTATTCTGAGTACTAAATCCTTATCAAATATGTGGTTTCCAAATATTTTCTCCCATTGTGTAGGCTGCCATTTTACTTTCCTGATAAAGTCCTTTGAAACACAAGAGTTCTTAATTTGAAGAGTTCTCATTTATCTATTTTTTCTTTTGTTGCTTATGCTGTGGGTATAAAGTCTAAGAAACCATTGCCTAATACAATATCCTGAGGATGTTCTTTGCTATGTTCTTATATTTAGCTCTTTAATCCATTTTGAGTTGATTTTGTACATGGTGTGAGGTAGCATCCACCTTCATTCTTTTGCAAATAGGCATCTCATTTTCCCAGCACCATTTCTCAGTTGAGTGATTTGGCACACTTGTAAAAAATCCATTGGCCATAAATGTGGCAGGGTTGATTTCTGAACTCTCTGTTTTATTCCATTGGTCTGTATGTCTGTCTTTGTGCAGGTACCTTGCTCTTTTGATTACTGTGAATTTGAGTTATAAGATGAGGAAGTGTGAGTTCCCCCAATTCATTTATCTTTTTTAAGATGATTTTGGCTATATGGGGCCCATACCCTTCCATATAAATTTGATGATTGGCTTTTCCATTTCTGCAAAGAAGGTTGTTGGAATTTTTGTTGGAATTACATTGAATTTTCAAATTGTTTGGCTAAAATTGACATCTTAACAACATTTTAATCTTCAAATCCATGAACAAGGAATGTCTTTCTACTTTTTTAGGTCCTTGATTTCTTTTAGCAATGCTTTGTAGTTTTTTCTGTACATGTCCTTAACATCTGTCAGCCCCCAGAAAAAGAGTCTAACATATAGAAGGAATGTCTGATCCACGGGCCCTGCTGCTTATCTCATAAATACCAGGTGTGCCATAAACTAAGAGTTAAAGGCTGTTTTAAGAATCCCAGTCACAGTGGCACCTAGACTCCAGGGGGCAGACAAGGTAAGATCAGATATCCCCATAAAGATGAATGACGGCAAACAAGCCAAAAGGCCTGCTTCCTCCACATAGATGCACATCAAAGAAGAGTAGTGTGTTAAAACCCTAGTAACCAGTCAGCAGAAACTGATAAACACTCACCCAATCGAGGCCCAGAACACACTCAGCAGGACCTTCCCCCCCAATACCCAACGTGGGTTTTTCCTTTTAAAAAAAATGCTGCTCTCAGATAGAGGGCCGGAGCCATTTTTCCTTTCTTTCTTTTCTGATGGCTCCCACCTGCTTTCTTCTGCTTTCTTCCTCTAACAAACCTTAAACTCTCTACTTAAACCATGACTTGCTGCGTTTGTGTGGATTCTTGAACGGCTCTGAACCTAACAACATCCTTGGTTAGAATTATTCCAAAATATTCAATTATTTTAGTTGCTATTGTTAAAGGAATTTTGTTCTTGATTTCTTCTTCTGATTGTAATACCAGACAAAAGTGATGAGTTCTTTGCCTGATACACTCAAATGATCAGTTCCTGAGACACCTAGGCTTCAAGGAGAGTGTATTGCTAAGCATGAAGTAGGAGGTAGACAGCCTATTAGTCTAAAAAATCTGTCTTCCGAAGTCTAAGAAGTTCAAGGTTTTTATGCATTCAAACAAGGGGAGATGGAATTGTGACCATTTCGATAACAAGCATAAGCAGCTACAATTTACAAATGTAAATGAGTGGAGCTATGCTAGAACTAAGCTAACCATTATAAGAATAAGTCAATGGTTACTTCTGAGCTGACTCAATTTCCTTCAATTATATTAGGGGTTGCCTTTGTGATTATAGGACTCTAAAGTTGAAAAAAATGAATGGATAAAAGGGTGTCAGTCACCAGGTTTTGTAATCACATGGTCACAAGATAAAGGCTAATAGTTAGACAATCATTATCAAAGATCAAGACAACTGGTTTACAGTTCAGCGATTTCAGGCATTTCGTTCTGGCCATCCTAATACACTAGAAAGTAAAAATAAATATCTCTATAATTATTCAGTAATCATAATCATTTCTAAAGCCCTAACTTCTTGATTACAATCGTTCATTACTAGTGTATACAAACACTACCAATTTTTGTGTGTTGATCTTGTACACCATTACTTTACTGAATTCATTCATTAGTTCTAATAGCTTTGTTGTGGATTTTTCATGATTTTCTGTATAAAAGTTCATATTCATCTGCAAATAGAGCAAGTTTTACTTCTCCCTCTCCAATTTGGATGCCTTTTACTTTTCCTTTCTCTTGTCTGAGCCTGAGTGGCTCCTGCTTCTTTTCCTGGGCTTGTGCTTGCCAGGGGCATTAAGAGTTTCCTCATTTACAACTTACAGGAGTTTGAATGCCCACTCTACTCCCTTTGAAATAGACTTTCACCCCTCCTGGGTGCTCTTTTCTGTTACTTACATATGCAGGTAGTCCTTTGTCCCAGGCCACATTTACTTAATTGTATCTCACATTCTCCCAGCTGTCTGCAAGCTGCTTCTCTGCCCTCAGGACAAACTCTGAGAGGAAGTGCCTGAGACAAGTTCCCTAGTTCACCCCTTCAGAATTCCACCCACACCTCAGTGTGCATGCAGGAGCCACTCTGCTCCCTCTGAAACAGGGTCAGGGACCCATCATGGGGAGCACAGCTGGGATCCACCCTGCATGATACATAGGGTGGAAGGCCAGCAAGGTCTCCAAGAGCTTCTTCTATGACTTTTGAAACTGCATTTTCTTGATTCAGCACTTGCCCAGTTAACATAGCCATTTTAACTGTTTTCCATAGTTTTGAGGAGGTTTACTGTGTTTAAGATTGGTGTCTTGGCCCAAGAGGGATTAAAATAATGGCTGCCCTCAGCTATCAGAACACACAGGCCTGAGTTTAGAAGACTATGTCTTTGTGTCCCACCTTGGCATGAGCAAGTTGTGCCAGGAGCCTGAGCTGCACTTCCCAACCTCCATGAGGCTGAGGGATGGGGGATTATAGCAACTGCAGAGAGTGGAGCTCACCAGTATTTACTGCAATTTGCCAGGTTCTTCCTCCTGCGATGCTGCATGGAATTCCATTAGATTCTGGAGTTTCAAAATAGTTAATTCAGACAGTTCCTGCCAGTTCAATAGTTGTTTTGGTGGATTATATTGATTCTTGGAACTTCTTTCTTTGCAATCTTCCTGTAATACCCCGAAAATCCACTGAAATTGCACCATAACTGATTATCTTTGATTAGATTTCATTTCAGGCTATAGTTACCACTGTTTGCTTAAAACTCTTCTTTTTAAAATCAACCCTTTTTATTTTGAGGTAATTGTCAATTTACATATAGTTGTAAGAAAAAGATCTTATTGTCCTTTACCCAGTTTCTCCCAATGACAATGTCTTGCAAAATTATAGCACAATATCAAAACCAGGGTGTTGATATTGATATAGTCATGATATAGAATCTTTCTACCTCCACAGGATCCCTCATGCTGCTCTTGTATACCCACTTCCCTCCAATCTCTTCCTTAGACCCTGGCAACCACTAATCAGTTTTCCATTGCAGTAATTTTGTCATTTCAAAAATGTTATAAATGGAACCATACAGTAGGTGACTTTTTGTTTTTAGTTCTTTTTCACTCAGAGTAATTCCCTTGGGATGCATCCCACTTGTTGTATGTATCAATAGCTTGTTTCTTTTTATTGCTGAATAGTGCCTCTTTTGTAGGAGGGTCTGTATCTCAGCTAAGAATGGTTAATGCCAGAGGAGCAATGTAACAGCAAAGAACTCAGCTGTGGGCCAGCGACCACATATAGAAGTAAAGAGGTCTGACTGAAGGACAATTTATTGTACAAGGAGATCCTGATGGAGGCCATCCAAATCTGACTTAATATTGTGAACAAAAGGATGGAGAAAATGGTATTTGCTGGGAATATTTTGAGCAGGTATCACTAGCTGCAGCAGTATAATTTCACAGCAGCAAAAATGTGGGATTGAAGAATAGAAATGATTGGACCACACTAACTTTTCTTCCTTTAGGTACTAGAGAATTAGTAAGATTAGCCCATCGTTTTAAAATTTAATGTATCTCAACTGGCCAAAAAGGGGAAATGAATTCCTGATATTATGAACCTAATTAAATCACCTATGTCACAGTCATAATCAGTTTAGATATAAAGTGACATCTGATTGAGTTGATGATTCAATTTCATGTTTCATTGTCTAGGTGGTGACCTAAATGCTGGAGGGAAATGACATCCCTCAGAAACCTGAAGTCTAAGAGCACCGGAGACTATGTATAGATCTATAGCAAACTGTTAGTCACTGAAAGGTGGTTTAATGTGAAGCCTCTAAGCATAATATTATATTGATAGTAAAGAAGTGGGAGGAAAACTAGTTGATGACTCTTCCTCAAAGGCAGAGAACAAATAGAGGATTATTAGCTGTGACTTATAGGAGTGGTCCACAATGTGGCATGTATGTACTCCAAGGAGTACCCAAATTAATATAATGTTTGGTTCAAAAAGAAAATATTAACTTGTTTTTCCAAATGTGTATACAGTGCTGGTTTGAATCTGTTATGACCCCAGAAAAGACCATGTTCTTTTAATCCACTCTTGTGGGAGCAGACTTATTGTGGATGGGACCTTTTGGTTAGGCTATTTCAATTGAGATGTGAGCCAGCCCATTCAAGGTGGGTCTTAATCCTTTACTGGAGTACTTTGTGAAGAGGATAAAAGACAGTAAAAGCCCAAAGAGTTTAGAGAGAAAAGCCCTGGAAGAAACAAGCAAGGACCCACAAGATCTGAGAGAGAAAGCCATTGAAACCAGAACCCAAGAGCAAAGGACTAGCAGATGTCACCATGTGCCAAAGGCTCTGGATGCCAGCAGCCTTTCTTCAGAGAAGTTATCTTCCTCTTGATGCCTTAATTTGGACATTTTCATGGTCTTAGAACTGTAAATTTGTAAGCTAATAAACCCCCTTTGTAAAAGCCAATCCATTTCTGGTATATTACATTCTGGCAGCTTTAGCAAACTGAAACATATATATGCACACAAATGTAGATAACACTTATTCACACACACATATGTGCATATATAATGACTATGATTACAAAAATAAGAAGAAATTGAGGTTTACTTCTATATAATTTGCAGATTCTCTCTCGCATAGTCACTTGGTCCCTATGTCAGGTAACCATGAATCATATGCAAATAATACTTCAAATGTTCTAAGGCAAGAGGGGAGTTCTAGGAATCAGAAGGATTGATTGACAAGGGACTTCTCAACAGTTGTTTTTACTTTCAGTGAATTGCAATGGATTACAGTTTGCAGACAATATGAGGTCACGTTCAAAAATAATTTTATAGAGACATGTATTATAAATTTTGCTCTTATTTAAACAATCAGAAATGCTATACCAATTATGGAAATCCTTTAAACACACTAAAGTTTTTCCATTATCTCATGGAAAAATACTTACATGAATTTAAAAACCATTACATTTTCTTTTATCTTTAAAAAGTTTCAAATTGTTTACCTTTCTATGACAAAAATTGACTATCAGTTGTATGATTGCAGAGAAATTTGATGTTTTAACATTGAGTGTGAAACAAGGGCTTTCTGAAACAAAGTAAGTCAAAAAATGACCTAAAGAGAGGGTATTTTGAAAATTTTAGAAATGCTTTTATGGTTACAAGATTTTTTTTGCTGAAAATGAAGTAAATGTGTCACAGAAAAACTCAAAGCAGCGCACTTAAATACATTAAGCACTTAATGTACTTAAAATTTATAAATTTTAACACAAATTTTTTTCTAAAGAGCTTCAATATATTTTAACATTATTGCTAAAAATGTAAAAATATAACACCCACAACATGGCATATTACATGAAGATAGAAATTTAATACCAAATTTCAATTATCATAATTGTCAGGTAAGGTGGGAAAAATGAGCCCATGATTCAGTAAGTACAGGAAAATTTGCATTTCTACTATTCAGACATATGATTTTTAGTGACAAATATTATTCACCTCTTATCACCACTTTACCAAGTTGTAAAATAATCTGAACTTAAAACCAGTTTTCTAAATCAATGTGTTAAACCAAGATTAAAAAAAATCGTGATGCAATTTCAATCATACATTTCTCATCATAATGTAACATTGCTGGAGAAGTCATGGACACATGTAGAGCTGCCATCTCCCAGACCACACCTATCCCTGCCTCTGCTTCTATTATGTGACAGTGTTTCAGTCTGCTTCCATTCCACTACTTTGGGGAAGATGTTAAGTCTAATGAAAAGGACCAACCAAGTTTTAAACCTGGAAACCAATAACCAGCAGTCACAGATTTCTTTCCCTGCTCTTTGGATCCTTTGTGTTGTGTTAATAATAAGGTAGTCAACTGCTGAAAGTTTCTGTTGTGCCCTGTGCTGGTGTTCCCACAATGCACCATGTAGCAACTTGCTCCACAGATTTTGGTGCAGGAAGCAGGATGCACAGGGAAGTAAGGAGTAGGTTGGGTTGGGACCATTGTTTTCTTGTAGTTCTTTTTTATAGGAGTGTCTTGGGCAACATGGGACTCAGGGCTTTGTGGGATACAATGAGGGTTCACCCCTCACTAGCAACCTGGGGAGAAGAGCCAGATTCACTCTGGGGTTCTAGGGTGTGCTGCCTCTCCTCTCTGAGTGAGATGGTGATGCATGGGACTTTGGAATTCCCCCATGAATACCAGGGAATTGGCTATTTGGTTCCATGCTCCCCTGGCTCATGGCTTCTCATATCTACTTTCATTTTGGAAACAGGCATACCAAAACTCAGGTCACCAGGACTGATTTTGAGATTAGTGAGAAGCCAGATATTATTCATGAGACTATTAGAACTAAAGTTGGGGAAATGGAGGTGAAAATGAAAGTGCAAGGTTTTAGGGAAAAGAGATAAGGGATATGAAAGACAGATATGGGCAGAATCCAGGAGAAGATCTGGCTTCCCCTGATCTTCAAGGAACAGCCTGATCAACAAAGCTGACTAGAAGAGTCTCAGCTGCCTTATGCCGAACCCCATCCATCCTCCAATGGATTCTCAGTCATTAAGAGATAAAAGAGGAGGAAGCTATGAGTGGAGAGGCAGTGGTGAGAGCCCCCCAGGGCTGAGTCATGGTCAGGCATGGCATGGCCACAAACATTGTTTGACTGGGTCCTAAAAGGATTCAGACAAGGATAACCCACCTTGTGTGACCTCCCCTGAATTCCAACTAAGGCTTGGAGTTACAAAGAGGAAGCTGTGGTCACTCTGTCATAGCTGGAGATTGGAGCATGGATACTCCATGCCCACAAGAGGGATTTATCCCCTCACAAGATTCCAAAGTCCTGATGGGATATTGATAATTTTATTAGAATGGCCCTCCATGAATGGGACAGCAAGCTGATTTTGCTCCTCACCCCAGGGCTTCCACTGGGAGAATGACTGAGCAGGTTTATTACACCCTCCCCACTTGGGGGAGGAGCTCCATGCTAGTGGAGTGGCCTCCATGGTGACTGGTAGGGGAGCCAGGTCTGTGGGCAGCAGGCACATGTCTACTAACCTGATGGGATCTAAGACTCACCAGTTAGGTCATCAGCCACTGCTTCCTCTGGGGCCTCCATTCACTGATATATATATTATATATTTTAATATATATATTTAAAGCAGTTTTATTGAGATATATTCACATATCATATGAATCATCTGAAGTATACAACCACTGGCTCACTGTGTCATCACATAGTTGTGCATACTTCCCCATGATCAATTTTAGGACATTTTCATTATCCAGAAAATAAATAAAAAAGAAAAACCCAAATCTTCCCATACCCCTTGTCCCCCACCCCCATTATTGAACAATAGTATTGGTGTGGTACATTTGTTACTATTGATGAAAGAGTATTAAAATATTACTCTTAACTCTAGTCCATAGTTTGCAATAGGTACATTTTTTCCTATATACCTTTCCATTATTAACTCCTTGTAATAGTGTTGTACATTTGTTCTAGTTCATGAGAGGACTTTCTCTATTTGTATAGTTAATAGCAGCACAAGAGTCACTGTGTTATACATTCCCATGTTTTAACTTCCAACTTCCCTTCTGGTGACATACATGACTCCAAACTTCCCATTTCTGCCACATTCACACAGCATTCAGCACTGTTAATTACTTTCATAATAACATGCTACTGTCACCTCTGTCCACTTCCAAATGCTTAAATTCAGACTAGTAAACCATGCTGCACATATTAAGCAACCACTCCCATTCTTTAGCCTCATTTTATATCCTGCTAGCCTATATTCTAAATTTTATGTCCTTGAGTTTGCATATTATAATTAGATCATATAAGTGAAATCATACAATATTTGTCCTTTTGTGTCTGACTTATTTCACTTAACATAATGTCCTCAAGATTCATCCAGTTGTCACATGCTTCAATCCTTCATTCCTTCTTACTGATGAATAATATTCCATCATATGTATACTCCACATTTTGTTTATCCATTCATCTGCTGATGAGCACTTCAGTTGTTTCCATTTTTTGGCAAGTGTGAATAATGCTGCTATGAACATTGGTGTGCAAATGTCTGTTCACATCCCTGCTTTCAGATCCTCTGGGTATATCCTGAGAGGTGGGATTGCTGGGTTGTAAAGCAGCTCTATACTTAGCTTCCTGAGAAGCCACCACACCATCCTCCACAGAGCCTGCACCATTGTACATTCCCTTCAGCAGTCAATAAGTGTTCCAACCTTCTCCAACACTTGTAGTTTTCTGTTTGTTTAATAGCAGCCATTCTAATAGGTGTGAGATGATATCTCATTGTGATTTTGATTGCATTTCCATAATTGAGCTACTTTCTTGTGATTACTATAGAGCAAGGGATCCCCAAAGACACCATAGATGGAATCTCCATTATAGAACTTTGGGAAATATATAAACTAGACGAAGGGCTGCAGGCTCGACAGGGCAATCTGCCCCTGTCAATTCATTCTCATAATCCCAGTTCTGGGCAGTGGAGGGGAGGTTGTCTGTAGATCCCCTGCCTTTCCCTTTGGCCCAACTGAGAAGTCCAGCCCCAGGAAAGGCCTCCCCACTCAGGCTTGAATAAATTAAAAATGGCTTAGGGGTGGGGCCCTTTCATCCCCCAGGAGCCAAAGGCCTTATTCTCTAGTGCATGTGCTTTATGAGGACAGTGAGTGAAACTTTATGGTGCTTTTGGATACAGGCATCCAAGCCACTATTATTCCAGGACATGCAGAGGGGAGGGGGCAATGAATAGCACTGGAAAATTTGGGGCATTCCACATGAGTGTGGGGATGGAAGATTACTGCCACCCTGTAGGTCTGTGCCTCTGGTCAAGGTCATGCTTTCTTCCAGGGAATGCATTATAGGGATAGATCTCCTGTGCTACTGCACCTCTCAGTAGTGACTGTGAGGATATGCTCTCCTATCCCAACAAATTCTGGCCATTATGATTGGGTGAGTGACAGACTGGGCAACCCCAGTGCTATTACCTCCTCGCTGCATTATCCAGCTGTGGCAATATCACCTCCCTTATGGGGAAAATGACATTACTGATCTCATAAAAGACTGTCTGTGAGGGGCAACACCAGGCTGCTCATGGCAAGTGGACTATGTTGGCCCTCTCCCACCATCCCAAGGTATGTCCTATGCCTTGGTTATGATAGATACCTGTTCAAGCTATGGTCTTGCCTTTCCAGTTCATTGTGCAGACACAGTACATACACAGGATACCTTGAAAAAGTGGCTTTGCAACCATTTTGGCTACCCAGACAACATCTCTGACCAAGGACTCCACTTTACTGAACAACCCACTCAACAATGGACCCAGACTCTCAGAAAAAAAGGGAACTTCTGTGTCACCTGCTACTCCCAGCAGCTGGCATTGTGGAGAACTTTAATGGCCTCCAGAAAAAAAATGAGTATTATCACCTATACTTTGACAGCTGTCTTACTGGATGGACTCCCCACCTTACTTGGGCCCTCTGGAAACTGAATTCAATGTTCCCCATAAGGAAAATAAGACTCATCCCACTTCCAAGCTCAGGAAGGAGACAAGAACTGGGGAGGAACCCAGTTTTCATCTGCCTCTGCACCAATCAAGATGTGGATTGGCCCCAAAAGGGGGACCAAAGACATACCACTTAGGACTTTCCAGCCACTATCAGGTCATCATCTTGTTTTATACCAATTATACCTGCCACATGATTTCCAGGTTGGTGGGAAGTTAGGGCCACCAGGTAGAGGAGTGAGATGACAGAAACAGGCCAAGAAGTGCCAGACCTGTGGGATCTGACACAAGTATACTGGAGGTTAGTGGGTGATGTCTACTCCTGGTTGCACTACCTGTCTCCCTGGAGAATGGTCATGGGACACCTTTGAGGAGTCCTAACAACTTTCATCTATCAGGGAGGGGTGGATGTGGGCCAGAAGATATGGGTAAGACACTCAAATCAATGGGAAAGGGGTAAAGTTATAACCCAGGGGAAGGGGCAGAGTGGGTGTACTTAGAAGGAAAAAATAATTTACTGCAAATAGACCAAGAGAAGTATGTCCCATGGGAAGCAGTGACATTACCACCCAAAGGTTTTACAGATTTGACCCAGCCAGCAACCTGGAAGGTAAACAGCTTTGTCCAGGTGACCTAGGCCTTCATAGTAACAAGGAACCTGAGTGGTGGCTGGATCTGCCATCTGATCCCTCACTCTCTCCTCTTTCCCAAGTCTAGATTGACACTCAAGGAGTGTCAAAAGGCTCAGTCATCTTTCCAATTTATTCACCAATATACATGTGATATACAATCTGTCAGCTACCTTGGCTGACCTTACTGAGTTCACAGCACAAGACCTTCAGACTCAGCAAAAATCACTAGACCCTCTAGCCAAGGTAGTATCTGATAACTGCATTACCTTAGACTTCCTCCTAGCCCAACAAAGAGGCATATGTGTTATTGTCAACACATCCTTCTATACATGAGTTAATACCTCAGGGGAGGTGGAACAGGAGGTAACTAAAATCCAATGGCAAGCCCACTGGCTTCAAAGTTTACAAACAGATTCTCTGTGGGACCTCTCCCTCTGTCTCCTGGGAGGTTAGAGGAGTATAGATGGAACCATCTCTTCTCACAGGCCTGATCATCCTGCTTGGAGAAATGGTATGCATGGGTGAAGTTTTCCTAATGTGTAGCCACTGGTGTTCCCAAACCTTTACTGTCAACATTGTTGAAAGCTATAGGCTTACAGGCTCAGCCCATCTCCACTTTCATGTCCAAGGAGGGTGTGGGCTTATGTTGTGAAAGACAGTGCTGAGGAATAGGCTATCCCTGGTCGAGAAGCTGAAGGGTTGCCTGCTGGGAAGTCATGGGACACTCTCAGCTGCCACCTGCCAACCTTCACTTACCACACACCTCCTCTTCTATTATATGAGATGTTTCAGTCTGTTTCTTTGCTGATCTGAAAGTGTTATGTACCCCAGGAAAGACTTATTATAGATGAGACCTTTAGGTTATCTCTATGGAGGTGTGACCCTGCCCATTCAGAGTGGGTCTTGATTAGATCACCGGAGTCCTTTAAGAGAGCTCACAGAGAGAAGGAGCTCAGAGATGCTGAGAGAGACATTTTGAGAGAAGCTGTGTAATCCAGAGTTTCTCCAGCTAAGAGCTGACATAGACCCAGATGCTGAGAGATGCAGACAGAAAAACATTTGATGATGCTAAACTAAGAGATGAAACCCAGAGTTTTCTCCAGAGAAGCTAAGAGAGGACCCCCAGATGCTTAGAGAGAAACACCTTAGGAGAACAAGCAAGGATGCACAAAAGCTGAGAGAGAGGAGATAAGAGACAGAAGCCCAGAGACATTTTGGAGAAGGTTGTTTTGAAACCAGAACCTGGGAACAAAGGGCCAGCAGACACCAGCCACATGACTTCCCAGATGACAGAGGTGTCCCAGGTGCCATCGGCCTTTCCTCAGTGAGGGCATCCTCTTGTTGATGCCTTAGTTTGGACACTTTTTTGTCCTTAGAACTGTAAATTTGTAATCTAATAAATCTCCTTTATAAAAGCTGTCCCATTTCTGGTATTTTGCATAATGGCACCTTTAGCAAACTGGAAGTTTCCATTCCACAATCCAAGGGAAATGTTAGGTCTAATGAAAGGCCCAACCAGACCTTAATCCCTGAAAAAACCTGGAACAAGCATCGCCATATACTAATCAAGTCAAGAATTCTCACCATCTGCTCCTAGAGTGGATAAATACCTCATCCTTGGCAGCATAGATTTGTCTGTCTTCTCCCATGTGAAGTGGGTTTGTGGAGCTGTCATTTACCAACCACAACATGAACAATTTTGGTCACTCCAGGAGACCAGCCCTGATGGTATCTCTTCCCCTGCTCTTTTGGACCCTTTGTGCTGCATAAACAACAAAGCAATAATAATCAATTTTTGGAAGTTTTGGTTGTGCCCTGAGCTTCTGTCCCCATGAAGTACCATGTAGCAACTCACTCCACAATCACTATAAAAATATTTTAGTAGCAACAAGTGTATTTTGTGCAATTAATTAATAAATAATATATTCTAAGTTGTTTATTTCACATTTATCTCCTTTTAATTTCTATTTACATGTATTTCACAGAGTTCATAATATATTAATACATCATATATGTGTGTAATTTACAGAGAAATAAATATGTATATATTATAGGATATTCTCAAAATTTTTATAGTAATGGTGAATGATAAGAAAGATTTAAAGATTGCTAGAATAGAGCATCAAATATTCAATAAGAATGAGATTTGAAAATATCTCCTGTTTTCTGTAGCAGGAAATGGGAGATTTTCAGTGATCTTTAGAATTTTAATCACATTTCAATGAGATGAAGTAATGAGGTATGATTAACATGCAATGGTAAGTGTTCTAGTTTGCTAATGCTGCTGGAATGCAAAACACCAGAGATGGAATGGCTTTTATAAAAGGGGGTTTATTTGGTTACACAGTTACAGTCTTAAGGCCACAAAGTGTCCAAGGTAACATATCAGCAATTAGATACTTGCACTGGAGGATGGCTAATGGTGTCCAGAAAACCTCTGTTAGCTGGGAAGGTACATGGCTGGCATCTGCTCTAAAGTTCTGGTTTCAAAATGGCTTTCTCCCAGGATGTTCCTCTCTAGGCTGCAGTTCCTCAAAAATGTCACTCCTAGTTGCACTTGGGATATTTGTCCTCTCTCAGCTTCTCCAGAGAAGGAGTCCGCTTTCAATGGCTGTCTTCAAACTCTCTCTCATCTGCAGCTCCTTTGCTTTCTCCAAAGTGTCCCTCTTGGCTGTAGCTCCTCTTCAAAAGTTCACTCTCAGTTGCACTGAGTTCCCCTTGTCTGTCATTTCATTTGTATGGCTCCAGTGACTCAATTTAGACCCACCCCAAATGGGCAGAGCAACACCTCCATGGAAATTATCCAATCAGAGTCATCACCCACAGCTGGGTGGGGCGCATCTCCAAAGAAACACTCAAAGAAATACAATCTAATCAACACTGATAACATCTGTCCACACAAGATTACATCAAAGATAATGGTGTTTGGGGGATACAATATATTCAAACTGGCACAGTAAGGATTAGAGTATATGAAAGTAGGAGAACAAACTAGTGAGGGGTTATTGGACCCCACTAATTACTGAGTCTGTTAAAAAGGAAAAGGATCAGAAATCAAGCAATCTTTTCTTTGTGCTTTTACTGAATATTTGACAATATTTTGTGTGCATAATTACCCTATCTGCTAGCTTACATGACAGTAAAATTGGGAAAAGTTAGAATACCTATTTGAAAAACTGAATGCAGATCAGTTGACATGAATCCATGTTACTTGTATAACACAGTGTTCAGTACATAATAAGCTCTAAAAAATGTCAGATATTAGTATTGTTGTTGTTTCTGATGTTCTTCTCACAATTATTCTTCTGTATTTTTTTCTCCCTAACCTAACTTAAGTTCTTTGAATTCAAGATCAGTGTTTTATTATTTGTTTTTACTAAGGCACATTATTTACACTTAGGTGGTAGCTAATAAATTTTGATTACTTTGATATTATGATAAAATAACTGATCAGTGATTTTTGTCTTTGACTGTAGCTAATGCATTATTATGAGGACAATACTTCAGTAATATATATTTATTGATCACTTCTTGATATTATTTTAGATAATTAACATTTAAATTATGACAGTAGAAGGTTATGATCAGCAAATCCAAAAGTTAGTCTGTAGTTAGCCATTCTAAGGCAGTAAATTTCATTGAACTCTGCACAAAAAAAATCATTGATTTTATAGTAAACTGGTATAATTCTAGACATACAACAGGGAAATTACAGCCTCCTAGTGGGGAATTTGGGGTTCTAATCATTTTGGGATCTCCCTTAAATATCTTCTTTGCAAGACTGATGATCCAGAGCTTATCTTTCATTGAATTAAAAAAAATAAAATAGGTACCTTTGTAGCTTTTTAAACTTCATTCCAGGGTTTAATTTTTAAGAATACCAAACACATTGTGGAAGGTACTTAAAGTCATAGATAGTATTCATTTTTCCTATGTAGGTTTTGAAATTCTTTTATTCCATTAAAAACCACTAATCTAAGTAAATAAGGAAAAATCACATGCCAAATTTTCTTTCACTATATGCTTAAAGTGATTGTTTTATTTAATTAAGTCTCAGCTAAAAGAGTCAGAGAAAAAGCAGATATTACTCAGATCTCTGATTGAAACTTTAATGTAGAACCCTTCATTTTCTTTTTATAATCTTCTTCAAATCTCTCATACTGGGCTACAGTGAATTGATTTTTCCAGTCCCCCGAAATACCTGAAAAGAAAAAATAAAAAGGAAACTTTGAGATGATTAAATTTCTCTTCTCAGGTGAGCTTTAATTAGAATTACCTGAGTTGTATTTTTAAACCTTTAACTTTAGAATGTTGTATTTACTCCATAGTTCTCTTCCTCACCTCCTACTACCTCTTCCAGATGCCTGAGCTTTCTTAATGTTCCAATAATTTCAATGGATTATTTTTCAGTATCAAATATTTTAAAAATTATACCTTAAATAGCTTTGAGAAATGTCACTGGGATAAAATCTAATGTGTCAAAATCCTGACTTTGGTTTCAAGAACCTTGTTAACAAGTCATACAGTGAATTGCTCAGTCATTTGAAAACCATATTTTCCAAAGTCCAATAACAATTTATGTCATGAATAAAAGTTCTATGGTTAAGTAATATTGAGTATTGATGAGTTAAATGTAATTAAACAAATTTCTTTATTATAGAATTGTACAAAGTCTTCAAAATACTAACAATATCAAAAAATCTTGACAGAAGGATATAGAATACAGCATTTTCAATGAATATTTGATAAATTAATGAACTTTTCATACAACTTTTCACAAAGTTACCCAGACAAAACATTTAGAAATCTATCTTTAGGGGAAAAAAAGAAAGAAAAGAAAACATACCAAAATAATTTTGTCAGTCTGACTCAGGGTTTCTCAACCTTGGTGTTTTATTTTATTTATTTATATCTCAAATATTGAAATTTAGGTCAGACAATTCTTTGTTGGTGGAAGGAAGGATAGTCTGTGCATTGTAGGATGTTTAGCAGCATGTCTCTACCCATTGGATGCCAGTAGCATCCCCACAGTTGTAACATCAAAAATGTCTCCAGGTTACCAGGGACAGGGAAATGGGGAAATAGGGAGCTATTGCTTAAGGGGTACAGAGTTTCTGTTTCAGATGATGAATAAATGGAGGTAATGTATATTGGTGATGATAGCAAAAGAATGTAATTAATAACACTGAAGTGTGTACTTAAAAGTGGTTAAAATGGAAAATGTTGAATTGTGTGTGTGTGTGTGTGTGTGTATATGTATATAACTACAATAAAAAGATTGAAAATAATGTCTCCAGACATTGCCAGTGTCCCCTGGGAGGCAAAAATTATAGTTGGTTATATTTTCAGCAAGATTTATTATGACAACCTTCCTAAATTTCTAAAAATCTCTAGGACATACCAAGATATATTATAATTAAAATTACCTTTAACTACCCTTTTATAGGCTCTCACTAGACTGTCTCTCAAAACCTTAATTTGCATTACCATTAATACTTATTCACTCCCCACTTCACTTTAAGATTTTAGATCTTTGCCCATTGCCATGTGTTGTACCCATTTGTCCTTGCCTCATTAACTTTGAGCTTAGTTTTTGTACGATTTCACAAAAGGAATTTGAGTATGTGTGACATATGCTACATTTGAGCAAAAACTTTAAAAGTCTTGCAAGTTTCCACCAGTTCTCTTGTTCTTTCTCTTTACCATATTGGGCATGTCCAACATACGGGCAGTTCTTTCAGTCTGGATTTCCAAACTGAAGAAATGAGGAGATAAGCTCAGAAGAGCTAAGCCAAACTGAACAGAGCCCGAGAGTTGAACAAACCTGCAGCAGGCACAACTGACCAGCATCACAAACATACAACTCAATGAAAAATAAATTGTGTGGTTTTAAGCCTCTGAACACCTGAGTGTGTTATATGGAAAGCTGAGTAATAATACAATACTAGCTGCATCTCTCCTTCTCTCAGTAGCTCTCTCTCTCTCACTTGCACAATTCAATTCAATACATATTTATAAAACACTTATTTTGTGCAAAATGCTATACATTGAGTTCAATGCTAAGGATGCAATGATTTACAATAATCACAGCAACAACCTCAATGAGATGACATTCTCCCTTATTAATTTAGTCTGCCTTACACACTTAAGCTAGCTATCTAGCTCAGCAAAAGTTTCATTCAGTCAAATGAAGGCCATCCTTTGACATAGCCATGAGTATTAAATGCTGGGGAAGTCACAGGTACACACTCAGTGAGTATCTCCCACCCACCTACCCCACCCCCACCTGCTGTCCTATTGTGTGCCGATGTTTCAGTCTGTTTCCATTCCATAACCCTGGGGACATGTTAGGTATAATGAAAAGGCACAACCAGAACTTAAACCTGGAAACCAAGAACAGGCAGCCCAAGATGCAGCAGGCTTCTACACATGTCCCCCACCCCCAGGGTTGCATAAATATCCCACCCTTGGCAGCATAAATTTGTCTCTCTTCTTTGATGTGGAGTGAGGCATGTGGTGCTGCCATCCACTGACCCTGAATGGAGCAGCTGGCTTCACCAGGAGACTGGCCATGATGGGCTCTCTTCCCCTGCTCTTTTGGACCGATTGTGCTGTGTAAGTAATAAAGCTGTCATTTTCTGAAAGTTTCTATTGTGCCTGAAGCTTTGTTCCCATGATGCACCTTGTAGCAACTTGCTTCACACTAAAGCTGATATTCATTGAGGCACAGGTTATCGACTAAATATTTCCCATTAGTAAGCTTAATATGCATGTTAAACTTCTAGCAAAGTAGAGTTTCTTTGTCATAGATTGCTTCCTCTAAAGTTTTTCTTTTCATATTTTTTCTCTCCAACATATTCAATCTTTCAATTTCCTACAATATTATTTTTATCTGCCCATCTATGTTCTTCTTGATGTGACAGAAGCTGTAGAGAAATTGCTATGTGATTGCCTCACCCTTTCTCATGAAGGGAGAAACAGAATGGTCCATTGCACAGGTTGACATGGTGGTATAATTTGCACAAGGGTTCTGCTTCATCACATCAAAAGAGCTATGATAGAGGATTTTATCCATGGTTTCTTCCGTCAGGTCCTTCTTTAGGAACTTTAATAACTTCTGAAGTCCACCCTTTGGATCCTAAAGAAAGAAAAAGGAATATTTCAGATGGATTTAATAATTAAATAGGCAATGCATTTAATAATGTTCTAATTATGCCAATGTAATGGATGAAGTAATTTTATATATTATGTGCGTTTTTTAACTTTGCTTTCTCATATACATAAACCATTCTTAGTTATCCCAAGTAATTCTCTTTAAATGGATGATGGAAATGAGAAGACAAGAGGGTCCCAGGAAGACAAAGTAGACCTGGTATTATGGTGGAAGGTAATAGTGTTAGAAAGAAGTGGAAGGTTGCAAGATCTATTTTGGAGGTATAACTGATGGGACAGTAAATTAGTCATATTTATTCACCTAAAAGTAGAGTGTGAAGCAAAGCATAGGAATCTTAAATTTCCTTTCAGAATAAAGAAAATAAATCACCCTTGCCTCTTACCTCCTTCATATCTTCATAGAACAGGTAAAGGATCTGATAATCTTTCCTCTTCTCCCACCATCCTTTCACATGGTCATACCAGGAACCAAAGTTCACTGAATTGAAAGACAAAATGTTTTCAAATTGTAACTATTTGCATGAAGTAAAGAATTGTTAAATGTCATCCCAAGTCATCATTATCAACACATACGTATTGAATACCTTTTAGTTCAAGAAACAGGGATGCTAAGGATAAGAGAAGTACATAAGATAACCCCATTCTCATGGAATTTACAATCTATTTGGAAAAGAGGAAATAGTTTAATAAATAAAACAAAAAATTCAAGAGCAAGTTGGTAGATACTGGGTAATGCAGACAATAAGTAGTATAGAGGTTCATAGGAGAAGGAGAGAGGGAGAGAAAATCACAGAGATGGAGTGATTTAAAAAAAAAGGCTGTGGAAAAAACAGTTTATTTGGATTTAAGGAGAAGAATATGGCATTTATAATGATGAAAATGAGGAAGACATTCTATAGACAGAGAGTAGTCCAAACGATAGCAGAAGTAAAACGATGCAAGAAATGTATTGTGAGATGTATTTGCTTCAAGAAGAGGGCTTTTACAGGAGACTCTTGGGAAATATATATAGATATAGATATAGATATAGATATAGATATAGATATAGATGGAGAGAGAGAGAGCATGCCTTCAGCTATAGATGAAGATACTGGTTTTTTGGGGTTTATTTTCTTTAGGCAATCAGATGCCATTAATTACATCTTTAAGCAGTGGTGATATGGATGTAAAATGTTTTAGGGAGATTCAGTTAACATTAGTGGTACTGAAATTTGTGCTAAATAATATGGCTTCTTAGATGAAAAATTCATGATTTTGTGCTTGAAAGAGGTTCATCCTCTAAGAAGTGTCTAGCCATCAGGAAAGAGTATTGAGAATTTTGACTGAAGAGAGGAAATGCACACACATTTCATTGTATTCCTTAAGCACTTTTAACAATTTGGGATTAGATCAGACTGTATTTCTGCAAAAGTATTCTAATTGATCTTCCTACATTTTGTCTCTCTTCTCTCTGATCTATATAGTATATTTCCTCCAATGAGTATTCTAAAATCCCCATTGAAATATCTCAATTTTTTTCAAGGACTTAAAAATGTTCATCATTTCTCATTTCATCAAGTCGAGTTTATTCTTACATTTTAGCCCTTCACAATCCAAAACAATTGTATACCCTTCAAATCCACATCTCCAGCAGAATGGAGTTGGTAAGGACGAATTTTAAGGAAATCCAGTTAAGACATGATTGAAGTTAGGTTGTGAGGGCCTGGTGTAAGGTTGAAGCAAGCACAATGGAAAAAAAGAAGTTATTACAGAAATTAAGAAACTAAAAAGGTTTAATTTGAGATTTAATATGATAATTGATATCCAGAGAAGATTCAAAAAGACTCAATTTTACTTCTCACAACACCGGAAAGATGTTGGCACCACTCATGAAACAGAAGTATTGAAAAAGCATAACTAATTTAGGGATACTTTATAAGGACTCTTTTAAATATGTTGAACTTTCCATAATAGATTTTCAAAGTGTGTGTAGCTTGCAGGTATTTAAATACTTCATCTAGTGTTTACTTGGGAACTCAGGACTTGAAATGTCCATTTGGGTATTATCAGTAGAGTTACTACCACTGGTATGAATATGTTTCCCTAAAGGAGAAAACACAGGTAGAAGAATGGAACCTTGAGGATAAAGCTCTCACTTGAGAATTTTAACAGCTCATATAATAAAAATGAAAGAAAGGTAATGAAAATATAGTCCAAGTAATATGTATAAAATTAAAATCGTACAATGATATGGATACCAAGAGAGGAAAGCATTTAAATAAATTGGCAGTAGATAAAAGCACTTATGAAGCAATGAGACTAAACACTGAGAAATCCATGTGTTACATATTAAAAAAGTCATAATCCTTTAAAGCTGTATTCTTCATAATGCATTAGTAGAGTCCTGAGCACATGTAATGTTTGTAATATACACAAGATTTATATTTGAACTTTATAATCTCCTTTCAAAAACATCTCCCATCATGGAATTCAATGATTAAAGGAAGAGTTAGACCCACCCTTCCCAGCCATGAATTTGTCCAGGAACTCCTCCCAGGTGCCAGGCTCTGGGTGCATTTTTGCCATCTGGTAGAAATAATAGTAAGAGACAGCCACGTCTTTGGCATTCCGAGCCACATAAATCATCTGTGGAGAGATATGGAAAACCATCATTTTCTTTCTATTCCTTAACAGTTTGTAAATTTTTGCTTGCCTTGATAGAATGCTTATTTTCTATTTTCCTAATCTGGGCATTTATAACTATATTCTTATATAGAATATTCACAATTATACATTGTTTTAACACAGTGAGCTCTCCTTTCTCATGACCCACCTTTCTATTTAGTGTTTGAGAACAAGTGTTTTGAAACATGAAAAATCAACTATAAGAATAGAATTAAAGTAAATATTAAACTAATAAAATAAGTAGTATTATCTTTATATGTAGGATACTTTTCTGTATCACAAATTAAAATTAATAATTAAAATGAACAAACAAATAGAAAAATGCTTAACAAATGCCCAGTGTTTCATTGAAGATAAATTAGTACTTGGATAAATTTAGAGTAAGGAAAAATTTCATATCTTTCATTCTGTCCGTGATCATAGTTACATAATAGTAATGGCTATTTATGATGACTAGTGTAAGATTAGAATTTATTTTATGCATGAAGCCCTCAAGTCTGCTTGAGGGCTGAAATTTTGAACATATTTCCTGATAAAAATGATATTGTTATGCCTCATTCATAATAAGATTTTCAGGCAAGTCCACTAAAATCCATTAAGCCCATCTCTCCCTTGTAGTAATACTTAGTGATACTGTGGACCCAGCCACCCAGGCAGTAAATATATTTCTGAAGAAAAAATGCATTCAGGAAAATATCTTCTTTCATGTATGTAGAATCAAAATTTACTTCTTCTCTCCCAACAGATAGGCAAAGGAAATGGGTGTTTTCATACTCTCAAGTCACTGGTGTAAGTTCTTATATTCTGGGACATGAATGGGAGTGGATGTAAAGAGACATTTCAAAAAATTGTGTATAGGGTTCTAAGAGTTAAGACTCTCTTTCTGACATAACTTCCTGAGAAAATATTAAACCCCTAAATGTTCTCCATCACTCCTTATTTCAATGCAAACAGTAGAAAAGAACCCAGATTTTCTTTTTCTATCATTACCTGTAACTTCCTTAGAAAATTGTGTTTCCCACTTACCTCAGTATAGAAGAGAAGACTATCCTTAGGATATCTTCCAGTTCTCCTACCTAATAGCAAGGCCATGACTTTCTGGGGGTGTCTAAGAATTTTTACTACTGGAATTAAAATAAGAAATCATATTCTTACTTCCTTATCTCCTGCATTTTCAATTAGACTTTGGAGGAAAAGAGAAAGTCACACACTAGAAGAGGTGCAAAGATTCTTTGTATAACAAGGATGAAAGTATAACCAGTCAATTTTTCAAGGGCAAAACAAACAACTGTTTTGCTTTTTCTGTTAAAAATGCTGTGTAAACGGCATCTGCAAAAGACCTACAGGTCGAAGACGGTTGCTGCAAAGGAGAGGCTAGGCCTCCCTATGGTTGTGCCTAAGAGCCTCCTCCCGAATGCCTCTTTGTTGCTCAGATGTGGCCCTCTCTCTCTGGCTAAGCCAACTTGAAAGGTGAAATCACTGCCCTCCCCCCTACGTGGAATCAGACACCCAGGGGACTGAATCTCCCTGGCAACGTGGAATATGACTCCCGGGGAGGAATGTAGATCCGGCATCGTGGGACGGAGAACATCTTCTTGACCAAAAGGGGGATGTGAAAGGAAATGAAATAAGCTTCAGTGGCAGAGAGATTCCAAAAGGAGCCGAGAGGTCACTCTGGTGGGCACTCTTACGCACACTTTAGACAACCCTTTTTAGGTTCCAAAGAATTGGGGTAGCTGGTGGTGGATACCTGAAACTATCAAACTACAACCCAGAACCCATGAATCTCGAAGACAATTGTATAAAAATGTAGCTTATGAGGGGTGGCAATGGGATTGGGAAAGCCATAAGGACCACACTCCACTTTGTCTAGTTTATGGATGGATGAGTAGAAAAATAGGGGAAGGAAACAAACAGACAAAGGTACCCAGTGTTCTTTTTTACTTCAATTGCTCTTTTTCACTCTAATTATTATTCTTGTTATTTTTGTTTGTGTGCTAATGAAGGTGTCAGGGATTGATTTAGGTGATGAATGTACAACTATGTAATGGTACTGTGAACAATCGAAAGTACGATTTGTTTTGTATGACTGCGTGGTATGTGAATATATCTCAATAAAATGAAGATTAAAAAAAAAAAAAAAAAAGGACAAGCCATTTGCCAGTGGGTGGCTGGCTGAGTACTTCCTGGGGTTTTGAAACAAATCTTTCCACTATCATTCTGGGAATTAGTCATTCCTAGGCAAGAAAGGACTCTGGAAGTGAGCCTTAAACTGATTTAAGAGACTAGCTTTCTCCTCTCTCTGGGTTGGTCGTCAGCATTATCAAAACTCCAAGAGGTAGAGACTCTCAGCATCTGGAAGCAAGGCAAGAATGAGTCAGGTAAACAGCCCCAGAGGGCACTTGTGATGGCTTGGAGCTACAAACCCAAGAAAAATGTGTTTTTAATCTTAATCCATTTCTGTGGGTGTGAACCCATGTAAATAGGACCTTTTGATGAAGTTAGTTCAGTTAAGGCGTGACATATCTGGATCAAACGGGTCTTAACCCTATTAATGGAGACCCTATAGAGAAGGCCACAGAGAGAGAGAGCCATGGGGAGTGGCCAGAAGCTGGGAGTCAACAGAACCCAGAAAATGGAGAGGACATTGCCATGTGACAGAAAAGCCAAGGGACACCAAGGATCGCCAACAGCCAGCCCAGAAGGCCACAGGCTTCAGAGAGAAAGCATCACTTTGCTGACGCCATGATTTTGGACTTCTCCTAGATTTAAAACTGTCAGCCAATGAATTCCTATTGTGAAGTCAACCCCATTGTATGGTATTTGTTTTAGGGGCCAGGAAACTAAAGCAGGATTCTACGACTAGTCTTCCATTCACTCCCAAAGTTTAGCAATGTCTTGTTAAGTTGTATCCTGGTTATCAGTGGTCTTATGAAATAAAGGGAGGAATCTGCCTCACATTGTTGGGAGTGACAAAGGGGATCCCCCTTTCCCTTCAGCCCCAGCAGGCCAGCATGATGTTAGCCACAGCAGTCTCCAGCAGAAGACAGCTGTGCTCCAAAGCATCTCAAGAAACCAAAGCATCTCAAGAAATTCACTTGCAGTATTGTTAGCAAAGCGGACAGAGAACAGGGAGACACTGCCTGCCTTGGGTACACTTGAGATGACCCCTCAGAATGCTGGAGACCACCCAGAAATAGCCAAAGGACATGCAGAGGGAGAATTCTTCCAGGCAGTCAGGCTGTAGATGTTTGAGCTTTCAAGTTTAGTCATTAAGAGTAAATGTGTTCTGATAAACTCTCTTAATAAAACTGAAATTTTATACATAAATTTTTTTTTTATTGTGGTAAGGAATTATCCACTTATTCTAATTTTTCCAAAGCAGTATCTTGATAAATAGTCAGACCCAAAAAGAATTACCATTAAACTGAGGAAAAGGCAACATTGTTGAACAGATTGAGCATATTTAGCATTGGTTAAGTACTACCGAATTAGATAAGGGGAAAAAATTATAAAAATTTGAAAAGGATGAGGCAAAATGATAATTATTTACAAATGATGCAATCAAATAGCTAAAAGAGCTACACTATTGGAAATGATAAAGTAATCCAAAACAAAAGATGATTATAAAATAAAATAACCAATAACTTTTCTATATAAAAACAACAACAAATTAGAAATCGTAATAAAAAATCCCATTTAAAATAGCACCCGGAATAATAAAGTATATTAAAATAAAAACAACAATAAACATTCAAGATATATATGACTGAATCTTGAAAGGATGAAATGGCATTCCCTATGTTTGGTTTGAAAGAATCAGTGTTATAAAGATGTCAACTTTACCTAAATTAAATTATTAATGAAATGTAATACCAATAAAAATGCCAACAAGAAAAAAAAAAAAAAAAAAGACCTACAGGTAACATCACCATATTTAATAGTGAAATACTGGTTGCATTTTCCCTCAGATCAAAGGCAAAACAAGGATGTCTGCTTTCACCACTTCTATTCACTGTTTACTACAGGTTATGGTCAGAAGAAGTAAAAGGCATCCAGGTTGGGGTAAAAAGAATTAATAATATTTTTATTTGCTGATGAAATGAGCATCTGTATAAAAAATCAGATGGAATCTACAAAAAGGCTAGTAGATCTAAGTGAATTTATCAAGATTACAGAATAAAAGATCAGAAATCAATTGTATTTCTATATACTAAAAACAAACATTTGGAAATATACCATTTTAAATTTCATCAAAACTAAAATAATTTAGGTAAAAATCTAACAAAATATGTGCAAGATTTGTACATAGAAACTATAAAACAAGAATGAGCAAAATAAAAGAATATCCAAATAGAGAGGCATTTCCTGTTCATGGATTGGAAGACTCAATATTTTTAAGATGTGAATCCCCCCTAAACTGATCTAAAGGTTCAATGAAATCATTCTCAAAATTCCAGCAGGAATCTAAAATTCATATGGAAAGGTAAAAGAACCAATTTGGAAAAGAAGAAAAGAGATAGAGGATTAGCACCACTTTATTTCAAGATATTATAAAACTATTGATTTATTTGTCTATCTTGAAGAGCATAATGCACTATCTTAATCAATTTAGTTTTATAATATCTTGCTTCAAGAGAAGCCCTGAATATGTAAATTTGATGTGAAATGCTGAAAATTGATTATTTAAATATCCATTTCAATAATAAAACTAAATTGTGACAGGAAAAAATTAAGATCCTAACAATATTAATGAAATAGAAAACTTAGAGAAAATTTGTGAAGACTAATAAAATTTTAGAAACCCATCCATGTCATACCAATAACTGAAACAGAGAGAAAGAGTGAAAGAGAAAGACAATTCAGTTTACTCTTACATCAGAAATAAAAGAGAACATTGCTATTTATACTACATATATTAAACAAATTTTTAGATCTAAATGTGATAACTGGAACAATAAAGCCCCAAGATGAAAACTGAAGGGAGAATATCATCATCACTTTAGGGAAGATATTTTTTAAATAAACACATAAAGCTCTAAAAATAAAGCAAAAACCTGATATATTGAACAATTCAAAATTAAGAACCTTTTTAAAAGACACTATTAAGAAAGTGGAAAAGGGAAAAAACAGAATGGGTTAAGATATAAAGACATACAATTATCCCACCAAAGAACTTTTAACCAGAATAAATAGAGAATTTCTAACTTTATAATAAAAAGAAGGAAACCCTTATAGGAAAATGGGCAAAAGACTTGAACAGGTACTCTAGACAAGATATCTAAATTGTCAATATTTATATATAAAGGTGCATCACCTAATTAGTCATTTAGGAAATGCAAAGTAAAAGCACAGTGAGAAGCCACCAGACAACCACCAACACAGCTAAAATTAAGAGTGACTTTTTGTGTTGGTGAGGATGTAGAGCAGCTTGAACTCTCATTCACTGCTGGTCAAAATGTAAATTTGTGCAAATGCTTTGGAAAGTAGAGCTGAGCAAATGAACTAAGATTCAGCAGTTCCATCCCAAGAAACATAACCAACAGAAATGTGTATATATAAGTGCAATAAAACGCATGTATAAGAATGTTCATAGCAGAACTATTTTAATAACTGACAAGCTGCAACAACCCAACTATCCATCAACAGTACAATGGATAAGTAGTAGAATATACACATACAACTAATGGAATGCTCTACCAAAGTTGTTCTCAAACATTAGCATGAACCAGATGAAGTTCTTGTTAAAACTCACATTGCAGGGACCCTCTCCCCAGAGTTTCTGTTTTGGTAGGTCTAAATGGGACCCAAGAATTTGCATATCTAACAAGTTTCTCAAGTCATACATAATGCTTCTGTTGGTCGGAAAAAAGCAAAACAAAAACAAAACTACAAGCATGATATTGACCGATGTCACTAACGTAATGCTGAATGAAATAAATGAAACATTCAAGAATACATACTTTACTATTATAGGCAAAACAGGCAAACTAAAATGATGATAGCATTACAATGGTGGTTACCTTTGTGGATGGGAGTTTTGGCCTGGAATTGGGCAGGAAATGGAGTTTTTGGGGTTGCTAATTACATTCTATTTCTTAATCTGTGTGCTGGTTTTGTGGGTATGCTTACTTTGTGAAAACTCATCAAGCTATATACTTATGATTTATGTACTTTCTCCCTAAATGTTATGCTTCAATATCAATATTCATAAAAAAGGAGCCTAAAACTGATCCATAAGTTATAATCTACCATATTTGCAACTGTTATTATACTGAGCCATGAAGAATAAATTATAGGATAATTTGAATATCTATTGTTTAAAAGTAGCTGTCAGTCAGGTGAACTCGCTGCCCTCCCCCCTACGTGGGACCCGACTCCCAGGGTTGTAAATCTCCCTGGCAATGCAGACTATGACTCCCAGGGATGAATGTGGATCTGGCATCATGGGACTGAGAGTATCTTCTTGACCAAAAGAGGGATGCAAAATGAGACGAAATAGTTTCAGTGGCTGAGAGATTTCAAATGGAGTCGAGAGGTCACTCTGGTGGACATTCTTATGCACTATATAGATAACACCTCTCAGGTTTTAATGTATTGGAATAGCTAGAAGTAAATACCTGAACCTACCAAACTCCAACCCAGCAGTCTGGACTCCTGAAGACAATTATATAATAATGTAGATTACAAGGGGGACAGTGTGATTGTGAAGACCTTGTGGATCACACCCCCCTAATCTAGTGTATGGATGAGTAGAAAAATGGGGATAAAAACTAAAGGACAAATGGGGTGAGATGGGGGGATGATTTGGGTGTTCTTTTCTCACTTTTATGTTTTATTCTTGTTCTGGTTCTTTCCTATGTAAGGAAAATGTTCAGAGATAGATTGTGGTGATGAACATATAACTATGTTATCATACTGTGGACAGTGGATTGTATACCATGGATGATTGTATGGTGTGTGAATGTATTTCAATAAAACTGAATTTAATTAAAAAAAAAAAGTAGCTGTCAGTGAGTGAAGGGATTTAGATAGAATGATAGGCAGCTTCAAGAATAGAAAACCTGACAGATTATCATTGCTTGGGCACTGATAGTCTAATCTCTGTCTTCAGAATTGGTGTCCAAGCCAATTACATACATTGGTATTATTTTGATCCCAAAGTTATAGGGCCAACATTATTATTTTCACAATGACTTATCCAGAGGTTGCAATATCTTATCTTGTGTTTTGGCCTACTTAGTAAAAGAAATTACCAAACAAATAAGGATTGGCCTTCTTTAAAATTTGCTACCTTGCAGTCATTCTTCCAAAATGAAGACGGAAGAAGTTGAACAGGTAGGTGTGTTTTCACTAATCGAGGCGATTGCATGCTATTCAACTGTTCAATGCCTACAAGTACAAAAATTAACAAACTACATTACAAATGTGGAATCATAAATGTCAATTGCAATACAATCTAAGACATTCTGAACTTTAATCCAAAATAATGAGGTTTCATATACTCCTAAAATTTACCATGAGATCAAAAATAATAAATACTATGTAATTAGGCTGTTTTATTGCCTATGAGTAGCAAAAGTTTATTATCTACTTAAGTATCTTTAAAATCCTCAAATCAGCTTGATGGTACAGAAAAATACTCAATGGTATGGAAACAGCAGTGCATCAAGAGTCAAGATATCCAGATTTTTCCTCGTCTTCCTCTTTTTTTAATTTATGACATAAGAAGTTGAACCAGAAGATTTCAAAATCCCTTTTTTTCAAATTATAAGAGTAAATTAAATTATGAGGCCCTTGCCTATCTTAAAATGTTTTAATAATGCAAAACCATATATCCCCATAATTCCTCTCCTTGAGTCTGTAACATCAACTAAATAGCATTATACATGATTTTATATTGGATCACACACTGAATTTTCTCTATATAATGATCACACAGTATTTAAATGTTGAAGACATTAATGTTGAAGGCCTGTCTATTAAGAAAAAATAAGCTACATCAAAATCTTCTCTTATGCAGATTTTATCTTTGGATTGAGGAAGAGTATAATACAGTTATTGGCACAGACAGATTCCAACTATTCTATTACAGACTCATGATTCAACTGTCCAAGCTCTATCTGTATCACTGTCCATCATAAACTCTCCAGACATCAAGAAAACAGGAGGATTTACTTCTGTGCTGAAAAGGAACATTCTGTGAAAATACCATTTGTGACTCCAGGGATTATCAATTCCATGAATGGCACTCGTGAGTATATTGCATCCCTTTTACATTTCTCCACATCCCCATTGTTATAGATTAAATCCAATATTTCACTGATCCAGGTTGTTCCTAAAAAAAAGAAAAAAAGACGGAAGTTCTATACATTTCTGCCCAAAAGATTATGAGAGAGGAAACAGGAAGAGAAAAGTTACATGGCAACTAAAGCATAAAAACGTGCTCTTAACATCCACACTCTACCCCTTCTCTCTTCTCTTTATTAGGACTTATCCTTCACTGCCTTAAATACATACATATGCAATGTTTGCATGGAAGATATGATTACAACAACCATAAAAATAAAACTTGTAAAGGAGGTAAAAAGGAGATATTAAAGATAAAAATAATGATCTCTTTATCATTATATAAGTAATGATAATATACTTCCCAGGATAGAATGGACAGGGAAAGAGAAGGCTGACCACCTTACAGCCGACTTCAATCAGCCTGACTATCACTTTATACATTTCCTATTGACATCAAAACAATTACTAGGTTTTAAGAATAATTAGGATACACAATAAAAGTGCTCAACATACAGTGGAGGAGAGGTGAAGATAAACAGGAGGAATTTTGTGATTTCATTGGTGGTGACCAGTGTGTCACTCACAGACAAAAGACAATAGATACTGATTGAGTGGAGTGGAATAAGTCACTCTGACTTTCATGATATTGTGTCTGACCAGCCTTTCTGAGAAAAGGATTTAAAGCTTGTGAGGATAAATGTACTCAATTGCATTTTGCATTTAATCAGGTTTTTGAGGCACTGGTAGAAAAGAATTAAAAGATGTAGGAGAAAAACATCTTAATTGTTACCAATTCTTTCTTCTTTACCAAACGCATAAGGTTAGTCCCTAATTGAATAGTCATGTGTATAAACCAAAATGTTTAATTTTTTTAATGACTGAATTAATTAATTCATTTACACAACAGTATTTTTGAAGAATGACTTACACATGGATGCACATTTGTGTTCCAGGTATTAAAGTACCTTAGGCATTCTTTGTTTATCTTCTTGTAGACAGCACTTCCTCATTCCTATCCCAAAATCATGAGTACTAGACAATTTCCCCCACCCTTCTAACCAGACAAGTACAGTACTAAGAAAATGGTAAGCCAAAATCAATGCTTTCTTTGAACTTTTCTTTGCTTGTTCTAGCTTAGGTTAAGCACTATTCATAGAAAAAACAAGACCTTCCAAAGTACAATATAACATATGTTAACCCTTATTAGTGGATAGTTCAAACTGTGGTCCATGAAATCTGATTTAAAAGAATGCAAATTTACCTATTTGGGATACTTTGTTTAGAAATGTTTGTTTTCTCCGATTTATAGGAAAAAAGTAATATCATTTACTTCATATAAGGAGACAGTTAACTTAGACCTTTTATAACAAAATTAACAATACATAGGTATGTTAATAACTTTAAGATCTGTTTTCCACAGCTTATAAAAGAAACAACAGCAAAACCCTACCAATTACCATTTAATTTAACTATGAATAGCCATCTAGCTTTTACTACATCAGATGAATTTTACTCCAAACAGCATCTTCTTCATAGATGAACTATTTTTATAATGGTATCTTCCAAAGATTATCTTAATAGTCTCCTGCTTTAAAATACATCTAAAAATGGCAAAAACAAAAGAGCATGTACATGTTCAGTGACTGCCCTCCTTCTAAACTTCTATCTCTATCTTATCAAGGATCTCTAAACTTGTGTCTCATCAAGGAAATGCAAAGTGGGTTTTGGTCCTAAATAACATGGATTTTATAAACTACTCCGGGAGCAAGGTTAAGTAGTAAAAAAAAAAAAAAAAAAGTTTTGCCAAAGTAGCTTGTTTTTAATATCTACAAAGTCTGCATTTTGCATCTGTTTACTTTCTACCAGGAGCCCTCTGCTCTCCACTAGTATTTGTGATTTGGGCACAAAGATCAGTGGTCATGGGGAACTTCCAGGGAAGATGGCAGAGTATAGAGTTCCAGGTCTTACTCCTCCTTCAAAACAGTTAGTGGACAGGCAGGAGCCATCTGAAACAACTATTCTGGGGTTCTGGAGGCAAGGGGAGCATGGTACAGTATCCAGATAAAAGCAGGAGGAACAGACTGAGAAACTGCAGTAAAGAACTGTGAATAGCTCAGTCTATGGAGCTGTCAGTGCCCATCTCCCACTCTCAGGGTGGGCCAGCTTAGGTCTTGTCCCTGGTTGGCTTCAGCCAATGGGGTGAGACATGGAAGTCCTTTTCCCCAATAATGGGATGGAGGAGGAGGAGCATGGTCCAACACGGACCATGGCTTTTGATTGGCAAATTTGGATCACTGAGTCCTAGCTCTGAGCTGTTGTTTCAGCCTACCTCAGACAGGGATGAATGTGGACATTGTTTCAAATCTTCCCCCAACAGGGGCATAGGCACTGGGGACTTGAAGGCAAAAAACCTTTTTAGGCCTGTAGAGAACATATTGCTGAAGAGCACCATCTGCTGCACAGACCAGGAAAGCACAGCTTTGGGGAGTCATCAAACAGGATTCTAGCATCCTTCCTGACCCTCTCCCCATGGCTCCTTAGAGTTCGTTTGTGCCCCCTCCATGGGTTCCTGGATGTGTTTTGGCTGGGTAATACTGATGTGGAAAAGATCTCTCTAGGGTGAGATCTAGCATTTGGCCTCAAGGAAAAAGCAACTACAGGCAATTAAAGGAGTGTAAAAATAATTATAGAATCAAAACAAAAACAAACAGAAGAGATCAAGATATCCAGAGAAGGAAGAGAGGATAGGAAGCTTTCTCCAGGGGTGAAACAATTGCACAAATAGTGGAATTTTAAAAATTGTACCAAAAATCCAGGGCAAGATCAGATGAAGAGGAGCTGGAAAAAATCTGATGAGTTAAACAGGGGCAATTCTAAGGTCTAGAACAAGTTGAAACAAGATTCAAAGAAGAGCCTTAACACAAAGCCAACTGACAGTAAAATTCTAGGCAAGAGGGAGAAACTGACCTTCAGAGAAAACTCATCAAGATAATCAGATGCCTAGACCAGCAAAAAATTACAAGCCACACTAAGAAACAGGAAGATATAGCCCAGTCAAAGGAACAAATTAAAACTTCAGAGAATACAGAATTTGGAACAACTAATCAAAGATGTTTAAACAAATCTAAATCAACTCAAAGAGATGAAGATGACACTGGGTGAGCATAAAAAAGAATTTGAAAGTATGAAAAGAAATAAAACAGAGATGAAGAGAATGAAAAGCACAATAGAAGAGATTTAAAATACCCTAGAGGCATACAACAGCAAATGTGAACAGGCAGAAGAAAGAATCAGTGAACTAGAAGCAGAACAATCAAAATGTCATAGAAGAACAGCAAGAAAAAGAATGGACAAAATGGAGCAAGGTCTTAGGGAATTGAATGACAGCATGAAGCACACAAACATACACATAATGGGTGTCCCAGAAGAAGAGAAAGGGAAAAGAGCAAAAGGAATATTTGAAATAATGGCCAAAAATTTCCCAACTCTTATGAAAGATATAAATATACCTGTCCAAGAAGCACAACATATGCCAAACAGAATAAATCCTAACAGATGTACCCTGAGACTATACTAATCAGAACATGAAATGCCAAGGATAAAGAGAGAATCCTGAAAGCATCAAGAGAAAAACACTTCATCACATACAAGGAGCCATAATAAGATAAAGTGCTGATTTCTCATCAGAAACCATGGAGGCGAGAAGGCAGTGGTATGATACATGTAAGTACCAAAAGAGAAAAACTGCCAGCTAAGAATTCTTTATCTGGCAAAACTGCCCTTCACAAATGAGGGAGAGTTTAAAATATTCACATATAAACAGAAAGTGAGAGAGTTCATCAACAAGAGACCTGTCATACAATATAAGGGAGTTCTGCAGGTTGAAAGAAAAAGACAGGAGAGACAGGCTTGGAGGAGAATGTAGAAATGAAGAATGTCAATAAAGGTAACTAAAAGAGAGACAAAAATAAGACAAAATAGGATATGACATATGAAAAACAAGGGACATACTGGTTAAAATAGGTACTGACTTTAAAATAATAACATTGAATGATAATGAATTAAACTCCCCAAGCAAAAGCCACAGATTGGCATAATGGATAAAAATGTGCGATCAATCTATGTGCTGTCTATAAGAAAATCACCATAGACCCAAAGACACAAATAGGTTGAAAGTGAAAGGTTGTAAAAAGATATACCATGCAAACAGTAACCAAAAAGGAGCTGGGGTAGCTATACTAATATCGGATAAAATAGACTTTACATGCAAAACTGTTACGAGACAAAGAAGGACACTATATATTAATAAAAGGGGCAACCTACCAAGAAGAAATAACGATCATAAATACTTATGGACCTAACCAGGTAGCACCAAAATACATGTGGAAAACACTGGCAAAATTGAAGGGAGAAACAGATGTCTCTACAATAATAGTTGGAGACTTCAATACACCATTCTTGTCAATAGATAGAACATCTAGACAGAGAATCAATAGAGAAACAGATAAGTTGAATAATATGATAAATGAAATAGACTTAACAACATTTCAACCCAAAACAGCAGGATATACACACTTCTCAAGGGCTCATGAATCATTATCAAGAATAGACAACATGTTGGTCACAAAACAAATCTCAAAAATTTAAGAACATTCTAATTATACAGAGCACCTACTCTGACCATAATGGAATGAAGCTGGAAATCAATAAAAGGCAGGAAACTGGAAAATTCACAAATATATGGAGGTTAAACAGCACACTCTTAAACAATCAGTGGGTTAAAGAAGAAAGTGCAAGAGGAATCAGTAAATATCTGGGATGAATGAAAATGAAATTATCAAATCTTATGGGATGCAGCATAGGCAGTGCTGAGAGGGAAATTTATAGCCCTAAACACCTATATTAATAAAAGAAGAAAGAGATAAAATAAGACCTAATGGCATAGCTGTAGGAATTAGAAAAAGAATAGCAAACTAATTCCAAATCAAGCAGAAGGAAAGAAATAACAAAGATTGGAGGAGAAATAAATGAAATTGAGAAAAAACAACAATAGGGAGAGTTAGCAAAACCAAAAGTTGGTTTCTTGAGATCAATAAAATTGGCCAACCCTTAGATAGACTAAAGATAGACTGACAAAAAAAAGAGAGAGAGAGAAGATGCAAATAAATAAAACAAAAAATGAGAGGGGGGCATTAATACTGACCTCACAGAAATAAAATAAAAAGGATCATAAGCAGGTATGATGAAAAATGAATGCCAACAAATAAGACAAATTAGACATACGAACACTGACTCAAGAAGAAATAGAAGACCTCATTAGGGCAATTACACTTAAAGAGACTGAATCAGTCATCAAAACCTCCCAATTAAGAAAAGCCCAGAACCACATTGCTTCACAGGTGAATTCTACCAATCATTCCAAGAAGAATTAATAACAATTCTCAAACTCTTCCAAAAAATTAAGAAAGGGAACATTACCTGACTCATTCCATGCTGCCAACAACAACCTAATACCAAAGCCAGATAATGATACTACAAGAAAAGAAAATTACAGACCAATTTCTCTAATGAATATAGATGCAAAACTCCTTAACAAAGAACTTGCAAATCAAATCCAACAACATATTAAAAGAATTACACACCATGATCAAGTGGGTTTTATCCCAGATATGCAAGAGTGGTTCATCACAAGAAAATCATTTGACATAATGCACCACATTAACAAATCGAAGGGGAAAACCACATGATCATCCTGATTGATGCAGAACAATCCAGCATCCTTTCTTGATTAAAACACTTCAAAAGATAGGAATAGAAGAAAACTTCCTCACCATGAAAAGGATATATATGAAAAACCCACAGCTGACATCATGCTCAATGGTGAAAGACGAAAAGCTTTCTCTCTAAGATCTGGAACAAAAGTAGGATACCCTCTGTTACCACTGTTATTCAACATTGAGCTAGAAGGTCTAGCAAGAGCAGTTAGGAAAGAAAAAGAAACAAAGGCATCCAAATTGAAAAGGAAGAAGTAAAACTTTCACTTTTGTAGATGACATGATCCTATATATAGAAGATCTACAACAAAGCTACCAGGCTAATAATTGAGATCAGCAAACTGGCAGGACACAAAAACAGCATGCAAAAATCCATGCTGTTTCTGTACACTAGTAATGAGAAATCTGAGGAGAAAATCAAGAAAAAAAATCCCATTTACAATAGCAACTAAAATAATCAAATATCTAGGGATAGATTTAATCAAGGATGTAAAGGACTTGTATGCAGAAAACTACAAAACTTTGTTAAAGAAATCAAAGAAGGCAGAAATCAATGGAAAGACATTCAGTGTTCATGGATTGGAAGACTAAATATCTTTAAGATATCAATTCTACCCAAACTGATTCACTGATTCAATGCAATACCAATAAAAATTCCAACAGCCTACTTTATAGAAATAAAAAAGCCAATTATCAAATTTATTTGGAATGTAAGGGGTCCCAAATAGCCAAAAACGTCTTGAAAAAGAAGTTTGCAGTTGGAGGGCTCACACTTCCTGATTTTAAAGCATATTGCAAAGCTGCAGTGGTCAAAACAGCATGCTACTGACATGGAGATGGTTATAATGACCAATGGAATTGAATTGAGAGCTCAGAAATAGACCCTCACATCTATGGCCAATTGATATTCTTCAAGCCTGCCAAGTCCATTAAACTGGGGTAGAATAGTCTCTTCAACAAAGAGTGCTGGGAGTTCTGGATGCCTATAGGCAAAGGAATGAAAGAGGAGCCCTCTCTCACATGTTATACAAAAAGGTATACTCTTTATACCCTAAATAGATCAAAGACCCAAATATAAGGGCCAGGATCACAAAACTCCTAGAAGAAAATGTAGAGAAGCATATTCAAGATCTTGGTAGCTAATGGTTTCTTAGATTTTACACCCAAAGCACAAGCAATGAAAGAAGAAATAGATAAATGGGACCTCCAAAATTAAAAACTTTTGCACTTCAAAGGACTTTGCCAAGAAAGTGAAACAGCAACCTACTCAATAGAAGAAAATATTTGGAAACCACATTTGATAAGGATTTAATATCCACAATATATAAAGAAATCCCACAACTCAACAATAAAAAACAACCCAATTTAAGAATGAATAAGACTTGAATAGATATTTTTCCAAAAAGGAAATACAAATGTCCAAAAAGCACACAAAAAGATGGTCAACATTACTACCTGTTAGGGAAATGCAAAACAAAACCACCATGAGATATCATTTCACACCTACTAGAATGGCAGCTATTAAAAAAACAAAAGAACTACAAGTCCTGGGGAGGATGTGGAAAAATAGGCACACTTATTGACTGTTGGTAGGAATGTGAAATGGTGCAGCCTCTGTGGAAAACAGTTTAGTGGTACCCCAGGAAGCAAAGTATGGAATTGCCATATGATTCAGCAATCTTTCTGCTAGGTATATGCCCAGAAGAATTGAAAGCAAGGACTTGAACAAACATTTGCACACCAGTATTCATTGTGGCATTCTTCACAATTGCCAAAAGATGGAGACAACCCAAGTGTCCATCAACCAATGAATGGATAAACAAAATTTCGTATATTCATATGATGAAATATTATTCAGCTGTAAGAAGGAATAAAGTCCTGATGCATGCAACAACATAGATGAATCTTGAAGACATTATGTTGAGAGAAATAAGCCAGACACAAAAGGACAAAGACTGTATGATCTCACTAATATAAAATAATTATAATAAGCAATTTCATAGAGTTAGAATCTAAAATATAGGTTACTGAGGGATAGAATGGGGGTAAAGAATGTGGAGTTGAAGCTTAATTTGTGCAGAATTTCTATTTAGGTTGATAATGTTTGGAAATGGATAGTGGTGATGGTAGCACCTTATCCTGAGTGTAATTAACAGCACTGAATTATGTTCATGAATGTGGTTGGAAGGGGAAGTTTTGTATCAGATATGTTACTGGAAAGAAAGTTAGAAGAAAAAACATGGGACTGTATGACACAGTGAACCTGTTACAGACAATGGACTGTGGTAAACAGTACAAATAAAAGAATGTTCTTTCATGAAATATATATAACAAATGCATAACACTATTACAAGATGTTAATAATAAGGTGGTATATGGAAAAATATACCTAATGTAAACTATAGACTAAAGTTAACAGTAATATTTTAATATTCTTTCATCAATTGTAACAATAGTATCACACTAATTCAACTTGTCAACAATAGGGAAGTATATGGGAAATTTGTGTTTTTTTACAAGACTTTTCTGTAAACCTACAAAATTTCTAATTAAAAATTACAATAATTAAAAAAGAAACATTATGGCAAGTGAAAGAAACCAGACACAAAGTACTATATACTGTTTGATTCCATTTATATAAAATGTAAATCTACATCAATTTATAGAGACAGAATTAGATTAGTGGTTATGGAGAACTGGGGAAGGACAGACAGATTGAGAGGTGACTGCTAAGGGGCATGGGATTTTTTTTTTTTTGAGTAATGAAAAATGTTCTCAAGTTGATTATGCTGATGAATGCACAACTCTTGTGACTATACTAAAAGCCACTGATTGTATACATTAGATGGATTGTATGGTATATGAATATATCTCAAGAAAACTACTTTTAAAAAAAGACAGTGGTCAGTATATTTACTAAAATCTTCTTTTCCTCATCTTTTAAGGAATGTGGTAGGTATATAAAGTAAAGTTGACTTTAAAGAGTTAGGTAGTTAGATTTGATTGATTTATGGGCTCAAGTAAATTAACTGGATAAAAGGTAAAAGAGAGCCTTATCTCACTTATATCTCTTTGTGTATCTAGACTCTGTCATAAAATGAACTGAAGAAATACAAATTGTTGATTTTATTGAGTTAACTTAAATTCTCCTTTCTGAGATCTTATATGGAGGTTAGTATTTGTTTAGCATATATAGTTTTAATAATTTTTACTTCAATTTAAAAAGAAATAAAAAAGAACACAGCATTAATTTCTCCTCAGATAATCCTCCATTCCATTGCTAGCCTTTCAGAACAGAAAGGGAATTGGTCTTTTTTAATACACAACTCTCTCAGCAACTGTCACAGTGTCCCCTTAATAAATGTGTAATGAACTCAGGGAAGACTGGACTGGTAATCTGCAGATCTGTGTGTTAATACATGTGGATCACTCATTATCTGATCAGAGTACATATGAATGAAAAAGGCATACCAGATTTGGGGTAGGTGGAGATCAGAAGGTCATCTGGTCGGGCCTCAAATGACTCCACCTGGGACCACTCCTCAGCAGTGCTCCAAAAGAGGGGGACATCCTGAACATCCACCAACTCCCTCCTGAAGACATCCAGCTTGTCGTCCATTTTTGATAGGCTAGATTTTAAACAAAGGGTAGATTGTTAAAAAGTCTTTATTTCTATAATATTGTTAAATGAATTGGCAAAGGGCTGGAGGCAACTTGTTCACATACGTTTAAAGCAAAGGCCAAGTTATCTGTACACGTTAAAATCACTTGAAATCTGTGACACAAGTTTTCTGAGACTCTGCTACTTGACACAACTGCTAGAATGTTCTGATGTTCTTTGAACCTGGGTCTTGATTTCCCCAAAACAGGGACTTTTGTCAGGGATAAATAAGGTTTGTTAGTTAGCACTCCATCCTCTTATAAAGCTTACTTTTAAAAATTTCTTTGCTTAACCAATCATTTTTCCTTGTGTAACTGCTGTATCCACTATATAAACTACCTCTTTCTTGGGAGAAAACACAGTGCTTTTTGTCTCAGTATAGAGTGTTCCCACATTAGTGTAGAGTGTTCCCCCATTAGCAAATTGTCTCCTTTTAATAAATAAACTGTCTCTCTTTTCTAAATTCTTAAAATTGTTTTTTTATTTGACAGTATCAATCAAATATAAAAATAAATTAGTATTTCAATAGTATTGCCATTGCTTCCAGTACTGTAGTTAAGGAAGAAGAGAAGGCATTTCAAAAACTAATGATTTTTGTATGAATTTTCATAGTTTCATATGTTTTTTGTATATTAAATAGCCTTAATACTTCTCATTTATGAAAATTACTGAAAACTCCTTCAATACTATTCAGTACCATAATGTTTACTAGCTGCTAACTACTCTGGTCTCAGTCTTTTTTTCTCTACCTTGCAGCTTGTGCAAGGTTAGCATTTTTAATAGGTAAAATAGTAATGGTTTTTCCATCCATATTCCTCACTATGCCAAAATCTATCGAGAGAATAACTTTAGTCCTTGACTAGCTACTAGGTTTTGTGTTTGTTTATTTATAATGCCAGGTTTTGTTGTTGTCATTTATTTTTACCACTTCATTCATATATACTGACACAAAAGAAAATGCCTTAAAAGCAAAATAAACTAACTAATTAAAATATTTATTAAACATTGTTATTTAATATCTAGCAGACCATTGTACACTGGGAATCTAATGATGAGGGGGAGAATGCATGGATCCTTTTCTTCATGGTGTTTCAGAGTGGGAAAGATAGATGCTGATCAATCATACCAAAAATTGAAATTTCAACAGTAAGTTCTATGAAGCACAGGTGTATCAGAAAATAGGAGCATTGACAGTTTACTTAGGAATGTCCCCTTTGAGGAATGAGCCAATATCTGAAGCAAGAGCAAGAGTAAATTTGGAGAAGAGAACTTTTCAGCCAGAGATTAGCAAGGATTCACTGATGAGAGAGAGAAATAAGGCTTGCATGCCTGGAGTGAAGAAAGGGAGGAGGAGTACATAAATACTTTACTAAATTATGTTCTAATTAACTAGAAAATTCAAGGCTATATCTGAGTAATTAAGTGTGGGAAATAAAGTAGCAGGTAATAAAGTATATATGGGGTATACCAGATTTGTAGTTAGTGTCCACCAGGCGAAGAAGTGCTTACTGACCAGCCATTATGCACAGTTTTGGCAGTAGTTCTGTCCTAATATGAGGGCATGGTGATATGCAGCTGGTTCTAGGATATTCCCTAGCATCATTGGGGAGGAGTATTATAATTAAATTAGCTTTTCTTTGGTTTTTACCAAAACTCTTATTTTTGTAAATGTCATAAAGTTTCAATACCAACAAGTAATACTAAGTTGATTTTTGTGTGTGTTATACCTCAAAAATAAATTTTAGGAAACATTCAGTTATGATCTATTGATATTGATATTGCAATAATTTCTGTTACTGTTCATCAAATTCCATGGATATCTGCATATGAAAAGAATAAGAAGGAATGTAAAGTTTAAAAACTATTATCAGGATTTTTTTTTCTTTCAAAACAATAAATAATTATTTCTTTCAAAATAATAAATTGGTAAATATTTGTTAGAGACTACTGGGTACTAAACACTATTCAAGCCTCTGGGGATGGAGAAGGGGACTGGAAAAGAGAAAATGCTGTGAAGTCACAAAACTGTTTCCTCTTTCCAAACACATAGAAGTTGTATTTTTCAGTCTCCCTTGCAGTTAGATTGTGAGCATGCAACTGTATTTTGGCTGATGGAATGTGGGTGATGTAAAACATATCTTTGAACCTTCAGTCCTCCGTTCCCCTGTCATAGAGCTATAGGAGTCTATATTCAGATGCTTAGTTACAAGACTGAGGTAAGCTTCCTACCCCTATTCAGATTGTGACAGAATGAAAAATAATGCCTATTATATTAAGTCATCAAGACTTTGGTGTTTATTTTTTAATGCATTATAGCCCATCATATCCTGGATAGTACAGAGCAAATTTTAAGCAAAATACTTATTCTTGTGAAGATTATAGTCTAATGATGGAGTTACAAAACAA
This sequence comes from Choloepus didactylus, assembly GCF_015220235.1. Classification (NCBI taxonomy): domain Eukaryota; kingdom Metazoa; phylum Chordata; class Mammalia; order Pilosa; family Megalonychidae; genus Choloepus; species Choloepus didactylus. Next base: position 74,177,453 of record NC_051309.1, read on the forward strand.
ATTATAAAGAGATATTATGTCATAAGTACTATGAAGAAAAATAAAACATGGTCAGGGGATAGAGTGAAGAAAGCCATAATAAATGGTGAGGGAACAAGGAAAATGAAGTCTCATAATATAGGACAGATAAATGAGTGATAATTGGGAGCAATTTTCCTGTACTTAGTCTATCTACTTCAAAAAACATCTAGCAAGGAGGAACTAAGATGGCGGCATAGAGAGGAGTGGAAGACTGTTAGTCCCCCCGGAACAATTCATAAATGACCAAAAAGCTAGTAAATAACCTGGAATAACTGTGGGGAGACAAACATGACTGTCCACTCATCATCCACCAACCTGACTTGGGAGGAATGCCCAAGATCACAGCATAAAATCTGTAACTAAAACTGCAGACCTGCTCTGAGAGCCGAGAGCCAAGAGCCCCTCCCTCATGGAAGCCTCGCGGTGCTAGAGAACAGCACTCTCTCAGCCTAGCTCCAACTGGGGTTTTAATGTTAACTGCTCAATACAGACAGCAAATCCTCAACAAGCAGACAGAGGCTTTTGGTGACAACTGACCTTGGGAGAGTCGGGGGACATAGCTATCTCAGGATGGGGAGCCCAGAAGATTGGGTGCTATCTCTGGCTGATGGGTGAACCTGGGAGCTTTTCTGTCCCTTTCTCTCTCTGTGGAGAAAACCTCAACCGTTTTCAGGCCACAGCACTTTGCAGTAAAGACAGCCTCAGCCATTTTAAAATCAAAACACTTTGATCAGCAGAGTCAGAGAAACAAAGAACTTATTGATATGCCATGACCTCTCTGGAGAGGACATAGCTTCCCAAGAGGAAAGGGAGGGGCCCAGCTCTACTGCCCACCTTTCCAGAACCGGACTCCAAACCCTGGGGAAGGAGAGCCACAAGCCACACCCTCTTACACCAGCAGGTGACAGGCTGACAGGTGCACCTGCCAGGCAGAAAAGCACAGGTGTATCAATCCTCTAAGAAAAACCAGCAGGGAAACCAGATACTGAATATAACCTCTTTCTGTGACCTGAGCCTGTTCTTATCTGGGAAAACCTGATTGGGGTGGCCTAGGAGGTCAGATGCCTAGACAACAGAAAACTACAAACTACACTAAGAAAAACAAAGCTATGGCCCAGTCAAAGGAACAAATGTACACTTCAACTGAGATACAGGAATTTAAACAACTAATGCTAAATCAATTCAAAAAGTTTAGATAAGATTTCACAAAAGAGATAGAGGCTGTAAAGAAAACACTGGGCATACATATGGCAGAAATCAAAAGCTCAAAAAAAAACAACTAGTGGAATCTATGGAAATGAAAGGCACAACACAAGAGACAAAAGACACAATTGAAACATACAACAGCAGATCTCAAGAGGCAGAAGAAAACACTCAAGAACTGGAGAACAAAACACCTGAAAGCCTACATGCAAAGGAGCAGATGGAGAAAAGAATGAAAAAATATGAGCAATGTCTCTGGGAACTTAAGGATGAAACAAAGTATAAGAATGTACATATCATCAGTGTCCCAGAAGGAGAAGAGAAGGGAAAAGGGGCAGAGGCCATAATAGAGGAAATAATCAATGTAGTTTCCCATCTCTTATGAAAGACATAAAATTACAGATCCAAGAAGCACAGCATACTCCACACAAAATAGATCTGAATAGGCCTCTACCAAGACATGTAATAATCAGATTATCAAATGTGAAAGACAAAGAGAGAATCCTGAAAGCAGCAAGAGAAAAGCAACCCATCACATACAAAGGAAGTGTAATAAGACTATGTGCGGCTTTCTCAGCAGAAACCATGGAGGCAAGAAGGAAGTGGTGTGATATATTTAAGATACTGAAAGAGAAAAACCACCAACCAGGAATCTTATATCCAGCAAAGCTGTCCTTCAAATATGAGGGAGAGCTTAAAATATTTTCTGACAAACAGACAATGAGAGACTTTGTGAATAAGATACCCGCCCTACAGGAAATACTAAAGGGAGCAGTACAGAGTGATAGAAGACAGGAGTGTGTGGTTTGGAACACAATTTTGGGAGATGGTAGCACAGCAATGTAAGTACACTGAACAAAGATAACTATGAATATGGTTGAGAGAGGAAGGTTGGGAGCATGAGAGACACCAGAAGAAAGGAGGAAAGATAAAAACTGGGACTGTGTAACTCGGTGAAATCTAGAGTGTTCAACAATTGTGATACAATGTACAAATATATTCTTTATGAGGGAGAACAAGCAAATGTCAACCTTGCAAGGTGTTAAAAATGGGGAGGCATTTGGGGAGGGATGCAATCAACGTAAACTAGAGACTGTAACTAACAGAATCATTGTATTATGCTTCCTTTAATGTAACAAAGGTGATTACCAAGGTAAATGCAGATAAGAGGAGGGGATAGGGGAGGCAAGTTAGACACTTGACATTGATGTTGTTGTCTGACTCTTTAGTCTACTTTGATTTAAGGTTACTTTTCCTTTTGCTACTTCCTAGCTATCATTTTTTTTCCTCTTTCTTTTGCCTCTCTACCTTCTTTGACTCTCCCTCCTGTCTTGTGGAAGAAATGTAGATGCCCTTATATAGATAGTGGTGAAGGTGGTGAACACATAAATATGTGACCATACAGAGAACCATCAATTGTTTACTTAGGATGGAATGTATGGTTTGTGAACCATTTTAAAAAGAAAAAGAAAATGGGTTGATGACAAAACCTCAAGGGCAAAATACACATAGGGACAAATATTGCAGGGTCTCACTGATAAGAACTAATTATAATATGTGAACTCATAGACATGAAATATAAGGTACCAAGATATAGGACAAAGCTTAAGAATGGGAGTGGTTGCTTAGTATGAGCAGAATGTTCAACTAGGATGAACTTAAATGTTTGGAAATAAACAGAGGTGTCAGTATCAAGATGTCAGAATAACTAACAGTGCCGAATGGCACATGAATGAGGTGGAAAGGGGAGGCTCAGAGTCATATATGTCACCAGAAGGAAAGTTGGAGGTCAACAGATGGGAATGTATAAAACTGAATCCTATGGTGGGCAATGTCCATGATTAACTGTACAAATATTAGAAAACCCTCCCATGAACCAGAACAAATGTATGACAATACAACTAGAAGTTAATAATAGAGGGGCATATAGGGAAACAATATGTACCTACTGCAAACTATATACTACAGTTAGTAGTATTTCAACATTCTTTCATAAACAGTAACAAATGTACTACACCAATGCTAGGAGTCAACAATTGAGAGTGGTTGGTTAGGGATATGGGAGGATTCAAGTTTCTGTTTTTTTGTTTGTTTGTTTGTTTGTTTTCCTTTTACATCTTTCACTTTATTTCTTGCCTGGAGTAATGAAAAGTTTCTAAAAATTGAACAAAAATTAAGTGCAGTGATGGATGCACAGCTCTATGAGTGTACCAGGGGCAACTGATTGTACACTTTGGATCTTTGGATAGTTGTATGGTATCTGAACAATCCCAATAAAAACTAAAAATTAAAAAAAAATATCTAGCATGCTACTGTAGGATTAGTTTTCTTATAGTTTTACTGAGTTATTTTACTTCCTTTCAAAGAAACACATTTTCTTAAATTCACTAAGCTATTTAAGTTATTAATTTTTGGTTGAGGGTGTCACCTGAATTTGATAGATGCAGGAATGTGGGGACACTACTGTTTGTCCACCATGAGATAGCACTTTGCAGGACAGGAAATTTGCTGCAACTTGAGGGACACTCATAGTGACTACCTCTTTAAAACTCAGAGAGATCCTGCTTGGGCTCTTCAAATAGTTCTGATGCCATGAAGATTTGAGTCAAATTTGGGATATTTGAGGTTATAAATCCAATTCCATTTATGCCATTCATCCCTATAATTCTCAGTAAACAAATATGTCAGCCTCCCCTTGCCACCAACCAACTCTTTGCTCTGCTCTCATTACCTTAATGCCCTGTGCTTCTCCCATCATTTAATCCTCCCCAGCTTCTTACCTCCATTGAAACCCAAGTCACCTATGAAGGCACCATCTACCTTATAGCTTTCTAGAAAGCATACTACCCATTTTCCTACATATACAGTTTCCTTTCTTGGGGTTAGGAGGGATGATGCCACTTGCCTGTCTTTCTGTATCACTTCCAAGCCATTATCCTTCATCTTCATTTAAACACATTCTTTTATGATGTTTATAAAATGTTTATTTCTTCCTTTATTTCCCTTAATTTCTGAGATCTACCAAATCCTCAAACACTCACCCTCATTCACTGAAGACATTGAGATTCAGCACACAGTCTGTACCTTTATATCAAAACCTGCCATCACTCTGATGACTTTAATATCTAAGTGAAACACCTATCTAAAATCTCTGTCTCACAGTTCTTTGACCTTTTCAACCATAAGTTGTTACCTGGAATCCCCTTCAGCCACCAAATCCCCTAAATGTTGTCATTTCCAAGAATAAAGGAAGCATATAACATTGTACAAAGGTGATGACTTTGCAAATAACAAGGGTAACTATATATAATTATTCCGGGACTATCCTTGGCAAACCTGTGTTACCCAAGCTAAAATTAATCCATGTCTGAAATCTTAAACATTAATACACCACTCTCTGATCAAATTTTTTCTACTGTATCATGCATGCATATCTAACAATTCCTCCAAAGCTTCAATTTTCTCTGCAAATATTAGTCTATTATAGCTTCTTTTCATTCTCCAATTAGCTAGTTACCTAAAGTTGATCAAATAAAATGTTCTCTATTTTTTCTTAATCTTACTCCACTTTCTCCAGGGGAAAAATGTAAATACTGTATCAATATTAAAATTGGTGTTCTACATTTCATGAGTGTTTGAGTTCTACACAACTAGACAAATTAGTGATGCCCCAAAAGTAGTCTCCTTTTGCATCTAATAATTTAGAAATGCCCCCAAATCATTTTACCAGCTTTTCCCCTACTTCTCTGACTAGCTCTTACAAAGATAAAAGGTTTTCTAACCCCATCCCTCTCCAAAGCAAAGCTGACTGCTTCAGAATCAATCCAGGCCAATCAGAAACCCACAATTCTGAGGCCAGGGTCTTCTTGAACTTTCTGAGGTTGTATGATTAACTTTGTGGAGATACTACCATATCTTTCTGATCATTTCTTTCATTTTTTTTCTCCCTCAATTTATAACTGCTTCTGCTCAGGGAAACAAAAACTAAACAAGTAAAAATGCAAACAGATCTTGCATCCCTTTTCATTTGTGATATTTACATGTAGTCTGTACCTTTATCATATTTGCTTCATCTCCTCCACTCTTGACTAAACTCACAGCAATCAAACTTCTGTCCCTACAAATCTAGTAACAGTCTTCTCAGGGAATATATCCCAAAATTAACATTTTAAAATATTAAAATGTACAGTATGCAAAAAAAAAAAAAAGATTATAAGACAAACAAAGAAACAGGAAGTGGTGGCCCATTAAAAGGAAGAGGATAAAAATTCAGAAAACATGAGGGAGTAAGACCAGACTATGAATATATCAGACAAAGATTTTAAAAGAAGGATCTTCAATATGCTCATGATGACAAAGGAAAACAGAGAAAGAACTAAAGAATGTCAGGAAAACAAAGAATGCATAATATGAGAATCACAATAAAGAAATAGAAATTTTAAAGGAGCCAAACAGAACCACTAGAGTTGAAGACCACAAAAACTGAAGTGAAAAATTCCCAGGAAGGTTTCAACAACAGATTGGAGTTGGCAGAAGAAAGAATCAGTGAACTCAAAGACAGGACAATAGAAATGAGTCAGGTTGAGGAGCAGAAAGAAAAAGCATTATAAAAAGCAAAAATAGCTTAAGAGACCTCCAGCAAACCAACAAGCATACCAAGACATGCATTATGGAAGTCCCAGAAGGAATAGAAAGAGAGAAAGGGATCAAAAGAATATTCAAAGGAATAATGACAGAAAACTTCCCAAACCCAGGGAAAAGACATAAATATTCACATTCAAGAAATAAAAAGGACACCAAACAGGATAAACATGAAGAGAAATATACTCCATCACATATTGCTTAAACTGTCAAATGTAAAGGACAAGGAGAGAGTTCTCAAAGCAAAGTGTTTTGTAGAGGAGAGTCTGAATTAGATTGAGCACCATTTCTCACCAGAAACCATGGAAGCAAGAAGGCAGTGGGTTAAAATATTTAAAGTGTTGAAAAAGATAATAGCTAATCAAGAATCTTATATCCAGCAAAACTTTCTTCCAAAAATGAGGGAGAGAGAGGGACAGGGCAAGATGGCAGAGTGGGAGGTGTGGAATTTAGTCTCTCCTCTAGGACAGCTGGTAATTGGCCAGGAACTGTATGAAACAGTGTTTTCTGGGTCTCCAGTGACGAGTCACACATCGTACACAAGTTTGGAATGGGTGGAAAAGCTGAGATAGCAGCAAAATTTGTAAGTCGCCCCTGACACCAGGGCCCCTTCTTGCCCAGACCTCATGGACTCTTTTGCAGCTGGCTTCCTGAAAGGAAAAAAAAAAAAAAAGCAGCAATCTGCTCAGAGCAAGAGGGGTCTCAACCCAGCCTCAACTGCAGAATTAATTACCAAATTAATTAATTAACTTTTGGAGATGGGGTGCTAGACAAGGCCTGGGCTCTGGGAAAAGGAGGCACATAAAAGTGGGCCCCATTCCCTGGCTCCAAAAATGCTTGGGGTTCTCTTTTTTTTTTTTCCTACATTTTGTCCCTTCTCTTTTCTCACTCTCTGACTATTTTTACATTTCAGTAGCCCCTGGCAAGGACAAAATTAAAACTGTTGGACAGTAATTATCCAGATAATTCTGACACTGACAAAATTTCCAGGCTGGGGAAAGGCTGTAAAAAGGGACTTCTTTTTTCCCTTTTTCTTTTCTTTTCTTTTCTTTTTAAATTTAAAAATAGCATATGTGAGTTGAAAATTTAAAGTAATGTATGTGGTTATTTTCTATCTGACAGCCCAAGTTGAAGGTCTGGGCTAGTCAGGGGAGAGATGGAGTACCCAGAACTTCTTTGAATTCCAGATTCACTTCTGAAGAAAGTCTCCACCCCAGTCTTTAATTGGCAACTCAAGCTGACCAAGGAATTAAGCTGGAGTTGCCCCAAAGAGGAGAGGGGAGAAGGGAATAGTGTTCCAGGAGCAGCTGGAGTTCCTAGGATTGGGAAAGTGGAGGGAGGTCCAGCTCAATTGGCAGCCCTCCTTCTGGGAACTCAGACCCCAGGGACTGGAATTCAGAAACCAGCTTCAGTCAGCCATGCCCCTGACAGGATCAGAGTCACCAGGATAACCAAAGGCAATGCACCTACTTACACTGGTGGGGGAGCTGCAGGCTAGCAGTCACCACCTGCTGGACAGGATAGGAAAAGCACTGAGTCTAGAGGCCTTACAGGAGGATCTCATTCTCAGGGATACTCCATACCCCCTTCCTGAGACCTAGACCTCTCTGGACTGGGAAAACCTGACTGGAGTCAACCATATCTGAGGAGACCCTCTCACATAAAGGTACATAGAGGCAAGGCAAGAAACAGAAAAACAAGAAGTGAAATATTCTGATCAACTAAATAGAACCTAAGTTAGAGGTCCATAATAAGTTGAGCTGAACACCAAAGCTTAGAGAACAAAGCCAACCAACCAGAAAACCCTAGGTAAAAGAGTGAAAATGAGCTCTAGAATAACCTAATCAAGAAAATCACATGCCTAGACAACTTAAGATAATGAGCCATACTAGGAAATGCAAAAATATGGAATAGACAAAGGAACAAACTAATAGTTCAACCAAGATACAGAAGTTGACACAACTAATGCTAAATCAATTCAACGAACTGCAGGAAGAACTAATTAAAGATGTTTAAACAAATCTCCTAAATCAATTCAATGAGCTGAGTAAGGTATGGCAAAAGAGATGAAGGATATAAAGAAGACATTGAATGGCTATAAAGAATTCATAAACTTGAAAAAACAAATAGCAGAACTTATGGGAATGAAGGGCACAATGGAAGAGATGAAAAACATAACGGAGGGATACAACAGTAGATTCGAACAGGCAGAAGAAAGGATCAGTGAACTGGGAGACAAAAGATTTGAATTCATACACACAAAAGAACAGATGTTGAAAAGAATGGAAAAATATGAGCAGGTTCTTAGGGAGATGAATGACAATATGAAGTGCACGAATATACATGTTATGGGTACCCCAGAAGGAGATGAGAGGGAAAAAGGGACAGAAAGAATAATAAAAGAAATATTCACTGAAAATTTCCCAAGTCCTATGAAAGACAAAAAATTACAGAGTCAAATACAGCATACCCCAAACAGAATAGATCCAATAGACCTACTCCAAGACAGGTACTGATCAGATTGTCTAATGTCAAAGACAAAGAGAGAATTCTGAAAGCAGCAAGAGAAAAGCAATCCATCACATACAAGGGAGGTTCAGTAAGACTATGTACAGATTTCTCTGCAGAAACCATGGAGGCAAGAAGACAGTGGCATGATATATTTAAGACACTGAAAGAGAAAAACTGCCAACCAAGAATTCTATATCCAGCAAAACTGTCCTTCAAAAATGAAGGAGAGATTGAAATATTTTCAGAGAAATAGACACTGAGAGAGTTTGTGAATAAGAGATCAGCATTATAAGAAATACTAAGGGAATGCAACATGTTGATATGAAAAAGGAGAGAGAGGATTGGAGAAGAGTGTAGAAGTGAAGACTGTCAGGAAGGGTAAAAGGAGAGAGAGGAAAAAAAAACATATGACATATAAAATCCAAAAGACAAAATAGTAGAAGAAAGTACTGCCATTACAGTGATAACACTAACTGTTAATGGATTAGACTCCCCAATAAAAAGACATAGACTGGCAGAATAGATTAAAAAACAAGACCCATCTATATGCTGTCTACAAGAAACTCACTTTAGACACAAGGACAAAAAATAGGCTGAAAGTGAAAGGTTGGAAAAAGATATTTCACTCAAACAACAGCCAGAAAAAACTGGGAGTAGCTATATTAATACCGAACAAATTAGACTTCAAAAGTAAAATAATTAAAAGAGACAAAAAAGGATAGTATATATTAGTAAAAGGGTCAATTCAACAAGAAAACATAACTATCATAAGTATTTATGCACCAAGCCAGAGTGCCCCAAAATTCATGAGGCAAACACTGAGATCACTGAAAGTGAGATATGGTAGGTTTGTATAGGTTAGAGTGAAATAGTGACACATCCCAAAGTAATTTAGGCAGAGAATAAAAATATATATGCAGGCCTCCCCGAGGAGCTGGAGGAAAATGTGGAAATTGTTGGACTTCCTCACCTGGATTGTTGCTGATGTTCTCACAAACATTGAAGATTGACAGTTCAGCATGTGAAGCCCTCTATCTTGGGGCTTGCCCTTATGAAGCTTGTTACTGCAAAGGAGAGGCTAAACCTGCTTATAATTGTGCCCAACAGCCTCCCCATGTGTACCTCTTTGTTACTCAGATGTGGCCCTCTCTCTCTAGCTAAGCCAACTAGGCAGGTGAACTCACTGCCCTCTCCCCTACATGGAACCTGACTCCAGGGGTGTAAATCTCCCTGGCAACACAGGATATGACTCCCAGGGATGAATATGGACCCATCATCATGGGACTGAGAACGTCTTCTTGACCAAAAGGGGAATATGAAATGAAATGAAATAAAGTTTCATTGGCTGAGAGATTTCAAAAGGAGTCAAGAGGTCAATCAGGTGGACATTCTTACTCACTATATAGATAACCCTTTTTAGGATTTAATGTATTGGAATAGAAGTAAATACCTGAAACTATCACACTGCAACCTGGTAGCCTTGACTCTTGAAGATGATTGTATAACAATGTAGCTTACAATGGGTGACAGTGTAATTATGAAAACTTTGTGGCTCGCACTCCCTTTATCCATGGATGGATGCGTAGAAAAATGAGAATAAAAACTAAATGATAAATAGGGTGGGATGAGAGGGATGATTTGGGTTTTCTTTTTTACTTTTGTTTTTTATTCTAATTTTTTTTTCTGGTGTAAGGAAAATGTTCAAAAATAGATTGGGGTGATGAATGCACAACTATATGATGGTACTATGAGCAGTCGATTGTACACCGTAGATGATTGTATAGTATGTGAATATATCTCAATAAAACTTAATTTAATTAAAAAAAATGAGGGAGAGATTAAGACATTCCCTGATAAATAAAAGTTGAGGGAGTTCATCACCCTTATACCTCCCCTATCAGCAATGTATCAAGGGATTCTTCATATTGAAAGGAAAGGACAGTAGAGAGTGGTGCAAAGAGGAATAAAGAAATAAAGACCTGTGGTAAAAGTAACAATATGGGTAAATATAAATGCCAGTATTATTGTATTGTATTGTTTGGTATGTAGTTCTGCTTCTTACTTCCTACAGGTGTTAAAAAACAAATTTATAAAAAGTAGTGATAAATCCATGGTTTTGGACATACAGTATACAAAGATATAAATGGTAACAAGTACAAAAAAGAGTGGGGAGATGGGGGGGTATGGGAAATACATGAGTGCTACTTAAGTTAAGTTGGTATCAAACCAAATATGATTGTTATATATTTAGGATGTGGAATTTTACCTCATGGTAACTACAAGGAAAATATATGAAAAATATATTCAGATAGAAATGAGAAGGGTATAATACAAAAATAAATAAATAAATATGAAAGTAGGCATTAACAGAAGAAATAAGAGACAATATGTTTAAGAATTACAAAGACTAAAAATCAAAATGGCATAAGAAAGTCCTGCATTATCAGTAATGACTTTAAATGTAAACAGATTAAACACTCCAAAGGCGTGACTGACAGAATGAATAAAAAAGCATGAACCAAATAAATTCTGTCTACAAGAGACTCGCCTTAAATTCAAAGACATAAGTACATTATACAATAAAAAATCAAATATCTAGGAATAAATCTAACCAAGGATGTAAAGGACTTGTACACAGAAAAGTACAAAGCTTTGCTATAACAAATACAAGAAGATTTAAATAAATGGAAGAACAATCAATGTTCAAGGCTTGGAAGACTAAATATTGTTAAGACATCAATTCCTTTCAAAGAAATTTACAGATTCAGTGCAAACCCAATCAAAATTCCAACACCCCCTTTGCAGGAATGGAAAAGCCAATCATCAAATTTATATGGAAGGGTAAGGGGCCCTGAATAGCCAAAGCCATCTCAACAAAATGAACAACTGGGAGACTCAACATTCCTGATCTTGAAACATATTACAAAGCCACAGTAATGAAAACAGCATGTTATTGACACAAGGACAGACAAATAGACTAATAGAATAGAATTGAGAGCTCATAAATTTACCCTCGCATTTATGGCCAAATAATTTTTGACAAAAGGTCAAAGTCCACTCATTTCAGAAAGAAGAGTCTCTTATTTCATGTGTTGGGAAAATAGGATCTCTCTCCATTTGCAAAAGAAGGAAGGTAGAACCTATGTCATACCATATATACAAAAATCAACTCAAAATTGATCAAAGACCTAAATATAATTTTCACAACTATAAAACTCCTAGAAGGAAACATATGGAAGCATCTTCATGACTTTGTGTTGGGCAATGGTTTCTTATACTTTACAACCAAAGCACGAGCAACAAAAGAAAAAATAGATAATTGGGACTTCTTCAAAACTAAGAACATTTGTGCCTCACAGGACTTCATCATGAAAGTAAAATAACAGCCTACACAATGGAAGGAAATATTTAGAAACTACACATCTGATAAAGGTTTAAAAACCAAAACATTTTAAGAACTTCTTCAACCCAACAACAAAAAAACAATCCAATTTAAAAATGTGCAAAAGGCTTCAACAAATATCTCTCCAAAGAAAATATACAAATAGCCAGAAACACATGAAAAGATAATCAACGTCGTTAGTTATCAGGGAAATGCAAATCAAAACCGTAATTATATACTAATTTCACATCCATTAGAATGGTTACATTTAAAAAAATAGAAAATTACAAGTGTTGGGGAGGATATGGAAAAATAGGAACACTCATTCATTGCTAATGGCAATGTAAAATGATGCAGCCACTGTGAAAGGCAGTTTGGCATTTCCTTGGACAATTAAGTACTTAATTGACATATGATTGGTCAATCCCACTTTTAGGTATATTGCAAAAGAATTGAAAGCAGAGACTCAAACAGATATTTTCACACTGATGTTCATGGCATGATTCACAGGTGCCAAAAGATGGAAGCAACCCAAGTGTCCATCAACTGGTGAATGGATAAATAAAATGTAGTATATGCACACAATGGAATATTATGCAGCCATAAAAGGAATGAAATTCAGATAAATGCAAGATCATTTATGTACCTTGAAGATATCATATTGAGTGAAATAAGGACAAATATTCTATGCTATCACTGATACAAAATAATTAGAATAAGCAAACTCATAGAATCAGAATCTGGACTATAGGTTATAAGGGTACAGTGTAAGGACAGGGAACAGGAAAGACTTAAAATTTCTATTTGGGATGATGGAAAACTTTGAAATTGGATGGTGATGATTGTAGCACAACATTATGAGCATAATAATAACACTGAATTATGTAATTGTACATGGTTAAAGGGGAAATTTTAGGTGGTATATATGTTACTAGAATAATTTTTTTAAAAAAATTCATGAAACTGCACAGCACAAACACAGTCAGTCAAGCTTAAGTTTAACCATGGACTATAGTTATAGGACAATTATTAAAATGTGCTTTCCTCAATTGTAATGTATGTTCTACACCAATGCAAGGTGTTAATAATAGGGTGTCAAATGGGAATCCTGTATTTTATGCATGACTGTTCTGAAACCTAAAATTTCTCTAAAAAAGAAAAGAAAAGAAAAGGAAATAAGCAGATGCAAATATACACACACACCAAAGATCTATGACTGTTTACCATTTAGGGTCTTGAGGAAATGACATTTTAATGAGGATGTTTTACTCTGTCCTGATGACCTAAATAAATAAAACAATGCTTCTATAAATTTTTTTTGGAAATCAAATGTCTGAGACTGTTTTGTTATATATTTAATGGCAGGACCAAAATCTAAATTTTAGGGTCCCAAATCTAATATCAAAGAAAATAATGCATAAGAATAATAAATACAGATATAGAAAAGTTCAGTCAAGATTCAATAGATTTTCAGGCCAAAAGCTAGTCCTTGATTTTAGAGAATGTATATTTTCATTATTTGGTCCCTCCAATTTGTGCTGTCATAGTATCTTATAAATATTTTTATTATAGAATTTGTTCTAGTATCTTATAAATATTTTATTATAGAATTTGTTTTGTATTCATTTGTGTCCAAATATATGTTGAAATCCTACAACCCAGTACTTCAAAATGTGACCTTATTTAGAAATAGGGTCATTACTAATGGAATTAGGCAAGTAAAAAATGAGGTTGTATGGGAGTAGAGTCGGACCTTAATGCATTATGACTGGAGAAAGAGGAAAATTACATGTGATTGCTCAGACAGAGAATGTAGTTTGCTAGCAACCTACTACCAGAAGCAGAAAAGGCATGAACCAGATTCTTCCCTGCAGAAGAATTTGAATTTGAAGGAAGCATGACCCTGCCCAAACTTTGATTTTGGATATCTGGCCTCCAGAGCTGTTAGACAACAAATTTCTGTTGTTTTAAGCCAATATGCTTGCGGCACTTTGTTAGAACAGCCCTAGGAATCTAAGGTTATTAATTTGCTGCATACAATCTGCTTCTCGCATGAAATTATAAATTCCTAAACAGTAAGAAAAAAGGAACATATTGAAGTCATCTATGAATCTCAGAACAAAGGACAGAGTAGTTGTCCATATTATGTATTTTATTAATACTGAATTATAAATGAATGAATGTATAAATGAATCATCCTGAGTTATATGTATATTCCTTAGGTCCTAACTTGACTATAAATCCCATTAAAAATCTCTCCATCAAAAACATAAAACCATTCTCTCTTAGTTTTAACATATCTGTCTGGTAATTTAAAGTAACCTAAATTATAAGAAACAGAAATGCAATTTTCTGAAATGAGATATGCTCTTCTAAATGGAGATATAGCCTCTTGCTCTCTCAAACATCTCAAATATACATATTCTCTCTAAGAAACAAAATTTGTATCTCCACTGACTGATGACATCTCAAAGTCATAGTAGTAAAGGCTTTCTTGCCTATAGAGCTGAAACTTCATTTGCTTGGAGAGCCATATTTTCCCGTCTTTGCAAACATAATTTTCCTATGAGATCCTATGCATTTTACTTCATCTCTTGGTAAAATAAAATAAGAGGATTGAAACATTTATGACTGAGAATCCTTCCAATTTGATCTTTCTATGAATTTGTGAGTATATTTTGATACTAAATTAAAGATTGGTTAGTATGGGAATCTGGATATGATCTAAATTATGACACTAAAAATCCTAAGCCTAGCAGATGAAATAATTCAAATGTACCAGTTGATTTTTCAAGAAATTGTATCACAATACATTTTCATTGCAATTACATATCGCGATGTGCATATGAGATAAACCAATATGTTTACTTTACTGCAAGCTTTAAAAAATATTTTTCTATGTATCATGGTCAATGGTTATTAAATTATCATATGCTATGCATTAACATATTCTTAAATATTGCTTATTTTTATAAGCTCTTATCTGAACAAATATACAATTTGTGATGGTGAAGTACTTATGGCAAAGCTAACTGAATACACCTAAAATAAAATAGCATAACACTCTGATAAAGATTCAAAGAAAGAAGGCATCTGGTATGAATATCAGGAGAGGCCTAAAAAACAATGATAATATTTGAGATCAGGTACAAAGGATTGGTAGGATTATAACAAGCATGATTATCATGAATATTCACAAGACAGTGTCCAATGCATGAACAAATGTAAAGAAAAAAAAAGTATGAGGTATGTTCACAAGAGAATAAATGAATCATACTGACTGGAGTTTACTACATGTTTAAGAAAATAGCTGGTTAATTCACTTATTCCTTCAACAATTCAGCGCCAAGTATGTTCCAACCATTTGCCAGGTATTAGACAGAATAGCCTTTTGCCTACCTAAAATTTGCCTTCTAGTGGGTGATGAAACAATTGACCCTCTTATGGACAGCCTTGAATATTAAGCTCCAAAGTTTGTCTTAATTAATGAGCAGAGGACCACTTATGAATGACATAATAGAACTAATACAGAAATGTGAAAATTGGTTGAGAAGGAATGATTGTAACTAATGAAACTATATAATTCTTTTCCATAAGGTTCCAGGGCCCTTGAAAGTTCAAACACAATATAAATGGTTAAATCTATGCTTTATTTGACTTCTATATGGTATTTGATATTTTTGACTACATCTTGTTCTTCAAACTCTCTTCTCACAACTTCATGTTACCACTTGTCGTTTACATCCATCCCTCTGACTGTCAAGTCTCAATTGCCCAAAGGGTATTCCTATTCTTTGGTGGCCAGATGTCTTGTTTTCCTTTGGGGTACCATCCTGGGGTCTTTTGTCTTATTTTACAGATGTTTCAATGGTTTTGACAACTATTCAGAACCTGATGCCTTTCAAATGTATATTTATCTTCAGTTTTATTTTCTGTTTGGAGCTCCAGACCAATATATCCAACTGCTATTGCCCATGTTTCTCCAGATATCAGACATCTCAGATTCAGTAACCACAAATTTAACTCATTAGCTTTGCTCTTCAGTGATACCACATTCACCTCATCACTCAAATCAGAAATCTGGA
This sequence comes from Choloepus didactylus, assembly GCF_015220235.1. Taxonomy (NCBI): domain Eukaryota; kingdom Metazoa; phylum Chordata; class Mammalia; order Pilosa; family Megalonychidae; genus Choloepus; species Choloepus didactylus. Next base: position 74,193,296 of record NC_051309.1, read on the forward strand.
ATTCATCTTAGAATCTGCTTTCTCCTCAACAATTCTACCTCTATTTGACTCACAAATCTAATTTTTTTTTTTATCTTCTAAGTATCCCGTAAATGCCCCCTTATCTTCATGAGCTAGCTGAATGGTTAAGACCCCAGGGTCTTCAGATTCAGAATAAAATGTTGACTCTGACATTTACTACCAATGTAACCCTGAACAAATCACAAACCTTTCTAAGTCTCAATTTCCCAGTCTTAAAATGGAAATAATGACCGCATATACTACATAGGGCTGTTGTGATGGAGTAATAAGCATGCTGATAGAACAAGGTGCATATTTGATAGATGTTAGAAATTGTTAATGCCACTATTATTACACAAAAAAATCTGCCTTAATTCAGGCTCTTTTTAGTATCCACTGTATATATTGGCAATGGTCTTGAAATTATTCCCCTTGTCTCCAAACTCAGTTCCTCCCTTCCACCCACCAACCCCCACTTTGATCTCTCAAAAACCTAATCACACTCCTATAATCAATCTAAGGATAAAATTTAAAATCTTTAATATGGATTTTACATTTAAATTGCTCTAATACTCCCCTCTATTTACCATATTCCCTTCTACTTCAGACTTTAGCCTCCAGCAATAAAACAATAAAAATATAGTGCCCCTCCCTTATATCAAGCTGTTGCACTTGCATGCTCTTTGTCTTTGCATTAATACCTCTTACTTCTCTTGTTGATCTGGAAAACTCCTATTCATGCCTCAAAATCCTGTGCAAACAGCCCATCCACTGGAAAACATTTCTGTAGAGGCACAGACAAAATTAATGATTTTTTCTTCCCTATTGCTATACCTTGAATATACTGTTATCATTTTACATATTGCACTGCATTGCTATCTGTTTCCAATGTCTGTTTCCACCATCAAATTTAGATTCCTTTTCCAAGGATTGGGACATGTATTTGACTTTGTAGTTCCAAAGCCTATAATTCACCAAGGTTAATAAATGTACATTGACATATAATGAAGCTTCTCTATTGCAGTTGGTGTAACAAACATGGGTTTAAATATTTTATCTTCACCATTATGATTTGGATCATCAAGATAGAGCTTTGGAGCATACTGGGAGCTATCAGTAAGTCATGATCCCAATAAATAAGGAGTTTATATTCTTTGATTATTTAAAATCACTTGAACTTTGCTTTCATTGTTTTTTGTGTAATATGTTATTTAATCCTCATATTATCTCCATTTTACCAAGGAAGAAATTAACTTTAGAGAAACATAAGTAACTTGCTCCAGGTCACACTGCCAGTAAGTGAAAAGATTGGATTTTGAACCCAGATAGTTTTACTACAGGGACTGTAATCTTAATCACTATTCTATACCCCCTTCTAAATATAAAAACAAATCATAATAAAGGGTGACATAAGAGAAGTGCCAAATTACGGTGCCATGGGTGACAGAGATACAATGTAAGTGGTATGATTTGATTTTAGCCATGAATTTGGTAAGATAGAGAAACAGGATTCCTCTTTGCTCGATGTCTCACACACTCAAGTGCTTTACAAATAAATGAGAATTTAGTATACTAAAGAGCAAATGCAATGACTTTTTAAAAAATGAATCAAACCATTCATTTTAATAATATTTGTCTTCATTCAATATTCACATTTCACCTGATTACATATAATTTAAAATTTTATTTTGTACCATTTCTGAAAGGATAAATTGTACGTTTTTAACCTTATTCCATGTGTGAAAAGTGTATAATGAATCTTTTTTAAAAAAACATATTCAGTTTTTTGTAACTTCTGCTGTTCCTGGACTAACCATATGCTTGTCACCTCTGGTTATTATAGATCATATAGTAAAGTAAAATCAATGGGAATTAATCACATTAGGGTATTTTAATGTCCCTTGGATATGAGTCAAATATTTCATGTAAGTTCAATATTCTATGCTAACATTATGACTCCTTCAAAACTCACAACTAAAGTATTCATGGGAGAAATGCAGTCAAATTTAAGTTACCTCTGAACTCCTGAGATCTTGAAATGAATATCTTCAGATTAAGAATCAGAGCCAAAAAATCATTTAAAGGACAGTACCCTTGAGTGGCTGATGTCTTACTAAGTGAGAGAAATTGAGTTGGTAGAAACTCAGGAAATGTAGAAGTCAATGATTGTTTCCCTTAGGACTCTTTTGTTTACTTCTCTGAAAAGGTCTCTTGAAACATAACTTCCCCTAGAGGATAATTATAAGACCTTGAATACAATTTAATCTCCTGAACGTTTAATAGTCAATGATAACTGAACAAAACTATCAACTCTTATGCCCACTGGTGAGTTAAAATAATGAAATATTGTGCCTAAGGATTATGTGCCTCAACCATAAAAAGGGAATATTAAACAGATATAAGCAAAATATTATTTTCATAGAAAGTGATATTTTGATATTCAACATATCCTTGACATATACAGGACAAATTTCATTACTCCTCTTTATAAATATAAAAGCTAAAATATTTTAAGGATAAGGAATACAGTATTTGTGAGGCTCTTTTACATGCCACAGTGGTAACATGAAGAGAAGCATTTGGGTCCCTCTCTTCTACAAACCAGCAGTACAATCCTACTTATCTCATTTTTCTGAACCATATTTTCCTTGTTGAACAAATATGCAAAATGTACAAAATGGTACCCCAGTTTGTTTCATTTCCAACATTATGCAATTCTCAGTAAAATTAACATTCTTTTATCACCAAACTATATGTTTTAACAAGTCACAAGAGCAAAAACAGAAAGCAATGGGCAGCTTAAGAGAACACTCACTTGTTGGAAAATTGCATCAGGATATCCGTACCTAAAATGCTGAGTCATACATTTATAAGCACTCAAAAGCAAAACAAATACTATCCTACATTTTTCACATAACCTTCAGCAGCTATCACAGCAATAAGTGACCTGAGTACACATGTCTATTACTTATTTTTTGTGTACCTAGGAATATAATGAATGAGGCCATGTTCTTTTCCTACACACTATATCCTATAAACAATCTTAGTTCAAGTTAACATTGTCCAATTTAATTGGCAAAAAGCAGCAAGGAGCAAGATTAAGGCATGGGCTATGATGTTAATTATTCCCTCATGCAGTCAAATTATCTGTCACTGAACATCCTTCATTCCTCACTTTTCTCATGATAACTGACACTATAGGGAATTCCTCAATCTTTGAGCATTTGTGACCATCACTCCTGATCATTCCACTTCTGCAGATAGTCTCATTCATGCTACTCTAACCCAAAAGCCTTAGCAAGATGATCTACTTCCTATCATGCGAGCCTCTGGCTGCCTAGTTCCTGGCTAATTTCATCTGTGTGTTAAACAATCTTGCAAAGTTTGAGAGTAATGGACATACTAGAGCTAGCAGAGTAAAGCAGACTTTATTTCTAGTCTCTTAAATTTCTGTCATATCTAAGAAACATGGTTTTAAGCTTTGACAGGAAAAAAAATAACTATTTGTGATGGTTAAGTTCATGATTTAACTTACTGGGTTATGGTTTCCAATTATTTGTTCAATCAAGAACTGGCCTGATTGTTACTGTGAGGACATTTTGTGGATTTCAATCATCAGTAAATTGATTGTATCTATAGATGATTGTATCTACAATCAACTGAGGAAACTACCTTCAGCAATAAGAGACATCTCATCCAATCAGTTGAAGTCTTTTAAAGGTGAAATGTTGATTTTGGGAATCAGAAGAGAAAATTTCCATCTCGACTCCAGCCAGCCAGCATCTCCTGTAGAATTCATTGAGGACCTTCATCAGCATTCCCGGCTTTCAGACTGCCCTATGGAATTTGGACTTGTGTATCCACACAGTCATGTGTGACAAATCCTATAAAATCTCATAAAAAGTGCATTGTATGCACACAGGAAGAAAAGAAAAAAAACCTTGCTGGAATGGCTTACTGTTGATTTAGTCCCAAAAGTTTACTCTCTATTCTTAGTTACATTAATGAGAACTCCCCAGTTTTTCTTTCAGAGGAAAGATAACATCCCACAAGCAGGATGAAACGGCTCCAGAAAACAACCTACGGGCTAATAAGTCAGCACCTTCCCCTTTTCGAAGACAAGATCAAAGCCTGAATGGTCGGCAAAGAGAGGAGGACCTATAAGATAACAGGATATGATGGCCAAACAAGAATGAAGCTGGTGACCATTACTTAATTTTAATGAATCCTGTGACTATTACTTGTTTTTATTTCCCCAATTTTCTGTTTTCTTCTGTACCTTTGTCATTTCTTTGTCTCCTTGGGGTATTAAAGCCCAAATCCCCTTTCTCACTTCAAACTGGTCTTGGGAATATTTTCTCCAGATCCTTGTGGATGTATTCTCAATAAAACTTACCTTCTTGCAAAAAAAAAAAAAAATCTCATATTTACAGATATTTCCTATTGGTTCTGTTTCCCTACAGAACCCTGAGTAATACAATATTAATTTGTGATTTGATCAATAAATAAATACTGGAACTTCTAGGGAAGATGGTCTAGTAGGGAGCTGCAGTGCTCACTCCTCCTCCAAGAACAGCTGGTGAACTGGCAGAAACCATCCAAAACAAACTGTTCTGGGGCTCTGGAGGCCAGGGGAGCATTGTACAGCATGTAGGAAAAAGTGGGGCAAAAAAGCTGAGACACTGAGGTAAAAAAAAAAAAAAAAAAACTGAGTAAATCACTCAGCAGTCACTGCTGGCACCCATCCCCCACACTCAGGGCTAGCCACCTTGATTCTGGTTTCTGGCTGCCACAGACAGAGACTGATATGGAAGCCCTCTTCCCCAAGAAGAGGGGTGAAAGGTGGGAGCATGGCTGAGTACTGATCATGGCTTTTGATCAGCAAATTTGGATCGCTGGGTCCTGGCTTTGAATAGTGGTTTTTGCCCATCTGGGTCAAGGACCGTCATGGCCATTATTTCAGCCCCACTACTGACAGGGGCAAAGGCGGTGGAGGTTCAAAGGAGCAGGGCCTCCTTAGAGCTGCCGGGAGAAGTTTGCTGAAGTATGCTGTCTGCTGGACAGGAAAGCACAGCTTCAGGGAGCTGTCAAAAAACTTTCTGGCATCAATCTTGACTTCTCCACAGGGCTCTTTGGAACTGGGCTGCTCCCACTTTGTGGGTTCCTGACCCTGTTTTGTCTGAGAATACTGATTTGGGAAAGTCTTCTCCAAGGTGACCTCCTCCCATAATTTGCCCTCCAAATAAGTAAATAAAAGATAAAGAATTACTTCCAGCTCTGTTCTCCTAGGCATTTAACCTCTGTATTATGCTGTCTCTGAGGATTTTATACATCTACCTTGTTTTACAGCTATTTACCTACATGGGTGTCTTCCTTCTAAACTGTAAGCTATTTGAAGAAAGGATCCATGTTTGATTCATCTTTTTACTAACCACTGTAACTGCCATAGAGACTACTGTACATAACAGTTATTCAAAAGAATTTGTATTGCATACATAGAGGAAAAAGTGAAAATAATTGTCCTACACAATAGATGTAAAATTGAGGGCAAAGTTTATTTCACATTATAAAAATACAGTGGCTCTGGGAGGTCATGCTGAGTAGATTCATGGGCCTCCTTTCTTAATTACAGGGCGGTCTGAGGAAGTAAAAGTAGTGACTTCAGTGCTTTCAGGGTCCGAGTACAAATTGTACAAATTGTGGTTTTACAACCTATTTGAAAGTCTAGCCATGATACTTTGGTCTCCTCGTTTAGAAAAAAAACATGGGATATGATATTCCAACATGGTTTGTATAAGGATTAAATAGGAGAATGTGTGAAATTCCTATTTCCAGGACTGTTGCATGATAAACACTCAGCAAATGTTTGGCTCCTACCCTTTTAGTATGAAAATTGTTTCTAGGCCTAACCAATGTTTCCATTGTTGCAACAGAGTGATCAATAATAGCATGCTTTCAAAGTATAATGTAATTTCCCCATAACAGACATGTTTTGTGGAAAAATAACTCAGATCAAAGTCCTACGGATAACTGTAATTACTAGGAAATTTACCTCTAGGTCCTTCATAACCAACTGAAAGCAAGGACCAATCTGAAATTCTGAATACTTGACTATTTGATCTTTGAAATGTTCTTTGCCTTTAGCCTTAGTTGTACCGCTTTCCTCTGGTTTTCTTCTTTCATATATTGAACTTCCTTTTAAGAGTTATTTTTAACCTCCTTCCTCTACCCATCCCCTCCATGTTAGTTTGCATCTAGATCCCACCCATCTCTAAACCCCAGACCCTCTTTTCTGATACTACTGTACCCTCTTCCTAGGAAAGCTCTTACACCCAAATCCTTATTTAAAACCAGATCAGGCTCCTGAGATCTAGAAGTGTATATTAAACTGCTTACAGGATATCTTCCTTAGTATCCCATAGCACTTCAAATTTGACATATCCTAAATTGATTTCGTTAGCTTCCCCATACCCTGCCCCCAACAAACGGGAATAAAGGACCACTATTTTGTTATTTTTATTAAAGTAGGTATTTGATGGTGGAAGAGTTAACTATATTCCTCTTGATTCTGGACCCGGGGGCCTAATAATATCCAGAAAACAGCTCTCTCAGCACCACAACAATGGAAGAGATTGGTTAGATCATTATCACAGTTCCTGAAAACTTAAACAACTGAGCTTTATAAAAGGTATGGCTTGTTTAGCAACCTAAAAGGAAACACATGTTAAAATAGGATAACAACATGTATCTTCATTTTTAAAAAAATGTACATATGTGTGTTCATATATGAGTTTACTTTTTTATCTTTGTATCCTTCTTTAGCAATTTTGTCTTTCTGTCACCATAATGCTGTATGGTTTTATGTGAAGCCTAAGAAAAAGATTGAAAAATAGACAATTATAATAATTTATCTTTATAGCAATTCTAAAGATAAATATTGCTTATCTCTATTTTACAAAAGAAGAAAATAAGGCTTGGAGAAGCTGTGACCATCTCCCAAAATCAAACAGGTTGTGAGTAGTTAAATGAAAATTTGTAATCAGTTGTGTTACACTCTGGAGATCATCCTTATTCTGCTGTGCTGCAGTCTAGTGAAAAGCTCATTTGACTAACTGGAGACACTGTTCAAATATGACTTAGGGCCTTCTTTTCTTTCCTCTACTAAAATATACTTTAACTAGAGGTTGAAAAGACTTCCACTACTGAACAATGTTTTGCCCATTTCCAAGAGGTATGTTGTAGAATATAGTTACGATTTTAATTTTTATCCCCTCTGTCTTTGAATTCATTGTTTTCTGCATTAATACTGCTCCCTCACAACTTTGGTGCTCTTTGTGTCTGTGTTGGGGTAGGGAGGAGGTTTAAAGGAGGTCAGTTTCCTTCCTGTGTCGCTGTGTTGTTCTTGCTCCTATCTAGTTTGGGTTTTTATTTTTTATTTGAATAATTAGTTGGCTTTTTTTAACTCAATGTGAAGACCTTTAAGGTTTTGAATTTTCCACAGATCCCAGCTTTAGTCAAAGTACAGAAATTTCATTATATTCTAGTTTTTATTATTTACTAAATTGTGTTTGAATATATAAAGACTTTGCTGAATCAATAGCTATTTTTAAGAAAATATATTCAGTTTGGTTTTTTCTCTAAACAATTTTTAAGTTAGATTCTCTATGTTAATTTGCTTGTCCAGAGTATGCACACATCACAATTTCTACATTTGGGATTTGATCATGATTTTCTTGTGCCAATAAATGAGCACTTTGTTGAAAGCTGTATTAGCTGTTGCTATTATAAGCATAAACGTTGTATGTATTTACACACACACAAACATGGAAATGAATTAAATATCACTATATTTTCAAACCTCCTAAGTCCTTTTAAAATTTAATCTGTTGGATATATTGTCTATCAATTTCTCTTTGTGCCTTTAAAATTTGAAATGTCTGTTTTTTTTAATTTGAAGGTATGCTATTTGAAGCATAAAATTTGATTGATTATTTTTATTATTAAATATAGTAAAAATTTGTATTTATTATTGAATATAATAGTATTAAAAATGGATATTTCTATCATTTGTTTTTCATACTATCTTATGAAACATTGTGTTACTGCCTTTTTTTGTATGTCTAATTTTTTAGCCCATTCTTAGTTAAAAATTCTTTGAAATGTGTATATGTATGAGATCTGTTTTGATTTTAAACCAATCTAATATTTTTATTAAAAGATATATTTCATTATTTTAAACTTAAAATGATATCATCTGTCACTTCTTTATACTTTCTATTTTTACATATTATCTTTATTTTCTGCTGTTTATTATAGCATGATATACTGCAGGAATTTTAAATTACTGAAAGTATACTCAAAGTTTCTATATCATGATGCAGATGAACAGAAATGTAGCATTATCATCTATAAATAAATTGTCCTTGCCCAGGAATAGACAGGGGTTCTCTGGTTCCCAAACACCTAAGACTTTCAGATGTTCCTAAGCACTCACTCATAAAACTAAATCTGGAACATAGTTTTATGAGCCCCTGGCCCAGTATCTGATACCAATAGGCAGCATTTTTCAAGCTCTTGGACTTTAGAGTCAAAAAATTCTCATTTATGTGTTATTACCTCCCTTTTCACAGTTGCTTTCTGTCTCCACATTCAGCTCCACCTCTGTCAATCTTGATGGAACTGTATTTTGTACGGTAAAAAAAATCCTCCACTATCTACATCTTTTTGGCACACTTGTACATACTCAAGTTTTATGTGCTGACTTAAAGTAGAAGACCCTAATGTAAACTATGAACTTGAATAATATAATTCTAATGATATTGGTTCATCAGTTGTAACAAATATACCATAATAATACCAAATGTTAATAATAGGGAAAACCATGTGTGTGAGAGGGTATATGGGAACTCTGTATTTTCTGTGTAATTTTTCTGTAAACCTACAGAGGCTCTAAAAAATAAAGTCCACTTAAAAAATAAGTAAAAGAAGAGAAGAGAAAATAATAAAGAGAAGTAAAAGTCAACAGTCAAGTGAAGAGTGAGTATTACGGTAGGTTTTAATTGTAAATGATTTCTGGTACTTGTTGCTTTGCCAAAAGCAACAGATACAATGAAGTTTTGCCCCACCATGACTGCCCGTATCATCTTGCAGCTCCAGCCCCTATTACTCTGAGCTGAAAATGCTTCCGTGATTCTACTGTGGGATCTTCCACTCTGTTGCAGAACTTTATTTCCAGAACATAGGTCAATTCTTCCCATAATCCCTTCTCAACCACACAATATCTTGCAGAAAAGCCTTTCATTAACACCACTAATACAGATTTTGTTTCCTCTAAAATTGGTGACACCAATTCCTTTTTGTTCTCTTAGCCAAAACTGATATGCTTTGCTATAAAAATTTTTCTTCATTGTTTCCTTCTTCCTTATCCATTACAACTTCTATGAGTACTGTAACTTTTATAGCAATAGTTTCTTTGGGGGATAGGGTAGAAAACACTGTCTTTGAGAAATAATGGTATTTATATAGGCTAAAAGCATTAATTACTTATGCTAACTTGAGGATAAAATTGGGATTAGGTTAAACTTAAATCCACATATCCACAGATAGTAGATAGCAAAGTGATTCATGGACGGCTGAATCAGACCTGTAGAAAATTGACTGGACAATGTGTCTCTTCAGATGCCATGGAAAAACTTTTCTCCAAACAATGCATTTCTCTTCTCTAGGAAAGATTAATGTTATCTCTACTCTTCTTCCTCTCTAAAAATCTACTCTTAAGATGCAGTAAAATGATATGTGATAAATGTGTACATTGTGAAGTTTAATAAAGCTGTCCTTCAATTCTTCACAGAAGTAGATAGCTACTTCCTCTAACTCACTTGCTATGTAAGACTCGACCATCTTACATTCTGCCTGCCACAAATCCTTGAAAGTATTCTGAAATTTTATGAAGGGCTTTTTAAAGCTTATCCTTATCAAATTTTGAAAACAGTTTCAAAGACTCTTTTAAGCTTATTTGTATTTAGTTTCCAAGCACAAGAAAAGGAAGTTTCTCTTAGATTTAATGAACAAAGATATAAAATTTCTAACATTCCAGGGGGAACAAAGGATCTATTTGATGTTGAGAAAACATCCTTCAACTACCCCAACCATTATGAAATACTAAACAAGTCATGAGACCCAATGAATAAACTTTTTTAATCACATGAAAACCTTTTTTAGTGTATTTAGAAATTTTGGTCTCAAAAAGCTTCAACTAAAACTATATTATCCCCATTGTAAGTTGGGAGCACAGTAATTTTAAAGTCCAATATAGCTTTAAACAAACTGATAGCTGAAAAATTTATATTCCATTAAAAATGAAAATGTAATTTCAGAATACAGGGTGATAAATTTCAAATATATAAATGGTTGATTTTCTGAGGAAAATATTTAGACATTTTACTTTATGGTAATTGTGAAACATTTGCTCATTGAAAAACTTATATTGACTGGCCGCATGCATTAACCTAAAATATAGTAATCTGAGTTACTAGAATTGTTTAGTACAAAATATTTGGATTTTAAAACCCATATTAAGCCTTTTATATTTGTTATTAAAATATCATATTTAAACATTAACATACTAAAATAAGCAAATGAAAACATGATATGGCCCTTGATTTAGCAGGACTTTTTATACTGATGTGGGTCTCTTAGAATATGGCTTTGGTAACAAACCAAAATCAAAAGAGATGTATAAGAGATCAAGAAGTGGTTATTAATTATAGTGACAATAAAAGGTGCACATGAATAAAAGAGGATAGCTCAAATCTCATTTCAAAATCCTTTAAGAAATAATGAATTTCCAGAAATTTGAAGAACACATCACTGTAGTGGTTCTCAGATTTAATTATAAAAATGATTGTACACACACGGTAGTGAAAAATATACCATAGAGTCAACACATTTTAGAAAAGGAGAACAAAGTACTGATCAATGGCAAATGCATTTACCTCGCATTTATACAACACATTGTTTTTGGAAATTGAAGAATTTCACAAAAGCGGACTTTAAAAAACTGTATACTTGCCTAAATCTGGTTCTTATATTCCCACATGCAGATTTTCTTAAAACTCAGCCTGGCAGTGGACCATGCAAGAATATTCCTTTAAACTAAATAGAAATACTGAGAATGTGAAGACTAAAAGGCTTTAAAATTATTTTTTTTTACTCTATAATCCTGAAAATTAATAAAGCAGAATACTTCAACACAACTTTAAATATGAATTTAACCCTGTGTCTGTATGATAGGAAATCTGGACCTAAGAATTCTCAAATATTTTCCTTTTATGACAAAAAAAAATCCTTATTTCCCATTCCTTATTGTCCAAATTTTTTAATTGTTGAATTTAGTAGTATTTAAAATATGGTCACTTTAAGGACACGGTTGATAAATCACTTACGAGATACCTGTGTTGAGAAGCTGGAGGTCCAGATTTTGTTTCTGCAGCAACTGGTTAATGGAAGTTTCTGAATGTTCTTTCAGTTGACCAAAATTAATTCATCTTACATGTGAGGATGGCAAAAGATGAGGTCTGTTAAGTTGCGTGAAGTTGATGATTAAGCTGTACAGAATCTTTTTTTTTAAGTATAAAGGACTTAAGGGTAGGCTTTTTGTTGCCCAAACTGAATGAGGATGAGCCTTAATCCAATATGGCTGACATCCTTATAAGCCAAGGAAATTGGACATGGAGAGTGAAGCCACGAGGAGAAGCCAGAAGCTGGAAGTCAAGGGAACCCAGAAGAGAAAGGAGAGGACATCTCCATCTGACAGAAAAGCCAGGGATCAAGGATAGCTACTAGCTAGCCCCAGCCACAGTATGCTGGGAGAAACCCTCACCTTGCTGATGCATTGAATTTGGACTTCTAGCCTCAAATTGTGAGCCAAAAATTTCATGTTTAAGCCACATGAATTTTGTGGGGGATATGTATAATATTTGTTTTAGCATCTAGGAAATTAAGACACTGTCCCAATGACTTTGAGCTTAACCATTATCTCATTGCTTTGGCCAATAAAATGTAAGCAGAAGTGAGAATAGTCCAATGATGCTTTAAGAGAAATCACACTTTACACTTAGTCTTTTGTTCTTTCCTCTGCCTTGAAAATGAGCATGTCCTCCAAAGGGATTGTTCCTTCAGGCTGGGTCTCAATGAAAAATACATGTATCAGAATCATACCCTGTCTAAAGCCTGAAACCATGTGGCAGCCTAAAAGTAACATGATTGTACTGTTGCAGTTAATCAGAGATTTGGGATTGCTTTTTACTTCAGTAACATTAACAAATACAATCGCTTTTCACAGACCCTTCTTAAAATAATTGCTAAGTTAGAGACAAGTTTAAATGTAATGTTTTAACTCTGAATAGTTGTTCTAAACTACGTATAATAAATCTGCCCCTTTTTACAGGCAACTTTGGACTTAAGATTCACAGATTTGAACAAAAGTACTGGATAATTCAGTTAAAATTAATGTTTAATGGTTTCAATAGTTGACATAAATGAGAATAGCACATTTTAATTAGTAAAAGAGTGAGCATAAGCAATTTCTTTTTGAAACTCTTGAACATATTTATGAGAACCCACTATGTATAAGTCTGTTCTGTGTACCTGGTTTATATCAGCGAATAAAACAAATCCCATGCCTTCATTGAGCTTAATTTCTGTTGGACTGGAAAAAGACATGTAACAAATATGTTATCCTTGGCTACCTGGCCAATTTGGAATATGCTAGGCTTGTCCATCTTAATGTCACCATTTCTCTCTTTGCAATTGGTTTGTATTTTGTGGAGAAAGAAACCTAGTCTCTGTAAACAGCTTGTTTCCACATTGGATCAGTTATATTTTTCAGTATTACAAATTACCCTAAAACATAGTAGCTTAATCCAACTCTTAAGTGACTGATGGACTTGAAATTGCCAGCATGCTTTCTTTACTACATTAATATTGACCTTTTAAAGTATTTCAGGATTTGGACCAAAGAACTTAGAGTACTCCATGAATACTTTTTTTCCCCCACAATTAGTTATAGGTTTCCTTTCAGACCTGGCTTCATAATTCAAAAAGAAGGGCCAACTTCAGACTACCACTTAAGGAAAGATAAATTCCAAATTAAGCCATTTTGCAGAAAGTGAAAAAAATCATGGAGGAAATTTAACTACAGATCTTATTCTAAAAAACAATTGAAAATAACTTTTCAATTTTCTTCTCTCTCTTTTTTTTTTTTGGAAATTTTATCTCAGAAATATTAGGAAAAGAACCCTTCTTAGATTTCAGTTCGGAGCTTCAGCGTACAACCCTTCATTTGCTGCTCATAATGCATATCAAATCTCTCATTCAGGGCTACTGTAAAGTAATTCTTCCAGTCTCCTGTAATACCTGTAACAAAAGAGGATTAAAAACAAATAAACATTAATTATGTTCTCAAGCCAGAGTCATGAGGTTTTCTAATATTTATTACTGTTGATAACTGATAATCAAATTTTATTTTTATTTTCTATTATAGAAATAAAATGTATATAATAAATACTAGATGTATTTGAACTTGTACAGATGCATTTGCCTTCATTATTTTTTAAAAAGTACAGCAAATTTCATTTTTTAACTCTTGTCTCTTACACTCCTTCACTTAATTCTTCTCTAATCTCCCCCTCAAATGTTGGGGCTACCAGGCTGTGATCCATGTTTCACCCACTCCCAAGGTCTTATTTGCTGATAATACTCAAATCTAGCTTTATGCATCCATATCCAACTCTTTATATGACATCGCACCCGAGGTGCCATAGAAGCCTCCCAAATTCAACTAGTTTAAAAATAAAGTCATTTTCTTCCCCACCAAATTGTGTTTTCTCTTTGTCATTTTCCATAACTTGGTTAATAGCAACACCAGCTATCCAGAGAATAAACTTGGAAGTTGTCCCTTTTCCCTTCAACTCCAATATCTAATTCTTGATTCACATTCACGTTCCCCTCACATTCATTGTTTCCTCTCCGTGTCTGCTGCCGCTGCCGCTTAGGGAAGGTCCTCAGCATTTCCATCCTTGGTTATTATAAGAGTTGAACAAACCATTCCCTTTCCCTTTCCAACACACCAAACACTAGGCTGACAGAAGGAAGTAACCCTCCTTTTTAGATTGGAAGGTGGTTCCCCTACCCCAAATCTCTGAAAGTTCTCAGCTTTCAAGGTGAAATAACCCAAAAAGCAGAAGATAGAAAATATGTACCCTGAGGGTTGGGCAGGGTCTGAATGAACAGTAATAAGCAGCCTTCTGCAAGCATGATAATTATTTTAAGTCCAGGTTTTTACCTTAGAAATATATGTGGATATTTTGGAAAAGGAGACTGAGATAATCTGAGTAGTAGGTAACTACAACACAGATAATTTGAGAATTAGCTCCGGGATTTCACCTAGAGGCGGGTCATAATTTATATTGTTTTAAAAATTCCCTGACTCTTCCACTGAAAATTTGGTTCAAAGAGCAAGATTTTCTCCATTCTGTTTCTGCTTCCTCACATATTAGTGTAAGAAGATGTCCCAATATTCTGCATATCCAACATGCTTTTGAGTTCATAAACTGGCTCCTTCTCATCAGGCCACACATCTTCCCAAATAGAATTTCACCTAACTATATTTTGATATTTTGGTTAAACAGCACTGTATTTTAATTCCTGCTGTGCCAGTCTGAATGTATTATGTCACCAAACGCCATTATCTTTGATGTAATCTTGTGTGGGCAGACCTATCAGTGTTAATTAGATTGTAATTCTTTTAGTGTTTCTGTGGAGATGTGCCCCACCCAACTGTGGGTGATGACTCTGATTGGATAATTTCCATGGAGGTGTTGGCCCACCCACTCAGGGTGGGTCTGAATTAAATTACTGGAGCACTATATAAGATCAGACAGAAGGAGCAAGCTGCTACAGCCAAGATGGAGACTTTGAAGAAAGCACAGGATGCAGATGAGAGACAGTTTGAGGAAGGCCATTGAAAGCAGACTCTTGCTCTGGAGAAGCTAAGAGAGGACAAATAACCCAAGTGCAACTAAAAGTGACATTTTTGAGGAACTACAGCCTAAAGAGGAGCATCCTGGGAGAAAGCCATTGTGAAACCAGAACTTCAGAGCAGACACCAGCCATGTGCCTTCCCAGCTAACAGGGGTTTTCCGGACACCATTGGCCATCCTCCAGTGAAGGTACCTGATTGCTGATGTGTTACCTTGGACACTTTATGGCCTTAAGACTGTAACTGTGTAACCAAATAAACCCCCTTTTATAAAAGCCAATCCATTTCTGGTGTTTTGCATTCCGGCAGTATTAGCAAACTGGAACAGATTTTGGTACCAGAAAAGTGGGGTGCTGCTGAGTTTAAAAATACCAAACATGTTGGAATGGCTTTTTAAATGGATAAGGGGAAGATTCTGGAAGAATTGTGAGAAGCTTCATAGAAAAGGCCTAAACTGCTTTGAAGAGACTGTTTGTGGAAATAGGGACTCTAAAGATACTTCTGATGAGGCCTTGAGCAGAAATGATGAATGTGTTATTGTGAACTGGAAGAAAGGCAATCCTTGTTTTAAAGCGGCAGAGAATTTGGCAAAACTGAGTCCTGGTGCCAGATGGAAGTAAGAATTTGAAAGCAACAACCTGGAATACTTAGCTGAGGAGATCACCAGCCTATGTGTGGAGGATGTACCCTGGCTTCTCCTTTCAGCTTATAGTAAAATGCGAGTGGAGAGAGAGAAACTGAGGACTGAACTCTTGGGTTCAAAGAAACCAGAAGCTGATGGCTTGGAAAATTACAGGCTTCCAGTGGATGGAATCCCAGAAGCTACAGCCCAACATGAGGATGTAACCAAACATGGAACCCAGCTGCCATTTCAGTACAAATCAAGACTGGAAAAGAAGTTAAGCAGAAAGGATTTGTGGAAAGTCCTATTGTCTGACAGCTTTGACCCCTGTGTGCTTCATGCAAAGCCAACAGAATTTTTGTGAGATCTTTATAGACAGAGCCATTGCCAGTCTGGACTGGAGAAGACAGACAAGGAACAAATTGAGGGAAAAATTTCTTCAAAGTCAGAGCCATGGAGGTTGAGGTCTGTAGTCAAGAGGCCTTGGGCTGGGAGAGCAGAGTGTCCCGCATGCATGGAAAGGGTGAGTTTACCCTGGAAGTTGAGGGGGGGCATTCCTCCTTGATGCTCTAGAAGAGTTTTGCTACCCCAGGTCCCAAAAAGGGTGGAGCACATTCCCAGGGAATTGGGGAGAGCCTGGCTGCCATCCCACTGTTCTGAAGGGGTTGAGCATGTGCCCTGGAGATGGAAGGGAATCTGGGTACTTCCCTGATGTTTGAGGAGGGTGGGGCTGAGAAGGTGGTCTCCCCAGTGTGTGGATATGTTGGAGAACTCACCCCAGCATTTGGAGAGGAAAGGGCTGCCGAAAAGGCCCTTAGGAAAGGTTAGACTTCTGCTCTCTCAAGCCCCAAGGATTCAACATCATTCTGTTAATGACTCTCAGACTTTGAAATCTAATGGAGTTTGTCCTGTGGGTTTTAGGAACTGTTTTGGTCCTGTTAACCCTGTTTTCCTTTCAGTTTCTCTTTACGCAATGGGTATGTTTACCCTATGACTGTCCCTCCTTTGTATATTGGAAGTACATAACTTGTTCTAAGTTCACAGATCCACAGCCAGAGGAAAATTATGCCTTAGGACTGACCACACCTATAACTGATTTTGATGGAATCTTGTACTTAGCTATTGTTACTGAAATGATTTAAGTGTCGGTGATATTGTGGGATGAATGTATTTTGTGTATGGAAAGATAATGTCATTTTGGGGTCCAAGGGGTGGAATGTGCCAGTTTGAATGTATTATGTCCCCCAAATGCCATTATCTTTGATGTAATCTTGTGTGGGCAGACCTATCAGTGTTAATTAGATTGTAATTCTTTGAGTACTTCCCTGGAGATGTGCCCCACCCAACTGTGGGTGATGACTCTGATAGGATAATTTCCATGGAGGTGTTTGCCCACCCATTCAGGGTGGGTATGAATTAAATTACTGGTGCAGTATATAAAATCAGACAGAAGGAGCAAGCTGCTACAGCCAAGAGGGACACTTTGAAGAAAGCACAGGAACTGCAGATGAGAGACAGTTTGAAGATGGATGTTGAAGCAGACTCTTGCTCCGGAGAAGCTAAGAGAGGACAAATACCCCAAGTGCAACTAAGAGTGACATTTTTGAGGAACTACAGCCTAAAGAGGAGCATCCTGGGAGAAAGCCATTTTGAAGTCAAAACTTTGGAGCAGACACCAGCCACATGCCTTCCCAGCTAACAGAGGTTTTCTGGACACCATTGGCCATCCTCCAGTGAAGGTACCCGATTGCTGATGTGTTACCTTGGACACTTTATGGCCTTAAGACTGTAGCTGTGTAACCAAATAAACCCCCTTTTATAAAAGCCAATCCATTTCTGACGTTTTGCATTCCAACACTATTAGCAAACTAGAACACCTGCTTTGCTACTTATTCTTAAAAAGTTTCTGTCAATTGCTCAAGGAAAAGCTGACTAATTGTTCTGTTTGTTTCTGCATCTCAAAATGAGGTAATAATAGAGACTTTCTCCTGAGTTTCTGGCTAGAATTTAAAGAGACATATCTATGTAGTATACCTGACACAGCACCAAGGCACATAGTTAGGCTTAGTAAATGGTAACTAGTAGACTGTGGTATTCGTGCTGGTGCTGAGGAAGCTGCTGGTCATTCTTAATATCATATTCTACATATACTGAATAATAAAAAATATAATAGCAATTGAGTAGTAGTAATCAAGTATTTATGCCTCTAGGTACTGGTAACTTGTTAAAGAGGGTACCCAAGAAGGCACCAGCACTGAAGAAAACATAAGCTGTATAAACCTCATAAATAGACCATGAGAAGACCTCAACAGGTTATTGTTTATAACCATTTCAACCTGTAGCTTCTGGTAGTAATGGAGGCAAACCACATGACTTCCTCACCCTTTCTGATGAAAGGAGACACTTTTTGGTTAATGACCTTTTCTGGTATTGCTGTGTAATTCGAAGCTGGATTGTTCTTCATCTCTTGGAATGAAGTATGATGTACAATCTTATCCACAAGCTCCTCTGATGGCTTCCTTCCCAGGAACTGCATCATTTTTTTCACCTCTTTTCTGATATCCTAGAGAGAGAGAAAAAAAGTTAAAATTGAGTAAATTGCTAATTGGATTGATTTTAAAAATAGTTACTCTTTCCCTTTATCACTGATATTGAAATTAGACTTCCAATGAGAAAAACAATAGAGAACAAAGGAATGCCACTTCTTGGGAAAGTGATTTTTTTAACCTAAGTATCATTTTTCTCATCCATAAAATGTATATAAAAGATACATTAAGGTTGTTAGAAGCATTAAATGAGGTAATGTTTGTAAGGTGCTTATTGTTTTAGACTTTGATACACAGAATGTGCTCAACAAATGTTATCCATGAATATGAGGATAAATTCTCAAAGACTAAGGTCCCCTATGAAAGTTCAAATTTGGGGAATAAGAACATGCACATGGCTTTCTTCTTTTTCTCCTAATTTGTTGGAAAACTCTCCATGAGTTGGAAAACTCTCCATGTCACTGCCATATTATCCTGCCAAACCATCCAATGCAACTTTTTGCAGTACCAACTGTCATGTTTATCTGAGCAGGCAGTTCCCTCTACTTACCTTGCTGTTCCCAACTTCTTTGCATAAAATGTTATACCTGCCTTGCAAACTTTAGCTGAAGTATCATCTTCTTGGGGATGATTTCTTTTGCTGTCCCAATTTAAGTTAGGTGACCATTTTTCTGATCCCATAAATTCCCATATAAGTCTATTTTAGCATATGTGTAGTCTTGTAATTTTTATTTTTCTTGTCTATCTTCCTCACAAGATTGGATCTTTGCATACATTCTTAACATGTCTTATTTTCTTTCTTTTTGATTCATTGTAGAAACAAAAATATTCATTTTTCAGCTCTTTATTGATTTGGATGTAGAGACCTAAATATGGCCATTATTGACCAAATAAAGATATAAGAGAAATAAACTGTACAATTTTGGTGGGAGGTGGGGTGGATTAACCAACAAATTTTATTTGTGTGCATTTTAAACTTACTAAGTGTCTTTGCTATCTAGTAACAGAACACAGTATTATATAACATGAAGAGGTACACATCATGACTGTTTCTCATATTCAAATTTATTCTAGTGTTGAATTCTACAGAGAGCTAATTCAATTTTTTAAGTATTAGACACAATTTCATTTTAAATGTGTCCTCATCAAAACAATTCTGGATGATTTCAACCCTGTTGGTTTTTAATAACTATTCAAACACGTGATCAAGACATGCAGATCAGAAAGAAGATGGCAGCATAGAGAGGAGTGGAAGTTAGTTAGTCCCCCTGTAACAACTAATAAGCAACCAGGAACAACTAAAAATAATATGGAATAACTGCTGGGGGACAGCCATGTCTGTCCACACATCATACACCAACCTGGATTGGGAGGAACACCTGAGATAGCAGAATAAAATCTGTTAAGTAAAGACTGTGGACTTGAGCAGGGAACCCCCTCCCCTAACAGCCCAAACTGCAAAACCTTGCTGTGATAGAGAGCAGCACTCTCTGAACAAGCGAATATACCTCAGTCTAGCTCCAACTGGGGTTTTTATTAACAAACGTGGACTGCTCAATACAAGCTACAAATCCCCAACAAGTAGACAGAGGCTTTCAGTGACAACTGACCTTAAAGAGCCCAGAGGACCGGGTGCTATCACTGCCTGGCAGGTGAAGCTGGGGGGACCATGAACTGGCCCTGAAGGGGGGCTTTCTGTAATTTTTTCTCTCTCTCAACCTGGGCAGTTTAGTGGAGAAAGCCACAGCCATTTTCAGTTCACAGCACTCTGACCAAGACAAGGGTGGAGATAGCAGAGTCAGGGAGACAAAGAACCTATTTAAATGCAAATGAAAACCCCTAGGGGGTATAGCTTCCCTAAGAGGAAGGAGGTGGTGCCCAGCACTATTACAGGCCTCACATTCAGAACCAGACCCCAGAGCTTCACATTCAGAACCAGACCCCAGAGCCTTAGTTTCTGTTTCCACAGCCAAAACAGAAACTAAGGACTAAGGAGACCGCACCTTCTTACACCAGTCAGTAGTTACAGGCTGACGGGCACTTCCTGCTGGGCAGATTAGGGAAAGCACAGCAGCTTGAGGCCTCACAGGGTGTGTCAATCTCCTAAGATACACCCTCAGGGAGATCTGATACTGAATATTGCTCTCTTCTGAGATCTGAGCCCATTTTGGTCTGGGAATACCTGATTGGGGGAACCAAGGAAATCAGATGTCTAGACAACAGAAAACTACAACCTACAGTAAGAAAAATGAAGTTATGGCCCAGTCAAAGAACAAACTTACACTTCAACTGAGATACAGGAATTGAAACAACTAATGCTAAATCAATTCAAAAAGTTTAGGGAAGATATGGCAAAAGAGTTGAAGTGTATAATGAAAACACTGGTGAATATAAAGTAGAAATTGAAAGTTCGAAAAACACCTGGCAAAATCTTTGACAATAAAAGGCACAACACAAGAGATGAAAGACACAATGCAGACATACAACAGCAGATCTCAAGAGGCAGAAGAAAACACTCAACAACTGGAGAACAAGACACATGAAATCCTACAAACAAAAGAACAGACAGGGAAAAGAATGGAAAAATATGAGCAACATCTCAGGGACTTGAATGACAACACAAAATGCATGAATGTATGTGTCATGGGTGTCCCAGAAGGAGAAGAGAAGGGAAAAGGGCCAGAAGCAATAATAGAGGAAATAATCAATGAAAATTTCCCATCTCTTATGAAAGACATAAAATTACGGATCAAAGAAGTGCAGTGTACCCCAAACAGAATAGATCTGAATAGGCCTACACCAAGACACTTAATAATAAGATTATCAAACGTCAAAGATAAAGAGAGAATGCCAAAAGCAGCAAGAGAAAAGCGATCCATCACATACAAAGGAAGCTTGATAAGACTATGTGCAGATTTCTCAGCAGAAACCATGGAGGCAAGAAGGAAATGGTGTGATATATTTAAGATACTGAAAGAGAAAAACCAACAACCAAGAATCCTATATCCAAGAAAACTGTTCTTCAAATATGAGGGAAAGTTTAAAATATTCTCTGACAAAAAGACAATGAGAGAACTGTTTGTGAACAAGATACCTGCACTACAGGAACTACTAAAGGGAACACTACAGACAGAAAGGAAAAGACAGGAGTGAGAGGTTTGGAACACAATTTTGGGTGATGGTAGCACAACAATATAAGTACACTGAACAAAGATGACTGTGAGTATGGTTGAAAGAGGAAGGTTAGGAGCATGTGGGACACCAGAAGGAAAGAGGAAAGATAAAGACTGGGACTGCATAACTCAGTGAAACCTACAGGGTTCAACAATTGTGATAAAAGGTACAAATGTGTTTTTACACGAGGGAGAACAAATGAATGTCAGCCTTGCAAGGTATTAAAAAATAGGGTGGTATTGAGGGAAAAATACAATCAATGCAAACTAGAGACTATAATTAACAGACATATTGCATTATGCTTCGTTTAATGTAACAAAGGCAATATACCAAAGCTAAATGCATGTAAGAGTGGGACATAAGGGAGGGGGACATATGGGACACTTGGCATTGGTAACGCTGTCTGACTCTTTATTCTACTTTAGTTAACTGTTGTCTTTCCTTTTGTTGCTTCCTAGCTGTCATGTTTTTTTTCTCTTTCCTTTTTCTTTTCCTTTTGTTTCTCTACCTTCTCTGATTCTTCCTCCTTCTTTGTGGAAGAAATGGGGATGTCCTTATATAGATAGTAGTGAGGGTGGTAAAGACATAAATATGTGACTATACAGGGAAACATTGATTGTTTACTTAGGATGGAATATATGGGGTGTGAACAAAACCATCTTAAAAAAAATGGGTTGATGAAGAAACCTTGAGGACACTATATTCAGTGAAATAAGTCAGACACATAAGGACAAATATTGCAGGGTCTCACTGCTATGAACTAATTATAACATGCAAACTTATAGACATGAAATACAAGTTAACAGAATATAGAATGAGGTTAAAGAATGGGGAGTAGTTCCTTATTAAGAGCAGAATGTTCAACTAGGTTGAACTTAAGTATTTGAAAATGTACAGAGGTGATGGTAGCACATTATTGTGAGAATAACTAGCAGTGCTGAATGGTGTGTGAATATGGTGGAAAGGGGAAGCTCAGTGTCATGTATGTCACCAGAAGGAAAGTTGAAGTTTAAAAGATGGGAATGTGTAAAACAGTGAATCCAATGGTGGGCAATATCCATGATTAACTGTACAAATATTAGAAATTTCTTTCATGAACTAGAACAAATGTATGATACTAAAAATAGAAGTTAATAATAAAGGGGCAAATAGGGAGAAATGTATACTTATTGCAAACTGTATACTACAGTTAGTACTATTTTAACATTCTTTCATCAACAGTAGCAAATGTACTATACCAATACTCTGAGTCAATAATGGAGGCGGGGTGGTTAGGGGTATGGGAGGATTTGAGTTTCCCTTTTTTTGTCTTTATTTCTTTTCTGAAGTAATGAAAATGTTCTAAAACTTTAAAAAAAAGAAGGTAATTGTGGTGATGGATGCACAGCTGTATGATGGTACCATGGACAATTGATTGTTCACTTTGGATCTTTGGAGAATTGTATGGAATGTGAACAATCTCAATTAAAAAAAAAAAAAGGCCAACCACCCAAAAGGATTAAACTGCTGCTGATTAATGATGAAAAAAAAAAAAAAATGACATGCAGATCAGTTGCTTTCTTGGTGGTAATAAAAGATGGGGAAAAAAAATAAATTTCTCTTATTTATTCTCTTAATAAAAAGATGATTTGTTATCTTTTTAAAAATTATGAAAGATGTATAAATATGTTGCTTAAAGAATAAAAATGAATCTAACACCCATTATCTACTGCCCAACTATGGAATAGAATATTCACAGTTTTTTAATTCTCTCATTTTCTAGTTTCTGTTTGTATACTTTTCACATTTCACTCCCATTCCCCACCCAACCCCACAAACATAACACTGCTATCCCACAATTGGAGTAATCATTGTTTTGCTTTACTTTATATGTTTTGAACTTGTGTATGTGTCCCTAGATAGTACATAGCTTGGTTTTACCAATTTTGAAATGTATGTATATGTATTTTGTCTTTTTGTTTTTTTTCTAATCAACATTATATTTCCAAAGTTCACCCATATTGGTGTGTCATGTTCAAAGTTTCTTCCTTTCTGTTGCAATATTGCAATACGACTATGCCATCCATTATGCATTTATTCTTGGATATAATTATATTTGGATTGCTTCCAATTTTTACAGTTGTGGAAAGTGCTGATATGAGCATTGTTGTACCTGTAACCTAATGGGCACAAGCCAGAGTTTCTCTAACAGTGGAATCTCTGGGTGACAATTATGTGCATGTTTGCCCTTACTAGATAATGACAAACTGTTCCATAATGATTGCATTTTTTTACACTCCTATCAGCCATGTGATACTTTCCACTGATCCACATACTGACAAATATTTCTGATTGCCAGACCGTTTAATTGTTGCCAATCTGGTGGTGTGAAAATGTATCTCACAGTGATCTTTATGTTAAATTACTCAGATTACTAATGAAGTTAGGAAAAGTTAGATTATGAGGAAAATCTGAGACTATCACCCCTTTTACTTATTGCTATTCCAGCACCCTCTCTACTCTCCCCTTCTGTAAGTTTGATTTAATGTATATAGAACCTTATCACTCTATCCTATATATCCATTACTCTCATTTTCTAGTATCCTATTTATCTCACTATGCTGCATTCTATGGAATTCACTTGCCTCCATCTTGCACTTCATTAATTTGTTAGTTAGCTATATTTTATCTGTTGTTTAATCCATCCCTTGATTTTCTAACTTTCTTTTTTGTAATTTTTAGAAATTGTATTTGTTTTTTTCAAATCATCCCTGTCAATTTTAATAGCTTCTTGTTTCTTTGTATAGATTTTAATTTCCCCTACTATTTATTTAAACATATTAACCATAAGTATTGTACAGTCCAATCTGATAATTTCAACATCTATAGAGACCAGTTGATTCTTCATGTCCATTGTGAATACTTCATGTGTGTGTTTGTGTGTGTGTGTGCGTGCGCGCACGCATGTGTGTGGTGGTCGTTTTGTTTTGTTTATGAACTAAAGTTACTGTCAAATTTTATTTTTGGAACTTTTTTGAAATCTGTGATTAAAATGTATTCATTCACATAAGATTTTTATTTACTAGCTTCAAATCTGTGCAGAGGTATGAGGATTATTTTGATCTCTCCCTTTAAAACTTTTGGAGGTGGACACCATCTTTTACTTAAGGGCAGATTTTTTTTTATGCAATGTGTTGTCAAATATCAACATTTTAGAAATTGAGTTGCCTATGTGTTTCCAGGTTCTCACCTCTTTCAGGTCTTCATAGAAAAGAATTAGCACATGAGGGTTCTTTCTCTTTTCCCACCAAGAACGTGTGTGTTGATACCAGGAGCCATAAGGAACTAAAGTCAAAGAGACAAGCAATGTAAGGACATAGTATCATCTCTATACAGCTTGAAAATTGGTTCTCAAACAAGAATAGAAACAAATAAAAATAAATAATGATCATTGGATGACAACTAGTAGTTCAACCTAACACCTTAAGCAAATATCTCTATAGCAATAAAGTATGTTGAATAATTCATGTACAGAAACATACACTTGAATTTCATTATAAGGTTACTTATGAGATGGAGGAAACTTCCTCTCCCACCTATTTGATTCAGAGTTTATGAGACATTTTGAAACTGGTTATGTATGTGTATCATGTTGTTAGCAAAAGGTATGGAAGTAATGGAACTATCCAAGGTTTATAGTCAGAAGAGTCAATCCAGGTCTCAAGTGCACAGTTTGCAAATTAGCTCTATCAACTGGAGCTAGTTACTATATGAGTATTTATTACACACTGGCAGTTTAGATAGTAAAGGGACTCAATGTGATTCTGTGGAAAATGATAAGATTTTGGAGATGATATTATCTGACCAATTGCTGTCTCCTTTCTTCCCTTATCTTCTCTTATCCTATAAAAAGCTGGTAAATAAAATAATGATGTTTGAGTCAAAGTATTCTGCTTTGCATTGAGCCATTATATACCTCTTCTGTTCTTTGGTTTTACTAGACAATTTTTCTTTACAGAAAAAGTTATATAACAATAAATATAATAACCTTATTCAATCCTTTTACAGAGGCGCAAGATTATCTCCATTTGCCCTAAAAAGTGGGTCATTTACCTTGGTAAATACTTTTTATTCATGGTACTTCCACACAAATTACCCCCAAATGTAATAACAAGCACAGAGCACACAAATACTGCTTTTATTGGGTCAATATTATCTTCTCTGTATACAAAAATGGCATTAATACAATTTTTCTTTACTATTATTACATCAGCATTAGATTGACCTTCTTTAGTGACCACTAGACTCTCCTGCATCTTTTCTTCCTCAAATCTAAACACTCAGTTGCTTTAGACTGGATTGCAATGCAATGGCAAAATTTCCCAGAATTTCTGCTTAAGAAAACCTTGAACTGGTCCAAGAAATCTGGCTGAAACATTCAGACTCCATTCTGGGTAGAAAGAGCAAGGGCTTCCTAGACATTCAGGTTCCCTTGTGGATTGTAGCCAGTATTACCAGCTGTACAGCCGTGGGCAACTTGCTTAAACTCCATGAACCACATACTGACTCTGTTTTGTTAACCAGAATAATACAGCTAAATCATCTGGAATCATACTTGGAAACAATTAGACATTCTTTCCCTTCTATTGCCTTCTTCTTTGCTCAATGGAGTTGTAATACCACAGTGTGAAATATTTTCTTAATAAAAAGAGACAGAAGACAGAATTGGTCACTTAGTCTCAGTCTTAGAGAAGAAAAAGTCTGCTTCCAATCCATAAATACACTTCTATATATTTATTTGTAGCTGGACTAAAGTCCAGATTCTGCAAATTTCTATCTATATCTGGGAACTCTATTTTTTTCTTCAATTCAGTTTTATTGAGATATATTCACATACCCTACAATCATCCACAATGTACAATCAGTTGTTCAGAGTATCATCATATAATTGTGCATTCATCACCAAAATCAATTTTGAACATTTCTCAAAAAATCAATCAATAAATAAATAAAAATACAACTAAAGAACACCATAAAAATCCCATCCCCACCATGCCCCCTATTATTCATTTAATTTTTGTTCCCATTTTTCTACTCATCTGTCCATACACTGGATATAAGGAGTATGAACCACAAGGTTTTGACAATCACACAGTCACACCATATAACCTACATAGTTATATAATTGTCTTCAAGAATCAAGGATACTGGGTTGCAGTTCAACAGTTTCGGGTATTTCCTTCTAGCTATTCCAATACACTAAAAACTAAAAAGGGATCTCTATATATTGCATAAGAATCACCACCAGAATGCCCTCTTGACTCCATTTGAAAGCTCTCAGCCACTGAAACTTTATTTTATTTCATTTCTTTTCCCCTTTTGGTCAATGAGGCTTTCTCAATCCCACAATACCAGGTCCAGGCTCATCCCCAGGAGTCATGTCCTACATTGCCTGGGAGATTTCCACCCCTGGGAGTCAGTCATGTCCCATGTAGGGAGGAGGGCAGTGTATGGAAACCCCATTTTTGCTGTAATCTTCAAGGGCTTCTAAATTTTCTATGCTCTGACTAAAGATCAGGGATGATAACAGATAACAGAAATTTGTGGTCTAAGATGTCATTTGTCTTGTATCACTTACTTTAAAAGAGTACAGGAAAAGGAAGCTGTTCTTACCTTGCCCATCCATGAATTTCTCTACAAACTCTGGAAAACTTCCAGGATTTGGATGAATAGATACCATCAGAAAGAAGTAATAATAAGAAACAGCCACATCCTTGGCATTCCGGCAAACATAGATCATCTAATAGGACAAAATTATATATTAAATGACCTCATTTTTTTTTTCAAAAATAATCTCATCAAGCTTTAAAAGGAAAGCATTTGTGTTTTCAGCTATAAATTTGATATATATTCATTGTAGAAAATGTATAAAATATTTAGAATCTAAAGAATAAAACTCATCCAATATCCTGAAGTGACAGCTGGGTTTGAAATGTTGTCTGATGTTAGTTATCACTTTGTATTTTTATGCAATTTTCACATATAATAGCCCATATGAGTCTCCCAAATCCCTTTGATATAGATTGGACCAATTAAATTATAATCATCCTCAATCTATAAATAAAGAAACTAAACTGAGGCTGTAGAGAGTAAATCAATGACAGTGCATGATATGGTAAATCATTCAGTAAACAAGAAGTCCTCTGGTCTTTATTCTACATCACCATAATGTGTACTTCAAAAAAAATTTTTAAAAAGCCCATTGTTTCCTCATTTGTGATAGTGCAGAAAAGACATGTTTCTGTGGGTTTATTTAAATGTACATTTGCTTCAGTGAAAATATAATCTCTACTCTCACGTTGTCAAGTTTCCATTTTATATATACAGTGGAAACACAATTAACTAGAAATTGGGAAGAATTCTATGGTTTATTTGCTAGTTCATGGACTAAGAAGTTCTGTAATCTTTGCAAAACACTGATCATTTTGGACATGTTTTCTCTCCACTAAATGAGTTAGTTGGATTAAATTGCTACCTTCTCCTCTAGGTCTGCTATACAATGCTCCAGAAAAAGATCTTCAAAAGTTAACTCCTCTGCAATTGTGATCTTCCTCCTCTGCCTCCAGCACCTAAGAAATACCTTCTGGGAGGGCCACTCCAGACCTTGCACTGTTCATTGGATCTGATTAGGCTGGTTACCTTGCCTTACTCAAGTTTCTCCTTTTTCAAAAAGTTTTAAAGAAATCTTCTGGTTTACTCATAAAAAGTAAGACTCACATTTTTAAGAGTCTACTGTAAAACTCTCCAACTATTACAGAATAAAAATGAAACTTCTGGCCAAAAGACAATTTCTGGATATTGTGGGAAAATGACAGAGTAGGAAGATCCAGAGTACAGTCCCTCCCACCAGAACAACTATCATACAAACAGGAACTATCTAAATAAAAATTCCAGAATCTGGTAGAACACTGTGTAGCCATTCAAGGAAAAGCAGGAGGAAGAGGCTGGTAAATTACGGCAAATATCAGTATATAGATCACTTTAAGCAGCAGGTGCCGGCACCCATCCCCACTATCTCTGAGGCCACATTAGGGTCTGGTCCCTGGCAAAGATGGTGGGTGCAAGAAAGGGACATAAAAATCTACTTCTCCAAGATCCAGTATGGGCACAGGCCAACTGCTGAACATGGCTTTTGATTAGTGACTTCAGATCACTAGGAGCTCAACTCTGAGGGTGGCCATTATTCCATCCAACCTGGACAAAGGCAACAGAGGAGACTTAAAGATGCTATCCTTCCTTAGAATTTTGGGGGACAGCTGAAGGGCTGACTTTGCTGGGCAGGTCAAGAAAGTTTTGGGAGCCATGAAAGAAGCTCCTGACAGTGTTCTTAGCTGTCTCTTACCGTCTCTTCAGGACAGTTTGGAGCTGGTCTGTGTCCCCATTGAGGGTTCTGGGCCTGGTTCTGGCTGGGAAAGACTGACTTGGGAAACTCCTCCCCAGCATACCCCTCTCCAAGAATTTGCCCTTCAGGCAAAAGCAACTTGAGAAAACTAAAGAAGAGTAAGAAACAATTGGGAATGTAAGGAGGTCTGTCACCTGGGAAGTAGAGGAAGCATTCAAACTCCTGTAAACAAGGGAACTCCTATGCAACTAGCTAGCACAGGACTCAGGACAAGACAATCCTGAAAAATCCAAGAAAAAGCTCCTAGAGCTAATAAATTAATTCAGCAAAGTGTTAGGGTACAAAATCAACACCAAAAAAGCAATAGATTACACACAATCAATGAACAACCACTAGAAGAAATCAAGGGAAAAAATCCATTCACAATAACAACTAAAATATTCAACTTTCTAGTAATAAATCTAACCAAGGATGTAAAGGATCTGTACACAGAAAATACAAATCATTGCTGAAAGAAATCAAAGAAGACCTAAATAATTGGAAAGACATTCTGTGTTCATGGATTGAAAGAATATCATTAAGATGTCAATTCTACCCAAAGCAATGCACAAATTCAACACTATCCCAATAAAAATCCCAGCAACCTTCTTTACAGAAATGAAAAAGCCAATCATCAAATTTATATGGAAGGGTAAGGGGCCCCAAATAGCCAAAGACATCTTGAAAAAGAAGAAAAAAGTTGGAGGACACACACCTCCCAATCATAAAACCCATTACAAAGCCACAACAATTAAAACAGCATGGTCTTGTCACAAGGTCAGACATATAGACCAATGGAATTGAATTAATAGCTCAGAAATCAACCCTCATATTTGTGGACAACTAATTTTTGACAAGGGGGCAAAGATTAGTCAATCGATAAAGAATACTCTCTTTGATAAATGGAGCTAGGAAAATTGGATCTCCATTTGCACACAATGAAAGAGAATGCCTATCTCACACCATATACAAAAATTAACTCAAAATAGATCAAAGGCATAAATATGAGAGCCAGAACTATTAAATTCAGAAGAAAGCATATGGAAGCATCTTCAGATCTTCAGGACCTAGTTTAGGCAATGGTTCCTTAGACTTTAAACCCAAAGCACAAGAAACAAAAGAAAAAATAGACAAATGGGACATCATCAACATTAAAACAAACCTAAAGGACTTTATCATGAAAGTAAAATAACAATTCTCACAATGGGAGAAAATACTGGAAACCACATATCCAATAAAGGTTTAATATCCAGAATATGTCAAGAAATCCTTCAATTCAACAACAAAAACACAAACAGCCCAATTTAAAAATGGGCAGAAGAGTTGAATAGACATTTATCCAAAGAAGATATACAAATGGCCAAAGAGCATATGAAAAGATGCTCAACATCATTAGCCATAAGAGAAATGCAAATCAAAATCACAATTACGTACCATTTCAGACTCACAAGAATAGCCACTATTAAAAAAAAAGAAGTAAATTACAAGTGTTGGAAAGGACATGGAGAAATAGGAACAATCATTCATTGTTGGTGGAAATGCAAAATGGTGCAGCCACTGTGGAAAAGAGTTTGGCAGTTCTTCCAAAAATTAATTATAGAATTACCATATGACCCAGCAATCCCACTTCTAGGTACATACCCCAAAGAATTGAAAACAGGGACTTGAACAGATATTTGCACATCAATGTTCATAGTGGCATTAATCACAATTGCCAAAAGGTGGGAGCCACCGAAGTATCCATCAACTGATGAATGGATAACAATACGTGATGTATACATGCAATGGAATATTATTCAGGCATAAAAAGGAATGAAGTTCTGATGCATGCAAAAACATGGACAAACCTTAAGACATCATGTTGAGTGAAATAAGTCAGATAAAAAAGGGCAAATATTTTATGATCTCACTGATTTGAAACAATTAGAATAAGCAAACTCATAGACTCAGAATCTAGACTATAGATTACTGGGGGATGGGCTGGGGCCAAGGATTAGGAAGTTAAGGCTTAAAATGGACAGAGGTCCTATTTGGAAGGATGGGTATGTTTCGGTAATGTGTGGTGTGATGGTAGCCCAACAATGTTAACATAATTAATAGCACTAAAATATCTATCTGAATATGGTTAAAAGGAGAAATGTTAGGTTGTATGTATTGTACTAAAATGAAAACTAAAAAAAAAATCATGGAACTGCACAACATAGACAGTGAACCCTAAATCGTACCAGAGACTGTAGGTAATAATACAACTATAAAAATGTGCTTTCATCAATTGTAACAAATGTACCACACCAATGCAAGTTGTTTATACTAAAACACAATATGGGAATCCTGTATTTTATGTATGATTTTCCTGTAAACCCACAACTTCTCTAAAGAAAAGAACTTTCTTTTCTTAGCAAAGCTATCATTAGACATTGAACTTCTCCCTTATTATTTATACCAACTCTTCTAAATGCTTTTCATATATTAGCTTAATGGCACTCTTTGCCACTGTATCAATGAATTTGCATCAATATTTTTACATTGTGCCCATCTTCATACTATTCTCTTTCCCCTATGTTCTCTGCATCTAAAAATACTATTTACATTTTAAAGCCAGGCT
Source organism: Choloepus didactylus (assembly GCF_015220235.1). Lineage (NCBI taxonomy): Eukaryota > Metazoa > Chordata > Mammalia > Pilosa > Megalonychidae > Choloepus > Choloepus didactylus. The sequence continues at coordinate 74,224,703 of NC_051309.1, forward strand.
CCAGGTTCTTCCTCAGGCTGTTTAAAATTCTCCTAAAGGGAAAAAATAGTGATCATCTCTCTTTCCCCTAAGCTCTAATTGGTTTATCTTACCTCTCTTTTGACGGATCCTATTAAATGCTCCACACTTTTCACTGTGCATACTCTTTCTGTTCCTACCTTTAAGGGAAATCTAGCTCTTTCTTGAAGTTCTACTTTCCCTGCAGCTCTCTCAAGTCAAAGTTGCTAGTTTGCCCACAATTCATTTGGGATCATAATCCATTTAAGTATCTTACACTGGAAAGACACCTGTTCCTGTGATACTCAACTACTCCCACATCTCTCTCAATGTGCCATTCCCAGCCCAGTTGTCACACTTGTGCTTTAATAGGACTTGAATACCTGCCACAGTATTACTCTTCCTTACAAATCTTGCCATCATTTTATTTGTTTTCAGTATCTGCATGTATGATCCATCTGATTCTCCAGTTTCTTATACTCATTGATCATTACCTCTATTTCACTTCAGCCAACAATTTTCTATCTAGTTCCTGAAATGTACCATCATTCTAAAGTTTCATTTCCAAAAGCCTTATCCTGGAGCATGGCGCTTTCTTCCAAGAGAGTTGCTTCTCCCTCCTTCCCCTCAGTTACTCCCAATACACCTCTTCTACACTATACCAAGGCCTCAAATCCATTAGTCTAGATTCTTTCCCTTATCTATTAGCTTGCTCTTTTTGTTGTCACCTTTTCTTTATCTCATTCTTGTCTACCCTTCAAAACACACTTTTACCAGTATCCTCAATCCATCTGTCTTCTTGTCTTTCAGGGAATCATCTCGGCAATATTCCAAACATGAATCCATCCAACTATCTCCTACCCTTTGATGACCTTTCAGATGATATGCAATTTTTAAAAGACAGACCATTAAAAGACAAATAAATATATACTATCCATTTTCATTTGAGAAGGAAAGGGTTAAGATCAAGCCCACAATCAATCTTCTAAAGGAAAAAGTGACCTGGTCATATTCTTGATAAAAAGACAATGGCATACCTCCTGGCAGATACATAAGTGGCATTTACCAGTGAGAGAGTCCTTATGTATAGAATACTTTTTGCAGAATGTTTATAGCCTACCTAGAATTACTTATGGTAAAATAAAAGCTAGAATCTTTGCAATTTGGGTCCATGGATATTTAGAAAATATCAAATATGCCACGTAGTACTAGAGTGCAAAATGAGATGTGTGCCAGTTTGAATGTATTATGTCCCCCTAAATGCCATTATCTTTGATGCAATCCTGTGTGGGCAGACATATTAGTGTTGATTAGATTTTGGAATCCTTTGGGTGTTTCCATGGAGATGTAATTCAATCAACTGTGGACAAGACCTTTCGTTGGATAATTTCCATGGAGGTGTTGCCCTGCCCACTCAGGGTGGGTCTGAATTAAATTACTGAAGCACTATATAAGCTCAGACAGAAGGAGCCAGCTTGCTACAGCCAAGGGGGTCACTTTGCAGAATGCACAGAAGCTGAGAGAGTAGCTGCAGATGAGAGACAGTTTGAAGATGGCCATTGAAAGCTGACTCTTTCTCCAGAGAAGCTAAGAGAGGACAAACACCCCAAGAGCAACTGAGAGTGACATTTTTGAGGAACTGCAGCCTAGAGAGGAATGTCCTGGGAGAAAGCCATTTTGAAAACAGAACTTTGGAGCAGACACCAGCCACATGCCTTTCCAGCTAACAGAGGTTTTCTAGACACCATTGGCCATCCTCCAGTGAAGGTATCCAATAGTTGATGACCTACCTTGGACATTTTATGGCCTTAACACTGTAACTTTCTTACCAAATAAAGCCCCTTCATAAAAGCAGATCCATTTGTGGTGTTTTGTATCCCAGCAGCATCAGCAAACCAGAACAAGATGTTTCATAATAAATCTCCTTTTTGTGTTAGTGATGACTGTATGTAGTACTTTAAGATCTCATATATTTAATATATGTCACAGTGTGACCTAATGCAAGAAGAAAACTCTTGGGTACAACAACAACAACAAAAAGCAAAAATTATGTTGTTTATTGGTTTAACATGTCTACAAACCTCATTAGCATCAAAATAGAGTCCAAACTTAACTTGACTTCCAATGTCTCTTTTAATGAATCTTTAGCTATCTCCCTTCACTCATGCTATCAGTATATATAGTTAACATTCCAGCCAAACTTAACTAGTTTCATCTCCATCCTGGTGGTGCCTCTAGTGTTGGATAGACTAATGCCTATGCATCCTTCAAGTATCAGCCTAGATGTTACTTGCTTCTAAATGACTTCCCTGCCCCCTCTCCTTTTCTTGTAGAGCTCTGCTATTACTTGACCTGTGATGACTTCTTCACTGTCTGCTTACTTGTCCTTTCCTCCATGGTTTATGTGTCCATACAGACAAGGATTACATGTGAATTGTTAATTGTTATAGCCCTGGTATATGATATGCATTCAATAAATAATTATTTTATACATGAACAAAAATTATTATAGTTATGTATATCCATATCTTATCTTCTCTACTGTAGTATAAGCTACTTAAGTTAAAATCCTTATCTGGTTTATCCTTGCCTAGTTCCTTTGCATGCATCACAACATCAAACACAATATTTTGCAAAAAAGAGGGTATTCAATACAGTCAGTAATGATAACAAATGCAAAAGTAGCTACCATTGATTGGGTTGTTACAATATTGTAGGCATTATGTCAAGCATTATTTCATTTAATCCTTATAACAATGATATTATGAAGAAAATGTTATTATTATCCATTCTTTACAGATGAGGAAACTGAGTCTTAGAAAGATTGACTGATTTCTTTAGAATCACCTCCGATAAGTGGTGACTGCATTTGGAAATGCAATCTAGTTTCTCTGGCAATAGTGATGATAATCCACATTTTTTAAATGCTTACAGATTTAAGGAAAGAATACCTAAACAAATATATATAAGAAGCAGTTAGAGTGATACATGACTCAACCATTTTAAAATTTCTTTTAGTTGAATGAAGTTCTAGGAATGCTTGACTCTAGTTACCTTGCAGTTCTTTTCCCAAAATGAGATAGGAAGATGTTCAGAGGACAGATGAGTCTTCAGTATTCTAGGGGATGACATCTCTTTTAATTGTTTTACTCCTGATTAAATAAAAATAAGTGTCAGACAACATCAAAACTATAAATATGTAATTCATATGTTTTTATAATTTAAATGAATTTATATACTTATTTTTAAAAAGGAAGTGACTTTTACATTGTGTTTATAATAACAATGGATACTTAATATGAAAAAAGTATAGATACAGGAAATTATAGGAAAAAAATGATATTAATTAACATTTCCCCACTGGAAAAAACCTTATTGACATTAAAATTTTATTAAACAATCTTTCATATATATGTTTATACCCAGACTCACAAATACAGGCACCATAATACAGATGGTATTTTTTATATATGTTTTTTCTTCAACATATTATACGCAAACTACCATGCCACAACACATAAAACATCCTACATTTTTAAAGATTTCATAATGTTATTGTACCACATTTAATGATTTTTAATTAATTAACTTATAGGTTATTTCCAAAGTTTCACAATTCAAAAATAACCTGTGATAAATATTTTTTCATCTATTCATAAAAATTTATGGCTATTTTCCCAGTGCCTAAAGGATTACTAGGTTTAGCTTATAGAAAGATAAATATGCACACATCACTTGGCTTCACTGATGATATAAAGGAACTGCCCTTATTCAAGCTACTACAAACATGTGTTACAGTATAAACCCTGTCAAAATTTAAATTTAAATTTGCATGCTTTTCTATGTAGAAGACATAATTCTAATTGCCATCCTTTCTGAAAATTTATTTGTTACATTCTCTATATCCACCTGTGCCAGTTTGAATGTATTATGTCCCCCTAAACGCCACTATCTTTGATGTAATCTTGTGTGGCAGACATATTAGTGTTGATCAGATTTTGGAATCCTTTGGGTGTTTCCTTGGAGATGTGATTCAATCAACTGTGGACAAGACCTTTAGTTGGATAATTTCCATGGAGGTGTTGACCCACCCATTCAGGGTGGGTCTGAATTAAATTACTGGAGTACCATATAAGCTCAGACAGAAGGAGCTAGTTTGCTACGCCAAGAGGGACACTTTGAAGAGTGCACAGGAACTGAGAGAGGAGCTTCAGCTTGCACAGACATTTTGGAGACAGCCTTTGAAAGCAGACTCTTGCTCCAGAGAAGCTAAGAGAAGCCAAATGCCCCAAGAGCAACTGACAGTGACATTTTTGAGGAGCTGAAGCCTAGAGAGGAACATCCTGGGAGAAAGCCATTTTGAAACCAGAACTTCAGAGCAGACACCAGCCATGTGCCTTCCCAGCTAACACAGGTTTTCCAGACACCATTGGCCATCCTTCAGTGAAGGTACTCAATTGTTGATGTGTTACTTTGGACACTTTATGGCCTTAAGACTGTAACTGTGTAACCAAATAGACCCCCTTTTATAAAAGCCAATCCATTTCTGGTGTTTTGCATTCTGGCAGCATTAGCAAGCTAGAATACCATCCCTTAAAATGCATGCATATAGCTTTTGAAATCAACTTGAGAATATCTGACTGGCAAATATGACAGCACGCAATGCTCCAGGGTGCCATATCCCCACAAAATCTTTGAACAACCAGCAAAACTGGCAAAGAATTCTTTCTGAAAACTCCAGAACAGTTTAAGTTTGCAGTAACTGGGAAAGAGCTAAATCAAGAAAACACTGCTTTAAAAATGGTCACAGAAGCTCCTGGTGCCCTTGTTGACGACTCTTCCAACCCAACAAGGAGCCTGCTGCATTCCAGGGGAGAAGAGTAATCCCTATGTGCATGCTGGGGTATAGTAGTTCCAATTTTTTTGGTGGTAGCCAGAAAGACTGAAACAGGAAGCATGTCTCTGTCTCACCCTCCCAGAACTTTCCCTACAAGCAGAAGCAGCTTGCACACAGCTAAAGTAATTTAAGAAACAATTAAATCAAAGAGCCCTGGAGCAAAAGATCACCTGATTTAAGAAATACAAGAGAGTATCCAGGAAGTGGGGTAAGTCTATTTCACAGGGAGTAAAGGGAATATTGGAATTCCTAATTTTTAGGGTAATTCCTAAGAGTGAGCACAGCCCATGACAAGATGCAGGCTCAGAGAAGATAGAAATGACTATGAACTTCACCTGTGCCTTGGGATGATCTTCTTGACAGGAGAGCTAAACTCTTAAGGTGAACACCAGCCAATGCAGAGCCAACTTGCAAAGACTGTGAATAGTGTTTTTTACATTGATTTGTTTCTTTTTGTTACTTCTTAGCATTCAAGGAAATCTCTGTCATATCAATAGATGGATACAATCTTAAGGAATGTATAGCTGAGGGACAAAATACCCGAGTTAACACTTTAAAATATTAAAGAAGATAATCCACAAAATGGGAGAAAATTTTGGAAACCACATATCTGATAAGGGTTTAATGTCCAAAATTTATAAAGAAATCCTAGAAAATCAACAAAAAAACAAACAACCTAATTTAAAAATGGGCAAAAAGACTTGAATAGACATTTGTCCAAAGAAGATATGCAAATGGCCAAAAAGTATATGAAAAGATGGTCGACATCACTAGCCATTAGGAAAATGCAACTCAAAACCACAATGAGATAAAATTTCACACCCAACAGAAGGGCTAACATTTAAGAAACAAAAGAAAACAGAAAATAACAAGCATTAAGAGGATTTGGAGGAAGAGGGATACTCCTTCATTATTGGTAGGAATGTAAAATGGTGCATCCCCTTTGGAAAACAGTTTGGTGGTTCCTCAAAATTAAGCATTGAATTGCCGTATGACCTGGCAATGCCACTTTTAGGTATATAACCCAAAGAATATAAAGCAGGGACTCAAAAACATACATACACACAATCTTCATAACAATACTATGCTCAGTTGTCAGAAGATGGAAGCTAGCCAAGCGTCCTTCAGCAGACAAATGGATAAACAAAATGTGGAATATACATACAATGAAATATTATTCAGCCATAAAAAGGAATGAAGTACTGATACATGTGACAACATGGATGAACATTGGAGACATCTTGTTTAATGACATAAGCCAGACACAAAAAGACAAATGTTGTAAGATATCACTGATAAGAAAATTACTAGACTAAGCAAATTCATAAAGTCAGAAACTAGAATACAGGTTGCTGGTGTCTGAGTGGGGGTAGGGAATAAGAAGTTATGCTTAATTTGTACAGAGCATCTGTTTAAAGTGATGGAAAAATTTTGGCAATTGATGGTGGATGATTGCAAAACATAATGAATGTAATCAACACCACTGAAGTATATATTGAAGCTTTCTAAAAGGGGAAAGCTTAGTTTGTGTATGTTACTACAATAAAAATTTAAAAACAAACCAACATAAGACTGTACAAGAAAGTGAACCTTAACATAAACTATAGACTATAATTCATAGTATAATTTTAGTAATATTATTTCAATTGTAACAAATTTATCATACTAATGTGAAGTGTTAATAATAGAGAAAATTGCCTGTGTTTGTGTGTGTGGTGGTGGTAGAAAGGGAACTCCATATTTTCTTCATGGTTCTTCCGTAAACCTACAAATTTGCTGATAAATGTTTTAAAAAGTCAACTTGAACATTACCATTCATTGGGCCTTCTGATCTGCTTTCCAGGTAAGGTATTCGATTAAAAATAGCATCTTTGCACTTCTCCACATCACCCTCTTTATAGATCATGTCTATAATTTCACTAACCCAGGTTGTGCCTGTAAAAATGAAGCAGACCTAACATGACTCTCCCACCAACCATGCAAGATTACTAAGGGAGTGCTGGGATTATAGATAGATAAAGCAATAAGGTACAAATGGAATGTTATTTGTAGGTAAAGACACAATGTTATTTGAAAGTGTTGGAAAAGTCACAAAACTCAATAAACATTTTCTCTAATATTTACTCTTATAGGACTTAAAAAACAGTCTCAATATATAAGTATAAATATTGCATTAATACACAGTTTGGGGAGGAATACAAATTTTTCCATGGTGAGTTATGACTTATTTTAAGCCTATTGGCAATTTTGGACTTCAATTTTTACATTTAAAGATAAGGAGACTTGAATAAACAGATGATGCACTGAAGCATGCTTTCAACTCAAACTTTACTGAGAGACTGTTACAGCTCTGGTTGCATCCTGGTTCAGAGGAAATAAAAAATAATTCAATATCTTCTGTCATAAGGGGATAAAAGGGCCTTTGAAGAGTTCTATACAATATTCAATGATTTCAACACTTCTTTTTTCTTCAGATGTTATAATATAGGTGGACACAGGGATTTCAAGGACTATGAAAGAGGAACATATAACTCATTCTATTGCTACTGCTCCTGCTGCTCTGACTCTTTGGCAAGAAAATGCCTCCAAGGCAGCCTGATAACTGAGGTGAACCTTAACAAATTACTGTCATAAATTCACCAGTTACATGAGATAGGAAGGGTGCCACCAGGTAGAAGAATTCTTCCTTTCTTTTCTTTTCTTCTCTTCTTGCTTTCTTCCTTCCTTCCTTCCTTTCTTTCTTTCTTTCTCAAAGCCAGGATACTTAAGAATTGTATAGTGGTGAGAAAAATAATTGGAAATAAATCATATAAAGCCTCAAACAAAGAGTCTGCCTTAAGAGATGTGTGGGAATGAAGCCACAGAGGCAAACAGATATCAAGCCTTGTGGTTCATGCTAATGAATTTTAAAAGTTATGGAAAAGAATTGACATAGGTTAACCAAGAGAGCAAGATGATCAGAGCTGAGTTTTTGAAGAATTCTTCTAGTGGAGAATAAATATGGCAAAGGAGCAAGGGACCAATGAAAGGGAAGCCAAGACCCTTTAAGAGGCTGACTGTAAGAGGTATCTACAAGACTGAATGGGCAAAATATTTTGATTCACTGGATTTCAGAGATGAAAAATCAAGAGGAATTGAATCTGGAATGACTCCAGCTTTCCTGTTGAGATTACTGGTATAGTGCTGTAATTGGTACAAACAGGAAAGAGAAGTGGAATATTTGAGTTTTAGAGTCAGCCAAAGAAAATTGTTTAGTGTTTGATATATTTATTTTTAAATGCTCAATGGAAGCAAATAGAGAAGTCTGGATTGGACCTTTCTAATTTTTAAATGTTTGTGATTGTATGACTCCAGAATTATGATTGAAAGCTGAAATAATCATAGGGGAAAAAAAAAGGTGTTCCTTAACAATGGAGTTTTGTGGCTAGATTTAAAGAGGAGCAGATTAGCTAAAAGAGTTTTTTAAAATAATTGGTGAAAACTATTTATATTTTGTATATGCAAAGATGACATTAGAGGATTCTGGGAAGATGGCTGCATAGAAAGAAGTGGAAGACTTAGTCTCCCCCAGAACAATTCATAAATGAACAAAAAACCAGTGAATAACCTGGAATAACAGCAGGGAGACAAACGTGACTGTACACTCAACATCCACTGACATGAATTGGGAGGAATGCTCGAGATCACAGCATAAAATCTGTAAGTAATACTGCGGACCTGTGCTGAGAGCCGAGAACCTAGAGCCGAGAGTCCCTCCCTCACAGAAGCTGCGCCGTGCACTCTCTCAGCCCAGCTCCAAGTGAGGTTTTAATATTAACTGCTCAATACAGACAGCGAATCCTCAACATGCAGACAGAGGCTTTTGGTGACAACTGAGCTTGGGAGAAACGGGGGACATGTCTGTCTCAGGATAGGGAGCCCAGAGAATCGGGTGCTATCTCTGGCTGATGGGTGAACCTGGGAGTTTTTCTGTCCCTCACTCTCTCTCTGTGGAGAAAACTTCAGCTGTTCTCAGCCCACAAGGCACTGCAGTAAAGACAGCCTCAGACATTCTGCATTCTGAAATGAGCTGAGAGCCCCACGGCCCAGCCCAGCGGCCCAGGGCTTCCCTTGAGGGACGGCACACACTGATGACATAGCACAGCATTCCCTCGGCTGAGGGAGGATCGCGGCTGGGAGGGGGGAACTGCTCAGAGAACCAAGGGGCGCTATGCCAAGTCCAGTGGTTTGTGGGACAGCAAGAGAGAGAGGGCCTGGGGCTGAACTGAAATGAAGGCTTAGACTCTTGCGGCAGCCTTGAATCTCCTGGAACCTGGGAGATTTGAACAGTAGAACTGCCCTTCCTCCCTGGCCACCTGTACACACGCCCCACATTCAGGGCGGACGGCTCCAGAAACACACCCAAACGGAGTTCTCCAACTGAACCCACAAGAATCATTTCCCCACACTCCATGGAAAAAAGGTTGAGAACTGACTTGAGGGATATAGGTGACTCACAGATGCCATCTACTGGTTAGTTAAAGAAAGTGTACGTCACCAAACAGTCTCTGAAAAATTAGATCGATATCCTTTTTTTTTGATACAACTTGAAAGAAACCTATCAAGCAAAACAAATGCCAAGAGGCCAAAAACAACAGAAAATCTTAATGCATATGATAAAAACAGACAATATGGAGAATCCAGCTCCAAACACACAAATCAAGATTTCAGAAGAAACATTATACCTCACACAATTAATCAAAGAACTACAATCGAAGAACAAAAACATGGCAAAGGATTTAAAGGACATCAAGAGGACATGGCCCAGGTTATAAGTGCCATAAAGGAGACCCTAGAAGAGCATAAAGAAGACATTGCAAGAGTAAATAAAAAATATAGAAGATCTTATGGAAATAAAAGAAACTGTTGGCCAAATTAAAAAGACTCTGGATATTCACAATACAAGACTAGAGGAAGCTGAACAACATCTCAGTGTCCTAGAAATCCACAGAACAGAAAATGAAAGAACAAAAGAAAGAATGGAGAAAAAAATCAAAAAAATCAAAATGGATCTCAGGGATACGATAGATAAAATAAAACATCCAAACTTAAGACTCATTGGTGTCCCAGAAGGGGAAGAGAAGGGCAAAGGTCTAGAAAGAGTATTCAAAGAAATTGTTGGGGAAAACTTCCCAAACCTTCTACACAATATAAACACACAAAGCATAAATGCCCAGCGAACTCCAAATAGAATAAATCCAAATAAACCCACCCCAAGACATATTCTGTTCAGACTGTCAAATACTGAAGAGAAGGAGCAAGTTGTGAAAGCAGCAAGAGAAAAGCAATTCACCACATACAAAGGGAACAACATAAGACTAAGTAGTGACTACTCAGCAGCCACTATGGAGGCGAGAAGGCAGTGGCATGACATATTTAAAATTCTGAGAGAGAAAAATTTCCAGCCAAGAATACTTTATCCAGCAAAACTCTCCTTCAAATTTGAGGGAGAGCTTAAATTTTTCACAGACAAACAAATGCTGAGAGACTTTGCCAATAAAAGACCTGCCCTACTTCAGATTCTAAAGGAAGCCCTACCAACAGAAAGACAAAGAAAGGAGAAAGAGATATAGAGAATTTTAACAGACATATATAGTACCTTACATCCCAAATCACCAGGACACTCATTTTTCTCTAGTGATCACAGATCTTTGTTCAGAAAGGACCATAAGCTGGGACATAAAACAAGCCTCAAGAAATTAAAAAAAAAAAAATTGAATATACTCAAAGAACATTCTCCAAACACAATGGAATACAAATAGAAGTCAATAATTTTTGAACTATAACTCCACTATTTACTTCCTACATGATAAAAAATACACAAACTCTAAGGACAAATCAGTGGTTTTGAATTCAATGTAAAATATGTAATTTTAGACAACTATATAAAGGTGGGGGAATGAAGGAGTATAGGAACATAGTTTATGTGCCCTATTGAAGTGAAGGTGGTATCAAAGAAAAACAAGATTGATATGGATTTAAGAGGTTAATTTTAAGCCCCATAGTAAACACAAAGAAATTATCAGAGAATATAACCATAGAGATGAAAAGTAGAGTTTGGGTTAAGAGAAATGGGGGAAGGGGCAATGGGGAGTTAAGAAAGGAATTTTGTACGGTTGCTGTTTGAGGTGAAGGGAAATTTCTAGTAATGGATGGTGGGAAAAAGCATAACATCATTCTAAATGTGATTAATCCCACTAATGGAAGGCTAGGGAGGGGGTGGAATGGGAAGATTTAGGCTGTATATATGTTTCCACAATTGAAAAAAGAAAAAAATAAAAAGACAGTCTAACTAGACGACAATTGAATGCTAAGGATGAACTTGGATGGGATTAGAGGGTGGAGGACAGGTGGCTCGAAGGGACACAGTTGAGACAAGGAAAAGGAAATATAGAATGTAAGCATTGTATCATTGTTGAATCTCTTATACTTCTTAGCTGCACTTAATGGAATTACATAAAAGAATGTTCTTGTTCATGGGAAGTACATACGTGAATTATAGTGTATGTTCAAGGATGTGTGCAGCTAACTCTCATATGTTCAGAAGACAGAGCAATAGATGATGGATGATAGATAGGGAGGGAAAGAAATAGTGATGTGAGAGCATGTTAAAGTTGGTGGATTGAGCTATTGGGGGAGGGGGGTCAGGGTATGATGGAATTCTGTGTATGGGGCTAGTATTGTTTTTGCAACTATTCATGTAACTTTGAATTTATTTCAAAATTAAAAAAAAGATGACATTAATGACATAAGGTAAATAAAGTTTGCAGTTTGAATGTTGTTTTACATTTTAGTTATGGTTCTGTATTCATCTATCAATATTACATAGTTTCTATTGTGGCCCACAATATCAATTTGTCAAGGTACTGTTCTGGATATAGGTACAGATTGTGGTCACAGAATAGACCCATAATATGATGCTTTTCTATGTATATATCAAAACTACTACATCTGACCTTATTTAATATGTGGAATTAGTTGGCGTGTGTAAGAAATGAAATGCTTATATTTATTATTCAAGACAGGTTTATCATTTCTAGATGAAAAAAGAACAACCCCAATATATCCAGGAGACTTACCCGATCTGGGATAGGTGGCAATGACAAGATCATCTGGTCTGGCCTGGAATGCTTCCACATCATCCCAATATTTGGCAAATTCTTTATACATTATCATGCCATGGACTATACTAAAGTTTTCAGAATAGTCATAACTGGAAGAATCCATCACAGATTGGAGCACTGAAAGAAAAAAGGTAAGTTTACCATGTTGCATGTACTGTAAAACATTTTAACATCAATACTAATTATGTGTATTAAGGTCTTCCTAGGTATCTAACACTTCCAGTTACTGAGCATAGTGGGTAAAGGCACTTGGTATTTGGAAAATCAGAGTGTTCTGGTTGACCAAGAGGGCTACATAAAGTGCTCTAGGGTGCATTTTCCCACTTAGAATCTTTCAACTACGAGCAAAAACTGGAAAATCTATCTTATCCGAAGTCAAGAAAAGAGTTAAAGGATTGCACTAACTGTGTAAAAGCCAAATCAAAAAAGTTCTCACAGTGCCCTTGTTAGCCCCTTCTCCACCCCTTCCCCAGTGTGGTGTAAAGCCAGGCTGTACTCCCATTATGTGACCCTGACCTTGGTCCAGAGGGAGCAGAGTAATCCTTATGCACATAATGGGACACCAGTATTTAGGTGCCAATCAATTGGGTGGCAGCCAGAAAGACTGAATCAGGAAACTTGTCACTGGCTTATCTTTCCAGAATTTGCCTGCAGGCAGAAGCAGCTTGCAGATAGCTAAAGCAGTTTAAGAAACAATAAAGTAAAATTGCCCAGGGGCAAAGGATTACCTACTTTAAGACATACAACAAAGCACCAGGGAAGGGGAGGAAACTATTTCATAGGGAATAGAGAAGGCATCAAAATTTCTGCAAAGAATGGAATTCCTAAGGCCAGGAGTCTGCACAAGTCCAGGGCTCAGAAAAAACAGAGGACACTATACTTCACTTTCATCTCTAGTTGATCTTCTCTGTAGAGGCTAAACTATAAAAGAGAGCACTAGCCAATACAGAACCAATTTGCAAAGACTGGAAGGTTTTTTTTGCTTTGGTTTGTTTGTTTTTGTTAGCTTCTGGCACTAAAGAAAATCTTTGTCATATCACTAGATGAATGCAAACAGACAGAATTAGTGAGCCTGAAAACAAGAAAATGGAAATGATTCTTCAGACTGAGGAACCAAAAGAAAAAAGAATGAAAAAAGTGAACAGAGCCTAAGAGATCTGTGGGACACCATCAAGCTTATTGATATGTGCATCATGGGAATCTAAGAAGGAATAGAAAGAAAGAAAAGAAAAGAAGGAACATTTAAAGAAATAATGGTAGAAAATATTCAAAATATAACTAAAGATGTAAATATACACAGTCAAAAAGACCAACAAACTCAACAGGATGAACTTAAAGACAACCACACCCAAACATATAGTTTGACTAAACTATTGGAATGCCAAGGACAAGGAGAGAGTTCTGAAAACTGCAAGAGAAAAGCAACGTGTTATGAACAAGGGAATCCCAATAAAATTAAGTGCTGATTTCTCATCAGAAACCATGGGGCAAGAAGGCAGTGGGATGAAATATTTAAAATGCTAAAAGAAAATAATTGCCGATAAAGACTTTTATATCTAGCCATACTGTCTTTCAAAAATGAAGGAGAGACTAAGACATTCCAAAATAAACAAAAGCTGAGGGAGTTTGTCACCATAAGAGACCTGTCCTACAAGTAACACTAATGGGAGTTCTTTAGACTGGATGGAAAGTATACTGGGCAGAGGATTGAAGTGCCCTAAAGAAATAAAGACTTCTAGTAGAGGTAATCATTTGGGTAATTATAAAGGCCTATGTTATTGTAACATAAGTTTTGGTATGTAATTTCACATCTTGCTTCTTACAGGTACTAAAATGCAAATGCACAAAAAGTAGTGATTAATCTGTGATATGGGAAATACAATGTACAAACATATAATTTGTAACAAATACAACAAAATGGTGGGGAACAGAAAGGCATAGAACAGTGTATGTGTATGTATTGAAGGTAAATTGGTATGATATCAAATATGATTGTTATAGATTTAGGCTGCTAATGTTTAATTGGTACGGAATTTCTGTTTGGTATTATAGAAAAGCTTTGCTAATAGATGTTGGTGATGGCAGCCCAACTTTGTCAATGTAATTAACACCACCAAATTATATATTTGAATGCGTCTCAAAGAGGAAATTTTGGTTTGTACATATGTTACTAGAATAAAAATTTAAAAACAACAACATTAGGACTGTACAACACAGGGACCTCTAATGTAAACTATGGGCTATAGTTAATACTACAATTATAAAATTTTTTCATCAATTGTAACAAAGTTACCACACTAATGCAAAGTGCTATTAATGGGGGGGGCAGGGAAGGTATATGGGCACTCTGTGTTTTCTGCATGATTGTTTTGTAAATGTATAATTCCCTTAATAAGAAAAAATTAATAAAATGAAAAAGGTTTAAGAGTGTTCTTAGATCCAGAAGCTCCACTTCTAGGAAGCTCTCTTTGAAAAATAATCAGAGCTGTGCAAATATATGTGTTAGTGATATTCATCACAGGATTCCTTATTATACCAAAACATTATAAACAGCAAAAACATGGAAAAATAGGGAAGATGTTGTGATGCTTCTGTTATGTACCATGATACTGAGAAGGAGTATTCATTGCCAAAGAAACAACACATTGTTAATTGAATAAAGTGTGCTTCAAGATGGTATGTGTAGTATAATTCTAGAGTATATAAATGTATTTTATGTAAAAATATATATGTCTCAGAAAAAAATGAGATAATATATTTGTCCTTTTTTTAAATACACGGCATGAGTTACAAACTCTGATTTATGTAGATTTCAATGAAGTTGTGAATCTAAGAGATAATTTTTCTTATACCAAGCCAGATGTACAAGGACAGATATTCACTGGGGAAAAAAATATGATCTTAAGCCTATAGATAAATCTGTCCTGCAAGTATGTAGTAGAAAGTAATATAAAATCAATTTAATTATTTTTCCCTTTATAAAAAGGAATTCACAGAAACATGGAATGATTCTGAGTAAAGATCTAAGTGTTAACATATCTATAAATGTTGAAGAAAAAAATGAATTGGCAGTTTAACTGCACATATCCTCCCTGAACCATTCTATAAATAATAGCTAATTCTTTGTCTTTGCTTCAACTAGTACAATTTTTGACAATTATTATCCAGATAAAATTCTCTTTTTGCCCATATGTATGTGTGTGTGTATATATATATGCATCTATACATTACCTTGAATTGTATGAATTTTGCTGATATTCATATATATGATTCACAAAATATCAATTTGTTATGATTTAATATAATATAAATTTCCTAATTATTTTCTGTTACCCATATTTCTACCACTATCACTTATAGTCTGCATTCTTCTGCACTCATGCCCTGAATTTACATAAACCACCCCTTTTCCTTGTGCATTCTTTTTATTAACATTTCCAGTATGTGCAAACAGAACTCTTATTCACAAGCTTGCTTTGAAAGCATGTCAGTGGAAAAATCATGACGACTTTCATGATGCTAATGAAGAGCCTGTGTTGGGTAAAGTGTCTGAGAGCAGAGTCTATCTTTTTGTACATTGTTCTATCCCAAACCCCAGCACTGTGTTTTTCCCAAAGTCGATGCTCAGAAATAGCTGCTAAATTTAATTGTTAGATCAAGTCTCTCTGGGCTTTCTAGCTTCTACTATGGATTCTTATATTATGGTAAAACAAAATTAAAAGGCAATGCCCTGTTGGTTACCTACCTGTCAAAGATTTGCCAAGAACTTTGGACTTCCCTTGTATTTATCTGGACTCGATTGCTTAAAGATCACAATAAAATTGGCAAAGCTCCTAATACTAAGACATGGCTTCTGCTATGTTTTACAGGAGCGAACACCAGACTAGAAAGCAGTCTCATCTCTACCTATTCCTACTCATCTTGTTTTATGCCCTCATCAGGAAAATGGAGAACATGTCAAGTGTATAGGACTTACAAGGTAGCTATAATACTGTAGTTTCATGTTAAAGCAACAAACAGTAAAGTGCTATAAAATGTAATATATTCTTCTTAGTGATATATAAATGATTTTTAAAAAGGTTTAATTTCATTACATTATTAACCAAAAATATTATTAAAGAATTTATTTTCTCTATATTTTATCAGCTTTATGATATATAATTCACATTCTATATTTTCTATATTTAAAATCTAAAGAGTAATACCAATAATAATAAAAATACAACCTGGCCAGATGATCTTGTGAAAGAATCAGAATGATCAAGTTTAGTTCTCTTCAAATCTCCACACAGGTCTTAGGCTACTGAAAAAGATAAGAACGACTTATGCATTTGTAATGTTTTCGTTGTGTTTTTATTCTGAATGCCATAAAAGGAGGTGGAGATTAGTTTGTGGGACTGGGCTCTATGAAGGCTATGATGCAATGGAGTAACAGATACGAATTGAAACATGCAAATTCAGCTAGTCACACAGAGTCATGCTTATTCATACAGAGATACGGAAAGCCTCTGCTATTATTTTTCATTCTTTGGCTCATAGTCAAATTCCTAAATTTGCCAAAGTCATCAGGGGGTTAGGGAGAAGAAGGGTGAAGAAGTGAAGAGAAAGGGGAGGGAGAAGGGGCCTGGAGCAAAACTCGAAAGAGATTGGTAAAGGAGGATCCATAACTCACTTGCTGATGAATTATGGCATAGACGGGGTTGGCCTCCAAAATAATAAACTTGCTAGAGGAGTGAGAGGAAAGAAGGAAGTGAAAGGGTGTGGCAAGGACCCCAGATCTAGAGATGTAACTCATTTTACTGAGAACTGCCAAAGAAGACTTTGTAGGACTTGGTTATGTCCTGACAAGTCAATTGGGAACAATTTCTATCTAAAATATTTGCCTTTTAATTCTTTCACAGCCTTGAAAAGCAAAAAGCTGAGAACAGCTAAAGAAAGAATACGAACATCACTCATCTTTGGGTTGTTTCACTTCTTTCTGCTCCTATTTATGTGCTTAATGGCGTAATGTAAATTTTCAGACACTGTTGGTATTTAAACAAGGGAATGAGAAAAATAAAAGCCAAAGTTTTGTGGAACCCATAAACCCTCCACTTCTTTCTTCTTCATGTGTA
Organism: Choloepus didactylus; assembly: GCF_015220235.1. NCBI lineage: Eukaryota > Metazoa > Chordata > Mammalia > Pilosa > Megalonychidae > Choloepus > Choloepus didactylus. Next base: position 74,241,874 of record NC_051309.1, read on the forward strand.
GGCACATGCTCTGTTTTCAGCTGAGAAAATTCCCTTTGGCTTGCACCCCTCTATCCCCAACAATACCTCCAACCCAGCATAGTCAGGTTACTAGTTCTCACTTGTCTCTGAATTTTAATTAGATAGAACTTCCTTTGAGAAGCTGTCCCTGATTCTTGCAAGATCATGTTAGGTGTCTTTCTCAGTGCTCCCATCAAACAGTTAATACACTATGCTATAATTATAAGTTTATTTGTTCTAGACTGTGGCTTGAAGACAGGATATTTCTCCGTGATTAGTACACTGCTGGGCATCTGGTAGGCTAGGCGTTGAATATATATTTACTGAAGGAAAGCAGCTGATTTGACAAGAAAGATACGAAGTTAGGAGAATAATTGTTGTTACTTATAGAAGGCAACAATATCCAGCCATACCCAAAGTACAAGGAAGAGTTAAGTAGTTTCTGAGATGTGGAGCTTTTCATGATAGAAAATCAAAATAAAGCAGGAATAACCAGGGGCTCAAATTTAGGTTTGGATATTATTTGATTTTATGCAGTCTGTCAATTCACTTGAGTTAAAATAAAATGTGTGTTTAAAACATCTTTTATTAAATGTACAAACTTAATATGGACCATAATTTTTAACCCTGTGGCATAGTGTCATTATTTTAAAAACCTATTATTATTATTTTTCATGATAGGGATTTGTGAGACTTCATTTATTATTCAGCAAAAAGAATCTTTCAACCAAAAAGATGCGCACAAGCTAATGTGAGTGGGTTTAATCGTTGTGCAGTCTTGCTATCTTTCACATACAAGCAATTTCAAGAGGAATGTTATTAATGTTTCTAAATTATGTGATTCTGGCAAGTACAGAAGTTCAAAACATAGTTAGCCTTGGAAAATCTTCCAAATAATGAGGATTCACTTTGCTGATAAACATCAAACAGTAGATAAAACAGCTACCCCCACGTCATCCTTCCTGATGAGCTATTGGTCCACAGGGAAAAAACAAAATGTTTGAGTCAAAGGTTTAACCTCCCCCCCCCCTACTTAATCCAGACCAAAAAAAAAAAAAAAAAAAAAAAATCCCAGATAAGCACCTGGTCTTTTAAACCTTGATCTTAACTTTTCAGAATTGAACAGATCAGCTGTTAGACTGCAATCATACCCCAAAACAATTAAAACATTTTCAGTGAGCATCTTCTTTTTTTATGCATCATACACTTGCTTCCTTTGACTCTAGTTCTGGGATCTTAGTGTCTGTACTACAAATGACAAGATTTCACTATTGATAAGGGAATAATAAATGACAGTGTGATTAAGCATATTTAAAAGACTAATTTTTACAAGAGTTTAGAGAAACATCAGTTTAGAGAAACACTGAGCAGTTAGTACAAAGAGTTTCCATATGTCCCCCCCACACACACTCATGCACACACAGTTTCCCCTTTAATATCTTGCATTAGTGTGGTACATTTGTTACAAATGAAGAACCAATATCAACACATTATTATTAGCTAAGATTCATAGTTACAGAACTTTCACTATTTGTGTTGTGCAGTTCTATGTGATTTGACAAATGCATAATAACATGTATCCACCATTAAGGTGTCATATAGTTTTCTTTTTTCTAAAACAATGCTGTGATCCACCTATTCATTCCTGCTATCCTTTACCCTTAAAGCTCCAGCAGCCAATGGCTCTGTAGTTTTGCCTTTTCTAAAATGTCATATAGTTATGATAATACAGTATATAACCCTTTGAGACTGGCTTCTTTCACTTAACAATATGTTTTTAAGGTTCCCCCTTGTCTTTTAAGTCTTTTTGTGACTTGATAGGTCATTTCTTTTTATTGCTGAATAATATTACATTGCTCATTGCATAGATCAATGATATAAATCTAGCAAAATATGTACAAGATCTACATGAGGAAACTAAATTTCATGGTTTATTTATCCATTCACAAATTGAAGGACAACTTTTGGCAATTATGAATAAAGCTGCAATAAACATTCATGTACCATTGAACATAGTTTTAAGTCATCTGGGAGATAACTAGTAGCATGGTTGCTGGGAACTGTGGTAAGACTGTGTTTAGCTTTGTGAGAAATTGCCAAACTCTCTTCCAAACTGGCCATTCCATTTTTCAATCCCACCAGCAATGAATGAGTCCTAGTGTTCCTGTTGCTCTACATCCTCGGCAGCATTTGATATGGTCAGTTTTTTTGTTTCATTTTGGCCTTTGTAATATGTTTGTAGGTGATATCTCATTTTTGTTTTAATTTGCAGTTTCCTAATGACCTATGATGTGAAACATATTTCTCATATATTGTTTGCCAACTGTATGTCATGTTTGATGAGGTGTCTGTTAAGATCTTTTACCCGTTTTTAATTGGGTTGTTTGTTTTCTTATTGTTGAATTTTAAGAGTTCTTTGTATATTTTGGATACAAGTCCTTTATCAGATATGTATTTTGCCAATATTTTCTCCTACACTGTGGCTTGTCTTTTCATTCTCTAAACAGTGTCTATTGCAGAGTAGAAGTGTTTAATCTTAATGAAGTCTAACATCAATTTTTTATTTTCTTTCATGGATCGTGCTTTTATGGTGTTGTATCTAAGAACTCATCATCAAACCCAAGGTCATCTAGCTTTTCCCTTATTTTAATCCTTAGAAGTGTTATAGTTTTTTGCTCTACATTTAGGTTTATGATCCATTTTGAGTTAATTTTTGTGACAAGTATAAGCTCTGTATCTATATTTACTTTTTTGCATGTGGATATATAGTTGATCTAAGACCATTTGTGAAAAGACCATCCTTTCTCCGTTGAATTGCCTTTGTTCCTTTGCCAAAGAACAGTTAACTATATTTGTGTGGGTTTCTTCCTTGAATCTTTATTTTATTCCACTGAACTGTTTTTCTATTCTTGTGCACACACCACAGTGTTTTGATTATCACAGCTTTACAGTAAGTCTTGACATTAGACAGTGTCAATCCTCTGACTTTGTACTTCTTCAGTATTATATTGGCTATTCTGAGTCTCTTGCTTTCCAAAGTACACTTTAGAATCAATTTATCAATAACCACAAGTTAACTTGCTTATTTTGATTGGGATTGCATTGACTCTATAGAACAGATTAGGAAGAACTGACATCTTACCAACACGAAGTCTTCCTATCCATGAAAATGGATTATCTCTCTATTTATTTATTCTTTGATTTCTTTCAACAGAGGTTTGTAATTTTCCTCTTGTAGATATTGTACATATTTTGCTAGATTTATACCTAAGTATTTCATTTTTGGTGTTAATGTAAATGATACGGCAGGGAGCACTGAAAACAGTGCCTAGAGGGAAATTTATAGCATTAAATATATATATTAGAAAAGAAGAAAGATCTAAAATCAATAATCTAATCTTCTATCTTAGGAAACTAGACAAAGAAGAGTAGATAATTCTAAAGCAAGCAGAAGAAATGATATAATCAAACTTAGAGCATAAGTCAATGAAATTCAAAACAGAAAGACAATAGAGAAAATCAACAAAACCAAAAGCTGGTTCTTTGGAAAGGTCAACCAAATTGACAAACCTTTAACCAGGCTAACCAAGCAGAAAGAAGACACAAATTACCAAAAATGAAGGAGGAGCCATCATTACTGATCCCATGGACACTGAATGATAATGAAAGAATATTATAAAACTCTATACTCAAAAATTTGGTAACTTAGATGAAATGAGACAGCTTCTTGAAATACAAAATCTGCAAAACCTCACACATCTCTCCTTGCCCAAAGCATGAGGGAATTTTTCTCAAATCTTCCTTCCTAATGAGCCCACCTAAGACTGGGACAACAGGAGTTTTTAACTCCCCAGTGAGTTCACATTCATTCTCCAATAATTTGTCATTTGCCATTTAAATTCCCCTACCAATTATTGACTCTGGTAGTAAACTGTGATTTTTTTGTATTCAACTGTCTCTCCTGTTTGGGGGGTAGCAGTTTGCCCTATGACCTCAATTCTTTGATGTAACTAAGAAGAATCATTGATTTTCAGTTTGTTCAGCCTTTTCTTGTTGTGAGGATGGGAGAAATGACTTCTTAGCTCTTTGTATGTCAGAGCTGAAGCTAGAAGTCTGACTATGTTTTAATGTACCAGCCTTGCTTCATTTTTTAAAAATAATCTCAATAATGAAAAAAATAAAAAAAAAAAAAAACTAACTGTATACTCTTCTATCACTCATGAAAGTTCCTGAGTCTTATAAGAAAAGAGAGACATAACCATTAACTTTGTACTGGTGTTTATTTGAGCACATGGGTACTTTAAAATATCAGATACTTTGAATATCAGATATTTTTAAGTGATTTGCAAAGCTTGGAACTTTTGTTCATCATCCATCTTTGTAAAAATATCTTCTTGAATTCAAATTTTGACAATTTAAAATTAGAAAGTAGTTTATCTTCTCATTGTCATTCACATCAGATATATTTCTGCTGTGCAATTGTTAGAGTTAGCTTTAAAGTTCAAAATAATAGTTGATTGCTTATAAATTATACTTTAACTCCAAATTAGCCCTATCCAATCATTTTAACAACACTGAACATTTGAAAGTAATAAAGTACATGAAAAATAGACTATATTTAATATTCTCTTACCATATAGGTCATCACTTAAGTGGCGTAGTTTTTCTATATTTTTAAAAAAATTGACACTGATAGCTTTATAAATGCTTTTGAAAATCCTCACATTATGATCCTATATTGTGCATGTGTGTGGATTTATTTATTTTGTGGGGATTTTGTCTCTTGAACTCAAGAAAGTATCAGCTGGTGGGAAGAATATAAAACCATATTTTTCTCTGTTACATTTTTTATTCCCTTCTTCTTCAATGGGTCTGATCCTGAAAGATGGTACCAATATGTAGAGTCATTTTTTCTCATTTACCCCCTTCTGAACTTCCTCATTCCAACCTTTATTAAAACAAAAATTGACAGTAAGACAGTGTCGCTCCTGGTAACAATTTAGCCTGGGCTTATTACCTGGGCTCCTTCTTTATTCATGCACCTGTGACAAAAAGAACATGAAGAAGAAGAAGAAGAAAAAGGAGAAAGAGAAGGAGGATGAGAAGAAGGTGAAGAAGAAGGAGAAAGAGAAGGAGAAGAAGGATGAGGAGAAGGAGGATGAGGAGGAAGTATTTAGTATTTACAGAATACTTACTATAATTACTATGTACCACATACTTACTAAGTACCACATAGTTCATACATAATTATCCATTATATTCATATTCACCATATGAAGTTATGTCCTAGAAGACTTGGTTAGCAGGTGGAAAGATAAACATATGATATTGGAATCCATATACAAGAAGAAGCTTTGTTGTAAGGAGAGAATGGTGAGGAGTTTGACTAATGATAAACCCTTTCTAGAATGTATATTCTTCATCTTTAAAATGAAAGCATTAGATTTCCTTATCAACAAAATTACAAAATCAATCCCACAGAAGATAGGCAGAAAATGGCAGGACAATGGAATTGAAGGAACATAATAGTTGGTCATAGGCAGATGAGTGTGAGGAATCAGGAATTGAAGCAAGAAGGAATTTTAGGTACTCTGAGTCAAGCAGCAGAGTGACAGTGGGCAGACAGAAAGGTCAGACATGGCTAAGCAGATTGTAGGGGTTGTTACAATCCTGAAGTTTAGGCACAGGACTAGTTCCCAGACAGACAGGAAAAAGAAAAAGAAAAAGCAACTCTGAGTTCCTGTATGAAAGGAAATAAGATGCTGAGATGCAGATTCAGGTATGAGAATAAAAAAGAGAGACCTAAGGTACACAGCAGGTTCTTGGTCATAAGAAAAAAAGTTTCCTCCCTGATTTGTAAAACTGCTAAGTCATAGCTAAATAATGATAATAATAGCTAATATTTCATGAGGGCTTACTATGCCCCTGGAACTATGCTACGTGCTTGTACTGGATTGAATATTATCCCACTAGGAGCATGTGAATGTATGTCAGAGGTCTGGGTGATAGCACTTGTTCTCATCACATAGTAGCCCTGTAGTTCTTGAACAAATCATTGAACTATTCTGTGATGCAGTTTCCTTATTTGGGAAATAAGAAAACCCTATAATGTCTATAATGCCTTGTCTAACTCATATTTCTATGGTGAGGTTAAAATGACTGCATATGAAAGTGTTTTATGAGCCACAAATAATTCAGCTTTAACTTTTGGTGATGGAGATTGGATTCCTTCTTTCCATTTGTATGGCTTAGAGCAGCACAAGATTGATATTAACATTGCTCTATTTATTATATTTTTTTAAAAAATGAATCACAGGCAAACATGACTGACTACACAGAGGTATGACTCACCATGGTGCTATCTTTGGAGATCAGATGCCATACTCCCTTAGGCAGAGCATTAAACTAGATTACCTTCTAGGATACCTCCTAATCTAGTATTTTCTGATCCTAAAGTGTTACTTTACTGCTGCCAAGATCAAAAACAAGAATCTGATGGGACACTATTCCTATCACACACATCACAGATTTATATATTTACTATAAAATTTACTATATTAATTCTGGCATGCAGTAAAGTGTCTTGTTCTAAAAATGAAACCAATGTATTACAGCAATTTTCTAGTTAATAGAAGTAAAGTGTCCTGAGTCAGGGGTGTCTTTTCTTACTTTGCATGAAGGAGTCATATGCATTAGTGGCAGCCCTGGCTTTCTGTCTGCTCTATGACCTGCATTATCTAGCTCTTCTCAACAGACCAAGCAAATTTGGACTATTGAAATTAATGCCTGTCCTCACTGCATAGTAATCAATTGTCTGCTTTGTGGAGATAAAAAAGAGAAGGGGTCTAAGATAGTATTGTCAGATAAAATACAGAATAACAAATTAAATTTGAATTTCTCATAGACAACATATTGTCTAGTATAAGAGTTTCCCTGATATTGCATGGGGCATATTTCTATTTTCAAAGTTATTTGCTATTTATGTGAGATTCAAATTCAGCTAGGCCTTCTGTATTGTTATTTGCTAAATCATTAACCTACTCCAAGGGTGATGGGGAATATGAATTTTTAAGGCGACTCGGAATGTGATCTTTTATAAAGAGTCCCAGACAAAGCAATATTAAGCTTGAAAATATTTCCTTTTGTGGGTAAGATGTTCATTCGCTGAACCTAAGCTTTGAGCAAAGGATTTGAGTCTTGAAAATAAATCGTTCTAAGAACACAGCAAGATAAGAATCAACATGACTCTACCAATTATATCCCCCAAGGTCTTATTTGACTATGCCTAGTAGAAAGCTAAAGACATTAAAACTCCACACATTGACAATGTCTCTGATATTCCCTTTTCTAACACTAGATTAAAGAAGCTAAAAATCAAGCCAATGGTACTGAATCATTCACCAGAAAATTAAGTCTCATTCCAATTTTATAATTGCCATTATTATTAGGGAGGTCAAAGTGAAATAGAACCACTAATGAGCTTCCAACTGTCCGTTTCCAGGAGCCAGCCCCACAAGTAATTGGAAACTATTCAGGCAGTTCTGGTCATAATATGCCTTGACGCAGATTCCTTGTGAAAAAATGTTCCGTGTTTTATTTTCCCGAGGTCAGAAAAGGCTAGTTAACCTTTACTCGCTTCTATAGTTGTCATCTACACCCATTCACACAACTGAAGTTTTTTACTGTATTACATTACAACCGTCCAACCTTTGGAAGGGAAAACAAAGATAATGTTCCCCTTCACTACAGATAAAATAGACTAAAATTTTTTCTTCTGAGTTCTGGGGTTCATTGCCTCAGGGGCTTCCTGTTGTTTCACTGCTGGATACATTCCTACTCTGAATTCTAATAGGAAGTAATTTCTCCCTTTCAAAACTCAACATATATTTTATAGATATCTTATTAAGTATATCCACACTACACTGTATTTATTTATATATCCTCTCAATCAGTAAAAGAAATATTTATTCAGTGTCTATCTGTTACTAAATGTGTTCCAAGTGGCTAGGGGGACCGATAGTAGACCAGATGGACAGATTCCTGCCTTGTGAATCCCTACAGTACTGCTGAAGAATAAATAATGACCATATTAACATATGTCTTGACACTGGTGATAAATGTTAATATAAGGGAAGAAAACTGCATTTTTGAAACAATCATAAGGGATTATAATGTGATCTAGGAATCATGTGCCTTTGTACGGATTTAAGACACAAAACAGTTCTATGGACAAAAAAAGTTTCTTTATCAAGAGCACAGGGCATATGCAACCAAGAATAAGGAACAATATTATAAAAGTTTATGATTGGTATATGAGGGCAATTGGATTCAACTATGGAGTAACAAGGTTAGTTTAAAGTTTCAGAAGAACATATACTCTGGTAGTGATATGGAGAATGTTCTGTCTAGATTGTAATATTGTAATGTTCACCAAATTGTGAAGACACTGAGATGAGGAATCAAATATTAGTCATCTGTTCCTCTTGAAATTCAGTGCTCTCCGTAGAATACCAAACAACCTAAGGTAGTGAAATGAGTCCAGGCTTAAGAGTGAGACTGCCTAGCCTGCTTATTGTAAGGCAAGCAGTCCTGGATGATTATTTTAACTACCTGACTTAATCTCTTCCTATAAAGTATAGCAACACTGATTTCCTGTCACTTTGTGAGATGGGCCAAATACTAAACTACTTGTGAGCTTGCTCTGTAAACTGCAAAACAACTTCATGTATTCTTTTAATATGTGTGAAATGAACACTGGCTGAGCAAATCAGGGAGTGCAGGGGCTGAGGGGACAGGAAAAGCCCCTTGCTCTTTCTCTGTGGTTGTTTGTTAGAACATACTGCTTCCTCTGTCCAATGTTTGCTTCTGAACCCTCCTCAAGCAGGAAAGAACAAATTAGGTTTAACTTACCAGAGATAACGGCTTTAAATTCTCTGTTGTCCAATACTTATCAAAAGCCTGGTTATGATAAACAGTATTTATGGAGAGTTATTTGAAAGGAGGGATTTCATCTGTTCCTCTAGATATTTAAAATCTTACCCCTGGATTAAGCTACATCATTAGAGAGCTATGGATTTAGAAGGAAATATTTGCTCCCTTATAGAATAACTTCCACTGAGCCAAATTTCCATAGAGGAGCATGGGATAGTGGTCTAGAGCTCTGACTCTGCACTAGGATAGTTTGTCACTTAATCACTGTGACCTTGAGCAATTTATTTAACCTCTGTGAGCTTCATCTCTAAATGGGGTTCATATAGTAATTATTTCATAGGGTTTCTGGAAGATTATATGAAATGACACATTCAAAAACATTATCACAATATCTGGTGGTAATGAGCCTCTTTCAGAGTATGTTTCTAGCTTGAAATGATGCTCTGAATTCTATAAGGTTGGGACCTCAATGCTTAAGTTTGTAAAAGTGACCCTTTCCCTTTAGTCACAGATGATCAAGGAGGAAGTAAATATTCTACCTCAGCTGGGCTAATCAGATTATGAATTGGAAAACTGAACTAGAAATTCTAAATCATTTTGAGTTGGTCTCTTGAACATATAAGGCAAGCAAGAAACCTAAAAAGCCCACTTCCACTTGCTTTGTGAATCGAGTAGAAGCAAAGGTCAGATGTGCAAAACAGATAAATTCCTGAGAGTTTTCCACTTTGGTTTCTAGTTTCTTTTCTGAAAGCTCTATCCTTGATCTTGGGATCCAAGAGTGCCCCTAACGGGAGAAATATGTTCAGTTTCAGAAGCTGTATGTCCATGACATATACTTATTCAATTATTTATTGACCATTTTTAGAAGGGAAAATTACCAAATTGTATCACAATAAGATTAAATATGAAAGAAAGATAATAAATGGATTTGCAATTTGTGATTTTTGAATCAAGAGTTATGTATGTGCTGAGTATATGCTGGAAAGAGAATAAATCAAGTTTGGATAATTTAGTGACGGGTCTATCTTGATTTTATGTCGTGTGATTTAATTACTAAAATAGCAAAAGATTTCAGTTTTGCTGGTTTCAGCAATCTCTCCTTACATGGACTATGTATCTATATATTACATATTATATAATATATATATTAATTTGGGACCTCAAAAATATTTTCCTTCAGTCTCTATAGCAATGTCATACCATTCATATTTGCAGATAAAAATTGGTGTAAACACTGATGTCACCAAATAGAACATGTGTACTATATGACTGACAAAAGCCCTAGCTCTAATCAAATAACGTTCATTGGACTCATTGTGTGCCAATCACCATTTTATGTTCATATTATCTCATTTATTCTGTTTTTTTGTATTTTGTTTTTGTAATTTAATCATTTGAATAGATAATGTTTTTTCTTTTTTTAAAATTATAAAAGGATATACTGCAAAGTGTCTCTCCCACCCTTGTTCCCCATTTGCCTAGTTCTCATTTTTTATTTTAGGATTATCCCTCTGTGCATATTACATTACAATTCCATTTGTCACTTATGTTTTGACTTTATGATTCTTTTTTCAGTGCAGAATTATTTTACTTATGTAGTCAAATTTATCTCTCTCTGCTTTTGAGTCCTAGATAGAAAGGTCTTCCTTAGGCCAAGTTTAAAAAAAAAAAAACCTGGATTGTAGTCAGGCATCCAGAAGCAATACAGTTCCTATAAGAGAATTTGGCAGAAGATAATTTGATGAAGAAACTATTGGCAGGAATGCAGACAGGGTCAGGGAAACTGATAAACAAAACTGAGGTACCCCAGAACTAGTTTCAGCAGAAAGCCATCACCACTGCTGGCCTGAAGGAGCAGGAGGAAGGAAGGCTGCTACTGGAGCCTAGTGACAGCTGGAAGAGGGGACATGTCTCAGGAGCTGGGGCATGGGCATTCTTGTTGACTTTTCTATACAGCCTTTGAATCAGCATGCCTAATTAAAATAAAAAGCAAACCCTGTATTTTTATGGTTTTTGTTTTCTTAACTCATTTAGGAAGCATTGTTATCTATATGAGTTTGAATCTTGCTGTATAAAAATATTGAATATCTTTCACTTGCTCATGCCTTAGTTTGCATCCTTCTATAGGTTTTTATGACATTTTATTGTGTCTTACATGATACTTGCAACATGAGGAGGAGTATTTTATCCTTGTTGTTATTGTTGTTCTTTTTATTATGGTTGCTTTTGTAGGTGATTCTTTCCTTTCATTATATCTTCTAACAGGGGGTTCCATAATTAATAGAAAACTCTTGCACTGACAGTTGCAGGTCAGCATGAGCCTTTCACCTTCAGGAAGTGGGATGATGGCCGTTACTGAGTGATCACCAGCAAATACTCTTCCTGCCCTTCTCTTCAGTTTTTCCCTAACAGATTTGACCCATCTCAACCAATGTAACAGGTTGGCACCCAAATCTCTTATGCATTTCCCCACATTTACATTTTAATTACAAAAAACATGCATTGTACAATGTATTTTGACAATGTTCAAAAAAACATACTGATACCAGACAAAAGCGGTGGATTCTTTGCCTGATGTGCTCAAAAGACCAATTGCTGAGACATCAGGATTCAAAGAGAGAAAGAGTTTATTGCTAAGCATGAAGCAGGAGAGTAGGTGGCCTATCAGCCCAAAAATTTGTCTCCACAAACTGCAGTAATTCTGTTTTAGGATAATGAGCACAATGGCTCCAGATAATGTAATTAGAGGGGATCTAATTATTGAGCATGAACAGATTGATTACATGCTTAGTCACAGAACATATGTAAGAAAAAGGCGGCCTTAATATGATGATGGACATGATTTTTAGTATTATAATGCGGTATAGTTCATTTATGGGTTAAAGCCTACGCTTCTGCACATGTCAGGTGGGCCCATTTTGGTTAGATCCAGTTTTGGTTATCAAGATAACTTTGGAATTGGGGTGGATTAGTTCTGGGCTGACCCAAGGTCGTTTATTCAGAAACATTAGTGTCTGTCTTGAGTGATCATAAGTTTCTAAAGTTAAAATACCAGATAAAACACGTACAAGTAAAGGTCAGTCACAAGGTTTTTTCAATTGTAGGGGCACAAGATAAAGGCTATGCAATCAATATCAGAGATCAAGACAGCTAGATTACAGTTCAAATATTTCAGTTATTTCCCTCTGACTACTCTAACATACCAGAAAGGAAAAAGGAATATCTATATAATGATTCAGTAACCATAATCATCACTTAATCCTAACTTCTTGGTTACAATACAAATTAAAAGTATTACAATATTGCATGAAATGAAAGTAAACATCCTTTCTGCTTCCTAGAAATAATCATTCACTTGTTTTTACTCTTTTGCAATCTTGTATGTGTTCAAACAACCTCAGATACATTGTAGAGCAAGAAGGTGTAGGAATAAAGAAATATAAGTCTTTTGGTATTTATTCAAGTAAAAACTTTGGCTATTTAGGCTCTTGTTTAATCCTTACTAACTGAGAAGAGTTTGAACAAAATGATGCTATGCCAATTCAAAAAATAATTTAAAGGTCTCTTATTAGTTATATAATATCAGCTCCTTGAGGGTAAAAAGTGTATATCTTAATTCCTCAAAAAATTTTTATCCATATGGTACATTTCTAAGTAAAGAAGTAGAATGATTTACTGTTGAAAACTTTGTGCCACCTAATCAACCTCAGAACGTTCTGAGCCTTCAGACTATGCTGGCAGAGAAGGAAATTGGATGGTGCTGCCATCTAGTGACAAATGTCAATATCTGCAGCTAGATTAATTAGGCCTCTATTTCATTTTTTAATTTCTGGCTTGGAGCAAAATAGACACTAAAGATGATAAGAAAGTTTAAAAGCAGTCAATTATGTGAGAATTAATGAACCTATATCTCATTGATTGATGTAATTCAAATTACAAACCTATGCCAGTCACTGGACACAGTTTACTAAGAAGTAGCCCATACCTTCAAGGAACCAACACCATAACACCACTAAAAAGTGTCATATTGAAAATAAGAGCAAAGTCAAAGGAAGTACAGAGAGGAAAAGTAAATGTCTTCACTCTCCCCATTGTTGATCAAGCTCAGTCCTATCGATGCTTGAACTAAACTTATTGAAGGTTGGTAGAGAAGACTGCAATCTTAAATTAGTCCTAAATTAGTGCTCTCATCTTAAGACTATTCCTCAGAAAAGTCTTTTCCTGATTTACTGTGCTGCAGTCTTTCCCATTAACTTTGAAAGTGTGTGCTAACTGAAACAACTTATTCCATAGTCTCTTTACTAAGACTGGAATTCTGTGCAGAAATTAGGACTGATTGGAAGAGATCTTGATGTGTGCCCCAATTCTGTCTCCTTGAGGACATAATGCTTTCCCTATTCACTCTAATTACCGTAAAATAACCTATTCCAAAAAAAGATGAGACCTAGAACACCAACATACAGCCACCCCTCTCCTACCCACTGCATTGTGAATATCACTAATATTAGAAACTGCCTAGGATCCTTTCCTCCCATGGATAAGGGTAGGACCTTTAATCAACATCAACTTTGTCATACTCCACTGGACATCATGCTTTGATTTTTGCATGCTCTTCAGGGAGCTGAACATCACAGATGGTTCAGTTCCCTTTGTCCTACCATTATTCCTGTTTCCCTCCCAGCCTCACAGGCCATTACAGCAAAAGTTAGCTTAGCCTGGGTAGTGAAAAAAGGTGTCAACTCTTAGATTCCTAAAAAAGGAGAAAGAAGGGGAGAAATATATTCTACTTAGGGAGAAGATCAGGTACAAAGATACCTGAAAGAAGTACCTAAAGGCATTCTTTTGTTTAAAGCAGAAAGAGAGTGGTAAAATGGAGATGACATTGGAAATGTGGCTTAGATGCAGCTTGCAAAGTCCTTGTTTACACATCAGTAACTTGTCAGTCATGGTGAACTACTGAAGATTTTAAATAGAATGGTTCATACTGAGCTCTATGTTTTACAAGGATAAATCAACAGTTCAATTAAATTTAGAAATCCAAATATACTGCCATATAACCATTTAGTAGTTAAAAATAATGATGTGTATTTATTTTTATGAAGTTATCTCTATGACATCTTTGAGTAACTGAGAAGCAAAGGGAAAACCAATTCAGAGTGTCATCTCCTTAATGTAAAATATACAAAACAAAATTTTGTATTTCTTATTATACATATACATGCAGTGACTACAAATTGATCTGGAAGAATATACATCAGATTCATAACATGCTTACCTCTGAAGAAGGGTGTGAAATTGGGTGACACCAAAGAGTTATTTTGATTTATCTAATTGTTTGAATTTTTACATAGTGATGATGTGAGTGTCTGTGTCTTTGTGTGTACTTCTTGAGCAATTGATAACCACTTATAGAGAAGAAAGAATAAAAATATTCAAAGAAAAGACCATGGGTAAAAAGATGGCTGTACTGTAGGACTATAGAGAAAATATTTTTAAGATTTGATATGTTTAGGACTACCTAAGCACGAAGCCCTGGGACTCAAATAACAAATTAACAAATAAGACTTTGAAGATAAAAGGTGACTGAATACATAGTGAAAACTAAGATTTGCTTTTTCAGAGATCTGTGTTTACATTTAGAAGTGGAATAAAATCTGAAACTATAGAAAATTCTGAGGCTTTGTTAAACTGGAGACACTTGGCTTATCTTCCATCTGGAGATACTTATTTACATTTATTTACTCTCCTTTTCTACCTAAAGATAATTTGTTTACATGAAGGAAATAAATTTCTCTCCCCCTCTCAGGAGAAGCAGGGGGTAACATGTATAGGTATATAAACTCCCAAATTCATATTTTCAGAGTTCCTTTCCTGTAGTACAAAAACTACCTTTGCAAATGCAGGCTGTCCATATGGGTTTCATCATATTGCTTCAAAGAGAGGAAGAACCAGGAAAGAGAAAAACTGGTAAAGTTATTACTGTAAGTAGTAATAACTGATCTTTACTGCAGAAATCTCATGCTTACTTTTGGAGGATACTATCAAATACAGATATAAAAAGCTTATCATGGCACTAATATTCAGTTTCACTGAGGGTAAAATGGAAGTACAAAGAGATTAAATGATGTTGTACAATCAGAAAAATGATAACCCAGGTATTCATGTAGAAACTTAATTTTAGTTGTGGGAGCCAAGATATAAGAAGGTGAAACAACAGGCCATTGTAATAGCATCTAGAGAAAAAATGATTAAGACTTGGGATAAGGTCAGGGCAACAAGAAGGAAGAGAATAGGATAAGAGACCTGAGCAGTCACTCAGTCACTCCTTTTTCCTCTCTACTGACAGGACCAGTAGGGTTTTTGTCCAGCTGAAGCTTGCAGTTTCTGTCTCTGGAGTCTAAATTGCCACACAAAAAAAACTGGCTAAAAGTAAGGTTTTCTTTATCTGGTGCCTTCTACTGCCAATAATATCTTATTAGGCTTGTCACTCCCAAGCTTCATTTCAGGTTCATTGCTTTCTTTAAAGGAGGAGCTGACTCCGTAGAATTAGGATCTGATGTCTGTTAGCCCCTTACTTCTTTTTGTGCCTCTTTCCCACAGAGAGTGACCAGCATGACCCGACTGTCACTGTCAGAGACTAGGCTTTCTCCTTTTAATGAGAACACTGCATAGGAAAGAAATGCTGTATAATAGGGATGTAATGTGCTTTGAACCAATAATCAAATAATTGAACAAAGGGCAGACAGCCTAAAACTTTGATACTTCTACCTTGATATAGGGCATGAGTTTTTCATTATCAGAAAGAAAGATATAAATCCCCTTCATTGTATAAAAAATGTGTTTGAATTTGGGATAGCAGGTCATAACTAGGTATCTGATGAAATGAATGAACAGGTACAGTTCTTCTGAAACTTATTTGTCTAGTTCATTATAATAATGGGATTTATGAACTTATTAATCTGGTTCACTTGTGAAAAGTAAGGGCTCTATAAGAATGCAAGTAAATTACAAATATTATTATATTCCAATATTAAGAGGAGATGGTAATGAGATTTGGTAAAAATTAGTCAATTTGATGGATCAATAAACTGTAACAGATTTAGAGTTGATGAAAAATAAAAGAGCAAGGCATATACTGTTTTTAGTAGATAAGGCATCTTATTTCAAATATTAAAAAGATTTATAATAATTATAATTTAGCACAGATTGCTTTATTTTAAGCTTGTTATACAAAGCCATTCCAATCTAGCAGTCAGAAAATGAAAAGAAGGATTATTAATGCTTTGATCATGAGACTGTGAGCCAACTAATCTATCTCAAAGCATTTTCTGTCTTCTTAAACTTTAATGTGCATGTGAATCACTGGAGATCTTATTAAAATGCAGATTCTATCTAATTCAGCAGATATGGAGTGGAGCCTAGTAGTACGCATTGCTAACAAGATCTTAGATGACATCAATACTGCTGGTCCTTGGATTATATTTTAAATACTAAGGATCTAAGGAGAATATTCTAAATCATGAGTTTAAATTTTTTCAATCCTGAATGAGTGTAACATATTTGGAACAAATATTTTAAAGGTATCATAAAATCTTTCCAAATGTAGTCAAAAAAGATAAATTTTATGGTAGGCAAAAACATAAACCTATTAAGAAGGTATAAAAATATAGTTTTTCAAATCTCTGTTCGGAATTTCAGTGTAGATCCTGCCATGTTTTCCTGATAGTACACATCAAATCTCTCATTTTGAGCCACAGTGAAGTGATTCTTCCAATCTCCTGAGATTCCTGTTAGAAAAATTACAAAGACATTGAAATTATTTACTTATTTCTTAGCTATGCCTTACCTGCCTACTTCATTCTGAGAGCCAGATCACAAGTCCACCTTCAATTATGCCTAAGAATGAATTCCACACTTTAAAAAAAATTTAATGAACATGACTAGATGTAGGAATAACATGGTATGGACAGGTAAATACAAATTAGTATTGAAATCATTTCCTCATTTATTCTTCTGTCAATAATTTGTATTATATTAAACAAGTCTTAGTTCTTCCATTTTCTGTCTAGTCTGAATGCTACATATTAGGACTCACCCTTTCTCATAAATGGGGAAATTTTATGATCCATGGCAGAGGAGTCTAATGTTGTATAATTTGCGTGTGGATTATTCTTCATCACCTTGAATGAAGTGTTGTGGAGAATTTTATCTATAACTTCTTTTGAAAGGTCCTTTTCTAGGAACTTCATCAGTTTTAACAATTCCCGCTTTGGATCCTATAGAAAAGGAGATAAATGCCTGACTAATCAGGGAGTCAGTAAACTAAGAGCTGCATTGTGCCTTTTAGTAAATCATTTTTACAAGAATGATTATTGGACAGCTCAGCAAATAGAATATGGAATCAGCCGTTTTTCATTCCTACTATTTCATTCCTTATCATCCACCGAAGAAATTTCAGAGTATAAATTCCATATATACCAAATTCCATTAACTCATGAAAAATAAGAAAAGATATTCTGGCTGTTCTAGGGAAGAAGCCTATTGGTTAAAGAATCTTATGAACATATGATGAAGGAAAGTAAAGCAACAAGTTTCCATTTCCACTGGAAGACTTTGTCCATTGGCCTGTGCCTGTAGAAATTTAAATTCCTTAAACATCTAGCTAAACTTTCAATGTGCATTGAAAGTTTACTTCTAAAATCCTTTTTCTCCCTTATTGTGTATTTAATTATTTCAAACTTTTCGTAGTCTCCTTACATTAAGGAGCTGCTACTTCTCCAGATAATGGCCTATTAGCTGCTAGCTTCAGATGCCACTGTTGCACAAAGTAGTGTGAATTGAATTCAGTTTCTAACATTATTATGAAAAGTCCTCTGCAGATCCCTGACTTTTTCTCTCTTATTTTAAGGACTGCCCTCACCTCTTGGATATCCTCATAGAACAGATACAACATGCTGTGATCATTCTTCTTTTCCCACCAACCTTTCACATGGTCATGCCAGGAACCAAAACACACTAAAAGGAAAAACAAAGCACTTATATAATGCTTTCTAGCTTGACTGAGTTTTGATAAGGATACTGAAATAATATTTTATAAACAACTCCATTTTTGATAAATACTCCATGATATATTCATTTTTTATAAGTTCACTTTCCCTAGCACTGTGATTTACCTTATAATTGATGAATGAATGAATAAATGAATATGTAGGAGAATTGTATAAATATTTTTGCTACTAGATGGAATATAAAACAAGGAAAAGGAATAAAAAAGAAGTTCTGAGAGTCATAGGAATAAAATATACAAATGCTTTTATGAAAAAATAGGCTTAAGATGGGCCTTGAAAGATGGATAGAAAGTAGGTAGGTCAAGAAAAGTGCAAAGGTAATAAAGGAAAAAACCCAAGTATAAACTACCAGAGGGATAAAAAAAAAAAGAGGACATTTTTGTACAACAAACAGTGAGCACAGTGTAATAGAACACAAAATAATAAATAGGAAATAAGGTTTAAGAAATAATTAAGGCTTATTGTGCATGGCCTTTTTTTGGCAAGAGTAAGGAGATTTTATTACTTTTGTAGATGTATGTCTGTGGGCAATTACTGGAAAAGACTGAGGTTGGAAGACTGAAGAAAAGATTCTAAGCATAGGGCATGTTATAAGATGGAAAAGAAAGACAATTGGGGATAGTTTAAGGAAAAAGGATATACGTATAGGTAAGTGGAGATGAAGAAATATGTGAAGTCACATCTGCATAAAGAAGAAGAAGGTTAACAAAAGAAGGGGTGAGAAGACTTCTTAGTTTTATTTTATACAGATAGCGCAGAAAATATCAATCTCATTGCTCAAACATATCTCGATACCACCCATATACTTTCCTTTTGTCTTTCTCAATTGCTGTTCAAGATCTCATTATCTTCAATTTCATATTCTTAATTATAAACAGCATAAGAGCACAAAAATTTAGAATAATTTGCCTTTGATTTAAAATATTGATGTTTTTTAATGCACAGCTAAAGACAAATGGTTCTTATTTTTTTTCCCAGACTTTGTTCTCCGTATCTACCAAATTACTGTGGACATTTCCAAAAGAAAAGTTTTGGTCCCTTGTATGTATCTTGTCTTTCCTATAGGAACTGGATTTCAGTCTCTAAATACCTAGAGAATGAGGGAAAGTTTGTCTCTACAGGAAAATATCCATAATAAATGCAATTGGAATGAAAGAATGAGATAATTTTTCTCAACTGATTCAAAGAGTTTTCAGAAGATAATAACACCATTAGGTCAAATAAATTGGTGTCACTCCCTGAACCCACTGATCAATATTCGTATTGCTAAATGAGAGAAAACCAGATAATATGCAACTTCTGACATGATGTGGCTTGATATATATGGAATTACCTATGAAGTATTCTTGGGGAAAAAAAATAACACAGGAGTCTAATTTAGCCCTTAGATCTAACTTCCAGTCTCAGTCTACAAGATAAATGGAAATAAGCTTATTAGATCACAAAGAAGCAATCCAACAAAATTCAGAATTCAGGGCATCTTCAGAACAATGACAGGGTTTCTTCAGCACATCAGTGACATGGTAAAATAGTAGTGGGCATCATCGGCACATGCTGTATCCAGGCCAAAGGTGTTAGATGGTCTCTGCCCTGTCACCAGCCACTCCATGGTCATGCTCAAGCCTGTGGATTGTGACTTGGCAACCAAAGCTCTCAATCAGCTCTGGCCCTGCTGGTGGTGACCTGGCAGACCCCATCCTTTGATACCATAGGCATCTACTAGCTCTGTTCCTTGCTGAACATAGAAGCATGTTCTGAATTGCCTGCTGTTCCTCCAAAAGGACGACACCTTGGATTGTTTAAAGACAATGATGGAAAGATGTTTCAAATCTTTCCTTATGGTCAAACCAGTTTTATTGTGTTTAATTAAGCATTATAGAACCTCAACCAGAACAAAAGTGGGAATTAATGGTCATGTACACAGATTATATGCCACAGCAGATCTAACAGCAGTTATCTGTACTTAGCCTCTTGGCATGGTTAGGGTAGCCAGCAGTCCCAGTAAAAGGGGAACACATTTATATAAGACTTATTCATGAATTTAAAAACAATTTATCTTCTGGGACCTGAGCCCATTCTTGGAAAACCTGATTGGGGTAAACAAGGAAACCATGCCTAGACAACAGAAAACTACAATCTATACTAAGAAAAACAAAGTTATGGCCCAGTCAAAGGAACAAACTTACATTTCAACTGAAACACAGGAATTTAAACAACTAATACTAAATCAATTCTAAAAGTTTAGGGAAATATGGCAAAAGAGATGAACTGTATAATGAAAACACTGGGTGTACATAAGGTAGAAATTGAAAATTTGAAAAATCAACTGGCAGAATCTCTGAAAATGAAAGGCACAACACAAGAGATGAAAGACACAATGGAAACATACGATAGCAGATCTCAAGAGGGAGAAGAAAACACTCGGGAACTGGAGAACAAGACAGCTGAAAGCCTACACACAAAAGAACAGATAGAGAAAAGAATGGAAAAATATGAGCAACATCTCCGGAAACTCAAGGACAAAATGTAAAGCAAGAATGTATGTGTCATTGCTGTCCCAGAAGGAGAAGAGAAGGGAAAAGGGTCAGAAACAATATTAGAGGAAATAATCAATGAAAATTTCCCATCTCTTATGAAAGACATAAAATTACGGATCCAAGAAGCACAGCATACCCCAAACAGAATAGATCTGAATAGGTCTACACCAAGACACTTAATCAGGTTATCAAACATCAAAGACAGAGAGAATCCCTAAAGTAAAAAGAGAAAAGTGATCTATCACATACAAAGGAAGCTTAATAAGACTATGTGAGGATTTATCAATAGAAACCATGGAGGCATGAAGGAAGTGGGGTAATGTATTTAAGATACTGAAAGAGAAAAACCAACAACCAAGAATCCTATATCTGGCAAAACTATCCTTCAAATATGAGGGAGAGCTTAAAATATTCTCTGACAAACAGTCAATGACAGACTTTGTGAACAAGATACCTGCTCTACAGAAAACACTAAAGGAAGCACTGCAAACAGAAAGGAAAAGACAGGAGTGAGAGGTTTGGAAAACAATAGTAGCACTGCAGTGTAAGTACACTGAACAAAGATGACTGTGAGTATGGGTGAAAGAGGAAGGTTGGGACCATGTGGGACACTAGAACACAAGACAAAAGATAAAGACTGGGATTATGCTTTCTTTGATATAAGAAATGCAATATACCAAAGCTAAATGCATATGGGGGTGGGGAATAGGGGAAGCGTATGGGACTCCTGGCATTGGTGATGTTGTCTGACTCTTTCTACTTTAGGTTAATGCTATCTTTCCTTTTGTTGCTTTCTAGTTGTCATTTTGGTTTTTTTTTGTTTGTTTCCCTCTCTCTTTCTCTTTTCTTTTTCTTTTGTTTCTCTGCCTTCTTTGACTCTTCCTCCTCCTTTGTGAAAGAAATGGAGATGTCCTTATACAGATACTGGTGATGGTACTGAATACATGAATACATGACTATACTGGGAACCAATAATTGTTTACTTAGGACAGAATGTATGGTGTTTGAACAAAACCATCTTAAAAGAAATGGGTTGATGAAGAAACACTGAGGGCACTATATTGAGTGAAATAAGACAGACACATAAAGGCAAATATTGCAGGGTCTCACAATATGAACTAATTATAATATGTAAACTCACAGATTTGAAATATAAGTTACTGGGATATAGAATGAGGCTAAAGAATGGGGAGTGGTGGCTTATTATGAGCAGAATGTTCAACTAGGGTAAACTCAAACATTTGGAATTGGACAGGGGTGATGGCAGCATGTTGTAAGAATAACTAACAGTGCTGAAAGGTGTGTGAATGTGGTGGAAAGGGTAATCTCAGAGTCATGTATGTCATCAGTAGGAAAGTTGGAGGTTAAAAGTTTGGAATGTATAAAACAGTGAATCTTGTGGTGGGCAATGTCCGTGATTAACTATACAAATATTAGAAATCTCTCTCATGAACTAGAACAAATGTATGACATTATAACTAGAAGTTAATAATAGAAAGGCATACAGGAAAAAAATATATACCTATTGCAAATTATGTGCTACAGTTAGTAGCATTTTAACATTCTTTCATCAACAGTAACAAATGTACTATACCAAAACTATGACTCAATAATGGAAGGGGGGCATGGTTAGGGGTATGGGAGGATTTGAGTTTCCTTTTTTTGTCTTTGTTTCTTTCCTGGAGTAATGAAAATATTCTAAAAATTTTGAAAAAAATTAATTTTGTTGTTGGATGCACAGCTATATGATGGTACCATGGGCAATTGATTGTACACTTTGGATCTTTGAATAGTATGGTATGTGAACAATATATATATAAATATCTAAAGCTTATTATTAAAAAAACACAATTTATGCCCAGGAAGGCAGTTTACTTGGATTTTAGAGAGGCCTGATGGCTACTAGATTCGGAATGGTTCTTAGATACATGTTTCATTTTTTACTTCTGGTGCCTTAATGCTCCTCCTCTCCTTGGCAGACCTCCATCACAGAATACTAATACCTTATTTTTGAAAATTCACAAACTTAAGTCCCATTGGTGTTTCTGGAGCAATAGTACATAGACATCCTATGCATTTCATATAACTTGTAGGCAAATTAAATTAGGAACTGTTCTGCCAGAATCTGAAAAGTGCCTTACCCTGACAAAGAAGAAAGTTTATATCATGGTTTATCTCTTAATTACATTTGGGAAATTTCCTCACAAATAGTGGCTTTAACAATACATAATTTTTAAAGCAATTTTTTCACCATAACTTCTCAAAAATCCTGTTGTTTTTTTTTTTCTCCTCTAACAACTGTCCGAAAGAGAAATAAAGTGTTACTTTAATTCTTGGTCAGAACATTTGATTGGATATTTACTAGGTCACAGAAATTACTGTTGTTTAGTATCTCTTCTTTCCTTCCTATGTTTCTTTCTTTTCTCCTATCTTTCTTGGTCAGATACCCAAAGTCCTACTAACCAAACTTTTTTATGAAAAAGTTGGAGTTTAGAACTTTTTTGCAAAAAAAAATAATTCTTAAGCTGATGCTGGATAGTTTATTTTAAAAGTTTTAAAGTGTAATTTGGAAGTAGAACTAATTTCAAAGTGTTGCTATTAACTTGATTATGCTGATACAATCTTTAATTATAATTATGATTTTGAAAATATTCCAACATTATTTATCATTATTAAAATAAGCAGTCTTGGTTATATAGCAGAGTGATGAGAAATGAATTTTTAAGTTCTGTAAAACACAATTAAATTTTTAGGTTCTGTTAAAGCACTTCAACTTAATGTTGAAGTAAAGTATTCTTATCAGTTCTTATAATTCTACTCCCCTAGATGCAAGAAAAATGCATTTTAATTTTTTAAAAAATAAATGTTATGCTGAAGAAGTAACCATGCATAAAGGTGAGCATAGTGATCAATGGAATCAAAAGAAGAGCTCAGAAATACAGTCTTAGATCTATGGTCAATTGCTTTTTGACAAGGCTGCCAGTCCACCCAGCTGGGACAATAGTCTCTTCAACAAACACTGGTGGAAGAACTGTATTTCCATATCCATAAGAGAGAAAGAGGACTCCTATCTCACACCCTATACAAAAATTAACTCAAAATGGATTAAAGACCTAACTATAAAAGCCAGTACCATGAAGCTCCCAGAAGAAAATGTAAGAAAGCATCTTCAAGATCTAGTGATAGGCAGTAGTTTCTTAGACCTTACATCTAAAACTCAAGCAATGAAAGAAAAAAATAAATAAATGGGACCTCCTTAAAATCGAATACCTCTATGCTTCAAAGATCTTTGGCAAAAAGGCAGCCTATGCAAGGGGAGACAACATGTGGAAACCACACTCAGATAAGGGTTTACTATCCAGAATATATAAAGAAATCCTGTGACTCAACAACAAAAAGACAAATAACCCAATTTAAAAATGGGCAAAAGACACAAACACTTTTCTGAAGAGGAAATATAAATGGATCAAAAACATATGAAAAGATGCTCAACTTCACTGGCTATCAGGGAAATGCAAATCAAAACCACAATGAGATATCTTTTCATGCCTACTAGAATGGTCATTACCCAAAAAAAAAAAAAAAAAAAAAAAAAAAAAGGCAGAAAGTTACAAGTGCTGGGAGGATATATAGAGAGAGACTCACTTATTCACTGTTGATGGGAATGTAGAATGGTGAAAAACCCTGGAAGGCAGTGTGGCTATTTCTCAGGAAACAAGATATAGAACTGCCATATGTTAGAGCAATCCCATTACTAGGTATATGCTCAGAGGAACTGAAAGCCAGGACATGAGCAGACATTTGTAAACTGATGTTTATAGTGGCATTTTCAGGATTGCCAAGAGGTTGAAACAGCCCAAATGTCCATCAATGGACGAGAAGATAAACATACTGTGGTATATACGTACAATGGAATATTACACAGCTTTAAGACAGAGTAAAGTCATAGAGCATATAACAGCATGGATGAATCTTGAGGAAATTATGTTGAGTGAAAGTAGTCAGAAATAAAAGTACAAATATGGATGGTCTTATTCATATGAACTAAAATTAATGAGCAAACTTTGAGAGTTAACACTGAGAACACAGGTTATCAGGAGATAGAAAGAGGGTAGAGATCGGGCATTTGATGCTGAAGGAGTATGAAATGTTCAATAGGATTGATTGCATAGATCCAGAAATGGATAGCACAATACTGTGTGATGGTAGCACAATACTGTAAGTACACTAAACAACAATGACTTTGAGTATGGTTGAAAGAGGAAGGTTAGGGTCATGTATGACCCCAGAAGGAAAGGTAGAAGATAAAGAGTGTGACTGTATAACTTTGTGAAACCCAGAGTTGCCAATGATAGTGATTAAACATAGAAATATAAGAATGTTTTTACATGAGGGAGAACAAATGAATGTCAACTTCGCGAAGTGTTGAAAATGGGATGGTATTGGGGAAAAATACAATCAATGCAAACTAGAGTCTATAGTTAACAGTAACATTGTAATATGCTTCCATTAATTGCAAAAAAGGCAATATACCAAAGTCAAATTTCTATACGAGGGGGATATGAGGAAGAGATGATGGAGGTGGTGATGTTGTCTGACCTTTTCATTGTATTTTATTTTCTTTTTATTTTGTCTTTTATTTTTTCTTTTTCTATTTTTTCTTTTTCTTTTTTTCTCTTTTCTTTTTTATTCTCCTCTTCCTCTTTCTTTGTGGAAGAAACGGAAATGTCCTCAGATAGATTGTGATGGTGAATGCATAACTATGTGATTATACTGGGAACCACTGATTGTTTACTTAGGTGGGAATGTATAGTGTGTGAATAAAACTGCTGATAAAATAAAGAGAGGGATACAAGTGCTGGAGAAAATGTCAAGAGAGGGATGTACCTAAACACTGTTGGTGGGGAAGTAGAATAGTGCAGCCCATCTGGTGGACAGTGTGGTGGTTCCACAGTAAGCTAAGTATGGCATTGCCATATGGTCCTGAAATACTTTTATTGGGTGTATACTTGGAAGAACTGAAAACAGGGCCATGAATAGACATTTGCACACTGGTGTTAACAGTGGCAGTAGTCACAATTTGCAATGGGTGGAGGTGAGCAGATGGCAAACTGTGGTGTATACATACAATAGACTATTGAGTGGCTACAGGAAGGAATGAAGTTGTGAGGTATGCTGAGTGAAAATAAACCAGAAATGAAAAGACAAACATTATAACACCTCACTAATATGGGCTAACTAAAATGTGCAAACTGAGAATTGAATCTGAGAGCATAGGGTTATCAGGGGAAGGCTTATGCTACGGGTTCATAGATTGTAAGCACTTGCAGCAGTTGCATCTATTCCTAAATTGTAATGGTTATTTCTAAATTCTGAGATGCTGAGCACTTTTGTATATAACCTGGTCAGTCCCTGGAACTTCGGGTATTTTTGTGTCACCTGAGACTCAGAGCCAGAGTTTGGCAGCTATGAATGTCAGCATTAGTCCATAAAGCAAATATTAAAGAAGGTAAAAAAGAAATCAGATTTCAACTAGACAAATGAACAAAATGAACTTCATTAGGACTAACATAAATAAGGCTAAAGGGTAAAGGATGATATTGATGGTGTTTTAAAACTTCAACTCTGTATGACAAAGGAAAAGATATATAGTCAGTGCAAAATCAATATTTTCTGTAGCACACTATGGAATTTAACTTGTATGATCAGTTTATTCAAACACCATAATTTACATGGAACCTTGAGATCTGGTTGGTTTGTACAGGTTAATGTGAAGCCCCAATGCATCCCAAAGTACTTTGGGAAGTGAATAAAAATGCATTTGCAAAGCCCCCTCGAGGGACTGGGGAAAAATATGGAAATATTAAACTTCCCCACCTGGGGAATTACTTATTCTCATGCGCATTGGGGACTACTAATTTAGAAGGCTGAGCCCTCAATCTTGGGGTTTGCCCTTATGAAGATTGTTACTGCAAAGGTAACGATAAACCTACTTATAATTGTGCCTGTCACTCCCAGAGAACCTCTTTTGTTGCTCAGATGTGGCCTGTCTCTCTAAACCCACTCTGCAGGTAAACTCACTGCCCTCCCCCTTACATGGGATGTGAATCCCAGGGGTGTAGATCTCCCTTGCAACACGGGGATGACTCACAGGGATGAGTCTGGACTCAGCATCATGGGATTGAGAAAATCTTCTTGACCAAAAGAGGGAAGCAAAATGAAAAAAAATAAAGTTTCAGTGGCTGAGAGTCATTTGAGAGATTTCAAATGGAATCAAGAGGTCATTCTGGATGTTATTCTTATGCATTATATAGATATCCCTTTTTAGTTTTTGGTGTATCAGAATAGCTAGAAGGAAATACCTGAAACTGAACTGCAACCCAGGAGCCTTGATTCTTAAGGATTGTATAACTATATAGCTTACACAGTGTGAATGTGTGATTGTGAAAATCTTGTGGCTCACACTCCCTTTATCCAGTCTATGGACAGATGAGTAGAATAACAGGGCCAAAAATTAAATGAATAATAAGGGGGTCAGGGGAATGGGATGTTTTTTACTTTAATTTTTATTCCTATTTTTAGTTTTTGTTCTGGAGTAATGAAAATGTTCAAAAATTGATTGTGGTGATGAATGCACAACTATATGATGGTACTGTGAACAACTGATTGTTCACCTTGGATTAGTGTTTGTTATGTGAATATATCTCAATAAAATTGAATTTAAAAATGAAACAATTAAGTCAAAGCAGTGTGGGACAAAGGATTACCTACTTTAAGACATACAATGGAACACCAGGAGGGGGAGAGAGTCTGTTTTATAGGAAGTAGAGAAGATATTCAAATTCCTATAAACTTACTATTTTGGCCATGAGGAAGCCAAAGCTCAGGGAAAGATTCAGAAAAAATGAGAGGACCTGAAAATCATGTTGACTTTAAGCTGATCTTCTTGATAGGAGAGGTAAACTTTGAAGTAGAGTACCAGCACATGCAGAGAAAATTTATAAAGCTTTGAATGTGTTCTTTGCATTGCTTTGATTGTTTTTGCTAACTTCTGGTACTCAAGGAAATCTCTATCATATTATTAACAGGATACAAACTTAAGGAACCAATAACTCAGGGACTAAATCTGAAAGTTGATGTGATGGTTTGGAGGTTTTATGGACTCCAGAAAAAGATCATGTTTTTAAAGCTAATCCATTCCTATGGGTGTAGACCTACTGTGGGTGGAACTTTTGATTAGGTGATTGAGGCATGTCCCACTTGGGTCTTAATCCTCTTCCTAGAGTCCTTTATAGAAGATGAAATTCAGAGAAACACAGAATTCAGAAAGAAAAGATGCAGAGGCTCAGAGAGAAAAAAGCCACAGACAGAGAAGCCAGAAGCTGAAAGCAACAATACCCAGGAGAGAAAGGAGTGACCAGGCATCCACCATGAGCCCTTCTATGAGGAGCTGAGGATCACCAGAGGCCTGACTTAAGAGTCCAGGTATTGTACTGATGATGCCTTGATTTGGACATTTTCAGGACCTCAGAACTATAAGTCATAGGTTAAAAAATCCCCATTGCAAAAGTCAACCCATCTCTGATATGTTGCATTGTGGCAAATTTAGCAAACTAAAACATCATCACTTTAAAAGATTAAAATGTACAGTGTGAAACAAAATATATGAGACTAACAAATAGGAAATGGTGACTCATCAAAAGGAATAAGATAAAATTCCAGTAATCATCAACAAAGAAGATCAGACTTTGGACATACCAGGTAAAAACTTCTAAAAAATGACCCTCAATGTGCTCAAGGAGAAAAAGAAAAACACAAAGAAAATATGAAAATATATTATGAAAACAATTAAAAAATAATATTAGAATCACAATAAAGAAATAAAAATTGAAAAAAGGAAGCAAACAGAAATACTGGAATTGAAGGCCACAACTGAAACTAAAAATTCTCTAGAGGGGTTCACAGCAAATTAGAGCTGGAAGAAGAATTAGTGAACTCAAAAAACAAACTGGGACTAAAAGACATATATAGAACACTTCACCCAACAGCAGCAGAATACACATTCTTCTCTAGTGAACATAGATCATTCTCCAGAATAGACCATATGTTAGGTCATAAAACAAGTCTCAATATCACAAAAATATTGAAATCATACAATGTATCTTTTCCAACCACAAGGTAAGGAAGCCAGAAATCACTATTACAGGGAGAGCTGTAAAATTCACATATATGTGGAAATAAAGAATATACTCTTAAACAAACAAACAAAAAAAAATGGGTTAAAGAAGAAATCACAAGGGAAATTTAGAAATATATTCAGACAAATTAAAATGAAAACACAACCATGAAAATTTATGGGATGTAGCTATGGCAGTGCTGAGGGAAATTTTTAGCTTTAAATTCTTATATTAAGAAAGAAAAAAGATCTCAAGTTACGTGGTAACCTCACAACTGGACAGTTTGGAAAAAGAAGAGCAAACTAAACCCAAAGGGAGCAGAAGAAAGGAAATAAGAAAAATTAGAGTGTTGATAAAGGAAATGATAAATGAAATATACAATTAAAAACAATACAGAGAATCAACAAAAGTTAGTTCTTTGAAAAGATCAATCAAATCAACAAACCTTTAGCTGGATTGACAAGGGAAAAAAAAGGTCAGAGGATGCAAATAACTAAATAAGTGAAATGAGGGGCATTAATACCAATCCTACAGAAATAAAAAGGATTACGAGAGGATACTATGAACAAGCATACCCCAACATTATTAACCTAATGAAATGGATAAATTTATAGAAACACACACTCTAACTATGCTACTCAAAAGAAATAGAAGATTTCAACAGAACAATAATTAGTAAAGAGATAGAATCAGTAATCAAACCTACCAACAAAGGAAAGCCCAGGACCACACCACTTCAATGGTGAATTTTACCAACTATTCCAGGAAGAATTAACACCATCCTTCTCAAACTCTTCCAAAATTTGAAGAGGTGGGAACAATTCCTAAATCATTCTGTGAGAACAACATCATCCTAGATGCCAAAGCCAGATAAAGACACCACAAGTAAAGAAAAATTGCAAATCAATATCCATCTGAATATAGATGCAAAAATCTTCAACAAAATACTAACAAACCAAATTAAAAGGCTTATACACCATGATCAAGTGGGTTTTTTTCCAGCTATGTAATGGCTGGAACATTGGAAAATCAATTACTGTAATATTCTACGTTAACAGGGTGAAGAAAAACAACTCATGATCATCTCAATTGAGGTAGAAAAGGCATTTGACAAAATCAGCATTCCTTCTTGTCAAAAACACTCAGAGAACTAGGAATAGAAGAAGACATCCTCAACATGATAAAGGACATATATGAAAGACCCACAACTAACATCAGGCTCAGTGGTGAGAGACAGAAAGCTTTCCCTCTAAGATCAGGAATAAGACAAGGATGTCCACTGTCACCATTGTTATTCAACATTGTAGTGGAAGTTCTAGCCAGTACAATTAGGCAAGAAAAAGAAGTAAAAAGCATGCATATTGGAAAAGAAGAAGCAAAGATTTCCCTATTTGCAGATAACATGACCCAAATAGAGAAAATCCTGATTTACAGAACAATCATACATAAAATGCATGGTTTCCATATGCCCCCCTATTATTAACACCTTGCATTGATATGGTACATTAGTTAGAATTGATGAAGACATTTGAGATTACAATTGATGTATTGGTGTGTAGTGCAGTTTCATGGATTAAAAAAAATGTATTCTATTACCATATATAAATCCAACATTTCTATAAAAATTTATATAAACAAATTTAGCAAAGTGGTGGGGTATAAGTTCAGCATGCAAAAATAAGTAGTGTTTCTAAAACAAGTAATGAAAAATCTGAAGAGGAAATCAAGAAAAAATCCATTTACAATAACAATCAAAAAAATCAAATATCTAGGAATAAATTTAACCAAATATGTAAAGGAACTGTCCACAGAAAACTGCAAAACAAAGAAAACCTAAATAAAAGGAAGGACATACTGTGTTCATGGATTGGGAGACTAAATATTGTTAGGAGTCAATTCTACAAAAATCAATTTATAAATTCAGCACAATCCCAATCAAAATCCCAACAGCCATCTTTGCATAAATGGAAAATCCAGTTATCAAATTTATATGGAAGACCAGGGAACAGAGTGGGGAAAAAGAATAAGGAATTAAGGCCTAAAATGTACAGAGTTCCCATTGGAAAGATGGAAATATTTTAGTAATGGATGGTGGTGATGGTAGCACAACATTTTGAACATAATTAACAGCACCAAAATATATATAAGAATGTGTTTAAGAGGAGAAATATTAGGCTGTATATATGGTAATAAAATAAATTTAAAAAAAAATTCATGAAACTGCACTACATAATACATCAATTGTAAACCTCAGTTGCTTTCATCAATTATAACAAATGTACCACAAAAATTCAAGGTGTTCATAACAATTATGTATGATTGTTCTGTAAACCCACAACTTCTCTAACAAAAAAAAAATTATATGGAATTTTCAGTGGCCCTGAATAACCAAAACCATCTTGAAAAAACTACGAAGATGGAGAACTCTACATCCTTTTTTAAAACTTATTGCAAAGCTATAGTCTTGAAAACAGCATGGCATTGGCACAAGGATAGACATATAGAATAATGGAATCAAACTGAGAATTCAGAAATAAACCCTCACATTATAGCCAATTGATTTTCGACAATGGTGCCAAGTCCATTTAATAGGGAAAAAATAGGCTCTTCAACAAATGGTGCTGGGAAAACTGGATAATTATATGCAAAAGAATGAAAGTGGATCTCTACCTCACACCGTTTACAAAATCAACTCAAAATGGATCAATGGCCTAAATATAAGAACCAAAACTATAAAACTCCAGGAACACAGAGAAGTATCTTCAAGATCTTTCATTAGACAATGGTTTTCTAGACATCACACCAGAAGCAGGGGCAACCAAAAGAAAAAAAAAAAAGGATAAGTGGGATTTCATCCAAATTTTAAAATTGGAGACACCAAAAGACTTCATCATGAAAATAAATTGGCAACCTACAGAATGGAAGAAAGCACATATCTGATAAGGATTTAAAATCCAGAATATATACAGAAATCCTACAGTTAAACAACAATAAGACAACACTATTAAACATGGGAAAAAGACTTGAATAAACATTTCTCCAAAGAAGATTTACAAATAGCCAGTAAGCACATGAAAACATGCTCAACATCATTAGCCATTAGGGAAAGGCAAATCAAATCCATGAGATACCATTTCACATCCATGAGAATGGCTACTATTAAAAAAAAATAGAAAATATAGTGTTGGAGAGGATGTGGAGAAATAAGAAAATCAATTTATTGTTGGTGGGAATGTAATGTGGTGCAGCTGCTGTGGAAAACTGTTTCAGTTCCTCAGAAAATTAAGCATTGAATTATCATACGATGTGGCAAATCCCACTTCTAGGTATATACCCAAAAGAATTGAAAGTAGGGTCTTGAACAGATTATTTGCACACTGATGTTCATAGTGGCTTTATTCACAACTGTCAACAGATGGCAACAGCCCAAGTGCCCATTAACAGATGAATGGATAAGCAAAATGTGGTATATACATACGTATACCAGAATATTATGCAGCCATGAAAAGGAATGAGGTTCTGATGCATGCAACAAAATGGATGAACTTTGATGACAGCATGTTGAGTTAAATAAGGACAAAGGACAAAAGGACAAATGATGTTCGTGCAGGTTTGGATATATTATTTCCCCACAAAAGCCATGTTTTAATCCAATCTTGTGGGATATTTTGGATTAGGTTGTTTCCATGGAGACATGACTCACCCAACTGTAGGTGATACTTTAGATTATTTCCATGGAGGTGTGACCCCAGCTATTCAGCATGAGTCTTGATTAGTTTACTAGAGTCCTTTAAAAGAGCCATCTCAGACCCAGGCACTTGCTGATGCTTTGAGATGCTAGCCCAGAGTTTGCTCTGGAGAGGCTAAAAGAGGACAAAATGCTCCAAGAGCAGCCAAGAGAGGCTTTTGGAACAACACTTGGGAGCTGACAGAGGTGCTCAGAGACGCTTGGAGTTGCAGACAAAAGGACATTTGGAGATGCTAAGTTAAGGATGCACAGGAGCTGAAAGAGAAGCTGAAACACAACCCAGGAACAGCAGACGCCAGCCACATGCCTTCCCAGCTGACGTGGGTGCTCTGGACGCCATCAGCCTTTCTTCAGTGAAGGTATCCTTTTGTTGATGCCTTAGTTTGGGCACTTTCATAGCCACAGAACTGTAAATTTGTAACTTAATAATCCCTTTTATAAAAGCCTATCCATTTCTGGTATTTTGCATAATGGCAACATTAGCAAACCAGAACATTATATAATCCCACTGATATTAATTAATTATAATAGACAAATTCATGGAATAATAAATTAGAATACAGGCTACTGGGAGCCATGAATGAGGTGGGGAATGTGGAGTTAATGCTTAAACTGTGTGTCTGTGTGGGGTGATGGAAAAGTTTTGGTAATATGTAGATTCATTATAGCAAAATATTGTGAATGTAATTAACCCCACTGAATCATAGATTTGAATGCAGTTCAAAGGAATAATTTTCATTTGTGTATTTGTTAATAGAATATATAGGACTGAACAAAATAGAGAACCCTAATGGAAACTATGGTCTATGGCTAACAGTATAATTATAATAATATTGTTTCATCAATTGTAACAAAGTTACCCCACTAAAGCACAATGTAAATAATAGGGAAAATTGCGTGTGTGGGGAGGGGGCTGTTGGAAACTATTTTGTGCATGGATTTTTCTGTGAAACCATTGCATCTAATTAATTTTTTTTAATTGGGGAAAAATTAGTCTTGTAGAGACTTAGCCATATATGAAGTATTTTCAAGTATTATTATGAAGTACTATGGATTGTTACATGTGTTTTAAAAAGTGAATCCACTTTCAAATGCAGTAATAATAGATATTGAACATATTTTTTCTTAAAAACAGATTAGCATTGTAGATTTTTTGTTGTTCTTATTGGAAGGCTTGGCATATTCTGTGAGATTTATTTGAGTGGACTGTGAAATATCCATATCCATTCATGTAGATATGAATGTCAAAGATATTATGCTACAACTAGGTCTGTCATATAAAGCAGCTTTAAGGCAATATAAACGATTAGAGATATGATAGGATTTCAATTATTATACTTCATTTTAAGAAAATATTTTTAAATGTAAGAATTCTATCTATTACTTTCTATGTTCTATTATATGCCCAACAGATATGGGAGGGGAACAATAATAGCTCTCTTGTCAGAAATAGTGACCTGTAGAAGTGACGTGATTTTAGAGGCAATAGAAAGCTAAGTTGAAATGTTATTTTTGCTTCAATTTTTATTTTTACTTAAAATATTTCCTGCCATAATGTGACCGATGATATTCTTTGAAATTTGCTAACTACTTGTTAAATCATACTTCGAAAGTTATCACTCTTAAGTATACATGTTAAAGTTCACAATAAAAAAGTGCATTGAAATATTTCCATCCATATCTTTGTAAAAATATGTTGGTCTGGTTTCATCTTCAAAGTATTTGTTTTGAAATAAAAGTTTGTATGATTTATATGTGTCCCAGGTAGAAACTATTCATGTATTTCCATTTCTGTGCGACACTATAGCTAAATAGTACATTCAAATTTTAAGAAGATTTAAATATATAAAATAAGTATCTCAGTCATATTGGAAATGAAAGATACCTGACAATATTTTTAAAAGAAAAATTTGCATTCTATGTAATAAAATGCATAGGATAACTAAATTAAAATTTTCCATATTTCAACAATAGCAGCAAAAGTAGGTGGCTGCTATTATCTATAGACTAAAGATGCCTAAAACAGACCTCATTTGGATCTTGATTTGGACAAAAGGCATTTTTAAGACAATCAAGAACATGTGAATATTACTTGATATTAAGTATTAGAAAAGTATTGTTTATTTTATTGGGTATAAAAATGACATTGTGGTTATATTAAAAATATTGCTTTAAAGATTCATAAGATAATGTTTAGAGGGAATTACGACTTGATAGCTGAGATTTGCTTTAAAATATTCCAATAAAAATCATATTGGAGATGAAGATTAGAATTGAAATAGATAAAAGAATTTGTTTAGAAAAATGCTGGTATTGAATGCGGGTAAGGGGTAATAGAGGTATGTTGTAGTTTCTACTTTTTAGTATGATTTAATATTTTCACAATAAATAGTTTTTTATAAATATCTTCTTAGATTGATATTTAATTATTTCTGTAGTATATTTTAATCCATCTTTTAACTTTATTTCCAATTCACCAAAAAAACTTGGCTCCATCCAATTCATATGTTCTTAATTTTCCACATGCTTTGTGCTTTCCTAATTCTAAGCTCATGTTTAAGATTTTCACATCTCCTAAAATGTCTTCTCATTCTTGTATTAGAGCTTTAGGAATGAACTGCACTGATAGGATATACTTTTTAATTCATAAGTCACAATAGAATCTCAGTAAGTATCTTTCACAGAACTCTAAAATCAACATGATATTTGAGCTTACCCTTCCCAGTCATAAATTTGTCTAGAAATTCTTCCCAGGTGCCAGGATTAGGGAACCTCTGTGCCATTTGGTAGAAATGATAGTATGAAACATCTACATCCTTCGCATTCCGAGCCACATAGATTGTCTGCAAGCATAGAAAAACACTTGAGGGTGCGTTATTATATTTTCAGTCCTAATTAAAGAATCTGCAACTCATGAGAGACTGTTTTTCAAAATGATGAATGAAAATTCTTGGAAATCCAATGCAATACACTTGTAATTTTTGATTGCTAGGTCGCAATGAGGAGGAAGAAAATGCTATGAGTTCTGTTTCATTGTCTTTGTATTGTTTTGTTTAAGGGGGGGTGCAGAGTATATGAGAAAATCAATTAGAATAAAAAAGAACAGGGACAAAGCACTAAAATAACATGAGATTTGAAATATGGACATGAAAGTAATTATGAAGTTTGTGGAAAATCTTATATTTTATAAAGAAAAAAGGAAAATTATATTTAGCTAAATAGTGGTAACATTAGCTAAATGGTAGAGAACCTAAATTTTTAAATAAGCTTCGTAGACTTTCATTTAGCAATAAAAGTATGTAATTATCATTAGAATCCAATCCTTTTATACTAGCTATTGGTGCATCATGCACTAATATAAACAGACAAACAAAAGCATGACAAAGAGGCAACAAAACTATCAAAGAGTTGTGTTAATATCTGAAGAAATTGATTTATGCAGAAAACTGAAGAAAACTTTAAAAGAATATTAATTGGTACTTTCATGGTTATTCAACAGGATATCACATTTGTTTTATAACAGATTGCCTTGAAAAAGAAGAAATCATTATTTTTAGAAATTAATCACATGATTGTTGAAATTAAAAATAAATAGATTAAAATAAAGTATCAAATCTACTAGATGGGAGAGGTAGTAGGGAGTTTTTTGCATGTAGAATGCAATATAAAAGTTAAGAAGACATAAAATGTAAAATAGTTAAGATAAACTGAGTATATATCTAGATGTTTTTTAAACCATTTAATAAGTATTTCAGAAAGAGGAATGAGAGAATGAAATGCAAAAGAAATAATAAAATAAAAAGGAACACAATATTGTCCTCTCAAAAGTGCCCTTATAGTACAAAGCAGCAAAGCTTTTTTTATTAAGAAAAAAGATTTACTCACACTTTGCTAAGTACAAAAATTTCATGAATATGTTTAGAAAACAGACTAATTAGGTTTTTCAGGAGAACTTTCATCTTCCTACTTGATGACACATATGCATTTTCCGTAATTTCAACCTTCCTTTCTTGATAAAGTGTGTGCATATATATATATGTGTGTATGTATGTATGTATGTATATGTAAAGGACTTGGGAGGAGAATTTAGAACTGTGTACTCTGTGACACCCAGAGGCAGGGGTATGCTAAACTGCTTCTAATGCTAACTAGCTAGAAAGTTAATTGCTGTTTGAGTAAGCACATTACAGCATCTTCATGGAAATGCTTTTTCTATAGTGAAATTAAAAAATGGCAATGAACATAAAAGAATCATATAATAAACCCTGCTATAAATATGGGCACAAGTTTAGGGAGCTGGAAGATCCCTAACCAGAATGAAAATTCGGAGTGGAGAGTTCTGAGGACATCAGAGAAAGGGGAAAGCTACTTGTACAAAAGTATAACATCAGGCTTGGTATCGAGAAAGTTAACTCAACCCTTAGTAAATGGTGGTGCTGGAATTCTATTCAGCTACAGAGCTCTAGCTACTGAGCCCGGGATGGGTAACTGACTCCAGAAGTCAATCTACTCAAGGATCAGATTGGAAGACCAAGGAAAGAGACTCTTCCAGCTCAATTGAAGTTTTGACACTGATTTAAAAAAAA
This sequence comes from Choloepus didactylus, assembly GCF_015220235.1. Classification (NCBI taxonomy): domain Eukaryota; kingdom Metazoa; phylum Chordata; class Mammalia; order Pilosa; family Megalonychidae; genus Choloepus; species Choloepus didactylus. The sequence goes on from NC_051309.1 coordinate 74,278,921, forward strand.
AAAAAAGGTGACAGTCAACACACTTAAAGTTGCATAAATGGTCAGCTGGTAATATACATGGGATCACCAAATAGCAAGTGGTCAAACATGTGGATATCCTCTGCGAGAAATACACTTTGCAATTAAAACCTTTACCTGGTGTCCACACTCCTTTCAGAAGAGATATTCAGACATGTAAACAAATAAAATACAGTGTTATAGATTTTAAGAACAAAGTTCTATAGAAGGTAAGTGAGTTCTACCTGGTGTATTGGGAATCACTCAGGAGATGAGGTCTGAGCCAAGTATCAGAATCCAATGCTTTCACTAACCAGATGTAGAATGAGGGGAAATGGCATCCCAGGCAGTGAAGCATATGAACAAAGGAGCCATGAGAAAAATCAGACCAAGGCATAAAGGGTTCTTCACATAACTTGGCTTGATAAAATGAAAGATACAGCTGGAGGGTCCAGTGAGAAAAGATGAAAAAAATAAAGTGGTTCGTACTTGTACTTCAGGAATGGGGACACTCGGGAATTTTAAGGTATTTAAACAAGAAGTTGAATGACTGGATCTGCATTTGAAATTAGTCTGGCACCAGTTGGTGGGGGAGAATAAAGAAGTTTGACGAGAAGGGAGAAAGACACAGCCTTTTTCAAAAGACTTTCATTAGAGCAATAGTGACAGAAGCCCATGGGCATAGCTTGAAGAGAAAATATGGTGTGAGAAAATACAGGTGGTTAGGTTTTTACTCTGAGAAGCATATGCCCATGCATATATAGTTACGTATATCAAAATGGTTACCTTACACTTTTTGTCCCAGAATGACACCGGAAGTAGTTGAATAGGAAGATGAGTCTTTACCAGTCTTGGAGATGGCATTTTATTCAAAGCCTCCAAACCTGAAAGGATATTCAGTGATTGTTAAAAGGTCATGAGATACAGATGGTTTCTAATAGATTCTTCCCACATAATGGTCACTAAATGATTCTCAAAGTGTGATATCCCTGTTCTACCAGTATCAATATTATCTGCAGATTTTAGAAAAGCACATTTTTGGACCCCTCTCCAAACTTACTGAATCAGATACTCTGAAGATAGGTTCTAAAATCTGTGTTGTAACAAGCCGTCTAAGTGATTCTGATGAATACTAAATCTGAAAACCACTTGTCTAACTCATTCCAAAAATCATATAAATAGATAAACTAAGTAGAGGGATTTAATCAAGTATCATACATCATAGAGATCAAATATCTATCCATCCAGAGCATTACAATAATGTCTCCTTTTTTGACAATAAGCCAAAATTAAAGTTATTTGGGAAAGTCTTACATCATATATTAAGTCAAATTACATATCACACAATTGTGTGAAGGAGGAACATAAGTAAAATTTACCATCTGCAAATCCAGGCATAATCAATTCCATAAACACAACTCAGTTATAAATAGAATCCTGTTTACATTTTTCTTCATCTCCATTGTTAACAATTTGGTCTATCATTTCACTAACCCATGTTGTTCCTGAAAAAATAAAATAAATAAAAAATCAGATTCAGTCTTTAATTGGTAGTTACTAGAAAAACTCACTAATAGTTTTTTTTTTAATTTTAATAAAAAATCACTTGTATTAACATGTAACATGTATTAAGTCTTTACCATGTGTCATGTATTGTTCTAATCCTCATAACAACACTAAGAGGTCCACAGAATTAGCATCCCCATTCTCCATATCAGGAACAGAGACACAGAAATGGTAAAGAACATGTCCAACATCCCTAGGAGATGAGGGAGGCAGGCCAGTGATCCACAGAACCAAGGATCATTCTTTTATTTTACTGAATTTTAAAAATTCTCTTTTCTTTGTTGGTTTTGTTTGTTTAAGCCAGTTTCACTGAGGTATAATTTGCATAGAGTAAAATTTGCCAATTTTAATTGTATAATTCAATGAGTTAAAACATTTTCCTTTATGAGAAAGGAAAAGACAGTTATGTAACTCATATTAGTAAGAAATAAATGCTACTTTTACTTTGATAACTTGGCATCTCTTTATATGTTATTTCTTCATAAAAACTTAAATATAACATTTAATTTCAATATAAAATATGTATCTTCCAAATCAATCTACTTTAAAAGCAAATGAAATATAGTTATGTATCAGAGGTGAAAAAAAATGATCTACAAGGAAACATGAAAAAGAGAGATCATAAACAAACTTGACAATAAAATTAAGTATCTCTGTGATAATAAATGCAAAAAGTTTAAACCTCCATATCTAGTTTCAATTACATAACAGGCATAGAATTGACAATTGTACTTATGCTATCTCTAATCATCATAATACCCCATAATACCCCATATTATATAATCTCTATAATAACCACTTATGGGAGTGTCTGCTGAACTCACAATAACGCTTTCACAGCCACCTCACCCCTTAGGTTTGGATCCTAAATGCCATATTTGTACTATGTGCTTCTCTTGATTTCACACCTCACCACTCACCTTAAACATAGGTGATTGGTCATTTGGTCACTTGAACACTTGACCATAAAAGGAATCATTACACTTCCTCTGTTTGGGAATTCTGAATTGACTTAAAGGTATTCTGATACGTGATCCAGAATGGAAGGCATAAACTTGGGCGTCGTGGAATCCCACTTTCCATTCACAGCGTGGATTGAAAAGCAGAAAATGTTTATGTACAGCGATAAAAGCAAAAAGCCAACGCACAGGGAGAAGTTGCTTAAATGTACGACGGATTTCTAATTCTTGGACTTAGTCCCTTCCTGTGGCTTATCTGCAACACCTGTCTTTAAGTTCATATTGGTATAATTCACGCAACTATACATGTAATATATGGAGCACCTACTCTGTACCAATCCATTTAAGACTGTGGTGATAAAACAGGCAGCAAGAAAAAGCCTTTGCCTTCATGGAGCTTTCCACATAACAAGAGAGATAAGCATTAATAATAAAATTTTAAATAGTGGTAAGTGATAAGAAAACTAAAGGTGTGCAGGAGAAGTGTGTGGGTGGTTGTTTAAGGACTATTTTAGGTAGGGCAATCTTTGAGGAAGTGAAATTTCAACAGAAATCTGAATATTATGAAAAGGCATGACTTCAGATATTTTGATGGCAGGATCAAGAATGTCTTTGCAGCAGGAATGAGGATGTGAATAATAGCAACATTCCAGATTTTGGAGATCTGTCTATGCTCTTAGCCATCCCCAGCTCTCTGCATGCCAGGGGCTCTTAAACCACCCAGATACCATGCCCAAGCTTCTGCAGGCTTCTGCTTTGCAGGTCTTCAAGACCCATGTGTCTCAGGGGAATTTCAGCTATCTTGCCCTGCCTGCAGCTTTCATGAGCCATATCCCATAATCTTTTTCTCTACAACAGTGATTCTCAAAGTGTGGTTCCAAACCAACAGCATCAGCATCACCTGGGAATTTGCTAGTTAACCCACATCTTAGTGAATCAGAAACCCTGGGAATGGGGCCCTGCAAACTACATTTTAACGACTTCCCAGTGATTCCAATGCATACAGTATTTGGCTCCAAAGGAAACACTGTGTTGTTTCCTTTCAAACTATGTAGGACTTATTTAATACATGTGTTGGATGACTTTAATCATTTCACTTGAAAGAACAAAGGTCTATATTTTCACTCATGTCAGGTCATATACACTATCATGCACTAACTGAAAATAATCATAATGACCATGATAATCATTACTGATAACTTGTGATCCTTTACTATTTTCCTGGCACTATTCCAAGAATTTTACATATGTTATCTCATTTAATCCTTATAACGAACCATTGAGGCAGTCCCTCTCACATAGAAGAGGAAACTGAAGTACAGAACTCTACTTACATGCCACTTTAGCACTAATAAATTTTACAAATCTAAAAATTTGAAAAGAAATTTAATTACGGTCAGAGATTGTTGGTTCTCCACTGGAGAAAAGAGCAATAGAATGTACAAGGAGAAACAAAGACCATATATATAAATGAGACCACAATAAGATAGAGTATAAATTTTGAGCAATTATTTTCAGCAGGGGAATGATGTACAGAATACAGACTTTGAATATGAATCAAAAAGCTTGGGTTCATTCATGGATTTGCTGCCTGGCAAATGCTTTTACCCATCTCTGCTCCCGTTTATTCACCTATAAAATAATACTGGCATCTACCACTTTGTTTTGAGAAATAATTGAGTTGATAATGTATAGTTAAGTGAAAAAAACACACTTTGTAAATGGTATAAGATACCTGCTGCTGTTAGTAGTGTGTGTGATTTGTTAGTTAAGAATATTTTTTTCTTTCATAGCTTATATGTATCTTGAGAGAAAAGGACATATTAGAGATTTTGTATGCTCAGTTCCTACTGTAGAGACTGGAACATAAGTACTCAAAACTGTTGAATGTAAATTGAATTAAATTGCATACTACCAGCTGGAACCTCTAATCTCTTTAGAGGATTTAGGATTGACTTTCATATGAGAGAGTTGCTAGTGACTTCTATGTGACAATGTATCAAAGTCTCATATATTTTGCCTATGCTAAGCCAACTTTCCAAATGTTCACCTGGTTAATAAAGATCTTAACCTCTTAGTTCCTGGAGAATTAATTATGGTTTATTTAGGGAAGCAACCACCATACTCTTTAAAGGAAAGGTAATCGGCAGATGCAGTTTCATCTAAGTATGGGATATGGGATGTGGGGAGAGTTTTCTGCAGCCCAGGATTGAAGATAACTCCAGAGAAGAATGGTCTCTATTCACACATGTTCCTCTGGGCTCCAAGGTTTGTGTGCAGACACCAAACCCAGGGGTCATGAAGTTGCAGTCAGATGGATAAGTTTCAAGAGGAAGAGCCCCTTATTTTAGATTTATGATAACAAAATCAAATTTACTGAAAGAATTAATTACTAAAACTCCCATCTAGGGATATCTCAATCCAAAAGCATCAAGTAGAGCATAAAATAATCTGATAACTTTATTGCATCTTTGTCCAAACTTAATTGGACATGTTAGTTCATCTCTTAAGGTGAAAACAAATGTGGGGAGAGTTTAAACAAGAGAAATGTATAAAAAGCCAGCCCGCTATGATATTTACATATTGTAGATTAAGTTACTAACCCATAAGGAGATGTTATGGTAGGACCTTAGAGCAATTGAAATCGTCGTCATCATCATCATCACCATCATCACCACCATCTTCTTTTATTGAACCCTTATTAAGCATCAGATACTGTTCAATGTACTTTCCTCAAAATATTCACTATGATTCTGAGATAGGGATTATTATTACTCTCATTTTCCAGATGAGGAAATTGAGGTTTAGTGAGTTTAAACAAATTGCTCCTGGTTACACAGATAGCAAGTGAGATTTGAATCCAAGTTGTATCTTTCTAGAGCAATTGACTTTGGGAAGAAGAAATTTAAAGATTTCTCAATATTTTTTCTAATATTTTGATTTGCTTGTTTTATAACATTTATTCATTCCACAAGACATTTCTATAAGTGTATAATTTACTGCACTATCAAACTGCTGGAGTCCAATGATTGTACAACATATATTTATAACCCACAATGCCTACCATAGTTCCCTGAACTTAGCAAGTATTTAAATATTCATCAAATTAATTATTGGATGAATAGTTTGGTTTTCATTGATAAAATTTCATTTTGGTATCTTGCTGCCAGTGTACCTTCATCACTCATTCCAAACTGCTAACTGCTTCCTCAAGCAGTGAAAAAGTTTTCAGAATTATATTGACAGGAAAAACAAAACAAAACAATACAAAACAGAAGCCATAAATTGGGGAACTCCATTATCCTACCTACAAAATTACAAACTTCCTTTTCATCTGCACAAATCCCATTGTTCCTTTCTGTTAAATGGAGGAAGTATTCCATCTCCTTTCGAAGGCCAGTCCTGTGTCATGGGCTTTGGACTCCATTCCCTCCTGACTTCTAAGGGAACTTAGATCTTTGCTAAACCCAATGAACACTTTGAATACCCACCTTTGTTGTATGAATTAATGCAACTAATTATATTGAGAGGAACAACATCAGTCTCAGATTTTCTTTGGTTTTTTTCAGTGGGGCTTAAACATTAAAAGGTAAACTGGAAGTTTTGTCCTTGTGGCACATGGGTTATTGAACAACTATATAGTATATAGGAATAATATACTAAATCAAGTACACAGAATAAATAGTAAAAAATAGTCATAAAATTTGCTAAGTTGTCAAATTTCCTAGAGTACAAGGTACTAATTTTGCTTTTCAAAAACTGTAGAAAGTGTCTTTTGGCCACCAGTTTGTACTGTTGGGACTAGTCAACACTATTTTAAGATTTTTGATTCTTCTCAGGCTCTTTTACTTTTGGAGACACTAGCTTTACCATATCAAATATAATAAAAGATACCATATTCATTTTAATATAATTTAAAAAATTAAAGTAATTTTTATAATTTAGTTCTTGAATTATATTTGCTATGAGTAATCTCTTTATATCATTGGTTGCAATTTCTAAGTTGCCATTGGCCATAATTTATGATCAATTTTTATGTATACTGAAGAATTCTTGAAAAATGAGAAACACTGATCCACAAATTGTTTTTAAATCTTATGACATATTTATAAATAATAAATTTAGTATTAGCAGTTAAAGACACTGATAGCCTCAGTAAATATGATTATATTACTTTTGCAGACATTTAATTAACATTTGCTATTATTTATTGTGTAACTTTCTATTTGGAATTCAGAATCAATGGTGATATATTTCAAGGTGTGTCAAAATAAGAGGCCTTTGAAAAGCTTGGAGGATATAGTGTCATCCCACTGGAATTACATAAGCACGTAAGAGGAATATGAAGATGAGCCAGAAGTGCTCTAAGTAGCTGGGGACAATGATATAATGTAGATTGAACCTTGAAAAAAATATAATGGACTTTGAACTTGGTTAAACGTCATCTCACTTCTCACATTTTCATTTTTCCACTCATTCACTGTATCCCTTATAACTTTTAAAGTTATTTTATATCAGTCTGGTGTAAGAAAATTAATATCATTGAATGAATTATGTCAAATATGTCTGCTAAAACTTCAAATTCAAAATAATTTTTAGATGATATAATTATGCTAAATTTAAAAGGCATAAAGTGGCAGACTATAGCTAATCATATACAAAGTGTATAAATACCAATTCAAACAACTCTAAAATAATCTCATATCTGTGTAAAATATAAAATGATAAAAATCAATATTGTCAGAATTATAGGGAAATAGGAAACATTACCATTCCTGGTGATATTGTAAATTCATTTATAATCTTTCTGACAATGCTATTTTACAACACAAAAACAAGAGCTATTAAACCATCAATTTTGTGTCAGTAATTCTATTTCAGATATATTCCTTAATAGGTCTGTCAAAATATCAGAGGAATAAAAAAATAAATCAGCAAGCAATAAAAATGCAAAAGATAATTGGTAAAAATATAGAGGTTTAAAGGCATTAAAGTATCAGTTGAATTTCTAAATTGCATAAAATCTGCTCTTGTAAAAAGGAAGATACAAAATTATGTAGGGAAGATGTGCATTGCAATGGACAGTATATGTTACCTTATGTTATTATACGTTATACCAAAATTATACTGACACTTAGAAATACACTTTTAGTGGTTAAACCTCATTAAAAGTCCATGGATAACAATGATGATGGATAATAAGAATACTTTAAATTAATTAAAGTCAAATGGGAATAACTCCAATAGAAATAAATCATTTAGATACTAGCCATCTATTAAAAATGTCTGCTTATGTCTATTCATCCATACTCAGCCTAGAGTCATGCTTTACCTGGCAGATAGATATATAGTGGCCATCCTTTGGTAATTCATAAATGATATTTTCCAGATAATTTTATGAATGAAAATGAAAATTAACAATTTGACATACTGTGATGTAGATGTTCTGCTAACCATTATATAACTCTTCTGAACCCCGTACCCTCAGGGAGCTCAAATAAAACTCCATGGTAGATTTTATGAACATTTTCTAAGTCAGTCCTCTTAGAGTCCCATGAAGAAGGTAATAGTTTCATATTTACTGATTACTACTCTTTCAGGTGATATGGATTGATAAGCAAACCCCGAATATAAAATCCTCCAAGCCTTACAATTTTGAAAGCCACAACCTGACTTTCTTCAGATTTCCTGAAGTAACTCACCAGACTTGGGGTAAGTAGCAATCACAATGTCACTGGGTCTTGCCTGGAAATTTTCTACTTTGTCCCATGCTTCATCCATGCCCTTGAAGACAAGGATACCACAGACTTCCACAGATTCTTGCCGTTGTAAGTGTTCAATGTTACAGCTCTAAGAGGGGGGAGGAAGAAGAAAAGAATTTCAAGTCCTCCCATTCCATAAGATGTGTCTATGGTATTTCTAATATTTAGTTTTTAGTCACAATCACCTTTAGAACTTTTTCTAAAGGAAATAGAAAAACCAAAGAACATAAAGGGAATATTCTTTCACTATACATAAAATCGTAAACACAAAAAATATTTTGTTTATCTCCATTGTAATTGATTTTGAAGACTTCCAGATGGTTGACTTAAAGCAAACAAGAGCTTATTTTCTGTTGCCTTCTGCTTCTGTAAAATATTTTAAAAATGTATTTTTATGCACTGTTTGCTGCTTCCAAGCCAACCAAATATATGTGGAAAATTCTTGTCTGGTTCACCACACCTACTCGTTCACCCCTTAAGCCATTCTTATATAACCTTACATTGTCTTTAATTTGCTCTTACTCAATAGCAGAGTAATATGTGCTTGGAGTTATCTTCTGGACTTTATTCTGGGAATCGCTATAATATTATTTTATTGTTGTTTCTGTTTTAAATGTCAGTTTCATTTACAAGCCTTTTCTTTGCTCTTTAGGTTTTAATCCTTCCTATTCTTTCCCCAGGAGAAAGAAGCAAATATCTGATGGAAGATGTCAATTGCAAATGTCCTACTACAACTTCAAGTTTAAAATCTGCAAGCTCAAGACTCATGCCTTTTAGAATACTTATAATTTAGAAATTTTTATATTCAAGAATTAGCCAATGTGACTAATTAATCAATATTAATTCCAGCAGATTTTCTCAAGGGACCTTTGCTCTTTTGTTAAAACCTCTGGCCTGAATGAGTTCTGTTCCAATTTGATAAAGCTGCCATTATGCAAAATGCCAGAAATGGATTGGCATTTATAATGGGGATTTATTAGGTTATAACTTTACAGTTCTAAGGCCATAAAAGTTTCCAAACTAGGCCATCATTAAGAGGATACCTTCACTGAAGAAAGGCCGATGGCATCCAGAACAACTCTGTCAGCTAGGAAGGCACGTGGCTGGCGTCTGCTGGTCATTCATGAGCAAGTTTAAAACTGCAACTGTATCTCCTCCATGATAGCTAGCTCCTTTGCACTCATAATCGTCTAATATACTTTAGACCTTATTATTTTTTTATTTTCTATCTCCTACAACCAGAATGCAAGCTTCATAAACCCAGAGATATTTTTCTCTGTCTCCTTCCAAACATGATGTATCACCAATGCATAGAACAGTTTTTATAAAATTCTAAATGCTGTTAAAGCAAGTTAACCTGACATATATTCAATAGAATGTCTATTTTACATAGAAGTTTAGGAGGTATAAATGATGAGAAAATGAGGTAAGAAAAAAATGCCACGGTTGGATTTTCCCTAAAAACTAAAAATTTCTGGGATCATTGGAAAGAGTGATGGTTTTTAACGTTTGGAAAAGAACATTTAGTCCTTCTTTTATATTCCTTTCTATGAAGAAAACCATTGTCCATCACCTGGAATTCATGCTGGTTTTTTTGCTCTTGCCTGGTTGGCAAGTGATGCCCTAAGTAAAGACTGATTAAAATTCCAGGGCTTCCTATCTTCTTGTTCCCAAATCTAAGGCCAGAGAAACCACTAAGTCAGAAGCAAACACAAAGCTAAAAGGGCAAGTATAGATGTCCAAATCCTATTATGATTTTAAGAAAAACATTTCTTACTCAAAAGTGTCTCCCCAGCATGTGTGCCGTTTTCTAATCTAAAGGATCATTTGTTTTGAAAATTCAACATAGCAGAAGAATTTGTGAGTCACATAAAACTTGACTTGTCAGAAACTTTTCCCAATGTAGTAATGGTTGAGGTCATTTTGGACATTCCAGAAAATAAAGAAATATCAAGCTAAGAAAGTTTAATTGGAAAGGTCAAAATTTATAAAGCAGAAGTTAAAGCAATTTTGAAAGCTAGCTAATAGTTAACGTGTTCAGCTATGACCTTTATATGAATAATACCAGATTGGAAAAATCAATTGGTAATGGAGATCATTTCAATAAATTAATGAATCATAAGTCCATATATGACTACTCTTAAAACAAGATGAAAATTTGAGGGCTTACTGCCTATCTTTGATACATACCGGAACACAAGATTATGCCTTTCAAAAATAAGTCCCTTTGTCTTACTGACATACCTAAACTGCTGGAAGAATAAAGCGGGAACTTGATCAAGTCTTTAAGAATGCATGTGAACTATTGTGGGCAATAAAACATTAAGGCTATTAATGTACAAACAGTGGGGCAGAGAAGAGATTACTTCTCATGTGAGTCTAAAGTTGGACATTAACAACAGGTAATAAAAGGACAAAAGGGAATAGTAGGGTGAGCTTGCAGTGTAAGCAAAGTATGGAGGCATGAAGCGTTGTGGGTGTATGCAGAAGCAGCAAGCATCTCAGTAATTCTGGGATGGAATGTGTAATAGAAACTGGGCTGCAAATTAGCTATTCAGTGCTTTGTGAGAAGTAAAAAAGTACCTCCTCCAACTGAATGGCACACACACAGTTTGGCAAAAAGATAATGTGAAGAAATAGCACCCCTTCCTCCAGCAGACCTGGACCTGTGCCTGGCACAAACCTGGTGAGACACTCTTGGAAAGGGTTTTTGTGCAGTGCTCCAATTCTTCTCCTATTTGTACTGGTCCTGATGAGGGGCTGTAGGAAGCAGGACTATTTCACCTTAGGACTCAGAAGCTATCATAAGGAGTTTAGGCTTTATCTTTCATCAGTGGTTTTCAACCCCTCTTTTTATAGTCACAGCACATTGGGTTTAATTGATACTTTAAGAGGAAACATCAACACACAAAACAACTAACAACAGAACTGGTGAGCATGGCCAGTAGTTGTGCATGGAAAAGAGGGAGAATTTCAGACTGCTGTAGTGGGTAGAGTCCTGTCCATTTCCCTGCTTCCTACTGCTGTGTTTGTCATCAGAGAGCAGTTTGAAAATTAATGCTACATACAATGGGTTTCCTGTGAAAGATTTAAGCTGGGAAGGTAAATGACTAGATTTGCAGATATCATCTTTGTGGCATACAGCTCACCATCACTATTGATGCAGAATTTACTCTGATTTTAGGTATTATGGAAGAATACAGAAAAAAATGTAGTGTTGCTTTCATCAGAAGAAATGTGAGGCAAATAAAAATGTTATTCTTTAAAATAAAAGAGAAAAAATAAAATCTCATATCAGAATCATGAAAGATTTCAGTGAAACTGTAGTAAACAGTTGAGGATTCCAAAAAAAGGAAGACTGGGACAAGGACAGGAACTTGAAAGATTAGTAGGAGGCTTGACAAAGGTATATTCCTAGTGAAAAGATTTTCTTTTCCATAGTATTGCCTATATAGGAAATCCAAAAAAATTACAAAGAAATTATTACATTACTAGAAAATTTAATTTTAATTTAACTTCAATATAAAATGCAGTTGTATTGTGATATACCAAAAGTAAGCAATTTTAAAAAGAAAATATAAAAAGAGATGCCATTTATAATGTATCTAGAATAAATCTAACAAAATACGTACATAAATTCTTCTACACTGGAAAGGAAAATAATCAGCCCAAAGAGAACAAGAAAGATCAAATGAAAACAAGAAAATCAGGCAAACTGGATGTACAAAATGAATATTTGAAATAAATCTAAATGCATTAGTAATCATTGCTGGTACACATTTTCTCCTGAAGGCCAAACGGCTAATTGTTAAAGTTACTATTTCATGAAAATTAAACTTGAGACTAAATATCATCATAATAGAAATAAGTTCTAGAATACAAAAATAAATGTGAAATCAAAAGTTATAATAATTCATTTTTTAATTTTTATTAATATTTATTCACAGACCATACAATCATCCAAACTGTATAATCCATTGATCACATTACTATCATATAGTTCATTCATCACCCCAATCTATTTTTTTAATTTTTTTATTTTTTTATTTTTTTTAATTAAATTCAGTTTTATTGAAATACATTCACACACCATACAATCATCCATGATACACAATCCACTGTCCACAGTATGATAACATAGTTCTGCGTTCATCACCACAATCTATCTCTGAACATTTTCCTTACATCAGAAAGAACCAGAACAAGAATAAAAAATAAAAGTGAAAAAAGAACACCCAAATCATTCCCCCATCCCACCCCATTTGTCCTTTAGTTTTTAATTCCCATTTTTCTACTCATCCATACACTAGATAAAGGGGGTGTGACCCACAAGGTCTTCACAATCACACTGTCACCCCTTGTAATCTACATTATTATATAATTGTCTTCAGGAGTCCAGACTGCTGGGTTGGAGTTTGGTAGTTTCAGGTATTTACTTCTAGCTATTCCAATACATTAAAGCCTAAGAGGTGTTATCTATATACTGCATAAGAATGTCCACCAGAGTGACCTCTCGACTCTATTTGGAATCTCTCAGCCACTGAAACTATTTCGTCTCATTTTGCATCCCCCTTTTGGTCAAGAAGATACTCTCAGTCCCACGATGCCAGGTCCACATTCATCCCCCGGAGTCATACTCTGCATTGCCAGGGAGATTTACACCCCTGGGAGTCGGGTCCCATGTAGGGGGGAGGGCAGCGAGTTCACCTGTCGAGATGGCTCAGTTAGAGAGAGAGAGGGCCACATCTGAGCAACAAAGAGGTACTCAGGGGGAGACTCTTAGGCACCATTACATACAACTTTAGACTCTCCTTCACCCCAATCTATTTTTTAACATTTTCCTTGTACCAGAAAAAGTGAAAGCAAGAATCAAAAAAACAAGAGTAGAAACAGAATGCCAAATTGTACCCCCCATTCGTCTTTAGTTTTTGTTTGTTTGTTTGTTTTGCCCCCATTTTTCTATTATCCATCCAAAAAGGGATGGACAAAGGGGATCCACATGGCTTTCCCAATCACATTGCCACCCCTCATAAGCTACATTGTTATACAATCGTCTTCAAGACTCAACAGTTCTAGGTTGTAATTTGAAAGTTTCAGGTATTTACTGCTAGCTATTACAATTCATTAAAACCCAAAAAGTGTTATCTATATTGTGCATAAGACTGCCCACCAGAGTGACCTCTTGGCCCCTTTTGGAATCTCTCAGCCACTGAAACTTATTTCATTTCACATACCCCCTTTTGGTCAAGAAGATGTTCTTCATTCCATGATGCCAGATCTAGATTCCTCCCCAGGGGTCATATTCCACATTGCCAGGGAGATTTACACCCCTGGGTGTCAGACCCCATGCAGGGGGAAGGGCAGTGATTTCACCTGCCAAGTTGGCTTAGCTAGAGAGAAAGGGCCACATCTAAGCAATAAAGAAGCACTCAGGAGGAGACTCTTAGACACAATTATAAGCAGGCCTAGCCTCTCCTTTGCAGTAACAGTCTTCCCAAGGGCAAATCCCGTGATAGAGGGGTCGGCACATCAAACCACCAGTCCCCAATGTCTGCGAGCACATCAGCAACCATCAAGGTGGGGAAGCCCAACACCCCTACATTCTCCCACAGCTCCTCAGGAGGGCTCTGCATATTTTTTCATTGTTTTTTTTTAATTAACTATTAACTATATCAAAAAAAAATTTTTTAAAACATACAATAAAAAAAATTTCAAACAAACCAAAAAAGGGAATAAGAAAAAGACTAACTAACCTAAAATAACTACTTTACTTCCAACATGTTCCTACTCTACCCAAAGAAAATGTACAGACTATAACCCATCAAAGGAATAAGAAAGACAGATAACCTAAGATAGCAACATTTCTGTGAACTTGTTCCTACCATACCCACCAGAAATTAACAAACCATAGTCATTCCTAGGCATTCTCAGAAGGTTAAATTTACCCACGATAACTTATCTGTTATTAGGTTATCATTCCCCCTTCACTAATTGCTCTCTAGCTAGGTCCCCTACATTCTACATTATAAACCATTTATTTTACATTTTTCAATGTTCATGTTAGTGTAATATGTAATACTTCTTTCAGTAGAGTTATGTAGTTTTCTTTGTATAGGTCTTTTATGTCTTTGGTTAAGTTTATTCCTAGATACTTGATTTCTTTAGTTGTTATTGAAAATGGTATCTTTTTCTTGAGTGTCTCTTCACTTCATTCATTTATAGCCTATAGAATTATTACTGACTTATGTGCATTAATCTTATATCCTGCTACTTTGCTAAATTTATTAGCTCTAGTAGCTGCATTGTTGATTTCTCAGGGTTTTCCAGATATAAGATCATATCATATGCAAACAATGCCAGTTTTACTTCTTCCTTTCCGATTTGGATGGCTTTTATTTGTTTGTCTAGCCAGATTGCCCTGGCTAGCACTTCTAGCACAATGTGGTGACAGTGGGCATCCTTGTCTCATTCCTGATCTTAGAGGGAAGGCTTTCAGTCTCTCATCATTGAGTACTATGCTGGCTATGGGTTTTTCATATATGCTCTTTATTATATTGAGAAAGTTTCCTTCAATTCCTACTTTTTGAAGTGCTTTTATCAAAAACAGATGTTGGATTTTGTCAAATGCTTTTTAGCATCTATTGAAATTATCATTTGATTTTTCCCTTTTGATTTGTTAATGTATTATAATACATTGATTGATTTTCTTATGTTGAACCATCCTTGCATGCCTGGAATGAACCCCACTTAGTCATGGTGTATGATTTTTTTAATGTGTCTTTGGCTTCAATTTGCAAGTATTTTGTTGAGAAGTTTTGCATCTATATTCATTAGGGAGATTGGCCAGTAGTTTTCCTTTTTTGTAGCATCTTTGCCTGGTTTTGGTATGAGATTGGCCAGTAGTTTTCCTTTTTTGTAGCATCTTTGCCTGGTTTTGGTATGAGATTGATGTTAGCTTCATAAAATGTGTTAGGTAATGTTCCATTTTCTTCAATGTTTTGAAAGAGTTTAAGTAAGACTGGTGTCAGTTCTTTTTGGAAACTTTGGTAGAATTCCTCTGAGAAGCCATCTGGTCCTGGACATTTATTTATAGGAAGTTTTTTGAGGACTGATTGGATCTCTTTGCTTGTGATTGGTTGGTTGAGGTCTTCTGTTTCTTCTCTGGTCAGTCTACATTGTTCATGTTTCCAGGAAATTGTCCATTTCCTTTACATTATCCAGTTTGTTGGCATACAGTTGTTCATAGTATCTTCTTATATTTTTTAATTTCTTTGGGATCCACAGTAATGTCTCCTTTCTCATTCATTATTTTGTTTATTTGGGTCTTATCTCTTTTTGATTTTTCAGTCTAGCTAAGGGCTTGTCAATCTTGTTGATCTTCTCAAAGAATCAACTTTTAGTGTTATTTATTCTCTCTATTGTTTTTGTTGTTGTTGTTCTCTATGTCATTTATTTCTGCTTTAATCCTTTTTATTTCTTTTTTTCTACTTGGTTTAGGATTAGTTTGCTGTTCATTTTCTAGTTCCTTCAGTTGCTCCATTAGTTCTTTGATTTTAGCTCATTCTTCTTTTTTTTTTTTAATTGAGATTGTTCACATACCATACAATTATACAAAGATCCAAAATGTACAATCAGTTGCCCCCGGTACCATCATACAGCTGTACATCCATCACCACAATTAATTTTTGTTCAATTTTTAGAACATTTTCATTACTTCAGAAAAGAAATACAGACAAAGAAAAAAAAAAAGGAAACTCAAATACCCCCATATCCCTAACCAACCCCCTTCATTGTTGACTCATAGTACTGGTATAGTACATTTGTTACTGTTTAGGAAAGAATGCTGAAATACTACTAACTGTAGTATATAGTTTGCAATTGGTATATATTTATTTTTTCCCTATATGCCCCTCTATTATTAACTTCTAGTTGTAGTGCCATACATTTGTTCTGGTTCATGAAAGAGATTTCTAATATTTGTACAGTTAATCTAGGACATTGCCCACCACAAGGTTTACTGTTTTATACATTCTCATCTTTTAACGTCCCACTTTCCTTCTGGTGACATACATGACTCTGAGCTGCCTCTTTCCACCACATTCATGCACCATTCAGCACTGTTAGTTATTTTCACAACATGCTACCATCACCTCTGTTCATTTCCACACATTTAAATTCATCTTAGTTGAAGATTCTGCTCATACTAAGTAACTGCTCCCCATTCTTTAGCCTAGTTCTATATCTTGGTAACTTATATTTCATGTCTATGAGTTTACATACTATAAGTAGTTCCTATCAGTGAAACCCTGCAATATTTGTCCTTATGTGTCTGGCTTATTTCACTCAGTATATTGCCCTCAAGATTTCATCATCAACCCATTTTTTTTAAGATGGTTTTGTTCACACACCATACATTCCATCCTAAGTAAACAATCAGTGGTTCCCTGTATAGTCACATATATATGTGTCACCACCCTCACTACTATCTATATAAGGACATGTACATTTCTTTCACAAAGCAGGAGGAAGAGTCAAAGAAGGTAGACAGGCAAATGAAAAAGAAAAAAGAAAGAGAAAAAAAAAAACATGACAGCTAGGAAGCAGCGAAAGGAAAGATGACCTTAGATCAAAGTAGAATAAAGAGTCAGACAACACCACCAATGCCAAGAGTCTCACAACCCTCCCCTATACCTCCCTTTTATCTGCATTTACCTTATTATATTGCCCTTGTTACATTAAAGGAAGCATAATACAATGATTCTGTTAATTATAGTCTCTAGTTTACATTGATTTTATTTTTCCCTAATACCACCCTATTTTTTCATCTCTTTTTTTAAAAAAATTTGGTTTTCTTGAGATATATTCACATACCATGCAGTCATCCATGGTGCACCATCAACTGTTCACAATACCATGATATAGTTGTGCGTTCATCACCCCATTCAATTTTTGAACACTTTCCTGAATCCAAAAAGAATGAAAATAAGAATAAAAATAAAAGTGAAAAAGAACACGTGAAACATTCCATCCCCCCATCTCACTCCATTTTTCATTTAGTTTTTGTCCCCATTTTTCTACTCATCTGTCCATACACATTGGATAAAGGGAATGTGAGCCACAAGGTTTTCACAGCTACACAGTCACACCACGTAAGCTACACAGTTGTGCAATCATCTTCAAGAATCAAGGCTACTGGGTTGCAGTTTGACAGTTTCAGGCATCTCCTTCTAGCTATTCCAATACACTAAAAACTAAAAAAGGGATATGTTTATAGTGCATAAGAATGCCCTCTAGAGTGACCTTGACTCCATCTGAAATCTGTCAGCCACTGAAACTCTATTTTGTTTCATTTTGCTTCCCCTTTTTTGGTAAAGAAGACTTTCTCAATCCCACGATGCCAGGTCGAGGCTCATCCTCAGGAGTCATGTCCTGCATTGCCAGGGAGATTTATACCCCTGGGAGTCATTTTCCACTTATGGGGGATGAAGCATCTTGACCTTAGATTTAAGCCTGCTTTTTCCTGACCGATCTCTCCATGAATTCTCTTTTTTTTCACTTTTTATTTTGAAATAAATTCATATTTACAGGACAGTTGCAAAAATAATACAAACCCCATACACAGAACTCCAGCATACTCCAAACCCCTCCACTGATACCCAGATCTACCAACTTTAATATTTTGTCACTTTACCATTTCTTTCCCTCCCTCCCTCCCTATCTTATCCATCATCTATTGCTCTATCTTCTGAACATATGAGAGCAAGTTGCACACATCCTGGAACAAATAATATAATTCACATATACATTTCCTATGAACCAGAATATTCATTTATGTAATCACATTAAGTGTAGTTAAGAAGTTCTGGAAATTTAACATTGATACAAAGCTTGCATTCTGTATTTCATTTTTTTCTTATGTCCCAATTGTGTCTTTTTGAACCTTTTCTCCTCTATTCTTAGATCTCATCCAGGATCATCTGTGGCATTTAATTGCCATTATCTATTTAGACTGTCTTTTTTTTTTTTCAATTGTGGAAACATATATACAGCATAAATCTTCCCATTCCAACCCCTCCCAAGCATTCCATTTAGTGGAATTAATCACATTCACAATGTTGCAATGCCATCACCTTTCCACCATCCATTACTAGAAATTTCCCTTCACCCCAAACAGAAACCTTACACTCATTTCTTATTAACTTCCCATTGCTCCTTCCCCCACTTCTCATAACCCATACTCTTCATCTCTATGACCATATTCTCTGATTTTTTTGTGTGTGTTTACCATGGGGCTTAAATTCAACATCTTAAATCTATAACAATCTTGTTTTCTTTGATACCAACTTAACTTCAACAGGACATATAAACTATGTTCCTGTACTCCTCCATTCCCCCACCTTTATGTAGTTCTTGTCAAAATTACACATTTTACTCTGAGTCCAAAACCACTGATTTATCATTACACTTTATGTATTTTAGATCCTGTAGGAAGTAAGTAGTGGAGTTACAAATCAAAAATACAGTAGTATTGGTATTTATATTTACCATGTAATCTTTACTGGAAATCTTTATTTCTTTATGTGGTTTCAGTCAATTGTTTAGTGTCCCTTCCTTTCAACCTGCACAGTTCCCTTTAACATTTCTTATAGGACTGATCTACTGGTGATGAAGTCCCTCAGCTTTTGATTATCCAGGAATGTTTTCATCTCCCCCTCATTTTTAACCTCCAGTTGTTTGTAAATTTTCTAAGTCTCTGATGGTTATTGACTTCTAACTGTATTCCATTGTGGTCAGAGAACATGCTTTGAATAATTTCAATTTTTTTTAATTTATTGAGGCTTGTTTTATGTTCCAGTATATGGTCTATTCTGGAGAAAGTTCCATGATCACTAGAAGAGAATGTATATCCTGGTGATTTGGAATGTGATGTTCTATATATGTCTGTTAAATCAAATTCATTTATCAGATTGTTTAGGTTTTCACTTTCCTTATTGGTCTTCTGCCTGGTTGATCTATCTATAAGAGAGAGTGATGTGTTGAAGTCTTCCACAATTATTGTGGAAACATCTACTGCTTCCTTTAGTTTTGCCAATGTTTGTCTCATGTATTTTGTGGCACTGTGATTGGGTGCAGAAAGATTTATGATTGTTATTTCTTCTTGTTGAATTGCCCCTTTTATTAGTATGTAGTGGCCTTATTTGTCACTCATAACATCCTTGCATTTAAAGTGTATTTTATCTGAGATTAATATTGCTACTCCTGCTTTCTTTTGGCTGTGGCTTGCATGAAATATTTTCTCCATCCTTTCACTTTCAATTCTTTGTGTCCCTGTGTCTACAATGAGTCTCTTGCATGCAACATATTGATTGTTCATATTTTTTCATCAATTCTGCCAATCTATATCTTTTAATTGTGGAGTTTAATCCATTTACATGCAACATTATTACTGTGAAGGCATTTCTTGAATCAGCAATCCTATCCTTTGGTTTATGTTTGTCAGATATATTTTTTCCCCTCACTTTCTTATTGTCCTTTAATGAACCAACATTGAATCTCTTTAGTACTAAAACTTTCTCTATATCTCTCTGTCCCTTCTTTGTTTGCCTGTCAGTAGGGCTCCCTATAATATCTGAAGTAGGGCAGGTCTTTTATTAGCAAAATCTTTTAGTGTTTGCTTGTCTGTGAAAAATTTAAGCTCTCCCTCAAATTTGAAGGGGAGCTTTGCTGGGTAAAGTATTCTTGATTGTAAATTTTTCTCTATCAGAATTTTGAATATGTTATGCCACTGCCTTCTCGCCTCCATGGTGGCTGCTGAGTAGTCTCTACTTGGTCTTATCCTGTTTCCTTTGTATGTGGTGAATTGCTTTTCTCTTGCTGCTTTCAGAACTTGCTCCTTCTCTTCAGCATTTGCCAGTCTGATCAGAAAATGTCTTGGAGTGGGTTTATTTGGATTTATTTTATTTGATGTTCACTCGGCATTTATGCTTTGTGTATTTATATTGTGTAGAAGATTTGGGAAGTTTTCCCCAACAATTTCTTTCAATACACTTTCTAGACCTTTATCCTTCTCTTCCCCTTCTGGAACACCAATGAGTCTTATATTTGGATGTTTTACTTTATCTATCATATCCCTGAGGTCTGTTTTGATTTTTTCAATTTTTTCCCCATTCTTTCTTTTGTTCTTTCATTTTCCATTCTGTGGTCTTGAAGTTGCTGACTCGTTGTTCAGCTTCCTCTAGTCTTGTGCTGTGAGTATCCAGAATCTTTTTAATTTGGTCAACAGTTTCTTTTATTTCCATAAGATCATCTGTTTTTTAATTTACTATTGCAATTTCCCTTTATGCTCTTCTAGGGTCTTCTTCATGTCCTTTATATCCTGTGCCATGCTTTCATTGTTTTTCTTTAGTTCTTTGATTAATTGCTCCAAGTACTGTGTTTTCTCTGATCTTTTGATTTGGGTGTTTGGGTTTGGGTTATCCATATTGTCTGGTTTTTTCATATGCTTTAAAATTTTCTGCTGTTTTTGGACTCTTGGCATTTGCTTTATTTGATAGGGTTCTTTTATGATATATAGGACTATTCACAGACATCTCTAATTTGTTAGATCTACAGATTAGTGGCGTACACTTTCTCTAACCAGCAGATGGCATCTGCAAGTCACCTATTCCCCTCAAGTCAGTTCTCCCCAACTTTGTCTTTGTGGTTTGTGGGGGTCTGATTCTTGTGGGGTCCAATTGGTACACCAAGTTTGGGTGTGTTGTCGGTGCTGTCTCCCAGAATGTGGGGCATGTGTCTGAGTGGTTAGGAAGGGAGGGCAGCTTTAATAATCAAACCTCCCAGGTGTTTCTGGAGATTTAAGGCTGTTGTAAGAGTCTAAACCTTCATTTCAGTCTTGCCACAGATTGTCTCTGCCACTGACCCATGAGTCCTCGGTATTGGCATATGGTCCCTGGGATTTCCAAGTGGGTCCCTCTTCCAAGACGTACCCTTCAAGCCCTCTGCTGAGGGAGGGCTGTGCTATGTTCTGAGTGCACACCATCCCTCAAGGGAAGTTCTGGGCTGCCGGGCCATGGAGGGGCATTCCCAGCCTGCTGTAAGGATGGCTGAATGGGGAGTGTTATTTTCCCCCTTTTTGCACAGCTCTGCCTTCCCAGCTCTGGGACAATTAGCTGTGGGTGCATGAAAGGCTATTATCCAAGCCCAATATTTTGGTGTGTGTGCATGTTGCTGGAAACACTTCCTGTCACACTGGGTTTTTTGGCATGGCTCTGGGCTGTGGCTCCAGCACCACGCAGGAGCGTTCCCAGCCTGCCAGGAAGATGGCTGCAAGGGGCATGGTTATTTTCCCCTTTGGGCTAACCTCTGCCTTCCTCACTCTGAGACAATTAGCAGTGGGTGTGCGAAAGGCTATCTTCCATGCCAGATATTGAGGCATTCACACAGCCCGTTCCTGCCATGCTTCACTGTGCGGTTCTTGCTGTCATATCTGCAGCCACTTTTGGGTTTTTTAAAAAGAACTAGTCTGCCTCCAAATGCCAATCCCTGGTTTCCCCACACCACAGTGTGGCTGCTGGACACTCAGCAGGTTTTCTCACTCATTTCAGAAGGCAGACTCCTGGTTTCACCAATTGCACAGTCCCTGTGGATTTAGCAGAACTTGTCCAGCTGGTGCATTGCTGGAACTGGTTTTCTGGGTCACTTTCTGGATTTTGTCTAATATTTTTCATGGAGGTGTTTTTTGCCCTGTATCTCCTAGTTGCCATCTTAGTTTCTTCTCCACCTCCCTATTTTTAACACCTTGCAAGGTTGACATTCATTTGTTCTCCCTCGTGAAAAACATACTTGTACATTTTATCAAATTTGTTGAACACTCTATGTTTCACTGAGTTATATAGTATGTCTTTATCTTTCCTCTTTTTTTCTGGTGTTCCACATAATCCTAACCTTCCTCTTTCAACCAGATTCATAGTTACCTTTGTTCAGTGTACTTACTTTGTTGTGCTACCATCATCACCCAAAATTGTGTTCCAAACCTCTCACTCCTGTCTTTTCCTATCACTCTGTAGTGCTCCCTTTAGTATTTCCTGTAGGGCAGGTATCTTGTTCACAAACTCTCTCATCTGTTTGTCAAAGAATATTTTGAACTCTCCCTCATATTTGAAGCACAGTTTTGCTGGATAGAGGATTCTTGGTTGATGGTTTTTCTCTTTCAGTATCTTAAATATATCACACCACTTCCTTCTTGCCTTCATGGTTCCTGCTAAGAAAACTGCACATAGTCTTATCAAGCTTCCTTTGTATGTGATGAATCGCTTTTCTCTTGCTGCTTTCAGGATTCTTTTTGTATTTGATGTTTGATAATCTGATTATTAAGTGCCTTGGTGTAGGCCTATTCAGATCTGTTCTGTTTGGGGTATGCTGCACTCCTTGGATCTGTAATTTTATGTTTTCATAAGAGATGGAAAATTTTCATTGATTATTTCCTCTGTTATTACTTCTGCCCCTTTTCCCTTCTCTCCTTCTGGGACACCAATGACACATACATTCCTGCATTTCATTTTGTCCTTAAGTTCCCAGAGACATTGCTCATATATTTCCATTCTTTTCTTCATCTGTTCTTTTGTGTGTAGGCTTTCAGGTGTCTTGTTTTCCAGTTCCTGAGTATTTTCTTCTACCTCTTGAAATCTGCTATTATATGTTTCCATTGTGGCTTTCATCTTTTGTGTTTTGCCTTTCATTTCCATAGATTCTGCAAATTGTTTTTTTGAACTTTCAATTTCCACGTTATGTATGCCCTGTGTTTTCTTTATAGCCTTTATCTCTTTTGCCATGTCTTCTCTAAACTTGTTGAATTGATTTAGCATTAGTTGTTTAAATTCCTGTATCTCAGTTGAAGTGTAAGTTTGTTCCTTTGACTGGGCCATAACTTTGTTTTTCTTAGTGTAGATTGTAGTTTTCTGTTGTCTAGGCATCTGACCTCCTTGGTCATCCCAATCAGGTTTTCCCAGATGAGAACCAGCTCAGGTCCCAGAAGGAGGAAATATTCAGCATCTGGTTTCCCTGATTGTATGTCTTAGAGGATTGACACACCCTGCACTTTTCTGCCTAACAGGTGGTGCCTGTCAGCCTGTCACTCCAGGCTGGTGAAAGAGGTGTGGCCAGGGACTATTTTCCCCTAAGTTCTGGGGTCTTGTTATGAATGGAAGGTGAGTAGTAGAGCTGTGCCCCACCTCTTTCCTTTTGGGAAGATATGCCTCCTAGAGAGAGGTCATTTGCATATAAATAGATTGTTTCTCTGACTCTGCTATCTCCACCCTTGTCTGGGTCAGAGTGCTGTGAGTTTAAAATGGCTGAGGCTTTCTCTCCTGTAGAGCACTGCCAGCCAAAAATGGTTGAGGTTTTCTCCATTGAGTGACCTAGGTTGAGAGAGAGAGAGAAAGGGACAGAAAGCCCACTTCAGGGTTGGTCTATGGCCCCCAGATTCACCTGCCAGCCAGAGATAACACCTGATCCTTTGGGCTCCCCATCCTGAGAAACATACATCCCCTGATTCTCTAAGGTCAGTCATCACCAAAAGCCTCTGTCTGCTTGTTGGGGATTCACAGTCTGTACTGAGCAGTTAACTCCCCAGGTGGAGCTGGGCTGAGGTATATTCACTTGTTTAGAGAGTGCTGCTCTCTAGCTCTGTGAGGCTTCTGTGATGGAGTGGCTCTTGGCTTGGGTCTACAGTTTTTACTTACAGATTTTATGCTGCAATCTTGGGCATTCCTCCCAATTCAGGTCGGCATATGATGAGTGGACAATCATGTTTGTCTCCCCACAGTTATTCCAGGTTATTTACTAGTTGTTCCCATTGTTTGTCAGTTGTTCAGGGGGCTAACTTGCTTCCATTCTTCTCTATGTTGCCATCTTAGCTCCTCCCTCTTTCTTCCTTTTTGATGTATGCATTTAGCACTATAAATTTCCCCCTAAGTACTGCTTTTGCTGCATCCCATAGGCTTTGATATGTTGTGTTCTCATTTTCATTCATCTCTCTATATTTAGCAATTTCTCTTGCTATTTCTTCTTTAACCCACTGATTGTTTAGGAGTGTGTTGTTTAACCTCCAGATATTTGTGAATTTTCTAAGTCTCTGATGGCTATTGACTTCTAACTGTATTCCATTGTGGTCAGAGAATGTGGTTTAAATAATTTCAATTTTTTTAAATTTATTGAGGCATTTTTTATGTCCCAGCATATGTTCTATTCTGGAGAAAGTTCTGTGAGCACTAGAGAAGAATGTGTATCCTGGTGATTATGGATGTAATGTTCTAAATATGTCTGTTAAATCCAGTTTATTTATCAGATTGTTTAGGTTTTCAATTTCCTTATTGGTCTTTTGTCTGGTTGATCTATCTATAAGAGAGAGTGATGTGTTGAAGTCTCCCACAATTATTGTGGAAACATCTACTGCTTCCCTTAGTTTTGCCAATGTTTGTCTCATGTATTTTGCGGCTCCTTGATTGGGTGCATAAACATTTGATTGTTATTTATTCTTCTTGAATTGCCCCTTTTATTAGTATGTAGTGACCTTCTTTGTCTCTCATAACATCCTTGCATTTAAAGTCTATTTTATCTGAGATTAATATTGCTACTCCTGCTTTCTTTTGGCTGTAGCTTGCATGAAATGTTTTTTTTCCCATCCTTTCACTTTCATTTTCTTTGTGTCCCTGTGTCTATGATGAGTCTCTTGCATGCAACGTATTGATTGTTCATATTTTTTGATCAATTCTGCCAAACTATATCTTTTAATTGGGGATTTTAATCCATTTACATTCAACATTATTACTGTGAGTGCATTTCTTGAGTCAGCCATCCAATCCTTTGGTTTATGTTTGTCAGGTAAATTTTTCTCCTCTCTCTCTTAATGTCCTTTAATGTACCCATACTGAATCTCTTTAGTACTGAACCTTTCCCCATCTCTCTCTTTCCCTTCTTTGTTCCTCTGTTGGTAGGGCTTCCTTTAGTACCTGAAGTAGGGCAGGTCTCTTGTTAGCCAATTCTCTCAGCATTTGTTTCTCTGTGACAAATTTAAGCTCTCCCTCAAATTTGAAGGGCATGTTTGCTGGATTAAGAATTCTTGGTTGGAAATTTTTCTCTTTCAGACTTTGAAATGTGTCATGCCACTGCTTTCTCACCTCCACAGTGGCCACTGAGTACTCACTATTTAGCCTTATCCTGTTTCCTTTGTAAGTGATGAATTGCTTTTCTCTTGCTGCTTTCACAACTTTCTTTCTCCTTCTCTTCAGTATTTGACAATCTGATCAGAATATGTCTCAGAGTGGGTTTATTTGGATTTATTCTATTTGGAGTTCACTGGGCATTTATGATTTGTGTATTTATGTTGTTTAGAAGGTTTGGGAAGTTTTCTTCAACAATTTCTTTGAATACTCTTCCTAGACCTTTACCCTTCTCTTCCCCTTCCAGAACACCAATGACTCATATTTGGATATTTTATTTTATCTATCATATCCCTGAAGTCCATTTTTTTTTTAATTTTTCTCATTCTTTCTGTTGTTCTTTCATTTTCCATTCTGTCTTCTTCGATTTCACTGATTCACTGTTCAGCTTCCTCTAGTCTTGTACTGTGAGTATCCAGAATCTTTTTAATTTGGTCAACAGTTCCTTTTATTTCCATAAGATCATCTTTTTATCTGCTCTTGCAATTTCTTCTTAATGCTCTTCTACAGTCTACTTCATGTCCTTTATATCCTGTGCTGTATTCCCATTGTTTGTCTTTAGTTCTTTGATTAATTTCTCCAAGTACTGCATCTCCTCTGATCTTTTGATTTGGGTGTTTCAGTTTGGGTTATCCATATCATCTGGTTTCTTCAAATGCTTTAAAAGTTTCTGTTGTTTTGGGCCTCTTTGCATTTTTTTGATAGGGTTCTTTTAGGACATGAAGACTTATTTAAACACTTATCTCTAATTTGTCAGATCTACCACTTGGTGGCATGCAGTATCTCTAAGTAACCAGCATGGGCATCTGTGAGCCACCTAGTCCTCTCAAGCCAGTTCTCCCCAACTTTGTCTTTGTGGTGAGTGGGGCTATGAATTTTGTGGGTGCACAATTGGTGTACCAAGTTTGCATCTTTAGTTGGTATTGCCTGCTCTGAATGTGGGGCATGTGTCTGAGTGGTTAGGGAGGGACGGCAGCTTTAATAATCAAACCTCCCATGTGTTCCTGGAGACTCAAAGCTGTTGCAAAAGTTTAATCCTTCAGTTCAGTGTCACTACAGTTTGTCTCTACTGTTGACCCACAAGTCCTTGGTTTTGGTGTATGGTCCCTGGACTTCTGAGTGGGTCCCTCTTCCAAGCCTTGCCTTCCCAGGGCATCTGCTGAGGGAAGACTGTGCTACATCACAAGTGCATGCCATCCCCAAAGGGAAGTTCTGGGCCACAGGGCCACGTAGGGGTGTTCCCAGCCTGCTAAAAGGATGGCTGTATGGGGCATGTTAATTTCCCCCTTTTCTTATGCCTCAGCCTTCCTAGCTCCAGGACAATTAGCTATGTGTATGTGAAAGGCTGTAGTCTTTGCCAGATACTGTGGCATGTGCTCATGTTGCTGGAAATACTTCCTGTTGCACTGGGTTGTTCAGCATAGTTCTGTGCTGCGATGCTGGCACCGGGCAGGAGCATTCCCAGCCTGCTGGGAAGATGGCTGTATGGGGCATGGTTATTTTCCCCTTTTCACTAACCTCTGTCTTCCTACCTCCGAGACAATTAGCAGCAGGTGCACGAAAGGCTATTGTCCATGCCAGATATTAAGGCTAGCCCACAGGCTGTGGGGATGCAGTTCCTGCTCCACTTCCTTTTGCAGTTCTCGCTGCCACATCCACAACTGCTTTTGGGTTTTTAAAACTAGTCCAACTCCAAACGCCAATCCCCGGTTTCCTGACTGCGGCATGACTGCTGGTTATCCAGCAGACTCACTCACTTGTTTCAGAATGCAGACTCCCAGTTTCACCAAGTGCACAATCCCTATGGATTTAGCAGACCTTGTCCAGTTGGTGCATTGCTGGAACTGGTGTTCTGGGTCATTTTCTGGCTTTTATCTAGTATTTTTCACAGTGATTTTTTTTGCCCTGTCCCTCCTAACCACCATCTTCTGGAAGCTCCCATAATTCATTTTTAAATTTTACTAATCACTATTTAACCTGTACACACTCAGCAGCTATATTACTTTATTTGTTTTCACCTAAATATCAACACATAACTTGGGGAGAAAAAGTTTTGATAATGTAAGTATTTGAAGTAATTTTGAATCTAGTATTTGTAGTTTGGAAAAAATCTCAAACCCTTTTTCTTCAACTGCTTAAAAATGTTGGTTGTCTATGACAATCATTTTTAAAAAATTTCTATTTATTTTCAATCTACCTTCAGTAAAATTCAATCTTTATAGCAGTAATATAGATAAGATTTTTCAAAGTTTTAGCCTCCAGAGACTCAAAGCTATTAAATTCTATTTCAATGGATTGCTGTAAAATCTGTTTTTTTATTTGACTAGTGAGATCAAAATGTTTTGAGTATCTATAATTTTTGTCTAACTCTTCTTTTCTTGTTGATCTGCAATTATTTACTATGTCTAGATCAAAGATGACTTAACACAGATGTTTCATATCATTTTATGAATTCTCTCCTTAAAATTGAAGCAAAATGTTGTTATTCTGCATTTATTCATTCTCACAAAATGTAACAGACCAGGTAGAAAAAACTATTAAGTATATGGACAATTTTGGTAACCCAATTAAGAAGCTTTCTTTTTTATCAGTTATTACAGAATATAAATTCTCTTAATACTCATGGAACATTTATGGATGTAAGATGAGTATTAAGTCATAAAGTAAATTTTAGCAAATTTCTAAGAATCAGTGTCATTCTGACCACGTTTTCTAGCCACAAGGAAATTACATGAGAAATACATAAAAGAAAGAAAATTCAAATAAATGCTTAAAGTTTGGAATTTAAATACATACACACAAGAACACATTCTTTTCTAAATAACTCATGGGACAAGAAGAAATTATAATGAAAATTTAAAAACACAAGGAATTTAAAAAACAATTCTATCTATACAAAATTGCAGGCTTCGGTTAAAAATAATACTCAAAGAGAATATTTTAGTCATAAGTTCATTTACCAAAAAAGAAAAGGCTAAAAGTAAGGAGCTAACCTTTGGAGAAATGACTGATTCTAGTTCTGAGGCAGAAAGTATCCAAGACATGCCTAGAGCAATCTCAGTGCCAGAAAGTAAGGAAGTGCTTAAAAACAAAAAACCCACAATAATAGGGATGTGTCAAAAGGACATAGGAGTCAACTGAAAGAGCTTCCAATGGCCAAAGCTAGATCAGTTTGGTGCAATAAAATAAGTAAAGTAGTATAGGATTATCAGCTAAATGACAAATACATGTTGCTATGCTCATATAAATAAATGATTTAATAAATAAATGAAGGGAAGAAATAGAAGAGGAGCAGAAGAATTCCAAATAGTTTATGTCTATACTTCTCACTCAAGATAGTGGAGCATAAATCTTCACTCTTTAAGTGTGCACTACACATAGTGACTGTGCTGATTTGAATGTATTATGTCTCCCAAAACTCCATTATCTTTGATGTCATCTTTTGTGGGCAGACCTATCAGTGTTAATTAGATTGTAATTCTTTGAGTGTTTCCATGGAGATGTGCCCCACCCAACTGTGGGTGATGATTCTGATTGGATAATTTCCATGGAGGTGTTGGTCCGCCCATTCAGGGTGGGTCTGAATTAAATTACTATAGCACTACATAAGATCAGACAGAAGGAGCAAGCTGCTACAGCCAAGAGGGACACTTCAAAGAAAGCACAGGAGCTGCAGATGAGAGACATTTGAAGACAGCCATTGAAAGTAGAATCTCTCTCCAGAGAAGCTAAGAGAGGACAAATACTCCAAGTGCAACTAAGAGTGACATTTTTGAGGAACTGTAGCCTAGAGAGGAATGTCTTGGGAGAAAGCCATTTTGAAACCAGAACATTGGGGCAGATGCCAGCCACGTGCCCTCCCAGCTAACAGATGTTTTCCGGACACCATAGGCCATCCTCCAGGGAAGGTACCCGATTGTTGATGCCTTACCTTGGACACTTTATGGCCTTAAGACTGTAACTGTGTAACCAAATAAACCCCCTTTTATAAAAACTGATCCATTTCTGGTATTTTGCATTCTGGCAGCATTAGCAAACTGGAACAGTGACTTCCCTCCAAAAGGAACAGTATAGAAAGGGGAGAAAGAGAATAACTTTACAGTGGAGAAACCTGACAAAACTACCTCAATCAGGTGATCAAAATTATTATCAACAGTGATAAATCATTTTGATAATATGTGCCCTTGATATGCACTTTGCCCTTGTGGTTTTCCTCCCCAAACCACATAACCCCAGTCTAAGCATGAGAAAAGCATCTGACTAATACCAATTGAGGGACTTTCTACAAAATACCTGATCAGTACTCCTCAAAATTATCAAGGACATAAAAAACAAGCAAGAAGGAGGACATGACTGCCAAATGTAATGTGGAATCCTGGATGAGATTCAAGGATAAAAAAAGGACAATAGATAAAAATTAAGGAAACCTGAATAAAGCATGGACTTTTGTTAATAATAAATATAAATAGTGATTCATTAATTATAACAAGCGTATCATACTAACATAAAATATTGATAGAAGAAGGAACTGGTTGTCCATTATATGATGTGTCGGTTTGAAAATTATGTCTCCCACAAAAGCCATGTTCTTTAATGCAATCTTGTTGAGGCATGTTCTTTAACACAGTCTTGTTAGTCTTTTGATGAGGGTTGAACCTCTTGATTAGATTGTTTCCACGGAGATGTGACCCACCCAACTGTAGGTGAGAACTCTGAGTAAATTATTTCCATGGAGGTGTGAACCTGCCCATTCAGAAATGGTCTTGTTTACTGGAGTTTACTGGAGTCTTTTGAGAGACCTCACAGAGAGAAGGAACTCAGAGAAGCTGAGAGACATTTTGGAGAGAAGCTAAGATACATAATCCAGAGTTTGCCCCCCGGAGAAGCTAAGAGCCGACACAGACCCAGAAGCTTGGAGATGCAGACAGAAAGACATTTGGAGATGCTAACAACCTAAGAGATGAAGTCCAGAGTTTGCCCTGGAGAAGCTAAGAGAGGACCCCCAGATGCTTAGAGATAAATGCCCTGGGAGAACAAGCAAGGATGAACAGAAGCTGAGAGAGAGAAGCTAAGAGAGGCAGTAGTCCAAAGACATTTTGGAGAAAGCCATTTTGAAACCAAAACCCAGGAGCAAAGGACTAGCAGATGTGAGCCACATGCCTTCCCAGCTGCCAGAAGTGTTCCGGATGCCATTGACCTTTCTTCAGTGAAGGTATTCTCTTGTCAATGCCTTAGTTAGGACACTTTTATGGCCTAAAACTATAAATTTGTAACCTAATAAAAATCCCCTTTATAAAAGCCAATGCATTTCTGTATTTTGTATAATGGCAGCTTTAGCAAACTGGGACGCGTGGAAACTCTCTGTACTGTTGTTGCCATTTTTCTGTAAATATAAAAGTGTTCTGAAATAAAAACTCTATTCAAATATATAAACGAGGAGCTAACAATCCAACCTAAAATTTAGAAAAATAATAATACACAAGAATAAACTCAACATATACCCAATAATAAAGCCTAGAGCAGAAAATAATTGAAAGAACTTTTAGAGAGGGTATTTCAACCTTTCAAATAAAAAATTAAAATTGATAAAATTCAGGCAAAACAACCAAGGGGAAAAAAGACAATGCATTCAAACAAAATTGGAAGTGAGAATGAGGAACTTATACAATGAAAAGGATTAGAAATGCATACAAATGATTTCTACCAATAACTTTTTTAAAAATGCATGAAATGGAAAGCGTCCTGATAAAATATAACCTTAATGATAAATATAAGAAAAATATTTTTAAACTATGTTTTACTAAATTCTTTAATGATTATTGAATATTGTAATGCTACAATCAAGAAATTTAATAATCAATTAACTAATATTATAGCCAGTAAAGAAAGATAGTTAAGTAATTTCACACATCACAGAAAGTAAATATCATCTTAAGATGATTTTACCAGAGAGATCTATCAAATACTCAAAGAAAAAATAATTGTTGGATTTTTTTTTACTTTTTATTATTTTGCTTTTTCCTCATTTTAATTACTCTACTCATTTTCTGTTATAAGGGAAAAAAGTCTTATTGCACAGTATTGTGTATTCTCAAAGCTCAAAAACAACATTACTTGCATCCCAAGAATCTACTAGTTGGTTCTTTTAGCAGGACCTATCTTTTCAGCTCATGTCAGTTTTTGCCCTAGTAATAGTACATTCCTCTGTCAATGTTCTTCATCTATGAATCAATGTCAAGACATTATAAGCTGTTCACAATAATTTAGCACAGATGCAACAGTTTTGCTTCCCTCCTCTTCATCTTCTTCCCACAACCCCCATGTCTATTAGCCATGACCTGGTTTGCGTGGATTCTCTGTTCATTGTCCAAACCATTCACACAGAATGGAATAAAACTTTATTCTTTTAGAATTCCACACATAGATGCTGAAAACCTCTTGTCATCTCCGACAGAAAAGCAGAATAGTTCTCTTTCATGAATGACACCACAATTAAAGCTAAAATAATATAAAAATAATCTGAAAAATCCCTTTTACTGTACACTATCAAGTAAAGCAAATAAGATAACAGTTTCTTTTTCTGCTAGCCAGAAAATGTGTTTCTATTCATTTGGGCTTTGAAGTTCAGTGTATCCCACATCTGTGTGCGTGTGTGGTTGTGTATCTATAATCTATGCAGTGTGGGGAGCCCCTAATCTTTTCATCTAGTTTGTCTAATTAAACTACTTGACCGATTAGAGTACTATTATATCACATTGAAAAATTTTACATAATCGCTTCTTTAAAATACTAGAAACGTTTACACATTTATTTGGCTTGTAAACGACTGAAATACTACAGATAATCTGACTTTTTTTTTTTTTAAAGAATATGGCTGTTAATAAATTGATTTTCTGAGTTCCAGAGCAAAAGTCTTTTTTAAAAAATGTTTGAAGCTGACTTGAAACAGGATGTCTTCTGATTTGGTAAAAAATATGATCCCTATTGTATATCATTTAAAACTTGAGGGGTAAAGTCTACATGTGAGGAGCCCTTTGCTGTCAAGTGTTCTCAGCCAGACTGGGAATGAAGTGTGTTTGCTGAAGTAGCTCCACTTGACCAGCAGAGGGCACTTTAAACACTGCTACATTGCTTGGGAAGCAAATGCAGATGACGCAGAAACACAGTGTTCACCCAAAATCAGAAAGAGCTCTGCAGATCTCTTTTTGAAATTCACAAAAAATATAGAAAATAAGGACTGTACCGTGTGGTTTCGTTTAGGAAAGTTACGAGTATGCGTGACGTCAGATGGGAGGGGTATACGTATTGTTTGTCTACTGAATTGATCTTCGGCTTACATCGTTTTCCTGCTGTCATTCCCCTCTCCCAGCTCAGAAATGGTTATGGAACAGAACATTTTTACAGACAGTACTGAATTCATTTGCAGATCATTTGGTTGAGTTTCTATCTCTTCTATTCTGTCTTTACTCTTCTGTTCAAAGCCTGGACAACTGAACAAAAGATAAAGCTTCCTTTCTCATTTAAGAGTAGAAATTGCAGTTTAACTATCAGTGTTTCAATCTGCCCAGGAAGAACCTTTGAAAAGTATTGTACCCCTTTGGTTTTGGCAAACTCACTAGCCTGAGGTGGTACCCTGAGGGGAAAAATACCAGTGTTTCTCTTAGTTGAAATACAGTTGTTTACATCCATTTTCATAAGAGGTGATAGAGACATCTGTTCTCATGGGGGCTGCATCTACCAACCTTTCTTAAAAAAGGCTTTAATGTTTGCAAAAGCATAATTTTTCTAGATGCATACCCTGTGTCTCTCTCATTTTTATCTTTTCTATTGGCTCCTGTTGAGTGTCTGCAAACATTAAAGAGGATTGTGTATGTGTGCTCTCACAGTTTTTTAAGTTAAATTCTTTCAGCTTTAGAGAATTATAATACTCAGTAAATGCATTTTTTCATACAATCTTAATAGCCTTGTTTGCCTTTATTTCTCTTTCTCTACCTTAGGTTCACTTTTGTTCTCATTTCTCCTGGAGTTGACAGATGAAGAGAGAATAGGGTCTTCCAGCAGCAGCCCTTTAAGACAGAGGTGAACTCAGTGAGTCTTCACCAAAAAGGATCATAAACTTACTGGATTAAGTCAACCTATTTATCCCTAAGCTGCCTTGGGTTTTGTGTTTGCTCATTATGTTTTGTTTCAGCTGCACCATATGTGATTCCTTGTGCCATTTTCATTTGTCTATTATTTTTCTTGATGACCCTGAGCTACAGCTTCCTCCTTGGTTCCAACACTATTGAGCCTTTCTCATTTTCCTCATTTTCCTGACGTAGGCCTCAAAGAAGAAACGGCAGAAGAGCACCAAGTAGCTGAGGTACATGAGTGAAGACCAGAAGATATTCTGAAAATGAGAGTGACACTGGTCCTGCTGCATCCAGGAAAAGACCAGGTAGTTAATTACACAGCCCATCACCATCTGGGTGATCTGAGACAAGGTGATGACAAATTTCCAGGAGACTCGGAACCCGGCTGCCCGCAAGTCAGAGTAAGAGTACATCATGGCACGGCGTGCACGATATAGTTTATAGTCATGAACCAACCACCCCCGGCAACCATGTCTTTGTAGGAGTACCCAGAGTACAGGAGCACAGTGATGTGGTGGTACCAGCGCAGGAAAATCAGGTTCTGCTTCTTCAGAATAATGAATATCATGTCTCCTAGTTCAGGTGCTTTGCTTAGCACAAATGCGTAAGCCCAGAATTTGCTGACAGGTCCGTTGTAAAAACTCTGGTCACAAACTGACTGCTTCAGGCCTTTCGTCATCAAAATGAACATATAAGCACCAATTCAAAGAGCACCGAACATACTGAAGACTACAAGGGTCAGAGACCAGAGCACTAACAGTTTCCTCAGTTCAAATTTTGAGCATTTGTTCATTAGGTGCCAACCACCAAATATAAAGGTGGCATATGGGGCAGAAAACAGGAACGATTTCTTCCAGTTTTCCTTCATCCATTGAATGGCTTCATTCTCATTGAACTGCTTTTCAAATTCATATTCTTGTAGAGTCAACACTGACATGTTCATTGGGGCTGATCTTCGGTGTCACTACGTGTTCTGCGAAGCATGGGCCCAGCAGCCCGCAGAGCTTCTGGATCACGTGTGGACTGGGGATGCTGAGGAAGAGAATCCTGTTGGATGTTTTTAATCTCTCATGGGGTTGAAAATTATATTCTACTTAGTTCCACTAGGGGGAGATAAAGCTAAAGAGTTTTAAAAAGGCAGGGAAGAAGAAATATTGATAGTGAAGAAAAATCCCTTTTAACTGCAAACAACCTTCTGTGTTGATGTAACACATGCTCCAAGTTTTAAGAAACTGCATGCCTTTGGTCTCTAGCTTCATTCCAAATTACAATATTCTAATTTTGTGCCTGAACATTCCAAACGAAAATATTCAAATTTTGTGTCTGGGAAAGAGTTGTGGCAGCCAAGCACAATGAAATGAATGTACTAAGTGACACTGCAAAGTAACATCTTTCTCTCCTTCTCTCTCTTTCTCTCTCACACACACATACATGCGACTAATAATCCCTCCCCCAGCTTACAGATTTGAGAAGACATTTGGGACAAAAATTCTATTTCAATATTTATTGATTTCTTTTCATGAAGAAAGTATTATTGTTGATCGTTAGGTGGCATTAAAGTGCAACATAATATGCTTGGATGAATAAACACAAAGTAAAAGGGAAAATTAAAATATGTACTGAAATAAATCACCTCTTTTTGATTAGGCAGGCATAGACTCTGTATCTGGACTATAAAACTGTTGAACACATTTTTTAGTTTTGCTGAAAGATAACCTTTCAATCATCAAAAATCATAATGAAATCTTGCAATAAATTCTACAATTAAATATACGACTTAATCATATGAATTGTTGTATCTTTGCTGAATGATGCTCATTACTAATTTCATTTTCCCAGACATTTCCATTATCAATGTATCAGGTACTGCACATCTAAATTCATTAGACACTGGACATCAAAATCCACTAAATTTGCTACCTAAATGCTTGTCAGTATTTGTTCCTTTGAATTTATGTCAAGACCATGGGTTTAGGGATGAATAGCTAATTCAATTTCAATTCAGTTAAAAAGTATCAACTTATGGTCAAGCATATTTCAAGTAATACTCAAGATGCTCATGCAGTGGTGTCTATCCTTGCCCCCAAAGAACATACAATTAAGAGGGGAAGACAAAAATGAAAACAGGCAATTATAACATGATGCTAGTAAATACAATGATGCACACGGAAATTTAAGGATGTCCATGAGACCTCAGAGAAGAGTCACTTAACCAGCCACCGAAGAGGAAGTGGTGACAAAGCAGGTGAAGGCCAGGCCAGAAGAGCAACAATGGAGTAGAGGAATATAAAATGGGAATATTTTTGGTAAAGGGACTAGTATGTGCACAGGGCTGGAGAAGTTAAGAGCCTCATGCATTCTTGGAACTTAAATAAGTTGAAATGTGGCCAGTGTGATGACATTTTTAATATAAATTCATTTTAATTAATTATTTTTTTATTTAAATAGCCACATGTGATTAATGGACAATACATTACACACTACAGATTCAGAATTGGGATTTTGCCTTTGAGCTCAAAAGGACAGTGGAGATAGACAGCTCAGAATAGTGGAAAGGCTGAACTAGTGGACCACAGATCCTACATGAAATAGGAAGTAGTAATAGAAGTAAGGAGAAATATTGGTGTTGAGGAACTAGTACAAATATAGTTATAGAAATAGCTACATAAGAGAGCTAATAGCTCAGAAAAATCAAGCTTGAAGACACATGTCCAAATTTTAGCCTATCTGAAGTGGAGCAATTCTGCAGAATTAGTATTTATTGAGTCAAAGTTGAGGACAACCTGCCTTGAGATTAGGCTGCAGAAGTGACGTGGAGTTGAAATTCATTGGAAATGATGTGTAGAATTGAAGGAATGCTACTTAACTTAGAGTTGAAGGTTGGTAAACCTTTTGAGTCCCCCTAAATGGAGATTGCTATTACAAATACAGTCACGATCTATCATAGTAGTATTATCTCTGAGGCTGCCTATCTGGATTAAAGACCTGCCTCTGCCATTTAATATCTTACTGTAGGCAAATTGTTTACCCTCTCTTACACCTCAGGTCCACATCTGTAAATTGTAGATAGTAATAATAACTCTCTTGCAGATAATATGTAAGGATTAAAGGATGTGATGTATGTAAATTACCTGGAACTTTGTAATCATTCATAAGCATTATTATTGAGCTATTATTAAAGCAACGTAATGATTTTTAAATACATTGGAGAGGGCACAATATCATTATTAAAAATCTTGAAGATTTTGCCAATAAAAATTCTGAAGGAATTTACGTTTCACAAGAACATGTAATATCAATATAGTCTCTGTGCTCTGTCTCTATGACCATACAAATACCATATAAAAATAACATACATATATATTTATATGAATATATATAATAAAACCTAATAACTTTAACCTCATGCCTAACTGACAGTTTTATAGGGAAAAAATGAGAAAACCTTCTTAACATAACTCCACAAGTAAATATCTACCTACCAAGTTCCTGTTCTGATTCTACTCTCTCCATCCACTTTTCTTGACATTCTAATGAGAAATGTATTCTGTCTCTCTCCTCTATATAGTGATAACCTTTCTTAGGATACCAATCTTTAATCTTTGTAACAGTTAATTTTGTGCTCATTTATCACTCTTTCCACATTCTAGTCTCTTCTAGAGAGAAAATCTATACCTTAAAGTATCCTGGTACAATCTGTATAATCTAGTACAATAGTTTGTATACTCTGATAATTAAGAAATATCAGTTGAATAGATGAATAAACAATACTTCAGTGTTTGGGTTTTGTGCAAGTCCCAAATGGCTATGGGACCTTCAACTCTTTTGAGTATATACCCAGAAATGGGATTGCCAGGTCATATGATATACTCAAAAAAATTGAAAGCAGGGACTTGAACAGATCTTTGCACACCAATGTTCATAACAGCATTATTCACAATTGCCAAAAGATGGAAGCAACACAAGTGTCCATCAACAGATGGTTAGATAAACAAAATCTGATATAGACATACAATGGATATCATGTGGCCATGAAAAAGAATGAATCTCTGATACATGTGACAACATGGATGAACCTTGAAGATATCATTTTGGATAAAGTAAGCAAGACACAAAAGGACAAATATTTTATGATCTTACTGATATGAAATAATTAGAATAAGAAAATTTATAGTCAGAAACTAGGATAAAGGTTGCCAGAGGCTGAGAAGGGGATGGGGAATGGAGGAAACAGATTTATAGGGTCAGTTAATGGTAAAGAAATTGTACAAAGCAGGTAAGGTATAAATTAAAATTAAAAGGGATTGTGAGAAGCATGTTAAATGGAAAACACATACCCTGTTTAAAGCAAAAACTCACAACTCAACAACTGCCAAATACATCCTTGTAGGTATGTGTGCTGATTTGAATGTATTATGTCCCCCAGAAAAAGCCATATTCTTTGATGCAATCTTGTGGGGCAGACATATTAGTGGGGATTAAGTTGGAATGTTTTGATTAGGTTTTTTGCATGGAAATGTGCCCCACCCAACTGGAAGTGATAACTCTGATGAGATATTTCCATGGAGGCATGGACCCACCCATTCAGGGTGGGCCTTGATCAGTGGAGCCATATAAATGAGCTGACAGGCAGAGGGAACTCAGTGCAGCTGTGAGTGACATTTTGAAGAGGAGCTACAGCCAAGAGGGACACTTGGAAGAATGCACAGAAACTGAGAGAGGAGCTGCAGATGATAGGACAGTTTGAAGACAGCCATTGAAAGCAGACTTTTGCTCTGGAGAAGCAGTGAGAGGAAAAATGCCCCAAGAGCAACTAAGAGTGACATTTTTGAGGAACTGCAGCCTAGAGAGGAATGTCCTGGGAGAAAGCCATTTTGAAACCAGAACTTTGGAGCAGACGCCAGCCACATGCCTTCCCAGCCAACAGAGGTTTTCCGGACACCATTGGCCATCCTCCAGTGAAGGTACCCGATGGCTGATGTGTTACCTTGGACACTTTATGACCTTAAGACTGTAACTGTGTAACCAAATAAACCCCCTTTTATAAAAGCCAATCCATT
The DNA here is from genome assembly GCF_015220235.1 of Choloepus didactylus. Lineage (NCBI taxonomy): Eukaryota > Metazoa > Chordata > Mammalia > Pilosa > Megalonychidae > Choloepus > Choloepus didactylus. Next base: position 74,317,616 of record NC_051309.1, read on the forward strand.
TCTGGTGTTTTGCATTCTGGCAGTATTAGCAAACTAGAACAGTATGCAAGCCCAGTATTGCCAGATATCCTAGTTTGCTAATGCTGCAGAATGCAAAACACCAGAGATGGATAGGCTTTTATAAAACGGGGGTTTATTTCGCTACACAGTTACAGTCTTAAGGCCACAAAGTGTCCAAGGTAACACCTCAGCAATCGGGTACCTTCACCGGAGGATGGCCAATGGTGTCCGGAAAACCTCTGCTAGCTGGGAAGGCAGCTGGCGTCTGCTCCAAAGCTCCGGCCTCAAAACGGCTTTCTCCCAGGACGTTCCTCTCTAACAAGCTTGCTCCTCTTCAAAACATCACTCACAGCTGCACTCCATTTCCTCTCTTTGAGTCAGCTCATTTATATAGCTCCACTGATCAAGGCCCACCCTGAATGGGCAGGGCCACCCCTCCATGGGAACAGCTCATCAAAATCATCACTGACAGCTGGGTGGGGCACACTCCAAGCAAATCCAACCAGCACCAAAACTTCTGCCCCACACAAGACCACAAAGATAATGGCATTTGGGGGACACAATACACTCAAACCGGCACATTCCACCCCCTGGACCCCAAAATAACACTATCTTTCCAAATACAAAATACATTCATTCCATCACAATATCACAAAAACTTAAATCATTTCAGTAACAAAAGTCAAGCACAAAATCCCATCAAAATCAATTATAGGCAATTAGAACAAGTTATGTGCTCCCAACAGACAAAGGAGAGACATTCATAGGATAAACATTCCCATTGCCATAAGGAAAAACAGTAAGGAAAACAGGGTTAACAGGAGCAAAACAGTTCCTAAAACCCGCAGGACAAACTCCATTAGATTTCAAAGTCTGAGAGTCATTTACAGAACAATGTTGCATCCTTGGGGCTTGAGAGAGCGGGAGCCTAACCCTTCCCAAGGGCCTTTTTGGCAGCTGTTTCCTCTCCAAATGCTTGGGTGAGTGCTCCAACATATCCACACATTGGGGAGACCACCTTCCCGGCCCCACCCTCCTCAAACATTGGGGCAGCTCCTGGATTCCCTTCCATCTCTGGGGCACATGCTGAACCCCTTCAGAACAGTGTGGTGGCAGCCAGGCTCTCCCCAATTCCCTGGGAATGTGCTCCACCCTCTTTGGGGCTTGGGTGGCAGGACATTTCCTGAGCAATGAGGCGGAAGGCCCTCCCTCAACCTCCAGGGCAAACTCACCCTTTCCCTGCATGTGGGCTGCTCCACTCTTCCAGCCCTAGACCTCCTGACTCCAGACCTCAACCTCCATGGCTCTGTCTTTGAAGAGATTTTTCCTTTAATTTTTTCCTTGTCTGTCTCCTCCAGTCCAGACCGGCAATGGCTCTGTCTATAAAGATCTCGCAAAAATTCTGTTGGCTTTGCATGAAGCAAGCAGGGGTCAAAGCCATCAGACAATAGGACTTTCCACAAATCCTTTCTGCTTAACTCCTTTTCCAATCTTGGCTTGTGCTGAAATAGTGTCTGGGTTCCATGTTTGGTTCCATCCTCACGTTGGGCTGTAGCTTCTGGGATTCCACCCACTGGAAGCTTGTAATTTTCCAAGCCATCAGCTTCTGGTTTCTTTGAACCCAAGAGTTCAGTTCTAAGTTTATCTCTTTCCACTCGCATTTTACTATAAGCTGCAAGGAGAAGCCAGGTTACGTCCTCCACACATAGTCTGTAGATCTCCTCAGCTAAGTATTCCAGGTTGTCGCTTTCAAATTCTTCCTTCCATCTGACACCAGGACTCAATTTTGCCAAATTCTGTGCCACTTTAAAACAAGGATTGCCTTTCTTCCAATTCACAACAATACATTCATCATCTCTGTTCAAGGCCTCGTCAGAAGTATCTTTAGAGTCCGTATTTCCACAAACAGTCTCTTTAAAGCAGTTTTGGCCTTTTATCCATCTGAAAAGCCATTCCAACATGTTTGGCATTTGCAAACTCAGCAGCAAAAGCACCCCACTTCTCTGGTACCAAAATCTGCTCTAGTTTCAAAACGGCTTTCTCCCAGGACGTTCCTCTCCAGCAAGCTTGCTCCTTGTTCTAGTTTGCTAATGCTGCAGAATGTAAAACACCAGAGATGGATAGGCTTTTATAAAACGGGGGTTTATTTCGCTACACAGTTAAAGTCTTAAGGCCACAAAGCGTCCAAGGTAACACCTCAGCAATCGGGTACCTTCACCGGAGGATGGCCAATGGCGTCGGGAAAACCTCTGCTAGCTGGGAAGGCAGCTGGCGTCTGCTCCAAAGCTCTGGCCTCAAAACGGCTTTCTCCCAGGACGTTCCTCTCTAGCAAGCTTGCTCCTCTTCAAAACATCACTCCCAGCTGCACTCCATTTCCTCTCTTTGAGTCAGGTCATTTATATAGCTCCACCGATCAAGGCCCACCCTGAATGGGCGGGGCCACGCCTCCATGGGAACATCTCATCAAAATCATCACTGACAGCTGGGTGGAGCACACTCCAAGCAAATCCAACCAGCACCAGAACTTCTGCCCCACACAAGACCACAAAGATAATGGCATTTGGGGGACACAATACACTCAAACCGGCACACCAGATTATCTAATTTTTCAAGAAACACCTGAATTACTAAATTACGTAAGCAATCTCCTGATTGTTGAATGTTGCAAACATTTGAATGTTTCAGGCCAGACAAAATACTCAGCCCTCAGGACACCAGTTGGCTGCATCTGACACTGTAAAGCTGTAAAGAGTTCTGAGTAAGCCAGATGCTCAAAAGTTTATAATTCTCTATTTCCCCTCCTCCCCATTTTTCCCTATGTGTAGCTGTCTCCTACTTTCAGTGCTCTTTTTACTAAATTCCTATATGCTCTCACATAATGAATTACCTTCTATCCTCAATCCCCTTATTTAGGTTTGGGCCAATAGGCAGAGTTGACTTATTTAAGCATTTCATCATCCTTTAGCTACTTAGGATACCAGATACTTCTACTGGTAGGTGGTTTCAGGAGAGGAATTTGAGGATGAAGGCTCAAGGAATCAATGAAGATTTTGGATCAACAGTTTTATCAGGGAGAAAAGTCTAGAGGGTTTAGCAAAGGGAAAGAATAGATTTGAACCATGCAGGCTGCAAGATGAGATCAGGAGAAAAATACATCATAAGATGGAAGAACTAAGTCCAAAAGTGCAAACATGGTAATACTGATTCCTGATTGAGATGGCTAGAATCATGAATAGCTGCAGTGGTTGTCAACCTTCCACTGATTAGATGTGATCTATAGTTGCTACCTGGAAATTTCAACCATATTTTTAAAACCTTGTAGATTTATGAATATTAAATTTAAAAATTACTTTTAGACATACAGATTTGAAATGGAAGTTTCTTTTTTTCTCACTTTCTGAAACAATTGATCTGTGCCTATATTCATGTAATGGAATATAATAGCATTATTTATTATCATTTATCATTGTTCTGTGTCTCTATTTCTTTTCCAAATATTAGAGAGTCAAACACAAAGTCAAAGTCTTTCGTTTTTGCAGATTACAAAATTTATTACAAAGCGACAGTAATTAAACACTGTGGTCCTAGCATAAGAACAGATGGATAGGCCAATGGAATAGAGTCAATAGAATAAACCCACATATATATGGCAAATTGATTTTTGACAAGGGTGCCAACTCCACTCAGGGGAAAGAACAATCTCTTCAACAAATGGTGCTGGGAAAACTGGATAGTCACATGCAAAAGAATGAAAGTGTAGCCCTACCTCACACCATATACAAATATATTAACTCATCAACAACCCAAATATAACTGCTAAAACTCTTAGAGGAAAACATAGGAAATCTCTTCAGGACCTCATCTTAGACAATGGATTCTTAGACTATTCTCTGAAATTATGGAAACAAAAGAAAAAATATTCAGAACTTCCAAATTAAAAATTTTTGTGCATCAAAGGGCATTATAAAGAAAATGAAACAAAAAACAACCTACAGAATGGGAGAAAATATTTAGAAACTATATATCTGAAAAGGGATTTTTTAATTCAGAATATATAAAGAACTCCTACAACTCAGCAACAAAAAGACCAAAAAAAAAAAAGGTATGAGCACATTTATAGATATTTCTCTGAGAAAAAACAAATGGATAATGAGCACATATAAAGATGGTCTACATCTTTAGCCATTAGGTAAATGCAAATCAAGACCAGAATAAGGTGCTACCTCACACACAACAGAATAGCTATTATCTTTTTTAAAAATGGAAAATAACAAGTGCTGGCCAGGATGCAGAGAAATAGGATCCCTCCTTGTACATTGTCAGTGGGAATTTAAAATGGCATAGCTGTTATGGAAAATAGTTTGGTGGTTCCTCAAAGAGTTAAACAAAGAGCTACCATATGATCCTGAAATCCCACTTCTAGGTATATACCCAAAAGAACTGAAAACAGGGATTCAAATAGGCTTATAAACCAATATTCAAAAGATGGCAGCAACCCAAATATCCATCAACAGAGGAATGGATAAGCAAATGTGGTATATATAACGGATTATTCAGCCATAGAAGAAATGAAGTGCCTCCACATGCTGCACCATGAACCTTGAAGACGTCATGGTGAATGAAATAAGCCTGACACAAAAGGACAGATTTTGCATGACTTCACTTATATGAAATAACTAGAATATGCAAATTCATAGATAGAAAGTAGATTACAGGTTACAAGGGGCTATGGGTGGAGAAGAAATGTGAGTCAGTGCTTAAAAGGTACAGTTTCTTTTGCTGTGATGGATAAATTTTGATAATGGATAACAAAGATGGCAGTATAACATCATAAATGTAATTTTTACCACTGAGATATATACTTGGAAGTAGATAAAATGGGAAATTTTATGGTACATGTATGGTACAACAAAAGAAAAAAAAACTATAGAATCGTACAACAGGTTGAACCCTAATATAATTACAATAGTATCGGTTCATCAATTTTAATAAATTAAAATTTAACTTACTTTAATTTTAATAAATTAAAACTTCATTAATACCAAGAGAAAACTTTGGGGGTGTGGCAGGGGGTGGACATATGAGAACCGTACTTTCTGCATGATTTTTCTGTAAATCTATAGCAGCTCTAAAAATTTTAATTTCAATTCAAAGGAAGATTTATTGAGCTGACATGAAATGTATAATGGTTAAGAAATGTTCCTCCCCACGTTTATGTATTCAGTTCCCTCCTCCTAACCCAGAATTGATGCCATGCTATGTTTCTCTTAGGCTGGGAACCCATTTTATGTTTCACTGGTTTCCTACGATTATGCAACCCATTATATTACAGTGGTAGGTTTTCTCTGAAGCTTAGAATCTTCTTTAAAAGCGGCAGGTAGCAGAGTGATGGCGGCCACAGCTAAGAGAACGTTTGCTCTCTTCCTTCACAAAGATAGCCTTGCAGCTTTCCTTGGACATGCTGCTGGTCTGGTCTGGTACTTCAGTCAAGGGCTCTGCAGAATATTCAGAAGAAAGAAGAGTGGCATTTGCTCTAGCATCAGGGCTTTCAGCCTCAAAGGTGATTGCCTCCAAACCAAAAAAGAAATCAAACTCCTTTGGATTCTGCAGAGACCCTTCAGGGACGGGCTCCGCGGCCTCAGTGGCTTTGCCCTGAAAGCTGGAGGTTGTTGGCAACTTACCAGGAAGGAAATCTGGGGTTTGGGGTGAGGGGAGCCACAGAGAGGGAAAACAGGGTAGAGAAAACCAGCGCACGGTGCCCGCAGGGGTGGCAGGTGCTGAGTGGAGGGACACCCGCATAGGGCAGGTGCTGCAGTGCGTGTGGCCCAGAGCCCCGTTCGCCGGGCTGCGGGGGATTTTATACACCGCTCACCGCTCACCGCTCAGCCCCGGCTTTTTTTTTTTTTTTTCTCTCTGAACTCTGCTTAGCCTCAAATCCTTAGAATAAGTCCTGTAACAGTTTGCCAAATGACCTTTTAACTGTAAAAAAAAAATGGTATTTCAATAAGTAAATCAGTAGTGGAGTAGAGTTTGGTTAGACTATAAAATTTAATTAGATAAATGTCTGATCTTTTATTCTGCAATATTTTGAGAATTCAAATTTAAAGAGCACATGTGAAGGAGTTATCGTCCACCTATACTCAAGCAAATGTAGGTCTGCCAATAATCTTTACAGATTAAAATAGTACTTGTTTCTTTTTCACATGTGCACATTTTATTCGGTTGAAAGAGAAAATTTACACTATTGATGTCATGTTGCTGAAATACGCTTAGCAAAGAAATTCTTGGGCCTAAGATTACCTTTAAATAATTGCCAATGAGTTCAGAAAATTTCCACAAAGTCCGTCACATTTATTTTCCAAGCAGTTTATCTGTAACATCTTAATTTTGCAATGCATTATTTTTATCACTTTCTTCTACTGTAAATCTATGAATGATTATATTCCAAAGACATAAGCTGTTTCCACCACTATTTCCTAATATGTTTTAACTCTTTTCATAAGACTCACATAATACTAATTGTAAATCAGTGGAGAAGTCAGAAAATAATATAAATAGTATAAATACTAATACATAATACTAATTATAAATCAGTGGAGAAGTCAGAAAAAGAAAAATAAAAAAGAAAGAAAAGAAGTAAAGAATGGTAAAAGTAGGTAAGATGGACAGGTATGGTATGACAGCCAGGAAAGATAAGGTTATGAAGGCCTCATTGTGGAGCAAGTAATGAGCGTAAATTGTGTGTCACATGGTAGGCATTTTCAAATAGTAGATGTAATTAATTATCCATGCTAGCAATTTATTTATCATTTCAGTCAACAAAGCATTTCAGTAAAATTATCTGTCTTGCACCTCTATAAGAAATGTTTTCTAAAGGAATAGATTTATAGCATAGACTTTTACTTCAAAACTTATCACCTGTATTTTGTTATTTCCAAGTTCCAGAATGAAGTACTTACATTTGAAATAATTTATGTTTGGTTTCAGATAAGACCTGTGTATATACCATCCTAACACATTATAATGCCTGGTCTCAATTTTGCCCAGAGCTGAATTGAAATTTCAGTTATGATGTCACCAGCTGTGTTCATCTGTGCAGTTCAGCTTTTTATAACATACCAGTTAAATGATAATCATATGAAGCTGTCTAGAAAATTTTTTTGATATGTATTATTTCCCATTTCTTCCTATTACTCTTAACACTTCTTCCCATCGTTGTTTCCTGGCTTTCCTTCATTGGCTAGCACACCTACCAAACTTCAGGTTGCTAATCATTGAATGATGTTTACTCTCTCTGAGGTACAAAATCATGGTATTGTCTAAACCCAAGAAGTGCAGTAAGTCATGCATTTTAATTTATTTATTCTCCTAGCTGTTCAAAATATTAAATTACATATTACATACAACACATCACGAGAATTACAGGAGTTAATAATAATTTCTAATCTGTGAAAGAAAGAAGGAACAAAAGAAAGAAGGAAGGAAAGAAAGAGAAAAGGAAGGAAGGAGGGAGGGAGGAAACTGAGTACAAAGAGATATGCTACACAAAATGTATTATCATTGACATTATAATCCGATAATATCTTAACAGAGGTCCAATGTAATATAAAAGTTTAGTGAGCATAAATTATTTCCAACAGAAACAAACAGGGAGTATTTTGTTGGTGAGAGGATGTAACAATCTTCAAAAGGGAAAGAAGAGTAAGTAACAATTAATTAAATATTATTGTGTATTTCCTTCAGTCCAGATATATTGTGAAAATTTTCACAGACTTTATTTCCCTTTACCTACGTAACAAATGTAGGAGGTATTCATACTTATCAAAAGCGGTGGGCTCTCTCTCTGATGTGTTCAAATGACTAAGTCCTGAGACACCGGGATTTCAAAGAGAGAAAGAGTTTACTACTATGTGAGAAGGAGGACATCAGATGGCCTATTGGCCCAAAAAAGTCTGTCTCCCCAGGTCTAAATAATTCAGGGTTTTTATGAATTCAAACAAGGGGAGATGAAATTGTTCCCACTACAAATCAAGTATACACAGGGCTGAGACTGGTTGAGTTTCAGTAATTTCAGATATTAATTTCTGCCTAATCTACAAGAAAGGAAAAACATTTATATAATGATTCAGTAATTATAATCATTTGTTAATTTTTAATTTCTTAGTTACGGTATCAACATCCTCATCCCCACTCTTCATGTAAAGTAAATGAAATTCATAAAGTCTAACTCCCCAATGACACACAGAGGTCTAACCTACCAGTTCTAGAGCTTTCTATTTTTCAGAGACTATTCTTTTCATGAATATACTAGTGAGACCTCTTAAACTTACATCCTATGTGATCATAGGAAATTGAGAACCCTCTGTAATATTGCTGATGGTTTCTAAACATTTATCAGTCTTCATTCTGAAGTGAAGTCCTGGCTTCCCCTTTGGAAAATGTATCAATTTTTTTTTAATTTGAATTCCCTGCTTTCTTTTCTTCTAAGCATAAACCCATATCTTCCTCCACTACTGAAGATATCACTTTAAAAAACTATTGAGCATGTCAGAGTTTCCTGACAAAAAGATGATGATATTTCTTAATCATAAGGAGGATTAAAATGCAGAAACAACAATAAAAACACTGAAACAAAATTATTATATAAATGTCACTAAAGTCCATCAGCTAAACTCCAAAAAAGAGTCTCACTAAAGACATCTTTCTCCTTGGCCTCATCTTAATGTCATATGTCTTTTAAAATTGGTTACTCATATCCACTCCTATTTTCAAGGCCTTCATGTCCTTGTTTGGCCAATGGAATTGAAAAATCAATGAGTATATATACAGCTTCTTCTATAACTGATACTCTTATTTCATTTTGCAGAACAGTTCAACATTTTTTTTATCCTGAACTTTAATAGTTAAGATTTTACTCTTTTCAAAATTAAACAAAACCGAATGAATTTGTATAAGTGACAAAAGAATGAAGAAATGTTTTCATTATGTCTACTACATTTTATTTTATTTTAAAAACATCTTTTTTCTCTTGCCCAAGTCTACTAATACATTTGAGATTGATGCTGAAATGAAGTCTATTTTATTCCAGAGCTCATTCTTTTTTGATTATGTGTTACTTTTTTTAATCTAATGATAAATCCATTTCAGTAGTTTGAGAAAGGGTGGAGCAAAGCCAGTGGGGTGAGGAAGAAAAGGTAAGTTTGAGAACTAGCAATTGACTAGTTGACCTAAGCACAGCGTATGTAAAAGAGAGTATTATAAGAATCAATTCGTGTGTAAACAACTTGGCAATTTCTGGGAAATAACCCAATTTCTGGGAGACAACCTCTACATCCTTGGAATTGTGTTCTTCCTTTTGTCTTTTGTTATCCATAGTGGGCCCATAACAATCTTTGGCAGTTCATATACTAACCAGTTGACTCAGGGTTGAACTGGCCTCACCAGTAGTCTCAGAGGGGTAAAGGGACTGGCCACAACAAAAAGATCAACCCTGCAATTAGGGGATTAGGGCTTTGAGCCATGTCATCCCAGCCTGACCAGGCTGACCTTTGTGCCTTTGTGTCTGACTTATTTCACTCAACATGAAGTCTTCAAGTATCAAGCATGTAGTAACATGTCAGAATGTCATTCCTTTTCAAGGCTGTGTGTGTATATATATATACACACACACTTACACCTACACAGTACATTTTGCTTATTCATTCATCTCCCAATGGACATTTGGGTTGTTTCCACCTTTTAGCTATTGTGCTTTTAGCTATTGTTCATGCTACTATGAACATTGGTGTAAAAATTTCTATCCAAGTCCCTACTTTCAATCCTTTTGGGTGTATACGTAGAAGTGGGATTGCTGAGCCGCATGATAATTCTATACTAACTTTCTGAGAAATTGCCAAACTGTTTTCCACAGTGGCTTTACCAATTTAGATTCCAACCAAAAATGTACTCAAGTTCCTATTTCTCTACATCCTCACCAATATTTATTTCTCTTTTATTCAATAATAGCCATTCTAATGGGTATGAGTTGGAATTGTCTTGTAGTATTGTTTTTTTTTCCATAAAAAAATGTTTTATTAGAGAAGTTGTGGGTTTACAGAGCAATCATGCATAAAATACAGGATCCCCATACACCAACACTTGCATTGGTGTGGAAAATTTGTTACAAATGATGATAACACTTTTTTTTTTTGGTAATTATATTTTTAACAATAGTTATATTTATTACAATTGATGAAATTTTATTAAAGTAATGCCATAACTATTGTCCATAGTTTATATAGGGGTATTTTTCCCCCTATTCCTGACCTATTTTTTTTTTTTTTTTCATGCATGCTGTAGAGTAACAAGACCTAACTCCTATTTTAGGTTCCATGTAAATAGGTTGTTTAAATACCCTGAACAGAGAGGTTAAATTAGATAGTGTGCTACAGAAAGTTTAAATTTTGGGCAAAATTAACATGTCTTCCTTTGGTCTCAAATAGAAGTTGGATTTTTAAAACACAGACAGTATCATCCTTTACCCTGTATTCTGATTTACCTTAGTCCTAAACAGATCTGCTTCATTCATTTCTGTAATTGAAATTTGATCTTTTTTCAACTTCTTTAACAGTTGCTAAATGAAGTAATGCTGATTTTTCAGAGCTGCAGAACTCTGTGCAGGTGTCACACAGATACCTAAAGTTCCAGGGAGCTACCAGGTTATATACAAAGAGCACAGCATCTCAGAATTTTGCCTTTTAGTTTTGATTTACATTTCACTAATGGGTAATGATGTTGATTACCTGTTTATGTACTTATTGGTCATTTGTATATCTTCGTTGGAGTAATGTCTGTTCAAGTCCTTGGTCCATTTTTTTAACTGTGTTGTCTTTCTGTTTTTGAGTTGTAAGGGTTCTTTATATATTCTGGATGTTGAGCCCTATCAGATATGTGGTATCCAAATATTTCTTCCCATTTTGTTGATTTTCTTTTCAATTTTTGATGGTATCCTCTGATGCACAAAATTTTTGAATTTTGATAAGGACAAATGTATCTATTTTTTTCTTTAGTTGCTCATATTTTCGGTGTAACATCTAAAAATCCATTGCCTAATACAAGGTCCTGAATATATTTCCCTGTTTTTTCTAAGAGCTTTATAGCTTTAGTTCTTGAATTTAGGCATTTGATCCATTGTCAGTTATTATTTGAATATATGGTATGAGGTACAGGTCCACTTTCATAAAATTCAATTGCTATTATAATATTACTCTACGTAAGGTTGCCACAAACCTTTAATTTCTAAAAAATGCAAATCTACAAAGCACAATAAAGCAAAACACAATAAAACAAAGTATGCCTGGTATAACATTTAAATTGGAATTCATTGTCTTGTTCCAAAGTGAGCAGTGGAAAATTCTGCACCTGAATATCAGTATAGAAAAAGAAATCTGTAGCATCAGAAGGTGAGAACATGTGATAAAGTACACAAAATTCTGAGATATGACAGCAAGGGCTCTTCCTAATTGTACTGGCATTACCCAAAATTTTCAAGGAGCTGTAATTGATAGCTCAAAAAAGAACACATCCTTTGTCAGATATGTTTGGGAAATACTATACTCAATAATCTTTCTCCTTGAAATTGGTAAAACAAAGTAGTGAATTAAAAGCTCCGAAAACCCTTGCAGCTAAAAAAATAAAAAAGAGAACTTTGCTAGTATTTAACCAATATCTGCCAAAAGTATTTGACCATAGAACTTTTCCCCCTTACCGGCAACATTGCAGAGTGTATCTTTTGTTTGCAAAATGCTACTTTGGATTTATCAATTGAGTGTTGCAAAGAACAATACAAGTAACTTCCTTGAGATTGCTGGAAAACCACTGATTACTACACAATTTTTTTTTCTTTTATGCAGGAATAATCCTGACCAAAAGGAAAGCAAGTCCTTGTGTCAAAGCATGTAAGTCTCTCAAGGATTACTGCTTCTCATTCAGTTTCCATGGAATTAAGGAGAAAACACCATCATACACTAATCACTCTCACAGTTAAATAGATGAGAACACCTTCCATGCAAAGTAAAATACTGCTTTAATGGTTGTTTTTCATAGATTTTAGAAGAAGCTGAATTTTTTTTTCAAATGAAAGCACTTCTTAAGCAATGTTTGTTATAAACTCAAAAGACAGAAAAAAAAAAATATATATGTATGTATAGCTATTATTCCAGGGCTCCCAAGTCTTAGGCTAAGTTAATTATAATGTGAAGGATTATTGTACAAACAGAAGCGGAACTCAGAAAATGAATGTCAGAGACTCTATTATTCTATCTCTGGAGAAGGAGAGAAGTAGCATTTTTCTATGTATCCAGAACACATTTCCAAGCACTATACTGGTCATTTAGATCAAGATATCAAAGGTTCCTGCTCAATATGGAATTTCCATTCTAATGGAAAATTCAGACAATGAACTAGTAAACAAATAAATGTGTACTATGATTACCAAATTATGCATAACATTTAGATGTGTGTTATCTACAGTAAAACTTGCTTATGTTAGTTACCCCCTTTACCGATACATGCAATTCTAGCCATAGCCTTTGCATCTTGAAGATGCTATACTTGGTTTACTTTAATTGTAAATCACACATATTTGCTAAAATGTATCAAATTTAAATGACTTACAGATTATTCAAACTACTGATTGATTTATTAGTAAAGGTAATTGAGAGAATTCCTATGTTTATGTGGGGTTTATAGTGTGCAAATCCTCAAACTCCCACTTATAAATAGCTTTCTGAATTTCTTTTGGAGGCATTCTTTTCCTCTTTTGTGTTTGGTCTCAGAGTGAGGGCACATGCACATACCCAGTTTCCCATGGTGGAAGCCAAAAGAACCAGATTCTAGTTCTTCATGCTTTGACACAGCATGGTGCTGTTATGTCCATAATATTCCAGAAACATTTGTAGTAAATTATTTCTGTAACAACTATCATTCTCCAAGGTAAACTCATATTAGCCAGTGTAAAGAGCTTCGGCATTCCATTTAAATGATGCCTTGAATCTTTGTTTTGCTTTTTCCTCATTGCTTTCCTCTTATTTATTTATTTCCAGAATCATTCATCAGAGAAAGACTTGACTCCACATCTGGCGGTTGCCCTTCCTTACTTTCTTCTTTCTCAAAATCAAGTGCCTAAAATGACAACTACAATATTAGTTCACTTGAAAACATTCCTGTTGAATGGACTCTGAAATACTCTGAAATATTTTGGTAACTCAGAATCAAAAACTTTGCAGTGACTGCAATTTTACCCTACATGCAAGCTAACAAGAGAGCCTGCCACAATTTCAAGATACTGACAGAAGATGTTAAGATTCCTGGACATGACACAACAGACTTTATTACAATAGCAGTAGACAGAATATCAGTATTTGTGCTAGTTCCCCAAGCCAAATTCCCACCGCAACGTGAAAAGGGCCAAGTGATATCTGCATAGGTAGTGCGTTGCGTTACAGGGGAGGAACCCTGAACTCAAATCTTTCATAATGAGCAGTAACTTTTCCTGACCCTTTGTCCCAGAGGGAGGCATAATCTCTATTTTACTAGACAGTAAACTAGCCCTTTATTCCAGAGGGAGACTCTATCTCTGTCTTCCAAGTACCTTTGCTATAAAAACATCCTTGCAAAGATAGTCTGGAACAAGGGCAGTCAGTGCCTCTGCTCATAGGTGAACAGAAAACATGAGACCCGATGGCAAACTATCTCTCAACATTCATTGAAGGCCCAAGGGGTTGTCTGAATGTTTCATGTAAAACAGCCTCTACACCAAACATTTCTGATTTTTCATTTTTAATGAGTCCTGATTTTTATACCTTCTCTACCAAAATGAAATTTAGATTGTAATACATGTAATACATGGTAGGACATGTTTAGTTGCTTGCTAGGCAAATAGAAAAAGTTCTCAACTTTTCTCCTACAATTTAAAAAAAGTACAAGAAAGAAAAACCTCTACAAAGGTGATGATGTTTGTTTTTATTTTATTTTGTTGTGATTTTTAAAAGAAGTGAAATGGAAGCATGGAATCATTGACCTTGTATCTGAATTATAGGTAAAGATTAAATCCTACATTTATCCTTCCCCAAATGTGAACCTGGCATTAAAATAAGCCCTGGTGAGCAAATCTTTTACTTAGAATTAATTGATTCTTATAAGTTTAAAAAAATATGTACAATCATAATGTAATTTTAAAACTTTATTACATGAATTATAATTTTGATAAAAATTGCCCCAAAATTATTTGATGTTTTTATCAAATTTAAATACTGTGATATGGTAATTTGCTGGTTATCCCTCTTCTGAGTTTCAAAAGCACAACACTTTTCTAATTTTATATCATAAAGCACAAACTCTAGCCTTTAAAGATTTCATTGTTTCAAAGGACCCTGATAAACTGTGCAATTTCCCTCACTGAAATAATGGCATTTTAAGAGCCATTGAGATAATGGCATTTTAAGACATAATAGCCATTGTCTTATAGATGGTGGATGGTTTCCTTCATCTTGAGTAATCTATCTTACTATTATCTGAGATGATGCAGCTAGTTTGGGGCAAATGAAAAGTTTTGATGTTGCCTTAAACAAAGATAGAGTTGAGTATTTTGACTTGTTTTGTCTCAAAAATTAGAACTCAGAGCTAAATGCAAAGAATGAAACCAGGAAAAAGAAATAGTTACTACAATCAGAAATTTAAAAATAGCAAAGCTAGTTGGATGAAAGAGAGTAATCCAAGGTTTTGTTTGTCTGTTTTATTTTTAAGTCAGGATGAAGAAATGCAAGTTAGGTAAACTGATGTTGTCATTTCTGAAATGTTTCATTTACCTTTGTTTTATAACAGCTTCTTTCAAAGTTGCTGAAAACATCATTTTTGTACGTCTTCTCAAAAGTTTCTTTTATTAACATGCTTATAAGATTTCACTTTTTTCTTTGGATTAATTGGCTAACTGAATGAGAAATGTGTTGTGTTTTCTATAGATAAATACAAATTAAAATTTTAGAAAGAAAAAAATAGGAAAGCTAGGATCAAAGCAGAGTGGAAGAATAAAAGACACACCCTCTGAAGGTTTGGGTGACTTAAGATTTTTTTCTTCTTGGATTCTGGAAAAAATAACTTTATTGCAAAAAAGTTTTCTTAACCCCATTATATTACTTCCATTTATTATCTCAATTCAGCAAATAAATTCAGAAAAAACTATAAATAATAAATAATTTTTAAGTTTTAGAAACATTAAATACAAAAAATAAAAACACTATAATAAATACACACAAAGAGTTATTTGAATATCTAAATAATGAAACTTCTCAACATCAAAATTACCACAAAATTAAAAAGCAAATGACATTTGTAAAGCATGCGCACAAAATTGACCGGCATTATATTTACCACTAATTTTTTTAAATACAAAACTATAAATACATTCTACAAGAGAAAAGACGGAGGATATCAAATAGTTCAAAAAAGGAGAAATGGCCAAGCTATATTTAGAAAATAGTTAACCTTGATTATATCTAGAGAAATGCAACTTAATAATAATAAAATAAAAATTTTTAGCCATCAAATTATGACCCATGAAGTAAATAGAAAAAACACAAAATCAGATTAAAAAATCAATATAGAATTTGTGACTGAATAGGCACTTTTAAACATTAATTCTGCTTTTATAAATTGAAAACAATATTCCATGATGGTGTTTAGAAATATGACTTAAGTGACAGAAAAATTTTATTTTTTAATTCAGCAATTTCCAATTCCTCTTCTAAAGATGTATGCAGAAACCATTTCACTATGGTACATTAAAATTCATGTACATGAGTGCATATCACAGAAATTTTTATAACAACAGAAAACAAAAGAAAACAAAAAGCCAAATCTCTGAAAATAATGTAAATGCCCCTTTAAGGGTGTTTACCTTAGTAGTGACACATACACAGGATGGAGTGTTTTGGAGCCATTAAATAAGATTTTATAGAATTGTGGTTTTTACGTCTTTGGTCCATAGAACCTTATTAGAGTCCCAGAGAATTAAAAGAAAATGTTTCATTAGGAGGGGAAATATTCCAACTAAAACTGTCTCTATTTAACTTAACCTTTGAGTTTTGATGTATGGGATAAACTTAAAATTAGTTGAATATAAATCTACAAAAACAACACATAAGAAAATGATGATACTATGACAAGTGAAAAAAAAAAAAGCAGTTTACCAAAACATTTAATGTTTAATACACAAACTCTGACATACATAAACACACAGAACTAGAAACTATACATTTTATCAAAATTACTTTATATTTGGGTGGTGGTTTAATGAATTATTTTTTCATCTTTTCTCTAACTGAATTTTTAAAATTCTTAAATATTTAAATAACAACTAAACCCAAAACTACAACTGTTTCTACAATAAGTGAAAGTTTGTTACTCAAACCTTTTGCATCATTTTTAAGTTAAACGTTCAAAATCTTATCAACTTGCCTCAATATTTCATGAATTTATTTGATTACCTAAATTTAAATAGTGAAACACAGGAATATGGTAATGATATTTGTCAGATTATCCTCACTGCCCACATCTTTGTCTTGAGCAGAGAAAGTCTTTTGGGATATAATAATAAAAAAAAAAAAAAAAAGAAAGAAAAGAAAAGAAAAAAAGCACAGTGCTTCAAAGTGGAGGCTCTAAAATAAAACAGCCTGGTTCCAATTCCAGCTTAATCATTTAAGTGTTAGCCTAGAAAAATTGTTTACATAAGCCAAAGTTTCTTCATCTCTTAAGTTGAAATAATAATATTTAATTTCTTGAGTTGTCATGAGAATATCCTTATAATGAAAAAGCCTTACAAAATGTTAACTCAGTGTTTGAGTGCTTGGTTCATTTTAGGTACTCAATGAATGCAGTTCATACTATTTTGGAAGAATTTAACTGTATTAGAGGATTGATAATACAATAAAGAGTACACTGCAAAATAACAATTGTTCAGGATATGAGAAATAACAACCTTGTGCATTGTTGGTGGAATATAAACTGTCTCAGCTGCCATGGAAATCAGTTTGGTGGCTCCTCAAAAAGTTAAACGTAGAACTACCATATGGCACAGAAATCCCACTTCTAGGTTTATATCGCAAAGAATTGAAATCAGGGAGTCAAACAGATATTTTCATACCAATGTTCATAGCAGCACTGTTCTTAAAAGCCAAAAGGTGGAAGCAACCCAAGTGTCCATCAACAGATGAAAGAACAGACAAAATGTAATACACATACAATGGAATATTCTTCAGCAGTAAAAAGGAATGAAGTTTTGATACTTTCATTTGCTACAACATGGATGAACCTGGAAGAATCACGTTGAGCGAAGTAAGCCAGATACACAAAAGTACAAATACTGTATGATCTTGCTGATATGAAATAATTAGCATATGCATAAATTAGAGTTAGAAATTAGAATGTAGGTTTCCAGGGGCAGGAGTGGAGGTGGGGAATGTGGAGTTAATGCTTAACAGGTATAGAATTTCTGCTTGAGGTGATGGAAAAGTTATGTTTTGGTAATAGATGATGGTGATGGTAGCACAGCATTGTCAGTGTTATTAACACCACTGAAGTGTATATTTGAAAGTGGTTAAAATGGGAAATTTTATGTTGCAATACACAAGAAAACAGAACTGTTCACCACAAACAATGAACCCTAATGTAAACTATGGACTTCAGTTAAATATAATTGTATTAATATTGGTTCATCAATTAGTAGGGATGTGTATGTGAGGGGGAGGTTATACGGGAAGTCTGTATTTCCTGCATGATTTTTCCATAAACCTACAACTGCTCTTGAAAAATAAATAAATAAAAGAGCAAGAGTACATTGTAGTGAATGCCCGTCTTATGTCCTCCTGTGAGTGCTTGGAAATAATTCACTGGAGTGAATTATTGAGGGACTAACACCTATTATCCTTCTCAGAAAGCCTCAAGGCAGAGGAACAGGAAGGTCCTGGAGGTAATTGAGCTGGAACAACCCTTGACCATCCTGATCTGAAACAATAAGAAGTTATGACATCCTGGAAGAGCTGGGGAGTGGGAAGTGTTGATTTGGTCAGAAGTGAAGAACATTGCAGATTTCACCCGAGGGTGCAAAGAGAGGGATTGCCAACATTTCAGTCTTCTGCCTTCCTCATAAGGAAGGAGAATTTACCATTCTTATGACCAAGTACAAATTTTTCTTTATACTGTCTTGTGTCAAAGGAAACATTGCACAAGACAATGTTAAATAGGCAAAGTTGACTTTGTTCAAAGCTATATGCAACAGGGAAGAGAGGTAGACCAGAAGGCTATCACAATAGGGGAGAAAGAGATAAGGCTCAATTCCCAGGAAGCAGAGGGCAGGAGTTTTAAAGGACAGGGGTGAGCTAGTGGGGAAATTCTGGATGGGGAGGTCAAGCAATAAGGTGAGTTAATTACATGGAGTTATCTCCTGAGTTTATGCTGAAACCAGATGGAACATGTTCTACCTGGATTCTGTAAGGACCAAGGTGAAGAGGCTCCTGGAGTCTAGAGTCAAAGTCGTTAGAACCTTGGAGACTGCCTAAGGTTTAGTCAAGCTAAGGAAAAGTTAAGGCTAACTTGGTCCATAACAGAAGGTGAGGGACTTCTTAACCTATACTAATTTCTGGGATCACAGGGTTCAGGCAATATTTATCATTGTCAGTGGCCTTCCAAAATGCTGCTTCCTGCCTTCCCTTCAAACTACATCACTCACCACCCTCCTTATTAGTACTATGGCACAGTTACCTCAAACCACTGCCATTAATACATCTTGTTACCTGCACATGTAATCTCCTCCTCTCTTTCCTCATCTCCTCAGCTCACACAGTCCTCCTACTCATCCTTAATGATTCCTTTTCCAGTCTTTTCATGAACAGATTAACACTTTCTCCTGTGAATGCTCCAAGTTTTCATATTCCAAAACAACTATAGCCCCTTTCAAATGTAAAATTTATTAATTTATAGGTTTGTTTCTCCCAAAGAAGTTATTTTAGAGTTTTAATGTAGTGCCTACCCACATTTGCCATTAGGTCGCCCCTCATCTGTAAGCCCCTCCTCTCAAGTCTCAACATTTACAAATCTTATCCAAATTTTAATGCTCACTTCAAACCCCAGCTACCTCATCCATTGTAGCCTGTGTCCTCTGGACTCCTACTGCACTGATTATATAAGTCATTTAGAAATTAAATCCTGAAATGATTTCTGTTTGTTAAATATTTATATAACTTTTCTAATGTCTCTGTGATATCTTTTCTCCTATACTACATCCTTCATTCTTGTAACTATTAATCATCAGCCACATTAAAAGGAATTTCAGCATGCTAACTCCTTGTGCCGGTTTGAATGTATTGTGTCCCCCAAATGCCATTATCTTTGTGGTCTTGTGTGGGGCAGAAGTTTTGGTGCTGGTTGGATTTGCTTGGAGTGTGCCCCACCCAGTTGTGGGAGATAATTTTGATAAGATGTTCCCATGGAGGTGTGGCCCCACCCATTCAGGGTGGGCCTTGATCGGTGGAGCTATATAAATGAGCTGACTCAAAGAGGAAAGAGAGTGCAGCTGGGAGTGATGTTTTGAAGAGGAGCAAGCTTGCTAGAGAGGAACGTCCTGGGAGAAAGCCGTTTTGAGGCCGGAGCTTTGGAGCAGATGCCAGCTGCCTTCCTAGCTAACAGAGGTTTTCCGGAGGCCATTGGCTATCCTCCGGTGAGGGTACCCGATTGCTGATGTGTTGCCTTGGACGCTTTGTGGCCTTAAGACTGTAATTGTTTAGTGAAATAAATCCCCGTTTTATAAAAGCCAATCCATCTCTGGTGTTTTGCATTCTGCAGCATTAGCAAACTAGGACAGATTTTGGTACCAGAGAAGTGGGGTGCTTTTGCTGCTGTGTTTGCAAATACCAAACATGTTGGAACGGCTTTTCAAATGGATAAGGGGAAGACTCTGGAAGAATTGTGAGGAGCTTGATAGAAAAGGCCAAAACTGCTTTAAAGAGACTGTTTGTGGAAATATGGACTCTAAAGATACTTCTGATGAGGACTTGAGCCGAAATGATGAATGTGTTGTAAACTGGAAGAAAGGCGATCCTTGTTTTAAAGTGGCAGAGAATTTGGCAAAATTGAGTCCTGGTGTCAGATGGAAGGAAGAATCTGGAAGCAACAACTTGGAATACTTAGCTGAGGAGATCTCCAGACTACGTGTGGAGGATGTATCCTGGCTTCTCCTTGCAGCTTATAGTAAAATGCGAGCAGAGAGAGATAAACTTAGAACTGAACTCTTGGGTTCAAAGAAACCAGAAGTTGATGGCTTGGAAAATTACGGGCTTCCAGTGGGTAGAATCCCAGAAGCTACAGCCCAACCTGAGGACAAGCCAAGATTGGATAAGGAGTTAAGCAGAAAGGATTTGTGGAAACTCCTATCGTCTGATGGCTTTGACCCCTGCATGCTTCATGCAAAGCCAACAGAATTTTTGCGAGATCTTTATAGACGGAGCCATTGCCGGTCTGGACTGGAGGAGACAGACAAGGAACAAACTGAAGGAAAAATTTCTTCAAAGACAGAGCCATGGAGGTTGAGGTCTGGAGTCAAGAGGTCTCGGGCTGGGAGAGCGGAGCAGCCCACATGCATGGAAAGGGTGAGTTTGCCCTGGAGGTCGAGGGCGGGCCTTCCGCCTCGATGCTCTGGAAGAGTTTTGCCACCTCAGGTCCCAAAGAGGGTGGAGCACATTTCCAGGGAATTGAGGAGAGCCTGGCTGCCACCACACTGTTCTGAAGGGGTTGAGCGTGTGCCCCGGAGATGGAAGGGAATCCGGGAGCTGCCCCGAGGTTTTAGGAGGGTGGAGCCGAGAAGGTGGTCTCCCCAATGTGTGGAAATGTTGGAGCACTCACCCAAGCATTTGGAGAAGAAACAGCTGCCAAAAAGGCCCTTGGGAAGGGTTAGGCTCCCACTCTCTCAAGCCCCAAGGATGCAACGTTGTTTTGTTAGTGACTCTCAGACTTTGAAATCTAATGGAGTTTGTCCTGCGGGTTTTAGGAACTGTTTTGCTCCTGTTAACCCTGTTTTCCTTACTGTTTCTCCTTATGGCAATGGAAATGTTCATCCTATGAATGTCTCTCCTTTGTATATTGGAAGCACATAACTTGTTCTAGGTTCACAGATACACAGCTAAAGGAAAATTATGCCTTAGGACTGGCCATGCCTATAATTGATTTTGATGGGATCTTGTACTTAACTTTTGTTACTGAAATGATTTAAGTTTTTGTGATATTGTGATGAAATGAGTGTATTTTGTATTTGGAAAGATAATGTCATTTTGGGTTCCAGGGGGTGGAATGTGCCGGTTTGAGTGTACTGTGTCCCCCAAATGCCATTATCTTTGTGGTCTTGTGTGGGGCAGAAGTTTTGGTGCTGGTTGGATTTGCTTGGAGTGTGCCCCACCCAGTTGTGGGAGATAATTTTGATGAGATGTTCCCATGGAGGTGTGGCCCCACCCATTCGGGGTGGGCCTTGATCGGTGGAGCTATATAAATGAGCTGACTCAAAGAGGAAAGAGAGTGCAGCTGGGAGTGATGTTTTGAAGAGGAGCAAGCTTGCTAGAGAGGAACGTCCTGGGAGAAAGCCGTTTTGAGGCCGGAGCTTTGGAGCAGATGCCAGCTGCCTTCCTAGCTAACAGAGGTTTTCCGGAGGCCATTGGCTATCCTCCGGTGAGGGTACCCGATTGCTGATGTGTTGCCTTGGATGCTTTGTGGCCTTAAGACTGTAATTGTTTAGTGAAATAAATCCCCGTTTTATAAAAGCCAATCCATCTCTGGTGTTTTGCATTCTGCAGCATTAGCAAACTAGGACACTCCTCTTCTCCACTGTCTTCAGTGCTATCCTTTCTCTGAAACATTCCAGTCCCACCACTCCTTTAGAGTCCCTTTCCACACTGTGTCTATAAAAATTCAGTTATATTGATAGTAAACCTTTTCATTTCCCTTACTTCCTTGAAAAGTCAAATTTGAACCTGAATTTCCCTATAGAAAGCTATTGCCCACTTACTCCTATTTAACCCTCTCAAATGAGGGAAGGTGATTCTCTGTTGCTACCTGTAGTTGGAGGAAGAGGGAATGTATTGGCATTCTACTCCCACTTCCACTCTCAGATTACTTTTTGCGACTAACTTTATTCAACTGGCCTCCCTGCCCTGAAATCCCTGTCATTCCACAATCTGCCCTCTTCCCAGGCTCGTGATGCTCTCTGTTGTGCATTAGGGTCCCTAATGGGATCTGGGTTTAGAGGCTTTCTTCTCCACCCTACCTCCAAACTTGTTGTGACCCCAGTTCATATCGGTGCCCACTCACATGCCCCAATCAAACTTTTACTTCAATGACCTTCACTTCATTTCACTAGTTAGCCTCACTGCATTTCCAAAACCTTCTAAAATCTCCTGTACTGCTCAAATATTTACTTTTATGCACTGCAGTACTTCCATATGACTGCAAATATTCTGACTGGCTATTAAAGTTCAGTTAATCAAAGAAGAAACATTATTGTTATTGATATTGTTAGTAGTTACTCAAAGAAGAAATGGCTCAAAATACTGTGATTGGATAATGCTGGATTTAGGAAGCTATATATCTGAAAGTACTCTGCAGACCTTCTGCAGAAATACAGTGAAGTTTGTCAGTAGCAACTATGTGGCACTTTTTACTCTAGTTATTCTTATTAACTCTTATACCACCCCTTTAGGACTTAAGTCAGTCCATCCTTCATACATCTTAGGCATCCTCCATTCCCTAAGACTTACCTCCTCCATCATGTATCCAAAGCCAAATGGCTTTACACAGTAATTACCCTCAAGTGAAATAAGGAGTAGCTTGGTGTATTAGAAAATGTAGGCTCTGATGTTAGAAAACCCTAGTTGCCATTTAATTGTGAACTGATGCATAACCTCCCATTACCTTTAATTTACTTTACCCATAGAAGGTTTGGTTTCCTCATTTGTAAAAGAGAAAATAATGCCTGACTTCCCTACATTACATGGTTCTTGTGAAAAGATATGGAATAATGATTGCAAGAATATTAAAAATTATAAAGCATAATATAAATTTATTAATAAAGGAATGTATTCCATTCTGGGAATGGATGGCTTATTAATCAATATGTAAACTAACTACACTTCTGGTAGCTAATAATATCTGTTAAATGAATCATATCCTTCTATCATTGTTAAAAAGCATATCTGTGATTAAAACAAGGAACATTTATCAATTATTAAAACAGTGCATTGGCAAGTCAGAAGCAGATTTCCTTAGAGACTCTCCCAGGTCTTACCTTGTGTGTCTCTTCTGGTGGCTTCTCCATATTTGTGTCCTTTTCACTATCATAAAACTATAATCATAAGTATATTGCTTTCACTGAGTTCTGGGCATCATTCCAGCAAGTTATTGAACCCAGGGGGTGGGAACCCTGAATTTTTAGCCAGTTGCTCAAAAGTGCAGGTGGCCTGGGTCCCCAAACTCGTAGCTGGTTTCTGAGTGAAGGCAGCCTTAGAGAGAACTGCCTTTCATCTGTGGGGTTGGGCAGAAGGAGACACACCCAAAGAGATGTCAATCTACTCCAATACAGGTGTCAGGGACATCAGCAAAAGTATGACTCTCACAGGCTCTGATATAAAGATAATTTACTTACATAGAGAAGAAACAGAATGAGGTCAGATTCATTAGTGGGCATTGGTTCTCCATAGCCAGCGAGTCTCAATCTGATGCCGATGCAGAGGGATGTTCTAGGTGCAGCACCCCTCTCTTGTGTTTGTGTGCTATAGCAGGGGAACCCCACTCCTTCCTCCCTGGGGATATGAACTGAATGTCATAAAACATGCCCACCTGAATCAGACTGTTTCCAGTGAGTATTTACATATTCTCGGGACAATAGGGGAAGGAATGTGTGTTCAATCCCCTGATAATGGGGTGTTTTATCTGACCACACCAACTCATCTGGTCCTGAGCACAGTATGTATTTATGGGTTCCAGGGAAAGGTGACAGGCCATATTGGGACTATGCTTAACAGCAGAGGAGTCTGTCCTAACTCTTGGTAGAGTCAGAATTGAATTGCATTGTAGCTGGTGATTAAAGTTACTGCAGTCATTTGCAGTTGGTGTCAAAAGTTTTTGTAGTCAGTAAGGCTGGTGTCAGAAAAGGAGGGATTTGCTGGAATGACCCTGACTCACCAGAACATGTGGTTTGGGGAAGATAAAGCATGAAAGGGCCAGGAATGAGGAACCCTTGATTCCTGCATGGCCACAGAGTCACACATAGCATTGAATAGCAGCTGAGTTGCAATCAGTTACTAAATTAAAAGTTACTAATGGATTTTAGAAATGGAAATAAACCTGTCTCCCAAAGAGTTGGCTCACTAGATCCATAAGGATATGAAAATAACAAGAAAAAAGCAAAATATATAATCCCTTGATTATTCCTATTTGTAATAGCTAAAACGAAAGTAAAAAAGAGTGCTGGGGCAGGTCCCGATGCTTGGCCAAGCTAAGACTTTGGCCAATTAGAGCTCAAACCACTAGACTGAAGGCCAATCACAAAGAGAAAATTTTTTCTGGAACAATAGATAATACCTCTGCAACTTCTAATCACCAAGAAGGTAGTTAGGTGGGGAAAGGGCAAAACCAAGAATCTATTGAAACTACAGGGTCTAGTGTGAAGGAATAGTCTCGTTTTGTAGGTTGATATCGTCAGTTTCCTGGAGAATCACTATTAAAATAGATTGTGAGAGTGACTAACTTAGAGGTTGAATGCTGCAGAGTGGAAGGGCATGTTTGGGTTGATGCTGAACTCACAGCTCACTACTGACCAATCACAGATGGCTATATATGATGCAGGCTCATGACAGGTCATTCCCAAGGGATCAGCTAGCCTGGTGGACTTGTTAAAACTCTCTAAGAAGTTTTGTTTTGTTTTGTTTTTTCTTTCCCTGAGAAGAAAGATTGTCCTGCTCTTCCTATACATGCCACGTGGAAGGCCCCAGATGAAGCAGCTGATATGCTTCATATGCAAGTCATGCTGGATTGGCTTCATGATGATCAGGATTCATCCACTGAACACCCAAACTTACCCAGGTCATAATAAATGTTGTAATTAAGGGGGCCTCTTTTGCATGGGCATCCTTTGCAACTTCACTGCTGCAAAATTTTAAAAAGTTTGGGGTGATAGAAAAGTTTTGGTAATAAGATGATGTTGATGGTAGCACAATATTGTCGATGTAGTTAACACCACTGAATTTTATACACAAAAATGGTTAAAATGGGAAATTTTATGTTGTATGTATGTTACCACAATAAAAATTTAAAAGAAAAAACCATAGAACTCAAAAAGTGAACCCTAATATAAACTATGGACTTTAGTTAACAATATAATTATAATAATATTGGTTCAATTTTAACAAATGTACCATACTAACGCAAAATGTTAATAATAGAGAAAATTGTGTGTATTGGGGGGGGGTAACATGGGAACTCTATAAACCTACAATTGCTCTAAAAAAATAAAGTTAAAAAATTTAAGTTTTAAAAAACATCGAACAATAGTCCAAGAAGGCTTATCAAATTGGTTCTGTGTCCCCTGATGGGTCCTACCAACACCAAAAAAGATTAGAGTAATTCACAAGAAAAATGGGGAAAGTTAGGGGCGAGTCAAAGGGCTCACCCCAACAGGTGGAAATCTTTAGATATTTGTAAAAAAAATAGAATAAATACAGTGGACATCGATGGGGTTGAAAGGAAGGTCTTAATTCAGCATTATCATAGGTTGGGGAGACTAATGGCAGCCCTTGCTGCTCACCCAATATTAAAGAGTTCACTCTGTTTACCAAATTTGGAAAATTTTAAAAAGTCAGAAGGCAAAGATGATCATGAGAAGCTCGACCTGGGGCAGTAGGAGGCCTTATTATTCAAGGTAAAAATTGAAGGAGTTACCAGGGTCACTTGGCCCATCTCCTAGCTGGTGACCCTAGGCTGTATGCACAGCAGAGGCCAAAAGTGGTCAGGGGATGGAAAAGAGAAGTTTATGGGACTCCTGGACAAGTGAGCCCCATATATTGTGTTTATAAAGTTTGCTGGTTAAGTCCTAATAGGGGCTATTGCTCTACTGAGAGGATATGGAATTAAGACACCCGGAATTATGAAAACTGGTATGTTTGAACAGGCTTTATGTGAAGTGGTTGTGTTTCCTTTACCTGCATATTTTATGGGATTGAACAGTATATAAACTCAATAACTTCAACAACTTCTGACACCAACTACAAAGCTTGCAGTAACTTCAATCACCATTGCAGTTCTGACTTTATCCAGAGTTAGGCCAGATGCCTACACATATGGCTGGTAGTCATCTCATTAGCATATGAACTAGCAGGTGCATTCCTGGGCCCACCATAACAAATAACAGTCCTATCACTGGAGAAGACCCAGAATTAGAGATTACCTCCCCATGAACCAGGAAAAAGGCCAGACCTCTATTTGGAGGCCAGATTCCTTACTATGTAAATATTATGACTGACTGAAAAACACTTCCCCTATCTACTATTGTAAAACCAAAACCTGTTGATAAAGTCCTAATAGGGGTCTACAATTAGATGGGGAAGATAGAGAAATGCAGAGATTGGTGAGATTAAGGTAATTACGGATCCACAATTAAGGATTAATGTTTGGATAGACTTTACTGATGTGGTTGTATCTCCCTTACTTGAATGTACCATGAGGATGGATATTATGCCTGACTGGGGAACATTCCTCTACCTTGCACTGTAAAACAAAAGACATACAAATCCACCCTTAGGGGAATATGATTAATTGGACATGCTAAATGGGAAGTGTGGGGACCCACAGCTCAGGCTCCCCCTCCCAGATGGGGAATGAGGCCCCACAGCACATAGCAGCCTGTGTGACCAGGACAGAAATTTAAGGTCATCAGTCCTCCTCAAGGAAGAAATATGCACAGATGGTATCATAAACAAAGCATTGAAACTCCCCTACAACAAACCTCCAGACCCCTATGTCAGGAGACTCTGCTGAAACTCTGTTCTCTTACCCTATGGAATGTCTTTGCACCCCCGACCCTTGAGAAGCACTAATTCCATTTTCCTCAGCTGGCCACTGATGGAAAGAACTCATGTCTCACTCTATGCCTGGTGTGATCTTTGGTCTTAGGGGTGTGCTGACCTAAGCCCTTCAAGAGCTGGGTTGGAACAGGAACCAATAAGATTGCCTGAGCCCACACAAGTCATTAATTTTAAACAGTGTAAAATAGAAGCTGGTGTTATGGTGTGGGCAAATTTTCTGTACAACAGTGCTATGTGGAGTGTAGATAGGGCTTGTGGCAAAAGTCTGTGAGTGTCACCCAGAGACAACTGCTGGGAATTGGGACCAAAAAATGCCCAGATGCTACAGCATGATATACACCATTTGAGAGATAATTACTAGCTTGCTATTCAGGGTTAATTGAAACTATCCCTATGACTGAAGGATATAAAATAATTCTGAAACCTGAAATATCCATAAAGTGATACCAGAGAAATATTCTAATAAGGAAGACAGTGCCCAGATGTGTTCCATAGTAAAACTGAAATGGTTTATACAGGAGCATGCTACTGTGGGAATGCAAAGAAGCACTCACCTTATCCTTGAGCAGGTAGTCCCTTTTCCTCTAGGACCAGTTTTGGAACCAACCATCCACGGAGCTGGGAGCTGACTGGCACATGGATGGCAGTTCCTAGATAAAGGGACTGTATCCTGTTTGGAAGGCAGCTTCTTAAGACTGGCAGACGGAAAGACTCTGATAGAAGAAGGTAAAAACAATTCAGCTTGGAGGGCTGAATTGAATGTTATGCGCCCTAATGTTTGGGTTTTTATTGATTCATTGTCAGTGACCCAATGGTCAGGCAGAAGGGTAGTGGAAAATTTGCCTTTTATTGTGATGCTCTGGAACTGAAGGGATGCATTAAAGTGGACATGAAGAAGAGCCCTTTTCCAGGACCAGAAGGTCCTTTGAACTTGTGAGTGACATGCTTGAAGTGGCCACCTGGGTCCATGAAATGAATGGACACTGGGATGCTGCAGCAATACAGAGATGGGCTAAATCTAGACATATTCCTCTTGTACACTTTGAGACACAAAATGCCAAATAAAAACTGCTTTTCTGTCAACCAGAGAGAGAAAGAGTCTATGTATGGCTATGGGCAGTTTCCTTGTGGGGAAGGCCTTGCACATAGTTGGCAAGTCAGAAAGATGCTGGTATCCATGGGAGGCTACAAATGGGTCCTAACAAGAATAGACAGTTATTCCAGACTCTGCATTGCTGACCAGATGGTAGATGCAACTGTTCAGAGTACTATATACCATGAAAGAACTGGAACAGAGGATACAACACCAATCTGGACTTCCAAGTCATAACCCTTTGGAGAAAGGAACACACATTTATCCTCGGTGTAATGGTTTGCTAGATAATTGGAATGGGCAATTGAAATATCGGTTGTCTAAAATGGGGGGAGATATAGGTATAAAAGGCTGGCTATCACAGCTCCAAAGTGTGTGCTCACATTCAACATGAGGGAAGCCAAGGGAGGGTCTCCTCCATTGGAGAGGTTCTTCTTCTTTTCTGTGTGATCTGGAAAAGAAATAATGAAGGAGGATGCTGGTCTGACATGCAATTCTTTCTCACATCACCTCATGTTTTTTCTTTCCCTACATCAATTCAACCTTTCTTTTTCCTACTTGATGCTATGTTCCCATGACCAGGAATGCAACTACAAGTGCTGTAAGTGGGGATGATTTCCAAGCAAGAAATGGCAATTAGGGGCCTGATGGGGGAATTGTGCTCTCACCAAATCTGGCAAAATTGGAGTTGACATTAAATGCTGCTGCACTGCCTAGTGGTAGAGAGTCTATTAGTTCTGTGCATGTATAACCCTACCCTATATGAAAGGGTGAACTTAGGGGTAGGCACTTGCTAGACCAGTATTGTAGCATGCAATCTGAACCAGTACAGAGGCTGAACCTAAAGTCCCTTACAAAGGCAGAAAAGTTTGGTTAAAAATAAATGACAAATGGAGAGTGTTCCAGTTTGCTAAAGCTGCCGGAATGCAAACTACCAGAAATGGATTGGCTTTTAAAATGGGGATTTATTAGTTCACAAATTTATAGTTCTAAGGCAATAAAACTGTCCAAACTAAGGCATCAGCAATAAGATACCTTCACTGAAGAAAGGCTGATGGCATCTGGGGTTCCTGTGTCACGTGGGAAGGCACATGGTCAGAGTCTGCTGGGCCTCTCCCAGGATTAGCTCCTGGTTTCCATTGTTTTCTCCAAAATGTCTCTGGGCTTCTTCCTTAGCTAATCTCTCTCAGCACCTGTGTATCCTTACTTGTTTTTCTCAGGGCATTTCTCTCTAAGCATCTGGGGTTCCTCTCTTAGTTTCTTCAGGGCAAACTCTGGATTTTATCTCTTAGGTTCTCTCCTGGTTCTAGTTTCAATGGCTATCTCCAAAATGTCTCTGGGCATTTTCTGTCTATGTGTCTCCAAGCATCTGGGTTTGTGTCAGCTCTCTTAAGGACTCCAGTGAACTAATTAAGACCCACCTTGAATGGGCAGGGTCACATCTCCATGGAAATAATCTAATCAAAAGTTCCTGCCCACAATAAGCCTGCCCCCAGAAGATTGGACTAAAAGAATAGTATGGCTTTTGTGGGGTACATAATAGATTCAAACCAGTGCAGAGAGCAAAAGTAATACCTGAGGTAAAGAAATTAATAAACGAGCTATGCAACAAGGGAAATCCAAAATTATATTAACACCTGGAGAGCTCATAGCAGGAGAATAATATTGTCGCTTAGCACCATTGTACACCAGATGCACAAAATAGTGAAGCCATACATTCAGAATAGAAGTCTGCAAACCTGAGTGTCCTCACCCTGAGAGACATTTTGGACATTTGATGTGATGATGGACTATTAATGACTGAATGGATAAGGGAACTGTGGCTGAAGGCCATCATGGCCTGTAGTATAATGAAGAATTTGGTCTTTGTCCCTGGTTCCTGGGGGTAACCTCTATGTCTTTGGAATTTCCAATGATAGGAGTGTCTTTGTTATTCATGGTAGACCCCTTGTACTACACCTGATAGTATATGCTAATGAGACCACACTGATAAAGTTCTTATGCTAATGAATGACTCGGGTAAAGCTGGCCACACCAGAAAACCAACCATGTGGTTAGGGGGTTCAGACTTTAAGTTATCATGTCAGCCCCACCTTCCCAAACTCTGGGAGAGGAAGGGGGCTGGGGATGAAGTTCAGCCACATGGGCATTGATTCCACCAGTCATGCCTATGTAATGAAACTCCGCATAAGCCCTGGATATTGCTGGGCCAAGAGGGTGACAATTTTGATCTCTGTAAGGATACAAAAGCTTGCCTCTGAGACCTCCCAGTATCTCCCATATCTTCTAGTGGGTTCTGTAATTATAAGTAGAGTTCTTTCAGTGAGTTTTGTGAGTCCTTTTAGTGAATTTTCAAACCGAGGGGGTGGTGAGAATCCTGAATTTGTAGCCAGTTGGTCAGAAGTGTGGATGGCCTAGATCCCTGAATTTATGGCTGGTGTCTGAAAGGCGGTGTTGTAAAAAATTGCCCTTAACCTGTGAAGTCTGTCCTAGCTCCCTGTACTTTTAATCAGAATTGAGTTTCTGTTTAAAGTGTTTGAAGTTGCTGCAGCCATTTGCAGCAGGTATCAGAAGTCTTACATGTCACCAAATTATAGTCTTTCAGAAAGAACTAACCATGGTCAGGTGGGTAGGGTTAACAGATAAAATTCAATTTTCAGAGATGTCTTGCTTAGGTAAAAACCTCATCAGTCACAAGATGAATTTTCGGCTGGAGATAACAGGAGAATGGTTATAGATATAACATAAACTGGTGCTAGTAAGCCATCCTACCAACAAAAAGTCTAGGGTTAGCTAAGGAAATGTTTTATTTTAGGCATTGTCATGAAGGTGAGCACTTTCATGGAAGCATGAATCAGTATTTTTAACATTTCTATTTTGCTGTACATGTTATATGCTTCTACAATTTCAATGTGCTTTTGATTATTTACATATGAGTCCTCACTTGGGGAAGTTTAAAGAAGGTTATGTATTAAATTTTCAAATTCCCTACTTCTTTAGTACTGACATCACCTGAGAACTTGCTAAAAGTGTAGAATCTCAGGCCACACCCCAGACCTACTGAATCTGAATATGAATTTTAACTATATACCCCAGTAATTCATATGCACATTAAAGAAGCGCTGTTAACTATCCTATGAAAACAACAAATGGTACAGGGTTGCATTCCTTTCCATTGCTGTGCCTGAACAGTCAGTTGGGGACTATGCATATAGGCAAAACACAGACATGGTACTATTGCAGTGACACTGGCTTGGTCCCTTTGAGGAAACTTTTCTCTCCAGTCTTTAGTATTGTAGTACAATGACGTGGCTATGCTAAGCTTCATCTCCATTGTATGTGAGGAGTGTTGGAAAGTTCTCCTTCCCACAACCCTCTTACACCCTATCCCATACCATTCTGTAGTCACTATTTCTTACATTTTCTATACATATATTCACAGAAAAGTAAAAGTCACAAATTATCTTTTTAAATGTAAATAATATTTGA
The DNA here is from genome assembly GCF_015220235.1 of Choloepus didactylus. Classification (NCBI taxonomy): domain Eukaryota; kingdom Metazoa; phylum Chordata; class Mammalia; order Pilosa; family Megalonychidae; genus Choloepus; species Choloepus didactylus. Next base: position 74,349,350 of record NC_051309.1, read on the forward strand.
ATTCATAAATTCTCAACCTTTCAAATTTATGAAGTAGGAAGGTAATCTGGGCATGTGATTGTTTTTTTTTAATCATGCTCTAAAAATTATTCCCAATCACATAAGAGGTGAATGTTTTTGAACTGATGGGAACACTAGGGCACAGCAAGGTCACAGCCAGTTAGCAAGAGCCAGGATTTAAACTTACGATTTGACCCCAGAGCCTTGGCTTCAAATCACTTATACATTCTTACTTAATATGTTTGTTCATTTGGATCTCCAGAGACCTATTGACAGAGCGCCACAGAATTAGAAAGGACAATGATCTAAACCCAAAGAGGAAATTAGGTGTAGGTTTTATCTACTCGGTGCTATCATATATTCACTTTAGATAAAACTTCCCGTAAAGCACTCTATTTTAGTTTCTCTTTCTTGATGGCAAGGTTCCATTCATACAACCCAAGAGCAGCTACTAAGTATCCATTGTGTTCCATCTCTGGGGTTCCAAATGTGTGGGTTTCTAGAGAAAATCATTATCTTTCACATTTCTCAGTAAGTTTCCTTCTGGAAGGGACAAACTTTGGCTGTTGCATCATGAAAGGACACTTTCCTAGAAGACTGTTCTGTTTTAAACCAAATGTCCAAACTTGCTTAACTTAATGCTCTGAATTGACAGCCTCATGCAAAATGAGTCCCCTGAAGCAAATTTGAGTCTGAGCCAGAATGTGGGGTAACAATATCCATAATTTCATGTAGTAAAATTTACCTCTTGATTCTGTTTTCTGATATCTATGTCAAATTTGCTAATGGAGTTTCCACTGTAGTTTTTCTAGTTAATATGAATTCCAAGAAAGAATATCTCCACTACCCAAAAGCTGAGAAACAGGGAAGTGTTATACTTGATAGTCCCTTATCTGACCTATTCACACTTGTTTCCATAAACATTCCACATTTGTTTAAGGATTCTGTTGGCTTTTCAAAAGCAATTGCCCGAGATGACTAGAGTGACCATGTCTTGGTGTGCCTCGAGTTACCCTTGGTTTACATGTTAAATAGGATTCCCTTTCATTATCAGAACTGTCCAATGTTGGATGATCAGTTATATGTTCACCCTATAAACATGTTCACCCCATGAGTCCCTTACATTAGGATACTGATACTGAAATTCAAGTAATCATTTTTATCTTTACTCTTGGAGCACAGGCCCATTGAGCCAAAATGACCCATATATATGCTTCAATTTGAGCTTTGTTTTGAGGGTTGGAACTGACCAACTTAGATAAAAGCAAATGGAGAATGATAAAGATGAAGCAATTGAACTTTGATTAAAATCCTTCAAGACTTGGGAATTGCACAAATCCACAATCAACATATAAAACCGTATTTTCTCAAATTATAGTTATCAGTTATATTTTACAATGATAAGATGGATTGATCTTTAAGAAGGCAAACCTATTTAACCTTCTTCAATACTTAATTCAGATAAAAAAGACATTGATCCTTGACCCTAGGGGATTGTATCATGTTCCCATAATCACAAATCTGGAAATTTTTGTATTTTAATTTTGAATATCACTCAATTTCCTGTATAATCTGTTGTCATAGTATGAATCACTCTCTTGTTGAAAACTCACAATTTCTTGGGAGAACAATTGGGAAGAAAATTAATTTCCTATTGGGAGAATTCTTAGAATTCAAATGAATTCTATTGGTTGAACTGAAACCACAAAATTTGCATTTTACTAATTCCTTGGTTTAAGTAGATGTGAAGCAGATCTGCCACCACCTCAATCTTCAAACCAGTTTGCTTCCTCTTCTCAGCCTTGGGTTCAAGGTAGTGTGTTTACATATGGCAAAATTACTATGATTTTACATTGTCCCTCCTTCCTTTCTGCATTAAGGTCTATTTATAATTTTTCTGTGTATTGGCAGATATTGATACCTTCTTAAGATATATCGGTAGCTTAAGCATACATTTACAAATATTAGTATCATTTCAGAGCTTTAAGCAATAACTGGATATAGTTTCATAAAGACCAAATCACTTATGATTTTGTAACTAACACCTCATATTGGAACAGTAGATACACAATTTCAGGAGGGACTCGGGTTAAGGTAAACTGAATTATTTTTTCCTGTTTCTATGCAAAGTTATTATGCAAAATGATTTCTGATTTTTGTAATTATCATAGTTAATACCATTTCTTGTAGAATATTTCAAGACTTTTTTTTTGTTCCATGTATGGTTAAGTCATTTGATGAGTAAAATTCCATAAATTGTTCATAGACAATTAGCTATAGATGACTACTTTTGCAAAGAAGGTTAATATTTGGATGTTTAGAAGGATATAAATTAATAAAGATTGTAAATTCATTTTGGGGTTAGAATTTGCCCTTAAATAATGCATTTAGAGTTTAAGCTTGTAAACTAAAGCAGTATGTATATATGTGCATGTGGGTATATATACACACACGCACATAATATGTCAGTATTAGCTTATTGACTAAGATGTGAGCAAAAGTATAACCTGATTTTTCTCTAAATGTCTTTGGAAACATTTTCCTGCACAGATAAATGGCAGTGTTTCTGGGGTTCTTGCAGTTTGATGAAATTCTAGAAATCAACCATAACAAGACATCTAAATCTTATGATTCTTCCATGTCAATCATCATAGAGTTGTCATAATTATTCCAGTGTAGTAAAATATGCAGTAATAGAATCTTTTAGAAAGTAACAGAATTGTCATATGATGCCCTGACAAACGTTTTCACCAAGACTCTGAAAATGCAGGCTGCTCTCAAATAGCTGTAAAGAAGAAACATATTTTCACAATTATTCAGTTGAAATTTAATGCCAGTTCTCAGTGGATTATAATTTATTACCCATTTTAACAAGTCTGATCTAGGAGCAAATGCTTTTTTAAATTGTCTTCAAAGATCAGTGTTTTTCCATTCCTCTGAAGTTATATCATCACATCAAGGACAATGGTCTCATTTTAGGGTTTTATTGAATACAGACATAAAAATATTGGTAAGAAATTGGTATTTCTTAATATAAGAGCTAAGCAAGATAACTAGAATGACAGACATTTATATTGAATAGCAAAATTAAAAATCATAAATTTATAAAAATGCTGCTTCCTAAAAGAAACTTCTATCATAATTTGCTCCTCTATTGGAAAAGTGTGCATCTTTTTTCTAATGAAACAAATTTTGTTATAAGGCCTAACTCTTTGTTTTTGGCCCTTTTGATAGGTCTTCACAAACATGAAGTTTTTCATTCTCACCTGCCTTGTGGCTGTTGCCCTTGCTAGGCCTGTAAGTACAGCAGAGAATTTAGAAGGTTCTAGTACCAGTTAAATGACCTGATATCTCATCAAAATGGAATACTGAGAATAGTCTAAAAACACTGAATGAGTTCTAATTAGTTATCACTCTTGACAGAAATGTGGTAATGCTTTACGGTTTAATCAGTTATGCTGCTCATTCAGCGTGTTAATTGAATAAAATGCCTGACTTGACCATAAGCGTCCTCCAATCAAAACAGTAAAAGGAGAAACAGTGTTGCACAACATAATAGCATCAAGCAATGTGACTAAGCTCTTTCCCTGAGTCCATTACAGATTTAGCATATTTTAGACAAAAAACGAGTGCCCAGCATTTCCTTACCAAATTTAACAAAGCCATATATTCCATTGTGTCCTATTTTCAGAACCTGTCAAACCCCCGTTTGAGATGACTCGTGTCAACCTATTTCCTGAGGGATAGAAAACTAGGCTGATTCTGCTGATAGAGACCAATTTATTGTGGTTACTGTAGATTGAAACTAGATAATGCAAATTAAATACTATTTGTATATATATACAGATAATTAGATAAAGCAAAGTTATTCTGTCCCCTTGTGATGTAGCTAATGCAGGTAAGAGGAATAAACAAGAACCTGACTAGAAAATAGTTTCTCCACCATAATTGCAAAGCAAACATGTTCATTATACCACTATTTAATAACTTTAAGTTTTGTTACCATCATTGTTACCAAAATTGAGATGAATTTGTTTGCAATTTAACTGAAGTAAAAAAAGTCTGGATAAACAACATTCAGTAGAAAAGCATACATTTTTCCTGGATTAGTCATAATGATTTAAAATCACTTTTAGAATTATCATATACAATGTTCAGAAAACTAAATAATTTGACATTCTGGATTCAAAGTAGCTTAGGATTTTTATTTTAAGTTTTTTACATAATTTTCTCAATTCTCTTCCATATTCTAAAGAAAGGAAGTAACCAATTTTGCTCTGGTATTTGTCAATAAAATTATGTTTGTTTTTCCTTTTTGCCCCCAAGGCAACTTGTTCTTTTACAAACTTAGCTATTAAATTATTCACCTTTCTTATAATGCTAAAATTCATAGTATTTCTTGTATTTTGTTCTTTGCATTTTGATGGCTGCTTTTATGTTTTTGTTTTACAATTCATGTTTGTTTTTCACAGAAATTTCCTCTTAGACATCCAAAATGGAATAAAGTGAGTAATTCTATGTTCTGAGCACTCCCTCTAATTGTGGAACTTAAGGATATATTGAGAACACATGGACTACAAACCTGTTTCTCCCCTCTCCATAAACATTCAGTTTCACATTCACTGCAGGACAGTGTCTACAGTTAAAGTACTGACATAATGATTTTCTCTCACAAACTCTCTTATAGTAGAGGGTGCACAGACTTACATAAATATCCATGCTTATTAAAAACCTTATTTCGCAAATGAAATATTATTAAACAGGATATGTTGGCATGGTTTATATTAATAGATTCATGCATGGCATTTAAATGTGTTATTTACAATGTGGTCTCAATTTGCAAATTGAATCTTGAATTCAATACCATCTCTAGCACACTCTTCTACAAGAGCCATTGATTCCCCCACCCTGTCCAGTAACTGAATGACACCTTGTTTTTTTTCTCTTTGCAGAATGAACTAGACAATAGTGAGGTAAGCTGTCCTTGCAGGAAAGCATGATTTTCTTTCTCCCTCCACCTCTTTCACATAACTACGATGAAGGCTGAATGTCCAGGTACTCAGATACCTGGATTATTCTCAAACTTTCTGTTTGTTTAAATCTCTAATTTCTTTAGACATTTTGATTAACATGGACTTACTAAATCTCTAGGTCTAATGAAGAAGGAATCAATTAGGGTGTCTCCTTCAGATGTTAGACCATAAAAGTAGAACTAATTTTTTCTTAAGTAAATCTGCCGGTTTATCTATTTAAATGGAGAATTGTGTTCAAATGAAAAATGCTAATTTTTGTAGCATCTTAATTTTTATAATACATAATTTAATTTCAACAGGAAGTTCTCAAAGAAAGAAAAATTCAAAGATTTTCTGTGGTAAGTTATCCATTTATTCTTAATCTACATAAAAGGAAAATACATTTTCTCTCAGAAAATTAATTTTTGTTCATAAATATGCTTTGGTCATTTGATTTGATCAACCTTTCCCTTTATTCAGCCACTCACAAAGAATATTGAAACCAGATATTCAAATATTAAAGAGCTGCTTTAAATTTCAATTTGTGTCTGTGCATTTGCTGCTTTGCAAACACTTGTGCTTTCCTTTGCATGGCCTTTGCAGAAGTTAACAATTTCCATGCTCTTTATAATGGAGTGCCCATTTTCTATAAGTAACACATCATGTGTTGTAGTTTTCTGTAATTTCACAACTTCAGTGCTGAAAGAACCCCAAATTTTACTTCATGCTCAAGGCCATTTAATAGGAAACCCAACCATGTCTGAGTCAGTTTTAAGGTAACCTTTTTGTGTGTGTCTTTTTATAGCCTGCACAGAGAGAGTTAAGAGATGTAAGGAAATCTCCATAAGGGATCCTGCAAATCCACTGTCCAATTCCTCACTGCCTTTTTCTTGAAATAAAGTAGGTTACTGAGCCAAATAAATTGTATCAACAGAATTCAGAACCTTGAAAAAAACAATGTGAAGAATGATTTAATCAATAGTAACAAAATGTTTTGGGATAAAATTTTAAAAAAATTTAAGTGCATTTACATATTGACAGCTCAAGCAAAGAAAGTGTAGCAAAAAAATTGTAATAAAGATAACAAGAAAATTAGTACACAAAAATATTCAATTTTTTATTTATACCAGCATAAAGTATACTTTTCTCATTTTTGTTCTTTTTATTGATTTTTTTCTCTTCCTATCCCTAAGGAATACAATGAACTGAACAAGGTAAGAAATGTCAATGAAATTAAAACTAATTAAAAAGTTTGCCCTTTTAAAATAAATATTTTACAAGCTATATTTTATTGATTTTAGCAGCGAGAACTGACAGAAAAAGAGTGTGATGAATTGAAGGTATTAAGAATTTTCTTTGTATGGCAAAAACAAATAATCTTGTCAGAAAAATATTTTCATTTAGAAAATGATTTTTTTTCTTGTGGCATTCATCCTTTCCTTGAACCTTCAGTCACACTTTCAAAATGACTAACAAATTCTGCTGAGAATTCTAAAAGTTTACTGATTTCATTAACTGTGCAGCTACAAGGAGACAAGGCATTAGTCAAATAATAGCAAATATGAACCAATTATTTGCACTTAAAACCACAGCTGAAGAAATCCTTAACTAAGGGCATCAGATAAAAGTGTCCTGTTTTAAGAATGTTTTACATTGTCACACTTGATTACTTACTTTCGCTATGCATTTAAAAGAATTTTTTTATTGTGGTAACATACAACATAACATTTTCCATTTTTAGCCACTTTCATATATACAATTCAGTGAAATTATTATATTAACAATGTTATGCTACCATTACTACCGTCAATTACCAGAAACATTCCCATCATCCCAAACAGAAACTCTGTACCAATTAAGCTTTAATCCCCATTCCTCACCCCCACCGTGGCACTATGTCTCTGAGTTCAAATTCAACTAATTTTCCAATAGATTTTATACTGAGAAACTGCACTGATGTTCTGATAAAAATTTTATTTCCTTAACCATCTTTTGTACCTCAGTTTCTGTTTTTGTTTTTTGTTTTTGTTTTTGCAGGCTACCAGGAAAGAATTAAGTGAAGTAAGACCCTTTCAAAAACTCCATATGAGGGAAAGAAATATATAAAACATGTATGTGTCCTGCCCAAAATGAACAAAGGATTCTCTAAAGGGAAAATTAAGAACAACTATTTTGAGCTTCAAGTCTATAGGTTATGTTAGCACCCTTTCTATTATGGTTATAATGAAAATAGAACACAATTGACTGGATGGAGAAAATCCATTTTGCCTCTATATTTATGCACCATTGAACCAATGCTCTCCTGTGGTGCACTTTATTTAACACCTGATCTTTAATTCAATGCTTTTGCTTTATGTCTAAAAATAGTTGAAAAAAGAAGAAAACATTAGAAGTTAGGCTGGGTAAAGAAAAATAGAAGCTTGTTTACCTTGATTTTGTACAATATAGAAGAATCAAAAATGGTTTTTATTAAACTTTGAAATGCAGATTAGGAAGGCAAATTCTTCAGTTACCTCAGGCCAAAGTAGGCAGGCTTTTTTTGTTTGCTTTATTGGATATTATTTAGATTTTCTATTTGGCACTTAATTAGTCATTATTAATTTTTCATTTGACTCTTTGTCATGAAAAAATTAATTTTCTTCCTGAAGGGACATGTCATAGCAGTTGCTGAGGTAAAACACTTTTATTCCAATAAAATCTACACTGGGTAGCCCAGTCTAATATGGCTTGTCCTTCATGGTTTCATTTTTATCACAAAACTCCTTATAAATTTTTCATTCTGTTCAATGATATACCTGAGTTTTTGATTAAGAATTTTTTTGAGTTATTAAAATTTCCCAACGTTTTTCATGTAAAATTGACACACATACTCACCCCAAAGCAACATTGACTCCTGAAGCTTTTCATGCCACTTGTTTTAATTCTGATATCCCCAGGGGTAAGCAACCCAGCATAAAAGCATGGAACTAGTTTCCTTCCAATTCTAACAATCTTGTCACACCAGTTTTGTTTCTCTTAGCAGGAGTCTACCAGCAGTTCATCAAGTGAGGTAAATGGTTTTTATTTTACACCAGTATCCCAATTAGCTAGAAAAGACTATTTATGGAAAATTGTTGTACTATGAGGGTTGCATATCCTATAAGGTATCATTATACATGGTGCCATGTATAATGAGAAGTAAAAAGCAACTATTTGTCACAGAATTATTTCTGGGCAAACCACCCCATCTGGTCATCTATGATATCCAAACTTTTTTCTAAATAGTTTTCCCTTCCCAAATTTTGGTAGATTTCAATCTTATCTGAACCATAACAATGGTTATGCTTCTAAGCTAATGATGTGAACCTTTTATATCCTATGGAAATCAACCAATTCTAATTAATCAGACACTAGAATCCTTGAATTACTGTTCACCTTTTGCCCCTTGTTAATCTTGAGAGATGTACAAGCATAGAAAGTGATGAGGTCTTTGATTTGGGGAGCTCACAACCAAGCTATCAAAATATGAGCAATTAAGTGGGGCTCTGTTAATTCAGTAAAAGTAATTATTTCATATCTACCTTCAACACTGAACAACCCAACCACCTGGTAAGAAGTGGGAAAGAAAAGGCAACATTGAATTTAATATGCCTCAAATTATTGATCTTGTCTGTTATCCTGGAATTTATGGAATTTCAGTAATAGTGTCTAGTGTTTTACTGAGATGTAAATCAATGTCATAAAGCTAAAACTAGCTTCATGTTTTCATTTTTAAAGGAAGTTGCTCCCAGTAACACTGAGGTGAGTTATATTTGCTAATTTAAAATACATTATTATCTGGGGTGTGTTAAAATCTACCTAAACTATGTATATATTATATTTATAATATATAATATATACTCTTTTTTTTAACAGAAGTACATTCCACAGGAAGAACTCCTCAGACTCAGTGTGGTAAAATTTCATTAAAGTTTTACTAAGGGCAATTGTACAAAGGAATGAGCAAATGTTTTGAAAATTATTTCTCCTTAATATCTACTAGATTTTAATCAATAGTAACCTGGATAGTCTGTTTTGGTATGCTCATTCCTCTTCTAAAGTAAAACCAATAACTTTAATTTTTATCCTAGTTATCTAATGCATGCTTTCAGTTGAATATTTGTATTTTATAGTCCCTTTTTGCATTTGAATAGAATAGAATTTGAGGCAATCTACAGATTTGTCCAAAATTCAGTTTGAATTAAAACTCTTGCCTTCTACTAGCATGTAATAGACAGTTTACTTATCCGCTATGAGTCTATCACCTAATTTCTAAAGTGTCAAAAATATTAAATGAAGTAAAGAAATTGTAATTGAATCAGCCCAAATTTGTGGTGGAGACAGCCCTAAATTAGGAATAATAGCACCTCATTTTTTACTTCTGGAAGAGGAACATTATAGGATTCTAGCATAATTACATGGAAATGATGAGATTGGACTGAATTATATATCCAAGCAATTTATAATATTTTTTTCCTTTTAAACAGGCACAGTTTCTTAGACTGAACAAACACAACAACCAACTCCAACAGGTAATATTTTATTTATTATAGAAAATCACATACTACTGCAGAATTAAAATACGTTTTTTAGAGTGGGTCCACTTGTAAATTTTTATATTTTGCAAGGAGTTGTTTATGTGATTACCTAGTTCTTTCTATGTCTAGACTAAAGTTGTATATCATATCCGTAATTACAAACCAGGTAAGAAGATTATTTTGACTGCATTCATCATGAAGTACTTATATAGCCTCCCCAATATTCAGGAATTCATCATATGTCTTTTCCCAAACTCAGTTCTTGTTGGGGATTTCTAAAATATGCCTGTCTATAAAAGCACAGATGACAAACTTTCCAGTTAAGGAAACAGTCTGGACTCTAGAGAAGGAATCAGGACAGCTAAATATTAGATATGCTTCTGTCAAAAACAAGAGAGAATGAGCAAGTTGATCTAATTGTCCCTGATCTTCTGTGTATTCAATATGAAATGGAAATTTAGTCACACCTCCTTGTGTTGATGATTAAATGAGCCATCTCCCACTCAGCTAGCACTGTGTCTGGCTTATAGCAAGTCCGAAAACATTCATTTCTCTCTTCCCTCAAAGCTTACATTTTGCAGTACTCATGAGGTTCAGACAACACTCAGGGCTTTCACCATTGTGTGAGCTTGAATGTCAAGGTGTAAAACTATGCTGAGTGTACAGATTAAGAACACATCTGTCAGCACAACCCTCATCACTGAGCTTTGATCCTTGTGTCATAAAAATCTTTCACTTGAGAGGACAAAAAATTTTATCTTAGTTACCTCAAATAAACTTGAGTCAATCAGGACTTTAGAGAAAAGGCCTTGTCCTATTTTAGCAAAATTACATTTTTCACATTTTTATCAATATATGAAGAGGAAAGTTGATGAATTTAATTTATACCCCAGTTGTTACTACTGCTTAAATATGCCAATATCCCACTGAAATTCAAGATAACTGACTAAAGAAATTGCCTAAATTTTATTACCTTAGCTACTGCATAGCTAAGCTGTAAGCTGCACAAGTATTAAAACCATAGTGGTCTTGCTCATTATTATTCATTGTAATAAGTGTGTTCACAACGTTTAGCATAGTCCCTAAATCAATGAAGGTATCCAAACAATGTTCAATAAATGAATAAAATCCAAATTACTAAAAATAACTATTTTCTCCTCCTTAGGAAGCTGTCCATGCCCAGGTGAGATTATTTATTAAATGCAAAATGTAAATTAATTTAATATTTTCTTCATATGTTTTTACAATGTATTCTCTTTTAACAGAAACATATTCCAAGAAATGAAATGTACTACTACCCATATCAGGTAATATTTTATTTAAAAGTTGCCTAACATAAAATGAAAATGACTTAAATAACCATGAACTGAAAATACATATTGCTAGAGCATTGATTGTTATTTTCCCCCAGAGTCTGAAACTTAAACAGTGCTTTATTTTGCCAAACCATAGTGAGTTTAGTCTCTAAGTTGAATTTTTTCCAAAGTTAAGTAAATTCTATTTTAGTAATTTTGGCAAGGAGTACCGTTTATCTTTAAATTTCATGGCTGATGTCTTAGTGCATTATGAAATGAATATGTTGTGCTACATGCTCTCTAAATAATTTAGCATATATTTTCTTTTATATAGGAAGAACTTCATGGAATGAACAAATACAACCCCTTCCAACAGGTAGTATTTTGCTTACTATATTACAAAATTTACTGTGGAATTTAAATGTTTCTGTTTTTAAGTAGACTCCCACTCTAGATATTTCTTTCTTCTCAAGCAATTATTTCTCACTACCAACCTTCTGAAATGACTAACAGGAACTGAGATGGGAACTACTTGTCACTATTTGGAAAGGGAGTTATTATTCTGTCTCAGCTGATATGGGCATCGCATTTACAGTCACAAGTACTATGAAGTACAAGTACTTCATACTCCGTTAACTATGGAAATTAACATTAATTTCTCTTGACATCCCTTAATTTCATACCCTTATTTCCATAAACTTGTCTTTCTCCAATTTATATTCAGGGATCTCAGATTCGGTTATAATCATGACCAGGGCATATTGGAAATTCAGTAGTTGACACACATTTGAAGACAGTCTGGAGAAACACTAAGTGTCTCTGTCCCAATACTGTCTGCTTTTCTGTTTTCTGATCTGTGAAATGAATGCTGATTCCTCCCTTACCCTACATTCCATTGATTCTGCACTGTTCTCACAGCTTCTGGCTTTTTGAAGGCAGTCACCAATTACTATAAAATGTGCTGCCATAACAATTCTTAGTCCTGTGACTAGCTAGGCAATTTCATACCAACCATGAAGCCTGAAGCCCTCTGACCACTGCACGCCAGTTAGTGAATTCTCGTAAAGATTGTTGAAGATCTTGCCCTGTGTCTACTGAGGACATCTTAAATGTCAGTTCCCAAAGTCTACTGAGAAAGATACATCAAATTAGGTTGTTTCTTCCATCTTTGAAATTTTATTGAATCTTAAAAGGTAACTCTGCTTCTCTTTCTTTCCAGAGGGAACCTATGTGGGTAGAGAATCCGGTAAGTCACTGCATGTGTTTCAGCCCTGTCTCAAACAGCATTTGTGAGCAGTCACTTTTTTGAGAAACTGTTGCACTGATTGCATTATGAACTAGTGCTGTTAGTATTATCTGTTAATCAGTGTTGGACTCTGCAGGGCTTGTTGCAACCTAGCTACAGAAATCAGATCTAAGTTACCAAAGGAGGGTAAGAGAATAATTCCCTGACAGCCCTTGAGTGAAGATAGCTTGGGGTCAACTTTTAAATCAGGACAATAACAAAAGACCACTCATGTTATCCAAAATTGTGTCTTTTTTTGTACAGTTCTGTGTAGTAGAAATAACTTGGGTTGTAAGTCACGTTCTGACACCTCAGGACCCTTAGCAAATTGTGCATTCTCTTTAAACTTTGTTTTTTTCATTTGTGAAAAATTAATAAGGGTCTATCAATTTCTTCCCTCCCCAAACTCCCATAACCTGATGTTTGTAGTACTTTTATGTCTTCATTTTTAAAGGTAGCAAGTGTGTTTTCAATTCAGTAGTTAAAAAAATTTTTTAAGCTTGTGAAGAAAGCCATGTAATTTTCTTGTGATTAGGGATAAAAATTTTTTCCCTAGATTCAAACATTTGAGTTTATCAATCAATTTTATAAAAATAGTTCCTCACTGAGCATCAGATTTTACCCTCAATTCCTTCTGAAATTCTGTAATCACATTCCTTGGATAAACTAAGAAGACATGCAAACCATTCCCTTCATCTGAGCTCCAAAGTGCATTGACATAAATTTTCCTTGCAATTCTAACAAAAGAGACAACTTTCTGTTCTTTATTCTTAATCAGAATATTTGGTAGTAATTTAGCAATTCAGCCAATTATGGTGTTCAATTAGGTATAAATTAATTTTTTTCTCTACTAAGGAACAGACCCATTACTACCTTGAGGTTAGTTGGTTTTATTATGCTTCTTAAAGATCTTAAAAATTTCAGATATCCTTGGTTTTAAATTTTACACAGCGAAACTTGAAATTCTTTTGTTTTCCTCTAAATTCAACAAAAACCACATCTTCATCCTAAAATATAGTTATGTGCAATTGTTTCTTTGTTAATCTACCCTTAAGTGAAACATCATGATCGACAAACAGAAAGCCATTCCAAAATTTCAGAAATAAAAATAATGCTTTGGAAGGATCACTAGGCTAGAAATTGAAGATTTTTCATTCTATTACTGGTATTTCTGAGAGCCTGCCTTGTTAATTCTGGTGGAAAAGCTCTTCCTTTACCTTGATGTCTTCATGGAAAATTAAATTATAGCTCTAAATAACAAAAAAAAAATTCTTTTCTTCCTTGGTAGTCAAATGCCCATGAGTTTATAAATTAAGAAATAATGAGATTCATGCTATACTTTCTTACAGAGTTTGGCAGTTGGGCTTGTGTATGTAGTACAGGCTCTTAGAGTTAAATATTGAGGAGTGACCTCAGGAATTAATTTGTTCATCACTCTTCAGGTACCCTTATAGAGCTCCTGAAAGTTTTTTCACCATGTTTCATCATAGAAAAGAGTTTGATTTCTCCTTTTCCCTTACAGAGTAATCTCTTTTGATGCTATAACCATTTCAGAAATGAATGAGATGACTGGATTCAAAACAGTAGTTGTTTATAAAGTCTTTTCAATTGTCTCTCTCTAGCCTTTCCAACAATATTACCAGCTTGGTGTCTATCCCTTTGCTGTTTGGTATTATCCTCAGCAAATCATGCCATTCATGGGTGTTCCAATCCAAGAAATTTCTAAACCCATTGCTGTTGAGGACATTGAAAACACTGACTCTGAGTCATCAGACTCGTGGTAAGTTCATTTAAGTTGTATTTTGAAGCCTATCAAAGAGTATAAAAATAGAAAGAATACTATGAAAAAAGGTTCAGTATAAGCATGAAAAATCATTGCTTGGTTCCTATTACTAAAGCTTTCTGAAGTGAATTGGTAATACTTTTTGGCATCTGTGGCTGATATTAACCTGTTACTCAGAAAGTGCAGAGCAGTACTATCTGTTCTATAAGTGAAATTCATTCTGATGAGGGTAGAGGAATATCTCATAATCCAAGATAAAGTTATGATAAAGAGTTCTGACATACTTAAACTCTATCTTCCTTGTACTTTGACTCATCTTGAAATGCTTTTCCTTTCGATCATACCCATGATATACATAAGAATGCTGTGTTTAGAATAGGGCACAGCATTTTGGCCTCCAACATTCCTAAATTAAAACCTGACCTTTTTGCTTACTTGAAATAGTGATGCTATTTCTTACAACTCTGTAGGTGATGGAATGCAATAATCTTTGTGTAGTAGGAAAATACTAGATATCAGTAGCAACCATTTTTTGAATTCATAAAATTCTGTTACTGGTTGCCTTCACCATGTGATTTTAACAACTTTTTTCTTTCAGAAGAATTAAGTGAATTCCTGGGAACTACACAATATGGCCCTTGGTAAGTTTGGAAATTACATCACTGATCCTACTTCCATATAAGAGCTGTGTGCAAAAATAAGTTCACATGTGCTACAGAAGTTTTATTTTTATTTTTCCTAAAGTTTTATTTTTATTTTTCCTGAAGCTTAGCTTCTTGTGGATTATTAAATTGACTTCAACATTTGGAAATGTTTGTTTCATAGTCATACTCTAATAGCAACTTAGAGTTGTGAGTTTCCACCTGACCTGGTATTATGGGTTTGTTGTCAAACCCTCTCTAAAAGTTGTTTTACCTATACTTCTAAACACAGAGTTTACATAATAAACTCTTATACCATTATGATATGGATGCTACAAACTCTCCGTGAAGTTGTGGATTTGAGACCCTGATTAACTCAGTAGTGGGTTCTGTTCTTTATGATCACTGCAATGGAAATTCTTACTGAGTCACAAAATTAAACTGATCTCTCAGATTTGTTTTCATTATCTTCCTCCATTATATTGGAGCTTCTGATTTACTTTTCCCTCTATAATGGTGGACACTTCTCTTCCAATAGATCATACCACAGAGAAAGCAACATGAATAATAAAATTCTGTGCTATGTGGACACCTTTTATTTTAATTGCCTTCCCATATCTTCTATGTTACTGCAAAAGAAAAATACTATCCAGTAATAAAGTGTCTTTAAAACTTAAAATCAGGAGCAATGAAAATGTATGTCTGTAATAGAAAAACAATAACATTGTGAACTATACTAGGTTAAAAGCAAATGATGATTATATGTATCACATCATAAGAGATGAAAATATGACTAACAACATATTTCTTTCTATTTTCAGATGTGACTCAAATCTCATGCTCTTAACTTCTCCATTTACATAAAAAACCATCCTATCCAAAGGCTTCAACTGTTCTTTTAGAAAACAAAAATCCCAAATTGAGGGCAATCTTTTGTACATTCTCTGCTGTGTATTAGATAGCATCCTTTTCTTCAGCTCAATTTTCCTAGTTTATTCTGTGCAAATTCCAGTCATGACATGGTGATATGGAGGCCACCTAATCAGAGGGTATTAAACTCTCTATGATGGAAAATTTTCTGTTTAAAAAGTCTTCAGTTAGTTGCTCCTGTTAGAGCCATCATTTCAGATATGTGCAGTGACTGGGTTTGTTCTTTTCAATAAATTACACTTTAAGGCACAGTCTGATTCTGTCTTTATTTCATTCTGCAGTGTTTACATAATCCTTTGAAGAGTATGTGTGATATTTTGTTTTCATTAAAGTTTTATGACCTTTCAATCACAATGAGGGTTTTTAAAAATGTTCACTCTATTTGAGTTTAATCTACTTGGTTATATCTGAGTTTATGACCGAGTAGACTAGATAATAAACATTAAAAGGGTCTGCTGAGGGCACACTGTAACCTGGTATCATGGTGAACTCTTCAGCAATCTCTGGAGCCCAACTAAGATCTATCTCAACTAAGATTGAGTTACTTGCTCTAATCTTCAAAACCTCAGCTGAGATTCAGCTTTCAGGGTACATTCCACACACCAATCCTACCTGCTCTAACCCTTTAGGAATCACTGGCTTCACTATGTTATCCAAATGTCAGTCTCTTGTACCACAATCTAGACCAGCTGGATAGCCGTTCATTGTTCTCCATCCTACTGGTAAAGAAATATTAGGTGTAACCCTCTAATATATTTTTTGTTTGTTTGTTTTTGTCTTCAAAATTAAGAAAAATCCATTTAGCAATGGGCCCCTTGTCTCTTCTGTATTTGGAAGTATAAGCACAACAACTTTTTAGAGAAGGTTTGAAAACATACCGAAGGTACTGGTCCGGAAACTCACAAAGAAGCCCTTGTCTTTATAAAATATATTTCCCACCCTCTGTCATCATCTGACCTGCCAAGGCATCTAGGGTGCTTGACACTTGTTTTATGAATCCAATAGAAAAAAAGTCATAAATTCAATGAATGCGTGATGACCCATAGGATCAAAGGCAATCATGTTGCCTGCAGATAGACTGAGGTGCAGAACTAGAGCAAACCTGTCCCTTAAACTGTCTCATTAGGTAGAAACCTGTCCTGTTGAATGCAAACTGCTTCTGATATTTTTCTTCAGTTTTTAAATCAGAATGGAGCTGTATTTGTACCAGTATCTGATTTACCACATTTAAAATAGCATGGACACCAGTAATCAACTGATTAAATTTGCAATAATCCATTTCTCTCCTGGAAGCTATTGAAAGGACAAATAGGGAACTGTGATACAAATTGAATCTTTTCAGCCTCTGCAATTCTCCCCCAGAGATAGTGTTGCTTTTGATTTTATTATAGCAGATGCAATAATAGTTTCTATTGGGTCAGGGAGACAATGGAAATTAGATCAGTTTCTAAATATGACCTTTCAAACAGCACTCTGAACTGGAAATTTTCCATGAATGGTTTAGGCTCTCACTGGACTTAAGGAGGTAAACTCTGCCAACACCGTTTATCACTTGACTCAAAGAAATCCCATAATGAACAGCAGATCATTAAGACATTCTGCATTCCAAGCACTTAGTGGCAAATATGGATCCAGGAGTCTATAAGACGATATTTCTCTTTCTCCAGGTAAATGGCAAGAAACTCATTGGTGGAAAGCAAGGACCATGTTTAGAAATAATACATGTTACAGTTTGATCTTTCTAAAGGACTTTTATCTCCCTTTCAAGGGATTTGTGTCCATAAAAACTTAACATATGAAAAACCACCCTGATGTAACTGTTATTGATTTTTTTCCTGGGATTTTCACGACTAGCCTCACATGGAGTCCATTTCACACCTGACCATTTTTATGCTATTATTGCCCTCCTCACCTTTCTGAAAATTTTAATTATCACTTTGATTCAGGAGGTTACTTGCTATCACCTTAGTTAGGCCACACTAGATTTTTTTTCCATCTTCACTGAGGTCAGAAAAGTTATTCAATTGCCTATACCTCCCTACCAGAGTTCTCAGTCAACTGTTAGGCAGGAAAAGGTTAAAAGATAAGTAGGCTTTGTCTATAAACAAAAGGAAGTGATGGGCCATTATGATTAAGCATACCTAGGTGCAGATTTTTAAAATGTTGTCTTTTTTATCATGTGTAAAAAACTGTTTTCTAGAATCAGGCAGATAGCACAATTGAATGAAACAACAATAACAATTTAGTTGTTTATAAGGAAAAAAAAAAACATTTTCCCTCCAAAGTGGACACCTGCTACTTATTCCAATTCATTGTCACCATGCAGGAATACACAGAACAAATATGACCAAATAGTAAGGAGAAACTAGAAATACAGATCGGTGTGTAAAATTTCCTGATTTTTAAAATATGGCCTAAATTTAATACAAAATGAAACTTCTTAAAAAACAAAATCTGTTGGCCAGATTCAACCCCTAAAAATTATGAACTCTGCTTTATATAAGGAAAGAGTTTTCTAGGATTTTTATTCTTTTATTCTTCTAGTCCATATTGAAGTTGATCCCTGGTTATGGAGGAAAGGAAGAAGAAAAGAGAAATTAAGGTACACATTACCTAAGGTAAACATTACCTAAGGTAAACAAAGGAACCATGATTTCATCACGAAAAGGAGGCACAGTATGGAGAATTTTAGGAGGATTTGAGTTGGCGGGGTGCATGGAGGGTCTCTGGATCTTGCATATCCGACAACATATTACCCTTTCAGTAATTTGGATCTTGCTTTTAGCTGAATTTCAAATAAAAGGAAAAAATTAGGGTGACTTATTTACAAAGAAAATGTTCTTGTAAGATACTGAGGTTGATTATCAAATTGGTTCTCTTAAAGGCACAAGTATTTCTTAAATTCAACTAATAATTGTTAACAGAGAAAACACGTCCTGCCATATTGAAGTGTTTCTTTAAAATTTCTTTAAATTCAGCATTAACTTTGTCACAAAATTTTGTAGTTCATTTACTTTGTGTTTGTGTGTGTATATATATACACACAAATACATATTTATATATGTATATATATAATTTGTAAATTTCAACTTCAGATTTTATTTACACTGATTGTTTTCTGAAGTTTGGAAGCAAAACATATCACTCTATGTTAAAGGGAGGTAAGGAAAGATGCAAAACAATGCAACATGATATTTTATCATGCTAACTACCACTTCTCTATAAGTTGACAGCTATTCAGCAGATACACTCTCCAAGCCTTCAAAATTTCTGCAGATGGGCTACTCACAGCCTGGCTTAATCTTAGCTGATCTAGATTGAGTATATGCTTATCTCCAAAGCTACTGGCTCTTGGACAGTGTTATTGTGTTTAATACTTAAAGATATATAATTTCTCTGAGTAGTTTCAGGCAAGATGTATGAGCCTGGTGGCATTGTTAATAATAAGAATTGGATTTATGGTTTCTACCTAATTTCAGTGGAATGTTAGAGAGGAGGAGTGAAGTAGGGGAGGTTTTCAATGGTGAAGGCTGGTCGCTTAGCTGGAACATGTGTAAATGACTAGTTCATTATAGGAGATACTCATGGCAACCAGCTCCGGGCTCCCTAGAATGGAGGGTCTTCGCACACCCTCCATTGGTGGTTTGAGACCTGGAGACAAAGTTTATCCTGAGCTTACAAGCAGTGGGAGAACAAAGAAACTTGCTCCTGAGATATCAACACTCCTTTCAATGCATATCCGTCTTCCTATTGCTATTCTGTACTTTTTGCCGATAATAAAGCTGTGTAACTGTTTGAGTCCTGTGAATCTTTTTAACATTGGAAAGCTTGAGGTGATTCATGGATGATTAATGTAGGTTGCACAAAAGAGATATACCTCTGACCACACAAAGAAGTAAAAGAAGTTTGTCTTAGTTTCCTAAGGTTGCAAAAACAAATCACCACAAACTGGGTGTCTTAAAAATAACAGAAATGTATTGTTTCACAGTTCTGGAGGCTAGAAGTCAAAAATCAAGGTGTCAATAGGACCAAGCTCTATCTGAAATTTGTAGAGGAGAATACTGTGCTTCTTTTGGCTTCTGGTGTTTGCTGGCAATCCTTGACATTCCTTGTCTTGTAGATGCATCACTGCCTCCTCCATCTTCACATAGTCTTCTCCATGGTGTTAATTAAATTGACAGTGGCCTCGAAGTGACTTGTCTACAATTCTAAAGCAAAGACCAGCTTATCTGTACATGGCTAAAATAAACGCTAACTTGTGTGTTTATTTTAAAATCATCGACACATGCCAGGACAAGTTATCAGGTAGTCTCCAACTAGCACAACTGCTAGGATGTTCTAACATTTTTTAACCTGAGCCCTGATTTCCCCTAGACCAGGATTTTCTCAGGCTGGGGTAAGGTGGGATGGGAAATAAGTTTCATCTGTAGCCGTTTAGTATTCCATCCCCTTATAAAATTTTCTTCTCTTATTTTTTTGCTTAAGCAACCATATTTTTCTTTGTATAACATCATTGTATTTCTATATAACGTGCCTCTCTCTTAGGAGAAAGTGAAAAGTGAAGCACTTTTGTCTAGGCATAGAGTGTTCCCCAAATTGAAAATTGTCTCCTTTTGATAAACAGTCTCTCTTTTCTAAATTCTTAAAATTCTCCCCTTCTCAAAAAGACAGCAGCTGTTTTGGATTAGGGTGAAGGCAACTAATCCCATCTTCAAAACTCCTATTTCCAAATAAGGTCACATTCTGAGGTACTGGAAGGTACATTTCTTCCTTTTTTTTTTTTTTTTTTTTTTTGAGGGGGTGTGCACAAATCAAACAAAAGGGAAATTTATCTGCTAGTCTCTCTCCCTTCTCCTGCTTCCCATTTGCAAATTTCACTCTGGTAGCGGCTAAAACCATGCATTTCAGAATAGCATACAGCCCTTAGCAGTTTCTGAAAGAGCCAGGTCCAATTGCACTGATGTGGCATTTCATTCAAGTCCACAAATGAAGAAGTAATTCCACATTGGTGACACCCCACCAAAGAGAAAAACAAGGTGGACGAGGGACTCAAGAAGAACATGGTTTCAAAATGTAATATACACAGAAACTTTTTAAGATGTTTAAGATGTTCTGTAAGCATACATACCAAAAAGTGTACACATAAAATGAATAATCACAAATATCCACCTCCCAGGTCAAGGGAAAGAAGAGTACCAGGGTACCCAGTGCTCCTGTTTGCTAATGCTGCTGGAATTCAAAACACCAGAAATGGATTGGCTTTTATAAAAGGGATTTATTTGGCTGCAAAGTTGCAGTCTTAAGGCCATAAAAAGATCCAAATTAAGGTATCAATGCAAGTATACCTTCAGCAAGGGAAGGCCAATGGCATCCAGAAAACCTCTGTTAGCTGGGAAGGCACATGGCTGGTGTCTGCTGATCCTGGGTTGTGTTCCAGCTCCTCTCTCAGCATCTGTGCTTTCTTAAAAATCTTGCTCTTGAGGTGTTTTGTCCTCTCTTAGCTTCTCTGGAACAAACTGTGGGCTAGCATCTCCGAAGCGTTAGCAAAATTCTGCTTTCAACGGCCGTCTGCAAAATGTCTCTCTAAGCTTCTCTGAGGTCCTTCTTTTGTAAGCTCTTTTATAGGACTCCAGTGATTAAATCAAGACCCATCATGAATGGGCAGGGTCCATATCTCCACAGAAATAATTTAATCAAACAATTTGCCCACACTTGATTGAGTCACATCTCCATGGAAATCCTCAGAGGATTTCAACCTAATCAACACTAAGAAATCTGTCCCCAGAAGATTGCATTAAAGAACATGGCATTTGGGGGGACACAATACATCCAAACTGGCACACCTGGGCACCCCTTCATGCTTGCTATCATTTTCTACTTCCCCTTTTCAATTAACTTCTAGTCTAATTTCTCTCCCCAGAAATGGGTTTTGCACAGATTCTATTTATGGGGTTGTACATTCTGTCATATTTTGTGCCTGGCTTCTTTCACTCAATGCTATTTGTCAGAAAGAGAAACACCTAAAGAGATGTCAACCCGCTTCAATACAGGTGTCAGGATTGCTAGCAAAAGCATGACTCACACAGCCTCTGACAAAAAGTTGTTTTACCCAAGTAGAGAAGAGACAGAGCAAGGTCAGCTTCCCTAGTGGGTATCCGCTCCCCATAGACAGCAGGTCTCAATGTGTGGCTGATGCAGGGAGATGTTGTAGGCAAAGCACCTCTCTCTTGTGTTCATGTGCTTCTGCAATGGAAGAAACCCACTGCTTCCTTGCTGTGGGTAGATCTAACACCCAGGTATGAGATGGGTGCCGTAAAACATGCCCACCAGAGTCAGACTCCCTCCAGTGAATATGTACATATGCTCGAGTCAGTAGGCAAAGTAATGTACTAGCAGTCCCCTTAACTACTAGGAGTTTGTGTTTTACCCAATCAGGCTTACACACCTGGTCCTGAGCACAAGAGGCATTGTGGGTCCCAGGAAAAGGCAGCAGGCCACATTAGGAAGCCCCCTACAACACTGTTTATGTGAAATTCATGTTGTCTTGTGTAACAGTAGTTCATTCTTGTTAATTAAAATGTAATATATCATTTTCTTTGTATACCACAACTTACTTATCCAATATATTGTTAGCAGACATTTGTTTTTGTTTCTAATTTTTGGTATTAAGGGTAATGCTACTGTTGTTCATGATTGCCAAGAGACAGAAATACCCCAACTTTCAATTAATGGACGAGTGGTTAAACACTGTGGTACATGCATATGATGAAATACTATACAGCCATAAGACAGAATAAAGTCGTGACGCATATAATCATGTAGATGACCCTTGAGGACATGTGGAGTAAAATTAGCCAGAAACAAAAGGAAAAATACTATATGGTCTCACTAATATGAACTAACATTAATGAGTGAACTTTGAGAGTTAATGTGGAAAACACAGCTTATCGGGAGGTAGAAAGAGGATATAGATTAGGCATTTGATGTTGAAGGAGTATAGAATGTTCAATGGAGTTGATTGTAAAAATCCAGAAATGGATAGCACAATACTACTTGATGGTAGCACAATATTGCAAGTACACTAAACAAAGCTGAGTGTGATTATGATTGGAAGAGGAGGCCTAGGTGATGTACGACACCAGAAGGAAAGATAGAAGATAAGGACTGGGACTGTATAACTCAGTGAAACCTAGATTGGGCAATGACAGTGATTAAATGCACAAATATAAGTATGTTTTTACATGAAGGAGAACAAATGAATGTCAGCATTCCAAGGTGTTGGAAATGGGATGGTATATGGAAAAATGCAATCAATGCAAATAAGATTCTATAGTTAGTGGTAACATTATAATATACTCCCCTGAAGAGGAACAAAGGCAATATACAAAAGCTAAATGTCAATAAGACGGGGATATAAGGGAGGGCTATGGGATTTTTGGTGTTATTGTTATTGTTTTTTCGGTGTTATTGTTATTGTTTCTTCTTTTTATTTTCTTTTATGTTATTTTTTTTTCATTCTTCATTTTTTCCTTTTCCTCCTTCTTTGCGTAATAATGGAAATATCCTCATATAGATTGTGGTGGTGAATGCATAACCCTGTGATTATAGAAGGAACCATTGATTGCTTACTTAAGAAGGATTATATAGTGTGTGAATAAAACAGTCAGAAAAATAAACAGAAATATACAAGTGCTAGAGAAAATGTGGTGGGAGGGATGTACCTATTCACTGTAGGTAGGGAAGTAGAATAGTGCAGCCCATCTGGAGGGCAGTGTGGTGGTTCCACAGGAGGCCAAGTATAGGGCTGCCATATGATCCTGCAACCCTTTTATTAGGCATAAACTTGGAAGAACTGAAAGCAGGGACACAAGTGGACATTTGCACACTGGTGTTTATGGTGGTAGCATTCACGATTTGCAAGTGATGAAGGTGTCTTAAGGGTACATCAACTGATGAATGGAAGGGTAAACTGTGGTGTACACATACAACGGAATATTAAGTGGCTGCAAGAAGGAATGAAGTTGTGAGGCATGCAACTAGGTGAATGACCCTTGAGGACAGCATGTTGAGTGAAATAAGTGAGAAAGGAAATGACTAATATTATTACACCATCCTAGTATGGACTAAATATAATGTGGAAACTCTGATAATTGAATTTGAGAGCATAGGTTATCAGGGGAAGGCTTATTCTAAAGGCTCCTAGATTGTAAGTTCTTATAGCAGCCACATCTATTCCTGAGTTATTGTGGTTATTTTTAAATTCTGAAGTGCTGGGCTCTTTGGGTATAACCTGATTGTTCTCTGGAACTTTAGGTATCTGTGTAACACCTGAGACTCAGAACTAGAGTTCTGCAGCTATGAAAGTCTGCATTACCCCATATAGCAACTGTTTAAAAAGCTGAAAAGAGATCAGATTTCAATTAGAGAGATGAATGAAGCTGGTCTGGTTAGGACTAAGGCAAATCAGACTAAAGGGTAAAGGATGATATTGATGGTGTTTTAAAACTTCAACTTCTGTGTGAGACCAAAAGAAGAGATGTTTATTCAGTGCAATATTTATATTTTCCATAGCACACTATCTAATTTAACTTGTATGGTCAATTTATTCGAACACAGCACCATAATTGCATGGAACATTGAATAAGGAATAAGATCTTGTTTCTTTGTACAGGTTAGTGTGATGCCCCAACACATCCCAGAGTATTTTGGACAGAGAATAAAAAAGTATTTGCAAAGCCTCCTTGAGGAACTGGGAAAAATATGGAAATATTAAACTTCCCCATCTGGGGAATTCCTGATATTCTCGCAAGCATCGGGGGCTACAAATTTATAGGCAAAGACCTTGATCTTGGCACTTGCCCTTTGAAATTTATTCCTGCAAAGGAGAAGCTAAGTCTACTTATAATTTTGCCCAAGAGTCACCCCCAGAGAACCTCTTTTGTTGCTCAAATGTGGCCTCTCTTTGTAAGCCAACTCAGCAGGTAAACTCACTGCCCTTCTCCCTACATGGGACATAACTCCTAGGGGTGTAAGTCTCCCTGGCAATGTGGGACATGACTCTCAGGGATGATACTGGCTGGCCCTGGCATCATAGGATTGAGAAAGTCTCCTTGGACGAAAATGGGGAATGGGAATGAAATAAAATTGTTTCAGTGGCTGAAAGATTTCAAATAAAGTCAAGAGGTCATTCTGGAGGTTATTCTTATGCATTATATAGATATCCCTTTTCAGTTTTTAGTGTATTGGTGTAGCTAGAAGGAAATACCTGAAACTGTTGAACTCTAATCCAGTAGCCTTGATTTTGAAGATGATTGTATAACTATATAGCTTTTACAGTGTGACTTTGTAATTGTGAAAACCTGTGACTGACACTCCCTCTATACAGTATATGGACAGATGAATAAGAAAACAAAGCAAAAAATAAATAAATAATAGTGGGGGATAAGGGATATGGAATGTTTTGGGTGTTCTTCTTTATTTTAATTTTAATTTTAATTTTAATTTCAATTTTTTGGAGTAATGAAAATGTTCAAAAATTAATTATGGTGACGCATTCACAACTATACGATGATACCATGAACTATTGTTTGTACACTTTGGATGACTATCTGACAGGTGAAGATATCTCAATAAAATTGCATTTAAAAAAAGAGTAATGCTACTAGTAACTTTGGGATCATATTTTTAGTGCATATATATGTGCATTTTTGTTGAGTATATATCTAAGAGTGATATCATTAGTCTTGGGGTATGTTGTGCTTCTTGGACATGGATGTTTATGTCTTTCATAAGAGTTGGGAAATTTTCAGCCATTATGTCCTCAAATATACTGTCTGATCCTTTTCCCTACCCCTCTCCTTCTGGGACACTTATGACACATTTATTTGTGTGCTTTGTGCTGTCATTCAATTCCCTGAGACCCTGCTGATTTTTTTCCATTATTTTCTCTATCCTTTTGTCTGTTCCATTTGAAAAGTTCTATCTTCTAAGTCACTGATCCTTTTTTCTGACTGTTCAAATCTGTGATTGTATGCCTCTATTGTATTTTTAATCTCATCTATTCTTCCTTTCATTCCCACAACGTCTGTTATTTTTTTTTTACCTGCTTTTAAATTATTCTTTATGCTCACCCAAAGTCTTCTTAATATCTTTTATATAATATATTTTACTTCATCTTCTTGGATTTATTTAGGAGATTTGCTTGAAAATCTTCGATCAGTTCCAAATTCTCTACCTCCTCCGACTTTTTAGTTTGTTCCTTTGGCTGGTCCATGTCATCCTTTTTCTTAGTTTGGCTTGTAATTTTTTTCCATTGTCTAGGCATCTGATTATCTTGCTGAGTTTATTCTAATGGTCAGTTTCTCCCTTGCCCAGGATTTTATTGTTATTTGGCTTTGTGTTGTCACTTCTTTGACTCTTGGTTCAACTTATTCTAGGTCTTTAGAATTGTCCATGTTTAACTGATCAAAATCAGGGCCAGGGAGCCATGCAGGTATGCAAACCAGTTCCAAAGTCCCTGGAGAGAGGGCAGAAAAGACTCCAAAAAGCCTCCCCCTCCCCCTTTGGCTCCCCAAAGGTGCACTTTCCTAGTCTGCCCAGTAGATGGTGCTTTTCAACAAATCTTTCCCCACTCCCCACAGCCCCATGAATTAGAGTATTTTTTTTTCTCAATGTCCTCTAGGCAGTGTTGAAACTATGGCTGTGAAAATTCCTGTTCTGGGCAGACTAGAACCATGAGTCAGAGCCAAGTTTAGCAGTTCAGACTTCCTGATCAGAAGCCATGCTCAGTTCTTGGCCTCCATGCCCCTCTGTCTGCAGCAGCCAGTCCCAGACTTTATACTCAAGGCTGTTTACCTTGAAGGTGGGGATGGGTGCCAGCCCATCATGGGAGTGGTTCACTCATAGTTTTTCTTGCAATTTCTCAGTCTTCCTGTCTTGTGCTTTCCTGGATGCTGCATAGTACTCCCCTGGTCTCTGGAGCTCCAGAACAGTAGCTCTGGGCAGTTTCTAACCCGATCACTTGCTGTTTTTGGAAGAGGGGTGGGCCCTGCCCCTCCCTACTTCTCCATCATCCTGGAAGTTCTCCCAGGCAGTGTTTTTTTTTAATTCAATTTTATTGAGCTATATTCACACACCATACAATCATCCAAAGTGTACAATCAGTTCTTCACAGTACCATCATATAGTTGTGCATTCATCACAATTTTTGAACATTTTCATTACTCCAAAAATTAAAAATAAAGAGTAAAAAAGAACACCCAGACATCCCATGTCCTTCCCCCGCCACACACACTATTATTCATCTACTTTTTTTCCCCATTTTTCTACTCATCTATCCATATACTGGATAAAGGGAGTGTGAGCCATAAGGTTTTCATAATCACACAGTCACACCATATAAGCTATATTGTTAAACAGACATCTTCAAGAATCAAGGCTACTGGGATGCAGTTCAACAGTTTCAAGTATTTCCTTCTAGCTATTCTAATACACTAAAAACTACAAAGGGATATCTATATAGTGCATAAGAATGCACTCCAGAATGACTTCTCGATTCCATTTGAAATCTCTCAGCCACTGAAACTTTATTTTGTTTCATTTCTTTTCCCCTTTTTGGTCAAGAAGGCTTTCTCAATCCCACAACACCATGTCCAGGCTCATCCCTGGGAGTCATGTCCCATGTTGCCAGGGCGATTTACACCCCTGGGAGTCATGTCCCATGTAGGGGAGAGGGCAAAGAGTTCACCTGCAGAGTGGGCTGAGAGAGAGAGGCTAGACACTGTTTTAATAGGTTTATATGTACTGAAGTTTTAAATCCATACAATAATTTAAAAGCTAAATATTATTATTCCATTTTCAATATGAGGAAACTGAGGCAATGAGAGGTTTAGTAATTTACCCAAGGTCATATTTAAGTAAAATTTGAGTTCATATTTTAACCCAGGAACTCTGACTCTAGAGACTATGCTCTTAGGCTCACTACTCCTCATCAGACTCTGCAAAGGAATGCAGTTGGAGTGTTCAAGGAAAAATTAAAAGAGTGGGCCTTAATCCAGTATGTCTGGAGTCCTCATAATCAAAGGAAATTTATACAGGGAAACAGAAGCCACAGGAGGAGACTGAAGGAAACAGATGGCCATGTGACAGAGGCAGAGATTGATTGCCAGCAAGCCACCACCAGAATGCTACAGATTTCTGGGAAGCCATGACCTACTGCTACTTTGATTTCAGGCTTCTGACTTCCAAAACCGGGAAAAAATAACACCAGTCTGTGATATTTTGTTATAGCAGCTCTGGCAAACTAAGACAGCGATGGCTGTCAGAGCTTCACATAGGCCTCACTTTCTTAGGCATCAGTGATTGAAACCACATAACCCAGCTCATTCTGATTATGAAGTAGCTGCAGCTGCTTTGGTGTAAGTGGTTCAGCAATCTGGATCAATAGGGAGTACCCATCATATAATCACATTACTGTTATCTCCATAAAACATCAAGAAACCCTTTCAATGAACTATTTTGTAGATGCAAAGATTGAAATTCAGAGAGACTGGGTAACTTGCCTGCCGTCACTTAGCTACCACTTGGCAAAGTTGCAATTCGGATTTCAGATTTGAAGTTCTTTTCTTAGGGTGTCCATACAATTTAACATCCAATCCTGGATATGTTTGACAGTGAAAGGCACAGCTATAATAATTAAACTGGGGCAATAGACATAATGCAAGTATTTCTAGAGTAAACCAGTACATATGATCACCCTACCTTTTCCTCCACTTTTTGATATCTTTAATGATATTTTACTCAATGTCAAAACATCCTTCCATGATTATTTTTTAATGCCAATAATAACCCATAGTCTAAAGTTAACATTAAAGGAGCCAATTAGCTTTGAAAAATTGTAATAAAGACAGGACAACTTAAATATGCCTAAAGAATTAATTTATTGAAATGACTGGAGAGGAAATAGGTTTTTAAGAAATAATAATAAGCACAATTCCAGAAACCATTTTTATACATATTATAAATATGTGTTTATAGTGTTTCCAACTCACAATTGAACTTCTATGGCACTAATTGAATTAAAATTTGCAAAGGGTAAAGACTCTATGAGTCAAATTCAAATGAAGATGAATACCATACATAACATAAAGAAAATAATAAACTTTCATTTTTGTAAATGTGGATTAATTCAAAAATAATTTTTCATAACATGATTCAAAGATAGAAAATAGGCCACAAAGTCCATTCGCAGTCAATTCTGTGGATTAGGAAGAAAATATATTATTAGTTTTGTTAAATGATATAACTATTTATCTTGCCCCATTTGCAATTTTAGTTTGATTAATTCACAAGAGATCTTATTACAAATACTTCCCACCCTGCCCTCCCTTGGAAGCATATAAAAGTTTCTATAGGATCATACACCATCTCACTTGAAATCGTTTTGGTGAAATGTCTAATCTATCATGATCACAAAAGGATTTGTATCTTAACAGTCCTAAAGCTATCCTCTATTCTTTTTTTAACCCTGCACTAATTAATTTTATTTTGACTCATGAATTAAAAGATACCATACAAATTCCAAGTGATTAAAAAAAAAAATCATACAAACCCAAAGTTAGAAACAAGAATGCAAGCCAATATTTTAAAAAAAGCTCAAACATATTCACATAAAAAAAAGATAACTATTTTTCTTTTTCCTAAAACTGAGGGTAATCAAATGTAAAGATATAGGCATTTAGAAGCAAATCATTCAAATCTGTCCACACAGATACAAAATATGTTTTACGTTTTATTTGAAACATAAAAATATGTAATTTGACATTGTAAAGGCAGTTAGTAGCATTTAATTATATATTTGAATGTGGTTTAAAGGGGAAATTTTAAGTTGTATATATGTTACTAGAGCAAAATAAAAGGAAAAAAATCCATAGAACTGCACAACACAAACAATGAACCCCAAGTTAAGCCATGAACTATTGATAATAGCACATTATAAAAATGTGCTTTCATCAATTTTAATAAATCTACCACAGGTGTTAATCACAGGGAAATATATGGGAATCCTTTAGTTTATGCATGATTGTTTTATAAAGCCACAACTCTAATAAAAAAAAAATACAAAATTTTAAGTTAGTAAAAAAATAGATAACCATTGAGAATAAATTGATAACTAATAATTAAGCTAGTACATTAACTGAGTTTGCCACTCTTTTAGGCTTATCCAAGATAACGAAACATTCACAATCATGAACTAACAAATGATAAGTCTAATTTCCAACCCCCCAAAACTCACCAAAAATGAGGAAGAATCATTAACTTTGCAATCCTCTTAGACCTTAAAAATAAGGAAATAAAAAAATATGCATATACTGCATATCTTGGCAAAAACATTTGCCCTAAGAATGCTTTGAGTAATGAAATAAACATCTCAATTTTTTGCTCTTATATGCACATATATCAAGGAAAAGGTGTTGTGAAGGAAGACACGTGGGGAATAGATAGACATAAGGGAAACTGCAAAACTATATAAAATAATAAATCTTCTTTATTCCAAGTAAAATCAGATTATTGAATTTAATTCTAGCTTAAATAAGCCTATACCTTCTTTATCTAAATTAAAGGTTCTCAAAAAGAACAATTAAATCAGAATCCCTGCAAGCATTCCTACCACTCAGCTTCCCTACATAGAAAATCATAACAATTATTTCAGAATTTCTGGGGGTGAGGATAGGCATTGGGATTTTTGGAAAAACAAAAAAACAAAAACTCAGCTGAGTCTATCGTGTATCTAAACGTTCTGCTTTTTGGATCCATGAACATATGCATTTATTCTTTCACTTTAGAGCTGTCATTTATTCTAACAATATATGCATACTAGGATTGAAACAGCAAAGTAAGTTAATTGAACTTACAGTAATGGGGTTGTAAACTTGGGCAAGTTGCTGAGTCATAGAGAACTCCTCGGTAGGGTCAAGTACAGGCTCTTGGTACAGCAGAAAGGCTTGGACAGGCATCTCTCTCTGGGGATAGGGCATCATTTGCTGGGGAACAGGCAGGATTTGGGGCTGTGGGAGAGACAGCTGGAGCCAAGAAGGCATCACAGAACTCTGAGGAAAAGGCTGAGGTTGTTGCTGCTGGATAAAGGGCTGGAGCAGAGGTTGAGGAAGGTACAGACGTTCACGACCATTCAGAGTCAGGATTTGACTGCCAGGAAAGGGCACTGTTGGAGATTTAAGGATGGGCATAACTTTGTGTTTAAGGGGGATGCTGTCTTTATCTTTGGGGGCTCCCATCATTTCAGGCTGAAGGAAAGGCAGCATCATAGCAGGCTGAGCAAGAGGCAGGATGTTTTGTTGAAGGACAGGGTAAGAGAGGGGCTTAGCAAAAGGATAGATTAGAGGCTGTGGCTGGATAAAGGGGTGGATTTTATCCTGGAATTCCTCCTGCAAAGAAGAAAAGGAATTTTTGAGGCCATGATTCAGCCATAGCTGTTGTTCATAATGAATTAATCTATTCTCTCTTGGAGAACCATAATTGGCACAACATATGTTCACAATGAGAGAAAAGAAAAAAAGATAATCCTTTACTCATCTTGGTTAAGGAATTATTTGGGGTCATGTGAAAAATAACAAGTAAAATGACTTTTGAAGGATTTCTCATTAATTCACTCACTTCATAGGTGAACTCACACTCCAAACTAAAAACAATGTTTGGGGATTTCAAGACTTTTCCACCTTTTCCTGAGTCACCTGGATAACTGTAGTTATATACTTGGTCTTCAAAGGGCATCAGCTTTCGACATTGGTGTTGATAATAGACCAAACTGTTTTTTATATGCTGAAAGGAGATGTATTTTAAGAGACTTAGAGGGGGGCAACTCCAAGATTTGCTTTTGTTTTGCTTTAACAAAAAATCAGTCTTAATTTGTGGCTAAATTCAGGGAGTTATTTAACACCCACCAATCTCTAGCATGGCTTTTCCTTGGTAGAAGGTAGTTATCTAGAGTCCTTCACAGGCATCAGTTTGCAAATTCAATTTAATTTAGAAAATATTTTGTGTGAACATCAAACAATCAACTTTCATGATAAAACAGGGAGGCTAGAATATTACAATTAGGTATATATTACTATAAATGTAATTTAGTTAAATATAGAATTTTAGGTTTTCCAGGAAAATCCTTGATTTTTAAGCAAGTGCTGCTACTTAATTATTGTATGTTAATGTCACACAACTGTCTTTTCAATTGCTCTATACTTCCTTCTTCCCTCTGTCTAATGGAAATGCTCTAATAACATCAAGTATTCAATAACTAAAACCTAAAAAGTGTTTATTGTGAAACTATGCATTATTCATTACGTGCCAGCTCAACTCTCCTATGGGGTAGATATTCTCAGCTTCAGTTTACAGATGAAGCAATTGAGGTACAGAGAAACTTGAGGCCAAAGTCACACAGCTGATAAATGATCAAGTTAGGATTCTGTGCCCTATTGCCTCCCTATTACCTTGCGTCACTACCTTGAGAATAAGAAGAACATAGTTCCCAACTTGGAAATGTTCCTACTGATATGCATTTGTTGAAACAGGTATACTGTTAATAAAAAGACTAAATCGATAATTTTTCTTAGGTATTTAATTTATACTCTCAAAACTGATCAGAAGTTTAAAAAAATGCATTTATGTTGGAGAATATACATTGACTTTGTCAATGTTCACTTCTTACACTGGTTGGTGAATGCATGCCATTTATTTTATTATTATTTAGACTGAACATAGATATAATATTTTTGTATGTGTATTTCATAATAATTTTTTAAATATACTCATCATGAACAAATTACCTCTCTTTGTTGTTTATCATGTTTAACCTTCTCAAGTTTCTGCTAAAAACATACCATGAATAGAGAAATGTTATCATCTGTAAAATTTAAACATGAGAAACTTTAAAAATATGTACATTTAAATATGAAGGGTTTACCTTGTTGACTTGTGTAATGGATTCCTTCAGCAAAATAAAAACAAATCAAGTTTAGTTTTAATGATTTCTGGTCAAGAAAGCAGCTATTCTATGTCAGTATAAATCAGAAAATGAAAGCAATTAATAGGTTAATGTGGATAACTTATTTGGTAATGTTGTCCACGACTTAGGATAACTCCTGAAGGTTATATATTACACTATTCTGTATAAATCTATTTTATAAAAAAAAGACAGATAGAAGAATTCAGTAAAGAGAGAAAAGAAAATTAGTGAACATGGTACATTTAATAGATGCTAATTTCTCTTTACCCCTACCCTCCCTTCCTATAGCAACAAATGATCTCTAATACCCCATCTGATTCTAAAATAATAATACTCATTGAAAATATGTTCTAATAATCATTGGTACATTCTGCTAATCATTCTTAGTTCATTTGTTAAACTTCAAGATCAAAGAAAGTGTGTCAATGAATTACAAGAAATAAATACCCCTAAGGAGCTTAAAACACTTCTTGAAGAGACACAATATATCAATATACCATTAATCAACAGGTGATAGACTTACAAAGGGTAAATATCTACTCGGTTCCTCAGGTAGATTTAGGATTACGCTAACTCTCATTGCTTCTTAACAACTGTAATTGCGAAACATGTCCATATGCATGCCTGCCTCCTCATATTGCAAGCTCTTTGCTATTTGCATTCCTATCTTTTCAGTTTGCATCACCAGCTCCTAGGCAATGTCTGAGTCATAGAAGGTGCTCAATAAAGGATTACCAAAATAATGAATGAGGTCAGAGTAGAGCTCAGTAAAAAGTGAACACAGAAAACAGAACTATATTGTTCTTAAAAAGGGGGCAAAGTGTCTTACAAATTCAAGTAGCAAGTCAATTTAGAAACTGCTAGACTACTAAATCCTCCAGACATTTATTCTATCCACAAACATATTATTTGGGGATTTACATTAGAAGTTGTATGTCAGAATGAAGTAGCATTGACTTAACTACCCTAATGTATAGAAACATAAGCATAGCTCTTTACTGCTCTAAAACTAGAAAACTGCCTGTGAATGAAACTCCTCTTACCTCACTGCTTGAAAGAATTTCTGCAGTCTGTAAAGGGGAAACAAAAAAATTAACCAGGTGAGTATCCATATAATTATTGTTTCATGGTTGGAAAATTTTCTCTGAATCAAAAAATGACTTACCTCACTAGATACGCTAAGTTCTTCCTTCTGTAAAGAAAAAAGGGACACCACCATTTTAGTACCTATGGCTAACTCATAATTAACATTTTTCTTACTTAATTTTTACCTTGTTTGTGCAAAAATTAATTTGATAAATAAAAAATAACGCTATTTGTCTTTCAAGAGACTTGAAAAGCAGTTGTTATAATGCCTTTGCTATTTAGTAACTTTTCTATTGGAATATTTTTATGTTATGGGAATGAATAACAGGGATTTTGATGAATAACAAAAAGAAATTATTTCAATTCATCTTAAACATTTTATAATGATTGTAATTACGGTTATTTTAGCACTGCCTGCTATTCCATGCTTTGAGTGTCTTTGTACACACACAGATAGGATTTGACCCAACACCTAAGGTGAGGAATATGTATATTTTACCATTGGAATAATATCTATTTATCTAGTTTGCACAAAATGTCATGCAATTGTATTTGTGCAATATCACTCTTTTTTGGTGTTATTTTTATGTTTCTTATGATTTTGTTGGTTGCTTGCTGGTTTGTTTGTTTTTTCTTTAGGGACTGGTGACACAGTGGTGTAGAAAACATTTGATTCAGATTTGTAGCCCTGCAAGAATCTGAATCAAGACACTGGTAAGGTGAACCATTTTCTCAGGAGCCAAAAAAAATCTGTTGAAAATCTGCTTTTTCTTGAACATTTAAAAATGTTAGACATTATTCACTACACAAAATCAGATAGTCTACTAGATCTTAAATATTTTGAAATTTCCCTCTCTACTTACCTCCTTTGCAAGAGCAAGAGCCACCAGGCAAGCAAGGATGAGGACCTTCATTGTTACCAGATCCTGTGGGTGGGGAAATGAGGACATAGTAATTGGTTGGTCAATGTGATTTTTTTTTTTTTTTTACTTACGTAGGGTTACTTTTCCTTTAACAAATCCAAAGATAATGTATAATAAATAAAATAAAAATGTCTTATTTTAGAAAAAAAATACTGATAAGAGGTTTTATCAAACGATCAAGGCCAAAGTCTACTGTGGCTCCCTATTCTTACTATAAAATTCAAACTTCATTGTCAGCCATTCATGTTTTTCAGCTTTGTAGCACCTCTATCTGACTCTTTTTCATCCTGTTCAAAGTAATATACTTTTCTTGAAATGTAAAAAGATATTATAAATATTTGTGGAAAGATTTGTTGATTAATTCATTTGCTCAAAAATATTTATTAAGCACCACTTATTGCCAGATGTTATCTAGGTACTGGGGATACAACAGTGAACAAAATTTAGAAGTGTTGGCCCTGATGCACCTCCATTCTATTGGAGAAAGACGGATCAAAGAAAATGTATGTAAAGAAGATGTTTTCTTCAAGATCATATTTTATTTTTATTTTACTAAACTAAAAGTTTTCCATGAATATTTAGTTTACACACATTTTTTAAATTCCAGTAAAACCAATAATTTCATTTTAACATTTCAAATTGTGCCTCTTTCCAGATGCTTCCTTGGACTGATTGATTTGTTTTTTTCTCCATTTATACCCACTCTGGTCTTCATCCAGATGCAGCTAATGCTCTATTTTCTGCTTTATGCCATATGATTCTAGAGAGCATACACTGTGCCATGTCGCCCTTTCTTTGTGTCAAAATGTGCCTCCTGGTGATTTACCAAAAGCTCTTCTCCTCTCCTTCCCCTGGGCAATCGTTTCTTGTGATACACAAGTAACAGTTTTGAACAAAATGCACTAACTGGCCTCCTTGCTTGGTTTCATTGTATGGTCTACAATTTCTTGTCAAAAATAATGTGTGTGCCATAATATCCCTTTGCACATAATCTCCATTCTCAGATTCTTAAACTAACCATCTGAACTCTAAATATTTCAGGAAAAAGTCCCTAATTCATTTGCAAAACTTTCTTTCCAATATTTGAAGACTGAAAATAATTCTATTAGGGAAAAGAAATAATTTTTCCATACTTTTCTCAAAGGGGTTACATAATTATTTTTTTTTTCCCTAAGACCTGCATAAGTTTCCAAATAAAATTTTTTGTCATGATTCACCAATACTATGGTGCTTTATTACAGATCATAATATCTAGGAAGGATCCATTGCTTTCTTATATTTCTTACCCAACATTTTATAAACCAGTTAAGTCAGAATTTCATTACTGATATATACTCTAAGATACACTTGCTTCCAAGTCATGTCTTTCCTTTGTTTCCAAATCATCTCTGTCCTATCTCGAATTTCCATACAAAGTGAAACACTTTGCTTCCTTTGTTTTTGTTTTGTTTTGTTTTATACAGGGGAGAGAGCAAAGGCAGACCCTCTATACCTGCAGTGCAATGGATAACTAATGGGAAAACTATCTTTGTGATCATGGTATCTCCCCTGCAAGGTAAGTATTTGCTTCTTTTTTAAACATGACTCTGTATTTCCATATTTCTATTTTAATATAATTTTGAGATATCATAAACTAGATGATAAACTGGGAAGTTGAATGTTGTAAACAAGTTTGGTGAGTGCATTTTTCTCTTAAACTAAAATTATTTATTAACATTCCAAATGTACATATTCCCAAAGTACTCTTTCAGTTTCTTTTTTTTTTTCTTTTTTGTAGTATGGTTTAATTAGAGAAGTTATAGGATTACAGAAAAATCATGCCTAAAATACAGAGCTCCCATGTACCACCATATTATTAACACCTGGCATTAGTGTGGTACATTTATTACAATTGAAAGAACATTTTTATAATTGTGCTATTAACTTTAGTCCATGGTCTCTCAATTTTTGACTAAGTAAGCCACCTCTAAA
Source organism: Choloepus didactylus (assembly GCF_015220235.1). NCBI lineage: Eukaryota > Metazoa > Chordata > Mammalia > Pilosa > Megalonychidae > Choloepus > Choloepus didactylus. The sequence continues at coordinate 74,385,849 of NC_051309.1, forward strand.
TACTACCTGTTCCTAGTAATTATTCATCTTCCCATATGATAATTTGAATATGGTTGTTTTTATGGCTATTACGTGTTAAATCAAGTCAGAAGACTTACTTAGTTCAAGAAAGAAATCTCTTCTTGATATAGCCTACTAACTAGCCTTGTACTAAAATATATAATTTGTGGCACTACATTTTCTTAAACTCATAAAACCTATATTGTTTAGAATTTTTACCAAATCCTTCCAGGCACTTCTATTTTTTAACTTAAGTTTTGAAAATATTGTCAGCTTTATCTTAAATACTCTTATTTAAAAGAATTTGTTTTAAGCAATTCTGTTTTTCCTATATCTCAACCCAGCTAAAGGGGATATATTGAATTTATATCTGAAACTCTTACCTTTCTTCCAAGATGGAGGACAAGAAGTGAAGGTGGAGCTGAGAGGATGATGATCTGTCTGCTTTTCTGGCTTTTTATATATTGTGTTTAATGATATGCTAATTTTGTGGTTTGAAATAAAATCAGCAGGGAATTTCAATTCCAAGAAGTCTGCGTGATTAGAAAATGATTTCCATCCATTATCTGTCCCTAGAAATTCTGAGGAGCACTTACACAAGGGAGCAATTCACAAGCTGATGAAGGAAACCTGTCCAGGAAGTACAGTTATCCAATGGCTAAGGACAATAACTGTAGGACAAGGACACTGGCCTTTGTGTTACTGTGTGCATAATTGGGTCACTTTAGTGCCCAATGGGACCTCAAGATTCCAGCTAAGGAAGAATTCTCTGAGAACATCAGAGATATGCAGGGGTTTCACATGGCTTCAATTTAATGCTAACCTAAGCAGCTGTTAGTGTTTTGTCCTGCAGTGGAGAAACTGACTAGGTAGAGAAGTCCGTGATGATAGCTGAATAATGTCAGGCAAATTGCTTAGCTCCCAGGGTCACTTGATTTGGGAAAAGTAAGTCATTAACTTTAAACCAATATTTTGTACACAAGAGGAATGAAACCTTCTTCAGAGAAGGAATCTAGGTGACTAATTTAGGGAAATTTCCTTTGTTCTGGGTAAATCTGTCAGAAAAGTTTTGCATAGTGTCATGGAGACTTATTTATTTGGCAAATGTTGATTATCTATTTTTATTTTGGGCATAATAATGATTATCATAAAATGGCTACCTTTTACTTAATGCTAATCCTATGCCAGCCATTAAGCACTTCACAGATGTCTTCTTTAAGCCTCACAAAAGCATCATTTCATACTTTGGTTGAGGAAACCAAGACAACAAAATGTTAAGTAGCTTGCTAAAATCATATTGATTGTAAGTGGCAGAGATAACATTTAAACCCAGGTCTGTCTGACTACAGATGATTCTACTTGGTCATACACAGTGCCCCACAGCCCAGGTTTTAACTCTCTTGAGATTTTTGCTATAAAATAAAATCGGTGTAGCATTTTGACTTAAATATACAGAATTTATTTATGCCTGGATTGAGGAAGTGGGCAATGGTGCTGGGTGTGAATAGGGGGAGCTGTTCCTTAAGGAGATGCTATTTTAGCTGGGCATCAAAAGAAGGAGTAGAATTTTGAGAGACAATTAAATTGCAGTTAAGTATTTAGGCTAAAGGAAATGAAGGATCATGAAGAGCAAGACGGGCATGAGGAGGAGGGCTTCATGGCCAGGACAGGACCCCCTGCCTGCTTCCTTCTCCTTGGCAGCATGTTAAGATTTGAATGATCAGGCATATTTCCAAAAGTGATCTGAAGTTTCACCATGCTGAAATATTTGATGGGATTGGCAGATCAATGAATGCATGATTAATAATTTTAAAGAGTGGTTTGAGTTTATTGCATTCTGCATTTTAGCATAAATAGAGATTATAAAGAATAAGTCACTCTTGCATAGGTTTGATGGAGTGGATATCTTTAAATTTCAGATATGTAGTCTGACATAATTCACTAGAAAAATGGGAAAAATATGGGAGATGTGAAAGAAGTAAGAATTATGAAATTACTTGGCTTTTATGGCTTTATGACACTAACTTAGGTGACCCTGTAGAGTAGGTAGGGATATGCTATTGTAGTCTAAGTTAGACATAATGGTGACCTCAGCTAAGCAATACAGTGCTGGGCATGTTAAGCAATGGAAAGGTAAACTTGACATTAGATTATGCATAATGCAAGAACCAGGGAAAAGAACAATTAGAATATTTCCTGGGTGACTAAAAAGTCTGCCATGTTATGAACCATGATAAAAAACCAGGCTGAAATTAGAAAGGGGATACTAGTTTTATCTTGCACATGTTTATTTTGAGGATACCCAGGAGGCTGTTGTAAATTAAATTTGTGTTCAAAGGAGAAGTCATGAGTAAAATTATAGAAATCATTTTCTTTCAAGCCAAAGGAGTAGATGAAGTTCTCTAAGCAAAAGGTGGTAAGTGAGAAGATAAATATTCCAAGAACAAAGCTCAATTATTCCCAGAATCTGGTAGAGCAAAGGTAAACAGGAGAGAAAACAGAGTAGCCAGAAAAAGAATCAAGACAGTAGAGTGTCACATCAGCCATGGAAGTAAATAGCTAGAAGAAGAAAGTAGCATACACAGTGAAAATGCCACACAACTGTTGATTAGAGTAGTAACTAAGAAGAAAATTTTGGACATAGGGAGTCATTATCACTGTAACCTTTGAACTACACTGAATGTGATTAACAAGTTAAGTATTTTGTGAAGAATTAAAGTCAAAATGTGTATGCTAGTCTTCTGAGACATTCAGAAGACTTAAGGAGAACTATGGGATTGTTATGTCTATCAGGACAACCAGAGTCTCAGGAAGGTTTTTTTAGGATAGTAAAGACTCGTAGTTTAAATGAAAAAGGCCAATGGAGAAATAGAGTTGAAACACACCTCAAGGATAAAAATAAATTGATGGATCAAGTTCTAGAGAAAAGGTTGTAGGATCAGAGTCACTGCCAATAGGGTTACACCTTTGAAAAATGAATGTTTTCCTCTGAGACAGGAGAAAAGGAAGAGAAGATGGGGTAATTATAATACATATTCTGAGATATAGGGTAGAGAAGTTAAATCTCAAATTAAATGGTCTTATCTTTCCCTGTGAAGTGGAAAGTGTTACTCTCAGATGTCAAGGAAGTGTTTACAGGTTTAAGGATCTATAGAATGATGCAAAGTTTTGGTTAATGGGAAATTAAAAGTGAGTAAAAAAGATCCAAAAGCAAAATATTGATTTGAAATCAATATCAGATTGTTGTCTTTATCCAAGTAGACTTAGGGCACAGTTGTTGCAGTATAATATCAATAGGTCAAGGGAATTGTGGAGGGTGGAGATAGAATATATTTGTGCTAAAGCTACTAACCATGATATATTGTTTGTGTGAGAAGGGAAGAAAAGTCAGTAGTTGGGCAATAAACCAGGACACTAAAAAGGCCTTACATAGATGGAGATGGTAAAAAACACGAAGACCAGGTCTGATGAGAATGAGCAATGACAAGAAGTACAAGATCCAGCTTTTACTCAGACAGAAATTTTAACATTTGAAAGAAGAGGATTTCTGGTGATGACTACATCCAAGAAATAGCCATGCCTGCAGAATTCTGAAGATAGCTGGATGTGAAGGTTGTTGAAGGAAAAGCATATACTGTGTTCCATGTTAAAATATCTAATTTTGTCAGGCATTTCACTAGTTGTCAGAAATGCAACAGTAAATTAAAAAGGTATATTTCTTGTCCCTGCAAAGAACAATGCCTTCATGGTTAGACAGATATGAAAATATACTTTTGATGAAATGTAGTAACTGTTTTAATAAAACTGTGCATAAGATACAACAGGCAAAAGATGAATACTGAGTTCATTTTAGTTGATGATTAGGAGAGGGAAAGAAAGTCACCACAAGGCCATGAGTCCTGAGCCGTATCTAGAAGCCAGGTGAAGAAGGGATGAACGTAAGACAGGCAAAGTAAGAAGAACTATGGGATTGTCACATCTGTCAGAACAACCAGAGTCCCAGGAAGGTGTTTTTAGGCATTAGAATCTAGGCAAAAAGGAAAGGGGGAGCAGAGTCTTGGACATGAAAAAAGAATAAGTACAACGAAATGGAGTAGTAAATCTGGATCATGAATTCCAAGGAAGGGAAAGACAGAAATGAGAATAGAGAAAGAGGAGGGGGTCAGATAATGAAGGGCAAAACTTGTGCTCCTCTGGAATATGAATTTTTGTTTACAGATAGAGGAGAGCTATTGAGAGTTTTTGGGGGGACACTAACATTGAGAGATGAGTACTTCTAGTGAACAAAAAATTCTGGAATAAATTTCTTTAAAATGTACTCAGGCTTGGGGGCTCTTCTTTTTTTTTTTTTTTTTTTTTTTTTTTTTTTTTTTTTTTTTTTTTTTAGTAATTTGATGTTCACAGAAACACAAGAGAAGATGGAAGGAGGAAAGTAAACTGAAGGCTTCTGGAAGCACGACCCTGCTCAAAGTACCACAATAGAGTCTAAAGCTGGCCTCAAAGTGCTTGATTTTTCCTATTCACAAAAGCAGCTTCTACGTTTCTTGACCTGTTTAGTGACTGATGTTCACAAATGTAATTGGCTGACTGTTTGACTCTACCCATTCTTCCTATTTCTACTTTTCTATTCACTGTCTATAACAGATATATTCAGGACTTAAGCACAGATAGATGAATAATACTTCTAAAGTAAACACGCAGAGTATATTGACTTCCTATAGGCTTACTTAGTGATTTTTCTTTATAATAAACTTGCATTCACATCATGCTAGATTTACAGTGTAATGGGGCACACCTAATTGCATATATGTTTTATATTGCTTAAAAACCCAAATCAACATCTACTCTACATCCAAATTATTCAGCTGATAATCATTCTAAAGACTGCTCATACTGAGCCAGGAGGAAGCCATGAAAAGAAATGATGAAATGAACCCAATGCCATAGGTCTGATGGGGAAGGGCTTGGCTGCCCAGCATGCCTTTGCATGGGTTGCCAAAGCCACAGGCAAAAAAGGGTGGTTTCTAAGAAAAGGAACAAACATGCATTCCCCACACACTCATCATTACCTTTTTATTCTCTCAACAAGATATTGGCATATTATTCAATAAATGCAGCACTTTCTTGGTACTGTCTCACCAATTTTGAGTCACATTAATCAGTATAGTTATGATTGGCATTGGGCCAGAAAAGTAGGCAAAAACAATAATCAAGGAAATCACCAGCAATACACTAAAGAAAGAGGCTTGTCTAAGGGACAATTGCAAAGCCAGAGATTTAGGATAAAACCAGATGTTTTATCAGGTAGTCATCAGAACCCAATGGAAAGTAAGAAGCAGAATGCCATATGGGGCAGCCCAGGCTTCCACCTTGTACAACTTAAAGAGTTGACATTGATGTGGATTAAAATGAGAATTGAACCCCTTGAAATTTTATATGACAGTCCCAGGTGAGAAGCAAGACAGAATCAAAGCAAGATGGTCTAGGACTATTCATCATCAACAGCATTTCATTTGTTCAGCCAAAGCTGTCTCCAATATTAGGTGATAGATCTGAAATATGCAGGTATGAAATTTGGGTGAAGCATAAAGATAATGACTGAAGCCATTTAAATAAAATCCCCAAGAAAGAGTAGAAATGAAAGCAGGATAAAGACCACAATAAAGGAACCAAAAATATTCAGGAAATAAGAGCTGGAAGAGACCCTAGATATCATCCATAATGCATTTTAAACATAATTTAGAGAAGAGGAAACTGAGGTCCTAGGATGCTTCCTTATTTGCTTAAAATATACAGCTATTTAGAGATAAAGATAGTACTAGAACCTCTGTCTCCTGAGTAATATTCAGGCAGTGTTTAATAACTTCACCAAAGCATGGGAAATAAAAGGAAATAAAATAGTGTGGATTTTATGTAATGATTCAAATATTATGAACAATAGAACATAATTAACTCAAATTACTATGTAGATATGATAGCTTAGCAGTTTCTTATAGAGTATTTTAACTCTTTCATTAGTTAATTCAAATATAATAAAATGTCTTAGTTATTTGCAACATAGCTACCAACTTACAAAGTCAATCAAGAAACACGGAATAAGAAAAGTGTTCTCTAAGTAGGCATCACGGAAGCATATAGCCCAAGACACTGATTCATAGGGCACACTAGTAATTGTTCTTTACATGTAATCATAAAATTTCACTCTAGTTCAGGATACATTTATTGAGTACATACTATATGCTAGACTACCCATAAGATGCCAGTAACACCATTACCCCAGCTTTAAGAACCAAAAACATCACAAGAAATCACCAAACATCTTCTGAGGGGAAAAATCACCCCAGATTGAGAACAATTATCCTAGACAATGCAAAAATTACCAATACAAAGATGAGGATGACATAGTCCTCGCTAGCAAGCAAATCATAAATGTGGTGGGACTGATACCCAGACTTTGGCGTATAATAATTTCACCACTCTATAATCTTAATTTCATTCTTCTTACTTTTCTATACCATTTCTTTTCTACCAAATAACACCCCCATATTAAAAATCTTAAATCACTAATTACCTGATCCCATAGGATCTTCCAATAATCCTGTCAATTTTTCAATGTCCCTCAAGCCCCTTATGTCTCTGTGTCCTCATTTTCCCAGTTTGAATGTCACGGTTAATCATTATTATCACACCCTTGCATATACCCTCAAACTCCTTTCTCATTTCTGACTTTATTATATTGGCTTAGCTGAGTCATCTCCCAGGTTAATACAAATTCTACCTGCTGCCCCTGTGAATGTGGCTGAGAAAAATACTCAACCACGACAATTGGTTTCACTTTAAACTGAAGGTCACTAGCCTCATAGCTCTGTATGATGTCAGGCAGTCACATTCTGTTTTCCTCCCACATTCCATTACTTAAAACTGAAATAAACAACACTGCTTTCCCATTTTCATTTTCATAAACAGATGACCTTATTTTTTACTGAGAAAATACAAGCAATAGGAAATGGGACTAAAAGTTTCCATCACCATATCTCTACCCCAACTATGTCTTTTTCCATATTTTCGGTCTGTTACTTCTGTGGAATTATCATTGCTTTTAGCAAAGGCCAAACACTGTACTTGTGCCCTTGAAACCATCCTTCCTGCCAAATCAAGGAAACTTTGTGCACTCTTTTCCCCTCTCTAATGGATCCTTCTCATGAAACTACAAACAGTCTGTGATTTCTCCCATTAAAAAAAAAATACTCCTTCTCTTGGACCCATTCGTTTGGTAATAATTCCCAAATGTCTCCTACTCTTTGCAGGGGAAGGTGAGGTGAAATATCTTCCTCAAAAGTTGTTCAGACTTGGTATCCCTAATTTTTCTCCTCCTGTTGTTTTTTTCTTGCAATCAGATTTTCACATCTTTGCATTTTCTGTTTCTATGGTCTGGATGCTTTCCCAGATTAACTGCATGGGCCACCTACGTCTCTTCCTTCAAGTCTTTGCTCCCTTTTGCAGTGAGGCTTTCCTAACCATGTTGCTCAGCACTCCTAATATTTTTACCCCCTCCTTCATTTATTTTTCTTTTTATCACACAGTGCAATATGAATGCTATATATTTTACTTATTTTTCCCTGATGATACCCAACTCTTTGTGTTCGTGTCATCTGCCACCCTTAAAGAATATAGGTTTAATGAGGGTTGTAACCAAGAGCTAGACAAGTGAATCTCGTTTTGCTCAATAACTATTTTTCAGTGAATGAATGTATCTGGATGACTGACTAACATACAGCATCGGTGAAAGTATTCTGCTAATGGACACACAGAATAAAAAATGACTATACCTATGTGAGGTTTGGGGAATAGCTTCACAGATATGTTCATATTTCAGTTTGTTCCTGAGGAATCTAAAGTTCTTTAGTAAGATAATGTGAAGGGAAAGCTCTGTTTTACTCATTGAAGTTATTTGCTTGGCCATTACAGTTATTCTAGTTTGAAACTTCTGATTTAGTATGTGCAATCTGTATAATAATCACATTATATATACTGTTGCTAAATTTTTCAATGGTATGTATATATACCATATGGCAAAGCTAAAGACAGTGCTAGTAAGTGGTGGATCTGAGTTACCTATTACATTATGTGATCTGTCAATCATGTAGACAAGTTTTTATATTTGATAGATGGCTGCCAAGACTGTTCATTCAAATAGGGAAGAAGATTTATTTTTTAAAAGCAATTTTTTTTTCACACAATATACAATCCATCCAATGTGTACACTCAGTGGTATAATCACAGAGTTGTGCTTTCCTCACCACAATCAATTTTAGAACATTTTCACTGTCCAAAAAGGAAAACTGCATACCCTTTATCCCCCTGCTATTGCACTTAGCATTGACATGGTACCTTTGGTTACAACTGATGAAATGGCATTACACTAACACTGTTAACTATAGTCTGTAGTTGGCATTAGTTATATTTTTTCCACATATACTGCCCTATTATTAATATCTTGAAATAGTAATGTGTATTTATTCTAATTCATATAAGAACATTCTTATATTTATACAATTAACCTCTGTTATGGTCCACAAAAGGGTTCAATGTGTTATACGGTCCCAGGTTTTAGCCTCTATTTTTCCTTCTAGTGACATACACAACCCAAAAGTTCCCCTTTCTGCCATAATCACACCATTAATTCAGCATTGTTAATAACACTCACAGTAATGTGCTACCATCACCTCTATCCATCTCCAAACATTAATAATCAACCTTATTAAAAATTCTGTACAAATTAAGCATCAGCTTCCATTCTCTACCTTCATTCTGTTTGCTAGTAGCCTATTGTTCCAGTTTGCTAAAGCTGCCATTATGCGAAATACCAGAAATGAATTGGCTTTTATAAAGGGGATTTATTAGGTTATAAGTTTACAGCTCTAGGGCCCTAAAAGTGTCCAAATTTACACATTAACAAGAGGATATTTTCACTGAAGAAAGGCTGATGGTGTCCAGAACATCTCTGTCAGCTGGGAGGGCACATGGCTGGCATCTGCTAGTCCTTTGCTCCTGGGTTCTGGATTCAAAATGGCTTTCTCCAAAATGTCTCTGGGCTTCTGGCTTAGCTTCTCTCTCTCAGCTCCTGTGCATCTTTGCTTGTTCTCTCAGGGTGTTTCTCTCTAAGCATCAGGGAGTCCTCTCTTAGCTTCTCTGGGGCAAACTCTGGGCTTCATCTCTTAGCTTAGCATCTCCAAATGTTGTCATGTCTGTATCTTCAAGCTTCTGGGTCTGTGTCAGCCCCTGAAGTCTCTTAAGGACTCCAGTAAACTAATCAAGACCCACCTTGAATGGGCAGAGTCACATCTCCACTGAAAACAACCTAATCAAAAGGTCCCACCCACAATACGTCTGCACCTACAAGATTGCATTAAATAGTATATAACAGGTTCAAACCAGCACACCTATACTCTAGATTTTTTTTAACTACCAGGTTAAATATGTTTTTTGTTATCTAATTGTTTTCTACATTGCAACATATTTGATTAATCTAAAGAAAATTCCAAAGTATAATTTTTGGGTAACAGCTATAGTGAGTAAGCTTATTTCATGAAATCATTAAATGTCAGGCAATACGAAAAATGTTTTAAGTTTAAAAAAAAACTGTTAGATGACATGTAGCCTTAGTGCATAATAGGAAAAATAACATTTCAATGTCTACTTAAAAATGTATAGACATGTCTAAATTATGTAACTAATATACTATGTAGAAATGAAAAAAATAGGCACTTCAACATTAAGAAATTGTTTAAAATGCAAATCTTAAGACAGACAATTGAGTGCTTGTATTTCACAGCCTCTGGTTGGTCCAGAGTATGAGTCACAAACACATTTAGTTCTGTTTGGGTGGAAAAATCTTGTCTTTTCTAAATAACTGAATATTTTTTAAAATATAGATTATGAGTAATGAGATACCATTATATATGATAAAGAGGTTAAGATGACTTTGATTTTACCTTTTACTTATTTTTTTAATATACACTTTTTAAAGGAAGTTGAGTGGAAAGGTGATGACAAAATATCGCCCAACCTCCAGAATCACTGTATCTTTCTTAAAACTCACAGCTCTAGTAATAGTTGCTGTTTGAGCCAGAAGAAACTTTGGAAATATAATCAAATCTCTTATTTTCTCAATGAGTAAAATGAACCACAGCAATGTTCAGTGACTTGCTCAAGCTTCAGAAACCAGTCTCAGATTGAGCTGCAATTAGCTGGACCTGGTTTTATCATCAACCAACCTTGTGTTCTCATCACACACTTTTTCTTCTCCTCATGAGGGAGCCAGGCTACATGTTGTGGCTCTCTTCAAATCAAGTTTAGGGGTTAGTTTCTATTGTAATTTGCATTCTTAATAATTACTAACAGAAAAAGTTTACCATAGAGATTAAAGAAGAACTTAAAGAATTGTTTTAAATGACATGGTTTAACAGTATATCTATTTTGTTCACCATTTTATGCCTAGAATACATTTGTTGAAATACAAAATAAATAAATGAATAAGTGAAATAATTATGTACATTTAAGACTAATTATCTAATGAACAGATGTTGGCTACAAGAACCTTCTTCTACTTGGAAACCAAGAGTATAAATTTTGTTTTATTTTTATTTCCCCTTAAACATTATAATAATAAGCATATGTTTTTTGTTTATTTCTTCTTTAACATTATAAAAATAAGCATAACATTTTCAGTCATTCCTAAATTTTCATTGCCCTTTGCCTGTTATCTGTGACAAAGATAAATAAATGTGAAAAACTGTAAGCTAAAGGAAGGAAATGTGTTACTTATTTCTTCTATCTACTTTCACAGGATTAAGTAAATTTGAAGTTCGTCATTGTTGCCTGCCTTTTGGCTGTTGCTCTTGCAAAGCATGTAATGGGAGTTTTAAGCATCTCCATTCTTATTCAAAGAGAATGAACCTGGATTTTTGACTATGTGTAGAGGATAAGAGAGATCAACCATAGCAACTATATTCTAAGTGTGTGACCCTAAGCTATTAACCGTCATTACAAAACAGCCCTGTCTTTTCCAGAATGTGAATGAGTTGAATGCCCCTGTGTTCTTGAAAGATCTTCACTGTTGTGTTGGAGTTGGAGTTCTAGCTAGAAATGGAAAAGTTTACATTTTATTCTATGTTTTGATTTGCTTGAGAACTCACATTCCGTTAACAGTGTAGAGGAGACCCACAGATACATCATGGTTTATCGAAACAATGCCAAAGATTCACCATACTTAACAGCAATAGTGCAGAATCCATTATGGTTAGACATAAGACAATTATATATGACAAAGAACTGAACTTTTATATAGAATACCCAGATGTTGGTTAGAATTAGGCAATTTGTTAGCCACATGGCCTAGCAAAAATTTCTTAATTTGTCTAGCCTCATTTTTCTCAAATGTGAAACTAAAAATATTTTTCATATAAATTATTCAGTATTTAACAAAGTAATACATAAGAAAGTGTTTTGTACATAATAAAGAACTACATAAATGTAATGAACAGTTATGTTCATTATCATCTTAAAGGATATTATAGGAATAATTCATAGTTCCACAATCTTACACAGGGAATAAGTGCCCACATGCACACATACACCCTCAGCTGCTCACTCACTCTCCCCAAAGAGTCTAATGATGTTCAGACTCATTGCTACCTCATGCAGTCTGTATCTCAGGCATACATTTTGAAGGACTTTGGTGCTTCTTTAAATTTATATATAATTCAAGATCAAAACTGAAACTTTTTATTCTCTATATAAACAATTTTGATAAAAAGAGAAAAGTATCAATGGTTGACTTTTCAAATCAATCAGCTGGTCTATTCTTCCTTTCACTTTCATGGTTATACTTCAACCATGTAATACAATATTCTGGAACCTAGCAACAGATCTGTTCTATGCAACCCAACTCTCAATAGTTGTGAAGTGCAGCAAATTTGGGAAGGGTAGGCCAAAAATACATGCATCCAAATACATTAGGTGTGTGCATTGTCAGTATCTTTCAGAAATTCTCCCTTTGCTTTTCTAGCTGTCACCAATAGTAATAATATTATGACTACGGCTTTTGTGTTGAATATCCCATACCATGTGAACAGAGTGCTGAGTGAATTCTGAAACAAGGGTTCGTGCCATCTCATTCCATTTAAGGGCTAATCCCAATATTGCTGAAGGATTTGCTTCACTTTCAAGATAGACATTTTATCCCTGGAAAAAGGAAAGCTACTTGAGGAAAAAGTAAAAAAAAAAAATTTCCTCTCTTAGTTGATGTTGATATTTTGCCGGGGGCTGTGACTGTTCCCACCATGACTGAGGCCTGGTAGCAAATGAGTCAATTACCTAGAATATAAGAAGTTAATTATCTAAGGAAAATTTGACTTTGGTAAAATTAACAGAGTAATTCAAATAAAGAGAAAGTATTGTACTTGGAGTTTCCAGATTATGATTGTGGTTATATGCTTCTTTATGACATATGCAAAATAATGTAGAGACGTAAGTAATTAAAATATATTATCTTCTCTTCCCCCTAAGGGATCTGCCACCATCTCCCAGGAAGTAAGTCACAATTGTTTTTTATTAAGTAAGAATTTTAAAGTGTTTTTCATATTTGTTAGAGTTATTACATTAAACATACATTTTTTTGCAGAAATGTGAGCAGGTCGAGAATGTGGTTGTCTTTTCCAGAAAGGTAAAATTTATTTATATTATTCTGTTCAGTTTTTTATTTTATGAAACACAGTTGTTCCATTAAGCATAAATGATTTTCTCACTCAAAATGAATATTATTTTTTGTAATTAGTGTGAAAGTGTGATGTTTTCACTGCTTCACCACCTGCAGGCTTATCTGAAGGGAACCCAGGCAGGAAAGCATAATCATGGGTCATTTGAGACAACTGTCAATGTGGGATCTCTCTCAAAAGAATTGTTAATGGTCCATCATCTTTCCACTTGCCTTTCTCAGTTCTGTACTCTTGTGGTCACAATGCTGTTTTCTTACCTAGCTTTTTCTTAAAAAAAAAAAAAAAAAAACACAAATACTCTCCTGGCATTGCTGTAGGTCATAGTTTTCTTTTGATTCAAGAAAAGAGTTAAACTAACACTGATTTTTTTAAAACTTAGCTTTCTTTCCAGGAGGACCCCTGCTCCATATCCCAGGTGGTACAACACCTTGACTCAGGTCATCACAATGTGAACTTAAAATATTATTCTTATTTTGATCCAGATTGAAATTGAGACTTTTAAAATGTGTAAAATTCAAGGAAAATTTGAAAACCACAATTAATTTTTTTTAATGTAATATTGGGTATCATTGCCTTGGATTTTTAATTTGTTGTCAGAAAGGTTCAAAACAATATTTTTAAGTCAAGGATACTATGTACATAAAATAGCTGGAGTCTGGGATAAAAATGTTGGTTCTTTATGAAACATATCCTTATTAATCATTTGGTTAACAGGATCAAAAATAGTTTTCCTACAGGGCACTCAAATACCTGGTCTCCATTCTTTGCCCTTCTCTCCTTCCCCCCTGCTCCATGGATTTGGATATTGTGTTCAGTTCTCATACATTTGCCTCTAATCTCTAAAGCAGGGATTGACAACTATGGTCAGTGAGTCGAATCCAGCCAGAGATAATATTGTTTTTTTTTTGTTTGTTTGGTTGGTTGTTTTTTTCATACTTGTTTGAATGGTTGTCATGTGAAAACCATACAAAATTCAAATTTTAGTGTCTATACATAAAGTTTTACTGGCACACAGTCTATGAGAGTATAGCATGAAAGATTGAGAAGTTGTCACAGAATCTGTTTGGCCTGCAAAGTCTGGAATATTTATATTTGGCCCTTTACAGAAAAAAATTGTAGACCCTTGTTCTAAGACAAAGCCAGATTCCTTAACTGATATTCCTCTATAATCATCCAAATAGGTTTGCTAAATAATTACATATATATTTGTCTAATGCACATCAATATAACCATAACAACATTTAAAAAAATTCTATTCATGTACTGTCTAAAGTAATCTTGTGCATTTGTTTATTCATCTTACAATATCATCTAGCATGTGCTATATGACAGATATTATTCTGGATCCTGAAGATGAAACAGTAAAAAAATGGACAAAATTCTTGCACTCATGGAGATTACATTACAAACAGTAACATTAGTTATACAAAACAAACAAAAAAGAATTAATTCTTATTTTCCTCTTTATGGTAAAGAAAATATACTATATCCAAGAAGATATACCCTATAACCAAACCTGAGGGTATAATGGGTCTAATTCTTCCTTTCTTTAAGGAAACTCCAAAGAAGATAGATTCTGAAAACATTCTTATTTATATGAAACTATTTTATAAGTCTGGATATAATTTGCATTCTCAAAACCTATTTATAATATTTTTAGTGTTGTTAAAGTTCCTCTTTTAAATTGTCTAGAGGAAGATTTTTAAATTGCCTTAGAAATAGAATTTCTCTCTGCCCTCTTTCCCAAAATGGAAAAATGCTTATTATTTCTTCCATCTTTTTTCCAAAAGTGATTGACAACCAACAGCTGAAAAAGCAGATTTTGTTGATTTTTGACTGAAACTGTGAAGTCAATCCTTCTCTTTTACTTGCTGTACTAATAATTATATTAAAAAATGAGAGTAATCTCACATTTATTAAAATGATATTCAATAAATAATACTGAGGAGTTAATACTCCCAGGCCCTGGCCCCTAGTTTTTGTTGTTGTTTTTTTTTTGTTTGTTTTTTGTTTTTTTTTTCATCAAGGAACCTGCTAGCAGCTCATCTAGTAAGGTAAGAGACAGTTTCTTCCAAAATCAAAGAATCAAATATTAGGGAAATGGGCGCTTAATCCTGTTGTGTGGTATAATGCAATGTTCCCAATTTTCAGCTAAACTATAAACTTGAAATTCACAGGAATATAATGCAAAATCTATTTAAGCAATAAACAGAGATTCAAAATTATTTAGGGGGCTAAAATTGACTGTCAGAACTACATTCTAGCATTTAGTATTTCATTTTGGGGGGTTTATTCCCTGTTCTTTGAGAATAGATAGTTGAACTCTGACTCTAAGCTTGTGCCAATCAATGGCCTTCACTTGACACTTTCTCAATATTGTCCAGGGGTTTGTTTGTATGAAGGAGTGGGTTGGGAATGGGAAGGCCACAGACTCAGAAACGAATAAAAATAGCCAAGTGGTTTAGAATCATAGGGAAGTGTATCCAAGAGGCCGGAACAACTGTGATCTGGGCCATAGCCTAAGGGCCTCTTAGTGAGAAATTAGTAAAAACGCTTCCTCTAATTTGGAGATCTTGATCTGAAAGTAAACAACCATGTATTGCTAGCAATTGTCCTCCTTAGAAAAAACATGTATTTTACCTGGCCACAAACTTCACCAGATCTCCTTTTGCTTGTTTATTTCATTTGACTCCTCCTCACCCACCTGGACATTAGACATTGTCTGAATAATGTAGAATTAATGCTAACTTTAAAGCAAATGTATTTTTGTGTTGTTGTCTTGAACCAGAGTAAGGCCTCTGAAAGTGAACATTTTAACTTATTTAATTCTTAATAAATGTCCATATTGGGTAAATTAGACCTTTATTTCTTTCTTGTTGTTTTTGTTGTTGTTTTTATTAGAGATGTTGTAGGTTTACAGAACACCCATGCATAAAATGCAGAATTTCCATATACCTCCTTATTAACAATTTGCATTGGTGTGGAACATTTGTTGTAATTGATGCTAGAATATTTTTATAATTGTACTAATATAACAATTTATAATTGTCCGTGGTTTAAGTTAGACTTCACTGTTTAGGTAGTAAACTTCCATGGATTTTTTTAAGACCTTTATTTCTTAATATGTGTGGTTTTAGATTATTGACTCAAGTATTTTGAAGAGTTTTGTTGCAAATATTGATATGTCAATAAACTAAAGTTGATGTTTATTTTCTTTCACTAAGGAATCTAAAGAAATTGCCTCTGAGATAATTGTTTGACATTCAAATAAAATTGTGTGTCTTTGTAATGTGGGCTTTTTTATTCTTAGAAAATTGAGCTGACTGAAGAAGAAAAGCACTACATAAACCAGTTGGTAAATTTCACATAGAGATTGCAATTCAAATGAAAACATTTGACATCTGTTTCCTCTCCCAATGATCAGTGATCCTTCTTTCCCAAGAATATATTGCTCACTTTTTCAGAATAATTTGCTCACTTTTTCAGAATAATTTATACACAAAAATGTTTTCATTTTGTGATATAGATTCACTTTGACAAATAGTTGTGTCTATCATGAAAAAAAGTGAGATGTTCACTAATAATCTAATTAACTGAGAGTTCCAAACCTGAAAAAAAACAACAACAACAACAAAAAACCTGTTTTGAGTTTAAATAATCTATTTAGATGAAAATGTGGACCATGTTTTACTTGCTAGACCTGATTTATCTTCATGCTGGTAACACTATGTAACATCTCATGATTAAGGACTATCCACTCTATTTTCAAACATATTTTCACCCATCCTCCTTTAAATACTTAAGAGGTGTTGTTTAGTGGAAGTTATTTCACTTGGGAGTCACTTGGGAGTCTTGCAACTTGTTTAACAGTTGCTGCTCTACCACTTAGCATATATTTGAAACTTGAAAAGTATTTAACCTCTTTAAACTGAAGCTTTCCTTCTGTAAAATCAAAATAGTATTGCTGACCCTTCAGGAGTTTTTGTGGAGATTAAATATGATAATATATGCAAACTAATTTAGAGAATGCTGGGCATAGAGAAGACATAGAGGTGTCAATAGTGGTAGCTATTATTATCGTCCTTCCATAAATAGCAGAAAACTCTTTCTAAAACATTTGTCATAGACCAGCCTTTGTCTGAATACTTCCCAAAGATCAGACCCTCCCAACTAAAAATGAGTCTGATTTTAGAACTTTGTTTCTGTTTATTTACAATTATGATTTTAATTATATAATTTAAATTCTAATTTTAGAAAGTTCTAAAGATCTTCCTAATTTTTTGCCAAAAATGATTCACAATAGCAGTTACTCATTTTACTAATTTTGCCAAGGCCATTTTTTATCTATTAACTATTCTATTAATTATTCCCAGACAATTTCAAATATCAGTTGGCTTTTTAAAGATCCACTGAATTTACCTCTACACAAATTAGAGATCTTAATGAAGGGCTATATCTCTGCATCTGATTTCAAGAAATCCTGGCACTAATAAGGTCTTGTAAGTAGGATCAAAGCAGGGACTAGGGGATAGGGGGCATTTATTGAGATGACATGACAGATACTGCCAAAAATGCTTCACAGATATTAATTCATGTAATTCTATCATGTAAATGACACGCAGAAAGATTAAGCATCTTATGCACCCATTTTATTTAAAATAAAGCACATGTTTGCAAATTACATAGACTGTTTATTTATGTTTTAAAAAGTTACCAAAATTTAAAATGTCATAAGCCAAAATCAAACAAAATTGTAATTAACTTGTTTCAATATGACTTTCTGGTTTTGTATTCAACTTTATAGACTTCTGGGCTTAAAGAACTTACCAAGACATCAACTTTTAATTCTGAAATCTGAATTAACTACAAGATTTCTTCAATTCTGCAGTTCACTTTATGAATGTAGACACAGTTTTAGTGAATTTTACATAAATGAACTATTCTTTGCTTAGGTCTATTTGTTATCAAGTTGATCTGATCTGACTCATGAAGATGGTTTATTTTGGGGTAATTATTGTTAATTTTCTTTCCATCTAGTACAAAATCAAGCAGCATTACCTGCAGTAGACAGAGTTCCAAAATCTCCAGGCTTAACAATATCAGCCAACAGTTACCAGTGGAATCACATTAAGACAAACCCTAACTATTTCATCCCCACTTTGGTGAATCTACTTCCCCAATTCCAAACAGTGAAACTATAGATGTCTAAGAAAAAGAACCAAAGAAAAGAGTTCCAACAAATGAATTTAAATGAGATTTTGTATGCCAGATATTAAACCACAAATATTTAACATTCCTTATGTAATAATAAGAAATAGCTGCAATAATGATAAAAATTGAAGTGATTCCTTATTGCACTTAAAGTTCTTTATGTGATTGCTCATGTATTATTTCACTTAAATCCTACAGGAATTCTTTGACATAGGCAGGATAGAGAATATTATTTTCATTTTACAAAACAAAAATCTGTTATTCACAATTATTCAGTATCTTGTCGGAGCTTTAACTCACAATTCAACATCATTTTGTACTCTTTTTTTCTAACAGTAGTAGTAAATAGCAAAGCAGGATCATGAACCCAGGAAGCTCACAATTTAATTTAAACAATTGAGGATTTGGAGACCAAAGTCCTAATTCTGCCATCAGCATCCTGCAGTTGATTTCTCTGGGCTTCATGTGTCTTTCATGTGAATGAGTTTCTGAGACGGGACTATGGAAACAATATAGTAAATAAGCATTTCAGACTGTTGGTTTGCATGATACCATCTTTAAAATATACTAAATGTGGGATGTGACAATCTTTAAGACCTGAGTTCATTGTTTTTACTAGATCTCTTGTTAGGTTCTTTAAGCCTTAAAGGTGATACAGTTGAATGAGATATTTAGGTTAAGAATACAAAATCAGAAAGTCATATTGAAACAAACTAATTAAAATTTTGTTTGATTTCAGCTTATGATATTTTAAATTTTGGTACCTTTTGAATCACAAATTAGTCTATGTAATTTGCAAGCATGTGCTTTATTTTAAATATTCATGTTAAATTAATTATAGCAAATTTCCTCTGAAGGGGATATTTAAGTATATTGGAACTTTATGAAAAAAAAATTTTAACAGTGGATTTTTTTCTAAATACTCAATGATTTGTTTATCTAAAACACAGGAAAGGGAAAATGCAGTTTTCAAAATAATGTGAGAAAAATAATAACTAAAATTGCTATTATATGAAGAGTTGAGGTGACATTTATACTATATGTAATACAAATATTCACCTTGAAGCATTTTTTCATTCATCATTCATTCCACATTTATGGAGTACTCAGTCTATGTCATATGAAGTAGGAGGTGTTAGGGATTTAGAAATGAAACATAGCCTCTGCCCTCAAGAAGCTTAGTCTCGGAAAAGGTTCATAAACAGGATTGTGTGGTAGTACAAAAAGCCTGGTGACCAGAGAGTCTATTGAACTGTTTTGTAGGATATTTAGAAATGGCAGGATGACATTTTAAGGCAGAAACCAATAGAATTTACAGGGCCATTATCAAGGCAACCTGGAGGTGAAAGAATAGCACCAATACAATTTTGAAGGATTTAATTTTAAAATGAATGCTAAAGAAAGTAGCTCTTCTGTTGCCCAAGGCTTTTTTGCTAACAAAATTGCTTGGGTAAATCTACATTTCAGTTAGATTGTAATCTAATTGTAAAGGTAGTACCATCTCCCAATGCCTACTAAACCACTGGGAACAATAAAACTAATTAGTAGTGTCCCATCAACAACTGCTGAAATGAGTAAGTATTTCTCATTGGATATGGAAAGATAAATGTTCTTTCTGTGTAATAAATTGCAGAAACTGTATACTAATTTTCATGCATTCAGATAATCAATATATTTAACCACCTACTCTGTTAGATACTATTTTGTGCTCTGGATTATATTAACTAAAATGATCTGTAAATAGCTAATCTACACCAGGCCAGAATGTATATATACTTACAGGATTAAAAATTTCATAGAGAAACTGTTTTTTTTTTTTAATTTTCTGAATAGGTGATCATAAAATCTAATTTCTACATGTGCTTTTTAATCTCTAGCACAGCACACTACCATGATATTCTGGCAGAATTATCAAAAAGAGCAGGGAAAAAAAGAGTACATGCTGTATAGTCTCTTTGATAAGACAGTTGCAGTTTCAACTGTTAAGCTGTTTTCACTGCTGTTTCTGAGTAATAGAAACACATTTTCTTTCCAAAAGAAATAAATTTTGATCACATTCTTACAAGGACGGTCTTTATTTCTATTTTTCATATTTTCAGACTAAGCTAGCACAACCATTTCTTTAACCCCACCTTTTTCCCACTTTGGTCAGCCTTGAAGCAACTTCATATTTGTTTCTTTGAGGCCAATTATTTCCAGTTTAGTCTGTCATATTGAAACTGAACAAAACCAGGCTCTCTGCCCTATGTGTGTAACAGCCAATTGATGACACTGGAGTTTCAAAGACAGAAAGGGTTTATTGCTAAATGAGAAGAAGGAGAACAGATGGCCCCTCCCAAAATCTGTCTCCCCAGATCTAAGGATTTTAGGGCTTTTATGGATTCAAACAAGGGGAGATAGAGTAGTTACCTTTACAATAATAAGTAGAAGCAACTACAATTTACAAAGTAAATATGTGGAGCTAGATTAGAACTAAACTAGCCACTACAATAACAAGTCAGAGTTTGGCTCTGGGATGATTCAAGTTCTTTCATTAACATTAAGGGGTTGTCTTTGTGATTATGACTCTAAAGTTGTAAAACAAGATAGTGGGGTACAAGGTGGGCCAGTTATGAGGATTTTGCAATTTGCAATTCCATGGGTTTCAGTAATTTCAGATACTTCCTTTCAGCTATTCTACAATACACTGGAAAGTAAGAAAAAGGAATCTATGTAATGACTCAGTCATTATAATTATTTGTTAAATCTTAATTTCTTGATACAATATTTCATGTCCTATAAGTATATGGGTCCTAACCTCAGCTATATGGTTTGAACTATTTATTCTAGCATTTCCCTGATTTGCTCCTTGTCCATTAAACCTTCTCCAGGGTCCTTCATTTCCTGTTTCAGTTTACACACGCCAAGAGAATACCTCCAATTTCACTTCAGAAGCAGTAAGGCAGGCACTGAAAACATACACCTTCTAAAGCCTTCGCTGTTTTATCAAAGATTTACATTCAACAAATATTTATTAAGTTTCTACTAGCTGCCAAGAACTGTTCTAGATGCTAAAGATACAGCAGGGAATAAAGAAAGAAGTCCTGCCTTCATGGCTTGCATTCTACTTGGGAGAAGCAGCCAAGAAACAAAGAATACATAGTATCTCAGGTGTGATAAGAGCTCTAAAGAAGAAAAGGCAGGGGGAGGGCATAGAGACAATTTTGAATAGGATAGTCAAGGATGAATGCAGTAGAAAGTAGTTTTAAAGCAGTCTGTAGCCTTTCCCTGGGATCCACAAATACATCCTGTGCTCAGAACCAGGTGTGTCAGCCTTGCAGGATAAAACACAAACCCTTAGTAAATAAGGGGACTGCTGGTACATTCCTTCCACTTTTGTGCTGAGCACATGTAAACATGAACTGCAGTCTGACTCTGGTGGGCATGTTTTACAACATCCATTTCACACACCAGTGATATCGCTGTCCCTGGTGGGGAGGGGATGGGGTTCTTCCACTGTGGCAGAACGCAAACATGAGACGGATGCTGTGCCTAGACTATACTATCTCCCTGCATCAGAATGAGACTCACTGGCTATGAGGAACTGACACCCACTAGTATAGCTGACCTTGTTCTGTCTCTTCTCTATGTGAGTAAAATGTCTTTCCATCAGAGCATGTGTGAGTCCTGCTTTTGCTGGCAACCCTGACATCTGTATTGGAGTGGGTTGAGATCTCTATAGATGTTTCTCTTTCTGACTGACAATGTCCTTTTTATAGAGTGACAGTTTGAAAAGATATGAATTAAGTTTGAGAGTAAGCACGGAAGAAGGTTATTCCAGGTGGAAGGAACAGTAAATACAAATTAATTGCCATAGGAATTTATTATACTTGGGGAGACTTCAAAAAAACCAACAGGGATAGAGAAGAAGGTAAATAATAGATAGAAAGAAATGAGGTCAAGGGGAAAGGAGGGTACAGATTATAAATGCTCTGTAGGTTGGGTTCATGCTTTGGATTGAGATGGAAGCCAATGGGGAATGACATGACCTGATTTATATTTTGAAAGGGAGGCAAAAATGGAAGGAAATGTATTTTTACTTTGACTTTAGAGAAACTTCTAGGCCTTTGATCTTTCCATATCTTTGTATTCATCTGTTCACCTTTAATTTTATTTTATTATCTTCTAATTCAGTTATTTATGTTTATTATTCAGTATATACTTTCAATAACTCAAATGACTCCTGTGAACTTCTGGCTTTGAATAACCCTACCAGGTGAAATTGCAATCTTGGAAAATCATTAAATTACTTCCAGTGATGCTCTACCAAGGAAACTCAACTCTTTATGAAAAACATGTTCATGTTATATGTTTTCTAACCTTATTCAAAATACAAAATTGCTTACCAAATCTTTTCTTTGTATTTGGTGAAGTACTTCTCCCTTTTCCTTCAATAAATTGTTTTAAAACATCATTAATTTTCTGAAGCATCCAATTTATCTCACTCAGTAGTAAATTCCAGAAAACAATCTTCCTCCTGTTTTATAGAGAAAATTGAGTTCATTTGGCAAAGCTGCCTCGACTTCCCACCCTCACTCTGTCTCTTCAAATTTCTAACTCTCACCCTCCTTCCACTCTTAAAGGGACCCTCATCTTTTCTAAAGACCCTTTGGTTTTCATTTCACTTTTTATTCTTAGGGAATTTTAAAAAATTAAAATTATTTTTTCTAATGAAAATTATGATAGCAAAAATAATAATAATACCCACATGTTTATATTTGAGCACTTTCTATTTGGAATAAGATTTATATACATTCTCATTTTATCCAGTCTCAAGTATTATTATAACAACTTTAAGGTGAGAAAAGTGCAACTCAAAGAGATTAAGTCACCTCCAAGGTTGCTGCAGCATTTGATTAAGCTTTCCTTCCTGAAATTGCATCCCCTTGGCTTCCACAATACACAGATTGCCTGCAAAGTTGCTTCACTTCTGATATTATTTTCCTTCTAGGAGGTTTTCATTGACATCTCTGTTTTCTCTAACATATTGTATCAGTGCTTTCTAGGGGTTCCAACTTCAGCTCCATCTCTTCTGACTCTACATATTTTTCCTGGATGATCATTTTACTTTCATAGTTTTGATTAAGATCAATAAGGTGATAACTCCCAAATCTGCAGCTCCAGTGTCCACTTTCTTCTCCCAAATTTAGACTTGCATATCTAGGCTTTTCCTGGAGTTGTCTGACTGCAATTGCCCTTAACTTCATCTGTTCACAAATTGTAACATAAGCCTCTTGAGGACAGGAACAGGATTATATCACTCTGTATCCCCAGTGCTCAGGAGATGCTGTGTTATGTAGTGGGCAGTCAAATGGTCTTCGATATTTGTCAACTGCAGTGTGCATCATCTTAGTGATTCACAGCATTATATATCCCCAGATTTTCTTTAGTTAAATAAACAAGCATTGTGGATTTTGTCTTGGAGTCTAGATGGTGCTTTCATTGTAGGAGAAACAAAGAAAAGGAGGAGGAAGCAGAGGAGGATAAGAAATAAAACAGCATAAATATCACTATGAATACCTGTTCATGCATTGCAGCCTTATGCCACCAACTTAATGCCACACTTGAAATATAGCCAAACTTTCTTGTTGCTATTCCCCTTATAAATGAAAGACTCTGGAATTTTAAAAGAGCATGGTGTTTGGCTATACAGGGTAGGATAACTGTCTCAATTATTAAATTACAGGACATGTTCTGGTCCATCAATCTTCTAAAGTGACCTATTCTTGCTGAATTCTGAGACCATAAATAAAATAAGAAAGCTACTCTTATTTTTGTAGTTCTCTACTCTTATTTCCCATTGTCATACATAATCCCCACACTTCCTATATTGTTGACTCTGAAAATAATGGGTGGAATAATGCCTACATTTTGGTGTTCCAACCTAATGTAGGGGTGAGTTAAGTTTAACTATAGTTTTTTAATATGTTTATTAACATCTATCAATTTTTCTTATCTTGTAGTTTGTTGTTGTTGTTGTTTAGTGGTACTTTGGAGAATTAGTTTACTTCTTATTCACTAAGCCATGTATGTCATACATGTATTAGAATAGAGTTTAATAACATTGGTTAAATGAATTGGTGAAGAGAAAAGTGAGAGAAGAAAAGAAGGGAAGAAAGAAAGAGAAGGAGGGAGGAGAGAAGAGGGAGGAAGAAAGGAAAGAAGGATAAAAGGGAGGAAGAAAAAGAATGATAAAAGGGAGGAAGGAAGGAAAGAAGGATGAAAGGGAAGGAGGAAGGAAACAAGCAAATCCTTTGATACTTCCAAAATAAATAAAGCAATATTTATTTTTGAAAATCAAATGTATTTCAACAGTTACTGAATCTTTTATATCTTTTTTCCAATGGAAAATATACTAGAGATTGGATTCATTTTGCATTTGAGTAAAGACTATGTATCTACAATGCTTAGAAATCACATGACAAGGAAATAATAAGAATAATTAAAACTGAATTTGACTTCAATTCTTTGGTTTCCTTAATAAAATATTTATATTTCTTCATATACTAACCATAGAATAACATAAATTTCCAATAGAGCTGTTCAAATATGGTATAGAAAATTCACCTAATAAATGCTTCTTTAAGACACTTGGTACAAAATTAAACCTTACATTTTACTTATACACAAGTAATGCATTTGTTTGTCTATTACATAGTTTCTTAAACCTTAGAATATTAAATCACCTGGAGATATTTTTAAAATGCAGAATCCTGGTATATTAACAAATTTTGATTCAGCATGACTGGAAAGGGGTGAGAGAATGTGTTTTTCTAACAAGCTGCCAGGCAATGCTTTTTCTGATGATCCCCTTGTCCACATATTGAGTAGCAATAGACTAGGATATATAACTTACCCAAACTTTCCATGAGATTTCCCAATATTCTGAGTACACTGAATTATCCAAACAGTAAAAAAGAGGTAAATTTTTATACACATTTACCTAAGGACCCAGTGAAAACTAATTTTTTTCTTCTTTATCTCTTGTAATCATGGTAACACATGGCTTCCATTGAGGAACATGAGTATATAAAGACTCAAGAAAGTAAATTACATTCCCAAACATATGCACCCAGTTGCTATGTAAGATATATAGCCCTGATGTCCAAAGGTCATTTTACTTTAAACATGAGTATTATTTTATCATACAGGTTTTTTCACACAAATACTGAATTTTGGCAAACATTTGCATATAATTTATGACTTAAAATATTATAAATAAAATGGAGTAAGGAAAAAGGGAAATTTAAATAAGAATTTGTAGGAAACACATTTCAAATAAACAATGACTCCAATTTCATTCTGCCATTTATCACCATTTATTAGAGACAGATAAAGTTTTGATAACATTTTAGGTAACTTTTCTGGCATAGAGTTTTCCATCTTTGATATGTGTTTGTTGAAATAAAGTAGATTGTTTCTACAGAAATAATTTCATTTATTTCTACAATTGTTTTGCTCTTTGTGATATTCACAGGTGCCTAGACTAACATTGGCATTGACATCTAATGGAGCCATCTGTTTCCTGGTCTCTTTGTCATCACAATCTTCTATTGTGAATTTATCTTGTTATAAAAGTTCTTCTTAGCACATGTGGGGACAGATTTTTGGCATTGCTTTCCATTTCCATACTCATCATTGACATGATTTGGGAAAACAAATGGAGCATTTCAGTGTGTTTAAATACATCAGACTGCTGGAGAAGAGCATCCTCTCCTAGGGTGTCAACTGAGCTGCTCAGACTCTTGTGTCTCATCTTGGGAAAAGATAATTCATTCAAGTACCATCTAATAGGATGTTTTATTCTAATCTTTTGTTGGGTAGATTAGATTGAAAACCATTTAGGAAAATGCATATGACTTATTGAAAATTTTTTATTGTGAGAAAATTTAAAGAAATGTTGACCTTGTGTCAAGATCTAAAGGTGAGTTCGAGATCTCAGTGCCCCCCCTCCCCGTGAGGACATCAGCCATCATTGTGCAATGTAAATGATGTGGAAAATAGGGGGAATGTGCACCATCTGCACTGTTGGTGATACATCCTGGAAGCCATTTATTTCCTTGTCTTCATATCTGGTCTCCACTTTGCTAATAATTGCTTTTATTTTTAATTTAAAGTTGTAGTTCAAATTTACAGAAAAATGATCACTTGGGTAGCATAAGCTATCTTTTTTCAAATGTGTGCCGGTTTGAATGTGTTGTGTCCCCCAAATGCCATTATCTTTGTAGTCTTGTGGGAGAAACGTTTTGGTGCTGGTTGGATTTGCTTGGAATGTGCCCCACCCAGCTGTGGGTGATGATTTTGATGAGATGTCCCCATGGAGGCATGGCCCCGCCCATTCAGGGTGGGCCTTGATCAGTGGAGCTATATAAATGAGCTGACTCAAAAAGAGGGAACAGAGTGCAGCTCTGAGTGATGTTTTGAAGAGGAGCAAGCTTGCTAGAGGGGAACGTCCTGGGAGAAAGCCATTTTGAGGCCGGAGCTTTGGAGCAGATGCCAGCTGCCTTCCTAGCTAGCAGAGGTTTTCCGAATGCCGTTGGCCATCCTCCGGTGAAGGTACCCGATTGCTGATGTGTTACCTTGGATGCTTTGTGGCCTTAAGACTGTAACTGTGTAGCAAAATAAACCCCCATTTTATAAAAGCCTATCCATCTCTGGTGTTTTGCATTCTGCAGCATTAGCAAACTAGAACAAAATGCATGTATTGTTTCTAAAGTTTATAACTTTTTTTGAAGTTTCTTCATTCTCATCACTATATCTTTTTCCATTGCCTTTTCATTGTCCTTATATCATTCAAAAAGAATTTCTGGTGTTCTGCATAATTAACACTGTATAACAGTTAGACTTCCTTGTTTTACTAATTCCTTTCATTTAACTCATTTTTATTTCACTTGTGATTTGGCTGACAAGATAGAAAGTTGTGGCTTCAAACTTTTATCATCTTTTTTTTTGGAAAATATTTTATCAAAGTCTTTTTGTATTATATACATGTATACATATTCTTATAACTTGTACCCTTTTTTTTGTGTTTTAACATGACTGACAGTTACATTAAACTCCTATATGAAAACAACACTTCATCAAGGAAATATACTTTCCATAGTTTGACTAGTGCTACAGCCCTTACTTTAAATCAGTGAGGCAAAAATGAGCAGATTTGGAACAGGGGAAGCACCATCAGTCATTAGCTCTGTTCAATGTCTTAGAGGTTTACAGTTAATTAAAGGAAGATTAGTTTTTCTCTATTTACACAAAAGATATTACTGCAATGTTGTAACATAACTGACAGATTAAAAAAGATCAGGAAAAAAATTTATCTATTATAATTTACCTTGCAGTTTGCAATTAATTGGTATAAAATATCATGTGCCTGTAAGTCCTATGGTAATTATATTTTCCAATCAAAATATATTAAATTCAGATTTCTGTAATTCACAAAAAATCTGGGGTGTTTCTTTTTCTGCAGCAGAACAGGATCCACTAGCATATAACCAAATTATGAAAGCATCAAAGAGTTGAAAATCAGGTTAAATTGCTGAATCAGATTTAAAGGAAAAAATCAACTTTGCCAATTACATTTCTCAGAGTAACTATAAATATTTTTCCTGTGATTTTTTTCAAGTATATTTTATTCTATTCAGCGTCATTAATGTCTAACATATGGGTTACACAACCTCCATCATTCTCGAGCCAGACTCCTGGCTCAATTTCATTCACTCAATTATAAAACCAGTCCCTAATTATTGCCATTCTACCTTCTAACCATCACTTTAGATTGTGCCTTCATCATCATCCCTAATGCCATTATCTACAACCCCTAATATCTCACAAGAATCTAAGTGGTCATCCTGTCTCGTTTTTTCCTCCTTACATATTGAACTGTCTACACTTCCAAATCGCTAGGCACTCTTTCGTTTTTGTTTCTTTGTGGTCTCCAGACACCTTCCATTTTCAACATGTTTCTCTCTCTCTACTCATCCTTTATGACTCACCTCAAGCTTTTACCTTCTTTTATCTTAATGTCCATTTTCCTCTTCTGTTTAAGATAATCTTTTTGCATACCTTTATAGCACTTTAATATTTTATATCACAGCACTCATATTTTACTTATCAATATACCCCATTAGTTGCTATTTAATTTCTTTGTATGTCTAGTATGTTTCATTTTTCAATTTTTGTATGTCTAGTAGGTTTTATGACACTTTGGAACATAGTTTGATCAGTAACTGTTTGATGACTAAATGAAGGAAGGAATATTTTTGCTGATTTCTCCTATGTGTTTGTCACAAGACTCAGCCCAATGTGAGGTTCCTTGTGTTTGCCTTTATCACAGCTCTCCTGGCGGCTATACAGGACTGTAAGTGTATCAGGAATATTTTGAGTAGTATGTTCTCAGTAACTATCCATAGAGTCTCTCTTTTTTTACTGTGCTCTGGCTATTTGCCTTCAGCAGGACATGGCTTTATTTTTAATTTTTTTTTTCTATGTGAACATTTTCATTGAATTAACCTATAAAGTTCATTAAGGACTTAGAGTAAAGCTCAGTATACATACACAGACACACACACACATACATAAGCACACAAAAAACATACATATACACACTAAGTATATTGCTTAACGTAAAAATAAAATTTTCAAAGGAGCACCATCAAGATGTGGGGATGTCAGGCTGATAAAATGTCTTCAAAAATAAAAAGCTGGAGACCTACCAAAATGAGGAGTTTCCCAGTTTTGTCATTTACTTCTATGTGCTACATAAAGCACTTGACCTCTCTGAAACCTGTGGAACCTGTTTTTTTTTTCTTCTTCTTTTCTTCCTCTGTTAAAATTAATAGACTTTTCTACTTTGTTGTTCTTTGTTTAATTACTGGGAAATTCATCAGGAAATAATATTACTTCAACCAATCCACCAAGATCTAGTGGAAGTCTCAGACAACAAATTGGTTATAAGAACACAGTTTGTCACATGGTTTTGTTATAAAAGAATAGAAGTGGGAAAATAAAATTCTAAGAAAAGAGAAAGAGCAGAATGGTGGGCTCTGTTGGCACAAGGAATATTTGAATTTAAGTAACTTTTGAGATGCTTAAAATATATCCATATTCAAAACAACAACAACAACATGTGTCTTGGGCCAAATTCAGGGTTTACCTTTTCATTTTTCACACTACAATTCCAGTCATAGACTATTCTTCCCTTTCTCACACAAAGGAAATGTATGTCCCAAAGAGAACTGATATTTGAATATAGCAAGTTAATTATAGAAACATCCTGTTATACACTCATTTAAAGATGTCATCAACAGAAATATCAGTTTAGTCTATCAATTACCCGAAACTTTGCCTCTGTTCTGTTTACTCACATTGGGGCAGGTAGGTGCGTTTTTTACAATGGAATTTAAGTTATAAATTTCAGATGTTAATTATTTTCTTCTTTTCTTTTTTGCAAGAGAGCCCATTCATCTAAAGAGGTAAGACATTTCATTTGCTGGAAAACTTGATAATCAACCATATATTACATTTTAAATCTGTGTTCTTTATTTTAACAGAAATATCCTTATTTAAAAAACTCTTGTAAATATGCCCCTGTACTGTCCAAATATACTTCCTTCTCTGCATTTTTATTCTATAAGAAGAAGCAATACTTATGCCTGAATGTATCTGTATCACAATTGCTGAAGTGCAAGTGTACATTGATTTCATTCATTTATGATATCATGGAAAAAGACCCAAGAATATTGTTTACTAGTAGCATTTAGATGAAAACTCAAAATGCCTTTCTGGGAAACAATTGTTCTCTCTGAACCTCAGTATCTTTGACAGGTAAGTAAACATCTTGACTGAAGCTGATTGAAATTCTGATTCTATAAAGTATTATGCATGTCTAATGGAACTCAGAGGCTGTTAACACACATCTGGAATGGTAAGTTTCCGTCTTCTGATTTTTGAGACTTGATGTCAGAGGTTTAAATTGACCACATCAAATA
The DNA here is from genome assembly GCF_015220235.1 of Choloepus didactylus. Taxonomy (NCBI): domain Eukaryota; kingdom Metazoa; phylum Chordata; class Mammalia; order Pilosa; family Megalonychidae; genus Choloepus; species Choloepus didactylus. Next base: position 74,415,865 of record NC_051309.1, read on the forward strand.
AGATGGGAATTTTCATTTATTTAACATTTTCCTTAATGACATGTGTCTGACATTTCATACTAATTTGACATGTCATATCATTGTAATTGGATCTCAGAAATACTTCTCACCAACATACTAAAAGAATTAATATAACATGACAGTAAAACATTTTAGAATTGATTTCCAAAAATAGTCACAGAAAGCATGAAGGACATTTGGCTTAAAAGAAATAAATATTAAATAATGCAGAGTTTGAAGAGACAATAAGCTCATCATAAGTCAAGAGTGATTTGGATGAGCCAGAATTACAAATAATATGCACAAACACTCACACAGTCACTTTCTCCAACTAATTTGGAATTATTAAATTCCTTTTCCCTGGAATATTCAAGGATGGGAAAGATAGTCGGGGCTTGGAGTTAATAGTGGAATGGAGACTTAAGCCCTATTCAAGAGGTTGGAAGAAATCAGTGCCAACAAACAGTAAAAATGTAAACACTCCACGATTTTTACATTTTAAAAATATATTTAATTGAAAAAGTGAAAAACTAACTATACTTTTGAAAAACAGTCATGTAGAGGATGTGTAAGGTTATACTGACTTTAGCAATTTGAGGTCTTAATTTTAATTATGTGAAATAGTTGCATTGTCATTATTTCAATTCTCTGCAGTTTTTCACTTTTCCTTTGAGCATATACATGAAAATTATACCTATTTACCATCATTTCTGCAGTATCCATCTTATCCAAAATATGCACCATATCAACTACCATATAAACCTCAGCCATATCCAAATCCTTACAACACTGATCAGTAACCACAGGACACGATCAAAGGTAAGCTTCTTTTAAACTCAAAGTTTCCTTGAGTTTTCTTTCAAGGCATTGGACTTTGTGTGTATGTTTTGTTTTGTTTATTTAGGGGCAAAGAGGATTACTTGGCTATGTCAATTGTGAAATAGGAGGAAAACATTCAAATGAAAAAGCCAAATGGGTAAAATACAGAAATGAAACTCATATGAGAAATGGCAAGTGGAAAAAAAAAAAAAAACATTTGGTAGAAATTCATTCAATAAATATTTCTCAAGTCTTTGAAGTATCAGGAGAAATCTTGGTATATACGTAGTTCAGCTATGAGATTTGAAGACATGGAAATGAAGGAGTACTTTAAAAGACTGGAAAGAAAAACTGCTCACTGTATTATTTTTTCGGAAATAAAGGTCCAACTGAAATTTGTATTCTTTCTATCACCAGATATTTCTTGACCACACATTGTGAGCATGCCATGGGATTGCCACTGCAGATACACACAGAATTAAACAAGATTCTTTGCACTCAAGAGCTTATTGTCTAGTTTCTGAGATAGCTATAAAACCCAGCAGTCATTATAGAATATCATTTGCTAAAGAAGTGATGTGATTGGATGGGTTCCTTAGGCATATTACGTAAGCAATTCTATGGTGGCAAGAGTGAGAAGGATAGTCAGATCATATAAAGGCCATTGGAGAACTATCAAAATAATTTAGAATGAGAAATGGGAAGAGCTTGAACTAAGAAATAAGTTGTTCTTAGTTAAGAAATAAGTGTGCTAAACATAGCAGCAATTTTCTTTATTGTAAACTCTATATATATACTACTTTAGAATTATTTCAGTAAAAGTCTTTTATGAGAATGCTTCTAATCTAAAAGGCCAAATTTTTAGACAAGGATGTTTTGTCACAAAGAATATGATACCTGAGTGGATATAATAAAAAAAAAAAAAAAGAAAAGAAAAGAAAGCATAAGACTAAGACATTAGCAGTGGTCTGATATGTTGTTAAAATTTAATTAAAAATATATTCAAATATATTCTCTTTATCCACAGGCTTGCTGGGACTCCTATTTACTTTTAACTCATGATTCTTCCTATTCAAAAATCTTTTTTGCCCAATTGTCAACATCTTATTAAGCCACATGTAACATATCCAAAGTGCTTAAAAAGCATGTTTTCAAAAATAATTCAAGAGTAGAATATTATTTGCAATGTCTTATATATTATAGTGCAATTTAAAAATACTTTGATCCATGAACAATTTTTCTGCAACCAAATTCAAGGTTTTTTCAAAACCAAAAAGAAAATTTAATAAAAATCTTCATGGTCAACATATATCTGAGATCACAATCATTATTTTTCGAAATAGTAGAAATGATATGCCTTGGACTATTTGATGTTCTACTTTGTTTTCTCTTTTAAAGTTTCAAAAATTTAAAAAAAATTATGTTCATAATAAATTGATCTATAAGCACCTATTTGATACCCCTACTTTGTCTCAACTCTAAATAAAATTTTTCTGCAACCATGAGACGGCAATTGTCATAATATTCTGTGGTATTTCAATATTTCTGAAGACACACCATTTCATACACTTCTGGGAAAACTATTATGGAAGAAAGCAGGGCACATCAAAATCAAGAAGCAAGAAAATCATCTAGGCAATTTCATTTTAATTTTGAAGTATTCTATACTAAATCAACATCTAATCCAAGCAGTTTGCAGAAAATTACTAGAATGCTAATCAACTTTTGGTCTTTAATTTTAATCATATATGTAAGGAAAACTGATGCCATCATGATAAGTAGTTAAAACGAAAATCTCAGCTATATAATGATTATGCATATGGGCAGTTAAAAACTTACAGATTGCGTTGCATTACAATTTTAATGAGAGAGAATATCGCATTCACCAAAATTCCTGGGGACAGGGCTTCTCCCTCTGAGAAAAACAGCCAAAACTAAAGGCCAATCTCCAGTCTTCAGACGGCTACACCCTGCTAGGAGGGTCACTGTTGGGAACAAGAAGGGACCAGGAGGGTGCTGAGGCTCAAATAAGGAGGAAGGAGTCCGAGAGCCAGGGGAAGTTGGTAGAATGCTGTGAGGGCTGTGTGTGTTGTGTGCTCTCTTTTGAACTGTGTTGTGATCCCTCCGCTTTGGTGTGTAAAAGACGTCTGAAGTTGAATACATCCAAATCAGAACTATTTGCTCTGTCCGACCTTCTGTCTCGCTTAATTGCAACATGCACTTGCTCAGATTAAAAACCTAAAAATAACCATTGACTTTTTTCTCCTCTTACACTCTTTACCTATAAGCAGAGTATCAGCAAATCTGATGGTCTCTTTCTCTCATATATGTATGTACAGTTGAATAAATTTTCAAGTTATTCTTTGCGATCCCAGTGAAAAGTTTTGTTCATAAAGAAGTTCAAGCTCCAAAACAGAGACCCCCTTTAGATGACATGCGTTATGTAAACATTCTATCGATTGGGCACTTCTAATAAATTAGGCACTGGGAAAAAATTTTGCTTTATGGTTTTCTTTGGAAGAAGGCTGGCTTGATACAGCATCCCTGAGATACCTGATTCATGGTCTGTCATTCAAATAGGCATTTTTACATCGTCATTTACCTTTCAAATGTTTTAATATGGCTCTCTCACTTTCTAGTGATATAATTTTTACCAGGATATTTTACCTGCCTCAACCCCAGTTTTCTCTGGGGGGAGGCCATCTAAAAGGGGTTGCTGGAAGAATTAATAAGATAACAAATGAAAGGCATAGAGCAAACATTTAAAAATGGCAATGAATATTATCACTCACTATGCTCATGGGCTTAATGCTTTCCCACAAGTCATTTTATTAAATCTTTACATACTTCTTTTAAAGCAGTTGTAATTTCATACAAATAAAGAAATTAAGGTTTAACAGAATTAAATTACTTGTATGAACTCCCACAGTTGTTCAATTGTTAGAGGTGAAATCTATATTCAGATCCCTTAGATTCTAAAGCCTGTGCTGAGTATAATAGCCCCATTCTGCCTGTATTAGATTCCTATTGGCTTAAAACAAAACAAAGTTATTGTCATACTTCTGGAGGTCAGAAGCCCCAAATGGGTCTCACTGGGCTAAAATTAAGGTATCAACAGGGCTATGATCTTTTCTGTCACTTCTAGGGAAGAATCTGTTTTCTTTCCTTTGCCAGCTTCTAAACTTACTGCTCTTAGAAAGGAATATATTTCAAACCATTGACCATTAGAGCCAATCTGCACTGCAAGTGAATGCCTGAAAACCAGTGTATCTATTTCTAAGTCAAGTAGAGATAAAATGACCAATTTTTAAGAAGTCATGATGTGTTGATATATGCAGTACACAGAAAATTGATCTATGGGTTAAGGTCACTTCCCATTCTAAGATTTTATGATTCCTTAAATGACTTTAAATCAGAACAAAAGACATTGAAATAATAATGTAAATACGAGCTGATATCAGCATAATTATTCAGATTAATGGCACATATGTAATTTCTTCTAAAGATGTTTTTTCCTTTATAGAAGAATGGAAAAGGTAACTGTGGTTTATTAATACAATAGAATACAATATAACCCATTAAAATATAAGGAATAGATCAGCATATGTCAATTTATAGACATATCAAAAACATAATATTGAATGAAAATTCTAAGTTGTGAAAGAATACAAACAGAATGATTCTATTTATATGCAAATTTTGAAAACACACAAAGCAATCATTTTTCCAGGGATTGGTTGACAAACTATCCCTCAATGGCCAAATCTGACCCCCAGACTGTCTTTGTAAGGCTGGGAGCTAAGTTTTGAAGGGTCTGAATATGCAACAGAGATCTGCAAAGCCTAAAATATTTTCTATCTGGTTCTTTACAGAAAAAGTTAGTTGGCCTGCATGTTTTATGGACTATAAAAATGTGCATATATAGGAAACATACATGAGAATGATACACACCAATTTCTGAATTGCTTACCTCTGGAGAGGGAAAGGTGAGGGAAATATATCTGTATCATTATGTTTGTTTACAAAATGAGATAGGAAGTAATTATGGCAAAATGTTAATGTCTGTTGGGAGTGCATAGGTGTTTAGTACTGAAATACTTCATAATTAAAAATAGTATTTTAAGAATGTGGTGAATAAATGCATGTGAAAATATTGATGCCATCTCAAAAAAATGTTAATAAGAGCATACGAAATTTAAAAGTGACAGAGCCTAAACTGCCTAGAGAAGTGTGGTAAGTTAGGAAGGGAGACGGAGACTGAGATGGGCTTTGGGATAACTTATTGTGTAAGTGAAGCAGGGGCAGGGACTGTAGGAACTTCCCAGACCTCTGCCATTTTGTAGCTTTTCTGTGTTTGCTATTTTGGTCACTTCATATCCATTCTTTAGTGATTAGCTATATAACCTTCAATGTACTTTTTTTAAATATACATACCCAACAATCATCCACAGTGTGCAATCAATTATTCACAGTACCACATAGAGTTGTGCATTCATCATCAGAATCAATTTTTCAACATTTTCCTTACTCCAAAAAAATAAAAATAAATGTAAAAAAGAACACTTAAATGTTTCATCCCTCCACATCTCACCCTATGTTTCATTTAATTTTTGTCCCCATTCTTCTATTCATCCATCCATACACTGGATAAAGGGAGTGTGATCTACAAGGCTTTCACAATCACACTGTCACCCTTGTAAGCCACATTGCTATACAATCGTCTTCAAGAGTCAAGGCTACTGGGTTGGAGTTTGATAGTTTCAGGTATTTACCTCTAGCTGTTCCAATGCATTAAAACCTAAAAAGGATTATCTGTAATGCATAAGAATGCCCACCAGAGTCACCTCTTGACTCTATTTGGAATCTCTCAGCCACTGAAACTTTATTTCGTTTCATTTTGCATCCCCTTTTTGGTCAGGAAGATGTTCTCAATACCACGATGTTGGATCCAGATTTATCCCCAGGAGTCGTATCCCATGTTGCCAGGGAGATTTACACCCTTGGGAGTCAGATCCCACGTGGGGGGAAGGGCAGTGAGTCCACCTGACAAATTGGCTTAGCTAGAGAGAGAGAACCACATCTGAGCAACAAAGAGGTACTCAGGGGGAGACTCTTAGTCACAATTATAAGCAGGTTTAACATCTCCTTTTCAGTAACAAGCTTAATAAGGGCAAGACCTGTGATAGAGGGCTTGGCACATCAAACCTCCAGTCCTCAATGTTTGTGAGAACATCAGCAACAATCCAAGTGAGGGAGCCCAACACCTCTGCATTTTCCCCCTGCTCCTCAGGGGGAACCTGCATATATATTTTTATTCTTTGTCCAAATTACTTTAGGATGTGTCGTACCTCACACCAACCTATGCAAACCTACCAGGTCTCACTTTCTATTAAAAATTCCATGTAATTATGGTATTTGAACAAACTGTATGAGTTAAGCTGTTTAAGAAATATAGATCTTGCATTGACTGAACATCTCTTCCCTTGGTTGCACATGGAATTTGAAGTTTTCAAATGCAGTCAGTATTGTCCTTTACCCTTTACCCGATTTGCCCTAGTCCTAACCACATCTGCTTCATTCGCATCTCTAGTTGAAGTCTGGACTCTTTTTCAGGTTTTTAAACAGTTGCTATATGTGCTAATACTGGCATTCATATCTGCCAAGTTCTGGCTCTGAGTTTCAGGTATCACACAGATACCCAAGGTTCCGAGGATTGATCAGGTTATACAAAAAGGATCAGCATCTCAGAATCTGGAGACAGCCATTACAATTCAGGAATAGATGTGAATACTGTAAGAGCTTACAATCTAGGGACCATTGCAATAAGCATTCCCCTGATAAGCTGTGCTCTAAGGTTCAATTCTGAGTTTACACATCGTAGTTAGCCTGTATTGGTGAGGCATTGTATTGTTTGCCTTTTTTCGTCAAAGTTCACTCAAAATACTGTCTGCAGGTTCCATTCACCTCATTGCCTGTCTCACAGCTTCACTCTTTCTCACAGTTGCTCAATATTCCATTGTATACACACATAACAGTTCATCATTCTGTTCCTCAGTTGATGCACCCTGAGGCCGCCTCCACCCATTGCAAATCATGCATACTCACTCCATAAACACCAGATCCTCCAAGTAAATGCCCCCTAGTGAGGTTGCATGACTTTGTGACACCCACATACTTAGCTTCGTGTGGAACCACCTCACTGTCTCCAGAAAGGCTATAGCATTCTGCCCCCTAAACAACAGTAAATACATACATCCCTCTCTCCATGTTTTCTCCAGCAGTTTTATACTTGTATGTATTTTTCCACGCAATTTTATAGAGCTATATTCACATACCATACAATTATCCACAGTGGAAAAATTGGTTGTTCATGGTATCATCAGGCAGTTGTGAATTTATCACCACAGTCAGCACTTGAACATATTGATTATTACGAAAAAGTGTTTTGTTTTTTTTTTGGTGAATAATAAAAAAGATAATAAAAAGAAAAATAAAAATGTCTTACAATACAATATAATAGTAAGGACAAAATCAATACCACTACCAAGAATCCCATATCCCTCCCTTAAACCCCCTTCTCATACACAATTAGCTTTGGTATATTGCCTTTGTTACATTTAATGGAAGCATATTACAATGTTACTGTTGACCATAGACTCCAGTTTGCTTTGGTTATATTTTCTCCTCAATACCATCCCCTTTCCAACACTCTGCATGGTTGACATTCATTTGTTCTCCCACATGCAAGAACAGTTTTGTATTTGTACATTTAGTCACACTCATTGACCACTCCAGTTTTTGCTAAGTTAAACAGTCCCAGTCTTTATCATCTATCTTGACCTCTGGTGTCATACATTCCCCTATCCCACCTATTTCAGCTTTACTCACAGACATCTTTGTTTGGTGTAGTTACAGTATTGTGCTACCATCACACAGTATTATGCTATCTATATCTGGATCTATACAATCAATCCTGCTGAACGTTCTGTATTCCTTCAGCATCAAATGCCTGATCTCTACCCTTTTTCTATCTCCTGGTAGACTGTGTTATCAGCTTTTAACTCTCAAAGTTTGCTCATTAATGTTAGTTCATATTAGTGAGACCATATAATATTTGTCCTTTTGTTTCTAGCTAACCTCACTCAAAATAATGTCCTCAAGGTTCATCCACGTTATTATATGTTCTGTGTCTTTGTTCTGTCTTACAGCTTTGTAATATTCCATCATGTGTGTGTACCATGGTTTATTTATCCACTCATCAGTTAATAGACATTGGGCTGTTTCCATCTCTTGGCTGTTGTGAATAATGCCATGTAAACACTGGTTTACAAATGTCTGTTTGTGTCTTAACTTTCAGTTCCTCTGAGTATATACCTAGCAATGGAATAGCTGGGTCACATGGCAAATCTATACTTAGCTTCCTGAGGAACCTCCACACTGTCTTCTGGAGTAGTTGCACCACTCTACATTCCCACCAACAGTGCATAAGTGTGCCTCTTTCTCCACATCCTCTTCAGCACTTGTAATTTTCTGTTTTTTGGATAATGGCCATTCTGGTAGGTGTGAGATGATATCTCATTGTGTTTTGATTTGCATTTCCCTAATAGCTAGTGAAGTTGAGCATTTTTGAGCCATTTGTATTTCCTTTCTGGAAAAGTGCTCATGTCTTTAGCCATTTTTTTAATTGGTTTGTTTTTCTTTCTGTTGATGAGTTGTAGGATCACTTTATATATTCATGGTATTAAACCCTTATCTGATATGTACATTCCAAATTTTGTCTTCCATTGTGTAGGCTGCCTTTTTACCTTTCTGACAAAGTCCTTTGATGCACAAAGTATTTAATTTTGAGGAGATCCCATTTGTCTGTTTGCTGTTTGGTTGCTTGAGCTTTGGGTGTAAGGTCTAGGAAACCACCTACTATCACAAGGTCTTTAAGAAATTGCCCTACATTCTCTTCCTTTTATTTATATAAAGACCTTCCTTACATTTTTTCAAAATGAGTCTTATAGCATTCTTCCATTGTACCACTTGTATCAGAGCCATGGATCTAGCCAATGCTTTTACCCTGGCAATTAAAAAAAAAAAAAAGACTTCCCATTTATTAGAACTGGAAATTTTCCTGTGGAAAATTAACATTTTAATTCCATCCTTATTTCCTAATATAATCTACGATATAGTTTCCGAAGCTGGTTTAAAGAAAGAACTTGGAGTTAGGAATCATTTATTGTACATAAAATATGAGGCACTATGTAGGGTGTTCTCTATTAGCTTGTATAATCCTAGCAGGTAAATGATGCTCAGAAAGAATAAGCAACTGGCTCAGTGTCACAGATTCAGTGAAAAAATTAGGCTAAGCCTATAAAAACCAGACATGGAAAGAAGAATGATAAACTGAGGCACTTATTTCATTAATTTAAAAAATTCTCATCTTCTTATGTATTCATTTGCTTTTATCTCTTTGTCCTTTTTGTTTTAGTGTCTGACCCAGGGAATTTCTTTAATTCTGCAGTTAACTTTATGAATGTAGAAATATTAACAGAAATTTATATGTAAGTAAACTTACTTTTTGCTGGGTCTATTTGGAATAACTTAGATTTTTATCTAAATAATGTTATAATTCATCTGGTTCTACTTAATTTTCTTTTAAATCCTGGAGGAGATTAAATGCGGGATAATTATTAATAATTGTCTTTCTTTCTAAAACAAAATCAATCAGTTTTACCCAAAATTCACTTCCCCTAAGAATTCACAGCAGATAGCTATGAACTCTTGGAATCACATTAAGTAGAGAAATACCTACTCATTTATTCCCACTCTGGTGCATTTGCTTCTTTTTTAAAAAATAACAAAATGATAGCCATCTCTTGTGAAAAAAAATAAAGAAATGAAATTTTAAAATCACTTCATTCAAATACAATAACATGAAATCACACCGATAATGGTAAAGAATTGTGTTTATATTGGATTTTAATTCCCTGAATATTCATATATATGTTTTTCAATTAATTTCAATTAATTCTTACAATACCTTGAGATAGAGATGTAAAGATAATATTTGTTTTATTTTTTAAAAATCTGAAATGTAAAGAAGTGGAATGATTTTCCCAAGCTATACATGAGTTCACCTCATTTAATAAAAATCTTTTGACTTAGAATGCTGTTTTCCTAACACTAGGAGTAAATGGCAATGCAGAAAATTCAATCCAGAAAGCTGACAATTCAGGTAAAAATTAAGGGACTTGGCACCAGAAGTCCTAGATTGAGTTCCAATTCTGATGAAACTCTGGACGACATGTTTTGTTTTTTTTCTTCAGATAAGATTGAGTTTCCTCGAAGGGGAAGTAGCCTTTAAAGATCCTTATCATTATAGAAAATAAGAATTTCATAATTTGTTTTGAATGTTAGATGCCTAAAAAATGTTCTAAAAATTTCAAGTGAGATGTAGACTCTTGTGAATTAAAATGCATCACAACTTATTTTTCTTTTTAAAGGAACATTTAAGATCCTTGAGTTAACTGCTGCTACTTGGCCTTAGGTAAGTGCCTATGGACAAAGAAGTCAAGCAATAATTTAAATAGATCTTCAGTTAAGAATACCACATCATAGAAAAAATCATGTTTAAATGTATTAAATTTTATTTAAGTCATAGCTTAGCTTATAAAATATCAACTTTTGCTGCAAAGTTTTTGGTTCACAAATGAGAGTCATCTGTGTAATCAGAAAGCATATGCTCTTTGCAAATATTTAAAATAAATTATAGAAAATTTCCTAGATAGCTGAGGAATACATTCAACCAGAGGTGATGGCTCTTAGTATAAATCTTCACAAACACAAGTGGCCACACTGTTTGGTTCACTCCGACATTTTGGTTAAGCAAAGACGCTCAGAATCAGAATTTCCGTAGGGGGGAAGAGAAATGTTTTCATCAGAATTTTATTTACAATTTGAGCTTTTTATGACAAATTTTCCTGCAGCAATTCTCTGGAAACAGATAAAGTCTACTTTATCAGTTTTGGTCATTTTCCTTTCATTTGCAATTCAGACTAAGTTGCGTTTGCCCCTACAATAGATTTAGAATCATGATGGAGACCAAGTCAACTGTGACCCACACTAAAGTTGCTCTTTATTGGGCTACCGCCTTCATTCCCCTAATATTTCTCAGGGTCTATTCAAATTTTCTCCCTGCTGCAATTCCATCTCACTTGATTTATGTGTTTTTGTTCTATCCTTGTGTCCCAAATCTAAACTTTTTGTCAAAACTTATAGATATGTGTAGTAAAATAAGAAGTATATATGGCCAATGTGACAAAGTTCCACCAAAGCAAATCCAATAATAGCTGACATTTGTTTCCTACTTAAAATGTGCCAGCCACAGTACTAAACTCTTTGCTAATAATAACTAATTTCATTCTCCCAACAAACCTATATGGTTGTTCACACTATAAAACAATGTATAGATATGAAAAAGCAATGCACAGGGAGGCTAAATAAATTGCCAATGATCACAGCTCATTTAAGTAAGTGAAAGAGCCAGGACTCTAAACCAGATGTCCAGCCCTATTTCCCTTCCTCTTAAATACTCCACTACTGAGGCTAAACTGCACCCAAATGCCAGTTAGAGATTAATTTGAGAGGGTAATTTATACTTCATAAGGGCATTTGTCCCACCACTTGATTCTGTTTCTCAGTTTGGCCTTCCTGATGGTGGAAGGCACGAATAAAACAATAGCATAATTGTTATGGATAAGAGTTCGGTTTGCAGTTGTATTTTCTGAATAGGAATATTCACTTTGCTGTCATCATTCATTCATTCTATGTTTTGTGAATGCTTACTATAAGTCTCCTATATGAGAGACTTGGTAATTAGAAATGAGACACTTGGTAGACAGAAATGAGATACTGACTCGATCAACCTTCCTGAACTTCAGTTCCAGAAGGGAAAAGACATTTACAATGAAATTTAGTAAATGTTAAATTATAACTATGAGCATGATACTGTGCTATTATGTAAAGGTCAACTGATACATCAGATTAAGGTCTGAACTATGACCTTTAATGAAAACTAGAAATAGATCAAAGCAATGTCAGAAGGATCTTTTAAGGCAGAAACAAATGAAATTGACCAAATATTTACAGAAGAAAAAAAGAAGCATAAATAAATCAAAAGGCTTCTATAAAATAGATTGAGGGATTTCCTTTTAAAGAGACTTTAGTTTTTAAATACTCAAAAGGACCTCTTACTAAATACAGTTATTTGACTTCTAGCTTTCATTTAAATATCAAGATTTTAATTAAAACAAATTTAAGTCTAGATTCCAATTAAATCAAGAAATAAGCATTGTAATGAGTGATAGTATATTTTATGCCCAATAAACTACTAGGAAATTAAGAATAATAAAAAATTTCCTTGAAAATTTACTGAAAAATGTAACTATTTCTCATTTAATGTATAACTGGAAGCACTCTTTTTACGTAATTATTGTAGCATCTGGTTATCAACTTTCAGTCAGTAATTTATATAACAAATACTTATTAAAAGCCTACTATGTTGGCACTAGAAAATATTAACTAGTTAACTGTATGTTTGTATGCTTATTTGGATGTGCAGTATATGTGTGTGTGTGTGTGTGTGTGTGTGTGTGTACATATGCATTCTGGAATACGAATTTCATAAACATCACAAGATTTTATTTTTTGCAGGTGTGACTGGAAAATGGTTTGTTCATCTATCATGTCACCTCATACTACCAAAATGTTTCGGCATGTTTGCTGAAAAGACAACAATAATGATCCAAAAGAAGACTGTGTGTGGAATATTTTCTGTATTGTTCATACTCTTCCTGTTAATTCATGTTGGATATGCCAGATCTGGATTGTGGAATCATATTAACTGTGTTGATGATTGCTTGAGGTCTGTTCACTTCTATTTCTGAGACATAGAATCACATATCTCTTGCTTAAACATTAAAATTTAAAATGTATTTTTAGGAGTGTGGTCGTTATTTCCATTTCTCTTACTTAGAGACTATGCTGCTGTCACTAGCACAACCAGTCCTTTACAATTCACTTTAATCCCTCTTGGGCAGCAATGAAATATCGTGGTATACTTTGGAGTCCTTAATTCCCAGTGTGCCTCACATAACTGGATACTTGAATGCTTTAAATTTATAAATCCAACCACACCTGTATTCTCAGTACTAGTAAGCCCTCATTCTACTGGGGAAATAATTACAAAAAAATTTCCTGCCAGCTGAGAAATTCTTCTCCATAAAATTTGGGGAGAAAAAAAACAGTTTGACTTTTGAATAAGCATTAAACCAGGTTGTGATGCACATCACAGACAATCTGCTGAAGACATTGCAAAAACAGAAAGGCAATTCACCTTTAATATAGCCATGCTGATACAACTCATTACATACACCTTCTCAAGATAAATGATAATTGGTCTTCAAGTAAGAGGACTTGACACACAACCAGATTAGGGAACTATATCAAACAGTGCAAGATTAAGTTAATTTTCTTGAATAAAATGGTGGGGAGAATGAAACAATTGTTTCCAATTCTGTTTCTCACAGTGTACATAAACACATTTTCTGCAATTTTTGATCAGTTGTTTAATAGTCTGTCTCTTCCTCCTTTAAACATTTCCTTGGATTGTTCTTTAATTATCATCCTCAACACCATATTCTACAAATGAGCACATCTAATTTTCTACCAATCTATTCCCACATCCTCCTTCCTATCTACTGCTTTTTCTCCTTTCAATCCTTCTCGATATTGCTGCCATGGTGATTGATCTGAAATGCAATTCTTACCATGTCACATGCTGACTAAAACTTTTCCTTGGCTGCCCTTAGTCCCTATCATAAATTATAAAGCCTTTAACCCCTGTGGACTTTTTATCTTTAGTTCTTGCCCCTCCTCTTCTTGCACTCCATAATCCTGATATGCTGAAATGTTTGTTCTTCTAACAAACTACACTCTTATTTTCATGTTAATGAAGACTCCCAATATCTTCCATTTCCCCATCCTCTATTTTCTATGACTCTGTTCATATTGTTGAACTTAACACAGTTTACTCTGCTCTTTAACTGAGATGTTTATGCTTTATCCATTTATTCAGTCTGGAAAGATATCCATTTAGATCATTTTGACTGTTGAGTATATCCCTATCAGAGCCTTCTGATATAAACTCATCAAAAAATAAGATCCTTAACATCGGGGAATACACCTTAATTTTCTTTGTATCTCTAGTCTCACAATACTTGAGCAAATAGAATGATCGGTACATGTTTGATGAATGAATGGGTTACTACTTATTCAAATCTGCTTTATCAGAACTCAATTATAATCAAGTTTCTAATCAATGATCTTATCCTTGTTGTAATGGTTGCCATGTATATAAGCACCTGAGAAAATGTGGAAGATAAATTTAGATTATTTACCTGAACAGCATTTAATATTTTTACATCCTAGACTATGTTTACATCAATCTGTATATTATTTACTAAATTATATTTTTCACATAAATATTTTCCTCACATTACCTTACAAAATTTCCTTAAGATAACAAAATATATCTCACACACACAGACACACACACACACACACATATACACAAGCACACTTGTATTTGGCTCCAAATCAAAACTGGAAAAAGATTACTCAGTAAAGAAGTGGTGTGACAGTCTGACAGAGTACTCTTAAGTGTAAAAATTACTGGAATAAGTCAGTGTTTCCTGACTTGAGTCATATTGACTTGTCTGTAACTCTCTTCCGTTTCTGATGAAATTAGAGGAATTCCACCTCCAGTATTCTTCGTATCCAGTTACTAGGAAACTCATATATGATTAGTGGCAGTACTCCAATACAAATGTGCTCTACCTGGACTGTAAATTGCAAATGAATTTTGAAACCACGGTTTACCACCTTATGGGATGGGAAAGAACAAAAGAGAAAAAAAGCTGAACAGAAAAAAAAAAAAAAAAGCAGAATATAGGACTCTATCAGCAGAACAAATATTTGAATTTAAGTAACTTGTTTTTAGGCTTGGGAAATTCTTATTTTAATCTCTCTATGTTCACTGCTAGTTTTAGAATAAGTTTTAAAATAGAAATGGCAAGATTAGTATACAAGTCACCCAATGATCTATATCAATTTCAATTTTATGTGTAATCGTAAGTGTGGCAACAAAATCAATTATATTTTACTTTCAACCATATTACAAAATTAAGATATCTTCTTTTCTGCTTTCTTCCCCTGTGGAAACTAATAATTTATCTGGCATGGTAAGACATTTTTATGTCAGTTTGCAGTATTTTTTTCTTTATTTCAACAATGGAAGTTACTGCCATGTAAAAACATTCTCTTAGAATAATAGAATATATATAATCTTGTTTTATCTACAGATGATTTTTTCTCTTAGTATTTATTTTATGTTCAGAATCAGCATTGTCAAAATGCCAATTTGATGGAGCCATTTATCCTATCTCAACTCCATTAACTTCAACTGGAAAATAAGTGAGTTGACCTGAAAAATCCCTAAGATTTGGATATTAAGTATAGCATATGACTAATAAAGCAGTCAGAATTCTAATGACATTTGTGGGATGTTATATCTCTATACCATATGTTTTTCAGTTATGTTAACTGCTTGCATTGACCATAATAAATAAAGATGAACAGTTTCATAGAGGAAGTTATTTATAAATTTCATTTCTTTAATATTTTTTCCCAATGACATGTAACTAATATCTCATAATATTTTGGTACAGCATATCAATGTGATAGGTACTTAAAAATATCTTCTTACTAATTAATGTACTAAATGAGTGAATGAAAACTACACTAAAGACATAGAATTTTATCCAAAAATAATATAATTAAAGCATCAGACATGTAGCTTTTCAGAATTAGATTCTAAAAGATGTACAGGTTAGAGCTCAACTTCTTTATTCAGCAGAGAAATGCAAATTAAAACTAACATGGGCTACCACTACACACATGCTAGAATAACCAAAATCAAAATGACTAAGAAAATGAAATGTTGGTTAGTATATGATTTATCATATGTTCACTTCTCTCAGCCAGTTAGGACACAAGCTCCACAAAGGCAGAGATTTTTCTTTTGTTCATGGTTTTATGCCAAATGTTTAGAATAATTCCTGGCACACAATAGGTTACTAATAATTGTTCTTTGGATAAAGTAAAGAATCTTAACTACGTTTTCAAATTCATCATCTGTTTAAATATTTTGTTCACTGAGTATATAAAAGGCTTGAATACACAGAATAAAGAATTATTGATTTGTCAAAGATTTGAGATATTTTCACAGAGGAGTACAAATTTCAAAGTGCTTTTCATGACTACATGGGGATTTACAAGGCAGAGAATATGAGAGAAGGTCATTCCTAGTCAGAGGAAACATGGAGCACGTCACAGTGTTCTCTAAAATGATTGTAAATGAAGCATACGGTGGGTCATGAAATGGGTCCAGAAATATCTCCTGGGTATGATTTTGAACAACTTTGAATTCTATGTTAAATATCTTGAGCATTACCTTAGACAGGATAAGAAATGATAGAAATGCTTGTATTCAGTGAAATTACCTGTTACATCTATTTTAGAAAGAAAATATTTGTGAGGACATTGTAGGGGGAAGAAAAGCATTTTAGAAACAAGGGACTAGAGGCTGGAAGACCTATTATGAAACTGGAAACAATTTTCCAAACAACAGAAGATGACAAGAACCTGTGCAGAAGCCACGGATTGAAGAGGTTGGGGTGGGGTAGGGTGGGGTACGTGGGTATGAACAGCATGACATCTTCCAGGAAGTTTGGTCATGAATGAGAGAATGGATTTTGTGGCTGGTGGTTGCACAGAATGATAAGAAAATAAGAGAGAATTGAGGATACTACAGGCTGAGCAAAGGAACACACACGTAGGAAGCAAGTAAAGCTACAGGAGGAAAAGGGAATAAACACGTGGGTAAGTTATTTGAGGATGAGGGAGAAACAGATGGACTCAGTCGCATAGAGAAGTAACTCATAAAGCAGTTAGTGGAGAGTCACAGACATGAACAAGCATGGCTATGTTATTTCCAAGATCTCAAAAATTAAAAGCAATAAATAAGTGTTGAAAAGATGGTTGATCTTTTCAGCAGCAAATGAAACATAAACTTTAGAAACCTTAAAAAAATAGCTGTTCTGAATAAAATAATCCCATTGAAGAAACTGCTCTCTGTCAGTCAATAGCTCCTAAATATCATATATAAGAATTGATTTTCTTCAGTGTTTATGAATGTATGGTAAAATTTTCAAGACTTCTACACTAAATTATTATAAATCTTAACTTTTTTTTGCTTAAACAAAGATTCCTCAGCTAATCAGAACACTTGGCTTTCCAAAGTGATTCATTTTTCACCAATTACAGAATAGAATTTTCTCCTCTGGTCTCAAATTGGCAGCACTTGGGAAAAATCCAGCTGTGCTCGTATTTTGTCATCTCATATAATATTTAAAAATAGTTTGATTAGCTGACAACATATGAAGTATCATGTCGTACTTCACATTAATATGTGAACACCTTCCTTATTCTAAAAAACAGAAAATGTCGTAACAGCAGGGAATATATTTTACATGTCAACATTGACTGGAGCTGAGTATTAACTCTTCTCTTCAGATCCGGCTTGTACTCTTCTGGAGGTCACAGCTGCCTCACCATATCCTATTTTTCCTATACTTGGACAAAATTTAGTCATTTATGCTGCCTGCTTGGCACTACAGCCATTTCATTTTGTGACTTTCTGAATAAGTAGGTGCCTTGTAGATACCAATTTATTTTACATAAATTATTGCTTATCATTGCAAGTTTATAAACTGGATTAGACATTATTATTGTTATTATTGTTATACTATTTTACAGAGGTAAAGACTGCTGAGAGAGATAAAAAATGAATTCATAAGAATGTACTGCTAGTAAATAGTAGAGCTGGGTTTTTCCCATTACGTTACATGGAGTTTCATATGGCTAACCACATTTTTAATGCTGACAGATCATAAGTAATGGATACGGGAAACACATTTCTCCATATATTAATGAAATTATGATAAACATATACAACACATCATTTTAGATATTTATTCAAAAGTTTTAGACTAGAAGAAGCACTGAGGTATTTTTAATTTTTGTCCATAATACATTAATTTTATATAAAAAAATACTGACCCAGAAGAGAATAAAATCTTATCTGAACCACACAACTATTTCATGGCTTGAGGGGAGCTACACAAACATGTAATACAGATAATCATTTTATGTTATAGCATACCATCCTTGTTTCCTGTTATGTTCTAAATCATGCTGAGTTAAAGTACTCCTTGGAATCTGTGGTACAAGAATTGGATGGAAAAACAATTTCTAATTTTAATGACTTCTTAGAATTCAAATTCCTTATAGGTATTTTAAATAACAGAATTACCATATTATGGAGGAATAAGCTTTAAATAGTGTTGGGATAACCTGTCTCAGGTCTCCCACTGCCTGGATTTCTTGTCTTTCACTCAAGAAAAAGGGTAATATTTTCATTTATCTTTTTTTAATTCAATTTGTCTAATAATATTGTAAAACCTAATAATATTTTTCTGCCAAAAGTATTTTTTAAAGACTCTAATGCCAGTGTGCCTTAGGATGTTCTGAGAAATTGTTTTATAACTAACATAAACTATTTCTTTTGTCCATTGCTTTGAAAAATTAACATGTAGACATTGGGAATTGATTATTATGCTGTTCTATCTTATGATGAAGTACAAAGGTCTTGTATTGAGGGCAAGATCATCCTAATGAGGCTTTCAGAAATTCAAGAAACTGCATTTTTTATGTGTAGTCTCCTGGATTACTTTCTTCATATGTTCATCAGGCACAAAAATACTTACCTAACATAGTTGTTCTAGAGATTAGATATAATAATTATAACACATATAAGCACATACTAGTCTAGCATATAGTAGGTCCTAAAGTAACTGCCTCTGTTTCTACATTTCTCATTTACCAGCATGTTAAGGGCATATTTTTAAACTCTCAGTTAACATTTGTGCAATTTCTTTCATCCTTAGAAAATAAAATGTCTAAATGAAATTGAGGTAAAGAGCTATATTTAATACATTTAATTCAGATATTCATTAAGACATAATGTATTTATGATTGTATCATTAAAATTGTCTTAATGAATTGTTTCTAAAATATGTCATATGCAAGAAAATGTCATTTTCATCTTATAGAGTAAATAAATACATATGATGTATTTTAGAAGGAATGAGAAACATAACAAAATTAGGTAATGCAAATCTTAAGAACTTTTTGTATTCATATTTACAGACCTCCCAAATGCCTCTGCTTTTATTAGTCTTTATTTTTCTATCCCTGTTACCTGGTAAAAAGATTAAAAATGTATATAATTATTGAGGAACTGTGTGATTTTAGGAGAATAAACTATTATTGATTTACAACTTATCTATTTTACAGGACTAGACAAACATGAAGTTCTTCATCTTTACCTGCCTTTTAGCTGTTGCCCTTGCAAAGCATGTACGTATATTAAGACATTTATAACTATTTACTCTTATTTAAAAATACAAGAAGAGTGAATCTTTTAATGTACATAGAAGATGGCAGGTGAAGGCAGCAATGAATGTCCACTAACTCTGTGACCTTTTAAACCTATAATCAAAGAGAGCGTTAACCTTGCCTTATACAAGATCTGAAGGTGAACATTTTTTTATGAAGTATCTTCGTTGTATGGTTAGACAGTTGTTAACCATAGTTTAAAAGGCATGCATTTCCCTCCATATCGGTTTGAATTTACTGGGGAACTCTTTTCAGTCCTTTGGCAAGCCACAGATAAAATGTGGATTTCAAAAGCAATTTTCAAACAAGTGACAGTTTGGCCATTCTTGATTAAAATAGTTTGGAATCCATGATGATTGGAGAGGAAGTAAGGGCACACAGCAACATGGTAACTTTGTAAATTTCTTGTCAAGTAACCTAATGCAAAACAATCTCTTAATTTCTCTAAGCATATTATTCTTCAAGTGAGAAAACAATAATAATAATCTCCAAAAATGATGAAGATATATTTCATGTAAAGTGTTTTTAAAATACAAACATGTGTGCATACGCACCCATGTAATCTATTTAGTTCCTCAGGTGCAGCTAATGGATTTTTTCCTTACCTTGAAGCCCCTCTCTTTTGCACACCCACAAGGACACCACATACTTAGGGTGATCAGAGACCTCTGCAACTTTTGTGTCTCCATTTCTAACACATAAGTATTCACAGGCTTTTGTCATTTCTTAAATTTAAGGCCCATTTAAGGGAAAATCCAGGGTGAGAATTCCACTTAGGTAAAAAGAAAAAAAAATATTGCTTCAGTGATTAACCTGAAACTAAACTTGTCTTACAGTCTACTGGTGCTATCCACCAGCTTCTCTTTCGCTATTCAGTAAATGACCTCAATCTTCCCTTTAAATGGAACAATTTTATTTAACTAAAAATACAGTGGCTCCGCTAGCAAGTGATAGATCATGGATAGTAAAAACTAATTTGCCACAATTCGTTGGAAACATAAATACGAAGTTGAGTTAGTATGACAATTATTCATATCAAAAATTTAATCTTTAACTGTTTCTGTTGCTTGACAGGAGCACTTACCCAGTATTTTTAATTCTAGCAATTAATTCTAGAAATTAAACTAAATAAAATATAACATCATGATATTAAAACATTTAAGATTCTATAGCACATCTACATGTCATACTATATTTTAAACTATATCAGGATTAATATTTAAAAACCAGAATCCAACCACTTCCTAAAGGTAAGAAATATATTAAGCCATAACAAGAATTTATTTGCAGTATAGTTTCATTTGCTTATTAATATTATAGGAAACAAAGATAATTTTGCAAAGGAACTTTGGTCAACTAAACATTCCCAGAAACAGATTCCCTTGCCACTAACATAAAATAAAAAAAAAATTAAATTAAATTAAAAAACAGAGATAAAGCTTGTCATTTTATATAAGCCATAAAAGTGAAATTTGTTTTTGTTTTCTTGTTGTTTTGTTTTTTACATAGAAGATGGACTATCCCTCCTCCAGTGAGGTAAAACATTTTAATATAAAGATACACTTCTTTCACCTAGTAATACAAAACCATTAAGTCTTTACACTCACTATTTGACCAGTAAGTTTAGAGCTAGAGCTAGAGCTGGAAGTCCAGCCATAACAAAAAAAAAGGAGCAAAAAGGCCAAAAATTTTGCCTCCAAATTTACCAAGATTCATCAGACTTGTGCATATTTTTCTCTAAAATTTTCTAATATTAATGAGATTAGCTCTGAAGTCAGGGTAAACATCCCATATCTTGTGAAAAGAGTGACAAGAATCCACCCTTACATTTCTGGAATAAGGACGTATGCTCATCTGAATCCATATTAAATGCCAATTTCCAGAATGCTTCCTGTTAATGGTTTTCAACAGACAATGACATCTCTTTGTAATCCAAGGATTTGTCTTATTTTCTGTAGTATATTCAATCTCTTAGAAAGAAAAGAAATGTTAGGAAAAAAATGGGAAGTTGTGCAGAAGAAATACAAAATCTTTCCTTTCTTCTTTGCCGATGATACTTGGTAAATTTTTGTAATTAAGTTATTCATAACTGAAGGCATAATGCAGAATGAGTTAGTTATCTAGAATATAATAAATTAATTCTGTAGTGGGAGTGAAACTTTGGTTAATTTTGCTCTGCAATTGAGGCAAAGACTGAGTGTATTATCTACCCACTGGATAATTGACACTTAATTGCTGGTAACATTTTTTTCTTTTTCTAAGGAATCTGTCATCATCTTTCAGGAAGTGTGCCTTAATTAAACATAATTTAACTTCTTAAATTAAATAGATTTTCAGTTTTTTATTTTATCATGGTTTATAATACGAATTTATTTATTTTGTAGGAATTTAAGCAGGACAAGAATATGATCATTCAACCCAGTGAGGTAAAATTTACTTATTTTAATCTACTAATCTTTGATTGATGAGATATATTTTCCATCAAACATGAGTCATTTTCTCACTCACCCAAAAATGAATATTATTTTTAACTTTTATTGTGATTGCTTTACTGAAATACTACAGACCAATGTGAAAAAGATCCGAGGAAAAACATTCATAAGTTATGTTGTTAAAGTAGGCTGTCTTTGAATGAACTTGTTAACAGTCCATCATCTTTGCATTCCTTTTCCAATTCCGTATTCTTTTGGTTCCATAATTTTTTCTTTGCCGTCACTTTATGCCAAAGAATGTTACTCTGATTTCTGTAAATGCTACATACCTCTTGGCTTAATTTTCTTTTCAGGATGACACTCTACACATCCTGTGAGGTATATCTTGATTTCACATCTTTGGCACAATGCTTAAGTAAAAATATTGTGGTGTTTTGAACCAAACTGAAATTAACCTAGATTTGGAAAATGTATTCCAAGTCAATCAAATTTGAAAACCAACATTATTTTTAAATAATGACAAAATTATATCCTCTAATCTTAAGTCTATGAGTAATTCAATATGAGAAAGAATATTTTTTGCATGAATCAACCAATACACTTAATTTCTAGATTCCTTGAGGGCTGAGGTAGAGTTTGTCATTTAGTGGTTTTCATCCTTAAAAGCTCCAAACTTTGCATTTTTGTCTGTTTTCTTTCCTTACCCATTTTCAATTTAGGATAATGTGTAATGTTTTTCTTGAAATTGAACTATCTTTTCAACTTAAGTAAATTTGCTTATAAAAGGAACATTACAAGGAAAATGTTCAGAAATAGATTGTGGTGATGAATGTGTAACTATCTGATCACACTGTGAACAGTTGATTGTACACCATGGATGATTGTATGGTATGTGAATATACTTCAATAAAACTGAATTTAATTTAAAAAAAAAAAGGAACATTATATGTTCACTACCAAAATTTCATGTTAGTTGGTCTAGGCATGTTAGTTGGTCTAACGCATGTTTCCAATACACAAAAATTAACTGATGACTTAACTTTAAAAAAAGTTTATCCATGTGTTCTCTAAATTAATCTTGTGCATTCATTCATCCATTTAATAATCATTTATTGAACAAGAACTATGTGTCAGACACTCTCACAGGATTTGGGGATACAACAGTGAATACAATAGGCAAATCCCTCCCCTAATGGTACTTAATGTTCCAGCTTACCACTGGTTTTGTGTTTACATCAAATGGGAAATTCTAATATAATTCATACAAAAATATAATGAAAATGAATGCATTCTAATGCTTATCTTTGTGGAAGAGGGATGTTTCCTTTTATGTTCAAGAAAGCATACTTTTTAAACATCGCTGATGGTATAAAAAGTCCAATTCTTTTTCTTTCCTTAAGGCAACCACCAAGAAGATTGAAGAAATGGTGAAAAATTTTTATTTATTTGAACACTTTTCAATGGATCAATTAGTAGTATTAAGATACTAATTGGCATATTGGAACATCTGTAAATTTCCTTTTAGTAAACTGGAAAGAAATCTATGGTTTGCTTAAAAATGACAACTTCTCCCTGCTCACTTTAATGTTATCTGCCAAAATTGGTCCACAGTTTCTTGAGACACTTCCATTTAATGATAAGGTGATTTTGCTCTCTTCCATTTATTTTTTTAACTCAGTTTTATTGAGATATATTCACATACCATACAATCATCCATAGTGTACAATCAGTTGTTCACAGCACCATCATATAGTTGTACATTCATCACCACAGTTTTTGAACATTTTCCTTACTCCAAAAAATAACAAAATAAAAATAGGAATAAAAATAAAATTAAAAAAAAATCCACAGTATTTCATCCACCCTGTTTTTCATTTAGTTTTTGTCCCCATTTTTCTATTCATCTGTCCATACACTGGGTAAAGGGAGTGTGAGCCACAAGGTTTTCACAATCACACAGTCACACCATGTAAGCTACATAGTTATGCAATGGTCTTCAAGAATCAAGGCTACTGGGTTGCAATTCAACAGTTTCAGGTATTTCCTTCTAGCTCTTCCTATACACTAAAAAGTAAAAAGGGAACTCTGTATAGTGCATAAGAATGCCCTCCACAGTGGCCTCGCCTCTCAACTCCATTTGGCATCTCTCAGCCACCAAAACTTTATTTTGTTTCATTTCTCTTCCCCCTTTTGGTCAAGAAGATTTTCTCAATCCTACAATGTTGGGTCCAGGCTTATCCCTGGAAGTCATGTCCTACGCTGCCAGGGAGATTTACACCCCTGGGAGTCTTGTCCCACATAGTGGGGAAGGTAGTGAGTTCACTTCCCGAGTTCCACTTGTTTTTGAAGATGATTAATGAACAGCCAGAAAATCTGATTACACTGCATTTATTTCTATCCTTTAAACTTATCATACTAATGACCATGTAGGTAATATGTGATATATCCAAAATAATTACTAACATTCAAGAAATAATGCTGAGGATTTCTTCTGATCACCAGGTATCGATCATTAATATTTATTATTATTTCACAAGGCATCTTCTAGCAGCTCATCTAGTGAGGTAAGAGACACTTTCTTTTAACATCAAAAAAAGAGTTTGTCAAGAAAGAACAGATTCCAGCCGTTAGGCTGTACATTAATTTGTTGCTAAAGCCACAATCTAAATGGTTAAGGAAGAAACCATTTTATAGTTTATTTTATGGAGAAGCATTTACTAAGACTCAGTTTCCTTAGCAGAGGTTGAAATTGACTATCTAACAATATGCATCAGTTTCTTATTCAGTGCCCTTTAACAATATTTGTCAGATATTCCACTCTAAGTGGAAATCGCATTTTAAATCCACCCAGTGCCAAATTAAGAGCCTTCTGATTGCCTTCAACATAGTTTTATCCTGAAATAATTCCCAATGTTGTTCAGGGCAGTGGTTCTCAAGGTGTTGTCCCTGGATAAGCACCATCATTATCGCCCCGGTATTTCGGTGCACGTTAAATTTAGAGAACTTCTTGTGTAAGGGGGTTGAGTGAAGGAGTGGGTTAGGAATTGTATAGATCACTGGTCCAACAAGCACTTGCAGTGGTAGAAATATCCAAGAGATAAACACAGTGGGAAAGTGTGTTCTGGAAGGCTTGTGGCCTGAGGCATAGCCCCAGGTCTTCCTGGCCAGTGCCTTAGGAAGCCTGCTTTACCCTGTCTCCAAACTACAAGTCCGAATCTCAAATGGAAATTGCCTACTGCCACTCACAAATAATAATTGTGTACTCTAGAAAGAGTATACAGGATTTGGTTTGCCACAAATATCACCAGTACTAATTTATAATTTTTGTCACTTTCCTACAATCTGCAGGCATTTAATATTGTATGAATAGTGTAGAATTGATAAAAACTTTGAATGAAATATATGTTCCATCATTTGTTATTACTTAGACTCAGAGTGAGGGTGCTGATGATGGATGCTTTAACTTACTGAATTCCTAATAAATGTCATAATTTCTCAGTAGTAGTGGCTTGGGCCCTGAAATACTCGGTTAATTGCCCTTCATACTCTAATACAGTTATTTAGAGATGATAAGTCACTAAAGTAAATACTTCTTTTCTTTCCCTAAGGAAACCGCTGAAGTTTCCTCAGAGGTAAATAATTTTCATTCAAATAAAGTGAAGTTAATATAAACTCGTTTATTGATATAACAAGTGTTTTTTTTTGTTTTTGTTTTGTTTTGTTTTGTTTTACCAAACAGAAAAATACAATCACAGAGGAAGAAAAGTACTACCTAAAACAACTGGTAAATATTTCACACAAATAATAATTTCAAGTAAAACCTCATGTTTTGACTTTTTTCTTCCAAATGTTCTTTTATCATTAGATCCTAATGTGATATTCACCCCAAAATTTATAATAAATAATGTCTATTTTTTGCTAATTTTGTTGTTCTGATTTCCAACTATTAACTTAAAAAATGAATGTAGTTTTATCCTTTAAGGAAATGAGTGTTGAGCAATTATCCAATTGATTTTGGAGGACTTACAAACCTCAGAAAATTTAAGTTTAAATGATCTAATTTAGATACCAGAGTAGTTGAAGTATCATATTATTGCTCACCTAACTTCTCTTTGATGCTGTCATCATAAGTGGATATCTCAAAAGAAAATTTATGAACTACTCTCTTTCCAAGCTATAGGAGGTCATGTAACTATCCCCTGTGGACTAAAGAAGTATATAGTGCAGACAAAGTACACAGTCTTCAGACTCAAGCAACTTGTATTCCAACTCCAACCTACAAATTATTACTTAACTTCTCCAAGCTACAGTTTCCTCAACTTCTATCCTCAAATGAAGATAGTAATGTGGACCCTGGAGGACAATACTAGATGATATATATGCGTGTGTGTAAATTACAAAGAATGATTGAAGTACAATAGATGGATACAATAAATGGCAATTATTATCATTTCCTACACAGAGCAGACATTCCTTCTAAGACCCTTATAACCTAAACATTCTCTCTTTAACCACTTAAAAATGGGACCCTCTCAAATGAAAGTTTTCATTTTAGGAAGTTCTAGTTGCTATAATGATCTTCTAGCATTTTGCCAAAATCCTTCCAGTGGCATTCTCTTAATGTAACCATGGATTCATCCAACAATTTTTCCCAGGCACTTCTAAAGACACATTGATTTTCTACATACCCATTTATTTTAAATCTCTACGAAATGAATAGTCTTCTGAGAAAAGATGCCATTGTTATTCCATATTTAATCTCTAAAAAAATCTTTAGAGCCTTTTATAATGCGCAATATTTATTAATATTAAAGAGTGTTAAATATTTATTGTCTGATATATGTAACAGATCCTATGCAAACTTCTCTCTATATTCTAGCAGATATAATCTTACATGGCAGGTAATACTCAGGGAAAGTAAGCTACCTGATCAAGGTTAAAGGAACTAAAGTTCAGTGCTATCTAACTTCAAAGACCAGGTTTCTTCAAATATACATGGAAAAGAAATGACACCCAGACACTTACCTTGGTAACTCAAGAAATTTTCCTCTTCCTTTCTAAGGCATACTTTTGTTCACATACATGTTTTTTTCTGGAGAGCTTAATTAGCCAGATAATTTCTTTAATTCTGCAATTCACTCTATAAACTATCACAGTAAATTTTACATAACTAAACTATTATTTTTTTCTGAGTAAATTTCCCACCATTTATAAATTATCTAATTAGACAAAGTTCTAATTACTTTGGTTCTGCCGAGATCTGTTTGACTCATAGAAGAGATTTGATATTGGAGTAAATATTGATACTTTTCTTTCCCTTTAGAACAAAATCAGCCAATTTTATCAGAAGTTGAACGCTCTATATTTCCAGCCTTTCCATCAGCATCAGATTGTCATGAACCCAGGGACTCACATTAAGACAAGGGCCATCCCCTTTGTTCCCACTCTGGTGAGTTCTGCACTTTGTTTGTTTTGGGGTGAGCAGGAGATAAATATAAGTAAAATAACTAGAGGCAAAATGTTCCTAATAAGTTCTAACTTAGTTATGCAATGGTAAATGAAATCTTGTAGGCCAGAAATTAAATCACATATAATATATTTCAAAAACAGTTGAAAGTAATAAATATTAGGAATAGTTATAAATCAGAAATTTCATTTAAATTGAACTTATTGCTAAGTGTTTGCTCATATAAAATTCATTTGATTCTTTAAACAATTCATTGATGTAGAAGAAGTAGACATCATCTCCATTTAACCAAAGAATTTGAAATTTAAGAAAGTGAAGTATCTCGTCAATCTCTGTATAACCTTCTTAAATTTTTTTTTCATGAAACAGTTTTTGACTTGAAATTTTTCTAATGTGGGAAATGGATGACAGAGATTCTCCATGACCTTTTTTCTCTTTTTTTTTTTATTAAATTCAGTTTTATTGAAATACATTCACACACCATACAATCATCCATGGTATACAATCCACTGTCCACAGTATGATAACATAGTTATGCATTCATCACCACAATCTATCTCTGAACATTTTCCTTACATCAGAAAGAACCAGAACAAGAATAAAAAGTAAAAGTGAAAAAAGAACACCCAAATCATCCCCCCATCCCACCCCATTTGTCCTTTAGTTTTTATCCCCATTTTTCTACTCATCCATACACTAGATAAAGGGGGTGTGATCCACAAGGTCTTCACAATCACACTGTCCCCCTTGTAATCTACATTATTATATAATTGTCTTCAGGAGTCCAGACTGCTGGGTTGGAGTTTGGTAGTTTCAGGTATTTACTTCTAGCTATTCCAATACATAAAAGCCTAAGAGGTGTTGTCTATATAGTGCATAAGAACGTCCACCAGAGTGACCTCTCGACTCCATTTGAAATCTCTCAGCCACTGAAACTATTTCATCTCATTTTGCATCCCCCTTTTTGTCAAGAAGATACTCTCAGTCCCACGATGCTGGGTCCACATTCATCCCCGGGAGTCATATTCTGCATTGCCAGGGAGATTTACACCCCTGGGAGTCGGGTCCCACGTAGGGGGGAGGGCAGCGAGTTCACCTGTCGAGATGGCTCAGTTAGAGAGAGCGAGGGCCACATCTGAGCAACAAAGAGGTACTCAGGGGGAGACTCTTAGGCACCATTACATGCAAGTTTAGACTCTCCTTTGTGGTAATGAGCTTCATAAGGGCAAGCCCCGTGCTCGAGGGCTCAGCACATCAAACTGCCAGTCCCAATGTTTGTGACAACATCAACACCAGTCCAGGTGAGGATGTCCAACAGATCTGCACCGTCCCCCGGATCCTCAGGGCTGGGGAGGGGGAGACTGTAAATATATTTTTTATTATCTGCCCAAATTACTCTGGGATGTGTCACTTTTTCACTCCAGCCTATACTAACCTACTGTATCTCACTTCCTATTCAAAGTTCCATGCAATTGTGGTGTTCGAACAAATCGACTGTAGAGTTGTACCGTTTAGAAAATTTAGATCCTGTACCAAATAGATATCTATTCCCTTGGTCTCATATGGAAGTTGAGTTTTAAAACACAAACAGTTTCAACCTTTACCCTTTGGCCTGGCTTGCCCTGGTCTTAACCAGACCTGCTTCATTCATATCACTAATTGAAGTCTGGGCTCTTTTTCAGCTTTTTTTTTTTTTTTTTTTGACAGTGGCTGTATGCACTAATACTGACATTCATATCTGCCGAGCTCTAGCTCTGAGTTTCAGGTGTCTCAGAGATATGCATTGTTCCAGAGACCAATCAGGTTATACGCTAGGGGATCAGCAGCTCAAAGTTTAGAGATAGGCATTACAATTCAGGGATAGAGTTAACTGCTATAAAAGCTTACAATCTAGGGACTATTACAATTATTATGTCCACATTAGGCTATGTTCTAAGATTCAATTCTGAGTTTACACATTGTAGTTAGTCCATATTGGTGAGGCATCATCCCTCTCACCATGTTTTCTCCAACACTTTTACTCCTATATATATATTTTCCTACAATTTTATAGAGTTATATTCACATACCATACATTTATCCACAGTGTACAGTTGTTCATGGTATCATCATAAAGTTGTACATTTATCACCACAATCAGCACTTGAACATACTGACTACTACAAGAAAATTTGTTTTTTTTTTTTTTAGCAACAAGAAAAAAATGATAAAAAGAAAAATAACATGTCATACAATACAATATACTAGTGAGGACAGCAAATAACACCACTACCAAGAATCCCATATTCCTCCCCTATATCCCCCTCTCATATACATCTAGCATTGGCATATTGCCTTTGTTACATTTAATGGAGGTATATTACCATGTTACTGTTGACCATAGACTCCAGTTTGCTTTGATTATGTTTCTTCCTGAGTACCATCCCGTTTTCAAATTTCTACATGG
Source organism: Choloepus didactylus (assembly GCF_015220235.1). Taxonomy (NCBI): domain Eukaryota; kingdom Metazoa; phylum Chordata; class Mammalia; order Pilosa; family Megalonychidae; genus Choloepus; species Choloepus didactylus. Next base: position 74,445,653 of record NC_051309.1, read on the forward strand.
TTGACATTCACTTGCTTTCCCACATGCAAAAACATTTTTGTATTTGTATATTTAGTAACAGTCATTGGCCACTCCAGTTTTTGCCACATTATACAGTCCCAGTCTTTATCGTCTATCTTTACCTCTGGTGTCATACATTCTCCTATCCCACCTCTTTCAGCTTTACTCACAGACATCTTTGTTCACTGTACTTACAATACTGTGCTACCATCACACAGTATTATGCTATCTATTTCTGGATCTATGCAGTCAATCCTAAACATTCTGTAGTCCTTCAGCATCAAATGGCTGATCTCTGCCCTCTTTCTATCTCCTGGTCACCTGTGTTGTCAGCTTTCAACTCCCAAAGTTTGTTCATTAATGTCTGTTCATATTAGTGAGACCATACAGAATCTGTCCTTTTGTTTCTGGCTAACTTCATTCAACATAATGTCCTCAGAGTTCATCTACATTATTACATGATCCATGTCTTTGTTCTGTCTTACAGCTGCATAATATTCCATCATGTGTATATACCACAGTTTGTTTATCCACTCACCCTTGATGGACATTTGGGCTGTTCCCATCTCTTGGCAATTGTGAATAATGCTGCAATAAACATCGGTTTACAAATGTCTGTTTGTGTCTTAAGTTTCAGTTCCTCTGAGTATATACTTAGCAATGGAATAGCTGGATCATATGGCAAATCTATATTTAGCTTCCTGAGGAACCTCCATACTGTCTTCCAGAGTGGTTGCACCATTCTGCATTCCCACCAACAATGAATAAGTGTGCCTCTTTCTCCACATCCTCTCCAGCACTTGTCATTTTCTGTTTTTGGTTAATGGCCATTCTGGTAGGTGTGAGATGATATCTCGTTGTGGTTTTGATTTGCGTTTCCTTAATAGCCAGTGAAGTTGAGCATTTTTTCATATGCTTTTGAGCCATTGGTATTTCCTCTTCAGAAAAATGTCTGTTCATGTCTTTTGCCCATTTTTTAATTGGATTGTTTGTCTTTCTGTTATTGAGATGCAGGATTCCTTTATATATTCGGGATATTAAACCCTTATCTGATATGTGGTTTCCAAATATCATCTCCCATTGTGTAGGTTGCCTTTTTACTTTTCTGACAAAGTCCTTTGATGTACAAAAGTGTTTAATTTTGAGGAGATCCCATTTGTCTATTTGTTCTTTGGTCACTCGTGCCTTGGGTGTGAGGTCTAAGAAACCACCTCCTTTCACAAGATCTTTAAGATATTGCCCTGCATTTTCTTCTAAGAGTTTTATGGTCTTGGTGCTAATGTTTAGGTCTTTGATCCACTTTGAGTTAATTTTGGTATAAGGTCTGAGATGGACATCCTCTTTCATTCTTTTGGAAATGGATATACAGTTCTCCAAACACCATTTATTGAACAGGCTGCTCTTTCCCAGTTGCTTCGGCTTCACTGCCTTATCAAAGATCAGTTGTCCATAGATGCAAGGGTCTATTTCTGAACACTCAATTCGATTCCATTGATCAGTATTTCTGTCCTTATGCCAGTACCATGCTGTTTTGAGCACTGTAGCTTTGTAGTATGCTTCAAAGTCAGGTAGTGTGAGACCTCCCACTTCATTCCTCTTTCTCAAGACATTTTTGGCTATTCGGGGCACCTTACCCTTCCAAATAAATTTAGTTATTGGTTTTTCTATTTCTGTAAAGTAAGTTGTTGGGATTTGAATTGGTATTGCATTGAATCTGTAAATCAGTTTAGGTAAAATTGCCATCTTAACTGTATTTAGTCTTCCAATCCATGAACATGGTATGTGCTTCCATTTTTTCAGGCCTTGTTCAATTTCTTTTAGCAGTTCCTTATAGTTTTCTATGTAAAGGTCTTTTGTGTCCTTGGTTAAGTTTATTCCTAAATACTTGATTCTTTTGGTTGCTATTGTAAATGGGATTTTTTTCTTGATTTCCTCCTCTTGTTGCACATTACTTGTGTATATCTCCATGACCTTTTGATTAGGTCCTACAATAAAAACTTTTTTGGTTTTTGGTTTTTATGCAGTACAGAGAGCAATACTTTGGCAATGAGGTAAGGTATTTTATTACAAAGACAGCATCCTGATAACTAGCAAGATATTACACACTGTACTAAACAGTCTTTATCCTATTAAAAAAAAACAATAAGTTTAGAGTTACAGAGTTAGGGAAAATTGTAACTGTGGACTTGTAAGAAAATTTGGGGGAGGGCAGACTAAGAAATGAACATACACATCCAAGAATACAAAGATTAGATTTGTCCTCTAATAGATTCTATCCAAAAATTTCAATACTACTCCCTTTCCTAAAGGTGAGTCATTAATATTGCTAAATTTTGCAGAGTAAGAAGAATACATTGTATTATTCCAGAATAAGGGCACAGTGCATCCAAATCTCTCACGAATATGAAGTGTTACTTTCCAAATGTCTTTCTGCATATCACAGATGACTAACCATTAATGTCACCCAAGAAATAGCCTAGTTTTATTCCTACTTATTTCATCTCTGAATAAGAAAAGTCCAAAAATAAAAATAAACATTTTATAAACAAATAATTAAAATATTTATTAAATAATTATTAAATAATTAAAATATTTCTTATTTTATTAAGGAATCTGCCAGCATCTCTCAGGAAGTAGGTTAAAACTTACATTACTGCATTTCAGAAATTATTTTTTATTTTATTATGGTTATACAATAAATTTTATTTATTTTGTAGCAATATAAACAGGACAAGGATGAGTTCATGCATAGCAGTCAGGTAAACTTTATTATTTGTTGACTGATAAGATACATTTTAGATATATTTTTAATTAATCATGTCATTTTCTTATTCATCCATTATACTTCTTTTTTTTAAATCTCTAAGTGTGAAAGAGATTTCTTTTTTGAATATATATATGTGAAGAGGGTCCCAAGAAACAGTTGTGAGACATCTGCAAAACAGGGTGTCAAAAACAGATATTGCTGAATGGATTTCTTGTTAATGAATCATCACACATACTTGCCATCCCCAAGTCTACAAACTTTTAGTTGTAACAACTGCCAAAGAATGCTAGACTGGCGCTATATCCCTTTTCAATCAGCAGGTACATACATTTTTTTTTATTTTTTTATTACTTTTTCTTTACTTTCTAAGAGGACACTCATTCTGCAACCTTTGAGGTGCAATATATTAATTAGACTGCTTTGGAACAAAACCAAAGCAGTGTATTTGGAACAATATGTCATATCAAATCATATTTGAATAACTGGATTTTCTACAAACTTGAAACTGATTTACTCTTCTAACTTGACATTGCTGATATGGATTTTTACTTCACTGTTAGAATGTAAATCAGTGATTATATTTTTTTAAGTCAAAGATATTCTGTATACAAAATAAGACAGCTTCAGTCTGGAATTAAGACACTTCTGTCTACATAGAGAAACCCTTACAACTTAACTAGTTATCAAGAATTTAGACAGTGTTATTACAGGGAAACCAAGAAAACAAAGTTCCCATCATCTTGGTCCACCTTCCTCCCCTTGTTCCCCAGATACAGGAAAGGCAGTAACTGTTTAACATTAGCCACCAATTTATAAGGCAAAGCACTAGATCTTAATTTGAGATCAAGGGACAGGTTACAGAAGTTTTGCAAACACTCTAATGAAAATTTCACTATTTTGTGACTATCTGCTTTTTTCTGAAGAGAAATAATGGGTTTCTCTGAGTCTTACAGGGATCTTTGCACAGGTAAAAATTAAAAACTACTTCTCTGTGATATATTCTCACAATTAAAATATGTATCTTTTACATATTTTACAGTAATATGTATGCCTAGTAGATTATATGTATGCTAGACTATGTCTCTATATACCTACATTTTTATTCTTAGAATATATGTTTTATATGAAACTGTTTTTTTTTCCATTGATATACTTCTGAAAACTAACAAAAATCTAAGAACTTGAATACACAAATAATAATGAAACAAACACCTATATTGCAATTTGATGAATAATTCAATTAAGGGAAGCATGAATCTACCAGTCAACCAAATTCACCAGTTCCCATGGGGATGGAGACATTATCATTTAGTTTACATTCTTATAAATTTCCAACATATCAATTTTATTTTTCTCTCACCATTTTTTTTACCTAAGCTATTATTTACTTAATGTTTTTTCTCGAAATCTCATTTCAGAATTTAAATTATTGTTAATAAGTAACTTTAGATAAAAATTATTCAAATCACAGGTTTGATTATATGTATGTATATACATATAATTTACATAAATATAATTTAATCACAGAACTGTTAAAATATTTATTTAATGTTACCTGAACCAATCTTGTGAATTTATTAATTTATTTAACAAAACATGTATTTAGCGAGTACTATGTCCGTTTCATGATTTTAAGTCTTGGGGATACAATAGTGAATAAGCAAAACAATAAAAATAAATTGACTTTATTCTTCTCTTTATGAAAGAGAGATTTTCTTTATATATTCAAAAAAGAGACTATATATAACCAATACAGTAGGAATAATGCATCTAATTCTTTTTTCTTTAAGGAAACCACAGGGAAGACTGCTGATATGGTAAGTTATTGTTTTTTTTATGTGAAGCTATATTTCATTCATATTTCATGCAACTAACATTGAAATACTAATGGTATGGTATGTATGCCATTAGTGAAGTATGCCATATTTGAAAAGTTCTTCCTTTAATGAAATAGAGTGAGATTTTATTAAACTCTTACCTGTATTTCTCTCAGTTGTCCTGAATTTTCTCAATTAAGACCTTAAATGCAAGCAAGAATCTTCCATAAAGCTTAACTTTATCTGCACCTTTCTTTTTCTTGTTTCATTTTATTGCAATTAAGAATTATTTTACTTTAATCCTTCTTTTTCTCCTGTCAGAGTAATGCCCTTCTTGTAATACAAGAAATATCTATAATTGCATAAATCTTAAGAATATATTACAAAAGATTTAATTATCCTGGTCCCCAAATTTTGATTATTTTGATTATTTTATTTTTCAAGGAATCTTCTAGCAGTTCATCTGCTGAGGTGATACTTTCTTTTAAAATCAATCACCACTTCATTGAGAAGAACTATGTTTTTCTGCTGTTGGCTAATAATTTAAGCAAATTAGGTGTTGCTAAATGTTTAACTGAGAGCCACATCAAAATATTCAAGAGAAATAACAGAAAAACATTGTGAGAGAGAAACACAGACCAAAGTCATTTTAGAGATCTTAAATTAACTATCTACATAAACAAGAGTAGCTGTTTAATCCCATGCTCTGTGATAAGGTAGAGCTGGGTCTGGTTTATTGGAAATAAGCTTTTTAAAATTGAGATGAAAGTCACATAACACAAGACTAACATTTTAAAGCATATAGTACAGAGGCATTTAGTGCATTCACATTGTTGTGCAACCACTACATCAACATAGTTCCAAAATATTTTCATCATCCCTTTCCCCAAGCTTCTGATAACTACCAATCTGCTTTTACCATTAATGGAATATTATTGAGCCACAAATAGAAATGAAGTACTGATACATGTTAAAAGAGAATGAAACTCAAAAACGTTATCCTAAATGGTGTTAGTCAGATACAAAAGATCACATATTGTATGTTCCCATTTGTTGGAAGAATGCATTTTTAAAACAAGCCAATGTCAAATCAGAATCATATCAATTGCCTTCACTTAGTTTTACCCTAGACACTGTCTCATCTTGTTTAGGGGGTTGAATACTGGGGGTGGAATGTGAATTGTGTAAGTCACAGGTACAAAACTAATAGTCAGTAGGTGAAAACAAGGGGAAAGGGTCCGGGGAAAGGGTCCAGGGAAATGATGGAGCATGACTGTGGCTCAGAGCCTCGAGTCTGCAGGCACAGACCAAGGTCTTCCTTAGCAGTGCCTTGGAAAGCGTATTTTATCCTTTCAAGTAAAATTGAGACCCCAGAGCTGCTGATAAAAAATAATATTCTTTCTGAAAGGGTATGCAGGCTTTGACACACATCTCAGCAGTGCTATTTAACATTTTTATTTCATCTGCTATACTCTCTGGAAATTAAGCATTGTACAAACAATGTAGATAATGGAACATTTGAAATAAATTATACTTTATGTCCTTTGCCATTCTGTTGACACAGAACACATGTTCTGATAATGAATATTTTAACACATTTAATTCTTAATAAATTCCTATATTCAATAAATTAGAACTTTGTTTCTTGGAAGCAGGGACTTGGTACTAAATTATTAAAATAATTAGTCTTAGCGCTCTATTATAATGATATAGACAAAATTGCTGGTGGATCATCTGAATAAAGGCAATTTTCATTTTCTTTCCCTAAGGAACCAACTGAAGTAGTCACTGAGGTAAGTAATTTTCAATCAAATGAAATTAATTAAATTTCATTCCATTACGTTTTCTTTTGCATTTTATAACACTTTATTTTTTATTTTTAACAGAAAACTAAGCTCACTGAACAAGAAAAGAGCTACCTGAAACAGCTGGTAAATTTCTCATAAAAATTACACTTTCAAGTAAAAGAATACGTTTCACTTATCATGTATCATTCCTACCCGTTTATTACACCACAAGGAAATATTTACCATTAAAAATTCATAATTAGCAGTTTCTATCATTGTTTCAAATATATCTGTGTCAGTCTTTTAAGTAAAATGACTGTTGAACAATTTTCTGATTTATTTTGCAGGAGTTGTAAACCTCAAAAATGTGTCTTAGTTTAAACAACCTAATTTAAATGTTAGTTTAGATACCTGGTATCTAACATGTGACAGATAAATGCCTGTCACATAATTGCTTACCTCCACTTTGACAGAATGCCCTGGCCTGATATTTCAAAATTAATGGCTGTTATTGGTTATTTCCAAACCATAAGAGGTCATCCAACCCACCGTCTATGTACTAAAATGCCAAGAAGCTCAGTAAAGGGCACAGGCTTTGGTTTCGGCAACTTAGTTCCAATTCTGTTTTGTGCTCTAAGCTGCAGTTTCTTGAAAAAATGAACATGGTAATATCGACCTTGCAGGTATTTGTGAGGCTCATATCAGATGGTACACATAAACTGTCAATAGATTGATTACCAGGGACACAATATATGTACTACTAATAATATCTATTATTGTTTTATTACTAACCTCCTACATGAAACAAAAATTTCTTCCAAAATATTTATAACATGAACAGAAACTGTTTGCACGTTGCCAACCTGCAGTCCTCTCTACTAAAAACCTACTTGGTTTTAGTCAATTCTAATTTCTACAAAGATCTTTATACTTCGTAGCATTCTCCCACTGTACCAATTTTATCATAGCCATGTAATCACCCAACGCTATTCTCTGGTAATTCTAAAAACTCATTAATTTTCCATTTGTAAGAGCAGGAAATTTTCCTGAAGGAAGGTGCCTGTAATAATCTATGTTCAAATCTATATAGGACACTGAGGTGGGAATAGTTATTAAATTATAAAATATGTGACAGGCACTATGCAAAATGCTCACTCTTTTTTAATTCATTTACTTCCACAAGATTAACAACTGGGTCACAGATTCTACTAAATTAAATCATATGTTCTTTATGACTCTAAAGACCAAGGTTTTTCTACCAAACATGGAAAACAAACCACAACCTGAGACACTTACCTTAACAAATCAAGAAATCATCCTTTTGCCTTCTTAGATGCACTTTTTCCTTTTCCTCTTTTTTTTTTTTACCCCTTACTTAGGCATTTTGTTCTAGGGAGTCTGAATTAACCAAAAGATCTTCTCGATTCATCAGTTCATTCTAAGACTGTAAAATCAGAGTTAATTTTGTATGAGTAAACTTTCCTTTTGTTAGATCTGCTTGCTATGATTCAGACTTTATCTAAAATAAAGTTTTAATTTGTTTGTTACATCCAGATCTGCACTAACACATGGGATACTGTGATAATTATTGAATTTTTTTTATAGAAAAAAATCCACCAATATTATCAGAAGTTTCCAGTCCTTCAATATGTCAAGGCTGTTCAAGATCAGACAGGTGGAAACCCATGGAGTCTCATTAAGACAAATGCTTACCAAATTGTCCCCATTCCAGTGAGTTTTCTCTTTTTATTTTTAATAAGAAAATTAAAATTATCCTTTGTGGATAGTAAATCAAGGAAATGAAATATAGAAATAAAACTCTAACAAGTTCTCAGGTAGAAACAAAAGCAAATTTAAATGAAAATTTCAAGGCTGGAAATTAAATTATAAATCATATACTGCAAATATAGCTAAAAAATTAAATAATATTAACAATAAATTTCATTTATATTAGATTTTAAGTGTTTGCTTATAATATTCCAGTTGATTTCTCTAAGTAATTCTTACAGATAAGTCAAGATAGAGAATATTATTTCCATTTTACAAAAGTATCTGAAATTTTAAAAAGTAAGGTAAGCTCTAAATAACATTTCCCCTTTATTTCAATGGAAAAAAAAAAAAGATTTTACTTAGGAAACACTTTTTCCTAATATGAGGAGTAGACAGGAGAGCAGGAAACAGAACCCAGAGAAAACTGACGATTTAATATAAATAAGAAAGGACTTTGGATCACGGGACCTAACATGAGCAAGTTTTTGATCTTGGGCAAGTCATTTCACTTCTCTAGCCATCTTTAATTTTTAATATGATTCGGTTTTCTAGATATTTATGTAGCATTTAAAGATAAACTTTCCTATTATTAGAGACAATAAGCCTTTAGTGCTTGTGGTTTGAATATGAGATGCCTAAAAAATATCCTAAATATTTCCACTGAAAGGTAAACATCCTTTTTGTTTTAAAACTAAAATGGCTGTTTCTTTCTCTTTTAAGAGGTACTTTTAAAATTCTGAATTAACTGCTTCTACTTGATTTTCGTAAGTGCCTTTAGGTCTAGAATTTAAACAGAAATGTAAATAGGATAGTTATGTGAAAAATGTGACCTTAAAAAAATAGTTAACGTAGTTTGAGCTGTAATTAATCATGTTTTGGCTTTTGAAATATTTTAAATTTTGTTTGCATCTCTTTTGACTCACAAATATAACTTATCTATATAACTTGCATGAATGCATGTTCTGTAAATATTTTTTAAATAAATGGCAATAAATTTCCTCTATAGCCAATAGTACCTTCAGCCAGAAGCAATGGTTCTGGGTGGAAATCATCACAAGCATAATGGCTCACACCATTTAGTTCACACAGGTGTGCTCCTTTCATATTTGAGTCGAGTCAAGAAGTTCAGAATCAATGCTTCTGTTTGGGGGAAGATATATAATATCATCAGCACTTCACATACAATTCAATGAACTATTTTGAGAATAAAATAATAATTAAATTTTTTTCAAATTGGCTGAAAATGTAAATATCCGACATTTACAGTATAAATAGAAATGCTACTTTTATACACTCAATTGAAGAATCTGGCTCTTACCTTTCAGTCATGCATTCATTTATTTAACAAAGACTTATTAAGCCTATGATGAGCCAGGAATCATGTTGAGTGTCAGAAAATATTAACTAATAATAGTTATAAATAATAAAATCCTGCCAGACTAGGATGGATGTGTGTTTGTTCTGTTTACAAGTATACTTTATATCCTGCAATATGTTTTATAGGTAATACAGTATTGTTTTTCTTTTTAGATTTGACTGGGAAATCCATCTTCTGCACAGTTTTCTTGTCTATCACATCACTTCATTCTATTAACATGTTTGGATAGGCTTATTGAAAAGGCGACAATATTGAGCCAAAGGAAGACTGCAGAATTTTCCTGTATTGTTTATACTCCTCCTGTTAGTTCATGTCTAATATGCTGGGTCTGTATTTTGTTTCATATGAACTGTGTTAATGATTATTTTAGATGATTTCACCATTCTTTATGAGTTAAAAAAAAACATCTATCTTTACTGAAAAATAAAATAAAATTTCAAGTGCATTCTCTGTTTGTCATTATTTCCATTATTATATTGGCAGACTAGGCTACTGATTGTAGTAGTCCTTTAACAATTAACAATGGACTTGTATTTTCAACCCACTTGGCTACAACCAAACTAACTTTGTACATTTTCTGGACACTTAATTTCTATTTTACCCCTCATAACTGACAACCTTGAACACTAAAATTTATGTTCTCTTAGCACAACCGGGTTCACCATAACATTCAGACGGCATTCTATCATCTCTCTGATTTATTCATGCTCATAACTTGCTACAAAATTAATCCCAAACTTTCACCAGAACCCTGAATCCACCAGTCTCGGCCCACATTGTCATGCCAAGTAGGGAGACAGCACTGAGAACACACACCTTCTAAGGCTCACCCCTTCCATGGTATCACCAATGAAGAAACATCAACAGCAAACAGAGGCAGACACATGTGTTTCTTTTGAGGGAAATCTCCAAGGGTGTAAGCATGTCCAGAGAAGATGAAAGAAAGGGGAAAATTAAAGGAAAGTAGATAAAGGATGAGGAGAAGGGGATGAAAATTATTTGAACTTAGTAATTTGTGTTCAGCATTTGATTTGAGATGGAAGACCTTGGAAAGTTTTCTCAAGGGAGTGACATTATAAGCTATGTATTTTTGACAGGTGAAAATGAAGTTTGGAGACAAACTTAGAATACTCCAGTCACTTTAACCTCCCATTATCCATGTTATCCACTCCCTCTCAGTCTCACTTCCCTTCTTATTCAGCTTCAACACTGAAGGGTTTTTTCACAAGTGGGTGACATATGACATATATTTTGAAAGGGAGGCATAGGTAGAAGCTCAGAGAATTTTGCTTTGTCTTCTAAGAACCCTCCATCCCTTAACATTCTCATTATGTTCCATTCTCTCTATTCCCTGTTGCCCTCTCTTGTTTCTTAGGCAACCCAGACTTCATCCTTGAGCATTTTGAATATTATCTTTCTATTTCACACAACTCCTCTCCCCTCTGAATTTAACCAGTCATACCTGGAAAAGCACCAGCAAAACTCTGAAATCTATTTTTACTGCCACTCCAACCAAGCAGCTGAATTTTAAAGTAAGTTTATTTTTTCTAAACTTTTTTGATCACTGAAGACTCCTTACCAAACTTTTCCTTGTTGGCATAAGAGTTAGCCGCCTTCCTCAACTCTCCCTAAGCTTCCTATTTATCTTACCAGAATACAAGTTCCCTTACTACTTACAATATTGAGCCTATTTGACATAAATGTTATCCACCTGCTAGTGTGACACTTCAATAACTTGATTTTAAATCTGAACATAACTTTAACTCTCTCCTTCAAATCGCAAAGGATTTGAAGGCCTTCCTCTTGTTCAGTATTTTTTAAAAATTCCTGTTATCTATCCTTTTTAATAATGTGTATAGCGGCAAAAGTAATAATGATTACAATACATAAACTTGACTGAGCTATGTGCTAACCTTACAACTATTAATATTGCTATTATTTTACTAATGTGGGACTATTACTAGTACAACTTGCAGATGAGGAAATCGTAGTTGAAAGAAGTATAAGTTGCCCCCCACAGTTGCTATTCTTTTTGGTCCTGTTAAGGCCTATATCCTGGTACTTGTCCTTATAATTCTTTTTCTTTGACAATTTCTTCCAGGTGTTTTGCTTGGACTCCTCTTCTTTCTCCTACACATAACATTGATATTTTCTAGGGCTCTGACCTCAGCCTCCTTCTCTAACTCTACACATTTTTCCTGTATGATCTTATCTACTTTAGTAGTTTCAATTGCCACAAATAGTCAACTGATTCCTAATTCTCTAGACCCAGCTCTAAAATGCTGTCCCCCTAACTCAGACTGATATACCCAGTTGTTTCCTGGGCATCTCTGTATATTTGTCATTTAATTTCTCAGATGATTTTCCAGGTTTTTCATAGTTTCAGATCTAGTATTTTATTATAGCAAAATAAAACCAGGATATACAATTTATCAGACCTCCTTTTAGGAATAAGTAAATAAGCTTCAAAGATTTGTCAAGGACCATCTAGATTTAGGTTTCTCTCACTGGCATAGATGATGGCTAAAGATTTTTCTTGTAATTGGAGATTTAAAAATAGCAAAACAGGAAAAAAAAACATTATAAAAACCTGGCCTTGCATTATTCTGAATTGCCACAAGAGAGAAGCAACCCAAATATCCATCAACATATGAATGGATAAACAAAATGTTTTCTATACATACAGTGGAATATTATTCAGCTTTTAAAAAGAATGAAATTCTAGTACATGCTACAAAATGGATGAAACTTGACATAATGTTGAGTGAAATACCCCAGATACAGAAAGATAAATATTATATGATCTCACTTATACGAAATAGAATATGCAAATGCATAGAGTCAGAAACTAGAATACAGGTTATCAGGGGCTAGGATGGGTAAGGAATGGGGAGTTAATGCTTAATTTTCACAGAGTGTCTCTTTAGGTTGATGGAAAAGGGCTGATAATGGCTGGTGATGATAATAGCACAACATTATGAATGTAATTAACACCACTGAATTGTATATTTGAAAGTAGTTAAAATGGAAAAGTTTAGGTTGCATATATGTTACCAGAATAAAAATTTTATAATCCATAGAACTCAACAACACAAAGAGTGAACCTTAATATAAACTATAGACTACAGTTAATAGTATAATTATACAGTTGTTTCTTCAACTGTAACAAAAGTGCTACACTAATTCAAAGCATTATAAAATACAGAAAACTGTGTGAGGGGGATATCTAGCAGTTCTATATTTTTTGCCTGATTTTTCTGTAAAACTACAACTCCTCTAATTTAAATAAATGGCTATCTGTTGCACTCTATGACAATCTATTTACTAGTGTATCTTTGTTGAATATTTCCCTTGCAAATTATGCACTTTGACATTTTAAAGGGCATAGCAGTTAGTCACAGAGGAAAAGATATCTTATTTCCATTACTACAAAATACCAGGACACATTCTTGTCCATTGGTCTTCTAAAATCGTCTTCTGTTTATGGAGTATGAGATCATACATAAACAAAGAAGGTTATCTTGTGCTTAGGGTCTATTTGAGCTGTCAAAATAATGGACTTAATAATGGCTATTTTTTCATATTCCAGTTCAAAATAGGGAATTAAGTTTAAATGCAGCTTTTCAACTTCTCATTTATGAAAAAGTAGTACCTTTGGAGCTTTAAATTCCAAATGCCTTATATTAATTTTGTTTCTAGACTACTTTTTATCCACTGGGTTATATTTCTCAGATATCTTCAGGGCCTATTATAGCATTCAATAATCATTGCCTGAAATACTAAGTGAAAGAAGAAATTAAAGAAGGAAGAAAGGGAGGAAGGAAGGAAGGTCAGAAAGAGGAAAATGAGGGAAAAATAAAGGGAAAAGGCAAAACTGGATGTGGAAAACTGATCAGTGGTTACCAGAAGTTATGGAAAAGAGGAGGCATTGAATATAAAGTACTGCACAAGGGAATTTTGAGGGTGATGGAACTCTTCTATATGGTAATGTAGTGGTAGATATGTAACTCGATGCATTTATGAAAACCCATAGAATGGTTCACTATTAAGAGTGAATTTACAAGCTGCAAATTAAAATGAGAGTCATCCTGGATGTTGGGGAAACTTATGATGGAATGAAGACTGTGACAAATAAATTCAACTGTATTGCAAAGACATGTCATAGCCTCACTGAAGGAGACGGTGGAAAAGGAGTTGACATAAGAAACTGGAAAACATCATCATGACTGGATATTGTAGGGCTAAAGATAAAAAAGAATATTTGTAAATTTACCTGGATAAGAGGTAGATACACCTCTTTGACCTATAAATTATTTAAATGTATGTTACTTGATTTCCAAATATTTGGGAATTTTTTAGATATTTTCTAATATTGAGTTTTAGCTTAATTATATTGGACTGGCAACATAGCATTTATTATTTTATTCCTTTAAATTTAAGTGTATATTTTATGGTCCTGAATATGGTCTTCCTTGGGGAATGTTCTAAGTGGCCTTGAGAAGAATGGGTACTATGCTGCTGTTCTGTGAATGTCAATCAGGTCAAGTTGGTTGAAAGTGTTGTTCAAATGTGTTCTCCTTACTGATTTATTGCTTATTTGTTCTATCAATTACTGAGAAAGGAATCGTTAACTGTAATTGTCTATTTGTCTACTTTTCCTTTTAGATCTATCAGGTTTTGCCTTGTATTATGAAGCTCTATTTTTATGCCCACACATATTTGATTATGTCTTCTTCAAGAATGGACCCTTTTATTATTATACAGTGTTTGTCTCTATCCTTGATAATATTCCTTGTTATACAGGCTACTTTGTTAGAAAATAATATAGCTATTCCAGCTTTCTTTTGGATAGTGTTAGCATAGGATATTTCTCAATCTTTTTACTTGAATCACTCCTGTATCTTCATACTTAAAGTGGGATTCTTATACACAGCATGAAGTTGGGTCTTTTGAAAAGAAATCCAGTATGACAACCTCTGTCTTTTATTGGTATGTTTATCCCATTCATACTTAAGGTGATTATTGATAAGGCTGGATGAAAATCTACCATCTTGCTGTTTTCTATTGATTCCCTTTGTTCTTTACATCTTCTTCCCCTTTTTTCCTATCTTATCTGAATTTAATTGAATATATTTTTACCACCTTATCTTATCACTTCTATTGTACCTCTTAAAAAAAAAACTTTTGTCATAGGGTTTAAAATATGCATTTTAAAATAATTTGCGTCTGTCTTCAAGTCATATACTGCTTTAAATGTAGTGTAAGGATATTACAAATTATTTCCTATGTCTCCCTCTCATTCCCTTGTGCTATTGTTGTCATTCATTTACCTTATTCACAGGCTATAAACACACAATTTTTGCTTTAAATAGGCAGTTTTCTTTAGAGCAATTAAAAATAAGAGAAAAATTTTATTTTACCTATGTTTATTCTAATTTCCTGTGCTTTTTATTCCTTGGTATAGACCCAAGTTTCTGGCCTATACCACATTCCTTTTGCATGAAAAATCTTTTTTAATTGTACTTGTAAGGAAGCCTGTTTTTCTTTAATCATTTTAAAGATAACTCTTTTCTTGCTTGCATGGCTTCTCACAAGAAGTTTGCTATAACATCTTTATTCTTATGTAGGTAATCCATTATAATTTTTTTTTCTGCCCTCAATATTTTATCTTTGATCCCTGAAAGTTTTAATATGATATGCTAAGTTGTGTGTGTGTGTGTGTATGCATGCATATGTGTTTATGTATGTATGTGTGTTATGTGTGCATAGTTTTTATCCTGCTTGTATTTTTCTGGGTTTCTTACATCTGTGGTTTTAATTTCTGCCATTAACTTTGGAAAGTTCTCACTCTGTATTTCTTCCAATATTTCTTCTGCCCCATTATGTCTTTCTTCTCCTTCTAGAATTACAATTACATACTTGTTAGAAAATTTGTTTTTGCTCTCATGGTTGCTCTATTCTTGTGATTTTTTAATTGTTGTTTTGTTATTTTTTTTTTCAATTTTTGTTTCAGTTTGGTAATTTCTACTAATCTGTCCTCTCTGATTCTTTCCTTGGCTATGTCTAGTCTGTATGTTTGCTGATAAATTAATCAATGCAAACTCTTTCTCTGTTATTGCATTTCTTTTATTTCTAGCCTTTCCATTTGATTCTTTCTTATTGTTTCCAACTCTGTGATGAAATTATGTATGTGATCTTGCATCATTTCTAGATTTACCATTAGGATCCTTAATATATTAATCATAGTTATTGTAAATTTCATGTCTATGCTTCCAACATCTGAGTCACACCTGGGTCTGGTTCTGTTGATTGTTTTCTTACTTTTGATTGTGTTTTTTTCTTGCCTTTCTGTATGTCTTATGATTTTTTTGTTGAATGCTAGACAGGTATTTTTCAGTAGATAATGAAATAACTACTTTAATGCTCATATATGAGCACAGTTTTCTTCCTGTGAGATGTTTAGTGAAGGAACTTATGTTAATCTAGCCCACATGATAGAAAAATATACACTGGGAAGAAAAGGTTCTCTCACTCCATACAAACAGTACAGCCACTGTTATGATCTCAGAAGGTAATAAGATAAATCACGTCACTTTACTCTGACTATAGCTCAGGCAGTAACAGCCAGTACTATGTCTTACTACCATTTCTTACTTCCTACTTGATATTACATATTACTAGACTTCCACAGGATGAAAAGGATCTCCTTTTGGCTTTTAATATTTATTCATTATAGATAATATTTATAAAAATAATATAGAAAGAGCCATCACATTGCTATTTTAAAAATATTTATGTAATCCCATTATATTCCACACTTAAAATAAGAAGCAGTAAAGCATAAGATCACTTCACCATACTTTCTAATAAGTGCCAAAGTTCAGACAAGTAATGGATATTTGTGAAGTGCATTTAGGAATTATGGTTATTGCTTCACCCAAATTTAACTTCTGCTTTCATTTTGTGAAAAATAACTTTCCTAACTTTATAATTCCTTGAAATAAAAGAAAGAATTCATGGCCAAATCAGTCAAATTGACTGGTTCTTATTTGTTCAGGTTTGGTGTGGATTTTAAGAAAACAGTTAGCATTAAATTAAGCACTTGTTATAAATTCCCCTGGAGAAAGGCAGTAAGACACATTGTCTAGATCAAGACCAGGACGTGCAGGCATTAGGTTACATTTTAAAACAAAGTATTATTTAAAAAAAAAATTACATTAAGATGTTACCCATTTTTAAAAGATTCTCTACTGTGTTTTATTTAGATAAATTTAAGAGAATGCCCATAAATATATAACATAACATTTATACTCTATCCTGGTTTTTAGAGGTTGGTAACACAGGGTGGTGTCATGTATATCTGATCCACCAAACACTATGAATTTTGTAATTCTCACCTCAGGACTGCATGGGAGAAGGAGACATAACAAAGGAAATTTTTTCTCTGGGTTAAAACTGGTCTTAGGATTCACATAAATCCTAGATGATGGGTTGTTTCTACTCAGGGAGCTTCATGTTCTTCTGAAGAACTGAATAATGGGGTCAAGTAAGCCCCTTTCATTTAACAAGCCATTTGAAAGAAAACAGAGAAAGAAGAAGGAAAAATTCCATTATTTGAATGGAATAAACGTTTTGGTCCTTCTAGAACATTCTTAAGTACTAAGTCAAAAGTGATATATGCTAGACAAATAGAGAAACAGTGAGACACTGAGAAAAGATTTTGTTTTAAATGTTGATATGTTCATTTTTCCATTTCTAAAATTATTTTAAGGACTCTAAAACTATAATTCTATTATCCTTCATTTACCGTTAAATATTCTGATAAGGATGAGCACTTTATTTTTATATGTTTATGAAGAAGAAATACCTATTTATCTTTAATAAAGCTGTTAATTCATTACAGTTTTATTGAATTAATAGTTGTCAGAGTAAGACAAGAGTCAAATATAAACAGAAATACGCATTCCAATTACTCAGTTCTTCAGAAGAACAAGAGAATCCCTGAAGAGAACTAACCCATCCTCTAGCGTTTATGTGAACTCCTAAGGTAAATAATAATAATTTAAATTGGTATTATTTGAACTGCTTATATAGAATTTATTTTAAAAGCACACCAAAGACAGGAGAATATGCATTTTCTCAAAGTTTCTTCCATCTGTATTTGTAGTTTCAGAGCATTGAAAGGTTTCCAAATGAAGAATAGCAGCAATAAGGAGGGATTCTTCTACATCATTCAGAAAATTGCCAGATACTGTATCTGGGAAAATATGGATTCAGCCAATTCAGTACTCCTGTTTCATATTCCAAGATAGGGATTAAAGGAATGATTTTAGAACTAAAAACAACACATAAGTTAACTTTATATTGTTAATCTTAAAGTCAGATGTACTCTACAATGAAGTGTAGGCTACTTCAAAAATGATAATTATGTAGAGGAAAGTAATAAAATCTTCTTTAGGTATACTTTATGACATTTTTGTTTCTACTAATTATTCTTCTCTATGTTCTTTTTACCAAAATGTTTAAGTATACTAAAGGGGAATTTTGTCATTGTAAACAAGTTCAGGAGAGATCAATTTAATTGGTTAATTTCCTTTTTCTGTTGGTTTATATTATGACACATTAAAATAATTTGATTTAGCTTACAATATGGAAAACAGGATTAAAAATAAAATGTGAATATTTTAGTGGGGGGGAAATAAGGCTTTGAAAATAAGGGAGGACTGTGAGAAGATGGCAGAGCAGGAAGCTCAAGGAATCATCTCTCCACCAGAATAACTGTTTAATAGAGAGGAACTATATGAATTAAATATTTCAGAACACCAGAGTCTAGTAAAACACTGTGCAGCATGCAGGAAAGAGCAGCAGGAAGAGGCTAGCAATCATGGTAAGTACCAGTGAATTACACTGTCCACACAGTGGCTACCATTAGCCATTCTCCAGGCTCATGGCAAGTAGCAGGGAATACTTAAACCTGGCCCCTCAGCCACCTTGCTGGTGAAAGGGTGGGATATAAAGACCTAGTTACACAAGGTCCAGAGATTGTGGTCTAATTAGCTATTTCAGAACACTGGAGTGCCCAGCTCTGAGGGTGGCCATTGATCCAACCCACACGGGCCAAAGCAGCAGAGGATTCATATAGACCCTTCCTCAAAACTATGAAAAACAGTTAAAGAACTGCAGTGACTGGGCAAATGCTTAATCAAGGAGACACATCCTCACAAAGCCATAGGAGAAGCTCCGAGACCCTCCTGGCCCATCCCTCACCCCTTCCCCTGGGCACTGTGGATCTAGTCAGAGCTCCATTTGTGGGCCCCTGGCATCCTTCCAGCTGGGAAACAGACCTGGGAAACTCCTCTCTGGCTCACCCCCCTCCCCACTCCCAGAACTGTCCTTCTAGGCAAAAGCAGCATGGGACAGCATTGTAAGAAGCAATTGAGTCAGGTAACCTGGGGCAACTAAAGGATATTAGGAAAACCATGAATGAACAATACAAGAATCTCAAAAAAAGAGACAGAAATTTCAAAAGGGAACCAAAAAGAACTACTGGAGTTGAAGACAATAAGGGAAATAAAAAATTCCCTAGAGGGTTTCAACAGCAGATTGGAGCTGTCAGAAGAAAAAAAATCAGTGAACACAAAGACAAGACAATTAAAATGAGTCAGGCTGAGGAGCAGAAATAAAAAAGAATAAGAAAAAGCAAAATAGCCTAAAAGACTGGGGGACACCATCAAGCATACCAGTATATGCAATATGGGAGCCCCAGAAGGAGAAGAAGGAGCAGAAGGAACAGAAGGGATATTCAAAGAAATACTGATAGAAAACTTCCCAAGCTGAGCAAAAGATGTGAATATGAACATACCAGAAGCCCATCAAACACCAAACAGGATGAACCTGAACAGCAATATGCCCAGACATTTGGCAGTCAAACTGTCAAATGCAAAGGACAAGGCGAGAGTTCAGAAAGATGCAAGAGTAAAGCAACCTGTTCTATACAAGGAAGTCCCAATTAGACTATGTGCCAATTTCTCATCAGAAATCATCGTAGAAAGGAGGCAGCAGGTTGAAATACTTAAAGTACTGAGAGAAAACAATTGCCAACCAAGGATTTTATATCCAGTGAGAACTTTTTTCCAGAAATGAGTGAGACATTAAGACATCCCCTGATAAACAAAAGCTTACCACTAAACCTGCCCTATAAGTAATGCTGATAAAAAGGAAACTAGACAAAGCTCCAAAGCAGCATAAAGGAATAAAGACCTTTGGTAATGGTAATAATTTGAGTAATTATAAATGTCAGTACCATTGCATTTTTTGGTATATAACTCCATTTCTTGCTTCTTAAATTTAGTGCTAAAATGCAAACACATAAAAAGTAATGATAAATCTATGGTTTTTGACATACAGTGTAAAAAGATATAATTTGTACTTGTTAATACAAAAAAAAAAGGAGGGAGGGTGGAGGGATATAGGAACAGTGTATGTGTCTGCTGTTGAAGTTAAGTTGGAATCAAATAAAAAATGATTGCCATTTATTTTGGATATTAAATTGAACCATATGGTAACCACAAAGAAAATATAAGAAAAATATATCCAGAAAGAAATGAGAAGGTACTCAATATGTTACAATACAAAAAAAAATCAAATAAATACGAAAGTAGGGATTAATGGAAGGATTGAGGGTCAAAAAAGGCATTAGACTTGCAAAACTTAAATAACAAAGTAGCAGAAGAAAATCCTGATATCAGCACTTACATTAAGTGTAAATAGATTAAACTTTCCAGTCAAAAGATGAAGATTAGCAGAATAGACAAACAAGAACAATTTAAGTATATTGTTTACACCTTCATTTCAAAGATATAAACAGGTTAAATGTGAAGGGACAGGAAAAATGTACCATGCAAGAAGTAATGTAAAAAGAGCTGGGATACCTATACTAATATCAAATAAAATAAACTTTACATCAAAACTGTTACAAGGGACAAAGAAGGTGATTATATATTGATAAAGGGGCCAACTCAACAAGAACACATAACAGTTATAAATATATGGGCACCTAACAGCATAGCCTCAAAATATATAATGCAAAAATTGACATATTTAAAGGGAGAAACAGCTCTACATTAATAGGTGGAGACATCAATACACCACATTCAATAATGGATAGCACAATGAGACAGCGATCAATAAGGAAATAGGAAACTTGAACAATACTAATTATACCTAACAGTATATATAGAACACTTCACCCAACAGCAACAGAATGCACATTCTTCTCCAGGATAGACCAGTGGTTGGATCACAAACAAGTTCCACTAAATTTAAAAATATTGAATATATGTTATATACATATATATCTTCTCCAACCACAGTGGAACAAAACTAGAAATCAATAACAGAGGGGGAAATGGAAAATTCACAAATATGTGCAAGTTTAACAATGAACTCTTAAACAACCAATGGTCAAAGAAGAAATCACAAGGAAAATTAGAAAATATTTTTTTTCAAGACACATTTTATTTATTATTACTCTTCTTTAGACTTCTTGGCCAGGTTTTGCCTTATCATATTTCAGGAAATCAGGGATCTTGGTTGATTCAACACTAGATGGGAAAGGATAACACAATACCTACGGGGTCATTTCCTGCTTGACATCCTACTATTTGTTGGTATTTGCACTGGATTCACTGACGTGAATTAAAAATAAACCAAACTTTGTGTTTCTGCTTTTATATCTGAATATCTGTCATTGTAGATGGTATCCCTAAGTTGTACCTAAGTGGTAATTCAAAAACTAGATTTTCACCATCTGCTGTATGAAGAAAGAAGCACATAGCACTCTATGCAAATTTCTTTTTGGTTCAAAGTTGCATGTTTATTTCTATCATGACAGTTCCTGAATTGTGTTCTGTCTCTTTTATAAGTCTGTTTCTGCTCTCTGACTCCTATTAAAGTCAATCCTGTGTAGGTCAGTCTGACCCACAAACTACACAAAAATTGTTTTTGAGGTTTGAAGCCTTAATATCAGATAATGTTTAAATCTGCCATAAAAATTTCCCTTTTGCTTTTTGTTCCACAGATGATAATTATCCCCTCTGTAACTATATTCAAGTCTTGCTCTACAAATACTCAAAGAGAAACAACCATATTTTTTTAATCACATGACTTTTTTGATACCTACTTTTTTCAAAAAACAGTTTTATTCACACACCATACAATCCATCCTAAGTGTATGGCTCTTGGTATAATCACATAGTTATGCATTCACCACTACAGACAATATGAGAGCATTCTCATTTCTTCTGAAGAAAAAAAATCCATACCTCCTTTATCCTCTGATTATTGACCTTTAGCTTTGGTCTAGTGCCTTTCTTAAAATTAATGAAAGAATATTACTAAGTTACTGTTAGCTATAGACCTTAATTTACATTAATTGTATTTTTCTCCATGTAACACCCTATTATTAACACCTTGTAATAGTGATGTATGTTTGGTCTAGTTTGTGTAAGAACTCTCTTTTATTTATACAATTAACTAACATCATTGTCCACTCTGGGTTTTGCTAAGTTATACAGTTCCAGTTTTTATCCTCCCTCTTTCCTTCTGGTGATGTACATGATTCTAGCCATCCTCTTTCAACCATACTCACATGCTGCTTTGTCAATTACACTTACAGTATTGTGCTACCATCACATAGTATTGGGTTATTCATTTCTGAACTTTTACAATAAATCTTATTGAACATTCTGTACTCCTTACTCATCAATTGCCCAATCTCTACCCACTTTCTACCTGGTGGTAACCTATGCTCTCAAATTTACTTCTCAGAGTTTGCTCATTATAGTTAGTTTATATTAGTGAGACCATACAATATTTGTCCTTTTGTTTCTGGCTTATTTCACTCAATATAATGTCCTCAAGGTTCATTCACCTCATTGCATGCCTTATGACCGCATTTCCTTCTACAGCAGCTGCACAACATTCCATCTTATGTATACACCATAGTTTGCCCTTCTGCTCATCAGTCACTGGACTCTTGGGCCTCCTCCATCCATTGGCAATCATAAATAATGCTGCCATAAACATTGGTGTGCAAATGTCTGTGCATGTCCCTGCTTTCAGTTCTTCCAAGTATATACTATATAGTATATAGTAATGGGATTGCAAGATCATATGGCTACCCCATACTTAGCTTCCTAGGGAACCACCACACTGCCCTCCAGAGGGGCTTCACAATTCTACTTCCCTACCAACAGTGAATATGTATACCTCTTTCTTCACATCTTCTCCAGCACTTCAGTTTTCTGTTTATTTTTTTAAGTTTTATTCATGCAACATACAATCCATCTTATGTGTACAATCAATAGCTCTTGGCATAGTTACATAGTTATGCATTCACCACCACAATCTATATGAGAACATTTCCATTTCAGGAAATATCTTGAGGCAAATGAAAATGTAAACCAAACATAACAAAAACAGAATGCAGCAATGGCAGTGATGAAAAGGAAATTACAGTTTGAAATGCTTACATTAAAAAAAAGAAAGATCTCAAAACAGAGACTGACCTAACCTCAAAACTGGAGGAACTAGAAAGAGAAGAATAAACTAAATTCAAAGTGAGTAGAAGGAAGAAAATAACTAAGATTAGATTGAAAATACATGAAATAAAATGAAAAAAAATAGAATCAACACGTCCAAAAGTTGGTTCTTTGAGAAGATCAGTAAAATAGACAATCACTTATCTCATCTGACAAAGGAAAAAAGAGAGGACACAAATAACTAAAATCATAAATGAAGAGGGGTTATTATGATTGACCCCACAGAAATAAAAGGACTATAAGAGGATACTATGACCATCTGTGCATGAATAAATTAGATAACCTAAATGAAATGGGAATAGTCTTAGAAACACACAAACTACATACACTGACTCAGGAAGATATAGAAGATCTCAACATACCAATAACTAGTAAAGGGATTGAATCAGTAAGTGAAAACCTCCCAACAAAGAAAGCCCAGTACCAGATGGCTTCGCAGGAGAACATTACCAAATATTCCAAAAAGAATGAATACCAATCCTACTAAAACTTTTCTAAAAAGTCAAAGAGGCAACACTCTCTAACTCATTCTATGAGGACAATTTCATCTTCATACCAAAGACAGACAAAGATACCACAAGTAAAGGAAATTACAGATCAATATATCTTAGGAACATAGATGTCAACTGAATCCAGCAGCACATTAAAAGAATTACACAACATGTTTATATCAGGTATACAAGGGTGGTTTAATATAAGAAAATCAATTAATGTAGTGTACCACATAAATAAAACAATGGAAAAATGCAAATGATAATTTCAATTGATGCAGAAAAGGCTTTTAACAAAATCTGGTACTGCTTCTTTATAAAAACATCTAGAAAATTAGGAATGGAGGGAAATTTCCTCAACATAATGAAGGGCATATATGAAAAATCCATATCCAACATCACACTTCATGAAGAAAGACTGAAAACTTTCTCTTTAAGATCAGGAACAAGAAAAGGATACCCACTATCACCACTGTTATTCAACATTGTAATGGAAATTCTAGCCAGAGCAATTAGGCAAGAAAAAGAAATAAAAGGCATCCAAATTGGAAAGAAAGAAGTAAAACTTTCCCTATCTGCAGATGACATGTTCCCATATAGAGAAAGTATTGAAAAATCCACAGCAAAGCTACTGGAATTAATAAATGTATTCATACTAAAATATAAGTAGTGTTTCTATACATCAGTAATGAAGAATAAATAAAGAAAAAATTCCACTTACAATAGCACATAAAAGAACCAAATATCTAGGAACTGACAACTACAAAACATTGGGAAAAGAATTAAAAGAAGACCTAAATAAATGGAAGTTTCTTCCATGTTCATGAATTGGCAGATTAAGTATTAAGATGTCCATTCTAACTGGAGGTATTTACAGATTCCTGATCATAAAATTTTGACAAAGCAACAGTAATCCAAACATCATGGAACTGGCACAAGGACAGACACATAGAACAATGGAAATTAATCAAGATTTTAGAAATCAATCCATACATTTATGGCCAACTGATTTTTCACCAAAGTACCAAGGCCACTTGTTCTGGTTTGCTAATGCTGCTGTAATGCAAAATACCAGAAATGGATTGGCTTTTATAAAGGGGGTTTATTTGGTTACAAAATTACAGACTTAAGGCCATAAAAGTATCCAAACTAAGGCACCAACAATAGGGTACCTTCACAGAAGAATGGCCAATGGCATCTGGAACACCTCTGTTGTCTGGGAAGGCACATAGCTGGCATCTTCTTCCTTTGCTACCAAGTTATGTTTCAAAATGGCATTCTCCAAAATGTTTCTCTTAGCTGGAGCAGCACTGAGCCCCTTCTGTCTGAGACTTTATAGGGCTCCAGTAAACTATTCAAGACCCATGCTGAATGGGCGGGGCCAGGCCTCCATGGAAATAATCTAATCAAAGGTATTACCCAGAGTTGGGTGAATTACATCTCCATAGAAACAATCTAATTCAAATATTCCAACCTAATCATCACTAATATATCTGCCCCCACAAGACTGTGTTAAAGAACATGGCATTTGGGGGGACATAAGACATCCAAAGTGGCACACCACTCAACTGGGAAATAATAGTCTCTTCAACAAATGGTCCTGGAAAAACTGGATGAAAACATGCAAAAGAATGAAGGTAGACCCCTACCTCACACCATATACAAAAGTCAACTCAAAACAGATCAAAGACCTAAATATAATAACCAGAACTATAAAACTCCTAGAGGAAAACATAGGGATGCATATTAAGGAACTTGTGTTAGGCAATGGTTTCTTAGATTTTACACACCAAGTACAACAAAAGAAAAAGATAGATGGGGCCTATCAAGTTCAAAACTTTTATGCATCAAAGGACTTTAGCTTAAAAGTGAAATGACAACCTACAAAATGGGAGAAAATATTTGGAAACCACTTATCTTCTAAAGGTTTAATATCCAGAATACGTAAAGGAATTCAACAACTCAACAACAAAAAGACAAACAATCCAATTTTTAAAAAGGCTAACAACTTGAACAGACATTTCTCCAAAGAAGATATACAAATGGCCGAAAAGCACATGAAGAGCTGCTCAGCATCATTAGTAATAGGGAAATGCAAATCAAAACCATATTGAGATACCATTTCACACCCACTAGAAAGGTTATGATTAATAAAATAGAAAATTAAAAGTGTTGGAGAGATGGTTGGAAGACAGTTTAGGAGTTCCTCTGAAAGTTAAGTATATGATTACCATATGACCCATCAATCCCACTTCTAGGTATATACCCAAAAGAATTGAAAGCAGGCACCTGAACAGATATTTGCACACCAATGTTCATTGCGGCATTATTCACAATTATCAAAAGATGGAAACAATCCAAGTGTCCATCAACCAATGAATCAATAAACATAATGTGTTATATACAAAATGCAATATTATCCAACCATAAAAAGGAATGAATTTTTGATGCATGTTACAACATGGATGAACCTTGAAGACATCATGTTAAATGAAATAAGCCACACACAAAAAGACGAATATTGTGTTATCTCAATAATATGAAGTAATTGGAATAAGCAAATTTATAGAGTCAGAATCTAAAATACAGGTTATCACAGGCTGGGATAGGAGAGGGAATGGATAGTTAATGCCTAAATTGTACAGATTTTTTATCTGAAATGATTAAAAAGTTTTGATAACAGATGGTAGTAATGGTGGCACAACATTGTGAATGGAATTAATAGCATTGAAATATATATTTTAAAGTGGTTAAAAGGATAAGGTTTAGCTTGCATATATGTTACTAGAATAAAAATTTAAAATTATATCCACAGGACTACAGAATGCAAACAGTGAACTCTAAATTAAACCATGGACTATAGTTAAGATATCAGTTATAAAAATGTTTTTTCATCAATTGCAGGAAATGTACCACATAATGCAAGGTGTTAATAATAGGGTAGAATATGGGAACTCTGTATTTTATACATGATATTTTTATAAACCTACAACATCTCCAATAAAAATTTAAAAAAAAAAAGGCTGGAAGAAATAAAGTCAAAGTTGAAGTAATTGACCCCCAGTTGGGTACCATAAGGCCCTGCAGAGTTCTAAATACAGGCAAAACATTTTACTCTTAGATTCCTGGTAGGCAAGGAAAAAAAATAGATGGAAAACCAAGAAATAAGCAATATTGTTGTCTCTAAGACTTTAAAATATTCCAACAGCTCATGAAAGCCCCAGGTACTGGAACCTACCAGGAATTTCTCCAGTGCTGCTGAAATGGAAAAAGTAAAGTACAGGTCTTTGTCCCATATATATATAAAATTTAAAAACCACAGTAAATATGTTACTCTTTTAAAAAATTTGTTTCTCAGTAAACCTAGTGGTATAATACCAAAACTCATTATAGCAAAGGGTATTCAATATGTGCTCAAAATCATGCTGAACAGCTAAGCATCTAATTCCAAAATAAAACATATGTCTTGAGAAATAGATGGAATGTAATAACTTCCAGGACTTCCTCCTTAGATGTAATTTTTCCAGCCCAGATTTTATTAAAACTTTGGCAGGGAAGCATTCAGTCTCTTATCAAAACACCTGGAAATTCTTCATATCATTAGAATATTCGTAGCATACAAGTAACGCATTCTCATTTTACACAAGAAATACAGACCATAGAAATTATGAAAATTGTTATAAAAATTATCAGTCATCATAAAATTATAAATAAACCATAAAATACTTTAGCAATATTTAAAATTTAATTATTCACTTAGCAATAGATCATAAACCTGATCTTTTAAAGTAAATATATGTTTATACTATATTCTAGTGGATGAAGAGCTTATTATTGCATAGATATGCTATTGTTTAATAAATTAGCTTGCTGGGCATTTATATTGTTTCACATATATAGATGATAATGCTATAATATTCTATAATAAATATTCGTGTATATACATTTTCTGTAAAAGTGGAGATATTTTATGTTTTTGAATGAAGGGAAAGGCCATAAACTTCAGTAATTGGCCAATAATTCATACAATTGAATTGTATTGTAAAAAAAAATTGGTTTTACAATAATTCATAGAATCAAGAGCTTAAGACACACATTTGAATATATGACTGCTCTCACCCTTTAGGGATGGAAAAAATGGTGAATAAAGACCTAAAGGATTATGCCACAGGGTATGGTGGAAAAACTTTAGGACTGGAATTTTTTCCAAGTAGGTCATACAAATCTCCTACTGAAGCCATAAAAAAGAAAATTTCAATAAAGCACTGAAAGAATGTCTACTATTAAGCAATTTTATTTCCTGGTAAGTCCTCCAAAACAAAATAGCTGCAAAATGGAACTTCTTCTTAAAGACAGTTTAGTTAGAAGCCAATTAACTTTTGAAAGATAGGTGCCAGCCAAAAAAGATCATTTTGGTTCTAGTGTCATCCCTTTTAGGTCATACTAACAGTAATTAAATAGCAGGAAAAAATTATCTAAAGGGTCTTCCTAGTTCAGAACAATTAAGTCATATATTCTTTTGTCTTTCTCTAGAAGAGAAATAAAGAAATATATTGTATATTTAATGAAACAATCAAAATGAAGCTTCTACTTTGGGCCTGCATCCTGTGTGTTGCTTTTGCAAAGCGGGTGAGTAAATGGACTTGTAGAATTGGAGCAATGTATTATCATTAAATAATTATGGGCAGGAACTAGTGCTAATGATATAATTTATTACAGTGTTTATAATGATATGAGAGGCATGATAATGGGCATATGATTTTTGAAGGAAATTACTAAAAATCAAAATAATAAAGTATTAATTTCTGAAAATAAATAAACAGCAAAGAAAGGGGGTGAATTCATCAATATGTGGGGAGAGGAAAAAATTATAAGTACATGAATCCCATGTGGATAATCTTTACAGAGTTATCACCTCAAATTACATAAAACTGGACTGGGCTTCCTCTGGCACTGAAGTCCCATCACTGGAGGTATTTATGTAGAATCACAAGGAATACTTGATGGGGCAGAAGTCAATGGGCTAAACTGACCTTCAATGTAGTGTAAATAGATGAGACTCTACAGTAAGTAATATCTGATGGCTAATTCCTAATCCTAGCCACTGAGGGTGCTAAATATCCTCTTTTGTAAGATGGAGAAAATAATAATACACTTACCCCATAGAATTGCTCTGAAACTTTTATACAATAACTATGTAAAGTGCTTAGCAGAGTACCCAGGATACAGTAAAAACTCCAAGGACACTTGATATTAATAACTATTATTGCTATAATAATTATCATCCTGTGCAAACAGCAGGCTACCATTCTACTCCTCAAAAATAAAGAATGGAACTCTGACTATTAAAATAGTAAATGATGAGTTCCCTACACTATTTTTTATTCTTATCTTATTTTGTGGTGCATAATCTGTGGTGAACTCATAAAATACTGAAGACCAGTTGGAGAACTAGTGGATGGATGGTCCTCCTAGCATTGTAAAGAGGTGGCAACAGAATACCTCCACACACATGCATCCAGAATGCAGAAAAAATCTTAGAGGCAAAAAAGAACAGGGCAAACTGAAACACACTTAACAAAAGATGTGAATTATTTTCGTAATATAAAGGTTAGAAAAGGCTCATTTTCTACCCAGGCAGACAAATAAGCTGAATCATCTTTCAGATGGTAAAGATGTATGTAGATGTAGACAATTATAAACGAAAATCCATCCAGCTATCCAAAGTAAAACTTCCTGAGGCAATTGTCTAGATCTAAAACCAATAATAATGATAATAAACAAATAATACATACTGGTGACTTATATTTCAAAAAAATTAACTATAATAATTATTTCAGTGCAAATCCTTCAATAATATGGAAATCTGGGTAAGACATGTTCAAATAAATGACCATATTAAATACATTTTTCTCTTTTGTTTTAGAAGCGTTTTCCCTTCATTGGTGAGGTAAAACCTTTTTTTTCATGTATATATACACATATATTCATATATATATTTTTTACCTTAAAGTGTGTTTTACATTAAAAATTCTGCTTTCTTTTCAATGAAATCTTGTGACTACTATTGGTATTAAAATATTTGTGCTATTAGTCTCTTCTGATTTCTAGAAAATTATTTATGGATTATAATTATATTTGCATTAAACATATTTACCATAAAGTCTTTATTCCTTTTTAATGAGCAGAACCATTAAGTAAAAACTGTCCTCTTATAGTGTGATTAAGTTTTTGCTAGGCCTAAGTTTCCCATCCATCATGACTCTGTAAAACTTTTATCACAATGTATTAAGTTCACAGGAACAAACTGATTAATACAGGAAGGCTTTGCCTTTATGAAGGATTAGAGCAAAACAAAAAATGATCTAAAACTGATAGCGGAGGGAGTCTATCCAAAGTGATTTCATGTCTTCTGTGTAGCAAATGCCCAGAATTTACCTGTCTGTAGGAGACTAGAAGCATTTCTGGATTGACTGATAATAGACTGTTTCTAGTTCTATGCCCTTTTGCCTCAAATGCTGATGACAGGAGTGTGCTAAGAAAATTATACTTGTACCTAGCGACAAGTATGTAGGATATGAACATGGCAATCTAGCAAAGAAAGGCCAAGAGATATAGTTCTGGGATGTACACACTTTTGACCAACAAGCATTAACTAAAGAAGAAAAGAAGTAAAAATATTTTGAAAATTATTAAAAATGAATGGAAATATTATAAAACATTATTTTCCATTTCTTATAGGAGTTAAGATTTGAACCATAAGATTCTAGGATTCTATGATCCACATGATCCACAGTACAATAAATGAAATATGTGTCTGTTTGTGGATCATGAGCATCATGTGTCATACTCTAAAGCACTTTGGAAATATGACCCATGTGCAAACTTTAAATTTTAGAGCAGTTGTAAATCTACAGAAAAATCATGCAAGAAAATTACAGAGTTCCCATATACCCACCGCATGTCCCACACACAATTTTACCTATTATTGATATTTTGCCTTAGTGTGGTACATTTCTTACAATTGATGAACTGATATTATTATAATTGCATTACTAACTATAAGTCCATAGTTTACATTAGGGTTCGCTCTTTGCGTTATGCAGTTTTATATTTTTTTAAATGTTTTTATTGTGGTGACATATATACAACTTAACATTTCTCATTTTAGCCACTTTCAAGTATACAATTCAGTGGTGTAATTAACACCACCACTCAGTACCAAAACTTTTCCATCACCCCAAACAGAAACTCTGTACCAATTAAGCATTAACTCATTTCCAACCCTACACCTGCCCCAGGCAACCTGTATATGAAGAAACATTTTAATTAAGTAATAAAGGAAGCCAGTAGAATTGGAAGGGAGTATTATATATCATATTAAATTTAATTAGATAGCTTGACTGGCTGGGGGATGTAATATACCAGACAGCTGAGCCAAAAAACTGTATGTTTTGTCCCTAATTGGATTCCACTGGACAGTACATAATAAGGCACTCAATACATAATGTTTAAAATAAATCACTGAATATCCATCAAGAAAAAGCTTGAACTATCTCAAAACCAGTAAAGAACAATCTATATTTATTGAGAAGCTATATTGCCAAGCCCTGTTTTTAGTCAATGAGGATTTTGTCCTAAACATAAATGATGACCTAATGTAAACACCATGTAAATATGCAACTGAATTGAATCAAAACATTTGTTTCCCTGTACCTGAAAGTTTCTAAAAAGATGTCACTAAAAAATCTAAATGATAGTTTAGAAACATTGGTACTGGTAAGACATTATAATCAGTCATTGAATACCCACTTTGGAAGAATGCGTTTTAGGATATCAGGACTGAGTCAACCCAGTCATAGAAAACCTGAGAACAAGAAAAACAACTGTAGTGCTTAAAAAAATTCCAGATTACTCAGAGAGATTTGTCAGTTTAATTCAATCTGGATATAAATAAAGGTCAACAGAAAGATATTTTTCAGCGATGTGGAATTTAAAGGCAACATTGTTTATTTTTCTTTAAAGCAGTTTTATTGAGATATATTTACATACCATACAATCTATCCAAAGTGAACATTGTTTTTCTTTGTTGTTTTAGAAATTCTTCTCATCCAGTGATGAGGTAAACTATATTCATTTTTGTTTATATTTGTATTTTAAGATTTTGAAATGTATTTTATATTTCTTTTGAAAATAGAATTTTGTAATGTTAAATAGTTTAGTATTATGCTTTTCTTTGAAATGATAAGAAAGTATATAAGGAACATATTCTCTTCCTGTGATGGACCTATTTAAATACACATATATATGTGCAAGCATATTTAATTTATATAAATCCTGTATTTTTAAATTAATATTGATGTCCTGCCCAGTTGCATTGCCTGTTCATTAGGTTAAACACTTTAAAAATAAAATTTAGTCATGTAAACAAAGTTTAACATCATAGAAAAGCATTATTGATAAAGAAAGTACTATTTTCCACCAAATACAAAAGCTGGGTCTATGTTCATAAATGGTGTCTGTTATCGACAAATTGACTTGGAACACATGTAAAGAAAATAACTCCATTAACTGGTTAATGTTAACATAAACATATTACAAATATTTAATTTTTATTAACTGGTTAATTAATGGTTTATTAACTGGTTAATGCTAACAAACATATTACAAATGTGTAATATATATAGTTTGTCATTTAAACGATAATAATTTTATCATAATTTAAAAGGCTTTGAATTATAATTGAGTTGTGCAATGAATCAAGGAATCCAGGAACCTGATATGTACAGAAGTGACCTGTTAATGAAAACTGACAAATTTATAATAGGAAATAAAACTATTCATATAAGTGAGAATAAGAAAAGTCTTAATTTTCTATAAATTCTTACATAATTTTGGAGCCCCTCAACTGTCTTGCATATATATAATTGGCAAACCTAGAGGAACTGGGGGACAATGTGGAGGTTCTTCCATTAAAAGACGTCACTTGAAATTTGATAGTAAATGCATTCATAAGGTTATAAGGCACTCATTTAAAGCACGAATACCACAGGGAAAATTAAATGTGAACAACCAGTGGTCAGTCATCCACATCTGGCCTGCTTTCCTTCTTGATAACAACTTAAGATGTATGGCCTTGAAGAAGTGGAAGTTTGGTGAAGGATGGGGAGGAGTTCAGAAAGACAAATCTGGAAACTGGGACACTTGCAAGAGGTGAATGCTTCCAGTTGGGCACTTTAGAGACCCAGAGACATTGAGGGTAGTGGGGAGAAGGAAGGGAGGTGGAGAAGGAGGGATGTTTTTCTGTGAGGGATAGTAAAGAGGAGGGGGTTGCAGAGAAGGAGGCCTGGAAGCACCCATCTTAAATCGTGACTTCGAAGCTTTCCTTCCATTTTTGTCCTGGCCTAGGCTGGCATCCTCTGCAGGCTATAATAATATTATTTGCCTAAACAAAATATTTCCCCTTAAATTGGGTTTATTCAGTCATCTTAAGAAACAGTTAATTCCTATTTCTTACTATCTTATTTATTAACTTATTATTATCTTATTATCTTATTAGTTCTTATTGTAAGAAATAGTTAATTCCTTAAGAGAGAGATTAAATTAGAATTCTTTAAAAAAAATAATCACTCATTATATGCAATCACATTAATAAAATAAGTAATACATAGGTTGGATAGAAATGAACAATCAACTTTAATTGACCTCTTTGCTTCTCCTTTAGGATTATAATGGCTATCGTGACCCACTTAATCCCCCTCCAAATATTCCTTATCACATAGGGAACAGTTATGTCCCTCCTTCTTACTATCCTCCACCGAACAATTATCCCAGTAACTTTGAGTTTCCTGACTCTCATTCAGTGCTACCTCCATATCTCTGGATCCCCACTACTCCATTAGTCCCCAATGCCTACACTATTCCTAGATTTCCACCAGTTACTTGGTACCCCCCACCTCCTCTACCTTCTAGGATTTCCTCCCTTGCCCCTCTCTCAAATAATCCTGTAGCACCTGCAGTACCTTTAGCACATGCTGTCTTAGCTATTGAGGGCTCATCATCTATATCCCAGCCTGTAACAGCTGGGCTTATGACACCTGAGCCTGCAGCAGTTGCACCCCAGCCTGTGGTAACTGGACCTATGTCACCTGAGCCTGTGGCAGCTGAACCTCTTGCACCCGAACTTCCAGCAACTGGACCTCTTGTACTTGAGCCTGCAGCATCTGGGCCTGTTCTACTCGAGCCTGAGGCAATTGGACCTGTTGCACCAGGGCATGTGGCAGATGGGACTGTCGCACCAGGGCATGTGGCAGCTGGACCTGATGCACCGGACTCTGCGACAGTTGGGCTTGTTGTGCCCAAACTGCCTGTGGCAGTTGGGCCTCTTGGACCCAGACCTATAACAACTGGGCCTTTTGAGCATGTGGCAGCTGGGCCTTTTGCACCAGGACGTATGACAACTGGGCCTGTAGTACTTGAGCATGCTGCACCCGGGCCTCTTGCACCCAGGCCTGTGGTAACTGAACATGCTGCACCCGAATCTGTTGCATCTGAGCCTATGGAAGATGAGCGTACTTCACCTGAGTCTGAGGCAGATGAGCCTATGGACGCTGAGCGTTCTTCTAAACCTACTGTAGCCGAGCCTACTGCCCCAGAATTTCAGCCTTTTGCTTTTGAACGGGTAAGTTGCCTGAATCTTGCCACTGGTAAGGCATGGGATTTGTTGATGGGAGACAGAAGAGCAATATCCCCACAGCAAATGATATCAGCTTAAATATTTTGAATGCTTTATAGAGATATAATTGACATACAACAAACAGTACCTCTTGAAAGTATATTTTGATACATTTTAACATACGGTATACATATGGATAATGAACATAACTCCCATAACCAAAAGTTTTCTCCTGTTTCTGTGTAATATGCTTTCTTTCCCTTCCACTCCTGATCTGCTTTCTTTCACTAAAGATTGGTTTGAATTTTCTTGAATTTTATTCAAGTGGCATAATATTCTTTGTACTCATTTTCATCTGGTTTCTTTGACTCTGCATAATTATTTTGAGATTTATCCACATTTTATGTGTATTGGTAGTTCATTCTCTCTCTCTTGCAGAGTAGTTTTCCTTTTATTGTACAGATATGCCATAATTTGTTATCCATTAATCTCTTGATGAACATTTTAGTTGTTTTCAGTATTTTTTTTTTTGTTATGAACATTCATGTAGAAGTCTTTGAGCAGATATAGGCATTAATTAATTTATTTTGGATGTGTTAGTCAAAGTTATCCAGAGAAACAGAATTGAGAAGATGGTCATGTTTCTTTGCATGGTCGAGTGGCTCATATCATCATCTCTTATTGATCTGGGTCATTAGGAGTCCTGCATGGATTGGGTGCTATAGTTTTCTACCGACTTTAAATCTGGAGTATGGTAGTACTGAGATATGCCCTAAGGGATTCCTTGTATTTCAGGCACACACTTCCTTACCTCCATTGTAGCAGTCCAGTTTCCTCTTGGTAATCAGGATCAATCACTGCTCCAGCCAGTATTGTAACTCCCTTCTTTTCCTGTTGATTCAGAGGTATGCGGAGTCCAAAGTGGCTGGGTGGCATCTTCATTTCCGGTTCAGTAGAATCGTTATTGTATCTCCTGGTGGAAACACTCCTCCCTTTGAAACTAAGACCTCTAGATCAACAGAACATAAGTTTGCGGGGACAGAAGGCAAAAAATTTACAAGTGGATCGCTAAGGTAATAGTAAGTTGTGCTACTCCCATTTCCATCCCTGGACCCATGAGTCCCGGCTATGAGTGAGACAGCATCATAGAGTGGACACTGATTTAGAGCATACACAACCTGCTGGAGAACATTGCCCCCACCCTGCAAGGTATTGCCACCTAGTTGGCCATAATTGTGTCTTCCAAAGTCCATTCCACTGTTCTATCATCCCAGTCACTTCAGGATGATGGGGAACGTGGTTAGACCAGTAATTTCCATGAGCATGAGCCATTGCCACATTTTATTTCCTGTGAAGTGGGTTCCTTGATCAGAAGCAATGCTGTGTGGAGTACCATGACAGTGGATAAGATATTCTGTAAGTCCCTGAGTGGTAGACTTGGCAGAAACAGTGCATGCACAGAAGACTAATCTGTTTCATGTCTATTCCAGTAGAACAAAATGCTTGTAAAACTCATGTGTTAGTTCTCAGTAGGTATGCCATAGATTTCATCAAACTTTTACTGTGAATCCGGACAGTTCTACTTTGCTGTTTCCAAATTGGATGCTATCTATTTTTTTATTTATTATCTATAAATTTCATCTGTGAAGCAAGACGGTTTAACTTTTTTGTTTCCAAACTTAATGTAATTTATTTATTGATTCATTCATTTGTTTATTGGATTATTGTACTAGCTAAAACCCAGTAGGATGTTAAATAAAAACGATTAGAGTGGATGTCCTTGCCTTGTTCCTCATCTTGAAGTGTAATGATAGCTGTAGGTTTTATAGATGCCCTTTATCAGTTAAAAAAAATTCCAAATATTCCCAGATTTCTGAGGATTTTCTAAGGAAGAAATCTTGGACTTTTTCAAATGCTTTTTCTTCATATTCACATAATTGTATAATAATTATATTTTTTAGTCTGTTATCTGTTAGTATGGTGAATTACACTGATTAATTTCTAAATGTTTAACCAACCTTCCATTCTTGGGATAGACTAGTTGGTTATGATGTATTGTTTTTTATATATACTATTGAGTGCTATTTGCTAAAATCTTGTTTTAAATATTGCATATATGTCAATGAAGGATATTGGTTTAGAGTTTTCTTACCTTGTCATGTTCCCATTTGGTTATAGTATCAGAATAATTCTGGCCTCATAAAATAAATTTGGAGGTAATCTCCCCTTTTTAAATTTCTGAAACAGTTTATGTAGAATTGCTAATAATTATTCCTTAAATGCTTCAAGTAATTTACCAATGAAGGTAACTAGGCCTGAAATTATTTTTGTGGGGAGTATTTTAACTAAAAATTCATTTAAAAATGTTAATATAGTTATATTCAGGTGTCTCTTTTTTTCTTGGATGATCTGTGAGCATTTGTGTTTTTCAAAGAATTTGTCCTTTGCATCTAAGTTGTAGAATTTATTAGACAAAATTGTTCATTATATTGTCATATTATTCTTTTAATATCTGTAGAATCTGTAGCGATGTCATCACTTGCATTCCAGATATTGGTAATTTGTGTCTTTTCTCTTTCTTTACTGATAATTCAGGCTTGATTTCATCTATTTTATTGATATTTTCAAAGATTCATCTGTGCTGGTTTGAATCTATTTGGCACCTCAGAAAAGCTTATGTTCTTTTAATCCAATCTTGTGGAGGCAGATATTGTGGGTGGGACCTTTTGAATAGGCTGTTTCCATAGAGATGTGACCTTGCCCATTCAAGGTGTGTCTTAATCCCCTTGCTGGAGTCCCCTATAAGAGGCTAAAAGGCAAAGATATTTTGGAGAGGGCTCAGAGAAGCTGAGAGAGACATTTTGAGGAGACAGTTTGGAGAAAGCAATTTTGAAACCAGAACCCAGGAGAAGGACCAGCAGATGTGGCCATGTGCCTTCTCATGTAACAGAGGAAACCCAGATGCCATCAGCCTTTCTTTAGAGAAGGTATCTTTGGTTTTGTTAACCTTTTTTTTCACAACTTTCCATAACTTTATTCTTTGCATAATTACATTTTCATGCTATTAGCATGTTTTATGTTATAAATATTGTTTATATTTATATTGTGAACTCTTCCATGTCAATAAATGCCATTCTACAACCAGTGTTTAGTAGTGGTTAAATGGCATTCCATTGGGTTGAAGTACCATACCATTGTTGCATTTCATGTTGAAGGACAATTAAGTAGTTTTCATTTGTTCTCTCTGAAAATGAAATTTTTATTGCCTTTTTTCAAAGATATTCTTTTAAAATGTTTGCCACCTTCACTGTTTTGTGAAATTTTCCTGTTCCTAAAAAAAAAACAGATTTTTCTCTCTAGAAGTATTTTCATGTGTTAAATGCCAACAGATTCATATTTAATTAAATGCAAACAGATTCATCTTTATGGTCTTCCTTTCAGGGAAAACAAAATACCTTTATCTGAGAAGACTGCATTTTCCACAGGGAAATAAAGCATCATCATCAACTAGGGAAGCTTTAAAAATATAGATTACAGAGTCTCTTCTGAATACTGCCCCTTACTAAATGAGTGACCTTGAACAAATTCTTTAACCTCTGCAGGTCTCAGATTTTTTTTTTTCATCTGAACCATGGGTAAAGTAAGAGTTGTTGTGTGGATTAAATGAGATAATGCTGAACACAAAAAGCTTTGCACAGGCATAGTGCTCACTAAACAATGACTATTAATATCATTCTTATTAACTCAGAATCTCCGGTGGTGACCTAAGGAACTTGTATTTGGAAAAAGCTCCTAAGTAATTCTGATGCAGCCAATCTAGTCCATGACTGAGTTGGGAATCACTGGAGAGGGTAGTCTTGTACAAAGGAGAAAAAAACATAACAAAATGAAAAGATATCTCTGGGACTACTTTTCATTGCCTTGATAAGTCTGGATTGACTCTGTATCTTCCCATATGCCTGCATTTTAACAAGAACCCAGGTGATCTGTATGTTCACTGAAGTGTGAGAAGCACTGCTCTGCTCTGCTTCTCAACTCTTTATAGCAATGGTTTCCTAATTTGAATGTACTTAGGAACCAGAAACATTGATGCCTGGGTCCCACCTCAAGAGATTTTGATTTCATCAGTCTGGGTTGCAGCCTATGCATGAGGATTTTTAAAAACTCCCCAGGTGATTCTTATGTACGAAGTTGCAAGCTACTGCTTGATAGTCTGCAACAGAGTTTTTCAAACTATACACCGCAGACCACCTGCATCAGAATCACCTGGAAAGATACTTGAACTTGCATGATCCACCTGCCAGATACCAGACATTCCTGAGAGCCAATACCCTCATGTTTAGTGTTTACCCATGTGATTCTCATATACCCTGTCATTTGAGAATGAGCAGTCTAGAGTCTAAGAAGGAGAAAACAAGTACTTGCTTAAAATAGGGTACATAATACCCTATATTTTTCCTTACTGTAACTGTAATTGCTGAACCATGTATTTTCTTGATTCAAAAGAACCACAGTACAAAATGTACTTTTAAATTGGACATAAAAGAAAAAATGGGGAGGGGGTGCCACCACATTAAACACACATGATAATTAAGGAATTCCTGATTTTATAAAAAATTAAACTATGACCATAAAGCGCATTTCAAATGTTTTCTTTTTTTTGATATTTCCAGTTTTTATTTTTGCATATATACGTGTTATTTGCCATATTGCAGGATGCATTATTGCCAATGGTTTATATATGCATTTTTCTTTTTTAACCTCCAAAATTTTGTATCTTAATTTTATTGAATGCAATATTATTGAGAAATATTCACACACTATACAATCCATCCAAAGTATACAATATATGGCTCACAGTATCACCATATAGTTGTACATTCATCATGAGAATCAATTTCAGAACATTTTCATTACTCCAAAAAATTTGAAATAAAAATAAAAAGGAACACTCAAAACATCCCTTATACCTTAACCCCCCCATTATTTATTTTTTGTGTTTTTTTTTTATTACTCATCTGCCCATACACTGGATAAAGGCAGTTTCAGTCACAAGATTTTTACAATCACATAATCACATGATAAAAGTTACATAGCTATACAGTCATCTTCAAGAATCAAATCTACTGGATAAAAGTTCAACAGTTTCAGGTATTTCCTACTAGCTTCTCTAATACACTAGAAACTAAAAAGGAATATCCATATAATGCAAAAGAACAACCTGAAAATGACCTCTCAACTCTATTTGAAATCTCTTAGCCACTAAACTTTTATTTTGTTGCATTTCTTCTCCCCCTTTTGGTCAAGAAGGCACTATCAGTACCATGATAGCAGGACCAGGCTCATCCCTGGGAGTCATGTCCCATGTTGCCAGGGAGACTTACACCCCTGGGAGTCATGTCCCACATAGTAGGGAGAGTAGTGAGTTTATTTGCAGAATTGTATGAGAGAGAGAAGCCACACCTAAGCA
The DNA here is from genome assembly GCF_015220235.1 of Choloepus didactylus. NCBI lineage: Eukaryota > Metazoa > Chordata > Mammalia > Pilosa > Megalonychidae > Choloepus > Choloepus didactylus. The sequence goes on from NC_051309.1 coordinate 74,485,409, forward strand.
ACAAAAGAGGTTCTCTGGGGTGGCCCTTAGGCATAATTATAAGTAGGCTTAGCTTCTCCTTTGCAGGAATGTTTCATAAGAGCAAGCTCCAAGATCTGAGGGCTTGGCTTATTAAATTGGGAATTCCTAATGATTGCGAGAATATCGGAAATTCCCCAGGTGTAGAAGTTAATAGTTTCACATTTTGCCTCACTCACTCAAGGGGATTTGCAAATACTTTTTAAATTTCTGCCCAAAATACTATCGGATATATCAAGATATTATATTAAACTGTACAGAATAGCAAGATCTAATTGCCTATTCTAGGTTCCATGTAATCATGTTGTTTAAATAAACTAACCATACAGGTTAAATTAGATATTGCGCTACAGAGTATATAAAATTTGTATCAAATAAACATCTCTTTTATAATAGTTAACACTTGGGAATAGATATGACTGCTGAAAGAGCTTACAATCTAGAAACCTTTAAAGTAAGCCTTATTGAACATTCTGTACTCTTGTATCATCAATTGCCCAATCTCTGCCCATGTTTTATCCACTGATCATCTATGTTCTCGAATTCAATTCTCAGCATTTTCTTACTATAGTTAGTTTATATTATTGCAGCCTTACAATATTTGTCCTTTTGTTTCTGGCTTATTTCACTCAACATAATGTCCTCAAGTTTCATTCACCTACTTACATTCCCCACAACTTCATTCCTTCTTGCAGCCACTCCAGATTCCATGGCATGCATACACCACAGTTCGCCTTCTGTTCACCTGATGACATACCCTTAGGCCACCTCCATCAATTGCAAATTGTGAATAATTCACCATAAACACTAGTATGCAAATGCCTATTCATGTCCCTGCTTTCAGTTCTTCCAAGTATATAGCAAATAACAGGATTACAGGATCATATGGCAACCCTATACTTAACCTCTTGTGGAAACACCACACTGCCCTACAGAGGGGCTGCACCATTCTACTTCCCTACTAACAGTGAATAGGTGTATCGCTCTCTGCACATCTTCTCCAGCATTTGTTTCTTTCAGTTTATTTTTGAACAGTTTTATTCACACACCATGCAATCCATCCTAAGTGAACAATTAATACCTACTGGTATAATCACATACTTATGCATTTACAGCCACAACCTAAATGAGAATATTTCCATTTCTTCTGCAAAGAAAGAAAAGGAAAAAATAGAAAAATAAAGAATAAAAAAATAAAAAGGAACAACAACAACAAGAATCCCATACTCTTCTATTAAATCCCTCTCTTACTGACATTTAGCTTTGGTATATTGCCTTTGTTACAATTAATGGAGGAATATTACAATGTTACTGTTTACTATAGACCCTAGCTTGCATTGGTTGAATTTTTTTCAGGGTACCTTCCTGTTTTCAACACCTTGCAATGGTGATTTTAACTTATTTAACCTCATGTAAAAACTTTCTTATATTTGTACATTTAATCACCATCCTTGTCCACTCTAGGGTTTGCTAAGTTACAGAGTCCCAGTTTTTATCCTCTATCTTTACTTCTACTGTCATACATGTCCTGAGCCTTCCTCTTGCAACCATACTCACCCTCAGCTTTGTTCATTATACTTACAATATTGTGCTACCATCAGATAGTATTGTGCAATCCATTTCTGGATCTTTATAATCAATCCTGTTGAACATTCTGTACTCCTTCAGCATCAAATTCCCAATCTCTACCCTCTTTCTGTCTCCTGATAACCTGTGCTCTTAACTTCAACTCTTGGAATTTGCTCATTATACTTAGGTCATACTAGTAATACCATACAGCATTTGTCCTTTTGTCTCTGGATAGTTCCAGTCACATAATGTACTCAAGGTTCACCCACGTAGTTGCAAGCGTGAAGACTTTATTCCACCTTAGAACTATGTAATATTCCTTTGTATGTATATACCACAGTCTGTTTATCCACTTGTCCATTGACAGACATTTGGGCTGTTTCCATCTCTTAGGAATCACGAATAATGCCTCTATAAACATTGGCATACAAATGTCCATTTTTGTCTCTGCCTTCATTTCCTCTGAGTATAAACCTAGTAATGGGATTGCTGGATAATATGGCAATTCTATACTTAGCTTCCTGAGGAACTGCCAGGTTGCCTTCCAGAGTGGTTGCACCATTCTACATTCCCACCAACAGTGAATAAGTGCCCCTCTTTCTCCACATCCTCTCCAGTACTTATAGTTTCCTGTTTTGTTTTTTTGATAATGCCAATTCCAGTAGATGTGAGATGATATCTCACTGTGGTTTTGTTTTCCCTTCCCTAATTGCTAGTGAAGCTGAGCATCTCTTCATACGTTTTTGGACCATTTGTATCTCCTCTTTGGAAAAGTGTCTGTCCATGTATTTTGCCCGTTTTTTAACTGTGTTGTTTGCCTTTTTGTTGTGTTTTAGAATCTCTTTATATATTCTGGATATTAAACCCTTATCTGATATGCAGTTTCCAAAAATTGTCTCCCATTGCATAAGTTGACTTTTTACTTTCCTAACAAAGTCCTTTGATGGGCAAAAGTTTTCAATTTTGAGGAGATCCCATTTATCTATTCTTCTTTCATTGCTCGAACTTTGGGTGTAAGGTCTAAGAAACCACTTCTTATCACAAGATCTTTAAGATATCTCCCTATATTTTCTTCTAAAAGTTTTATGGTCTTAGCTTTAATCCATTTTGAGTTAATTTTTGAATAAGGTATGTGATAGTGGTCCTCTTTCATTCTTTTGAATATGGATATCCAGTTCTTCAACTTGTTGAAGAGGCTGCTCTGTCCTAGTTGAGGTGACTTGACTGCCTTACCAAGATCAATTGTTGGTAGATGAAAGGGTCTATTTCTGAACACTCGATCTGATTTCAGTGGTCAGTATACCTATCTTTATGCCAGTACCATGCTGTTTTGACCACTGTTGCTTTGTAATATCCTTCAAAGTCAGGTAGTGTGAGACCTCCCACCTCATTTTTCATTCTCAAGATATTTTTAGCTGTTTGAGACACCTTGCCCTTCCAAATAAATTTGATTATTGGTTTTTATATTTCTGCAAAGAAAGTTGTGGGGATTTTAATTAATATTACATTGAATCTATAAATAAATTTGGGTAGCATTGATATCTTAACTATATTTAGTCTTCAAATCCATAAACATGGTATGTTCTTCCATTTATTTAGGTCTTCTTTGATTTCCTTTATGAACGTTTTGTAGTTTTCTTTGTATAGGTCTTTTATGTCCTTGGTTAAACTTAGTTCTAAATATTTGAAAATTTTAGTTGCTATTGTAAATGGAAATTTTTTCTTGATTTCCTCCTCAGATTGCTCCTTACTAGAGTATAGAAACCCTACTGATTTTTGCATGCTGATCTTGTATCCTGCCCTTTGCAGCACTCATTTATTAGTTGTAGTAGTGTTGCTGTAGATTTTTTTGATTGTTCATGCTTTTCTAGCAAGTTGTCCATTTCATCTAAGATTTCTGGTTTGTTAGCATGTAGTTGCTCATAGTACCCTCTCATTATCTCTTTTATATATTAGGAGTCAGTAGTTATGTTCCCCTTCCCACTTCTGATTTTATTTATTTGCATCTTCTCTTTTAATTTTTGTCAGCCTATCAAAGGATCCATTGATTTTATTGATTTTCTCAAAGAAACAACTTCTGGATTTGTTGATTCTCTCTATTGTTTTCATGTTCTCAATTTCATGTTTCTGCTCTAGTCTTTGTTATTTCTGTCCTTCTGTTTGCTTTGGGGTTAGTTTGCTGTTCTTTCTCTAGTTTTTCCTTCTGAGACATTAATTCCTTGATTTTTGCTCTTTCTTCTTTTTTAATATAGGCATTTAGGGCAATAAATTTCCCTCTCAGCACTGCCTATTGTGCATTCCATAAGCTTTGTATGTTGTGTTCTCATTTTCATTTGCCTCAAGATATTTACTGATTTCTCCTGTAATTTATTACTTTTCCCACTGGTTGTTTAAGAGCATGTTATTAGCCCCCATATATTTGTTAATTTTCCAGTCTTTGGCCTGTTATTGATTTCCAACTTCATTCCATTATAGTCTGTGCAGAATTTTGATCTTTTTAAATTTATTGAGACTTGCTTTGTGACCTAACATGTACTCTCTCCTAGAGAAAGATGCATGACCACTTCAGAAAAATGTGTATCCTGCTGTTGTGGGGTGCAAATTTTGTAAATGTCTATTAAGTTCTAGATCATTTATCATATTATTCAAAATCTCTGTTTCCTTAGTTATCCTCTGTCTAGATGTTCTATCTATTGATGAGAGTGATGTATTGAAATCTCCAACTATTATTGTAGAGGTGTCTTCTTCCCTTCAGTGTTGTCAGTGTTTGCCTCATGTATCTTGGAGCAGACTGGCTTGGTACATAAATACTTATGATTGTTATATCTTGTTGATGAATTGTCCCTTTTATTAATACATAAGTTCTTTCTTTTTCTCTTTTAACTGTTTTACATTTGAACTCTATTTTGTCTGATATTAGTATAGCTCTCACTGCTCTTTTCTGGGTGTTCTTTGCATGAAATATCTTTTCCAACCTTTCACTTTCAACCTGTTTTGTCCTTGGATTTCAAGTGAGTCTCTTGTAGGCAGAATATAGATGAGTCCTGTTTTTTTTATCCATTCTGCCAGTCTATGTCATTTTATTGGGGAGTTTAATGCATTAACATCTGGTGTTATTACTGTAAGGGCAGTACTTTCTTCTACCATTTTGTCTTTTGGATTTTATATCATATCTTATTTTTTTTCTCTCTTTTTACATTTACTGATAATCTTCATTTCTACACTGTTTCCCAAACCTCTCCCTCCTGTCTTTTCTTGTCTGCCTGTATCATTCCCTTTAGCATTTCTTGTAGAGCAGGTCTCTTGTACAAAAACTCTACCAGTATCAGTCTGTCTGAAAATATTTCAAACTACCCCTCATTTTTAATGCAATTTTATTGAGATATATTCACACACCATATATTCCATCCAAAGTATGCAATCAGTGGCTCACAGAATCATCATATAGTTCTGCATTCATCACCCCAATAAATTTTAAAACATTTTCATTACTCCAAAATAAAGAAAAAAGAAAAACACTCAAATATCCCATACTTCTTATCCACCCCCCCTCCATTACTTATATAATTTTTGCCTTTATTTTATTACTCATCTGCCCAAACACTGGATAAAGGAAGTGTCAGTCACAAGGTTTTCACCATCACATGGTTACAAAATAAATGCTATATAGTTATACAATTAACATCAGGAATCATTCTATTGGATTACAGCTCAATCGATTCAGGTATTACCTTTTAGCTATTCTAAGACATTAGAAACTAAAATGGAATATGTATATAATTCATAAAAATAGCCTCCAGAATGACCTCTCAATTCTATTTAAAATTTATTTTGTTTCATTTCTTTTCCCCCTTTTGGTCAAGAAGGTATTCTCAATCCCACAATGCCATGACCAGTCTCATCCCTGGGAGTCAGGCCTCACATTGCTGGGGAGACAGCCCTGTCTCCCTCTTTTTAGAAAGACAGTTTTGTCAGATATAGAATACTTGGCTGGCAGTTTTTCTTTTAAGTATCTTAAATACATCATACCCTTGCCTTCTTGCCTCCATGGTTTCTGCTGAGAAATCCACACATAGCTTTATCACACTATCCTTGTATGTGAAGGGTCATTTTTCTCTTTCTACTTTCAGAATTCTCTCTTTATCTTTGTCATTGAACAATCTGATTAGTAGGTGTCTTGGAGTAGTTCTATTCAAATTTATTCTGTTTGTGGTACACTGCACTTCTTGCATCTGTAGTATTATGTTTTCCATAAGACATGGGAAAATTTCAGTGATTATTTCCTCCAGTATCCTTTTTGCTCCTTTTCCCTTCTTTTCTCCTTCTGGGGCACCCATAACATGTATATTTGTGTACTTCATTTTGTCATTCAATTCCCTGAGACCCTGCTCATATTTTTCCATTCTTTTCCCTTTCTGTTCTTTTGTGGGTAGGATTTCAGATATCTTGTCCTCTAGTTCACTTATCCTTTCTTCTGCTTCTTCTAATCTGCTCTTGTATGTCTCCCTTGTGCTTTTCATCTCTTCTATTGTGCCTTTTATTCCCCTAAGTTCTGCCATTTTTTTTTTCAAGCTTTTGAGTTCTTCTGTATGGTCAACCAGTGTCTTCTTTATATCCTTCATCTCTTTTGTCATATTGTCCTTCAACTCATTAATTTGATTTAGAAGATGGGTTTCAACATCTTTAATTAGTTGTTTCAACTCCTGTATCTCAGTTGAGGTGTCAGTTTGTTCCTTTGAATTGGCCATATCTTTGTGCTTCCTAGTATGAGTCATGATTTTGCTGGTGTCTAGGCATCTGATTTCCTTGATTAGTTTATTCTGGAGGTTGTCTTCTCTCTTTTACCTAGGATTTTCTTGTTGGTTGGCTTTTTTCTCTATCTGCTGTTTGGCATTCAGTTCAACTTATTCTAGACTTCTGACCTAGCTTCTGTTTAACTGATAAGAATTTTTCAGTTCTTGTTTTTCTTGTTCTTGCCCTGCATATATGGACTTTTTTTTTTTTGAAGAGGGTCTCCCCAGATAAGATTGACCCCAATCAGATTTTCCCAGACAAGACAGGCCAAGGACTCAGGAAAAGGGTGTAATCAGTATCAAGTTTCCCTGGGGATGAGACCCAGCAGGGTCCAGTCTTTCCTGTGAAGCATCTTGAATCTGTGCTTTTCCTGTCCCACCCAGCAAGTGGCACTTGTCAGCCTGCAGCTCCCTGCTGGCATAAAGATGTGAGGTGTCTTTAATTTTCAGCAGACCCTGTCTCTGTTAGGGGCATTGTTAAGACAGAGGCTATGGCAGAGCAGAAAATGGGCTTAAACTATTTCTGTTTTCCAGCCCATGGAGTCTGAATTCTCTGAATGAGAGCCATCACTTGTGCTCCTTTTTCCTTGGAAAGATATGTTTTTCATTGAATTATATCCTTCACCTGACTAGTTACTTTGTCTTTCAGACATATCTTATCTCTGTCCTTGCTTGGGGCATCACTGACAACTGAAAATGCCTGTTGCTTTCTTCAAAGGGCTGCTGAAGAGTAAAAAAAAAACTTTTTGAGTCAATCCCCAGTCCCGCTGGGTTTATCAATCAAGAGCCAGAGTTTGTACTTGACTCTATGTGTCCCTTTTCTTAGGGCACAACCCTTTTCCAGTATTGTGAGCTCTGCTGACTCCAAAAGCCTCTCTTTCTCCTTTCTTTATTTCTTTCTTTTTTTTTTATCAGCCCTATTTCCTCTCTACTGGTGAGAGACCTCTGGGTTCTTTTCCTGCTTTCTCTGGGTTTATCTGTGCTTGGAGCTTGAATTCAGCCATCCAAATTTGTTAATTAAATCCACAATTGGACCTTGGTTGGGCTACCTTCCCTTGTTCCTAATAGAGACTTATTCTTCTCCCCACAGGGAAGTGACTCCCAAACAGCCTGCCATACTAGTCAGGGAGGGACACCAGCCTCCCCAGCTTGGGAGACTATACTTATGTCCTGCACTGTGATCTTGTCCCTTCCACCCATTCCAGACTTGTGTACAATGTCTGGTTATAGAAATCCCTCAAATAGTTGTTCCAGATAGTTCTTAGCTATTTACTAGCTGCTCTAGGGGATAAACTAAATTCCATACCTCCCTACGCTGCCATCTTGCCCCACTCTCTCCTCTTTGACGTCTTCTGTTTTCTATTTCATTGATTTCTTTGCTGATCATTTGTTCAAATTGTTCAAGTCTTTAATAATGTCCATGTCTTCTATATTTTTATTGATTTTCTACATACATATTCTGTCAATTATTGAGAGGAGTGTTAAAAATTTCTGATTGTATTGAATTTGTCTATTTTATTAGCTTACGCTTGATTTTTTTTAAAGCTCTGTTATTTGGTGAATAAACATTTATGATTGCAAATTATTTGACCCTTAATTATTAAGAAATGATCCTTTTTTACACTTGATAACATGGTAAAATATTTTGTTCTAAAAATTTACATTTTCTGATATTACTATAGCAATTCCAGATTTATTTTGAATCATGTTGGCATGGCATATGTTTTTCCACCCTTTTAAGTTATTTTTGTGTTTCTATTTAATTTGGGCTTCTTGTAGGTGCCATATAAATGGATCTTACTTATTTTTTTAACCAATCTTCCAATCTATGCATTTTAATTGGAGTGTAAACACCCCATTTATATTTAATGTGCTTATTGCTATGGTGGGTTTAAATTTACTATCTTGCTTTTTGTGTGCTATTTGTCCCACTTGCTGTACATTATCTTTTGGACTTTTCTGCCTTTTGGATTAAGAGTTGTAGCTGTATGTATATTTTTGTGTACAACTGTGGAAAAGAGAAATATACCATTTTATCTTCTCTGTTAGCTTATTATCTGTAAGTATTTGCTGTGTTCTTCTAATTGTTTGATAATATAGAAGAGTTTAAAATAATCATCTCAATCATATCACAGTGCACCCTTAAGTGACATAACATATAGTATAAGAATCTGACAATATGCTTTCATTTCTCCCTACCCAACCTTTGTGCTATGGTTGTCATATATTTTATTTTTTTATTGTTTTATTTTTTTACAATCTCAGACATTAAGTTTTTTATTTCTGGAAGTCCCCTTTGGATTGTTTCTTAACTCTTCAATGACTCAACATGTTCAATAATTGCTTTAATGTCTTTGTCTACTAACGTTAATGTCTGTATCATTTCTGGATTGGTTTCAGTTTTATTGATTTTTCTCCTTATTGTGGGTCTTATTTTCTGTCTTTTTGCATGGCTGATTTCTTTTTATTGGATACTGGACATTGTGAATATTCTTTTGTTGAGTACTGCATATTTTTGTCTTCCTATACATATCTTGAGATTTTATTCTGTCATGCTATTGTTCACTATGTTTTTAAGCAAGAATAGAAGAACATTCTATCTAAGGCTAATTTTTCCCCATTACTGAAATAAAATTGCTCTGAGAACTCAGTCTTATGCCCTGTGAATTCTGAGATTTTTCACTCTGACTGATGGAATCATGAACACTTGCTTGCCCTTTGTGAGCTGCAGGAACCAATTATTGTTCTTTCCTTTCAGGTGATTCTTTCCTTAGCTTACATAGTTTCTTTACATGAATGATCAATACTCAGTTGACGACATGAATGTAACCTCTTTAGATCTTAGCTTTCCATTGCCTTAACTCAAGGTCACCAGGCTCTGCCTGTGATCTTCCTCCTGCACCAAAACCTTGAAACTCTCACCAAGCCTGATATTCAGCTCTAAAACTACTATTGCCTCATATATTTTTGTCTGTTTCTTTTTTGGCTGTTTCTAGGTAAGAGGGAAAAATTGGTTCCTGTCAACCTAACTTCACCCAAAGCATAAGTTCTCTAAAAGTTTTTCAAAACAATCATTTTATGAAAAATATTTAAGGAGCACTTAGTTCCTAGTTTTAGGAGATGTGGTTCACTTAATTGGGCAAGTGGTATTCCAGACTACACAGAAGATATGCAGAACCCTGGAAACAAGCTGAAAACAAATGGGAGCTGAAATCCATCAGCAAATAATTTATGAATACATTGTCTTCCACTAATAGGATACTCCTAATAGTTGTTTCCTCAAAGGTACAGCCTTTTCTTCTTTTAAGATACTCACCAAGGGATCAAGTTAAGTGGTTATTTGGAACTGCTTCAGAGAATTATAAAGAACTACTTTTATTCTTTAATTCTCCCTCATTAATACATTCATACAATAGATTTCTTTGTCTCCAAGCTCTTTATGTCTTGTCTATATATTCCTGTAGCTCATGGTGCATGTGGAAATAGAGAAGGAATGGGAAAAAGTGGGGATTAATAAAATAGGGCCCTATAGAAGTGTCCTTGAAAACACTCCTAAATACCTTGGCTTTTATCCTGTAGCAAATGGAATTTAAGGACCTTCATTGAGAGGAGTGTATGACTCATTCTCTGTTTCAGAAAGCTAAATCTATCTGATGACAGTATTGAATATTCTAAACATGAGTTATGAAGAGATCAACAGTGCACAACTTTTAAGAGAAGAAAGATTATTCAGAAAAGTTAGCCCCAATACCATAAAATGAAGTATATTCTATCATGTATGAAATGACCTTTTTTGTTTTTTAGGTGAACATATGAAATTTTCTAAAGGAGAGAATGCCATGCATTTGTTTCTGTAAGTACTACATGATATGTACAGTATCAGGAGATTAAAAATCACAGATTAAATAAACTAAATCTCATCATCTGAAACTACGTTTAAATATATTTTTTACTACATGAAAGTGGAACAGTGTAAAGAAGTACTGATAGTCTGCTTCAGAACTTATGAAATTATGAAGTCATGTATTGTGTAATAAACTCATGCTACTTTAGGACAAGTACAAAGTTTGTCAATAAAGGAAAGAAGTTTCTATGGGGGAAGAGGATTGAACTATGGATGGGAGGAGGTATTATTTATAACAGTTTTCACAGTCCACACTGTATGCTACCTTAAGAGCCACCCTCCCCACTGTTTTGAAAATAAACAAATAAACAAACACTTTAGGCCTGAAGTTTCCCAGTCCCCATCTCCCATCCAAACCCTACCTGTCCACCACTATCCCCTCATACACACTTACCTAGGAAGAAAGATATTGGCCAAAATCCTCAATTGGACTCATTCCATCCTAATCATATGATCACAGGATAAGCAAGAAATGTGTTCACCCCAATCCCAAGTTTCCATTTCTTCATTCCGTCCCAAAGCTGTTCCAATTTTACTGTTACAAGTATTCACTGGATAAAAAAATGTCAAGACTTTATCTGACTGTCAGCTAAATTGGAATTTCTACTGTAGTAGCTAAAGTAGAAGCAAACACGGTCCATTAATATAGTTAATGATGCCTCTTAATACCAAGGAATTAAAAGGCCTCATTTTTTAGTGAGTCCTGTCTATTCCTATATTATTTTGCTTTTTTATTTATTTTACTAGTATACAAGATGAAATTTTCATATTTTCATTTGTATTTAGTTCCTTGTTTTATTAATTACTGAATTCACAATGGGTTAAGGAAAACAACATGCTTTTCAGGAAACGTCTCTTTATTATGGTAGAGAAGGAACTCAACTTCAAATCACTCAATATCAGGAGATAATCTTGATCTGAATCCAATACCCACACACACACACATGCACAAATACAATATAATACGCACATACATGCAAGTAAGTCATAACACTGAATTAACATTGTGTTTTTAAATCAACTGATTGTTAGAAGAATGTATAATATCCACAAGAAGGCGGAAAAAAATGAACATGATTCTCTAAGAGGTTTATTTTAATTATGTCATGTGAGAAGATATATGGATTACAGATGAAGACTCAATATAGTAATTTAAAATAAAATTAAAATCAAAACAAAAATAAATAATTTTCTCTATCTATAAGTAATTTGGCAAGTTTAATATAAAAAACTAATATATTATTGTCTTTTTTTTTTAGGTACTGGTGCAGAAATCAATGAAATCAACAAAAATTTTCTTTCCTTTCTAAAGATTATTTCATTCTGTCATATTAAAAATGTTAGTCTCACCATATTGGTTGGTTTGTAATGTTTTTCATTTGTGTTAATTTATATAGAAATACTGCTTGTGGTGTAGTTTTTTCAATCCAAAATTTTAAAAGGCTGCTTCATAAATTTGTAAATATTTATTATCAGAGATTTAAACATATGATGGCAGTATGGGCCTTTCTTTTGAACATTGTCTAAAAAACACTAACAGTATAGATCTTTTTTCTTTTATTTCCTAATTCTTTCTCCTGAAAGTGTACAGAAGGTAGGGGGAGGGAAGGCAACTGTTAATCTATAGTCCTCTCCCCAACTCTGCCTTGCCTCACACTGCTTCATCTACTTTAAAAATATTATTTAATATCAATTAATCTAGCCCTTGTCAAGGCTCGGCACTGTTCTATGTTCCTTACAAATATCAACTCATTAGACCCTTATAATACCCATAAGAAGTAAGCACTATTATGAGGTCCATTTTAAAGATCAGGAAACTGTGTAACAAAGAAGATAAACAATTTGCCAAAAATTACACAGCTAGAAAGTGTCAGTGCAGTATGAGAAAGCCTACCAGGAATATGTGGGGTTAGAACTTCATTGGAAGTTAAAAGACACAAAAATGAAGGTGAGTATGGTGGCTGTATTAATTTCCTGGGCTTTATAAAAGATTACCACAAAGTTGGCATAAAACAACAGAATTCATTCTCTCACAGTTCTGGAGGCCACAAGTGCAAAATCAATTTTACTGTCCAAAATCAATGTGTTGGCAGGACTGCTCTCCCTCTGGAGGATCACTGGGAGAGTTGCCTCTTCAAATTCTGTCTGTGACTGCTGGTATTCCTTGGCCTGTGGTCACATCACTCCAGTCTTTAAGGCAAGCATCGTCAAATCTCTCTCTGCTCCAAATTCACATCACTTTTTTTCATCTATGTGTGTTCAAATCTCCCTGTGCTTCCTTCTTATAAGATACATGTGATTCCATTTAGGGCTCACCAAAATAATCTAGAACAATCTTCCCATCCCCAAATCCTTACATTAACCACATCGTCAAAGACCCTTGTTTTTCAGGAAAAGTAACATTGGCAGGTTCCAGGGATTAGAGCATAGATATCTTTTGGGGGCCATTTTAAAACTTGCTATAGCAGCAATAGTTAGAATAGTTAGAATAGTTAGAATTCAGATTGGCTGGCAAATAGTAACTTCTCAGTTAAATCACCCTACTTAGCTAGGAGACAATGGATGGGATTTGTTTGGACAATGAATGAATGCTTTGGCAAACCCAGAGTTTCATATCTTCAAATATTTGAATTCTCATAAGTCAGTGCCTAATGAAGTGTGTTAACAACCTGAAAATCAGTGAAAAGAAAAAGTGAAGGGCTGAGATCCTGCAAACACAATTGGCACTGTATAGGTAGGAAGGAAAGGAACTAAATTAAGAGTCAGTTTCAGATTTTTAAAATTCACCTGGATCTGCTTATAAGGAGCTGGGGTGTGAACTGAGGGTCAGCAGGACTCTGGAGTCATATCCCACTGCTGCTTGAAAAGAGGTGGCAGAATGTATACAGCTATTACTAGCACAGTAAGCCAGGTTTCTAAAGGCTTGAAAAAGGTTTTGTAAATGTGATTCTCTTGAGTCCAAAGGGATACAAACTTTGGAAACATCATTAGAAGTTTCACTTCAGGAAATGGTTGAGTGCATTCCTTATCTCTTGAGAGGGATCCCATACTCAGTGTAGATTGAATGTTTAGGAACACAAAGATCAACAAAGTAAATGAAACTAAGACATTTAAAAGGGTGGGATGAAACAATAAAAGGATAAAGGAAACCTCTGGTAAAAGCTAAATAATAGCAACGTCCCAAGTTGCAAAAGTATTCAAAACTTTTGAAATGTCTCAATGCCACTTTCAAAAGAGACGGTATGCATAGGTCAAATGAAATATATGGTGCTGCAAATAATAACCACCTGAGAAATTTCTGATGATGGCATTTAAATTCATGGTTGTAAATAAAGACCACTTGCACAAAGTAGCCAGCGTCTTGTAAAGGCAACATGAATCTTTTGTTTCTTCTTACTGTTTCTCTATTGGTCAACATGTTAATTTCTGATAGCTAAAATAATGGAATAAGGATCAGCTCTATACTCAATTCTAGGAACATAATTTCTCTTGGGAAATGTCTTCTAAGGAATGGGAATTTATGGCCCAGTTACTGAGTACAAGACCCACTCCACCCATCCTGGCTAATGCAATTCTCTGGTACTCAAATAAAAAGTAAGGAAGCGTTTGTTTGTTTGTTTTTTCTTTTTTTAACTTTAAGAGAGCTTTACAAGGAGAAGGTAGTTTAATTCTTGTACTTATAATTATTTTTATTTAACAATTATAAGGAATTCATATTATTAAATTTCAGTGCAATATTTTTATTGCTGACCATGGGACAATCTAACTGGTGGGCTTAGGAAATATTCGATTTGACCTATCTTGAGCTTTCCAGGAGCAAAAACTGAACTGACCAACTTTTGTTTCATGAAGACATGGAAAGCTGTTTCTTCTGATTTGTTTTCTTTCTCAGGGAGTAACACAATACTGGAGTCATCCTTGACCAATCCCTTTCATGCATAAACTATATCCAAGTTGTCAGTATATACTGTCAACTTTACCTTTGTAATACATACAGAATCTGACAAGTTTTCACCATTTCCAGTACTACCATCTGCCCAAAGCCATTATTTCCTGTCTGGATTACTGCAACAGCCTCCTAAGGAATGTCTCTGCTTTTACCCTTTCCCATCCATTATCTCTTTCAACCTAAGTCAGAGAATGTAACTCCTGTAAGGTGGCACATGACTTCCAGTATCAGAATAAATGTCTAATATTTACCCTCTCATAATGCAGTCTCCTATTAACTTTATTTGTCTTAGGTTTCCTCTCAAGTATTAAGATAAGCTGGTTGTAACACAGAACTCAAAGATCTCAGTGGCTTAACATAATAAATGACTGTTTCTCAATCACACCATAGCCCAGTACAGGTGGTATGGCTCTGCTAGGGGCCCTCCTTCAAATAGTGAAACAAAAATCTGAGTTCCTTTCACTGAGTGTCTTTGCCATCTCAGAACACTTTGCTTCCATCCAGGTTATGGGGGAGAGAAAGTTAAAACTTTCATGGAAAGTTCTATGGCCAGGACCGAAAGAGGATTAGGTCACTTTTACCTACATTCTGTTATTCAACAGCCAGTCACATGATTCCAATATAATAATGAATAACTAAGAAAAAATGTACAAATGAATATAAGCCAATCTCTCCATCCTTCACTTTGCTAGTCAAAATACATCAAATTTACTCTTCCTCCCAAACATAGAACACTGCCGCTTCTTTCATAAATAAGACAACATCCAGTATCATCAGGTGGGGTGCAGTATTCTCCATCACATCAGAATGAGATTCCTTCACCAAAACATGGAGCTAAAAGGACAAGATACTTGCCCCACAAATATATCCAATGTACAATGATAAACCAGAACAGGAAAACGAAAATAAACACTCCCATTTAAAAACACAGTCATCACTGTCCATGGCAATTTTAAAATCTCACTGAGCAGATATTCTAAAGACTTGGGGCATGGAAAGTTCCCCGATTTTTCTTTGTGGAAATAAACACTATATCCAGCATTCTCTTTGGTATCAAAAGTAAAATTTACACCCTTTGTGGCCACAAATCTTTCAAACCCTACCTTCTGCTATGGAAGGTTAGAGGCTCAAGGGCTAGATTTTTTGAGTCTCAAAGTTTTTCTAGTCTTGGTTCAAGGTTTCTTTGAAAATCTAGTTCCATAAACATTTTGTAGGATCTGCTTCCAATCAGTTCCATGTGCCAGTAACCATTCTGAATTTTCTTTCATAAAAACAAGTCTGTCACAACCCCTGTATTTCTCTCCCTTCCTGATGACTTCAATGAAGGTTTAGGGAAAAATATGTGGGACTAAGGCACTATTAATCTGCTTGTTTCCCTCAGTCACTTTACTCAACTGAAAAAGTCAGCTTATCCAACCCTACAAACTTCCAGCACTGTGCACATTCTCTATTCACTTTAAAGTCTGCTTCTAAAACAGCCAGCTATTTCCTAAATTCATTTTTTTGTAATATCTTTCCATATGCAGCCAGTAACAACTAATACATGTTAGTAAAGTTATTTTTTCCTATCTCTTTCCTTAGAGCTGTTGGTTTCCCTGATAATAGACATATGGTTTGCTATCTATGTTAGTTACTTAAAAAGACTCCTAGCAAATGTTTTACCACCACATCACATCCATTAATGCTTTTCCAGCCTCTTATATCAGTTCCCCTCTCCTCATTTCCCACACATTAAAGCCAATGCCCTGTATTTTAAGTTTTACTATGATAGTACCAGGTAATTAAGATAAACTAGTAATAGATAATCCCCACGAACCTTAGTGAAATAATAAAATTAAAATTTACTCCTCTTTGGGGTCACAATGATTTGATGACAATCATGGGCAGCTTCCTTTGAAGGGTGGATCAGGGATGAGGTCTCCTTTTATCACATGATTTCACCGGCTCAGAGCCATTTGCATCCATTTTTGAGGGTAGAGGAGAAAGCTGATGGAAGATTGCCCATCATATGTTATGGCCAGGTCTGGAAGTGGTCACTTCTAATTATATTCCTTTGGCTCTAGCCAAAGTGACAGAACCTGTCCTGTGACAGGATCACAATCTAATTGTGAGGAAGACTAGGAAATGTAGACTGCCCAGGACTAAAATAGTGTCTGACATACAGTACCACCTAAAAATAATTTATGGATGAATATGTAAAAAAGTAGCAGTAGTTACTGAGGAAGCAGCCACACCAAGGCTGGGACAGGGCAGCCTTTCAGTCGTCCTCTCCTCAGGAGGTCAGCTGTGTTCTTTATTGGCCACAGGCTTCATGCGTAAGACCAATGAGTCAAAAAAACAAAAACAAAAACCCACAAAATACTAAGAAAGGTAGGAGAGGTAGGAGTAGCACACCTCTTCAAATTCCAGAGTTTCTCCTCCCAGGAGGGAATCTTAAGTAAGCAGGAATATACTCTGCCCCAAGAAGAGACCCACAGTTTTCTGCATCTGGATGAAAAAGGTCAAAACAGCTGACAAGAAGATCTCTCAACCCAGGGTCTATTGTCTATAAAAGAAAAAAAAAAAAAAAAAGTTCTTGCTAGACTTTAAATCCCTGTGGAAATGTTTTGTCCATTTCTCAAATGATACAAAACCCATAAAGTAACCAAGAGAAACAATAGGGCTTCCCTAAATAGCATCACTAGTTACTTTTTTTTCTTTCTGACTTTAAAAAACTCCTAATAAAAAATTCCCTAGGTACTCTTAAGACAATTTCTGAAGTAACAACATCTGATGTTAATAGTTACTTCCCTAGGGCCAAATAAGGTAGGAACCCTTAAGTAATTACGACTGACAGACTTTTTTCATATTTGGACATTTTAAAACATATACACCCTACAAAGAGAGGGGAAGAGAGAAGAGAGCTACACAACACTTCACTTTAACTCTCTTCTGTATGCTATGGTTAATTGCAACTCAAGTTCCTCTTCCTTCATCTGGGTAAACAAGAAAGCAGTCCTTTGCTTCCCCATACATTGCTGAGAAATACTCCCACTAGGAAATAAAATATAAAGGTATGAAATGACTGTGAGAGGTTAAAATTTACTGAGCTCTAAAAGAGCTAAAGAAAAGTTAAAGGAAAAAGAAAATCTGGAAGTTGATGGGATTGGAAATTATACTTTGTGAAAAGTGGATGAATGAAGTTGAAGACTTAACCTGAAAAAGAAACATATCTCCAGGGAACATGATAGATGGCTTCAAATATCTGAAGGATTTCTGCATTTCATGGGAAGATGCATTATATTTGTTATGTAATAGATCAACCAGGACTTAGCTCAAAATGAAGAAAGAGTTTAACATTTAAGACAGTCTTAAAGTGAAATGGCTCGCCTTATAGGAAATAAGTTCTTCCTTCCTTGCATTTTTCAAGCACAAGCAAAAGAGAAGACTCCAGCCGTGATTGAACAGTTGGATTAAATTAGTTGTAACTAGATGAGTTATTAAAACATGTATTTACCAGAAAACAACAGACATCAACCTTTCACTACTCTTACTATTTTATACATTGTGATTCCAATCAAGATTTCATTTAAAAAGTAGCCACATACAGGTCAATTTTGAAAACCACCTATTTAGTCATATATAAGACAACCTAAAAACTTTCAGATATTATTGGCCATATCTCTAAGGTAATCGCCATGTCATGACAGAACACAGTCACTGTTTTAATGGTCTGTAATGTTTCTCTTCCCTTTGAGTATTTCCTGAGAGGAACTACAATATCCTAAATTTCCTACCATATCACCCAGATTGTCAATATCTTTATTCATATCCATATTACTCTTAATAAGCATAGGATGAAATTTTGGAAATGAACTTAATTGTATTTAGTGGCTGTGCCTGTTTGAATGTATTATGTCCCCCAGAAAAGGCCATATTCTTTGATGCAATCTTGTGGGGCAGACATATTAGTGGGGATTAAGTTGGAATGTTTGGATTAGGTTGTTTGCATGGAAATGTGCCCCACCCAACTGTAGGTGATAACTCTGATGAGATATTTCCATGGAGGCATGGCCCCACCCATTCAGGGTGCGCCTTGATCAGTGGAGCCATATAAATGAGCTGACAAACAGAAGGAACTCAGTGCTGCTGTGAGTGACATTTTGAAGAGGAGCTACAGCCAAGAGGGATACTTTGAAGAAAGCACAAGAGCTGCAGATGAGAGACAGCTTGAAGACAGCCATTGAAAGCAGAGTCTTGCTCCAGAGAAGCTAAGAGAGAACAAATATCCCAAGTGCAACTAAGAGTGACATTTTTGAGGAACTGCAGCCTAGAGAGGAATGTCCTGGGAGAAAGCCATTTTGAAACTAGAACTTTGGAGCAGATGCCAGCCACGTGCCTTTCCAGCTAACAGAGGTTTTCCGGACACCATTGGCCATCCTCCAGTGTAGGTACCCAATTGCTGATGTGTTACCTTGGACACTTTATGGCCTTAAGACTGTAACTGTGTAACCAAGTAAACCCCCTTTTATAAAAGCCAATCCATCTCTGGTGTTTTGCATTCCATCAACATTAGCAAACTAGAACAGTGGCTTTAACATATTTTTTGCTTTTTAGAAGAAAAATGGTAGTAGTTTGTGAAAAACATCCCAGTGTAAGAACCATAGTCAAGATGCAACTTGTAAAACCTGACCTGTTGATTATTAGCCATGGTTACAATCATACGAGTTGAGAGGATCCATTCTGAGTTCCAATTTCTCACGCTCACCTTCTAGGATATACAAAATGCCATCATTAGAAATTCACTCAAGTTTAGACATTTCTCCAGTGGTTTCCTGTTAAAGGACAGTTAGCCCTTAGAGATGACCCTTTATCCCATTGTTAGCCATCAGCACATTCAGGTTAACATCAGCTCAACAAACATGGAGCACCTGCTTGAGCCCAGGCACATGCTAGGCCATAGAGAAACAAAGGTGAATCCACCATGGTAACTGCCCTCAGAGAAATCCTGTATGATATGTTAAAGTATTTCTCTGATTGCTTCAAATTCAGAAGCAGCTCCTGTCCTTATAGGTTAATTATTTGGGCTCTAGAGACAGAAAGATTGTATCTTACATCTGTGCTCTGGCTCTAATAGCATGTTAGCTTCATTAGATATGTAACAAACTCTCTCAAGATTGGTTGTCTCCTCTGCAAAATGGGTGCAGTAATCTCGAACTACTCAAAAACTATTGAGCATATTGAAAGACACAACATACATATACCAGTTGATATACTTATGCTATTGATATTGCTGCCAGTTGCCCTGCCTCTGAATCATTTAGTAAAAGAACCTGTCACACAGCAGTTACTTTTAAAACGTTTGTTAAAGGAACAAAATACTTAATACAAATTGGTAACTTGCATTCATCAACACACATGCATTCTAATGCTCAAGTATCAGCTAAGTACTCTCCCTAGTAACAAAAACAGGTATAAATATTTTGATAGCTTTTGAATATTAGCAGATCTTATTATAGCATGAAGACAAAAGAAATGAAAATATTATCAAATTAATTTCTATAAACCATTTATCCATTTTTGCACACAAAGTGAAATATTCCCAGCTGTAGAGGAAACCATTTGCCTCACAAATAAAACTAAGTTTTTTGAAGATTAAAAAAAACTCTGGCCAAAGTTGAGAAAATTGCAAAAGATTATCAGAATTTTAAAGGACACCTGCAGAAAGATTATCTGAAATTGAGTGGCCTGGGAATTCAGATTCCATATTGCACTAAAGAGAGGTTGTGTATAACCCCTTAATCAGTAAGCACTTAGAATTTTTTGATTGAATCATTGTTATGGTAATTGGTATTTAGGCAGTGTATATTTCAAATAGAAAGAGAAGACACAAGCTGTGACTATTGGGAAGTCTTAGTGACAGTAGGAATTAAAAGAAATACTAAGACACAGAAGAGGAAAAGAAGGGTTTGATGTCTGATTAGATAAGAGACCAAGGGTGAAAAGGAAGAAAAGAGGAATCTAGAGTTTTTGAATTGTTCTATCAAATAAGAGTGGGAAGAGAAAGAAGACAATTTTGTTAAGTTGACTTTGAAGTGACAGAAATGTCAATAGACTATCCATTTATAAATGATCTGAACCTAATGTGGGAATTAACAACTGGAGATGAGTATTTGATAGATAATCACTTGATGCATATCAGGCCCCTTTTTCTGTGTCAGGTACTGTTCTGAGTATATAAGGATTTGGAGACGACACCTGGAATCATGAAAAAAAAATCTAGAAGATCTAAAGACAACAACAAAAATTTCTTCTCCAAGTGTCATTTTAGGCAATAATAAGGCAACAGAAGATTTTACTCTTTCAATTATTCATCAAATGGGGATTGAACACCCACTCCCCATCAAGCATATTATCTATAGAGACTAAAAGGACATTGTCCCTGGGAGTCTATTCTCTAGTTTGAGGGAAAGATAAATAGGAAATTGTAACATAATTTGATAAGCAAAAGAGTGTTATTAGTAATATAGCACTGGGAGAAGTGTTAAGAATAGACTGAAGAGAGAGAATAAATTGGTAATAAAGAGGACAAGAGGCTGTCAGAGATATTTAGACAAGAAATGATAAGGCCTGAATGAAAACTTTGGTAGTAGGGATGGAAAATAGCAGTCATTCATCCTGGTCTGGAGTGGGATTATGTATTGTGGTCGTTTGGAGGTTTTATGGACCCCAGGAAAGACACATCCTTAAATTTAATCCATTCTTCTGGATGTAGCCCTATTGTAGGTAGGACCTTTTGGTGAGGTCATTTCAGTTGAGGAGTGCCCCAGGGTGGGTCTTAATCCTCTCACTGGAGTCTTTTATGTTAGGATAAAAGCCACAGAGAAGCTAAGAGATGATAATCCAGAGAAGCACCTAGAGAAGCTGAGAGGAAGCCACTGAAGCCAGACACTGAAGCAATGAAACCTGGGAGAGCAGGACCAGCAGACACCACCAGGTGCCTAGCTACCTGACAAAGGAGCCCAAGCTCGACGTACCGGCCTTCAAAGTGCAGGTATTGTCCTGTTGATTGCTTGACTTGGACATTTTTCATGGCCTCAGAACTGTAACCTTGTAAACTGATAAATCCCCATTGTGGAAGCCAACCTATTTCTGGTATGTTGCATTCTGGCAGCTTTAGCAAACCAAAACGCATAGCTACTTTAGGATGATTTTAATATTGCTCTTGAATTTTACAAAACAAGAATTATTTTTAGCCAAGGATCTTTTTGTGACAATGCAGTATGATTTCTGAGTTTAAATTAAAAAGAAAAAAGCAGTAAATAAGTTATTCATGACTCCATGAGCAGTTCAAATGTCCAATCCATAATTTCTCAACTATCTTTAACCCCTCACATACAATCCATCAGCAAATGCAGTTGGATTTACCTCAGAAATGTAAATCTGATCACTTTGAACTTTCTCCACTGCTTCTAGCCTAGTTTAAGCTGCTGACATCCCTCATAGATACAAAGGAATAGCCTATTAGCTAGTCTTTCTGCTCCCAATTTGCTCCACCAAAATTCTCCCCACACAGACATTATCCACTGAGCAGCCACAATAACTTGTTAAGTGGAACATTATTCAAATCAAATCACTCATTTGCATAAAAGCTTCTTATGCCTTCCCATTACTTTAGAATGTATTCTAAACCCCTCACCATGGACACAAGTCCTTCCTTCTGACCTAATTTGCTACCACAGTCCCCATCTGGCTCCATGTTCTTGCTAAAATGGCTTTCAATTTTTCTTCAAATATGTTATGCTTGAGCCTATTCAAAATATCTTTATCCTTGTCAGTTTCTCTTCTGCCTTTGCCCTGATCTATGAACATGTAAATGACTTGCTGTTTCTCTGCCTTTGGGTCTCACTTTTTTTTTTTTTTTTTTAATCATCATTTTATTGAGATATATTCACATACCACGCAGTCATACAAAACAAATCGTACTTTCGATTGTTTACAGTACCATTACATAGTTGTACATTCATCACCTAAATAAATCCCTGACACCTTCATTAGCACACACACAAAAATAACAAGAATAATAATTAGAGTGAAAAAGAGCAATTGAAGTAAAAAAGAACACTGGGTACCTTTGTCTGTTTGTTTCCTTCCCCTACTTTTCTACACATCCATCCATAAACTAGACAAAGTGGAGTTTGGTCCTTATGGCTTTCCCAATCCCATTGTCACCCCTCATAAGCTACATTTTTATACAACTGTCCTCGAGATTCATGGGTTCTGGGTTGTAGTTTGATAGTTTCAGGTACCCACCACCAGCTACCCCAATTCTTTAGAACCTAAAAAGGGTTGTCTAAAGTGTGCGTAAGAGTGCCCACCAGAATGATCTCTCGGCTCGTTTTGGAATCTCTCTGCCACTGAAGCTTATTTCATTTCCTTTCACATCCCCCTTTTGGTCAAGAAGATGTTCTCCGTCCCAAGATGCCGGGTCTACATTCCTCCCCGGGAGTCATATTCCACGTTGCCAGGGAGATTCACTCCCCTGGGTGTCTGATCCCACGTAGGGGGGAGGGCAGTGATTTCACCTTTCAAGTTGGCTTAGCCAGAGAGAGAGGGCCACATCTAAGCAACAAAGAGGCATTCGGGAGGAGGCTCTTAGGCACAACCATAGGGAGGCCTAGCCTCTCCTTTGCAGCAACCGTCTTCCCAAGGGTAAAACTTATGGTAGAGGGCTCAACCCATCAAACCACCAGTCCCCTATGTCTGTGGTCATGTTAGCAACCATGGAGGTGGGGTAGGCGAATACCCCTGCATTCTCCACAGGCTCCTCAAGGGGGCACTACATCTTTTTTTTTTTCCTTGTTTTTCTTTTTTTTTTTTTTTTTAACTTTCCCTTCTTTTTTAAATCAACTGTATGAAAAAAAAGTTAAAAAGAAAACAAACATACAATAAAAGAACATTTCAAAGAGACCATAACAAGGGAGTAAGAAAAAGACAACTAACCTAAGATAACTGCTTAACTTCCAACATGTTCCTACTTTACCCCAGGAAAGTTACATAATATAGCAACATTTCTGTGAACTTGTTCCTACTATATCCATCAGAAATTAACAGACCATAGTCATTTCTGGGCATCCCCAGAACGTTAAATAGCTTATCTGTTCTTCTTGGATTATTGTTCCCCCTTCCTTATTTGCTCTCTACTGCTAGTTCCCCTACATTCTACATTATAAACCATTTGTTTTACATTTTTCCAAGTTCACATTAGTGGTAGCATATAATATTTCTCTTTTTGTGCCTGGCTTATTTCGCTCAGCATTATGTCTTCAAGGTTCATCCATGTTGTCATATGTTTCACCAGATCGTTCCTTCTTACTGCCGCGTAGTAGTCCATCGTGTGTATATACCACATTTTATTTATCCACTCATCTTTTGAAGGACATTTGGGTTGTTTCCATCTCTTGGCAATTGTGAATAATGCTGCTATGAACATTGGCGTGCAGATATCTGTTCGTGTCACTGCTTTCCGATCTTCCGGGTATATACCGAGAAGTGCAATCGCTGGATCGAATGGTAGCTCTATATCTAGTTTTCTAAGGAACTGCCAGACTGACTTCCAGAGTGGCTGAACCATTATACAGTCCCACCAACAATGAATAAGAGTTCCAATTTCTCCACATCCCCTCCAGCATTTGTAGTTTCCTGTTTGTTTAATGGCAGCCAATCTAACCGGTGTTAGATGGTATCTCATTGTGGTCTTAATTTGCATCTCTCTAATAGCTAGTGAAGCTGAACATTTTTTCATGTGTTTCTTGGCCATTTGTATTTCCTCTTCAGAGAACTGTCTTTTCATATCTTTTGCCCATTTTATAATTGGGCTGTCTGTACTATTGTCATTGAGTTGTAGGATTTCTTTGTATATGCAAGATATCAGTCTTTTGTCAGATACATGGTTTCCAAAAATTTTTTCCCATTGAGTTGGCTGCCTCTTTACCTTTTTGAGAAATTCCTTTGAGGTGCAGAAACTTCTAAGCTTGAGGAGTTCCCATTTATCTATTTTCTCTTTTGTTGCTTGTGCTTTGGGTGTAAAGTCTAGGAAGTGACCGCCTAATACAAGGTCTTGAAGATGTTTTCCTACATTATCTTCTAGGAGTTTTATGGTACTTTCTTTTATATTGAGATCTTTGGTCCATTTTGAGTTAATTTTTGTGTAGGGGGTGAGGTAGGGGTCCTCTTTCATTCTTTTGGATATGGATATCCAACTCTCCCACCCCATTTGTTGAAAAGACCATTATGGCTCAGTTCAGTGACTTTGGGGGCCTTATCAAAGATTAGTCGGCCATAGATCTGAGGGTCTATCTCTGAGTTCTCAATTCGATTCCATTGATCTATATGTCTATCTTTGTGCCAGTACCATGCTGTTTTGGCAACTGTGGCTTTATAATAAGCTTCAAAGTCAGGGAGTGTAAGTCCTCCCACTTTGTTTTTCTTTTTTAGAGTGTCTTTAGCAATTCGAGGCATCTTCCCTTTCCACATAAATTTGATAACTAGCTTTTCCAAGTCTGCAAAGTAGGTTGTTGGAATTTTGATTGGGATTGCATTGAATCTGTAGATGAGTTTGGGTAGAATTGACATCTTAATGACATTTAGCCTTCCTATCCATGAACATGGAATATTTTTCCATCTTTTAAGGTCCCCTTCTATTTCTTTTAGTAGAGTTATGTAGTTTTCTTTGTATAGGTCTTTTACATCTTTGGTTAAGTTTATTCCTAGGTACTTGATTTTTTTAGTTGCTATTGAAAATGGTATCTTTTTCTTGAGTGTCTCTTCAGTTTGTTCGTTTCTAGCATATAGAAACATTACTGACTTATGTGCATTAATCTTGTATCCCGCTACTTTGCTAAATTTGTTTATTAGCTCTAGTAGGTGTATCGTTGATTTCCCAGGGTTTTCTAGATATAAGATCATATCATCTGCAAACAATGACAGTTTTACTTCTTCTTTTCCAATTTGGATGCCTTTTATTTCTTTGTCTTGCCGGATTGCCCTGGCTAGCACTTCCAGCACAATGTTGAATAACAGTGGCGACAGCGTGCATCCTTGTCTTGTTCCTGATCTTAGAGGGAAGGCTTTCAGTCTCTCACCATTGAGTACTATGCTGGCTGTGGGTTTTTCATATATGCTCTTTATCATGTTGAGGAAGTTTCCTTCAATTCCTACCTTTTGAAGTGTTTTTATCAAAAACGGATGTTGGATTTTGTCAAATGCTTTTTCAGCATCTATTGAGATGATCAATTGATTTTTCCCTTTCGAGTTTTTAATGTGTTGTAATACATTGATTGTTTTTCTTATGTTGAACCATCCTTGCATGCCTGGAATGAACCCCACTTGGTCATGGTGTATGATTTTTTTAATGTGTCTTTGGATTCGATTTGCAAGTATTTTGTTGAGGATTTTTGCATCTATATTCATTAGGGAGATTGGCCGGTAGTTTTCCTTTTTTGTAGCATCTTTGCCTGGTTTTGGTATTAGATTGATGTTAGCTTCATAAAATGAGTTAGGTAGTGTTCCATTTTTTTCAATGTTTTGAAAGAGTTTGAGTAAGATTGGTGTCAGTTCTTTCTGGAAAGTTTGGTAGAATTTCCCTGTGAAGCCATCTGGCCCTGGGCATTTATTTGTGGGAGGATTTTTGATGACTGATTGGATCTCTTTGCTTGTGATGGGTTGGTTGAGGTCTTCTATTTCTTCTCTGGTCAGTCTAGGTTGTTCATATGTTTCCAGGAAATTGTCCATTTCTTCTACATTATCCAGTTTGTTGCCATACAGTTGTTCATAATATCCTCTTATAAGTTTTTTAATTTCTTCAGGATCTGCAGTTATGTCACCTTTTTCATTCATTATTTTGTTTATATGGGTCTTCTCTCTTTTTGATTTTGTCAGTCTAGCTAGGGGCTTGTCAATCTTGTTGATCTTCTCAAAGAACCAACTTTTGGTGATATTTATCCTCTCTATTGTTTTTTTGTTCTCTATGTCATTTATTTCTGCTTTAATCCTTGTTATTTCTTTTCTTGTACTTGGTTTAGGATTGGTTTGCTGTTAATTTTCTAGCTTCTTCAGTTGATCCATTAGTTCTTTGATTTTGGCTCTTTCTTCCTTTTTAATATATGCGTTTACTGCTATAAATTTCCCCCTTAGCACTGCTTTTGCTGCATCCCATAGGTTTTGGTATGTTGTGTTCTCATTTTCATTCGTCTCTATATATTTAGCAATTTCTCTTGCTATTTCTTCTTTAACCCCCTGATTGTTTAGGAGTGTGTTGTTTAACCTCCAGGTATTTGTGAATTTTCTAAGTCTCTGATGGTTATTGACTTCTAATTGTATTCCATTGTGGTCAGAGAATGTGCTTTGAATAATTTCAGTCTTTTTAAATTTATTGAGGCTTGTTTTATGTCCCAGCATATGATCTATTCTGGAGAATGTTCCATGAGCACTAGAAAAGTATGTGTATCCTGGTGATTTGGGATGTAATGTCCTGTATATGTCTGTTAAATCTAATTCATTTATCAGATTGTTTAGGTTTTCAATTTCCTTATTGGTCTTCTGTCTGGTTGATCTATCTATAGGAGAGAGTGATGTGTTGAAGTCTCCCACAATTATTGTGGAAACATCAATTGCTTCCTTTAGTTTTGCCAGTGTTTCTCTCATGTATTTTGTGGCACCTTGGTTGGGTGCATAGACATTTATGATTGTTATTTCTTCTTGCTGAATTGCCCCTTTTATTAGTATGTAGTGGCCTTCTTTGTGTCTCAAAACATCCCTGCATTTGAAGTCTATTTTATCTGAGATTAATATTGCTACACCTGCTTTCTTTTGGCTGTAGCTTGCATGAAATATTTTTTTCCATCCTTTCACTTTCAGTTTCTTTGTGTCCCTGTGTCTAAGATGAGTCTCTTGTATGCAACATATTGATGGTTCATTTTTTTTGATCCATTCTGCGAATCTGTATCTTTTAATTGGGGAGTTTAATCCATTTACATTCAACGTTAAAACCGTGAAGGCATTTCTTGAATCAGCCATCTTATCCTTTGGTTTATGATTGCCATATTTTTCCCTCTCTCTATTAATATCCTTTATTGTACCCATACCGAATCTCTTTAGTACTGAACCTTTCTCCAAGTCTCTCTGTCCTGTCTTTGTTTCTCTGTGTGTAGGGCTCCCTTTAGTATCTCCAGTAGGGCAGGTCTCTTGTTAGCAAATTCTCTCAGCATTTGTTTGTCTGTGAAAAATTTAAGCTCTCCCTCAAATTTGAAGGAGAGCTTTGCTGGATAAAGTATTCTTGGCTGGAAATTTTTCTCTCTCAGAATTTTAAATATATCGTGCCACTGCCTTCTTGCCTCCATGGTGGCTGCTGAGTAGTCACTACTTAGTCTTATGCTGTTTCCTTTGTATGTGGTGAATTGCTTTTCTCTTGCTGCTTTCAGAACTTGCTCCTTCTCTTCTGTGTTTGATAGTGTGATCAGTGTATGTCTCGGAGTGGGTTTATTTGGATTTATTCTATTTGGAGTTAGCTGAGCATTTATGATTTGTGTATTTATGTTGTTTAGAAGATTTGGGAAGTTTTCCCCAACAATTTCTTTGAATACTCTTCCTAGACCTTTACCCTTTTCTTCCCCTTCTGGGACACCAATGAGTCTTATATTTGGACGTTTCATATTATCTATCATATCCCTGAGGTCCATTGCGATTTTTTCAATTTTTTTCCCCATTCTTTCTTTTATGCTTTCATTTTCCATTCTGTCATCTTCAAGGTCACTGATTCGTTGTTCAACTTCCTCTAGTCTTGTACTATGAGTGTCCAGAATCTTTTTAATTTGGTCAACAGTTTCTTTAATTTCCATAAGATCATCCATTTTTTTATTTAGTCTTGCAATGTCTTCTTTATGCTCTTCTAGAATCTTCTTGATTTCCTTCATATCCCGTACTATGGTCTCATTGTTCATCTTTAGTTCTTTGAGTAGCTGCTCTAGGTGCTGTGTCTCTTCTGGTCTTTTGATTTGGGTGCTTGGGCTTGGGTTATCCATATCGTCTGGTTTTTTCATATGCTTTATAATTTTCTGTTGTTTTTGGCCTCGTGGCATTTGCTGAACTTGATAGGGTTCTTTTAGGGTTTGTAGACCTATTGAAGTCCTTATCTCTAATTTATCAGATCTACAGCTTCGTGTAGTACACTTTCTCTAACTAACCAGCAGGTGGCATCCACGAGCCACCTGTTCTCCACAAGCCAGTTCTCCCCTGCTTAGCCTTTTTGGTGAGTGGGGAAGTGAGTCTTGTGGGGCCCAATTGGTGTACCAAGCTTGCGTGTGTAGTTGGTGTTGCCTGCCCTGTATGTGGGGCGTGTTTCTGGGCAGTCGGGGAGGGGGGGTGGCCCTAACAATCAAATCTCCCTGATGATCCTAGAGTTTTAAAGCTGCTGCAATAGTCTAATCCTTCAGTTCAGACCTGCCACAGTTTGTCTCTGCCACTGACCCACAAGTCCTTGGTATTGGCGTATGGCTCCAGAGACTTGCAAGTGGGCCCCTCTTCCAGGCTGTGCACCCTGGGTCCTCTGTTGAGGGATGACTGTGCTATGTCACAGGTGAGTGCCGTCCCCCCAGGGCAGTTCTGGGCTGCTGGGCTGTGTAGGGAGGCTCCCAGTCTGCTCAAATGATGGCTGAATGGGGCTTTGTTAATTCACACTGCTCCACCTTCCCAACTCTGGGACACTCAGCTGAGGTTGCAGGGAAGGCTAATGTCCACGCCCAGTTTTGTGGTGTGTGCCTGTTATTTGAAGCACTTCCATCACACTGGGTTGTCTGGGGCAGCTCTGGGCTATGGGGCTGGCGATGGGCAGGAGTGTTTCCTGTCCACCAGGATGGTGGCTGTGAGCGGACACCCCCCTTTTCTTGGGAAGTTGTGGTGTTTAGTGAATTTTCTCAGCCACTGGATTATTGCCTTTTGTCTCAGAGCTCTCTTAGTTCTGCTCTTGACTTGAGGTGCCCAAGTTGCAATTCTTTGAAGCTTTCTGTATTGGGCTTCTTAGAGTAATTGTTTTAGAAAAAGAAAAAAGGATTAAAAAAAAAAAAAAAAAAAAAAAAAAAAGGGCCCTCCTCAGAGATCTGATGGGTTATTGAAATGCTAATAGACAAAGCAATCAGGGCCATTAAGGAAAGGTCCACAGGGCAGAGAGATCAGCTTTTCTTCGGGATTTGCATATGCGCCTCAAGGCCTGAGCTCCGCCTTTCCCCTTTCTGTGTTCACCAGAACTCCAAAAATCCTCTGCTTTTATTTTGGAGTTTTTCATGTTATTTTTTTTTTCCTATGCCTGTCTCCTCTCTGCTGGGCTGGCAGCTCTCAGATTCTCTGGTGTCTGGTCTCAGTCTATCTATGGTTGGAGTCTGGATCAGTAGAATGAGTTTCCGATAAGAGCAGCCACTGCAGTTCTCCCTTCTCCTTCCCAGAGCTGACAACCCCTCCTCCCACAGGACTGAGCCTGGCAGGGAGGGGCGCGGGTCCCCTGGCCGCAAAAACCCACAGATTTCGCTGATCTCAGCAGCTCGACACCTTCACGAGTGCTGCACGAAGTATGCCCAAAGTCAGACTGCTCCGTGGTGTCCAGTCCACGCAGTTCCTGGCTTTTTACCTACTTTTTCTGGGTCTCACTTTAATGTCCCGTTTCAAAATATCTTCCCTGAAGACTCTATCTAAATAACCTCTTATTTGCTCTCCAACCCTGTCACTTTCTATTTTATTACTGATTTCTTTTCTTCATAGCCATTTTTACTATTTCTTTTTATCTTATTATTTATGTGTATATTTGTCTTTATTTTGCCCTTGTCCAATCTCCACAAGAATATAATCTCTGTAAAGGCAAGAATTTGTGTCTTACTCACCACATTATCAACAGAGTCTAGAACATTGTTTGGGACATATTATGTTATCAATAATCAATAAATATTTTTGTAAAGAAAGGAGGAAGTAAGGATGGGGTGAATAAAGAACAAAGGATTGAAGGAAGAAATGTGATCCCACATTGTATTCAATTTTAAGGATTGTGTTATCTTTACTCAGGCTCTTTTCTTTGGAATAAACTGTAGCCTTATGAAAGAATTTATGAATATGAGTGGAAAAGAAACCACAAGAAGACGAAGATAAGCCAAACTGTAAACATCAAGAAAGTATAAAGCCTTGTCAAATCATAATTGCTTCTGGGGACTTAAGTGATATAATAGTATCCTATTTAAAATATTGTCTTTTTTGAGATTTTTATGAGGTGAAAAGAATGATTTGATCCAAGAAAAATTTGGGATTGTTCAAAAAGCATGATATTTTATCATAGATAATGATTGACAGTTTTTGCTTTTATTACAAAGTACTGTAGAATGTTTTGGTGTGAAGGTATGAAAGTGGAGTTAAGTCTATCATTACAATAATATTTTTATTTTTACTTTAGTGTTTATTCTTTCTCTCTTTGGATTGAATTGAGAGGGGTTAGACTGAAGGAAAAGTGAATGCTAACTCTTTGGATCGATGTCATTCCCTCTTTGAAGAAATAACTTGAGAGTGAGAAGGTAATAGTCAGGTTTGAGAGTTAGAAAATTTATCCAAACCAGGAAATTGAAAATGGTCTTAATTATTCTCATCCTCATTTATTGCATTCAATTTTCTAAATATCTTTTTTAATTATACCTTTATAAAACTTTTCATTATGAGAAATATGACACATTCAGAAAAGTACTAAAAACATACAGTATAATAAAAAAAAAATAAAGCAAACATACATATAACCACCACCAGCTGGTATTTCATGTCATTATATAACATTTCCATCACCTCAGATGCTCTTCATATGCACCTTTATCAATTCACCCTCTTCCTGATCTCTAGAGTTAAAAACTGTCTAGAGGGTTAAGGTAATTAATTCTCTATTTTTCTTTGTAATTTTACCATTTCCAATGAATTACCGAAAATAATGTCACTGGAAGAAATTGCCTGATACTGCCCAGTGCTGGCTTTTACTGATATTCATTCTCATTTGTTCCTATGAAATGTTCACACTTCTCCATGGGTGTCACCTGAAAGGATCACATGCTTTTATGATGACTACAAATGACCCACTTCATATCCTCTGATGCCATATATCCTTTATGTGACCAGAAATTAAGGGGGAAGAAGTTTGTGGACTGACTTCTTGCAAGACAAACCAAGTGTGAAGACATTTTGCTTCACGTAAATGCTCGCCATCTGGCTTTTACTGCAGAGTAAGCCAAGTGCACAACATAACATGTTCTGAAAATGCCAGTCATCCTTTTTTTCTTACCATCCACAGCTTGTTTAACAGGCCCATGTACAAAGTGGCCATGGAGGCAAAGGTGGATGCCAGGCATGGGCTTAAAAACATGGACTTCCCCTTCTCTAGGCTGGCCTGGCTCAGGTACTGCTAATGTGCCTTGACATGACACTGTTTCCTAAGGACCAATCAGCCTGCTGGTAATAGGTTAATTATATTAGGCTACTTCCATTATGAGAGGAAACATAATTTGTTGTTGCAGAAATAGGTTGTATTCTGGATATAGATTTGCCTTCCCTTCACATTATATTCTCCAGCACCATCATGCAAAGACTTAAAAAACTGCCTTGTTCACCATAATAATGTTCTGCACATATTGCTTCTCTTCAAGTGACCCATTTCATAGGAAGTGAAGAGCAGTAATGTACTCATCCCCAAGGAATTCAAAGGTCTTACCATGTAACCCATCACCATTCTATTGCCCTGATAGAATGGTGAAATGACCTACTAATAACTCAATTATGGTTCCATTTGGGAGACTAACATTCTGAAAAGAATTTCTATCTTATAAGTTGTAGTTTATGCTTTGAATCAGTGACCAGTATATGATGTTTCTTTTACTGTGACCATAATACATAGCTCTTGATATAAAGGAGTAGAAGTGTGAGTAGCTTTACTTATTATTATATTTAACCAAGTCATGGGATTTTTGCTTCCCATCTCCACAATTTTGAACTCTGCTGTTTTGGAGATCTTGTTTCCCATAAGAAGAATGCATCCTTGAGGATCCAAAAGTGTTCCAATTGTATTGGAGACGGCCAATGAAAGCAGACTCCTTTGACTGAACCAATAGGCAAAGGAGGAGCTTACTCTACTTAGTGGCTGGTTTTATTAATCCTGAATATCAAGGAGAAACTGGGTTGCTTCTATGCAGTTGTGTCAAGATAGACTATGTCTGGAAGCTAAGGTGTGCTTTGCTGAATTTTCATATTCAATAGAAAAGCTTATGGAAAATTATTATGAGCAAAATAATAATAATAATAATGGCAGGACCACTTAGGATCCTGACCCTTCAGGAATGAAACTTTGGGTCACTCCCTACCCCTGATGCCTTAGTTTCCTAGGCCTGTGGTAACAAAATACCACAAACTAGGTGGCTTAAAACAACAGATTGTCTCACAGTTCTGGAAGCTAGCAGTCTGAAATCAAGGTGCCAGCAGGGCCATGCTCCTTTTAAAACTCAGAGAAGAATCCTTCCCTGACTCTTTTTAGCTTCTAGTGTTTTGCTGACAATCCTTGACATTCCCTGCCTTTCTGCCCCTGTGTTTCTGTCTCAGTGTCCAAATTTCCCCTTTCTTATAAGGACATCGGTCATACTGGATTAGGGCCCTCCTTAACTAATTTTATCTTCAAAGACCCTATTTCCGAATAAGGTCATATTCACAGATCAGGGGTTAGAACTTGAATATATCTTTTGGAGGAACACAATTCAATACTTAATACCAGGTAGAGAACAGCAATCACATGAATTTTGGGCTGAAAGCAAAGTAAACATGAAATGGGACATGTCTTCATTTGTACGCAGGATAGATGCATCTTAGGTGGAATCATAAAGTTGATTTGTTGAATGAAAACTGAAGCGTATGTAGAAAGGGATGTCTAAAAGCTGAGTGACCAAAAGGATGGACTGTACCTGCCATTAAGCCATTATCTTAGCTCAAAAATCTCCTTCTGTACTCTGCTTTGTGGTGCTAAGGCTGAAAACTCACAAACCACATTTCTCCTTCTGCAAGTAGACGCTCTCAATTAGACTTTTTCAATAAAGGGTACAAGAGGGAGATACAATGGTGTTCTCTTTCTGTTTCTTTCTGCTCCTGTAAGCCTTACTTTAGCAAAGTATCTTCATTCCAGTAGTAACAGCTCATTATGGTAGCAATAGTTGGTTACTTTCTGCAGTTTTTCCAGTACTCACAAAGCCAGCCCCCTTGCTCCCTTTTAGAGATGCTAGAACCAGCCAGCCAGTGCCTTATCATCAGAGGTCTGGGTATCAGCCTCACAAAGCCCAACTCCAATATCATAAGTTTTAAGAAATATATCCTCTTCTTTTAGTTCCCCTAACCCTGGCAGCTGTTTCTTGCCCTTGTTCCTCGGTTTTTTAGTCCGTCCTCACTTGGTTAACACAATTGGTTGTTCTTGTTTCCTTTCTTTCTCTAAAATTATACACTTAATCTTTCAATAAATCCTGTAAGTTGAAAAGTCAAATTATACAGAATCCATTAATTTTTCAGCACACATATACCAATACCATCATATCTGACAACCCTCTCCCAGATTTTTGCAACAACCTCCTATCTGGCCTCCCTGCTTCTATCATATCACACCTTCTACCTCATCCAGTATTTTTTCCTATACAGGACTCAAAAGGATCCTGTGAAAATATCTGACATAGGTTCATACTTTAAGATACTGCAGATGTAACATATGTAACATATGTCCAAACTGTAACAATGAGAAAGAAGAAACATAAGAAATTAAATACAGGCAATTATTAATTCTATTTTGCTGAAGTAAATATATTAGTGATTTCCCTGCAGAAATCTCCTACAATGAAATTCCTAGCTTTGATTTGTATTTTGAGTGTGGTTGTGGAAAGACTGGTGAGTAAAAGAGGGATTTAAGGGAGCCCTGTACACTTTGAAAAACTTATAGGTGGAAACACTTCAAATGTGAGACTGTGTATTGTTAAAAACCTATTAATTTAAAAATAGGAACATGTTGCTTTGCCTTGAAAATTTAAACATAAAGAAAAAAAATAAATCAGTATACCCAATACCTAAACTTAACAAATCAAACAACTTACCATATTTATTTTAGTTCCTTATAGTAAACAAAATAAAATGGTATTAACTCTGCTAAATTTCTCCAAGGAATTTGATTTCCCTTTCCACTAATCCAGAGTAAACTATTCTGAAGTTGGTATGTATGCTTTCTTGGCCTGTGTCTGAAATTATATTATACATGTATATGGCCCTTACAGTATAGTAGGATTTTGTAAAGTTTTGAAAATTTACATAAGCAAGGTGTATAATATATATTGTTTTTCAACTTTTTTCCACTCAATATTTGTTTTGGAGATTTATCCATTGATGAATGGATTTAATACTTCTACTTTACTGGTTTTTGTTATGCTCTACCAAACATATAAAGCTTTATATGTCATTCAAAAATTAAACTTGATTTCCTGTATAATCCTATAGAGTTGACATTCATCATTCAAGGCCTTTGCAGTTGGCCTATAAACATTTTTATGCATATTATCAATTCTAAAAGTGAGTACTTAATAAAATACAATAAAATATGTATGTGTTACAGTAAAAATCTTAACTTAAAATGGAAATTTTAAAAATAGAAAATATTGGTTTATACCTAAATCACAATAAATAATCTTGTGAAAATTTTAAATTTCTAAGTATTTAGATAAATGAAATCCAGACAGAATTATGCCAAGAGGAATTTATTCTGTAACAATTTTTAATATGAAGTAACTGGATTCTTACAGCAAACATTCTAAAAAGAAAAACATTATTAAAATAACTAACTGAGGAAGACAAATTTTTCCTCTGATTTTATTTGGGAAACTTTCCAAAGCAACCTTTGTTTTTTTTCATTGAAGAGGTGATACTTTAATATTTTCACATCTAAATATAACTCATAACTTTTTATGTTTTCAAATGCCACATTCTTTTTAGTGGGTTTTCATTCATAGATGTCCTAAAATGTTTCAAGGTAACATGCAATAAATTCAACCTTTTATTTAACTTTCATCTGAAATTATTCTTGATATTAATTTAAATATTGTCCTCTGCCATAGTGACCACTTTCCATTTATTCAGACAGTAACATAAGTTTCCAAATCTTTTATTTATATCTGTATCCTGAGACTGGCATAAACTGTTTATTCAAATAAATGAATGAGCTTGGAGTCCAGGCAAATTTCTACCAAATATTTTGTTTATGCAGATAAAATTCCTATGAAAAAGCTATAATTTTGCTGCAATTTACTCATATCCATAAAATTGTGTAAAATGGAAATTGTGCCATTAAATCCAAAATACACAAAAAAGGAGAAACAATCCTAGATGAACATTTTCTGTGAACTGTAGATTTAAAAAAGTAATTTCTATGCATGCATTCATGAAGAAGACAGTATTTTGTAATGATTTTAGTACAGATTAGGGAGTTTTACTGTGTTGGGTTTTGCTCTCAGCTCTTTCCCTTCCTAACACCCTATGAGATATTTAGCTCCACTGCACCTATAATTCCTCATCTGAAAAGATGACAGTTATTTCCAAAATGACAGACCTGATGTAAATGTATGTCTGATAAATTTGTAAGTCATTGTACCCACTCAATAAATATGTTTGTTATTAATATTAAGACATGACAATAGGAAATGAACAGCCACATTTAAATAAAAAATAACCAGAAATGCACCCAAAAGAACATTTGTAAGTAAATTCATGATTTAATATCCCCTTCCTTATTTTGACAGTTTCACAATAGATTGTTCATGCAAAATTAACAAATTCATAATTAAAAAACAAACAGGTCTTTGGAAAATGAGTGATAAATAGAAAATTATTTAATTTCCTAAAATTTTCCAGATATTTCATTCTTTTCATTCTTATAAAGGCATCTTAAGTATGTACTTGTAATATTTCTACTAAAAAATATTGCTTGAATTTAAATACACCTGCTTTTTCATTTATTATGTTTGTTATTATAAAATCTCATTGACAGCAACCCATTTCTTAACCTATGGAAAATTATTTTATGAAAACTGATGTAATTATTATAGTCATTGTCAAAAATTTCTTAATTTAATATTAATTGTATCTTTATAAAATTTTAATATAAAATTAGAAAATAAAGTTCTTCAATTTGATTTGTATTTTATTGAGATAGAACATAACATATGGATTCTTCCTATTTAAGGACTGTAGTTTAAATCAGAGTATATAAATTGTTAACATGAATGCTAAATCCTGCCTGTATATGTTGATACTTTTCCTTGATTAAATGGTAATCTACCTAATTATGTAAGTGGGTGATGGACCAGTGGTGCATCCTGCTTGGAAATACAGCAATGATATTTTAAAGTGTTGAACTTCTCCACTGCTGTAGTGATTCATTGAGAAGATATCTTCTTGTCTGTTATCTTTATGTTCCTCCTCAAAATGAATATTTTTAGCTTAAAATGAAAATACAAAATTATTATAAAAATACAATAAGAGGCACAAAATAGTTAGACAGGCTTTCCAAAGCAAGTGTGTGGACACTCTACATTTTAGTTGCAGGGATAATTCATAAAGACAATTTCTTATTCCAAGGACGTTTAAAAAATCATAGCATTAAGATATAATAGGAATACCTGCTGCCATGAAACTTTCTGAGGATGTGTCAGAAGAGTTGATAGACTATCCAGGGGGAGTTCTATCCTACAGAGATTTCTTCTTGACCCACAGTTTTCACTAGTTGTCTTCTGGGAAAGTTCATGGTGGAAGTTTTTATCCTGCCCACCTATTGCCCTACAGAATACATGAGGTCCCCTGAATACGGCAGGGAGGGCTATATAAAGAGTGTTTAGGATGTCTTTATGTCAGAAAGAAGTGATAGCAACACTTCTAGAGAATATTGAAAGAATGTATTAAAAACCTGCCCCAGAACAGAAATCAGCAAGTTTTGAGTGAAAATGCTGTTTTCATCACCAAGTCAGACATTTCTTTTCCATTACTCTATTTTATTCTCAGGATTTTGATGACCATGACTTCAATGATGACCGTTTCAAACACCTGCCTCCAGAAGAGAATTTCCCAGATCCCCTGTTATCCAATGGATCTCCATTTTTTACACCTCTCTAAAGACCACAGTGTAACTTAAAATTCAATTGTTTATGTAATGAATCATCTCTGAAATGATTTTCTAATACGGAAAATTATTAAACTTTAATTAAATACTTGTGTTAGATGACAAAAATTGGTGGATATCATAATATGGATATTGGAGTCAGACCAAATAGGTTGTCAGGATCAGAACTTAGTTAAGTGGGTTGCTCAAGCAAATTATTGACTTTATGCTTGTCTTGGTTCCCTCATCTGTAAAGTAAGGCCAATACTAATATTAACCAATAGGTTGTGTGTATTATATGAGAATGAAGTAATGTATCTCATACATAGTAAGCATGAAATAAAAATAATTATTATTGTTCTTAGTTTCAAAGATTATAAAACCAGTGAGCATTTTCTCCTGCAATACAGCCATTTTTATGCAAATAAAACCACAGGAAAGACAGTCAAATATGAAACAATGTTCATTTCGGTCCTAGCTTTATAATCTAATGCATAAATAAAGACCAAATTCTAGATACAGCACACTTCCAGGCACATCTGAACACCAAATTGTTCTGCTTTCACAAAACCAAGTACTGATTTCCTACTGTTTTCTGGGCATTCTCCTTGGAACTTTCACTTGAGATATATAATTTTTACACCAAACATTAATATTGTCTGTATCATTTTATAGATGAAGAAACAAAGGCTCAAATGGAATTTTCCCAAAATCACATTGTTACTAGATGACAGAGAACTCACACACAATGTTTGCAGTCTCCAATCATTCTTCTTGATGGATTCGAATTTCTCCGTGTCACTAAGATTGTGGACTATGACTGCAAATATTATCTTTGGGATAAATAAAGTTTTAGTTCATTAAAATGCTCTGGTACTAGGAATGAAAAAAATAAATCAGAAATATGTTTATTACCCTTAAATTTTATACTTTATGAATTCTATCTATACGAGTTGAATGTACCATTATTTAGATATAGATCAATAATGATATTATTTATGATAGTCTGGTCATGCTATGGTAACAAATAATCCCCCAAATATTAGTGTCTTCCTAATAAAAGATTTTTTCTTCCTTACATCACATTCTGACAATGGGTGAACTATATGCCCTCATGTGCTACATCTGGAACACATGACGTTCAAAGATCCTATGGCAGGGTAAGGGCATGCTCTCTCTTAATTGCCATAGCTAGGGAATGGCACACACTTCTCATGGCCCATTGGTCAGAACTTGACACATGGCTCCACCCTACCTGCAAGGAAGTCTAGGAAATATAGTGGGGAGAAATGAGCAATCAATCTCTCTGCCACAATAACACTGTGTCTCATAGTAAGTATGTGTGTCAGGGAAGAGAATTTGGAAGACAGTCACGTAGAATTAATGCAATATTTAGTTTAAATTTTGACTCACTAGCATCAATATTTGTTTTTTAATTTTCAGATATGGATCTCTGAAATATTTCCCACTTAGAATATTGATTTGTACACTTCTTCTAACTAATTGAAATCTTACTCTGTATTTTTTACTGAAGAGCTTGGTTCTACTTTGTAACTATGTAGCCTCTGCTGCCACCAATTAGTCCATTTCCCTTTGGGACCCCTCCACTGGGTCCTTGGGAAAAGCTTCTGTTTCCCTGTAGATCATAACTACTGACTACAAGATTTTAATTGTAAATGTAATTTGAATTTACTTCCATTCCCTTACTTGTTATCTTGTTTTACAACACTGCTGTAACCTGGAAGAATCTATTTGCTCCAGCTGTTTTTTGTCAGATCTTATAGTTTGTTTAGCTTAGTCTCTAAACTGTTTATTTACAACACTGCTCTAAACTGTAACCTAATGCTTACCCTGGCTCTTCAAAGAATTTCATAAACCGGCACTTTCTCTTATGTTAATTAAATGATTTATAATCCTGTTGTAAAATTCTTACTCCAGCTCTTGTCAGTCTTCAGGTTCTTGCTTACACACTTCTGATTAACCATAACCAATCAATATTTGCAAATGTCACTATCTCCACCTTCCTTTGGCTAAATCCCATAAAAACCCTAAAAGCTTTTGACTTGGGCAGACAGATCTGAGCTTCCTATGCTCCTGTTTCCTTACAGGCAGCTCTGTAATAAACCTCTCTCTCTCTCTCTTCAAAACCCTGGTGTCACAGAATTGATTCTTGAGCACATCAGGCAGCAAGCCTGCATTTGTCTGGTAACTCTATGATGGTATTTGTGGCTTATATCATGGCACAAATGGAAATGCATAACAACTGTAATGGCTTCAGAATTTGAATTTCTTTACTTTCACTAATAAATCTCTCTTGCAAGCATACGTTTTTATTGCTACATTTTAGTTCATTTTTCTATGTCTTCCTATAACAGTCAAGGGCATAATTCTTTTGCTTGGCTTGCTTAACCTTTATGGCTCCATTTGTTTTTATGATATGTGTGTCACATTCCATTTCCCACATGAATGTCCATCCTTCAGAACAGAAAAAGAAATACAGAGCCACACCACAGTATTTCTGAAAATCTGAATGCTTGGATTGGCAATTATGCTTCCAAAGCTCCACCTGTAGAATATTTATACTTGAAAGTCTTTTTCCCGTTTACCACTTATCTAAAAATAGTTATTTCCTTCTGCAAAATAAAAGGCCAAATGAACAAACCATAGACTAAGTGACATATGTAAAGGTATAAGACCTCACCTTGCTATTTCTTCAGGTGATTTCAATTTAAAGAATTTCTGTTCCCAAGATATTCATTTAACATTAATTCAACAAATAGCTTTTTATGTGTTCTGTGCCACGAACTGTTCTGAGTGCTGGGAACAT
Source organism: Choloepus didactylus (assembly GCF_015220235.1). Lineage (NCBI taxonomy): Eukaryota > Metazoa > Chordata > Mammalia > Pilosa > Megalonychidae > Choloepus > Choloepus didactylus. The sequence continues at coordinate 74,525,681 of NC_051309.1, forward strand.
AGGAGCAAATAAGAAAAGCAAGGAGCCCGACTCCTGTTGAAATACATTTCAGTGAATTGAAACAGAAAATAAACAAACTAAAAAACAGGACAATGATAAAACAGGTGTTAAAAAAGAAAACACAGTGCTGTGATAAATCCTTTTAGAGAATTTATAGATGATTTGACACAAACAAAGCTTAAGCATTTGCTAACAATGTACTTTACTGTGGGAGCACATTTTCCAGCCCAATCAATCACAGAGGTCTTTACTACATCACTTTTTCAGTTTTTCACTCTCATATATGATGAATATAAATAAAAAACTGTTAAAGTCTTATAGTTGGTATACAAAATGCAGCAAATTTCAGAGATTTTTATCCAGTGGCCAGGAAATTATTTTTATTTCATTCCTTATTTAATCATTTGTTCAATGAATTTTTTACCAGCCATGCATATAATAGAGGTGTAGAGGTGCTGGAGGTAAAAAAACAAAACAAAACAAAACAAAACTGTAGTAATAAAATAAAGTTCCGCTCTTCATACACCTTATATTCTAGAAGCCACACAGTCAATGAAGAAATAATTTGCAATAAAAGCTAGAGAGTGAAAAAAAAAAAAAAAAACTATGAAGAAAAACATGAAGCAAGCTAATTTGACAGAGAATGAGGCTATATAAGATTGGGTGGTCACAGAGGTGTTTCTGAGACGAGAGTCGGGCAGAGAGCAGAATGAAGGGGAAGAGTGAGCCTTCCAAAGCTCCAGGAAAGAACATTCCAAACAGTGAGAACTGAACATGCAAATGCTCTGAAATAGCTAAGAGCTAGCAAAGAGCAAAGCGAGAAGACTAGTGTGGATAATGAGTGAGCAAGAGGAGAGATAAAAGATGATGACAAAGAGGTAGGCAGGCCTTACGTATTGGTAAAGACTTCGCATTGTACTCTGACTTAGAATAGAAAGACTTCAGTGTTTTTAGTGGAGTAGTTTCGTGATTTGATATTCATTTTAAAAATAACTCTGGCTTCTGAATGGATATTACACTCTAGATCAGGGGAACAAGTGTGGAACATAGAACAGTCCAAAGGTTACTACATTAGTCTGTGAAGAGATGATGACAGCTTGGCCTAGGATGGTAGCAGTAGAGAGGGTGAAAAGTGGAGATGGTGAAAAGCAGAAAGAAGAGCAAATAATATTAGCTAATGAACTGGGTTTGGGGGAGGGGAAGAGAAAGAAGGTTGAATAATCTATTTTTATCATGTGATGTGTGTGATACTAGTACACACCTTAGCTTGCTAGACAGCTATGACAAATAGCACACAACATGTTGGCTCAACATCAGGATTTTATTGGCACATGGTTTCAGGGGCTAAATGACCCCCAAAGTCTGTAGCATTCTGAGTCTAGTGTGTCGCACTCCTTCGGACTCCTCTACTTGTGTCCAGTCACTTGGAGATCTATCACTTCTTGTGTCTGCTCTTCCTGTTTCCACTGACTTCCAGCTTCTGGCTCCCTCCCTCTTTCTCTCTGCAAGACTTCCGGTAATATGGATAAGATCTACCCTGATTCAGTTGGCCACACCTTAACTAACAATATCTTCAAAAGGTCCTATTTAAAAAGTTCACACATAGAGAAACAAGGATTAAGGTTAAAAATATGTCCTTTGATGGGGTACATAACTCAATCTATCACAAAACCCAAGTAGAGATGTGGGTTATATAACTGGATACAAGTATGACTCTTAGGGAAGCATCTTCAGAACCTTGCGTTAGGCAATGGTTTCTTAGACTTTACACCCAAAGCACAAACAACAAAATAATAAATCGATAAATGGGACCTCATCAAAATAAAAAATCTATGTGCATCAAAGTACATTATCATGAAAATAAAAATGCAGCCTACAGAACAGGAGAAAATACCTGAAAACCACACACCTATAATGGTTTAATATCCAGAATTTACAAAGAAACTCTACAACTCAACAAGAAAGAGACAAACAACCCAAATAAAAAATGGGCCCAAGACTTGAATAGACATTTCTGCAAAGAAGATACACAAATAGCTAAAAAGCACATGAAAAGATACTCAACATCATTAGCCATTAGGGAAATGCAAATCAAGCCACTATGAGGTACCATTTCTCACCCTCTAGAATGGCTACTATTAAAAAAAAAAAGGAAAACATCAAATGATGGAGAGGATGTGGAAAAACAGGAACTTTAATTCACTGTCAGTAGGAATGTAAAATTATGCAGCCTCTGTGAAAGATAGTTTGGCAGTTCCTCACAAAGTTAAAATAGAATTTCCATATTACCTGGAAATCCCATTTCTAAGTATATACTCAAATGAATCAAAAGCAAGGAATTTCACACCCATGTTCATAGCAGCATTATTCACAATTGCCAAAAGATGTAAATAACTCAAGTTTACATCAACTGATGAATGGATAAACAAAATGCGCTATATATGTACAATGAAATATTATTCAGCTATAAAAAGAAATGAAGTTCTGATACACATGACAAGGATGAACCTTAAAGATATTATGTTGAATGAAATTAGCCAGACACAAAAGGGCAAATATTGTATGCTCTCACTGATATGAAGCAATTAGAATAAGCACATTCATAGAATCAGAAACTAGAGTACAGTTTATCAGCAGTCGGGGTGAGGGTAGGAGATGGGGAGTTAGTACTTAATTGCTACAGAATTTCTGATAGGGTGATGGAAAAGTTTTGATAATGGATGGCAATGAATTAATTGTAAATGTAATTAAAAGACTGGTTTATGTATTTGATTGTAGTTTAAAAGGGAAAGTTTAGGTTGTATGTACGTTACTAGAATAAAAATTTTTTAAAAACCATAGGACTGTACAATGCAGCGAAACCTGAACTATGGGCAATGGTTAATATTACAATTATGATAATATTCTTGGATCAATTGTAACAAAGTTACCAAACTAATGCAAGTTTTTAATAATGGGGGGTGGTATATGGGAACTCTATATTTTCTGCATGATTTTTCCATAAACCTACAACTTTTTTAATGGAAAAATTATATTAATAAAAGACAGGCAATAACGAGTCTTGGTGAGGATGTGGGGAAATTGGACTCCTTATTCAATGCAACCAAGACCTTAAAATGGTACAGCCACTTTGGAAACAGCTTTGCAGGTCCTCAAAATGTCAAATACTGTATTACTATACTCCACTTTTTTCATTTAGCTGTCCAATAAACAACTTAAATATTGTATTTGTCTAATATTCAGCAACTGATTACCTCCCTTCACCCCTGAACTCCACTTACTGCCATCTTCCTCCTTTCAGTAACTCAAAAGTTCAATCCTTTGAGGTATTCAAGTGAAACACTTGAAATATTCCATCCTCGTTCTCTTACTCTAACCCTCCACATCTGACATGACAATAAATCTTGGAAGCACCAACTTGAATGTACATTTCAAATTAAGCAATTCTTGCTTAGAGAATTCAAGCCTTCATAATCTAATGCATTATTGCAATCACCTCCTAACTGGTTTCGCTGCTTCTCTTTTTGCTTACTCCCTTCCCATACCCCTGGTGTATTTTCTACACAATAGTCAAGTGATCATATGAAAGTCACATTTTGTCCTTCTGAAATGTTGCCAAAGAACCACTGTGTCACATGTCCAAATTTAACAGGAAGACTAAAGGAACTAAGTAAGTGAACCATATATTTAAAGAAATATTTTCCAGTGAAAGCAGATAAATGATTCCACTATTCTACACAGGAAAACTTTCACTTTATTTATATTGAGAAAGCATTGCTTTTTGGCACTCCAGAACATTTATTTTTATTAAATTAGATAAAGAGATAAAGCAGACATCTGTAAAGCACATTTCAACTTTGTCATGCTGTGATTCCTCCTCATAATAGAGGAGATTAATATCTTGGATGGATAAAGGGTATGGAAGCCATTAATTCCTCTACTAACCATATAAATTTCTGGTGATGCTTGAATGAAAAGACTGACATGACTGATGATAACAACTGGCATGAACTTTGAAAATGATATATATAGCCCCAAGACTGGGCATCAGATCCTTTCAGAAGAATTCTTTGCTTACCATTAAACTTGGAAATAAGGTAATTGTATTAGAAATAACTTTATTCTCTTTGTTTTCATTAGATATCTGCCAGAGAAAGAGAATTTCTTTTGATTATACAAGAATGACAGTTAAGTTCTTTTTGAAAAATTAAACTGATTATACTTGAAATGGACCATGAATTGATTAAAATGCAATCATTTGTGAAGTGGGAAGTAGGTGACACAGGTGAAGGAGATCTGGAAATCATATATAACATAAGCATTGTGCATAAGTGCAAACTTTATTAAATATTAGCTAAGATTTACTTACCACACTACAAAGAATAGTTTGGAGGTCCAAATCCTGAAAGAAATATCAACATTTCATTGTCAACATATTTTTCCTCTTCATATTTATAACAATGTCTAGTATAGTATTTGGCATAAAGGTTTGCAATAAAAATTTATTGACTCAACATATTTAATATTTGCCCTGTTTTTCTTTTACAGTGTCATAATATTTATGACACTATTTATACTCACGTATCATTTTGATATAAAGGGAAAAAGTTAATTTTCCATGTGAAAGTGTTCTCTCATAATAGTGCAATACAGAATTTAATTTGTCCACCAGGAAATTTTTAGCTCTTATCCTAATATTTATGTCATCATCATTGTAAGAAGCATTTAATTTAAGATATTTGTACATCCACAAGTTTTTTTGAAGGTTAGAATGGTTGTTTTTGACAACTGGAGGAAAAAAACCTCAAATGTCTTTCAAAGTTGAAGTGGAGATTTAAAGCTTTATGGAGAAAAAGGGAGTAGTATAAATTATCATTTTTCATCTAAGCTTAGATGACATTATTTCAGGTAGCACTAGTAAAGAAAAATGCATCCTAATTAAGCAACATGACCAAGACTGTGTCACATACAATTAAGCCACACATCTCATTGCTTTGAAATTTCTTTATTCCAAAACATTTCATGCTTTTTCCACCTTCATTTGCATTGCATGTCATGTGGAACAAAACTTCTTTACATAGCTCAGTAAGAAAACAACACCTTTTCTTTTACTTATGGGTGTTATAGTTTTTCCTTTACAAGAAAGCAACAGTATTGTTTTCATTACTCATAAGACAAACATTTGTTTCACTAATACTAAATTTGTATTTTACCTCTCTCTTCCTATATCTTTCTGTATATGCAATTTTTGTTTCAATTCCAAATAACAGTGTCTTAAATTTTAAACACTGAGTCATTTTAAACAGCAATTAAACTTCACACAGTAAGAAGCCATCAATCATAAGACAAATCCCAATTTGAGAGCTGTTCAACATGAAAAACAGTGCATATAAGAATTAAAGAAATGCAGTATCATTGCACCAATCCTGAAAGGGAATAAAAACATAAAGTTTATACAAGCAGAATGTCTGAGGAATTATTGTTGATGATTTATTGATATTTAAATTTTTCTCTCCTTGAAGATTTAAGGATAAAAGCACTATGATTACAAGGGCTATTTCAAGTGTGTATAGGTAGAAAAATGAAAAAGATCAAATCTTGCTTTTGGAATCTATGCTTGGACATCAATTATAGAGGTAATTTACCTGTTAGTTAAATAAAGGAGCCAAGGTTGGGCATGTGATCACGAATACATATACTTATGGAAGTGTGTGTTTGTGGATGTCTTTTAAGTTCAAGTGGACAGAAATGAGTGAGAAAGACACAAAATGAACACAGCATGGGAATGTTCACCAGAATTAGTAACCAAACTTCCCAGGAGGGAAGGAAGATGGTATAGCATTCTTCATAGTTGTACCAAGTTAATTTTTAAAGCATTAGAGAGTAAAACTAAGATTCAGTCAAGGCAATTCCAGGAAGGCAGAGTTTAGCCCAGTTAAAGAGAAAGGAGATTACTATTTACACCTCTATTTTAATCTTGGCTAAATTATCTAGCATGACTGTGCCTTAGAGTTCTTTTCTGAAAAGGGAGTATTAGCAGAACTTTGTGAGAACATGGAAAGTAATGCAAAGCACCTCATACAAACAATCCTACTTCATTTAACTCCTAAAATTTACTGTACATCAATGTACCCAATAGCCAATCACTCCCTGTTATTAAAAATTAAAGTTTACTAGAGTAAATGCATTAATATTCTTCTTCATAGAAATCTTATACAAAGAAATTCCTAATTTTGATCTGTATTTTGAGTCTGTTTATAGCAGAAGCAGTGAGAAAGATCTGAGAAGTTCTTTGGGCTTTTTTTTTTCTCTGACTTCTTGTTAGAAAATAATCAGAATGCCATTTTGTGGATTAATTTTTAAAATTCAGTAGTAAAAATATATGAACTAAATTGCCTTTACCTGAAAATATTTTGATAGTTTAGTTTAACTAAAAAGATTTGATGTACAAATACATCAAACATATAGCAAAGTGCAAAATAATATAAATGAATCCCACATACTCACTATCCACACTGAACACATTTGCATAACTTGCAATATTTGCTAGAATTCTATTGTGTTTTTGTAAAGAAATTCATTTCTGCCAACATTATTCTAGTTTCCCTGGCAGTATCTTGACCCTCCTCATCACCCCATGGCTAGCCTGAAGTTGATGTTTATTCTTTCTAGGCTTGTTCTTATCATTTTATTAAGAACATTCTATTATTTGTTTAATTTATTTATTGCATTTATTAATTAATTATAAATAATAAATTGTTTATTTTATTACTTATGTAAATAACCATAGAACATATAGCATATATTAGGATTATATTAGATCATATAGTATATATTAGAATACATGGTATATATTACAAGTATACTAGAATATATTGTAGGTTTTTGGTGAGATTTTCTTAAATTTAAATAATTAATATCTCATAGTATAGCCACCAAAACATGTTTCTTCACTCAACATTTATACTTTCAAGATTAATCCATGCTGACCTAACCTTTACTTTTAACTTCAGGTTTGATAGATCATGCATTTTTAAAGCATGATATCTGAGGCAAAGAATAAACTCAGATTCCCATGTGATTTCACTGTTGTGAGAGCTCATTGATCAAATGGGATTCATCATATGGGAATGAGATTGACAATTCTCATTCAACGCCTTGTGGGGAGGCCTGCAAACATTTTTTATTAACATGTTTGGTTAAAACTGAGTATTTACTCCTATATAAGCATATTTATTTATTTACAAATCAGATCTAGTACTGTATTATATATGTATATATAAGTATCTAATATTTACCCCTACATAAAAATTATACAGGATAAGAAAAAGTTATTTTTATATGAGTAGAGTTTCTGAGATTTTCTAGCTGCACTAGTAAGTAATATTGTACACTTTATTTTTGAGGGAGAAAGGGTGACCAGAGATTTAGATAATCGATGAAAAGAAAAAATAAAGATGTCAGGCAGGGTATTTAGTCAAGATACACTTATCCTTAACAATTCTGTAACCATTCTAAGCTAGACATTCTAGAATAGGAAATATCCTGGTTTAGAAAAAAAAAAATAATTCAAGTAAGGGTGATATAAATAAACCATTTTCCTTTTCTTTATCTTGAAAACGAAGATGACTTTCAATCTTACAAACTCATATACAGATGAGAGAATATTGTGAAGGATTGAGCATAGTAAAACTACTTAAGACTGCTACTTCTTATTAAAATTATTAAGACACTTATCAGGACAAAAGCCAATACCTATAAATAATATATGACTGGATGGTATTTTCAATTTATGGACAAATGAGTGCTTTTAAAGTGTAAACATTATTTAATGCCTTCCACCCACTTCAATAATTTTATTTTATGCATATTTGGCAAGGTCAAAACCCTGAAATCACAATGGAAAACTTTTGGGAAAGGAATTAAAATAAAATAGTAATTATGAATGAATCAATGAGTAAGGAAAACCAATGAACTTTTAAACTACATTAATTTAATAATCAAATAATATTATCATCTTCAGGAATCTAACTCGACTTCGATAAAAATCTTTATCTGTATTTCATTTGGAATATTCCTATTAACAATTCAATGCTGGCATTTAATCTATTATAAATGCATTGGATATTTTTGATTTATTATACTGTTTAACTGTCGTTCATTATTTTAAAATATATTTAGGATCTTATTTCTTTAAACTCCCAGAAAAATTGTTTTATGAAAAATGTAATCATTACAGTAATGTTGTCAAAGATGTATGTTGATTTTAAATTATTTAATAATTTCACAATTTTATTATAATACTGGCAAGCAGAACCTGAGAAGATTTGTATGGGTTTGCACTCTCTAAGAAAGAATCTCAAGAGTTTTTTTAATAAAACATCATGGAGTTCACAATCAGAGGATATATGCATGGACAATTTATTTGTTTAACATGTTGATAAAACTTTTGGTCCAAACTACTTCTTGATTGAACAAATCATGATCTCCATGATCTCTACCTTGTTACCTGTATCCTATAGACACTGGAATTTGCAATATCTGTGAATAACATCCATGGAGAGCACAAATGTTTCTGTGCTACCAAAAGAAAACTTAACTTGAAAATGAATAAAGGCATATTTAAATATGACTACACACACTTTTCCAAATTTTTTCAATCACAGTATCTAGAAATTCTCAAGCAAATACACAACATAAAAAAATGTTTTCTGATGCTTTCCCTTGATTTTAGTGTAAACCTCTATGTTTCTGTAACTCACCCACAATTCTACTGCCCAATAACACATCCTATTTAGAAATATGTAAATGAGGCTTTCATACTGAACTTCTTCACTGCTATGGTAGTGATGGTACAGGAAGTATATCTTCTTCTACTGCATCATTTTTACCCAACTTGGACAATATAATCCTATGCAAAAACTGATGAACGTTTTGCCTAAAATAAAAAGCTTAGATGAGAATACTGAGTCACTGCTGAAACACAAAACAAGTGTAATAGGTTTAGACAGGCCTTTCAAAGCAGATACTTAGAAACTCTACATTAAATTTCTGAGGATGATTAATGACTTTCCTCATCTCAAATGTCCTTATTCTGAGGACATTTGTGCAATCACACTAGTTTGATAGCATATGACTTAACCTGATGTAATTAAACACGCTAAGAAGTTGTCACAGGTGTCAGAAGATTATCCAATGAGCTTCCTCTTCCTATAGCAAAGTTCTCCTTCAATAGACATTATCATCATCAGCCTACTTCCTGGAAAGTGCAGGGTGGGAGTTTGTACCCTGCCTGTCCATTATCCACAACAAATCTGTAAAGCCTCCTGAGCCAGAAGAGTAGGTTGTTATGGAAGACCCTCACCCTTCAGGGAAGAAAGGATTGATACCTACACTCTAGGTGAGCAAAGACAGCGTATTTGAGGACCCCAGAATTAAATCAGTAAACCACACAGAAGAATGTTCCTCTACTCATCGGTATACGCATTTTATTCCCTTTTTATGATTTTCTTAGCATTTAAATGAATATGAATGTAACAAAAATGATGATCATAATGAGCACCTGACTACAGATCACTCTCTCTCATTTTCTGGTGACCAATCTACCTCCATTTTGAGCACACCATTTATGGAAATACGATAATTAACCTTGTTATTAACAAATAAGCCCTAAATTTCTTCGCTCTAAAATATTTAATAAGCTCAGACCAAATATTTGTGATAGGTAGTATAGTACAGTGGTTTAGTGATTAAATAGTATGGATGCTGTAATCCGACCAAATACATTTAAACCCACATTCGGTAATTAATAACTGTAACACTCAAGGCAACTTATCTAACTTCTCTGGCCTTGGTTTTCTCATCTGTGAAACTGGACACTACTAGTACTGACCTAACAGTATTGTGAGTACCATATGAGATTATATTTATAATATATTTAATGTAGTAAGAACTTGCTAAATGTTATTGTTGCTATGTTGTTTTACATAATAGAGGGCTTTTCCCTCTAAAAAATGTTTCCTTGCTCTGTCAATAAAATAAAGACAGAAAATAGATTGCGGAAGAATATTCATTTCTGGCCAAGCCCTCTGACTTACTTAAAGTATTATAGAGAACACTTCCAGAAACACTGTTACAGCAGATTAGCCTTCTGCCTTTTATAGCAATAAACCTCCAAAAATTAGCATTTCTTGCCTACTGTTTTACAGACATACTCTGTTAAAGAGAGTATAAACATTATTCTGACTTCTAGTATCATTTTTTAAACTTTATATAAGTAGGATAACACTGTAACTACAGTATTATGATTTATTCATTTTCTTCTTATGCATATTTAACAATAACTTATTTTTACCGTTGTATGGTATTTCACTGTATGTACATACAACAAAGGCTTTATCCATTCTACTGTTGGAATATCTGTAATTTCTGATTTTAAGTTAATATAGTAATGCTTCTGTGAACATTCTTGTTCATGTCTTTTGTTGAACGCACACTTGCATTTATGTTGAAGTGGAATTGTTTGGTAATAGATTATGTGCAGGCTCATTTTTAGTAGATCATGTTAAATATTTTCCAAAGACACTTTTGCTTACATTGGGTGGTTAGCATCTGGAAATATGTGGCAATTTTGTTGAAAATAAATTGGTGCTATGAAGTCTTATGTTTGCATTTCATGAGAGAGCAAGGAGTTCTTGTTGAAATTTTATCTAAACATAGTAATCTAAAATTATTTTTAAAAATTAAAAACTCACTGGAAACTGTTTCATATACCGATAATTATAGCTTCTGTTTTATACTTCTAATTGAAAGTAATTCTCAATTATTACTTTTTGCTAACTACATTGCCATATATCATCATATTCAAATAGCTGAGAAAATATAACTCTACAACTGAATTTTAAAAGCTTTGAAAAAATTCACTGAAAAGAAAAAAACTTCTATGTAACATACTTTAAATGAAAGTTGGAGAGGAAAGCTAGAATTTTTAACCCTCCTTCAATGCCTAAAATAATCTCTTTTATTTTTTTTTTATTTTCTTTGGCTACTTAAAGTCAATATTCTTCTCCTAAAACTAATGTTCAAAAAACTCATCAAATATTAAAACCAGTGAAAGCAAACATAGTATTAACAAATACTTATTGAGATAGTAAAATGTACAAGGCATTGTGATTTTATGTTAATTTTTAAAATATTTGTATGTATCAAGTGAGACAGTACAGAATGATATTCAGATACTGACACTGCACTAAATTTGGCCCTTGATTATTATCAGTTCTTGCCTGAGGCATGCACAGAAGTTTTGAATTAAATTACCAAAGTATAGTATTTTAAATATAATACTTATCAATAGATCGCTCATGATGCAGTAAAGGAAAGTTATTATGTTGGTGTGGTAGGTTGAATTATGTACCCTAGAAAAAGATATGTTCTTAATCTTAATCTCACTCTTGTGAGTCTGAATCCATTTTAAACAGGACTTTTTGAAGACGTTATTTTTAGTTAAGCTGTGGCCAACTGAATCAGAATGTAATTTAATCCTATTGCTGAAGATCTTATAAAAAAGAAAGCCATGGAGAGGAACCAGAAGATGGAAGTCAGTGGGAACTGGGGAGAGAAAGAAGACATCGTCATGTGTATTGCCATGTGATGGAAAAGTCAGAAACCCAAGGGTTGCCAGCCAGCCAGAAAGCTACCAAGCCGAAGGAAGCAAGACTTCTGGCCCCTGAAACCATGAGCCAATACATCCTGTTGCTGTCAATCTACTGTGTGGTATTTGTCATAGCAGCCAAGAAACTAAGACAGCTGGGTACTGAGATTTCATGCAGCACCACTCTTTTAAAATTTACTCATGGTTTCTAGATATGAGACAAAACCGTTAAGCAACACCTGAATCATCAGGTGCTACAATGATAGATACTCTTAAAAAAGATTGCTTGCTAAACTTTTGATATTTCTAAGAAAAGACAGACTCTACAGACTGACAGTATATTATGTCAGTAGAGCATCGTCTTGTTCAACACTCTAGCTAGGACCATTGCTTCATGATTTATACACAGGCCACTGACTAGCTTCTGAGCTTGGAGAAACTTTCTGTCAAATGATCTTTAAAGGAGACCAAACCAAGAAAAATTGTCTTCTGAAATAAAGAATTTGTTTTGTTTTATTTTAACAATATAATAAAATAAACTGCTCTGCTTTATCTTTTGGTGACCCAGTATGATCAGTTAAAGTTTGCTTGTCTTGAATTTAAAAGATTTGGGTCTTCAGCAGTGATGGATACATCACATTTCAAAGCCTGGTTAAAAAAATGCATAAATAGGTTTCATTTACCTAAAATAGAAGTAAAAATAATGAAGGTTTATTTAACTGTTCTCTCAATTCATCCAAACTGCTTATCTGTCCAACTTACCCACATTGACTTTGATTCTTTCTATTTGACTTGCCCTGAAGTTTCAGAAAAATTTGGCCTAACAGTGCTGAAGCATCTGATAACAACACGAATCAGAGAGAAGACTTTAATTTGGTATGTATTCAGCTTTTTTGTTCTCATACATTGTGTTCAAAAAGAGAATAATTGTTTCATGGTTGTTCCCTAGGTAAAAGAGGAAAATCTCAATGGATGGATTTTCCAATAGCCCAGACAGTTCCAATTTATTCTTCATTTATCATTTTAAATAATATGTACTGAGTATCTATTATATGCATCTATTTATATACATAAAATAGAGCTGCATTGATTTGACATATGTCCTCTTCTCATGGGCCTTAACTTCGATGACAGTAAGGAAGGCTGGTGATCAACAAAGAAGCTGGTAGTATAGTTTAGATATTGTAAAATGTTATGAAGAAAAAACAAAAGCAGGTTAAGCTGACAAAGACTGACAGTCAGTGGTGGGCATATTTATTATAAGGTGGTCAGGGAGGGCTTTTGGAAGAGGTGACATTTGAAAAGAGGTCTAAAAGTACAGGAGTGAGCATGGGACAAAAATAGCTCCACCATAATTCTATCTCTTTATTCCTTTATCCATCCAAAAATCATTTAAATTTTACTTATAATTATTCATTGATCAGGAAAATAGCAAGATTTTATTTGGCTTTCTGACAAATCAAAAATTCTTCTGAGGTAACATCAGTAACAGTGCATAATTCAAACACAGAATTAGAGCAGTGGTTCTTCTAACTGCATACATTGCCCAAGTAATTGAAAAGTCCCAAAGTCATTAATTATTTCCTGATAATTGCTATATTTTTTCTTTTGAATATTCTTACTAAGCAAAATAGTGACAGTTACTAAATCAGTTTATTAAACCATATTAAATCAGTTTAAGATAGTACTCATAATTAGTTTATGACATGATTTATACTGGATTTTGAAAAAGTCTTTTAGGAAAGATGTCTCAGCATGAAGTACAGGAAGACCATCAAGTACCAGTATATTTTGTTAATCTGAAAATCAGAACCCACCCTGCTCCTGACCCTACACACACATCTGTAAAAGAGTAAACTAGGAAAGAAAAGATCCTTAATTCTTTCCAAGGCCTGTTCCTATTATAATTCTGTTACTAAAAAAGGTTATTTTCTCTCAAAAGCTTATTTTAAAGAATATTAAGGTTTTCTGTTTTTGCTTTGTTTTGTTTTGATTTTTATTAGAGCAGTTGTAAGTTTATAGAAAAATCATTACACAATTCCCATATACCACCACGCCTCCCCTTCCCCCCACACACTTTTCCCTATTATTAACATGTGGCATTAGGGTGGTACTTTTATACAACTGATTAAACAATATAGTATTATTATTATTATACTATTAACTATAGTCCAAAGTTCACATTAGGGTTCACTCTTTGTGTTGTATAGTTCTATGGTTTTTAAAATTTTTTATTGTGGTAACATGTATACAACCTAAAATTTCCAATTTTATCTACTTTCAGTTATACAATTCAGTGGTGATAATTACACCAACAATGTTGTGCTACCATCACCAGCATCCATTACAAAAACTTTTTCATCATCCCAAACAGAAACTCCCATACCAATTAATCATTTACTCCCATTCCCCACTCCAACCTGGGCCCTGGTAATCTGTATTCTAGTTTCTGACTCTATGAATTTGCTTATTCTAATTATTTCATATGTGTAAGATAGTACAATATTTGTCTTTTTGTGTCTGGTTTATTTTACTCAACGTGATGTCTTCAAGGTACTTCCATGTTGTAGCATGCATAAGAACTTCATTACTTTTTATGGCTGAATATTTTATTGTATCTGTATAACTCATTTTGTTGTGTTGCTTTTGGCAATTGTGAATAATAACACCACTAGCTACATTGGTCTGCAAGTATCTGTTCAAGTCCCTTCTTTCAATTCTTTTGGGTATATACTCAGAAGTATGATTGCCAGGTAATATGGTAAATCTATACTTAACTTTATGAAGTACTGCCAAACTGTTTCACATGGTGGCTGTACCATTTTATATTCCTACCAACAATGTAGGAGGGCGCCTATTTCTCCACATCCTCTGAAACACTTGATATTTTCCTTTTTTTTTTTTAATATTAGTCATTCTAGCGTGGGTGAAATGGTATTTCACTGTGGATTTGATTTGCATTTCCCTAATAGCTGATGATGTTGAACATCCCTTCAGGCCAAAATGTGCTTTTTGGCCATTTGTATAGCTTCTTTGGAGAACTGTCTGTTCAAGTCTTTTCCCCATTTCTTAATAGGACTGTTTGTCTTTTTTTTTTTTTTTTTTTTTTAGGTGAGTTGTAGCAGTTCTTTATATATTCTGAATATTAAACCCTTATCAGATATATGGTTTCCAAATATTTTCTCCCATTCTGTAGGTTGCCTTTTAAGTTTCTTGATAAAGGTCTTTGATTCATAAAAGTTTTACACTCTGATGAAGTCCCATTTATCTACTTTTTTTGTTGCCCATGTGTTTGATGAAAAGTCTAAGAAACCATTCACAAATTTTTATTACAGCTAAAATCAGACAATAATGTGAAGGAGAAGTCAATCTACTCTGACAAAATGCAAAAGCAGGGGGATGCAAACAAAGAAAGGATTCAAGTATGATATCTGTAAACACCTTCACTTCTCTCCAATCATGTTATTAAAGATTATTAAAAATTCATAGGAGCAAAGGAACTTTAAAATAAAAATATATGAAACATACCACTTTACATTGTCTAATTCAATCTCTACAGCCTTATTATAAGCTGTATTTCTAATAAATGTTCCTCTTGAAGAAAGATAACAAAACCTCCAATGATGGCTTTGGAGAAGTCTCAAAAACAGTTTTCATACTTATGCCCTGAAAGAAGGGCAATGTGGGGAGCAGGTGAAAGCTACCCCATCTTAATTTTGTGCAATGTTATTTCAAATACTTAAAATTCATTATTATGACACTCAGAGTCTTACTTTATATGGACCAAAAGTTCTAAATCCTTTAACTTATATGCAAAAATCTGTTTCCTAGACATTTAATTACATTGTTTTCCCTAGATTCCTTATATATCTTCCAAACAAATCAAATTACAAAGCTAAACATAGTAATCTAATTATATGACCTTTATTTGCGTAAGTTAGTTGAAATTTCCCTTAACTCTTTTAACTGCAGCAATCCAAAATGTCAGGAAAATAACACTACACAAAGGACAATCTTCAAAGAATAACTATGAAATGTTCGAAGCTGACTTTAATGCCTCCAGGATCAGAGCCCTTTTCCCTTCTCCTTTTAGCATATGCTCACTCTCTTCCTATTCTAGTCCTATCTAAGCCAGGTCTCACCCTAAACATAACTGTAATCATAACCCTAACACTGACCCTGACCCTGACCCTGGTCTCACAAGGTACCTGAAAATATGATTGACCTTCTACAAACTACTTCTTTCTGGAGGTGACTTGCACTTCCATCTCAAACCTTGTGAGGTTCCATGCCTTTCATACTTATTCATTTAGGTAAATGTTTAAGCATTTCCTTTACAAGGAAAGGCAGCATTATAAACAGAACTTAAAACTCAAATATAAAAAGGCTGCATTTGAATAGTATTCAAAATGGAATCACACTCTTCTGGAGAAATTTCTGACATCAGTGAGCAGGTGATAAATAGAATTCATGGATGGTAAAACATTTGTCCTTTGGAATTACAAAGCCATGTAAATAGATGACAGACATACAACTCAGTCATGCCATTGTGAACGTACACAGGTGGCTGCTCTCTGGCTTGTCTTTTTGGATTTAGGAAACCAACAATGTCAGCATTGTCCATGAGATGCTTTGATGATCCACTGGTGGATTGTTTTGAGTAAATTCAAGTCTCCTGACTTTTCCTTGTGTCCTTGTTTCCTTTGGCTTTCCTCTGGTTGGCAACCAACATGTCCCTCTTCTTGTTTGTGAATGTCTTTATGCCTTTGTTGGTTGCTGGCATCACACTTATTTTCCTTATACTAAACTTTAATCCCTAGTATATCCCTAGGTGAATTTGTCCTTTGTTACCACAAATCACCTATTAGTCTGTGCCCTTCATAGTGGAAATCCTTTGGAAACTGGCATATACCTCCTAATGTTGCTGGGGCATCACTTTGTAGGCTTCTCAGATGACATCAAAATTTTTAAGCATTTAAGAATTTAAAAGCCTGCCACATTAAAAAAATCATGTCTGAATTTTAACTGATTCTCACTGCAAGAGATATCATTAGGTTGCCCTACCTTTCAGTTGGTCCTATTTATTGGCATTACTTGGTAAACAGTAAAAACCAAAGAAATGATATACATCCACCACATATTAGGTTGCATAATTAGGTTTCAATAGACACAGACTCCTCTGATAGAAGCAGTTTGAATGTATTCTGATTTTTACACCTCCATACTTTACTTACAGAAAAACAACCAGACCTTATCTAAATTTGTGATAATCAATGAGCACCATAACCACAAATTCACCCAATATAATTTGTCTCATAGGCCTAGTATCTACAGCTTCTTTTATTTCTCCAATGTATCAGTCGGCAGAGATAAAGTTTGAATAATCTACATTATTTGAAAAAGTATATTCTATGGTATGGACCCAATATGTACAGAATACTCAGAATGTCTTGTGATAAATTACTGTTTCTATTTTTATTAGGGAAAGAAGAACTGAAAGAAAAAACAGTGAAAGTAAAAAGAAAACACCAAAAATATGCATATATGATGGAGAGAGTGCCCTCATGTGGTGATGCACCAGCAGATCCTGCATACACTGGAACACGTCTCTAACTTGCTCTATGACTAGCAGGCAGCTATGTCTTGTCATGGGGTCCATCCTGCGCCTATTACAGTCACCACTAATTGATCTAGCCTTAAAATCCATCTCAGCACAACACTCTAGGTAGCTACATACAATCAACTGTGACTGGCACTTAAGATAAAATGTTAGTTCCTCTAATTAGCCACAGATAACATTGGTAAAATACACAAAGGCAATCAGATTCACCAGGGATTGCTGATTTAATATTTCATCCAGTCAGTTTCTTTAGATTTTAATATTTCCATATGAAGGACATGATTGTCCAACAACAAGCAGCTAAAAAGAAATACAATCCTACAACTATAGCACATCATCAACCATATATTCTCAATCTCTCTCTCTTGCTCAACACACACACACACACACACACACACACATACATGGATGTCATTTCATACATGAATCCCTTGGCCTGTTACCAGTAGTCATTCTTATTAAGACAACCTCATGATAGTTATTCTACCATCTCCCTGCATCTACTGCATTACACAAATGCAGTCATACAGTTTGCAAAGTAGATTGACTCTATGCATAGCTGAGGACCTGGAGATTTTGCATCCTAAAGTAAAATTATTGACAAAATATGAAAAGTCACATAATCATTAATGTTAACCTTCCCATAGTTGGCAGTTTTTCAAGAGTAAAGTTGTACTTAGAAATTATATAAATCTGACAGCTTCATGACTACCATTAGGTTAATGGATTCAAAGAAGTGCTGAGATATCAATCAACTGAGTTATAGGACTTCAAGTTCAAAGGAAAGCTGTGATTGGTCACTAATATGACTACTCATTAAGGCAGTCAAGTTCCTTGTATTGCAGAGCACCAAGAGTTGAGAGATTGAGATGAATGAAATGAGGATATCAGTAACTTTAATAATAATTATTATTATTGTTATTATTATCATTATAGCTTCTATTTAATGAGTGCCCACTGTATGTCAGGTGTAGTACATAATACTTTCTATAATGATGTTTAATTATCACAATAGTCCCAGAAGGCAGATGATATTAATCTCATTTTACAAATCAGAAAACTAGGACTTTGAAAGGTTAGGTAGCTTACCTGAAGTCACATAGACTATAAATTGCAGAGCTAGGATATTCTGATTTCAGTGACGTACACTGACTCCACTGGAAAGTAAGTTGGAAAGAAAAATCCTGGGAAAAAGTAGGATTAAGGAAGGGCTGTGGTAAGAAGGAAGCTGAAAACAGAAATAAGAAAACTTACTGAGATTCATGTTTCAATTTTTAAAATACTCTATGTAAGGTCAGAATATATTTATTACAGCTGCCCATAGGTTCCAGTCCATACAATTGGATACTAGAGTAGGAAAAATCAATAGATAAAATCCCTATCCCATGAAATCATTAATTTCTTCAAGACGTCAAGCAACTTTTGGATCTTATAAGTAGTTAATGGCAACATCAGCATTAGAGCACTGGCCTGGTCCTGTCTTTTTGCCACACCACCGATTCATGTTACATTTTGCAATAGAGTCCTGATTTCAAGCTAGCCTTACTCAAATCCATCCACAACATTGCTGCCAGCGTGATCTTGCAAAAACACAAACCTGACAGTGTAGGAATAAGGACAAGCTAAGTTATGCTGCAGTAACAAACAACTTCAAAATCTCAGTGGCTTTAAGCTATAAGATACATTTCTCCTCCACACTATATTTTCACTTGGGTTCAATTTAAAGCTTTGCTCCACATTATTCTCATTTGGGAATCCAGATTGAAGGAACTCAAGTTGATGGAAGAGCTACCATCTGGAACATTGCCAGTGGCCACTGCAGAAAGAAAGAATGAATGATGATTTGTCTTAAGCCTTCCAGCCGGAAGTATATACACCTAAATTCAAAGGCTGGAAAATATTACTATCCATATGCTCAGGAAGATAAATGGAAATGTTTGAGATCACTGATGACTAACACATGTATCTCTTACTTGACTGATAGATGCAAACTACCATAAGATGAAGTCCCTCTATGAGGTGGCCTCTGACTGCCTGTCATGTTTCATCTCCTATCTATTTCCCACAAGTATCCTATATTCTAATTATCTTGAATCAGTAACTATTCTTCCAGAGTAACAAGCTATGCCATGCCCTATATTTTTGCACATGTTGTACACTCTTCTTGAAATTTTCATTCCACCCCATGTCTATCTGATGAGTTCCTGCTCTTCCTTCAGGGTCCACCTCAGGGGTTTCCTTCTCTATAAAATTTTATCATGCAACTCTATCCCTGATCTACATGTACCTTGGACTTATCTCTAGTGTATCCTCATCAAACAGTGTCACTTATTTGTCTATATGTAATTCTCATTTATTAGACTGTAAGTTTTCTGAGTGTAATACCTCTGGATCATTGCTAGTACCCAATAAATAATGCTTGATTGAGGAGTAAAGTCACTTTAATAAGGGAAACCAAGATTTAGCAAAAATAATAAACTGTTAGGATTAAACTGTCAGTAATAAACCAGAAGAGAGTTGGAAAAAAAATTGGGGAAGAGGCATAAGGGCAGTAGCTGTTCATTCTTTACTGATAAAGCAACCATTTGTGTAAGTACTCCTCTTTTTGTGCCACCTGATAATTTTAAGTTGAAGTGGGGGGTTGTAAATCATTTTAAACTCCCTCTATCCTCTTATAGACTTCTCCTTGGGGAATTTTGGTGTGACAAATTTCTCCTAAAATGCTTTACTGAGAATCACTATTACTGTAAGCAAAGCATTTTCTGACTTACTAGCATTTACTATCCATAGATACTCTGCAAGTTAAGAATATAATTTTCCCCACTTTGCAGGGAAATAAATAGATTCAGAGAAGTTAATTAACCTGACAAAATTTATATGGTTACTAAGTGCCTGAAATAAAATTCAAACTCAAGACCTTCTGATGATAAAACCATGCTATTCCCATCAGGCAACAAAATAAAAGTAGGTAGATCTAGTAAACTGCAAATTTTTCATACTCGTGCATCAGTGGAAGGGGATGTTCTAATGAATTGCCTTCCTTGAGTTTTAATAGGGGTCTTTTCTTCACACATTTATCAACTTCAGGCCTGATCACTTATGTAGAAGATGGTTTGGGGCCCAAAAATTTGAAGTACTTCTGAAATTCTACTTCACTAACTGCTGCCATTTTTGCCTAAGTTTAGGGCCTACTCTGGGTCTTGTGCTTCATGGTGATTAGACACACAAAACTTTCATGACCATCCCAACCCCCACCCCAACCAGTAAGTCACTGGGTTGAATATGTCCTTAAATTCTTCAGTAATTTTGACATTTAAAGAAAAAGAATAACATATTTGTTTTCTAGGAACTTTTCCTAGAAGAATTTTTCCAAGAATTTCCTAATACACAATGAACTACCAGAAGTTTCTAAAACACGTTCTTCTAAATACACACAATTAGTTCCAGGCCAGGTCTTCACAATTATTCCTTACTGCATGTCTATGTCAAAAGAATTATCCGAAAGCTCATCTAATCTTTGAGTCTAAAAGTCAGTTCTCTGAAGTACCTATGAAATATAGAACTAAGAACTTCATTCTTACCATCAAAAATAATTATTCTGTACTTCTTTAAGGACATATTGTTATATGGAAATACTAAAAGGTCTTTCAAAATTTTACTCATAATGGAAATTGTATTTTGTTATTCCAGCTTTCAGAGAGATCCTCAGCTTAGAATTTGTGTGAAAGATCCAAGCAAATACAAGGGGCTTGTTTCAACAGTAAGAAAACCCAGTGATCATGTTTCACTGGGGCAAATAATTAATATGCCTACTCAGTGAATTTTACACCAGAGAAATCAGGATGAGTAATTACTGAAGAAACAGTGCTCTGAGCAGTTAGACTGCTTTCTCCATATGGAGTCCTTGCACACAAAGAAGCCAGACTACCTCAAAATCATTAAAAATTGTTTAATTTGCCTTGGTTTTTAAGAGAGTTATTTCAACCCAACATAACACTTTATTCAAAGTCCAGGCTTAGACAACTCATCCACCTTATTCAATTTTAGGCTCAGACACTTTGCAAACCATTACACAATGTTTCTTCTTGTACTACTATAGTCTCCTTTGAAGAGATTAGTGGCCAATTTAGTGAATCTTTCTTGATAATAGTCTTTCATCCATTCAAACTTTCTGGTTTAAATCTATTTTGTAGAACTTTCAACAGATATTTATATCACTAAGACATTTATTTACTTTTTTTACAAAAAATCTTTGTCTTGGAAATGGAAACATAAGAAAGTAGTATATTCCAGGACATTTGTAGCCATGACAACAGAAATACTTTAATAATGAATTATCAATGAAAGTAGAAATGTAGGTTCAGACTCAGGCAGGAATACCATTCAACTCGCTAACAGGGATAAAACATATACATATGTATGAAAATGCAAACATTAAGGTTATGGGATAGGTGTTTAAAAATTACATTACATGTTTCAGTGTAGTATGGTTGTTAAGAACAGGACTTTGGAGTTGGACTGATGTGGGTTCACATCTTGGCCCGGGGACTCATTAACCTTGACCTTGGAAAGATTTCCTAATTTTGGTGAGCCAAGATTGTAAATAAGGATATCAATATATAAACTGAAGATTGTGGTGAGAATTAATAAAATTCAGCTGATTCTTGTAAATAAAGTACTTTATCTAGTTGGTACAATCTGTATGTTAAGCAAATAATGTATTATTTTTATTCTAATTAATAGTATTGTCCTACAGTAATAGGTGCTGAATGTGATTTACAGAAGTGTGCAAGTAAATGTCTGTGGATCTGATATACATGCTACAAAGGGAGACAGAATGTGAGAGCACAAATGTGCTCAGAAAGATAATAGCACATAAATTTAATGATTTGGTGATGCATCCAATGTAGACATAGCTTGATGTAAGAAAGAAAAGAGAGCCCTTTAAAAGTAACGATTTATCAAAAATCACAACAAATTCTTATTTGATAAAAACAGAAATTCACTGGCAATTTATTAATGAATTCTGGCTACATTTGTGAAATGAATCCTGAAGAGGAAAGTTGTCTGTGGCACTAGTTTATTAGCTCTTGGCTTCTGTTGCTTTAATTGATTGTTTTTGCCAGTAGGAAAGATTCTTGGAAAAGGAATAGAGAAAATCAAACTTCCTTCACTGAATGTGACCAGAACAATATGCACTGTCATTAGGTGACCTTCATGGTTGTAAATAAGCTGAGGGCACTTAAGCTCTAGATTTGGAACAACAATCCTGGATATATTTCCGCATATAAAAATGGGATTCTTAAGCTTTTAGAGCCGCAGAAATATAGCTTAGTACCTGTGTTTTGGAAAACCGCAAAATGATCTAAAAGAGACAAGCCTCAAAATCCAGAAACCTGGAGATACTGATTATAACAAAATAATATATGCTGATATTACATTATTCAAGACATCTAGGGGATCTTAAAGAAATGATGAGAAAAAAATAGTAATCAGTAGTCACAAAATTCATTTAATGTGTCTAAAAAGTGCATGGAAAAATTATTCAGTGTCTTATTTTTATGCAAACCCATAGAATACGGTATTGAAACAGGTATGTACTTTGGGAACAGACCTGTGTTCAAGTTTGAGCTCCACAAATGAAAAACCATGCCAGCTTGGGCAAATTACTTACTTCGCTGAGTCTGTTTCCCCTTAAGTAAATTGGTGACAATGATACTTTGCAGATTTTTATGAGAATTAGTTGAGAAAATGTATTTAGAAAACAGCCAAATAGCTGACATATGCCTCTAAACAAGATTTAGTTTCACATATTTCTAAATACTTACTCCTTCAGCATTAATTATAGCTGTTAATATTATTAAATCATATAAGATAAATCATAACATGCTTAAGAGCAGGGCAACAAAAATATATTATTTGAATAATTCAAGCAATTTACATTCTCTGATGACTTTGATGTGCTGAAGTCAGATTTTACTGCCACTTGAGAGTCATATGTTAAATATTTAAGAATTTTACAGGCCAGTTGTTAAACATTTGGTTGCTTGAAATGGGTTATGATGGGAGTATTTACAGCATAGAAACTGGGAAATGTTACAAATCAAGGTTTGTGTTTTTTGTTTTTTGTTTTGTCAGAGAGCTGGTTTACCAGCACAAATTGCCTAAAGGAAAGGATAGAATTTGAGAGAAGTAGGGGTTGATGAAAGAAAATGGGTTTCCCTTAATAATACTTTGGATTAATATTTTGGAATTTTATAAGGGTATTTTAACTAAAGAACTAATTGATTAACTATATATATATGTATATATATATAGATATATGTATATATTATGCTGGTCTTTATCAGAATAGAAACTCCTGTGTATTGTCCTTCATTCATTTATTCATGCAACAAGCAAATATTCAGTGCCTACCTAGTACCAGACCCTGGGGATGCTCAAGATGCTTACAGTATGACACCTACTGGAACTATCATCAAGTGCCCAGAGCAGTAATCATTTCAAAAACCCTATGAGGTTCTCCCCATTTTACAGAAAGGGGAACTGAGTTTCAGAGAGGTTTAACTGCCCACAAATTAAGGAGACTGCAGTGGGCAGAATTGGAATTAGAGCACAAGCAGAATGTCTCCAGAGCCCATGCTCATAATTTTTGTCCTATAAGGTCCCTCCTTGAGATTAAGGGAGTATAATAAATAAATAAATGCAATAAACTGTAGAATTGATAGCCTTTAAAAATTAAATTTCTTTCACTCTTATTTTCTAGTGGTGGAGCCACAGCAAAAACTGAAAAATAAATATAAATAATACTAAAAAGATTAATCCTGACTTGGTATAACACAAGTGCTTTCAGTTATGAAATTTCTGGTGGATGCTCTGCAAAATTGACAGGTTCCTCTTACTCTGGAGAGATTTCTGGGCACCATTTCCCAGCAGCTGGGGTAATAAGTCCTTCATTCCTGAAGGAGGCTCTGTTTCGCACCTCACATCATCTGCCACAGAGACTAACACAAGATTCTGAAAAAGAAGAGTCAGAAACTAAAGATGACATTTTCCATTACTAACTCTCTAGGGCCAGGTAATGTGAGCCTGGAGACGAACTGACCAATACCAGTAATTTAGACAGAAATATTTCCTTGGTGGATCAAGATGACAGACTGGTATCACGCAGTTTGCAGTTCTTTTACTCATACTTGTCCCCATAATCTGAGTTTATTATATTAAGTGTGACCTCTAGCACACAATTCCCATTGATAGTGCTGTTTTTCATAAATTTCATGCCTGATTTTTTTTCTACTTCTTCTCCTTCTGTCTGTCAATCTAGCTCTTTGACGCCAATTCCAGATTTTATACTCAGTCTTATTGTCCAAGCAACAAATATCTATTCCCTCTTTCAATCATTTCTAAAACTGCTGAAGTATGAATTAAAACATAACAAATATAGAAACACATAATTACAGACAGATGTCTTCTCCTTTCTACTAAATTCCTTACATAAGTACATTCTCCAAAAATAAGGTAAGAGACTTTATTATAGAGAAGTACTTAAATCAAGTCAAATAGCTACTTTTTGTTTGGAATACAAAATAAACTGCATTAAGCATTTTGATGCATTATAATATACCTATATGACAAATGGATTTTCTGGGAAGAAAAATAATTATATTAAATAATGTAATGTCTTATTAAACATTTCAATGACTTTCAATATTTGTCAGTGCTCTAATTAACATTTAATCTCATTATGTAAAGGTACATCTTTGGAAATTCCAAGACAGAGCAATATCATCTATTTGTTCAATAAATATTTGAGTGCCTATTATGGACTAGGTGCTGTTTTAGGCACTGGGGATAAAGAAGTGAGCAAAATCAAGACTCTGTTCTAATGCAGTTTATATTCTACTGGTGGGGCCACAGTAAAAACTAAAAAATAAGTATAAATAATACTAAAAAGACCAAATAGTCAAATCAGTAAGCAAGGAAATACTTAGTTATGAGACAGTGACACATGCTTCCAAGAGAATTTAAATAGATTGGGTGGTCTGGAAACATCTTTTTGTGGGATATCTAAACTGAGATCTGAATGACAAGATGGTATCAGCCCCTGACAGTGAGCAGAGAGAGAGCATTCTGG
The DNA here is from genome assembly GCF_015220235.1 of Choloepus didactylus. Lineage (NCBI taxonomy): Eukaryota > Metazoa > Chordata > Mammalia > Pilosa > Megalonychidae > Choloepus > Choloepus didactylus. The sequence goes on from NC_051309.1 coordinate 74,551,085, forward strand.
ACATAGAGAACAGCCAGTGTGAAGGCCTTAAAGCAGGAATATATTTGACACATTCAAAACTCAGAAAGGAAGCTAATGTGAATTGAGGTTGGTGAACAAGGCAGTGAGTGGGAACCAGTGAAGTTGGAGAAAAACCTAAAGCAAGGTCTAGGTCATTAAGGACTTTGTAAATAAGGTTTGGAAGAAGTGGAGGAAGAGAAATAGAGGAGTAATTAAAGGAAGGAAAGGAGAAGGAGAAGAAGGAGAAAGGAAAGTAAAAGGAAAGAAAGACAAAAGTTGAAGAAAAGAAGAGAGAAAGACAAGATAGCCATTTTTTCTGAGTAAAAAACAAAGCATTGTTACCAGAATGCCTAGACTCTAGTCCAGTTAAGGAGATAAACTTTAAATATAACAAAATTGAAGACAACCAACCACCAGAATTCTGAGGGCGCAGAAGGAAGACATACTAGCCTGGGGTGCAACTCCCCTTAACTGGGACATTCCTAGGACAGTCATGTGACCACACCATGGCCTGGTAGATGTCTGAGGAGGAGGAGAAAGGCAGACATTGGCCAAAGATTGTGAAGTGCATCATAACCTCTATCTCCCATGACACCAAATTACTTAACAGTAAGATTTTGGCTCAGATGGAGTTTATTTTCTAGAAGGTTGTAGTGCAAAACCGGTTGGGGCAAACTCCGATTAGAGAAACAGAAAAAAGAAAGGGCTCATGAAAATGGCAGGTCTGGAATTCACAAAGAGCAAGGGGTAAAAATAAATACTTTAGAGGTTTAGTAGCAGAAGAAACCATTTTAGGTTAGGAAGCAGAAGGAATTATTTTCAGAAAAAGGTGGCTCAAGATGTGTTTGAGAGAATGTGCCTTCCATTGAATGCTCTACTTACCATGCTTCAGGGACTCACGGGGAATTTTTAGTTTCTAGCCCAAGCTTAGATGTGTACTGGCTTCTCTTGATTACTCTGAAAATCATGGGTCCTTTGAGAAAGGAGGAAAGTATATATTACTTTATTTTTTTAATACCTCTACTCCTGCACATGCTACTCCTGAAAATTATACTTTATGGTCATAATTCACATGCACATACACATGAATTCTAAACATAATAAAACTGGGCCCTTATAATCAATCTAGAGTCACCAGGATAGAATATATTGTCATTGTGAACTGTGATGAATAATGCCCAATGGTGAATATCTAGTAATGTATAACATTAAACATAAGAGGGCACTTCAATAGAGTCTCATAGAAATTAAAAGTAAACATCCTAACCAAATACAGGAGATTTGGTTGAGTGGTTGCTTACTCTGTGTTTAGTGTACAAGTTACTACTAGTGTGGTTCTTAGAGTCACAAACTATTCACTTCATTTGAATTGAGACTAATCAACTATGGCAAAATATGAAAAGGTTCATTTTTATCTTTTATTGTTTTAATCTATGTTTCCCAAGTTTCTCTCTCCTATGTTTCCCTCTCTGTCTCTCTCTCTGTCTCTGTCTCTGTTTCTCTCTCTCTCTCTCTCTCTCTCTCTCTCTCTCACACACACACAGAAAGTTTCTGTGCTCAAGCAAACTTTGGAAATGCTAGGTTAAATAAAGGCAAACAGGTTTCTTCACTGCAAAGCCTTAGTTACTGCTGTGATTTTCCAGGATTGTGCTATAATGTGTAGCATTTCCCAAATGTGTAAAGGAGCATTTGCAGTACTAATATTATTAGGAATGCTATCTAGAATATATGCTTTATTTTCTTCCTGTTCTTTGTTGTATAGAACTCTTGGCAATATAACTAAAATCTTCCATTGTATTTAACAGGAATAAGTTATAACTATTGAAAATGGTCTTTGGGTCCTTTGTAGTAATTTTCTCCAATCCTGAACTTACCCTAAGCATTTCATCACAACTATAGAAAAAACTTCAAATAAACACTTAAATATATCCTCAAAAATATATCTTTGTGTGCTGGTTTCAATAAAAATGGAGTAGTAAGATTTTTAAATCTGTAAAGCCTTCTATATTTTGCAGTTATTCTCTCAATTCAAGAATTCACATATATTCATTGGAAAATTATTTTGACTTAAAATAACTGAACTGAGAGATTGCCTCTATCCCCCGAAAAAAAAGTCATAATGGAAAATTTAAGTTTTGAATGTTTTATAAAGACATGTGACTTGTAACTGTTACCCTACAAGAAAGGAGAATCATTTATATTTCCTAGTCTTAATCATTAAATATTCCTTTGCTAATATTTTGGGAAAACGTAGAATCTAATATATTTACCTTAATAATGTGAATGTATTATTCTACCTAAGAATCCTCTAGAATCATATTACCACCACTAAATAAGAGAAGATATTATAGGATTGACTCCCTCATTATACAGGTGAAGATATTGATTTCCTGGAAAATTCTCTAGAAATCTTAGATTATACAGTAAATTAGTGGTTAGGAAGCTTGGTGCTTTAGAAAGACTACTGGATTAAAAATCAGAAGACCTGAATTTCTAGCCACAGTTCCGTTACTTTTTTGACAGTGGAAACAACTGCAATTTCCATGGATGCAGAAACCATGTCTAATTCACTAACACTAAGTTCTCACTTCCTAACAAGGACATGGAATATAGAAGCTGCACAATAAATATTTGTTGTATGAATAAATGAATGAATGAATGAATGACTTAATAAGTCACTGAATATTTTGTATATTAGTTTTCTAACTGGAAAGTGGTAGTGGTAATATATCCTTCCTACTTTGGCAGGGCTTTAGAAGTTCCTGGAAAATTACAGCTTATATGCAAAAAAATTATTATTCTAAGCAGTGCTAGGATCCAAATTCAGTTGTCTTGATCCGCAGAAAACTGGTCTACTTCAAAATAGACTGCATAAGACTCTTGACTGATATTTCAGGTTAGTTGAAGGGAAAAAAAAGCAGAGATAACATTTGGAAATGACAAACTTAGAAGTCATTGTTGTTTCCCCTTCATCCTTCATGTTATTGGAACAGAGCAAAGATATGGATAAATTTAATGGTGCATGATCCAACAGTTACATGAACTTGGCATTTAAATGTGTTTTTGTACTTTATTGGAATAAAAGGGTGCTTGATGTTCTGGTTACTGAACTAAAACTAATGAAGCCATAGTGAAAATACCTGATTCAGAATTTCCTCATCTTCTGTCCCCTGCCCCTTAATCTATACAGAATGACATTACTGTGGATTTGTGCCATCTTTCACCTTCCCTGAATGAAGGAAGCCATTTATTTCACAAAACTCAGTGGAATACATACTGGATGACTGACACAGGGACAGAAAAACAGAGCAAGTTCAGCACAGTGAAGTGGGAGAAAAGGCATATACAACAGCCACAGTATGAAGCGATAAGAATTAAGTTAGATCCCCTTGCTACTTCCTCTCTTATCCAGGGATCACTTTGCCTCCAATGACATAGGGAAGCTATCAAGCATGAAAACTCTAAGCTTTCCTCCGGCTTAGACTGCTTTTTTCTGCTTCAACTTGTACACCTGGAGTTTCAATTGCTTTTCTTTAGAATATTAAAGTAATGAAAAGCAAAACCAAAAAGAAAACAATGACAGAAATCTCCTTACAACTACCTTCAGATTTGAGAAATATAGCTAGGTGAAATTACTTACAGTCAGGAAAATTTTTAAATTGTACTTTGGCTCTGTAATATAGTTCCTGACCTATATTATAAGGCCTGGCCCTGACACCTTTCTGGCTCTGCAGTGGGATTAGCTGCCTAAGACCCTGAAGAATACAATAGAAAATTTCTAGAGACTGAGAACTTATGGTGAACTAAACTTAATTTGATAATGTTCAGACTAGACCAAGGTCTTTAGTCATAAATATATATATCATCAGGCAATAATAAACCTTGCACACGTGTGTGTGTGTGTGTATAAGTATAGGTATGGTATAGGTATGGATATATAGATATAGACATGGGAATATAGATATAGGTACAGGCATATACCATATAGCTCATCCATTTCAACCATCTATTGGATTTTCCCAGCAACAATTGGTTGCATTAAGCATTCCAGTTTTACTTAAACTGCTGTCAACATCTAGGGTGGTCTAACTATTTAGCAAAACTAAAAAGACAACTTTCATAAATCTCAGCAGTATTCCTCTCTAGTAGACACAAAATCTTAGCTTCTGCTCTTTAGTAATAAAAAGGTCTCATTATTTTACCTAATTTTTGTTTGTTCTTATGGGTTTTTGACTAATAAATAACAAATGGATAATCATTTCAATATTAATGAGCCATGCACATTCTAAAAAGTGTCTCAACCTTCCAAAGAAGACAATTCAATTAAAATAACTTTTCTTCCTGAATTGCATGATAAAGCTACAATTAGTTGTTCAAGATTAAATTAGCCAAAAGAACTTTTCCACAATGGAAATTAATTGATAAAACATTGTCACAACACTTGTGATCCTGGACTATCAGAGTGTGAGCAATATTAATAAACAAACAAAAGGCAAATAAACACATATATCCCTTTATGAAATTTAATTAATAATAATGTTCAGATAGTTTTATTTTGAAAACTAAAATTTATTTAGCAAAAGATAATTTTTAGGATATGTTTACTCACCACTATTTTTAAAAGTGTACACCATCATTCTTCATATTTATTAAATCATTCATTCACAAACAGCATGATTACATGAGGACATACTCTTCATACACATATAGAAATTTAGCAAATTTCTTAGAATTCATTCAATTAATAGAGGGAATTCTACTGATATTTTCAAGATTGAACCAAAATGAAATTAGACCATATTTACTCAGTCCAGTGTTGAAGAACCAATGAATCTTTCCTGCCTCTTAAGTAGGTTTTAAATTATTGTCTTTCCTATGCTTTGTGTCTAGCAATTCAGTGTTTTACTTTTGAAATAAAAATACCACCTTTGATTTAATAAAAGATTTTAAAGTTACCTTATTAGGGGGTCCATTTTTAAGGAATATAAGAGAAGGAATAGAATGAAATCATTCATGAAGAATTAGTCATTACCAAAGCAGAGGCCAGGAATGATCATAGCCAAACATTTCTCAGGAGATAATTTAATAACAGTACTAAAAACGTGGGAATCCACACACCACATAGATGATTAGGGAAAGGGGTTATTAGCTAAGCCATTGTCTGAAACCCCCTAATGACAAGTCCCTTTGAAAAATGATTGGTCCTTTTTTTTTAAAGATGGGTTTTAAAACTTAAGTTCCAAGAACCAGAAATGAAAGATAAAAAGAACACAGACCTTGCATGTTTCTAGATTTCTCTTCATAGACGAAGAAGTGAGGTAAGACACCCAATCTTTGCTTCCAAACCAGTAAACTCTGCAGGATAGAATATTTAGGTAATCCTAAGTGACTTGAATTAGGGCAGGAACTTGCACATCTAGAGGACAAGAAATAAAATTCTTCTTTTGCAGTTTCCATTATAAGTCAACACTACAATTTAATTTTTACATTCTATTTTCTTAAATTAGAAAAAAGTCAAATTTAGGTTTTAATATGCTTAATGTTAGACTTTTCTCCTTTTTTTTCTTAATGCAATTTTACTGAGATATAGCCACACACTATACAATCCATCCAAAGCATACACATAGTTGTGCATTCATCACCACGATCAATTTTTGAACATTGTTATTAGACTTTTAAATGTAAATTGTCTGGCATTGGACTAGTATACTAGATCTTTATTGTAATACTTTTTCAAAATAGACAGCACAGTTGCTTTTGTAATAAGGACCCACTTGGTTGACCCTGTCCTGAGCCTTCTCTTGACCAAAGGGCCCACTCTTTTCAGTGTAGAGGAGGGATAAGGATGTTTTATTCATTAACGCATTCAATTACATCATATGCCATTAAAATGAGTCGTTTGGTCAAGCTAAACAGATAAGCAAACAATTTTTGTTTTTAATAAATAGCTTATCTAGGAGAAAAGAATGAGTTCTGTTTTAGAGACTTATAAATATGATTTCTTAAATTTTAAATGATAAAATAGAAGTAAATAACTTAGAATTCACCCAACTAGTCCTCTGATTGGCAATACCAATTAGTTATTGTTATCAAGATTTTTAAGTTGAGAGTCTTTTTAAAGCTTAATATCACATTAACTTTTTTCCTAGGAATTCCATCTGATAATGGAAATGATAATTCTTCTTGGGATCCTGGGAGCCACATTGTCAGCCCCAGTAAGTAATTTTATGGCACAGCTGATCTCATTATGTAAAATCTAAAACAAACATTTGTTTAAAAAAATTTCCGGGTTTAATTTTAGCTTATCCCACAACGCCTTGTGTCAGCAAGCAACAGCAACGAGGTTAGTTTAAATTCTTAACTTCTTCCTTTTTTTTTTTTCTTTTGCTGAAACTAAGTGGGAAAGGATAAAAAACCTTCACTTGAATTATCCTGAATTTCTATCCATATCCAAATGCACTTCCAATGTTCATGTTTGCTTTGGATACCAGTTTACTTCGAGAATATTACTTTTGCCTCCCTCATTTGATTGTCAGTTCTTCAAAGGCAGAGACAAAACCTTCTCTATCTTTATGTTCTAACAGCACCTAATACAGATATATAAAAGTGCTTAAAAGCCCAAAGTGACTAAATCATTGGAATGGGCTAAAGTTGCACAACATATTATACACAGCACAGGAGAGGTTGTTAAAAACCAGCTTGCTTTCAACTCTAACCTTTAATCACTGCAGTTTAATGTAAGCTGAGTAAGAAAATGTCTCACCTCTATTAGGAAACTCTTTATCAACCAGCTATGACTTGTGCTATATTTGTAGTAAACACTATTCTTATTAGTTTTAGTATGTGTAGTAATCTCGTTTCCATACCATCTTTCCATTTCTAGTTACGTCTGAACCTTAACAATGCTGGGTTTTTGCCACTGCAGCTTCAGGTATCTATATCTCAGTAATTATTTTAAGAAGAATATTTTTCTATTTTTCATTTTTATGGTACTTTGTATAAGATTAACATTTTTTTCTGATTCCATTTCTGATATGTCAGTTTTTAAAGTTATGTATTTGTCCCATATACTTTTATGACCATTTGTGTGAAGACTAAAGTAAAATCTTTAATCAGATTCAAATTTATTTATTAAGAATTTGGTATATGCCAGGCGCTAATTCTTAACAACAACCCTATAAGACAGTTCAGTTAACCATTTGCCCAGTTTGAAAAAAATAAGATTTGAAACCAGTCCAGCAACTGCAGAACATGTGCTCTTTTATCCACCCTATTCTGTCCTATATTTCCCACGACCATTGGGAATTTAGCTTGTTGTTTGCAAGGCCCATAACGTGTTAAGATGTTGTTCTTTTTTATAACACAGCCGGAAATATAGATCATGCTTACATTTTGTCTCTTTCTTGCTTAGGACTGTTTTTTAAATTATTTTTGACATGAAAGAAAAATGCTTCCTTTCTTTCATGTCCTTCCAGGGACCATTTAGCACACTGATTCCTCCTTTCTCTGGAATTATGCAACAGCAGCAGGCTCCAGTTCCTGGACTCTCCCAGTTCTCTTTGTCAACTCTAGGCCAGTTTGTTGGACTTTTCCCAAATAAGATACCCTTCCCAGCACAGGTCAGTTTTTCCCAAGGAGCTCAGATGAACCAGCTGAACCCCTCACAGCCTCAAACACCAAGGCAGAGCCAACAGGGCCCTGATCATGTAAGTGTAGACTTCTCCATATTTTTGTTCTGAAAGGAGTTAGCTATACATTGAATATAGAAAATGAACACTAATCTTCTTTGAAATAAGACAGGAGTTCTAGAACAAGCATTCTTCCTCATAATATGTTTCTACAATTGCTGAATGCACTTCCCTTATCTTTTCTGATTCTGACTATAAAAATATATTCATATCAGCTACTCTTGGCTGCTCACACCCACAGATCAGAAGTGTTAAAGCATGTCTTGGAAAAAATAATTAAAGAAATCTCATCTAAGCTGCAAAGGCAATTTATACCAACAAGCCTGCAAACACAAATAATACATTTCTATGGGTAAGTATATGAAAAGACGCTCAGGAAATCTTGGCAGGTGTTGCCTTATATGTTGCCCTTAAAATTGCCCCAAGAGCAACAAGAGGTAAATAAATAGTATACCACCACTTCTACAGAAAGATAGTTACTTAATCTCTTCACTGAGGGCTTTCTATTGTTTCTAGTGGTGACTCCTGTTACAGGGCTAAAAATCTCAGAGAGCAACATCATCCTCCAGGTGCCACCATTGCTGGGCTGGCATCAGTGTGTTGAGGCTCACTTAGCTCTGAAATGGGGACAGCTAGAGAGAGTCCCCAGGACTCCTGAGTTCCAAGGTATTGCTATGTTTGGAGTAGAGGAGCTCACTAAGCTCTAGGTCATGCCCTCTCTGCATCTACAGTGCTGGCATTTGGGAACAACTCAAGAGGATTCGTGCATGGGCTGGGTTTCCCCATCTCTAAATTTTGTTTCAGAGGTAGATGTATTCAACTGATAATGTATGATATGCAGAAATGAGAAGCATTCATCCACATTATCTGGCAGTTACGAAATTCTGCTTAAAGTATTTCCAGGTTCTTGTATATTTTCAGCTTAATGCTACATAATACATTCAAATGGTTTCATAATGATTTTCATTAAATAAAATAATCTAAAAAAATAAAGGCAAATAGAATCGTTATATTTATATGAAAACCATACAATATTAGACTATTCAATTTTTTTCTTGTAGAATATAATGTATATATACACAGAAATGATAACTTTCCAAGTGCAATTTAACAAGTAGTTAGCAAATTTCAAAGAATGTTATGGGTTATAGTTCCACAGTTTCAAATTATTTCCTTATTGTGAAATATAACATATTCAAAAAGGTATCTTTCAAAGTGTGACTTAACAAGTAGTTACATAGGAAATTTCCAAAATATTATGAGTTACAGCACCATAGTTTCAGTTATTTCCATATATACAAAAAGGTGATAATTTTCAAATTACAATTTAACATGTAGCTATAGAATCGCTATATAATTTTCTTTTTTCTTAGTTGCTGGAGTATTAGAACAGCTAGAAGGAAAAACTGAAATGGTGGAACCGTAACCCATAGCATCCTTTGAAATTTGTTCTAAAGCTACATGTTAAATTGTAATTTGAAAGTTGGGCTATTCGATTTCATAATATCCTGGGTTTAAGGGAAAAGGGATATAGATGTATGATATTATTCATCAGCAGGGCATTGACCTCCTGATAAAAATACAATACTTGACCTTACTCTAACTCTGATTACCTAATTTTGTCTCACCTTAACCACACCACAAAACAAAAATTACTTAGAGACATTATCTCATTCTCAGCCACAAGCATTTAGAGAGTTAGATATATGACAAGTGGAATCACCTCATTTTGAGGATCAGGAAACTGAATCCTAAGGAGATTAAGAGTCCAATACTAATGGAAGAAAATAGCTGAGGTGGAATATAATTCTCCACTCCTCCTTTAACCCCTAAACAAGTGGCTCTCTTCTCTGGTGGTAATTTTGATAATTACAAATTACTGGACTCTTCCCCAGGTGTAATGAATCAACACCCCATCAGTCAACCCCAAATATGGTTATCTTCTAAAATGCTCAATTGGTGATTTTGACACTTAGCTAGGGTTAAAAACCGCTGGACAAATCATATGCCTTCTTGCACCATAGTTTTTGGGTTTTGTTTTATCTCTTGTCTAATATAGTGTTTCATTCAATGATGTAAGGAAACAAAACAGCATACAAAAATGCATGAATATACCATGATCCCCATTTTCTATAAACACATAGGCATGCATATACACATACACAAGCATATAAATGGAAACCAATAAAAGGCATATAAATTGAAGCCAATAAAAGGAAGTTTCAGTGATTTTATTTGTTCTTGACTATTTGTAGATTTTACAAATGTTCTAAAAAGCATATGAAGTATTTTAATAAAATGAATTATTTTAATTGCCTTTAATGATTACTAAAGACCATATATTCTTGATATGTCATACATTATGAGAGAACTTCCAATAACATGTTCTGAAGAATGACGATTCCCAAAGAAATATGTAAATGCTGCATTGGCTATCCTCTTCTTAAATATCTGCAAAGTAATTTGTATATAAAATCTCTGAGACATTGTAACCCACCATTTCCTAAATGCATTTGTCCAAAACGACCTTAAAAACAAAGTCTACTTTCACATGGAATGTGAATTGTTTCTGTAGTTTGGGATGGGCAGCTTTATGCATCCCTATGTTAATATTTAATGTAAAACTTCTGGATTTAAAATAATATTGACACTAAGCCCTGGATCTTGGGGCTTGCCCTTATGAAACTTACTCCCACAAAGGAGCTAAGCCTACTAATAATTATGCCTGAGACTCACTCCTAGAGAACCTTTTTTGTTGCTCAAATGTGGCCTCTATCTCATCCAACTCTGAAAATAAACTCATTACTCTCCTCCCTACGTGGGACCTGACTCCCAGGAATGAGCCTGGCCCTGGCACTGTGGGATTGTGAATGCCTTCTTGACCAAAAAGGGGAAAAGAAATGAAACAAAGTAAGGTTTCAGTGACTTAGACACTTCATATAGAGTCAAGGCATCATTCTGGAGATTATTCCTATGCATTATATAGATACTCCTTTTTAGTTTCTAGAGTATAAGAATAGATAGAAGGAAATACCTGAATCTGTTGAACTGTAATCCAGTAGACTTGATTCTTGATGATTGTAAAACTATATAGCTTTTATCTTGTGACCATGTGATTGTGAAAACCTTGTGACTACCATTAAATTTATCCAGTATATGGGGAGATAAGCAATAAAATGAAGGTGAAATATATATATAAAATAAGGGAGGATATGGGATGTTTTGAGTGTTCTTTTTTATTCTTATTTTTTTCTTTATTTTGGAGTAATGAAAACATTCAAAAGTTGATTGTGGCAATGAATGCACAATTATATGATGATACTGTGAGCCACTGATTGTATACTTTAGATGGATTATATAGTGTGTGAATATATCTCAATAAAATTGCATTAAAATATAGAATAGAAATTTTAAAAAGATAATATTGACACTAGAAGATAAAAGAATATCCTAGGCTGACCTAAGAGAATTTCATATACTTTTCTGTTCACAAATAGATGCTTCAATACTATCCCATATACATGTTCCTACCCTGGGAACAACCTCAACAAGGAGTTTTACAGTCACCTCAGCAAACAGGACAGCAGCAATTTGAAGAGCAGGTATCGTAAATGTTTGATTTTCATCTGATCAGTCCCATATGAGAATAGAAAAGATAAAGCAAATTCCCAGAGAAGAGAGTATCTGAGTATATTTAGTACAAAAACTCAACTGCTTATATCGATAATCCTAAGAGGATGTAGAGCTTTCTCCTAATATACAACATATGTAGACTAATTTGTAATGCTCTCAGGCTGGATTCTGAAGGAACAAAATCTGTGAGTGGACTTCAATAAAATCAGAGACCAAAAGCTGAATCACCTTGGAAAATGAAATTTCCTTACTTTAAAAATCAACTAGCATCTGTCTTGACATATATACATGTGGTTATTAGTTTAAAAATTAAAACATAAAAAAGAGTTACCACAATGAAAGATACTTGTGATCACTAGATATTGAGATGCAATTAATGTTTTATTGAGTTTTGTGAACTTGCAATGAATTTTTAAATTCAATTGGCTCATACATAACTAGCATTCTTTAGTTAGAATGGAAAGGCTGTTTAAAATAGTTTAACCATCACTCTAAAACCTGCCACCCCAGATTAGAGAAAGTTGAAAATTATACTTTAAATGATTGGTGGTAGTCATTCTAATAAAGCCATATTAATTTAAAGAGAGAGAGTTTCTAATCTAGAAATCATAGTGTCTTAAAGAGATTCTTGTTTTAACAAAAATTAATTGTTACCACCTGGAACATGTGATTTTAAAAGGAGTATTTAATAGAGTATAAAAAGATATATAATTTTAAGTAATCATTTATCAAAAACTTTTGGCAAAAAAAAAAACAAAAAATAAAAAAACAAAAAAAACATAACATGACAAAAATCATCAGAGATAATCTAATGCATTTTTCAAAAATCTGACAGATACCATTCTATATTCAATTTGGATATATTTTGCAACAAGCAGAACCTGTAAGTATGTGCATACTTTTCATGAAAAAAACTGAACTTTTGAAACTACTTGTTTCATAATCTATTACATCTATCAATGCCCTATAGCCAAGGATCACCAGAAACATACCCTTTGCTGAACAAAAGTTGGATTTACCTATTCATTGTAATGAGGGAGAATACATGCCATAGGGAACTGTGGGGTGTCTTAACAGGAAGGTATTAAAATGACTTATTGTAGCATATGGGCTTGCATTAGGTGATTTAGGGAGTGTTAAAGGAAGAGGGTGTTCAGTCTGGATGGGGTGTTCTCAGGAAGCAAGAGTAGTTCTACGATTCGATATCTTAACAATTCTTACCTAGAAGGCAAGAATAATGAAGTGAGGCAAACACTATGGTTGGTAAAGAATTAGCAGTCACTCATATCAGCCAGGCTATGAGGATGCGTTTTTGTTTTTTTTTTTTTAATTTGCCCAGTGACCTTGCTTTAAACAAGATTGTGAAGCGGCCTTGTTTCTTGCCTCACTTCATCGTGTTCATGGATGGCTTTATCTGATGTTGTTGTTCAGCAAGAGAACAACACAGCCTAGCAGGGAACGCCAGGCCAGCTCCTAACAACACTGAAACAGAGCTGCTGTGTCTGGCTAGTTCTCCCATGTCAGGAGCTTCTCTTCCTTCTCAAATCTAAATGATTATTTCTGTTTTTAAGAAAATAATTTAATATGATGGGGAGTGTTTAACTGCCCTGGGTGACAAAACAACATAATTTTAGCAATAATTTAAGCTTTTAAACTTTCTGAGTTTTCAGGTTATACTGGGAGGCCAGCAGCAATTAGCCTTTGATCCGTTCATAGGCACAGCTCTGTGATGGTAAGATTTCTTAGAGCACTTGGTTAGTTTTCAATAACTGAAAACTTACAGGTTCCAGCACTGTTGTTAATTTGAATCTAAACATTTTGATGTTTCCACCAACAATTATTACTTCTTGCCCCTATAATTTTTGTGCAGAGTAAGAGTAAATTCACAAATATTTATTGAATTATATGCTGTGTACTCTTGCAGGCACTCCTGCTTAAAAGCAAGTATTAAGAGACAACCATGTTTGCTCATATATATTCATACTCTTTCTAAAGGTTACCTTATGAGCTAGAAAACTAATGAAGGCACTTATTTCTTAAATAAAATCTTTCCTTGCATCCCTATCCTATTGCTTTATATTCTTCCAAGTTTTGACCTTATACTTGAACCTCTTAGCACTTTGTTTTCATTCTCATTCTCCATAGCCAGCAGGAAGAGTAATACCATATTTACAAAAAGAAATGATAAACTCTAGACATGCCAGTGCTGGCATCATCTTGCCTTCAACTTCACCCAAACCCAGCACAATCGATGATTTCACTTCTGCTATAGATCCAACTATTACCCCAGAGCTCATGGAAAAGAAGGTATTGCAATCTAAGATTTGTTTTATGTGAGAAAGTGTTGTCTAATGTGAAACACAAAGTAAGGGCTTAATTTATAGGGCTTAGTCATATTTGAGATAATGAGAGAATTAATGATGTAGTCGAATATATGGTTTTAACCCTGAATAAGGAAGACAACAATTATTTGCTAATAATTAATAAAGTATAATTCAATTTTTATTTAACAAAACTTCTTATGAATGTCCTTTACTCTCTAGGCCAAGACTGATAGCCTAAGGGGACCGTAAGATGTCCCATTCATTCAAAGTTTTTGGTAGGTATTTGCCAAAAGATGTGCTTCACATATGCTAAATTAAAGGGGGAAAAATTTCAGAAGGACTAGTAAAGTGTGTTCTTAGTTTCTTGTTTCTCCTTATATCACTGACAATAATTATGGGAATTTAGAAATTTTTAAGTATCAAAATAAATTTTTGAGAATCATGGCTGCTTTTGCCACAACTTTGGTGTAAGCTCTGACAACACAAATAGCAAATATACTAGGTCCATATAAAAGACCTTGCAGGCACTCTATACAGTCAGTTCTTCCAAATCACCATCTCATTTTCAAGCTAGAAATTGCAATAATGCCCATATATCTATATAAAATTGTAATGAAACAAAGTCTCAAAGTGAAAAAGAAATTGCATAAAAATGTGGAAATTTCAAGTCCCATTACCTTTATTATCAGACATAATAACCTTGATTGTTCGACCTGCCCTCTAGGGCTTGGATGGCTGTGAGGCTAGGGTTCGAGTTTGGCAGAAATGCAGGCTGGGAATGGCATCAGGAGGTAAAAATACACACTTAAAAGCAAACAATTCGAACTGAAGGGCAAACAAAAAGACACAGGTTCTTGAAATCTCCTCCCTGCTGCCTCTGAATCTCTTCTAATTCTTCCTTTTATGAAAATGAATACTCAGCATTCTTCAGAGGGAAAAAGTTCTGTAAAATTACAACCAGAAGTGAACAGCATTGGTACCTCTTTAGAGGAGTCTCCTGCATAATGTAGTATTTTGTATAAGGAAAGTCAATTTAAGCTATAAAAGAATTTCAGTGTGATCTTTGCCATTTTTGGCATGAATGCCAGTAAAAGTAAAACTTTCTATTTCTTTATTAAATAACTTAGAAAATGCCTATAAAATTTTACACAAAGCAGTCTAACAGTATTAAAATACTATTCTGTCTTGTTTTTCAGAGAAAAAGATGTGGCAGTGTTTCTTCCGATATTATTTTAGGCTATTTGCTTCTTCAATGCTAATATCAATTCTTTAAAATATACAAAATATCTTGGCTCTTCTCCTAAATTTTTTATGTATAAATGGAAGACATTCTTTAAATATGTCAGAGAAAAATAATACAGTCATATAATGAGCTCTGCCTTAACAAAATTATATTCCTTTGAAAATATTCTATCTTGCATATCTGGAAAGTATCAACACTGAAAATAAAGCTAATATCATTGAATCAATTGGATCATTGTCTTAATAAAGATTGTCTCTAGCAAATGGTATTTAAGAGAATAAAGATATACTGTCATGAGAGTTATAATGAAAATGGTGATTGGGACTGATGAACTAAAGTATATATCTGACTTTGACATATCATCTCATTATTTCCTTCAGGCTCATTTTGCCAGCTTCCTTCTGATGAGAATCAAAATTATTTGAGAGCAGATATTGTGAAGTGCATGCTATCATATCATATAGTATATGATGTCTTATGTCATATTATATCACATAGCATAATACTAGCATATTTGTCAAATGTAAACATAATATTGGATTATAACATATATATGACTTTGAATCTGGCTTTGAACCTTCAACAAATCACTTAAACTATTTGAGTCTTTGTTTCCTCTGGTATAAAATGAAGATAACAATACTTACCTCTTAGAATTTCTCTAAGTTTGGCATGAAATATCATAGGTAAGGTATCTGGCTCATGCAAAATACTCAGAAAATGTTCATTTTCACACTTCTCTTGTGAATATGAGAGTACTTATTTTCTCAGCTTTGGACCCTCAGCTGAAATTATAAGGAAAAAAGGAAATCGGTATTTGATATACTTTACCTATCTGTACGTAGGTGTGTTTGTGTGTGTGTGTGTATAAGAGGAAAAATTGATGAGTGAATGAATGAATGTGTATTAGGTGGTTTCAAACAAATTCGGTGAATAGTCTCCAATACTCCAACTTAATCACAGTTCCTAGAATTTTATCTGTTCCAGCATTTAGTTATGTTTTGACCTGCTACTCACTCTTAGGAAAGAGTTACCCGATAATCACCTATTCCACATTTGTCTTATGCTGCATCCCTTTTCTCTAAGTTGATGTGCTGAATGAAAATAATTTTGCGTAATTGAATGATCTGTTAATATGGGACATGACAGAGGGAGCCAAATACGAAAATGTCTGATACAGCTCAGGTTTCAGGAGCTCTGAACATGGTGTCCCAAGTTTCCAAGAGAGCACGAAGTCATTGTAAAAATTGCCTTAGGTAGTTCATTCTGGGTGCTTAGAATACATCATGGAACACAGCAAGTACTTGACATTTCTCTTTAAGGGGGAGAAAGATGGGAGTGGTCAAAGAATAAAGAGGAGAGATGAGAAAAACATAACTATTCTATCCAAGAGGGGACACTGTAGAGAGCTGAACACAGGGAAACTGCAAAACTCTAAGCATCATGCTATGATCAGTCAAGATTTGGGGCAATATTAGGGGATACAATAATAAATATGTTGAAAATATGGAGATTATTAAAATGTAATATTAAACCCATAAAAGCATAAAGTGGATAAGTATAACACAATAAAATAATGCAATGATAAACACTGAGAAGTTATTTCAAGAATAAATATTTTGATGAAAATATTTCTAATGTCAAACTAAATATGATGAATTTACTTCCCTATCCCAGGATATATTAATAAGAACTTACTACTCTGGATAGTTTTAACAGATCCAGTTGTGTGACTCAGCTTAGAAATCAGTTCTCTAATTTCTGTTCAGTACCTGTCTGCTACAGGGAGATGCTAAATATTGTTAAGGTATCTGCGACAACCATGTTTGATACCTGAATACTATAATCAACATCAATGAAATATTCTACAGTTTCAAATATTGTATAGAATTGTTTAAATTTTTATTACTTTTGTCAAAAGATTTAAGAAGACAAAGTGTGTCCTTCTTACGGAACATCACCAGAATGTATACTAAGAATTCTGGTTTTTTTGTTTGTTTTAACCTGGCACCCTCCTGTTTCCCTCCCAACCCAGTAAAAAGAAGGCAAAGTAGAAGAAATTTATATTTTGGCAGGTTTGACCAGAAAAGTTCTAGGCAGAATGTTTTCCCAAAACCTAGTTTTGCTTAGATTTGGTAATCCACAATGTAGCCTCAAACTTTCCCTACCAACTCTTCTCTAATTGGGTGCTGCCTATCTAATTGTCTTATAACAGTATTTGCCAATTAGTTCAAGACAAAAATACAGAATCCATGCATGAACTCACCCCCAACATGACACCCATATCCAATATCATCATAGCCTAATAATACTTTAAATGCACAGATTTTAAGTTTGCAGTTTGAGGAATTTTGATAAATGTATACATCACATAACCAACCACCCTATCAAGATATAGAACCCTTCCATCAACCCTGGAAGTCTTTCCTGCCCTTTTCCAGTCAATAGAGTCTCTTTACTCTCATGTCAGGCAAATACTTTAATTTTTATTTATAGCAACATGTATTAATTTTGCCTGCTCTAGAATGTGATGTAAATTAATCATACAATATTTTCTTTTTTGTGTCTGGCTTATTTTACTCAACAAAATTGCTTCTGCGATTCAACTGTGTTATTGCCTAAGTGGTATATTATGTGGTATCACATAATTTCTTTTTTATAATTTTTTTATTAAGGAAGTTTTAAGTTTATGGAAAAAAAATTATGCAGAAAGTACAGAATTCTCATATACCCCCCATTACTAACATTTTGCATTAGTGTGATACTTTTGCTTCAATTGATTAAACAATATTATTATAACTATATTATTAACTATAGTACATTGTTTACATTAGAGTTCACTGTGTTGTACAGTCCTATGTTGTTTTTTTTTAATTTTATTCTAGTAACATGTATGCAACCTAGAATTTCCTCTTTTAACAACAGTCAAAGAATTCAGTGATGTTAATTATATTCACAATATTGTGCTACCAAAACCATCATCTATTACCAAAACTTTTCTGTCAACCCCAACAGAAATTCTGAACCAATTAAATATTAACTCCCCGTTCCCTACCCCCATCCCAGCCCCTAGTAAACTGTATTCTAGTTTCTGGTATATGAATTTGCTTATACTAATTACTTTGTATCAGTGAAAACATACAATATTTGTCCTTTTATGTCTGGCTTATTTCACTCAACATGATGTCTTCAAGGTTTATCCAGGTTGTAGCATGCATCAGAACTTCATTTCTTTTTACAGCTGAGCAACATTCCACTGTGTGCATATGCCACATTTGTTTATCCATTCATCAGTTGATGACACTTTGGCTACTTCCTTCTTTTGGCAATTGTGAATGATGCTGCTATGAACATTGGTATGCAAATATCTGTTTGGGTCTTTGCTTTCAATTTTTGGGGTATATACCTAGAATTGGGATTGCTGGGTTATTTAGTAGCTCTACACTTTACTTTCTGAAGGCCTGCCAAAACCTAATTTCTTTATCCATTCATTTTCTTTATCCATTTTCCTGTTGAAAGACATCTGGATTGTTTCCAATTATTAACCATTAAGAATAAACTTCTATGAACTTCTTACCCAAGTCTTTTGCAAACATATGTTTCCATTTCTCTTGAGTAAGTAGCAAGACATGGAGCTAAACATTGGAGAAATAAACTGTTACAGAAAATCACTAACAGTTTTCTAATGTGGAAGTACCATTTATACTCTGACCAGCAAAGTATGAGCACCAGTTACTCCACCTTCTGGCTAAAATTTAGAATGGTCTGTCTTTTTACTTTAGCCTTTTTCCTGGGTATGAAGAAGCCTCTCATGGCTTTAATTTGCACTAATCTTGTGGCTAATGTTACATTTTCTATGCATATTGACAATTTGTATATTTTCTTTTTTTCAGTTAGGAGTTCATGATTATTTTTCCATACTGATACCCACTTGCTCCAGCACAGTTTGTTAAAAAGATTATCCTTTCCTCATTGGATTGCTAGGAAAGTTTTTTGGAAATAATAGATTTTATGTATTTTATCTCTTTTTGGACTCTCTATTCTATTTCATTTAACTACTTTTCTATCATTACATCAATACTACTATAGTTTGAATACTATAACTTTATGTCTTTTGCATTTCCATATAAATTTTAGATTCAGTTTGTCAATTCCTACTTTGCTGGAGTTATATTTGGAGATGCTGCATCTATAGATCACTTAGGGGAGACTTGGCATCTTAACAATACTGGAAATTCAAATCACGATTATGGCATATATATATTTATTTAGATCTTCTTTAATTTATCTCTGAAATGCTTTGTGTTTTTCAGTGTAAAGGTCTTGCAACTTTTGTTAAAAAAAGCGCACATTAGAATCTAGTTTGATATGAGAAAGACATGCCAACATCTAAAGTTTATAGCTTCCTTTTGTTTGAGTTCTTCATCACAGTACATTTCTGAAGAAAAATAATGCAAGTCTTTCTATAAACCCAGAGCTGACAGATTCACCTTAAAAGTGAACCATAAAAGTCATTTCAAGCATAACTGACAAGTAGAGTTTCCACTGGAAACTTTTTTCTCTTCATCACTAACCTTAAAATTAAATTAACATTTTTTTTCTTTTCCTCACTTAGTTAGATTCACTTTTAAACATTAGAATCTGTAAAAATAGATGGCTCTTAGTTGATCTAGTAAAGTTTGTTCTTAAGAAAGAAAATCCATGGTTAAGAGAAAACTACTCATTCAATTCAGCTAATAATTATCTATTACCTGCAAGGTACACAGCACAGCACTAGATATTGTAAAGTCAGTAGACAAAAACTAAATATTCAAAAGACCTTGGAAAATGTTACATGACCAAATGTATTAAAACAATTGAGTCATATCGTTTGTTCATGTTTGCACATGGAAGAGGATTGAAATTAACTACTGAACACTGTAACTAATAAAAAGATTAAATGAATAAAATAAAATTAACTGGAAAACAATACTAGGTATTGTTTGATCTGTTAGATCCCAGAAAGAAAGGAACCAACATGTAGAAAGAGTTTCTAACCCAGAGGCCCCGCAGGTTATCTCACAGAAAACAGGTGCCCCATAAACTAAAGAATGAAGGCTGTTTAAGGCTGTCCCTGCCACAGTGGTGCCCCAACCCCAAAAGGTGGGTAAAAGCAAGATCACATATTTCTGTAGGACAAACAACTGAAAAGGCCTGCTCTCCCTAGATAGATAATGTAGCTGCTTTTCTGAGAAGAATAATGGGCTAGAATCCTAACAACCTATCAGCCTAGAAGTTGACAGACACCCACCCAATTGAGGCACAGGATGCACTCAGCAGGCACCCTTCTCCCCCAACACCCTTCCCTCCCCACGTGGGTTTTTCCTTTAAAAAATGCTGCTCTCAGATAGAGGGCCGGAGCCATTTTTTCCTTTCTTTCTTTTCTGATGGCTCCCACCTGCTTTCTTCTGCTTTCTTCCTCTAATAAACCTTAAACTCTCTACTTAAACCATGACTCGCTGCGTTTGTGTGGATTCTTGAACGGCTCTGAACCTAACATGATCCACAAGTCCAAAATCATACTATGAACAGTAATCCCAAGAAATATTGTGCAATTGCCTAGTAAAATTCATAATGGCAACTTTCATTTTTTCATTCAAAATCAGTTTTTATCATTTTAGATTAGAGAATATGACCTTTTTATTCCCTCCATAAAGCAATTCTTTGATTTTCCCAGTCTCTCCAAGCATATTAGGAATTAGTGAAATTCATATTCTTTGAACAACTAGTAATTTATTGAATACCTACTATGAGTAGTCATTATACTAAATACTGGAAACCTAAGAATTGAGAATGTATCACTCCTCCCCTGAAAAAGTTTACAGCCCAATAAGGGAAAAATATTCATGCAATAATTTTTGTCACTATTTTATTTTGAAAAATTTTAAAACTTCAAATGAACAAGAATAAATACACTGAACGACCAACTACATTTTGCCTAGATGTACCAATCATAAGCATTCTGTCATTTTTTATCACTTTCCACTATGAAATCAATTTTGTTAGTCACTGTAAGAATTTAAAAGAAATAAATTAGAATTAAATGGACAAGAATAGAAAAACTAAATTAGAGCAGAACAGAATGGATAGAATAGAATAGAATAGAATAGGATAGAATAGATCATAGAATAGAATAGAATAGAAAAACTATTCTGCATGTAGAAAGGATAGCAATTGTTTTATAAAATCTTTGTTTCAGTTATGCATGTGTGTGTGTACAGTGCACTGATTTATGCTTATAATGCATTTTTTATTAGAGAAGTTGTGGGTTTACAGAACAATCATGTAAAAAATAAAGGATTCCCTTATACCACCCCACCACCAACACTTGCAT
This sequence comes from Choloepus didactylus, assembly GCF_015220235.1. Taxonomy (NCBI): domain Eukaryota; kingdom Metazoa; phylum Chordata; class Mammalia; order Pilosa; family Megalonychidae; genus Choloepus; species Choloepus didactylus. The sequence continues at coordinate 74,572,346 of NC_051309.1, forward strand.
TGGTGTGAAAAATTTGTTACAATTGATGATAGCACTTTTTTGCAATTTGGCTATTTTTAACTGTGATTACATTTGTTACAACTGATTAAAGATTACTAAAGTAGTATATTAACAATTGCCCACTATTTACATAAGACTGTTTTCCCCATATTCCCAACTTATTATTTATATAATGCATTTTTATTTTTTAAAATTTAAAAGTTGTATTTTTTAAAGTTTGGCATCTACTTTAGAAGGATCATTATACAATATTATAGAAGATGGTTTGGAGAGAGAGAATATTGGAGACGGGTAATCTATCAGGTTGGTGCAACAGTCTGGAGGGAATTAGGAAGTAAACTAGGGGTGAGGAAGGATAGACTAAGGCATCAAGGCTGTGGTCCCTGGTCTTCTATTCAGCTTCAAAAGAGTTAATGCAGATCCTCTAACTTCTCATGGGACATTTTTCCCTAAAGCTCTGAAGCCTCCCCAAACCATAAAAGCTTGTAAAATCCTGGGCCCAAAGCAAACTCTTAGTTAATGAGAAAAAGCATGGGGTCATAAAGATGGTTAATCATCTCCCCATAGACAAATTCTGAATGTGTGATGGCAGGCCACAAGTCTTGATAGCAATCTCCTTCTAGGACAAAGAAGATACCTAGCTAATGCAAACCAAGGTTAATACAAACCTGATAGGACCCTAGAGTACAAAGGTTACTCTAGAAACCTGCCACCAGCAAAACTTCCCTTTTTAACAAGCCAGTTCACTTCCACTCCCTTGAACATGCTTTTCCCTTGAACATGTCCATGTTATCTCTTTAACCGGTATCTTTCTTTTTCTTTAATAAACTTTACTATTATTCCTACTGGCCTCTCTTGTCTGAATTCTTCCTGTGACAAGAGTTCTGCCTGGCAGGTGTTCTGCCTGGCACTGCTGCCAGCAGGGTACTGGTTACAAGGGGATGGCATTGAGGATGTAAAATAGATTGAACAGAGGACTATACAAGAGGAAAACCTTAATGACCATCAGCTGTGGAAGATAAGGGACAAGGAAAGTGTAGTTTGAGTCTCAGATTTCTGGTGTGTATGCCTATGGATAGAGTGACCATCAATTGAGGGATTAAATAAAAATGAGGTACAGATTTATAGGAAAATATAATAAGTTAAGTTCTGGTTTGAGGCACCCATCAGACCTCTAAATGGAGTATGTCATTGGATAAATGGGTCTGGGTACTGGGGGAAGAGTTTGAGCTGAAGGCATCAGTTAGGGAGTCAGGAGAATAAATTATTCAGAGCAAGTGTTGACTAATGAGAAAAGACTTCAAATGCAGTAAGTTAAGAAAGAAAACTCACCAAATAAAAATTAAAGTTGCTAATAGAAAAGTTGAAAAAGAACAGGAAAAAGTGGTTTTGCAGAAGCCAAGAAAGAGAAAAATGGTTTTTCAAATGGGGGTAGTCAGTGGTATCAAATGCAAAAAAAAAGGTAAAATAATCAAGGAAGGAAAGCACCTATGGTTTTAACAGCTATGGGGTAACTGGAAACTTTTGTTAGAGTGATTTCAAAAAAATATAGGAAATTGAGACAGGTTGTTAGATAAAGGAGTGATCGTTTTTATATGCACAGCAGATACCCACACATAGGGGCACACACCTCTGTCAACCCTAGCTCTGAGGAAATCTGCTCTTACCCTAGACTGGTTATGATGAAAATCAATATACAAAAAACAAAATCGGCTTAATAACTTAGGTTTCTGATTCAAACAGTTTTCAGTAAATCAGTGAGAAAAGGTTGATGCTCAGTAATAAGTAAAGTTTTATATATACTCTGGGTTTGCACTGATTTTTTTCTAACCTTCTGCAATAGTGACAGTATAAAGCACTTGTTAAAAGTATGGATTCTTGAACCAAATTCCTACTATTCAATACCATCTCTGTCAGAGTATTAGGTATGATAACTTATGCTGGTTGCTAACATTCTCTCCTCAGTTTCTCAGTTTTTTTAATCTGTAAAATGGGGGTGATGTTGATAATAGTGCTTTGGTCTTTGGGTTGGTTGTTGTGAGGATTAAATGTTGTAATACATATAAAGCACTTAGGTTCATGCATGAGCACTTAAAGTCCTCAAAACAGGTTAGTAGTTATCTTTCTGAGTTCTCTTGAGAACTGATTCCTGGAAAGGTTAAGAAGAGACTTTGATTACAGTCTTACAATTTGGGTTATTCAATCTCCACAGAAAGAGACATTAAAAGCAAGGATACAATTTTCTTGAGGTCTTTCTATTAAGAATTAAACTTGGCTACAGAATACAAACTATGTATACTTTTTTTTATTTTATGTATCCAAACCACATACCATTTTTATTTTGATAGTTCATGTATAAACCTTTAACAAACTTTCATGGCTTAGGCAAAACGAAGGCAGGTGGACATTATTTTACTTTGACTGCACTGACAATAAATCCCTTACACCAAATGGAAAACTGTTGACCTGTCATATCCAGCCTATTTGTGGGATATCATTCAAATGCACACACACACAAAAGTAGACACAGGGTGACTAACCTAATAGATTTTCAATTAAGAACAAAAAAGGCTATTAAAGCATAACATGGCACAAATTTCCCTAATAATGGTTTTGAAATTGTTATAAACAATTTCTAAACAAATTCTAAATGAAAAGGAATGGGTATGACAGTAACAAACAAGACTTCACCACTGAATATTGTGATGTGACTGCAGCAGTCTTATATTTGAAACTCAAAAAGGGAACAACTGTGTTCCAAAACAGCTAAATATGCAGGTACAAAAAATAAAGGTTTTTTTTTTTTTAACTGCCACATTCACTCCAAAGCCCATTCATCTCCTTCAGCATCCCAAAGATTAAGCACATGTTCTGCTTAGCTATATAATAAAGTGACAAACATGCTGCACCACTGACATCACAGGACAGTTGCCTATAAAACTAGACTCTGACGCTGGGCTCCAGCTTCACTTTCTCACAGGCCGTCATCCTCATCCGGCAGAGCAGTTGTCTGAGCAACCTCTGAGTCATGTTCATACTGTGCTGCCAAAGCTGGGTCCAGGACAACCTCTGGTGGGGCAAGAGCAGGCATGGCCACAAGCTCCAAGTTAGGGCCTTCAATCAGTTTTCTAGCAGCCAAAGGAAGGGCTTTTCAAAGTTGTAGTTACTTTTGGCAGAAAAGTCATAGTACTGAAGATTCTTCTTTTGGTGGAAGACGGATTTTGCCTTAACTTTCCTGTCCTTAATATCCACTTTGTTGCCGCACAACACGATGGGGATGTTTTCACACACTCATACCAGATCTCTATGCCAGTTAGGCACATTCTTGCAAGTAACTCTTGATGTTACATCAAACATTATAATGGCACACTGGGCTTGGATGTAATAGCCATCTCTCAGGCCACCGAATTTCTCCTGACCAGCCATGTCCCACACGTTGAATTTAATAGGCCCTCTGTTGGTATGGAACACAAGGGGATGGACCTCCACAACCAAGGTGGCTACATACTTCTCAAATTCACCAGTCAAATGATGTTTCACAAATGTAGTTTTTCCAGTACCACCATCGCCAACCAATACAAGTATAAATTGAACTTGGGGTTCTCCTTGGGCGTCCATTGCGATGGTTCTTCCAGAAGCATCTCCATCCTCCATTTGACTGAGGTAAAATATGTATACATTTTAAAAATGATTTTTGAATTTTTTTTTGAAAGTTGACTACAGAATATAAAAGACGTATACATTTTAAAAATGATTTTTGAATTTTTTTGAAAGTCTTAGGCTTGAGTTGAACAACTGATGATTTTACCCTGGAACACATTCCATTTTCTTAAATGGATCTTTAACTGAAAAATAGAGTATAGCATTCCATAAGGTAATCAAAACGCTCTGATACTTCAAAACATAATCCATTGACCTGTAAGGCACTAATTCTGATCACTAAAATCAAAGAAGAGTTGAAAGGAGAATCATGAGAAAACTTTTAATCCTATCTTCAACATGTAAAAAATTCTTCATTTTCTTAAAATTTCAGCACTACCAAACATGCATTCCAGTAGATTACAATCAATACCAGTAAGTTTATTAGGCAAATAATTTCAAATAATTATAAATATTAAAGGAAAAAATTAAAACATCAGGTGAAACTATGGAAAATTTGAAATCCTTGAATAGAGGAATTTGGTAAACACCCACCCAAAGTTTTTATGAAACTGTAAATGGGTTATTCCCAACATTTGGGTTATTCCCAATTTCAACACATTACTCTGAGTGTATAAAATAGCTGTAATGTTCCAGGTCTACTCACCTACTGTTGCTCATGGTAGTTTCAGAGAGAAAGAACTGACTGGAAAGTCTGAGGCAAGAGAAGTCTTAAAAAATCTTTCTAAACTATAGCCTTTATGATGATATATATGTATATCCTGTTTTATATATATATATATATATATATATATATATATATATATATATACCCTGTTATACACACACACACACACACACACACACACACACACACACATATATTCCTATAAAACCCTCAAAATTAAAATGATTGAGCCTATCATGTAGCAGTTGTTTGAATTTGTAAACCTAATCAAAAAATGTTTTAGGTACATCTGCTTACAAAAAAATTTCTTCAGGTCACCATTCTGCCATAGTAAATGCAATACTTAGAGTAACCATAAATTAATATTCATAGTGATGTGGTGCTGGTGAGGTGGCAGATCGAGACTATTAGAGAGCCTCAAGCTCATCATTTTAAATATGAGCAATCTCAAGTCTGCAAAGAGAGAAAATATGCACTCCCAGGGATTCTCTCCAATATGAAAAACAAACTAATTTATTTGGCACCCCCATGTTACCTTTAAAATGTATTCAGTATTTGCATTCCAGTCTATAATATACAATGTTGATTTTAACATAAAAATTACTTAACTGTTTTCACACAAATTGTTGAGTAAAATGAATGGTCAAGGAAGATGCACCTGGTTGATCCAGAGATTTCAGTTATTCTCCAGCACACAGCCATATACTGCTATGGGTACTACAGTTTAAAAAACAGAAAAATAAAGGTAAACGTTGGTAATCATCTTATGCCCTGACTATAAAGCATGACCTGGAAGAAGAGTTTGTGATGTGGTTTATTTATATTTTTGCTTGATGTGGTTTTGGACAAGTCCTTCAAACAAATTGTAAATTTGCCTATTATTATGGTCTAGCTTGAATTCTACCCTCTTCAAAAACTTTTCTTCATTTCATTTCTTCCTTCTATACTCTCTCAGTATTTTGTAACTTCTATTATGTAGTATTTATCACACTTTTCCTTACATTAGAAAAATGTCTTCCCTACCTAGCTGCCACATAGCAGAAATCATGCTTTATCATTATATCTCTGATAGCACTTAGTCCAATGCTTTGCATACAGAAGGTGTGCTGTGTATGTGTATATGTGTAACTGTGAGAAGTAGATGTGTGTGTATAAATATATAAATATTATTTTTACTATTAATTATCTATAGTGTCAATCTGCCTTTAGAACTCTGAACTTGGTTGGAATACTGGAATTTTAAGGTGCCATCTTATCAAAATCTGACATCACCTGGTATTTTTTGAATCCCAGCTAGAATTTTGATCAATACTATCAACAACAATGAAGGGGTTCAAAATTTCACCATATTTTTTCTTTCACTTTTTATTCTTCCATCTCTTAGATACAAGCATCAAAAGGTAATGAAACACAATCACCTCCAAATCTCCGTTAGTCACTTCAAAGCAACACTAAAGTAATAATAATGATAATATTCTTAGTTATGAGCAATTGACATTTTCCTCATTGAAAAACTGTAAATTAGTCTCTAGAAAACTTTGTAATCTATTGATCTGTAACTGCACTTCTGCACTTACTGAGCTCCTAGAAAGCAGGGACTTTATTGTGTCATCTTCAATATATACCCAGCAGCTAAAATAGTGTCTGGCATGTCATCAATAATCAAGAAATACTTCCTGAATAAATAAATTTAAAAATCAATGAATAAATATAAATGCAACTTCAAGGAAAAACCCATAACTGACCTTCCTTTGAACTTGATTAACTCTCCCAAAATCCTCCTACTTATTCTCTAACATCTACTACATCTGCATCATGACCAAGAAGATGATTAATTGCTAATGATACCATCAGTTCTGATTTGCTAATGTGGCCAGACTGCAAAACACCAGAAAAAGATTGGCTTTTATAAAAGGAGGTTTATTTGGTTACACAGTTACAGCCTTAAGGCCATAAAGTGTCCAAGGTAAGGTATCAACAATCAGGTACTTCACCAGAGGATGGCCAATGGTGCCCGGAAAACCTCTGTTAGCTGGGAAGGCACGTGGCTGGCGTCTGCTCTGGAGTTTTGGATTCAAAATGGCTTTCTCCCAGGACGTTCCTCTCTAGGCTGCAGCTCTCTTGTTCTTCTGTTTGTGAGCCCCTTTATAAGACTCCAGTGAACTAATCAAGGCCCATGCTGAATGGGCAGGGCCATACCTCCATGGAGATATTCAATCAGAGGTCACACCCTAATCAAAGGTGTCACTCACAGTTGGGTGGGTCACATCTCCATGGAAACACTCAATCAGAAGGTTCCAACCTAATCAACACTAATACCTCTGGCCCCACAAGATTGCATTAGAGAATATGGCTTTTTCTGGGAGACATACTATATACAAACTTGCACACCATCCCATGGGCAAAATTTCCCATTAATGTTTGAAATCAATAATATACACTAATAATATACATATTAGTGAAAATCAGGAGAACTGTATTTGATGACAGTTTTCCTAATTGCCAACAGGTTTTGTTATACAGAACATTTGTTCCTGAAATGGAGGATACAGTATAGTGAATATTTTTTACAAATACACCAAGGTTATACTGAATTATGTTGGATTACCCAGGTTTTTGTTTTGTGTTGTTTTTTGGTTTTTGCAGAACTGATAAAACCAAAGCCCAATAATGGCTGGAAATTCCAGGTTGGGGAATGATTGTACAGTTTACCATGAAAATCTCTGAACAGCCAAATGGTTTATAATTACCAGCTGCTAACCCACTTTATATTCAAGACTGCAAAAAAAATAAAGTATATTTCAAGTCACTTTTTCCTCTGAATGACTATATAAATATGAAAGGAAATATTCACATGGTCTCTGAGCAAAATGAAGCCTCAGAGAGTTTAAAGTAATATTAAAGTTATAACATGGGGCTAACATAAACTTTAATTGAATACTTTAAAAAATGCAAATGATTCTAAATTTTATTGTGTATTTCTTATATATATCATCAATAATTAAATCTTTAATTATCTCATTTTCTTAAATATTTATTAGCAAGTTTGTAAATGATACATAACAATGCATATCATAAGATAGTAAGTGTTAAATGATTATATTAGTTATTAACTTAAAGGTTTTCTAATAGAAATTAGAATAGAACAAACTGCTTTGGAAATGCCTGTTTCTAAATGGATAAAATAGGTCCCTCTAAATAGAGTGGGTTTGAGGGGACTGTTGGAAACCAATACAAATAATTCTGACGCCTAAATTAATTTCATGCCATCACTAAATAACTTCATATACCTGCATTAACATTAACTGTATAAACTGAGACATTATTTTATTTCAAAAAATTTATTTTTATTACCAGACACAGAGAATTATCATCTTCAAATAATGCTTGAATGTTTATTTTTAAAAGAATTAATGTAACATAATTGTAAAATTGGAAAGCACCTTCGATATTATCTTTAAAAACATGTTCTCCAGTAACAAGTAGACTGAGGTGTTAAGATTGCAAGTGACTTGTCCAAGTTCAAAGAGTTATGTGAAACAATCTGTACTAGTACTCAATCTTCTGAATTTGCATTATTAGATTTTCCTGCTGATTTCCTGGATTTTTCAGAATAAGATGAACGCTCTCCTCGTCACAGCCATCTTGGCAGTTAACTGTTGGTCTCCCCATGAGTGTTCATTTCTACATTCCAGAATATTTATAATTTTTGTTTTATTCGTGAGTCTTTGGTTTTTCTTTTCTCTACACACTTTGTTCTACTTTATAAGCATGTCTGACATTTTGCCCATTTAGTGTTATATTCTAGAAAATATTATAAATTATATACTACTGTTCAGTACATAGTTCACTTCCACATAGCCTTGATACAGTTATGCAGCTAAGCCATTTAGAATGCATAGTTAATTTTTCAGGAAAATAGTTTCTACAATAGTGTCTGCACAATCAAGTCCTACATTATGAAAAATGGATATTATCAAACAATATTATGAAGAGGCTAGTCAAATTATTTCCTTCATGCATATTTATAGATTTTGCAATTTGTATATCTTCAGCAGCATACATTGAAGTAATTTCTGTGTTTGAGCTTTAGGTTGTTCAAGACCGGGAACAAGAAAAACAAAGTGTAAATTGCTTTCCCTCTTGTTTGCATGTAAGCTTCCCATATGAAATATCCGTAAAGATATTTGTTTAACCAAACCCCCCAAACTCCAAAAACTTAAGAGTTTTGGGTATTAGTCCTCAATTAACACAGGTTAGACTTCAAAGATTTGGGCTCTGCTTCTTTAAAAGTAATCAGTTCAGCATCTCATGTGACAAGGGGACCCAGGTTGAAACTTGAATCACTCTGTGAAAACTGGGTTAAAATAGTTCTTATTAGACTCATCTAACTAAAGGCTCATAACTAACTCCTCATGGCTCCACTCTGCTATAATTCTACAAATCTAGAGAAGCTAAAAAATAATAATTAAAACTTGAGAGTTAGCTGTGGGAGAGCTCTGATGAGTCCACCAGGAGTAAATTCACTAGTGGGTCATTTTAATTTAAACAATGACTGAAACAAAAATGTTTCAGGAGAAGAGAATGAATTTTGAGGAAGGATCTTGTTGAGGGATTTATTTGTACTTGTGGATAGTTTGTTGTCTAAAAGGAAACATAGCTTTGAGGACAAAATTATAACCAGAGTGCTGAAGATGCAGAGATTGATGGGGATACAGATAGGTGGAGAGGGAGAGAGGGAAGAAAGACAAGAGAGACTGTGACTGTTTCTGATACGTGGTTTATATAAAGACTGTACAAAGCCAAAGGGAGAAATCTGATGTCCCCCTCATCGTGTTCCTTGGCCTTATAGTTAAAGAAACAATTATCAGACAAATGTGGTTATGAACATGGTGATCTGTAAGTAATTTTCTAACATGGCCCAAATTAATTGGATCCTTGTTTGTAATTCACATAGAAAGGGTAAATTACTTAGAGAGTCCTAAGACTCCCCTTAAACATAAAGTCCTACATGTTAAAAGCCTATTTTATAGCTCTCTTGTGTAAAGAATGAAACAATTTCCTTTTAAATTTCTTTCTTCCAATGGTCAGTGGAAGCAATGAATCACCTTCACAGTTTTATGTGCCTCTTTACCAATATTTACTTGGGCCCTACCTGCCATTTATATATCAAGGATATCTATGGTTTGGATATTATTTTCTTCCTATTCCAATACCTGTGTCTGTCCCTACAAATCCTCCACCTAATGGAAAGTAAACAAGAGAGAGAAGTCCCAGTGCAATTTAAGAGGAAATAATTTGGAAGCATACACAATTAAAAGTATGTCTTTGGGATAATTGTTTGTGGATTGGAATGCATCTTTCCGTGAAAAAAGAAAACAGTATATTACAATGCTCCCACAGCCTCAAAAAGTTGCAGTTTGTTTCACTGTTTTCTTTGGTAGAAAACACTGGAGTCTCCACTCAGAGTAATATAAATCTGTCCCTGCATGTCCCAACCAGTATAACATTTCAAATCACTCATTATTTTCTCATTAAAAATGTTTTACAAAATAGCTTTTAACTTTTGTTAATAGACATTTTAGCCTAAATAAGGCAAACTTTAACCAAGGTGGAGGTCATAATAGATAAACTTGTGAATCTAGGTTCTAGGATAGAAAATCATGTGCTTTTTCTAATTAATATGAACACCCCAAGCCTAACTTCTGATTCTCTTGGTAATAAAATCCTAAAGACCACATTTTCCAAGTATAATAGAGGCAGGCTCCTATCATCTCATCATATAAAAAACAATATGGATTGTCTTTCAATCACCAGGTGAATTGAGGGGTTATAGACTATAATAAAGATTAAGTTAGGAATCAGAAGACTGTTCTAGGAAACAAATCTTTCACTACAAGCCTCATGCATCCATTCAGTCTTCTCTAGAAGAAAGTTTCCCAGTCCTCAAACTAAGTATACTTTTGAGGCAATATTTGTTTTTAAAGAACAAAAGCATAAATTTCCAAAAACATTACTCATTGGTATTAATAACTTTATGCCTGTCATTTACCTCAGGTCACTGTAAAGTTGAATGCTGACTATTTCAGCCACTTCCTTGAAGAATCAATATTCCTATTAAAGAAAGAAAAATAAATGTAATTGAAGTAGCATTTTGTGTTCTTTCATTAATATGTTTAGTGATCTTCTATAATAAAGGTAAAAGGAAGACCTTGATTTCCTGTTTTCTAAATGTGCACTCCTAACTATATGTCCACTAACTATATTTGATAACTGATTTTAATATATACTTCTTGATGATAAATCTGGAGAAAAGATGAAAAGTGAAGATGACCAAAAACAAACACTCTGGAAATTACTGTGTATGACAGTCTGTGCAGTAGTTTATGCCAGGTAGTTACACCAATTTGCGGATGATTCAATTTAGTTAAAAAAAAAGTATGTGAGCCATTGAGTATGTACTTCATAAACAACAGGACATTAAGCTTGACGAATTCATAAAGGATACCAACAACAACCCAGTACTGTCTTTAACTCCAAGAAACTGTTAATGGGAACAATCCAAAAAATAACATTTATATCATTTTTGTAGTTACAAAGTGCTTTTTTCTAATCATTACATCGCTTAGTTCTCACATAATCTCTGTAAAGTAACCTCGTTTTATACATGGGAAAACTGATAAACACAAAAGTCATGTGGGCATACAGTCAAAGATTTAGTAAGTGGCAGGAAAATAGTGCAAAACCAGGCCTATCCAACATCTATGCCTTTGTTTCATTAGCATATCTACTAAAATAAATTCTGAGTCCAGGGCTCTGAAATGGTAGTCCTTAAGACTGCTTAAATTCATCAGTTTTCTCTTTCTTTCAGGAGGAAAAAACAAAACACCTGCTTAAGTAGGGTAACTGCCACCCATCTCCTCCGCCACTAACCAGACTCAAAACTGCCACCACAGTTATCTTTCAAAACATAGGTTGGATTATATTTCTTACTTACTCAAATCCCATGGAAGCAAATGCCTACACTATAAAATCTGTTTTCCTCCATATGGCATTCTAGGCCTTCCACATACTCTCCTCGTGCTACTTTTCCAATCCCTCTCCCAGCCAAGTCAGTCACCGACACCATGAACTACTCCACACAATTGTCCCTTTACTCTCACAGTTGTGCTTATGTGTATGTTGCTGTCTCTCATCGAATGCCCATTCCTCTATTTCACTGTTAAAATCAATTTATCTTTCAAGACTCAAATCAAACTTGCATTAAAACGTTCTCCTATCCCTCCAAAAGAAATGAAACACTCATCACTTTGACACTCTCCCCCAGCATTTTATTTCCACTTTTTCCGAATCTTTGTATACCTTTCCTTCTAATAGAGTGATTCATTTACATTTCTGTGTCCTTATTGAGGAGATTGAAAGCTTCTGGTGGATCACAGTAATATAACTATTACCTAGTACTTAGCAGAGTATGTTGTACCCAGTGAATGCATATTTGATGAATGGAATATATTAGTAAAACTAAACTTTCTAAATCTTAACAAAAAAGAGGTTTTCTCAACATAAAAATTAGAAAAGGGTTCCTTCTTGTAAGAAAAAAAAACCTTCTTAAAATCAGTATTTGAATGGTAGCATTTCTCTGCCCATTCAATTACATTAGCACAAGCGTGTAACTTTATGGCAACACATGCTCTGCTATAGAAATTGTAAGGCCCATAAAATATCAAGCTGTGAACAAAATTCCTTGTTCCAAAACAATTCAAGAACCATACAAAATAATGTCTTAAAAGATTTAACATTTGTGTCAGCTATGGAAAAACCAAGTTCAGAGGCTTTTTATCAAGTATATATTCTCTTCTACATAGAGCAAATGCACATAGCAAAGGCTTTGTGAACTCTGTTGAGGAAAAAGTTGTCCTGACCATCAGTCCCCATAAATTCTGTGATGAACATTCTAGAAACAAATCCTTGATTGAGATAAAGGTAGAAGGTGGTGATGAAAAACTCTCCTGCAGCATAAGACAAAAACTCATCTGACAAGCTCCTACTGCACAATGAGCCTTTCATTGTGTCACAATGGCAGCCTTTGTCCTCCCGGATTAATTACCAGGAAATTAGAAAAATTCCCTTTGAACAAAGATTATGTTTCTCCACTCCAAGTTTAAACTGTTCGTAGGTAAGACGTTTTGCATCAGTGAGGGAAATTCTGCCACATCCATCCACAAGCTGGCTACAAGTCAAGTCCAGCCTAAGGAGCTCCTTGGCATGACTGGAACAGTGAAACTGCTGTCTCCTTGAAAACGGCCTTTAAATATTTATTCATTGGCATTAAAGCCAGTGATCCCAGTTGAAACAATGGGAGGGGACAGCAAGAAGACCAAACAGTTCTCAATATAATATGCTAAAGTAATTTTATAGGGATTGTTTTCCAACCTTACAGCTGACAGAATGGAGACCACTGCATGACTGGGGAAAGGCAATCATGAGTAACCAAAGTGGAGGGGTATAAGGAGTCAGAAGTCAGAACCCTAAAGAGGGTCCACAGGCAACCCTGATTGCTCTGCAGTTCAGGAGAGTCAGCTCTACAATAACTGTCTTTCATCTGTTTTGTTCTGTTTTTAAATTAATCATTGATTTATGTGTCTAACTCTCAGACTGGTATTTTTATTTCATCCACCTCCGTGTAATTTTCTGGAGAAAAAAAGGCCCTGTAATTTATTTTTAACTACTAAAACTTTGTGAAACAAATATATCTATTAAAATTAGTCAGTTATTCCTCTAGTATATTTAGGCAATATCAATCACAGTACTAACACCTCTGATTAGCGTGATTGACCTGGCAATCAAATCTTCATTTTCTTTTCAATACTAATGTTGGCTTATGGGGACAGGATCCACAAAAGCGCTATTTCCCAAACTTTTTCCTGAAGCATTAATCTTACCAGATGGCCCCCCAAGTAAATATTCCTCCTCAAAATATGTCTTTTGGATATTTTCAGTATATATACATATTACAACATTCTGAAAATTGACAGTTTAAAATTCATTTTGCTTAACCAAGTTCCCAAACTAAACTGACCATGGAACAACTCAAACCCACCCATCTGAAGCAGTGGATGAAATTAGTGTATACTGAACGGCCTATGCTATTTTGAAATGTAGTCAGCTCTAGAGGCCGTAGGTTCCAGTTTCATGTGTAGTTTATGTACTCATTCTTGAAGGAGACTTTCACGGTAAAGTAAAACAGATAGCTAAATTCAGCTGCACTATTCTGTTAGCTCCTTGAAGGCAGGAGCCACATGTCTCCCACGTAATCTTTCTGAATTTATTCTTTCATTAAAATACTGGATATTGATTTTGTGTCAGTCACTATTAAAAGCTGAGGATCTAAGAAAAAGAACTTTATTTTCACCTTTTCAGTATCTTACAGTGTAATGTCAAGTAGGTACATAATTTAATAAGTATAAGAAATGCTCCAATAAAATATGCAGAGGGTTTTTAAAAAGCAAAGCAGAAGAGGCACTAGCTCTACCTGCAGAGTTTAGAAAAGGTCACACAGGTTGATCTTGACAGGAACCTTAATGGATAAATAGGTTATTGACCAGAACATAATCTTCCAACTATCACTTAACCCTGGCAACCAAAGGAAAATAGTGTGACCAAGAAGTCTAAATAAGAATAGCTGGTATTACACCTTAGTAGCTTGTTTTGGCCATTTTGAAATTCTTCCATCTGTCCTTGAGCATCAGAAGTCAACTATTCTGAGAAATAAAAAATCTGAATTTACTCTGTACCAAATGAATAAGCATTCCAGTCTTCTGAACCTTTGTTCCTAACTTTCTAAGACATGAAATAGTTCTAAGAAACAGACAGGAACACAGAAATAACTACAATGCCAATATTATTCATTGTTTGTGTTCTGGAAGTCCTACACTGATTCCTGTAAGTACCTCAGACTGAGCAGGACTCCACAACCAAAGTAAAGTTACAGTTAATATTATTCCCAGAGAAATGGAGGTAAAAGAAAATATCTTTTCCTGAATTAATTTGGCAAATTATTTGTTTAAACATATTGGCCACATATCACTGGTTTTATGATATATACTCAACGGTCAGAATGAGTGGTCCTTGAAACAAAAAAATTATAGCCAATTTAATAATTTAATCTTGTACATCCAAAATAGTTCACCTATATTATCAAAATTTTAAATCTAAAGGAAATTTGTATCTATAAGAGATTTATCAATCAATAAGTATGCATTGAATGCTTGTATCATGAGCTTACTAAAGAATATATTTTGCAGCTCAACTGCGAACAGGTACCTAATTTATATTAATTAAAATTTTTCATATTTGGATTTAGCTTATAAGAAGGTGCTCTGGGATATGTACAAGATGGTTTATTTTCTAATCTTTAACAATCAATTATTTTCATTGTGGAAGGAAGAAGACCAGTTCATAGCAGCTATAGGATGACTTAACATCCAAATTCTTAAATTAAAAAGAAACATTTAAAATATGAAAGTGTGGTGGCTAGCTCTTTTTCATTGTGACAATAGCTTTAAATTTAAATAGATGGTATTAGTTGATTAAGAATTAAATTAATGTTTTCAAAACAGTCCTATATCTCTTTGTAAAGTATAAAAAGGATCATTCTTTAAATTATGTGAATAGTGTCTTTTCAAGCTTTATGAATGGCAACTCTGTTTCTCTGTATTTCATTAACTTTAAAATTGACCCTGATGTTGTCATTTTTTTCCTTCTTGTCATCTTCTTATTGGGTAATAAGTAGGAAGGAAATAGAATAGCGTGACTCAAGGTACTAATATCCTTTAATTAGTGTGAGTTTTTTATCTTGGGTCTTCACACAAGACCAGCTGAGAGGCCAACTCAACCTACTGCCAAG
This sequence comes from Choloepus didactylus, assembly GCF_015220235.1. Taxonomy (NCBI): domain Eukaryota; kingdom Metazoa; phylum Chordata; class Mammalia; order Pilosa; family Megalonychidae; genus Choloepus; species Choloepus didactylus. Next base: position 74,587,579 of record NC_051309.1, read on the forward strand.
CAAGACTTGATGGGCACGCGGAAAGGTAATCATACGGAAGTGTCCAGAGAGAATGATTCCTCTTCACGGTCATTGTTTGGACACCATCAAGTTATTTTAGAAACATATTTTCCCCATTTTATCCTTTATTGTTAAGCTTGAATATGTCCTAGCATTGTTTTAATATTAATTTCTTACCTAGACTTTAGATTCTACCATGGTTTTATAACATTTATTTTAACTGTACTTTGGGGTAAATTCAGAAGATCCTGACTATGTAAATTCAAAGAAGAAGGTGTTCAAAGCAATGAACCTATTGCTATAGCCAAAAATGGAGGGTTAACTTCCTGAGAAAAACCTGCAACAATGTTTCAGGTTGATCCCGTGGTAACTTTCAAATTTTATTTTTGCCTAAGGTTTATACCTTAATTTTGTTTTAGTGTAATTGTTTTAAAACATGATTTTCATATACTCATGAGAGCTCAATAGTTCTACTGTTTCACAAATTAGTTCTGTTTTACTGAGTGATGTAGGAGAATGCAAGTACTTATTGTCTTGAGTAGCTGATATGTAAAGTATGGTCATGCTGCTTCCTGATTTATGTTCATGCTGAAAAAGAAGGAAATACTGTCATTTTTCAGAATATTTTTGGTGTGTGTTACATAATTTTGTTGCAAAGGAGTCCGTGATGCATCATAGAAAGATCTGATTATTGTTCAATCTGTAATCTTAAAAGGTAATGGGCAAATAAGGAGTTAAAAAGGAACTCCATCCCCCTCAAGGAAACGAGGTTGCTTGAATTTGATTCCACTTGGTCTCTTTTTCACACAGTGACATCCTATAGGCTGTTCTAAAGTCAGCTTAGTAGACAGTTTTCCTCATCATTTTAACTTGAGAATCAGAGGCAAATGAAGCCCTATCCTGGACTTTAACTCCGTGGCTCTCTTATATAAAACTCAAAGTTTGTACCAACTCAAGTCTATACAAGTAAGACATTAACTACAGCTGTTACAAGATATAGGTTTTCTTTAAGTCTCAAATTTAATATGTACTTAATTGTTAAAAGTTTTAGGTGTCAGATGCATCTACCTAAAAATACAATTTATTAAAAATCAAATAAATTGGTATGACACAATCTATACCTGTAGAAAGGCAAAGCTAATTTCTTTCTTTGAATATGTCACTCAGTGCAGTTGTACTGTCATATCCATATTTTCTTCATGAAACATTAAAGTTAATCATTATCAGTGGTGGTTACTGGCAAAGCAGATGATGAAGAATGCAGCCATCCACATCACCCTACATGCTTCTTTCAGACTGATCATGAAGCCCAGAATTTAAGAAAGCCCTTAGTCCAAACTCTAATTTTATAGGTAAGAAACCTGAGACCCAGGGAAGGGAAATGACAAGTAGAGAGAAAGTCTGGGCTAGAACTTAGCCCTTCAAAGAAAGTATAAATACATTGGTTTCTGTCATTTATACAGAATGGTCGTGTCTAACTCTGAACAGGCATGTAAGGCTTTTCCTTTTTCTGCCCTAAACTTTCTGTCCAGCTTCAAGGGGAGGCCTTCTCCTACAACACTCCCATCAAAATGTCCATGAGTATCCTCAAGACTTTCTACTCTACCTGAAAAATGTCTTGCCTTATTAATCACCATATGGGCAAGTCCCACTTCTAAGCCATCTCCTGCTCAAAGACTTTCTTAATTCCTTTAACTGAAAGTCTACATCTCCAGAAAACCACTTTGTGGCATTTCCCACTTTCTTTCCTCTTACAGCCATTTGTGTGTGTTGCAACACTCTTCCTAAAATCAAGGCTACTGGTCAGCAAGGGCTGGATCAGATTCACTTTGGTAATCCCCACACTTGGCATAGTACAGTGTTCCTAGCTGGTTCTTAGTATTTGTTAAATGAATGGATGATTGATCTTGTAATGATACTTTCATTAATACAGCCAGAAATTAAATTCAAAGTTTTTTACTTTAAGTTTGGTTTTCTCATACTACTTTTGACAAAACAGATTTTCCACAATGTCTAAATTTGGAGTTTTTTAAAAGCAAAGCATAAAATTGTTCCTAACCAATCTTTTGAATTTAATGTTTTTATTTTTATTTTTAGGTGCAATGATGAAGGGATTTCTCTTGATTGTGAATATTCTGGCATTAACCCTGCCCTTTTTGGTAAATTAATTCATCCAATTCATTTGTCTTAAGACTTTAGGAAAATTTTACTGAAGTGCTTTAATTAGGCAAATCTCTAAATACAGTTGCATTTTACAGAACAAAATAGCTGCATATTAGCTATATTTTTTAAAGTAAATTTATTTTAGTATTTATTTTTGTTATTAAAGTCATGTTCTTCTGTATATACAAGTCACATTCTATCAAGTATAGAAAACCTTGAAAATTCTCATACTATAGAGAAAATACATTCTGGGGAAAAGAACGATACAAAATTTATATGTAAATTATCAAAGATTCTAAATATAATTAATAATGAATAAATACAGAAATCAATAGTCCAGGATCAGAAATTCTTTCAATTAAATTTCTATCTCATCCTGCCTCCAATGTCTTCAAGGATCAAATCTGTCAAAGAGTAAGAGTTTGGTTAAGCTTTTCTACCAGTTTCAAAGACTTTGACACATCTACCATTACATTCCAATCATGGCCTTTTGTTCTACTCTTCCCCTATGTACATGGACTAGCTCCTTTTCAGGTATCCATAGCCATAAGCAGCCCTGTGGTTTGCAGACATCTTTTTGGATTGCAGCTATATTTTAAGGTTATTGAACCAATAAAAAGGCTTTGTTTCTTACAATTTTCTGACTTATTTTAGTCGTTGCTTTGGTTATTGCTTTTACTTTAATGTTCATTTGTGGTTTCCAGGCACTGACTGCATATTTTATGATACAATCATTGATAGTTTATTTCTCAACTATAAATATAGTAAATAAGAAATCTATAAGATAAATGGGAAAAAAATATAAGAAATATGGAAAAATCAGGATAACAAATGAACATATACCAAGGAATACTTAATTTAGGTTGATATTGTATTAAACTGGTTAGATATCAGAATTTTTGAGGAGGAGGAATTGGCAAACATTTTATATTGTCCATATTATTCTTTCAAAATTTTAAACTAATAATGTAATACATTTAGAGAAAAGCAAGTCTCTGTCTCAATACTACGTATTTTTTGCTTAATTCAAATTTCTTGTTTTATACCCATGCCTTATAAAAGGTTTCTAGGAAAGATATGTGTGAAAAGTTCTAAACTAGAACTGTTGATTTTAAATATTTACTATTATGACCTTCTTTCAAAAATTTATAATAGCTTTGTGAGTTTTTAAGGCCTTATACATACATGTCTATGGAAACTGTTCTCTCAGTCCTGAATCCCTTTACATTATGCATTCCAGAACTAAGTACTATAAAAATAAATAGAAGATGATGGAAAAACACTATTATTTACTTGACATTTATATATCATTGTTTTCCTAGAGGCAATATTTTAAATCTTCTAAGTAAACCTCAGAAACCATCTTAGTGTGAGAGCAGAAAAACAAAATTGCTCAATTCTCCTCAAATTTTTAACAATGTACATTTAGTACAAACAGAATAAAGGCTATTCATATTTTTCATTTAAGCAAATATTATTTGTGTTTGTTGGCACAGGGGTCAAATGATCAGTTTATTTTCAGCAGTGAATTTCTCTCCCTTGGTAGTGATTATTAAAGTAAATTTAGCCGTAGAGTTCATTAGCACTATTTTAATCAGTATATTACTGTTGCTTCTTGAAAGATTCACAGGCCTTACAGACTGAATAATCATAGGAAATGCTTTTTAATTTTAAAATGAAAACAAAGAAAACGTTTCTTTAATACAAAAGATATTTTTTAAAACCCTAAAATATGTAGATTCTCCTTTGCTTTATTTATTTATTTATTTATTTTTTGGCTTATTTCTTATTATTTCTTATTTCTCTGAACCTTACCAGGCTGCAGAGGTCCAAAAACAGGAACAACCAACAGTAAGTTTCTTATACTATTTTGATTAGAATACCAAACTCCAAAATATAATTATTCTGCAAAGTTCAATGATAATGAATGCCTTCTGGCTAAAATCTAAATAAATATTTTAAACCCCATTAAATAGTCTAATAGTCTTTTAAAAAACATTACTGCAGCAAGCAATCATGAATCAATTTCAATGTCCATCTGAAAGCTTGGTTCCATTTTGTAATTAAGTTATTATATATTGCTGATTTTCATGTATGTTTAGCAATGTGAGATAACTCTCTAAGAATTTAGTATTTGAAAAAATGGAAACAAAAGTAAAGTTTTTATATCTCTCCTGCTTTACTTTTAAAGATGTCTGCCTGACTCATCTCTGATTAGCCCTCATACACTTGTATCTATTCCTAATATGTTTCCCAAATAGGTTTGAGTGAATATATTTAAAAGTGTCCACTTCTATGAGAAATGCTTGCTTTGCAGTGTAATTCTGTTGAAATGCTTCTATTCATTTGGAGAGATCTACAAACAAATTTCTACAACTGCACATAATTGATAGAACAGGGGCAAATGAAAAAAAGAAAATTCCCTAATTGATCTTTTTTGGAGAAAATTAAGCTGAAGAAACCTAAGGTATAAATACAGGAGACCCCCATATCACATTATTTTACTACTCTGCTAAAAAATGTTTATAAAAACAAATGGTAGGCCTAATCTCTAGATAAATAAAATTTGTAAAAAAATTACAAATGTGGTGAGAATACAAATACCATTTTAGGATGTTAAAGCTCTCAATGAGATTGTTCTAGCTCTTGTCTATTAATAATACTTATTATAAATACCCCAAATTTTTATTGAGCACGTTCCATGAATGCCAAGCTCTCAATAGTGTGCTTTACATTATGGATTATTTCACTTAACCCTTTGAAACAAAACACTATTTTTAGTATTTGTTGAAAATCATTAAGTGGAAGAGAAATCTACAAATGCACATCTTGTGAAATAATTTGACTGCTTGACTCACTACTTTCAATATTGTACTAACTTGATATCAAATACTATACATGTTACTTCAAAAAATGCTAGTTTAAGAGATCTGTGCATTGTAGAGTACAATAATGACAATCTGCATAATTTATTCTTTTTTCTTGTTGCAGTGCTGTGAGAATGATGAAAAACAATTCTGTCAGAAAACAGTCAAATATGTCCCAATTCAATATGCGTTGCATAGCTATTCTCATTATGGACAAAATTACTACCAACACAGACCAGCTGTACCAATCAATAATCCATACCTGCCTCCCCAGAAACCAGCTGCAGTTAGGCCACATGCACCAGTTCCTCAGTGGTCAATTCTGTCAAGTGTCTATCCATCCCCAGTGGTACATCACACATTCTTACATCCATCATTTATCGTCGTTTCCTCAAAGAAAATTCAGGGTAAGGCACCAATCCCCACCATGAACACCGTGGCTGCTGTTGAGCCTACACCTGTCCCTACTGCTGAACCAATACTGAACACCGAGGTTGCTTCAGAATCTTTCTCAGAGTTCATCATCACAAGCACACCTGAGGCCACCATAGCCCCAGCTACTTCACCCATTGTGTAAAACTGCCAAGGAAACATAAAAGAAGATTCACAGGTAAATGAGCAAAAGATGCAAATGAATAATCCAGAGAAGATGCATGGATTTATCAATGAAATCATAAATTCTATAACAGTAGAAAATGATAAATTAAGTATGCTATGAGAGACAAAATAGGCTAATTATAATTCTAATTTTGTGGTGCCACAGAAATGATGCAATACATTCTTTTCCAACAAGAAATGAAAAATCATCTAAATTTATAAAATGAAGAAAATTGGGATTTTATTATTATTATTTGATTTTTCCAACAATTGGAACACTTCTAGCATCTAATTATTGCTTTTGTCACATACTTATTCACACACAAATTAAGATAGCAGAGTAAATAGTTTTAAACTCTCATGATTTTTCTTATCTCAAAAATGAATGTTCTTAGAAAAATTTATATATATATAAAGTATGATACTAAATACACATTACTTAGCAGAAGCTCTTGCACTCTAATTTTGAGGAGAGTGAAAGGAAATGATATATTTCCCTTGCATTCGTTGATTAAAACATGATTTCTGAAAGGATCTATGGAGATAGGCAAACCAGATTTTCTCCCATCCAAAGATAAGCCCATGGAAGAATTATAATTCTTAATTTGAAAAACAAATAAATATTAAGAGGGATACTTTCAAACCTTTCATGTAATGTAAAGCATTACTATTTATTATTTGGATCAAAGGATAATGGCAGTCTAAAATAATTTGAAACTCATGGAACAAAGTTAAATAAAGAGAATATTTAATAAAATAGTATATGACCAAAGAATGTGAAATAATTTTGGAAGAAAGTTAGGACATTTTGAATTTTTGCAACAAATATTTTCATTTCATTATATGACTACATGTTTTATGATCTAAAATACCATACAGCAGTCTGTGATCTGATGGGAATAGCATCAGACTGGACAAGGAGACTTATTCCATTTGTGTGACCTTAGACAAGTCATTACTCTCTCTGAGCCTTCAGTTTCTCATCATTTTAGTTGATGAGAATGCATATGTGAAAGAATTTTCAGAACTCTCCAATCTGTACAATATAATGTTTCATTATGCAATGTAAAATAAAATTGATAAACATTAAAACTTACTTTTAGACAATATTCTATGTCCTTAATAAGTGATAAGAACTTTATATAATTATCTGTTGATTCCTATAACCATATGAAACAGATTTTATTATTATCTCTAATTTATGAAAGAAATAATAGGCCTAAGGATGTTAAGCAAATTATCATAACTAGAAAGCTGCAAAAATCAAACCAAACCTGTTTGATTTCAGATAATGGAGCTTAAATACTATGCTATATACTTCCATCTGGGTTATCTAATTTGCAGTGAGAGAGAAAATATATCACAATTTGTATCTGTGTACATCGTGACTATTGAGGTGCTATTTAACAAGATATCTATCAAGAAAAGAGAAAAATAAGCTGGACAAATATTTGACATTAAATTTTAGAAAACAAAATGAGGAAATTAATGGAGACAACAGGAAAGCAAGTAATTAATATGTAGTGATTTATTGATTCAAAATACAATATTACAAGGTATGCTTTTAATGGAATAAACATTATTTCAATAGCTACATTTGTTCAAAAATCATGATCCTATATTCCTAAATTAAAACCACTATATAAAGAAATATTTAAAGGACAGTTTTTTTTCTGTAAAAATTAGGAAAAGTCTATTATTTTCAGTTCACTGAAATGACAGTTTTAAATATTTAAATTTAAAAATTTAATTTGATAAGCTCCTTGGATACAGACATAAGAGACCAGTCGTGAAAGCTAAATAAAAATCTACATAACATAAGAACTGTTAACACATTATGGACTAAATTCCTAAACTGCTATTATTTTTACAGGTCTTGCTGAAACCAAATGACTACTTCAAACTCTCTACTCAAGCCGTTAGTCTGCCTTCAGTCAGAGAGAATGTGATTTTTCACAAATTTGGCTCCTTTCTCTTCTTCCCTTCCATTTTACATTCATAACACATTTAATTTTTTTGATTCTTGCATAATAAAGCCAATTGAATGCAACTTGATCTCTTAACTTGAAAGGAATCTGTGAATAAGCCTCAGGAATCCTTGTAACCTTAAAATTCCAAGGCAAATTTAGTATGAGTTTGAGTATACAAATTTATCTGAGGACAGAGTTCATGGTTTCATGAGGTTCTTAAAGTGCTCCATTGCTACATACCGGTCAACAATTTCTATAAGATGACAGTGGAACATATAAAGTTACAGCTAAGTGATTGGGACCAGAGAAGAAGCAAGCCATGGTGTTCCAATCCAAAAGACCACAAAGTCACTTTGGGGAGCGATGGGAGCCATGGGAGCCATGGGTTAGCATTAGATTTGTGTGCTCAAATGTACTGCTAACTCAAGAACATTCCCCCAAGAACAAATGCTGGGCACGGGCCACACACACACACACACACACACACACACACACACCCTGGGGAACTTGGAGCTGAGAATCGCCAGTGTAGAAAAATTGATGAATATTCAAAGTCCAAAAACATGACTTAGCTTTTCACTTAAATACTTAATATACTTAAATACTGCAAAGAAAATTTGTAGGTCACTTATATGCTTGTCCCATATTTAACACATCCTACCAGGAAAAATACAAATCACTCAGCTCTTACTAAGTGCTTAAGGGTTACCTATCTAATCTTTGGCTCTAACCCTGAACAGATGGGCTAATATTAAGAGTGATTTGCAGGCTTTTACCTGCTCTCTCACTGAAACACTAGAATCTGAGAGAAACATATGGTGAGGAGAATGGCATGGCTGTGCATCCCTTTGCTACAACCATTAATAAATTACTAATTTCTTGGTAAACAAAGCAAAAATATGGAATTGGTAAGATTTATTTCAGTTATTTAAAACCATTTATCACCTATTATGTACAAGGTACTATAAAATGTGTTGTGGGGGCACAAAATAATAATATTTAATAACAATACGCAAAAAACAGTTACATAGCACAAAAACACATAGATCAGTCAATCTTTATTTACATATATTTACTCACTTAATATATATTTCTGGCTGTCATCATCATATTCTTCTTCTTCTTCTTAATATTATTGTTATTATTTCTACTACTAAGACAGAGGAAAGAAATAATTTTCCCCATGTGGAGCTGGACTTTGAATCTCAAGAGTCTTGCTTCAGAATCCAAGTTCTTAATCATGTGAAAATTCTCACAAAAACATTTGCAACCTAATAGAAGAAATAAGATATGAAGCAAAATAATTCTGAAACAAGAAAAGCATTCATAAGCATTCATATTGGCTCATATTAATTTCATAATATGCCTAATTAAATTACGTTAATAATCAAAGTTGCTAAAAAAGCAGAACTGTAAGTTAAACACTTACCTCCCTGATTTGATGTTACTCCATATTTGCATCAATTGAATTAACTAGTTGAAGTAATCTGAATACCTAATATTGCATAGTAATTCCTTCACCTACTATTTATATGTTAATAAAATACATTGATGAGTTGGTTCTTTTGGATTTGGATAAATGGACTTTCAGATACCAAGGGCCATCTAGCTGATCTGGAAACTCACAGATAAGTCATTCATTTATCAATTATTTGCTGAATGCCTGCTATGTAAATACACTATGTTCCTTCCCCACCTGTTGGTCTCATACTCTGATGAGATTTAGAAAAGTATTTCATTACTCAGTCATGAAATAAAAATAGCCATATCTGAAAGTTCTCAGTTCTCCAGAATGAAGTTTTAAATTATATAAGATTTATATAGACTTTAAAATTTATGAAGTGCTCTCACTCATATCAACCTCTCTTAATTTTCATCAATAACTTCTTGAAGTAATTTGTTATTGATCTTCATTTCATATATGTGAAAATAGCTTCAGAAAGTTTAAACATAAGGTAATGAACATTTATGGGCTTTAGATTTGGATAGAACCAGATTAATTAGCTATGTGACCTCGGGCAGTAAATATAATGGAAACTAACATTTATTGATAATTTACATGCATTAGGCTTTGTGACAAGGGTTTTACAGGTACCTTATTTAGTCCATATAGGCTCTCTTAGACAAGTACTGTTATCAAGCTTATATACAGGTGAAGAAAATGAGAGTTAGAAAAATTAATTCATCCAAGATCAAAAGGCTACTAAGTGGTAGAGCCAGTCTTTGAACTCTCAGTCTACCAGCCCTCATTATCTTATTACAAGGCCATAAAGACCTTTAATCTTAGATATTTATTAGAGTATCCTAAGCACTTGGGCATTCAAAAATGTTCACTTTTTTATCCCTTAATTAACTGTCCCAAGCACAGCCATTATCCTCAAGAGAAAATCAACTTTTATGATCCCGCTATTGCCTTTCCCACCTCATCTCTCTGCATTAGATCCTCATCTGATGTACCCCATTAACTCAAAAATTCCTATGACTGCTCTAGCTGCAACATCACCACCATCCACCTCTTTTCTGAAGCTGCTCAGGTGCCTTTGATAATTTATATCACATACTCAAAATTCAAAGTCTTGGATTAAATATCATGTCCTTGGAAAAGTCTTTCCTGAGCTTCCCAAATCATGTGCTGCTGCAGCCTCCTGCCCCTCACGGCCCCTCCCTCGTTACTATTCAAACAGGATTATACCTGCTTGTCTACCTCTCCCTATACTAGGCTATACGCTCATTGAGAATGGAACTATGTTCTGTTCACTACTGTCTCTCCAAGATAAGGCCTAATGTAGTGGAGGAACTAAATAAATATTGACTAAGCAAAGGAATAAGTTGATTGTTAATGAATGAAGTTGAAATACCCATTTAATTGGATTAAATAACCAAAGCTTTTCTTACAAAAATCCAGAAGTTCAAGTAGGAAAATAATAATAATAATGTTGACCTTAACATTTCATTATTTATGATGAATCAAATCTACCAAAGTCAATGATATATTCTTAGGCCAATTTTGAACTCAAAAGAAAATTACAGCAAATCACATTACCAATCCTAGCAATGTTAAAGTGTAAAGAGAGAATGTTTTTATAACTTGTTAACCTCATTTTTCAAGGAAAGTTGAATGCCAACGGAACAAGAGCCAATTGGCTATGCCAATATTATGTATTATCTTAACTACCGCACACTATTTAGAAGAAGGATATGATGGCATATCCTCTTTCTAATCTTCCTAATGTGATACATTGTAGTAGTGACCAGATGCCCGTATCATTGGAAAAAAGACTATAAAAAGCTACTAGTCAAGGCAGATGAACCAAAACACACTTGAAAGATCAAATGCATTATTTTTATGTATATGTTATTAGAATATACAATACAGAGAAATCCCATAAGTTCTTGAAGGCAATATGTAAACCTTTAAAAGTTTCCATAAAATTTGTGTTTAGGTTTCACATAGCTATTTTCCATGATAAAAAATCATTATTTTGAATCATTCATCACAAAATACTTATGACCATTGTTGAGACGGTTAAGACAAGGACCTTAAAGAATAAAATATTGGCATACCTCATACCATAGAGATAGTTGATTTTAAACTAACTTTTAAATATAATACAAATAAAATGTTATAAATAGTAAAATTATTGTTTATGTTTTCGAAGCAGAGATGTAATAGTGAAACAATATTTCCACAAGAAAAATCCACACAAGCAACTAAGTTGTGTCAAGAGAGTTGACTTTCTTTTAATTGTTCTTAACTCTTGCCAAGAGTAATCATGTTTAAAACTTTCTCGGTCTCTCTGTAATAGGAAATAAGTAGGAGGGACATTGGGAAAGAAGGATCTATTTATTGAAAGAATGCACACTAATTTTCATTTAGAGATAGCAACTACTGGAGACGAGCCAGCTTGGTTAAGAGAAGACAAAACCTTACCTGAACATAGAAGAGAAATCTAAGGTATCTAAGGTTTGGGGATGTACTTTTTTTCCTTTAGGCTCTGGGCTTTTGACAATTTTGACTTAAGTTTAATAGTTACTTAAATGAATAATTGAAATTATCTGCTGACAGACAAATCAACATGTTTCTAACACTGTGATACTAATTACTGATAGAAACAGATCATACTCTTTTAAAGGTTAGCATCTCACTCAGTTTCACTATCTCTGCAAAGAATAAAATATTGGCATACCTCATGCCATGGATCAAAGTTTATTCCTTTGATCTACTCAAGTTTTATGGTGTATAGTAGCCATTGGTAAAATTGTGTTTAAGTAAAAAAATTTTACGCAATCTTATTTTTGTTGACTAACTATATCTCTAACAGGAATGCTTTATTCTGCCTAAATACCTCCTGGTGATAAGGTAGGTGCCGACTTCAACAGTTGCTTCAAACCTGCCAAGCCCCTATAAAAGCATTGGCTATATTATTGCTTTAACATCTTGAAAGTATGAATTATAATTTTTTAACTATGAACTTTTTTTAAATCAATTTGTGACTTAAATAATTGGTTTATTCCTATATTCAAAGAAACACTAAGCTGTTAACCCCAATTTCTCTAAATAGTTCTCACTCATATTATTAGACCTTTAAAAAAAAGGTTACAGAAAGCTCAGAGGTAACCAGCAAATTATTTAGTGAAAGTGTTACTTCCAGAGAAGTCTTAAGATCATAATATCCTAAAATACATATTAGAATAATGTATTCTATTATTAAGTATGTATTCTCTTTACTCTCTTTTTGTTTTCCCTTGCTATTGTCCATGAAGAAAAGATGAAGGTTCTCATATTGATTATGATCATCTTGAACCTTACTACATTCTTCTTGGTAAGTTTCCAATGCTGTCCAACAAGTAATTTTTTTCTCATTTAGAATAAAAGATAAAAATCTTATAGTAAAGCATCATTGTGTTTGTAATTGGAATAATGAATACGTTTCTGCTTTAAAAACTTGACCATGAACTTTATTATATCCTATTCTACATGTATATTCAAAGTAATTTGTAGTAGACAAGAATCTGATCAGAAATGCTATTTATTTTTTACTAACGAAACTTTTAAAATTCACCCTTTGTGACTTGACACTACACATATTTAATTCTTTGCCTTATGGTGTTTGGTTGCTGCTGTTGTTTTGGTTTTCCTTCACAGACTAGTGAGAGTCTTAAAACTACTGATCAGTCAAGACAAAAGCCATCAAGACTGAATTCCTCTTCCAAAACTGGAAAAACAAAATCATCACCTACACAGGCTGCTCTAAGACAAGCCAACATTCAGATACCAGAGCAATTATCAAGCCAGGATTCACTTTCTGGGACTCAACCAAAATCACCTACATTGATCTTAACAACCCAACCTTCAGCATCTAAATTTAAAAAAATCTTCAACTTCCAAGTCTATATCCAAGAGCTCTTTACCTTCCCAGGATGCAGCAAAGAGGTCTGTATCTACCAAAAAGCAACTTCCAGCTAACAAGATTGCACAAAAGCAGCCTCAACTAAAAACAACTGCAAAAAAGCAGAAGTCAATTGGCAAGTTGAAAACAAGCCAACCTTAGGTGACAAGTCTAAATTTCCCTCCAAGCCTTCTATAAAAAGAAGTCAAACTGCTAAGCCTAAACAGAAACAGTCAGAAGTTACCAAGTCTACATCCAAGAGGACACCGTCATCAGACAATGCAGGAAAAAGGTCTTCAATTGCCAATTCTGTGCAAAAATCAGCTATAAAGACAGCAGAAAGAAAAGCCCCAGATATCAAACCTACGCTTAGAGAGACATCATTTTCCCAGGACACAATAAAGAGGCATCTCGTTCCTAAGTCTAAAGAGCCAATGTCTAAAGTTTCAAAGAGTAAAAAAAGAACTTCCTCTAAGAAGTCTCCAGCAGGATTCAAGACTACTTCAAAAAGAGTTCCAGGTGCTAAGTCTGCAGCCAAAAAGAATCAAAGATGCAACTCTGCTACAAGCCAGCATCTGGTCTCCAAAAACAGGAAGATGAGACCTTTGCATCCTGTTAACAAGTCTCCAACTTATCCAGCATTACCACATGCTTCCAAGCTCCATGAACACAAACCTCTCCCACCACCATCTTGTAAAATAAAATCTCATCCATCTCAAGTTCAACCTCATACATCTAAACCACATAAACCTTGTCCACACCAACCAAAGAAGTATCCATCTGAGAATTCTGTAGAAGTAGCTACTACTATCTTTGTCATGGTGACAGCCACTGGAGGTACTAATGACACCGCAGAGACTCTTACTACTACCCTCTCACCTACTAACACTGTCTCTGCATCTCAAGTCGTCACCCAGCATGCCGATACCACTACCACCAGACAAGGTTCCACTACCCTTGAAGGTGTCACAACTACTGCTGAAAGTAACCCTACTGCTGATGCCATAGGTGAAACCACTTCTACTGTAGTTGAAACCACTACTGCTACAACTGGCACAACTATTGTAGAAACTGATGTCACGTCTTCTGTGACTAGCCCCACAGCCACTGTAGCTAGCATGAATGCTGCAACTGACACTGCAACCACTACAGAGGTTTTGAGAACCACTGCAGCTGCTCCAGGAGTGATCACTTCTGCTCTTAGCACCACTCTGCCTACAACTGGTGGCACTTCTGCTGCTCCTAATGCCGCCACTGCTCTGGACAGCACCAATGCCGCCACCAATACAACTGATAACCCTGAGCCTGAAGAATATAACTATGATGCTGAAGATTATGATTCAGTCTCTCAATATGAATATGACCCAGAGCTTGCTGAAGATTCTACCACAATTCCATAATCTGATGGCACAAGCTCTGCTACTGCTTCAGCTCCAGGGGCTGCCACTCCTATACCAAATGCCTCAAATCCTACAAGGGATAACACTACTCAGAACCTATAAATGATAACTACAACAAAGAGCCCTTGAATATTGATTAAATACCCCAACCAATAATCACAAAAAAAAAAAAATGAGATGAAATGCTGAAAAATATTAGCAGTAAAAATATAGTAATTCTGTAAGCATACTATAATGTAGTTGCTTGGTCTTTCTACTTTGTCTATCTGCCAACATATCACATCACATATTTAAATTTCCATAAGAACTCTCATTACATTTTATTATGATGACTTCAAAATTTCATAGGTCTTAATACTTAACATAGAAATGGAATTTGCCTTTTATTCTAATTCCACTCTAAAAGTTACACGATGTCCTAAAAACCATAGTCCCAAAATCCTCTTAATTCCCCTCTCTTAAGTGCTGCAATCAGAATACACTTAATAAAACAAAACTTTTAGTATTTTCTATAGAATAATCACTATCCTTTATTACAGGAAATGAGATTTCTAGGATTCATTAAAATTGGAGACAAAGATATTATACAGGGAATCTGATAACTGAATATGCTTCCTCCCCTGAATGAAAATTTGGCCATGATAGTTACCAAGAGGATCCCTAAAGTCTGTAAATATTACCGTATATGAAAAAAAGAACTCATTTAAATTGCTTATAAACTATGATATAAGAATTTGTTATTTCAAAAAGTGACAGAGCAGGAAATGAGATCCCATAAGACCTTGTCTTGCATGGACAATGTCACTAGTAGTTTGGGGATCCCCCACCCCACCACTGTAATTACACATCCAAAGGCTGGAGCCTAAGGGGAACTGAGAAATCCTGCCCTGGCTCCTTCTCTCCACGATTATTATGCCTCCTTAAACCTATATATCCTTAGAGAAATAAGTAGGGTACTGAACCTAATTTACAGGATGGATATGTGTGTGTTGTGCGCACAGCAGGGAAGGAGAAGGGATCTGCCTGCCAATCTGTAGCTCATCTAAAGGGCTACACTTCTTATATTTATTATATCCGTTTCCCATCACTAAATTCTCTCTCCTTTCATACAATATATTACCTATGGAATCAAAAGGATATATACCTCATTAATGCAGCATTGAGAAAAAGTGAGAACAAAGATTACTTTTTTTCCCTCAAGCCACACGTTTTGGGTTTAGCAGTTTTATCTTAAAATAGTCCTTCTCAAGGCTACCCCACAGAAGGTTTTAAAATAAAGATACACATGATATTTGATTGACCCATATTATTCATATTATGAACCTAAACATAGTCATTAGCAAGGCTTTTCTTCTTTATGTAGCTTTTGAAGATATTTTAAGGGTAGGTGAGAAATATTGTGAGGGACTGTAAGCACAGGCACAAATTTGCATCTGACCTCAGCACCCTGCATATTTCACTTTAATAAATTTCTGCCAACTGCACCGCTCCTTCTTATGCATTAACTATAAATTCTCATGCACCTTTTATATTTTTCAAGGCTCTTCATTGTGTAAATACTTCTTAATTTCAGATAATACAATATATTAAAATAACATGTTTATTTAGATATATTTGGAGCATCTACTTATAGCAAGTCCCTGTGCTAGGTAAAGTGTGACAATACAAAAAGACCAAATAAAGATTCTGGTTTAAGGGAACTCACAGTAAACAAGGGAATATATCATCCATGTATAACTAATGATGGCTCAGTTTAGAATAGAAAAGACTTGAAGACCAGATCAGTAATCAGGAAGAAAAAAAAAAAAAAACAGTACTGCAAAAAAGGTGGTATTTGAACTGGACATTAAAGGACAGGCTAAATTTTTATTTTTTGAATTTTTCCAGTTTCAACAATACTTTTAAAAACTGAATTAATAATCAATGCTGGTCAGACGTCGCGAGCGCAGCGGCCGCTCCAACGTGAGTCGGCAGGCCGCGCCTCCACTCACCTAGCTCGAGCGACAGTCTCGAGTCCCGGGGCTCGACTCCGGCCTGGCCTTGGGGTCCTGGTTGAACGTGATTCGGAGACTGGGGGGGACACTGGCCGTACTGACTCGGGTCTGGACTCACGGCTTGGATTGCGGAAGAGACCGCGGGTAGCACAGGCTGGATGGGCGGCGGCTGGAGGAGTAAAAAATACTTTGCTGAGACTTCTGCTTCTGGCCATAATAGAGTAACAGACACTGGATTATTCATTTCACATGAAACAACCAAAAGATGGATAAATATATTAAACAGTGATTTTCAAGACACTAGACATCAGATCCAAGAAGCTCAGCAAACTCCAAGCAAGTAAAGAAAATGTCCCTAAAGCACATCATAATCAAGTTTCTCGAACTCTGTGATAAAGGGAAAAATCTCAAAAGAATCCAGAGTAAGAAGACAGGTTAAGTACAGAGGAACAAAGATATGGATAATAGCAGATTTCTCAAGGATACAGTGGAAGCAAGAAGAGGGTGGGGCAACATCTCTAAAATACTGAAAAAAAAATCAACCTAGAATTCTATATTTAGAGAAAACATCTTTCAGAAACAGAGGAGAGATCCCACCCTTGCTACTCGGACTTGTAGAACCCTCATGATGAAGTGCCTGTTTGTTACTGTGGGGACCACCAGCTTTGACGACCTCATTACATGTGTGTCGGCACGTGATAGTCTCCAAATCATCAAGAGCCTTGGTTACAACTGACTTATCCTACAAATTGGTAGAGGAACGGTGGTACCTGGACCATTCAGTACTGAATCATTTACTCTGGATGTTTACAGGTACAAGAATTCATTAAAAGAAGACCTTCAGAAAGCAGATCTTGTTATTAGTCATGCAGGTGCAGGAAGTTGTTCGGAGATTCTGGAAAAAGGAAAGCCACTTGTCATGGTTATAAATGAAAAGTTGATGAACAATCATCAGCTGGAATTGGCAAAGCAGTTACACAACGAGGGGCATCTTTTCTATTGCACCTGCCATACGCTTCCTGGGCTGTTAAAGTCAATGGACTTCTCAACCCTGAAAAGTTTTCCTCCTGGCCAGCCAGAAAAATTTTCTGCATTTTTGGATAAAGTTGTTGGATTACAAAAATAAATGCTAAACTCTCAACAATTTAAAAATACCCCCACATCTAACCTATACATTGTGATTAAATCAAGTATATATATTTGCAGAATGATATAAATTAATAAAATTCCTATATCCATAGAAGGCATAGAAAATTTTATGGTGTGGACATTTGCATTTGGGTCCCAATCCTAACTGCAATTTAGTAAACCTTGATTTTCCCTAATCTTCATATTTTAGTAAAAGAGATGTATAGTGGGCATTCACAGGTTTTATCCTAGAATCCCAAATGGTTTTGGAATCATGAAAAAGTCAGTTAAATTTGGAAACTTTTTAAGAAAAAGTTCTTGATAAGAACTATAAATGTAGTTAGTTTGATGTTCCTTAGAATATAAAATGAATGAGTGTCAGCACCTATAACTTCACAGTCGGGGGAGGGGAGGCAAACAAAAATGATAGATTGTGCTCTGTGAAAGAAAATGCTCAATCATTGCCTTAAAAAGGTTAACTATGAAGTCAGTTGATGTATTGTACCCAGTCAAACTACTTTCATCCTGAAGAACAGAGGAGAATGTCTGTGCTAACTCTTTTCTCTAAACTATAAATAGAAAGTGACAAAATAATCTCATCCAATGTCAAAACTTTACTGGTTTGAAAAGAATAAATTAAAAAAGACTTCTAAAAAAAAAAAGCAAAAGAGAAAGGCATTATCAGACATACAAAAGCTGAAAAATTATATCCCCAGCAGAACTGCACTAGAGGAAATGTTAAAGAAAGCCCTTCAGATAGGAAAAAATAAAAATGTCTCCAAATGTAAATCTGGATGTTATGCACAACTTTATACCAGTAAGTTAACTGAAAGAGACAAACATCCATAAACCATTCATGAAGAATAGCCCTATACAATCCCTCTAGTAAATGTATACCCCAAAGAATTGAAAGCAGAGACTCGAACAGATTTTTACACACTGGTTTTCACAGTGGCACTATTCACAATTGCCGAAAGATGGAAGAAACCCAAGTGTTCATCATTCAGTGAATGTATTTAAAAAATATGGTATATAGAATGGACTTTTATTCAGCATTTAAAAGAAATGAAGTTTTGATTCATGTGACAACAGGGATGAACCTTAAAGACATTATGCTGTATGAAATAAGTCAGACACAAAAGGACAAATATTTTGTAATCTCACTGTTATGAAATTGTTAGAATAAGTACACTCATGAAGTTAGATTCTAGAATGTAGGTTACTAGGGACTGGGTTGGGGGTAAGGAATGGGGTGTTAATGCTTAAGTTGTACAGAATCTCTATTTGAGTTGATTATAAAGATTTGGAAATGGATAGTGGTTATGGTAGCACGACATTTGAGTGTAATTAACAGCACTGAATTATATATGTGAATGTGGTTAAAGAGGGAAATTTTAGGTCATATATATGTTACTAGAGTAAAAAATTAGAAGATAAAACGTAAGACTACAACATAGTGAACCCTATTGTAAACAATGCACTATAGTTAATAGTACAATTACAATAATGTTCTTTGATGAATTATAACAAATGTACCACACTAATGCAATGTGTTAATAATAGGGTGGCATATGAGAAAAAATACACCCTGATGTGAACCATGGATTACAGTGAATGGTACAATTATTATATTCTTTCATGAATTGTAACAAAGGTACCACACTAGTGCAAAGTGTTAATGATAAATGGTAGAGTATACGGGAACACTGTATGTTCTACATGATTTTTCTGTAAACCTACAACTTCTCTTATTAAAAAATATTAAAAAAAAATAATCAATGCTTAAATTTGATTTAAAAATCCAAATTTTTCTCCACATAATGGGCATGCAGTCTTGCATGACAACCGTCAACTACACCGGTGCTATTCAAAGTGTGGCTTAATGGACTGTTACTGGTCATTTCAAGTGAAGGACATGAGCCAATTTTGTCATTCCACAAACTTTTTAGTTCAGTTTCCTTTTTATTTATCTATTTAATAGCAAGATTTTCTTGATGACAAAAGCAGTGCCTTCTGGCACAAGCTTATTTATCCCCTGACCAGTACTCTGAGTGGGGACAAACTAGAGCTAAGGAGCTGCTACTCCTTGCTCTCATAAATGAGGCCTGGAGAGAACTCTAAGATGGCGGTAGGTAAGACAGGGCAAAAAAACACCTCTGTGAAAAATACCAGATAAAAACCAGAAAGTGACCCAGAACACCAGTCCCAGCAATGAACCAGCTGGACAAGGCCTACTAAAACCACAGAGACCATGCACTTGGTGAAACCGGGAGTCTGCATTCTGAAATGAGTGAGTAAGCCAGCTGAAAGTCCCGTGGCCGTGCTGCAGTATGGGGAAACCAGGGGTTGGCATTTGGAGACAGACTAGTTCTTTAAAAAAAAAAAAAAAAAAAAACAGGAGCGTGTGCAGTTACGACAGTGAGAACCATGCAGTGAAGCATGGCAGAAGCAGGCTGTGCTAACCTCTAGGTGTCTGGCGTGGAGGATAGACCGCTGCTGATTCCCAGAGGGGAGAGCCAAAAGGAGAAAGAAACCGTGCTGCTAGCAGCTGGCTCCCTGGCGGGCTGGAGACACTCCTTTCCAGGGCCAGACCCATAGCCCAGAGCTGCACCAGGAAGCCAAGTGTGATGGGGAGTGTATCCCACGGCACCGTGCACAAGCCACAATATCAGCCGTGGACAGTGGCCTTGGGTGCACACACAGCTAGTTGTCCTGGAGCTGGGAAGGCAGAGCTGTGCATAAAGGGGGGGGGATTGAGACACCCCATTCAGCCATCTTTGCATCAGGCTGGAAGCGCCCCTGCAAGGCCCGGCGGCCCGGGGCTTCCCTTGAGGGACAGCACGCACTTGTGACGTAGAACAGTCTTCCCTCAGCAGAGGTCCTGGAAGATCACAGCTGAGAAGGGGGGCTCGCTCAGAAATCCCAGGGACCCTACATCAATGCCAGGGACTTGTGGGTCAGCAGCAGAGACAATCTGGGGCAAAACTGAAATGAAGGCATAGACTCTTGCAACAGCCTTGAATCTCCAGGAACACCTGGGAGGTTTGATTATTAAAGCTGCCCTGCCTCCCTGACCATCCAGACACATGCCCCGCATTCATGGCGGACAGCACCAACAACACACCCAAACTGGGTGCACCAATTGGACCCCACAAGAATCAGACCCCCACACACCACAAAGACAAAGTTGAGGAGAATTGACTTGAGGGGAATAGGTGACTCACAGATGCCATCTGCTGGATAGTTAGAGAAAGTGTATGCCACCAAGTTGTAGAGCTGAAAAATTAGATTGGTATTTTTTATAACTTGAAAGAACCCTATCAAGCAAAGCAAATGCCAAGAGGCCAAAAACAACAGAAAATCTTAAAGCATTTGATAAAACCAGATGATATGGAGAACCCAATCCAAAACACCCAAATCAAAAGATCAGAAGAGACACAGTACTTGGCACAATTAATCAAAGAACTACAATCAAAGAACAAGAGCATGGCACAGGATATAAAGGACATAAAGAAGACCCTAGAAGAGCATAAAGAAATTGCAAGAGTAAATAAAAAAATAGAAGATCTTATGGAAATAAAAGGAACTGTTGGCCAAATTAAAAAGACTCTGGATATTCACAATACAAGATTAGAGGAAGTTGAACAACCTCTCAGTGTCCTAGAAGTCCACAGAACAGAAAATGAAAGAACAAAATAAAGAATGGAGAAAAAAATTGAAAAAATCGAAATGGATCTCGGGGATATGATAGATAAAATAAAACATCCAAACTTAAGACTCATTGGTGTCCCAGAAGGAGAAGAGAAGGGTAAAGGTCTAGAAAGAGTATTCAAAGAAATTGTTGGGGAAAACTTCCCCAACCTTATACACAATATAAATACACAAAGCATAAATGCCCAGTGAACTCCAAATAGAATAAATCCAAATAAACCCACTCCAAGACATATTCTGATCAGACTGTCAAATACTGAAGAGAAGGAGCAAGTTCTGAAAGCAGCAAGAGAAAAGCAATTCACCACATACAAAGGAAACAACATAAGACTAGGTAGTGACTACTCAGTGGCCACCATGGAGGCAAGAAGGCAGTGGCATGACATATTTAAAATTCTGAGAGAGAAAAATTTCCAACCAAGAATACTTTATCCAGCAAAATTCTCCTTCAAATTTGAGGGAGAGCTTAAATTTTTCACAGACAAATGCTGAGAGATTTTGCCAATAAAAGACCTGCCCTACTTCAGATACTAAAAGGAGCTCTACTGACAGAGAAACAAAGAAAGGAGAGAGAGATATAGAGAATTTTAACAGACATATATAGAACCTTACATCCCAAATCACCAGGACACACATTTTTCTCTAGTGATCACAGATCTTTCTCCAGAATAGACCATATGCTGGGACATAAAACAAGCTTCAATAAATTAAAAAAAAAAATTGAATATATTCAAAGCACATTCTCTGACCACAATGGAATACAAATAGAAGTCAATAATTTTTGATTTGTAACTCTACTATTTACTTCCTCCAGGATATAAAATACATAAACTCTAATGACAAATCGGTGGTTTTGGACTCAATGTAAAATATGTAATTTTTGACAAGAACCATATAAAGGTGGGGGAATGGAGGAGTATAGGAACATAGTTTATGGATCCTATTGAAATTAAGTTGGTATCAAAGAAAAACAAGATTTGTTATGGATTTAAGAGGTTAAATTTAAGCCCCACAGTAAACATAAAGAAATTTTCAGAGAATATGACCATAGAGATGAAAAGTAGAGTATGGGTTACAAGAAGTGGGGGAAGGGACAATGGGGAGTTAAGAAATGAGTGTAGGGTTGCTGTTGGAGGTAAAGGGAAATTTCTAGTAATGGATGGCGGGAAGATGATAGCATTACAACATTCTAAATGTGATTAATTCCACTAATGGAATGCTTGGGAGAGGGTGGAATGGGAAGATTTAGGCTGTATATATGTTGCCACAATTGAGAAAAAAAAAAACAGTCTAAATAGATGACAATTGAATGCCAAGGATGATCCTGGATGGGATCTGAGGATGGAGGACAGGAGACTCAAAGGGACACAGTTGGGACATAAGAAAAAAAAAGGAAATATAGAATGTAAACTTTGCATCAATGTTGAATTTCTTGAACTTCTTAGCTGCGCTTAATGGGATTGCATAAAAGAATGTTCTTGTTCATGGGAATTGTATATGTGAATTATAGTGTTTGTTCAAGAATGTGTGCAGCTAGCTCTCATATGTTCAGAAGACAGAGCAATAGATTATGGATGATAGATAGGGAGGGAGGGAGGGAGGGAAAGAAAGAAACAGTGATGTGACAGGATGTTCAAGTTGGTGGACCGGAATATCAGGGAAGAGGGGTCAGGGTATGCTGGAGTTCTGTGTATGGGGTTTGTATTGTTTTTGCAACTGTTCCTATAACTTTGAATTTATTTCAAAATAAAATTAAAAAAAAAAAAGACTCAGTCCGAGCAGGTGACCTGGAAGATAGTCCTTTGCAATTCAAACACTGCCTGGACGAAAACTTTGTGCCATTCCATGAAAATGCATTTCTTAGGAATTAAGTTCCAGAATATGGGGTAAAGATTATTAAAGGTCAGTGCCGATTAGACAGTCTCTTCCACTGTGATCTTGTCTGTTGAGCTAAGAATAAAATTGGAAAAAAAAAAAATGAGGCCTGCTTCCCTCATTTCATCAATCTCCACCTGGCCTACTTCATAGATTCACACTTACCTTGGTCTTCTAAGCATTTAAACTTGTAATTCTTCTTATAAACCATGGGAACCCATTTAAGATTTTTGAAAGGGGAGTGGAATTATTTTGGCCATTATTTAGGAGGGTTAGTCTATCAGTCAAATGGAGGATGAATTTCAGGAGGAAGAGAGTGAAGAGGAGTGGTTGGACATCTACTGTGATAACTCAGTACAGAGGTAATTGGTAAATAGCATGGGAATTCTGAGTGAAATGAAGACAGGCAGATATGTGTTCTCTCATTTACTGAGATAAGATATAGGACCTACTACTAAATTTAAAGCAATATTCTTAATACAAAAACCACCAGTTTTGATTATGTTTTTGCTAGCTAAGGAGTTTATATCTTAAGCAGATAGTTACTCAAAATTATATAGTGTTGCTAATTCATTCATCAACTCATAAAATATTATTTTTCATTTTAATGAAAAGTTAAATACTATGATATTTAACTTTTACTGGTATTAACTTATTCGTCCTTTCACACCCCCCAATTTTAGGTTAAACTTATTTAACCAATATTTAAAAGTTTTGACCTTTTACTGCAATACTTATAAAACTGAGAATTGGAATATGAAAATTCAGTCCAGTTCAATAATATATAATGAAGACTTTTCCTGTAGGAGATACTCAACTAGGCACTTGATGAGAAGACTAAAGGTATCAGAGAAGCTTTTCACAAAATGGCAATACATACAAGAAGGGTTGAAAGGATGAAGAGTTAGGCAGACGATGAGGAATGAAGGGAAAAACATGAGCAAAAGGCAGGAAGACTTGACATAAAAGAGTTAAACTAGGGGGAGAGTTAATGAAGGCCTGATGATGGAATTGAAGGAATTTTGTCACTATGCACACAGCTAGGTTTCCTGAGAGATATTCAGGAATAAGTATCAGATATCAGTAGAACTTTGTTTCAGTTTGTTACAACTGCCAGAATGCAATATACACAAAATGGATTGGCTTTTACAATGGGGAGTTATTAACTTACAATTTACAGTTCTTAGGCCATGAAAAATGCCCAAATTAAGGCATCAAAAGGAGGATACCTTCTCTGAAGAAAGGCTGCCAACATCTGGAAAACTTCTGTCACATGGGAAGTCACATGGCTGGCATCTGCTGGTCCTTCTCTCCCAGGTTTCATTGCCTTTTGCTTCTAGCTTCAGTGGCTCTCTCTCTCAGCTCTTCTGGGGGCTTTTCTCTAAACTCCCTCTGGGCTTCTTCTGTCTTTTATCCTCTCATAAAGGATTCCAGTTAAAGGATTAGATCCACCTTGAATGGGCTAGGTCACATCTCAAGTTAAATAACCTAATAAAAAGGTCCCAGCCACAATAGATCTACAACCACAGAATGGATTAAAAGAACCCCCATGCCCTAAAAAAAAAAGAGAGCATGAATCATTTCAAATATCTTCGGTAACTTTACAAAAATGGATCACAGATTAGGTTATAAATATAACACCTCCACCCCTGCCAAATGTTAAAACACAGAAATTCTACAATTGGATATCTATCCAGCTGGAATACAACAAAACCAAAAATTAATTTTAAAATATAATAAAAAATGCTCAATCATTCTTCCAAAGGAACAAAGCTAAAGTTAGCTAGGTATTAATAAGGAATTAAAAACAGAAAATATGAATATATATCCAAACTCATGGGATGTAACCAAAGTTACATGAAGAGGTAAAATGTTGTCTTAATTGGTAGCAGTACTCGAATCTTAGAGCAGAGTCATTAAAATTTGTGTTGCTATTTATGCATCCCATAACTTAACCAAACGAATTTCAAATAGAGCAGAGAAAATATAAAAAGACTAAGCTCTTTATTTGAAGACAACAGATATTTTTCTTGATATTCAGAAGAAAAGAAAAATTCTTACAATTAAAGCTTACATTCAAAAAAGAAGAATACTTGCCATATTCTTGAGTTTGTCTCTGAAACAATATACTACTTCTTAGGTAATCTTAAATTCATATAGATAAAACACTTATGTAAACAGTTATACTTAAGGAAAGGGATCAAAGCAGCTTTACTAATTAATAGCTATTGCCTTAGGAAAACAATATACCTTTAAAAACGTTTGTAGCTACAAAAATTCACCTAAAAATAATAGTCAACGGCACAATAATAACACAAATTATAAAACCAGTATTTGTTATTGCTTTCCACTTGTTATATCATTTTTGGTACAGGATTATCATAGAAAAACATATCATGCCCTATGTTTGTTTGTTTGTTTGCTTGCTTGCTTGTTTTTGGAGTTCTAGCAGGCTTTTATTGAGATAAATCAACAAAAATCAAGCTTTTACCAACCATCTTTTCTGAACCTTATAAACTTAGCAGAGATTCAGGCTCATATACATGTATGTATATACAATATAACACATCCCAACAAAAACAGAGCCCTACTGGAACATTTGGCAACTAACAGAAAGCCAATTTTTCCCTTCCCCAAATGTTTTCCAGATTTTCAGTTCCCACTGTTCACTTCTCAGTGCAACTGGTCCCTTATGGCTAGGGACTTTGGAACTCTCATTTTCACCTAACAAAAAGTAAATTTTTTTCAAGTTTCAGTTGTTTCAGTAAAGGGAACAGTAACTTTGTTTGCTCCAGGCACCTCTCCCCGATAACCATTGCTAAAAATACAGTGACCTGCATCTTAATAACCCAACCCTACCCCCTGCCTTGCCCTGCCCAGCATTGTCTACTGGAGAATTTAAATGCACTTCTATTGCAACCTATCAGCTATGGAGGGGCAGAGTCCAGGTGCCAAGCTAGCTCCCTCTGACTTCTTGAACTATTACAGCCTTTGGACACTACTCTTTACCCCAAAGACAAGTTTTTAGATCAGAAAGGAGAGAGAATTTTCTTTGGGCTTTTTTAAAACTACTTTTAGGGATAAAGTAGAACTGAGTTCACCAAAGTCCACTGAAGTTCACTGAAAAGTTGACAGACTCCAGCTCCTATGAGGCTAATAATTTTCCTTAACAATGGTATTTTTGCCAGAAAATGATTCCACAAGAACAACTTTTAAGATACATAGAATGTTGAAAGTAGTAAATTAAAATAACATGGTTTAATTCCCAAGAACTTATTTCATCTTTTTGTTATTCATCTGCAAAGTCAAGAGTGTGTCTAAAGGCAGTTTCTGATGAGGTTAAGAGCTTCCAAAGTTTCTGAATCCTTAGTGCAGATACCCTGCCTTTTGAGGCACAATACCCTCCCTCCCACTCCTACTAAAAAAAAAAAAGAAATAATTAAACCAATTGATCAGAATGAGATGTTTGATTCCAACAATATACACTCAAGGCTTTGTGTCAAGTTGTCTTGTTCTAACCCAAGCACAGTGGTGTCATACACAAAGCACATGGCAAAGGAAAGATGCTCCCATCTCATTCTGAAAACAGTTATTAATAACCAATCTCTCCTCCCCCAAGCCTTTGAGGCCAACATATTATGATGTTTGGACTAACCTGAAAATAATTTGGAGACATGTTTTGGTTTCCCTTTTCCTTACTGCTTCCCATGAAAGATCATTTTAGAATCAATTTATTACATTCCTAAGGGAGGGCATGAAACTTCCTTTCCCCTATTGGAACTTGGGACATAAAAGCCAAGAGGCAGAGAGGTGTGTAACAGTCCATAACCCATTACACAAGTACACAGCCACAGGCCCAACTGTGAGTTGGATGTAGTTTAGAAACTAAAAATAGGGACTAGTTCCCATCCTAATGAACCATTGGAAAAACACTAGTACTACTTTTAAAAAATTGAATATTGGAAAGAATCTGAAAACAACTTCCAATAATAAGAATGTTCCTTATTATGATGGGGATTATAAAAGAGACAGACAGACAGAAAGACAGACCAGGCTTTGACCTAGTCTTTAGAGCATATTTCTATTCAATAACTTCTATTCAAGAATCAAGCACCATAATTGTGAAAACCTTGTGGCTCATACTCCCTTTATCAAGTGTGCAAACAGATGAGTAGAAAAATGGGGACAAAAAAGTAACTGAATAATAGGGGGGATGGGGGGAATGGGTTGGTTTTGGTGTTCTGTTTTTACTCTTATTTTTATTTTTATTACTTTTTTGGGTAATGAAAATGTTCAAAAATAGATTCTGGTGATGAATGAACAACTGATTGTACACTTTGGATGACTGTATGGTATGTGACTATATCTCAATAAAATCGCAAGGGAAAAAAAGAGTCAAGCACCAGAACTGGGCAGCTGCCGCTAAAAGACTGTGTCCAATGGTGGTGTCCCAGATAGTTTAAGTGGCACTCCTCATCAGAGGTTGTATCTCAGTAATACTTTCAGTTTTAAGTCTGTGCTTTAAGAGGGACCCACAGGCATGTGGCACCAAGCAGAGCACAGTCCAAGGTTGGCAAAGGAAGACTGTGCTGTTTGTTTGGTTGCCCACAAGCTCTCCAGCAAGATACAAAATTACATTTGCACTCTGTGATGGTTAGGTTCATGTTTCAACTTGGCCAGGTGATGGTACCCAGCTGTCTGGTCAAGCAAGCACTGGCCTAACTGTTGCTGCAAGGATGTTTGTGGCTGGTTAATAAACCAACAGGCTGGTTTATCAAATCATTAGTCAACTGGCTGCAGCTGTGACTGATGATGTCAACAAAGGGCATGTCTTCCACAGTGAGAGAATGTAGTTGGCTGGGTTTAATCCAATCAATCAGTTGAAGACTTTTAAGTGAGACAGATAGGGGACCTTCACCTCTTCTTCAGCTGACCAGCGAAGTGTTTTCTGAGGAGTTTGTCAAAGTTGCCGGTTCATTTCCTGAGAAGTTCATCAAAGACATTCGTTGAAGTTTCCAGTTCATTTCCTGAGGAGTTCATCGAAGTTGCCAGTTCATTTCCTGAGGAGTTCATTGAACATCTTCATTGGAGTTGCCAGTTTGCTACCTGCCCTATGGAATTTGGACTTGTGCGTACCCACAGTTGTATGAGTCACTTTTATAAATCTTATATTCATAGATATCTCTCATTGAGTCTGTTTCCCTAGAGAACCCTAACTAATACACACTCCTTTCTTGTTTTTCTTCTGTGAATGATTTCTTTTATCTCGCCAGAGGTGGATGGGAGGAAAGAGCTGCAACAGTACAAAAGCAAAATTTGGGGGATCAAACTTTCATGCCTTTTAAATTCCCTCCCCATCCCCTACCTGGAAAAAAGTCATTTCCTTATTAGAGTTTGCATTTAGTAACCAACATTGGTTGGATAGGACATATGTGGTTTGGGTGCCAAATAAATGAGTTTTCTCTTTTGAGTTTGTACTGTGCAACTCTTGCTATAGCTGGTAAGGAGTTAGGGCTATGTCTGATCTGAAGGCATCTGCAAGATTTTGATCCTCAAGGAATTTTGGGTAAGTCACAAATAGCTTTATTAAAACTAGTCAGAGTCAAAAAAGAAACTTCAAATAGTTGATTTCCTTATCCAGGTAAGTTAAGCATAAAAGCAAATATAGGACTTATCCTGTAATATATTAGGGTTTTGAAAAACAATAGAATATGGAAATTAATTTTTTAATTTTGTTTTTGCTTTTCTTTTCTCCTAGATGCCTTCTGATTGTTCTAGTACTGGGTTAAAAGGGAATTAAATATATATATGTAAAGTTTACTGGTTTTGTGTCATCTCATTCCTTTTGCCTGGAGATCAGGCCAAACATCAAGCATGTTGGGAGGGGCACACCTTAAAGCATCACTATAGATTATAAAGCATTTGTCAGCAATTTACAATGCAAAATGACTGATAATTCTTGTCACAAAGCAGAGGATGACAAGCAGCTTTCTGTAGCATTAAAGTTAACAGCTCTCGGGGGTTGCCCATTCCTGCATGAGTTTATTTATCAAGGTGGGTAGAGGAAGTGATCCACAGAACTCTTCACATTACCAAAGCTGGTTCTGGCTAATATTCTGGAATGTAAATCCATGCTTTACACATACACTGCTCAAAAACACTGCTATCCAACAGAATTCCCACATTGCAAGGTAGGTTAATCTTTGCCCCCTTTTGCTGAGCTTGAAAAAAAGTTCCTCAAGTTATTAAAAAGGGGGAAGTAAAACCAGAGAGCCTCTCAAAAAACATCTTGAATTAGAGATTTTTGAAGCTTCCTTGCTCTCCAGGTGGCCTTCTCTAAAGGAAGGTAAGACAGCGTGGTAGCAGTGAATCCCAGACTTCTGGGCCCCCTTTCCTACATAGGATTCCCATAGATATCTGCTCTCTACAGTAAGAGGCCAAAGTACTTTTAAAATTTAGTCTGTATATTTTGTTGGGGTAGAGTAGGAACATGTTGGAAGTAATGAAGTTATTTTAGGTTAGGTGTCTTTTTCTTATTCCCTTGTTTTGGTTTGTTTGAAATGTTTTTTTTAATTGCATGTGTTTTTTTTTTAATTTTTTGATATAGTTAATAATTAATTAAAAAAAATTTAGTGTTGCAGAAAACTGAGTTCCTCTCATCTTTAGCTGTTCTCATAAACGTTCTAATCCTCTCAATCCCAGCAACCTTCATCCAACACACACACACACACACACACACACACGTGAATCTGGGGGAAAAAAACTTATTTACAAAGTTCATACAAATATACACACCCAGTTTCTATAGGACACACTTTACCACAGAGGAGGGTCAGGGGTCTGACATAAGTGCCAATGGAAGCATTATGTAAAACAGTCTTCAGTGTTCTGCAATAGAGCACAAAGGCTTGTCATATGGCTCCTGCAATAACTGACTGCTCTCTCCTTTGGGAGCAAAGGCTTGTAGAGCAAGTTCTCTAGTGGAAACAATCACCATTGCTTGTATATTGTCCTTCTTCAGATCTAGCCAAAAAGTAAGGGAATGAGATAGGCACCTCTCTGGCCTCCCTGTTTTTTGCTTCAGCTAAGATATCCGTACCAAATAGGAATGCTTTCCTCCTGAATAGGAGATGGCTTTTCCCAGTCCGCTTCAAAAATTCCCATTAGTAACTCCTGTTTCAAACAGTGATCTTCCAAACTCATTTCCTTTTGTGGAGGTCACATCTGAAGGTCTGTTTCCTAGATCCTTTGGAGGGGGTTTTAAAGTCTTTCTCCAGTCATCACCAGGTTTAATAGTGTGGTCATACTCAGTGCTTGCCAGTGAGGGCCATTATTGATTGTGTAGGTCTTTGGGTGTTTTTCAGTGACTATGTCCCACTCCCACCTCCAGGGCCACCACTGGGCTTCATAGGGCTACTAAGCTGACCATTTTGACTGGATAGACCCATTATAACAGGGTTCTCTGTTCTGGCTATGCTCATGCTGTGCTAATTGTAAAGATGTCTCTTTCAAACTTTAAAACTTGTAAAGTCAGTGAAGAAACTGTAATAACAGTGTATTAGGCTCTCCAAAACAAAGAGATAAAATATATACCTTGCCCAATATATTGAGTCCTTTATTGCAATGCAGGAAAGCACCTGTAAATTTCTGAATGGTAAGTGGCAGTAACTTGCTCTCAGGCATCAAATCAACTTGTATTTTTTAAAAGCCCTCCAACAAGGTTGAGTTATATCTGAATTCACTCCTTCAGTCTCCACCACTGTCTGCTCTCAGGGATCCCCCGAAGTTGCCGCCCTGGCTAAGCTAACTCCACTCTTCTGCCCACACCCCTGCCCACTCCCTTGCTCCCTCTCTCCCATCATGCCCTTCTGAATTTGCTTGTGTATGAATACTGGACAATGGATGCCATGATCAAAATGCATTTTGAATGCACATTTTGAAAACTCGAGTTAATATAGAGAAGTATGTATAGAAAGAGACTAAGACTCATGCATCTAAAAATGCACAGAAAATCTTTTTTTTAGTTCAGTTTTGCTGAGATATATTCACATAGCATCCACAGTGTACAATCAGCTGTTCACAGTACCATCATATAACTGTGCATTCATCACCACAATCAATTTTTGAGCATTTTCCTTACTCCAAAAAAAAAGAAAAATATAAAAGTAAAAAAGAACACCCATAACATTCTAATCCACCCCCCATCCCACCCTATTTTTCATTTAATTTTTGTCCTCATTTTCCTATTCATCTGACCATACACTGGATAAAGGGAGTGTGAGCCACTAGGTTTTTACAATCACACAGTCACACCATGTAAGCTACATAGGTATACAATTGTCATCAAGAATCAAAGCTACTGACAGTTTCAGGTATTTCCTTCTAGCTATTCCAATACATTAAAAACTAAAAAGGGATATCTATATAGCACATAAGAATGTCCTCCAGAGTGACCTCTTCACTCCATTTGAAATCTCTCAGCCACTGAAACTTTATTTTCTTTTCAGAAAATATCTTTGAAATATTTTTTAATTTAAATATTTCATGCAAAGACTTAAAGTACATTCTAATCAAATATTCACACCAAATTTCAAAGACTATCCTTGAAAACATTAAATCAACCGCTAGTGGGGCTACAAGGTTGAAACAATAGAAAATAGAATTTCTAACAGAATAAAACTTGAACTAATTTTTGAAAATTTAAATGGCTGACAGATGCATAATATGCATAATGCATAAACTACTTATTTAGGTGGCCTTACAAAATATCACATTCTATTGCCACTAACTACAGTTCCATGGTAAAAGTGTGTGCATTCTTGAGAGAATTATGTGAAAATGGTAAATGCTTATCAAACAAATATCACTTCTTTTTTTTCCTTCAGGAAACTTTTAGAATTTAAACTCAAGTAATCATATAATTGTAAATATTTTTTTAGACTAAAAGTTGGAAGGAGGGAATGCATTCTTGGTTTTCTCATTAGATTTAGGTTCAACTAACTAGTTCTCAATAAATTCAAGAACCACTGACTCATTCATAGGACTCGGAAGCTTCCCAACACTGGAAATGGCCCCTTTTTAACAGATTCATGATTCTTTTCCCTTCCGGGCATGTTTTGATATGTCTTTACAATATATCTGATATAAAGTCCAGTCGTTTTGATTTCACAACCTAGATGTGTGGAAAAAAGTTAACCCAGTTAAGAATCAATTTTAAAAAAATGTGTTCAAGAATAATCATGATCTATTAATTTATACATTACCCTTAATCAAGGGTGCTTTTCAATTTGAATCTGAACCTTCAATGAAATTTTTCTTTTATCAATCAGCAAAATCAGTGTAAGAAAAATAAGGATTTTCTTGAAGAAAATAAAGTTTTGATTGTCACAAAAATAGTTATTTAAAACTAAATATTACTTGCTTTTAATAAAACATGAAAATTTAACTGTCAGTGGGCATGATATATTTGTTCAGAATTATCTTGGTGCTTATTTTCTAACAGGTGATGGAGTCTCTAATCATAAAAGTTGTTCTCATGTTCCCAAACACTTACATATTGATAAGTTTAATTGCTGGTTTATATCTAACCATGATTCTGAAAAAATGTTCCTAGAGAAGAATCAAGAGTGGCCATGCAGCATCTATATAGTAAAGTATATGTACACAGACACAAACAAACTTGCATGCAAACATTAATGAACAAATTTGACTATATAAAAACAAACTGAAGTCATTGCATAAAATCTCTTACAACTGAATTATAAGAAGCTAATGGTGCTCTGCAGGCTTGGAGTACTGAGTGATTTGTGTCCTTTCTCCATGATGCTTGATTCTATGGGCAAAGGTCTTTACATCTCTTGCTCTGCTTTGGTTTCCAATATATTTTGCTCCATTAGATGTTTGTTATACTTCTCTCTAGGGATATGTGGTATAATGTTTTATATAGAAATGTAACCTAGAGTTGTTCTAGGAATTTGCACTAATTCATAGGGAAAATATCTTCAATCCTTCTTGGACAAATTATGTGCTTTTGAGAGAGAGATGGCCTGGGTTAATAGTGTAACACTAGCTCATGCTTTGGTCTCATCTGTTGTCTTTAACTAATTTATCTCAAAATGGGATAAGATACACATGCCAAGGCCCCTACAGGAAGAGTGAATGGGTACAAAAGAAAGTAATAAACCTTTGATCTTTTTTAATTCTAACCTTTTAATTCTCTGTTTTGCTATATTTTAAAAGTACATATTTGAAAAATTATATATGTGTATAGTTTATAAATAAATGAAGTTTTGTTTTGTTTTGCTTTGTTTTTAACTAGTAGGTGTGGATAACTAAAAATGTCTGGAGACATTTTGTCTACTTTACAAAATTTTGTCACGCTTGTCTTGAAATTCAAACAAACAGGCTCATCATTTTCCCGTTTCTGTCTCTGCAAGGAAATTGTATATCCTTAATGTGATTGCTCAGAAATGCTACATTTCAAAATCCTCATTTTCATGTGTTAAGGCAACTTGCTTCCCTTTCACATGAATCATAGGAAAATTATCAGACTAAGAGCTCCCTCTTTAGGAAGTACTAAACAGAACAAACAAGATGACCGCCTGCTGGATTCTCAAAGGTTTCAGATATTTTGGCAGTGATAATTAACCTAATGCTCATGCAACTTTACTTCAATACAAATCACTCTGCAAAAAAAGAAGCAAAAGGAATTAAGAAAATAATGCAGTAACATTATAAACTAATGCATCATAAATAATGAATAAAAATAAAGATAGTGAAATAAATGGAATGGAAATAAATGGAAATATCATTATATAATAATAAATAAAAATAAACAAAAAGGAAAATAAGAAAATGTTAATGAATTATATATTCATCTCAAATTATTTATAGTAATGAATAATTGAAAATTATCAGAGCATGGATAAGAAACAGAATATCCATATGGTAAATCATAAGTCATTAAAATTATGCTTATGAAGAGTTTGTAGTATTATTAAATGCTTATATAACTAAAGAATATTTAGTTGAAGGCTTAAATGATGTCGTGTGTATAATTTATGTTTAACTCTAAGCCACAGCATTCTTGAAATCGTGTTTTAAACCAGTGATCATAATATAAACTATATTTCCCAAAGGAAAAATTATACCAGAGTTCATATTTTCCAAAGAACTCAGCACCAAAGAATCATATCACCAAAAGCCAGAATAAATATACAGCTCTAATAGCAGTTAAAAGATTGTCAGAGAATAACTTTGAGACATTTATTTGTTCACATGCAAATGAGGAACACAATTTGCTGTTGTTAAGGAACAAAGAAAACACAAGATTTGTGACTGCAGAAGAGGGGAAGAGATTTAAAACATGCAGTCAGTCTGGAAACAGTGAATTCGCTCTTACATTTTGGGGGTAAATTGGCATCTAGCAAAAGGGCAAGCCAAGACAGGCTCTTTGAAAACCTTGATAATTTAACTGTGAAATAAATGTGACAGGCAATTACGTGTAAAATTTTCCATTGTCCTTCTGTTGACACCTTCTGCTCACTTAGGCAAATCTGCAGCCCTTTCTTTTATAGAAATTTCTCAAGACTTTTACTGAAAATTCTCAACTGCATTAAAATTTAAAAATAAAAATAAGATCACTAAACGCACTCAACAAGTCCAATTGTTGTGGAGTTTAATAAAGCACATAAAATATAACATTACTGAATCAATATTTGACCCCAAATTACTTTTTATATTATAAACATTAAAAATTATGTAATGCATAATTTGGTTAGCCTTATTAGAATGTAGAAGGAACACTTTAAGATAAATTTGAAGATCCAATTAGGGAGAAAAATCTGTCTCTTAAATTTCCTAGAATAAAGTAAATCATTTAAAATCATTCTAGGAAATTTGCAGTAGTTAGTAATTAGCATTCTAAGTTCAAAGTCATTTAAAAATATAGATCACAGCATCTAAATATTTACATTGAGAAGATTTTGAGGAAAGACTCTTGGATTTGGTCTCCTTTTTGATTTTTACATCCCTAAAATATAATCGGCAACTGGAGTGGGAACAGACATTCAGTCACACTCCTTTTCTATGTGGAAGTTGAAAAAAAATGAGTGAAGAAAAATGAGTTGGGAGAATATTTTTCACATCATGATATTTGACTATTAACCTCGTGATATGTATATTCTAGATGAACAAGCCCCTCTAAGTCACTGAACACCCATTAATCACAGGAACACTTGTAAAAGGCTTTAAGAAGGGGATTTCAGGATGTAATAATTAAGCTATCAATTTGTTTAGAAATAATTTTTTCACACTTAATATGGAAGCATGCAAATTTTTATATTCTTTACATAATTAGAGCCTGTATATTTTACACATATTATAATTCTTTAATTCTAAATTTGACAGCTTTTTATATTTTAGCAATTCTGAAATAAAAATGTGTCAAAATTGGTGAACATTTATTCTGTTAGTGATCCTTTCTTTGTGTTCATTATCTGTTGTACTAAGTGTTCCTAATACAATGGTTGACATCTTAGAATTAAAGAATAATGGTATTTTCCCAATCCTCACTATAACTTGTTAGTATTTGCTATGGTGTAAATGGGGAACCTCAAAGATATTAAGAAACATCCAAAGTCACAAGGCTGGGAAGAGGCTGAATGGATTTGAACTCAGGTCTCTCTGATGCCAAAGTCTGCAAAATTTGCACTATGTCCAGTTGCCTCTGTCAATGACATAAAAAACATTTTCCTGTTATATTCCTATTAATGGTAATTACACTAATAATAGTAATAATAAATAACATTGAAAGTTTATTTTAGACCTTGCAATAGTCTAAATGCTTTATACATATTAATCATTTAATCATCAAAATGATCTTATAGGGAGACTACTATTACAATCCCTGTTTGAACACAGGTAAATTGAGGCACAAAGGTAATTTTTAGAAGTTGCCCTATTTTTGTAACAGTGGCATCAATTATTTATTTCTCTTCCTCTCTTCTTTTACTTTTCATTTGCTGTTTTTTTTTTCCTAAAGTAGTGAATATGAAAAACTTCTGTACCTCTATCTTACCCTTTTGTTTGATCTTACTAAACATCATTTGCATTTTGATGGAATTTTTTTCCCTAATTAGCAAATGGTCAAGAAAGACCTGATCAGTCATGCCATGTGTCTTTAAATCATCCACCTAACTTGATCCCCTCATCATGGACTGAGATACCTGGGTTGTGCCATATCAGCTTCCACCTCAACCATATGCATCTGCGTCAGCCACACGACAACCTTGGACAAGATCTATCATCAACTCTTCAAACGACAGCAAACACTGCCCTTCCTTGCCTGTGTACATTAATTCCAACTCCAGCATACACATCGCAAATTCTAAATTCTCCATATCCACTAGGCCCAGTTCATTCTTGCCCAATTCAAATTAGAGAAATAAAGCAACCTTAGTTTCAAATAAGTATAACTCCAGCATATCCCCCAACAGGTAAACCTTTTCAGTGTGGCTATTTTCCACTAGCTATGTTATCTTAGTAATCTACCACGGAATCCTTTCTCACAATACATTCTTTTAGAAATTTCAATTACTTCTTCTAAGCCAACCCCTGATGATATCATGTCAATCCAAAATCTATATCCTGACACTATTACTACAGACAATACTGGTATTGTCACCACAACCACTCCAACCAAGCCTACTACCACAACCACACAGCCTACCACAATAGATGCTCTCTCAAATACCAGCAAAAATGCTGTACATCCTATTCATTTTGCCGGTATAATTGTTATTTTATCTTTTAATTTTTATTCTAGTAACGTACATATGACCTAAAATGTTCTCTTTTCCCTCATTCGCATATATAATTCAGTGATGTTAATCACAATAATAAGCTACCATCACCACCATCCATATCTAAAACTTTACAATCAACTGAAATAGAAATTCTTTACAAATTACGTGTTAACTCCCCATACACTATCCCCAACCCAGCCTCTGGTAACCAATATTCTAAATTCTAACTCTATGAGTTTTCTTATCAAATTATTTCATATAAGAAAGATCACACAATACCTGTCCTTTTGTGCCTGGCTTATTTCATTCAATATAATGTGTTCAAGGTTGATTCATGTTGTCACATGCATCAGGACTTTGTTCCTTTTTACAGCTGAATAATATTCCATCATCTGTATATATCACATTTTGTTTATCCATTCATTGGGTGATGGACACTTGGGTTGCTTCCAGTTTTGGCAATTGTGACTAATGCCACCATGGACATCAGTGCAAATAGCTGTTCGAGTCCCTGCTTTCACTTATTTCAGTATATACCTAGTACCGGGGCTGCGGATCATACAGTAAGTCTATACCTAGCTTCATGAGGAACTGTCAAACTGTGTTCCACAGCAGCGACACCATTATACATCCTACAAACAATGAAAGAGTGTTCCTATTTCTCCAACACAATTTAACACTAGTAGCCATTCTAGTGGGTGTTAAATTGTATTTCATTTTGGTTTTGATTTGCATTTCCCAATAGGTAGAGATGGAGAGCATCTTTTCATGTACTTTTTAGCCGTTTGTATATCTTCTTTGGAGAAATGTCTATTCAAGTCTTTTTCCCATTTTTTAATCAGGATGTTTGTATTTCTATTATTGAGTTGTAGGATTTCTTTATTTATTCTGGATATTAAACCATTATCAGATATGTGGCTTCCAAATATTTTCTCCCATTGAATAGGTTGTCTTTTAGCTTTCATGACAAAGTCCTTTGATGCACAAAAGTTTTTAATTTGGGGGAGGTCCCATTTGTCTATTTTTCTTTTGTTGGTTGTGCTTTGGGTGTAAAGTCTAAAAAACCATTGCCTAAGACAATATCCTGAAGATGCTTCCCTACATTTTCTTCTAGTCCTGATTCTTCTAGTTCTGATTCTTATATTTTGGTCTTTCACTCATTTTGAGTGTATTTTTTATACAGTGTGAGATAGAGGCTGTTCTAGTTTGCTAATGCTGCCATTATGCAAAATACCAGAAATGGATTGACTTTTATAAAGGGGATTTATTTCGTTACAAATTTAAATTTCTAAGGCCATAAAAGAGTCCAAACTAAGGCATCAACAAGATGATACCTTCACTGAAGAATGGCCAATGGTGTCCAGAACACTTCAGTCAGCTAGAAAGGCACATGGCTGGCGTCTGCTGATCCTGGGTTGTGTTTCAGCTCTTTCCTCAGCAACTGTGCATCTTTAGCTTAGCATCTCCAAACATCCTTCCATATGCATCTCCAAGTGCCTCCAAGAGTTAGCAAGTGTCTGGGTCTCCTGGCTTAGCGCATCCCGGAGCATTTTCATCTCTCTGTTCTCTGTGTGAGATCCCTTTAAAGGACTCCAGGAAACTTATCAAGACTTAACCTGAATGGGTGGGGCCAAATCTCCATGGAAACATTAAAGCAAGAGGTCACACCCTAATCAAAAAGATTAGTAATTCTGCCACCACAAGATTGCACTAAATAATATGGCTTTTGGGGGACATAATATACTGAAACTGGCACAGGGGCCCTCTCATTCTTTTGCATATGTTATCCAGTTCTCCCAGCACCATCTGTTGAAGAGACTGTTCTTTCCCATTTGTGTGGACTTGGCAGCCTTATCAAATATCAATTGACCATAGATGCAAAGGTCTATTTCTGAACTCATTATTCAATTCCATTGATCAATATATCTATCCTTGTGCCAAAACCATGTTGCTTTGACCACTGTAGCTTTTTAATAAGCTTTAAAATCAGGAAATGTGAATCCTCCAGTTTCATTCATCTTTTTCAAGATGTTTTTGGCTATTCTGGCTCCCTTACACTGCCATATGAAATTGATAATTAGCTTTTCCATGTCTGCAAAAATTGAATTTTGATTGGGATTACATTGAATCTGTAAATAATTTTGAGTAGAGTTGACATCTTAATGATATTTAGTCTTCCAATCCATGAACACAGAATGTCCTTCCATTTATATAGATCTTCTTTGATATCTTTTAGCAGTGTTTTGTAGTTTTCTGCATACAAATCCTTTATATCCTTGGTTAAATTTATTCCTAGATATTTGATTCTTTTAGTTGTTATTGTAAATGGAATTTTTTCTTGATTTCCCCCAACCACTGATATTTATTTGCTATGTACCCTACCCTACCACATTGCTGAATACATATATTAGCTCAGTAGCTAGTTGTATATTTCTTGGGACTTTCTGTATATGTGTGTGTATGTGTGTGTGTGTATAATCATGTCATCTGCAAAGAGTGAAAGTTTTACTTCTTCCTTTCCAATTTGGGAGTTTTTTATTTCTTTTTCTTGCCTAACTGCTTTGGCTAGAACTTCAAGTACAATGTTGAATAACTGTGAAGACAGTGGGTATCTTTGTCTTGTTCCAGATCTTAGAGGGAAAGCTTTCAGTCTTTCATCATTGAGTATGATGTTAGCTGTGAGTTTTTCATATATACCTTTTATCATTTGAGGAAGTTTCCTCCTATTCCTAATTTTCTAAGTGTTTTTATCAAGAAAGGTAGCTGGATTTTGTCAAATGCCTTTTCTGTATACATTAAGATTATTGCGTGTTTTATTTCCCTTCATGTTGTTAATGTTGTGGATTACATTAATTGATTTTTTTATGTTGAACCACCCTGGCACACCTGGAATAAAACCCACTTGATCATGGTGTATAATTCTTTGAATGTGCTGTTGGATTTGATTTGCAAGTATTTTGCTGAGGATTTTTCAATCTATATTCATAAGAGGAATTGGTCCTTAATTTTCTTTTCTTGTAGTATTTTCTCTGGTTCTGTTGGCCTCTTGGAATGAGTTAGCTAGTGTTCCTTCCTGTTCAATTTTTGGAAGAGTTTGAGCAAAATTTGTGTTAATTAATTCACCTTGGAATGATTGATAGAATTCATCTGTGAAGCCTTCTGGTCCTGGTCTTTTTTTGTGGGGGAGGTTTTCGAAGACTGATTCAATCTTTTTACTGGTAATTGGTCTACTGAGATCTTCTATTTCTTCTAGAGTCAGCATAGGCTTTTCATGTTTTTATAGGAATTTGTCCATTTGTCTAATTTGTTGGCATACAGTTGTTCATAGTATCCTCCCCCTCTCATCTCTGATTTTATTTATTTGTGTCTCCTCTCTCTCTCTCTCTCTCTCTCTCTTTTTCTCTCCCTCTCTCTCTCTTTGTCAATCTAGTCAAGGGTTTGTTAATTTTATTGATCTTTTCAAAGAACCAAGTTTGAGTTTTGTTAATGCTCCCTATTGTTTCATCATCAATTTCATTTATTTCTGCTCTAATCTTTGTTATTTCTTTTCTTCTGCTGGTTTTTGGTTTAGTTTGCCATTCTTTTGCTAGTTTCACCAGTGTGCAGTTAGGTCACTGATTTTAGCTCATTCTTCTTATTTAATGTAAGCATTTAGGTCTATGACTTTCTCTCTCAGCTTTGTCTTAGCTGCATCCCATAAATTTTGATATGTTGTGGTCTCATCTTCATTCATCTCAAGATATTTACTGATTTCTCCTGCAATTTCTCCTTTGGCCCACTGGTTGCTTAAGAGTGTGTTATTTAACTTTCATATATTTGTAGATTTTCCAGTTTTCTGCCTGTTATTGATTTCCAGCTTCCTTCCATTTTGGTCAGAGAAGATGTT
Source organism: Choloepus didactylus (assembly GCF_015220235.1). Lineage (NCBI taxonomy): Eukaryota > Metazoa > Chordata > Mammalia > Pilosa > Megalonychidae > Choloepus > Choloepus didactylus. The sequence continues at coordinate 74,628,365 of NC_051309.1, forward strand.
TGGTATAATTTCCATCTTTTTAAATTTATTGAGACTTATTTTGAGACCCAATATGTGGACTGTCCTAGAGAATGATCCATGTGCACTTGAGAAGAATGTATATCCTGCTGTTCAGGGGTGCAATGTTATGTATATGTGTGGTAGGTCTATACAGAGCTCATTTATCATATTATTCAAGTTCTTTGTTCCTTATTGATCTTCTGTCTAGTTGTTCTATCTATTGATGAGAGTGGTGTATTGAAGTCTCCAACTATTATTGCAGAGGTGTCTACTTCTCCCTTCAGTTTTGCCAGTGTTTGCCTCATGTGTTTTGGAGCACCATAGTTAGATGCATAAATATTTATGACTGTTTTTCCTTCCTGGTGGACTGCCACTTTTATTAATATATAGTATCCTTCTTTTTCTTTTATAACAGCTTTTGACCTACAGCCTATTTTGTCTGATATTAGTATAGATACCCCAGCTCTTTTTTTTTTTTTTTTTTTTTTTGGTACTATTTGCATGGAATACCATTTTTCCATCCTTTCACTTTCAACCTACTTATGTCTTTGGTTCTAAGGTGAGTCTCTTTTAAGTGACACATAGCTGGCTCATGCTTTTTTGTCCATTCTGCCAACCTGTGTCTTTTGATTGGGGAGTTTAATCCACTAACATTCAGTGTTATTACTGTAAAGGCACTACTTCAGCCATTTTGCTGTTTGATTTTTATATGTCAGATCTTTTTTGTCTCTCTTTTCCTTCATTGTGACCTCCTTTCCTGTGTAGTTGATTTTTTGTGATGTGTCTTACTGGTGACTTTATCATTTCTGTATATTTTTAAAATACCTTCTTTGTGGTTGCCCTGGAGCTTATATTACACAATCTATATCTATAACCTAACAATCTGAAAAGATACCAACTTAGCTTCAATAGCATACACATTCTTTGCTCCCATACCCCTTTGTTTCCCCTCTTTATGTTGTTTTTGCCCCACTTTACCACTTTATATTTTGCATATTCAATTATATTCTGACTCTTATTCTACAGTCAATATCATCCTCCAAAGTTCTAACCAAGTGGGATTTATCCTTTTATTAGCTTAATATGAGAGAAGACTTTTCCAGGGGATATTTTCACATTGTCATGCTGATGACATCACTCTCCCAGGTATCATTTTTTATGCCTAGGACTTTGTTAAAGTGTGTGTGTGTGTATTGTGGGGTGGATAAAGTTTGCAAAGCATACTGTCTCCCATCAAAAAACTAAAAACCTACTTACAGAGAAATAAAAACTAGTACACATTTTAAAAAATAAGTTTTGACATTTTTTAGAGACTTACAGAAGGAAGCTTCTTAGGATTAGGATTTAGCCATAGAAGGGAATAAGAAGCATTTTCTAAGGATGGAGAACAGTGAAGAACTCAAGATGAGAATAAGTATAGAACATTCAAAAGAGCTAGAGAAACTGACTTCCTAGAGTTATTTCATGTAAAGGGCTAAGCACAAAGCCCACACACAGTAAGACAATTCAGTGTATGCTTGCTGTCATTATTTATTTTAATATAATGAAGGTTAAGTGAAAATAATATTAGATAGGTAAGGCCAGCACACATAAGGAAGGCTTTAAGGCCCTGAGCCAAGTATTTAGAAATTAAGAATAGAAAATAAGGAACCGTTTTTTTTGTTTCTGTCTTTGTTGTTTTGTTTTATTTTATTTTATTTTTAATAGGGAGTAACATTTATTTTGGAAAAGTATTGGTTCTCTCAAGCCTCATTTCCCAATTACTTATTTCTACCTAAAATGTTTGTCACACTTTTCCTCTTTAGACAATCACCTTACTTGGATCTTCATAGACTGCCATTCATTTTGTCCCTCAGAATTTTCACTATGTGACAGTCAAATATGATTTCCTACAAGAAAACAAAAATCAGCAATAGGGAATTAAGAATCTGTCACAGTCTTAAAAATTTTGATTCATTCATCCATTCAAGAGAAAAATAAGCCACTTCATCCAAGCATTGTAAATTTATGATTTTTGAAATAAGACATCATTTCACATAAATATACAGCATGCCATGAACATTCTAAAATCACACTGATACTGGATTAAATTATGATACTTGTACATATTAAGTGAAAGCCATACGCATTACATTAAGAAAGTGTTATCCTACTGAGATGGTACTTCATGGCATATGGATGCTTCCCTTGAAGAGCATTTAATTTTTATTACTGATTGAATACTTGAACATATCCCACAATTCATTATAATAAAATCTCTACCCTAATTATCATGATAAAAACAATTAGCATCTATTCAACAGTTAACTATGTTTCAGGCACTGTGCTATGCACTTCACATTCATTTATTCATGTAATAATTATAGCAATCTGGTGATGAAGAAACTAAAGCAAAGAAAGATGAAACACAGCTAGGAATTAAATCCAGGCAGCCTTACCTCAAATCCTGAGCTCCTTACTACATGTCTCTTTCTGAATAAGGCTTTCTACATTAAGATTGTGTATACATTTATCAATGCCCAATGAAAAATATGAACTGAATGAAACTGTATATTTCTTTAGGTTAAGGAATAGTAAAGTTTCTCTCCATAGTCATATGCATATTCAGCAACACCCAATATAAGGTACTTTACTCTGGAGTTTCTCATTTATCCTTTTATTTAAGAAAAACATATTGAGAATTCATTTGTAACATCCTACTTTGAAGATTATAAAAATAAAACAAAGTACAACTACAAGGAGTTTGAGAGTCCATCCTTGAATATAAGTCAGTTACATAAATTTTATGTCAAAATAAAAGTGACAAATTTCATAATAGAAGGCTGTTTAAAGTATTTTGGGGCTTCAGATGAAGGAGAGATTACTTCAAGTTGGGCACATAGGAAGGTTTCCTAAAAGTGAAGATGTTTAACCAGACCCTTAAAGAACATGGAGCCCTTTTAGGCCCTTAGATTAAAAGGCTTAGAACATTCCAGACAGAGTGAAGAGCATCCAAAGAGCTGAAAAGCAAAAAGAAAACAGGATTTAGTTCATATAGGCAAGAACATATGGTGTATGAAGGAAAGTATTGAGAAGAAAATAAGATTAGAAAAGAAGGTGGAGTTTTTGAAAGAACACATTTGCAGGTAATATACTTGGTACTTCTGCCACCCAGCTGATTTCTGTCACTTTTGCAGGAACAAATCCTGCTATTACTACTACATTCAAGAAGCCATCACATCAGTCCCCTAACAGCTCCCAAATCTACCATTTCCTCAAGGACCATATTAGCAAGAATCTTCACCGATATGCTTCCCAAAGTATCTTCAACATCTCCTTCAGCAGCACAGTTCACTACAAAAACATCATGTCAACCAACAAAACTGAGATGAAGTTTAGCACAAAGGGATCTGCCAACAAACTGGGGACTGGATGGAAGGCTACACCTTGGCTTTGTTGAATAATGAGAGACCTAGAAAATTCAGAGCTTCCTTTAAATATAATAAGCACAGTTCTAATGTTGTTGATCTTGTGGGTTTTGCCATTTATTTCAAAGCTGATTCAACTTTTTAATTAATAGACTATTTTTAGAACAGTTTTAGACTTATAGAAAAATTGCTCAAAAAGTAGAGAGAGTTCCCATATGGCACCCCTTCCCTCACACAGTTTCCCCTATTATTAACACTTCGCATTACATGGTATGTTTATTACAATTGATGAACCAATATTGACAAATTAGTTTACAAGGCTTCACTCTAGTTCTATGAGTTTTGACAAATGTGCAATGTCACATAGTCACCATTGCAGTATCATTCTGAACAATTTCAGTGCCCTAAAAGCTTCCTTGCACCACCTATTTATCTCTCCCTCCCTTGGAACCTCTGGCAACTGCTGACTTTTTTAAAAAAAATTTATTTTAGTAATATATATACAACCTAAAATTTTCCCCTTTAGCCAAGTTCAAATATAAAATTCAGTGGTGTTAATTAGTCACCATATTGTGCAGCTATTACCATCATCCATTACAACTTTTCCATCACCCCCAACAGAAATTATGTACCAATTAAGCTTTAACCACCCCTTCCCTAGCCCTCCCCACCCTCTGGTAACCTGTACTCCAGTTTCTGACTCTATGAATTTATTTATTCTAATTGTTTCTTATCAGTGAAATCATATTTGTCTTTTGTCTCTAGCTTATTTCACTCAACATGATGTCTTCAAGGTTCATCCATGTTTTCATACGGATCAGAACCTCATTCCTTTTCATGGTTGCATAATATTCTAGCGTATTCATATACCACATTTTGCTTATCTATTGATGGACACTTGGGCAACTTCCATCTTTTGGCAATTGTGAATAATTCTGCTAGGAACATTGGTGTGCAAATATCTGTGCTTTCAGTTCTTTTGAGTATATATCCATAATTGGAATTGCCAGGTCATATGGTAATTCTATACTTCATTTTATGAGGAACCACCAAACTGTTTTCCACAGTGGTTACACAATTTTACATTCTCATCAACAATTAATGTATTCCTGTTCCTTTGCATCCTCTCCAATCATTGTTATTTTTTTTAATAGTAGCCATACTAGTGGGTGTAAAGTGGTATCTCATTGTGGTTTTGATTTGCATTTCCTTGATGGATATTGATGTTGAGTACCTTTTCATGGCTCTTCCTTTAAGAAATGCCTATTCAAGTCTTTTGACCATTTTTTAAATTGGGTTTCTCTAATTGTTGTGGAGTTGTAAGATTTCTTTATAGATTATGGAAATTAAACCCTTATTAGATATGTGCTTTCCCAATATTTTCTCCCATTTTATAGGTTGTCTTTTTACTTTCTTGGTGAAGTCCTTTGATGCACAAAGGTTTTTAATTTTGATGAGGTCCCATTTATCAATTTTTTTCTTTCACTGCTCATGCTTTGGTGCAAAGTTCAAGCAACCATTGCCTAACACAGTTTCCTGAAGATGCTTTCTTACATTTTCTTCTAGGAATTTTATAGTCCTGGTTCTTATATTTAGGGGTGACCCCACTTTTGAAAAAGGAGCAATTGCTCTAAATGACAATCCCAATGATGATTATATTCCAATATGATATATGCAATAGATAATGCTCCAATCACAATTTGAAAAAAGGTATGGAATAGTATGCGTCAAAGACCAAGCTAGAGAATCAAATGTGTAGCACTGTAGAAATTACTAAGGAAATGAGCTTTCAGTGTATGCTCCCTATCAATTAGTGTCTCACAAAATTTTGTATTGCTCTGTAAAGCAATACTTTCAGCCCCATTGAAAAAAGATACTTCATAGATAAATCACTTGAGTAGATACTACAAAGAATACAAAGGACTTTGAGCATATACCGATTTATAGTAGCTAATGAAATCTAAATTATCTCCACTTTCATTTGCCAATATACTTCTCTATTGTTTTAGCCATTATTTCAAAGTTCTACAAATTCTCCAAATCCCTGTTATAAGAACCTACTTCTGCTGTTGCTGCTACTATTACTACTATTACTACTACTACTACTTCTTCTACTACTACTACTACTAATAATAATAATAATGATAGCTAACACCTCTGCAGTGCTTATGATGGCCTAAGCACTGTTCTAAATATTGGACACATAAAAATTCATTTGCTCCTCATACCATCCCTCTGGAATAAGACATATTATTTCCTCATTTTACAGAGAAAACTGAGGCATGAAGAAAGTAAGCCATTTTTCCAGGGCTACACTGCTAGTCAGCCTGGGAGATAAGGGTGGAACTCAGGCAGTCTGGTTCCATAGTCCATGCATTTGACCAGTGCCCTGTACTGCTTCTCAACCTAAGTGCCCACTGAAAATACTCACATTCTAGTATCAGTTGAGGTTTCCAATACTCTTCCCATTTGTATAAAGATATAATCAATAAACAAGATTTTTATTAATTTAGTGCAATTTTATCAGCAACTATCTTCCTAAGGGAAAAAAAAACAAATAATTAATTGTGCTTTCCATGATTCTACTATATAGCTCAGAGAATGCTTTCAGAATAAAAAGATCAAAAATAAAAATAGTGGCTAATAGTGGATAAATAATGAGACATGAAACATGCCACATTAGAATGTGGGAAGTTATTCAGTAGGATTGGAATTACCAAAATAGTCACAGAACACTTTACAAATTGGTTTGAGGCAGGCAAGAAGAAGGTAATAGGGGTGAAAAATATAAAGAGAAATGTACGTATCAAGTATTTTTTTTTCAGAAATTAAAATAAAAGAACCAGGATTATTTTCAATAAGTCCTAAGTTATAAACCTATAATATAGCAATATATGCATTGAAATATCATGCTATGATATCAAAATATCTTAAATTATACACTATTACCAAAAGGGAGAAATATATTATCATTATCAATATTGGAACCTTTTAAAAAAACTTAAATAAGTAATACAAAAACACAAGGTAATTTTAAAAATTTTATTTTAAATAAACCCAGAAGTGATTTTTTAAAATTTTTGTCTTTTCTTTCAGGTCTTCTCAACCTCAATCAAGCATTTCTGGTATGTGAGAGATGTTTCTCAAAGCTCAGTAGCATCTGCATGAAATACTTTTAGTACCATGAATTTTTCCCCCCATTTTGTCAAGATACTTTAAAATTTCTCAAGTATATTCATAATCATTCAATAAAACTTTCTGAAAGCATAGGAATCTTTGAGTGAAGTCATTTTAAATAATTGGGTCCAACAAAAATTAATAATTTAGGTCATTATATTTTAATTTTTTAATATGATTTGAAGAGTGATGTGAGTTTATTCTGGAATTTCAGAAAAAAGAAGAAAAACAGACAAATCATTGTCATTCAACCCAGTTAGGAAAGAAATTGTTCTTCTACTGCAAATATATACATCTCACACTGTTAACAGCAATTTCCTCTACTTACAGGGGTAATTTCTATGTCATTAAACAATATCATGTAATAAAAGTCTTCATATTATTATTTGATCATAACTTATGTAACTAATTCTCTCTTGTTCGACAAATACATTTTCTTCACTTTCTTTCTCTTACCAGTTCTGTGATATACATCTTCATGACTATGGCTTTGCAGGGACATACAATGATTTCCATGAGATAAAGCCCTAATCACTGAATGGTTGAAAGCAACATGACATTATTCTTAAGTGCACAGACATTTTTCTGTAGAGAAGATTTTACAAAACGTCTTATATTCCAGCTGCTCATTTGGGAAAGTCAGAAAGGACTAGTGGCAAATAAATTTAAGCAGTGTGTTGGTTTGACACAAAACCATCACATACTTGCTGTTAAGCACTGATGTGTTAGAAACCAATTAGGAGGTCATTGAAATAATCCAGATTACAGATGACTATGGCTTGGATCAGAAGCTGAGAGGAGGTAAATTCCTGATAGTGTATGAACGATTGCCTGATGGATTAAATGTGAGAGGTGACAGAAACCAAAGATCACAATGATTCCAAAGATGTGGGACTGAAAAACTGGAATGATGGGGGAAGGAAGAAATATAGCCAGTTTTGATTGTAGGGTAGGGAAGATCAGGAATTTCATTTTTGAAATATTGAGTTAGAGATGTTGATCAGTTGTACAAATCACAATTATCAAGTAAGCAGTTGCATATGCAAATCTGGAGTAAAGGAGAGAGTTCAGAACCAGGGAGATTATACATTTAGGAGTCCATGGCATACAAATGGCATTTGAAACCATTAAACCAGAAGAGATCACCAGGGAAGTGATTATAAATAGAGAAGGGAAGAGGTACAAACCCAAGCCCTGGGCACCCCTATATTAAAGATTTTCTAAATAAAACTATGTTATTTTATATTTTATCAATAACAAAACTGAATTTGTTCTCCTTGTCTAAATTTTCTCAATCTCCTTGTGTTAACATGAAGGAAGAAAAATTATTTAAATAAAGATCAACATATAATGTCAGCATGATGCTTTTTTTCCACTAAGGTTGTTAGCCAAGTGTATATCAGGTACGGGAAACACTCCAGGCAGAGGACACAGCTAAAGCAAAGAATAAGACCTTTTTCTTAGAAAGTTGCTAAACAAAACTTGTGATTTTAAATGTCTGAGAACAAGAATCTCTTCATCCAAAAAATCCTCTTGGCTATGAACCAATAAATGGTTAACAAAACTATAATTTGGAACTTCATGAAAGAAAATATGGTCGTGCGAGTTCTAAAGCAAATGGGACACATACGCAAAAGAAAGCAAGTCTCATTACAAGTCAAATCCATATAACAGTCTTAAGTGCATGTGGCCTTTCGGCCTTGAAACTGATTATCTCAAGTTTCATGAAAAGACACCATTATGCATTGTTCTACTACTGGCACATTTAACATCGTTGATTATCCAGAAAGCATCCAGCTCAAGAGACTCTTTGAGGCAAATGTAGATTAGAAGAAATTTTATAGCAGAACAACTGCTCAGTTGAAACATGTTGATTCTACTAAAAGTGTCCATGGAAGAAGGCGTTTCTTTAAAAGCTGATCTTCATTATCATCATTGTTAGTATCATTATTATTAATTGAATTATCCTCATTATCAACCGCAGAGCCTAACACATAAGTGTTTTATAGTATTGGATAAATAAATAATTGGAATTTATTGTAACAAATGTTTTAAAAATGAGATTTAAAGTTATGATAAATATATTTTACATACAAGTCAATTAAGGTAAATAGTTTTAATTCAATTCAACTTATAAAATAATTACTCTTATTTGTTAACCAGATTTACAAACTACTTTACCAGGTATTACACATATTAATATACATTCTCATTTAAGTCTAACAATATTCCAAAATGTGAATCAGGAAAATAGCATTTTTCTATAGATGAAGTTAAGTGAGTTCACTATGTTCCAAGACCTACTAAGTGACAGCTAGGATTTAAACATAAATACTCTGATTCCAAGTTCAACTCCATTTGTCATTCTAGAACTCTCTTACCATAATTACTGCAGTGAATTTTTAAACACACTGATTAATTCTCACACCAACATTTTCTCAGACACAGAATGTTTACTAACTGTCCTGGCTTGTTATTTAACATATATTTACACCTGAAAAAATGGTAAATGTGTGAGAATGAAATTAAAAAAAAAACAGATAAAGTAAGTCATTTAATTGAGAATATACTCAAAAAGCTCTAAAGTTGTTACAAATAAAATAATTCTGATATTCATTTTCATGTAGGTTGATGAGAAAGATGTTTCCTACATTTTTTCCAAAATAAGTTATTTAAGAAAATGATTCATTACGTTTTAAACAATTAGAAGAACATTTATTTAAGTTTTCTTCTTGAATATTTTCATACATTGATTATTTCAATTCTTCTAAACTTTGGAACATGGAAGCAAATTGTTCAAAAATAGAGCTGATGAAAGTCCTAAAATCATAGTGATATATGGCAATATATTAATTAATTTGTAACTAGTATTAAGTTACTAAATAATGTTTTTCTTTGACAAAATTTTTCAGAAAAGAGTGAAAGCCTACAAATTATAAGATAAATTTTTAAGAATAAACATTGTCATTTTTCTATACATAAATATAAGAAATTTAATGGTCTTGAGAGAGAAAATGCAAAGGGCAAATGCTCCTTTTTAATAAATATCTATTAATTTGGTTGCTGTTGTTTCAGGATTAACATGGAGGACCCCATCAGCATGAAATCTTTTCCTCTAACCTCAGCACCTAACTCTCTCCATCCTCTTACCCCCATCCCTGGAAAATTAGAAGGACTAATAGGAAAAACCAAGTTTCTTTATTAAATGAAAAAATCATTGAATCAGTCATGGAAGGTGAGGGAAGGTGGCATCAGGACACTTAGAGATACTGAGCAGGTTCAAAAATGAGTAACTCCTGACCAGGATCCAGAGGAACTCCCACCAAGCTATCTAACTGGATAACCTCATCTCTAGGGCATTCTTCCTTAAGATTTATTAATTTCTCTATCATTCTTCATGAAAGGAAAAGAGATCAGGAAAAGGTAGTAAGGTCACTTGGGGACATACTGGGCCTGAGTCACTTTAATAAGAAGAAGAAGGAGAAGAAACTGTTCATTAAAGCAGTTGTATGCTTGGGTCTTCAACAATAGACCTGGAAGTTATCAGTGTATGGAAGATACTGATGCCAAGGCATATGACTATGTGCACGGATTCTATAGAAGGACGTTGTAGAACTGAGTATCAGTAACTGAACATAGGTAACATCAATACATAAGGGAAGGAGGAAGAAAGTAGAGCCAAGAAGGAGACTGAAAGGTGGAGCAATGTCAGAAAGAGTCATTTCACAGAGAAAAAGAACATCTAGCAAAAATGTCAAGTACTGCAAACAATTGAGCAAAATACAAACTAAAAAATAACCATTAGTTGCAGCAACAAAGTTGTCACTAGAGGAAATGAAAAGAGTAATTTCAGGAAACTGTTGAGGAGAGATGCCCAATCGCAGTGGGTTAAGGAGGAAGAAGGGGTAAAGAAGTAGAGATGATCATTTGATAATGTCCAAGCAGATTGATGATGAAGCAAAGGAGAGAGAGAAGACAGTAAATAGAGTTAGAATATAGGTTGTAGGGAGGGAAGTTCCCAACATGTTTAAATGCTAACAGTATGAAGCCATGAAACAAGCAGAGATTAGGGAATTGAAAATATCACCTTTAAGAAACTGAATTACCCAGCATGATGAAGGAAATTGGAGTAAAAAGAAATAGATTTGTGCATTGTCACAGGGTTACGCATAGCTAGACTCATTTAACAAATATTGATGCATAGCCGTCTATGTGCCAGGCACCTTTCTTATATGGTGGGATACATTCATATCCAAAATAAACACACCCTCTGCTCTCATAGAGTTTAGAGTCCATGGAAATCAGCCTTTAAGCATATAATCAAATAAATGTATAAATTGTTGTAATTATTATGAAAAATCATTATAAATGCTATGAGAGCAAATAATAAGAGACAGTGGAAGGTTTCCCTGGAAAAGTAATCCTAAACCAGGATCAAAACACTAATCAAAAATTCTCTTGTTTTGAAACATACAGAGGTTAAAAGGACAAGATATAACTTTAACACTGATTCATTTCATTTTGGTCATTGCCACTTGTTGCCAGGCAAAGATTCTGTACTCTGCAAACCTAGAAGACTCTCTAATATTGAGATAGAGAACGCAAAGATTTTGGAGTCATAATACGACATTGAGTTTTTAAAACTACACAGAGTCAGGTGGAAATGAAGAAAAAGTAATACTTCTTTCCTGCCTTCAACAACCATAAGAACATGCTTACTTACTATTTGTTTAAATTAGAAGTGATAAATAAAATAGAGTCAGGAAAGATAAAATTGAGATGTGAGAAATTTTCTAAGCAGATTGGGAGGACTAGAATTAAAGTTGTGAAATATATTAACAAGGCGTGTGTTTCTCCTCTATTCCCACATCCTCCCACCTTAAAATCATATATGGGAGTGCCCTCGGAAATCCAACTAAGAGGGATTTCCTAATCTCTCAAGCTTGTTTGCTTTTAGTTAATCGGATATACGATTTTGTCTTTAGAAGTGAGAGCAATAAACAATATTTCCCATCAAACAGCAAATACACACTTGTGCCCAAACATGACGATTCAGATTATATAACCAGAATATAACCAAAATTATTTTTTGGAGATTGGGTCTTTTAATTTTAAGCACTTTATTTTTTCTTTAATATCTCTTGAAGGCTCATCAAATAATTTCTTTTTTTCTCTTCTATCTCAAGTGAACATTATTCACTAGCTTCATAGAATTTTTTAAAAAAGACATTGTTTCACAGTTTCTGTAATTTCAAAATAATCTATGCCAATTGATTTTAACAACTCTCCATTTTTCCAAATTTTCTTCTTGACTTTTGTCCTCATTTCTTTGAGAATTATTTATGCAACATTGTAAGCCTCACACAAGGCTTTAACTCAATAGAAATACAATAAATATTTTATGTAGTTTGTTAATTAACTGCTAAGCAAATTATTTTTTTATTGCACTAGTGTTTTGTCAAAACATTACCTTTGAGGTTCATGTGACTTGAGTACCTTATTATAACAACCTCTTTGCCACTCTGTCCTGTATAATATTCAATTTATAACTCAGAGACCAATTATTAATTGCAAAATTCCATGGATACAACAGTAAAATTTCACCAATTCAAACTGGCTTTGCCAATCAATTCAAACTGATTTCTCTTAGTTAAGTTTCAATATTTTGTTGAATTACTAAGATTACAGATTGGCTTGGGCTCTTTATAACCATCAACCTAATTTAACCACTTAATTCCAAAAGATGGTACAATCTTTTGGAATTATATAAGCTTTAAATCTATTTAATTCCTAAAATCTCATTATTCTCAAGGTGGAGATATCCGTAATAATAAAACAAGACCACTTTACATAAATACTGTTATGGTGTCTTCTCTCCTCTCCCTGCAGTGTAGTAAGAGTCAGCAATCACAGAACCAAACAACAGGAAAGAAAATCAACAGATGACCAGTCCAAAACTCCCCTGCCAGGACATAATAAAATAGATCTCTATCTACCCTAGTCAATAAGAAGACTTAAGTGGGTTCATATGTCTCTGACTCCCCTACCCATAAAGATCCCCAGACAGCTCCATCTTTACTCCATCTTAACCAAAGTCTCTGCCTGCCAGGGTTGCATCTTCCTCTGCTGTAACAAAGAAGACAAGGCCAATGGGCACTGGAAACATTAGAACTGAGTCATAGATTTAACTGATGCCTTGACCGGTCCAATCACTACCATACCTGGAGCTGTTACTAATTTAGCCATGATCATTAATACAACAGCAAAAACCTCTGGTACAGTTGTCACAATTAGTGCAACTACCACTGCACTCAGGGATCAGATGCAACAACCAGAACATCTGGAACTCTATCCTCTATAACTGCCACCACAACCTGAGGGACATCAATCACTAACTCAGCAAAAGAGCCTATCTCCACTACAACTGTCCAGTAACTGGGGTGGACTCAGTGGCACCTTCAGTGCAATCCACACCCCAAGGGTCTGCTGCTTCCACTACTGCAATCTCTGTAATGCTCTCAGCCTCTGCCTCCACCATTGCATCTGATTTTATCACATAGGCCTCTGATGATGAAGCACATATAGCAGATAATACCACTTTCTCAGCACAGATGATTCCTCTACACAAACTGCATCTACAACCTCAGCAATCACAGGCACCACATTCCCTGCTCTTTCTACCACTGCAGTTACAGATACAGTCTCCACATTTGTTGGAGCCACACGTACAATACCTTCTGCAACCCTCAGGGTTGATGCCACCACCAGGGAAGTTATTATGTTTACATCCTTGGGTGCCACACTCCTCATTCTGTTGCCACCACAATTCTACCAGGTGCTACAACCTCATCCCCAGAACTTTTTGCTTCCATTTCTGAACCAGATGCTTTGACCACTAAGGATGGCACCAATATCCAAGTCCTCTGAATTGATGACGCCAGGATAGAATCACCATGGCTCATCTGATGACACCACCACCAAAGATGTCAACACAATTGCACTTTATTAATTTTTCCCATTAATATTAAATGCATAATAAAATCTGAATTAAATTTAGGTGGATGGTGTGAGATAAGAGGTCAAACTTCTCTTTTCTTTTCTTTTTTTTGCAAAGAGATATTCAATCAACCCTGGAAAGAGGCAGCTCTCTCCCTCTTCTTTCTCCTTTGTCATAAATCAGAAAACTCTATGAGTATGGGTCTACTCCATTAATCAAATTGACTATTCTTGCAGCAATAACATAGTATCCTAATTACTATAGATTTATAAAAAAGCCTTGCTATCTGATAGTGTAAGTTCTTGATTCTGCATTTTCATATAAATTTGAGAACCAGTTTGTCAGTTTCAAAAGTGTCTGCTGCAATTGTGATAGCAATTACATTGAATCTATAGTTCAGTTGGAGAGATTTCACTTCTTTACAATACTAAGTCTTCCAATTCATGAATATGACACATTCTTCTGTTTTATTAGGTAATTTCTAATTATGTTTAAAAATTCTCATAGGTCATGTGGTGGTTTAAAGCTGTATGATCCCCAGAAAAACATGTTCTTAAATTTAATCCATTCCTGTGGGTGTGAACCTACTGTAAGTAAGACCTTTAGATGAGGCTACTTCAGTTAAAGTTGACCCACCTCAATCAGCATAGGTCTTAATCCTATTACTGGAGCCCTTTATAAAAGAATGAAATTCAGACAAAGTGAAAGAAAGTCAAAGACACAGCATATCAAGCTTGGAATCAGTGGAACCCAGAAGAGAAAGGCGAGCCCAGGGGATGCTGCCAGGTGCCTTGCCAAGTGACAGAGGAGCCAAGGATCGCAGGCAGCCAGCCCCAGAATGTCAGTTTTTGGAGAGAAAGTAGTGCCTTGATCATGCCTCAATTTAGACTTTATTTTAGCCTCAAAATTATAAGCTAATAAATTTCCATTAGTTAAGGCATCCCAAAGTTCAAATCCAAGACACTGTCAAGAAAATCTGGTCTACAGATAAAGCCAGGGTATGACTTTAAAATTTTTCTTAAGACCTTATAATTCAATGACACTGAGGACCCTTTAAAAGATTTAAGTTTTGCACAGTCTTGTTTTTCTAAAACATTATATATTGGAATAAATGGGCAAGGTGGTTTGAGATGTTCTTCTTGAATCATTAGATGTGAACTACATTTGAGCTCCTTCTTTTTTTCAAAATAATATGATGGAAATACATCTAAGTCTATGTCCATCCCCAAGAATTTGATATGAATATTTCCATATATTAATATCTTATTTAATTTTGATTGGTATCTAAATGTGAAATGATTAATTTCTTTTTTCTATAACAATATCATTTTAACAACTCTTTAATGTTATTAATGATCTGAAGAAATTTGGTCTAGTTTTCTGAAATTCTCTGAATATACTTGAGTTCACATAGGAGATGGCATGAATAATTTTTATATAAATATAAGGTTTATAATATCATCTAACAAAATGTCGATTAAAGACTTTCCTTATAGAAGTGTTAAATATAAACTCAAATCTGGTGGATATGCAGACCAAAGTCCTTAGGATCCAAAATGCTTTCTATTATGTTCCAATATTTAATTAAAATGAAAGCCATAAATTGAACACCAAAAATAATATTGACTTCATAAAGGAGCATGCGATGATTAGTGTTCTGAAGTAATGACAAACTTAAAAGAGGAAGGATGCAAGTCAAATCAGTGTAACAGATTTATGTGTCTATAACTTTACTAGCTTTAAAGTGATTATCTCAATTCTCATAAAAGACAGCATTGTGCATTGTTGTTGCACAGACTTTTTTATGATGTTGATGATCACACAGGCACGTAGTGATTCAAGTGCAACCAAACCTTAGCTCCTGGTCTCCACAAGGCTCTTGGAAGAAAAGGTGGATGGAGAAAATTTATTCAAGAGAAAAGGCTGAGTTCTGTTCATCAGAGATCAGTGGACCAAAGCCCTGCTTTTCTGTTTGTATTAAACCCCTCTATCCAATTAATAATTAGACCCTCAAGACCGGAACGGGATCTATCTTATTCCCTTTGAATCCACAATATCTACCACAGCGTGGATGTTCAATATCTGCTAAAAGAATAATAAATCAAAGTCATCATTCCAAATTCAGTAATGCTGAGATTAAACACTTATGTGAAAAATAGTTATTAGGAAAATTCAATGCATAAATAAGTTGGATTTTAAGCAGTATTTTTACATAGTGCTATAGAGTAGAAAGTGTTTTCATAAATATTCTAATTTAATTCTAACATGAATTCATTTGGATAAACAGAGCAGGAAAGATTCTCATTTTATAGATGAGATTACCAAGGCCACATTGCGGTAAAATAAGCCAGGAATTAAACCTATGCCTTCTGACTCCAAGTTCAATGCTCCTCTTACCATTCTAGGATTGCCTTGCAAAAGTTTTACATTTTTTTTCTCAATACACTGGTGAATTCTCACAACTAAATTTATTTGGAACCAGAGCATTTTCCATTTTTTCCTGATATGTGACTTAATATAGAGTAACCTGTAAAAATGGTAAATAAATCAATATAAAATGAATAAAAACAAATATGCCAAATGCAAATTATCTACATTTCCCATATGTGTGGTCACTACAATTGAAAAAGTATTCAGAGGCTCTAAATTAGTGGATAGTAGTAATATGGGTTCTTCAACGTTCCTGGGATTCTAAGTCAACAGTGTTACAAGGGAGTGGAATGGGAGTGCAACAGTGGAGACAAATTTCACAAATTTCTCTAAAGTAGTCACTTTGAGTTTTAAAATGCTTTAACATGGCTTAACCCAATGGAATTTTGAAGACTCTCCAAAAATGTAGCTGATCAAATTCCAAAAATTTAGGAACATTTGGGAATCTACAAATCATTCTTTAAATATAAACAAGATATTAAGCTATAGTTTTCTTAAAATGAGTAAAAATAGAAACTATAGTGTTAATTTATGGAATTTAACTGTCAGAGTCTATCCTCATCCCTTACAAGAAAAAGATAAGATAGAGTTCTCAATGTTCCAAAGTGAGAAAACCCAAAGAACAAATTTTTCAGGATTAAACTAGAATAATCCCACATAAGCAATTTTTTCCCCAGCCCTACTTTCCTAGCACAACCAATAGATGAAAAGTAGGAGGGACAGAAGGAGGAAAGGTTGTCTTATTAGAAGGAAGAAACATGCAATTAGTTGTCTCTCTCCTCCTCTAAAGGCATCAAGTCTTCCAGGCACTTGCTGGGTCAAGAAGAAGTAAGTTCTGACCAAGATCCAAAGGAGGCACCCCTCTTAAGGTAATTGTGTGGATAATGTCAATGTTTCTAGGGCATTCTTACTTCAGAATCTTCTTTTCTCTGTTGATACCTTGTTTTTTAAAAAGAGGCTAGGAGGCACTAACGAGTTCAATTATAAACAGGCTAGTGCAATGGTACAATCAAATGAAACAGTGGATATTTGAGTCTTGATCAGTAAACTTAGGTGTCAGCATATAGATGGATGCTGTTAACAGGATACAGGAGCTCACACAGGGAGATAGTATAGAGAGGGGACTGATGCAAGAACCCCACGGTGAGTAGGGAAGGACAAAAAGCCATGAAGGAGCTCAGAGAGGTATGAAGAAAGCCAAGATAAGGTGGCTTCACAAAGGCCATGAGAAGAGGGAGATTCTCCTTGTGAAACGCTATAGAGAATTCCATCCTGCAGTGTAAGAACTAGAGTTGACAATAAATACAACATAGCTAACTTGATTGGAGTTGTTTCAATAAGTCGGTTGGGATAAAAAAAAAAAAAACATTCCCTTAGTTAGTGTGAAATAGGATATGTAAGGCCTTGGAGGAAGAAAAGAGCATTACAATTAAACACACGCAAACACACAATGGTGAGACTGAGAGAGATGGGGCTGAAGAACAATGAGATCTCGGTTGCAAAGGGCCCTATAAGCCATCTGAAATTTTCTTGGCTTTAGAATACAGAGCAATGGAAAACTAGTGAAAGTTTTTAATGAAGGAACTAAAGTACTTACATTTGCATTTTATAAAAATCACAATAACTACAGTGTAATTGAAAGCAGGACTGGGGATCAGTTAAGAAACTATTTTAGAAATCATGAGAAGGAAAACTCCAAAATGGCAGGGACATTGTACTGTTATCTTTTATGTCCCCATCGCCTAGGACAGTGCCTAATGTGGAAGATAATCTTTACTGTTTGTTAAGTTAATGAATGGTCCGGGTGAGATGTGATGCTAATTTGGATAGGGTGCGGCTGGTGATGATGAAGAGAAGTGAACTGATTCAAAGCACTGTCTAGGAAGTAAAATGTGAAGAGGATTCAGTGATTGATGGATAGGAGGGGAGAGAGTCAAGACAGGATTCACGCTTAAACTATTGAGGGAATAAAGTGCTACCCACTGAAATGGGGAACACTGGAAGAGAAAAAGTTTTGTGGGAAAAAATTGTGATGTAAAATGGATTCAATTCAGACTCATACTGAAATACTGAGTAGTTTCAGAAGTTTTCTGATGATAATTCTAAAAGTTAATATGTTGGCACCAAGGCCAGTGAAGCTGAGGTTCCCACCATCATCACATGGTTCTAGACTCTTTGTGATACTCAAATGCACTGAGCTTCCCTAAGGAAGTTCCTAAGGTAGGTACAGGCTGCTGCTATTTTCCATTTTCCTGTCACAAAATTCTGGTATCACAAGCACTTTGTTCTATAGACTCATCCCCCAAATCTGGCATCATGAAAACATTGTACCTCTTCATCCAAACAATGATCTTATATGAGGAAGAGCAGCAAGGAACTCTCTAAAATTAGGTAGTCCAAGTCAGAAAAAGATTTGACTATTCAATATCTTTAATTGTGATGTGCACCTCATCTAAAGATTAGTTATCAATAGGCAAAGTACATAATAATTTATAAAATATTTTCAGAAGCACAAGGATCCCATTGACTGAAAAATGTAAGTCTAAGGGAAGAGGAGAGAATAAGTCAGATAATATCACAGAAGCCCAGAATTTATGGAACCTGCCCTTGCAATATAATAATACATAGTGCACCATGTGATGCACTCTAAATGTAAGAGCTAAGTTATGTAAAGTTGACCTCTGAACTTAACAGCACACCATGTACCTCCTTAGAACTGTTTATGCCACAGCCACTTCAATTTTCTTAAATAATGAGAGAGTGGGGAGAAAATAGACTATGTGGTGGGGAGGGTCAGTTAGTGTGTAGATGGGTAGGTCAGTGGTTTCTCAGTCATGTCTAATTCCTGGTACTCCTTTTAGACGAAAATTTAAAGAAAAAATATTAGTCTCATTAGCAAACCAAATGGAAAAACATTTTTTAGTGACTGAGAAATCAGATTCTTCAAAAATATTTATCTTTTAATTTCACATTTGTATCTTATAAGGGCAGAATAATGCAAAGGATAATGAACATCTGCATACTTGCTACCGAAAGAAATGAATGCTAATCTTTTTGTTGTAACTGTTCCCGATTTTCAAAAAAAAATTCCGCCTCCCTCCCGTTCTCTTCCACACTACCATTCTCCATTCTCCCTCCCTGGAGGTAACACCTATCATAAATCTGTTTTATAACCAGGCCATTTTAGATTTTAACTATGTATATATGCTTTAATTAACAGTATATAGTATTTTATATGGAACATTATATACTGTTTATAGTGTTTGACAATTTGCTTTAACCTTTTTTTAGATTTATAGATGTTGGTCAAATAAGTCTATTTATCTTTTTTTTACTGAATTTTTATTTTTGCATTTCATTTAATTTTTTATTGCATTTCATTTTATGACTATACCACAGGTGATTCTCCTTTCCTCTTTTTAGGGGTCTCCTTTCCCCTACTTAAGGACATTTGGGTTGGTTCCAGATTTTTGCTGAAACAAGCAAATCTGTAATGAACAGATCTCCATCCTGGTTTCCTGGTGCTTATGTGCAAGAGTTTTTCTAGGATATATCCTTATGAGTAGAAGGGTTGGGTTACAGACTTGACTCATCTTCAATTTTACTAATTTTACCAACTTACTTGTTCAAATCCCTCATGCAATTTGCATTCCACCACATGCCTGGAGTAGGATGGAGGATTAGTGAGTCCTCTCTCCTTGCACACCTCACCTTCCTTGGCATTGTCAGATTTTTTTTAACAACATACAGAGCCATCCTTTTATTCATTCAGTCTGTTGTTATTTATATTATTTTATTTACAAACAAACACTCCCCCTTCACCCCCAACCCCGATAACCTCTAATCTGTTTTCCAGCTCTGCAAATTTGCTATTTCAGGTCATTTCTTATAAGAGACATCATAAAATTTTTGTCCTTATATGTCTTGCTTGTTTCACTGAGCATAATGTTTTTCAAATTTCATCCATGTTGTAGCATGCCTCACAACCTCATTTTTATGGCCAAATAATATTCCACTGTATGTATTTACCACATTTTGTTTATACATTCATTTGTTGATGGACATTTGAATTGTTTCCAGTTTTTGCTATTGTGAATAATGCTGCTAAAAACACTGGTGTAGAGGTATCTGTTTGAGACCCTGTTTTTAGTCTCTTTGGGTATATGTGTAGAAGTGGGAGTGCTTGGACAAATGGTAATTCTATATTAAAATTTTTGAGAAAAGAACACATTGTTTTCCATAGTGGCTTCTTGATTTTATATTCACACCAACAATGCACTATGTTTTCCAAAGTGGCTTCTTGATTTTTACATTCCAACCAACAATACATTAGAATCCCAACTTCTCTGCATCCTCTCTAACACTTGTTTTCTTTTCTTTAATTTTCTTCAAATAATAGACATCCCTGTGGGTGTGACGTAGTTCTCATTGTGGTTTTAATAAGCATTTCCCTAATAGCTAATGATATTGAACATCTTTTCTTGTGTTTATTTGCTATTTTTTAGAGACATGTCTATTCCAGTCTTTTGTCCATTTTTTAATTAGGTTGTTTCTCTTTTGTTGTTGAGTTTTAGTAGCTCTTTCTATATTCTGATATTAAACCTTTATCTAATATATGGCATGAAACTATTTTCTCCCATTCTATAGGTTGTCTTTTCACTTTCTGGATAATTTCCTTTGATGCACAAAAAAATTTTTAATTTTGATGAAATCAAGTTTATCTATTGTTTCTTTTGTTGCTCATGTTTTTGATGTCTATAAGAATCCATTTCTGAATCCCAGATCATGAAGATTTGCTGCTATGTTATCTTCTAAGAGTTCTGTAGTTTCAGCTTTTATATTTAGGTTGATTTTCTTTAGTTGATTTTGTACATGGTATGAGTTAGGGACCTACTTTCATTCTTCTGCATGTGGATATCCAATTTTTCCAACACCATTAGTTGTACAGACTAAATCCTTTCTCCACTGTGTGTACTTAGCACCTTTGTCAAAAATCAGTTGGCCATACATTATTCATGATTGCCAAGAGATGGAAACAGCCCAAATGTCCACCAATGGGTAAGTGGATAAACAAGCTGTAGTATACACATACAATGGAATATTACACATATGTAAGACAAAATAAAGTCATGAGGCATTCAACAATGTGGTGAACCTTGAGGACATGATGTTCAGTGAAATCAGCCAGAAACAAAAGGAAAAGTACTGCGTGGTCTCACTAAGATGAAATAACTATAATAAACAAACTCTGAGAGTTAAAGTTAAGAACATAGGTTATCAGGAGATAGAAAGAGGGTAGAGATCAGGCATTTGATGCTGATCAAGTACAGAATGTTCAACAGAATTGACTGTGAAGATCCAGAAATGGATAGCACAATACTCTCTGATGGTAGCACAATATTGTAAGTATAATGAATAAAGCCATTCATCTTGAATTTGTATATTCCTATCTTTCATCAGATTGGAGAAGTTTTCTGCCATTATTTCTTCAAATATTTTTTCTGACCCTTTATCTCTATCTTCTCCTTTGATGCATATGTATGTTTGATACCTAACATATGTTTGATACCTAACATATGTTTGATACCTAACATATGTCTGATACCTATGATGCATATATATGTTTGATGGTGTCCAACAGGTTCCTCATACTCTGTTCATTTTTTCATCCTTTTTTCTTTTTTCTCTCTTCAACCTGGACAATTTCAATTGTTTTGCCTCAAGTTCACTGATCCTTCCGCCTCATCCAATCTGCTCTTGAACCCCCTCTATTGAATTTTTCTGTTCAGTTAATATGCCAGATTTCTATTTAGTTTTTCTTTATCATTTCTATCTCATTATTGAAATTTTTATTTTGTTCATATATTGTTTTCCTGATTTCCTTTAGCTATTTGCCCATGTCTTCCTTTCATTCATTCATCCTCTTTATGAGAGTTGTTCTAAGATCTTTAATTAGTATTTCCAGAGACAGTGCTTTCTTCAGAATATTTTCCACTAAATTATTTTTTTCCTATCACTGTGTCATTCTTTGCTGTCTTCCTGTATGTTTTGGAATTTTTTTGTTGAGAACAGGATATTCTGAGTATTATGTTGTAGTAACTCTGGATATCTAGTTCTCCCACTTTTCAGTCAACCAGACTAAGAACAAGAAAAAAATAAAAAGGAAGGAAAGAAGAGAAGTGAAAAAAAGAATAGAAAAGAATATTAACAAACAAAACACACAACCCCCCCCCCCCAAAAAAAAAGGGAAAAAATATAATGCAGTCCACTGCCTCTCCAAGTTTCTTGTAATATGCTGGTAGAAAACCAGAAGCTGCAGCTTTTGAGGCATAAACTTAGGCCAGCATCCCAGCTCATCCCTCAAGGATACCCCAGACCCAAAATCATAAAACAGAGAAAGAGAAAACCAACCAACAAAGAGAGAGAGAGAGAGAGAGAGAAAGAAATAGGAAAAGGTACCTTGGCTCTCTATGTCCCTGTAGATGCAGATATAAGGCCAGAAGATGCTGCTTCTGTGCAAAACTGAGGTCCTCAGGGATTTGTCAGACTAGACAACAAGAAAAAGAAAGAAGAAATACAACCAATGAAGAAGTGCACTGGATCTCTAAGTCCTGGTAGATGCTGGTGTGAGGCCAGAGGTAGCTGCTGCAGAAAGGGCTGAAAACAAGGCCAGAATCTATGCTGTTTCCTCAGGGATCTGTCACACCAGGAAACACTCTCTCTTTAAATCCAGGTGGATGCTGGTGGGAGGCTGGAAGCACTGCTGCCCAGAGGGCCAAAACTGAGACCAGCTTCCTCCCCTGTTCCCTCACTGATGCCCCAGCACACCTGATCCTCAGCTCCAGATTTTGGAGCTGGAGGTTTCCTCTGCCTGCCCCGACCCCAGCTGGCTACTCCCAGAATCTGGGCCATATTGCCACAACCACAGCCATTTTTGCAGCCACTACAGAGCTGAATGAGGGGGCTGGTCACTGATTTGTGCATTCACTTACAAAAGCTGAACTCTCGGAAGCCTCTTGCCTGCTCTGGCACTCCTGTAGTTGTTCTAAATGTCCGTCCTGGTTCCACGGTTACCACCTAGTTAATTCCAGTCTCTTTTACAGCTCTTTCAGTTTTCTAGTGGAGGGAGTGATTTGTAAAACTTCCCACTCCACCATTTTGCACCTGCCATCTCTCACATTAATATTCTACCTTTAATTTACATTAATATTTTTTCTTTATTCTTAAAATTGCTACTAAAATTTTAATTTTTTATCACTGGGCAGTTTGATTAAAATCATTTTCTCTTTGTCAAGCATGTAACACAACTTTTCTCTTGTTTCTTTATTTACAGGGGTTAAAAGAACAGGATGAAGGCTTTAATCCTGACTGGACTCATCCTGGTCTTTGCTATTTGTTTCCCGGTAAGAGTTGATACACTTGAAATCTAAAAGAATTGCCTAAAATCTAGAGTTATATAACACTGAGGTGGGCTTCAGAGTGAAATTATGGCACTGCGTTTTTAAGAACAGGGTAAAAACAGGGAAAATAACTTTCTACTTCCTACACCTTTGGGAATATGTCTATGTAAAATCACTTGAAATTTGAGGAGAACAGAGATGTGGAAGGGAATGAAAGAGAAAAAAAAAGAGAAAAGCAGAGAGAAGAATGAATATTAGTTAAACAGTGAAAGGTATGGGAAAATCTCCAAATAAATTTGGAGGAATAGAAATAAATTTGCATGGAAATTACCAAGACCCCCACTACCCCTCCATATCCATATCTACTCACAACACAACCTCCATTATAAGCAGGGCCCCTTCTGGCATTAAAAGTTGGGGTGAGTTTAACTACTTCTCAAGTTTGCTTTTACTCAGTCTCTGGATCTATAACCAAAAGCTGTAATATATTCCTCCAGTTAAGACCATAAACACTATGAAGTAGGCAGATGGCCTCTTTTATTGATACCTAAAATAAATAGTTGCTATACTTCACATATCTGAAACAAGACTCATCTGCAACAAGACTTTCACAACTAGATTTTCATTTACTTTTCTAAGTGGGCCTGGGTCTCTTGAATTTTACACTCTTTCTTTTCTTGCAGAGTTAAAAGAAAACTTTCATTTTCTATTCTGACTTAATTATGTACTGTTCACTAGCTTCTTATATTATTTTGATCAGAAAGCATACATCCAATATTTTTAGACTCATAGGTGATCTTCAATGTCTCTTCAATTCTATTTAACTAACCATACTTCCTTCCAATGAGTCTTCTCTTCTTCTGCTATCACTATTATTTCCTCGTAGACTTCTTCCCACAGCACTAAATGCCTTAGACAAAGCATTTACTAACAAAGCATTTACTAACTCAATTTGTTGTTGCATTTTTTTAATACCCAACTTCCTAAATTCAACACCAGATACTTCTCTTTCATGTAATTTCTAAACTGGGGTTTAGCTGTAATACTCTAATTGAGATTCATGCAACATGGTTGCCTTATTACATGGTTCCTGTATCATAAAGAATTTGACAATGATTTTTGTGTTATAGTCTTTAAGACAAAAGCAAATTTTTGTAAATTTAATGAAGCTATTTTACCAAACAAATTAATTGGATTTCCTAAAATTACATTTCATTGGAAAAGCAATGCTTAGCTCCTTTCTACAATCATCCATATATTTTGCCCAGTTATTTTTAATTTATATTGCAATATATTCTAAATTGCTTTTACACTCAAAACCAAAGGACCTCCCAACCTAAAGAATATATCAGTTTCCATAACTGAAATGAAATACAAAACAGTAATCAATGGAATGTCTCACTGGAAATATCTTCCATTCTCCTCCTCTGGCAGTTCAGTGAAAGTCAGCAATCACGCCAGACAAAAGGAAAGTCAATCAACAGTCGACCAGTCCAAAATTCCCCTGTCAGAACATCTCAAAGCAGGTCTCCATCTACCCAGCTCAATAGGAAACCTCAAGCCCATCATGCCTCTGCCCCATCTATCAGTAAGTCCCCCCAAAGTGCTCCATCTTCACTTAACAGTGCTCAAAAATCAAAGTCTCTACCTGCCAGGGCTGCACCCTTTTCTGCACCAACTAACAAAGCAACCAGCCAAATTTCCTCAAATTCTAGGACAGCAATTAAAAAGAAAAAATCTGCTCAACCAGCACACAAACAAAATCTACAAGTCAAGCCTCAGAAAAGTACACGGACCTCTGCCAAGAAAGGGTTGACTCCTGGTTCATCTGGTCCAACAAGACAAAATACTCCACTGAGAGCAAGCAAAACTTTGAAACAGCCTAAGAAAAATCAAAAAACAACTGCCAAGAAACAGTCAAGACAGACTGCAGCAGCACATAAACCATCTTCAGCCACAAAGAAAAGTAAAGAAAAACCTGACAAATCTGCAAAGAAACAGACAGCAGGATTAAAAACTCCTCCACAAACAAATACAAGTCCAAAAGAATCTAAGTCTACATCCACCAAGAAACAGTTAAATCAGTCTACAATTAGAGCACCTTCATCATCCAGAAAACAATCATCTAGGTCTACAGCAATAAAAGCTCCGCCAAAAACTTCTTCAACTTCAAAGAAAATATCAACTAAATCTAAAAATACCCTGTCTTCATCTGCCCAAAGTAACAAGAATCACTCAACAGCAGTTCAAGCAGTCCCCCAAAAAACCCTCGCCAAAAAGAAAACTCTAAAGAAACAAGGAAATAAACAGTTAACTCCAGTCAAGAGAGGGCCAACTAAGGCAGTAGTAGCAACAGCAGCTTCTAAAGTCAAAAAGGAAAGTATAACTAACCCTAAAAAGAACGTGTCTACATCTGCCAAGAAGCTGAATCAGTCAAGAGCAGCTGCAACAAAAAAGAAAACATCTACAGCCAAAAATACAACGTTAAAGAAACCCAAAAAATCCTCTAGTGCACCTGCCAAGAAACAAGTGAATGAGCCTAATGCACTTAAATCGATACTTAAAACACAACCAGCTTCAAAGAAACAGCCAAATAAGTCTAAAAACTCCTTGTCTAAAACAACCAGGAAGAAGTCCAGTCAGGTAAAGGGAGGTACACCATCAGCTCCCAAAAAAGTTCTGGCCAAAGAGAAAAATATAAATAAACCTCAAACATCCCTGAATAAAAATAGGCTAGCAACACCTGTTAGAAAACAAGACAGTCAGCCCACCTCAAGTATAAAGACTGCCAAAACACCTCTTCCAAAAAGTAAACCTACAAAAAAGTCTGGAAACAGACAGCCCACATCTCTAACAGCAAATAAAAATCTAAGTAAGTCCAG
Source organism: Choloepus didactylus (assembly GCF_015220235.1). NCBI lineage: Eukaryota > Metazoa > Chordata > Mammalia > Pilosa > Megalonychidae > Choloepus > Choloepus didactylus. The sequence continues at coordinate 74,654,658 of NC_051309.1, forward strand.
AAAAAGACAACCTAAACCTTCTAAGAAAGGTATAAATCAGCCTAACTCCCCTCAAGCAGTAAAAAGACCACCTTTCTCAGCAAGCAAAACTGTAAAACAATCTAAAGCAAGGAAATCCACACTTGCCAAAAAAAGAGTAAAACCATCTAAACCAGGAGGATCTAAATCTGTTCAAGGTGCACGAAAGAAGTATCCACATTCCCAGGCTACACAAAAACAAGTTAAACCTTCCCATACCTCTGCTACATCTAAATCTCCTTCATGTCCATTTGCTAAAGCTCCTGCTAATCCAAATAAACTTCCTTGTCCACGACCAAGTCTGCCACGTAAATGCCCATTGAAGGCTCATCAGTTCTACCCACCTCCACCAAAACCAAGCCAAGGTGCATCCCATGGCCCACATCCCCATCACCAAGTTCATTCATCTCATAAACCACCCTGTCGTAAACCAAAACCTCAGATCCATCCAACAGGCATGGTAGACATTACAACTAAGCCAACTGTCATAACAGGTACTCTGACTAGTGCAGTTACTACTGTATCTGGAGCTGTTACTAATTTAGTCACAATCACTAGTACTATATCCAACAGTGAAACCTCTGCCTCAATTGCCACAACTAATGCAACTTCCACTGCAACTCAGGGAGGAGCTACAACTACCAGAACATCTGGAACTCTATCCTCTACAACTTCCACAGCAACCCAAGGAACATCAACCATTAACTCAGCAACAGAACCTACTTCCACTGCAACTGCCCCAGCAACTGTGGTGACCTCAGTGGCACCTTCAGTGCAATCCACATCACAAGGGTCTGCTTCTTCCACTGCAGCAACCTCCACAACGCTCTCAACCTCTGCCTCTACCACTGCAACTGACTTTACCACTCAGGCCTCAGACACCACTCTCCCAGCCAGAGATGGTTCCATCACTCAAGCTGCCTCTATAGCTACAGCAAATGCAAGTACCACATCTCCTTCTGTGGCTACCACAGCTGCTGCAGCCATAACCTCTATACTTAGTGGAGCCACAACTGCAGAAACTTCCACTAGTGAATCAACAGATAGCACAACCAATGATGCTACCACTCTGGTTGATGAGGAAACCAGTGAATCAACCAACACAGCTCTCATCACATCTCCTTATGATGGAGCCACAACAGTAGTACCTGATGCCACAAACTCAGCAACAGACACAGCTTCTGTTTCTGTTCCAACAACTGCTTCAGTCACAGCCACATCTGTCAGAGCCACCAATCCAACTGCAGTAGCCACCACAACCCTAGGAATCAATGCCAACACAAGTGGTGCTACCTCATCGTCAGCCAGTGCTGCCACAACTCTTGCTTCTGCTACTACACAAATATCTGGTACTTCTACAACTGCTCCTTCTGGTTCTGCCACAACAACTGCACCAGATGCCACATCCACAGCTGTACCAAGTTCTACAAATACCCGTGCACCTAGCACTGCCACTACAGCTGCATCAAGTACTGCTATCACTCAAGAAACTAAGGCTACTACTGAAACAGCAGATGATACAGCCATTGAACCTACTGCCCCAATTAATGAGGAAACCACTGAGTCAGCAGATTATACAACCACTATAGCTGCCACCACAAGTCCACTTGATGGGAGCACAACTGGTGCAACTGACTCTATAACCACCTCCTTTGCTACTGCCACAACTACTGGCTTCACATCTACAACACCCGGGGGAACAATCACCACAACAGCAGCAGCCTCCTCAACCACGGCAAGTGTTACAACCCCTAGTGGTACAGCTACAACCTCAACTAACAGTGAGACAACTGCTGCTGCCAGCACAACTGGAGCAGGTACTGGGTCAGCCTCTGAACAAGGTGCTACCACTTCAACACTGGCTACTTCTGCCTCTACTGCTCAACCTGTCATATCAACCACTCAGGGCGAAACCACCACCCAGGCTTCTGAAGCTACAACTCCAAGTGATGAGACTACCACAGAATCTGCAGATGCCACAACCTCTGAAGCTGCTGCCACTCCAGCTGAAGATGCTACAACTTCACCTGCTGATTCCACCACCCCTATAGCTAACTCCACAACCTCAGAAGGAGGCACCACATCAGTGGCTACCACAGCAGCAGCTGCTTCTTCCACGACCACAATACCTATAGCAGCTACCACTGCAGCTTCCACAAGTCTTGCTACCACACCATCAGCCTCAGTTGCCACAACTATTGCCAGTATAAGTATGGCAGGTACTGCCACCACCATCCCAGTTACTTCTGCTTCCACCATGACTCTAGTAGATGAGGCCACTACTGAACCAGTAAATGACACAACCCCTGAAGATGTCATTACAACTCCATCAGGTACTATCTCTACCACAGTATCTGATGCATCAACCCCTGAATTGGACTCTGCCACTCCAGAACCTGAAACTATCCCCACTGATGAGGTCACTGCAGGCACAGCAAACACAGAAAGTACAGATACTATTCTCCCTTCAACGGAAGCCACATCTGCAGCAGATGTTACCACTCCACCTCCTGAAGGAACCTCCACTACTACAGCACTCACAACCATAGCAGCAACTGCCACACCTGAAGCTAGTTCCCTTACCACTGCCTCAGTTGCAGACACAAGTCCCATAACTACGGCTGCCAATTTGATATCTACCACCACAAATACAGCCTCAGTTGTAACCACTTCTGCTGCGGTTAGCACCACACCACCACAACCTGACACTACAACAGTAGCCAGTACATCTGCAACTGGCACTACCACTACTTCCCAATAGTGAAAGTAATACAAAGGCACATCTCAAACACCTTCGTAAATGGGTAAGTTACTCTATGCAAATTCAGAGAAAATTGTGAGAAAGCCAGGACTAGGATACAAATGTCCTAATACTTAAGCCAGTGGTCAGAAAGCTAAGGATTCTAGAATAGTGATCCCGGAAAGAGTTCAGTAGACAGTTGAATGACAACCACTTTGGCTTCTTTTCCATAATAAAGACTACTGAGCACTACCACTCGAGAAACTGTGAAGAATAAAATGTAATTTAGAAAATTTTGTAGCCATTAAGATTCAACATGATGAACTAATCTATATTATAGAGCCTTAATCTAAACCTCCATGATAGAAGAAGCAGGTTTAGGACTATTTCAGAAAAAGAATTGGTGGACTATATTATCAATCAAATGTAATATATGCTTTTTTTGAAAAAAAAAAAAAAAAAAAAGGTGAATGAAAGTATCCTTAGCAGTAGTAGTGATGGACTGGGCCTAAATATATTTAGTACGGTTGTTTCCTGAATAGCTAACTAGATATGTTTTTCTCTAAAATAGTGTTAAGGGCTATCATAAAAATAAGAGAGGGGTACTGGCTGGGGAAGGGTTGGAGGAGCCAACCCTATATATAATGGGATTAATTTCAATTAATAGACAATAGCAATTTAAAAACAACTAGATAATGTTTATAGAACTGTATAAATTAATTATATATTTCTCAATATTTTTTCTAGGTCTTATTATGCCTAAATACTAAACTTCTCATCTTAACTTTAGCCAAAATTGCCTCAAGAATCAACTGTCATTGCACTCTAGAAATGAGATTCTAGAAATTCGCTATCTTTTACTCTCTTACTTTTTACATGTTTTCATTTTTACTTCTTCAGATTTTGTTCAATAAATCATTTTGAAACTCATTTGTTCCATAATGCATTTTTATCACTCCCTTACATGTTTGGAAATTAACTAAAGGTTAATATACTTGTCCCTCTAAGTATCTCCCAACAATGGACAATGTTAAATATAAGGTAAATGTGTGGAATGTGGAAAGTATAAGCAAATAAAGTCTGGGTTAAAATCCCCTTTAGTCAGGCTCCACAATGCCAACAGGAGGACATCAAAGCAATGAAAATGGAGAACTATGTCCACTAAAATAACCGGAAATGTCTCTCACACTTTTCCTTCTTTTAAGACCATGGGCAATATATATGAAAAGTTTGAGACTGAGAAATGCTGAATCAAATAAAATAAATATCCTTTCAAGTGCATGGCTGATTTGGGGGCGGGGGTGGGGATACTAAAGGAAACTCCCAGAGTACAAAACCAGAAACACACTGAAATTCAGGGAGGAAAACGTGCAAAGACTCTGAGGCTGCCCTGAAGGAGGGGTTGGACCCAGAAATCCAGGAGCTTAAATTTTAAAATACATGTGAGGAAAACAGATGGGGCCAAGGCCCTCTCTAGACAGAGAGCTGGAACTGAGACTTTCCACATAAACTGGAGATTCTCAGAAAACCACATCCCTCAAATGAAATTAAAAAAAAAAAAAAAAATCTGATCCGCTGTAAAGGGAAATGTGTCTATAATCTCTTGAATTCTGAAATATTACAGAAAATTTAAGAGACATGAGACATAGATTGAAAATGACTAATACCCTTTTAAGAAAATACTAGAGATAAGGAACAGAGGCAATATTCAAAAATACAAGGGCTAAAACTCAGTGACATCATCCACATTTTTACTAAAATAACAAACATGAAAAGAGATAATAAGATGACAGTATAAGACAATCCAATGGACGTTTCCCCTTAGAGACAGCTACAAAAAAAGGACAGATTCAACAGTCCTGGAACACTGGAGGACAATCAAGACTGGAGAACAACTCTAACACAGAATGGGAAAAAATATATAAAACACCTAAAACCAAACGAGAGCAGAGTGACAAGTTTACTGGTCTAAAGCCCTCCCCCATGTTGCAATCCTGCAGTGGTTTGTGGACTTAAAGCAACAACTCCTTGGCAGGGCACTTCCTGCAGGGGGGTCTGGCTACAGATCCACCCATGACAGTGTTTAAGCAGCCCATGACCATTCAAAGGCAAGTTCTGAGGCCTCACAGACCCACAGTAGCACTCTAGCTCTCCACCAGTATGCATTCAGAGTAGCAACCTGAAGTCGAATCAACCCTGGCCACAATTTGGCAAGCCAGGGACATTCCCAGCCTGGCTCATTAGGGTCTAATTACTGGTGTGCTTAAACAAAAATACTGAGTGTCTTCTATACGTTGAGTCCAGCTGGTTCTGTGGAGGATAGCCTAAGGATGCTGGTCTGACTCCCCTAGCCCAGAAAAATGTGGAATAGGGAAGCAGAACCACTGAGTGATAGTGGTGATGCAGGTCTGAAAGCTGGAGTGAAAAGATAGCCAGAGTGCAGGAATGGAGCTGAGCTGACTGTAATTGTCAGGAGTTAAAACAAATATTTTTTTAAGAAAATTTGTAGCCATTATTCTATTTGCATAAAAAAATAGAACAGCCCAGGGCTCTGGGAGGAGGAAGTAGGGAAAGGAAATCTTCCCCTGGAGGGGAAACTGTTGCACATCATAGGTAAATCTTGAAAGTTACTGTGCACATTCAGAGCAAGACACAGGCTCAGAAAGACCTGAGACAAGCCAAACTGTTAACCACAAGCTGTTCTAAAAGTTCAATATAAACTGGGCCAAGCACTGAAGAAGAGCCTTAATACATAGCCAATCTATACCAAAACATTCAATAACAGGTAGAAACTGTCTTCCAGAATTAACACATCTAAATAATCAAATGCCCAGATATCAATAAAAGATCACAAGACATATAAAGAAACAGAAAGAGAATGCTCAATCAAGGGAACAAATTAAACAATAAAGGAAATACAGACATTGGAACAACTAATTAAATCCATTCAGTCAAATATCCTAAATAAATTCAATGAGTTAAAGGAAAACATGGAAATAGAACTAAAGGAAATTAAGAAAATGATGCATGAAAAAAAGAGGATTTAGAAATTATAAAAAGGAACCAGCAGAACTTTGGGGGATGACAGACACAATAACAAAATTAATATTACACTAGAGGAGATCTAAAATGGTGGATTAGGAGAGACAGAGGAAAGTTCTCCTCCATGAAAAACACTAGACAAAAGACAGAAAGTGCTCCAGAATACCAGTTCCAGGGTCCCACTGGCTGGGCAAGGACCTATATACATAATAATTGAGCAACTGGAGAAGCCAAGAGCCTGCATTCGAATCCTGTACGTCTTTGATCCAGAGAGCCTCTGGGAAACAGCAGCCTGACTCATGCTGTGGTTGGAGGTAGGTCAGAGTGGGACCTGGGGAGTGGCCAGGAAGACAGCAGTGGGAGCTGTAGTCAAGAGTGGTGAGGAGTGCCTTCCATGCCCTGAGCACACCCCTCAGTAACTGGCTGGGGGATAGCCCTTTACACACCCACAGATGAAGATCCCTGAGTTAGGGACAAGCTGCTGCAACAAGCAGTGACTGCAGAAATGGGTTATTTTCCATGTCCCACACAACCATCTGTGAAGCAGGCTGGGAGCCACCCCTTACAGCACTGTGGCTGAGAGCCTTCTCAAGGGAACTCAGGATTTAGCTGGCTTGTGACAGCACAAATCCTCCCCTGCAGAAGCCCATGAGGTACACAACTGAGAGGCAGGGGAGCTGCATGGAAGTGACAGGAACCCTACACCAAGCCCAGGAACTTGTGGATTCACAGCAGAGAGGGACTGAGGGGAGTCTGAGCTGAAGGGGTGAATGCCTGCCACAGCCCCAAGGTATCAGACAAAACTCTGAAAATGACTGGGAATACTGGGACTTAAAGTGCTCTTCTGTGCCAAACTGCACAGGGCACAACCCCCTCCCACAGGGCCGGTGTACCCCATTGCACATGGAAAATTGGGGCACTGGGTGGACACCCACATGTATGGACCCCCACTTGCTGTATGAATGAAGTTGGGGAGATCTAGATTAAGGATAAGAGGTGGCTCAGGAGTGCCATCTTCTGGTAGGCCATGGAAAGAGCACTGCATCAAGCTTTAGCTCTATCAAACAATAGATAATTGTTTAAATAAGCCTGCATATAGTAAAATAGCCCTATCAAGATAAACAAATACCAAGAGGCCAAAAACAACAGAAAATTATAAAGCATATGAAGAAACCAGAAGATACAGATAACCCAAATGCCCAAATTAAAAAATCAGAGGAGATACAGAACTTGGAGAAATTAATCATAGAAATTAATACAAACACCAATACCATGACTCAAGAAATAAAGGACATTAAGAAGAGCATAAAGAATAATTTGTAAGAGTAAATAAAAAAATAGATGATCTTATGGAAATAAAAGAAACTATTGATCAAATTAAAAAGATTCTTGATGCACACAGTACTAGATTATAGAAAGCTGAGGAAAGAAAAAGTGAACTGAAAGAGTGCAGGTTGGAAAGCGAAACATGAAAGAAAGAATGAAGAAAAATCAAGAAATTAGAAATGGATCACAGATGGACCACATGAAGCACACAAATATAAGAATCATTGGTGCTCCAGAAGGGGAAGGGAGGGTAAATGACTAGGAAGAGTATTAAAAGACACTGTTGGAGAGAACTTCCCAATCCTTCTAAATGACATAAATATACAAATCATAGATACCCAATGTTCCAGTTTGCTAATGCTGCAGAATGCAAAACACCAGAGACGGACTGGCTTTTATAAAAAGGGGGTTTATTTGGCTACACAGTTACAGTCTTAAGGCCATAAAGTGTCCAAGGTAACACACCAGTAATCGGGTACCTTCACTGGAGGATGGCCAATGGTGTCCAGAAAACCGCTGTTAGCTGGGAAGGCACGTGGCTGGCATCTGCTCCAAAGTTCTGGTTTCAAAATGGCTTTCTCCCAGGATGTTCCTCTCTAGCAAGCTTGCTCCTCTTCAAAACATCACTCACAGCTGCACTGAGTTCCATCTCTGAGTCAGCATGTTTATATGGGTTCACTGATCAAGGCCCACCCTCAATGGGTGGGGCCACACCTCCATGGAAATATCCCATCAGTTATCATCTACAGTTGGGTGGGGTGCATCTCCATGCAAACAACCTAATCCAAACGTTCCAACTTAATCCCCACTATTATGTCTGCCCCACAAGATTGCATCAAAGAATATGGCTTTTTTGGGGGACATAATACATTCAAACCAGCACACCCAACAAACTCCAAACAGAATAAATCCACATACACCTCCTCCAAAACATAATCTGATCAGATTGTCAAATGCTAAAGAGAAGGGACAAGTTCTGAAAGCAGCAAGAGAAAAGCAATTGACCACAAATAAGGGAAACAACATAAGACTAAGTGGTGTCTACTCAGTGACCACCATGGAGGTAAGAAGGCAGTGGTATGACATATTTAAAATTCTGAAAGAGAAAAATTGCCAACCAAGAATTCTTTATCCAGCAAAGCTGTCCTTCAAATTTGAGGGATAGTTTAGTATCTTCACATACAAACAAATGCTGACAGAATTTGCTAACAAGAGACCTTCCCTACAAGAAATACTAAAGGGAGCCCTACCAATTGAGAAAAAAAGAAAGGAGAGAGACATATGGAAAAGGGCACAGAACTGAAGAGTTTTAGTAAGGATACATTAAAGAAAATAGAGGATAAAAAATATATCTGACAAATAAAAACCAAAGGATATAATGGCTGATTCAAGAAATGCCTTCACAGTAATAACATTGACTGTGAATGGATTAAAATCCCCAATTAAAAGATATAGATTGGCAAAATGGATTTAAAAATATGAACCATCAATATGTTGCTTACAAGAGACTCATCTTAGACCCAGAGACAAAAAGAAATTGAAAGTGAAAGGATGGAAAAAAATATTCTATACAAGCTACAGCCAAAAGAAATCAGGAGTAGCAATATTAATCTCAGATAAAACAGACTTTAAGTATAAGGATGTCATAAGAGACAAAGAAAGAAACTATATACTAAAAGGGACAATTCAAGAAGAAGAAATAACAATCACAAAGTCTATGCACCCAATCAAAGTGCCCCAAAGTACATGAGACAAACATTGGCAAAACTGAAAGAAGCAATAGATGTTTTCACAATAATTGTGGGAGACTTCAATACATCACTCTATAGATAGATCAGACAGAGGAACAAAAAGAAAATTGAAAAACTAAACAATGTGGTAAATGATTCTGACCTAACAGACATACATAGAACATTTCATCCCAAGTCGCCAGGGTACACATTCTTCTCAACTGCCTATGGAACTTTCTCCATAATAGATCATATGCTGGGCCACAAAACAAGCCTCAACAAATTTTAAAAGATTGAAATTATTCAAAGCACATTCACTGATCACAATGGAATACAACTAGAAGTCAGTAGCCATCAAAGATTTCAACATTTACAAATATTTGGAGGTTAAACAACACACTCCTAAACAATCAGTGGGTTAAATAAGAAATGGCAAGAGAAATTGCTAAATATAGAGAGACAAATGAAAATGAGAGCACAGCATATCAAAACTTATGGGATGCAGTGAAGGCTGTATTGAGGAGGAAATTTATAGCTCTAAATGCAAACATTAAAAAGGAAGAAAGAGCTAAAATTAAAGAACTAATGGTACAACTGAAGAAGCTAAAAATAACACCAAAGTAACGCCAAGCAGAAAAAAAAAAGAAATAACAAGAATTAAAGCAGAAATATATGATATAGAGAACAAAAAAAAAAACAATTAGAGAGAACAAATAAAACTGGAAGTTGGTTCCTTGAGATCAACAAGATTGACAAGCCCTTAGCTAGACTGACAAAATCAAAAAGAGAGAACCAAAAAAAACAAAACAATAAATGAGAGAGGGGACATTACTGTGGATCCCAAAGAAATTTTAAAAAATCATAGGAGGATACTATGAACAACTGTACTCCAACAAACAAGATAATGAAGAGGAAATGGATAATTTCTTGGAAACACATGAACAACCTAGACTGACCAGAGAAGAAATAGAAGACCTCAACCAACCCATCACAAGCAAAGAGATCCAATCAGTCATCACATAGCTTCCCACAAGTAAAGGCCCATCACCAGATGGCTTCACAGGAAAATTCTACCAAACTTTCCAAAAAGAAATGACACCAATCTTACTTAAATTTTTTCAAAATGTTGAAGAAAATGGAACACTACCTAACTCATTTTATGAAGCTAACATCACTCTAATACCAAAAGCAGATAAAGATGCCACAAGAAATGAAAACTAAGGCCAATATCCCTTATGAATACAGACACAAGAATTCTCAACAAAATACTTGGAAATCAAATCCAAAGACATAAAAAATCATACACCATGACCAAGTGGGGTTCATTCCAGGCATGCAAGGATGGTTCAATATAAGAAAATCAATCAATGTAATATAACACACTAACAAATCAAAAGGAAAAAATCAAATGATCACCTCAATAGATTCTGAAAAGTCATTTGACAAAATCCAGCATCTTTTTTTGATAAAAATATTTCAAAAGGTAGGAATTGAAGGAAACTTCCCCAATATAATAAAGAACGTATATGAAAAACCCACAGCCAGCATACTACTCAATGGTGAGAGACTGAAAGCCTTCCCTCTAAGATCAGGAATGAGACAAGGATGCCCACTGTCACCACTATTATTCAACATTGTGCTAGAAGTGCTAGCCAAAGGAATCTGACAAAACAAAGAAATAAAAGGCATCCAAATTGGAAAACAAGAAGTGAAACTGTCATTATTTACAGATGAAATGATCTTACATTTGGAAAACCCTGAGAAATCAATGACACAGCTACTTGAGCTAATAAAGAAATTTAGCAAAGTAACATGATACAAAATTAATGCACATAAGTCAGTAATGTCCCTGTACACTAGAAATGACCTAACTGAAGAGACACTCAAGAAAAAGATTCCATTCTCAATAGCAACTAAAAAAATCAAGTACCTAGGAATAAACTTAAACAAAAATGTAAAAGACCTATACATAGAAAATTACATAAATTTACTAAAAGAAATTGAAGGGGACCTAAAAAGATGGAAATGTATTCTGTGTTCATGGATAGGAAGGCTAAATGTCATAAAGATGTCAATTCTACCCAAACTCATCTACAGATTCAATGCAATTGCGATCAAAATTCCAACAACCTACATTGCAGACTTGTAAAAGTTAGTTATCAAATTTATTTGGAAGGGAAAGATGCCTTGAATTGTTAAAATCATTCTAAAAAAGAAAAACAAAATGGGAAGACTTACACTTCCTGATTTTAAAGCTTACTATAAAGCCACAGTAGTCAAAAAAGCATGGTACTGGCAAAAAGATAGACATATTGATCAATGGAATTGAATTGAGAATTCAGAGATAGACCCCCAGATCTACAGTTGACTGATCATTGATAGGCACCCAAAACCACTGATCTGGGACATAACAGTCTCTTCAACAAATTGGGCTGGGAGAACTGGCTATCCATATTCAAAAGAATGAAAGAGGACCCCTACCTCACATGCTACACAAAAATTGACTCAAAGTAGATTCAAGACCTCAATATAGTAGACAGCACCATAAAACTCCTTGAAGATAATGTGGGGAATCATCTTCAAGACCTTGTATTAGGAGGTGACTTCTTAGACATTATACCCAAAGCACAAGCAACAAAAGAAAAAACAGATAAATGGGAACTCCTCAAAATTAAAAGCTTCTGTACCTCAAAGGAATTTGTCAAAAAAGTGAAGAGGCAGACAACTCAATGGGAAAAAATATTTGGAAACCATGTATCTGACAAAAGGCTAACATCTTGCATATATAGAGAAATCCTACAAGTCAAAGACAGTAGTATAGACAGCCCAATACTAAAATGGAGAAAAGATATGAAAAGACATTTCACTGAAGAGGAAATACAAATGGCTAAAAAACACATGAAAAAAAATGTTCAGGTCCACTAGCTATTAGGGAGATGCAAATTAAGACCACAATGAGATATCATCTCACACCAATTAGATTGGCTGCCATTAAACAAAGAGGAAACTACAAATACTGGAGAGGATGTGGAGAAATTGGTAGTCTTATTCATTATTGGTGGGACTGTATAATGGTTCAGCCACTCTGGAAGACAGTCTGGCAGTTCCACAGAAAACAAGATATTGAGTTACCCTTTGATCCAGGAATTTCACTTCTCAGTATATACACAGAAGATCTGAAAGCAGTGACACAAGTAGATATTTGCACACCAATGTTCACAGAGGCACTATTCACAATTGCCAAGAAATTGAAACAATCTAAATGCCCTTCAACAGATGACTGGATAAACGAAATCTGGAATATATGCACAATGGAATACTATGCAGCAGTAAGAAGGAACGAGGTCATGAAACATATGACAACATGGATGAATCTTGAAGACATAATGCTGAGTGAAATAAGCCAGACACAAAAGAGAGATTATGTTACCACTAATATGAAGTCTGTGAAAAATGTAAAATAGATATTTTATATTGTAGAATGTAGGGGATATAGAAATAGACAGCAACTAGTGAAGGGAGAATGATAATCTAATAAGAACAGATCAGCTATCGAGGGTAATCTCAATGTTATGGGAATGCTTAGGAATGATTCTGGTTTGCAAACTTTCTTGGGTATGGTAGGACCATGTTTGAAGCAATGTAATTATTTTAGGTTATTTGTTTTTCTTATTCCCTTGTTTTGTTTTGTTTGAATTGTGTTTTTTTATTTTTTGATAAAGTAAAATAAAAGCTATTGCATTAAAAAATTAGCTTCAATGTAGTCATTTTAGGTTGTTTTTCTTAATCCTTTGTTTTGTTTGAAATGTGTTTTTTGTTTGTTTTAATTTTTCAATAAATAAATTTAAAACATTAAAACGAAAGAAAGCAAAAAATAATACACTAGAGACATTGAACAGCAGATTTAAACAGGCAGAAGAAAGAATCAGTGAACTTGATGGCAAGATGATCAAAATCATAGTCTGAAAAGCAGAGAAACGAATGGAAAAGAGTGAGCAGAACCTAAGAGACCCATGGGACAACATGAAGCAAACTAATATATGCATTATGCATTATAAGAGTCCCCAAACAAGAGGAGAAAGTCAAAGGGGCAGAGAGAATATTTGAAGAAATAATGACTGAAAATTTTCCAAAATTAAGACATGAATATACACATCCAAGAGGCCCAACAAATTCCAAACGGGATAAACCAAAATAGACCTACTCAAAGGCATATCAGAATCCAAATGTCAAATGCTAATGATAAAGAGAGAATTCTGAAAGCAGCAAGAGAAGCAATTTGTGATATACATGAGATCCTCATTAAGATTAAATGCTTTTTTTCACCAGAAAGCATGGAAACAAGAGGACAGTGGTACAACACATTTAAAGTACTGAAAGAGAAAATCCACCAGCAAGTTATCTATCAAAACTGTCCTTCAAAAATGAAGGAGTTTGAAGAGAGGTGGAGCAAGATGGTGGCATAGAGAGGAGTGGAAGCTAAGTAGTCCCCCTGGAACAACTACAAAAAAACAGAAACTACTAGTAAATAATCCAGAATAACCACGGGGGGACAAATGAGACCATCCACTCATCATACACCAACCTGAATTGGGAGGAATGCCCGAGAACACAGCATAAAATCTGTAAGTAAAACCTGAGGATCCAAGTCGTGAGACCCCCTGCCCCATAGCCCAAGCTGCAAAGCCTCATGGTGCCAGAGAGAAGCTCTCTCCCAGCAAGTGAATATAGCTCAGCTGAGATCCAACTGGGGTTCTAAGTAGTGAGTGTGAACTGCTCACTAAAGGTACGCATCCCCAAAAAACAGACAGAGGCTTTGAGTGACGACTGAGCTTGGAGAGCCGGAGGGTTGCCTTGCACTGGGTCTGAAGGGGACTATCTGTTTCTTTTTTGGCTCAGTGGAGAAAGCACCAGTCATTTTCAGTTTCCAAGGCTGTGACTCGGGGAAGGGTGGAGACAGCACAAGCAGAGAGTGAGACCATTGAAATACTAATGACCTCCACCTGGGGGGTCTATCTTCTCTAGGAGGAAAGGGGTGGGGCCCTTTCCATTCAGAACCAGACCCCAGAGCCTGGGGGAACACGGCCATACCTCTTCACACCAGTCAAGAATTATAGGCTAACAGGCATCACCTACTGGGCAGAAAAGCACAGTGACCTGAGGCATCACAGGGTGGAGCAATTTTCTAAGACACACCCGCAGGGAAACCAGATACTGAATATTTCTTCCCTCTGGGACCTGAGCCTGTTCTGGTCTGGGAAAACCTGATTTGGATAACCAAGGAAACCATGCCTAGACAACAGAAAATTACAACCTACACCAAGAAAAACAAAGTTATGGCCCAGTCAAAGGAACAAACGTACACTTCAACTGAGATACAAGAATTTAAACAACTAATGCTAAATCAAATCAAAAAGTTTAGAGAAGATATTGCAAAAGAGATAGAGGCTGTAAAGGAAACACTGAGCATATATACGGCAGAAATCAAAAGTTCAAAAAAACAACTAGTAGAATCTATGGAAATGAAGGCCACAACACAGGAGATGAAAGACACAATGGAAACATACAACAGCAGATCTCAAGAGGCAGAAGAAAACACTCAGGAACTGGAGAACAAAACACCTGAAAGACTACACACAAAGGAGCAGATGGAGAAAAGAATGAAAAAATATGAGCAACGTCTCCGGGAACTCAAGGATCAAACAAAGTACAAGAATCTACGTATCATTGGTGTCCCAGAAGGAGGAGAGAAGGGAAAGGGGGGAGAAGCAATAATAGAGGAAATAATTAATGAAAATTTCCCATCTCTTATGAAAGACATAAAATTACAGATCCAAGAAGCACAGTGTACTCCAAACAGAAGAGATATGAATAGGCCTACGCCAAGACACTTAATAGTCAGATTATCAAATGTCAAAGACGAAGACAGAATCCTGAAAGCAGCAAGAGAAAAGCGATCCATTACATACAAAGGAAGCTTAATAAGACTATGTGCAGATCTCTCAGCAGAAACCATGGAGGCAAGAAGGAAGTGGTGTGATATATTTAAGATACTGAAAGAGAAAAACTGCCAACCAAGAATCCTATATCCAGCAAAGCTGTCCTTCAAATATGAGGGAGAGCTCAAAATATTTTCTAACAGTCAATGAGAGACTTTGTGAACAAGACACCCACCCTACAGGAAATACTAAAGGGAGCACTACAGAGTGACAGGAGAAGACAAGAGTGTGTGGTTTGGAACACAATTTTGGGAGATGGTAGCACAACAATGTAAGTACACTGAACAAAGGTAACTATGAATACGGTTGAGAGGAAGATGGGGAGCATGTGAGACACCACAAGAAAGGAGGAAAGATAAAGACTGGGACTGTGTAACTTGGTGAAATCTAGAGTATTCAACAATTGTGATAAAATGTACAAATATGTTCTTTTACGAGGGAGAACAAGCAAATGTCAACCTTGCAAGGTGTTAAAAATGGGGAGGCATTGGGGGAGGGATGCAATCAGCATAAACTAGAGACTGTAACTAACAGAATCATTGTATTATGCTTCCTTTAATGTAACAAAGGTGATATACCAAGGTGAATGCAGATAAGAGGGGGGGATAGGGGAGGCATGTTAGACACTTGACATTGGTGGTATTGTCTGATTCTTTATTCTACTTTGATTTAAGGTTATTTTTCCTTTTGCTGCTTCCTAGATGTCATTTTTTTTTCCTCTTTCTTTTGCCTCTCTACTTTCTTTGAGTCTTCCTCCTGCCTTGTGGAAGAAATGTAGATGCCCTTATATAGATAGTGGTGAAGGTGGTGAACACATAAATGTATGACCATGCAGAGAATCATTGATTATTTACTTGGGATGGAATGTATGGTGAGTGAACAAAACCATATTAAAAAAAAAAAAATGGGTTGATGACAAAACCTCAAGGGCAATATACTGAGTGAAATAAGCCAGACACATAAGGACAATTATTGCAGGGTCTCACTGATAGGAACTAATTATAATATGTAAACTCATAGACATGAAATATAAGGTACCAAGGTATAGGACGAGGCTTAAGAATGGGGAGTGGTTGCTTAGTATGAGCAGAATGTTAAACTAGGATGAACTTAAATGTTTGGAAATGAACAGGGGTGTTGGTAGCAAGATGTGAGAATAACTAACAGTGCCCAAGGTGTGTGAATGATGTGGAAAGGGGATGCTCAGAGTCATATATGTTACCAGAAGGAAAGTTGGAGGTCAAAAGATGGGAATGTATAAAACTGAATCCTATGGTGGGCAATGTCCATGATCAACTGTACAAATACTAGAACTCGCTTCCATGAACCAGAACAAATGTATGACAATACAATTAGAAGTTAATAATAGAGGGGCATATAGGGAAGAACTATATACCTATTACAAACTATATACTACAGTTAGTAGCATTTCAACATTTTTTCATAAACAGTAACAAATGTACTATATTAATACTGTGAGTCAACAATTAAGGGGGGTTGGTTAGGGATGGGGAGGATTAGAGTTTCCCTTTCTTTTTTTCTTTTTTCATCTTTCACTTTATTTCTTGTCTGGAGTAATGAAGTTTCTAAAAATTTAACAAAAATTAAGTGTGATGGATGCACAGCTGTATGAGGGTACCCAGGGGCAAGTGATTGTACACTTTGGATCTTTGGATAATTGTATGGTATCTGAACAATCTCAATAAAAATGAAAAAAAAAATGAAGGAGTTTAAGAAATTCATAAACAAAAGAAGACTGAGAGAGTTCATCACAAAGAAAATTACCCTACAAGAAATCCTAAAGGGAGTTCTTCAGGTTGAATTAACAGGACAATAGATAGCAGCTTGGAGCAGTATGAAGAAACAAATATCTCCGGTAAAGGTGGTAACTACCTTGGCAAATACAAATCCTGCTAGTATTATATTCTTGGTATGTAACTCTACTCTTTCTTTCCTATAAGATTTAGAATACAACTGAATAATAAATATTCATTTTTCTATATTATGAACACACAAAATATAAAGCAGTAATGTGACAAAACCAACATAAGGAGAGAGAGCAGAGGAGTACAGGAGCAGACACTCTGTATATGCTATCAAAGATAAGTCGGTATAATTTTAAACTAGTAGGTTACAGATTTGGGTTGTTTTGGGTTTTTTGTAACCACAAAAAAAAGGTTTTAAAATATATACAGAAAGAGAAACAAGATGAGACAGGGATAAACATGCTTCATTACAAAAGATCAACAATACACAGTCTTATATACTCTTTTGTATAAGAAACAAAAGATTAAATGACTAAAGTCCTGCCTTAGTAATTACACTGAATATAAATCAATTAAACCCTCCAATCAAAAGATACAGATTGGCAGAATGGACATATGTTGTTTACAAGAGACTCATCTTTGACCCAAAGACACAAATAGGTTGAAAGTGAAAGGATGGAAAAATAGTCCATGCAAATATTAACCAAAAGAGAGCTGGGGTAGCTATAATAATATCAGATAAAATAGACTTTAAGTCAAAACTGTAAAAAGAGACAAAGAAAAACATTATATATTAATGAGTCAATCCACCAAGAACACATAACAATATAAACATATATGCACACAATCACAGAGCCCCAAAATATATGAGCCCCCAAAACACTGACAAAACTGAAAGGAGAAATAGACATTTCTACAATAATAGTTGGAGACTTCAATACACCACTTTCACCAATGGATAGAAATCAAGATGCAAGATCAGTAAAGAAACAGAAAGATTGATACTATAAATGAACTAGACCTAACAGACATACAGAGAAAGCACTGTAACAACAGCAGCAGAATACACATTCTTCTCAAATGCACATGGATCATTCACAAGGATAGACCACATGTTAGGTCACAAATTAGTTTTATCTTTAAAAAAGATAGAAATTATGCAAAGTATCTTCTCTTATCACAATGGAATGAAGCTAGAAATCAATAACAGAAGGTAAAGTGCAATGTTCACAAATATGTGGAAATTAAACAATTCATTCTTAACCAATGGCTCAAAGAAGAAACCACAAAGGAAATTATGAAATATCCTGAGACCAATGAAAACGAAAACATAACATACCAAAACTTATGGAACACGGTAAAGGCGGTGCTCAGAGGGAAATTTACAGCCATGAGTATTTGTATCTAAAAAGAAGAGAAAGATCTCAAATCAATAACCTAACTTCACATTTGGAGGTATTAGAAAAAGAAGAGTGAACTAAATCTAAAGTTAATAAAAGGAAAGAAATGATAAAGGTTAAAGTAGAGATAAATGAAATAGAGAATAGAATAATAATAAAGAGAATCAATGCAGCTAAAAGTTGGTTCTTTGAAAAGATCAATATAATTGTAAAACTTTTAGCAAGACTGACAAAAAAAGAGAGAGGATACAAATAATTAAAATCCCAAATGAAAAGGGGGACCTTATCACTTACAGCATTATAAGAGAATACTATGAGCAATCTTATGTTAACTAATTAGATAATCTATAGGAAATGGGAAAACTCCTAGTAGCATATAACTTACCTAAACTGACTCAAGTAGAATTAGAAGATTGCTATAGACATCTAACAAGTAGAGACTGAATCAGTAATCAAAACCTCCCAACAAAGAAAAGACCAGGACAAGATTCAAGAAAATGAAAATGCAACGTACAGAACAGAAAACAATTGTAAACCATACATCTGATAAGGGTTTAATATCCAGAATATATGAAGAACTGTTACAACTCAACAACAAAAACAAATAACTCAATTTTTTTTTAAATGGGCAAAGGACTCGAATAGATATTTCTCCAAAGGAGACATAAAAATGGCCAATTGCACTTGAAAAGATGCTCAACATTATTTGCATTATGGAAATGCAAACTGAAAACCACAATGAGATACCATGGCTATTTTTTAAGAAACAGGAAATGATAAGTGTTGGTGAGTATGTGGAGAAATAGGAACCCTTATACATTTTTGGTGGCACTGTCGAATGGTGCAGCCACTGTGGAAATACCTTTGATGGTTCATCAGCAACTTTAAAATAGAATTACCATATATAACCTAGCAATCCTACTTCCTGGGATACACCCAAAAGAACTGAAAGCAGAGAGGGACTCAAACAAATAAGTATTTGTACATCAGTGTTCATAGCAGCATTTTTCACAGTAGCCAAAATGTGGAAGCAACCCAAGTGTCTATCAACATATAAATGGATAAACAAAATCTGATATATTATTCAACCATATATAAAATGAATGACATTCTGATGCATTCTACAACATGAATGAACCTTAAAGACATCATGTGGAGTGCAATAAGCTAGACACAAAATGAAAAATATTATATCATCTAGCTTATATGAAATTCCTAGAAGAAAACTTCTTAGAGATAGATGGTAGTAGGTTACCAGGGGCCAGAGGGGTTGGGAGTGCATAGCGAAAAGAGTTATGGCTTAAGGGGTATGTAGTTTCTGTTTGAGGTGATGAAAAAGTAGGGGTAATGGATATCAGTGATGTTACCACAATATTGTGAATATAATTAATACTAATTGATTGTACATTTCAATGTGGTTAAAATGGAAAGTTGTGTGCTGTATGTTTGTTACTACAATTAAAAGCTTAAAAAATAAAATAAAAAACTTGTAAACAAACGAAGAGCCTGCTTGAATCTCCTCCCTGGGTAGGACCTGGGTATTAAGCAGAGTATGGCTACACTGGACCAGGCCTGTCCAATGGGCTCCCACTTCACAAATAAATCAACACCAGAGGAATAATGTGACTATACCTGTGGTTCAAGTACAATCCAGCTTGTCCATGCATCTGAATTACTCATGTTACTATCTATATTCCAAAACAGTAACAATAACAATAGCTGACAATTACTGAGACTTAATATGTACCAAGCACTTTGCATGTTCATCAAATTTCATGAGATCTTAGTTAACAGTCCTGTGAGGTTGGTTCTATTGTTGGCCCTTTTATGCATGTGAGAAAACTAAAAGTTGGAGAAAGAGTGTTTTGCTCAAGTTCAAAGAGCTAGAAAGTGACAGAACAAGAATTTATAAAAATTATACCCTAGAGACCAAGAAGAATGAACAGATATCTAGTTTGATTACAGGTAATATCGTGGCCTGGCTCAAAGCATATGCAGATGTTGATATCCCCTTGAAAGAAACGAGCATATAAAATAAGGCATTTTTCAATACATACATGGAAGGATGACAGAGGATTATACAAGATACTGGGTAATTCATTCCACCAGAGGTGTAAAAAAGACAGCTGAATATTAAAAAGTCATTCAGAAGGAGAAACAGCAGTAGGAAAACTTTACTTAGACTTTCCATTTCCTGAAAATCTGACAGGCTTAGATGACTGCTTGGGCAGTATCAATACCAATTCACAGAGCACTGAGGAGGGATCATCTGACCCCAGTAACCATTCACCATACCAGAAGGTAGACAGAATTCCTTTTCTGGGATTTAAGCACAAAGGAATTGTTTGTATTAAATTTCTGCTAAAACACACACACACATGAAAAGAAGTATGTTGTAACATCCATTTCAGAATTAAAGAAATTCACATCTAGCTCTTGTTGGCATGGACATTGAAATAAAAAAAGAATGGGGAGTATTTATTTGTAAAAATAATTTTTTAAAAGTGCACGGTCATAAGTGCACAATTCGATTAATTTCCCAAAGTCAGCATACCATGTAAACATCTGCTACCCAGATCAAGATATAGTACACAATAGGCCTGCTGGAAGTTTCCCTCATATCCCCTTCCAGTAATTGCCCCCAGCAAAAGTTACCATCAGTCTGACATTAAACATTTCATTCATGAGCTCCAGATCCCTATTTCAAATTGCCTTATGAACTGTATACATCTGTCTGGATACACAGAAACACTTCAAATACTATACCTTTGAGAAGGAATGTTTTACATTTGCCTCCCACAACCTTCTGTCCCCATGATCTCCATCTCTATCATCTACTGCCATACACTGAGTTGCCCAAACTACAAATCCCAGTACTATCCTCAATCTTCTTCATCATCCTTATTATATTCTATTGTTTCTCTACCAATTTTTATTATTATTTTTTGCTCTTTTTTTCATCCACCACTACTCTTTCCAAAGCTTTATTACTTCTGACCTAGATTGGTGTAATACTCTGCAAACTGATCTCCCTGCTTTCAATTACTCCCATTTCTCTTTCTCATTGTTAAGAAGAACGGCTGGAACATTCCAAGGGCCTCAAGAAGATAACATGGGGGGCTATAGCAAGAGTAGAAAATGAGATCTGTAAATTATTGGGGTATAATAACTGCATTTTCTAGCTCCTGTAAATTGAACCTTTAACATCTATAGGCATCCCCAAGTGGCCAAGCCCAATCTAAACATCTGTTCCTCCTAGATAATTCTGACCCCAATTGCCAGGGCACCACTTTCAAATAAAGCCAGGCAATCCCACACTGGTATGCCCTTGCCCACCCTTGCATGATTCCCACAGAAACCACAATAAAGACGCCTCCTCGGCACCACTTGTTCTCTTTGCCTGTGACCAACTCTTGTGTTTTCCCCACGTGGCCCTGGGAGGCATACTGCCCTCTCTCCAGAGAACTGTGAGTGTAATAAATCTTTCAAAGTCTTTTGGTCTCACTCTGGATCTGTGTCTGGCCTAACCCATACCTCTCACAAGTTGGTATAAACAAAACATGGGGGGAACACAGTATCCTGGAGGGCTTTTAAGACTTTATATTCTAACGAGATGAACAGTCCTTGGAGTTTTGGAACAGAAGAGTGGCTTGATATGATTAATATTTTAAAGGAA
This sequence comes from Choloepus didactylus, assembly GCF_015220235.1. Lineage (NCBI taxonomy): Eukaryota > Metazoa > Chordata > Mammalia > Pilosa > Megalonychidae > Choloepus > Choloepus didactylus. The sequence continues at coordinate 74,676,355 of NC_051309.1, forward strand.
CTTTTAACTGCTAGGATGATAATAGAGGATATAGTCAGGAAGCCAGTAAAAATACTAAAGCAGTAATCCAGATGAGAGATGATGGAAGCTTAGACCGAGCTGGCAGGGTAGAGGTGAGATGCAGTCACATTCTGGAAATATTTTGAAGGAGTGGTATGAAACAGAGTAGACAAAGATGACTACAAATTTTTCAGCCTGAGCAAAAAGAAGGATTGTCTTGCTTACAAATGATACAAGAAAAACTGAGGGAGCCTTATGTTGTGTGAGAGGGACTCAGAAAATCAAGAATTTAGTTTGACATGTCATAGATGAAAATTTGACATCTAACTGGCCACGTTAAATAGGGAGCTACATGTACTATTCTGGAACTTAGGCAAGATTCTGAGCTAGAATTTTAATTTGATAATTGCTAGCATTTGGATGCTAATTACAGACCAGTGTGACTGGATATGATTAGAGACTGGTATGTGACTAGATTTAGTGGCTGTCTGACTGTACAAAATCACCAAGGGAGTGAGTATCCACAGACAAAGAAAGAGATATAGACTGAGCCTTAGGACACTCCAAAGTTAAATGGTTAGGAAGATGTGGAAGAACAAGCAAAGGAGTGTGAAAAGGGTAGGCCAGTGAAACAGAAGAAAGAACAAGAGCAGGTGGTACACTGGATAATATGTGAAGAAAATGTTTCATGGAGAAAGGCATGATAACCAGTGACAAATGCACTAAGTCAAATAAAATGAGGATATGAAATGAACAACTTGCTTCAGCCACATGAAGACCTGAGCAATTGACAGCAGGGAAACACAGGAACAACTTAGGTAGAATAGTAGAGACAAAAGCCTTTTGGAATAGGTCCAAAAAGAATGGGAGGAAGTAATTAAAGACAAATTTTTTGGGTGGTTTTGTTATATAAAGAGCGGAGAAACGGGGCAATAACTGGAGGGGGCATAAAAGTCAATAGAAAGGTTTGTTTTCCTTTTTCTTTTTTTTTTTAAGATGGAAAAGTGATATTAAGAACAAGAGAGAGAGAGGCGGGGCAAGATGGCAGACTGGTGAGCTGTATGTTTTAGTTACTCCTCCAGGAAAGTAGGTAAAAAGCCAGGAACTGCGTGGACTGGACACCACAGAGCAATCTGTCTTTGGGCATACTTCATACAACACTCATGAAAACGTGGAACTGCTGAGATCAGCGAAATCTGTAAGTTTTTGCGGCCAGGGGACCCGCGCCCCTCCCTGCCAGGCTCAGTCCCGGGGGAGGAGGGGCTGTCAGCTCCAGGAAGGAGAAGGGAGAATTGCAGTGGCTGCTCTTATCGGAAACTCATTCTACTGATTCAAACTCCAACCATAGATAGACTGAGACCAGACACCAGAGACTCTGAGAGCAGCCAGCCCAACAGAGAGGAGACAGGCATAGAAAAAAAACAACACGAAAAACTCCAAAATAAAAGCAGAGGATTTTTGGAGTTCTGGTGAACACAGAAAGGGGAAGGGCGGAGCTCAGGCCTTGAGGCGCATATGCAAATCCCGAAGCAAGGCTGATCTCTCTGCCCTGTGCACCTTTCCTTAATGGCCCTGGTTGCTTTGTCTATTAGCATTTCAATAACCCATTGGATCTCTGAGGAGGGCCGTTTTTTTTTTTTTTTTTTTTTTTTTTTTTAAATCCTTTTTGCTTTTTCTAAAACAATTACTCTAAGAAGCTCAATACAGAAAGCTTCAAAGAATTGCAATTTGGGCACGTCAAGTCAAGAGCAGAACTAAGAGAGCTCTGAGACAAAAGGCAATAATCCAGTGGCTGAGAAAATTCACTAAACAACACAACTTCCCAAGAAAAGGGGGGTGTCCGCTCACAGCCACCATCCTGGTGGACAGGAAACACTCCTGCCCATCGCCAGCCCCATAGCCCAGAGCTGCCCCAGACAACCCAGTGTGACGGAAGTGCTTCAAATAACAGGCACACACCACAAAACTGGGCGTGGACATTAGCCTTCCCTGCAACCTCAGCTGAATGTCCCAGAGCTGGGAAGGGGGAGCAGTGTGAATTAACAGAGCCCCATTCAGCCATCATTTGAGCAGACTGGGAGCCTCCCAACACAGCCCAGCAGCCCAGAACTGCCCTGGGGGGACGGCACTCACCTGTGACATAGCACAGTCATCCCTCAACAGAGGACCCGGGGTGCACAGCCTGGAAGAGGGGCCCACTTGCAAGTCTCAGGAGCCATACGCCAATACCAAAGACTTGTGGGTCAGTGGCAGAGACAAACTGTGGCAGGACTGAACTGAAGGATTAGACTATTGCAGTAGCTTTAAAACTCTAGGATCATCAGGGAGATTTGATTGTTAGGGCCACCCCCCCTCCCCGACTGCCCAGAAACACGCCCCACATACAGGGCAGGCAACACCAAATACACACGCAAGCTTGGTACACCAATTGGACCCCACAAGACTCACTCCCCCACTCACCAAAAAGGCTAAGCAGGGGAGATCTGGCTTGTGGAGAACAGGTGGCTCGTGGACGCCACCTGCTGGTTAGTTAGAGAAAGTGTACTCCACGAAGCTGTAGATCTGATAAATTAGAGATAAGGACTTCAACTGGTCTACAAACCCTAAAAGAACCCTATCAAGTTCAGCAAATGCTACGAGGCCAAAAACAACAGAAAATTATAAAGCATATGAAAAAACCAGACGATATGGATAACCCAAGCCCAAGCACCCAAATCAAAAGACCAGAAGAGACACACCTAGAGCAGCTACTCAAAGAACTAAAGATGAACAATGAGACCATAGTACGGGATATGAAGGAAATCAAGAAGACCCTAGAAGAGCATAAAGAAGACATTGCAAGACTAAATAAAAAAATGGATGATCTTATGGAAATTAAAGAAACTGTTCACCAAATTAAAAAGATTCTGGACACTCATAGTACAAGACTAGAGGAAGTTGAACAACGAATCAGTGACCTCGAAGATGACAGAAGGGAAAATGAAAGCATAAAAGAAAGAATGGGGAAAAAAATTGAAAAACTCGAAATGGACCTCAGGGATATGATAGATAATATGAAACGTCCGAATATAAGACTCATTGGTGTCCCAGAAGGGGAAGAAAAGGATAAAGGTCTAGGAAGAGTATTCAAAGAAATTGTTGGGGAAAACTTCCCAAATCTTCTAAACAACATAAATACACAAATCATAAATGCTCAGCGAACTCCAAATAGAATAAATCCAAAAAAACCCACTCCGAGACATATACTGATCACACTGTCAAGCATAGAAGAGAAGGAGCAAGTTCTGAAAGCAACAAGAGAAAAGCAATTCACCACATACAAAGGAAACAGCATAAGACTAAGTAGTGACTACTCAGCAGCCACCATGGAGGCGAGAAGGCAGTGGCACGATATATTTAAAATTCTGAGTGAGAGGAATTTCCAGCCAAGAATACTTTATCCAGCAAAGCTCTCCTTCAAATTTGAGGGAGAGCTTAAATTTTTCACAGACAAAGAAATGCTGAGAGAATTTACTAACAAGAGACCTGCCCTACTGGAGATACTAAAGGGAGCCCTACAGACAGAGAAACAAAGACAGGACAGAGAGACTTGGAGAAAGGTTCAGTACTAAAGAGATTCGGTATGGGTACAATAAAGGATATTAATAGAGAGAGGGAAAAATATGGCAAACATAATCCAAAGGATAAGATGGCCGATTCAAGAAATGCCTTCACGGTTTTAACGTTGAATGTAAATGGATTAAACTCCCCAATTAAAAGATATAGATTCACAGAATGGATCAAAAAAAATGAACCATCAATATGTTGCATACAAGAGACTCATCTTAGACACAGGGACACAAAGAAACTGAAAGTGAAAGGATGGAAAAAAATATTTCATGCAAGCTACAGCCAAAAGAAAGCAGGTGTAGCAATATTAATCTCAGATAAAATAGACTTCAAATGCAGGGGTGTTTTGAGAGACAAAGAAGGCCACTACATAGTAATAAAAGGGGCAATTCAGCAAGAAGAAATAACAATCGTAAATGTCTATGCACCCAATCAAGGTGCCACAAAATACATGAGAGAAACATTGGCAAAACTAAAGGAAGCAATTGATGTTTCCACAATAATTGTGGGAGACTTCAACACATCACTCTCTCCTATAGATAGATCAACCAGACAGAAGACCAATAAGGAAATTGAAAACCTAAACAATCTGATAAATGAATTAGATTTAACAGACATCTACAGGACATTACATCCCAAATCACCAGGATACACATACTTTTCTAGTGCTCATGGAACTTTCTCCAGAATAGATCATATGCTGGGACATAAAACAAGCCTCAATAAATTTAAAAAGATTGAAATTATTCAAAGCACATTCTCTGACCACAATGGAATACAATTAGAAGTCAATAACCATCAGAGACATAGAAAATTCACAAATACCTGGAGGTTAAACAACACACTCCTAAACAATCAGTGGGGTAAAGAAGAAATAGCAAGAGAAATTGCTAAATATATAGAGACGAATGAAAATGAGAACACAACATACCAAAACCTATGGGATGCAGCAAAAGCAGTGCTAAGGGGGAAATTTATAGCACTAAACGCATATATTAAAAAGGAAGAAAGAGCCAAAATCAAAGAACTAATGGATCAACTGAAGAAGCTAGAAAATGAACAGCAAACCAATCCTAAACCAAGTACAAGAAAAGAAATAACAAGGATTAAAGCAGAAATAAATGACATAGAGAACAAAAAAACAATAGAAAGGATAAATATCACCAAAAGTTGGTTCTTTGAGAAGATCAACAAGATTGACAAGCCCCTAGCTAGACTGACAAAATCAAAAAGAGAGAAGACCCATATAAACAAAATAATGAATGAAAAAGGTGACATAACTGCAGATCCTGAAGAAATTAAAAAAATTATAAGAGGATATTATGAACAACTGTATGGCAACAAACTGGATAATGTAGAAGAAATGGACAATTTCCTGGAAACATATGAACAACCTAGACTGACCAGAGAAGAAATAGAAGACCTCAACCAACCCATCACAAGCAAAGAGATCCAATCAGTCATCAAAAATCTTCCCACAAATAAATGCCCAGGGCCAGATGGCTTCACAGGGGAATTCTACCAAACTTTCCAGAAAGAACTGACACCAATCTTACTCAAACTCTTTCAAAACATTGAAAAAAATGGAACACTACCTAACTCATTTTATGAAGCTAACATCAATCTAATACCAAAACCAGGCAAAGATGCTACAAAAAAGGAAAACTACCGGCCAATCTCCCTAATGAATATAGATGCAAAAATCCTCAACAAAATACTTGCAAATCGAATCCAAAGACACATTAAAAAAATCATACACCATGACCAAGTGGGGTTCATTCCAGGCATGCAAGGATGGTTCAACATAAGAAAAACAATCAATGTATTACAACACATTAAAAACTCGAAAGGGAAAAATCAATTGATCATCTCAATAGATGCTGAAAAAGCATTTGACAAAATCCAACATCCCTTTTTGATAAAAACACTTCAAAAGGTAGGAATTGAAGGAAACTTCCTCAACATGATAAAGAGCATATATGAAAAACCCACAGCCAGCATAGTACTCAATGGTGAGAGACTGAAAGCCTTCCCTCTAAGATCAGGAACAAGACAAGGATGCCCGCTGTCACCACTGTTATTCAACATTGTGCTGGAAGTGCTAGCCAGGGCAATCCGGCAAGACAAAGAAATAAAAGGCATCCAAATTGGAAAAGAAGAAGTAAAACTGTCATTGTTTGCAGATGATATGATCTTATATCTAGAAAACCCTGAGAAATCAATGATACACCTACTAGAGCTAATAAACAAATTTAGCAAAGTAGCGGGATACAAGATTAATGCACATAAGTCAGTAATGTTTCTATATGCTAGAAATGAACAAACTGAAGAGACACTCAAGAAAAAGATACCATTTTCAATAGCAACTAAAAAAATCAAGTACCTAGGAATCAACTTAACCAAAGATGTAAAAGACCTATACAAAGAAAACTACATAACTCTACTAAAAGAAATAGAAGGGGACCTTAAAAGATGGAAAAATATTCCATGTTCATGGATAGGAAGGCTAAATGTCATTAAGATGTCAATTCTACCCAAACTCATCTACAGATTCAATGCAATCCCAATCAAAATTCCAACAACCTACTTTGCAGACTTGGAAAAGCTAGTTATCAAATTTATTTGGAAAGGGAAGATGCCTCGAATTGCTAAAGACACTCTAAAAAAGAAAAACCAAGTGGGAGGACTTACACTCCCTGACTTTGAAGCTTATTATAAAGCCACAGTTGCCAAAACAGCATGGTACTGGCACAAAGATAGACATATAGATCAATGGAATCGAATTGAGAATTCAGAGATAGACCCTCAGATCTATGGCCGACTGATCTTTGATAAGGCCCCCAAAGTCACCGAACTGAGCCATAATGGTCTTTTCAACAAATGGGGCTGGGAGAGTTGGATATCCATATCCAAAAGAATGAAAGAGGACCCCTACCTCACCCCCTACACAAAAATTAACTCAAAATGGACCAAAGATCTCAATATAAAAGAAAGTACCATAAAACTCCTAGAAGATAATGTAGGAAAACATCTTCAAGACCTTGTATTAGGAGGCCACTTCCTAGACTTTACACCCAAAGCACAAGCAACAAAAGAGAAAATAGATAAATGGGAACTCCTCAAGCTTAGAAGTTTCTGCACCTCAAAGGAATTTCTCAAAAAGGTAAAGAGGCAGCCAACTCAATGGGAAAAAATTTTTGGAAACCATGTATCTGACAAAAGACTGATATCTTGCATATACAAAGAAATCCTACAACTCAATGACAATAGTACAGACAGCCCAATTATAAAATGGGCAAAAGATATGAAAAGACAGTTCTCTGAAGAGGAAATACAAATGGCCAAGAAACACATGAAAAAATGTTCAGCTTCACTAGCTATTAGAGAGATGCAAATTAAAACCACAATGAGATACCATCTAACACCGGTTAGAATGGCTGCCATTAAACAAACAGGAAACTACAAATGCTGGAGGGGATGTGGAGAAATTGGAACTCTTATGCATTGTTGGTGGGACTGTATAATGGTTCAGCCACTCTGGAAGTCAGTCTGGCAGTTCCTTAGAAAACTAGATATAGAGCTACCATTCGATCCAGCGATTGCACTTCTCGGTATATACCCGGAAGATCGGAAAGCAGTGACACGAACAGATATCTGCACGCCAATGTTCATAGCAGCATTATTCACAATTGCCAAGAGATGGAAACAACCCAAATGTCCTTCAACAGATGAGTGGATAAATAAAATGTGGTATATACACACGATGGAATACTACGCGGCAGTAAGAAGGAACGATCTGGTGAAACATATGACAACATGGATGAACCTTGAAGACATAATGCTGAGCGAAATAAGCCAGGCACAAAAAGAGAAATATTATATGCTACCACTAATGTGAACTTTGAAAAATGTAAAACAAATGGTTTATAATGTAGAATGTAGGGGAACTAGCAGTAGAGAGCAATTAAGGAAGGGGGAACAATAATCCAAGAAGAACAGATAAGCTATTTAACGTTCTGGGGATGCCCAGAAATGACTAAGGTCTGTTAATTTCTGATGGATGTAGTAGGAACAAGTTCACTGAAATGTTGCTATATTATGTAACTTTCTTGGGGTAAAGTAGGAACATGTTGGAAGTTAAGCAGTTATCTTAGGTTAGTTGTCTTTTTCTTACTCCCTTGCTATGGTCTCTTTGAAATGTTCTTTTATTGTATGTTTGTTTTCTTTTTAACTTTTTTTTTCATACAGTTGATTTGAAAAAAGAAGGGAAAGTTAAAAAAAAAAAAAAAAGAAAAAAGACAAACAAGGAAAAAAAAAAAAAAAAGATGTAGTGCCCCCTTGAGGAGCCTGTGGAGAATGCAGGGGTATTCGCCTACCCCACCTCCATGGTTGCTAACATGACCACAGACATAGGGGACTGGTGGTTTGATGGGTTGAGCCCTCTACCATAAGTTTTACCCTTGGGAAGACGGTTGCTGCAAAGGAGAGGCTAGGCCTCCCTGTATTTGTGCCTAAGAGTCTCCTCCTGAATGCCTCTTTGTTGCTCAGATGTGGCCCTCTCTCTCTGGCTAAGCCAACTTGAAAGGTGAAATCACTGCCCTCCCCCCTACGTGGGATCAGACACCCAGGGGAGTGAATCTCCCTGGCAACGTGGAATATGACTCCCGGGGAGGAATGTAGACCCGGCATCGTGGGATGGAGAACATCTTCTTGACCAAAAGGGGGATGTGAAAGGAAATGAAATAAGCTTCAGTGGCAGAGAGATTCCAAAACGAGCCGAGAGATCACTCTGGTGGGCACTCTTACGCACACTTTAGACAACCTTTTTTAGGTTCTAAAGAATTGGGGTAGCTGGTGGTGGATACCTGAAACTATTAAACTACAACCCAGAACCCATGAATCTCGAAGACAGTTGTATAAAAATGTAGCTTATGAGGGGTGACAGTGGGATTGGGAATGCCATAAGGACCAAACTCCACTTTGTCTAGTTTATGGATGGATGTGTAGAAAAGTAGGGGAAGCAAACAAACAGACAAAGGTACCTAGTGTTCTTTTTTACTTCAATTGCTCTTTTTCACTCTAATTATTATTCTTGTTATTTTTGTGTGTGTGCTAATGAAGGTGTCAGGGATTGATTTAGGTGATGAATGTACAACTATGTAATGGTACTGTAAACAATCGAAAGTACAATTTGTTTTGTATGACTGCGTGGTATGTGAATATATCTCAATAAAATGACGATTAAAAAAAAAAAAAAAAAAAAAAAAAAAGAACAAGAGAGAGAGAATCACTAGAGTGCAGTTTCTGAATAGGCAAGAAGAGGTGAGATCTAATCTGAAATAGGGGGGTTGGCCTTAGGCCTACATTGGAGAATTCATCTATAGTAATTGGAAGGAAGACAGAATATATGAATTCAAATTATTAGGGATAATGAAGAGATATGGTAGGGGAGCTTGTGTACATTTTCCTTTGATGTCCTCCTCCTCCTCCTCCACCTCCTCCTCCTCCTTCTTTATTCTTTGTTCTTTTTAGTAATATAAGGAGCAAGGTCATTGATTGAGAGTGAAGATGGAGAGGAAGTGATAGAAATTTGAATAGAGAGGTTAAAGTTTGATAAGAAGATTGAGGAAGTAAATGGATTAGAGAACATTACTCTGATTATCAGTCAGCATTAACAGCCACCTTGCAGTCATGATCATGGCTGTGTGAGGCCTTCTAGGTGCAAGAACAGAGTAGATAGAAAGTTATATTTAATCACGATCGATGTTTTGTCAAGGAAGTACAATAAAGCAAGAGCAGGATGAGGGAGTTAATGGTGTATGCAAGGAAAGGATTTTAATAATTGTTCATGGAATGTAAACTAAGTAATGAGGGCAGTAAGAACATATAGGGGATAAAGAAGGTGAAAAGTTGGTAGAATTAATGGACTTTAGGACCTCAAGTGGTTAGAGAATTGTTAGAGTCTGGATAGCAAAGACAGTAAGCTAAAAAGATGGAGTGGAAGTTGGAAACTAGGTTGTTTGTATTAGGAGTTATTAGTAATGGCAAGATTTAGGTATGGCTGAGGGATAAGTGGCTAGGATAAAATTAAGGAGAAATATATCAGACAAAAGGAGGTCAAGGAACTGAGAGGAAAAGATGTTGAAGAGCCTCTTATGTGGACAAGGAAATCACCAAGAACTGAGAAAGGAGTGATATTGAAGATGGTTACAGTAAACTAGGAGATAAAGTCTTTACAGCAAGCAGAGTGACCTGGGTATCACTAGATGATTAACTGGACATGTAGCAGGTGGTTTATGATGACACAAGCAAGAGTTCAAATTGGTAAAAGTTGAGAAGGGAGAGATCCAAAATGGTCTGAAGCATCAATAAAAATCAAGAAAGAGACCTAACCTGTCTCTAGGTCCAGTGGTACAAAGGGTATGGAAAAGAAAAGAGGCAAGACATAAAATGGCTACAAGCAAATCAGAGTCTTCAGGTTGGGGGGATTTAGGCTTTGGGTGTTGGAATTTCTTGAGAGCACAGAAGTTGGTGGGGTTATAAATGAGTACAAGACAGAGAATTTGCAGAGAAACTTGGGGGAATAGATTGCAGGAGATGATCAAAATCTGACCCTTTTATAGTGACTGAAATAAACAGTAATAAAGGGCATAATAAGATAAATCCTGATGGTCTCAAGGCAGATAATGGTGTTGAGTTTGAGGAGCAGAAGAGGGTAGAAGTCCTGGGGCCTTATATCTATTCTTACTTATTGAGAAGGACCAGAAAGGCCATTCTTATTCAAAGTGAATGAGCTTCTGTCTTGACCCCAGTGAGAGCAGTGACCTGGAAAGGAATCAGATTTACTCTAAGTGCCCAGGGCTTCCTCTAGATCTCTGCTGACTTTATTCTTGACCCCAGGCCATGAAGGGGTGGATGTTAGGGAGAAGGGTGGAAATCATAAATTCCCTCTTCTTAACCCAAATTAGCACTGAGAACTCTCTCATTTCTGTGCTATTGTGCATGCTTTCCCTATACTTAACAAGTCCTCCCTAACTCATCTCCAACTCTTAACTTACCCCAACTTTAAAGCAAGGATATTTCCAAAACAGTGATTTCTCCCTCTGCTGAAACCACAAAATTTAGTTCTTTGATTATGTCACTGCTGGGGTAGATTTTGCCTATCTTGTTCCACACTGTGACACTTAGCATCTAGAACTAAACCTTAAAGTTAGTAAGCACTCATCTAATACTTCAAAAAATGAATAAATAAAAGGTAATGAGCATAGTTATCATGTACATTCCTTTCCTCCTAAAATAAATTGTAAATTCCTTTAGGACAAGGACAGGGTCTTCTACTTCGGTGTTACCATCAGTGCCTTTCAAAAACAGACAATAAACAGTGGTTGAACTGACATGAATTCGCATCCATTAAATGTGGTACTGAGAAGCCTGGAGATTCAATAGAACAAAACAATTTTTTGTGGAAATTAGTTAGGGATATGTCTGTGGATTTCATTTTTGTCATATAAAAAGCACAGTGGAACACCAATAACCCATTTCCTAATCTGTGACTCCTGTAATTACTTTAGAACATGAAAATGAATTGGTGCTAGCCTATATGTGCATTTAGAGGACAATTTTCAGAAATGGTAAGTAGACCATAAACTGGAAAGGAAACTAAATGAATTATTCACCTCAGTGAAGGAGGACAAAGGATTAAGACTTCTTGGACTACAAAAAGAAATTTCAAAGATGAAGTTTCTCAACACACAAAGCCTTGATTTTATTGTGCCAGGTTCAACTTTGGAAACCATAAGGTGGAAATTCTGAGCTGTCTTAAATGTTATGAAAATGACTTAGTGCCAGCCAGGGATTCTCAGTCTGAGGCTGGCGGCTTACTTGAAAAGAAAAGACCTGCAAATATCATCTCTAATTGAATGAGCATTCCAACCACAAGTATGTATTATTCCCTTAGCTTTTTCATAATTACTTCAATTCCCTTGAAGAGCAATATTTATTGTCATGGGAATGGTATTTTCAAGCCACTAAAGTGATAACATAATTGTTCAACTCATGACACAGTGGTTTTGATCCAAAAGTAATTATCATGTACATCAGTAAAAAATAATCTTGTGATAGTCTTGGACATAACTTTGGGGTTTTAGTATTTGTTCTAATGCATAATGAAAGAATGTCAGCTACAGCAAAGTAGTAGGATGAGGCAGATGATAAGGGAAATTGAAGGAGCCTGAAAAAAATGAACTAAAAAAGTTTGACCTCATTTGTCTTTCTATCTAATAAGACCCATCTACCAAAATCATCACTGAATTTTTGGGTTTACATTATGTGAGAGATGCATACAGGTTGAAAAAAAAGTTGTGGCTAACAATAAATGTTTAAGTATCTTGAAATGGGAAGGGATACCAAGCCAAGTAAATTAAAACTGTCTCTATATTGTCTGATAAAAGTACTGTTGCTTTACCCCTTGCATAAGCAATAGCTGAAAGTCAGATTTTTATGGAGGGTTTAGAGCATGTACTAATGAATCACCTCAGCAAGTGCCACAATAGGAGTGATGTATTTTGGTAGATTCCATTTAAATAGACAATTAGCTTTAGAAATGAGATAGCAGTTATATCAGCCAGTGTTGAGTTTACTGAAGGAAGTGGACACATGAGAAAGAACCATAGTGTCTATATAAATCATATAGAAAAGAAAACAGTTTTTACAGGCCATGTTTTTTTCTAATTTCTTCTTCTCCTATATTATAAACATATTTTTTTCAGATAAACCAAACACAACTCTCTCCTTTAGAAACCCACAGCCTAATAACTTGAATCCCAAGGTAAACTAATAAATGGCAGTACATGTTAAATGCTATTGTAGTAAATCAGAATTTTCCTGGGGAAGCAGAGGGAGGCACAATTTTAAAAGACAGTAAAATAGGGGAGAAATGACACTAGATGCTACAGAGTTAATTTTTTGGAAGGATTTATAATATTTAAAATATGAGCTTTGCCCCCTTTCAATTTGAAGATAAGCTAATAGGTTTGTTCTGTGTCTGGGAGATGACTGCACAAAAGCCACCAGACACTTCCTCTCCTTTCTTTTGTGTTGGGATTAACTCAGAAGCAACCCCTTATATGTGAGTATTTTCTTTCCCCAATAGAAATAAAGAAGGAGGGAGAACAAGGAACCTGTGTTTCTTTATTAGATGGAGGCTTTCTCAGTCTGGACTGAATCTTCACGCATTGCTTATTTGGTGGAGAGTTAAAGCTTGAAGGCAGCTGAAAGGAAAGACTCCTTTGTAAGGTAAATGCTTGAATAAATCAGAAGGTTTGGAGCCATTCTTTCTTCAAACCTCAATTCTCTCTTACAACCCTTTTGTATAACCTACTTTTTTGTATAATCTGACCGCATATAGATTTAATAAGTTCATTTTTATATACATAGTCCCCTAAACATATAACAAATAGATTATAATTATTAACATGAAAAGAGGGGCTAATTTGTATGGTGAAGCACTGTCCAAAATGTATTTGTTACTTATAATATTTACTCCTTGATTCTCTGTAAAATATATACAAGAACCTAAATTTTTCCTATTCTCACTGATGGGATAAGATGGTTTTAACAAATGAAGTACTCCATTGCATTTATTATTGTTTGTAACAATGCACTAGAACATTTGGATATTGTCTTTATCTTACTCATTAAGCCAGCATGTTAGTTAATGTCAATGATATCAGTACCTAACAGAAATTATTTCTGATATTTTTTATGTTGTCACTTATGGCAACTTAAAGGGTTAAAGTAGCAGACAACAATCTTGCACCTTACTTACAGGAAATAGCAAGACAAGATGAAGAGCCTAATCCTGACTGTGACTCTCTTGAATTTTATGATTCACTTCCCGGTAAGTTTCAGTATTTTGGATAACAGTATCTTTATGGAACTAAAAATTAGATGGAGAAGAAAAAATGGATTCAGATAACTGGCTTAGGTTTAATGACAAAGGGAATATTTTAAACAAAACATAATTGTACTTTTGATATTCTATCTTCTATTTATAAATTTTATTCTTTTAATATTAATCTTAAACATAATAAACATTAAACAGCTATAATGCATATAGTATACAATTTGATGGGGCTTCTCTATACTTTTTTTTATCATGTAAGAGATTCTTTTGGGAAATTTGCCATGGGACGGCTGAATTCAAATGTACAGAGGGTACTTAACATTTCAGCTGTCCTGTCTCACACTGACACCGTGTATTTCTAAAGTGATTAATTAAAAAGTTAATGGATAAAAAAGAAAGCAGAGATGTTTAGAATGTTGCTCTCTTTGATTAATTTAATACTGTGACTATTGATTACAGGTTTTTAGTGAAATATAATCTGCAAGGGAAACCTTACAAAAATGTTGTACTTCTTTCCCTTTAGTATAATGGGAGTCAGGAAATATACAATCAGACAAATGGACATTTTTCTGCCAATTCACCTTTGTCCTCATCTGACAGCCACACAGCAAGTCAAATATCATCCATCCTAAGAACAAAAAGAAATGCTGTACCTACAGAAGATGCAAATAGCTACTCTGGGTCTACTGATACAGTGACAAGGCTCTCTGGATTTCTTTCAGAGAGAAACCACTCGAAGACTCTTCAAGGCAGCATATATGAGTTTTCCCCATTTGAAGATGATGCACCACGTAACTCTTCAGCTAGCCAGACTCCAGTGAGCTTAGCTTATGTGAAAGGTATGGTAGACAACTCTACTCAGACAGGGGATCCAATAAGTAATGCTTCACTTTCTTCTGCCGCTATGCAGGGCACGTCTGCTGTCAGTACTACAATTTCCAGCTTTGCACCCAGCCCCAGAATAACACTGAGAAGGGTGGTTCTTTCTGGGGAAAATAGCATCTCAGCACCTGTTTTCATGACCACCCACCAGTACAAGTCTGATTCCACTGCTGTTCCCCAGTTTCAGATCAACTCCAAAGCAATACAGAGTCCTGAACCCTTCTTTCCATCTACTGGCAGTTCCAAACCTTTCTTTGCTTCTAACCCCGTTGCCTACATCCAAAATCCAAAGAATGATTTCACTGCCTCCAAAGAAGACAACATCATTATCACATCAAATGCAAAAAGCCTCCTTGGAACTGATAGCACTACTCAGGAGAAAGAAGCAGGACCTGACAGTATATTTTTTACTGATACCACAGCCGATGTGGCAGAAAGTAATACAGAAAAAATTGATGTCACAGACATTCTAGAAGGTTATGCAACTCCACTTGATCTTCCTGATCTGGAGGACAACAGTCCAATTACAGCTGATACTACCTACCTGGAAAGATATAGCAAAACTGTGAGCAATGCTCCTGAGCTTCCAATGATAGATAATTCTATTGTAATTGATGCCACTGATGTAAGGAATTATGGCAGAGCTACAGTTAATGCTTACACACCTGGCATTTCCTTTGCAAAAAAAAGCAATGACTTTGCCTCTGTTCCTACTCTCAGTAGTTATGGTGATGCTGAAACCAAAACTATCAAAATTGCCACTGATATTAGTGAAGCTATGTCTAATAACAATCTCATTGCTACTAAAAACTATTTTCTTACTGATAGAATGCATAAGAAAAGTAATAAGGTTGTTAGCAATTCCACTAATACCAAAACTATGATAGACGTAGCTAAAAGTGCTATGCAGGTGGGGGACTTAAACATTCCCCAAACAAAGAGAATCATCTCTACAAAGCATTATGCTAACCCTAACCCTGTAGAACCATCTAGAGATGATGGCACTCGATTCATAGTTGATGCCTCTAACTTTATGAAGTCCATTGCCCCTTTTGATCAACCTCAGGCAACAAATGCTGTGAGGAAAACTTCTTTGGCAGATATTATAATGCCAAAATCTTTTCAAGATAAGGCTACCCCTGTAACTTGGACATTAGCTGCCACCACTGCCTCTCAAGGAGATGTTGATACCATGTTTTATATCCCAAAATATGAATCTGAAAACTCTTTCACAGAAGACATAATATTAAACTATGAGGAAGAGCCCCCAAAAAAGGTAGGCATTAAGGCAGAAGAAGATACACTTCAAGAAAACAATGACAACCATTATAATTATATTACATCTATTGCAAGTGAAAATGTTCCTAGAGACAGAAATTTGATTGCTAAATTTTATTCTGTTAGCCCTGATGCATATGAATCCACCAGATTCAAAGGAACAATCAAAACCACAGCTGACCAGTTTGGATTTGGGAATCCTGCACCTTCCTATATTGCTGAAGTCTCAAATCCTCTACTTGGAAAACTTACTGCAAAGTTTCAAGAAAAAAGGATTTTAAGAAACAGTAATAGTGGCACTGATGACACTGCATTCTTTGTTGGTGATGATATTCTTTATCTATACAAAGAAAATGTCCCAAAAGTATATACCACTGCCTCTGAAGGAGAATCTACCATTACCATACCAAATTTTAGGATCCCAACGAGAGATAACATGAATCCTGCTCTGAAAGACACTACGTTATTAGGTAAAGAAACGTTCAGCAAAAATCATGCATCCAATACAGATGAACAAATTGATCTAGGAACAAAAAAAGACCAAACTGCTACAGGTAGCATAACAAATTCTCATGCAGGCATTATTCCTGCGACTTCCTTCACTTCTGTCTCCTCTGAAGACATAAATATGGAAGATTATTCCCATATATCTAGAACAAGCACTCCTCTATCACTGGGATATACAAATAAATTGGTAGATGATTCCATTATTGTTAGACCTCAAGCTACTATAGTAAAAGAAAATAACCTAGATAACATGGATTTGATCATCACTAGACCTGATAAAAGTGGTTCTAAATATATTTCAAGTAAATATGCCTTTGAACTACAGAATGAAGGAAACAGCCCTATTAAAAAAACTACTCCCTTTACTCAGAGACCCACTGAATTTATATCTCATACACCCTCCTCTAATGCTGAGATTACAAGGAGTCTTCTATACAGAAAAATTCATCCTGAGGTTGAAACTAAAGAAAAATATCAAACTATTACTCTCAAAGAGGAAAATTCTGATTATAATATTAATGCCACTACTTTCAAATACTACACCAAAAACATTGACTCTCAGCATCCAAGAATCATGACGGCCTTCCCAATTGATGCAGGTGAGACATTTTCCTCTGGGTCTGTAGGAATATTATCTTCGGGACTGGACACTGTAAGAGCAGATGACATCATTATGAAACTCCCTGAAGTTTATTATGATTTAGGATCTAGAGAACTAAAGAGTCCCCTTGAATCAGACATAATTATTAACCTGGAGGGGAGCAAAACATTCCGAGCTGGCTCCCCCGATCGTGCTGTGTTCACTACCCCCATAAAGAGTCAGGGTCACTTCTACAGGAAAGGTGTCTCATTCAATGCTTATAGCACAACTGCCCCCAAGTTGGCAGACCCTAACACATCAGAAAAATCAAAAATCAATGGAGGTAAAATGGACTCCACTGAAATAACCCTTTTGGAGGATCACATTAACCCCTTGGCTAGGAAAAATGCCCCCCAAGTTGATAATAACTCCTATTCAAATGATATAAACAATACAGGATCCATAGCTTCTCTTTATCCTATTAATGCCATCAAAATGCCACCAAACGCCATTACCATTTCACCTAATGACCATGTCTTTGCCTCAAAGAAAAGCAAAGAAAATGGTGGCTCTGCTATGCCTGAGGAAGATGGTGCCCTGTCCATGAATTCAAAATATCTGTTAATTCATAACCAAAAAAGACCTAGAACTGCAGTTGCTCTTAGTGAAAATGATGATTCTTTATCTGATACATCAGTGACATCAGAAGTATCAGGACCACTGGGTGAAAACACTGCTAACATTGACCAAAATTGGGAAATTGCTAACATGCAAACCGTCCTTCAGCCCTTCTCTATGGTTTCCTCTGTTCCTCTGGCAGATCCTACTACTTTGTCAAAGAACCCCATAAGTGCAACCATTGAGAGAGCTATGGCTGAAAATGGGGGCATTGATGACAAAGCTGAAACCATGAGCTTTTCACCTAAAATAGCCCTTCAACCTAGAATCCACAGAAAAGAGAAGGTAAATGAAATTTCTGAATATGATATTAGTCGCTATGTAAATCAAGCAGTTATTCCATCTACAGAAGAAATCACTGCCTTAGAAACTCAGGCTAATACATTCCTTGGCAAAGATAAGGCTGTAAAGACTGGACCTTATATTTCTGAAATGAATATTCCAGTGAACTTGAAAGAGGTAAAGACAGTAAAAGTTAATCCTTTCATTCATAAGCCTGATGTTACTTCTGCTGAATGGAAAGCACTTGGAAATTCAAAAGAAGCATTTTACCCTGATTCTACAATGAACACAAAGCTGACAACAGCCGGGACTATTGTTAAGCCTAGAGAATTCCCATCTCTATCAACATCTACCAAGCTCATCCCTATTGCCATATCTACAAATCCTGAAACCTCTGACCTAACGAGATATAACTCCTTACCCCAATCTTCACCAGCTGGATCAGAAGTGTTAGAGATAATAACTGAAAATGCTGATGCCATTAATGGAGGTGATGTTCCAGAGCGGCAGATCCTAATGACTCAAACTGACATTCAGTCCTACCTCTTAGCCTGGAATGATCCACTAACTAGATCCACTACTTTTACAGAAAATCCCACAGATGGTGAAGTTGACTTAGTTTTATCTCTGAATAGAGAACCTCCTGACAATTACAAAACTAAGACTGATAAAATATATTCCAGACATCAAAGAGCAATGATGAAAGCATTTTCCCCTAGAGAAGATTCTCAAAATAGTGTCTATGTGAAAAGAAAAATAGCTGATCTATCTGATCCAGGAAATCCAACTCCTGAATTTGTATTAAGTCACTTGTCAGATGTGACAACTCTCATTCCAACTATGGAGAAAATCCATCCCTTAGCAGCTGAACCCAATACTCTCTCCAAGAGTTACAACAGTGTGACAGACAAAGTCCATTTTTCTGAAGCAGGCAATTCTTTCTCAAAAGATGCAAGTACATCAAAAAGTAAGCCTTTCCCTGTTAAATTGGATGCTGTTTTCGCTAAACCTCAAGCACCTCCTAATTTAAAAGGAATCTTTTCAGGTGATTTCACATTAACTCTTCCGAAAGCATCTCAGCCTAATGACAAAAGCTTTGCATCTCTTGACAAAGTCACTAGCACAGGAGAGTCCATCACAAACACTGTAACTGGAATATATGGCCTACCATGGAAATCAACTCTTCCTCCTTCTGCTTTCACAACACCTGTGGGTACTCCCAAATATTATGAACTTGTTCCTGTTTCTATGGAAAAAGAGACCACAACAAGGATTGGTAAGAATATTCCACCTGAGGAAACAGTGACTCCATTTGACCAATTTATCATTTTGCCTAGTGCCCTTGACTCTGGAAAAGATATGGTGAGCACCTTTAATGAGAATATATTTGGGCATGAAAATTTTAGAGAGAGAGAGAGAGATGATGAGTATGAAATAATTTACTTTACAGGAGACAATTCAGAAAGGGTGGATGACATTTCTTCTGCAGACAAACTCATCCCAGCCTACATGGACTATATAACTATTATGACTGATGACAGTGGCTCTGACTATGTCTCAGGTGAGGATGCCTTTGAATCAGAGAAGGAAGCAAGTAATTCCCTTATAAAAATGAGTACATTCATATATGCCCCCAAGACACAAGGGTCTTTTGGACCATACAATGCAGCTGCTGCTTCAGACAATCTACCTAAAATAAAACCCTCAGAGTTTAAAGAAAATCACCGAACTATTATTCCTAGACAGGAGCACAAGAACTTTGACACTGAGGCCACCACACTCAAAGATTCTACTGCCCATGTCAACTCCAAGGCTCATAGGCCCACAACATACTCTCTAATTGACGCAAGTGAAAATTTTCTTCCTAGTTTTCCTGACAAAACATCTGTGGGAAAAAGTACCATAAATGGTGATGATGTCTCCAGAATTCCTTATGAAGTCTCAAACTTTAGAAATAAAATAAGTAGGTATTTCATTGTTCCAGACACAGAAACCATCATTGAAAGCAAGATATCCACAACTGATGCTACTAATCATGCTGTCAAAAATAGGGGTAGTTTCTTCAGGAAAAACATGTCACCTATGATTTACAACACAATTACACCCATTATAGCAGACACTACCACATCCACTATATCTGAATTTGCTAAAGATGAAAATGATAGAGCTGTGGTGTCTGATTCAAGGTTTAACACTTTTCCTTCAACTCAGCTTTTGGATGATGGCATTTCCAGTGTGGCTGAAAGCAGAAAAGGTGTAATCAACACAGCTCTTACTTCTTTTTCTCCTTTGAAAAAAATGTCTGCCTTTGCACTGAATGCTCCTGCTATCTCCACTAAGGACAAAAATTATTTTGGCCATTCCAGCCTCCCTTTATCAGAGAATATCATGCCTCTAAGATCTACATCCATGGGACAACCTGAAATTCTCATTCTGGATGCTAATGCTCCTACTAAAGAAACTGTAGCCCACAGACTTGAAAAAGGTGCAAGCTTATATCACCCACCAGTATTAACGTTAGCAGCAGAGCCTGTGTCTGCATATTCAGCTTACTTCAGTGAAGGTGTTGGCCCTGAAGGGCAAAATGCTAAAAGTCAAATGGACCCAAGGGCTCTCCCTTTGGTCTATACTGTTCCCCAAACTGGTTCTTCTGGTTCTTCAGACAAAATTACAGATGTTGAACTTAATACCTTTGCTACCATTGCCAGTGAGGACAACATTTATGGTATTGATGTCTCTGGTGGCCTAAATTCAGAACCCAAGAAAACAAGCAAGTTTTCTACTGTTTTACTTGATAAATATAATGTACCACTTTTCTATCACATATGGGAAATAACTAAACCTTCTGCAGTGAAAGACACAGCTACTGGATTTGAAGTGAATCATCTTACAGATGTAAGCAAAGTAACAGGAGATGGCTCAGTTATCAAGATGGACATAAACTCTGCAAAAGATGCTGACCTAAAGCCTTTTCTTGTAAATAAAAATGTCATTGCTGGTAGTAAATCAATCAATAAGGATTATGACAGTGTCCCTACAGCAACTTACTCAAGCTTTCCCATACACAAAGTTTCCCTCCCAGCTAGATCTATTACTCAGAGAGCCAATTTCATGGCTGGGGCTTCAAACTTGCCCATGGGAGCAATTACCATTATTCCTACTGATGAAAAATCTTCATCTGACACAGAGATCGTTTCCTTGGTGGAAGGAAATTCTCAGCTGGGATTTGATGCAGCCAATCTCAGAGCAGCAAATAATGAATTTCAAGCTTTGGAAAGCACAGATGTTACTCATAAATCCTTTGTTGAAAAAATATTACCCAAGTTTCAAGAATTTTCTATTGTACCACAAAATAACAAAGAGATTGGAGAAGACACTTTCTTTAAGGCTGGCATTCCTCAGTTGCAGGCAGAAACAATTACTCCAAAGGATATTCCTGGGGAACCTACAGACAAGAAGGCAGATATGACTGACCCTGCTCTAAATGCTTTCTCCCTCAGAAACAAAAAAATAGTGACCCAACAGGCTACTACACCTTTTAATTACAATTTACTTAGTCTTGTACCCAACATTCCAATTACTGGAGGAGAAGGAGACAAAGCTGTAGATTTTGATGTAACCAAACCTCAATATGTAATTGCTCCTCTGGCTTCCTTCACCACTTCTGAGGGTAGAATTTTTTTTCTTAATGAAGATATTGGACCTGAAACTTCCTCCCAGCAATTCCATTCTGGGGATGACTATAATCACCTCAATTAAGATTCATTCTATTTTCTCTAATAAATCTATAAAATCGGAAGATATGCTCTTCCTAAAGCAAGAATTTTAGTATTCATAGGAGACACCACTCATCTAACAGTTGATTTTTTAAGACATTTTAAATGACATTTCTTCTGATGAAACTCAAGATATTCTCTATACAAAGAAAGTCTTAATACTCAACATCACTATGACATGTGCATTTTCAAAGTCTGTTTTTGAGGACTCTGTTCCTAGTCAAGTATCTCTGAAAATCATAAATGTGCCAAATGATCTTCTTGGAGCCTTTTTGAGAAATGTCCCTCTTTTGTTAGCTGTTTCCACTTTTTCACTTTAAAAAAAAAAGTAAAAGCCTTACATCATGGACTGAAGAAGTTGCTGTTTAATAGAAGGCATAATCACTGAGCCAAACACCTCAAAATTTAGAGCAAGTAAAAAATACCTTTAGTCAAAGAAGTGCCTGTATTGCTGCCAAAATAAGGAAGATACATACTCCCAGAGACATGTCAATAGATAGAAATTTGATACTTTCCTGGGGGAAAAAAATTGTTCCCATTATTGTGATAGATATTAAAACAATGGAAGAAGACGCCATTCAGAGAAAATAAAACTTTTCTATAGAATCTGAACCTCTGCCTTTAAATCAGATACTATCTTTGATGGCAATGATCTATTGGTCAAAGAAGAATATGCCACCATCCTCCTGGAAGAGATGACATCAGTTCCATCCTCAAGACTGCAAAAATTCTAGCACTCATGTCAAGATTTTTACCATAGGCTATGTGCTTTTTGATGGATGGCATAGACTCTCCATCTGAAATGTCCTTTTTAAGGTCCATGGTTTAGAAAACACAGATAAAGGCAATAAATATTACCCTTAGGTAATGTGATTCCACTTCACAGCTATACTAGTGGAAGCACAGTTGGTGGGACTGAGAGGGTAATTCCTGAAATTAAGGAGTATATGACAATTTAATATCACTGAAGATGGTATTATCATTTCACCAGACATTTTTGACCAGGGCAAAATAAAAATATTTTGCTCCTTATTCCAACTCTATTCAATAAAACAGACACCAGGTCTTTCAAGATGGATAACTGTTATTCAGCAACTCCTCCATCTTTTTTTTTCCTTTTCTGTGCATAAAGAAACTTCCCCAAAAAGGACACCGAGTCTTCTGTTTACAATATGCTTTATCTCTGAATTAAGCTTCATAAACATACTAGATGATGCAAAGAAAAAGTGGCGGTTAAAAATCCTCTTGCTAAAATTAGCCAACTCAGAAAATGAATTTACCCTGTGACTTCCCTTACTTCCCTTGGACATGTTAGTATTTCTATTTAGAAACAAAGAATCTATGCCTGTTACTACCTCTTGAGACTTCATTCCACGTTCCTGATGCTGATAGCATTCTGTATATCAATAAAGGCACTGACGCCTTCAATAGTGATAGCCCTTGAAGCAAAAATACATTCTAAAGAAGTCACCCATGTATTCAAAATGAAAAATATCCATCATGAAACCTATTCTAATATTCTTACAAAAATAATGATAGCTCTATGGCTCTACAGCTCTACATCAGAAGAGAATCAAGTAATAGAAGCTATAAACTTTGAGGCTGGGTCGATATCTAATGGAAAATAAGCAATCACCCTTGAGATGAAAATCACTACTCTGGCTGATACTGCTGCCCTCTTTCAGATTTAGTTGTGCCTGGGTCTGAAAATTATATTTACTCTAATGACATTATTTGGAAAAAGACTGGTTCTGAAACTTACCCTGGACTATAATCTCCTTTTGCATATTCAACCTTAAGGTGGATAACACAATGATGATGTCTGCTATAACGATCACCATTATAGAAAATGTTCCCTCTAAAATTGAGACTCTTTTTCTAAAGGTTGATACAGTTATTTCTCACCCTGATCTTGTTTCTGGGAAAACTGTCCCTTGGGCAGCTACCATGATATTCAGCACATAAAAGAGAATTATGAGACATAATATCATCTCCCTGCCAGAAACTACTTTGGGGGATGAAACAACACTCTCCACAGAAAAACATTCCTGAAGAAATTAAACCTACAAATTTTTACACTCTCATTTTTATTCAAGTTAACTCAAGAGAAAGGAGGAATTACAATGAAGAGGAAAACTGCAAGTATCCTAATAGGCCAGTGATTTTTTTGTTCATTATCACCACTGAAAAAGTGAGAATTCCCTCTCAGATGAAGAAAACTAACTTAAGTCTCTGCTCCCCAATTACATTTTGCAGCTACATTCGCTGCCAAAGATGCATTATTTTTTAAGATATTTAAATACCATGAATGTCAAGGGAGGATGCTTCACCTGCAAAAGATAGTATTACTTACTTGGAAGACAGCAGACTTGAAGCTGATGCTGATAATGTTATGGCTCCCAGAGTTTCCTCTACTGACCCTAAAACCACAAAGTACCTGGCAGAACCTGCTAGGTCTGTTTTAAGTGACACTCCTTTCATACGGGAAGGCATGCTCCCTGTAAACAGAAACACAATCAATCTCAATTTCCTTACAATTGAAATGTGTTTGGCTGACTGTTGGTCACATAATCACAGAGGACTCCACTGTATTTTCATCTACTATCAACACTCCTGCCACTGGGAACCCAACCACAGCAAAGAAACAGCCTCTGAGGAGAGCCAGTGCTCTTGTGTCTGTGGTTGATGCAACAATCACCATGATGACCAATGCTTCAATCACTGCAATGACACCACTCTCCTGCCTGGGGATGCCCCTGGGCCCAGGAGAAAGACCTTGTGAGTGTGCGCAGTGCCCCTTCACTCCATGGCTGAAGATGGTTCTCCTAAAATTTATTGTTATCCTCCAAAAGAAAGGAGTAAAACATCAGCCGAAGCAACCATTTTCTTTGGGACTGACAACGCTACTCCTAAATCAGAAAAAACTATTACTTCAGAAGGTGACCACATTTCTTCAGTAAATGACTATACGCTAGAAAGTGATTTTTCAACTATTATAGGCAACAGGCTTACCCCTCCAAAGGAAAGACTAAAATCTGAAGAAGATGTTGAGAACCATATTATGAAGACAACAACTCATCTGGAGAAAGAAATTACCACTCTGACTGGCACTGCAAACTCCACAGCTGATGACTCTATTATCGAAAATTCAATTCCAGTGAAAACTGGTAATATTTCACCAGTTGCGACTGTTTCTTTAATAGATTTTTCCATTGGCCTTGAAGAAAAAGACATTCTATTGGATAGCATTGACCCAGAGGATGAAGATATCCCGATAACTTCTGAAGTCTCTGATGAACCTAAGGAAAGCACCATCAGCGTTGCTCAGACTCCTGACCTTTCAGCTAAGAAGAGTGTATCTGACATTAACAATTGTAATTCCTCGATCAAATTCACAGCCACCACTGATGAGATTGTCCAAGTCACTGACTCCTTTATTCCTGAGTCTGAAATCTCTGCTTCTACTGAAAACAATACCACCACTATTCCAGACATAACTGCCCTTGCTGAAGAGAAAATTACTGAAATTGACTTAATTCTTTCAGAAAATGACCCCAATGCTGTGGCTAAATTAACTGACTCTGATGAGGAAAACTTTATCACTGTATTTGAACTCACTGCCTCTGCTGAAAAAGACAAAGATAACCCAGAAGACATTCCGCTACTTGATGAAGACTCTATTGATGGGGTAAATGTTTGGCTGGAGAAAAATACTGCAAATGAAGCAGAGACCCATTCTGTTTTGCTTACTGCTGTTGAATCCAGATACAAATTCATCATCCCTGCATCAGTAGCTACAAACCACATGGAA
Source organism: Choloepus didactylus (assembly GCF_015220235.1). NCBI lineage: Eukaryota > Metazoa > Chordata > Mammalia > Pilosa > Megalonychidae > Choloepus > Choloepus didactylus. Next base: position 74,701,662 of record NC_051309.1, read on the forward strand.
GATTCACCTGCCACATCAATGGAAGATTTGTCTGAAAATGAATCTGAAACTAAGACTCCTGAGCCATCTTCTGAGACTACCCCTGAGCTAGAGACCCTGAACCACAAGGAAGACGCCTTTACAACTGAAATGGATGTCTTTACACTACTAAGGGAAGTTCCAAATGGGTTCATGATTTGAAAGCAGCAAAAGGGATGCCATATACAATTGTGCAGTAGCCTAGTCAACTAGTCTTAACATCTAAGAAATTTGTCCAGTAAGCAAAAATCTAAAAAAAAGGAAAAAAAATTGAAAGTGTGAGTATTTTTAAGGCAAGTATCAGACTTAAGAAATGCAGATGCCTAGAAATAGAAGTCATGCAGCAGAATATATTTATAAAAATCTCATAAAGACCCAGGAGTACAAGTTCCCTTAATATCACAAAGTTTGAATTATCTAATAATTACTCATTTTAATATAAAATATTCAATCCCAGCCTTCATGGATATGATGAGAGAGCAGTAAAGAAGGCTCACGTCTTGCTACAATGAATTGTGTATGTACGTAAAATAGCGTATTTTATTGAAAGTTAAGGAGAGAATCAAAATTAACAACATATCAATTGTTTTAGTGTTAAAAGCTCTTCTGAAAGGCTGATTCTAAACAGAATTTTTACATTGTTATGTAAACAGTGATTTTCTTCTATTACAAAATATATTTGTAACTCTTATGCATATAAGAATTATTGCTATTCAGTAACTGTTGAGTACCCACATGTAAAATATTTAAGACAAATGTGACAGGGCTTTTGGCTTAGGTTGGATGCAAACTAAGAAAAATGATATTTTACAAACATGTACATGTGTCAAAAAATATTGTATAGAAACACATAAATCTACTTAATTTTCCTTCTCTTAAAAATTTTTTCCTGAATTTTTGTCAATTTTTTTCAGGTCTTAAACACTGAATATCCCATTCTTCTCATGCTTTTGATTAGCTATTCAAGGACTTGTATCTTGATTCTTTTCTGACACAGACTTTTAAAATGGGTCTGTTTTCACTTCGCTGAGTTTTCTTCAATAAATCTTTTTGACAGCAACTAATATACTGTGTGTTGGTGAGTTTGATATTCTAGTACTAAATTCTAATTTAGGAAAGACATAAGTAAAATGAAAATTCATAGTTTGTTTAAAGAACAATATAGCCCTAGGCATCAGGAATAGAATTCATCTATAGAAACTCATATATTTATTATACTTAAAAAAAATACAGAGACAGAAAAACAAACCAAAACACTGGATGAATAGAAAGCAAATGGTGTGTATGAGGGCCTGGGGGGTGTAAGGATAGGAATTTGCACCATTAGAGAGACTATAACTAGAATAATTATGGTAGAATGTTAAAACCCAGAAACACATTTCAAGATAAATATTTAAGATATAGTAAAGTAGAATTCAAAAACCTTGGGATATATGATAGTTAAACCAATCTTACTTGAACAATAGAGTATTTCAGAAAAAAGAAAATAGAGAGCTATATAAGACCTTACTCTCAAACAAATTCTACACTGATTAAAGACTGTAGTGCAAAAAATAAAACTATATAAAAATCTTACAGGGAAATGTGTATATTTATGTAAATGGAATTGAGAAATCTGAGCATAAAAGTAAAAGCAAAAGATATTAATAGATTTGACCTCATGAATAGTAAAACTCCAACCAAAGAAAAATGACATGAAATCAAAGAGCAAATAATAGCTGGGCAACTATCTTTAATCTATAGAGAGTTCCTATACAGAAAACATTTTAAATGGGCAGTCAAAATAAATAGATCATAGAATACAAATTGCCAATAAACATACAAAAAATATTCAATAATAGTAGTATTCAGAAAATTGAAATTCAAATTATTACATACCCATTTTATCCACTTAACAATTGACAATGATCATTTTTAACATTTATTTTTGGCTAAACCAAATTTCTCCAACCTTTCTGAGAGGCAACTTGACAGCATATGTAACAGCATTAAGAATATTTAAATTATTTGATCTATTTTACATCTAAGAATTTTCTTAAGAATTAATCCAAGTCCATGAAAGAAGATAAAAGTCATTGAGCTTTTAATACAGGCCAGGCAATGTTGTGTTTGCATTCTGAGTAACATTTGGTCTTCATGATAACCCAATAGACACACTGCTATACCAATTTTCTGGCTATGGAAATAGTCAGAAAAGCTATGCGAAGTGCCCCAAGCCTCATCATCAATACGGTGCAAAGAAGACTTCAAATCCAGGCAGTCTTCCTCTGGAGCCCATGTTCTCAATCCACTACACTGCATTGGGATCTCCCAGATTTAATATAAGATGTTGGCAAAAACTTACATTCAAAAATGTGATTTTATATGTTTATCGAGGAGAAACCCTGAAACAGTCTAAATTCTAGTGACATGGAATTAGTTACATTTGGATATATCCATATGAAGTCATAGTGTGCATCTCTTAAAAATCTTTCTATAGGACATTTACTCAAATGGGAAAATGTTCACACTAAACTGTTAAATGAAGTTTATATAATGGTATGCATGTATCATACATACATACACACACATACAAATACATATATACACACACACACACACACACATATAAAGAAAGAAAAAGAGAGAGAGAGAGAGAGAATGTTGCATTTTCTTTCATTCTCTGTGCTCTCCTGCATTTTCTAAATGTTCTGCAATGATCCAGAACATAAAGTATGTATAGGGTGAATGACTGTCAGCACCATAAGCCAGAAAACTTGGGGGCTGTCCTAGATTCCTCACTCTGCCTTACTCCCTACACCCAATAAAAACATTAGCTAATATTCATTTTTTCCTATGTGCCAGCCACTGTTTAAATATTTCCTTCATAAAACGCTGTTCACCTACTATATTCCAAGCATCATGAAAAGCTCTCATGATATACGATAATGAACGACACGACACAGCCCCTGACTCCATGGAAATTAATCTACTGGAAAAGACAAGTGCTGAACAAATAATCTCAAATAATCACCCATGAAGAAATAACTAGATACAGATTCTGTTGGATGTTACAAAGAAAACTAGTAAGATTATAGCTGCAGACTTTACACAAATTTAAGGTCAGGATACTTGTTGCTGAGAAAGTGAGATTTAAGCTGAATTTTAGATTGTTTTCAGGGTTTCTCCTTGATAAATGTTAAAGCTGGGGCCTCACAGCTGTTAAGCCAAACAGAGCTGAAAAGTGTGAAGTTAGGGAAAAATATCCCTAATAGCCCTAAAGCCAGAAACGGGTTAGGTTTGTCAAGGAAATGAACAGACTCTGTTGTTGGAACACGTCATCAGTTGGAATATGGCTCAAGACCAATCTGGAGAGGTAGACAGGAGACAAAGCATCTGGTGTCTGTTGAACATTTTGCATCTTATCCATAATACACTTGGAAATTATTAAAGATTTTAATCATTTTTTCCTCAAAACAATCTTAGTACTGAGATAGGTGGCAAGTTGAAAAGTATCATCTTACAAACTGCAGCCATAGTTTCTTTCAGGGACACTTTTTTTAGGGGGAATTGAAGCCCTGAGGCATAAACTGGACTGGAACATTTAAAAATAAGAATAAATAAAAATGGTAAAATGCTCTACAACAGAAGGTAATAGGAATTTGAGTATAGGGCTGGGTAAAGGGAGGGAGAACAGAGCCCTTGGCAACTGCCTGGAGCCCAGGAAGAAGACTGGCCAGTGAAATTCATGGTAACCAGTGAACATTGGACTTTTCAAAGAAAGGGTGTCTAAAAATCAATTTTAAATTGTGTAACTTCAAAGTAAAGGTTCTCTGTGCTCTGAAATTGTAAGTACAAGATCTTAAACACCAATTCTTAAGGAAATGAAGGAATTGGTAGGCCTGAGGGAAAACACTTGAGATGTGGAACTAAGGAATGGATGTGAGACAAATTCTTTTTTTCCCAAAGAAAAAAACTTTACAAACAGTGAAGACCCTAGAAAGGAGGGGCAGGCATATAAGTGGGCTGACTTTTGGAGGACACTAATTTTGCAGATGACCAAAGAAACTGAGAAAGGTAACTGCCCAAGATAACCAGTGTTCAGCTCTGGGCCCAGATCTGTGTGACTCCAAAGCAAATGTTTAAATTCACACCGCTAAGGTTAACTATTGAACAATGAATCCTTTTATCACCTTATCAATTCCCTCCCATTTTCCCATTCCCACTTCCACGTCCTTTTATAAACCTGCCTATAGTCTGGTAACTGGCCATCCCATCTCTGCTTCTACATCCCACCAATTGTAATGCCCCTCAGCACCAGTCTCTAAAAGTCCTTTAATTGCTCCCCATTGTCTCTATGAAAGTACAAACTCCTTAGTGAGGCACATGAGTCCTTCTTAGTTTTTCCCCCTGTTGACATCCCACCTGTATTTCTCCTGCCCTCTCTTCACATACTATATCTAAATCAAGTACTATATGTAAGCTTCCTGAGAGCTAGGACACCAGAGCTATTGAGCCAAACTGGGCTGCTGTGACAAATGCCACACACAGGTTTACAACAGCAGGAATTTACTGGCTCACAGTTTTGAAGGCCATTAAGGTTCAGAATTAAGGTCACTAGAGGCCATGCTTTCTCCCTGATATCAAGTTCTGGTGCTGGCTTGCTGCAATCCTGGGAGTTCCTTGGCTTGCATCTCTGCCTCCAATGTATGGCCATCTGTTTCATTTCTGGCCTCTTGCATTGCTTTTTCTGACTACTGCATCCAAATTTCCTCTGCCTCATAAGGACTCTAGTCATATGCATTAAAGCCCACTCTGATTCAATTTGGCCTCATCTAAACAAGAACTTCAAAAGCCTTCTTCACAAATGAGTCCACACCTTAGTAATAACATCTTCAAAGGTCCCATTTACAAATGGGTTCCCACCCAGAGGGATATGGATTAAGATTTAAACATGTCTTTTGTGGGGTACCTGAATCTATCCCCAATACTCCCGCTGAATTGGGACCCCACAGCTATTGACCTAAACATTACCTAATACATAGTTGATACTCAACGTTTATAAGTTAATAAATGAAGACATGAGATGGCCGCTGGAGCCATCTTGGGATCACAAGGAAGCAGGCTGTCCAAGAATGGAGTCAACACTGAGGAAATTAGAGCCAAGAAATGGAAAGAGGAACTGAGTTCTAGTTATATCATGAATCAAGCCTTGCCTGCTCTGCTTATTTATCTGAGATAACACATTTTCTATTCTATTTAAACAAGTGTGGGTTGAATTTTCTGTTATTTGGAATTAAGGCATACTTATAACTAAGAACTCAGACTGGTTCAAGTCCCTGCATCTTTGTTCATCATGCTCGCTCTTCCCAGAGTTTTCTGCAGTCTCATCTGGGAAACATTTAATCATCTTTCAAGACTCAGCTTAAGTGCTGTCTCCTCTAACCACCACTAGGTATGATGAGCTACTGTGTGTCTCAATACAGGCATTCTTTAATCACAACACCTATAATACATTGTTGTATTTATTTCATGAAATATGCTCCTGTGTAACAAGATAATCCTATCCATAGTTCTCTGACCTTTTCCAAAGCTCACCTTTGTAACTGTGTAACTCCAGCTCACAATCCCCAATGTATCCCTTGCCCACAGAAAATCTGTGGCATAAAACTCTCCTCCATGTCATAAAGAATTCTTGACCAGAGAGAGAGAGAAAGAGAGAAAGAGAGAGAGGCCAGTTCTGAAAGGAACAGCCCATGGACCACACCACATAGAAAGGTGTTCTCCTAAAGAACTCCCTGGCCAACTGTTCAAGTTGCTAAACTACCTGCACATGAGGATCATTAAAGAATATTTGTAACTTCAAGGTATCAAGAAGAGTGGGGAATTGGGCCAGTACAGATGTAGTGTGTGCTTCCTCCAATTCTTGTATCTGCTACATATGAGGAATAAACAAAAGATACACAAATTAAATTCTGCATCTGTGTTCTTTATTTTCATAACAGTACTGTCATGTTCTTTTGGATTTTTTACATGCACTTCCAACATAACAGCAGTCTAAATTAAAAGTGGCATCCCCCTTTTCTTGAACTGTACCACATCTAGTATTCTCCATTTCAACAAAAGAAATCATCTGCACAGTTGTCCAAGCCAGAAAGAGGAAACATCCTTATTCCTCTCTCTCTCCCTCCCCATACCCACCCATACAAAGTTTTTCACCTCTGCATCCTAAATCTCTTAGGCATTCACTTGTCTCTATTCCCACTGCCACTTCTTTATCCCAAGCTCTATCCAGCAAGAGTGATATTTTATAACACCAATTGGTCACGTTAATCCCAACTCCATATTCAAAGTGCTCCAATGACATTCCACCAGCTTTAGGATAAAGTCCAAAATCATTAAGATGTTTGTCAGGTCCTTCACAATTAGTACCCCACTTATCTATGCAACTTCATCATATGCTACTGTAATTTTTTGATTCTCAAATCACATGTAGCTTCTTTCAATTTCTTTAGAGCATCCAGCTATCTCAATTCAGGGTCACTGAACATGCTATACCCTCCCTGGAACATTCTTGAATTCACCTTTTAAAGCTCACCTGTATGTCACTTCTTTGGTGATATCTTCCCTAAATTCTCTAAGCAGGTAGAGTCCCTGAATTTTCCCATCATATTGCCCCTGTTCCTTCCTTTATGTAACACCCATCAATTTTTCAAATGCCTATTTAATGTTTATCCTCCCTACTAGATTATATGTTTGATAATTAGGATGATCAAATAATTTATCATCCAAACCAGAACACTTTGAGACTGAAGAGGCACTATTAATAAGACTGAAGAAAACAGGCATAAACGAGAATGCTCTGGGTAAACAGAGCTGTCTGATCACCCATCCACAGGGAAGAAATCATATCTCTTTTTCACTTCTAAATTCTGAGAACTTGGAACACAGTACATGCTTCCAGTGGACCAGTGACTTAGTGAATGGATGTCTTCATTTATTACATTATGAATGCTCTCAGAGGAAGGATGGTATTAACTGGATACTTGGGGATGAATATGAGTTTGCCAGGATAAAAGGAGATCACTCATTGCAAGCTAAGAAAAGAGCAAGGGAAAAGATCTAGATGCATAAAAGTACTTGGTTTACTCAATAGTTTTGAAGTAAGGCTAAAGCACAGTGAATCTGAGAGATAATGGTAAGAGATATACCAAATTATGAATGATCATATATCCTTAAAAGCAAATCAGGAAAAAATAATCAAATTTTCATGAGAGCTAAAAGAGTTCTTGTGTCAAATACATTTATGAAATGTTGGGGTGAAATAAACAGATTTTCTTATACCAGGACTTCCTGGAGATTTTAAATGAGAACATGCACACAAAGTGTTTGTGGTGCTCCAGTAAAAATCTCTAGGAACTAACGTTCTGTGGAATGTGGTTTGAGAAATTCTGCTCTAGAAATGGGGAAGCATCAAAACCTTTAAGCAGGTATTAATATGTTCATTGTGTCTTAGGTCCTTTTGGTGACAAAGTAAAAGAAGGATTGGGGATGGTAGAGGAAGCAAGATGCAGAGAGACAAGAAAGTATGGCACTTATGTAAGAATGAGATGATTAAGCTCTAAAGAAGAACAGGAATCTAAAAGAATAATTATCAATATAATCCAATACTGTTAACAAGAATGATAATAAAATAAGCATAAGTTTAACTATATAGCTGCCTTGACTTATCTGGGAAAACAAATTATTGTGCCACAAAAATTGTATGTAGAAATCTGAACATCCCTGGATGGTGTTTGTAGCCAAGTGCTTGCCCCACTTTAATGAAAGCAATCATCTTACGGGTTGGAATACCCACATTATCTCTCATTCCGCAGAATTTTTCTTAGCCATTTTTTTAATTGGAGATATTACATGTTGACAGAAAAATCATGCATAAAATACAGAGTTTTCATACACCACCCTGTTATAAACATCTGATTCTATGAATTTGCTTATTCTAATTATTTCATATCCATGTGATCACACAACACTTGCCCTTTTGTGTTTGGCTTATTTCACTCAACTTGATGTCTTCAAGGTTCATCCCTGCTGTCACATGTATCAGAACTTCATACTTTTAATGGCTGAATAATATTCTATATGTGTATATACAGCATTTTGTTTACTGATTCGTCAGTTGACAGACACTTGGGTTGCTTCCATCTTTTGGCAATTGTGAATAATGCCACCGTGAACACTGATGTGAGATTATCTGTTTGAGACCCCGTTTCAATTATTTTGGGTATATACCTAGAAGTGGGATTTCTGGGTCATATAGTAATTCTCTCCTTAACTTTCTTAAGAAATGCCAAACAATCTTCCACAGAGATTGCACCATTTCACATTCCCTTCAGCAATGAATGAGTGTTCCTATTTCTCCACATCCTCTCCAACACTTGTAATTTTCCAGTTTTTAAAATAAAAAACAGTAGCAGTTTTAGTTTGCCAAAGCTGATAAAATGCAATATACCGAAATGGACTGGCTTTTAACAATGGGAATTCGTTAGCTTACAAGTTTACAGGTCTGAGGCCATGGAAGTCCAAATCAAGGCATCAACAAGATGATAACGTCTTCCTGAAGAAAGGCTGCTGGTGATCTGGGACTCCTCTGTCACAAAGGAAAGCACATGGTGGCATCTACTGGTCCTTCTCTCCTGGGTTTCACTGCTTTCAGCTTCTGGCTCCTCTATCTCTCAACTTCTCTAACTTTTCTCTCTTTTAGCTTCTCCGTGTGCTCTGAATTTCATTTCTTAGCTTCTCTGGGGACTTTTTCTGTGTCTTCTTTCTATCTTGTATCCTCCTTTAAAGGGTTCCAATAAGAAGATTAAGACCCACCCTGAATGAGGTGGGTCACATCTCAACTTAAAATCCTACTCACCAAAAAGATCCTACTTATAATGGGTCCACACCCACAGGAATGGAATAGCTTTAAGAACATGCTTTCCTGGGACATATACAGCTTCAAACCATCAGAGTAGCCATTCTATTGGGTGTGACATGGTATCTCATGATTTTCATTTTTATTTCACTAATGGCTAATGATGTTGACTATCTTTTCATGTGCTTTTTGGTCATCTGTGTATCTTCTTTGAAGAAATGTCTTTTCAAGTATTTTGCCCATTTTAAAATAAGGTTCTCTTTCTCTTGTGTTTTAGATTTCTTTATATATTTTGGATATTAAAACCTTATCAGATATGTGGTTTTTCAAATATTTTCCCCATTGTGTAGGTTATCATATTACTTTCATGAAAAAGTTCTTTGATGCACAAAAGTTTTTTAATTTTGATAAGGTCCAATGTATCTATTTTTTATCTTGTTGCTTGTGATATGGGTGCAAAGCCTAAAAAAAAAGGTCTAAAACAAGATCCTGAGTATGCTCCCCAATGTTTTCTCATAGGAGTTTTACATTTCTGGTTTTTATATTTGGGTCATTGAACCATTTTGAGTTGATTTTGTATATGGTGTGAAGTAGGGGTCTGCCTTCATTCTTTTACACATGGACATCCAATTTTCTCATCACCGTTTATTGAAGAAACTATTCTGTCCCATTTCAGTGGACTTGTCACCATTGTCAAAAACCAGTTGGCCATAATATGAAGGTTCATTTTTGAATTCTTAATTCAATTAAATGGGTCTATATGACTGCCCTTGTGCCAATACCGTGCAGTTTTTATTACTGTGGCTTTGTAATAAGTTTTTTTCATCATTTTTATTGAGATTGATCACAAACCATACAATTATCCAAAGATCCAAAGTGTACTATCAATTGCCCATGGTACCATCATACAGCTGTGCATCCATCATCACAATTAATTTTTTTTCAATTTTTAGAACATTTTCATTACTCCAGAAAAAAAACACAGACAAAAAAAGGAAACTCAAATCTTCCCATACCCCTAACCACCCCACTCCATTATTGATTCTTAGTTTTGGTATAGTACATTTGTTACTGTTGATGAAAGAATGATAAAATACTACTAACTGTAGTATATACTTTGCAATACGTATATATTTTTCCTATATGCCCCTCTATTATTAACTTCTATTTATAGTGTCATACATTTGTTCTAGTTCATGAGAGAGATTTCTAATATTTGTGCAGTTAATCATGGACATTGTCCACCACAAGATTCACTGTTTTATACATTCCCATCTTTTAACCTCCAACTTTCCTTCTGGTGACATACATGACTCTGAGCTTACCCTTTCCACCACCTCACACACCACTCAGCACTGTAGTTATTCTCATTACATGCTACCATCACCCCTATCCATTTCCAAACATTTGAGTTCACCCTAATTGAACATTCTGCTCATAATAAGCAACTGCTCCCCATTCTTTAGCTTAGTTCTATATCCTGGTAACTTATATTTCATGTCTATGAGTTTACATATTATAATTAGTTCATATCAGGGAGATCCTGCAATATTTGTCCTTATGTGTCTGACTTATTTCACTCAATATAGTGCCCTCAAGTTTTCTTCATCAACACATTTTTTTTTAAGAAAGTTTTGTTCACACACCACACATTCCATCCTAAGTAAACAATTGTTGGTTCCCTGTATAGTCACATATTTATGTATTCAGCAACATCACCACTATCTATATAAGGACATCTCCATTTCTTCACAAAGAAGAAGGAAGAGTCAAAGAAGGTAGAGGGACAAAAGAAAAACAAAAAAGAAAGAGAAAAAAACCACGACAGATGGAAAACAACAAAAAGAAAAATAGCATTAAAATAAAGTAGAATAAAGAGTCAGAAAACATCACCAATGCCAGGAGTCCCAAACTCTTCTCCTGTGCACCTCCCCATAGGCATTTAGCATTGGTATACTGCCTTTGTTATAATAAAGGAAGCATAATACAATGTTTCTGTTAATTATAGTCTCTAGTTTGCATTGATTGTATTTTTCCCTCAATCCCACACTATTTTAAACACCTTGCAGTGTTGACATTCATTTGTTCTACCTCATGTAAAAACATATTTGTACCTTTTATTACAATCATTGAGCACCCTAGGTTTCAGTGAGTTATGCAGTCCCAGTCTTCATCTTGCCTCTTTCGTTCTGGTGTCCCACATAGTCCTAACCTTCCTCTTTCAACCATACTCACAGTCATCTTTGTTCAGTGTACTTACATTGCTGTGCTGCTATCTCCCAAAATTGTTTTCCAAACCTGTCACTCCTGTCTTTTCCTTTCTGTCTGCAATACTTCCTTTAGTGTTTCCTGTAGAGCAGATACCTTGTTCACAAACTTTGTCATTGTTTGTCTGAGAATATTATAAGCTCTCCCTCATATTTGAAGGACAGTTTTGCCAGATATGGGATTCTTGGTTGGTGGTTTTTCTCTTTCAGTTTCTTAAATACATCACCCCACTTCCTTCTTACCTCCATGGTTTCTATTGAGAAATCAGCACATAGTCTTATCAAGCTTATTTGGTATGTGATGGATCACTTTTCTCTTGCTGCTTTCAAGATTCTCTCTTTATCTTTGATGTTTGATAATCTGATTATTAAGTGCCTTGGCATAGGTATATTCAGATCTATTCTGTTTGGGGTATGCTGCACTTCTTGGATCCATAATTTTATGTCTTTCAAAAGCAATAGGAAATTTTCATTGATTATTTCCTCTGTTATTGCTTCTTCCCCTTTTCCCTTCGCTTCTCCTTCTGGGACACCCAGACACATACATTCATGCATTTCATTTTGTCCTTAAGTTGCTGGAGACATTGCTCATATTTTTCCATTCCTTTCTCTATCTGTTCTTTTGTGTTTAGGCTTTCAGTTGCCTTGTTCTCCAGTTCCTGAGTGTCTCCTTCTGCCTCCTGAGATCTGCCGTTATACATTTCCGTTGCATCTTTCATCTCTTGTGTTGTGCCTTTAATTTCCATAGGTTCTGCCAGTTGTTTTGATTTCTACCTTATGTATGCCCAGTGTTTTCATTATACGCGTCATCTGTTTTGCCATATCTCCCCTAAAGTTTTTGAATTGATTTAGTATTAGTTGTTTAAATTCCTGAATTTCCATTGAAGTGTAAGTTTGTTCCTTTGGCTGAGCAATAACTTTGTTTTTCTTAGTGTAGGTTGTAGTTTTCTGTTGTCTGGGCATTTGGTTTCCTTGATTACCCCAATCAGGTTTTCCCAGACCAGAACAGGCTCAGGTCTTGGAAGGAGGGAATAGTACCCAGTTTCCCTGAGGGTGTCTTAAAAGATTGGTACACCCTGTGAGGCCTCAAGTCACTGTGCTTTTCTGTCCAGCAGGTGGTGCCTGTCAGCCTGTAGCTCCAGACTGGTATAAGGAGGTGTGGTCCACGGCTCTTTTCCCCTAGACTCTGGGGTCTGGTTCTGAAGGAAAGACAAGTAGTAGAGCTGGCATCACCTTCTTCCTCTTAGGGAAGAAGGAGAGGTCATTTACATTTGAATAGTCTCTCTGCTTGTGCTATCTGCATACTTGTCTGGATCAGAGCACTGGGAACTGAAAATGACTGAGGATTTCTCCACTGAGTCAAAAAAAGGATAGAAGTCCCCTTCAAGGCCGGTCTGCGGCCACCATCCAGCTCTCAAAGGTCAGTCATCACCAAAAGCCTCTGTCTGCTTGTTGGGCATTCATAGCTTGTATGGAGCAGTCCACATTTGTTAATTAAAACCCCAGTTGGAGCTCAGCTGAGCTATATTCGCTTGCTCTGAGAGTGCTGCTCTCTAGCACCATGAGTCTTTGCAGTTGGGGATGTCAGAGGAGGAGGCTCCCAGCTCGGATCCACAGTTTTTACTTACAGATTTTATGCTGATATCATGGGCATTCCTTCCAAATTGAGGCTAATGTTTGATGAGTGAACAGTCACATTTGTCCCCCTGAAGTTATTCCAGATTATTTACTAGGTGTTCCTGGTTGTTTATTAGTTGTTCCAGGGGGACAAACTAGCTTCCACTCCTCTCTTGCCATCATCTTCTTCCCTAGCCCTGTAATAGGTTTTAAGATTGGAAAGTGTGAGTCCTCCAACTTTGTTGTACTTTTTCGAGATGGCTTTGGCTATCAGGGTCTGTTGCCCTTCCATTTAAACTTGACGATTGGCTTTTCCATTCCTGCAAAGAGGTTGTTGGAATTTTTATTGGGATTGTGTTGACTCTATAAATTGTTTTGGGTAGAACTGATAGCTTAACAATATTTCTTCTTCAAGTCCATGAAAACAGAATGTCTTCCCATCTATGTAAGTCTTCTTTGATTTCCTTTACCAATGTTTTGTAGTTTTCTGTGTATCAGTTCTTTACATCCTTGGTTAGGTTTATTCTTGGATATTTGGATCTTTTAGTTGCCATTGTAAATGGAATTTTTTAATTGACTTCTTCCATAGATTGTTTATTACTAGGATATACACTACTGATTTTTAGTATTTATCTTGTACCCCACCACTTTGCTGAATTTATTAGCACTAGGATATTTGTTGTGGATTTTTAGGATTTTTTGTTTATAAATCATGTCTTCAGCAAATTGGGAAAGTTTTACTTCTTCCTTTCCAGTTAGATGGCTTTTGTTTCTTTTTCATGCCTAATGGCTCTGGCTAAAACTTCCAGTACAATGTTGGATAAGAGTGGTGACAATGGGCATCCTTATCTTGTTTCTGACCTTAGAGAAAAAGCTTTCAGCCTTTCACCATTAAGTAGGATGTTGGCTGTGGGTTTTTATGTGCCTTGTATCATGTTGAAGAAGTTTTCTTCTATTCCTGGTACTAAGTGTTTATATCAAGAACATTCTCTGGTTTGGGTATGAAGGTAAATTATGGAGTATTCCCTCATCTTCAATTTTTTTGGAAGAGTTTGAGCAGGATTGGTGTTGATTCTTCCTGGAATGTTTGGAAGAATTCCCCTTGAAGCCATCTGGTCCTGAGGTTTTCTTTGTTGGGATTTTTTTTATTACTGATTCAATTCCTTTATCAGCAACTGGTGCATTGAAATTTCTATTTCTTCTTGAATCAGTGTAGATAGTTTGTCTGTTTCTAGGAATTTGTCCATTTTCACCTAGGATATTCAATTTTCTGGCATACAGTTGTTCAAAGTATCCTCTTATAGTCCTTTGTGATCAGTAATTATGTCTCTCTTTTCATTTATGATTTAATTATCTGTGTCCTTTCTCTTTTTTCTTTATCAGTCAAGCTCAAGGTCTGTCAATTTTTTTACCTTTTCAAAGAACCAATTTTTGGTTTTGTTGATTCTATTGTTTTTCAATTCTCTATTTCCTTTATCTCTGCTCAAATCTTCATTATCTCCTTTCTTCATTCTGCTCATTTTGGGTTTATTTTGCTCTTCTTTTTCCAGATCCTCTGGTTTGGAGGTTCAGTCTTTGATTTTAGATCTTTCTTCTTTTATAATCTAAGTATTTAGAGCTATAAAGTTGCCACTGAGCACTGCCTTTGCTGCATCCCATAGGTTTTGGTATGTTGTGTTTTTGCTTTTATTTGTCTCAAGTTATTTCCCAATTTCCCTTGTGATTTATTCTTTTTCCCATTGGTTATTTAAGAGTAGGCTATGTAATTTCCACTTTTTGTGAATTTTCCATTTCTTCCTCTATTAATGACTTTTAGTTTCATTCCATTATGGTCTTTTTAACTCACTGTGAAATGTTTTGTGACCTAAAGTATAGTCTATCCTGGAGACTGATTCATGTACACTCAAGAAAAATGTGTATTCTGTTGTTGGATGAAGTGATCTAGAGATAGTAGAGGTAGAGGTAGAGATAGAGGTAGAGGTAGAGGTAGAGGTAGAGGTAGAGACAGAGATAGAAGTAGAGCTATATCTGTTAGGTCTAGTTGGATTAGAGTATTGTACAAGTCCTGTATTTCCTTACTAATCTTCTATCTTGATGTTCTACCAATTATTGAAAGTGATATATATTAAAGTCTCCTACTATTACTGTAAAACCATCTATTTTTCCTTTCAAATCTGTCAATATTTGATTCATATATTTTTGGACTCTGATGTTAGGTTTATATGTATTAATAAATGCTATGTCCTCTTGTTGAATTGACCCCTTTACCAGCATATGATAACCTTTTTTGCATGGTAAACTTATAATAGTTTTTATTTAAAGTTTATTTTATCTAATGTTAGAATAGTTACCCCAGCTCTCTTTTGGTTGCTACTTGCATGGTATATTTTTTGCATCCTTTCACTTTCAACCTACTTATGCCTTTGAATTTAAGGTGAGTCTTATATAAATAACGCATAGTTGGGTCATGCTTTTTTATCCATTCTTCCAATATCTGCCTTTTAATTGGACTGTTTAATCCATTTATGTTTAAAGATCACTACTGATAATTCAGGACTTTATTTTGCCATTTTGCTATTTGGTCTTTGCAAGTCTTACACCTTTTTTGACCCTCAATTCTTTCTGTTAATGCCTACATTCATATTTATTTGTTTCTTTGTATTGAACCTTATTGAGTCCCTTCTCATTTCTTTCTGGATATATTTTCATATATTTTCTTTGTTGGTGACATGGGGGTTAAAATTTAACATCCTAAATATATAATAATTTTTGATGTGATACCAACTTGACTTCAATAACACACACATACACCATTACTGTATCCTTCAACCCCCACCTTTTTTTGTGCTTATTACAAATTATATCTTTGTATACTATATTCCAAAACCATACATTTATCATTACTTGTAATGCATTTGCATTTCAGCCCCTGTTAAATGGAGGTATATACCAAAAAATTGCAATAAGGAAGTGCTGGCATTTATAATTACCAGTGGTTACCTGGTAAATGGGTCCTATTACCAGAGGTCCTTATTTCTTTATGCCACTTTGATCCACTGTCTAGTGTCCTTTCATTTCAGGCTGGAAAACTCAATTTAGTTTTGTTTGTGGGGCAATGAGCTACCTCAACTTTTGTTTATCTGAGAATGTCTTAATCTGTCCCTCATTTTTTGAATGAAAGTCTTGCTGGATGTAAAACTCTTGATTGGTGATTGGCAATTATTTTCTCTTAGCACTTTAAGTATTTCAACTCACTGTTCCTTTGCCTCCTGGTTTCTGATGAGAAATCAGAACTTAATCTAATTGGAACTCCCTTGTACATAACACATTGTTTTTCTCCTGCATCTTTCAGAACTCTCTTCTTGTCCTTTGCAGTTGATAGTTTTCCCACCATATGCTTGGGTGTATTTTTCCTGTAGTTTATCTTGTTTGATGTTCAATGGGTTTCTTAGATGTGAACATTCATGTCTTTTGCCAAGTTTGGGAAATTTTCTGTCATTATTTCTTTGACTATTCCATCTGCTCTTTTCTCTCCTTCTCGTCCCTCTGTGTGTCCCATAATGCATATATTGGTATGCTTGATGGTGTCTTATGGGTCTCTGAAGCTAGTTTTGCTTTTTATAATTTTTTTTTCCTTTCTGCTCCTCAATCTGACTTATTTCAATTGTCTTGCCTTCAAGTTAGCTGATTCTTTCTTCTTCCAGCTCCAATCTGCTGTTGAAACCATCAAGGGAATTTTTCATTTCACTTACTGTGTACTTCAACTCCAGTAGTTCTGATTGGTTCTTTTTAAAATTTTCTCTTTATTGAAATTCTCATATTCTTCATTCATTGTTTTTCTCATAACATCTAGTTCTTACACTGTATTTTCCTTCATCTCCTTGCACATATGGAAGATTATTTTTCTAAAGTCTTTGTCCAGGGTGTTCATAGTCTGGTCTTCTACGTTGATGTTTCCTGGATTTTTATCCTCTTTCTTTGGATGGGCCATCATTTCCTGTTTCTTTGTCTTATAATGCTTTCTTGTACACTGTGCATTTTAGTATTTAAAAATGTTATGTCAGGATTTAGTCCCTAAGGTCTCTGTTTATTGAGTTTTTATCTAGCTAGCAACATGACAGCGATTTTCTTTAGTACCAGGAGGTAACAAAACCACACAAACCAATGCCAGAAAAAAAAAAAAAAAAAACCTTTCATAGACTTTGCAAATTTGTTTTGGGAGAGCAAATTGGTGATCTCCTTCAGAGTTCAGCCCTCTTATTAAGAATGTCATCCAAGATGAATATAAAGTACAGGGTCTTCCCTGTCCTTTCTGGGCCTCTGTCTCATCCTGGGCTCGTGCTTACTAGTGTCTTTAAGAATTCCCCTGTTTACAGGGATGTGAATGCCCTTTCTACTAGCCAGGAAACAGACCTTATCCCACTCCCAGGGATCCCTCTGCAGGGCTTACAGCAGCTAAATCTTTGTCCCATGCCACCCCACTCAATTGTTTCTAACCCTGCTTTCACTGTCTCAGCTGCTTTTGCCTGAAGGGCAAATTCTGGGAGAGGGGCCTTGCCAGAGAGGACTGTCCTAGGTCAGTCTTTCCCAGCCAGAACAAGGCCAGGGACCCATAAGGGGAGTGCATTTCTGCTCCAAACCCACCTAGGTTAAGGATGAAGGAGGGGTCACAAAAGATGCCAGGAGCTTCTACTATTGCTCTTTGAAGCTGTGTTTTCTTGATTCAGCAAATGCAGCCCTTTATCTAGTTTATGTAATTTTGAGGAAGCCCACTGTCTTTAAACCTCCTCTGCTGCTTTTGCCTAAGGTAGGTTGGAAAATGGCAACCCTCAGAGCTGGGATCCAGCAGTCTGAAGTAGCAAATCAAAGCAGTGATCTGCAATCCCATTGCACAATCTCAGATCTTGGGGAACTAGGTCTATACACCCTCTCTGGCACCAGGAAGCTGCACCAGTGCCCTGGGTTGAATACCTCATTGCTCCCTCTGGAGGCTGGGGCACAGATGATGGCAGGCACTAAGCAGAGACTGCAAATGACGGGTGTTTACACCATTTACCAGACTCTTTCACTTGCTCTTCCTGAATGTTGCACAGTATTTTACTAGATTCCATAGTTTAAAAATAGCTGATTCAGACAATTCCTGATTGTCTTGTGCCATTAAGTCTACTAAGTGATAAAGACTCAGAGTCTTTCTCACTACAGCTTACTCATATAATAATAATTAATCAAAAATTCTCTTAACAGATGTTAAACATACTTAAGAATGTCTTGGTATGGAGGAAAGAGAAAGAGCAGTGAAGTCAAAAATTTATAGGTTCAAATATTGGTTCTTGAAACTCTGAGAACTTTACTTATTTTCTCAAGTATCTGTCTCCTCATATACAAAAAGGAAGGTATATATAAGAGTACACAGATCTAGGGCAGCATCCTCAATTTAGATTTTAGGTTGTTATTGTAATTAGTTATTTTGTAAAAGAAAAAAAAGGTGCAGATAAATTGAAAAACTAATAACCAAGAAGGCATTGTGTCTGCTGCCCTCAAATTTACCTTGAGGGTAAAAAGTATACAGATGCTCATCTGACCTTTAATTCATCACAATGTGAATCAATGCCAAGTTGATATACCATTGTGAACAGCTGACTTGAAAGAAAAGTGTTGAAAATCAGATTAACCACCAGTCTTCCACTTGTAAATACATAATGTTTTCCTATCTTTCCAGTGATGAGTTATATTTTCATGGAAAGTCAAGCCTACTTAGATTAAAGTCAAGTCAAATTACTACAATGCTCACATTTTGTATTGTTTAAAATTGGCACATTTATTCCGAGCGAAACAATTACTGTGGTGCACAACATATATTTTCAGTCACAATTTAATTAAAGAATCATTATTAACCTAGTGGTAAAAATCATAAGGTAAGAGGTGTGAGAATGGTTCATTTTCTCATTTTTATGTCAAGAAAGGGTGAGAAGAGCGTGCAATGTCTGCAACCACCCTTGTACTACTAATGTTTAAGTTGAGCTATTTTTTATAAAACTGAAAGTTAACTTTCTGGAATAAAGTATTTTACCTTTAAAGGCTAAAAATGAACACAAAGCAACATTAATGCCAGTTTAGATTTCACAGCATTAATGCTATAGTAGCAAGGCATGTATTGCAAATAGCAGAATATAGTTAATTATGAAAACATTCATTAGATCTAGGGTTTGTAGTCAAGTTTCAATAATTACTACATTCTAGTAAAATGTTAGCCAACTAAGTTATTTAAGAAAATATCCTAAATGAAGGAAATAAATTGACTCAATATGTATTTAAATTATAAAAATATAAAAAGTGAATAAGCCTTCACTTTTTCAAAAGCACAGTTAAGATAATTAGCCATGATGTTTCTGAGAAAAATGAAAAGAACAAATGTCAACTATTAAAGATTATACCACTCCCTTCTTTGCTTCAGGAAATAGTTTGGATTAGCCCAAGAGCAAATACTGAAATTATAGCAATAATAATATTTTGCCTAGC
The DNA here is from genome assembly GCF_015220235.1 of Choloepus didactylus. Lineage (NCBI taxonomy): Eukaryota > Metazoa > Chordata > Mammalia > Pilosa > Megalonychidae > Choloepus > Choloepus didactylus. The sequence goes on from NC_051309.1 coordinate 74,720,982, forward strand.
AATAGGAACAAAGTACAAGGCATAAAGGAAAGAAAAATCATTTATAAGGCATGAATCACCTGTACTCTTTCTCTCAGCTTCCAGACTCCAGAAGCTGAGGCAGGGCTGAAATTGCTGGATAAAAAGAAGGAGGATCCCTTACACGGTATCTTTTTTCAAATTTCAAAGACTTAAAAACCAAACTTTTATTCCATTCAGTTTTTAATTAGTGGGAGTATTATGACAACTTTACCAAGTTCTGATAGACAAAGTGTTTGAAAGGTAATATCATAACCAGAAAAAATGGAAAGGCTTTAACAAGTTCAATAGTCTATAAGGCTTATCCAATATTTTAGTAAGATGATAATTTCAGAAAATTTGATAATAATAAAAATACATTGTCTTCTGGAATCCCAGATGACTTTAAAATTACCTTTTTTGGACATGGACCCATATTTTTGTTTCATAGCTATAAAAGATGAAAATGTTCTCAGTGGTAGAAAAATATAATTTACTAAATTATGCAAGAAATCATTGGGACTGACTTCTTTTTTATTAATTGATTATTTCTGTGCTATTTCTTTCTTTCTTTCTTTCTTTCTTTTTTTTACAAAGGATAAGGCATGCAAATTTTGAATTGATCTTATATTTTGCTTTAGATTGTGACAGTCTTGACGGAGATACATATATGAATTTGGTTTTCTACCCTTATTTTTGGATTATTGGAATCTGACAGCCTCATCAATCAAATAAACTAATCATTTCATTTTAAAAATTAGAAAATTAGAAAACTGGACCTCAGTTAGGTCAGATACTGTGACCTGTGTTTGACAACTGAAGGTCAGTTTTTGTGACTATTGGTCAAGTTGTCTTTCCCTTAAATATACAAGGAGGTACCCTAGGTTTCAAGTCATTGTTAAAAGACAGAAATTCTCCAGCAATGTTGTTGCTATCATGCTTCTAATATTATAAATTAAAGGTTAGAAAATCAGTCACATTGAAGCTGAGACTTAGGAAGCAGAAATAATTAGCCATTAATTCTCCTTCTTATCAGCTACTTCTTTGGGAGAGGAATTGATTTAGTGATTGTTGACAAAAAAAAAGATTAATTACTGGAGTATGATAAATGATTTCAAGATTATGAAGAAAAGGACATTTTACAAATAGTTCTTAATTACAATTGAAGAGTTGTTTTTTGCTTGTATGAAAGAATCTAGCAATGATGATCATATCAGAAAAAATGAAAAGTTGGATAGAAATGTCAAATTTTAAGAAGAGTTACTTGTAGATGATAAAATAACACTACGACAAGATGAATAGACCTATTTCATATTTCTAACTGTATGCATTTTTAAGTTACAAGTTAATATTTAAATTTTCCTGTCTTGTATTTTAAGTATGTAAAGTCAAATCAGAGCCAGAAAACCATTTTAATGGTAATTTCTTGTTTTTTTTCCCAAGCATTTAAATTATAAAAACAATAAAACACCATTCAATTTATTGAACACCGGAAACCAATACATAAATTGTATATTATTTCACACCTATTTTCATTTCTGGTTACATTTCCCAGTGCTTATCTATTCAGATAATTTATATAAAATATTGTACTTGAATTTTCCACTTATCATTACAGCACAAGTATTATTCATCTTTCTACAGTATCATGATTACCAATAACTTTATTTTTTAAAATTTTAAGTAACAGTGGAATGATAATCTTTTTTTTCCTTTCTATCAGCAAATTTATTTGGAATAATTTCCAAAATTGAGATTTTTTAGGTTAAAGATGTGAACACTGTCATGTTCTTTTGCAAATTGCCATACTGTTTTTCAAAAGTTTATCTCAATAAAACCAGTGACTGTGTACAAGGGTTTCAACTTTGTCACAGTTTTGACTGATTTGGCTTTACCTTCTTAAATAACTTTTTATTAATTGCAAAATTTTGGCTAAAAAGGTAAATTTAATATATGTTTTCTTGACAATGAAGCAAAACTAACTTTTGTCTACATTTTTATCTGCTATTTATAATCATTTGAACTCACTATTCTTAATCTTTGTTCAATTCTGTGGGACTCTTCATGTTTTTCTTATAAATTTGAGTGCATTCTCATTATGTCATATGGCTTTAGACCTGCCATAATAGGAATAAATGCTTTACCTACTAAAATTTAGCAGAAACAAAGTTGTACTTCTTTTATTGTTCCATCACCAATAAAGTAATTCTTGCTGCCTAGTTATAGAAGACCTAAGACAAGATGAAGGCTCTGATTTTGATTGCTGTCATCTTGACCTTTACTGCTTGCTTCTTGGTAAATATCAAATATATTACATATATTTATTTTATTTAGTTTTTAATCATAAAGTATATATTCATCTCTTCATTGCATGCCAACACAGCTCTGTGCTACACAAACCCTGTTTTAATTGTATTTCTGCCTAAGACCTTAATTTAACTTTATGTTCTCTATCTTATGTTACCTTGGGATACAGTCTTAATTTTTTTTAAAAAAAAATTTCCACATAGTGGTAGTTTCTAGAATTTCAAACGTGCAAGTATGACATCTTAGTGCATGATTTTTAATTTGGGTATTATTATTCTACCTCTGCAGTAGCATTCCTGGATAACATTTAGTCTTGGTGGACTTAACCAGGAAAAAGATACGTGAAAAAGAAAACTGAGTATAAGGAACACTATAAATACATTTGCAACAGTACAAAGGATTTCACATAGATCAAATAAATTAGGAAATTTAGACATGATGTATAACTTCCAACCAAGAGACTGTGCTTGGTATCCTATGACCCCTTGAGATTGGTTTGCCTAACACCTAGGTTACATTATCCAAAGGGTGCACACGTCATTGTCTACGGTTTATAGCTGAAGACATAATCAAGCGTAATTTCATGAGCAACCAGAGTCTTATAGACCCTGTTACCTCTGGGACCTGCCTTTTCCCTGTTGCTCCTACTAAACTGCAGCAAGGAGGATTTTCCACCCCATGAAGAAACCTCCTCCAAACTTTCCTTTTACCACTCATTTTTCTCTCCCACAAACGACAGGCTGGGTTTCCTTACACCAAGTTCATAAAGATATTGGTTCCACAAGGGTCTCCAGGCTTGGCACTCAAGGGAATGGTAGTTATAAAGGGGCCCAAATCTAGCACCATCCGGAAACTGCAGTAGCTCACTGCACATCCACATGTGCAGACAAACCCTCCTGCTTAAAGCCTTCTATAAAAACTGATTATCCTTATCCATGAACCCTGTACTTTTTAAATGATTAGAAGGTCCCCTCATATTTAATGACAGGACTAGAAATTCTAAACTTGTCTTCCATTCTGTTCAACCTAACACAACCACATTTTTCCCTCATAAACTATTTATAATCAGTATTCTCAAAATATTGTACAGTCTCTGGATCTAATTTTTTTTTCATTTGTATTCTCTACCCCATTTTAGTCAGCCGGTGCCCATAAGCAAAAAGGCCGCAAAGAAGTAAGTTTTATTTATATTTCTGGTTATTATTTATACTTTCAACCATAATCAAAAGTTGTCTGGAGTTAATAAGGTAAAAATATTTTCTTTAATTCTCAACCTGAGAAAATGATGAGAGAGAACCAGAGAAACACCTGGATATCAAACTATAGAGGCCAAATGGTAACAGTTCTGTGAGCACCAGAATCTTGTGCACTCTTTTATATGCATTAATTGGCAATGAAAACAGGACAGCTGTGTCATGAAAAGCAAAGTTCACCCAGTGCTCAGTACCAAAAGATCATTCATGTTTGTACATCCAATGCAGATATCCTTCTTATAGGTTTACGATTCTTTATAGGAAAATTTCCTGTTATAGTGGAAAAGGCAAAAACAAGTTTCTTTTTTCAAAACCAATGGTTTTCAATAGAAAAAAAAATTAAAAAATCATCTGGGAAGACTTTTCAAATTTATATATCCTTGTTTCCATCTCTGCTGTTTTCAAGTCTTCCACTCCCTACCCAATGCCCGAATTGAGGTGGGGACATGGGATGTGTTACTTGAAAATACTTGTCATGTTACCCTTTTACATACTCTCTTTTCTCTCTCTTCCCCATCTCAAGACCAGTACTATAAAGGAATCCTGTATGCTGTGTGGGATAGACATTGTCTGGGTTTAGTGACCCAAATTGTTTTAATATTTTAAATATATTCCAAATCTATTCCAAACTTCCCTTGGAAACTTAAGACAAATTTAACAACTTACTTCACCTTCTCTATTTTTTCTTCCCCTCCATTTTATCAACCCCATCACCTTACATTTCTCAAAGTGAATGAAAATGGTCAGATACCTGACTTTAAGTTAGGCCTTATTTTTTCCATTATCAATCATGCCTTTCCAGTTATGTCATTAAGTTGACAAAGAACCTCCATTCAATAAAACCTAGACAGATCCTGTATGTATTCAATTTGCCCTAAATTATCATTCTTCAGTATCTCTGGAGTCAGCTTCCCTACCAGCATCAGCTAAGTATTGTGGTGGGGGGTAGGGAGGACAGCAGTTGCAGAGTAGGACGTTTTCATTACTCACTAATCATTAATTTATATTAATAGGCCATGTTTTATTTACCCAGATAAATGTAACCACATATAGAAAAGCATCAGTTTGGGGAATATATTTAGGATTTCACATCTACAGAGTGATAAAAATTTTGAAAAGGGTCCAGAGAAGAAAAGACACAATGTTAGACTATTAGGGCAGCCTTCAAGTAAAATAAATTTATCCTAGAAATTGAGAGTGGTTCTGATTTCTTCCAGTAATCACGTATTGGAATACAGTATCTTCCATTCAGTAGATAAACATAAAACTGTATGAGTGTCAAATGGCATGGAAGCACCACAACCTGAAGATTTAAAGTTTCTTCCCCCAATTATCCCACCCTGTAAGATTCTCTAAACGCAGGCTGAAATATGTTAGCATAGAGGGAGACGTGTGATGCAAAACTAGATAAGAGCTAATGCTTCATGGAGAGGAAGGAGGAGCTTCATATTCAGAATCCCACAGATTAGCCTCTGCCAATTAATACAAAATGAAGAGACAAGGGCTTAAATGAAATCCAGTGACAGTGTCACATTAAAACTCCATGAAATGGAAACTAATTAAATAAAAAAGTGCCAAAGACATTGCTGGAATGAGGTTTTCACAGGGTAAAATGCACTGAATGGCCACTTCCAGTCTGTATTGTCCATGATCCTGGGGCATTGGGTCAGTCACATGGATTTATGGAATGCTCTATCAATCTCATTATTGTATTTGTTCAGGGCAGTGAAATGTAGCATGCTCCTTTACAGGACGGAAATTAGAACAGCATTCCCAAAATGTGTTCCATGAAACACTAAGACTCTAGTATAAAGAAATGCTATACACTCACACACACACACACATAAAGTAAATTTAGAAAATATTGTATACCACTTGGCATATTAATGACTCTATAAATCCTACAGTAAAGAAACATGTTTTACTTTACCCAAATCCTTTCCGTAGCTATTTGACCACCAAAATCTTTCGACACAGCACCTATCATGGGACACATTTTGGGAAAATATCTGGTACAAAAATATTGGACTTGGAGAACAGTGGAGAAGCTCCCTTTGTTTTTCACCAAAGGTCATAATCTTTTATTAGGTGGGGATATTATTCTTCCCATTGAATCACTTACTAATGAAGTTAGAATAATTAGACAAGTTTAAATAGTATACATGTATGTTTAAAGCCTGATTTCAGACTAGTTTATGCCTCTCAGTGGTGTACAAACAATTCTGCTTTTGTATTCTCTCTCTGAAGTCAAGTTCTGAAGAGTTTAATGTATTTAAACAAAGAAGTCACAGACTGTCAAAAGATGGAGGATTCAAGAAGCTGCAGGACCGCAAAAATTTTGCAAAATTTAGACAAGCTCCAGAATATCCACGTGGTCGTGATGCTCACAGCCCCCAGGGTCCCCTTCGCCCCCATCACTCCCACCCTCCTCACTTCCACAGCCCACAAGGTTCATTGGCCAGTTCTACGGCGCCATCTGAGAATGTTGTAAACTGTAGCTGCCAGGCACCACCAGCCACTTCTGGAGGTCCTACAGCTGTCTCTAACAATGCTCCTGCCGTCACCACAGCAGTTTTCTCTGACACTGTCAGTACTACAGGCGCCCCTAACCCCACCACAGCTCCCACCACCCTCCAAAATGAGCCCACCTTCGCTGCAGCGGCGACTGACACCACCAGTGCTGCTGCGGCTGATACCAGCCAAGCAACAACAGCTGCAGTAAATTCTACCACTGTCTGAGATTACAGATATAACAAACCACAAACCAAGGTAAATATATTCCAAATTATTTGTTAACTAAATGTGTGACTGAGATATTTCTAAATAAGGCCAGGTGTGGATTTTCTTTTGTTTTTTTGCTACAATCTGTCATGTGGATTAGAAGTTCATATTCACCTTTTATTTCAAGAACCAAATTTGGTCTCCTTAAGTGCATACGCCTTATCTAAATACCCAATACTGGCCAATTCCTGTGAAAGAAACAAACAAAAGGCTCACACAATGTGTATGTGTTTTGGTTTTCTGTTCCCATATTTTCTGAAATATGTTTTATTTCCCTGAAAAACTCAATTTTAATTAGGGTCTTTAGTAAATTCAAATTAGTTTGCATTTCAACAATTTATTGAATTCCATAAAGTTTGTATTTCACATAAGAGGAATGATCCCATCACCCTTTCAGGACCTACCAACTCTAAAGAGACAAAAAAAAAAAAAGGAAGGAAGGAAGGAAGGAAAGAGGGAGGGAGGCAGAGAGGGAGGGAAGAAAGATTTTCATAAATATTACAATTAGACTTGAGAATAGAAATATAAACAAAATCAGAACTCAGAAGAACTCTCTTGCTATAAACATTAGTTGAAACACGTATCATAATATAACATCATCCTTAGGAAAGAATATTGAAGAAATAGGACAATATCATATATTGCTCCTATTTCTGAATATAGGAGCTCCTATTTCTGAATATAAGCACTCTTAATTATAAATATAAATGGGAAGAATTATCCCAATTATATTAATATAAAAATCACAATAATAGATGCCAATGGTTGAACACTTAAAATAGTTCAGATGTTGCTACTGTAGTAAACACTCCTTAAACTAAACATCATTTAATATTCACAGGGACACTGTGAAGCAGCTGTCATTGTCTCCATTTTAAGGATGAGGAAACTGAGGCTATGAGAATTTATGTGTCTTACCCAAGATCACAAAGCTTTAAATGGCAGATAAGGCTTCAAACTCTCACACAGTTAATGCCAAAGTCCTAACTCCTAATTCCCTACCCAGAATTTGGATATTTTAAAGCAAGTGGAGAGGAAAGATCTTATGTACTTTGAATTAATGACTTTTTTTTTTTTACAGATCCTGAAAAACTGAATATGGATATATTTTGTGATTTCCTCTTACCATTAGAATAAAATCTGCTTCCACTTTAGCTTAAAAATATATATAGGAAGAGATGCAAAAATATGGAGATTAGGTTCTAGTTCCTTCTTCCTTAGTCTTGCTATACTGTTATAATTTCCAAAGATAACTTGATTTATGCATTTGATTACATGTGTGTTGGTCTCTTCTTCATTTGTAGAAATGGCAGTGATATCATCAGCACCTTCAACATGTAAGATATATCCAAACACAAAGTAAATTTTTAAAAAAAATCTTAATGCTTCATAGGTTAAAAAAAACAGTATTTTGAAGCCACCCCATATGCCCTCATGGTAAAATATTATGAAGCTTAGAAATCACTATTCTTCTTGATATAAAAGACCAGAGTATTTAGTCATAGCTAAATAATAATATAAAATTTCATTCATGACAAAGGCTAAAAAGGAGAGGTGCAAATGTAATCCTACTCTCAAGGTGATCATAGTCTAGTAAGAAACATTTTCCAAAAGAATAGAAAGCATGAATAAGTTAAATTTCTACAAATTTTTTTCTGAATATCTCAAATAGTACCTCCTCACCCAAAAATGTATTTTCACCAGAGACTGTTCAACTGAAACTTTATACTATCCCATGAATATTTCATCCAAAAAAAAATATTAGATCAATGTCCAGTTGTTGATTCAATTCATCCAAGTTATTTAGTAAAATTTATCTAGATTAAGACAGAGAACATAAGAATACGAATGTAAGTTGCCAATCATTGCTTTCCTCAAAGGCTCAAAATCTAGTGGCAAGAATATAAACAATGGAATGAACTGCAAATAACTATATAAGGGAATCTATAATAAGTACAAGCAAAGGCACAGATAATAATGAATGAACAAGGGAGGGAAATGTTTATTCCTCTTTAGGGAGAGCAAACACTTATGGGAAACTTATGATGAACAAATTATAATATGATATGTAAATTACCACAAAATCTTGTTATTGAATGGTTGAAAGTGAGTTCACCAGCTAATGAGACACACTCTATTCCTAAAAAACTAGGATGCAAAGTTCAAGAATGCACATAACTATTAACATCAGAAAGAAAATGAGTAGGTCCATAAAAATGATCCCCAGAATGTAGCATTGAGTGTCACTGAGGAAATAAATAATAATAAAAAAAAAAGGGTTTCAGGAAAGAGATGAAAAGGGAGGGAATGATTTCAACAGGCAAATATAAAATAGGAGACTGACTGCTGGATACAAATGCAGTAAAACATAGAGATAATAGAGCACATGGCATTCATATTCATGCATCTATTCAAACACCCATTGAGTGTGAACAACATGCTAGGCCTGTAATTCTGGGAATATTGTTGGATAAAACACATACATCATAAGGTTGCTCCCAATTGAATGAAACACAAGTCTGCCATGAATATAGGATATACCCAGAGAAATGGATCATAAGAAGTTATAGTCATATTGTCAAGGACCAGGATGAACAATTTATACTTAATTTTATAGAAAAAAGACCAACATAGTTTTTCAACAGAAGATTCTTATAGAACATGTATCTTATAAATAACAAAAACATTTGTCAAGACTGTTTTCACTGTGCCAAACTCTGCTTCATGAGCTTGACAAAAAACAATTCATGTAATCCAACAACTTTGTGGGGAAACTTGATGGGGAAACTGAGGAACATAGAAGTTAACTACACAAGAACACATGCCAAGTGAGTGAAAAGCAGGGATTCAAACGTGGCTACTGTAGAACAGAGCCCATGCTCTTCACCTCTTAGTAAAGTTTCTTTGGCAAAAGCATCTAGTGTATCTGGAATGTAGAGACAAGCTAGGAATCCAGCCAGTGTTGTATTCTGCTTATCCTAGAGTATTGTAAGAAAAAGTTTCATTCAACTAGAACTCCATAATCTCCATATTAATGTAAAATTCATGAAGAAACAGAAACCAGGGATATTGGCCGCAACCAGGTATTTCTTCAATTTTGGGGTGAATGAGAATCTGGACCTTTTCATAATCCCTATTGGAACAGAAGATGTTGGCTGGGAGAACATCCAAGTGTAGTTTTACCACATTATTTGTAGAAGGTTCAATGCGCAGGCCCCTATCCATTTTATAGCAGCAACATTAAAAGCAATATAGCACAGATTTTGAACAAAGTCCCCTCCTTGGAACTCTGCAAGCATTTCAGGTTCTGTTTGTTGCAATATTCTTAAATTTATCATTTGAGAAAGATACATAATGATCTTGGGGAAACTTTCTTGGAAACAACAAATAAATTACCATAAGTAATTTCTATTTATTTCCCTTTGGAAAGGAAAGGCAATGGTCAAAATAAACAGTTAAAAGAATGTGAGGACTGGGAGAATTAAGAGGACTATTGTTGAAAGTACAATTACAACAATGTTCTTTCATGAATTGTAACAAATGTACCACACTAATGCAGGGTGTTGATAATAGAGTGGTATATGGGAACTCTATATTTTATGCATGATTTTTCTATAAACCTACAACTTCTCTATTAAAAAGAAACAAGAATGAAAAGGACAGTATTAATATTCATACCATAGCAACAGTCACAAATGGAAGTCACTTTCAAATAAGACTGAGTTCTCACCATATTGCTATGTGATTTGTAGTGGTTTGCATACATATTTAATTAACAAGGATCATAAAAACTGGAATTTAAGTTTTTCTCAAGTACTCATTTATTATTGCTGTTTAAAAATCTTTATTCATTTTTTAAAAGTTAAAATTATAAAATGTAGATTTTTGCAGAAAGAAAGCAATTAAAAAAATCAACTGTCACCTAAAAAAAAAAACAAAAACAAAAACAACCTTCCTGGACCCTCAGATCTGTTAGCACTGCATTAATTCTTCATGGTGAAAGGACCAAGATGCAATAAATGTGTCCTTTACTTTAGGTTCCCAGCAAGCCCTAGAACACTAATCTCTAAAAATTTCACTGATGTGGCAGGCCCCTGAAACTTCGTAGGGATTATCTCCCATCCTCTGGAAAACAAGTGAAATACTAAGGTCTCCAATGTACTTGTCACTGCTGACTCACTACTTAGTCTGATCAGCGTGACGACATTGAGTAATGGATGTTCTGCAGCATGTCAGGATGAGCCAGGTCTCTTTGGACTATATTATAACACAGGGAAAGAAAATTTACATAGCCCTGGGAAGTCAGTGAATGTATACTGCTGTTCAATGAAAGTAAACTCTTTCTGCCCGCCCCACTCCCCTCCGCCCCCCTTTTAATAGGGATGCAAAATAACGCATTTGCCATGTACCCAAGTGTATATCAGTCTACTCTGGCAAGGATTCCACATCTGGCATGGCAGCATTTGGAGACTTTATTGGTTGAGTTTGAGATCAAATAATGTCATTCTCCAAGATCTGACTCCTTTATGTGAGAACAGTCTGGTAAATTAAATGGAGATATCCTGGGGACAATAACCCCTGCAACCTTTACATTTTTAAGGGTGATGTTAAACTTTATCATTTCCCTGGGATGTGATATTGTTTTTAATTTATCTTAGCAAAGAGGGACAGTTTCAGAGGCTTCCATTTGACTTTCTTCACTACAATAGTTTTAATCCTGCAGTCTAAAGAACTATGTGTAGTGTTGAGCCAAGTATATCCATTCCACATACATTTGTGGATCAGTGAAGTGTCACGAGCTGTGTTTGTGGAACCACTGGACCCATGCGAGCTGGACCTGGGCTGAATTCCATTTACTACTTAGCACCCACTCTGTGAAATATGGGGCATGATGATGCTTTAGGTTCCCAACTTGGACCTGTGTTCAAGAGTCCTTGAAATATTTGGATAATCCCCTTTTTCAGTAGATGATTACTCAAATAAACGATCATAAGTCCCTTTGAAAGACTGGGGAATCAAATATATTCACTTGCTGTGGTGATGCTGGGTCTTTCTGCCTGAAGACAAAGCCTCTACTTTAGTCATCAAAATATAAAGATGTCATTTAACACTTTTGTAACAACTTTGGGTAATTATATGCACATCTGTCTTTATACTATAAGTAGAAAATTCTTACCAGTAGATGCAGAATAATTTTTTAGGAAAAAAAAACCTTATTAAACAATCCTGACTTGGTCCTAGTCCAAGCTTTGCTACTCTCTAAGGATCTTTGCTTCCTTTAAAAGATGGGATGTTACTTTCTTCATGATTTTGCACATTAAATTAGAAATTTAAATTACATTATTAATTAAATAACTGTATCACAGTTTAAATTTTAAAAGTGTTTGATGCCATTTACAGAGAAAAATAGTATACAATTGGATTTTTTTAAGAAAATGACAATCCTGTCAAAGAAAATATAATTTGGTAACTAAGGTAAAGCCAGGAAGATTCCCTCAGAGAGATCTTAAAAGAACTGCCCTCCTTTTGTTATAAGGTTGGGGTTATCGGTCTAGCAAAATTCTGATTAAAGAGTGTAATGATTAATTTCCTGTGTTGACTTGGCAAGGTTATAATGTTCAGTTGTTTGGTGAAGCAAGCATTGGCCAGACTGTTACTTTGAGGGTATTTCACAGATGGATTTAAATCATTAGGCAGTTGACTGCACCTGTTACTAATTACACCTGCACTCGATAAAAGAGCTTGCCTTCAGCCATAAAAGGAGTCTCCCCACCCTTCTAACTGATGATTTTAACAGTCAGAAGAGAACTTTCATCTTTACTTCAGCCAGCCAGCTTCTCCCGGGGAATTCACGGTCACCATCAAGTTCCCAACTTGGGGCCTGCCCCATTGTCACATGAGCCAATTCCTATAATAAATTTCTTAATACACACAGACCAACATGCATGCACATGCACATGCTTATATATATATGTATATATATATGTATGTATATATATATACACACACACTGTCAGCTCTGTTTCTCTGGAGAACACTGACTAAAGCAAAGGGCAATTGTATATTTACACTCACAGACTCTGGACATTCATGTTATTCTTAAAGACAACTTTCACATTTGCTATAGAATAGTACACTTCCTGCTTGAAAATAAATGAAAAAAAAATTCTTACAGCTTTTAGTGGAAAGGAAAGCTACTTCTCTTAAGCAATTACTGTAATTTTGTTTTATGGACATTTTTTTTAATCTGATTGTGTTTTTCTTCTAACTTTGGATATTTGGAAGCTCAGAGTCAATTTTATAGCCAACTTCCAATAAGATCACAGAACTTTCTTGCACGGGTATTCTACAGCATCCATGCTGTGCAGCTCAGAGCTATAGATTTCCATCAGTCTGCAAACCCTATTGCTAATCCAGCCTTGTCTTGCTACACTTCTTCAATACAAAAGAATCAGCTTCCTCTCAGGGCCCAATGCCATCATACTTTCACAACAAATATTTCCACTCAAATTTTTAAAAGCAGTTTGTGAGCCATAAATCATGCTAAATATTTAAGGTGTAATTAACCCTAAAACCAAATCAACCTCTTTAAATAATCTAGAAAAAACAAATTTACCTGCTTTTCGTGGGTCCAAAGAAATAGAGTTATTGCTGCTATGTTTTGGCAGAAATAAATGTAGTACAACAGGAGAGCAGAATTCAAATAAGTTGCTGTATGATCAATTTAATTCTGCTAAACCTGATTATTTCAGGAAAAGATTTTTCATCTGTCACATAGGTCTCTGCACTGACACAGTGTGACTTAGTCAGGATCTTTTAAAGCCAGGAATTAATTAAAATTGAACTTGAGTGACTCCTTCTGTTTCTTTATAGATGTGTTCTTCTGTTTGTTCTGTTGTTCTAATTCTTTGTTGGTAACAACCGATTCATAAATTGTCTTTCCTTTTTGCCAGTGTTCATCCTAAATCCCTCAGAGTCAATTGCCCCTAACAATGTAAATCACACCCGGATTTAAAAACACTGGGCTGGTAAATATGTTGGCATCAAAATAAGACACAAGAGACATTCGTCTCTTAACACACTGAAATATTTTTAGAGAAGAGAGTGGCTTATTGAACTTCCCATGTTAAATTAGAAATAGAAGCATCTTCACTGTGTGTTTGAGCATGTAATTATTTAACACCAGTTTAGGGCCTAACATTAGCCAACCAGTGACTATACTGAATATTAAAATTGCTTTTAGGTCATCAGAATAAAAACGGAACAAAAACGTGACAAAGCAAATTTAAAAATAAGACCAACTCTGTGACGGTAACTTCTTCATTCATAAACCACCTATCTACCAAAAAACTGTTTAAAATACTAAACATTTAATTATGCAGCTAGCCCCGTATCTAATACCCAGGTGGGTATGCTATAAATGCTGAATGAGTGAATGAATGAATTAATAAATGAAAGACTAATACATATAAGTGACAAATATCCACTTATTTCCAAAAAAGGAAATGGAGGCACAATGAGGTAAAGTAGCTTATCTGATATCACAAAGGTAATAAATGGTGGGATTAGGTGTGAAGTAGAATGACCTGATCATGAATTCATTTGATTAGTCTCTGCATTGTACTATAATATAATGTTTGTTAAGTTTATGAAAACTATTTGGATTTGGGAGGCAAAGTATAATACTAGTGCAGGACTCATGGCTTGGAATGGGAATACTTAAGTTCAAGTACCACTCAGCTAATTAATATCTATTTTGAATAGAGATGATAATAGAACTCATTTTATCCTGCAATGTGGACTATGGTAAAGGCTTAATAAATAATGGCTGCTATTATATAAGAACATGCAAAAAAACTAGTGATTAGAATATAGAATCATGTATCATAGGAAAATTTTTTCTCCCCAAGGCTAGATTTATCAAAAATATAAGACTGTGACTTTCCTGTAAACATCCGTAACAACTAATTCTCCAAATTTCAAGTTAGAGTCCAATTTTAAATAATTTTCAAGTATATTTTTATTTTCCACATAATGTAATTAATTTGAGATAAAATTGGAATCATGGCAATATCAACACATAACAAAAGATGACTCATAAAAATTATTTGATTGTTAATGGGATTATAAGTATCAGAGCTGTACTGAAGAGGAATAGAAATGAAAGGGGTTGTTCAAAGATGTATTTCCCACAGATCAGCACCACAAATATAGATAGGTGCTTGCATGATATACTTCTAATGTACGACACTAGCACAGAGAGTTGACAACAGAATGGTATATGGGAAAAATCTACACATTGCATACTAGGGACTATAATTAATAGGAATACTATAATAGTATTACACAAATATTAGGGACAAATAATTTAGGGCTGCCAAGATGTTTTGGGTCATGAGAATTGTTTAAAATGGAGAGTGATGAGGATTGCACAACTAAGTGATGATAATGTGAGATATGGATGGATTATTGTGGATATAACATATGTGAACTTAGGAACCTCCTACTTTATAAGTCAAGCCCTTGATACTGAGGTTTGCTCGGGTGAAACTTATGCCTCTAAAGAAGAGGCTGAGCCCACCTGTAATTATGCCTAGGAGTCACCTCCAGAGAACCTCTTTTGTTGCTCAAATGTGGAACTTCCCTCTCTAAGCCTAACTCTGCAAATAAATCATTACCCTCCCCCCAACATGGGACAGGCCCCAAGATGAATGAGGCTTCCTGACGATGTAGGACTTGGATTCTGGGAATGAGCCTGACCCTGGCATCGAGGGATTGAGAATGTCATTTTGACCAAAAAGGGGAAAAGAAAGGCAATAAAATAAGGTTTTAATGGCTAAGAGAATTCAAATAGAGTCAAGAGGTTGTCCTGGAGATTATGCCTATGTAAGCTTCACCTAGATATGCCAAATGACCACCAGATGATAAGCCCAAATCAACAGTAGTCCAGAAAACCTTAAAGAATACCCAGATCCCTATCTGAGACTCTATAATTTTTCACACACTAAGTTTATTCATCAGAAGCATAAATCCTTCAGAGTGCTCCTATGCCTGCTAAGTCCCGAAACCCAGAGACAATAGCCTCTTCAAGAACATCAACCAGATGTGTCCCTTTTGTTCATGAAGTTGACACCCCTTTTCAACATGAACAAGTTAGGGTGGTCACAGCCTAGACATCCCTGAAGATAGGGAAACTGGAGGAAGGGGTAGCAACAGGCAAGACAGAATTTAACAAAGGATTATGAATACTGAATTGTTATATAATTTTCTTTTTCTTAGTTGCTAGGGTATTAGAATAGTTAGAAGGAAAGAACTGAAATGGTGGAACTGTAACCCATAACATCCTTTGAAATTTGTTCTATAGCTTCTTGTTAAATTGTAATTTGAAAGCTATACCTTTTTGTATATATGTTATATTTCATAATAAGGAAATAACTGAAACTGTGGTATCATAACCTATGAAATTCTTTAACATTTGCTCTCTACTTGTTGAATTGCACTTGGAAAATTATCACTTTTATGAATGTATGTTACATTTTACAATGAAAAATATAATTTAAAGAAACAACAACAAACGGACAGAAGGAGGGAGGATTACTGAAGATTGAGAGAAACCCAATGACCAGACAGGATGGACAGACCCTATTTGAAGCCTGTTCTGCATGTGTAGACCAGCTGTAAGAGATGTTTGGGGACAAATGGGGAATTTGAATACAGCCTGAATTTTGAAAGACATTAAGGAATTAGTGCTAATTTTGTTGGTGTGATAATGGTACAGTGGACATATAGAAAGAGTCATTTTTAGTGATGCCCCCTGAGGTGTCTAGGTGTAAACTCAAACCAGGATGCGTGGAGCTTTACATTAAGATACTTTAGCATGGGTTGTGCACATTTGTCAGAATTCCCCTTACTTTACATTCAAGATCTGTGCATTTTGTTATTTCAGTTTAAAAACTTACATTTAAAAAACAGATGAAACAAATATGACATGTTTGTTAAAACCTAGTTAGTGGGTATTTAGGGGTTCATGATCTGATTCTTTCTACTCTTCTATACATTTCAAATTTTTCATAATTAAAAAAAGGAAACTGTGGAGTGTATGAATAAAACAGAATAAACAGAATCATCCAACATGCTTATTAAATAAAAAAAGAACAGTAATTGGGCAATATTAGGGCTTTATAGAACAGGTAGAATTGCTTCATGAGATAAAAGCTTATCAGAAAAGAGTTTGTCGGAATTAAGACATTTATCCAGATTTTTTTCTACCTTGAAATGCTTTGGAAGGATGAATTAAAGGCTGGTGGCAAAAAGAAAAAAAAAATTTGAAATAGAACAGTTTGTGCTTTTTTTTTTTTTTTTTTTTTGCAAATAAAGAGGAAATGATGCAGAGACTCTAGATTATTTTCCCAGCACCATAGATGTTACAATCCCTTAAGAATCACCAAATAGTAAATGGGTCAAAGAAAAAACATGCAGAAGATGGCCAAATGGGCAGCTGTGACTATTTCTACCTTTGTTTAACTAAAGAGCATCAAGAAAGTTAAGATACTTAACTTTCTGACTAGTCTTTTTCTTATCACCAATGGAAATTGATATCACCAATAGAAATTAACTGTGAGGTATATAAGAGTAGAGATTTCTTGTTTTTCTCATCTTCATTTGCTATGCTTCAAAATGTACTGGCAAGAGGACAATTCAGTAAGATGTAACAGTTAAAAACATGTATGCACCTAACAGCAGAGTCCCAAAATACTGACATATTTGAAGGGAGAAACTGACGGTCCTACAGTAAGAGTGGGAGCCTTTAACACATAACTCTCAATAATGGATAGAAAATCTAGTCAGAAAAATCTGTAAGGAAGAATAAGACTTGAATGACACTATAACAGACATATATAGAATACTGCACCCAACAAAAACAGAATACATATTCTTCTTGAGTGCACATGGATGATTCTCCAAGATAGACCAAAGTTAGGTCATAAAACAAGCCTCAATGAATTAAAAAAATATTGAAATCATACAGTATATATTCTCTAACCATAGCAGAATGGCACAAAATCAATTAACAGTAGGAGAATGGAAAATTCACAAATCTGCAGAAAATAAAAAACATAATCTTAATTGAAAAAAAAATGGGTTAAAGAAATCAGAAGCAAAATTAGGAAATATCTTGAGGTGAATGAAAATGAAAATACAACTTTCAAAACTTACGGGATGTAGCAAATGCAGGGCTGAGAGGGAAATTTATAGCTCTAAATGTTTACATTAAAAAAGAAAAAAGACTTCAAATCAGAGACCTGACCTCGAAACTGGAATAACTAGAAAAAGAAGAGCAAACTAAACCCACATAGAGCAGAAGGAAGTAAAGATCACAGAGATAAATGAAATAGAAAACAAAAAACACACAATAGAGAAAATTAACAAAACCAAAATTTGGTTCTTTGAAAAGATCCCTAAAATTGAAAAGACTTCAGATAGACTGACAAAGAAAAAAAGAGAGGATACAAATAACTAAAATCAGAAATGAATAGGGGGACAATATTACAAACATTACTAAAATAAAAAGGACTATAAGAGGATACTATGAACAACTATATGCTAATAAATTAGGTAACCCAGATGAGATGGACAAATTCTTAGAAACACACAAACTACAAATATTGACTCAAGAAGAAATAGACAATCTAAACAAATCAATTACTAGTAAACAGATTGAATCGTAATCAAAAACTTCCCAATAAAGAAAAGTCTAAGACCAGATAGCTTCACAGGGGAATTCCAAAAAGACTTAATGTCAATTTTGCTCAAATTCTTCCAAAAAATTGAAAAGCGGGGAACATTCTCTAAGTCATTCCACAAGGCCAACAACATCCTTATACCAAAACTGTATAAATATACCACAAGAAGGGAAAATTACAGACCAATGTTTCTTACAAAAATAGATGCAAAAATCCTCAACAAAATACTAGCAAAACAAATCCAACAGCATATAAAAAGAATTATACACCATGATCAAGTGGGATTCATTCACAAATAAATCCCATGCAAGGTTGGTTCAACATAAGAAAATCAATTAATGTAATAAATCACATTAGTAGAATGAAGAGAATAAAAACACATGGTCATCTCAATTGATGCAGAAAAGGCATGTGACAAAATGCAGCACCTCTTCTTTATAAAAACACTAAGAACATTAGGAATAGAAAGAAACTTCCTAACATGATAAAGGGCATATATGAAAAGTCTACAGCTTACATCCTGCTTAATGGTGAAAACTGAAGGCTTTCCCTTTAAGATCAGGAACAAGAGAAGGATGCCCACTGTTACCATTGTTATTCAAAATTGTACTTGAACTTCTTGCCACAGCACTTAGGCAAGAAAAAGAAATAACAGGCATCCATATTGGAAACGAAGAAGTAAAACTTTCCCTATTCACAGATGATGTGTTCCTATATACAGAAAATCCTGAAAAACCCACAGCAAAGCTCCTAGAGCTAATACATGAATTCAGAGAAGTGGTGGAGTATAAGATCAGCACTCAGAAATGAGTAGTGTTTCTATACGCAAGCAATGAACTATCAGAAGAAGAAATCAAGAAAATAATTCCATTCACAATAGCAACTAAAAGGAAAAAAAATCTTTTAACCAAGGATATAAAAGACTTCTACATAGAAAACTAAAAAACATTGCTAAAAGAAATCAAAGAAGACCTAAATCAATGGAAGGACATCCTATGTTCATGGGCTGGAAGACTAAATACCATTAAGATGTCAGTACAATACTACCCAAAGCAATTTACAGATTCAAAGCAATCCCAATCAAAATTCCAACAGCCTTCTTTACAGAAATGGAAAAGCCAATCCTCGAATTTATATGGAATTCCAACAGGTCCCAAATAGCTAGACTCCTTGAAAAAGAAGAATGAAGTTGGAGGACTCACAATTCCTGATCTTAAGATCAAACTTATTACAAGCCACAGTAATAAAAACAGTTTAGTACTGGCACACGGACAGATACACAGACCAGTGGCTATATACGAGAGCTCAGAAATCAACACTCACATTTTAGGCCAACTGATATTTGACAAGGGGGCAAAGACTACCAATTGGGAAAGAATAGTCTCTTCAACAAATGGGGCCAGGAAAACTCGGTCTCCATTTGCAAAAAAAAAAATCTAAAGAGGACTAGTACCTCACACCGTATACAAAAATCAACTCAAAATGGATCAAAGACCTAAATATAAGAGGAAGAACTATCAAAGTCCTGGAAGCATCCTCAGCACCTTTTTTTAGACAATGGTTTATTATACTTTACACCCAAAGCACAAACAACAGAAGAAAAATAAATGAATGGGACCTCATCAAAATTAACTTCTGTGCCTCAAAGGATTTTATCATGAAAGTAAAATGATAACCTACACAATGGAAGAAAATATTTGGAAACCATATATCCAATAAAGAATTAATATCCAGAATATATAAGGAAATCCTTCAACTTAACAAAAAAATAAACAATCCAATTAAAAAATGTGCAAACAAAAGTGAACAGACATCTCTCCGGAGAAGATATATAAATGGCCAGAAAGCACATGAAAAGATGCTCAACATCATTAACCATCAGGGAAATGGAAATCAAAACCATAATGAGATACCATTTCACATTCATTAGAATGGTTGCTATTTTAAAAGCAGAAAATAACAAGTGTTGCAGAGGATTCAGATTAATAACATCATTCAATGCTAGTGACGATGTAAACTGGTGCAGCCGCTCTAGAAGATAGTCTGGTGGTTCCTCAGAAAGTAAAGTATAGAAACTACCCTATGACCTAGCAATCCCACTGCTAGGTATATACCCAAAAGAAATGAAAGCAGGGACTCAAACAGATACTTGCACACAGATGTTCACAGTGGCATTATTCACAGTTGCCAAAAGATGCAGGCAACCTGAGTGTCCATCAACCAATGAATAGATAAATATGGTATATACATACAATGGAATATTATACACCATAAAAAGGAATGAAGTCCTGATACATGCAGCAACATGGATGAAACTTGAAGACATTATGTTGAGTAAAGTAAGTCAGACACAAAAGGACAAAATTTGTATGTTCTCACTGATTTGAAATAATTAGAATAAGCAAATTTATAGAGTGAGAATCTAGAATATTACCAGGAGATGGGGTGGGGATAGGGAATGGGAAATTAAGTCTTAAAATGTATAGGGTTACTGTTTGGAATGACAGAAATGTTTTGGTAATGAACAGTGGTGATGGTAGTACAACACGGTGATGCAATTAGCAGCACTGAAATATTTGTCTGAATATGATTAAAAGGGGAAATATTGGATTGTATATATGGTAACAGAATAAAAATATTTTTAAAAATCCACGGAACTACAGTACACAAACGATAAGCCCTTATTTAAACCATGGACTTTAGTTAGTAGCACAGTTGTAAAACTGTGCTATAATCTATTGTAACAAATGATACACACCAATGCAGGGTGTTTGTGACGGGGTAGTGTGTGAGAATCACATACTTTTGCATGATTGTTCTGTAAACCCACAACTTCTCAAACAAAAAATATATATATATTTTAAAGTAACTGGTAAGAGTCATTTTGACCAGCAGATTAATCAGCCATAAGAAGGAGCCTCATATAATGATAGGTACTTGGAAATATGAACCGAAGAATTTTTTCTTTTGAGTACTAAATTTTTCTCAGGCATTCAAACAGTGTTTTCACGGACGTTTTATAGAACATTCCTTTTCACCAAAAGAGTAAGATGCACTTTACAAGAAAATTTGGTGTTAAGACATTAAATTTTGAAAAATACTCCGTCAGAGTATAGCATTCATGCTAGGCACTTGGGACAACTAATCCATCCAGTTACACAATCAGTAGACTTTTCCCACTGACGTACCTTAATGTTCTTTAACTTTCATAATGGCCAAAATACTCTTGGATATACTCTGAGAGAATTATTCTACAGAATATTTTTATTATTAGTTTTGCTTGTTTTTTTCAAATGTCATATAAAAATATGGCATAGGAAAAGTGATCTTTAAGGAAATAGCCATAAGCACAAATAACTGGCTATTCAGTGAGACTTTCTTCCTAGGATTCTTTCAAGACTTGAACTGTTCAGTCAACAGTCTCAACCTATATATAGAATTGACCACCAGGAAACCAGTCTGCACAGTGGTGCATGGAGATATCTTCCCAGAACTCAGGCTATCACCTGCTTGTAAATTTAGAGCCAATTGAGCGTAAATGACCTGGACAGCTCCCTTTTCCCTGCCCTTGTCTTTGACCTTCCATATATGGATTTTTGGAAGCAGTTTGAGACTACTTATCATGGACTACAATAATTCAGTGGAATGTTAAAAATAGGATATATTTTATGTGACTCTTTCCCCCTTGAACAATATGTAGCAGGGTGATACTTTTCTTCATTAAAAAGCTCCGAGAAATTAAATTTACAACTTAGATCCAGTTAAAACAATATCTCAAACACAAATCTACAGAAATGTATAAAGCAATGTAAGTGTTATAAAAATATCAAATGCACAATTCCAAATAAGCATCCAGTTCAAAGTACTTATTTCTGAAGACAATAAATTTACTCATAAAAGCTTCTATTGCTCAAAAACACTCTACATGTAACTCTTTGAGATTATCTCTGGTATCAGTTTACAAGACAAAAATGAAAACTAGTTCTCTCATTTTATGGACAACTTTTATAAGCCTACCAATATTGTTCCACATTAACACTGAATCCAAAATAATGTTAAGGTAATTCGTAAAAATGCTACAGTACTATGCCTGCTCCACATGATGAGCCAAGTGTTGGGTATAATTTTTCCAAATTGTACTTTTAAATCAGAAAAGGAATGCTCATCAGCCATTATGCTTGCTTTCAAGGGAAACCATAAAGTATGAAACCACTGTCTTTGATCTTGGTTTTGGCTCTTGTAGCATGTTTCTGTGTATCATTAATCACTATCATGCATCTTCATATTTTTCTCATTATCCATTATTTCATATTTCCTTTTATATTAATGATATTACTCTTCCTGATATAGCTATCAGTCATTGTTGAAACACTGTTCTACCACTTTAATTTAAAATCTATTTAAATTTAAATAGTCACACATGGCTCATGGCTTACATATTGCACAGCTCAGATCTATAACATCAGCTTGCATTTTATAGACATGTATAAATGTGGGTCCCATACTCTACTAATAACACAAGAAGGTAAAGTAAATTTATTGTAAATTTTTGATCCAGTATATTTAATGATATTTATTTGAATATCCTTGAACATGTTATTTAATTTATCTGGAATTTTTACCTCATCTATAAAGGTGAGGTAGTTAAACAGTATTCCTCAATGTGAGGAATCAGAATCTACATCAGAATCACCTGACACACATTAAAAATAAAGTATTCCAGACCTCATCCCAGACTGAATAATTAAGAGTGTCTGGGGTTGAGAACTGGGGATACGCATTTTTGCCAAGGACCCAAGAGAACATTGCATGTTAAACTTTTAGAAAGAACAAATATATATATTAATCCCTACCATGAGTAAATACTAAAGCAGATTCTAAATATAATATAAATTTTCAAGTGATGGAAAACCACAAAAATTTGAAACAAAATAAAACAATATTCAGTTGATAGTGAGAATAGATTAATTCCAGTGTTGAGAAAACATGATTAATTCCAGAAGTATGTTCTTCCAAAGATCTGCAAAAATCTATTATGTATCAAACGGAAAAACATGGAGGCATATTTCACAAGGATAAGACTTCTACAAAGCAGGCAGCATGAAAATACATCACTCTGAAACATGAACCATGAAATAAATACATCTTTCATCTACTCTCAGAAATTTGTATAAATGCAGGCCATTTGAAAGTCATGAGGGCATGCTGGCTTTGGCTGCAATAATGAGGGCCTTATAGATGTAATGTAAACTTTTGATAAACCAATAAAACATATTGAAATATTTAGAAGTTCGCACTATGTCTTACTGACCTGATCTTAAAGCTGATTTTCAATATTTTCATGTTCTCAGAATACAAGAGTAATGCATTTCATTGTCTTAAAGTACCAGGCTTTGATTATCTAAACAATGATTTTAACAAAATAAAGTTGAGAAAATGTTTCCAAGAATATAAAATTTTACGTTCTTAATTCAGATTAAAAATAAGCCACTTCTCTAATTTAATTATAGGAGATCCACAATGATTAATCAATACTGAACATTAGAAATGCAAAGGTAGGATATCCCTTTGCATATGGGCAGGGTAAGTAGAAATATTATATAGCCTGTTATCTATTGAATGTTCACTCTGCTATAGGAAATTTTCCAAATGCCTTGCATACATTATCTCAATTAATCTTCCAAGCAAGTCTGAAAATGGACTTCTATTAATTCCTAAACTTCATTTAATAAAAATAATAAATTTAGAGTCTTAACTGGAATTTTCCTAAACCAATTATAGATCCCCATTAGACGGCAGTTTCTCTTTTTCTAACATAGTATTTTCATCATTTTATCAAGTTAACTAACTTTGGCCAATTTAGAAAGGAAGATAACCACTGTGGTTGGATTAAGATTTTAGGAAAGAGAGAGGCAGAAGAAGATGGCAGCAGAGACAGGAGTGTAAGCTAGTCTTTCCCCCTGGAAAAACTAATAAACAACCAGAAACAACTAGTAAATAATCTGGAATAACTGCAGGGGGACAAACATGACTGTCCACTCATCATACACCAACTGGAATTGGGAGGAATGCCCAAGATTACAGCATAAAATCTGTAAGTAAAAACTGCAGATCCAAGCTGGGAGCTCCCTCCCGCCATGGCCTAAACTGCAAAGCCTTGCAATGCTAGAGAGCAGCACTCTCCTAGCAAGTGAATAAAGCTCAGCTGAGCTCCAACTGGGTTTTTAATTAACAAATGTGGACTGCTCACTACAAGCTACAAATCCCCAACAAGCAGACAGAGGCTTTGGTTATGACTGAACTTGGAGAGCCGGAGGACCTCTCTGAGAGGGAGGGGAAGCCCAGAGGACCAGATGCTGCCTCTGGCCAATGGGTGAAAGTGAGGAGTCTGCAGACTGACCTTTAAGGGAGGCTTTCTGTCCCTTTTTCAGCTCAGTGGAGAAAGCCTCAGCCATTTTCAATTCCCAGCACTCAGACCTAGGTAAGGGCAGATATAGCAGAGTCAGAGACTACTCAAATGCTAATGACCTCTCCTTAGGGGGTGTATTTTCCCTAAAGGAAAGAGGCAATGCCAAGCTCTACTACCTGCCTTCCATTCAGAAACAGATCCCAGAGCCTGGGGGAAAACAGCCACAGGCCACACCTTATATCAGTCTGGAGAGACAGGATGACAGGTGCCACCTGCTGGGCAGAAAAGCACAGTGACTTGGGGCTTCATAGGGTTTATCAATCTAAGATGCACTCAGGGAGCCATGATACCATTGCCTCCTTCTAGACTTGAGCCTGTTCTGGTCTGGGAAAACCTGATTGGGGTAACCAAGGAAACCAGATGCCTAGACAATAGAAAACTAAAACCTACACTAAGAAAAATGAAGTTATGGCCCAGTCAAAGGAACAAACTTACACCTCAACTGAGATACAGGAATTTAAACAACTAATATTATATCAATTCAAAAAGTTTAGGGAAGATATGGCAAAAGAGATGAAGCATATATAATGAAAACACTGGGTGAACATAAGGAAGAAATCAAAAGTTTGAAAAACAACTGGCAGAATCTTTAGAAATGAAAGGCACAACACAAGAGATGATAGACACAATGGAAACATACAACAGCTGATCTCAAGAGGCAGAAGGAAACACTCAGGAACTGGAGAACAAGGCACCTGAATGCCTACACACAAAAGAAAAGATAGAGAAAAGAATGGAAAAATATGAGCAATGTCTCCGGCAACTTAAGGACAAAATGAAATGCATGAATGTACGTGACATGGGTGTACCAGAAGGAGAAGAGAAGGGAGAAAGAGCAGAAGCAATAATAGAGGAAATAATCAATGAAAACTTCCCACCTCTTATGAAAGACATAAAATTATGGATCCAAGAAACACAGCGTACTTCAAACAGAATAGATCTGATGAGGCCTATGCCAAGACACTTAATAATCAGATTATCAAACATCAAAGATAAAAAGAGAATCCTGAAAGCAGCAAGAGAAAAGCGATCCATCACATACAAAAGGAAGCTTGATAAGACTATGTGCAGATTTCTCAATAGAAACCATGCAGGCAAGAAGGAAGTGGGGTGACATATTTAAGATACCAAAAGAGAAAAACTGCCAACCAAGAATCCTATATCCAGCAAAACTGTCCTTCAAATATGAGGGAGAGCTTAAAATATTCTCTGACCAACAGACAATGACAGAGTTTGTGAACAAGATACCTGCTCTACAGGAAACACTAATGGGAACACTACAGAGTGATAGGAAAAAACAGGAGTGAGAGGTTTGGAACACAATTTTGGGAGACAGTAGCACAGCAATGTAAGCACACTGAACAAAGATGACTGTGAGTTTGGTTGAAAGAGGAAAGTTAGGAGCATGTGGGACACCAGAAGGAAAGAGGAAAGATAAAGACTGGGACTGTATAACTCAGTGAAACCTAGGGTGCTCAACGATTGTGATAAAAGGTACAAATATGTTTTTTCATGAGGGAAAACGAATGTCAACATTGCAAGTTGTTAAAAATGGGGTGGGATTGTGGGGAAAATACAGTCAATGCAAGCTAGAGACTATAGTTAACAGAAACGGTATATTATGCTTCCTTTAATATAATATAATATAGGCAATATACCAAAGGTAAAAGTATGTGGAGAGAACATAGAGGAAGGGTATGAAAATCTTGGCATTGGTGTCTGACACTTTATTCTACTTTAGTTTAATGCTATCTTTCCTTTTCTTGCTTCTTAGCTGTCATGTTTTGTTTAGTTTTGTTTTGTTTTGCTTCTCTTTCTTTTTTTTTTTTCTTTTCTCTCTTCCTTCTTTGACTCTTCCTCCTCCTTTGTGGAAGAAATGGAGATGTCCTTATATAGATAGTAGTGATGGCGGTGAAAACATAAATATATGACTATACAGGGAATTATCAATTATTTTCTTAGGACAGAATGTATGGTGTGTGAAAAAAACCATCTTAAAAACAAATGGGCTGATGAAGAAACCTTGAGGGCACTATGTTGAGTGAAATAAGACAGACACATAAGAACAAATATTGCAGGGTCTCATTGATATGAACTAATTATAATATGTAAACTCATAAACAAGGCTAAAGAATGGGGAGTGGTTGCTTATTATGAGCAGAATGTTCAACTAGGGTGAACTTAAACATTTGGAAATGGACAGAGGTTATGGTAGCATGTTGTAAGAATAACTAACAGTGCTGAATGGTGTATGAAGGTGGTGGAAAGGGTAAGCTCAGAGTCACGTATGTCACCAGAAGGAAAGTTGGAGGTTAAAAGATGGGAATGTATTAAACAGTCAATCTTGTGGTGGACAATGTCTGTGACTAACTGTACAAATATTAGAAATCTCTCTCATGAACTAGAACAAATGTATGACACTATAACTAGAAGTTAATAATAGAGGGGCATATAGGAAAAATGTATACCTATTGCAAACTATATACTACAGTTAGTAGTATTTTAATATCCTTTCATCAACAGTAACAAATGTACTATGACAATACTATGAATCAATAATAGAGGGGGGAAAACACACCCAAGGACCAAAATAAAAAGTAACACTAGGAATGTAAGTTGAATTGAGTTGCAGTGCTGTCTACTCATTATGTCATGGAAAGACAGAAGGGACAGAGGGAAAAATAAGTTGAGAGAGAGGGAGATGGTAGCAGGAGAGTGAGAGAGATGTGTGTGTGCTCTGTCAAATGAAATTTGTGACACACGTTATGATTTTTATAAATTTTAAACATGTTTTTTTCTATATAGTCCACATCTTTTATTTCCAAATACATTTTGAGTGCACAGAGGGTGAGAACATAAATCATTGAACTAAGGAACCCAAATGGAGAAACAAGATTAGCAGAGGGAAAGTGGGGAAAGCTGATTTTACTTTCAGTTTGGGAATTATTTGCTTTTGTAAGACTTCTAAGTAAAATCATTGTATAAGTAAAATCTTGCCATTTATGTAAATACTTTTACTATTAAACCTATATCTTTTAGTATGTAAAAATCAATAAATAAAATAATGGAGGGGGATTGGTTAGGGGTATGGGAGGATTTGAGTTTCCTTTTTTTGTCTTTATTTCTTTTCTGGAGTAATGAATATGTTCTAAAAATTGAAAAAAAAATTAATTGTGGTGATCAATGCACAGCTGTATGATGGTACCATGGGCAACTGATTGTACACTTTGGATCTTTGGATAATTGTATGTTATGTGAACAATCTCAATTTAAAAGAAAATTTTTTAAAAAAGATTTTAGGAAAGAGCCGATATTTACGATGAAGATTTTCATTAGACATATTGGGTACTGGAAGCTAATTCTTTAAATGTATCAACCATATGAAATACTCTTCCATACTAAGTTTTGTTTCTTTGCTAATTAAAAATCAAATCCTGGACTCATCCACCCTGACTAGCATTAGGACTGGCAGTACTTGGGTCAAATGTCCTTCATAAGGCACACCTATTCATTGTTGGTGGGGATGTAGAATTGTGTAGCCGCTTTGGAGGACAGAACAGCAGTTCCTCAGGAAACTAAATATAAAATTGCCATATGACCCTGCAACCCTATTACTTAGTATATATTGGAAGAACTGAAAGCAGGGACATGAATAGACATTGCACACTGATGTTTGTGGTGGCATTATTCACAGTTGCCAATGGATGGAGGTGATCCAAGGATCCATCGACTGATGAGTGGAAGGGTGAACTGTGTATATACATATGATGGAATATTGTGCAACTGCAGGAGAAATGAAGTCGTGATGCATGCAACAATGTGAATGAAACTTAAGGTTGAGCAAAATAAGCCAGAAAGAAAAGGACAAATATTGTATGGTCTCACTAATATGAACTAACGATAAAGAGCAAACTCGGAGAGTTAAATTCAAGAACATAGGTTATCCAGAGATAGAAAGAGAGCATAGATTGGGCAATTGATACTTAACGAGTGCAGAATATTTAATAAAGTTGATTGTAAAGTTTCAGAAATGGATAGCACAACACTGTGAGATGGTAACACAATATTGCAAGTATAATTAACAAAACTGAATGTGACTATGGCTGAAAGAGGAAGATTAGGGTCATGTATGTCACCAGAGGATAAGAACTGGGACTCTATAGCTTAGTGAAACCTAAAGCAGACAATGATGGAGGTTAATTGAACAAATATAAGAAAGTTTTTACATGAAATAGAACAAACGTATGTCACCATTACAAGGTGTTAATAAGGGGGTGTTATATGGGAAAAAACAAAATTAATGCAAACTGAGGTCTATAGTTAACAGAAACATTGTAATACTCTTTCATTAACTGAAACAAAGGCACTATACCAAAGCTAAATATCAATAATACAGGATAGAAAGGAGGGGCATGAGATTTTTTTTTTGCTTTCTTTTTTGTAAGAAATGGAAGTGTTCTCATGTAGATTGTGATGGTGAATTCATAACTATGTGATTATACCAGAAGCCATTTGATTGTACACTTAGGATGGATTGTATGGTGTGTGAATAAAACTTTTAAAAAGATATATCATTCATAATTCAATAAATTGTCACTATCTAGAGAGAACAAACATGAGTACTAGTCTCATAGAAGTGTCTTGGCTGTTATTATTATTATTATTACTATTATTATTGATACTAATAAAAGTTTTCCTGGTATATTGGGGCAGAAGTGACCTCTCTTTGGACCAGTTTTGTACTGCCTTGTATTGTAGCTACTTGGTTTTATTTCAGACTGGTTTATAGACTCACACAAGGCATGTCTGTATCCCCCATTGCTCTTAGATTAGTATATTGCATACTGTAGGTGTTCAATAACATGTCTCACAGTTATTTGTGTTCTAAGCCTGGACAACACTCTACTCATGAATGAAAAATAAAAGAACATTTTCCCCATTGCATAAGGGAATATACTGCCATTTGGAATTTATTCCAGTGGCAGCCTCTAATGAATAAGCAAAGGATATGATTTTGCCCACAATCTGCTTTTTGCATTTAATACTATCTAATAGAGACTTTTTTACCACATGACTCAGGAGAGTATAATCATTATCTATGGTGGCATAACACATTACTACAAACTTAGTGGCTTAAAAATCCATTTATTATCTCATAGCTTCTGTGAGTCAGAAGTCTGGGCTCAGCTTAGTTGGATTCTCCACTCAGGGTCTCACATGGCTAAAAAGGTGTCAGCCAGGCTGCATTCCCTCCTGGAGCTTGGAGTTCTCTTTAAGCTCATGTGGTTGTTGGCAGAATCCAGGTCCCCACTTTCTTGTTAGCTGTCAGCTATGGGCTCCTTTCAACTCCTAGAGGCCCCCACTGTTTCCTGTCATGTGGTTCTCTCCACAACATGGAAATTTGCTTCTCAAAGGCTAACAGAAGAAAAAACTGTAGAAAAAAAAAAAAAACTGTAAAAAATGCTAACAGAAGAGCATCTCTTGCAGGTACAAATCTCTCTGATTTCTGCCCCTGACCTACAGACCTTCTTTAAAAAGGGCTCACCTGACTGGGTCAGGCCAGGGCATGCACACCATGAAGTAGGAATCCTGATGGCTGTCTTAGAATTCTGTCTATCTCAGAAAGTATATCCTTACACTTGACTTTGAATTATCTAATTTAAAATTGTTTACTTATTTTCCCACAGGCTGGTTAGAATCACAGAGGCCCTAGGGGCCATATCTACCTCCTCTTCACCACCACTTTCACCTTTTGGTCTAGGAGGTGTTCCACAACCCCCTTTTTCTCCCTATGGCCCAGTGGAATAATCCACTTCCCCCTCGCACTCCCTTTTAGGGCCCTGGTTACCCATATCCAGCATTACAACCAAGACCCTATCCACCTGGAATTGCATTGTTCCCTGTATATCCTCAAGTTTACCCTTAATTCCCTGACTCTGCACCCCAAACACAAACAACTACCTCAACAAACACCACCACCACCACAACCACTGCTTCCACTACCTAATGCATATTAAGTTTTGGCACCCCCCTCAGAACCTTTTGGATAAAATTATTTTCATTCTTAGATGATGATGAGCTATTCCAAACTGCATTGAGCTTTTAGGAAAAATAATCTTAGAAAGAAATTATGAAACCATCCAAACAAACATGATACCAACAAAGTGAAAATATAGAGTTGAGCAACAAAATGAAACCTTCACTGTTGTCAGCCACCAGTGTGCCCCCAGTTATATCACCCAAATGCAGACTAGTGCGGCCAGAAGCCTGGCCTCATCCCATGAGGCCGAAGAGGCAATCAGGGAAAAACACAATGAGATACCTGGACTTGCAGCTTCAGGTAATGACACTGACCAAGTAGGCAGCAGTATAACATTATAATTAATCAGCTTTCTACTTTCTTTGCCAGAAAACCTCCTGGAATAAGTATAAGCAGTCATATGGTCACACTACAACAAAAGGTTGCCCTCTTGAGAATGGCGACCCATCATAAAATTACAAAACACAAAACAGCATGTTAATAAATAGATGTAAAACTAAATAATCTTAATCCTCCCCACCACATGACACCCGAAAAAAAAAACCTAACTACAGTCTGACCATTAATATAAATAACAGGACCATTCATATGATTTGTTCTATTACAGAGAAGAAATGTCTTTCTGGCAGGTCTAAATCTTGGCTTTTGATATGAAAATTCCTCTCCCAAACTAAAGAAGAGATAATAATGGTTTCAGGCATCAATAAGAGGCTAATGGCTGAGATTTCTAAGTTTCAGTTGCTTTCAACTCTGGATGAAGTTTTAATCAAAAGTATTATGACTATTAAGGAAATTGTCTTGTGATGCTCTGAGAGCTATACCTTTCAGTAATATTTAACTGTTGAAGTACAACACTGCATTTTTATTTCAGGACATTTAACAACCCACACCATCACCAGACATTTATGAATCAAAATTTCTCAAAGATACTAAAATATGCCAAAATTTTCAAATATGTGTTTAATGATATCTCTCATTCCATATATACTTTTTGTGAACCTACCATGACCCAGGGACTGTTCAAATAGCTGAGCAAACAGCAATAATGAAGGAAGTCAAAGTTTCTGCCCTTGCAGAGATTACATTCTTGTTGGACCAAAAAAATGCCCACACATAAAAAAGCAGACACTTCATAAATGTAATTATTTTGAGAAAACATAAAAGAATGATAAGGAGAAACAGTATGGTAGCTAATGACTGTTTTATATGGGAGGATCAGGGAGAACCTCTCTGATGACAGGAGATTTGAACAAAGACCTGAAGAATGTTAAGGACCTACAGAATGGGGATTCAGCAGAAGGGACCAGACATGTAAAGGCATGAAGCAGCCATGAATTTGGTGAACATGAGGACCAGTAAGAACGCCAGTGTGTCTCACACTCAGTGAGAAAGCAGGAGTGAAAAGAGATGATTTGGGAAAGGCAGACAGGGACCACATTTGAATTTTACTCTAAATTTTATAGGAATCCAATCGGGCTTTGAATAGGGGAATAACATTATCTGATCAGCATTTTCAATAATTCATTGCTCTGAATGCTCTATAGATACCAAACTGTTAGTGGAGAGAATGACAATTTTGATTAAGCTAAATTTACTTTCACTTTGGATTCTTAGCAAGCATGTAAACAAGCAGGGCAAATAATAGCCAAAGATCAAGAAAATGTATGAGTGAGTGAGAGGAATGGCTTCCTGATGCTTCCCTTGTGTCTCGTGGAGACACAACCAAATTTTGGCAGTCTCAACAGCCAATGTGACTTGAAGAATCTACCACATCATAGAATCCAAAACTGACCTTTAACCCTGGTATGGGAAGAGCTCCATAAGCACTCAAAAGTCTGCCACATTGCTTTTAAGGAATTTCTTCCTGAGCCTTAGTTATTTAGTCTATTTTTTTCTATATTTTATTTCTTAGTGTGTCATCAAGTCTTGTCAAAGTTTCTAGGCATTGGGCATGGCTATGGTCTACAATAGCATATGAGGAAGAAGTTACAAGTGTAAACCATGTCACCCAAGCTAGCTAACAACAAAACAACCAAGACAGACATGCTTATATTTTAATCATCATTTGTATCTAGTTCCCACCAATTTATAGGTAAATTCCTTTATGTCAGAAGCTGAAAGTTAAAAATCATATCCCCTAAGACAAAGCTAATATTCTGAATATGATTGTATTCAATCCAGTGGGATGTACTTACATGAGATCTGGATGGCAGACATGGGGCAGAAGCTCTCTTCTTATGTCTTGGCTATTAGCAAGCTCAGACAGATATATTAAAGGTGGCTGAATGCTGCTTCAAGGCGGTAAGACATTCTGGCTGCCTTGCAAGAAGCAGCGTAAGCAGGTTTTTATTCTTAGAATCACAAATATGACTATACACCCACCAGACCAATGGACAGAACAATGGACATCCATTCCTTCAATCATCCCTTCCAATGATAGTGTAGGCAAACGGTTATCTGTATGGAATCTTTCTACTTCAATGAATGGTTTCTTTTCTTGAATGGAACCCTATCCAGTACAAAAGGAGGACAGAAAACAAGATTCAGGTGGTAAAGACAATAGATAGCAGGTTCATTGGAAACAGAGAACTATTAAAGTAAGTGAACCAAAAAGACAGAATAGAGTATGCTTGAAACTGAGAATTTGGAACTAATACATTATTGGTAATGGCAATATCTAAGGGATTTCCATGGGAGTGGTTGGGGTAAAATAAAACAATGCTAGAAGTGAGGAACTTGAAGGAATTGAAATGTCATGGGGCTGGGTGATTCATTTAGAAGGATGTTTAAGTCACCAAAAATGATAAATGAAGGTGCAGGGGAGAAAAAGAGTGATTCAAGGGTGTGCCGGTTTGAATGTATTGTGTCCCCCAAATGCCATTATCTTTGTAGTCTTGTGTGGGGCAGACATTTTTGGTGATGGTTGGATTTGCTTGGAATGTGCTGCACCCAGCTGTGGGCAATGATTCTGATGAGATGTTCCCATGGAGGCGTGGCCCCGCCCATTCAGGGTGGGCCTTGATCAATGGAGCTATATAAATGAGCTGACTCAGGGGGAGCGAAGAGAGTGCAGCTGGGAGTGATGTTTTGAAGAGAAGCAAGCTTGCTAGAAACGAACGTCCTGGGAGAAAGCCGTTTTGAGGCTGGAGCTTTGGAGCAGATGCCAGCTGCCTTCCTAGCTAGCAGAGGTTTTCCGGACACCATTGGCCATCCTCCGGTGAAAGTACCCAATTGCTGAGGTGTTACCTTGAATGCTTTGTGGCCTTAAGACTGTAACTGTATAGCGAAATAAACCCCTGTTTTATAAAAGCCTATCCATCTCTGGTGTTTTGCATTCTGCAGCATTAGCAAACTAGGACAGATTTTGGTACCGAGAGTGGGGTGCTTTTGCTGCTGAGTTTGCAAATACCAAACATGTTGGAACGGCTTTTTAAATGGATAAGGGGGGTTTCTGGAAGAGTTGTGAGGAGCTTGATAGAAAGGCCAAAACTGCTTTAAAGAGACTGTTTGTGGAAATATGGACTCTAAAGATACTTCTGATGAGGACTTGAGCAGAAATGATGAATGTATTGTTGCAAACTGGAAGAAAGGTGATCCTTGTTTTAAAGTGGCACAGAATTTGGCAAAATTGAGTCCTGGTGTCAGATGGAAGGAAGAATCTGGAAGCAACAACCTGGAATACTTAGCTGAGGAGATCTCCAGACTACGTGTGGAGGACGTATCCTGGCTTCTCCTTGCAGCTTATAGTAAAATGTGAGCAGAGAGAGATAAACTTAGAACTGAACTCTTGGGTTCAAAGAAACCAGAAGTTGATGGCTTGGAAAATTACAGGCTTCCAGGGGTTGGAATCCCAGAAGCTACAGCCCAACGTGAGGATGGAACCAAACATGGAACCCAGCCGCCATTTCAGTACAAGCCAAGATTGGAAAAGGAGTTAAGCAGAAAGGATTTGTGGAAAGTCCTATTGTCTGATGGCTTTGACCCCTGCGTGCTTCATGCAAAGCCAACAGAATTTTTGCGAGATATTTATAGACAGAGCCATTGCCGGTCTGGACTGGAGGAGACAGACAAGGAAAAAATTAAAGGAAAAATATCTTCAAAGACAGAGCCATTGAGGTTGAGGTCTGGAGTCAGGAGATCTCGGGCTGGGAGAGCGGAGCAGCCCACATGCATGGAAAGGGTGAGTTTGCCCTGGAGGTCGAGGGCGGGCTTTCCGCCTCGATGCTCTGGAAGAGTTTTGCCACCTCAGGTCCCAAAGAGGGTGGAGCACATTTCCAGGGAATTGGGGAGAGCCTGGCTGCCACCACACTGTTCTGAAGGGGTTGAGCGTGTGCCCCGGAGATGGAAGGGAATCCGGGAGCTGCCCCAAGGTTTTAGGAGGGTGGAGCCGAGAAGGTGGTCTCCCCAATGTGTGGATATGTTGGAGCACTCACCCAAGCATTTGGAGAGGAAACAGCTGCGAAAAAGGCCCTTGGGAAGGGTTAGGCTCCCGCTCTCTCAAGCCCCAAGGATGCAACGTTGTTTTGTTAGTGACTCTCAGACTTTGAAATCTAACGGAGTTTGTCCTGCGGGTTTTAGGAACTGTTTTGCTCCTGTTAACCCTGTTTTCCTTACTGTTTCTCCTTATGGCAATGGAAATGTTCATCCTATGAATGTCTCTCCTTTGTATACTGGAAGCACATAACTTGTTCTAGGTTCACAGATCCACAGCTAGAGGGGAATTATGCCTTAGGACTGACCAAGCCTAAACTGATTTTGATGGGATTTTGTACTTGACTATTGTTACTGAGATGATGTAAGTTTTTGTGATATTGTGATGGAATGAATGTATTTTGTATTTGGAAAGATAATGTCATTTTGGGTTCCAGGGGGTGGAATGTGCCGGTTTGAATGTATTGTGTCCCCCAAATGCCATTATCTTTGTAATCTTGTGTGGGGCAGACGTTTTTGGTGATGGTTGGATTTGCTTGGAATGTGCTGCACCCAGCTGTGGGCAATGATTCTGATGAGATGTTCCCATGGAGGCGTGGCCCGCCCATTCAGGGTGGGCCTTGATCAATGGAGCTGTATAAATGAGCTGACTCGGAGGAGCAAAGAGAGTGCAGCTGGGAGTGATGTTTTGAAGAGAAGCAAGCTTGCTAGAAAGGAACGTCCTGGGAGAAAGCCGTTTTGAGGCCGGAGCTTTGGAGCAGATGCCAGCTGCCTTCCTAGCTAGCAGAGGTTTTCCAGACGCCATTGGCCATCCTCCAGTGAAAGTACTCAATTGCTGAGGTGTTACCTTGAATGCTTTGTGGCCTTAAGACTGTAACTGTATAGTGAAATAAACCCCTGTTTTATAAAAGCCTATCCATCTCTGGTGTTTTGCATTCTGCAGCATTAGCAAACTAGGACAAAGGGCTAAAGTCTTTTTTGAATAACAAATAGTTACTTGAAGGTAAGAAAAAAAAATTACTTCAATATAACAGAGTAATAGAGAATAAGGATTTGGGTCAGGTTTTTCTAAATTGGAGTGATGAAGAAGAGAATAGACATGGCCAGGAAACAGCAATGACATCCAGCAGGACAACCAAACCCTGTGGTACATGGAGTGTGGGAGAAAAGACAACTACCACTAATGAGTATGATATATTCTTGGGGATAGACAGGGAGATTTTGATTATTCCAATGTATTAAAGCAAACACTTAGAAAAGAAACTACAAATATAAAGAATTATGTTGACGGCATTTCATGAGTTCCAGAGAGCACAGCTGGGGTTTGTGGATAGGGGAGGGATCAGAGATTGGGGCAGACTAGATGATTATCCAGCCTTCTGGGGATGAGATTCAGGGTATATGACTACATCAATGATCTGAGAGGCTTGTATTTTGGGTGACTGAGCTAAAGAAATGTAAGGCATGACATGAGTAGTCTTGATAGTCTCAAGAAAAAGTGGATAATCTGTTTGAATTACAGTTTACTGCTCAGGATTGGTGTCTCAGGCAATATCATAGGAGAGAAGGGATGAGGAGGTCATAACAACAGCACCCAGGTTGTAAAGCCTCCACTTTTATTTTTTCTTCATTTGTTCAATAATATTTACTGACACATACACACACACCCATTAGCCAAGGACTGTGAGTTACTTGGAATAAATAAATGAACAAAACAGACTAAGGTCTTTGCCACCAAGGGGTTTAGAAAATGCCAAAGGGATGAGGGTGATTTTTTCTGTCACCACTCTAAAGAACCCTTATCAAGTCATTTTTACCAAGATATTATTTGGTTGGTGAACACTTAAATTATCTACATACTTGCTTTAATAGTTTTGGTGGCTGCAGAGAAGGAAACAGTTTCCTATCATTATATGTTTAAACAAACCCACTTCTCAAAGTTATCTTGGAATTCATGAAAAGTACATGTAATTAAAACTATAATATCATCAAAAGGGAAGAATACAAGGAATACCAATCTATATCCAGCTGGGAAAAATATTTTTTGTGATGTCTAATGCATAGTTTTCAAAACAAGTAGCAGAACTTCCCAAATACCATGAATATGATACAGTTAAATTCACCAATTTCAATACACCAAATCTGTATCTTGACAAATCGTTTTCCCTCTATGACCATCTCTATCACCTATAATTAATCAGCATTACCAAGTCTCAAAGACTTAGAAAGGCACTAAAGTCAATATCCAACAGTTTCTGTACTTCCCTTTAAAATCAGGTAATTCTATGCTTGAAGCACTTAACTACCATTGACTAGTACAGGAGAAGGACAGGAAATAAGGAATAGGTAGGAGAGTCAATAGACAGCAGGTCCATTAGAAGAAAATTAGCGAAGGGTGCTAAAAAACAAAATAGGATGGATGGAGAGTTTAATACCTGAAATTGAGAATCTGGGGGCAATTTTAAGGCAACGAAGAACCTGGAATCTGGAGGCAATACAGAACCATGACCTTTTCCCTCAGATACTGTTTGTTTCCAGGTATTATACTTAGAATTGGATTTTTTTTTTTTTTTTGCATTCACCTTACACACATATATAACCACATCTATAACTTTCTAACTTACAGCCATTTTAACCATTTGACATAGCATTTTTCCCCTTCTCCTTCTTAGCACATAACGTTGCCCAAAACTTTACCACTAAAAGAGAGCTCCATCATCAAATATTACCTAATCTTACAGTGTTAGGCTCACACTGTAATTGCACCAACATCTCTCTGCTGCCCCTCCAAGTCCCTCTCCAACATCTAAATTGAATTTTTCAAAGCCTAGTTTAGCCCTTAATTCAATAAATATATATTAAATGCTTACGGTATGTCAGACTTTTTGTAAATTGAGCATATAAAGTCAAACAAAACACCATCCTCACCCTCAAGTGATTCATTAACCCTTCCAGATCTGGCAGCTTGTCTTTAACTTCTTCAAATTAAGGGACATCTTCAACAAAAAAATGAATTAGTCCACGTCTCCCACACGGGCCCACTAGCACTGCAACTAAACTTTAAGGCTCACTGGATTTGCAAATCACTCCTTTAATTACATTTCTCTACTCAGCATTCTCTGTCCCTACTAGTAAATTCCCACCCAGTATTCTGATTCCTAATCTCTGTTGGCCAGAATTTCCACTCAAGAACAGAGCCCTCCCTTCAGAGTGAGCCTCACCACTCCCATTTTTCTCCAGACCACTCTCTGTCCACTATTATACCAGCCACCTCCACCATGTCAGTGGAGTTCCTGTTACATTACATACAAGTCTTCCTCTATTTGGGGGTTTTCCCATGAATCATTAACTAAACCTAGCTCTTTCTGATAATGGCACACACAATCTTTTCTATAAAAACCACTCTTTATGCCACTTACTCTAAATTATATGTCTCCAGGAAATTTTGCTTGCTGCCCTCAGTCACAAGTAGATCTTTTCTGTACTTCTTCATTTAATACTTCCTCCTCTTTTAAGAGTCATTTATCATCTCTATTTCCTCCCTTCTTCTTCTGCACATTTTAGAACCTTCCCCTCAGTCTTCCTCCCCAGCCTACTCCAGTCACATCCACAATGTTAGCCTACATGTTTTTTTTAATCAAATTCAGTTTTATTGAGATATATTCACATACCATACAGTCATCCATGGTATACAATCAACTGTTCACAGTACCATCATATAGTTATGCATTCATTACCCCAATCTATTTTTTAACATTTTCCTTACACCAGAAAGAATCAGAATAAGAATAAAAAAAGAAGTAAAAAATAACACCCAAATTGTCCCCCCCATCCTACCCTATTTTTCATTTAGTTTTTGTCCCCAGTTTTTCTACTTATCCATCCATACACTGTATAAAAGGAGTGTGATCCACAAGGTTTTCACAATCACACTGTCACCCCTTGTAAGCTACATTGTTATAGAACAATCTTCAAGAGTCAAGGCTATTAGGTTACAGTTTGATAGTTTCAGGTATTTACTTCTAGCTATTCCAATACATTAAAACCTAAAAAGTGTTATCTGTATAGTGTGTAAGAATGCCCACCAGCGTGAACTCTCGACTCCATTTGAAATTTCTCAGCCACTGAAACTTTATTTTGTTTCATTTCACATCCCCCTTTTGGTCAAGAAGATGTTCTTAATCCCATGATGCTGCATCCAGATTTATCCCCGGGAGTCATATCCTGCCTTGCCAGGGAGATTTATACCCCTGGGAGTCAGGTCCCATGTAGTGGAGAGGGCAGTGAGCTCACAAGCTGAGGTGGCTTAGTTAGAGAGAGGCCACATCTGAGCAAAAAAGAGGCACTTGGGGGAGCCCACATGTTTTGTCCCCTCTTGATTCCTAGTTTCACAGTTCCTTCACTGAACACCACCCCCCCCCAAAAAAAAAAAATTACTAAAGCCAATCATCAGAAAACTATCCTCTTGGATAGAATCATCCCATAAAATTCCTTCATCTCAAATCTGGGATTCTAAAACCCTCTTCTCTAACCAAGATTCCTGTCTTTCTAAATTGCCCTTCCCCTCTCTCTAGTAAGTATCCTCTTCATTCACACTAGGTTCTTCAAGGCCTTCTGATTTCTCAATCCATGACTGTCAATTGGAGTTTACCTGATTCCATTTCCTGCCAAGATCCTAATGCTTAAAAAAGATTATATTATTATAGATGGTAATTGTGCCAGTTTAAATGTATTGCACCATTATCTTTGATGCAATCTTGTGGAGGCAGATGATTAGTGTTGATTTGGTTGGAACCTATTGGTTCAGTGTTTCCATGGAGATGTGACTCAATCAACTGTGGGTGAGAGTTGGATTATTGCTATGGAGGTGTTGCCCACCCATTCAGGGTGGGTCTTTATTGGATCACTGGAGTACTTTAAAAAGAGCCACACAGGCCCGGATGCAGAGCAGTTAAGAGTGACATTTTGGAGAGCAACTGAGAGTGACATTTTGAAGAATAGCTGCAGCTAAGAGAGGACAAAATGTCCTAAGAGCAACACTTTGGAGAATGCCATTTTGAAATGCAACCTGGGAGAAAGGAGACACCAGTCACATGCCTTCCCAG
Organism: Choloepus didactylus; assembly: GCF_015220235.1. Taxonomy (NCBI): domain Eukaryota; kingdom Metazoa; phylum Chordata; class Mammalia; order Pilosa; family Megalonychidae; genus Choloepus; species Choloepus didactylus. The sequence continues at coordinate 74,761,109 of NC_051309.1, forward strand.
CTAACAGAGGTTTTCCGGATGCCAATGGCCTTTCTCCAGTGAAGGTATCTGTTCCAGTTTGGCTAATGCTGCCTTCTTGCAAAATACCAGAAATGGATTGGCTTTTATAAAAGGAGGTTTATTTGGTTATTCAGTTACAGTCTTAAGGCCATAAAGTGTCCAAGGTAATGCATCAACAATCGGGAACCTTCACTGGAGGATGGCCAATGGCATCCAGAAAAACTCTGTTAGCTGGGAAAGCACATGGCTGGCATCTGCTTGCTCCCAGGTTGCTTTTCAAAATGGCATTCTCCAAAAAGTTGCTCTTCATTCTTTTCCTCTCTTAGCTTCTCTGGAAAAAAAAAAGTCTGCTTTAAAAAGCCATCTTCAAACTATCTCTCATCTGCAGCTCCTCTCTCAGCTCCTGTGCATTCTTTAAAGTGTCCCTCTTGGCTATAGGAAGCTCACTCCTTCTGTCTGAACTTATATAGTGCTCTAGTGAATTAATCAAAGCCCATGCTGAATGGGCAGGGCCACACCTTCATGGAAATTATACAGAGTTATCACTTACATTTGGGTGGGTCACATCTCTGAAGAAATAAACAATCAATGAATTGCAATCTAATCAACACTAATACATCTATCCATACAAGATTGCATCAAAGATAATGCCATTTTGGGAGACATAATACATTCAAACTGGCACAGTACCCTTTGTTGATGCCTTACCTTGGACACATTATGGCCTTAAGACTGTAACTTTGTAACCAAATAAACCCGCTTTATAATAGCCAATCCATTTCTGGTATTTTGCAAAAGGGCAGCATTAGCAAACCAGAACAGTAATCAATAAATGTTTTTGAGTTAATGATAAATGAATAAGTTGACTACAATATTTGATAGCAATAGCTACCAATTGTACACCTATTAATGTTTGACACTGACTATGCAAAATATAGACACTGAAAATAAATATACAGATAATAGATTAGATGTATGATAAATGTAGATAGATAATATAGATACAGGTGTAGATATGTTAAAAGCTCTACAATGCTTGCATTAATATTCTTCTTTTCTAAAAGATTCAGAGGGCTAAAATAACTTGGCTAAGAACAAGGATCTCATTAGTGGCAGAACCAAATAAATCCAACTATGACACCCATATGCTTTAAACAATACCTATAATTTCTAACATTCCCATCAGGATTTTCATGTTATGAGCAATTCCCAAGCTCTACTTTCTCTGCCCCTGCTTCTAAGTCAGTAAACACTGCTGAGGAAGATTAGAGATCTATGCTATATCAACAGGCTACATATTCCTGCCATTTACTACAATAACCCCAACTTATCTAGTCTCCCTCCTAGGTATTATAAGCAGTCCAAAAGCAAAAGCTGTAGATCACTCATCTCTATAAATATGTAAAGGAAAGGCTCAACTATTTCATAGTTGAAAATAAAATCACACTTTGACCCAGGAAATAAAGTAAAATATAAAGGAGACACCATGTATACTCTTTCCTCTTATCCCATCACTGCTTGCCAGATGAGTACACAGGACATTTCTAAGTCTAGTTACAAGCATGAAAAATTATCTCACCTGGATTCTTGTGTGATGCTCCTCATTTTCATTTTGTAATAGTATTGTTTTGTATTGTTTGCTTCATAATGGCAGTCTTCTGAGGATGCCCCTCCACGTGGGTTATGTTCTACTGTGATGTCATCCATCACTGCCAATTGAAAACAATATGGATATAGTAACATCAAGATGGATGGAGCTTCAAAATATCTCCCATGTGCCAAAGGATCCCCCCCACCATGTTGCAGTTGAGGAGTCATATCTTTAGATAGTGGTTATCCACAATACCCAGAAAATCCCCCATTAATGTTAAACAAAAAGACTCTTATAGAAAGATTTATTCTGAACATTCATTTTGAAGGAATGCCAAATATCTTGAAGAACTCCCGATGTGAAGAGAGGAGTTTAATTATCAAAGGAATTCAGAATAAAGCAGAAACACTAAGGTGGCAGAGTAAAATGCATTTCCCTCTTTCTTGACACAGGTAGACTACATTTCTCAGACTTCTTTGCAGTTAGATGTGGTCATGTGCCCCCCTTCTAAAATCTCAAGAGGTCCACCAAGCATTGTGCCAGAAATTATGGAATGACATTTTTAAATGTTGACAAACAATAATTGGAAACCTAGAATTCTATAACTAGTAAAAAATATCTTCCACAAATGAAGCAAAATAGATATTTTCTGACAAAAACAAAACTGAGGGAATTTGTCACCAGTCAACCCAAATAAAAGAATTAATAAAGGGAGATATTCAAGCAAATAGACTATAATATCAGATGAATGCATGGAATGCAGGAATAAATGAAAAGAACTGAAAAAGGAAAATAATATGAGGAAATCTAAATAAATAATGGCATTTAAAATATTAATAATCTCTCGTACCACTTAACATATATGTAGAACCAAAATTCATGATCATAATAGCATAAAAGTTGAAATGGAGTGATTATATTAAATATAAATGGATTAAACTCCCCAGTAACAAGGCAGAGATTGGTAGCATGGATTAAAAAAATAAAGCATGACCCAACTATATTCTGTTTACAAGAGACATACCTTAAATTCAAAGACACACATAGGTTGAAAGTGAAAGAACAAAAATATATACCTTGCAAATAGTAACCAAAAGAAAGCTGAGGTAGCTATACTAATATCAGATAAAATGGACCTTAAGTCAAAAACTTATAAGGGACAAAGAAGGTCATAGTATACTGATACAGGGGCCAATTCAACAAGAAGATATAATAAATTATAAACCTATGTGGACCTAATGGCAGAGGTCCAAATATATAAAACAAATATTGATGGATTAGAAGAAATATACAGTTCTACATTAATAGTAGGAGACTTCAATACATTACTTTCAATAATGGATAGAACATCTAGACAGAAGATCAATAAGGAAATAGAAGGCTTGAATAATACTCTAACCAGCTAGACCTAACAGATATATATATAGAAAATTTCACACAACCATAGTGGAATACACATTCTTCTCTAGTGCAACTGTATCATTCTTCAAGATAGACTACATGTTAGGTCACAAAACAGATCTCAATAACTTAACAATATTGAAATCATACAATGTATCTTCTCCAACCACAATGGAATGAGGCTAGAAACAATAACAGATGAAGAACCGGAAAATTCATAAATTCATGGAAATTAAACAATGTGCTCAACCAACCAATCAGTCAAGAAGAAACCTCAAGAGAAATTAGGAAATACCTTGAGGTGAATGGAAATTAAAACACAAAATACCAAAACTTAAGGGTTGTAGTAAAGGTAATGCTAGAGGGAAATGTATAGCTCTAATTGCTTACATTAATAATAATAATAATAAATATACCATTTCAGAGAACCTCATGACTGGGGGAGCTAAGAAAAAAAGCAAACTAAACCCAAAGCAAAGAGAAAGAAGCAAATGAAAAGATTAGAGCAGAGATTTAAAAAAACAGTGGAGAAAATCAACAAAACTGAAAGTTGATTCTTTGAGAAGATGAATAAAATCAACAACACTTTAACTAAACTGACAAAGAAAAAAGAGAGAGTAGGCAAATAACTAAAATCAGAAATGAAAAGAGGAACATTCCTACTGCTCCGATGGAAATAAAAAGGATTACAAAAGGATTCTATGAACAATTCTATGCCAACAAATCAGATAACCTAGATGAAATGGACAAATTCCTAAAACATAAAAGCTGTCTATACCAACTTAAGAAAAAATAGATCTCAACAGACTAATAACAAGTAAGAGATTGAATCAGTAATATAAAAAAAAAAACCTGCTAACACAAATAAAACCCAGAACTTATGGCTTACCAAATATCAAAGAAGAATTAACAACAATCTCTCTCTAATTTTTTTTTAAATGAAGCTGAGGGAGCACACTCTAACTCATTTTACGAGGCCAATATCACACTAATGGCAAAGCCAGATAAAGATACCACAGAAAAGAAAATCACGGAAAAACATCCCTTATGTATATGGATGCAAAAATCTGCAACAAGATAATAGCAAACCAAATCCAATAGCACATTAAAAGAATGAACCGTGATCAAGCAGGATTTATCTCAGGTATGCAAGGGTGGCTCAACATAAGAACATCAATTAATGTAATATACCACATTAACAGAACAAAGGGAAAAATACATGATCTTCACAATTGACACAGAAAACATATTTAACAAAATCTAATATCCCTTCTTGATAAAAACACTTATGAAATTAGGAATAAAAGGAAAATTCCTCAACATGGCAAAGGGCATATATGAAAAATGCACTGCAAACATCATTCTCAATGGTGAGAGACTGAATGCTTTCTAAGATCAGGAATAAGACAAATATGCCTACTGCAACCAGGATTATTCAAAAGTGTACTGGAAATTCTAGCCAGAGCTATAAGTCAAGAAAAATGAAAACAGAAGCACCCAAATTGGAAAAGGAGTGAAACTTTCCCTATTTGTAGATGAAATGATCCTATATATAGAAAATCCTGAAATTACACAACAAACTTACTAGAGTAAATAATTTAATTTAGTGAATTGGCAGGGTACAAGATCAACACAAAAAAATCAGTAGTGTTTTCACACACTAGCAAAGAACAATCTGAAGAGGAAATTAAAAAGAAAATTCCATTTACAATAGCAACTAAAAGAATCAAATATCTAAGAACAAATTTAACCAACCATATAAAGGACTTACACACAGAAAATTTAAAAACATTGCTAAAATTATCAAAGAAGATCTATATAAATGGAAATACATTCCATGTTCATAGGTTGGAAGACTAAATATTGTTAAGATGTCAATTCTTCCTTAAGCAATTTACAGATTCAATGCAATCCCAATCAAAATTCCAACATTCTTTGCAGGAATTGAAAAACCGATCATCAAATGTATATGGAAAGGGCAAGGACCCCAAATAGGCAAAGCATTCTTGAAAAAGAAGACAGAAGTTGGAGGAATCACATTCCCTGATCTTGAAACTAATTACAAAGCCACAGTAATCAAAACAGTGTGGTACTGACACAAGGACAGTTTTATAGACTTATGGAATTGAATTGAGAGCTCATGAATCAACCTTCACATTTACGACAAATAGATTTTTGACAAGGATGCCAAGTCCATTCAATTAGGAGAGCACTGTCTCTTCAAAAAATGGTACCACTCTTTGTTGCTCAGATGTGGCCCTCTCTCTTTCTCTAACTGAGCCACCTCGACAGGTGAACTCGCTGCCCTCCCCTCTACGTGGGACCCGACTCCCAGGGGTGTAAATCTCCCTGGCAATGCAGAATATGACTCCCGGGGATGAATCTGGACCCAGCATCGTGGGACTGAGAGTATCTTCTTGACCAAAAAGGGGATGCAAAATGAGACAAAATAGTTTCAGTGGCTGAGAGATTTCAAATGGAGTCGAGAGGTCACTCTGGTGGACATTCTTATGCACTATATAGATAACACCTCTTAGGTTTTAATGTATTGGAATAGCTAGAAGTAAATACCTGAAACTACCAAACTCCAACCCAGCAGTCTGGACTCCTGAAGACAATTATATAATAATGTAGATTACAAGAGGTGACAGTGTGATTGTGAAGACCTTGTGGATCACACCCCCTTTATCTAGTGTATGGATGAGTAGAAAAATGGGGATAAAAACTAAAGGACAAATGGGGTGGGATGGGGAGATGGTTTGGGTGTTCTTATTTTCACTTTTATTTTTTATTCTTGTTCTGATTCTTTCTGATGTAAGGAAAATATTTGGAGATAGATTGTGGTGATGAACGCGTAAATATGTGATCATACTGTGGACAGTTGATTGTATACCATGGATGATTGCATGGTGTGTGAATGTATTTCAATAAAACTGAAGTTAAAAAAAAATGGTACAGGGAAAACTGGACATCTATATGCAAAAAAATGAAGGAGGACCCCTACCTCACACGTCAACTCAAAATGGATCAGAGACCTAGATATAAGAACCAGACTATAAAATTCTTAGAAAAAACTACAACATAGGGACACATCTTCAGAACCTTGTGTTATGCAATGTTTCTTTAGACTTTATTTGAAGAGCATAAGCAAAACAAGAAAAAATAAATAAATGGGAATTCTTCAAAATTAAAAACTTTTGTGTATCAAAGGACTTCATCATGAAAGTAGAAAGACAGCCTGAAGAATGGGATAAAATATTTAGAAACCACATATATGATCAGGGCTTAATATCCAGAATACATAAAGAATCCTACAACTCAAAAGAAAAAGACAATAAACATGATTTTAAAAGGGCAAAAGACTTGAACAGACATTTCTCCAAAGAGGATATACAAATGGCTGGAAAGCAAATGAAAAGATGCTTAATATCACTAGCTATTAGGGAAATGCAAATCAAAACCAAAACGAGATACCAGTTCACTCCCACTAGAATGGCTACTATTAAAAAACCAGAAAATTACAAGCATTAGAGAGGATGTGGAGAAATAGAAATACTCATTCGTTGCTGGTAGCAATGTAAAATGGTACAGCCACTGTGGAATACAGTTTGGCAGTTCCTCTGAAAGTTAAGTATAGAATTACCATGTGACCTGGCAAACCCACTTCTAGGTATATACCCAAAATATTTGAAAGCCGGGACTCGAAAAGATATTTTCACACTGATGTTCATAGAGATATTATTCAAAATTGCTGAAAAATGGAAGCAACCCAAGAGTCCATCAACAGATGAATGGATAAATAAAATGTGGTATATACATAAAATGTAAAATTACTCAGCCATGAAAAGGAATGAAGTTCTCATACGTTTGACAACATGAATGAACTCTGTAGACACAACACCATGTTGCGTGAAATAAGACAGTCAAAAAAGGACAGATATTATTTGATCTCACTAATATCAAATAATTACAATAAGCAAATTCATAGTGTCAGAAACTGAAAAACAGGTTACCAGGGTTTGGGGTGGTGGTTGAGAATGGGAAGTTAATTCTTAATTAGTACAGAGTTTCTGTTTGGGGTGATGGAAGAGTTTTGGTAAGGTATAGTGGTGATGGTAGCACAACATTGTGAATGTAATTAACACCCCTGAATTATCTATTGGAATGTGATTAAAAGGGGAAATTTTAGAGAGTATATATGTTACCAGAATAAAAACTTTAAAAACATTTTTATTGTTTGTGTTGTCTGTGTGTGTTCTTCTAGTGGTATGAAAAAGTATTGAAGAAGGCCTTAACATGCCACTTTTTACATTCATCTAATCTGCATTTCATAGAGGTTGGTATTTAGTGACATCTAGGTCTTAGGCTTGAAATCTAAGGATAATATTTATGTTAAAGCATACAGACAAAGAAACATTATCTACTATTCCACAGAATCCTAAAAGGGTGTTGGGGGTTAAGCAGAAGGTGGGGTTGAGAAAAATTTTGAAGCAAGGAGTAATAGAGAAGTGGGGGGAGGGGAATAGAATGTGTTACACAGAAAAGGAACCCTATATACTTTTGACAATCAAAAGAAAGGAGGAAAGACAATTGCTTTAGAGAAAATGGTGACAGTCACAGAATATTAAACAAAACACACCCAGAGAAAAAATATACAAAATATGTTAAAGGGTATCACAATGAAAACTGTTCATGTTGGTATTCTTTTAATCAGTGATACATTGAATCAGGTAGTATGCTGTAGGGGTATAGGTGGCAGTATGACTTGTTGACAGGACCACGGATTTTGAACGAGATTAGAAACCATTAGAGCAGGGATGTGATCTGACTTCCATTTTAAAATGTCCACTTGGGCTATATTGCCATAATCAAGGAAAGAAGTATTGAGGACTTGGACTAAAATGGTAGCATTAAAGATATTGAGAAGTGATCAAATTTTTTCATTTTCTGGAGTTGTATTTTTATTGTGAAATATAGACATAGCAGAGTGTATAAAGCACATAAAATGAATAACAATGAAAGGTGCACCAAATCTACCTACCACAGAGATTTAAGAATTAGTGCATTACCAGCCCTTGGAAGTTCGCTTTATGATCACATTCCCCTCCTTCACCAGCTAGATATAACCACTGTTTTGATTTTTGTGGTAATTATTCCTTTGCTTTGCTTTCATTGCTTTCTAAATGTGGATGCATCCCTAAACAATAAATTGTTTTATTTTGCTGTTTTTTAATTTCATATAAATGAAGTCATCCTATAGTGGTTTATGCATTTTTTAATGACTAGTTCTTTCCATTAATATTATGTTTATGAGGTTCAGTCATATTAATGCCTGTAGCTGTATTCATTTTCACTACAGCATGACAGACTTTGAATGAAAATACCTCAATATATTTATGCATTCTATCTTTGATGTAATTTTTTAAATTGTAAAATTCTTGGCTATAATTAACATCCTTGAACATGCCTCATAGTAAATCTATGTAAAAAAGTTTCTCTAGATAATAAGTTGTAGGAGCAGAATTGCTGAGTCAATAAAATGATGCCAATAGTTTTCCAAAATGACTATATCAATTTGTACTCCCACCAACAAAATAATAGTATGCCAACACTTGGTATCAACAGATATTTACATTTTTGCTAATCTGATGGGTGTGTGATAGTATTCCATAATGGTGAGTAAAACTCCAGTATGAAAACAAATTTACTGAATAAAACATCATTTAAATGATACAGAAGAACCTGGAAACTCAAAACCAATTGCAAACAGAATCAAAAAAATTGAAAAAAAAAAAACAACCTTGTAAAGAGACCTGTGCATAAACATCATCTATCTAACCAACCAAGTCCTCTTCAAAAATATGTGCAACAAAATTGCCACCAACCCCCAAATCAAAGGAATGCACTGGCATATAAGAAAACCTAGAATTATCAAATATCACCCAGGCAAAACTACTAAACAGTCCTAACCCTTTCTCTGGCACCAAATTTCAACAAAACCTAAAAGTTTCCAAATTACCTCCAGTTTCAAATGGTCCAATAAGAGGTCAACATCAAACTAAGCCACAAGCTTCAAGTCCACAGAAAACATCTGGCCAAGAGAAACCTCATAAAATCAAACCATAAAACAACAAATAAGTTAAGAAAGTACTGGCCCAAATATTCCCAAACATGATCAGACTGGGTCCTCAGAACATCACTTGAATAAACTAATAAGAAAGCAATCTAGCCAAAGAAAGCCTAAAGCAAAATCAACTACACAATGGAGAAAGAAAATGGCAAAACACCCAGCTTGTCGTCAGAGACCTCACCAACCAGGCCATCTGTGTCACCATCCTGGCCAACCAAAAACCTCAACCTAAGGTGCCCTCCTTCTGGCATCATACTATACAAAACCTACACCCTTGTCCACATTATATAGTCCTAGTCCACATAACCCTATCCAGCACCCTGGTTCACCCAAACATCATCAAGGCAACCTGCTAAACATCACCAACTTTTCCCATACATACCTCATCAAAAGCCAGAACTGGAACCTAAACCTACCTCTCTGCATTATTGCCTGGGATACTTCCTCCCCTACAACCTAGGAAATTGCCAACAAATTCTTACTGACCACTTAATTTTTCATGACTATTCAGCCTGCATCAACTACTAGAAAGCACACCAAAAACAGTGGTCTCTGTCACCAAATCTTCCCTAATTTCCCATCTTACACTTACACCTACAAAATCCACTGCTTCTACCAAATTTGTGGTTAATATTCCCAAATCCTCCACTGCTGCCAAGGCAGGGGCTCCTGCCATCAAATCCGCCACCACTAATAATCTGCTATGACTATCACTACATCTACTACTGCAACCAAGTTTGTGACCTACACTACCAAATCCTCCACCAATTCTAAGCCTACCGCCTTCACAACCAGTAAATCTAGCACCATTAAGAAGCCTGTGGCCTCCACCAGCAAACCCAGTGTCACCATCAAGCTCACTACAATTTCTATCAAATCCACCAATTCCAAGCCTAACTTCACAACCAAATCCACTGCAACTATAAAACCTGTGACCATACTACAAAATTGACCATGTCTACCAAACGTGAAGCAGCCATAACTGAACTTACCACTATCAATTCCATAGCTGACACCAGTACATCTGCCACTGTATCTCTCACAGCAACTGTAATTGCTAGTTTCTCTGCCACCAGCCCTACTAACTAGAAATTCTACTCCAATGACCAAATTTGTGGCACAAACCACTAACTCCCTTGCTACCACCACCCACATTGCTGAATCTACCAGCTTAGTGTCCATGATCGCTACAACTTCTGCATCTAATTTCTCAACAATAGTGATAAAAACTATAACTCCTACACCACAGAATCAGTTACTCAATCTACATCAACCAAGACTACACTCACTAGTACCCCTGCATCTACTGTTAATACAGCCATACTAGCTTCAGTCACTACTACAACCCTGGCTGGAAGCACCCTAAAAGCTGCTCATACTACAAAGGCACCAGCCACCAACACAGCTTCTCTCTACAACCCCAACAAAAACTCTGTCTGTCCCTACCACATCTGCTTCCAAAATTACTTTGACCCCGCATCACAGATATTGCCCCACTATAGTGGATCTCTCTACCACATCTGTTGCTTCACCCACTCCAGTTGCCTCTACTCCTTCCACTTCCTCTACCTCCATCACCAAATCTTCTCTCTCTCTATGTCAGCTGCCACCAGCACCACATCTACTACATCTCTTTCTACCACAGTGCGGGCTTTCCCTACCACCTCTGCTGCTTCTCCACCTATCTCAACAACATTTACACCTGCAGCCATCTCTACATCTATACCTTCAGAGGTTGAGAGCATTAACCCCACCAATGCAACCACAGCTGCCATGGAAATGACTACTTCTTCTAAAACCACAGAAGCAAACACCACCCACCACAGGTGCTCTGTCCACCACATCTGCTGCATTAAACACAGCAACATCCGCAGTAACTGTGCCATTTTGAAACCGTTACACACCCCAGGAAAGAATATGTTATTTAATGCAATCTTGTGGGGGCAGACTTATTATGGATGGGATCTTTTGACTATCACACGGTCTGTCTCTGCCACTTCTGCTGTCACCACATCTGCCCCTATCACACCTACTTATTCAACTGCCTCTCTTACCATAGAGACAGCCCCCACCATAGCTAATCTCTTTTCTACATTAGCCACATTTTCTAAGGCCTCTTCCTCCCTCCCCTGGGGAATCTCCCTCGGCATCTGAAAGCACTGCATATACTGCTTCTAACACTGCCACAGTTCCTGATTCCAAACTCACCCCACCTGCCTCCACAACCTCTTCTTCCACTTCTACAAGCACACAGACTGGTCCCACCATTACATCTACTGTTATCAGCATCATGCATACAGCCACAAAGACTTCAGCTTTCCACATCTTCATCTTCAGGTAACCACATCATTGCTGAGAGAGGAACGTCCTGGGAGAAAGCCATTCTGAAACCAGAACTCTGGAACAGATGCCAGCCACGTGTCTTCCCAGCTAAGAGAGGTTTTCCAATGCCATTGGCCATTCTCCAGTGAAGGTACCTGACTGATTGTTGATGCATTACCTTGGACACTTTATGGCCTTAAGACTGTAACTGTGTAACCAAATAAACCCCCTTTATAAAAGCCAATCCATTTCTGGTGTTTTGTGAAAAGGCAGCATTAGCAAACTGGAACAAAAAGTAATGCAGGAAAAAAATCCATTAGGGAAGTAGTGATTAGTTTTAGATAGAAGAAAGATTGAGGAATGTCTCACTGAGAAGGTAGTATTTGAAATGAAGTTACAATTAAACGGTGGGGGGGGGGTGGTTGCCAGATGGAGAGAAAATGTGTGAATGCTCAGGGGTAGGAAAGCAGAATTCCACCCTACTGATAGTAAGCAATCCAGGTTTCCATGAGCAGAGGGTTTAGACAGGGCACATAAATGCATTCACTTCTGGTCCTCAAGTCCTTCACCTATTTTCCTGACACATTACCCTTGCTAATTCTAAACTTCAGGATCATCCTAAATCATCTGTCTCCTCAATTCCTAATTCCAGGTTCTTGAACAGTGGTGGAGTATGCCACAAGCATGGGCACCATCACAAAGTATGGCCCTTGCAGTCCTTCCAAATGTCTTGGATTAACTCTACTCCATTCCTCCAGAGGGCTATAATTTCTCAAGTTGGTACCATTTTTAATCAAAGTTCTCTAACTTACTCCTGAGCCCCCATCCACCGCCATCAAAATGACCTTCTTCCTATTTTACCAAGAAATGGGAGGCATTTATAAGTGAACTTCTTCAATTTATAGGCCATACAACCATGAAGTCACTGATATCTAGATGTTCCAACCCTTTTACAAGTTGTTTTCTCAGGGACTTGGCCCTGTCAATTTTCCTTTCTCTTCCTGTTACTTCAGTGTCTTTCTTTTAACTGGCCTTTTCCCCTTCAGACTATAACTTATGTTCAACACACCCTTTTTAAAAAGCTCCACTTTAAACAATGCATATCCATGTTGTCATCACCCTCTTCTCACCACTTTCCTTCTAGCAGGGCACCGTGAAAGAATAGTCTGTTTGCCAACTCCACTTCTCACTTCCCATTCACTCTTCAACCTGGCTTCTGCCCCAACATACCAGGAAAACTTTTATTAGTATCAATAATAATAATATTAATAATAATAATAATAGCCAAGACACTTCTGTGGGACCAGGACTTATGTTTGTCCTCTCTAGATAGTGACAATTTATTGGATTATGAAGGATATATACTTTTAAAGCAGTTTGTATTCACATACAAACCATCTTAAGTGTACAATCAATGGCACCTGGTATTATCACATAGTTATGCATTCACCACCACAATCTATATGAAAACATTCCCATTTCTTCCAAAACAGAAAGCAAAAAAAAAAAAAACCACGCCCCTACCTTCTATCCCCTATTATTGAGATTTAGCTCTGGTATACTGCCTTTGTTACAATTAGTGAAGGAGTTTTACAATGTTTCTGTTAACTACAGATCTTAGTTTGCATTAATTTTATTTTTCCCATATAACACCCCCTTATTAACACCTTTAATGGTGACACACATTTGTTCTAGTTCATGTAAAAACTTTCTTATATTTATACAATTAACCTCCATCATTGTCTACTTCAGGTTTCACTAAGCTGTACAGTCCCAGTTTTTATCCTCTGGTAACATACATGACCCTAGTCCTCCTCTTTCAGCCATACTCATTCAGTTTTATTAATTATACTTACAATATTGTTTTACCATCTCACAGTATTGTGCTATGCATTTCTGAACCTTTACAATCAACCTTATTTAACATTCTGTACTCATTAAGTATCAATTGCCCAATCTCTGCCCTCTTTCTATCTCTGGATAACCTATGCTCTTGAATTTAACTCTCCGAGTTTGCTCATTAGTGTTAGTTCATATTAGTGAGACCATACGATATTTGTCCTTTGTTTTTGGCTTATTTTGCTCAACCTTAAGTTTCATTCACATTGTTGCATGCATCACAACTTCATTCCTCCTGCAGTTGCACAATATTCCATTATATGTATACATACAATTCACCCTTCCACTCATCAGTCGATGGACCCTTGGGTCACCTCCACCCATTGGCAACCATGAATAATGCCACCATAAACATTGGTGTGCAAATGTCTATTCGTGTCCCTGCTTTCAGTTCTTCTGAGTATATACCTAGTAATGGGATTGCAGGATCATGTGGCTATTTTACACTTAGCTTCCTGAGGAACTGCTGTTCTGTCCTCCAGAGCAGTTGCACAATTCTACATCCCCACCAACAGTGAATTAGGTATACCTTATGAAGGATATTTGACCCAAGTACTGCCAGTCCTAATGCTCATCAGGGTGGATGAGTCCAGGATTTGATTTTTAATTAGCAAGGAAACAAAACTTAGCATGGAAGAATATTTCACGTGGTTGATACATTTAAAGAGTTAGCTTCCGGTACCCAATATGTCTAATGAAAAATCTTCATGGTAAATATCTGTTCTTTCCTAAAATCTTAATCCAACCACAGTGGTTAGCTTCCTTTCTAAACTGGCCAAAGGTAGTGATAGAATGATGAAAATACTATGTTAGAAAAAGAGAAACTGCCTTCTAAAGGGGACCTGTAATTGGTTTAGGAAAATTCGAGTTAAGACTCTAAAATTATTATTTTTATTAAATAATAAATAATAAGTTTAGGGATTAATAGAAGTCCATTTTCAGACTTGCTTGGAGGATTAAATGAAATAACGCATATGCAAAGCATTTGGAAAATTACCTACATCAGAGTGAACACTCAATAGATAACAGGCTAAAATATTACTACTTACCCTGCTCATATGCAAAGGATATCCTACCTTTGCATTTCTAACATTAAGTAATGATTAATTATCATGGCTCTCCTATAAATAAATTAGGGAAGTGGCTATTTTTAATCTGAATTAAGAGTGTAAAACTTTATATTCTTGGAAACTTTTTCTCAAATTTATTTTGTTGATAAAATCATTATTTAGATAATCAAAGCCTGGTACTTTAAAACAATGAAATATGTTTCTCTGGTATTCTGAGGACATGAAAATATTGACAGTCAGCTTTAAGATCAGGTCAGTAAGACATAATGTGAACTTCTAAATATTTCAATGTTTTATTGGTTTATCAAAAGTTTACATTACATCTATAAGGCACTCATTATTGTGGCCAAGGCCAGAATGTCCCAATGACCTTTCAAATGGCCTGCATTTGTTCAAGTGTCTGAGAGTAGATGAAATATCTATTTATTTCATAGCTCATGCTTCAGAGTAATGTAATTTCATGCTGCCTGCTTTGTAGAGGTATTATTCTTGTGATATCTGCCCCCATCTTTTTCCATTTGATATTTAATAGATTTTGCAAATCTTTGGAAGAATTTACTTCTGGAATTAATCATATTTTCTCAACACTGGAATAAATCTATTCCCACTATCAACTGAATATCATTCCATTATTTTGTTTCAAACTTTTATGGTTTTCTTATGCTGCCTGCTTTGTAGAAGTATTATTCTTGTGAAATCTGCCCCCGTCTTTTTCCGCTTGATATTTAATAGATTTTGCAAATCTTTGGAAGAATTTACTTCTGGAATTAATCATATTTTCTCAACACTGGAATAAACCTATTCCCACTACCAACTGAATATCATTCTATTATTTTATTTCAAACTTTTATGGTTTTCTATCACTTGAAACTTTATATTATATTTAGAATCTGCTTTAGTATTTACTCATGGTAGGCATTAATATAAATATTTGTGCTTTCTCAAAGTTTAACATGCAATGATTCTCTTGGGTCCTTGGCAAAAATGTATATCCCCAGTTCTCAACCCCAGACACTCTTAATTATTCAGTCTGGGATGAGGTCTGCAATACTGTATTTTTAATGTGTGTCAGGTGATTCTGATGTAGATTCTGATTCCTCACATTGAGGAATACTGTTCTAACTACCTCATCTTTATAGACAAGGGAAAATTCCAGATATATTAAATAACACATTCAAGGATATTCAAACAAATATCTTTAAATGTTCTGGATCAAAAATTTATAATAAATTTACTTTACCTTCTTGTGTTATTAATTGAGTATGGGAACCCACATTTATACATGTCTATAAAATGCAAGCTGATGTTATAGATCTGAGCTGTCTAATATGTAAGCCATGAGCCATGTGTGACTATTTAAATTTAAATAGATTTTAAATTAAAGCAGTAGAACAGTGTTTCAACAATGACTGATAGCTATATCAGGAAGAGTAATATCATTAATGTAAAAGGAAATAAGAAATACTGGTTAATGAGAAAAATATGAAGATGCACGATAGTGATTAATGATTCCCAGAAACATGCTGCGAGAGCCAAAACCAAGATGAAAGACAGTGGTTTCATACTTTCTGGTTTCCCCTGAAGGCAAGCATAATAGCTGATGAGCATTCCTTTTCTGATTTAAAAGTATGATTTGGAAAAATTACACCCAACACTTGGCTCATCATGTGGAGCAGGCATAGTACTGTAGCATTTTTAAGAATTTCCTTCACATTATTTTAGATTCAGTGTTAATGTGGAACAATATTGGTAGGCTTATAAAAGTTGTTCATACAAAGGGAACTAGTTTTCATTTTTGACTTGTCAACTAATATTGGAGATAATTCCAAAGAGTTATATGTAAAGTGTTTTTGAGCAATAGAAGCTTTTAAGAGTAAATTTGTTGTCTTCAGAAATAATTACTTTGAAGTGGATACTTATTCAGAGTTGTGCATTTGGTATTTTTGTTGCACTTACATTACTTTATACATTTCTGTAGATTTCTGTTTGAGATATTGTTTTAACTGGATCTAAGTTGTAAATTTAATTTCTTGAAGCATTTTAATGAAGAAAGGAAAAGAATGACTCTGTTACAGAGGAAAGAGTCACATAAATTAAATCCTATTTTTAACATTCCACTGAATTATTGTAGTCCATGATAAGTGGTCTCAAACTGCTTCCAAAAATTCATATATGGAATGCCAAACCAGGGCAGAGAAAAAGAAGCTGTCCAGGTTATTTACTCTCAATTGGCTCTAAATTTACAAGCAGGTGATAGCCTGAGTTCTGGGAAGACATCTCCATGCACCATTGTGCAGACTGGTTTCCTGGTGGTCAATTCTATATATAGGTTGAGACTGTTGACTGAACAGTCCAAGTCTTGAAAGAATCCGAGGAAGAAAATCTCACTGAATATCCAGTTATTTGTGCTTATGGCTATTTCCTTAAACATCACTTTTCCTATGACATATTCTTATATGACATTGAAAAAAACAAACAAAACTAATAATAAAAATATGCTGTTGAATAATTCTCTCAGAGTATATCCAAGAGTATTTTGGCCATTATGAAAGTTAAAGAACATTAAGGTACATCAGTGAGAAAAGTCTACTAATCGTGTAATTGGATAGATTAACTGTCCCAAGTGCCTAGCATGAATGCTGTACTCTGACAGAGTATTTTTTGAAATTTTATGTCTGAACACCAAATTTTCATGTAAAGCACATCTTATTCTTTTGATGAAAAGGATTTTTCTATAAAAAGCCCATGAAAGTGCTGTTTGAATGCCTGAGAAAAATTTAGTACTCAAAAGAAAAAATTCTTCAGTTCATATTTCCAAGTACCTATCATTTTATGAGGTTCCTTCTTAGGGCTGATTAACCTGCTGGTCAAAATGACTTTTACCAGTTACTTTAAATTTTTTTTTCTGTTTGAGAAGTTGTGGGTTTACAGAACAATCAAGCAACAAATACATGATTCCCACACACTACCCCATCAGAAACACCTTGCAATGGTGTGTATCATTTGTTACAATTGATTATAGCACATTTTTACAACTGTGCTATTAACTGAAGTTCATGGTTTAAATAAGGGATCATTGTGTACTGTAATTCTATGGATTTAAGAAAAATATTTTTATTCTGTTACCATATATGCAATTCAACATTTCCTGTTTTAATCATATTCAGGTATATATTTCAGTGTTGTTATTTGAGTCACAATGTTGTACTACCATCATCACTGTCCATTACCAAAATATTTCTGTCTTTCCAAACAGGAAATCTATACATTTTAAATGCAATTTTATTGAGATATATTCACATAACATACAATCCTTCAAAGTGTACAATCAGTTGTTCATAGTTGTGCATTGATTACCACAATCAATCTTTGAGCATTTTCATTACTCCAAAAAAAAAAAAAAACTAGAATAAAAAAGCACATTCAAAACATTCTATTCTGCTCCTTCTCCCATTGTTCATTTCCTTTTTTTCCACACTCAATCATTGTTTTTTTAACTTTATCAAAAAATTTAAAAAAAAAAACAAACAATAAGAAACAACATTCCAAACAAAACCAAAAAAAGGAATAAGAAAAAACAAATTACCTAAAATAAATACATTACTTCCAACATGTTCCTACCCCATACCAAGAAAATAAACAGATTAAAACACAACAAAGGAATAAGGAAAATCAAATAACCTAAAATAACTACATTTCTGTGAACTTGTTCCTACCATACCCCCCAGAAATTAACAAACCATTCCCTGAGCATTCCCAGAACATTGAGTTTACCCTCCATAACTTACCTATTCTTATTAGATTATCATTCCCCCTTCACTACTTGCTGTGTATCGCTAGGTCCCCTACATTCTACAATATAAACCATTTATTTTAAAATTTTTATAGTGTTCACATTAGTGGAAACATATAATATTTCTCTTTTGGTGCCTGGCTTATTTCACTCAGCATTATGTCTTCAAAGTTGATCCATGTTGTCATATGTTTCACAACATTGTTCCTTCTTACTGCCATGTAGTATTCCATCATGTGTAAATACAACATTTTGTTTATCTGCTCATCTGTTGAACAATGTTTGGGTTGTTTCCATCACTTCACAATTGTGAATAATGCTGCTATGAACTCTGGCATGCAGATATCTGTCCACATCACTGCTTTCAGATCTTCCGGGTATTTACCGAGAAGTGCAATTGCTGGATCGAAGGGTAACTCTATATTTAGTTTTCTAAGGAACCACCAGACAGTCTTCCAGAGTGGCTATACCATTATATAGTCCCACCAACAATGAATAAGTGTTCCAATTTCTCCACATCCTCTCCAGCATTTGTAGTTGTCTGTTTGTTCAATGGCAGCCAAT
Organism: Choloepus didactylus; assembly: GCF_015220235.1. Taxonomy (NCBI): domain Eukaryota; kingdom Metazoa; phylum Chordata; class Mammalia; order Pilosa; family Megalonychidae; genus Choloepus; species Choloepus didactylus. Next base: position 74,779,879 of record NC_051309.1, read on the forward strand.
CTAATTGGTGTGAGATGATATTTCATTGTGGTCTTAATTTGCATCTCTCTAATAGCTAGTGAAGCTGAACATTTTTTCATGTGTTTTTTGGCCATTGTATTTCCTCTTCCGAGAACTGTCTTTTCATATCTTTCGCCATTTTATAATTGGGCTGTCTGTACTATTGTTGTTGAGTTGTAGGATTTCTTTATATATGCAAGATATCAGTCTTTTATCAGATACATGTTTTCCAAATATTTTTTCCCATTGAGTTGGCTGCCTCTTCACATTTTGACAAGTTTCTTTGAGCTACAGAAGTTTTTAAGTTTGAGGAGTTCAAATCTATCTGTTTTTTCTTTTGTTGCTTGTGGTTTGGGGGACTAGGAAGTGACCTCCTAATTCAAGGTTTTGAAGATGTTTCCCTACATTATCTTCTAGGAGTTTTATGGTACTGTCTCTTACATTGAGGTCTTTAATCCATTTTGAGTTAATTTTTGTGTAGGGTGTGAGGTAGGGGTTCTTTTTCATTCTTTTGGATATGGATATCCAGTTCTCCCAGCCCAATTTGTTGAAGAGACTGTTATGTCCCAGTTCAGTGGTTTTGGGGGCCTTATCAAAAATCAGTCGACCATAGATCTAGGGGTCTATCTCTGAATAGTCAGTTCAATTCCATTGATCAATATGTCTATCTTTGTGCCAGTACCATGTTGTTCTGACTACTGTGGCTTTATAATCTTCAAAGTCAGGGAGTGAAAGTCCTTCTGCTTCATTTTTCTTTTTTAGAAAGTTTTTAGCAACTCAAGGCATCACCCCCTTCTGAATAAATTTGATAACTAGCCTTTCTAAGTCTGCAAAGTAGATTTCTAGAATTTTGATGGGAATTGCATTGAATCTGTAGGTGGTTTGGGTAGAATTGACATCTTAATGACAATAGCCTTCCTATGCATGAACACAGAATATTTTTCCATCTTTTAAGGTCCCCTTCTATTTCTTTTAGTAAAGTTATACAATTTTCTATGTATAGGTCTTTTACATCTTTGGTTAAGTTTATTCCTAGGTATTTGATTTTTTTAGTTGCTATTGAGAATGGAAGCTTTTTCTTGAGTATCTCTTCAGTTAGGTCATTTCTACTGTATAGAAATATTACCAACTTATGTGCATTAATTTTGTATCCCACTACATTGCTAAATTTGTTTATTACCTCAAGTCATGGATTTCTCAGGGTTTTCCAGATATAAGATCATATCATCTGCAAATAATGACAGTTTTACTTCTTCCTTTCCAATTTGGATGCCTTTTATTTTTTTGTCTTGCCTGATTGCTCTGGCTAGCACTTCTAGCGCAGTGTTGAATAACAGTGGTGACAGCGGGTATCCTTATCTCTTTCCTGATCTTAGAGAGAAGGCTTTCAGTCTCTTGCCATTGCATACTATGTTGGCTGTGGGTTTTCTATATATGCCCTTTATCATACTGAGGAAGTTTCCTTCAATTCCTACCTTTTGAATTGTTTTTATCAAAAAAGGATGCTGGGTTATGTTGAATGCTTTTTCAGAATCTGTTGAAATGATCATTTGATTTTTCTCTTTTGATTTGCTAATGTCTTGTATTACATTGATTGCTTTTCTTATGTTGTACTATCCTTGCATGCCTGGAATGAACCCCACTTGGTCATGGTGTATGATTTTTTTAATGTGTCTTTGGGTTTGATTTGCAAGTATTTTGTTGAGAATTTTTGCATCTATATTCATGAGGGACATTGGCCTATAGTTTTCCTTTCTTGTAGCATCTTTACCTGGTTTTGGTAATAGAGTGATGTTAGCTTCATAAAATGAGTTAGGTAGTGTCCCATTTCCTTCGATGTTTTGAAAGAGTTTAAGTAAGATTGGTGTCAGTTCTTTTTGGGAAGTTTGGTAGAATTCCCCTGTGAAGCCATCTGGCCCTGGGCATTTATTTGTGGGAAGCTGTTTGATGACTAATTGGATCTTTTTGCTTGTGATTCGTTTGTTGAGGTCTTCTATTTCTTATCTGGCAGTCTAGGTTGTTCATGTGTTTCCAGGAAATTGTCCATTATCTCTACATTATCTAGCTTATTGGCATACAGTTGTTCATAGTATCCTCATATAATTTTTTAAATTTCTTTGGGATCCATAAAAATGTCGCCTCTCTCATCTATTACTTTGTTTATTTGGGACTTCTGTCTTTTTTATTTTGTCTGTCTAGCGAGGGGTTTGTCAATCTTCTTGAACTTCTCAAAGAACCAATTTTGTTGTTATTTATTCTCTCTACTGTTTTTTTTGTTCTCTATGTCATTTATTTCTGCTTTAATCCTTGTTATTTCATTTCTCCTACTTGGTTAAGGATTAGTTTGCTGTTCATTTTCTAGTTTCTTCAGTTGTTCCATAAGTTCTTTGATTTTAGCTCTCTCTTCCTTTAATGTTTGTATTTAGAGCTATAAATTTCCCCCTCAATACTGCATTTGCTGCATCCCATAAGTTCTGATATGTTGTGTTCTCATTTTCATTCATCTCTATATATTTAGCAATTACTCTTGCTATTTCTCCTTTAATCCACTGATTGTTTAGGAGTGTGTTGCTTAACCTCCAGATATTTGTGACTTTTCTAAGTTTCTTATGGTTACTGACTTCTAATTGTATTCCTTTGTGATCAGAGAAAGTGCTTTGAATAATTTCAGTCTCTTTAAATTTATTCAGGCTTGTTTTATGGCCCAGCATATAATCTATTCTGGAGAAAATTCCATGAGGACTAGAGAAGAATGTATATCCTGGTGATTTAGGATGTAATGTTATATATACATCTGTTAATTCAAATTCATTTATCAGATTGCTTAGGTTTATAATTTCCTTATTGTTCCTTTCTCTGGTTGATCCATTTGTAAGAGAGAGTGATGTATTGAAGTCTCCCACAATTACTGTGGAAATATCTATTACTTCCTTCTGTTTTGCCAATGTTTGTCTCATGTATTTTGGGGCACTTTGGGTGCACATTTATGACTGTTATTTCTTCTTGTTGAATTGTCCCTTTTATTAGTACATAGTGACTTTCTTTGTCTCTTATAACTTCCTTGCATTTAGAGTCTATTTTATCTGAGATTAATATTGCTACTCCTGCCTTCTTTTGGCTGTAGCTTGCATGGAATTTTTTTTCCAACCTTTCACTTTCAATTTCTTTCGTCTCTGGGTCTATGATGAGTCTCTTGTAAGCAACACATTGATAGTTTATATTTTTTAATCAATTTTTCCAATCTATATCTTTTAATTGGGGAGTTTACTCCATTCACATTCAATGTTATTACTGTGATGTCATTTCTTGAATCAGCCATCCAATCCTTTGGTTTATGTTTGTCAGATATATTTTTCCTCCTCTCTCTCTTTATTTCCTTTACTAAATATCCTTAGGTCTGAACCTTCTCCATAAGTCTCTCTCCTTTCTTTGTTTCTCTGCTGGTAGGGCTCTCTTTAGTATCTCCAGTAGGGCAGGTATCTTGTTAGCAAACTCTCTCAACATTTGTTTGTCTGAGAAGATTTTAAGCTCCCCCTTAAATTTGAAGGAGAGCTTTGCTGAATAAAGATTTCTTGGTTGGCAATTTTTCTCCTTCAATATTTTAAATATGTCCTAGCACTGTCTTCTCACCTCCTGGTGGCCGCTGAGTAGTCACTGCTTAGTCTTATGTGATTTCCTTTGTATGTGGTGAATTGCTTCTCTGTTGCTGCTTTCAGAACTTGCTCCTTTTCTTCAGCATGTGACAATCTGGTCAGAATATGTCTCAGAGTGGGTTTATTTGGATTTATTCTGTTTGGAGTTTGTTGGGCATCTATGATTTGAGTATTTATGTTGTTTAGAAGGGTTGGGAAGTTTTCTCCAACAATCTCCTTGAATACTCTTCCTAGACCTTTACTCTTCTCCTCCCCTTTTGGAAAACCAATGATTCTTCTATTTGTGTGCTTTATGTTGTCCATCATATCCCTGAGATCCATTTTGATTTTTTTTTTCTCCATTCTTTCTTTTGTACTTTCACTTTCCATTCTGCACTCTACCAGTTCACTTATTCTTTCTCCAATATCCTCTAATCCAGTACTGTGTGTATCCAGAATCTTTTTAATTTGTTCAACAGTTTATTTCCATAAGCTCATCTATTTTTTTATTTACTCTTGCAAATAATTCTCTATGCTCTTCCAGGGTTTTCTTCATGTCATTTATATCCTGTGCCATGATGTTGTTGTTTGTGATTACTTCTTTGATTAATTGCTCCAAGTATTGATTCTCCTTTGATTTTTTGATTTGGGTGTTTGGGTTTGGGTTACCCATATCTTCTGGTTTCTTCATATGCTTTAAAATTTTCTGTTGTTTTTGTCCTTGGCATTTCCTTATCTTGATAGGGTTCTTTTAGGATATACAGGATTATTTGAACAATTATCTATAATTTGTCAGAGTTACAGCTTGGTGGAGTGCACGTTCTCTGACTTATCAGCAGATGGCACCTCAGAGCCACCTATCACCCTCAAGCCTGTTTTCCCCATTTGGCCATTTACTGCTTGTTTTCTCTTTCACCTATTCAATATTTGGTGATTCTTCAAGGATTGTAACATCTGTGGTGTTGGGGAAATAATCTGGAGTCTCTCTCTGCATCATTCCTCTTTATTTGAAAAAAAAAAAGCACAAGCTCTTCTATTCCAAATAATTTTTATGAGTCATCTTTTGTTATGTGTTGATATTGCCATGATTCCAATTTTAGTTCAAAATTAATTGCATTATGTGGGAAATAAAAAATAAACTTTGAAATTATTTAAAAATTGGACTCTAACATGAAATTTGGAGAATGAGTTGACAAACTAGAATTAAAAGTGAAAGTCATTATTAAATAGAGATAGAAATAACATATATGCCTTGTACCATGGCCAGTAATCTACAGAGCATCTCAAATATATTGATTGATTCTTTGGCCCACTGTGCTATATTTTGTGGGTTTCATGTTTTCTATTTGCTTCGGTTAAAATAATGAAATTGTATTAGTGTTTTGTACTAAGGAGTTTCCACATAGCTGAACATATGTATAATTTTTCACATTTAAGTAGCATTGGCTTAATTGAGTAAATGTTTCTGACTGAGAAAAATGAGTGCTTGGATTAAGATTTTGATGTCAGTTTTGGAAATAGTAGGACAGAAAAATCTAGTGGCGGGAGAGGGAGAAAGGTCAGAAGGTTGATGCAGTATCTTTTATATGAAAGTTCATATAGCTTCTTTATATTTGATTTCTCTGTTTGTAATTATATTTAACATAATTGGATTATTTAGAGGAACCTAATAAATTAAGGACTTTTAAAAAGGAGTTTCCTTTTGCCAATGAGGAACTAAAACAGTAGTCTGAGACCAATTGTGTTTTGAAAAGGCATGTGGTGCTTGCTATTATTAACTTGAAAAAGTTAATTAAACCAAAACATGCTCACATGGAAAGTTCTTGATTGTAGGGAAATTATATAAAGATACTTTGTTGTGGATGTTTACAGGAAAGTCACAGTCTTATATGTTTGATAAATCTAGCCTTTGAGAAAAAATTTTCCTATGATACATGATTCTATATTCTAAGCACTAGTTTTTTGCATGTTCTTATATATTAACAGCCATTGTTTATTAAGCCTTTACCATATTCCACATTGCAGGATGAAATGAGTTCTCTTATTATCTCTATACAAAATAGATATTAATTAGCTGAGTCATAATTGAACTTAAGTATTCCCATTCGAAGCCATGAGTCTTGCACTAGCATTATACTTTGCCTCCCAAATCCAAATAGCTTTCATAAACTTAACATACATTATATTATAGTACAATGCAGAGACTAATCAAATGAATTCATTGTTAGGTCATTCTACTCCAAATGAAACCCCACCATTTATTACCTTTGTGATATCAAACAAGCTACCTCACCTCATTTTGCTTCCATTTCCTTATTTGGAAATAAGTGGACATTTATAACTTATATGTAATAGTCTTTCATTCATTAATTCATTCATTTGCTCATTCAGCATTTATAGCATACCCACCTGGGTATTAGACACAGTGCTAGTTGCATATTTAAATGTTCATTACATTAAACAATTTCTTGGTAGACAGGTGGTTTTAGAACAAAGTCACAGTTGAGAGTTGGTCTTATTTTTAAATCTGCTTTGTCACATTTTTGTTCTGTTTTTATTCTAATCACCTAAAAGCAAATTTAATATTCAGTATAGTCACTGGTTTGCTAATCTTAGGCCCTAGGCTGGTATTAAATAATTACATGCTCAAACTCAAAGTGAAGATGCTTCTATTTCTAATTTAACATGGGAAGTTCAATAAGCCACTCTTTTCTCTGAAACTAATTCAGTTTGTTAAGGGATGAATGTCTCTTGTTTCTTATTTTGATGCCAACATATTTACCAGCCCAGTATTTTTAAATCCATGTGTGATCTACATTGTAAGGGGCCTTTGGCTTGGAAGGATTTAGGATGAACTTTGGAAAAAAGGAAAGACAATTAATGAATGGGTTGTTACCAACAAAGCATTAGAGCAACAGAACAAATAAAAGAACACATCTATTAAGAAACAGAAATAGTCACTCAAGTTCAATTTTAATTAATTCCTGACTTTAAAAGATCCTGACTGAATAAGTCACACTGTCAGTGCAGAGACATGTGACAGACAAAAAATCTTTTTCTGAAATAATCAGGCTTAGCAGAATTAAATTGATCATATGTCAACTTATTTGAAGTCTGCTGCCCTATTGTACTACATGTACTTCTGCCAAAATATAGCAGCAATAACTCCATTTCTTTGAACCCATGAAAAGCAGGTGAATTTGTTTTTTCTAGATTATTTAAAGAGGTTGATTTGGCTTTAGGGTTAATTACACCTTAAATATTTAGCATGATTTAGGGCTTACAAACAGCTTTTAAAAATTTGAGTGGAAATATTTGTTGTGAGAGTATGATGGCGTTGGGCCCTGAGAGGAAGCTGATTATTTTATATTGAAGAAGTCTAAGAAGAAAAGGCTGGAATTGCAATAGGGTTTGCAGACTGATGGAAAGCTATAGCTCTGACTTGCACAGCATGAATGATGTAGAATACCCATACTAGAAAGTTCCGTGAACTTATTGGAAGTTGGCTAAAAATTTCGCTCTTAGCTTACAAACATCCAAAGTTAGAAGAAAAATGCAATTAGATAAAAAAAATCACAGTGTCCATAAAACAAAATTACAATAATTGCTTAAGTAGATTGTCCTTCCACTAAAAGCTATAATACTTTTTTCCATTTATTTTCAAGCCGAAAATATTCTATCCTATAGCAAATGTGAAAATTGTATTTAAGAATAACATGAATGTCCGCAGCCTGTGAATGTAAGAAATATACAGTTGCCCTTCACTTTAGTCAGTGTTCTCCAGAGAAACAGAACCACACACACCCATATATATAAGCATGTGCGTGTGCGCATCTGTGTGTATTAAGAGATTTATTATAGAAATTGGCTCACGTGACAATGGGGATTGGCAGGTCTGAATTCCATAGGGTAGGCCACAAGTTGGGAACTTGATGGTGACCATGAATTCCCCAGGAGAAGTTGCCTGGCTCAAGTAGAGATGAAAGTTCTCTTCTGACTGCTGAAATAATCAGTTCTCCCTTTAAGTCCTCCAACTGATTGGATGGGGAGACTCCTTTCATGGCTGAAGTCAATCTCTTTTGTTGATTGCAGGTGTGATTAGTCACAGATGCAGTCAACTGACTAATGATTTAAATCCGTCTGTGAAATACCCTCACAATGATAGTCTGGCCAATGCTTACTTGACCAAACAACTGGACATTATAACCCTGTCAAATCAACACATGAAATTAATCATTACACCCTTTAATCGAGATTTTGCTAGATTGATAACACCAACCTTATAACCAAAGGAGGAAGGGCAGCTCTCCTTTTAAGACTTCTCTTGGGGAATCTTGGGGAATCTTCCTGGCTTTACCTTAGTTTCCAAATAATATTTTCTTTGACACAATTTCATTTTCTTAAAAAAAAAAATCCAATTGTATACTATTTTTCTCTGTAAATTACATCAAATACTTTTAAAATTTAAGCTAAGTAATACAGTTTTATTTAATTAGTAATGTAATTTAAATTTCAGAGTCAGAAAGTAACATCCTAGTCTTTTTTTAAATGCAATTTTATTGAGATATAATCACATAACATACAGTCATTCAAAGTGTGCAATCAGTTGTTCACAGATTGTCATATAGTTGTGCTTTCATCACCACAATCAAACTTTGAACATTTTCATTACTTCAAAAAATAAAATAAAAGTTAAAATAAAAAGAACATCCAAAACATCCCATTCCCCTCCTTCCCCCATTGTTCATTTACTTTTTTTAATAAGTTTAATTGAGATGTAGTCACACACCCTACAGTCATCCACAGTATACAATTATTCACAGTACAATCATGCAGTTGTGCATTCATCACCAGAATTAATTTTTGAAACTTTTCCTTGCTCCAAAATAAAAATAAAAGCAAAAGAGAAGGCTTAAATCTTTCCATCCCCTCCATCCCACCCTATTCTTCATCTAATTTTTGTCCCCATTTTTCCACTCATCTGTCCGTATAGTGGATAAAGGGAGTGCAAGCCACAAGGTTTTCACAGTCATACAGTCATGCTGTGCAAGCTACATAGTTATACAATCATCTTCAAGAATCAAGGTCACTGGGTTGCAGTTTGACAGCTTCAGGCATTTCCCTCTGGCCATTGCAACACACTAAAAATTAAAAAGTGATATCTATGTAGTACATAAGAATACCCTCCAGAGTGATCTCTCCACTCCATTTGAAATCCCTCAGTCACTGGAACCTTATATTGTTTCATCTCTTTTCCCCCTTTTGGTCAAGAAGATCCTCACAATCCCACAGTGCTGGGTCCAGGCTTATCTTCAGGAGTCACTTCCCTCCCTTGTTGCCAGGGAGATTTACACTCCTGGGTGTTATGTCCCACATAGGGGGAAGGGTAGTGAGCTCACCTGCCCACCTGTCGAGTGGGTTTAGAGAGAGAGGGGACCACATCTGAGCAACAACAAGATTCTCTGGGGAGGGCTCCTAGGCATGATTATGAGTGGGCTTAGCCTCTCCCTTGCAACAATGAGCTTCACAAGGGAAAGCCCCCAGATCAATGGCTCAGCCCACTAAATTGGCAATCCTCAACATCCAAGTCTTTTAAAGGAAGAAAAGATTCTCAGAGAGCAGCAGAGCTAGGACTAGGACCTAGTCAATCTTGTTTAATAAGGATTTTTTTCAAAAAAATTATTCTGCACCTACTGGTAAGAATTTTCTACTTATAGTACAAAGACAGATGCGCATATAATTACCCAAAGTTGATACAAAAGTGTTAAATAACATGTTTCTATTTTGGTGACTAAAGTAGAGGCTTTGTCTCCAGGCAGAAAGACCCAGCATTGCCACAGCAAGTGAATATATTTGATTACCCCAGTCTTTCAAAGGGACTTATGATCGTTTATTTGAGTAATCATCTACTGAAAAAGGGGATTATCCAAATATTTCAAGGACTCTTGAACACAGGTCCAAGTTGGGAACCTAAAGCATCATCATGCCCCATATTTCACAGAGTGGGTGCTAAGTAGTAAATGGAGTTCAGCCCAGGTCCAGCTCACATGGGTCCAGTGGTTCCACAAACACAGCTGGTGACACTTCACTGATCCACAAATGTATGTGGAATGGATATACTTGGCTCAACACTACACATAGTTCTTTAGACTGCAGGATTAAAACTACTGTATGGAGAAAGTCAAATGGAAGCCTCTGAAACTGTCCCTCTTTGCTAAGATAGTAAATTAAAAACAATATCACATCCCAGGGAAATGATAAAGTTTAATATCACCCTTAAAAATGTAAAGGTTGCAGGGGTATTGTCCCCAGGATATCTCCATTTAATTTACGAGACTGATCTCACATAAAGGAGACAGATCTTGGAGCATGACGCTATTTGACCTCAAATTCAACCAAGGTAGTCTCTAAATGCTGCTGTGCCAGATGTGAAATCATTGCCAGAGTAGACTGATATACACTCGAGTACATGGCAAATGCGTTATTTTGTATTCCTATTAAAGGCGGGGGGGGGGATAAAGAGTTTACTTCACTTGCATTGGACAGCAGTAATGCTCATTTACTGACTTTTCCCAGGCTATGTGAACTTTATTGCCCTGTGCCATAATATAGTCCGAAGAGACCTGGCTCATCCTGACATGCTGCAGAACATCACATAGACCCATTACTCAATGTATCACGCTAATCAGACTAAGTAGTGAGTCAGCAGTGACAAGTACATTGGAGAACTTAGTATTGTTTTCCAGAGGGTGGGACATAAACCCTATGAAGTTTCAGGGGCCTGCCACATCAGTGAAATTTTTAGATTCACTATTCTGGAGCTTGCTGGGAACCTAAAGGACACATGTATTGCATCTTGGTTCTTTCAACATGAAGAAGGAATGCAATGCTAACAGATCTGAGGGTCCAGGAAGGATTTTTGTTTTGTTTTGTTGTTTTTTTGTCTTTTTAGGTGAACAGCTGATTTTTTTTTATAGCTTTCTTTCTGCAATTCTACATTTTATAATTTTAATTTAAAAAAATGAATGAAGTTTTTAAAATGTCAGTAATAAATGAGTACTTGTAAAAAACTTAAATTCCAGTTTTTATGATCCTTGTTAATTAAATATGCATGCAAACCACTGCAAATTATAGCAATACGGTGAGAACACAGCCCTATTTGAAAGCGACTTCCATTTATGACGGTTGTATGGTATAACTATTAATACTGCCCTTTTCACTCCTGTTTTTTTTTTTTAATAGAGAAGTTGTAGGTTTACAGAAAAATCATGCATAAAATATAGAGTTCCCATATACCACTCTATTATCAACACACTGCATTAGTGTGGTACATTTGTTACAATTCATGAAAGAACATTTTTATAATTGTACTTTTAACAATAGTCCTCCAAATTCTCCTAATCCTCACTTTCCTTGGACCCTTTATTTTAACCATTGCCTTTCCTTTCCAAAGGGAAATAAATAGAAATTACGTATGGTAATTTATTTGTTGTTTCCAAGAAAGCTTCACCAAGGTCATTACGTATCTTTCTCAAATGATAAATTTAACAATATTGCAACAAACAGAACCTAAAGTGCTTGCAAAGTTCCAAGGAGGGGACTTTGTTCAAAATCTGTGCTATATTGCTTTTAATGTTGCTGCTATAAAATGGATAGGGGCCTGCCCATTGAACCTTCCTCAAATAATGTAGTAAAACTACACTTGGATGTTCTCCCAGCCGGTATCTTCTGTTCCAACAGAGATTATGAAAAGGTCCAGATTCCCATTCACCCCAAAATTGAAGCAAATACCTGGTTATGGCCAATATCCCTGGTTTCTGTTTCCTCATCTTCCTCAAATTTCAATGGTCCCAGATCTGCTTGGGTACATGAAAAATGAAGGTATATCTAAGCAGAAGTTGAAACTGCAGTGTTTTTCTAAATATTGTGTAATCTTCTTTTGTGAAAAAAATAAAGGGCAGTGTAGTGATATTTGATCTTTAGGTCTCATTATTTCTGTGCAGCAAACTACTGCAAAACTTGGTGGCTTAACACAATGGTTTCATATTTCTTGAGTCCAAGTGTTGGCTGAAAATTTTCCTGGTCTGTCAAGGCTTGGCTGATCTAGGCAGAGCTTAGTATGTATGTGTGATTTTGTTCAGCTGGTGAGTAGTCAGGGTACTGGCTGGTGTAGGATGGCCTTGGCTGGGACAGTTCAGTTTTATTCCATGTGTCACTCACAACCGCTAGCTAGCATGGGCATGCTCTTATGGTGAGTTCAGCAGTTCAAGAAATAAAGTAAAAATTTTTAGATTTTTACCAAACTTCTGATTTTACCAAGTTTGATTGATATATTTCTGTCCGTCTGGCAAAAAATACTATTGTTCAAGACCAAAAGCAGTGAAAAATTTGGGCCACTAATTAAATCAACCTACCATACTTGGTATCCCGAAATCTCTGACTAAATACCTATTTTAAAATATATGTACTCAGTTTGGGCCAGAACAGAGTTTCTCAGTCTCAGCACTGTTGAAATTTTGGGCCAGATAATTCTTTGCTATGGGAGCTGTGTTGTGCATCCCTGAACTCTGCTCACTAAATGACAGTAGCAACCCCCACCCCAGCCCAGTTATGACAACCAAAATATATTCCTGACATTGCCACATGTCTTCTGGAGGACAAAATCACCCTTGATTAGAACCACTAGTCTAAATAAAGGCATATCTCTCAATTTCAGCACCTAGTTAGCCTACTCAGGCTTAGTTCTCTAAAGAGTATTGTTAATTTTGCCCACTCTGGGCATTAGCATTTTGAGGATAGTGGATTATAAGTAGGGTGTCAGGAGAAAGACCTATTAGAAAACTGTTACAGTTGTCCAAATGGAGTAGGGTGGTGGCAGTGGGACTGCAGAGAAGTGGATAGAATCAAGAGATGTAATCAACAGTTATGTTGATGGGATGGAAACGGGAGAGAAGTGGGAAAGAGAATAACATCAAGGATGATGCCCATGAGTCAGGTAAGGTTTCAGAAAGAAGTTGGTAATTGAGCCGGGAGGGTTGAGCATGACTGGGACATAAGGAGATAGTTGGAAGGCTATTTCAGGACACTGGAGTCATGGGAACCAAGACAATGAAGAGGAGGATGGGATGTACATAGGTAATATTGAACACAGGCTGGAGAACATGGCAGTAGCATGGATGAACAGGGCTTCTAAGGAATCCTGGAGAGAGAAATGGCAACAGATGGCACTTCCGTCACAAAAATGAGTAGGAATCATCTGGGGGTTTCAACTTCAAGTGAGATGGGTTTAAGTCTAGAACTCTGTCACATAGAGAATACTTGCCAAAGACAAAATTGAGAATTGGAGAGAGAAACTAGGGAAACTTAGCAGGATTGTCCAGCAGATCTGAGGGCTCTGTTAAGAATGGAGACTTGAGTTTGTAGTGGTGTCTGTTTCTACCAGTGTGTATTTTTACTCAGCAGTGTTGGATAGATTTTGTAAACACTAAGAGGAATTAATTCTGTTGACCAAAGGTTGTGGTTTTACAAGGTTGATGGGATATTAGGGGGGAAAATGAAAAGGATATTGAAGATATTGGCAAGACCATAAAATCTAAGCTGGACAAAAATGAAAGTTGAAGTGAGATTCTGGGGAGATAGTAGATGGTAAAGAGCTGGGGATCCTGTAGAGTTTAAAGAATTGCTAGAGCAATGATAACTAAGTGAAACAGCTGGGAATATGGGAAGTTTTGATGAAAGAATGATATGTCTTGATATATGACTTCATAGGTAGAGAATATCTGCATGATGATACCAAGGTCCAGGCTATTTGCATAACTGAAGGGAAGTAAAGATCATTCAAGAAGAAGCTATCAAGGAATGGAGAAATCTGAGTTTTAATGGATTGTTGATGTGGACTATGTTATTTTCCAGGATGATGGCGGCACTTGGGACAGAGAGTCATTGTGGATCCCATGTCCTTCAGAGACTGAGAGTGGTGGCTGAACAGCAATAAAGCAGGGGACAGGGAGGCATGGCTAAATGGCCTAGGCTTCATTTTAGCAGGAATTGGTTGTTTTGTTTGTTTGTTTGTTTTATGGTTTTCATTCTTTTTGAAGGAGACAAAGACCAATGATCTCAGTGTTAGTTGGTTTTGGTGCAGTTAAAAACAAAGTCTCAGTGACCACCCCAAAAAATCATTTACATTTCTCATGTCACATGTTGGCAGTTGTGGATTTGTTACTATAGCTCTTCTCCATGTGTCTTCTCATTCTGGAACCCAGACTGAAGAAACAGTTTCCATGTAGGACATGCAGCTCTTGTAGCAAAACAAAAATGGCAAGATAGCAAGAGTAATGGAATCTCTGCTTTCCAGTTGCCATCTGTCAATTGGGTTTACATTTCAACAAGCAAGGCAAGTCACTTTGCAAAGCCTGAAATGAGGTAGAGAAGTATACTCTGCTTAGAGGAGGGAGAGAATGCAAGTTATATTGCAATAAATGGAAATGTAAAATCTTCTTACAAGGAAGATAGTAGTAAGTGGTTGGGAACACTAATACCTTGTACCACATTTAGAGAGCAGCAGCTAGGAGAATGACAAATCTACCTAATTTCACCGAGATTGAGAGTTGAGGAATAATCAGTAGCCTCCACTTGAGAGGGCCCATTTGTTTCTCATAAAGAAGCAATAATCTTCTTCAAAAGTCTAATTCATTCTGCTTCCTCTGGTATGCAGGTTTTTTTTTTTCCCCAGTTACCACCTTTTTAAATTTAGACATTCAATTTCTCAATTTCATTTGGATGTAATTCCTAATTAATCTTTTCTATTAAAAAATTCTGCATTTGATTGCACCACCTATTCAATCCATCAGCCTGCCTCTTTAATATTCTTTTTCATTCCTTACCCACTTCTGACACTATAACTTCTTATAACTTGGACACTATCAAGACTCTTTTTTTCCAAATGGTCTGTCCACTTGCTCCTCGTAGTTCTCATCCTTTTTCTTCTTTTTACTTTTCTCTCTCTCCTTTTAAAGTGCTTAACACTTTTTCTTAATTTTTTTTTTCTTCTTGGCTTTTGTGACAAGTTCCTTAGTTCTCTCATCTCTGATTGCTTTTTCTATCTGCTTATTTGTTCTTCTTTCTTCAGGTTTAAGCATGGGTTTCCCTCATGATTCTACTTTTGCCCTTCCTTTCCTTTTTCTCTTTTTCTCCATTTTCCTACCTTTCTACTCCCCCTCACCATTCTCTTCTTCCTATTTTCTTTTTGTAATAACCACTAATAAATATCAGAACTTGGGCTGACAGGAGGAATGTGCTATAAACTATTGCTAATGATAAAGACACTATGAATTACATTAATGTGGAGGTTATGGAGTCCTAGTTGAATGAAACTTTTTCTTATAATACTCTAGGATAAGCAGAATACAACACTGGCTGGATTCCTAGCTTGTCTCTCCATTCTAGATACCCTAGATGCTTTTGCCAGAGGAATTTTACTAAGAGTTGAAGAGCGTGGGCTCTGTTCAAAAGTAGCCACGTTCGAATCCCTGCTCTTCACTCACCTGGTATGTGTCCTTGTGTAGTTAACTTCTATGTTCCTCAGTTTCCCCATCAAGTTTCCCCACAAGGTAATTGGATTACATGAATTATTTTTTGTCAAGATCATGAAGCTGAGTTTGGCGCAGTGAAAACAGTCTTGACAAAAGTTTTTGTTATTTACAAGATACATGTTCTATAAGAATCTTCTGTTGAAAAACTATGTTGGTCTTTTTTCTATAAAATTAAGTCTAAATTGCTCATCCTGGTCCTTGACATTAGTATTGTATAACTTCTGATGACCCATTTCTCTACGTATATCCTATATTCATGGCAGACTGGTGTTTCATTGAACTGGGAGCAAACTTACAATATATGTATTTTATACATCTATAGTCCCAGAATCACAGGCCTACATGTTGTTCACAGTGACTAGGTATTTGAATAGATGTGTGAATATGAATTCCATGTGTTCTGTTATCTCTGTGTTTTACTGCATTTGTATTCAGCAGTCTCCTATCCTATATTTGCCTGTTGAAATCATTCCCTCCCTTTTCATCTCTTTCATGAAACCCTTTTATTTATTTCCTCAGTAAAATTCAGTGCTACATTCTGGGGATCATTTTTATGGACCTACTCATTTTCATTCTGATGTTAACACCTGTGTGCATTCTTGAACTTTGCATCCTATTCTTTCAGGAATAGATTGTGTCTTATTAGCTACTGAAGTCACTTTCAACCATTTGATACCAAGATTTTGTAATACTTTATATATCATAGAATAATTTGTTCATCACAGGTTTCCCATAAGTGTTTGCTCTCCCTAAAGAGGAATAAACATTTCCCTCCCTTGTTCACTCATTATTATCTGTGCCTTTGCTTATAATACTTATTATACATTCCTTTATATAGTTATTTGTTTATTCCCTTGTTTATATCTTTGCCACTAGATTTTGAGCCTTTGAGGAAAGCAGTGATTGGCAACTTATATTTGTATTCCTATGTTCCCTGTCTTAAATCTAGATAAATTTTACTAAATAACTTGAATGAATTGAAACAACTGGACATTGATCATAATTTTTTTGGATGAAATGATTCATGGGATAGTATAAAGTTTCAGTTGAACAGTCACTGGTGAAAATACATCTTTGGGTGAGGAGTTAGTATTTGAGATATTCAGAAAAAAAATCTGTAGAAATTTATCTTATTCATTCTTTCTATTCTTTTTGAAAATGTTTCTTACTAGACTATGATCACCTTGAGAGTAGGATTATATTTGCACCTCTTCTTTATAGCCTTTTTCATGAGTAAAATTTTTTATTACTTAGTAATGACTAAATACACTGATCTTTTATATCAAGAAGAAAAATGATTTCTAGGCTTCATAATATTTTAACATGAGAGTATATGGGTGGCTTCAAAATGCTGTTTTGTTTTTTGTTTTTTTTAGCCCATGAGGCATTAAGTTTTTTTAAAAATTTACTTTGTGTTTAGATATATCTTACATGTTGAAGGTGTTGATGCTATCACTGCCATTTCTACAAAGGAATAAAGAAGAGACCAATACACATGCAAACAAATGTATAAATCAAGTTATCTTTGAAAATTATAGCAGTATAACAAGACTAAAGAAGAAGCAACTAGAACCGAATCTCCATATTTTTGTATCTCTTCCTATATTTTTGTTTAAGCTAAAGTGGAAGCAGATTTTATTCTAATGGTAAGAGGAAATCACAAAATATATCCATATTCAGTTTTTCAGAATCTGTAAAAAAAAAAACAAAAAGAAAGAAAGAAAAAATAGGAGTCATTAATTCAAAGTACATAAGATCTTTCCTCTCCATTTGCTTTAAAATATCCAAATGCTGGGTGGGGCATTAGGAGTTAGGACTTTGGCATTAACTGTGTGAAAGTTTAAAGCCTTATTTGCCATTTAAAGCTTTGTGATCTTGGGGAAGACACATAAATTCTCATAGCCTAAGTTTCCTCATCCTTAAAATGGAGACAATGACAGCTGCTTCACAGTGTCACTGTATTAAATAATATTTAGTTCAAGGAGTGTTTACTGCAGTAACAGCATCTGAACTCTTTTAAGTGTTCAATTATTGGCATCTATCATTGTGATTTTTTATATTAATATAATTGGGATAATTCTTCCCATTTATATTTATAATTAGGAGTGCTTCTATTCAGGAACAGGAGTTGCTGTATTCAGAAATAGGAGCAATATATGATATTGTCCTATTTCTTCAATATTCTTTCTTAAGGATGATGTTGTATTATGATATGTGTTTCAACTAATGTTTATAGCAAGAGTTCTTTGGAGTTCTGATTTTGTTTATATTTCTATTCTCAAGTCTAACTGTAATATTTATGAAAATCTTTCTTCCCTTCCTCCCTCCCTCCTTCCTTCCTTCTTTTTTTTTTCCCCCTTTTGTCTCTTTAGAGTTGGTAAGTCCTGAAAGGGTGACAGGATCATTCCTCTTATGTGAAATACAAACTTTATGGAATTTAATAAATTGTTGAAATACAAACTAATTTGAATTTACTAAAGACCCTAATTAAAATTGCATTTTTCAGAGAAATAAAACATATTTCAGAAAATATGGGAACAGAAAACCAAAACACATACACATTGTGTGAGCCTTTTGTTTGTTTCTTTCATAGGAATCAGCCAGTACTGGGTATTTAGATAAGGCCTATACTTAAGGAGACCAAATTTGGTTCTTGAAATAAAAGGTGAATAATAACTTCTAATCCATATGAGAGAGCTATAAACTATTTGCTGTTTTCTTTTTTATTGTAGCAAAAAAAAAAATAAAAGAAAACCCACACCTGGCATTATTTGGAAATAGTCACACATTTAGTTAAAAAATAATTTGGAATATATTTACCTTTGTTTGTGGTTTGTTGTGTCTGTAATCTCAGACAATGTAGAATTTACTGCAGCTGTTGTTGCTTGGCTGGCGTCAGCCGCAGCAGCACTGGTGGTGTCAGTAACGGCTGCAGCGAAGGTGGGCTCACTTTGGAGGGTGATGGGAGCTGTGGTGGTGTTAGGGGTGCCTGTAGTACTGACAGTGTCAGAGGGAGTTGCTGTGGTGATGGCAGGAGCATTGTTAGAGACAGTTGTAGGACCACCAGAAGTGGCTAGTGGTGCCTGAGAGCTAGAGTTTACAACATTCTCAGATGGCGCCGTAGAACTGGCCAATGAACTTTGTGGGCTGTGGGAGAAATGAGGAGGGTGGGAGTGATGCAGGCGACGGAGACTGTGGGGGCCATGAGCACCACGGTGACCACGTGGACATTCTGGAGTTTGTCCAAGTTTTGCAAAATTTTTGCAGTCATGTGGCTTCTTGAATCCTCCATCTTTTGACAGTCTGTGACTTCTTTGTTTAAACAGATTAACCACTTCAGAGAGAGACTACAAAAACGCAATGGTGTGTACACAAATGAGATGCATAAACTAGTCTGAAATCAGGCTTTAAACATACATGTATACTATTTACACTTGCCTAATCTTCTAACTTCATTAGTAAATGATTCAATGGGAAGAATAATATCCCCACCTAATAAAGGATTATGAGCTTTGGTGAAAAATAAAGGGACTTTCTCTGCTGCTCTCCAAGTCCAATATTTTTGTACCAGATTTTCCAAAAATATGTCCCATGAAAGGTGCTGTGTTGAAAGATTTTGGTGGTCAAATAGCTATGGAAAGGATTTGGGTAAAGTAAAACATGTTTCTTTACTGTAGGATTTATAGAATCATTAATATGCCAAGTGGTATACAATATTTTCTAAATTTACTTCGTGTGTGTGTGTGTGTGTGTGTGTGTGTGTGTGTGTGTCTGTAGCATTTCTTTATACTAGAGTCAGTGCTGCATGGAACACAGAAATGCTGTTCTAATTTCCATCCTGTAAAGGAGCATGTTACATTTCACTGCCCTGAACAAATACAACAATGAGATTGATAGAGCATTACATAAATCCATGTGACTGGTCCATTGCCCCAGGATCACAGACACTACAGGCTGGAAGTGGCCATTCAGTGCATTTTACCCTGTGAAAGCCTCATTACAGCAATGTCTTTGGCACTTTTTTATTTAATTGGTTTCCATTTCATGGAGTTTTAATGTGACACTGTCATTAGATTTCATTTAAGCCCTTGTCTCTTCATTTGTATTAATTGGCAGAGGCTAATCTGTGGGATTCTGAATATGAAGCTCCTCCTTCCTCTCCATGAAGCATTAGTTCTCATCTGCTTTTGCATCACACGTCTCCCTCTATGCTAACATAGTTCAGCCTGGGTTTAGAGAATCTTATTAGGATGGATAATTGGGGGAAGAAACTTTAAATCTTCAGGTTGCGGTGCTTCCATGCCATTTGACACTCATACAGTTTTATGTTTATCTACTGAATAGAAGATACTATATTCCAGTATGTCATTACTGGAAGAAACCAGAATCATTCTCAATTTCTAAGATAAATTTGTTTAACTAGAAGCTTGCCCTACCAGTCTAACCACTGTGTCTTTTCTTTTCTGGACACTTTTCAAAATTTTTATCACTCTGTAGATGTGAAATTCTAAATATATTCCCTGAATTGATACTTTTCTATATATGGTTACATTTATCTGGGTAAATAAAACACGGCCTATTAATATAAATTAATGATTAGCAATTGCTCTCCTCCTTATTCCCCACCCCAATACTTAGGTAGATGCTGGCAGGGATGTTGACTCCAGAGAAACCGAAGAATGATAATTTAGGGCAAATTGAATACATATAGATCCTTCTAGGCTTTATTGAATGGGGGTTCTTTTTCAGCCTAATGACATGACTGGAAAGGTATTTGCCTTAAGGCATGATTGATAATGGAAAAATAAGGCCTATCTTAAAGTCAGGTATCTGACCATTTTCATTCACTTGGAGAAATGTAAGGTGATGGGGTTGATGAAATGGAGGGGAAGAAAAAATAGAGAAGGTGAAGTAAGTTGTTAAATTTGTCTTAAGTTTCCAAGGGAAGTTTGGAATAGATTTGGAGTATCTTTTAAATATTAAAACAATTTGGGTCACTAAACCCAGACAATGTCTATCCCACACAGCATAGAGGATTCCTTTAGAGTACTGGTCTTGAGATGGGGAAGAGAAAGAAAAGAGAGTGTGTAACAGGGTAAAATGAGAAGTATTTTCAAGTAACACATCCCATGTCCCCACCTCAATTCGGGTATTGGGTAGGGGGTGGAAGACTTGAATACAGCAGAGATGGAAACAAGGATATATAAATTTGAAAAGTCTTCCCAGATGATTTTTTAATTTCTTTTCCTTTTCTATTGAAAACCATTGGTTTTGAAAAAATAAACTTGTTTTTGCTTTTTATACTATATTTGGAAATTTTCCTATAAAGAATCTTAAACATATAAGAAGAAGAACATCTATGTTGGATGTATAAATATGGATAATTTTTTGATACTGAACATTGGGTAAACTTTGCTTTTCATGACACAGCTATCCGGTTCTCATTGCCAATTATGCATATATAAGAGCACACAAGATTCTGGTGCTCACAGGACTGTTACCATTTGGCCTCTACACTTTATATCCAGGTGGTTCTCTGGTTCTCTCTCAACATTTTCTCAGGTTGAGAATTAAAGAAAATATTTTTACCTTATTGACTCTTCAGACACATACTACTGATTATGGTTGAAAGTGTAAATGTTAACCAGAAATATAAATAAAACTTACTTCTTTGTGGACTTTTCACTTATGAGCACCAGCTGACTAAAATGGGATAGAGAATACAAATGGAAAAAAAAAAAATTAGATCCAGAGACTGTATAGTATTTTGAGAATACTGATTATAAATAGTTTATGAGGGAAAAATGTGGTTGTGTTAGGTTGAACAGAATGGAAGACAAGTTTACAATTTCAAGTCCCATCATTAAATATGAGGGGAACTTCTAATAATTTTAAAAGTACAGAGTTCATGGAATAAGGACAATCAGTTTTTCTAGATGGCTTTAAGCAGGAGGGTTTCTCTGCACATGTGGATGTGCTGTGAGCTACTGCAGTTTCCAGATGGTGTTAGATTTGGGCCCCTTTATAACTACCATTCCCTTGAGTGTCAAGCCTGGAGACCCTTGTGGAACCAATATCTTTGGGAACTTGGTGTAAGGAAAACCCAGCCTTTCGTTTGTGGGAGAGAAAAATGAGTGGAAAAGGAAACTTTGGAGTAGGTTTTTTCATGGGGTGGAAAATCCTCCTTGCTGCAGTTTAGTATGCGGCAACAGGGAAAAGACAGGGTCCAGAGGTAACAGTGTCTATAAGACTCTGGTTGCTCATTAAATTATGCTTGATTATGTTTTCAGCTATAAACCTTAGACAATGACCTATTCACCCTTTGGATAATGTAACTTAGGTATTAGGAAAACCAATCTCAAGGGATCATAGGATACCAAGCACAGGCTCTTGGTTGGAAGTTACACATCATGTCTAGATTTCTCAATTTATTTGGTCAATGTGAAATCCTTTGTATTGTTGCAAATGTATTTATAGTGTTCATTATACTCAGTTTTCTTCTTCACATGTCTTTTTCCTGGTTAAGTCCACCAAGACTAAACGTTATCCAGGAATGTTACTGCAGAGGTAGAATACCCAATTTAACAATCATGCACTAAGATGTCATACTTGCACATTTGAAGTTCTAGAAACTACCACTTTGTGGAAAATTTTTTTAAAAAATTACGATTGTATCCCAAGGTCAACATAAGGTAGAGAACATAAAGTTAAATTAAGGTCTTAGGCAGAAATACAATTAAAACAGGGTATGTGTAGCATAGAGCTGTGCTGGCATACAATGAAGAGCTGAATATATACTTTATGATGAAAAACTAAATAAAATAAATATATGTAATATATTTGATATTTACCAAGAAGCAAGCAGTAAAGGTCAAGATGACAGCAATCAAAATCAGAGTCTTCATCTTGTCTTAGGGTCTTCTAGAACTAGGCAGCAAGAGTTACTTCATTGGTGATGGAACAATAAAAGAAGTACAACTTTGTTTCTGCTAACTTTAAATAGGTAAAGCATTTATGCCTGTTATGGCAGGACTAAAGCCATATGACATAATGAGAATGCATTCAAATTTATAAGAAAAACATGAAGAGTCCCACAGAATTGAACATAGATTAATAATAGTGAGTTCAAATAAGACTATAAGTAGTAGATAAAAATGTAGACAATAGTTTTTGCTTCTTGTCAAGAAAACATGTTAAATTTACCTTTTTAGCCAAGATTTTGTGATTAAAAAAATTTATTTAATAAGGTAAAGCCAAATCACAGTCAAGATTGTGAAAGTTGATATCCTTGTACACAGTCATTGGGTTTATTAAGATAAATTTTTGAAAAACAGTATGGCAATTTGCAAAAGAAACATGACAGTGTTCACATCCTTAACCTAAAAAAATCTCAGTTTTGGAAATTATTCCAAATAAATTTACTGATATAAAGGAAAAAATGATTATCAGTCCACTGTTACTTAAAATATTAAAAAATAAAGGTGTTGGTAATCATGAATACTGTAGAAAGATGAATAATACTTGTGCTGGAATGATAAGTGAAAACTTCAAGTACAATATTTTATGTAAATTATCTGAATAGATAAAGACTGGGAAATGTAAACAGAAATGAAAATAGGTGTGAAATGATATATAATTTATGTACTGGTCTCCTGTGTTCAAAAAAACGAATGGCATTTTGTTGTTTTTATAATTTAAAATGCTTGGAAAAAAAACAAGAAATTGCCATTAAAATGATTTTCTGGCTCTGATTTGACTTTACATACTTAAAACACAAGACAGGAAATTTTAAATGTTAACTTGTAACTTAAAAATGCATATAGTTAGAAATATGAAATAGGTCTATTCATCTTGTCATAGTGTTATTTTATCATCTACAAGTAACTCTTTTTAAAATTTGATATTTCTATCCAACTTTTCATTTTTTCTGACACAATCATTATTGCTAGATTCTTTCATACAAACAAAAAACAACTCTCCAATTGTAATTAAGAACTATTTACAAAATATCCTTTCTTCATAATCTTGAAATAATTTATCATTCTCCAGTAATTAATCTGTGTTTTTGTATTTTTTTTTTTGCCAACAATAACTAAACAATTCCTCTCAAAAAGAAGTAGCTGATAAGAAGGAGAATTAATGGCTAATTATTTCTGCTTCCTAAGTCTCAGCTTCAAATGTGACACTGAGTTTCTAATCTTTAATTTATAGTATTGGAAGCATGATAGCAACAACATTGCTGGAGAATTTCTGTCTTTTAACAATGACTTGAAGCCATAGGGTATCTCCTTATATATTTAAGGGAAAGACAACTTGACAAATAGTCACAAAAAACTGACCTTCAGTTGTCAAGCACTGGTCACATTATCTGACCTAACTGAGGTCCAATTTTCTAATATTTAAAATGAAATGATTAGTTTATTTGATTGATGAGACTGTCAGATTCCAATAATCCAAGAATAGGGGTAGAAAACCAAAATTAATGTATGTCTCTCCATCATGACAGTCACAGTCAAAAGCAAAATATAAGATCAATTCAGATATTTACATGCCTTATCCTTTGGAAAAAAGAAAGAAAGAAAGAAAGAAGGAAGGAAGGAAAGAAAGAAAGAAAGAAAGAAAGGAAAGAAAGAGAAAAAGAAAGAGAAAGAAGGAAGGAAGGAAAGAAAGGAAGGAAAGAAAGAAAGAAAGAAAGAAAGAAAGAAAGAAAGAAAGAAAGAAAGAAAAAGAAAAAGAAAGAAAGAAAGAAAGAAAAGAAAGAAAGGGCACAGAAATAATCAATTAATAAAAAAGTCAGGCTCAATGATTTCTTGCATAATTTAGTAAATTATATTTTTCTACCACTAAGAACATTTTCATTTTTACAGGTATGAAACAAAAATATGGGTTCATGTCCAAAAATGGTCATTTCAAACTCATCTGGGATTCCAGAAGACAATTTATTTATATTATTATCAAATTTTCTGAAATTATCATCTTTCTAAAAAAAAATGGGTAAAACTTGTAGACTGTTGAACTTGTTAAAGCATTCCCATTTTTTTCTAGTTAGAATATTACCTTTCAAACATTTTGTCTATCACAACTTGATAGAGTTCTCATGATATGCCCACTAATTAAAAACTGAATGGAATCAAAATGTAAAGAAAATTGGTTTTTAAGTCCTTGAAATTTTAAAAAAGATACCATATAAGGGATCCTCCTTCTTCTCATCCAGCAATTTCAGCCCTGCCTCAGCTTCTGGAGTCTGAAAGTTGAGAGAAAGAGTAAAGGTGACTCATGCCTTATAAATGACTTTTTTTATTGCTAAGCAAAATATTATTATTGCTATAATTTCAGATTTGCTCCTGGGCTAAGCCAAGCTGTTTCCTGAAGCTAAAAAGGGAGCAATATTATCTTTAATAGTTGACATTTATCCTTTTCATTTTTCTCAGGAACATCATGGCTAATTATCTTAACTGTGCATTTGAAAAAGTAAAGGTTTATTCACTTTTTATACTCTTTATAATGTAAAGATAATATTGAGTGTGGAGCCACAGAAGGTTCCCTGGCTTGGAAAGTTAGTCAGGGAGGCTGCTCCGTAAGCATTGGATGCCTGAAGGCAGGCACCAGGCTGGAAGAAGGCCAAAGCATTGTGCACCTAATGGCAGGCAGTTAAGTTAGAGAATGATGTTGGGCTCCTTCCATGCCCCTGCTTTCCCAACTGGTTCAGAAGAGATCATTCCCTGAGATTACTATTGTCCTCAAACTTGAACTTGAAGGTTGTAAACATGCTAGTCTTGTGATTTTAGAACAAATGTGGTTGCCTGGGGAAATGGGAAAAACAATTACGTAGCCCAAAGAATGCTTATGCTATATAATCCTGTGCTAAAAAACCAATAAAGAACTTCTTGCAGGAACAGAGAGACAGAGTCGGCTCCCTTCTTTCACAATTGGTGCCCCATGTGAGGCCATTCCAATCCTGACCAAAATGTTTGGAAGCTGTGCAGTAAGTACATGCGATTTATGTTGTGGTGGTTCAGTAGTTTCAGCCACTCAACGATATGGGTCAGTCTCTTACTGGTCCCCAGTGCTGGTATGTGTTAACCCTACAATGGCTGCTGCAGGCTAGCAGAGCTTCTGTCTCCAAGGACACTGCATTCTTTGTTACATGATGTTGTTCAGCATAACCCTTGGTTTCCTGATGAGGGCACATTAGAGCTAGATGTCTGGGAATGAATCGGAAGGAATTTAAAACATGATTTTGAGCAAGGACAGAAAATTTCCTCTAAGACATTTACTACATGGGTTCTTGTTCATACTGCCCTGGCTTCTCTTCATATTGCTGAAACTGAGCTCTCTGAAACTGAGGGACCTGAAAGGGAGACCACAGCTGTCTCTGATGAGTGTCTTCTGCCTCCCAAGCCCTCAGCTCCTCTGCCAACAGCTGATAAGGGTGGCAGGGATCTAGCAAAAATGGGTTGGCCCCCACCACCGCCAGCACCAGCACCACTGCCACCTCCTCTCCCTGGAGGTGCCGCACCAGTCTTACAATGCTGTTTGCATGAAGCAGCATTGGCTGGTTATCTTGTTTGCCCCATTATGCTTAACCAGCAGAACCAAAGAATGTTTGAGCCATTACCCTATGCAACTTATAAAGAGCTCAGAAAAAGTGTCTGAGAAAACGGTGCCTCAAGCCCATTTACTAAAGGGTTACTGCAAGCCTTGTCTGAAAGCTATGCCTTAACCCCCTGGGATTGGAATTCCTTAGCCCATACCATTCTCGAGTCTAGTGCTTATTTGCTGTGGTGTACAGAATATGATGAATGTTGTGTGGAACAGGCAAGTCGCAATCATTTTGCAGGAGTAAACATTACCATGGAGCAGCTCCAAGGGCGCGGCCAATATGAGGATGTTAACCAACCATTAAATTGGCCAAATAATGCATATCAGCAGGCAGCTGTTTGCACCATGCAAGCATGGGAGTGGTTGCCAGACTCAGGGACAGAGGCACAAGGCTCTTTTGTTAATATTCACCAAAGATCCACAAGAGCCTTTTGTAGATTTTGTTGACCAACTGGCAAAGGCCATAGGATGACAGGTTAGCCATAGTGGTGTTAATATCATTCTTTTACAATTAGCCTTTAAAAAATGCTAATGCAGATTTTCAACAAGCTATGCACCCCATTTGCACTGAAGCACAAGCTATCGGTGATCTTATCAAAGTATGTCAGCTAGTGGGTACTGAAACCCACAAGGCACAGGTTTTTGCTGCAGCCATGCATACCCCTGCCAAAGGTGTGTCCAATGTGTGTTTTTGTTGTGGCCAGCCAGGTCACTTCCAAAAGCAATGCCCTCAGACAACTATATCTTTGGCATGGCCATGAAATCAAGGGCCTCCCAACAGCTCTAAACCCTCTAAGCCCTGTCCCCGCTGTAAAAAGGGGTTCCATTGGGCCAATCAGTGTAATTCCAAATGGAATCGTGATGGAGCCTTCTTGAACTCAGGAAGCTCCCAAGAGGGCTGGCTCCAGGGCCCCTTTAACACTGGAGCTCCAATGAGGAACCCCCAAGGGCAGAGGCCTGCAATATATCAAGTTACCAACCCAAACATCCCAGAGTTGATGCCCTTGTGGCTGCCAGGATTGGACCTCCCCTGTCTCAATGAATTACTCATAAAAGAATCAGATGGAATTAGGAAAGTTCATACTGGTGTCTATGGGCCCCTCCCCCATGGTTTAGTTGGATTGATCTTAGGAAAATCAAGTCTTACTTCTAAAGGTCTTTTTGTTCACACAGGTGTTATTCACACCGATTATTGTGGTGAAATTCAAGTTCCCCTTTCCTGCACAGGTATTCTTCTCTTACCTGCTCAATCTGCTATTGCACAACTGCTCTTATTGCCTTTCTGAGTCCCACAGGCTAAAAATGCCATACAAGGCACTAAAGCATTCAGTAATACCAGACCAAGAGTGTGTTGGGTCGGGAAAATTCAGCGCGGCCATCCTACATTAACCATTTACATACAGGGATGAGCCTTTAATGGTTTAATCAACACTGGTGCTGATATTTCAATCATTAGCTTACAATCTTGCCCAGCTACCTGGCCAAAAGTCTTACAAGATACCCCTGTTACAGGGAATTGGGGAAGTGAGCTCCAGTGCTCAAAGTGCAGTTCCTCTTGAATGTCGTGATGCAGAAGGTCACTCTGCCACAATTCAGCCTTTGATTTTACTGATCCCTGTTAATTTATGGGGACATGACTTATTATCTCAATGGAATATGACAATTCAGACAAATTTATCCTAAGGGCCACTGCTCCACAAATAAGCATTGAACTTTTACCCTTGACATGGCAATGTAATGAGCCCGTGTGGGTGGAGCAGTGGCCACTTACCTCAGAAAAATCCCAAGACCATCAACTCATACATGAACAATTAACCCTTCAACATATTGAGCCATCTACTAGCCCATGGAATTCTCCTATCTTTGTCATAAAAAATAAATTTGGAAAATGGCATCTATTACATGACCTGCGAGCAATTAATGCTTGCCTTGAACCTATGGGACCCTTACAACCTGGGGTCCGCTCACCTGCATGTATACCACAAAATTGGCCAATCATTGTCATTGATTTGAAAGACTGTTTCTATTCTATTCCCTTACACCCTAAAGACAGAAAACATTTTGCATTTACCTTACCAGCCATTAACAACGAGGCCCCCGCTCAGCATTTTCATTGGAAAGTTTTGCCACAAAGCATGTTAAATAGCTCCACCATGTGTCAATCTTACATTAGTCAAGCTTTACATCCAGCTCATGATGAATTCCCTGATTGTAAACTCATCCACTATGTGGATGACATTTTGCTTAGTGCACCAACGGATCATCTCTTAGCTCATTTACTATCGTTTACAAATTACCTCCTTGCAGCAGTGGGCTTGTTTATTGCCCCTGAAAAAAATTCAACAAACGGAACCTTGGAGATATCTTGGCTACTTAGTGTCCCATACTAACATAGCACCCCAGCATATCTGTCTTAAAATCTCTGATCACCCTACTCTCAATGAATTGCAAAAACTCTTGGATAATATTAACTGGCTTCGTCCCTTGCTTGGCATCCCAACTTATCAACTACAGCATCGCTTCTCCTTTTTAAAGGGGGATTCCAACCTCCACAGCATCCGCACCCTTACTGCTGACTGCCAGCAAGAATTGCTTCTCATTGAACAAGCCATTCAACATTTCTCTCTTAATTGCATTGATCCACAACTTCCTGTAACATATTTTATTTTACAGACAGATCATTCTCCCACTGGATTAATTGGACAACTTTCTCCCATGCTT
Source organism: Choloepus didactylus (assembly GCF_015220235.1). NCBI lineage: Eukaryota > Metazoa > Chordata > Mammalia > Pilosa > Megalonychidae > Choloepus > Choloepus didactylus. The sequence continues at coordinate 74,808,425 of NC_051309.1, forward strand.
CGTATTCTTGAATGGCTTTTCCTTGGGCACTCTCCAATGAAATCTCTTTCACCGTATATTGACTTACTTATTCAGCTTATCATCAAAGGTCGCAAACGTATTATTCATCTCACCGGTAAGGAACCTAATTGTATTTACTTGCCTATTACCAAAGATCAGTTTACTCATGTGCTTTCCTTTTCCACCTCTTTACAAGCAGCCGTTTATGATTATCCAGGACAGTTCGATTTTCAATTTCCTGCAGATCCTCTGTTAACCTTTTTTCACCTTACGCCTTTTATCTTTCCTCTCATTACTTCTACTTGTCCCATTCCTCATGCTATCACAGTTTTCATCGATGGATCAGGAAAAACTGGCAAAGCAGCCATCTGGACCTCTACTCTTTCTCACGTTGAACATGACTATCCTACCACCCAATAAGCTGAACTTGGTGCTCTCATTTTAGCATTTCAAACCTTTCCAAATGACCCAATCAATATCATCTCTGATTCTGCCTATGCAGTTTATTCTGTACAACACCTAGAAACTGCTCTTGTTAGTGTTAGCTGCTCAGTGCCTGTCCTTCTTGTATTCCTTCAATTGCAAACTTTAATCCATGCTCATCATCATCAATTTTTTACCATGCATGTTTGCTCTCATACTTCTTTATCAGGCTTCCTAACACACAGCAATCAGCAAGCCGACCTCCTCGTGCCATCTCTCTTACACCCCACTATTGAATCCCATCAATTTTTCCATTAAAACTGGTGCAGTTTACAAAAACAATTTAGTTTAACATCTCAACAAGTCAAGGATATCATCTGCAGCTGCTCTTCCTGCCAGCTACATAATTTAGCACCACATACCTATGGCACTAATCTTCTTGGCCTTCAGCCCAACACGGTTTGGCAGATGGATGTCACCCACTTCACCCCGTTTGGTCACCTCCATTTTCTTCATATTGTCATTGATACATATTCTCGGTTTCTCTTTGCACTTCCTCTCAGATGAAACCGCAGCTTATGTTTGTCACTTTCTGTTACAGGCTTTTGCCATTCTTGGATGCCCACATCAACTCAAAACTGACAATAGCCCTGCCTACACTTCTTCTTGCTTTCATACTTTTTGTTCTCAATGCTCTATACAACACATAACTGGTATTCCCTTTAATCCTACAGGACAGGCTATCATTGAACATGCTCATTGCACACTAAAAACATGTCTTTTAAAATAAAAGGGGGAATATGGATCCCTCTGCAAGAACAGCTAAAGCCCTATTTGTCCTCAATTTTTTAAATCTCACAGATGATGGACTGACAGCAGCACAGTGCCATTTCCACATGCTGTGTGAAACAAAAGATACAGAAATGGTGAAGCCTCCTGTGCTTCAGAAAAATAGACAAACTGGACACTGGGAAGGAACAGTGCCCTTACTAATCTGGGGATGGGGATATGCTTGTGTTTCCACCTCAGCAGGTCCCCTGTGGATCTCCACGAGACACATCAAACCATGGCATGGCATGGATGAAGCCAAATTCAGTTCCCAAACTCTGCAACTTGCAGATAGAAGAGACCACACCACTGATGATGAGGCTGCTGAAAACCCAGCAAGCCCCATTGATGACTTGGGGAGTTCTGAAGAAAACTACACTAAAGGCTGACGTGGTGCTGCAAAAAACTGGCACCCCTGAAACTACAGAAACACTGTTTCTGGCAACAGTTTCTACTATCCATTGCCAGAGTGTAGTAATCTTAATCTTCCTTTTCTTGTTCTCCTTTCTATCCCCATGTGTCTCTGCCCACCTGTATTGGGCACACAATGCCTTGGTACCTGCCCCCAGGCCCACAATGCCTTGGTGCCTGCCTTCAGGCACACAATGCTTTGGCCTTCTCCCAGCCTGGTGTCCGCCTTCAGGCATCCAATGCTTAGGGAGTTGTCTCGCTGACTAACTTGCCAAGCCAGGGAATCTTCTGTGCCTCCACAATTGAGTCAATTTATTTCCTTCATTTAGGATGTTTTCTTAAATAACTTTGCCTAACATTTTACTAGAATGCAATAATTATTGAAATAACTACAAACCCTAGATCTAATGAATGTTTTCATAATTAACTATACTCTGCTATTTATGATATATGACTTGCTACTATAGCATTAATGCTGTGAACTCTAAACTGGCATGAAAGTTGCTTTTGTGTTCATTTTTAGCCTTTAAAGGTAAAATACTTTATTCCAGAAAGTTAACTTTTAGATTTTATAAAAATAGCTCAACTTAAATGTTCGTAATACAAGGACAGTTGCCAACATTGCACACTTTTCTCATCCTTTCTTGACATAAAAATGAGAAAATGAACAATTCTCAAACCTCTTACCTTATGATTTTTACCAGTAGTTTATTAATGATTCTTTAATTAAATTGTGACTGAAAATATGTTGTGCACCACAGTAATTGTTTTGCTCAGAATAAATGTGCCAATTTTAAACAATACAAAATGTGAGCATTGTAGAAATTTGACTTGACTTTAATCTCAGTAGGCTTGACTTTCCATGAAAATGTAACTCATTCCTGGAAAGATAGGAAAACATTATGTACTTAGAAGTGGAAGACCTACTGGTGGTTAATCTGATTTTCAATGTTTTTCTTTCAAGTTAGCTGTACACAATGGTATATCACACTGAGATGACTTCAAGGTCAGATAAGCACCTGTAGACTTTTTATCCTAAAGGTAAATTTGAGGGCACTAGATACAATGTCTTCTTGGTTATTTTGGTTTTGAAATCTAGTGTACAAAGATATAATTTGTATAAGCACAAAAAAAGATGGGGGTTGAAGGGTATGGTAACAGTGTATGTGTATGTTATTGAAGTCAAGTTGGTATCACATCAGAAGTTATTATTACACATTTAGGATGTTAAATTTAACCCCATGGTACCAACAAAAAAAAGAATATATGAAAATATACGCAGGAAGAAATGAGAAGGGACTCAATAGGGCTCAATACAAAAAAAAACAAATAAATATGAATGTAGGCAGTAACAGAAAGAATTGAGGGTCAAAAAGGCTATAAGACTTGCAAAGACTAAATAGCAAAATGGCAAAATAAGGTCCTGCATTACCAGTAGTGATTTTTAAATGTAAATGGGCTAAACAGTCCAGTTAAAAGGCAGATATTAGCAGAATGGATAAAAAAGCATGATGCAACAATGTACTATTTATATAAGACTCAACTTAAATTCAATGGCATGAATAGGTTGAAAGTAAAAGGATGCAAAAAAATGCAGGAAGAAAATGTCAGCATAGAGAGGAGTGGAAACTAGTTTGTTCCCCTGGCACAACTAATAAACAACCAGGAATATCTAGTAAATAATCTGAAATAACTGCAGGGGAACAAACGTGACTGCCCATTCATCAGACACCAACCCCTAGTTTGGAGGAATGCCCAAGATTGCAGCATAAAATCTGTAAGTAAAAACTGCAAATCTAAGCTGGGAGCCCCCTCCCCCCATGGCTTCAACTGCAAAGTCTCATGGTGCTAGAGAACAGCATTCTCCGAGCAAGCTGAGCTCCAAGTCAGGTTTTAATTAGCTAACATGGACTGCTCAATACAATATATGAATCCCCAACAAGCAGACAGAGCTTTTGGTGATGAATGACCTTGGAAGAGCTGGAGGATGGCCACAGACTGGCCCCAAAGGGGACTTTCTATCCCTTTTTTGGCTCAGTGGAGAAAAACTCAGCTGTTTTCAGTTCCCAGTGCTCTGACCCAGACAAGGGTGGAGATAGCACAGGCAGAGGGACTATTCAAATGTAAATGACCTCTCCTTCTTCCCTAAGAGGAAGAAGGTGGTGCCAAGCTCTACTACCTGCCTGCCATACAGAACCAGACCCCAGGGTCTGGGGGAAAAGATCTGTGGACCACACCTCCTTATACCAGTCTGGAGCTACAGGCTGACAGGCACCACTTGCTGAATGGAAAAGCACAGTGACTTGAGGCCTCACATGGTGTACCAATCTTCTAAGACACCCTCAGGGAAACCAGATACTATTACTTCCTTCCAAGACCTGAGCCTGTTCTGGTCTGGGAAAACCTGATTGGGGTAACCAAGGAAACCAGATGACTAGACAACAGAAAATTACAACCTACACTAAGAGAAACAAAGTTATGGCCCAGTCAAAGGAACAAACTTACACTTTAACTGAGATACAGGAATTGAAACAACTAATATTAAATCAATTCAAAAAGTTTAGGGGAGATATGGCAAAAGAGATGAAGCATATAATGAAAACACTGGGTGTACATGGGGTAGAAATCAGAAGTTTGAAAAACCATCTGGCAGAATCTATGGAAACAAAAGGCACAACACAAGAAATGAAAAACAAAATGGAAACATACAACAGCAGATCTCAAGAGGCAGAAAAAATCACTCAGGAACTGGAGAACAAGGCACCTATAAAGCCTACACACAAACTGTTACAGAAAAGAATGGAAAAACATGAGCAATGTCTCCAGGAACTTAAGGACAAAAGGAAATGCAGGAATGTACATGTCATTGGTGTCCCAGAAGGAGAAGAGAAGGGAAAAGGGGCAGAAGCAACAATAGAGGAAATAATCAAGGAAAATTTCCCATCTCTTATGAAAGACATAAAATTACAGATCCAAGAAGCGCAGCGTACCCCAAACAGAATAGATCTGAATAGGCCTACTCCAAGAAACTTAATAATCAGATTATCAGATGTCAAAGATAAAGAGAGAATCCTGAAAGCAGAAAGAGAAAAGCAATCCATCACATACAAAGGAAGCTTGATAAGACTATGTGTGGATTTCTCACTAGAAACCATGGAGGCAAGAAGGAAGTGGTGTGATATATTTAAGATACTGAAAGAGAAAAACCACCAACCAGGAATCCTACATCTGGCAAAACTATCCTTCAAGTATGAGGGAGAGCTTAAAATATTGTGTGACAATCAGACAACGACAGAGTTTGTGAACAAGATACCTGCTCTACAGGAAACACTAAAGGAAGCACTGCAGACAGAAATGAAAAGAAAAGAGTGAGAGGTTTGGAAAACAATTTTGCAGATAGCACAGCAATGTAAGTACACTGAAGAAAGATGACTGTGAGCCTGGGGAAAGAGGAAGGTTAGGTCCATGTGGGACACAAGAATGAAAGATGAAAGATAAAGACTGTGACTATACAACTCAGTGAAAACTAGGGCACTCAACAATTGTAATAAAAGGTACAAATATGTTTTTACATGAGGTAGAACAAATGAATGTCAACCTTGAAAGGTGTTAAAAATGGTGTGGTATTGGGGGCGGGGAGAATACAATCAATGCAAACCAGAGACTATAATTAACAGAAACATTGCATTATGCTTCCTTTAATATAACATAGGCAATATACCAAAGCTAAATGCATATGGGAGGAAGGACATAGAGGAAGGTTATGGGACTCCTGGCACTGGTGATGTTCTCTGACTCTTTATTCTACTTTAATTTAACGCTATCTTTCCTTTTGTTGCTTTCTAGCTGTCATGGTTTTTTTTTTCTCTCTCTCTCTTTTTCTATTTCTTTTGCCCCTCTACATTCTTTGCCTTTTCTTCCTTCTTTGTGGAAGAAATGGAGATGTCCTTATATAGATAGTGGTGATGGTGCTGAATACATAAATATGTGACTATACAGGGAACCAACAATTGTTTACTTAGGAAGGAATGTATGATGTGTGCACAAAACCATCTTAAAAATAAATGGGTTGATGAAGAAACCTTGAGGGCACTATATTGAGTGAAATAAGACAGACACATAAGGACAAATATTGCAGGGTCTCACTGATATGAACTAATTATAATATATAAACTCATAGACTATGAAATATAAGTTACCAGGATATAGAATGAGGCTAAAGAATGGGAAGTGGTTGCTTATTATGAGCAGAATGTTCGACTAGGGTGAAATTAAACATTTAGAAATGGATAGAGGTGATGGTAACATGTTGTGAGAATAACTAACAGTGCTGAATGGTGTGTGAAGGTGCTGGAAAGGGGAAGCTCAGAGTCATGTATGTCACCAGAAGGAAAGCTGGAGGTTGAAAGATGGGAATGTATAAAACAGTGAATCTTGTGGTGGGAAATTTCCATGATTAACTGTACAAATATTAGAAATCTCTCTTATGAACTAGAACAAATGCATGATACTATAACTAGAGGTTAATAATAGAGATATATATAGGAAAAATATACATGTCTATTGCAAACTATATACTACAGTTAATTGTATTTTAACATTCTTTCATCAATAGTAACAAATGTACTATACCAAAACTATGAATCAGTAATGGAGGGGGATGGTTATGGGTATGGGAGGATTTGAGTTTCCTTTCTTTGTCTTTGTTTCTTTTTCAGAGTAATGAAAATGATCTAAAAATTGGAAAAAAATTAATTGTGGTGACAAATGCACAGCTGTATAATGGTACCATGGGCAACTGACTATACACTTTGGATCTTTCCATAATTGTATGGTATGTGAACAATCTCTCTCTCTCCCTCCCTCTCCCTCTCTCCCTCTCTCTCTCTCTCTCTCTCTCTCTCTCTCTCTCTCTCTATATATATATATATATATATATATATATATATATATATATAATGCAAGTAGCAACTAATAGGGAGCTTGGGTAACTATATTAACATCGGATAAAATACACTTTAAATATAAAACTATTATAAGGTTACCATACAAAGAAGGTTATCATACACTGGTAAAGGGATCAATTCAACAAGAAGACATGCATTTATTAATATATATGAACCTAACATCAAAGTCAAAAAATACGTGAAGAAAATATTGACAGATTTGAAAGAAAAAATTGATGGTTTTACAGTAATAGTAGGAGACTTTAATATATATCACTTTCAATAATGGGTAGAACATTGAGATAGAAGATCAGTAAGGAAATACAGAACTTGAACAATACTCTAATCCAACTAGACCTAACATATATCTCTATCTCTATCGTTGTCTCTCTCTCTATCTCTATCTTTAGATCCCTTCATCCAACAACAGAATGCACATTTTTCTTGAGTGTACATGAATCAGTCTCCAGAATAGACTATATTTTAGGTCACAAAACATGTCACAGTGAGTTAAAAAGTATTGAAATCATTCAAGGTATCTTTTCAGACCATAATGGAATGAAACTAAAAGTCAATAGAGGAAGAAATGGAAAATTCACAAATAAGTGGAAATTGTATAGCCTACTCTTAAACAACCAATGAGACAAGGAATAAATCACAAGGGAAATTAGGAAATAACTTGAGGCAAATGAAAGCAAAAACACAACATGTGAAAGCCTATCGGATGCAGCAAAGGAAGTGCTTAGTGGCAACTTTATAGCTCTAAATACTTAGATTATAAAAGAAGAAACATCTAAAATCAGAGACTAACCTCCAAACCACAGGATCTAGAAAAAGAAGAGCAAAATAAACCAAAGTGAGCAGAAGGAAGAAAGGAAATAACAAAGATTAGAGCAGAGATAAATAAAATAGGGAATTGAAAAACAATAGAATCAACAAAAACAAATGTTGGTTCTTTGAAAAGTTCAAAAAATTGAAAAGCTTGACTGACAAAGAAAAAAAGAGAAAGAGCACAAACAAATCATAAGTGAAAAGAGAGACACTATTACTGATCCCACATAAATAAAAAAGGACTATAAGAGGATGTTTGAACAACTATATGTCAGCAAATTGAATAACCTAGGTGAAAATGGACAAATTCCTAGAAACACAAAAACTATCTACACTGACTCAGGAGGAAACAGAAATTTCAGTGAACCAATTACTGATAAAGAGATTGAATCAGTAATAAAAAATACTCCCAACAAAGAAAAGCTCAGGACCAGATGGCTTCACAGGGGAATTCTTCCAAACATTCCAGGAAGAATCAACACCAATCCTGCTCAAACTCTTCCAAAAAAATTGAAGATGAAGGAATACTCCATAACTCACCCTCATACCAAAAACAGAGAATGTTCTTGATATAAACAGTTAGAACCAAGAATAGAAGGAAACTTCTTCAACATGATAAAAGGCACATAAAAACCCACAGCCAACATCCCACTTAATGGCAAAAGGCTGAAATATTTTCCTCTAAGATCAACAAGATAAGGATGCCATTGTCACCACTCTAATCCAACATTGTATTGGAAGTCATAGTCAGAGCAATTAGGCATGAAAAATGAAGAAAAAAAAAGCATCTAATTGGAAAGGAAGAAGTAAAACTTTCCCAACTTGCTGAAGACATGATTTGTAAACAAAAAATCCTGAAAATCCACAATAAATATCCTAGCACTAATAAATTCAGCAAAGTGGTGGGGTACAAGATCAATATCAAAAATCAGTAGTATATATACTAGTAATGAACAATCTGAGGAAGAAGTAAATTTAAAAATTCCATTTACAATGGCAACTAAAAGATCCAAATATCCAGGAATAAACCTAACCAAAGATGTAAAGAACTGGTACACAGAAATCTACAAAACATTGGTAAAGGAAATCAAAGAAGACTTACATAGATGGGAAGACATTCTGTTTTCATGGACTTGAAGAATAAATATTGTTAAGCTATCATTTCTACCCAAAGCAATTTATAGATTCAACACAATCCCAATAAACATTCTAACAACCTCTTAGCAGAAATGGAAAAGCCAATCATCAAGTTTAAATGGAGGGATAACAGGCCCTGATAGCCAAAGCCATCTTTAAAAAGTACAACAAAGTTGGAGGACTCACACTTCCCACTCTTAAAACTTATTACAAAGCCACAGTAATAAAAACTGCATGCTATTGGTACAAGGACAGTCAGATAGTCTCATTTAATTGAATTGAGAATTCAAAAATGAACCTTCATATTTATGGCTAACTGATTTTTGACAATGGTTCCACCTCCACTGAAATGGGAAAGAATAGTTTCTTCAATAAATGGTGATGAGAAAATTGGATGTCCATGTGTAAAAGAATATATACCTGGATATAAAGCAACTGGATACAAGGCAATTCCAACATTCTGCAGGTGAGATGATAACCAAAAAGATTTATTAACTTCTAGAGATATAAATAAAATCATCATATTCTATTTATAATGCTTTATTTACTTATACTGCAAACATGCTTAAAATCATATATTATATGAAAATTGTACTTATTTTTACAGAATGTTCTTTAATACGCTCGCACTTCATAAACCCATTTTCTTCACTCTTCACATTCATCTTTGATGTACCATAAAATATATCTGGTATCATACACAAACTACCTTTTTTTTTTTTTTAGAGCTAATAGCCCTCCACTTATGTGCCACTACCCACAGTTTGAAAAAAGTAGCACTGCTTTAAGAGATGCAGTCAAACTTGGCACATAAATTATCTAATGAGCATGGGTCACAAGTTGCAGAGCCAGCGCCCAGCTGATTTTGCTGAGTTAGCAAACCAGACTCCACTTTTCTCTAGCATTGACATAGCACTAATCACCAAACCTATTTTCTCCCAGATAGCAATTTCAATGCATTTATTACATACTCTTCAACTACTCTCCTGCTCCTAATAGTTTCCTTTGACTCACAATTAATTGCCCGTGGCTGCAAGTTGTGCCTGGACTCCAGTTAACCCTACCCAAGTCAAGTGCTTATTCCTCATTACATGCCATGGCAAAGTAAACCAATAGGACAAGAGAGGTCAGGAAAAAAATCTGATCTACCTGGAAATCAAGAAACCCTCTTTTAAATAACCACCAAATTTTTTAAAAAAGCAAAACTGTATAAATTATCTAGAAAGTAAGGGATTGTTTAACAATTCATTCTAAAATCAAAGATGTCATCAAAGAAAAATTTAGTCTAAAATGTTTTGTTATGTAAAAAATAAAACTGAAGTAAATAGGCTAAATATTCAATTTAAGAAACAGAAAAAGTAACAAGATAATGCCCCCTTAAGGAAATAAGAAAGGTTAATAAAGAGAAAGATTGGAAATCATAATATTTTTAAATTTTGGAAAGCATGAAGTTAAAATATAATTATTTAAAATGACCAGGAAAATGTATGAACTGCTAACAAGCCAGATTAAGGAAAAAGGTAGAAAGTAGAAATATGCAACATTAACAAGACATTAGGTACAACCACAAATACAGAAGAAATTGAAAGAAATATTAGAGAAAAGTATGTGCATCTCTGGAGTAGTCCATCTGATGAATCAACAGCAATGGATTATTTTCTAGCAAAATGCAAACTATCAGAAACTGACAGAAATAAAAAAGTTTAGTAAGATATTGAGAGATTTGCCACTTTGCAAAGCATAAAGCCCAAGCAGTTTTGAGTTCTAAATACATGAAACCTTAACTGAAAACAGAAAGAGACTAACCATATTTGTAAGTTGGGAAATATACTATCATTAAAATAGTCACTCTTTCCCAAATCAGTATGTAAAAATAGTGTGATTCTGACCAGAATCCCAGTGGAGATGGGCTGGGGTTAATTTGCTTGATTTGGAAACAGTCAGCTTTGCACAGGACAGAACAGTGATGACCTAGAGAAAGATGTTAAAATCTGAACAGGGTGAGGAAAGCATCTATGAAAAGGAGTGCACAGTGAGGGGTGATGGAGCTTGAGCAGGGTGAAGAGGGTTTACCAATTGAGGGGAAAGCCAGGCAAAGAAAGTCAGAGCCCACCAGAGATGACAAGGGTGTCCATGTCTAGGGACAGTCCAGTGCAGGGCATCAGAGCCCACACAAGATAAGCAGAACATCCACACAGAAGGGCATTCTGGTGTGAGTTGTCATCACCTCAGCAGAATGAGACATTGCATCCACATTGGGGAGGGGGAGTGGCAATCCACCAGGTGGTCAAAGCCCATGCAAGGTGAGGCTGCCTGGTGTGGGGTGTTGAAGCCCAAGAGAGGTAGGGAAAGCATTCACACTGGGGTTAGCTCAACACAGAGTGTTGGAGCCCATGCAGGGTGATGGCATGTCAGAGCCCATGAGATAGGAAGAGGGCCCCCATGTGGGATGTTGGGGCCCTAGCAGAATGAGGAGGGCTTCTATAACGGGAAGGGGAGTGGGGTGTGGTCCAGCATGTGATGAGGAAGGGTTTGGATTGGAATTGGTATTGGTTTGTATTCATGGTTTTCAATATATACAGATAGATGTAGAAATAAATATTGATGCACACATATGCATGTATGCATACATACATATATCCCCTAATTCTGTTCACAGAGAGGGCCTAGGAGCAACAATCCCCCCATAACAGTGAGCACATGTAAAGCCCAGCTCTAAGTTTATATGCCCTTCATTAAAGGGAATTTCAGACTTCTGGAGAAATGGTTCATTCTAGGAATGGAGCATGGAAAGTAGTACAAGTGCCTGGAATATCTTGTTATGACAGAAATCAAGGAAGTGAATGTTCAAGAGATGATAGGAACATATCAAAATGGAACAGAAGCCAAGGATAAACATGGGACAGTATAAACATCAAAGTAAATAATGATAGTAATGAATTATAACTAATTAATTAGAATAAGAAAACATAAGTCCATGTTAATACAGAGAGTTTGAGAAAATGATAATCACATAGTTTCAAAGTAATTTCCCACAAAATACTTATTAATTGCAAAATCAAAGAGTATAATTATATAGTGGAGATGCCAAGCAGTCATTACCTTTTTTTCTTTATGCAATTTTATTGATATATATTCACATACCATAAAATCCATCCAAAGTATACAATCAATGGCTCACAGTATCATCATATAGTTGTACATTCATTGCCACAATAAATTTTAGAACATTTTCATTACTTCAAAATAAAGAAAATATACACATAAAAATAACACCTAAAACATCCCATACCCCTTGTTTGAGTTTGCTAAAGCTACCAGAATGCAATATACCAGAAATGGGTTGGGTTTTCCAATGGGGATTTATTATTAGATTCCAAATTTCCAATTCTAAGGCCATGAAAATCTCCAAATTAAGGCATCGAGAGGTAGATCCATTCTCTGAGGAAGGGCTGAGGGCATCCAGGCTTCCTCTGTCACATGGGAAGGCACATGGCAATGTCTGCTGGCCCTTCTCCTGGATTCTAGTCTCAAAATGCCTCTTTCAGTTTCTGTGGGTCCTTCTTGCTTCTCCAGGGGCATTTTCTTTCATAGCTTCTCTCTACTATCTCCAAAATGTCTCTGCCTTTTATCCTCTAATAGAGGACATGAGCAAGGGATTTAAGACCCACATTGAATGGGCAAGGTCACATCCCCATTGAAACAACCTAATAAAAAGGTCCAACCCACAATAAGTCTGCCCCTATGAGATTGGATTAAAAGAACATAGGCATTTCTTGGGTACAAAACAGACCCAGAACAGCATACCCTTTATTTCCCCCTATTACTTATGTATTTTCTGACTTTATTTTATTACTCATCTGCCCATACACTGGATAAAGGGAGTGTCAGTCACAAGGTTTTCACAATCACATGGTCCTATGATAAAAGCTATACAGTTATACAAACATCATCAAGATTCAAGTCTACTGGATTACAGTTCAAGAGATTCAAGTATCACCTTCTAGCTGTTCTAATACACTAAAAGGAATATCTATATAATACATAAGAATAACCTCCAGACTGACCTCTTAACTCTATTTGAAATCTCTTAGCCACTGAAACTTTATTTTGCTTCATTTCTCTTCCCTCTTTTGGTCAAGAAGGCATTTTCAATCCTGATGATGCCAGGGCCAGGCTCATCCCTGGGAGTCATGTCCCATGTATTAGGAAAAGTAGTGAGTTTATTTGCAGAGTTGGCTTGGAGAGAGAGGCCACATCTGAGCAACCAAAGAGACTCTCTGTGGGTGACACTTAGGCATAATGTAGGCTTAGCTTCTCCTGTTCAGGAATAAGTTTCATAAGTTTCATAAGAGTAAGCCCCCAGATTGAGGGCTTAACTTATTAAAATTGGGAAACTTCCAGGTGGGGAAGTTTATTATTTCCACAATTTTTTTCCCAGTCCCTCAAGGGGACTTTGCAAATACTTTTTCATTTTCTGTCCAAAATACTCTGAGATATGTCAGGCTATTACATTAATTACAAGATTTCATTCCCTATTCTAGGCTCCATGTAATTATGTTGTTTAAATAAACTGTCCACAGGTTGACTTAGATAGCATGCTACAGAATGTATAAATTTTGTACCAAATAAACATCTCTTATATAACAGTTACCACTTGGGAATAGACATGACTGCTGAAAGAGCTTACAATCTAGGAATCTTTAAAATAAGCCTTATTGAACATTCTATACTCTTGTATCATCAATTGCCCAACCTCTGCCCATGTTCTAGCCACTGATAATCTATGTTCTCAAATTCAATTCTCAGCATTTTCTTATTATAGTTAGTTTATATTATTAAAGCCTTACAATATTTGTCCTTTTGTTTCTGGCTTATTTCACTCAACATAATATCCTCAAGGTCCATTCACCTAGTTGCATGCCACACTTCATTCCTTCTTGCACTCACTCAATATTCTGTTGTATGTATAAACCACAGTTCCCCCTTCCATTCACCTATCAATGTACCCTTAAGGCCACCTCCATCCTTTGCAAATCTTGAATACAACTGCCATAAACACCAGTGTGCAAATGCCTATTCATGTCCCTGTTTTCAGTTCTTCCAAGTATATCTCAAATAATAGGGTTCCATGATCACATGGCAACCCTACACTTAGCCTCCTGTGGAACCACCACACTGCCATCCAGAGGGACTGCAAAGTTCTACTTCCCTACCAACAGTGAATAGGTATACATCTCTCTCTCTCCACATCTTCTCCAGCATTTGTTTATTTCTGTTTATTTTTTTTAATTTTATTCACACACTATACAAAACATCCTAAGTGAACAATCAATAGCTCCTGACAAATCAAATAGTTATGCATTCATCACCAGAATCTATATGAGAACATTTCCGTTTCTTCCACAAAGAAAGAAGAGGACAAAAATAAAATAATAAAGAATAAAAATACATAAATAAAAGAGAAACACCAACAACAATCCCATACCCCTTCCTTATATCCCCTCTATTGACATTTAGCTTTGGTATACTGCCTATGGTACAGTTAATGGAAGCATATTACAATGTTACTGCTAACTGTAGACCCTAGTTTGCATTGATTATATTTTTGCCATTTAACCATCCCATTTTCAATACTATGCAATGTTGACATTCATTTGTTCTCCCTCATGTAAAAACTTTCTTGTATTTCTACATTTAATCACCATCATTGTACACTCTAGGTTTTGCTAAGTTATAAAGTTGCAGGCTTATACTCTTATCTTTCCTTCTGGTGTCATACATGCCCCTAGCCTTCCTCTTTCAATGATATTCAAACTCAGCTTTATGCATGGTACTTACAATATTGTGCTAACATCAAATAGTATTGTGCTATTGATTTTTGGATCTTTGCAATCAATCCTGTTGAACATTCTGTACTCCTTCAGCATGAAATACCCTCTTTCTACCTCCTGATAACCTATGTTCTCAACTTTAATTCTCAGAGTTTGCTCATTATAGTTAAATCATATTAGTGAGACCATGCAATATTTGTCCTTTTGCTAATTTCACCAAACATAAAGTCCTCAAGTTTCATCCACATTGTTGCATATGTCATGACTTTATTCTGTCTTACAGCTGTGTAATATTCCATCATATACCAGTTTGTTTAACCACTCATCCATTGATGGACATTTGGGCTGTTTCTGTCTCTTGGCAATCACGAATAATGCTTCTCTAAACATTTGTGCACAAATGTCCATTTGTGTCCTAGCCTTCAGTTCCCAACTATATACCAAGTAATGGGATTCATGGATCATACAGAAACTCTATACTTAGCTTCCTGATGAACCACCAAACTGTCTTCCAGAGCTATTGCATCATTCTACATTTCTACCAACAGTGAATAAGTGTCCCTCTTTCTTTACATCCTGTCCAAAACTTGTAGTTTTCTGCTTTTTTTTTTTATAATGGCCATTCTAGAAGGTGTGAGATACCTCCTTGCAGTTTTGATTTGCATTTCCCTAATAGCCAGTGAAGTTAAGTATCTTATCATATGTTTTTGAGCCATTTGAATTTCCTCTTCAGAAAACTGTCTGTCCATGTCATTTGCCCATTTTTAATTGGGTTGTCTTTTTGTTGTTGAGTTGTAAGATCGCCTTATAAATTCTGGATATTAAACCCTTATCTGATACGTGGTTTCCAAATATTGTGTCCCATTGCATAGGCTGCCTTTTTACTTTCCTGACAAAGTTGTTTGATTTGCAAAAGTATTCAATTTTGAGGAGAAGCCATTTCTCTATTTCTTCTTTAATTGCTCACACTTTGGGTGTAAGGTCTAGGAAACCATCTCCTTTCACAAGATCTTTAAGATATTTCCATACATTGACTTCTAAAAGTTTTACAGTCTTAGCTCTAATGTTTAGGACTTTGATCCATTTTGAGTTAATTTTTTATAATGTGTGAAATAGGGATCCTCTTTCATTCTTCTAGATATGGATATCCAGTTCTCCAAGCACTATTGTTGAAAAAGCTGCTCTGTCTCAGTTGAGTTGACTTGACTGCCTTAAAAAAGATAACTTGTCCATAGATGAAAGGGTCTATTTCTAAACACTCAATTTAATTCCATTGGTCAGTATATCTTTCTGCCAGTACCATGCTGTTCTGACCACTGTAACTTTGTAATATGCTTCAAAGTAGGTAGTGTGAGACCTCCCATTTATTTTTCTTTCTCAAGATATTTTTAGCTATTCAGGGCACCCTGTTTTTCCAAATAAATTTGATTATTTGTTTTTCTATTTCTACAAAGTAAGTTTGGGATTTTCATTGGTATTGCATTGGATCTATAAAACAATTTGGGTACTACTGACATCTTAACTATATTTAGTCTTCCAATCCATGAACACAGTATGTCCTCCCATTTATTTAGATCTTTCTTGAATTCTTCTGGCAATTTTTTTGTAGTTTTCTGTTTATGGGTCTTTTTTGTCCTTGGTTAAATTTATTCCTAAATATTAAATTCTCTTGGTTGCTATTGTAAATGGAATTTATTTCTTCCTTAGAATTCTCCTTACTGGTGTATAGAAACAATACTGACTTTTGCATGTTGATCTTGTATCCTGACACTTTGCTGTACTTATTTATTAGCTGTAGTAGCTTTGGTGTAGATTTTGGGGGATTTTCTACATATAAGATAATACTATCCACAAATGGTGAAAGTTTTACTTCTTCCTTTCCAATTTGAATGCCTTTTCTTTCTACTTCTTGCCTAACTGCTCTAGCTAGAACTTCCAGCACAGTGTTGAATAACAATGGTGACAGTGGGCATCCTTCTCTTGTTCCTGTTCTTAGAGAGAAAGATTTCAGTCTTTCCCCCATTGAGTATGATGTTAGCTGTGGGTTTTTTCATATATTCCCTTAATCAAATTGAGGAAGTTTCCTTCTATTCTTATCCTTTAAAGTGTTATCATGAAGAAAGGATGTTGAATTTATCTTGGGATATTTACTGATTTCTCTTGTAATTTCTTCCTTGACCCACTGGTTGCTTAAGAGTGTATTGTTTAGCATCCATATACTTGTAAATTTTCCACCCTTCCACCTGTTATTGATTTCCAGCTTCATTCCATTATGATCAGAGAGACTGTTTTGTATAATTTCTATCTTTTTAAATTTACTGAGATTTGCTTTGTGACCCAACATGTGGTCTATCCTGGATAATGATCCATAAGCACTTGAAAAAAATGTGTATCCTGCTCTTTGGGGTTGCAACATTCTGTAAATGTCTGATAAGTACAGATAATTTAACATGCTATTCAAGACCTCTGTTTCCTTACTGATCTTCTGTCTAGATATTCTATTGATGAGAGTGGTGCTTTGAAGTATTCAACTATAATTGTAGAGGTATCTACTTCTCCCTTCATTGTCAGTATGTGCTTCATGTATTTTGGGGCACTCTGGCTTGATGCATAATATTTATGATTGTTTTGTCTTCTTAATGAATTGTCCCTTTTATTAATAAATAGTGTCCTTCTTTGTCTCTTTTAATTGCTTTATATTTGAAGTTCCAATTTTTCTGATAATTTTATAGCTACCCCAACTCTTTTCTGGTTGTTGTTTGCATGAAATATCATTTTCCAGCCTTTCCCTTCAACCTAATTTTGTCTTTGCATTTAATGTGTGTCTCTTGTAGAGAGCATATAGATGGGTCCTGTTTTTTAATCCATTCTGCTATTCTACGTCTTTTGATTGGGAATTTAATCCATTATCATTTAATGTTATTACTGTAAAGACAGTACTTTCTTCTACCATTTTCTTTTTTGGATTTATATGTCATATCTTATTTTTCCCCCTGTCTTTTTATCCTTACTAGTAATCTTTATTTCTACACTCTTCTCCAAACCTCTCTCTCTTGTCTTTTCCTATCTGCCTGTAGCACTCCCTTCAGAATTTCTTGTAGAGTCACTCTCTTGTTCATAAATTCTCTCAGTGTCTGTTGTCTGAAAACATTTTAAAGTCTCCTTCATTTTTGAAGGACAGTTTTGCCAGGTATATAATTCTTTTTTGGCAGTTTTCTTCTTTCTGTATCTTAAATATGTTATACCACTGCCTTCTCACCTCCATGGTTTCTGCTGAGAAATCTGCACATGGTCTTATGGAGCTTCCTTTGTATGTGACAGATCACTTTTCTCTTGTGGCTTTCAGAATTCTTTCTTTGTCTTTTCTTTTTCAGAATTTCTTTCTTTGACAATCTGATTAGTAAGTGTCTTGGAGAAGGTCTATTTAGATCTATTCTGCTTGGGGTATGCTGAACTTCTTGGATCTGTAATGTTATGTCTTTCATATGAGTTGGAAAATTTTCAGTGATTATTTCCTCTATTATTCTTTCAGCCCCATTTCCCTTCTCTTCTCCTCCTGAGACATCCATAACATGTATATTTGTGTGCTTCATTTTCTCATTCAATTGCTTGAGACCCTGTTCATATTTTTCCATTCTTTTCTCTATCTATTCTTTTGTGGGTAGTATTTTAGAGGCCGTGTCCTCTAGTTCACTAATTCTTTCTTCTGCTTCTTCAAATTTGCTGTTTCCATTGTGTTTTTCATCTCTTCCAGTATGCTTTTTATTCCCATAAGTTCTCCCATTTGGTTTTTCAAGCTTTCAAGTTCTTCTGAATGGCCACTCAGTGTTTTCTTTATATCCTTCATCTCTTTTGCCACCTTTTCCTTCAACTCATTGATTTGATTTAGAAGATTTGTTTGAACATCTTTAATTAGTTGTTTCAACTCCTGTGTCTCATTCAGAGTGTTAGTTTCTTCCTTTGAATGAGCCATATCTTTGTGCTTCCTGGTATGACTCATGATTTTTTTTTTTTTTTTTTTTTTTTTTTTTTTTTGCTGTCTTGACATCTGATTTCCTTGATTTGTTTATTTTGGAGGTCATTTCTCTCTTTTATCTAGGATTTTCTTATTTACTTGCTTTGTTCTCTATTCTTTGACATTCAGTTCAACTTATTCTAGACATCTAGCATAGCTTCTGTTTAACTGAGCAGAATTTTTCAGCTCTTGTTTTTCCAGTTCTTACCCTGCCTATATGGAAGTATTTTTTGAGAGGGGTCTCCCCAGATAGGATCAACCCCAATCAGATTTTCCCAGACAAGACAGGCCCAGGACTCAAGAAGAGGGTGTAATCAGTATCAAGTTTCCCTGGGGATGAGACCCAACAAGTTGCCATTCTTTCCTGTGAAGCCTCTAGATCTGTGCTTTTACTATCCTGCCCAACAAGTGGCACTCATCAACCTGCAGTTCCCCACAAGCATAAAGTGGTGTGGTGCCTTTAATGCTCAGCAAACCCTGTTCCTGCCAGAGGTATGGTTGAGACAGAGGTTGATACAGAGGGGGAGCATAAACTGTTTCTGTTTTCTAGTCCCTAGGGCCTGAATTCTCTCAATCAGAGCTGCCACTTGTGCTGGGCCCTGTTCTCCCCCTTCTTGCAGAAGATATGCCCTTCAGGGAATTATCTCCTTCACCTAACCAGTTACTTTGTCTCTCAAATATTCCTTAACTTTGCCCTTCCCTGGGGAAGTGCTGAAAACTGAAAAAGCCTGCTGCTTTCTTTATGTTAAAAAGTTTAAAAAAAAAATGTCCTTTTTGGAACCAGTCCCAATCCCCCCATTTCACCAATCAAGAGCTGGAGCTGGTTTCTGGTTCTATGTGCCCCTTTTCTTGGGGCCCAATCCTTTTCTAGTATTCTGCACCCAGCCAACTCAAAACTCCTCTGTTTTTGGTTTTGTTATCTGTCAGCCCTGCCTCCTCTCCACTTTGGAGAAAGCTCCAGGGTCCTTTCATGCTTTCTCTGGGTTTATCTGCACTTGGAGCTTGTATTCAGCAGTCCAAATTTGTTCAATAAATCTTCAATTAGGGCTTGGCAGAGTTACCTTCCCTTGATCCTAGTAGAGACTGCTTCTTTTTCCTGTGGGTAAGTGATTCCAGACCTGCCTGCCATGCTAGTGGGGTAGGGGCACCAGCCTCTACAGATTGGGAGACTTTACTTACAGTTCTGCACTGTGATCTTGGCCCTTCCACCCATTCCAGACTGGTGTATGATGTGTGTCCAGTCACAGGAGTCCCCAAAACAATTGCTCCAGACAGTTCCTGGCTATTTACTAGCTGTCTTAGAGGATGAAAGAAATTCTACACCTCCTTATGCCTTGCCTCCAGTCCAGTTATTACCTTTTAAGCAAGTAATCAAAGTGAATATCATCAGTAAGGAGACATATCAAAACATAAACCACCTGAAAAAATGCAGTGAAAACCCAGCATCATCTGTGGGATAGTCCTACCAAAGATACAGCCTGAATCTAATCATGAGGAAACTTCAGACACCTCAAATGGAGGGATATTCTAAAAAATAACTGGTCTTTGAAAATGTCAAGATCATGAAAGACTGAGGAACAAATCCAGACTACTGGAGACTAAAGTGAGACATCAACCAAATGTGATTTAATCCTTGATCCTTTTGCTACAAAGGACATTTTTAGGACAATAGGAGAAACATGTAAGGGCTCTGAAGAGTAGATGATACTAATGTATCAATGTTAATTTCCTGATTTTGATGTTTCTCTTGTAGTGTTATGTAAGAGAAATCTTTGTTGGTAGGGAATAAAGACTAAAGTATTCAGCAATGGTGGGGTATCAGGTCTGCAACTTACTCTCAAATAGATAAAAGTCAAAAGAGCTATGTGACCATATTTCCAACTTTTCTATAAGTTTGAGGTTGTTTCAAAATATAAAAGTCATTAAATTGCAGAAGAATAAACTGTGTCATCCCATTAATATTAACAATTTAAACCTACATAACTATGAATACAAAGGAAAGTATGTATGATTAAATATCCAACTGTTAACATTATTAATTTTTTCATTAAAATGTCTGAATCATTTAATTTGCTGCAATGAGCTTTATTACATTTGAAATCATTTTTTAAAAGTCTAATAAAATAAATAAATGTACAAAAAAGGGTCAAGAGGCTAGTTAAGAAAGCACCAATGCTACACAATGAGACAGGGATTATATAATAAAGAAGAAAGCAAAGTATTAAAAATCCACACAAGGAAACAGATTCACAGCCTGGGAAGTAAGGAGAAGGCAGGGCCCTGAGCCCAGTTTGAAAATTAATCATCAATTCTTAAGATCTTGTAATGAGAGAGCCTTTTAGGGGTCATCCAGTCCATCCTCCCAGGAATTCCTGTTTTAACAATAGTGTGAAGTGGTCTTGCAAACTTAATTTAATTGCTCCCTAAAAGAGAGTGTAGGCTACTTAATTATGAAGTTCATATTGTTATTGGACACTGTAATTGTTAGGAAAGTTCTTTCCACTACTGTGCTGAAACATGCTTCCCTATAACTTGCCCCAGGCGGCTTTTCATAATGCAATTGTGAAATTAAATTAGTTAATTAATTCCAGTCAAGTTGTTAATGATTTTTAATAGCTCAATATGCTTCTTCCCACCACTTTGTACATATATTCCATAAAGGATTCCCTTTCTGGAAAATCCATAATATTTGCTTTTTAATCACAGCCTCTGAACTTGTACTTAAATAAGAGGCAACCACAAAGCCATTGGGAAAAAAAACCCAATAAGAGGAATATAGTATATCTATAGGGGAACGACATAAGACTCCAGATAATTTCTGGATTAGTCCCCAGGACTCAGCCCAGTATGTGCCAGGCTGGAGATCACACAGTTCACTCACTAGATAATGGCTGCTCATCTACCTCCTGCCAGGAAACACGGGTGCCAAAGACACAGAACTGAACCAGAAAAATAGGGTCCTGCCTGTTGGACCTTGTGATCTAGTCATGAAGACAGTCCTTAAGCAAAGAATTATATGAAACTTAAATTGCATTGCAATAACTACTCTGAGAACATGTTAATGGGGCACCTACCCTAGTCTGGAGCTGTCAGAGAAGTGATGTTTAAGCTGATCCCTGAATTGGGTAGGAATAGCCAGTTATAAAATTGGGGGGAATTTGTCTTGAAGGCAGAGGAAGCAGTCTGTTGCCCAGCTGACCACTAATTTGAAGGCTTTTCCTCTGCATCAAAACACTGAGCAAATGAGGCTCTCAGGACCATCCTCTGAAGTCCCTCTTTGTCATCACAGTGCAATTCAGAAAGATGCTGAAGAGCCTCTTCTCCCCTCCGGGGTCACAGAACTGTAGGACAATGAAGAACCCTAAGCACACTGACTATTTCCAAAGCATTCTATATAGGACAGAGAAAGCCTAACCAGCTTTTTTCCACTGCAAACTTAGATACAGGGCAGCAGTACAAATGTGGTATCACACTGTCAGTCTCTATGATTGAAAGCTAAACACAGTAGTATTAAAACAAGGAAGGAACTCCTGAAAACTAGAAGAAATTGAAAAGAATCTGGGTTCAGGAAAGAACCCTAATCAATAGGAATACTTCAGCAATTGTGTTGTCTGTGGTTTGGAACACTGATGTCTCCTGTCTAGAAACTTCCTTCTTGAAGTAAAGGTAAACCAAGCAAGCTCAACAAAAATGAATAAAGCTGGCCATTGTTCTCAAGGAAATGTATTCAACCTCTCTCATGGCTACCTCAAGGCACTGAACTTGAATAGATACTTTGAGTATAAAGTAGCAACTGTCAGCTAGCAATTGATGTTGATTTTATTTTGATCACAATATTTGCCTGTATTAATGGAAGAAACTGGGGAATGGAAGAATAAAGATAAGCAAAATCTTCTAAGAACACTTCAACTTCATTTTTGGATCAAATCCATTGAATTAAATTGTTCATTTTGTTGTTTTCCTGGTTTCTGATCAGAGCTATTTAAAAGGTGGCAGCATGATCCAGCAAATAGAGTAAAATGAGAATCAGAGAATCAGGGTTCTAATCCTGTCCAAGCCCCTAATTCACTTTCTGATTTTTAATAATCTGCTTAGTTTCTTTATAAGTAACACGAATTAGTTGACAGATAATCACTAAAGTTTCTTCCTGCTCTAGGACTCTAAGGTAAACAAACAGAAGCTCATTTCCTTCCTTCACACCATCTGTAATAATTAATTATCCTCAAACAGAACTACTATTTACAAAAGTATAGCTGTGTAGATAAGCAAATGGGGACCACCCAACAGAAAATAACCAAAAATGTTGAATTAAAAGCACAGAAAATAACCAAAAATGTTGAATTAAAAGCATGGACTTGCTGACCAGACATAACAAGACCAAGGTCAAAGTGAAGGCAGGAGCTCAAATAGCTAGCAGAACACTGAAGGTGGTTTTGTTCAAAGGGAGCTTTACAAACCTAGAAAACTGAACTTCAATTTTCAAAGCTTTTCAGATTTGGGTGTGGAAAAATAGAAGAAAAAATATCCAGTAGTCTGCACTACCAAAATACTAACACCCTCAGAATAAGGAAACAGAAACACCCTACCCCATCCCACCATCCTGTCTGAAGACAACAGAGGGAGGAAAAAATTATCTGAGAGAAATTGTGACTACAAGCCATCCTTCCCCAAAATAGCAGCCTAAATTAGTGCAACTCAAGGGATCAAGGATGATGCATTTTGACCAAGGGAGATTCATTCCGGAACTGCAATGCTAGCTTAACATTCAAAATCAATCAATGCAATTCACCATATGGAAAGATTAAAACAAAAACCATATGATCATCTCAATGGATACAGAAAAAGCATTTGACACAATCCAATACTCATTCATGCTAAAATCACTCAGTAAATTAAGGGTAGACATGAATTTCCTCAAACTCACCTTTAAAAAGACCTATGCCTAACATTATACTGACTCTTTCCTCCTAACATCAGGAAAAGGGCATGGAGGTCTGCTCTTACCACTTTTATACAAAGTTGTACTGATGTTTTAACTAGTGAAATAAGAAAAATTTTTTAAAGTAAAAGTCACACAGATTTTAAAGGAAAATAATACTTTATCATTTATGTAGAAATATCAAGGGATCTGCAAAAAAAAAAAAAAAAAATCTTAGCTTAGCAAAGTCCAGGCAAAAAGATCTTTATACATGACATGATGTAAGTGAAAGTGGCTGAGTAGTCATTTTAGTCTCTAAGGACCTATCCCTCCACAGAAATAGAAAAATTGAGCAAAAACTATCAGTTCAACTTTATTAAAATTCTAAAACATAGTCAAATGTTTAAAGCAACCAGGTGAATCAAGAAAAAGCAACTTACAAATGGCAAGAAGGCTTTCAGCATCTTACCTGTCCTTGCCTTACTCCCCTCCCCAGCAGGGCAGTGGTCTTGAAGATGACAGCCCATGCTCCCAGTGTGGACCCTGGTCCCTGGGTCTGGAGGAAGCAGAGCAGATCTTATTCTCAAAAAACTGCGTGTCTCTTTTCACCTACCTGGAAGCTTCCTGAAGTTCTGACACAAGGTGTTGCCTTTTTTTTTTTTTTTTAACCTAATGTGGAACTCTTACAGGGCAGAAAAGTGACTATGCAGAGGACACCCCACCACCACCATCAAATTGTAAGGAAAATGAAAAATCCACTGCCACCTGGGGCAAAAGAATTCCAGTTGAGGCAAACAATTAGCAGGCAAAGAGGACAGGAGGATAAATTGGGGATTAGGAGATTAGAGCAGAGAAAAGTGGCCATATATACTAAGGAATTTAGAAAGTCATGTGCAAGATTAGAACAGGATGATTGCTCAAAAATAAATAAATAAATAAATAAATAAATAAATAAGCTCTAAGACCATAAATTTTCACCACTGCTGACCTCTAGACTCACTTAACTCCAAATGGTTCATATATCTGCAGGTAAAATGCAAAACTATAAAACTTCTAAAAATAGCAGAAAATCTAAGTGACCTTGGGTTTGTGGATGACATTTTAGATACAACACCAAAAGCATGATCCATGAAAGAAAAAATTGATAAGTTGCATTATATTAAAATTTAAAACTTCTGCTCTGCCAAAGACACTGTTGATAGAATGAAAGGACAAGGCATAGATTGAGAGAAACGCTTTGCAAAACACATATCTGAAAAGGACTTGTATCCAAAATATACAAATAACAATTAAAACTCAACAGTAATTTTTTTAAAAAAATAATTGTTAAAAAGAACAAAAGATCTGAACAGACACCTCACCCAAGAAGGTACTGTTAAGAGATGAGCTGAGATAGCTGTGCTGCCAGGTGTTGGAGTGAGAATTACAACAAGCCAAGGTGGGACAATGGAGGGGTAGGAAGAACCAGGAATCAGTCTCTCCACAAGAACAATGACTAAATAGGCAGGAACTGTCTGAATCAGCTATATCAAAACTCTGTAGTCCAGTAGAACATTGTCAGCATCCAGAGAAGAGCAGGAAGAAGAGGCTGGCAAATTATGGCATATACCAGTAAACTGCTCTCTCCATGCAGTGGTTACCATTGCCCAGCCCCCACTCTAGCAACAGGCAATAGTCGGGTCCAGCCCCTGATGTAGCTTGCTGGTACCAGAGAAGGACATAAATATCCACTTCCCCAAGGTCTGTGGGAAGATGGAACCTGGGCCAATCACTGATTGCTGCCTTTGATTGTCTACTTTGGATCACTAGGGCCCTGGCCCTAAGGATAATCATTGTTCCAACCCACCCTAGACAAAGGCAGCAGAAGAGTCATGAGACAGTACACTTCCTCAGAGCTGTGAAGGACAGTTGAAGGGCTGCATTTCCTGGGCAGAGGCCCAGGTAAGAAAGTGAAGCATAGGGGAGCCTTGGAAGAAGCTCCTGGCACCCTTCCTGGACTCTCCCTTATCTCCTCCCAAGGGCAATTTGGATCAAGCACATGCTGCCTTTTGGGTCCCTGGCCTTGTTCTGGCTAGGAAAGATTGACTTGGGGAAATCCTCTCTGGTGCCCCGACACCAACCCCACCCCAGCATTTCACTGCCAGGCAAAAGCAGCTTGAGAAAATAAAAGCTGTGTAAGAAACCACTGAGGCAGGAGGCCTGGGCCAAGGATTACCTGTTTTAAGTCCAGCAGTAGAACAACCAGGGAAGGATGAAGATCTGTTTACTGGGAGGTACAAGGGGCATTCAAGCACCAAAGTCACTAGGGAAACTGCAAAGGCCACTAGGAAGCACAAGCCCAGGACAAGATACAGGCCAAGAAAAGAAAGAGAAGACCCTGCACTTTGCATTCACCTGAACTTCCAGAAATGGGGGTGCAATTCTGATTGAGAGGACCAGCCAACTCAAAGTTAATTTGCAAAGATGATGAAAGGTGAAAGGTGTTTTTTGCTTAGGTTTGCTTGGTTTTGTTACCTCCTGACACTCAAGAAAATCTGTATATCACCACCTGGTTACACATTCAATAAACAGACATCTCAGGGAATAGATCCCAGAATTAACATTTTAAAATATTAAAATGTACAATATGCAACAAAATATTACAAGTCAAACAGAAATAAAGAAAATGATAGCCCATCCAAAGGAAGAGGATAAAAATCCAGAAAATATCAATGAAGAAAACGAGATTGTGGATATACCACACAAACACTTTTAAAAAATGACCTTCAATGTGCAAGGAGATGAAGGAAAATACTGAAAAAGAATTGAAGAATACCGGGAAAACAATGAATGAACAATATGAGAATCTCAATAAAGAGACAGATATTTTTTAAAGGAACCAAACAGGACTACTAGAGTTGAACAACACAGAAACTGAAATGAAAAATTCCCAGGAGGGTTTCAACAGCAGATTGGAGCTGTCAGAAAAAAAGAATCAGTGAACTCAAAGACAAGGCAACTGACATGAGTTAGGATGAAGAGCAGAAAGGAAAAAGAATAATAAAAAGTGAAATAATCTAAAAGACCTGTGGGATACCATCAAGCATACTAGTAAATATATTATGGGAGTCCCAGATGGAGAAAAAAAGAGAAAGAAGCAGATGGAATATTCAAACAAATAATGGCAGAAAACTTCCAAAACTTAGCAAAAGTCATGAATATGCACATCCAAGAAGCCCAGAAAACACAAAACAGGATAAACATTTAGAAAAATAGGCCTCATCATATACTGATCAAAGTGTTGAATGTGAAGGACAAGGAAAGAGTTCTGAAGGCTGCAAGAGAAGGGCAATGTGTATGTACAAAGTAGTTCCAATTAGATTAAGTGCCAATTTCTCATGAGAAACCATGGAGGCAAAAAGGCAGTGGGTCAAAATACTTAAAGTGCTGAAAGAAAACAACTGTTAACCAAGAATTTGATATATGGCAAGACTTTCTTTCAAAAATGAGAGATTAATACATTCCCAGATAAACAAAAGCTGAGGTAGTTTGTCACCAGTAGACCTGTCCTACAAGCAATGCTAAAGAGAGTTCTTCAGGCTGAGAGGAAAAGACAGTAGAGTAGTTCAGTGCAGCATAAAGAAATAGTACCCCTGGTAAAGGTAGCCATGCAGGTAAATATAAATGCCAGTACTACTGTATTTTATTTTTTGGTAAGTAGCTCCATTTCTTGCTTCCTACAGTTGCTAAAATACAAATGCATAAAAAGTAATGAAGAATCTATGGTTTTGGACATACAACATAAAAAGATATGATTCATAACAAGTACAGAAAAGGTAGGGGACAGAGAGAGGGTATAGGAACAGTGTTCTGGTTTGCTAATGTTGCTGTTATGCAAAATACCAAATATGACTTTTATAAAGTGGGTTTATTTGGTTATAAAGTTACTGTCTTAAGGCCATAAAAGTGTCCAAACTAAAGTGTCAATGATAGGGTACCTTCACAGAAAAATGGCCAGTGGTGTTTGGAACACCTCTGTTGCCTGGGAAAGCATGTGGCTGGTGTCTTCTTCCTTTGCTCCCAGGTTGTGTTTCAAAATGGCTTTCTCCCAGGACATTTCTCTCTATGTGTCTGGGGGTATTCTCTTAGCTTCTCCCAGGCAAACTCTGGAGTAGCAAAAGTCTATTTTCAATGGCCCTCTTCAAAATGTCTCTCTTGGCTGCAGCAGCACTGAGTTCCTTCTGTTTGTCAGCTCTTTTATATGGCTCCAGGGATTTGATTAAGAACCACCCTAAATGGGTCAGGTAACAGCTCCATGGAAATTATCCAATCAAAGGTCTTGCCCACAGTTGATTGAGTCACATCTCCATGGAAACACTCAATCAATAGGTTACAACCTAATCAACACTAATACATCTGCCCCCACAAGAATGCATTGAAGAACATGGCATTTTGGGGGACATAATACATCCAAACCAGCACAAATAGTGTATGAGTATGCTATTGAAGTCAAGTTGGTATCAAATCAAATATGATTGTTATATATTTAAGATGTTACATTTTAACTCCATTGTAGTCACAAGGAAAATATATGAAAAATGTATCCTGATACAAAATAGAAGGGACTTAAAATGCTATGCTACAAAAAATCAAATAAATATTAAAGTAGGCATTAACAGAAGAATTGAGGGACAAAAACATATAAGACTTACAAAGACTAAACAGAAAATGGCAGGGAAAAAAACTGAATTATCAGGATTAACTTTAAATGTAAATGGATTAAACTCTCTAGTAAAAAGGCAGAGATTTGCAGAAAAGATAAACAAGCATGACCCAACTATATACCATTTACAAGAGACTCACCTTAAATTCAAACACATAAGTAGGTAAAAAGTGAAATGATGGAAAAAACATACCATGCAAGTAGCAACCAGAAGAGAATTGGGTTAGCTATACTAATATTAGATAAAATTGACTTTAAGTCAAAACTGTTACAGTGAACAGGTGGTAATTCTATACTGATAAAGGGGTCAATTCATCAAGAAGATGTAATAATTATAAATATATATGCATCTAATAGCAGAGCCCCAAAGCATATGAAGTAAATACTGATAGATTTGAAAGGAGAAATAGATAGTTTCACATTAATAGTAGACCTTAATATACCATTTTCAATAATGGATAGAACATCCAGACAAATGATCAATAACACAATAACAAATGATCAACGAATGACACTCTAGACCTAATTCATATCTAGAGAAAATTTCACCCAACAACAACAGAATGCACATAATTCTCAAATACACATGGGTCATTCTCCAGATAGACCATATCTTAGGTCACAAAACAAGTCTCAAATTCAAAACTATTGAAATCAAACATTGCATCTTCTCAAAACATAATTGAATTAAACTAGAAATCAATAACAGAGGGTAAAATGGAAAATTCAAAAATATATAGAAATAAAGCAACTTACTGAAACAACCAATGGGTTAAAGAGGAAATCACAAAGGAAATTACAAAATATCTTTAGGCAAATGAAAATTAAAATACAACCTACAAAAACTTATGGGATATAGCAAAGGGAGACCTGAAAGTGAAAGTTATACCTCTAAATGCGTACAATTAAAAAGAAGAAAGATTTCCAGAGACCTAAACTCAAAAGTGAAAAAGATAGAAAAAGAAGAGCATACTAAACCCAAAGCAAGCAAAGGAAGGAAATAACAAAGATTAGAGCAGACCTAAAGGAAATAGAGAACAAAAAAAAAAATAGAATCAACAAATCAAAAATTGGTTCTTTGAAAAGATCAATAAAATTATAATCTTTCACTAGACTGACAAAGGAAAAAAAGAAAGAGGGAGCAAAGAACTAAAATTGTAAATGAAAGGGGGAGGGGAATTTCCACTGACCCCATTGAAACAAAAGTCCTATAAGGGAATACTATGAACAAATGTACGCCAACAAACTAGACAACCTAGATGAAACAGACAAACTCCTAGAAACACGCAAACTATTTACACTGACTCAAGAAGAAATAGTCATCTAGTCAGATGTCTTCATTTACAGATGAGGTGTTGAGGCCCAGCAAGTTTAGTGTTATCCATTTGCTCTGTCCCATGGGAGGGATTTTCCTCTGTCTAGCCAGAGACAGAACAGGGCAAAACACAGCAACTGCTTTATTTCAACTCCCAGCATTTCCAAAATCTGTATATTGGATTGTGCTGGTTTGAATCTGTTATGTACCCCATAAAAGGCCATGCTCTCTTAATCCATCCCTGTGGGGGCAGATCTGTTGTTGGGTGGGACCTTTTCATTAGGTTATTTCCATGGAGATCTGACCCAGCCATTCAAAGTGGGTCTTAATCCCCTTGCTGGAATTCTCTATGAGAGGATAAAAGACAGATGAAACTCAGATTGCTCAGAGAAGCTAAGAGAGAAATGCCCACAGACATTTTGGAGAGAGAGAGCCATATTGAAACCAGATCCCAGAAGCCAAGGACCAGCAGATGCCAGCCATGTGCTTTCCCATGTGACAGAGGAACCCCAGATGCCATCGGCATTTCTTCAGAGAAGGTATCATCCTGTTGATACGTTAAGTGGTATAGTTTCATGGCCTTAGTATTATAACTTTTAACTTAATAAATCCCCATTGTTAAAGGCCAAAGTTTTTCTGGTATATTGCATTCTGGAAGCTTTAGCAAACCAAAACAGCTTTCTTCCCTCCATGAGTCCTCTTAATTGCCAATACTTTGTCTGGAATACTGGAAAGTCAGGTATAGACTTTCAAGAAAGGGATAGAGGGCATTTACCTTAATCAGCTGGACAATACTCCTCAAAGTACTCCTTCCTTTTCATGAGAATGAAATGGAGGCTAGTAAAAATTGGAAACAACCCAGGATTCCTTAGGTTAGGGATGTGATGATGCATCAGTAGCATAGAATACTAGGCAGTCATTAAAATGATTATAATGAAGACTGTAGAAATGAAAAAAAAAAATGGTTTAAAAAAGAAGAAATAGACAATCTGAACAACCAATACCCAATAGAGAAACTGAAACAGTACCCAAAAACTTCCAAAAAAAGAAAAATCTTGGACCAGAGAGCTTCACAGGGGGATTTTACCGAATATTCCAAGAAAAATTAACACCAATATTGTTCAAACTCTTCCAAAATACTGAAGAGGGTACACTCCCTAATTCCAACTATGAAGCCAATAACACGTTTATAACAAACCCAGATAAAGATACCATGAAAAAAAATTGAAGAACAATACCTCTTATGAATATAGATGCAAAAATCCTCACCAAAATACAAGCAAATGGTGTAAAATAGTATATTAAAAGAATTATACAGCATGATCATTTGGGATTTATCCCAGGTACACATGGATCATTCTCTAGCATATGGATATGTAGGGTAGCAAAACAAGGCTCAAAAAATTCAAATATATTGAAATCATGCAATATATATTCTCCAATCAAAATGGAATGAAGCTAGAAATCAATAAGATTAGGAGAAATGGAAAATTCACAAATGCGTGGAAATTAGACAACATACTATTAAACAACCAATGTATTAAAGAGAAAATTACAAGCAAAATTGGAAAATATCTTGAGGTGAATGAAAATTAAAATACAACATTTCAAAGTTACAGATGCAGCAAACGCAGTGCTAATAGGTAAATTTCTAGCTCAAAATACTTACATTTAGAAAAAAAGAAAGATTTCAAATCAGAGACCTAACCTCAAAACTGGAAGAACTAAGAAAGAAGAGCAAACTAAGCCCAAAATAAGCAGAAGGAAGGAAATAAAGATGAGAGCCGAGGTAAATGAAGTAGGAAAAAAAAAAAAAAAAGTAGAGGGAATCAGCAAAAACAAAAGTTGGTTCTTTGAAAAGATCAATAAAATTGACAAAACTTTAGCTAGACTGACAAAAAAAAAAGCATAGAAATAACTAAAATCAGAAATGAAAAGGGGGACATTACTACCAACCCCACTGAAATAAAATGCACTATAAGAGGATAACATACTATACACCAATAAATTAGATAACTTAGATGAAATGGACAAATCGTTAGAAAAACACAAACTACCTACACTGACTCAAGAAGAAATAAGATCTCAATAAACCAATTACTAGTAAAGAGAGTCATAAACCTCCCAACAAAGAAAGCCCAGAACCAGATGGTTTCACAGGGGAATTTTACCAAACATTCCAAGAAGACAACTCCAATTCTGCTCAAACTCTTCCAAAAATGGAAGAGAAGGGAACAGGGCCTAATCCATTATATGAGGCCACAAGAAAAGAGAACTACAAACCAATATTTCTTAGGAATATAGATGCAAAACTCCTCAACAAAATAAAAGCAAACCAAATCCACCAGTATATTAAAAGAATCATTCACATGATTTAGGAAGATTTATCCATGGTATGCAGGATTGGCTAAACAAAAGAAAATCAACTAATGTAATATACCATATTAACATAATGAAGGGAAAAGGCATTTGACAAAATTCAGCATCCCTTCATGATAAAAACACTTAGAACACTAGGAATAGAAGGAAACTTCAACATGAAAAAGTGCATATATGAATATCCCACCACTAACTTCCTACTTAATGGTGAAACACTGAAAGAAATCCTTCAACTTAACAACAAAAAGGCAAACAACCCAATTAAAAATGGGCAAAAGACTTGAACAGACATCGCTTTAAAAGAAGATATACAAATGGTTAAAAAGCATATGAAAAGAGGCTTAACAAAATTAGCTATCAGGGAAATGCAAATCAAAACTACAATGAGATACCGTTTCACACCCATTAGAATGATTGTTATTTAAAAAACAGAAAATAACAAGTGTTGCAGAGGATGCAGAGAAATAACATCATTCATTGCTTGTGAAAATGTAAAATGGTAATTGAACAGATAATTGCACAACGATTTTCATAGCAGCATTATTCACTATTGCCAAAAGATGGAAGCAATCCAAGTGTCTACCAACCTACGAATGGATAAATAAAATGTGGTGTATATATATATATATATATACAATGGAATATTATTCATCCATAAAAAGGAATGAAATCCTGATGCATGTGGCAACATGGATAAACCTCAAAGATATCAGGTTGAGGGAAATAGGCCAGACCCGAAAGGACAAATGTTGTATGATCTCACTGATTTGAAACAATTAGAATAAGCAAACTTATAGAAACAGAAAGTCCAGAGTATAGGTTACCAGGGGATGGGGTAAGGATAGGGAATGGGAAGTTAAGGCTTAAAATGTGCTGGGTTCCTATTTGGAATGATGGAAATGTGTAAGTAATGGATGGTGGTGATGGTACAGCACAAGATTGTGAATGCAATTAACAGCACTGAATTATATATCTGAATATGATTAAAAGTGGAAATGTTAAATTATATATATGGTAAAAGAATAAAATTTTAAAACAAAATCCATGGAACTCCACTACACAAACAGTGAACCCTAAGTTAACGAGACTCTAATTAATAGTACAATTATAAAAATGTGCTATCATCAGTTGTAACACATGGTCCACACCAATGCAAGGTGTTGGTGGTGGGGTGGTGTATGCAAATCCTGTATTTTATGCATGGTTAACCCACAAGTTCTCTAATATAAGAAAACAAGAAAGTTCCAGCATTTGGATGTTGCCTTCCTGTCTTCCTCCATTTCCAAATATCATCTCCCTTCTGTATTTTGTACTGCTGGCTCTCATCTGTCAGGACACCTCTACTGGGTTGGAACCATTGGTGCAAATTGCTTTCCTGGTTTACCTCTTGTCTTTTGACCTTCAAATGTCATGTTTTACCTGCTGTACTGAGCTACTTCCAAAGAACTGCAGCTGGCTCCATCTTAAGAGTGTATCAAACCCCAAATTACACCTTTCATGACTACCCCATCAAACCATCTACATGACCAATGCCTAGACATACTCTGTGATACATTGGAACATACCTAATCCACCAACCAAAATCATGTTCCCCTGAAATTGACAGTTCTGGTAAAGTCCAGTAAACATATTAATGCTGCTATCATTTAGAAAGTTCCACTTTGAAACATTTTGTTTAGTTACATTCTCCTCCAATGATACACATCCTTACACACAATTCTCTACCCCAAAACTGCTGATCAGATTTGTGCACCTAATAAGCACAAAGAGGAGCTTCTCTGAAATGCTGCTGTAATCTTACTGTTCTTGTCCTAAACCAATCTGGGCTGAGATGTCGCTTTTTTGTTTCAGGCATCCTCCTTTCAGTTTCCGCTTGTGCAGAAGTTCAGAGTTCATTTATCTAATATAAATGAAAGAGGTTAGTTCCTCTAGCAAGCTCCATAAAATACTGGCCATTTGCTTTATTCAACCTGAAAGCAACTTTTTATGGTGCTGCAATTCTAAGTTTTTCTACTGTGAGTCCTCTGCAAAGGTCTCAGCCAGCTGCTGTGGTTCTCTGCATACCAGTGACAATGTTGTGAGTTAATTTCCACAGCCTTCGGTGGGAAGAGAAGTTCTTGATTGAAGCCAAACTGAATATGAATTTCCCCATGGGGCGGAAACATGGATTTCATGACTAACACTACCTGTAGAACACTAAATCGGCTTCCTTGTTGCCATAATTCAGGAATGTTTGCATTTTAACAGTTTCACAAACAATAATAGCTAGCATTCAATGGGCATTTACTTTGTGTCAGACACTACTAAGCTTTTATCACTCTTTATCCCACTTACTCTTCACACACACACACAAAAAAAAAACTCACAAGGTAAATCCCAAGTCCTTCCTGAGGCATATTTATGACCCATCTTTCTATGATTTCAGAGAAACAGGTCTCAAAATCATTGGAGGGAACCCTTTTCTTTGCCAATGATGTATTTCCTTTTCCTTTTTGATTGTGCTCAGCTAGTTAGAGAAACAGAGAAACTGAGCTTTCCCCTTAATTCATTCCCTATATATAAACCAGAAAATTAAAGAAAAATTATGACTTTCCAATATTTCCATGCAACTTCCCGGGTGACTATCTCTTTAATTAGATGTCTCTCGTTTTGTTTTAATTGGAAAGCAGTCTCCCCTTCCCTTGTGATCTTTACCTAACCTGTTTCTTACATCATGTGAGATTTAAATAATCTTTTTCTTGGCAATTGCTTAAACAAAGGATCAGAAAGGAGAGGAAGTGGTTTTATTATATAGAAACTTAAATTTAAAACAATTTTCTTCTAAGCTTATTATCCTTTTCTGGAAAAATATAACTAAGGTTTAAGGAGAAAAAAGTTTTCAAACAAGGTTTTTTTGGGGGGGGTTTGGGGGTTGTTTTTTTAGTGATCATAAGACTTTAAAGTAGAAAAACTGGATAAATGGGTACAAGTGAAGGTTAGTCACAAGGTTTTTTTACAATCACAAGGGCACAAGATAAAGGCTATACAATCATTATCAGAGATCAGGGCAGCTGGATGACAGTTCAGGTTTCAGGTATTTCCCTCTGTCTACTCTAATATACCAGAAACTAAAAAGGAATATCTATATAATGATTCAGTAATCATAATCAGTCCTTAAATCCTAACTTCTCGGTTGCAACTCCTTCCTCTCATTTGGTAATCTTCCCTCAATCTTGAGGGATATCTGGGCGACAACTGTTCTCTCAAGCAAGTTTTGAAAATGGCTATCCTCCAACATAAAGACCTGTTTTATCACTGACATAATTGACCTTCTTTTTGTGCTCAGAAATGGGACTCTGCCTTTTATGAAAATCCATGCACTCAAGAACATGCCAGAAAAAAACTCAAGTACTGTTCAATTTATTTCACAACCACATTTGAACGATATATTGATGAATACGAATGCTATAAACTCCACTTCACAACTCTACCTGAGCGGTTCTTTAATGGGGAAGCCAGTCCACGGACAGATTCAGAGAATCCCCCCAGCTCCTTGATCAGTTTTTCCACTAAAGCTGTCCTTCCCTGCAGAATGTTGTGTTTCCTTCCATACCCTTTAAGAACAAACCCTTCTTAGCCTGCATTCATGTCTCCCATTACAATACAAAATACCGTCTTTAAAGTAGACCTAAAACTTTAGAGGCAGACACAGCAATTACAAAAATAATTATAATTTCTCTCCCTTACTCAATGGAAAGGCACAGACAGCTCTAGACTTACCCTTTAAGATATATGGATTTAGTTTAGACTTTGCTGAACCCAAACCAGAAGGAAATGATAAAGGTGAAATTTTGAAATTAAAAAAAAAAAAAGGCAACAAAAATATCCAGGCTGAAAAAGGTCACTTTTAAGAAAATCAAAGCCAAAGCTACACAGCTGACACAAAAGATGTAGTTGTGATGAAAGATTGACAAGCTAACTTAAGTGGGAGAAATGGAGAATACCAGATGAATCATTTTACTGGAACATACAAACTATTTATCTAACCTTCCCTAACAAGCATACTTAGAGAACACTATACTGAATAGATTTCAATGTCACCATTATCCATTGTTAGTCCACTGGCACTCCTGTGCCAAACAACGTGAGAGCCCCCATAGATCCCAGAACACGATACTTGCTTCTAATAATTGCTAGAGACTGTTAATAAATATGAAGAATAGGGAACACCTTGATAATGTAAAGGAATTAGGCACATTTAAAATAGTAGGGCTAATAAAGTAGATAAAAGTGATAATAGTAGGAGATGAAGAACTAAAGAAGATGAATATCATCTTTTTTCTCATGTATATGCATATACAGACATAAATTAGATTATATAATCCCTGCCAAGACTAGTCAAATCTAAGACACTGCTCTCTGCCATTTTTCCAAGCCAATCTTCCCTTGGCATCATTGCAAATTCTCTTGCTCTTAAGTTTTAATTATTGCCCTAAACCTAAAAGTGGATTCCCTAGATTCTCCCATCCTGCAGAGACCACAAAACTCTTAAGGAAGTCAATGCTCATCTAACTTCATTTTGTAAAAACAAAAGACACATTTCAAACAAAAGTAAATCCTAAAATAATACTGATACATTAAAAGTTGTCTTAAATTAATAAAGTAATTAATGTTCTCCATATTTTAATTATGGCAGGATGGTCTGGGTTGAAAACAAGTTGGTAAGAGTAATCTACAATGAATTATACTTAATGGACTTTTGAGTTAACCAACTAATTGGTTCTTATTACACAAGATAAGAAGCTCCTACTCTTTTTCTGAAACTTTGGTTGGGGTGTAGTGAGGGGCAGAGAATCTGTAAGAATGGGAATGCTACAGAAGAGCAGAACCCAATGGGAAGTATACTGTCAGGTTATTTATGTCAAGTCCCATGTCATAATACCCAGTGCTAATTTAAAATAGGGTGTAATGGTGATTTGTAGGCCACAAGTCATTCATTTCCATAAGTTGTTTCCAAAATTAACGTTAACTGATAGAAACTACTATATGATCACAAGCTCCTAAAACTCCAATTGGTTCCACCTCTGTAAGAACTTTAAAAGAATAAACTATTCTTTTCTTTAAAAATCAAACCTGAGAGGCCCTTGACAAGGTCCTATGTCCATTTATTCCTCTGCTTTTCCAACATTTACGGAAAACTGAATCAGTTATCACCAGGGGTGAATCAAGACTAATGAAACATTTCTGGAAATCCTATTAATTTGGGCGTCATTATAAGTCACCAACCAGGTGGACAAAAACTCCAGATGATTTGAGAATTGTTTTAATGAAGTCATGGACTCAGAAAAGCTTGATTTACACCTATAAAAATTCTATTTCACAGTCAATTTGACCACAACCAGCATCCTATAACTGCATATCACTTGTTAATAGCAGGAAAGAATGGAAGTATTTGGCATTATAACCCATACCCACTAAGTCAGTGCTATTTAACAAACAACCCCTAACTTCTCACTGATAGCAATTCAGTAACTGAAGGCTTACAATGTAAAGGTGCCGTGTCAGACCCTTTCCATAAATTATCTAGTTTTATTCTCGTTTTATTCTTACAAAGCAACTTTGTAAGATAGACAACATCCTTATTTTGCAGCTAGTAAAACTTGCCTAATAATATATGGGTACTAAATGGAGAAACAAGTAATCAAACCCAAACAATATAACTTCTGAACTTGCCCCAGAAATCACATGTGAAAAAAACAAATTTACTGTCTGGAAGTGGAATCACAACATCAAGAATCTATTCCAGGTTGAAATGTTTACATAGTGGAAATATCTGATTTTAAAACCCCTTATAAAAATTGTTCTTAAGTTTCTTTCTAAAAATAAATGGTTATAGGACAACTGGTCTAGTCATTCAATAGGTCAATATCATGGAGGGAAAAGGAGGAGAAGGTTTTAGAATAAAGGAGACTTTAAAAACAAAACAAATTAATGCATGGTCCTAATTTGGATCCTGGTTAGAACAAAATAACTGTAAAATTGTTTGACAAAATCATGGCTTTTTGAACATGGATTAAGTTTTAGATGATATGTATGCATTTTTAATATTGTTAGGTGTTGATGGTATTGTATTTATAAAAGAAAGATCATTTTTAGTGATAAATCCTGAAACACATAAAGATTCGATATCATGATTTCTGTAACGGACCTTAAAATATTTTAGCAAAATAATGGGGTAAGCCAAATGTTAACAATTGTGAAGTCTAGGGAATGGGTGTGTGGTTGTACATTTTACTATTCTTCTTACTTTACTGTATGTTTGAAATGTTCTCAAAATAAAAAGTCAAAACTTTTTAAAATTTCTGGTATTAAAAAATTCAATGTTCATTTTTCAGCTCTGAAACAGTTGTCCTTCACTAGTATTTACTGTCATTTTTTTTTTAATCCTCAGTCCTTTGCTAAATCGTACTTCTTGACACAGAAGAAATGTTGTTCCATCATATTAACTGTCAGAGGACAACCACTCTGCTAACTTTGAGGGGCCAAAAGGAAAGGATTAAAGACCTATTCTGCTTGGAAGACCTGGGCCATAGTTGTTCACATCTCTGTGTTATTAATCACCATCATTAGCAATCAAGTAAATTGTTCATGGAGAACAACTGATTGTCACTGTGTTCATCAGGAAGGAACTGATACACAAAGGACTACTGTCAACCAGGGCAAACCATAACTATCCTTTCTTTGTCTTTGAGAGCAAATTCCTTGACAGAAGTGACCTTCTTCTAAATCCAACAAATTTCCTATTTCCAAAAAGCTCATCTGAAGAGCTATAAAAACTGAAAATTCTCTTATGCTTTCTCTTCATTTGCTTCCAGTAACCATCTTAAAAAGACTGGCTGAAGGTAATCAATTGTATTGACCATCCTAAGACGAAAGACTCACACCAGGTCAGGTATGTAAAATAAACAAATTTTAATGTAAACTAAGAAAATTGCAAATTATATGCACATATTAAGTATTAGTACTAGTTGTTTAATGCAATTATTCTCTCCTCTTGTAAACTGCTAAACTATTTAGTAACAGACTCATGTGTTATTAGAAGAAAATATGATCAGTGGGAAATAAAATATTTTTAATCTTGATAATACAGAAAAGAAAATATGACAATTAATGTAAATATATTAGGAATCTGATAAAATAGTAAGTAACAACTCCTTTTTCCAATTGGGCCAGATTGTTTTTTTATTAGCATGATAGTATATAACAACTATCACTGAGCATTTATCATGCATCAAGCATTGTTCTCAGTACAGTTTATAATATATATTACTCCATTCAA
Organism: Choloepus didactylus; assembly: GCF_015220235.1. Taxonomy (NCBI): domain Eukaryota; kingdom Metazoa; phylum Chordata; class Mammalia; order Pilosa; family Megalonychidae; genus Choloepus; species Choloepus didactylus. Next base: position 74,847,482 of record NC_051309.1, read on the forward strand.
TCCTCAGGACAATTTTATGATGTAAGATTGCATCTCATTCCAAGTTGCACAGTAAGTGGCAGAGCAGGGATTTAAACCAAATCTGACCAACTCTAAAACCACTTTTCTAAACCATAGGGCTAGATAGTAGAGTGTATCTGCTCTGACAGCATTCCACTCTGACCTGTGCACACTAATTTACTTGCTGTAATATGGCATCTGTCTATATAATGATTTAACCTACTGGTCAGGGTTCTCTGGAGTAATAGAACCAACAGATTTATGTGTGTCGGTAGGTGGGGATGGGAGTATGGGGAGAAAGAAAGATCTATTTTCAGGAATTGGCTCACCCAATTGTGGGGGCTAGCAACTCCAAAACCATAGATGAGGCAGACCAAATTCTGTAAGGCAGGGAAATTCTGGTTAGAGTGATGTTCAAGTCTTGAGCTGAAATTTCTTAGGGGAAGCCAGTAGGTTAGAAATTTTGGTAACGATTGACATTTAAATCTTAAGTCCAAAATCATCAGGGGAGGCCAGTGGCCTAGAAACTCAGAGAGGAGTAATGAGTGAAGTATTGAGGCAGAATTTATTCTCTGGAATCCTCATTTTTGCTCTTAAGACCCCCAGCTGTTTGGGTGAGGCCCCCCCCCACATTGTTGAGGGTCATCTCCTTTACTTAAAGTCAACTGAATGTAGCTGCTAATCCCGTCTACAAAATACCTGCACAACAACTGAACACCTAGCCAAACTGACACATAAAAGTAACCCTCTCCCATTTATTTTGTTTTCTAAAATCAAGCTATGTGCATATTGTATACATAATCAAAATAAGGAAAACACAAGGCCACATCCTTCTCTTACTCTTGCCTCTTACAACCTATAAACAAAGGTAGAATTATCTTATTTAATCTGCACTATGTACTAAGAATGATGATATAAAAATGAATAAAACAAAATTCCTTTTCTTCAAGGATTTAGAAAAAGGGCATCAAATGGCAAAATCTTCAGTATAGTGCAGTTTGAGGAACTCTTGCTCACTGATATGATTCTTTGTACTAAGAATCAACCTCTTTACACAGAGTCAAGGAAAATCTCTATGTAAAAGAACATCACAGATGATTTACAAAATTGTTCTCAGTACATATCTGGTAGTTTATACAACAGTCCACTTAAGACTGAGCCTTCCAGAACTAGAATAGAAATAAGAAAAGAAATTATCGCCTTCTCTTACTGCTGAGCTTCCCAAAAGCCTGTCCTTCCTAGGCAATCTTTAGTACCTATTAAAAATTCTCATGCTTAAATTAATTAGAACAAGAATTATTCTTGCTTCTCCTCCACTGCTTTCTCTCCAAATGAATGATTTTTATCATTGAAGCAATTTTGTCTCACCACTATGAATGCAACATATACATATTTTTCAGAAACAATTGGGCTTCTTTATACTAAACTTCCCAACAAAAATGATTTCTTTACCAAAATGCATGTCTTACCCACAATATCATACTAAGAGTGAGATACTTTCCTTTTTTCCCAGGAGACAACAGAAAAAGATGAAAACTCTGCCACTGCTCGTGTGCATCTGTGCACTGAGTGCTTGCTTCTCAGTAAGTAACCACACAAATAACTTGCATTTTTATATAATGACAGACATTTAGTTTGCATACCTAATTAAGACTTCAAAAGTATAATATGTGATTTCTACTTCTAAGAAGCTTGATATCTTCTTGTGTTCTGTGAAACAAAAAAAAATCATTAAAGCATGAGAAAATAATTCATTTAATTCAATCAAACTTTATAGATTCCCGATGTTATAATGAGGTGTAATGAGAGCTGAAAGAGATGCAGGAGACAGATCATGTAGAGCCGTAGTGTGGAATCTGCATTTGATTCTGTTAGGGAAGCTTCAGGTGGATTAGAGTACATCCACAGGAGTGACATGACTGGACTCCAGGGGGAAAAAACACATTGTGGGGGATAAAAGTGGAGATAAAGAGACTAGTTAGGAGCTATTGCATGGTCCAGATGAAAGATGATGGTAACTTGCACTGCGTTACCAGTTAAAAGACAAGGGTGAATTTAGGATACGTTTTTGAAATGAGTGTACCATACCTACTGCCAGACTGGATGTGGATTGGATGTGCAGTAAAAGAAAGTAACAAATAAAAGAGTTCTGTTTTATATATGTTAAATTTGAGATGGTTATTAGACTTCTACATGGAAATGTCACAAGACAGTTGGATATACATTGGAGTTCAGAAAGAAGTCAGTGGTGCCACTTATATTTAGAATGTTATTTGAAGCCACAGGACCTTACAAGATCACCTAAATAAAGAATGTAGAAAGTTTAGATATGGATAGAAAAAATGTCATAAAAGGGAACTGAGAACAAGTGATCAAAAGAATATGGTTTCTAAAACTAAGAAGATTACAAAGCAGGCTCTATCTTTAAGATATTCAGGGTCTACTGGGAGAGGGAGATTAAAATTAATAATGATCCCAGTTGATACATGATGTAATATTCGGTGTATCTGTTGATGAAGTTAAATGTCTATGAATTTATTTACTTTTAACATATTTGAAGTAAGAGTTAAGGAATGGAATGTAGATTTATTGAATAAGGCTGGAGAGCCTCAGAGTATTATGGCTGTAAAGAATAGAGAGAGGAGGTAGGGAAACCAATAAGGTAGATGGGATTTACTCTTGGATCTTTCCAAATTCCAGACTTACCTCATTATTTCCCTCCAAAGCCACTTTTAAGCTTTTCTCTGGACTCTAATGCTGATTTCTGTGATTATAGCAGAAAGAGCACCCAATTTGGGGCCAGAAGATGTGGGTTTAAGATCATCTTGAACACCAACCATCCAGATGAATCTTGAACAAGTTACAATTAATCCATAGGGTCCCAATATCCCTCTGTGTAAAGTAGTGGTGATGATATATGCTTCACAAGGGTGTTGAAGAGCAATTGAGAACACACATATTTACAAATTGTAAAGCACAATGTAGATGTAGGAATTATTACTGTAAGATTGTTATAATCCCTATTTACATGCTTGTTTATGAAGAAGTAAGGTCTGAACATGCACAGTGGTGTTAACATTTTAATAAGTAATCCCTGGTTACCAAGCACCACTACATTAAAAGAAACATTATTCCAATCAGCAAAAATCATTTTGCTATTATGGAATGATCAAGGTTGGGTTGATATCTTGAGGAAGCACTTTATTGGCTTCCAAAACTTCAGACACCTAAGGAATCATCTCTTCTACACAAGTAGGATAAATAAGACTCCTCAAACTACTTGTCATAGTTTTCCAGCTGCTCAAATATACAATGGCTTGGCCTAATCAACAGGAATTTATTGGCTCACAGTTTGAGGCTAAGAGAAGTCCAAAATTGAGGCATCAGCAAGGCGATGCTTTCTTTCCAAAGACTGTGTCATTCTAGGGCTGACTGTCAACAATCTATGGGTCCCTGGCTTTTCTGTCACTTGGCAATGCATATGGTGATAGCTTCTCTTTTCTCCTCCAGATTCCATTGACTTTCAGCTTCTGTTCCTCCATGGTAGCTTTCTCCCTATGCTCTTCTATATAAGGCCTCCAGTAATAGGATTAAAACCCATCCCCATTCAGGTGGCCACACCTTACTTTCAAAGGGTCCTATTTACAATGAGTTCACACCCACAGGAATGGATTAAGAATATACTTTTGATGATACATAATTCAGCCTACCACACTTCCAAAATCTCAAAAAACTTCTAGTATGAGAAGTTTGACAGTTTTGAAAGAACTTGAATATGAAACGGTAGCACAGAACTATCTTCCTTGGTCCGTAGAAAATGCCTGGTGTCCCAGAGAGAGGCACCAACAAACTGTCAGAGCAGAGCAGCCATGAAGCTCCAGCTACAACCTGCTCTACTTTTGTGGAGTGGTTTCAGGGAGCAGATAATCTGCCCCCTCTCTTCCAGATGCCCCATAAAAAGACTGAGGGGCTGTACCCTTAGATCAGATGAGGAGCACCATTAAATATAGCATTATTTAAACATACTGATTCCCTCTTGTTTGGGAAAAGGATTACAGGTTTTCAAATGGTCATAAAAATAGGCTGGTAAACTGACAAAGAAATTTAGTGTGTTTTCTAATTTCAAGTAAATGTAAGTGTTTTCTAATTTCAAGTAAATTTTGGCATTGCACTCTTCTAGTTCTCTTTCTTTCTGGTTGATTCCTCTCTATTTCTTTCATGGCCTATTTTTTTCTTCTCCAACACTCAAAGGAACAGTGTCATGTTCCTTCCTCCCCTCTCCCCCACCCTAATCTCTACCCCACTTCCCTCTACCTCCTTAATTCTTCTTCTACTCCTCTCCCCTCATCAGTTTGGTATGCACATGGAGACACATTCTCCTAAGAGTTACTTAATCTCTTTAGGACTCAGTTTCCTCATTGTATATGAAGATAATTATAGTTCCTACTCATGGTTTTGTTAAAGAATTAAACAAGTTAGTATTTATAAACTACTTAGACTAGGTCCCAAAACAAGATAAGTGCTATATAAGTGTTTTTTGAATAAAAATAAATAAGAGATGTGAGCAAGCATGCCAGGATTGATATCTTTATTATGCTCTCCCTGGTTTATCTATATGTATTAAAAACACCTCCATATTTCAATCATCTAAGCTCAAAACTCAATTCTAATAAACAAGTTCTGTTAAAGTCATCTGCAATTGCCAGTCATAATAGTTAATAAGTTTTAAGTAAGCCAGTCAAACTGCCCATTTGATACATGTTTAATGCTAAGTGAATATAAAAATTAATTGGATTTTAATTAATTTGCCTTCATTCCAAAATATCATAGGCATTATTTTGGTCACCCTATATTAAAATAGCTGAAAATTTGACATATCCTAATAAAGATTCTGAAATATTAAAATTTTGTTCAATGAGTAATCAGTTTCTTTGTAATCAATTCTATGCATTTGTTCATTCAGTAAATTTCTAATGAATGCTTGCTTTATGCCAGGTATAGATCTAGGTGTTGGGAATATGGTAGGGAACAAAACAAAATCCCGTGAACCTGACCATCCTGATTCAAAGAAAGAAAAGCATAACTAGATCAAAGCATAAAATTCATAGAATCTCTTTTGAACTGGAATTTAAGTTAATCTGAATGCCCCATTTTATAAATGAGTAAACTAAGATTCTGTGAGATACGTTACTTGCCCAAGGTCACTCATTTATTTAATGGCAGATGGAAAGACAGGTCCCAAACCTCTATTGCTGGTCAGTTGCAGGGTGTTTCAAATATGGTCCCCTAAAATATAGGGTTCTTCACAGCATCCTTAGATACTGCTTAGGAAGGAATGGAGGAAGCTGAGTGATGGAATTCAAGGCACCCAATCCTTCTTCAATCAGAGCAGTTCCATGGTTATTTGGATTGCATATTGAGCCTCCTAGGAAAGATTTGCTTGAACAAAGTGACCTGCTTACTTTGAAATAGAAAACTATTGCCCTCTAATGGAGAGGATCTCATGAGTTGTTCCATGATTAGGAGAAGCATGCTTGAGCCCATTGTTACCAATTCTTCTAAAGAGATCTAGGCAAAAACATCAAAACTATGTGGATGAGAACCCATTAGATTAACTTTTTGGATGTTCTCAGTTAGGATCTGAATTTTTCTGGATAATTTAGTTTTTTAAATGAGTAATGTTTTCCTAAGCTATGTTTCAGGCTACGACTATAAGTCTCTGCTGAAGTTATGCTAGGCGAGCAACTCTGCTAATATGCCAGAAGTTGTCACTTTACTTGCACTACACTCTGTCTCTGAAAAGAATTTTATTATGTGTAACTGGAATGATTTATCCATTTGGTAGTCTAAAAAAGGTTTCCATGGAAATTATCAGGAGGAAAAATTTAACCTATCCTTCTTTGGGACTTTTAGCTGTGTCCCTTTATCCTAATGTTAATATTTCTTTCCCCCAATATAAGTTAATAAAGTTGATAATGAAAATTTTATTAAGAGACAGAGTACAGAAAAATGGATATAGAAAAACTGCATTAGGTTTAGAAATAAGAAACTGAAACAGAGACATTACTCAACATTATTCAGTAAGCTTCCATTCAGTATCAGGAAGAACTCTCTACCAGGCTACCTTGGGAGATATAATAGTGAGTTCCCAATCAGAAGAGGTTGTCAAGCATACGAGGCCACTGGGCAGGTTTACTGGGGAAACATCAAGTATCAGCTGTACAGTTGGGCTATATTTTTCTCATATTTAATGATCTTTGAAAAATCATGAAAGCTGTAGGTCCTCTATCCAGACAAAATGCATATACACACAAAATTTTTCTAAAAGGGGATTTATGGAACCTCTGAGTTTCTGTAATTCTAATATTTTTAATAATAAAGTTAAAAGGTAATGACCAAAGTCCTTTCCCCAATTTAGAAAGAGTAAAAGCTAAGTTTCCTGAGATATGGAAGATAGGAAGCTGGGGTGAGGTATTTTATTTCTTTGGTAAATTGTTTGCTTGGGTTTTTTTCTTGTTTTGTTTTGTTTTGTTGTTTTTCATGATGGGAAGATATAGAGACTGTGATTCATAAAGGGTTCCTGGATCTCAGTTGAGTGCCTCAGACTAAAGTCTCATGAATAGGGTACTGCAAGCAGGAAGTCCTATTGCTTGGATCTCAGGCAATAACTAGAACATTTTCTACCAGAAGGACAGAAACTGTGCATGCAGTTTCTAGCTAATCCTCCAGGTTCAAGTCCACAGGAGGATATCCATCCCAGCTAGCTTAGATTTAAACATTTGACAAATAAACACTACAATAGCAAGTTTTTCTTAAAACAGTGAAAATGGGAAGATCACCACTTTCTGCAATCTGGTTTCCATCCCCACCACTCCACAGATACTACTCTTGCCAATGTCAGCAATAATCTTCTAGTTATTTAATCAATGAACTTTTTCAGCCCTTACTTTTTTTTTTCTTTTCCACAGCTCAGTGAAGGTCATAGAAAGAATGTGGAATCACGTCGCCCAAAGACTGTCCACAAATTACTACTTCAACGCAGACCACCACCTTACAGGAGGCCGCTTAAACCAAAACCTTTCCCTTTTCCATTTCCAGTTGTAAAACCCAAGCCCCCAGTATATATTCTGCCAATTAAGTGTCCAGTTAAAAATAATACCTCAAAGGCTACAACTCCAGCCCTATCCGTGGGTCCCACATCTGCTTCTCCAGATGTGAGTTCTACTTCAGAAAGTTCTGAAACTTCTGTAACTACATCTACCCCAACTACAACAGCGCAACCTTCCACAACTCTACCTGTGACCACACCTGCCCCAACTACACCAGCACCACCAGAGACCACACCTGCCCCAACCACACCTGCCCCAACCACACCTGTCACAACTACACCAGCACCACCAGAGACCACACCTGCCCCAACCACACCTGCCCCAACTACACCAGCACCACCAGAGACCACACCTGCCCCAACCACACCTGCCCCAACCACACCTGCCCCAACTACACCAGCACCACCAGAGACTACACCTGCCCCAACTACACCTGCCCCAACCACACCTGCCCCAACCACACTTGCCCCGACTACACCAGCACCACCAACTTCCACAGCTCCACCTAAGACCACACCTAGTCAATCCTCAACCACTTCTACATCTGAAACTTCTCTAACTACAGCTGAACTCACAACCCAAGCTACTACTGTTGAACAAACTACACCAAATAAAGTTATTCAATTAGTTTCATATCTACAGCACACAATCAAGTATATTTTTGATAGGTTACAGAGGAACTGAAGAATATATGTCATACATTGTGAAGCATTCCATCCTTTATTAGACTTGATTTATAAATGCAGAACTACCACCTTTACTGTTCCAAGGTGAAATTATAGCATTAGTCAAATTTAAAGTACTACCACTTATCTTTGAATCTTTAACTATTCACTCTACAAAACCTATTAATAAGATGAACCACCTCTGTACCTATCACAAACTAGGTGCATGACCCTGATTCAAGATCACTTTTTAGAACCTACAGATAGCCAACAGAGGGCAGGCAAAATCATTTGATAAAGAGAGAACATTGTGTGGGTCAGCAAACATTCATTTACTCTTCCCTAAGTGCTGGAGATTACAAGTTTCCTAAATAGTACCCCCAATCACAAGCCCACCTGAATAATTTAATCCTGCAAAGATAAAGAGATAAAATTAGGTTTCTCCAAATGAGAAAAAATATCTAAATGTCTATAAACAGAACCTATCACAGTATTGCTAATTAGTGATAGAGGCCCTTTACATAATCATCTTAAAATTTTCAATGAAATTCCATTCCACAAAATGTGAGCCAAGAAAGGAGAAAGTCTGATTTGAAGTGAGTGAGAATTTATGAAATCTGACAAACAATCACCAACCAGGATTCTGGCACTCTGTTTTTGAGAACATGTAATTACTTAGACCTCATGATGAACATTTATTGTATTTTTTATATAAGTTCATTTAGATATGATGTGCTTGATTTTATCCTCTGTGAACCACAAGAAGACATTATTGTATGTTCATAAAGTGCATATAATATTTCACTACTAATTTGATTAACTAGCATTAATTCAACATAAATGTATTCATCAGTGGAAATATTTTCTAAAACTTTTGTCCATATATCTGAATGTGTTTTAAACTAAACTACTTCCCCAATGTCAAGTTTGCAAAACTGCCTCTGAAAATAAACCCTGATTTTAGTCTATAGAAGAATAAAAACTAACTACCTGGTATACAGAGATGGTATTAATTTGGGATATGGAGATATTTTTATTTCTGTCAATATTATTAAGAATGCTAGTGATTGTATCTAGATTTTTTGCTAATTAATAAAAACCTCAAGTGGCAATCTATTTTTATTGTGTGTATTTGGGAGTCCCTTGTCTCAGAATCTGTGACTGGGGAAAAGAGGTCTGCGTGAAGACTAACAATCTCAAGAGCTCTGTCACTAATCAGCCAGGTGACCTGAGTAGGGTACTAGATACCAGTGAACATCAGCTTTTTTAATCTTTCAAACAAAGGGATTAATTTACTTAAATTAATGTACTATTTACTTTAATCTTAATCTTTAATGTGTATTTCCTATACAAATTCTGTGATTGCCCAATCTTCTCAGACTGACAATGAAGACCACTATACCTCTCACTTAACACTGTTACTTCCAATATCATCTCGAAGTAGCTCTGTATCTTTCTGTATTATTTTTAAAGAATAACAACTAGCCCTTTCCCTGGGAATATGCCCTGGTTTTAGAATGGCTGAAGCCCTCACCATTATTAGTTTGCACTTCATCTTTTATGATTTAGGTGCCTAGGTCAGGGACTGGAATGCAATGGAATTGAGTGGAGTGGAGGGGAAGAGAGGGGAGGGGAGGGGAGGGGAGAGGAGTGGCATGGCATCCTGTGGAAAGGAAAAGAATAGAAAGACTGCATTCTATGATCCTCAGCAAGAACTGTACATATTTTGACAAACACTACACCCAGGTTCCTGAAAGAGCATGAGAGACAGAGAAAGGGAAGTGATCAATGCATGCATTGAACAGAAATGGGTTATTCAGTCTATCGCTTACTAGTATTAATTTTCTGGTATCTGATGATCTGTTTTATTACTACAAAGAGAGAACAACATTATACTGATTCTTTTTACTGACAGAACTTGTGATTAATTGGGAAGCAAAATGCGGAATGTTTTTAACCCTTGTTGGCAAAAGTATCTAGAAATTCAACTATTTTTTTGTAAAAGAAGATACACAGAAAAACATTTTTAAGTTTGTGACAAGTGTAATATTTTAATTGAACCATTACATATTGCCCTTAAATGGCTCTTTATTAATAAAATAAAAGAAAGAAGAAGTAAAAATACAGAAGCATGGTTAAAGTTCAACTACTAAATCTGGAAGGATAAATGGTGATAACTTTGAGAAAATGTTGACTCCAATCAACAAACTTCAACTAAAATTTGAGCCCCACAAAGGGGAAAAAGTAAGTATTAGACTTTATAATAAAATAATTAAATTTGATTGTATCAAGAATGTGTTTCCAAAATGAGGGAGAGAGTAAGATATTCCCAGATAACTAAAAGTTGAGAGAGGCATATTAGTTGATGTCATCAACATGGCAATGTAAACATCCCTTGAAAAAGCCTCTTCAGAGATTCAGTGAATAAAAGGACAAATTCCGGAGGAGGGGCAAGATGGCGGCATAGAGAGGAGTGGAAGCTAAGCAGTCCCCCTGGAACAACTACAAAAAACCAGAAACAACTAGTAAATAATCCAGAATAACTGTGGGGGGACAAACGAGACCATCCACTCATCATACACCAACCTGAATTGGGAGGAATGCCCGAGAACACAGCATAAAATCTGTAAGTAAAACCTGCGGAACCAGGTCGGGAGACCCCCTCCCCCATAGCCCGAGCTGCGGAGCCTCGTGGTGCCACAGAGAAGCTCTCTCCCAGCAAGCGAATACAGCTCAGCTGAGCTCCAACTGGGGTTTTAAGTAGCGAGTGTGAACTGCTCACTACAGGTACACAGCCCCAAAAAACAGACAGAGGCTTTGGGTGACGACTGACCTGGGAGAGCCGGAGGGTCGCCTTGACTGGGTCTGAAGGGGACTATCTGTTTCTTTTTCGGCTCAGTGGAGAAAGCCCCAGTCATTTTAAGTTTCCAGGGCTGTGACTCGGGGAAGGGCGGAGACAGCACAAGCAGAGAGTGAGACCATTGAAATGCTAATGACCTCCACCTGAGGGGTCTGTCTTCTCTAGGAGGAAAGGGGTGGGGCCCTTTCCATTCAGAACCAGACCCCAGAGCCTGGGGGAACACGGCCATACCTCCTCACACCAGTCAAGAATTATAGGCTAACAGGCGTCACCTGCTGGGCAGAAAAGCACAGTGACCCGAGGCATCAAAGGGTGGAGCAATTTTCTAAGACACACCCTCAGGGAAACCAGATACTGAATATTTCTTCCCTCTGTTCTGGTCTGGGAAAACCTGACTTGGATAAACAGGGAAACCATGCCTAGAGAACAGAAAATTACAACCTACACTAAGAAAAACAAAGTTATGGCCCAGTCAAAGGAACAAACGTACACTTCAACTGAGATACAGGAATTTAAACAACTAATGCTAAATCAATTCAAAAAGTTTAGAGAAGATATTGCAAAAGAGATAGAGGCTGTAAAGGAAGCACTGGACATGTATACGGCAGAAATCAAAAGTTCAAAAAACCTACTGGTAGAATCCATGGAAATGAAAGGCACAACACAAGAGATGAAAGACACAATGGAAACATACAACAGCAGATCTCAAGAGGCAGAAGAAAACACTCAGGAACTGGAGAACAAAACACCTGAAAGCCTACACGCAAAGGAGCAGATGGAGAAAAGAATGAAAAAATATGAGCAACGTCTCCGGGAACTCAAAGATGAAACAAAGTACAATAATGTACGTATCATTGGTGTCCCAGAAGGAGAAGAGAGGGGAAAGGGGGCAGAAGCAATAATAGAGGAAATAATTAATGAAAATTTCCCATCTCTTAAGAAAGACATAAAATTACAGATCCAAGAAGCGCAGCGTACTCCAAACAGAAGAGATCTGAATAGGCCTACGCCAAGACACTTAATAATCAGATTATCAAATGTCAAAGACAAAGAGAGAATCCTGAAAGCAGCAAGAGAAAAGCAATCCATTACATACAAAGGAAGCTTAATAAGACTATGTGCGGATCTCTCAGCAGAAACCATGGAGGCAAGAAGGAAGTGGTGTGATATGTTTAAGATACTGAAAGAGAAAAACCACCAACCAAGAATCCTGTATCCAGCAAAGCTGTCCTTCAAATATGAGGGAGAGCTCAAAATATTTTCTGACAAACAGACAATGAGAGACTTTGTGAACAAGATACCTGCCCTACAGGAAATACTAAAGGGAGCACTACAGGGTGATAGAAGACAGGAGTGTGTGGTTTGGAACACAATTTTGGGAGATGGTAGCACAACAATGTAAGTACACTGAACAAAGGTAACTATGAATACGGTTGAGAGAGGAAGATGGGGAGCACGTGAGACACCACAAGAAAGGAGGAAAGATAATGACTGGGACTGTGTAACTTGGTGAAATCTAGAGTATTCAACAATTGTGATAAAATGTACAAATATGTTCTTTTACAAGGGAGAACAAGCAAATGTCAACCTTGCAAGGTGTTAAAAATGGGGAGGCATTGAGGAGGGATGCAATCAGCATAAACTAGAGACTGTAACTAATAGAATCATTGTATTATGCTTCCTTTAATGTAACAAAGGTGACATACTAAGGTAAATGCAGATAAGAGGGGGGGATAGGAGAGGCATGTTAGACACTTGACATTGGTGGTATTGTCTGATTCTTTATGGTGAGCAATGTCCATGATCAACTGTACAAATACTAGAAATCACTTCATGAACCAGAACAAATGTATGACAATACAATTAGAAATTAATAATAGAGGGGCATATAGGAAAGAACTATATACCTATTACAAACTATATACTACAGTTAGTAGTATTTCAACATTTTTTCATAAACAATAACAAACGTACTATATCAATACTAGGAGTCAACAATTGAGGGGGTTTGGTTAGGGATAAGGGAGGATTAGAGTTTCCTTTTCTTTTTTTCTTTTTTCATCTTTCACTTTATTTCTTGTCTGGAGTAATGAAAAGTTTCTAAAAATTGAACAAAAATTAAGTGTGATGGATGCACAGCTGTATGAGGGTACCCAGGGGCAAGTGATTGTACACTTTGGATCTTTGGATAATTGTATGGTATCTGAACAATCTCAATAAAAATGAAAAAATGAAAAAAAAAATCAATACAGGTTCACAGACTAATTGGTGAGCTTATAGCTGTGACCAGACACATTTGTCCCTGTGTTTCTCTAATTGAGCTTCTCCATTCAAACCTCAACTCTGGTCCTCATAACCATATCATCAGCAGGAAAGGCTGATGGGGCAGAGAGGGAGGGAGGGAGGGACAGAGGGACGGAGGAAATGAGGGGAAATATATGAACATTGTGTAACCCAGGATTCACATAGTGTGGTCCTTCCACCCCACTTACACCCTATACTAAGTATGTTAATCTACTTCATCTCTTTCCCCTTACTTCTCACTTTGTGTTTTAAATTGATCCAATAAACCATGTGATTCTAGCAAAAAAAAAAAAAAAAAAAAAAAAGGACAAATTCCACTTGTTTGAACTCTGGAGGACAATGGAGACTGGAGAATGCTCCACAAATGCTGAATCAAAGAAACAGAAAATTTTCAGGTAGGAGAAGCCCATCATGGACCACTGGTCAGTTCCCATTTCCCTCCAGCTCACTCAGTCCCACAAGGCTTGGGAGTCACAGAGAGGCAGCACAGCTTGGATCCTCTCACTGAAGACTGAGACTGTAGACCGAATCACAGAAGCAAGTTAGAACTCCATATATATCCAGGTACCAGGACCTAAGTCCACAGAGACCCAAGGTGGAACAGGACCTAACCTGCTGAGCAGTGCTGCATACAAAAGAGCCCTCAGAGAAAGAAAGAAGACAGAGGGAGGGAGAGGTAGACCACCATAGAAAGGCTAATAACAACTGTTGGGGCCAATTCAGTTTCAGTCAGATGGTCTACATAAAGGTAAAATGGACTTTACTGAAGTGGCATACATTTCTGATCGACACTATCTGGCTCCCTGGGGCAGGATACACAAATAGGGAAGAAGCCAACAGCAGGAAAGTCTCACAGAGAAAAAAAAAGGGGGAGGGGAGGAGGGGGATTAAACTGCTACAAAATAGGGCAGGCCCCAAAATAGAAAAGTGTAAGGAAAATGGGGCACTGAGTAGGGGAGAGAATTTAAACAATTCACAAGAGCTGGGGAGAAAAGTCTGCACAAAACAAACAAACAGAACAGTCAAGATTCCCAGAGAAGGAAAAGAGGCTCCATCCTGGAGGTGAAAAAAAATTGAACAAACAGCGAAATCTTAAAAACTGCACCACATATTCAGGGCAAGAATCAGATGAAGAGGAGCTGAGAATATATAAACAGTTAAATAAAGACTATTCTAAAGGCCTAGAGTAAATCATACTAAGCCTCAAAGAAGAGCCTTAATACAAAGTTAATCAAAAGTAAAACCCTAGAGGCAGGACAATATCATGGAGTATGGAGGTGTGGAATTTCATTCTTTCTCTAGGGCAGCTAGAAATAGCCAAGAACTGTCTGGAGCAACAGTTTTTGGAACATCCATGACCAGACACACATTGTACACCAGTCTGGAATGGATGGAAGGGCCAAGATCACAGCACAGAACTGTAAATAAGTCTTCCAATCTGTGGAGGCCATCGCCCCTCCACCACTAGCATGGCAGTCTGGTCTGGAATCACTTCACTGTGGGTAAAAGAAGCAGTCTGTACTAGGAACAAGGGGAGGAAGTTCAACCAAGCTCAAATTGTGGATTTAATTGACAAATTCAGACTGCAGAATACATGCTTCAAGCATAGATAAAGCCAGAGAAAGAACATAAGGGACCTCAAGCTTTCTCTGCAGCAGAGAGGAGGAGGGGCTGATGGGAAAAAAAAAATGAAACAAAAACAGAGGTGTTTGGAGTTGGCTGACTGCAGAATACTAGAAAAAAGATTGTGTTCCAAGAAAAGGGGCACATAGAACCAGGTGCCAACATTGGCTCTTGATTGGTGAACTGGGGGACTGGGGATCAGCTCTGAAAAGAATTTTTTTTTACTCTTTAGGATAAAAAAAGCAGCATGATTTTTCAGCTGTAGGCACTGCCCCAGGCAAGGGTGCAGTTAAGAGATACCTGAGAGACAAACTGACTAGTCAGGTGAAGGAGATAATTTCCTGAAGGATGTACTTTCCCAAGAAAGTGTGGGGCAGGACCCACCACAAGTGGTGGCTCTCATTCAGAGAATTCAGGCACCAGGGGCTGGAAAACAGAAATGGTTTAAGCTCCTCCTCTGCATCAGCCTCTTTCTCAACCATGCCACTGGCAGTGAGAGGGCATGGTTGAATGCACCACACCACTGTATGCCAGTAGGGAGTTGCCAGATGAAAAGTGCCACATGCTGGACAAAATAGAAAAAGCACAGAATCAAGAGGTTTCACAGGAAAGTCTGGGAAATTGTTGGGTCTCATTCCCAAGGCACCTTGATACTGACTAAACCTTCTTCCTAAGTATTGGGGCTGTCTTGTCTGGGAAAATCTTATTGGGATCAATCCTATCTATGGAGACCATCCTTTAAAAAAATTCATATAAGCAGGGCAAAAACCAGAAAAACAAGAACTGAAAAATTATGACCAGTTTAACAGATCTTATACTAGAGGTCTAGAAAAACTTTAACTGAATGTGAAAGAACAGAGAGAAAATGAAGCCAGCAAATGAGAAAACCCTACATAAAAGACAGAAAACAACATGAAATCAATTAAAAAAATCATGAGCCTTACCAGGAAGCATGAAAATATGGTCTCAGTCAAAGGAACAAACTAACACTCCAAATGAGATACAGTAGTTGAAAGAACTAATTAAAGAAGTTCAAATAAATCTTACAAATCAAATCAATGACTTGAAGAAAAATGTGGCAAAAGAGATGAAGAATGTAAAGAAGACACTGAGTGGCCACACAGAAGAACTTGAAAGCTTGAAAAAAAATGAAGGACAGAACCTATGGGAATGAAAGGCACAATAGAAGAGATGAAAAACAAAATGGAGACATTCAACAGCAGATTTGAAGAGACAGAAGAAAGGATAAGTGAACTAGATGACATAACATCTGAAAAAATTATCCACATAAGGATAGATAGGGAAAAGTACAGAAAAATAAGAGCAGGGACTTAGAGAACTGAATGACAACATAGAGTGCAAGAATAAACATGTTATGGGTGTCCCAGAAGGAGAAGAGATGGGAAAAGGAGAAGAAAGAATAATGGAAGAAATAGTCAATGAAAATTTCCCAAATCTTATGAAAGACACAAAATTACAAGTACAAGAAGTGCAGCATACCCCACACAGAACTGATCTGAATAGACCTGCTTTAGGACACTTACTAATTAAATTGTTGAATGAAAAGACAAAGAATTCTAAAAGCAGCAAGAGAAAAGCAATCCATCACACATAAGGGAAGTTCAAAAAGACTATGTGCAGAATTCACAGCAGAAACCAGGGAGGCAAGAAGGCAGTGGTATGAAATATTTAAAATACTGAAAGGGAAAAACTGCCAACCAAGAATTCCATATTCAGCAAAACTGTCCTTCAAAAATGAGGGAGAGTTTAAAATATTTTCAGACAAAGAGACACAGAGAATTTGTGAACAAGAGAATGATTCTACAAGAAATTCTGAAAGAAGCACTATGGGCAGATAGGAAAAGACAGGAGAGAGAGTTCTGGAGAAGAGTGTAGAAATAAAGATTAACAGTAAGGGTAAAAAGAGAGGGAAAAAATAAGATATGGAATATAAAATCCAAAAGACAAAAGGGTAGAAGAAAGTATGGCCTTTGCAGTAATAACATTAAATGTTAATGGATAGGAGTAGTGCATTCAACATGACAATGTAAACAGCTACTGAAAACTTCTCTCCAGAGATTAAATGAAAAAAAAAGGACAATTCTGAACTCTTTGAAACTCTGAAGGAGGATACATACTGGAGAAAGACCCTACAAATGCCAAATTGAAGAAAGAGAAGAAATATCAGGTAGGAATTTTCTGTCCCAGACCAGCTGGTCATCTCTCCTCCCCCTCACTCAGTCTCCATGTGGGAAAGGCACAGAAACAGCAAACGGGAACCTTCCCATCAGGAGCACAGATTTTTAAATCTCACAGCAGTGAAAAATACCCTCATTGTTTGAAGACCTGGTGGACAGGGGAGGACATTTCAAGGCCCAGATCAGTGAGGCAAAAAGAGACTGAGAAAACATGGGCAGAGATGTGTTTCCAGCCCTGGGTCTGAAAGCCCTTCCCCCACCCTTAAAGGAAGCAGCAGCCAGAGGCTGTTTCCTTGCCTTGGGGACAGCTGGAGTGCTGGATCAGCTGGGGGGAGTACTTTTTGTGGGTAGAACCCCACATTGAGCTGATTTTGGCTAGCAGAGTAAGGGCATAGGAGGTCTGCGGTTTCAGCCTGGCTGTGCTCTAAGGCAGAGCAGCCTCTGAGGACAACTAAGTTACTGAATAGTGTGGTCTGCTGGACAGTCTGGAAAGTGCAAGGACCCTTTCTTAGGAACACAGGAGCTGTATGGAAACCCAGCCCTGTTTTGGCTGAGGAATAGGGAAGACCCAACTGTTAAAGCAGGGCCCCAAAACAAACTCAGGTCTTGCTAGCTGGTAAAAAATACAGCACCATTGGAAGCCAACAGATTTGTATTAACACACACAGTGAACTTGCTGGGGTACCCAGTGCCTACCTTCCATCCCTGTGGCAGGCCACGGTGGACACCTGATTTTGGGGAGAAGACTGAGGAGCAGAGCCAATCTGAAAACTGGCCAGGGAGAGAAAAAAGAAAAGATAACGAAGTCAACTAACAAGAAAATCTTAGGCAAAAGAGGGAAAATAAACTCCAGAATAAACCAATCAAGAGAATCAATGCCTAGACACCAGCAGAAAATCATGAGCCACATAAGGAAATGGGAAGATATGGCCCAGTCAAAGGTAGAAACTAACACTTCAACTGAGATTCAGGAGTTAAAACAACTAAATATAGATGTTCAAACAAATCTTTTAAATCAAATCAATCAGGTGAGAGAGAATGTGACAAAAGAGATGAAGGATATAAAGAAGACACTGAGTGACCATAAGGAAGAATTTGTAATCTTGAAAAAACAAATGGCAGAACTTATAGGAATAAAAGGCACAATAGAAGAGATGAAAAACACAATGGAGATATACAACAGCAGACTTGAAGTGACAGAAGAAAGGATCAGTGAGATGGAGGACAGGACATCTGAAATCCTGCATGCACACAAAGGAACAGATGGGAAAAAGAATGAAACAATATAAACATGGTCTCAGGGAACTGAATGACAACATGAAGTGCATGAATATACATGTTATAGGTGTCCCAGAAGCAGAACAGAAGGGAATAGTGGCAGAAGGAATAATAGAGGAAATAATCAATGAAAATTTCCCAACTCTTTTGAAAGAAATAAAATTATAGTTCCCAAAAGCACAGCATACCCCAAACAGAATTGATCCAAATAGACCTACTCCAAGACACTTACTAGACAGATTTTCAAATGTCTAAGAAAGAGAGAATTCTGAAAGCAGCAAGAGAAAAGCAATCCATCACATACAAGGGAACCTCAATAAGACTAAATGTGGATCTCTCAGCAGAAACCATGGAGGTGGGAAGACAGTAGTATGACATATTCAAAATACTGAAAGAGAAAAGCTGCTAACCAAGAATACTATATGTGGCAAAATTGTCCTTCAAACATGAGTGAGAGTTTAAAATGTTTACAGATAAACAGGGGACAGCTTATGTAAAGGTTGCTAAATTGCAAGCTCTTACAACAGTCACAGTTATTCATGAGATGTAACAGTTATTCCTAAATTTTGAGATTCTGATCTGTTTGTGTGAGACATGGTCAGTCCCTGGAGCTTCAGGTGTCTGTGTGGCACCTGGGACTCAGAACCAGAGATCAGCAGTGTGAGTGTCAGCATTGCCCCAAGAATCAACTGCTGAAGAGGCTGAAAAGGAGATCAGACTTCAATTGGAGATATGAATGAAATGTACTTTGTTGAGATTGGGGTAGATCAGACTAAAGGGTAGAGGATGATATTAACCTGTTTTGACACTTTGGCTTCTGTGTGGGAACAAGGGAAGAGATGGCTGTAGGGTGAAAAATCTATATTTTCTGTAGCACACTATATAATTTAACTTATATGACCATTTTACCCAAATGCCATAATTACATGGAATCTTGACTAGGGAGTGAGGCCCTGTTGTTTGTACAGGTTAGCATGAAGCCCCAATACAACCCAGAGTAATCTGGGCAGAGAATAAAAAGTATTTGCAAAGCCCCCTTGAGGGACTGTGGAAAAATGTGGAAATATTAAACTTCCCCAGCTGGGGAAATCCTGATAGTCTCACAAGCAGTGGGGACCTAACTTAGTAGGCTGAGCCCTCAATCTTGGGGCTTGCCCTTATAAAGTTTGTTACTGCAAAGGAGAGGCCAAGCCTACTCATAATTGTGCCTGGGAGTCACCCCCAGAGGGCCTCTTTTGTTGCTCAGATGTGGCCTCTCTCTCTGAGCCAACTTGGTGGGTAAACTCACTACCCTCCCCACTACGTGGGACATGACTCCCAGGGCTATAAGTCTCCCTGGCAATGTGGAGCATGACTCCCAGGGATGAGCCTGGACCCTGCATTGCATGACTGAGAAAGCCTTATGGACCAAAAGGGGGAAGAGAATTGAACAAAATTAAGTTTCAGTGACTGAGACATTTCAAATGGAGTTGAGAGATCACCCTGGAAGGCATTCTTATGCATTATTTAGATATCCCTTTTTAGTTTTTAGTGTATTGGAATAGCTAGAAGGAAATAGTTGAAACTGTCAAACTGCAACCCAGTTGCCTTGATTCTTAAAGATGACTGCATAACTATGTAGCTTACATGATGTGACTATGTGATTGTGAAAATCCTGTGGGTCACACTCCCTTTATTCAGTGTATGGACAGATGAGTAGGAAAATTGGGACAAAAACTTAATGAAAAATGGGGTGGGGTGGGGGTGATGGAATGCTTTAGGTGTTCTTTTATACTTTTATTTTTATTCTTATTTTCATTCTTTTGGGAGTAAGGAAAATGTTCAAAGATTGGGGTGATGAATGCAAAACTATATGATGGTACTGTGAACAACTGATTGTGCACCATGGATGATTGTATGGTATGTGGACATATCTCAATAAAACTGAATTTAAAAAAAAAAAAAGGGAATTGGAAATATTCAAATGAAACTCCTAATTTTTAAAATAAACATTTTCTAAACTCTGTTCAATGATATGGCCATGAAGCAGTATCATGCCCAGAGCAATGATCATTCCTGGTGCCCCGGTTTTCGTCTCCAAAACCGTTTCCACTAGAAAGGAACCACAGATCCTTGGAGAAGTACTTAATTCCAAGTCTTACTGAGGAAAGTAAAAGGTTAGCCTAGAGCACATTGTCATAAAAAGTATACTGTCAAAAATCAAATGTGGTCAGAGCAAAAGAATAGAGGAGCTAGTGCAAAGAGGCTCCCACTGGTCAAAAATCAGCAATTTGAGAATCAGAAAAAATAATTTTTCCAGTGGACTGAAATATTACACCATCAAAAAAAATCTTTCATTATTTGAGACAGCTATTAAAACAACTATTTGGCTTTGAAAACTCAAAATTAAAGGAGATAATTAAGCATTTCTTCTGCTGTTCCAGTGACAACTGCATTTTCGGGATAACCACATAGCACCAGAAAATGAGAGAAAGTTCTAATTTTTAGGAGAAGGCCACTTAGTTAATTTAAAAGGAGTGACAGAACCAGGAAATTATCTCTGCAATTCTCAATGAAATTACTTATTCAGTCAAGAATTAAAAATAATACCATTAAAGTCATGAAGTAAAAGATTAATGGGAAGACTTGCATGGATATAACTTGTATGGGTATTGTTTCAGGGGGGAAAATCTCACTGGTTGGATCAGGTTGTCAGCAGTATAGGATAGTGCTCAATTTTAATGTAAATAATGTTTATTATTTATGGTACATAAACATGTTTGTTGTATATGATGTGTCTTCTGGTATGATGCAATATGAAGTACTTTAAATCACCTATGATGCATTCTTACCAAAACTGTTTAACTTAAAACTAATCAGAACTTTGTACCTTTTTTCCAGAATAGAGAAAATAGAGAGAATTAGAAATAAAGGAAATAAAGGAAAATGTTAAATGACATGACAACAAAAAGGCAATGAAACAAATCCAGTAGATGAACACTCTATAGGACAACTGGCCTGGTCTTTTCATCAAGTCAATGGCATGAAAATGGGGATCTGTCTATAGGGCCTTTCTATATTAAAAGAATTTTAAGGGATCTAACAACAAAATGAAGTGAATGCCTCAGGACTGAATTGTGGTTTGGACAAACCAGCTGTTAAGAACATTTTTAGGTCAAATGAGCAAATTTGAATATGCACTATTAGTTGATATTAAGGAAGTATGGTTAATTTTAGGTGCAGTCATGTTATTTTACATGGAAAAATGTTTTTATTTTTAAGAACTCAGAAACACTTTGTGTAAAAAAAAAATTACTTACAAATCAAATTCATTACTGTATAAAAAGATAATACATCATTGTTCCATTTGCTAATGGTGCCATTATGCAAAATACCAGAAATGGATTGGATTTTATAAAAGGGTTTTATTTGGCTACAAATTTACAGTTCTACAGCCATAAAGGTGTCCATACTAAGGCATCAATAAGAGAATACTTTCATTGAAGAAAGGCCAAGGGCATCCAGAACACCTTTGTCAGCTGGAAAAGGCACGTGGCTGGCGTCTGCTGGTCCCAGGTTGTGTTTCAGCTTGTCTCTCAGCAACTGTGCATCCTTAGCTTAGCATCTCCAAACATCCTTTGTCCACAACTCCAGGCATCTCTGAGCATCTCTGTCAGCTCCCAAGCATCTCTCTGAAAGTCTCTCTCAGCTGCTTTTGCAGCATTTTGTCCTCTCTTGGCTTCTCTGGAGCAAACTCGGGGCTAGCATCTCAAAGCATCAGCAAGCATCTGGTTCTCCTGGCTTAGCGTATCTTGGGGTGTTTTCCTCTCTCTGCTCTCTGTGCAAGCTCCCTTGAAAGGACCCCAGTAAACTAATCAAGACCTACTCTGAATGGGGAGGGTCAAATCTATATGGAAACATTCAATCAAGAGGTCATGACCTAATCACAAATATTAATAACTCTGCCCCCACAAGATTGCATTAAAGAATCTGGCTTTTGAGGGGACATAATATATCCAAATTGGCACCATCATGAACAAATCAGTTTTATCTCAGGAGCCCAAGGGTCACTTAACAGCTTTTAAAAATCATAAATATGTTTCACCAATGAACAGATTAGAAGAGAAAAAAGCATATGATCATCATCATACATTTCTAAAATTGCAGAAAAAGAATTTACTAAATCCACTTAGGATTTTTAAAAATTTAACAATGTAAAAATAAGAGGGAAATTCCTTACGCTGATAGGAATACTATCAAAATTTACAGTAAGCATCATTCTTAGTATTTGGATATGTTTCCTTTACACTCAGGAAACAAGACTGGGATAACCACTATACTAGTTTCTAA
The DNA here is from genome assembly GCF_015220235.1 of Choloepus didactylus. Taxonomy (NCBI): domain Eukaryota; kingdom Metazoa; phylum Chordata; class Mammalia; order Pilosa; family Megalonychidae; genus Choloepus; species Choloepus didactylus. Next base: position 74,869,848 of record NC_051309.1, read on the forward strand.
TCAAGATTATTCTAGAAGGAATATCAAAGCAAAAGTACATAAAATTTGGGAAAGAAGAAACAAAATTTTTATTATTTATAATATTGTCTACATAGAAAACCCAAATAATCTAAGGAAAAATTATTACAATTAATAAGAGAGTAAAGCATGGAGGCTTTATAAAGTATTAATAAAGCAGAATCAATTGTATTTCCAGGATTCACCACCAAAGAGTAAGAAAATATAATTTTTTAAAGATAGTGTTTATAATAAGGAAATATATATAGCTGTTTTAATTAGTTAAGTTGGACTTTAAATTTGGGTCTGGGTGGAGGTCAGGTGCATGTGACACAATGAGAAACTGAGACCATGTAGGAGAAAAGAGAGTTTGTTACTCACCACAGAGAAAGGGGTGCCTTGAAGATTCAACAGGAAGCATGATTGGCTCAGGTGGCTCACCCAGCAGGGGGTGAGCACACTGGAAGAGTGAGGGGGTCCCTGGGCTTGTGCCTTTATTGTAGTCCAGGGGTGGAGGTTACCAGACTTCCTATGGGAGTTAAGAGTTGCTTAAAGTAAATATATGTGAAAAGGTGAAGGGGCTGGGGGTCCAAAGACAGTGGGAAAGTTTAGCTTATTATATGGAGCCAGCCGTGGGGTTTGGGTGAGGTGTGTGGGAGGGGTTGGTGGTGGCCACAGAGGCAGGTTTGGGCTCTAGGGGAGTTTATGCCCCAGGGCTGGAAAGCTGCTTATTAACTAGGCCAAAGGTCAGTGTTGAGGCAAGGTTTAGCCAAAGTAAGATGGATGCCGAGGCAGCATAAAAAAAAATTTGTTATGACAATAGCTGAAAATAAATCTGAAAAGGGTATACAATACACAATGGAGAAAAGTATAAAAGTTTATTGTGAGACATTAAGACTGCCTAAATAAACACACCAAATTTATAACAGGAAGACTCATTATCATAAAGATATCACTTTTTTCCCCCAAACTTTAACTATAGATTAAATATAATCCAATAAAAATCCCAAAAGAATAATTTAAGGTTCTTGGCAAGCTGATTCTAAAATTTACATGAAAAACTGGAGGCACAAATATAGACAAGACATTCCTGAACTAGATGCATTATTTTCATCGGTATAGACAAATTGAACAATAAAACTGAAGAGACCATTCAGAAGCAGACCCATACACAAATGGAATCTTGGTTCAAGGCTCCCATGATCTGGATTCTCATTTCCTTTCTAACAATATTAGATCATATTGCATGTAGTACTTTTCTGACTTTTTTCACCCAACAATTTTTTCTAAAATTCATCCATGTGGCTATATGGCTTTCATTTTTATTACTGTATAAGATACATTGCTTAAATGTAACCACAATGTATTTATCTTTTTGTCTGTCAATAGACATTTAGATTGTTTCCAGTTGTTCACACTATTACTTATAATGTGGTTGTCATGTTTGCTGTGCCTGTCTCAACCTTACATACTTTTAGGAGTAGAATTGCTGGAACATAGATATATGTACGTTCAATTTTTCAAATTACTGATTTGGTTGTATCATTGTTCTGGTTAGCTAAAGCTGCCATTATGCAAAATACCAGAAATGGAATGGCTTTTATAAAGGGGATGTATTAGGTTACAAATTTACAGTTCTAAGGCCATAAAAGTGTCCAAACTAAGGCATCAACATACCTTCGCTGAAAAAGGCTAGAGTCATCTGGAACACCTCTGTTGGCTGGGAAGGCACACAGCTGGCATCTGCTCATCTTTTGCTCCTAGGTTCTGGTTTCAAAATGACTTTCTCCAAAATGTCTCAGGTTTCTGTCTCTCAGCTTCTCTCTCTCGGCTCCTGTCCATCCTTGCTTTTTCTCCCAGGGCATTTCCCTCTAATCATCTCGGGATACTCTCTTAGCTGCTCCGGGGAAAACTCTGGGTTTCATCTCTTAGCTTGGCATCTCCAAATGTCTTTCTGTCTGCATATCCTGCATCTCCAAGAATCTGGGCCTGTGTGGGCTCTCAGCTCTCTTAAGGACTCCAGAAATCTAATTAAGACCCACTAGAATGGGCAGGGTCACAATTCCACAGAAATAATCAATCAATAGGTCTCACCCACAACACGGTGGGTCATATCTCCATGGCAACAACCTAATCAAAAGGTCCTACCCATAGTAAGTCTGCATCCACAAGACTGGATTAAAAGAACATAGCGGGGAGGCCGGGCAAGATGGCAGACTGGTGAGCTGTATGTTTTAGTTACTCCTCCAGGAAAGTAGGTAGAAAGCCAGGAACTGTGTGGACTGGACACCACAGAGCAATCTGACTTTGGGCATACTTCATACAACACTCATGAAAACGTGGAACTGCTGAGATCAGCGAAATCTGTAAGTTTTTGTGACCAGGGGACCCACGCCCCTCCCTGCCAGGCTCAGTCCCGTGGGAGGAGGGGCTGTCAGCTCCAGGAAGGAGAAGGGAGAACTGCAGTGGCAGCACTTATCGGAAACTCATTCTGCTGATCCAAACTCCAACCATAGATAGACGGTGACCAGACACCAGAGAATCTGAGAGCAGCCAGCCCAGCAGAGAGGAGACAGACATAGAAAAAAAACAACACGAAAAACTCCAAAATAAAAGCGGAGGATTTTTGGAGTTCTGGTGAACATAGAAAGGGGAAGGGCAGAGCTCAGGCCCGAGCTCAGGCCCTGAGGCGCATATGCAAATCCCGAAGAAAAGCTGATCTCTCTGCCCTGTGGACCTTTCCTTAATGGCCATGGTTGCTTTGTCTCTTAGCATTTCAATAACCCATTAGATCTCTGAGGAGGGCCCTTTTTTTTTTTTTTTTTAATCCGTTTTTCTTTTTCTAAAACAATTACTCTAAGAAGCCCAATACAGAAAGCTTCAAAGACTACAGTTTGGGCAGGTCAAGTCAAGAGCAGAACTAGTAGAGCTCTGAGACAAAATGCAATAATCCAGTGGCTGAGAAAATTCACTAAACACCACAACTTCCCAAGACAAGGGGGGTGTCCGCTCACAGCCATCATCCCGGTGGACAGGAAATACTCCTGCCCATTGCCAGCCCCATAGCCCAGAACTGCCCCAGACAAACCAGTGTGATGGAAGTGCTTCAAATAACAGGCACACACCACAAAACTGGGCGTGGACATTAGCCTTCCCTGCAACCTCAGCTGATTGTCCCAGAGTTGGGAAGGTAGAGCAGTGTGAATTAACAAAGCCCCATTCAGCCATCATTTCAGCAGACTGGGAGCCTCCCTACACAGCCCAGCAGCCCAGAACTTCCCTGGGGGGACAGCACTCACCTGTGACATAGCACAGTCATCCCTCAACAGAGGACCTGGGGTGCACGGCCTGGAAGAGGGGCCCACTTGCAAGTCTCAGGAGCCATACGCCAATACCAAGGACTTGTGGGTCAGTGGCAGAGACAAACTGTGGCAGGACTGAACTGAAGGATTAGACTATTGCAGCAGCTTTAAAACTCTAGGATCACCAGGGAGATTTGATTGTTAGAGCCACCCCCCCCCTCCCTGACTGCCCAGAAACACGCCCCATATACAGGGCAGGCAACACCAACTACACACGCAAGCTTGGTACACCAATTGGACCCCACAAGACTCACTCCCCAACTCACCAAAAAGGCTAAACAGGGGAGAACTGGCTTGTGGAGAACAGGTGGCTCGTGGACGCCACCTGCTGGTTAGTTAGAGAAAGTGTGCTCCATGAAGCTGCAGATCTGATAAATTAGAGATAAGGACTTCAATTGGTCTACAAATCCTAAAAGAACCCTGTCAAGTTCAGCAAATGCCACGAGGCCAAAAACAACAGAAAATTATAAAGCATATGAAAAAAACAGACGATATGGATAACCCAAGCCCAAGCACCCAAACCAAAAGATCAGAAGAGACACAGCACCTAGAGAAGCTACTCAAAGAACTAAAGATGAACAATGAGACCATACTATGGCAGACAAAGGAAATCAAGAAGACCCTAGAAGAGCATAAAGAAGACATTGCAAGACTAAATAAAAAAATGGATGATCTTATGCAAATTAAAGAAACTGTTGACCAAATTAAAAAGATTCTGGACACTCACAGTACAAGACTAGAGGAAGTTTAACAACGAATCAGTGACCTTGAAGATGACACAATGGAAAATGAAAGCATAAAAGAAAGAATGGGGAAAACAATTGAAAAAATCGAAATGGACTTCAGGGATATGATAGATGATATGAAACGTCCAAATATAAGACTCATTGGTGTCCCAGAAGGGGAAGAAAAGGGTAAAGGTCTAGGAAGAGTATTCAAAGAAATTGTTGGGGAAAACTTCCCAAATCTTCTAAACAACATAAATACTCAAATCATAAATGCTCAGTGAACCTCAAATAGAATAAATCCAAATAAACCCACTCCAAGACATATACTGATCACACTGTCAAACACAGAAGAGAAGGAGCAAGTTCTGAAAGCAGCAAGAGAAAAGCAATTCACCACATACAAAGGAAACAGCATAAGAGTAACTAGTGACTATTCAGCAGCCACCATGGAGGCAAGAAGGCAGTGGCACGATATATTTAAAATTCTGAGTGAGAAAAATTTCCAGCCAAGAATACTTTATCCAGCAAAGCTCTCCTTCAAATTTGAGGGAGAGCTTAAATTTTTCACAGACAAACAAATGCTGAGAGAATTTGCTAACAAGAGACCTGCCCTACTGGAGATACTAAAGGGAGCCCTACAGACAGAGAAAAAAAGAAAGGACAGAGAGACTTGGAGAAAGTTTCAGTACTAAAGAGATTCGGTATGGGTACAATAAAGGATATTAACAGACAGAGGGGAAAAATATGACAAACATAAACCAAAGAATAAGATGGCTGATTCAAGAAATGCCTTCACGGTTATAACATTGAATGTAAATGGATTAAACTCCCCAATTAAAAGATATAGATTCGCAGAATGGATCAAAAAAAATGAACCATCAATATGTTCCATACAAGAGACTCATCTTAGACACAGGGACACAAAGAAACTGAAAGTGAAAGGATGGAAAAAAATATTTCATGCAAGCTACAGCCAAAAGATATCAGGTGTAGCAATATTAATCTCAGATGAAATAGACTTCAAATGCAGGGATGTTTTGAGAGACAAAGAAGGCCACTACATACTAATAAAAGGGGCAATTCAGCAAGAAGAAATAACAATCGTAAATGTCTATGCACCCAATCAAGGTGCCACAAAATACATGAGAGAAACACTGGCAAAACTAAAGGAAGCAATTGATGTTTCCACAATAATTGTGGGAGACTTCAACACATCACTCTCTCCTATAGATAGATCAACCAGACAGAAGACCAATAAGGAAATTGAAAACCTAAACAACCTGATAAACGAATTAGATTTAACAGACATATACAGGACATTACATCCCAAATCACCAGGATACACATACTTTTCTAGTGCTCATGGAACTTTCTCCAGAATAGATCATATGCTGGGACATAAAACAAGCCTCAATAAATTTAAAAAGATAGAAATTATTCAAAGCACATTCTCTGACCACAATGGAATACAATTAGAAGTCAATAACCATCAGAGACTTAGAAAATTCACAAATACCTGGAGCTTAAACAACACACTCCTAAACAATCAGTGGGTTAAAGAAGAAATAGCAAGAGAAATTGCTAAATATATAGAGACGAATGAAAATGAGAACACAACATACCAAAACCTATGGGATGCAGCAAAAGCAGTGCTAAGGGGGAAATTTATAGCACTAAATGCATATATTAAAAAGGAAGAAAGAGCCAAAATCAAAGAACTAATGGATCAACTGAAGAAGCTAGAAAATGAACAGCAAACCAATCCTAAACCAAATACAAGAAAAGAAATAACAAGGATTAAAGCAGAAATAAATGACATAGAGAACAAAAAAGCAATAGAGAGGATAAATATCACCAAAAGTTGGTTCTTTGAGAAGATAAACAAGACTGACAAGCCCCTAGCTAGACTGACAAAATCAAAAAGAGAGAAGACCCATATAAAAAAAATAATGAATGAAAAAGGTGACATAACTGCAGATCCTGAAGAAATTAAAAAAATTATAAGAGGATACTATGAACAACTGTATGGCAACAAACTGGATAATGTAGAGGAAATGGACAATTTCCTGGAAACATATGAACAACCTAGACTGACCAGAGAAGAAATAGAAGACCTCAACCAACCCATCACAAGCAAAGAGATCCAATCAGTCATCAAAAATCTTCCCACAAATAAATGCCCAGGGCCAGATGGCTTCACAGGGGAATTCTACCAAACTTTCCAGAAAGAACTGACACCAATCTTACTCAAACTCTTTCAAAACATTGAAGAAAATGGAACACTACCTAACTCATTTTATGAAGCTAACATCAATCTAATACCAAAACCAGGCAAAGATGCTTCAAAAAAGGAAAACTACTGGCCAATCTCCCTAATGAATATAGATGCAAAAATCCTCAACAAAATACTTGCAAATCGAATCCAAAGACACATTAAAAAATCATACACCATGACCAAGTGGGGTTCATTCCAGGCATGCAAGGATGGTTCAACATAAGAAAATCAATCAATGTATTACAACACATTAACAAGTCAAAAGGGAAAAATCAATTGATCATCTCAATAGATGCTGAAAAAGCATTTGACAAAATCCAACATCCCTTTTTGATAAAAACACTTCAAAAGGTAGGAATTGAAGGAAACTTCCTCAACATGATAAAGAGCATATATGAAAAACCCACAGCCAGCATAGTACTCAATGGTGAGAGACTGAAAGCCTTCCCTCTAAAATCAGGAACAAGACAAGGATGCCCGCTGTCACCACTGTTATTCAACATTGTGCTGGAAGTGCTAGCCAGGGCAATCCGGCTAGACAAAGAAATAAAAGGCATCCAAATTGGAAAAGAAGAAGTAAAACTGTCATTGTTTGCAGATGATATGATCTTATATCTAGAAAACCCTGAGAAATCGACGATACAGCTACTAGAGCTAATAAACAAATTTAGCAAAGTAGCGGGATACAAGGTTAATGCACATAAGTCAGTAATGTTTCTATATGCTAGAAATGAACAAACTGAAGAGACACTCAAGAAAAAGATACCATTTTCAATAGCAACTAAAAAAATCAAGTACCTAGGAATAAACTTAACCAAAGATGTGAAAGACCTATACAAAGAAAACTACATAACTCTACTAAAAGAAATAGAAGGGGACCTTAAAAGATGGAAAAATATTCCATGTTCATGGATAGGAAGACTAAATGTCATTAAGATGTCAATTCTACCCAAACTCATCTACAGATTCAATGCAATCCCAATCAAAATTCCAACAACCTACTTTGCAGACTTGGAAAAGCTAGTTATCAAATTTATTTGGAAAGGGAAGATGCCTCGAATTGCTAGACACTCTAAAAAAGAAAAACCAAGTGGGAGGACTTACACTCCCTGACTTTGAAGTTTATTATAAAGCCACAGTTGCCAAAACAGCATGGTACTGGCACAAAGATAGATGTATAGATCAATGGAATCGAATTGAGAATTCAGAGAAAGACCCTCAGATCTATGGCCAAATGATCTTTGATAAGGCCCCCAAAGTCACTGAACTGAGTCATAATGGTCTTTTCAACAAATGGGGCTGGGAGAGTTGGCTATCCATATCCAAAAGAATGAAAGACGACCCCTACCTCACCCCCTACACAAAAATTAACTCAAAATGGACCAAAGATCTCAATATAAAAGAAAGTACCATAAAACTCCTAGAAGATAATGTAGGAAAGCATCTTCAAGACCTTTTATTAGGCGGCCACTTCCTAGACTTTACACCCAAAGCACAAGCAACAAAAGAAAAAATAGATAAATGGGAACTCCTCAAGCTTAGAAGTTTCTGCACCTCAAAGGAATTTCTCAAAAAGGTAAAGAGGCAGCCAACTCAATGGGAAAAAATTTTTGGAAACCATGTATCTGACAAAAGACTGATATCTTGCATATATAAAGAAATCCTACAACTCAATGACAATAGTACAATCGGCCCAATTATAAAATGGGCAAAAGATATGAAACGACAGTTCTCTGAAGAGGAAATACAAATGGCCAAGAAACACATGAAAAAAATGTTCAGCTTCACTAGCTATCAGAGAGATGCAAATTAAGACCACAATGAGATACCATCTAACACCGGTTAGAATGGTTGCCATTAAACAAACAGGAAACTACAAATGCTGGAGGGGATGTGGAGAAATTGGGACTCTTATTCATTGTTGGTGGGACTGTATAATGGTTCAGCCACTCTGGAAGTCAGTCTGGCAGTTCCTTAGAAAACTAGATATAGAGTTACCATTCGATCCAGCGATTGCACTTCTCGGTATATACCCGGAAGATCGGAAAGCAGTGACACGAACAGATATCTGCACGCCAATGTTCATAGCAGCATTATTCACAATTGCCAAGAGATAGAAACAACCCAAATGTCCTTCAACAGATGAGTGGATAAATAAAATGTGGTATATACACACGATGGAATACTACGCGGCAGTAAGAAGGAACAATCTCGTGAAACATATGACAACATGGATGAACCTTGAAGACGTAATGCTGAGCCAAATAAGCCAGGCACAAAAAGAGAAATATTATATGCTACCACTAATGTGAACTTTGAAAAATGGAAAACAAATGGTTTATAATGTAGAATGTAGGGGAACTAGCAGTAGAGAGCAATTAAGGAAGGGGGAACAATAATCCAAGAAGAACAGATAAGCTATTTAACGTTCTGGGGATGCCCAGGAATGACTATGGTCTGTTAATTTCTGATGGATATAGTAGGAACAAGTTCACAGAAATGTTGCTATATTAGGTAACTTTCTTGGGGTAAAGTAGGAACATGTTGGAAGTTAAGCAGTTATTCTTAGGTTAGTTGTCTTTTTCTTACTCCCTTGTTATGGTCTCTTTGAAATGTTCTTTTATTGTATGTTTGTTTTCTTTTTAACTTTTTTTTCATACAGTTGATTTAAAAAAGAAGGGAAAGTTAAAAAAAAAAAAAGAAAGAAAAACAAGGAAAAAAAAAAGATGTAGTGCCCCCTTGAGGAGCCTGTGGAGAATGCAGGGGTATTCGCCTACCCCACCTCCATGGTTGCTAACATGACCACAGACATAGGGGACTGGTGGTTTGATGGGTTGAGCCCTCTACCACAGATTTTACCCTTGGGAAGACGGTTGCTGCAAAGGAGAGGCTAGGCCTCCCTATGGTTGTGCCTAAGAGCCTCCTCCCGAATGCCTCTTTGTTGCTCAGATGTGGCCCTGTCTCTCTAGCTAAGCCAACTTGAAAGGTGAAATCACTGCCCTCCCCCCTACGTGGGATCAGACACCCAGGGGAGTGAATCTCCCTGGCAACGTGGAATATGACTCCCGGGGAGGAATGTAGACCTGGCATCATGGGACGGAGAACATCATCTTGACCAAAAGGGGGATGTGAAAGGAAATGAAATAAGCTTCAGTGGCAGAGAGATTCCAAAAGGAGCCAAGAGGTCACTCTGGTGGGCACTCTTATGCACACTTTAGACAGCCCTTTTTAGGTTCTAAAGAATTGGGGTAGCTGGTGGTGGATACCTGAAACTATCAAACTGCAACCCAGAACCCATGAATCTCGAAGACAGTTGTATAAAAATGTAGCTTATGAGGGGTGACAATGGGATTGGGAAAGCCATAAGGACCACACTCCACTTTGTCTAGTTTATGGATGGATGAGTAGAAAAGTAGGGGAAGGAAACAAACAGACAAAGGTACCCAGTGTTCTTTTTTACTTCAATTGCTCTTTTCCCTCTAATTATTATTCTTGTTATTTTTGTGTGTGTGCTAATGAAGGTGTCAGGGATTGATTTGGGTGATGAATGTACCACTATGTAATGGTACTGTAAACAATCGAAAGTATGATTTGTTTTGTATGACTGCGTGGTATGTGAATATATCTCAATAAAATGAAGATTAAAAAAAAAAAAAAAAAAAAAGAACATAGCCTTTCCTGGAGTACATAACAGTTTAAACTAGCAAACCAATATATGTTATTACCAGCAGTGGAAATGATTTTGTTGCTACACATATTTATCAGCATTAATATAATCATGACTTTTTACTATTTTCCAAACTTATAGGTATAAATTATATATCCTGTGGTATTAATTTGTATTTCTTTTATTTCTAATGAGGTTGATATTTACTCACCATTGATATAAGTTTTCTGAGAAATGCTTCTTCACACACTTCGCATACTCCTTTTTGTTTTCTTTTGCTTATTGATTTATAGAAATAATTTTCAAGTTTTGTATGCTAATACCTTGTCACTTACATATTTTACAAATTTCATCTCCTCTTTGTGGTTCTTCTTTTCACTTTATGGTGTTTCATAAGCAGATATTAATTTTAATATAGTTCTGTTTATCAATTTTTCCTTCATAATTTACACATTTTGTATTTTTAATCCCTTACTACCTTATATTCCTTAAAAAAATAGTCTCTATATAGTCTTTTTAACTCAGTTTTATTGAGATATATTCACATACCATACAATCATCCATGGTGTACAATCAACTGTTCACAGTACCATCATATAGTTGTGCATTCACCACCCAACCCATTTTTGAACATTTTCCTTACACCAGAAAGAATCAGAATAAGAATAAAAAATAAAAGTAAAAAAGAACACCAAAATCATCCCCCCAATCCCACCCTATTATTCATTTAGTTTTTGTCCCCATTTTTTGACTCATCCATCCATACATTGGATAAGGGAGTGTGATCCACAAGGCTTTCACAATCACACCGTCATCCCTTGTAAGCTACATTGTTATACAATCGTCTTCAAGTGTCAAGGTTACTGGGTTGGAGTTTGGTAGTTTCAGGTATTTACTTCTGGCTACTCCAATACATTAAAACCTAAAATGTGTTATCTATATAATGCATAAGAATGTGCACCAGAGTGACCTCTCAACTCCATTTGAAATCTCTCAGCCACCGAAGCTTTATTTCATTTCATTTCACATCCCCCTTTTGGTCAAAAAGGTGTTCTCAAACCCACGATGCTGGGTCCAGATTCATCTCTGGGAGTCATATCCTGCATTTCCAAAGAGATTTACATCCCTGGGAGTCAGGTCCCATGTAGGGGGGAGGGCAGTGAGATCACTTGCCAGGGTGGCTTAGTTAGAGAGAGAGGGCCACATCTGAGCAATAAAGAGGCATTCAGAGGGAAACTCCTAGGCAAATTATAAGTAGGTTTAGCCTCTTCTTTGCAGTAACAAGCTACATAGGGGCAAGCCCCAAGACAGAGCGCTCAGCATATCAAGCCATCAGTCCCCAATGTTTGTGAGAACATCAGCAACAGTCCAGGTGAGAAAGTCCAACACCTCCACATCCTCCCCCAGCTCCTCCGGGGGGGGGGGGGTCCTGAATAAATATTTTTATTCTCCACCCAAATTACTTTGGGATGTGTTGCTGTTTCACTCTAACCTATACAGATATACCATATCTCACTTCATATTCAAGTTCCATGTAATCGTGGTGTTTGAACAAACTGTAAAAGTTATATTGTTTAGAAAATATAGATCCTACACCAAATAAAAATCTCTTCCCTTATTCTCACATGGATGTTGAAGTTTTAACACACAGTCAGTTTCAGCCTTTACCCTTTGGCCCAATATGCCCTAGTCTTAACCAGATATTCTTCATTCATATCTCTAATTGAAGTATGGTCTCTTTTTCAGCTTTTTTTTTAATAGTTGCTGTATGCATTAATACTGACATTCATAACTGCCAAGCTCTAGCTCTGAGTTTCAGGTGTCACATAGACACCCAATGTTCCAGAGACCAATAAGATTATACAACAAGGGATCAACATCTCAGAGTTTGGAGATAGCCATTACAATTCAGAAATAGATTTGACTGCTGTAAGTGCTTACAATCTAGGGACCATTACAATAATCATTTCCCTGTTAGGCTGTGCTCTAAGAATCAATTCTGAGTTTACACATTGTAGTTAGTCCATATTGGTGAGGCATTATAGTGTTTGCCTTTGTTTCTGGTGTACTTCACTCAAAATGCTGTCTACAGGATCCATTCACTGCATTGCATGTCTCACAACTTCACACCTTCTCGTAGTTGCTCAGTATTCCATTGTATGCATACACCACAGTTCACCATTCTGTTCCTCAGTCAATGTACTCTTAGGCTACCTCCACCCACTGCAAATCATGAATACTGCCTCCATAAACACCAATGTGCAAATGTCCATTCCTGTCTCTGCTCTCAGATCTTCCAAGCATATAATCCAAAATGAGGTTGTAGCATCTTACGGCCCCCACATACTTAGCTTCTTATGGAACCACCACAGTGATCTCCAGAAAGGCTACACCTTTCTGCCTCCTCACCAACAGTACATAGGTACATCCCTCTCTCCATGTTTTCTCCAGCACTTTTACCCCTATTTATATTTTTCCTACAATTTTATAGAGATTTATTCATATGACACACAATTATCCACAGTGTACAATCAGTTGTTTATGGCATCATCATATACTTGTACATTTATCACCACAGTCAGTGTTTGAACATATTGATTACTATGGAAAAGTCGTTTTTTTTTTTTTTTGGTGAATAATAAAAAAGGTAATAAAAAGAAAAATAAAATGTCATACAATACAATGGTAAGGACAGAAAACACCACCACAACCAAGAATCCCATATCCCTCCCTTACATCCCCCTCTCATGCACATTCAACTGTGGTATGTTGCCTTTGTTACATTTAATGGAAGCATATTACAATGTTACTGTTGACCACAGACTCCAGTTTGCTTTGATTGTTTTTTCCCAAATACCATCCCTTTTTCAAAACTCTACATGGTTGACATTCATTTGTTCTCCCACATGTGAGAACATTTTTATATTTGTACATTTAGCTACAGTTATTGGCCACTCCAGTTTTTGCCAAGTTATACAGTCCCAGTCTTCATCATCTATCTTTACCTCTGGTGTCATACATTCCCCTAACCCACCTCTTTCAGCTTTACTCACAGACATCTTTATTCAGTGTACTTACAATATTGTGCTACCATCACACAGTATTATGTGTTCCAATCCATGAACATGGTATGTTCTTCCACTTTTTTTAGGTCCTGTTCAATTTCTTTTAGCAGTTTCTTGTAGTTTTCCTTGCATAGGTCTTTTGTGGCCTTCATTAAGTTTATTCCTAAATACTTGATTCTTTTGGTTGCTATTGTAAATGGATTTTTTTTATTTCTTCCTCTTGTTGCACATTACTTGTACAAAAGAACACTACAGATTTCTGCATGTTGATCCTGTAGCCTACCACTTTGCTGTATTCATTGATTAGCTCTAATAGCATTGCTGTAGATTTTTCTGGATTTTCTACATATAGAATCATGTCATCTGCAAACAAGGAAAGTTTTACTTCTTCCTCTTGTATATCTCTGGATATATACAATAAATCCTGCTGAACATTCTGTAGTCCTTCAGCATCAAATGCCCAATTTCTACCCTCTTTATATCCCCTGGTAGCCTGTGTTATCAGATTTTAACTCTAAAAGTTTGCTCATTAATAATAGTTCATATTAGTGAGACTGTACAGTATTTGTCCTTTTGCTTCTGGCTAACTTCACTCAACATAATGTCCTCAAGGTTCATCCATGCTATTATATGTTCCATGTCTTTGTTCTGTCTTACAGCTGCATAATATTCCATTATGTGTATATACCACAGTTTGTTTATCCACTCATCCATTGATGGACGTTTGGGCTGCTTCTTCTCTTGGCAATTGTGAAAAATGCTGCAACGAACATTGGTTTACAAACGTCAGTTTCTGCCTTAACTTTCAGTTCCTTTGAGTAAATACCTAGCAATGGAATAGCTGGGTGATATGGCAAATCTATACTTAGCTTCTTGAGGAGCTTCCACACTGTCTTCCAGAGTGATTGCACCATCCTACATTCCCACCAGCAATGAATAAGTGTGCCTTTCTCCACATCCTCTCCAGCACTTGTAATTTTCTGTTTTTTGGATGATGGCATTCTGCTAGGTGTGAGATGATATCTTATTGTGGTTTTGATTTGCATTTCCCTAGCAGCCAAAGTTGAGCATTTTTTCATATGTTTTTGAACCATTTGCATTTCCTCTTCAGAAAAGTGTCTGTCCATGTCTTTTGCTCATTTTTTAATTGGGTTGTTTGTCTTTCTGTTGTTGAGTTGTAGGATTGCTGTATATACTCTGGATATTAAACCTTTATCTGATATGTGGTTTCCAAATATTGTCATCCATTGTGTAGGCTGCCTTTTTACTTTTCCAACAAAGTCCTTTGATGTACAAAGGTGTTGATTTTGAGGAGATCCCATTTGTCTATTTGTTCTTTGGTTGCTCACACTTTGGGTGTAAGGTCTAGGAAACCACCTCTTATCACAAGAGCTTTAAGATATTGCCCTACATTTTCTTCTAAGAGTCTTAAGGTCTTAGTGCTTATGTTTAGGTCTTTGATCCAACTGGAGATAATTTTTGTATAATGTGTGAGGTAGTAGTACTTTCATTCTTTTGGAAATGGATATCCAGTTTTCAAAACACCATTTATTGAAGAGGCCGCTTTGTCCCAGTTGCTTTGGTTTGAATGCATTATCAAAGACCAATTGTCCATACATGTGAGAGTCTATTTCTGAACACTCAAATCAATTATATTGGTCAGTATCTATGTCCTTATGCCAGTACCATGCTGTTTTGAGCACTGTAGTTTTGTAATATGCTTCAAAGTCAGGTAGTGTGAGGCCTCCCACTTTGTTCCTCTTTCTCAAGATATTTTTATCTATTCAGGCACCTTGCCCATCCAAATAAATTTGGTTATTGGTTTTTCTATTTCCGCAAAGTAAGTTTTTGGGATTTTTGCTGGCATGGCATTGAATCTACAAATCAGTTTAGGTAGAGTTGACATCTTAATTATATTTAGTCTTCCAATCCATGAACATGGTATGTTCTTCCACTTTGTTTAGGTCCTGTTCAATTTCTTTTAGCAGTTTCTTGTAGTTTTCCTTGCATAGGTCTTTTGTGGCCTTCATTAAGTTTATTCCTAAATACTTGATTCTTTTGGTTGCTATTGTAAATGGATTTTTTTTATTTCTTCCTCTTGTTGCACATTACTTGTACAAAAGAACACTACAGATTTCTGCATGTTGATCCTATAGCCTACCACTTTGCTGTATTCATTGATTAGCTCTAATAGCATTGCTGTAGATTTTTCTGGATTTTCTACATATAGAATCATGTCATCTGCAAACAAGGAAAGTTTTACTTCTTCCTCTCCAGTTTGGATGCCTTTCATTTCTTTTTCTTGCCTAAATGCTCTAGCTAGAACTTCCAGCACAATGTTGAATAACAATGGTGACAGTGGGCATCCCTGTCTTGTTCCTGACCTTAGAGTGAACTATTTCAGTCTCTCCTCACTGGGTATGAAGTTAGCTGTGGGTTTTTCATATATTGCCTTTATCATATTGAGAAAATTCCCATTTATTCTTATCCTTTGAAGAGTTCTTATCAAGAAAGGATGTTGAATTTTGTCAAATGCCTTTTCTGCATTGATCAAGATGATCATGTGGTTCTTTTGCTTTGATTTACTGATATGGTATATTATGTTAATTGGTTTTCTTGTGTTGAACCAGCCTTGCATACCTGGAATAAATCCCAATTGGTTGTGGTGTATAATTCTTTTAATGTGCTGCTGGATTCAACTTGTGAGTATTTTGTTGAGGACTTTTGCAACAATATTCATTAAAAAGGTTGGTCTATAATTTTCTTTTTTTGTAGTATGCTTGTCTCATTTTGCTATTAGGGTGATGTCAGCTTCATAGAACAAGTTTGGTAGTTTTCCCTCCTCTTCAATTTTTTTGAAGAGTTTGAGCAGGATTGGTATTAACTCTTTCTTGAATGTTTGGTAGAATTCACATGTGAAGCCATCTGGTCTTGGGCTTTTCTTTTTTGAGAGCTTTTTGATGACTGACTCAATCTCTTTGCTTGTGATTGGTTTGTTGCAGTCATCTATTTCTTCTTCGGTCAATGTTGGTTGTTTGTGCTTTTCTAGGAAGGGTCAGAAGTTAAGTTTCCCCATTTCTGATTGCATTTTTCTACATCTGCTCGCTCTCACTCTCTCTCTCTCTCTCTCTCTCCCCCTCCCTCCCTCTCTCTCTCTCTCTCTCTCTCTCTCTCTCTCTCTCTCTCTCTCTCTCTCTCTCTCTCTCTCTCTCTCTCCTTCTCTCTGTTATCCTAGCTAGGAGTCCATCAATTTCATTGATTTTCTCAAAGAACCAGCTTCAAGTTTTGTTGATTCTCTCTATTGTTTTCCTGTTCTCAGTTTCATTTATTTCTGCTCTAACCTTTATTATTTCTTTCTTTCTGTTTGCTTTGGGGTTAGTTTGCTGTTCTTTCTCCAGTTCCTCCAGGTGAACAGTTAATTCCTCAATTTTTGATCTCTCTTCTTTTTTAATGTAGGCATTTAGGGCAATAAATTTCCCTCTCAGCACCATCTTTGCTGCATCCCATAAGTCTTGATGTGTTGTGTTTTCATTGTCATTTGCCTCAAGATATTTACTAATTTCTCTTGTAATTTCTTCCCCAACCCACTAGTTTTCTAAGACTGTGTTGTTTAGTCTCTATATATTTGTGAATTTTACAATCTTCTACCTGTTATTTGTTTCCAACTTCATCCCATTATGATCCAAGATAGTGTTTTTTATAATATCAATATTTTTAAATTTGTTGAGACTTGCCTTGTGACCTAGCATGTGGTCTATCCTAGAGAATGTTCTATGAGCACTTGAGAAAAATGTGTACCCAGCTGTTGTGGGGTGTAGTGTTCTATAAATGTCTGTCAAGTAGTTCATTTATCATACAAGTCAACATCTCCATTTTCCTGTTGATCCTCTGTCTGGATATCCTATCCATTGACGAGAGCAGTGTATTGAAGTTACCAACTATTATTGTGAAGTTATCTACTTTTCTTTTCAGTGTTCTCAGTGTTTGCCTCATGAACTTTGGGGCACTCTGACTTGGTGCATAAATATTTATGATTGTTATGTTTTCTTGATGAATTGACCCTTTTATTAATATATATTGCCCTTCTTTGACTCTTTTAATTGTTTTACTTTTGAAGTCAAATATGTCAGATATTAATATAGCTACTCCTGCTTTTTTTCTGGTTGCTATTTATATGAAATATCTTTTTCCAACCTTTCACTTTCAGCCTATTTTTGTTCTTGTGTCTAGAGTTTCTTATAGATAGCTTATAGATGGGTCCTGCTTTTTAATCCATTCTACCAGTCTGTGTCTTTTTATTGGGGAGTTTAATCCACTAATATTTAGTGTTATTACTGTAAAGGTAGTACTTTCTTCTATCATTTTGTCTTTTGGATTTATATGTCATCTTATTTTTTCCTCTCTCTCTTTTTACCCTTCCTGATAATATTCATTTCTACACTCTTCTCCAAACCTCTTTCTCCTGTCTTTTCCTATCAGCCTGTAGCACTCCCTTTAGTATTTCTTGTAGCACTGGTCTCTTAGTCACAAACTCTCTCAGTGTCTGTTTGTCTGAAAATATTTTAATCTCTCCCTCATTTTTGAAGAACAGTTTTGCCAGATATAGGATTCTTGGTTTGCAGTTCTTCTCTTTCAGTATCTTAAATACATCATACCACTGTCTTCTCACCTCCATGGTTTCTGCGAAGAAATCTGTACATAGTCTTATCAAGCTTCCCTTGTATGTGACAGATTTCTTTTCTCTTGCTGCCTTCAGAATTCTCTCTTTGTCTTTGACATTGATCAGTAAGTGTCTTGAAGTAGGTCTATTGGGGTCTATTCTGTATGGGGTGCACTTTACTTCTTGAATCTCTAATTTTCGTTCATAAGAGTTGGGAAATTTCCAGTGATTGTTTCTTCTATTATTCTTTCTGCCCTGTTTCCCCTCTCTTCTCCCTCTGGGACACCCATAACATATATATTTGTGCATTTCATATTGTCATACAGCTCCCTAAGACCCTGCTCATATTTTTTCATTCTTTTCACCATCTGTTCTTTCATGTGTGTGAATTCAGAGGTCTGGTCTTCCAATTCACTGATCCTTTCTTCTGCTTGTTCAAATCTACTTTGTAGCCCTCCATTGTCTTTTTCATCTCCTCCATTATGCCCTTCCTTCCCATAAGTTTTGCCATTTACTTTTTCAAGTTTATGAATTCTTCCTTATGGTCATCCAGTGTCCTCTTTATATCCTTCATCTCTTTTGCTATGTCTTCCCTCAGTTCATTGAATTGATTTTTGAATTGACTTAGCTTTGTTTGAACATCTCCAATTAGATCTTCCTTCAATTCGTTGAATTGATTTAGCAATAATTGCTTCAACACCTGTGTCTCAGTTGAACTATTAGTTTGTTCCTTTGGCTGGTCCGTATTTTCATGTTTCCTAGTATGGCTTGTTATCTTAAGCTGTATAGGCATCTGACTTTCTTGACTAGTTTATTCTGGAGCATGTTTTCACTCTTTTATCTGGGATTTTCTTGTTTGTTGGCTTTGTTCTCTAACCTTTGGTGTTCAGTTCAGCTTATTCTAGAAATTTAACTTAGTTTTTATTTGGTTGATCAAAATTTTTCACCTCTCAGTTTTCTGTTTCTTGCCCTGCCTCTATGTAGCCTTTTTGTGTGGTGATCTCCTCAGATATGGTCAACCCAGTCATGTTTTGTCAGTCCAGAGAGGCCCAGGTCTCAGGAGGAGGGTATGGAGTTTCCTTGAGAATGAGAACCTCCTGTGAGCCCTTTAGACTCTGTGCTTCTCCTATGCTGTCCAGCAGGTGGTGCTTGCCAGCCTGCAGTTCCCCTACCAGTGTAAGGATGCATGGAGCCTTTAGTTCTCCCGGTGATCCTGACCCTGTCAGGGGCATGGCCGACTGAAGCTGGTTTCTGAATTCCAGCCCCTGGGATCTGAGTTCCCAAAAGGAGGGCCACTACTGGAGCTGGGCCCCACTCCTCTTTTCTTGAGAAGTTATGGTGTTTGGTGAATTTTCTCCCCCACTAGACTTATTGCTTTGTCTCTCAGAGCTATCTTAGCTCTGCTCTTGCCTGGGCCCAAATTGCAAGACTTTGAGACTTTCTGTAAAGGGATTCTTAGAATAATTGTAGGGAAAAAGATTTTTAAAAAAGAAGAAGAAAAGAAAAAGTAAAAGAAGGGACCAGTATGGATTTTTTACAGTCCTTGCAGATTTAATGAGCTATTGAAATGCTAAAAGAAAAGGAGTTGAGGGCAATTAAGGAACAATCAAGAAACCTGAGAAACCAGCTTTCCAGGCAAGGGCCCTCATCCCCTGGATTTGCATATGTGCCTGATTCTGTTTGAGCCTGGCCCTTCTCCATATTATGTTCACCCGAACTCCAAAAAGTCTCTGTTTTTATTTTTTGTTTTTTTTTTTTTTGTATTTGTTTTGTTTTGTTTTGTTTTGTTTGCTGTTTTTGCAAGCTCTGTCTCCTCTCTGCCAGGCTGACTGCTCCCAGATTCTCCAGTATCTGGCCTCAGTTTATCTATGGTTATAGTTTTTGTTCCAGAGTCTGAGTTTGTTAATCAGTAATGCAACTACAGTTCTCCCTCCTGGTTCCCAGCACCCATGGCCCCTCCTTTCATGGGATTGTGCCTGGTAGAGAGGGGCATGGGCCCCCTGGCCTTGAGAACTTACAGATTTCACTGATTTCAACTGTTCCACAAATTCGTGAGTGTTACATGAAGTATGTCCAACCTCAAATTCTTCTGCAGTGTCTGGTCCATGCAGTTCCTGGCTTTCCACCAACTGCCCCAGAGGAGTAACTAAAACTCACACCTCACCACTCCACCACCTTGCCCTGCCCCTCTCCTCAAAAGGAGTAATTCTGACCTTTAACATTTTTCTTCCACATTTATGTCTTTAATCCATTTGTGACTGATTTGGGAAGATAGTTTAAGGTATGAATACAATTTTATTATTTTCCACAGAGATACTTTTTCCAGCAACATTTATGCACTGTTTGACCAGACTTCAGTTTTCTGCAATGCCAACTATCCAGTGTATTCATTTATTCAGCAAATATTTATTGAGTGCTTTCTATGTGCCAAGCCCTGTTCTAGGCTTTTGAGATATCAGTAAAACAAAACAACAACACTTTCTTTATGGAATTTTTATTCCAGTAGGGGCAGGGTTCAAGACTGATAATAGTCAACAGCCATAATAAATATGTAAAGCCCATACATATGTTGTATTACTTTTCTACTGCTGCTGTAACAAATTACTACAATCTTAGAGGTTTAAAGCACCATAATTTATTATCTTACAATTCTGTAGGTTAGAAGCTTGACCTGGGTCTCAATGAACTAAAATCAAGGTATCAGAAAGACTATATTCCTTTCTGGAATCTCAACAGAGAACCCACTTCTTGCCTTTTCCAGCTCCTAGAGATTCTTTTCCTCCATCTTTAAATCCAACAATGTTGCCTTTCTCTGTGCCTTTCTTCCACAGCCAAATGTCTCTCTGACTTCTTCCTCTGTCTTCTACTTTCAAGGACCTTTGTGATTACATTAGGCCTACCCACACAATCCAGCATAATCTACCTATCTTAAGATCAGCTGATTTTCAAACTTAGTTCCATCTACAACCATAATTCTCCTTTGCCATAACAGCATATTCACAGGTTCCAAAAATTCAGGACACAGACTTCTTTGTGGGATATGATTCAGCCTAGCAACCATATCAGAGGTAAAAATGCTAGACAAGAACAGGTAGAGCAAAGTAAATGCGGAAGAGGGAAGGCCACAATTTTAAATAGGATGTGTGGATAAGACTTATTGAGAAGATGACATTTGAGCAATGACATGAAGGAAAAATCCACCTCAGCCATACCCATCTCCTTGTTCTTCAAACTAGGCACTCTCTGAATTCAAGGTCTATGCACAATTGTTCTGTCTGCCTAGAACTCCCTTCTCCCAGATATCTGCAAGGCTACCTCCCTAACTTACTTCAAATTTTGCTCAAAAACAGTGAGAGAATAAGGAAAAAGTTTGGAAGTGACATATAGTTCTCCTGCCCTTGTTTCATTAGCCAGAACTAGCCACAAGACCTCTAATTGTAAGTAGGATGGTATTTTAGTTTCCTTGACTGCTCAAGCAAATAATATGCAATCGTGGTCAGGCCCAGACCGAGTTCATGCAAAGCACAGGCTGGTTCTGCTGTGAGACCAAAAAACACACCATGCACAGAAGTAGACACAGATTTATTGGGACTTAGGAACAGGAGATATTCTCCAGTGTTGGACATTCCAGAGGGTTAGCACTCCAAAAGAAATATGAGTGCAGTTGGGCAATATGTATATGATTTTGAACAAAGACATTCCGTATACTACAAGGACATTGGGTCTCTAGTATAATCATTAAAGTGGCCTAAAACCTGATGTTTTGCTAAGATTAGTGTTTAAGACAAAGACACAACCAACGTTTTTATATTCATGATTACCTTCTTCCCCCTCTGGGGAGATTGTTGATTTTCTTGCCTTTGTCTTTGGCTAAAGCAGGTTTGTTACTGGCCATTTAGGAGGGAGCCCAAGCCCTGGGTCATCACAATCCACCCCACCCTCCATAATAGGCTGCATTGACTATATACCACTACAACAATATAAAACACAGCAGAATAGTAATAGTCCAACACATAGGGCAGATAATCCTGTAAAGAAATGTCACCCAGGCTGAGTAAAAGCATTAAACCAAGTAGAAAGAGAGTTGGTAGATAATTGATCAATACTGTCTATGTTTTCCTGCATATGATATAAAGCTTATGAGATATATGTGAGTGGTCAGGAACATACACACAATATTATATTCTTAAAAGGGCACAGATTCTGCCTTGTGCCATTCTATTTTGTAAGACTACTTTCCATAATTGTTTAACAATGATATTGCTAATTTAGATTCATTAAGCCTGTGAGTTGTGTGGTTAGCTAAGGTTGTTATATGCTTTTTGGTAACCATTGCAGTACTGACTAGGTCAAGAATAGCTAAAGGATAAAACCACCACATGGTATGCTTCACTTGATATCTAGATTTAACCATTTCCCAATTGCAAGGAATGTGTGGTAAAGACTCATATAATGAGGCAGGGAAATTGCCTGCCCCATGTACAGCATCCTGTCCAATTGTAAGGTATTTAAGGCCCACATAAATAATACCGCATATTGCCCACAGGTCCACAGCCAACCTATAGGAGAGGTATATGCTCCATGTATGTTGGAAGAACTTTGCCATTGGAAGACTACTATTTTGTAGCTTAGCAGTAAAATCACACAATTACACACTTCTGAGGGTAACCACCCCATATCTCAGTTCCTATTAAGATGTCCCATGCAGACAGGGGCAATATGGTCTAAGGTTACTGCTTCCACTGTCAGCCACCCTACTCCATTATATACCACACACCCTAATATAGATTGGGTCTTATTTACTTGTTCCCTCACAAGGGAAAAGATATAAGCCTGAGTCTCATTATAAGACTGTATTTGGAGTTACTTCTCCAGGAAAGTAGGTAGAAAGCCAGGAACTGCATGGACTGGACACTGCAAAGCAACCTGACTTTGGGCATACTTCATACAACACTCTTGAACACAACGAACTGCTGAGATCAGTGAAATCTGTAAGTTTTTACAGCAAGGGGACCCACGCCCCTCCCTACCAGGCTCAGTCCTGTGGAAAGAGGGGCCGTCAGCACTGGGAAGAAGAGACAACTGCAGTGGCAGCTCTAACCAGAAACTCATTCTACTGATCCACACTCCAACCACAGATAGACTGAGACCAGACACCAGAGAATCTGAGAGCAACCAGCCCAGCAAAGAGGAGACAGGCATAGCAAAAAAACAGCAAGAAAAACTCCAAAATAAAAGAGGAGGATTTTTTGACTTCTGGTGAACACAGAAAGGGGAAGGGCAGAGCTTGGGCTCTGAGGCTCATATGCAAATCCCAAAGAAAAATTGATCTCTGCCCTGCAGACCTTTCCTTAATGGCCCTCATTGCTTTGTCTCTTAGCATTTCAATAACCCATTAGATCTATGAGGAGGGCCCTTTTTTTTTTTAATCATTTTTTCTTTTTCTAAAACAATTACTCTAAGAAGCCCAATACAGAAAACCTCAAAGACTTGCCATTTGGGCAGGTCAAGACAAAAGCAGAACTAAGAGAGCTCTAAGACAAAAGGCAATAATCCGGTGGCTGAGAAAATTCACTAAACACCACAACTTCCCAAGAAAAGGGGGGTGTCCGCTGAAGAAGCTAGAAAATGAACAGCAAACCAATCCTAAACCAAGTACAAGAAAAGAAATAACAAGGATTAAAGCAGAAATAAATGACATAGAGAACAAAAAAACAATAGAGAGGATAAATATCACCAAAAGTTGGTTCTTTGAGAAGATCAACAAGATTGACAAGCCCCTAGCTAGACTGACAAAATCAAAAAGAGAGAAGACCTATATAAACAAAATAATGAATGAAAAAGGTGAAATAACTGCAGATCCTGAAGAAATTTAAAAAATTATAAGAGGATACTATGAACAACTGTATGGCAACAAACTGGATAATGTAGAGGAAATGGACAATTTCCTGGAAACATATGAACAACCTAGATTGACCAGAGAAGAAATAGAAGACCACAACCAACCCATCACAAGCAAAGAGATCCAATCAGTCATCAAAAAGCTTCCCACAAATAAATGCCCAGGGCCAGATGGCTTCACAGGGGAATTCTACCAAACATTCCAAAAGAACTGACACCAATCTTACTTAAACTCTTTCAAAACATTGAAGAAAATGGAATACTACCTAACTCATTTTATGAAGCTAACATCAATCCAATACCAAAACCAGGCAAAGATGCTACAAAAAAGGAAAACTACCGGCCAATCTCCCTAATGAATATAGATGCAAAAATCCTCAACAAAATACTTGCAAATCGAATCCAAAGACACATTAAAAAAATCATACACCATGACCAAGTGGGGTTCATTCCAGGCATGCAAGGATGGTTCAACATAAGAAAATCAATCAATGTATTACAACACATTAACAATTCGAAAGGGAAAAATCAAATGATCATCTCAATAGATGCTGAAAAAGCATTTGACAAAATCCAATGTCCGTTTTTGATAAAAACACTTCAAAAGGTAGGAATTGAAGGAAACTTCCTCAATATGATAAAGAGCATATATGAAAAACCCACAGCCAGCATAGTACTCAATGGTGAGAGACTGAAAGCCTCCCCTCTAAGATCAGGAACAAGACAAGGATGCCCGCTATCACCACTGATATTCAACATTGTTCTGGAAGTGCTAGCCAGGGCAATCCGGCAAGACAAAGAAATAAAAGGCATCCAAATTGGAAAAGAAGAAGTAAAACTGTCATTGTTTGCAGATGATATGATCTTATATCTAGAAAACCCTGAGAAATCAACGATAGAGCTACTAGAGCTACTAAACAAATTTAGCAAAGTAGTGGGATACAAGATTAATGCACATAAGTCAATAATGTTTCTATATGCTAGAAATGAACAAACTGAAGAGACACTCAAGAAAAAGATACCATTTTCAATAGCAATTAAAAAAATCAAGTATCTAGGAATAAACTTAACCACAGATGTAAAAGACCTATACAAAGAAAACTACATAACTCTACTAAAAGAAATAGAAGGGGACCTTAAAAGATGGAAAAATATTCCATGTTCATGGATAGGAAGGCTAAATGTCATTAATATGTCGATTCTACCCAAACTCATCTACAGATTCAATGCAAACCCAATCAAAATTCCAACAACCTACTTTGCAGACTTGGAAAAGCTAGTTATCAAATTTATTTGGAAAGGGAAGATGTCTCGAATTGCTAAAGACACTCTAAAAAAGAAAAACCAAGTGGGAGGACTTACACTCCCTCACTTTGAAGCTTATTATAAAGCCACAGTTGCCAAAACAGCATGGTACTGGCACAAAGATAGACATATAGATCAATGCAATTGAATTGAGAATTCGGAGATAGACCCCCAGATCTATGGCCAACTGATCTTTGATAAGGCCCCCAAAGTCACTGAACTGGGTCATAATGGTCTTTCCAACAAATGGGACTGGGAGAGTTGGATATCCATATGTACAAGAATGAAAGAGGACCCCTACCTCACATCCTACACAAAAATTAACTCAAAATGGACCAAAGATCTCAATATAAAAGAAAGTATCATAAAACTCCTAGAAGATAATGTAGGAAAACATCTTCAAGACCTTGTATTAGGCAGCCACTTCCTAGACTTTACACCCAAAGCACAAGCAACAAAAGAAAAAATAGATAAATGGGAACTCCTCAAGCTTAGAAGTTTCTGTACCTCAAAGGAATTTCTCAAAAAGTTAAAGAGGCAGCCAACTCAATGGGAAAAAATTTTTGGAAACCATGTATCTGAAAAAAGACTGATATCTTGCATATATAAAGAAATCCTGCAACTCAATGACAATAGTACAGACAGCCCAATTATAAAATGGGCAAAAGATATGAAAAGACAGTTCTCTGAAGAGGAAATACAAATGGCCAAGAAACACATGAAAAAATGTTCAGCTTCACTAGCTATTAGAGAGATGCAAATTAAGACCACAAGGAGATATCATCTCACACCAATTAGAATGGCTGCCATTAAACAAACAGGAAACTACAAATGCTGGAGGGGATGTGGAGAAATTAGAACTCTTATTCATTGTTTTTGGGACTGTATAATGGTTCAGCCACTCTGGAAGTCAGTCTGGCAGTTCCTTAGAAAACTAGTTATAGAGTTACCGTTTGATCCAGCAATTGCACTTCTCGGTATATACCCGGAATATCGGAAAGCAGTGACACGAACGGATATCTGCACGCCAATGTTCATAGCAGCATTATTCACAATTGCCAAGAGATGGGAACAACCCAAATGTCCTTCAACAGATGAGTGGATAAATAAAATGTGGTATATACACACGATGGAATACTACACGGTAGTAAGAAGGAAAGACCTCGTGAAACATAATGACAACAGGGATGAACCTTGAAGACATAATGCTGAGCCAAATAAGCCAGGCACAAAAAGAGAAATATTATATGCTACCACTAATGTGAACTTTGAAAAATGTAAAACAAATGGTTTATAATGTAGAATGTAGGGGAACTAGCAATAGAGAGCAATTAAGGAAGGGGGAACAGTAATCCAAGAAGAACAGATAAGCTATTTAATGTTCTGGGAATGCCCAGGAATGACTATGGTCTGTTAATTTCTGATGCATGTAGTAGGAACAAGTTCACAGAAATGTTGCTATATTAGGTAACTTTCTTGGGGCAGAGTAGGAACATGTTGGAAGTAAAGCACTTATCTTAGGTTAGTTGTCTTTTTCTTACTCCCTTGTTATGGTCTCTTTGAAATGTTCTTTTATTGTATGTTCTTTTTAATTATTTTTTTATTTTTCATACAGTTGATTTAAAAAAAAAAAGTTAAAAAAAACAACAAGGAAAAAAATATGTAGAGCCCCCTTGAGGAGCCTGTGGAGAATGCAGGGTATTCGCCTACCCCACCTCGATGGTTGCTAACATGACCACAGACATAGGGGACTGGTGGTTTGATGAGTTGAGCCCTCTACCACAGGATTTACCCTTTGGAAGACTGTTGCTGCAAAGGAGAGGCTAGGCCTCCCTATATTTGTGCCTAAGAGCCTCCTCCCGAATGCCTCTTTGTTGCTCAGATGTGGCCCTCTCTCTCTACCTAAGCCAACTTGAAAGGTGAAATCACTGCCCTTCCCCCCCTATGTGGGATCAGACACCTAGGGGAGTGAATCTCCCTGGCAATGTGGAATATGACTCCCGGGGAGGAATGTAGACCCGGCATCGTGGGATGGAGAACATCTTCTTGACCAAAAGGGGGATGTGAAAGGAAATGAAATAATCTTCAGTGGCAGAGAGATTCCAAAAGGAGCCAAGAGGTCACTCTGGTGGGCACTCTTATGCACAGTTTAGACAACCCTTTTTAGGTTCTAAATAATTGGGGTAGCTGGTGATAGATACCTGAAACTATCAAACTACAACCCAGAACCCATGAATCTCGAAGACAATTGTATAAAAATGTAGCTTATGAGGGGTGACAATGGGATTGGGAAAGCCATAAGGACCACACTCCCCTTTGTCTAGTTTATGGATGGATGAGTAGAAAAATAGGGGAGGGAAACAAACAAACAAACAGACAGACAAAGGTACCCAGTGTTCTTTTTTACTTCAATTGCTCTTTTTCACTTTAATTATTATTCTTGTTATTTTTGTGTGTGTGCTAATGCAGGTGTCAGGGATTGATTTAGGTGATGAACATACAACTATGTAATGGTACGGTGAACAATCGAATGTACAATTTGTTCTGTATGACTGCGTGGTATGTGAATATATCTCAATAAAATGAAGATTTAAAAATAAAAAATAAAAGACTGTATCTGGATTTTAGTCTTAAAAGAGAAAGCCTCACTCTAGATTTGTTGGTGTGTCAAATTCTGCCACATCTACAAGGTGTGTTCCACATAGCCCAGTTAGCAGGAGCTATGGTCTAGGGAAGGCCAGTAGCACCAGAAGATGGCAAATCCACACAAGCCCAATATTGGTTTCAATTGTGGGCACGAGTGTCACTGAAGCCCACTGTAGAAAGGTGTTTGCTAGGGTGCTATGTGTGAAAAGAAGGAATGTTTATGGGAAACAATAGGGATAAATCTTGTTGATTTAATAATAAACATGCAAGAGTTCCAATGGTAGACAATAAGGTACTAGGCAGAGGGACACTGTGGGAAGGTTTTAAATACCAGATATTTTCCCCTGTAAGTCTTGACAGTCCTCCACCATGATATCAATCATTAGCCTAGGCATAAGAAGGGTCCACACAGTTATACATAAGGTTCCTGTGGGAATAGGAGGCCCCAGATTGCTGATAAAAACTTTAATAGGCATTTTTTGTATAAACTGTAGCCATATTACAATGTTTTGGGTGACTCCTATTCCCCAATAGCTTAAGATTCCCAACAAGTATGGTTGCATAGGCCAGCACCAAGGCTAAAGGACCTCACTCTCCCCTGTTTTTATGGTCTGAGGCCATTTGGCTGCTTCTCAGGTTTCAGTAGTGTAGCCCCAGATTCAATTATTATTATTCCCCCTTTTAGGCTGTAAAGCAGCTGGACTTTTTTTTGTATCTTTAGCACTTGCATTCACCCTCCATTAGCATTTCAATAGGAGCTGCTCCTGCAGGTCTTGTTGTAAGTTTAGGTGAGTAAAGGCCTGATAAAGCCTTTTAGTCCACAGTGGAAGGGATTTCTTACCTTTCAACTGTTCCTTTAAGAAGCCATTCATTCTTTCTATAAGACTTGCACCTGTGGGGTTATAAGGTAGATGAAAAGTCCACATTACATCATAGCCCATAGTCCATTCTTGAGTCATTTGTCTTGTGAAAGGGGTTCCCCAATCACTGTCTATCTGTGTAGGTAACCCATAGAGGGCACTTCCCTTTCTAGGCAGTGCATGGTGGCTCACTGATTAGCTTTCCCCAGCAGAAAAGCTAATAGAAGACCTGTGGCAGTATCTAACATGGTGAGTGCATACCTTGCCCCTTCCAAGAGCAGAAGAGGTCTGATGTAGTCCACCTGCCATTGGGTCACTGAAGCCTGTGATCAGCCAATGTGTCCTGTCTGGTGGGGCCATTGCCATTGCAGGGAGCTTGATGGTTACTCCATGTGATGTCTATAAGTTGTTGGCACATGATGGGTAGCTGGAACTGCTGGGCTAAACACTATAAGATTTGATACCCTCAGTGTCTGCTCTTTCAGTGAAGCCATTTGGCAGCTTCTCAGGTTTCAGTAATGTGGCCCCAGACTCAAGGGAGGGTGTCCACCTTAACATTTCCAGGTAGTGTAGTTAGGAGTGTGGGCAAGGATATGATAGCTACTTTTCACCACTGGCAGGCATCCCATATGCCTTGCAACAGCCCTGGTCTCCATAGGAAACAACCAAGCTGCCATCCAGGTTGAGGCTTTTGTAAACAGCCCAGCTGTCAATAAAAACAGCACTTCTCCTGGTTCATGCACTATAACCATCCATATGGCTCTTGATTCAGGCCACTGACTGCTTTGCATAGCACCAGTCTCCCACCATATAGTGTGAATTTTACTGCTATGGCTGTGCTTGTGGGAGGCTGCCTATTAGCAGATCCATTGGTATACCAAGCAGAATCGGGCATTGTTCCTGTGCCCTCTACAGTGGGTAGTTCAACAGCTATTTCAGGTGCAGCAATTTTAGCTGTTGAATTGACATATGACAATGGTCCTAAAATTTCCTGAATCTTAGCACTAAGAGGGTTGGTATTGAATACATCACTGCAACAAGTGAGCTTTCCACTTTGTTAAGGTACTTAATGGTGCACTGCCAGAGCATGACTTATTGGCCATGTCCATAATCCAACCCTGTAGAGGGAGGGTGGTCCTCAAGTTGATGAAACATTTCTGCATCAGACCTTCCACTTGCAATAGAGCATTATATGCAGCACACAGTTCCTTTTCTAAGAACTAGATCTTAATTCCGCCCTTTTCCATAATTATGACCAGAACCCTAAGGGTACTCACTTAGAATGTTGCCTTTACCACAAACCTCACCCAAAAACAATGTCAGTGCTAGCCAAATCCAATTCACAGGGTAAATCAGGATTTACCCCCTTCAGTGCTTGTGCCTGTGCTACTGCCCTTTTTGGCTTTTTCAAAAGCAGCCTGCTGGGGGCCATCCCATTCCCAAGTATGACCTTTTCTAATTAGCATGTACAATGGTTTTAATATTTGAGCTAAATGGGGAGTGAAAGGTCTCCAATATCCTAGTAGTCCCAGAAAGGCCATTAATTGCTTTGGTGTATATGGCATAGGGAAACATTGTACCTTATCAATCATTGCAGAAGGAATAATTTTTGTCTAACCCAACCACACAACACCCAAGAATTTGAGAGAGCAGCCAGGGCCTTGTAGCTTGTGATTGATTGCCCATCCCCAGCTCTTGAGATTTGACATTAATATTTCTGACACCTCTTTTAGCTCTGAAAGAGAATAGCCAGTTAACATAATATCATCAATGTAATGAAATAAAGTCACAATTGTGAGTTTCTCCCAATTGGCCAAGTCTTTTGCCAATAGGCCATGACAGATGGTCGGGCCTTGTGGTAGCATGGTAAAATTCCTTTGTCGTCCTTCCCAGGTGTAGGCGAAAGCAGGTTGACTTGCTTTATCCAACAGAATATGGAAGAAAGCATTAGCTAAATCTAAAACAAAATGATAATGACATAAACGAGTGCTAACTTCTTGTAGTAAAGAGGCAACTTTTGGAACCACTGCATACTAAGGTGGCAATATTTTATTTAATTCATAATCCACTCTAATGGGTCCACTGTCATGTGCCAGGTTCTGACAGGTTTCCATACTGGCCACACAGGGCTATTAAAGGGGCTATGGGTTGGTATTAATATTCCCACTGCTTCTAGTTCCTTAACGGTTGCAGAAATCTCTTGATGTCCCTGGAAGCTTATATTGTTTAGTGGCTATAATCCTCAAGGTTGCAGTACTTTTACAGGGGACCATTTCACCCGCCCCATCAAAACCACCTTTCACTACTTTACACCAGAGGCAGAATTCTCCTATGGTAGTTTGTAATGTGGAACTCAAGAGAAGATCAATTCCTAATTTATTCTCAGGTATAGGAGAAATATTTATAGTGTATTCCCAGGGTGAGGGGCAATCTCCCAATTTTCAAGATCAAATTATGTCATTTGGCTCTGATTGTCTTTCCCACATAGCTATCTATAACCAGCACTGGTCTGTTAAATCAGGCTACATTTCCATAAATTAAAGTACATTCAGCCCCAGTATCTACCAGCACCAGCACTCTCTGTTTGTTAGTAGGGAACCAGTAAATAGTTAATTCTACGTGTGGCCTCTGATGCCCAGGGTCCTCAGTTATTGCTCATACCCAGTCTTGACCCTTCCCCTATGGAAGGGGAAAGGAAGCTTGTCAATTCTCCTCCAGGGGTGTGGAGGGCTCTCATGTTTTGAAAGGGGGTTTCTTAGTTTATTTTCCCCTTCAGCTGTCCAGGGATTTATTTTAGTAAATCTCTGTCTTTGGGTAATTTTCTCCATAATTTAATAGCATGCAGCTATTAGCCAGGCTAACAAAGATTCCATTTCTACCTGATTTAAGGCAGCATACAGGCACTGGTGTAGGGATGGGGTATTGTGATAGATGCTAACTTACTCATTTCCATCCCAGTTAATATTATGACCTCAGATCATATGTCCCATAATCATAAAAGTCAAGCAGGTAATGATTCCCTGGCTTTCTGCCTATAATCGTGCCTGGGTCACCTAATTCAGCAGTAGTATAATCTTTCATAATAATGTGGAGTTTCTGCTCAGGAGGTTGTAAATTCTGAGGGTCCACTCCAGCAGGTCACTCATGTGCACTTTTTTTTTTTTTGCTGTGGCCCTAGGTGTACTTGCTGGGGGACTCCTCTTCCTCTACTTCCTATACTTCTTTTTCCTCCTCTTCATCATCAGATGAAGAATCTATGAGATCCAAGTTTTTGGGTCCCACCCCAGATTAGTTAGTATGCTCCAGATTCAAACTCAGGGTAACTTTCAACCATGGGCTTGAACATATCTACAGCCTAAAGTTTCTAATTGATCATCCACACAGTGCAAACACTCAGTTAAAGTGTCCTTCATGCCTTCTTGAGTGAGCCGTGTATTATTTTCTAATTTTAATTCCTCCTCTAGATGGCGGGCTGTTGTTTTTGCTACCTGTTCTGCCTCTGTGGCCAAACATAAGGCTTCTAAAAGGGGCCAAGCTATGGCCACCACTTGTTCCGGTTTGCTAATGCTGCCATTTTGCCAGATACCAGAAATGGATTGGCTTTTTTAAAGGGGGATTATTTGTTACAAAGTTAGTCTTAAGGCCACAAAAGTGTCCAAACAAAGGCATCAACAATAGGGTACCTTCACTGCAGAACACCGATGGCATCTGGAAAACCTCTGTCAGTTGGGAAGGCACATGGATGGCATCTGCTCCAGGGTTCTGGTTCCAAAATGGCTTTCTCCCAGGATGTTTCTCACTAGGCATCTAGGAGTGTTCTCTTAGTTTCTCCCAGGCCAACTCTGGACTAGCAAAAGTCTCCTTCAACAGCCGTCTCCAAAATGCCTCTCTAAGCTGCAGCACTGAGCTCCTTCTGTGTGAGCTCTTTTATAGGACTCCAGTGATTAAATCAAGGCTCACCCTGAATGGGTGTGGTCCACATCACCACTGAAATAATTCAATCAAATGTTTCACCCACAGTTGATTGAGTCACATCTCCATAGAAACACTCAAAGGATTCCAACACTAATACATCTGCCCCCACAAGGTTGCATCAGAGAACATGGCATTTTAGGGAACATAATGCATCCAAACTGGCACACCACTACTCAGTGTTTTCCTTTCTTTTTGCTAAGATTTAGTTGTCCTGCTCTCAGTTGCAAAACAGTTAAAGACCCTGCTGTAATTTTCAGGGCATCTCCATATTCTTGCACTGATCCCCATCTGTCCAGGATGGACAATGCAGGCCAACGCTGAGTCTCCTTTCCCTGGATCCATGTCTACTGCTGCTGGTGGTGCCTCAGTTTCTAAATGTTTGGGTCCAGGCTGAGTTCATGCAAAGCACAGGCTGGTGGTGCTGTGAGACCAAAAAATACACCAAGCACAGAAGTAGACATAGGTTTATTGGGACTTATGAATAGGAGATGTTCTCTGGTGGTGGCTGTTCTGGAGGGTTAGCAGCTTGCAAGGGATAGGAGTGCAGGAAGGGTAATATGTATATGACTTTAGAACAAAAATATTCCATATAATATGAGGACATCAGGTCTCTATATATTTAAAGGGGCCTAAAACTTGACATTTTACTAAGATTAGTATTTAAGACTAAGATACAATCAATGCTGTTTCTACATCCATGACTACATTCTTCCCCCTCCAGGGAGATTGTTTACTTCCTTGGCCTTTCTCCTTGGCTAAAGCAGGTTCGTTACAGGCCATTTAGGAGAGGGCCTGGGCCCTGGGTCTCCACAAATTGGTTAGCATAAACAATTGGAATTTATTAACTCACAGTTTGGGGGCTAAAAGAAAGTCCAAATCAAGGTATCATCAAAGTGATGCTCTACTCCCAAAGACTTGTGTTCTGTTCTGGAGCTAGCTGCTGGCAATCCTTGGCCCTTGGCTCCTCTATAACAAGGCAATATATGTGGTGGCTTCTCTGGCCTCACCAGACTCTTCTGGGTCAACTGAGTTTCAGCTTCTGGCTGCTTTCTGTGGTTTTTCTCTATATATCTGTTCAAATTTCATCCCTCTTATAAATGACTCAAATAAAAGGGTTAAGGCCCATCCTGAGGTGGGCCACACCTCAACTGAAGTTACCTCATCAAAAAGCCCTACTTACGATGGTTTCACACCCAAAGGAATGGATTAAGTTTAAGAACATGTTTTTCTTGGGTACATACAGTTCCAAAAAACCACACCCTCTGGACCCACAAAAGACATGATCTTTCTACATGCTGAATGCATTTATTCCATCCTAATATCCCAAAAGCCTTAAGTTATTTCAGTAACAATGCTAAGTACAAAGTATAATCAAAACTGGTTATGGGTGTGGTCTCTCCTGGGGCACAATTCCCCTCTCTATGCACCTGTGAAACCTAGAGAACAAGTTATCTGCTTCCAATACACAATGGAAAGACAGGAATAGGATAAACATTCCCATTCCCATAGGGAGAAACTGGAAGATTCCAAGCAATTCCCAGCAGGGCAAACTCCAATTGATTTCAAGTTCTGAAAGTCATGTATAGATCAATGCTTTGTCATCTGGGCCTGATGGAGCAGCAGTCCCACCGCTTCCAGGTGCTTGCACAATGGCCATGCTCTCCCTGAATACCTGAGCATCTGGATGGCAGCCAGGCCCTCCAAAAACCTGGGGCATAGAACCCACCCTCTCTGAGAAATGGAGTAGTGTTCTCCCTGAACGATAGGATGAAAGGTCCACCTCCTCCAGGTACCAAGGCTGACCTGCCCTTTCCACACACATGGGTGGGCCCACTCCTTCTTTGCTCAAGGAGATATCTTTGGTCCAGACCTTGGCTTCCATGGTTGCCCTTGAAGTCCTTCTTCCTTCAATTTGTCCCTTCTCTGCCCCTTTCAGTCTAGGTTGACAAGCGGTTCTTCTCATACAAATCTCACAAAAAACTTTTCAGCACACATGTAGTTCACAGGGGTCCAAACCACCAAACAAAAGGACTTTCCACAGATCCTTCCTGCATAACTGCATTTCCATTCCTGACTTCCTCTGAAATAGCTGACTGTTACCATGTTTAGCTAAACCCTCATATGCAGCACTATTGTCTGAGGAATTCCTTTTCAGAAGCTCAAGAAGGTCTCTGATACAGTTGCTTCTGGCTGTACTCTCAGAATACTCTCTTGATAGGCTCTGAATTTTCCAAACCATCAATTTCTGGTTTCTTTGTGCTTAAGAGTTCAGTTTTTCAGCTTATCCCATTCCTCCAGCATTTCACTATAAGCTGCAAGGAGAAACCAGGCTGTGCTTTCCATATTTAACTTGGAAATCTCCTCTGATAAATATCCAAGTTCATTGCTTTCAAGTTCTTCTTCCATCTGACATCAGAACTAAATTTTGCCAAGTTTTCTGCCACTTTAAAACATGGATTGCCTTTCATTTCCAACAACATATTCATCATTTCATTCTAAGGCCTCACTGGAAGTACCTTTAGCATCGATATTTCAACCAACAGTCTCTTCAAAGCAACCTAGGCTTTTTCTATCAAGCACCTCACAATTATTCCAGCATTTGCCCCACCCAATTCCAAAGCCGTTTCCACATTTTTGGTATTTGCAATAGAGCACCCCACTCTCCAGGTACCAAAATCTGGTTTAGTTTCCTTGGCTGCTCAAGTTAATACCATGCAATAGTTTGAAGCAAACAATGGGAATTTATTAGCTTGTGTTTTGGGGGCTAAAAGAAAGTCCAAATCTATGTGTCATCAGGGCAATGCTTTCTTCCCAAAGACTGGCATTCTGTAGCTAGCAGCCAACAATCCTTGGTCCTTGGCTCCTTTGCCACAAGGCAATGCACATGGCTGCCTCTCTGGCCTCTCCATTCTCTTCAGGGTTCCATTGAATTTCAGCTTCTGGCTGCTCCCTATAGCTTTCTCTCTATATCTGCCTGAATATCATTCCACTTACAAAGAACTCAAATAATAGGATTAAGGCCCATCCTGACTGAAATGGGCCGTACCTCAACTGAAGTTACCTCATTAAAAATTCCTACCTACCATGGGTTCACACCCACAGGAATGCATTAAGTTTTTCTTGGGTACATGCAGCTCCAGAGCACCAGAGATGGAAAATTTAGTTTAGCTCTCTTCCCAGGAAGAAAAAAAATGGGTTTGGTAAGCATCTAGCCAATCTGTTCAACACCTTTCCTATACAATAACACAAGACAGCACATGAAACTATCCTGTGTGCTTTCAAAAGATTCATTAAATATTTACCAGAGTCCCTGTTATCTGGAAAGTAAATTAAAACTTATGGGTACAAAGCTATCACAAACTATTGAGCATCTTAATACTAATGGCCATGGGAATCCAATGATCCAAAAAAAATTAAATAGCTTAATTCCAGGACATAAAATTAATTGGGAGAATATGACTCAAAGAATCACAGTGTTCCTCAGTTATGAATAGATATGAAAAGATCTGCTGACAAACATAGCAATGCCATTTCCTTGTGTGGATAAAGATTATCAATTCAGAAGTAACTGCCCCTTCCAACAAAACTTTCTTCTATCTCCAATAGACATTGAAGACTATAAAAGGCAGTATGTCCCTTAAAAAATTCTTTTCATTTGATTCAGTTTCCATCCTCAAGGAGCCAGAAAATAGCAACTGGCCACCATCAAATTTACCAACAGTTTGACAGATACCTGAGAAGAAACATTCCTTCCATAAAGGTAAGTACTAGAATTCTAGATTGGGTCCTCTAAATTCTACTTCATATCCTTTTGCTTAAAAATCTTGCAGCCTTTTATCATCTTTTCATTTTTATATTTTGAAAATATGGAAGTTTCATCCTGAAGAAAAAGATTTGGAACAGAAGCCCAGTTTTCAGTTCTTGTAAGGGAAACCAAGATAAAAAGTACATTTTCTTTACGTACAAATAATTTCTAGAAGGAAAATTGCAAGCTCCAGTGATTAAGGGAGGATCTAATCACCTAGCAGGGTTGTGAAAAAAGAAACATATCTGAGGCTGCCATGAGCCAGGGCAGGGTAAACATTCCTCTGTTTCACACTATAATAATCACGCTCACTTCTGCTTTTAGTACTCAAAAGCTTCCATGGCTCTTACTTTAGACAATTGACCTTCTTACTATAGGAAATTGGCTTTAGATATTTCTGTATTCCCTACTATTCCCAGCACAGAGCCAAACCCAGAGAAGTCATGCAACAAATATGTCTTAAATACTCTAAGAAGCTGTAGATTTGGGAACTGAGATGTCTGAAATGCTTACACAATTGGAAATCACTTTACAGCTTTCAGAGTGCCTTCTCATTATTATGTCATTAATATCTTATGGTTGGAAAGGCATCATCATTTTTTCTTATTACATTTAATGAAACAATTTCTTTCATCATCTTTCTCCCATACTGAGGGTGGGGGTTGGGAAGAGATTGTTCTTCTTTGCTGTTGTGCACATCTATGCTTTACCTCTCCCTCACCTCAACCCAACTACCAGATGCTCCAAGAATGATCTCTCCAGCTTCAGGACAGTACTTTCCTTCTCTGAAACCCTGCATGAGGAACCTAGAATTATCTGCCCTTTATGTTATTCTGTGAGGATATACTTTCACTCACTCGAATTGCATAAGCATAGTTACCTGTGGCCATACTTACAAGAGACCCTCTCTGAATATAATGTGCACTAAAAAGCTGCTAAAAAGCTGCTCAATCCTTGCATCAACCTTGATAGGCAATCTAATTATTTTACAGAAAAAATCTATAATCAATGAAAGAAATATATTAGTATGTAAAGAGTTTAGTCTGAGGCTCGGTAGAAAGTATACCTTGGGTGATTCTCACCTTAGTGATAGGAGTTATGGAAAACACTGATGTAAATGTTTTTTATTTCTCAATTAGAAATAAGAAAAGCTTTTAAAAGAGACAATAAGCAATAATTTTTAGAGAGAATGGTTCTTAAATTATCAGAAAACAGCAATGATTTCTTTCTTTTATTCATCCATAACCATGGATGATTTAAGTGTGCTATTGAGGATAATGAAAAATTCCTTAAGCAAAAATTTACCAAAATCTATTATAATTGTAAAAGAAGTAACACTGGTATCTATTTATTCTATAGCTTTATTACTTTTAAAAATTGACTATTTCTTTATGTAAACTTCCTAAGTATTTTCTCATCACCATTATCCAGTAGGTCATGTCTCAATGATTATATATTTTCAAAAACTTTATTTTTCCAATTAATTAACTTGAACCTAAACCAATGTATCCATCAATCTGGATAAGAAGGATAACTATTCTGACCATTTTCAGGGCATAACAGTGAAGGATGAAAACGCTCTCTCTTATCCTTGGCCTTTGGATTTTGACTGCCTGCTTCTTGGTAAGTCCCATAAATTACAATCCTTATTCCTTCTTATTTAATTCAGATGATCTTTGTACATCCATCATTATTATTCTCAACCTTGTTTGTGTTCTCTGAACTTCCAAATGCTGGAATTATTAGCAGTGCACTTAACATGATTGAATCATATCCATATATATTGAGCTATTCACTTGTCATCCTTCAGTTCAGCGTTCCTGTTCGAGTAAAACTTTTACAGCCCTGACCACTCTCTCTCCTCAAGAAGCAAAGTATCATCCCAGAATGACTACCAAAAGTTGTGCCTCTCTGAGGAGCAACTTCAGAGGCTTAACAATGTGGGAACGGAAGGATAAAATTCACTAAAATAGCCCATCCTGTCATCTAATGATAACACAGTAATAATAAAACATTGATAAATCATATGATAAAGAGTAACAGTACAAGATGAGGAAGGAGACAGACAAGGAGAAAGAGAAAAGGAAGGAGAAAAGAGGTATCAAATGTTTGAGTAAAAAAAAATCCATCTACCTTTAGTGCCAGCATGACACTCTTCCATGCCTCTTCTCTTACAAGAACCAAATTATACCAAGCTCTACAAGACATTGCATGTCAAAAACATCACATTGTTCAGAGACTGTCAGAGTTATCTCAGGGTTCAGATTATGCTAGAATGCCACCAATGAAGAACTACCAATCCACAGTGTCATTCTTCTTTCTTTTGAAATAATTTGGTCACAATTTTTATTTTCTTTGCCTTTCTTTATTTAAATAAAGCACTTGTGTCTTTTCTTAAATAAAAAAATTATTGTGAAATATGACATATATACAGAAAAGTGTTAAATTTCAAAATACAGTTTAACAGGTAGTTATAGAGCAAATTTCAAGTACAGGTTATAGTTCCACAATTTCAGGTATTTCCTTCTGGCTGTTCTAAAAAGAAATATTTATATGATTCAGTAGTCATAATCATTTGTTAAATCCTAACTTCTCTGTTACAACTCCTCCCTCTCATTTGATCATTTTCTCAGTCTTCAGGGATATTTAGGCACTAACCATTCTAACTTCTTCATGTTAAAAAGGAGTGTTGACATTATGGGGTAGGGGAATGCAACGAGTTGATATTCTGGGAGAGCCTGGTACCTCTAAGTTTCAGGGCATATCTGGCATAGAAACAATCTGGAGGTTTTAAGTTTCTGGAAAATAAACTTAATAAGCAAAACTTTTATAGAGTCTTAGAGCCTTAGGTTTTCAGGAATGCTGTTGGTTGGACCTTGACACACCATGGCAATTTGTAATATCTGGCTGAAGCTTGCATAAGAGTAACCTCCAGAATGACTTCTTGACTCTATTTAAAATCACTTAGTCACTAAAACCTTATTTTGTTACATTTCCTTTCCCCCTTTTGGTCAAGGAGAGATTCTTAATCTCACAATGCCAGGGCCAGGCTCATCCCTGGGAGTCATGTCCTACATTTCCAGGGCTGCTTACATCCCTGAAAGTCATGTCCAACATAGGGGGAAGGGTAATGAGTTTATATGCAGAGTTTGGCTTAGAGAGAGAGAGGCCACATCTGAGCAACAAAAAAGTTTCTTGGGCGGGGGTGGGGGGGGACTTTAAGGCAAGTTTATAAGTAGGTTTAGCTTCACCATCACAGAAAATAACAGATATACACAGCCACACTAAAAGAAAGCCCCAAACACCCCATATCCCTTACCTCACATTCCCCAATTATTTACCTCTAGTACTGGTGTGATACTAGGAAGGTATTGCTGCTAAATATAGTCTGTAGCACAGGCATTTGTGCCTTAATAATTTGGACACACACTTTCACTTTAATCTTCAAGTGTAAATGGACCTTCTCTGTAGAGATCCATAAATAATTTGTGTTGGTTTACATTGAATCTAGAGAAGTTCTCCACAATGTATAATGCTGACTTGATCAATCATGTCATTTGTACTTGTCATCTTAACATCCAGTCCTTTGATATGTGTTTTCCTGTTGTTGACGGAAACTCATTAAGCTATTATGTATCATTAAAGCATTTGATTTTGCAAACTTTTCTTTAAGAGACTAATGTTTTGATCAAGCAGATATAAGTATATGGGCCACTGTATATTAATAAAAGACATTTAATTTCATAAAAATAACTTTTTTTAGAATTAAAGGAAGCAACTGAAGCAAAATAAGTGATCTCTTCACCCTAACAATATGAAAAAGTACCAAATTCCTGTGATTTCCTGAGGAGACTAATAGGATCACTATACAAGGTTTAAAAATATGGGACTATGTAGTCTGTGAATTATGTAAGCTAAGCAACCAAAGCACCCTTCCAGATTTAAGAAAAAAAAAAAAGAAAGCTCTGCATTGAGGAGAAAAACTGCTGAAAATAGTATCTAAACTATGCAGAAAAGGGATTAGAGGCAAAGGAAAGAGACTGACCTGATGAAAGTGGGGGAGGGGAGCAGAGAAAGGCAGATCTATCCCACTTAATAATCACTTACAGAAAATAAATGTACAGAATCCCTGCACAACCAGTTTAAGAAAACACAGAAGAAAATAATGGGCAGAATAATGATCCTATAGTTAAGAGAGGCATGTCAGAAATATATGCCCAGAACATATGAAAATTTTAGCCTTATATTTTGTTATGGACTGAATCACGTACCCCACAAAGACTCATTCAGGTCTTAACCCCCAGTCCTGTGAATGTGAACTCATTTGCATACAGGATCTTCAAAGATTCTATTATGATTAAGACAAACTGAGTCAGGGTGGGCCTTAATCCAATATGAATGGAGTCCTTGTAAGCAAAGGAAATTTGGACATGGTAGTAGGAGTGAGGATAAGACAGAAGAAGGCAATCACCATGTGATAGAGGAAGAGACTGAGTGATAGATGCCAGCAAGCCATGGCCAGAATGCTGCAGACTTCAATGAAATCATCATCTGTCAATGCCTTGATTTTGGACTTCTAGCCTCCAAAATTGTGAGACAACAAATTCCTCTGGTTTAAGCCAGCCAGAGGATTTTGTTATAGCAGCCCTGGAAAACTATAACATATTTCAAAACAAGTTAAAATTTGGGAGGAAAAAAATAGAAGCTATGAAGAAATGCATAAATCAGAAGTAGAAAAATTCAGAAAATTATGAAGATGATGGGATGAGAGCAAAGTTTGAAAAGAGAGTTTATAGAACACAGGAAAGGATTATAAATAAAAGAAAAAGACATTTTGAAAAAAATGAAGATCAAATAAAATGAACACATGAGCCAATAAATACATAAGAAACAGAAAATAGGAATAAAATATTTTTAAATTAAAAAAAATTAAGAAGAAATTAAAATATGCAAGAGAAATTAAAACTGATACTAATAAATAGCTCTAAAAACCAATTCTTTAAAAAAATTCTGAAGACAAATCTTTGATAATTTCATTGAAATTAAAGGAGGAAAACAAAAAGTTTGGAATTACAAGGATGAACTAACCATTAAAAAATATTATTATTTTAATTAATAGATTATTTTATACAACAATGTGCAAATAAATTTGAGTGCATTGATAAAATGTATACTTCGTTATAAACAAGACAACTTATCAAAATTTTCCCCAGGACAAAGTCTAAACAAAGCATTACCATAGAAAACATAAAAAGAATTAAAGAGCTCTCTGACACAAAAACACTCTGTCGAAGGGACTTCTGGGGAAGATAGCAGAGTACGGAGCTCCAGGACTCAGTCCTCCCTCCAAAACAGCTGTTGAACAGTCAGGAACTGTCTGAGACAACTGCTCTGGAGTTCCAGAGGCCAGAAGAACACCATACAGCATCTTGGGAAAAGCAGGAAGAAAAGGTTGATCAACTACAGTGTTCAAGAGTTGCCAGTAGCCTTTCCTCACTCTTGTAGTGGACCACCGTGAGGACCTGGGCATAGCTAGCTCACTAGAGACAGAAAAAGATAGAAAAATCGTCTTCTGATGGTTTCTATGCTGTGTGAATATATCTCAATAAAATTTCATTTTAAAAATGTTCTGAGACAGAAAAAGATAGAAAAATCATCTTCTGATGGTTTCTATGCTGTGTGAATATATCTCAATAAAATTTCATTTTAAAAATGTTCTCTTCTCCAAGAACAGGGGTGGGCACAGCGAGTCACTGATCACGGCTTTTATTTAGCAAAGACATATCACTAGGTCCTGGCTTTGAGACATTGTTTCAACCCACCTGTGACAAAGGTGGTGGCAGCCAATGTTTCAACCCTGCCCCAACAAGGGCAGAGACATTGGAGATATAAAGATGCAGTGCAGCAGGGAACAATTAGCTGAAGGGTTGCATTTTGCTGGGAAGGCCAGGAAAGCACAGCTTTAAGAAGCCATCAAAGAGGCATGGGTGCCCTTTCTGATCCCCTCCAGGGCACATGGAGGTGGTCTGTGCCCCCTTCATGGAACCCTGACCCTGTTGTGGCTGGTAAATACTGACTTGGAAAAGTCTTCTCTAATGTGACACAGCTTCCAGAATTTGCCATCAAGGCAAAAGCAAATAGAGACAATGAAAGGAGTGCAAAAAAAGCTATAGAGGCAAAACAAAATCAGACAGAACAGATCAAGATTCCTAGAGAAGGAACAGAGGAAAGGAAGCTTTCTGCTAGAGATGAAATAATTAAACAAAAAGTTCAATCCTGAAATTTGTACTGCATATAGAGGACAGGAATATACACGAAGAAGAGCTGAAAAAATCTGATTAGTCAAACACGGGCTATTTTAAAGGTAAAGAATAAGGCAGACAAAGCATCAAAGAATAGCCTTAACAAAAAGCGAATCAACAATGAAACCCTACTAGACAAGAGAGAAGCTGACCTTCAGAGTAACTCTTCAAGATAGTCAGATGCCTAGATATCAGCAAAAAATCACAAGCCAAGGAATTTATCAACTGATGAACAGAATGGTGATTTGTGGTGTATGCATACACTGGAATATTGAGCAGCTACAAGAAGGAAAGAAGCTGTGAGACATGCAAAGAGGTGAATGGATCCCATAGACAGCATTTTGAGTGAAGTAAGCCAGAAACAAAAAGTGAAACATTATAATGCCTCACCAATATGGACTAACTACAATGTGTAAACCCAGAATTGAATCTTAGAGCATAGCTTCCTATGGGAACACCTACTGTAATGGTC
Organism: Choloepus didactylus; assembly: GCF_015220235.1. Taxonomy (NCBI): domain Eukaryota; kingdom Metazoa; phylum Chordata; class Mammalia; order Pilosa; family Megalonychidae; genus Choloepus; species Choloepus didactylus. The sequence goes on from NC_051309.1 coordinate 74,912,868, forward strand.
CCTAGACTGTAAGATCTTACAGCAGTCACATCTAATCCTGAATTGTAATGGCTATCTCCAAATCTTGAGATGCTAATCCCTTTGTGTATGACCTGGTCAGTCTCTGAACTTTGGGTATCTGCATGTTCTAGTTTGCTAATGCTGCCAGAATGCAAAACACCAGAAATGGATTGGCTTTTATAAAAGGGGGTTTATTTGGTTACAAAATTACAGTCTTAAGGCCATAAAGTAACAATCAGCTTCCTTCATTGGAGGATGGCCAATTGTGTCTGGAAAACCTCTGTTAGCTGGGAAGGCACGTGGCTGGCATCTGCTCTGGAGTTCTGGTTTCAAAATGGCTTTCTCCAAGGACGTTCCTCTCTAGACCACAGCTTCTCTCCAAAATATCACTCTCAGTTGCTTTTGGGGCATTTGTCCTCTCATAGCTTCTCCAGGGCAAAAGTCTGCTTTCAAAGGCCATCTCCAAAATGTCTCTGTAAACTGCAGTTCCTCTCTCAACTCCAGTGCATTCTTCAAAGTACCCCTCTTGGCTGTAGCAAGCTTGCTCCTTCTGTCTGAGCTTATATAGTGCTCCAGCAATTTAATTCAGACCCACCCTGAATGGAAACACCTCCATGGAAATTATCCAACCAAAGGTCTTGTCCACAGTTGATTGAATCACATCTCCATGGAAACACCCAAAGGATTCCAAAATCTAATCAACACTAATATGTCTGGCAACACAAGATTGCATCAAAGGTAATGGCATTTTGGGAGACATAATACATTGAACTGGCACATGGCATGATACCTGAAACTCAGAGCTAGAGCTTGGCAGATATGAACAACAGTATTAGCACATACAGCAACTGTTACAAAAGCTGAAAAAGAGTCCAGACTTCAATTAGAGATATGAAAGAAGCTGATCTGGTTAGGAATAAGGCAAATCAGCCCAAAGGGCAAAAGAAGATACTGACTGTGTTTTAAAGCTTCAACTTCTATGTGAGACAAAGAGAAGAGAAGTTTATTTGGTGAAGGATCTATATTTTCTGTAGTTCACTAAATAATTTAACTTGTACGGTCAATTTATTCAAACACCATAATTACATGGAAATTTGAATAGAAAGTGAGATCTGGTAGGTTTGCACAGGTTAGTGTGAAACAGCGATAAATCCCAAAGTAATTTGGGCAGAGAATAAAAATATATATGCAAGGCCCCCCTGAGGAGTGCAGGGAAAATGCAAAAATGTTGGACTTCCCCACCTGGGTTGTTGCTGATGTTCTCACAAAAATTAAGGACTGACAGTTTTGTATGCCAAGCCCTCTATCTTGGGGCTTGCCCTTATGAAGCTCATTATTGCAAAGGAAAGGCTAAGCCTACTTAAAATTGTGCCTGAGAGTCATCTCTTTTGTTGCTCAGATGTGGCCTCTCTCTAGCTAAGCCAACTCAGCAGGTGAACTCACTGACCCTCCCCTGCATGCGACCTGACTCCCAGGGGTGTAAATCTCCCTGGTAATGCAGGACATGACTCCCAGGGATGAGCCTGGACCTGGCATCATGGGATTGAGAACATCTTCTTGACCAAAAGTGGGAGTGAAATGAAACAAAATAGTTTCAGTGGCTGAGAGATTTAAAATAGAGTCAAGAGGTCACTCTGGTGGGCACTCTTATGCACTATATAGATATCCCTTTTTAGGTTTTATTGTATTGGAATAGCTAGAAGCAAATACCTGAAACTATCAAACTGCAATGATTGTATAACTATGTAGCTTACATGGTGTGACAGTGTGATTGTAAAAACCTTGTGGATCACACTCCCTTTATCCAGCTTATGAATGGATGAGTAGAAAAATGGGGACAAAAACTAAATGAAAAATAGGGTGGAATGAGGGGATGATTTGGGTATTCTTTTTTGCTTTTATTTTTTGTTCCTATTTTTATTCTTTCTGGTGTAAGGAAAATGTTCAAAAATAGATTGGGTTCCCCCTATATGGGATCTGACTCCCATGGGTGTGGATCTCCCCGGCAATGTGGGATATGACTCCTGGGGATGAATCTGGACACAGCATCGTGGGATTGAGAACATCTTCTTGACCAAAAGGGAGGTGCAAAATGAAACAAAATAAAGTTTCAGTGGCTGAGGGATTCCAAATGGAGTCAACATGTCACTCTGGTGGACATCTTATGCACTATATAGATAACCCTTTTTAGGTTTTAATGCATTGGAATAGCTAGAAGTAAATGCCTGAAACTATCAAACTGCAACCCAGTAGCCTTGACTTTTGAAGACAATTATCTAACAATGTAGTTTACAAGGGGTGACAGTGTGATGGTGAAAATCTTATAGATCACACCCCCTTTATCCAGTGTATGGATGGATGAGTAGAAAAATGGGGACAAAAAACTAAATGAAAAATAGTGTGGGAGGGTGGAAAGATTTGGGGTTTTTGGGTTTTTTTACTTTTATTTTTATTCTTATTTTTACTTTTTCTGGTACAAGGAAAATGTTCAAAAACTAGATTGAGTTGATGAATGTAGAACTATATGATGGTACTGTGAACAACTGATTGTACACTTTGGATGATTGTATGGTATGTGAATATATCTCAATAAAAATGAATAAAAAAATAGATTGGGGTGATGAATGCACAACTATATACAGTTGATTGTACACCATGTGTGCCAGTTGGAATGTATTATGTCCTCCAAAATGCCATTATCTTTGATGTAATCTTGTGTGGGCAGATGTATCAGTGTTGATCAGATTATAATTTTTTGAGTGTTCCTATGGAGATATGCCCCACCCAACTGTGGGTGATGACTCTGATTGGATAATTTCCATGGAGGTGTTACCCCATGGGTCTAAATTAAATCACTGGAGCCATATAAATGAGCTGACAAATGGAAGGAACTCAGTGCAACTGAGAGTTGCATTTTGAAGAGGAGCTACAGCCAAGAGGGACACTTTGAAAAATGCACAGAAGCTGAGAGTGTAGCTCTGCAGATGCAAGACAGTTTGAAGATGGCCGTTGAAAAAAGACCCCAAGAGCAACTAAAAGTGACATTTTTGAGCAACTGCAGCCTAGAGAGGAACATCCTGGGAGAAAGCCATTTTGAAACCAGAACTCCAGAGCAGATGCCAGCCACGTGCCTTCCCAGCTAACAGAGGTTTTCCAGACACCATTTGCCATTCTCCAGTGAAGGTACCTGATTGCTGATATGTAACCTTGGACATTTTATGGCCTTAACACTATAACTGTGCAACCAAATAAGCCCCCTTTTATAAAAGCCCATCCATCTATAGTGTTTTGCGTTCTGGCAGCATCAGCAAACTAGAACACCATGGATGATTGTATGGTATGTGAATAAATCTCAATAAAACTGAATCTAAAAAAAAATTACAAGCCATACTAAGGAATGGGAAGATATGGACCAGTCAAGGGAACAAATTAAAACTTGAGAGAAGAAACAGAATTTGGAACAAGAAATCAAGGATGTTCAAACAAATATCCTAAATCAACTCAAGGAGATGAAGGAAAATATGGCCAAAGAGTTAATGGATATTAAGAAGACAATATTTGAACATAAAGAATTTTAAAGTATATTTTTAAAAAAAACAGAATTTATGGGGATGAAAGGCACAATACAAGAGATTTAAAAAGCACTAGAGGCATACAACAGCAGATTTGAACAGGCAGAAGAATGAATCTGTCACAGAAAAGACTGGACAGCTGAAATCACATAGTCAAAAGAACAGATAAAGAATGGAAAAAAATTGAGTACTGTCTCAGTGATTTGAAAAACAACATGAAGCATACAAATATATGCATCATTAGTATCCCAGAAGGAGAAGAGAAGGGAAAAGGTGTAGAAAGAATATTTAGGGAAATAATGCCCAAAAACTTCCCAACTCTAATGAAAGACATAAATTTACATGCCCAAGAAGCAGAACATACTCCAAATGGAGTAAATCCTAATAGACCTACTCCAAGACACAAGCTAATGTCAAATTCCAAAGATAAAGAGAGAATACTGAAAGCAGCAAAAGAGAGGTAATTCATCACATGCAAGGGCTCTGCAGTAAGACTAAGTGCTGATTTCTCATCAGAAACCATAGAGGCAAGAAGGCAGTGGTATGACATATTTAAGGTAGAGAAAGAAAAAACCTGTCAGCAAAAAAATTCTTTAACGGGCAAAACTATCCTTAAAAAATGAGGGATAGTTTAAAATATTCACAGATAACCAGGAACTGAGAGAGTTCATCAACAAGAGACCTGCCCTACAAGGAACATTAAATGGAGTTCTGCAGGCTGAAAGGATTAGACAGGAGACCGTAGCCTGAAGAGCATGGAGTAGTGTGAAGAAATGAAGATTATCAGTAAGGGTAACTAAAAGGGTAAAAAAAGAGACAAAAATAGATATGACATAGGAAAACCAAAGGATAAAATGGATGAAGTACTGCCTTTACAGTAATTACATTGAATGTTAGTGGATCAAACTCCCCAATTAAAAGACAGAGACAGGCAGAATAGATTAAAAAAAAAAAAAAAAAAAAAAAAAAAAAAAAAAAAAAAAAAAAACATGATTCAAAAGACTGACCTTAAACACAAAGACACAAATAGGTTGAAAGTCAAAGGTTAGAAAAAGATACTGCATGTAAATAGTAACCAAAAAAGAGCTGAGTAGCTATACTTACTATAAGACAAAACAGACTTCAAATGCAAAACTTTTATGAGACAAAGAAGGATACAATAAAAGGGGAAATCCAAAAAGAAGAAATAACAATCATAACTATTTACACACATAAATGGTGCTCCAAAGTACATGAGACAAACCCTGGCAAACTGAAGGGAGAAACAGACACCTCTACAATAATAGTTAGAGACTTCAATATACAGTTCTTATCAATAGATAGAACATTGAGATGGAATATCAATAAGGAAACAGAGAACTTTTATAATATGATAAATGAACTAGACATAACAGACATATACAGAACATTACACCCCCAAACAGGAAGATATACATTCTTCTCAAGTGTGCGTGGATGGTTCAAAGGATAGATCACATGTTAGGTCACAAAACAAGTCTCAATAAACTTTAAAAAGATTGAAATTATAAAAAAGCACTTTATCTGATCATAATGGAATGAATCTTCAAATCAATAACAGGTAAAGAACTGGAAAATTCACAAACATGAAGGATAGAAAACACACTCTTAAACAAACAATGGGTCAAAGAAGAAATTGCAAGAGAAATCAGTAAATATCTCAGGTCTAATGAAAACAAGAATACTACATATCAAAACTTATTGGGGCTTTCCGGGCCACGTGACTGGACCAACCTAAATACCAAGGTGACCAGAGCAACATAATGTCAATAGCTCAATCGTCTGTCCATGCCAAACGGATTGTGGGGAAGGTGATTGGGACAGCAATGCGAAAAACTGCTAAAGTGAGAGTGACCAGGTTCGTTCTGGATAACTATCTATTAAAGTATTTTAACAAGAAGAAAGCCTACTTGGCTCATGATGCTCTCCAGCAGTGCACAGTTGGGAATACTGTGCTTCTCAAAGCATTACCTGTTCCACGAATGAAGCATGTGAAGCATGAACTAGCTGAGCTCATTTTCAAAATGGGAAAAGTCATAGATTCAGTGACAGGAAAACCCTGTGCTTGAACCACATACCTGGAAAGTCCAGTCAGTTTGGAAACCAACCACCAAAGCAAAGATCTGAAAGAACTCAGTAGCTCTTCAGCCCAACAGAGGAGGCTCAAAAAAAGGGAAAGATTTACAAGTTTGCTTTATGGAAAAAGAAACTTTGCAAACTCTCATTTTAAACTGTGTCCAATTGCTCTTTGGTATTTATGAATTTACTGAAAGTAAATTAGATAAAGGGCTTGTTATAAATTTTTGTAAAGATTTATGGTCATAGTTCCAATTTCCTTTTTCAGTGAACATTAAGTTCCTTTTATATTAAGTGTGTCTAGCAGTCTACTACATCATTTTGCAAGCTCGTTGCTTTAGAGGGCATATTGTTTTTTCATTCCAAGGAATTTTGAATGTCTCTCAGGACCTTTATTTGGGGGAAGAAAAACTTTTGATATCATAGACAGATAAGACCATATTAAGTGAATATTCATTTTTTGATGGTATATATTCAAAATTAATTTTTTTTCTGATTTCACTAATTCCAAAGAGAAATAATAAACATGTTTGTAGTCAGACTTTGTCAGATTAAGCTGTATTAATAAAGATTTCAGCATGTAGAAAATAAAGGAAAGCAATAACAAACATTAGAAGAGAAGTAAACAAAATTGGGAATAAAAAACAATACAGAGAATTTTTTTAAGTTGGTTCTTTGAGAAGATCAATAAAATTGACAAACACTTAGATTGACAAAGAAAAAAAGAGAAGACTCAAATAAATAAAATTGGAAGAGAGAGGGGGACTGCCCCACAGAAATAAAAAGGATCATAAGAGTATACCATGAACAACTGAATGTCAACAAATTAGACAACTTAGATGAAATGGACAAATTCCTACAAACATGTGAACAACCTATACTGACTTGACAAGAAATAGAAGACCTCAACAGACCAAAAAAGTAGAGAGATAAAATCAACCATCAAAAACTTCCCAACAAAGAAACACCCAGGAGCAGATGGCTTCACAGATGAATTCTACCAATCATCCCAATGTTAAATTCCAAAGAATTAATACCAATCCTACTCATACTCTTCCAAAAAATTGAGGAAGAGGGAACACCTCCTAACTCATTATATGAAGCAAACATCATCCTAATATGAAAGTCAGATAAAGATACTACTTAAAAGAAAATTACACAATTTCTATTATGAACACAGATACAAAAATCTTCAACAAAATACTTCCAAATCAAAACCAATAGCACATTAAAAGAATTACACACCATGATCAAGTAGGTTTTATCCCACATATGCAAGCGTGGTTCAACACAAGAGAATCAATTAATGTTATACACTAAAATAACTAAAGTAAGGGGGAAAGCCATATGCTCATCTTGAGTAATGCAGAAAGGGCATTTGACAAAATCAAACACCCATTCTTGATTTTTAAAAAAAAAATACTTATAAAAATAGGAACAGAAGGAAAATTCCTCAACATGGTAAAGGGTATATATGAAAAATCCACAGCTAACATCATACTCTAATGGTAAAAGACTGAAAGCCTTCCCTCTAAGATCTGGAACAAATGGTATTTGGGAGAACTGGACATCCATTTCCAAGAAAATGAAAGAGGACCGCTGTCTCAGACCACATACAAAAAATAACTCAAAATAGATTGAAGATGTAAATATAAGAACCAGGACAATAAAACTCCAAGGAGTAAATGTAGAGAAACATCTTCAAAATCTTGTGTTAGGCAGTGGTTTCTTAGACTTTACACCAAATCACAAGCAATGAAAGAAAAAATACATAAATTTGTCCTCCTCAAAATTAAAAACTTTTGTGCATCAAAGGACTTTGTCAAGAAGGTGAAAGGTCACCTACTCAATGGGAGAAAATATATGGAAACAAAATATCCGATGAAGTTTTAATATCCAGAATATATAAAGAAATCCTACAACTCAACAATAAAAAGACAAACAACCCAATTTAAAAATGGGCAAAATACTGGAAGACATTTCTCCAAAGAAGAAACACAAATAACTAAAAAGCAATGAAAACATTCTCCACATCACTATTAGGGAAATGCAAATCAAAACCACAATGAGATATCATTTCACGGCTACTAGAATGACCACTATAAAAAAAGAAAAAAAACAGAAAACTACAAGTGTTGGAGAGGATGTAGAGAAACAGGAACACTCATCCATTGCTGGTGGTAATGTAAAAAGGTGCAACCTCTGTGGAAAACAGTTTGGAAGTTTTCAAGAAGCTAAATATAGAATTACAATATGATCGATATGATTTAGCAATCCCTCTACTAGTTACATACCCAGAAGCACTGAAAGCAGGGACTTAAAGAGATACTTGCACACAAATATTCATAGTGGCATTATTTACAATTTCCAAAAGATGGAAGCAACCCACGTGTCCATCAATCAATGAATGGATAAACAAAATGTGGTATATACATATGATGGAATACTATCAGCTGTAAAAAGGAATGAAGTCCTGATGCATGTGACAACATGAATGAACTATGAGGTCATTGTGTTGAGTGAAAAAAGCCAGACACAAAAGGACAAATAGTGCATGATTCCACGGTTATGAATTGATTATAAGAAGCAAACTCATAGAGTTAGAATCTAGAACATAGGCCAGTTACCAGGAGATAGATTGGGGTTGGAGAATGGGGAATTGATAATTCGCTTGTGCAGAATTTCTTTTAGGGTGATGGTAAAGGCTTGGAAATGGATAGTAGGGATGACAGCACCTTATTATGAGTGTAATCAACAGCACTGAAACATATAGGTGAATGTGGTTAAAAGAGGATACTTCAAGTTGTATGTGTTACTAAACTAAATTTAAAATGTAAAACATAGGGCTGTACAACACATTGATTCCTATTTTAGATGACGGACTATACTTAATAGTACAAGTATAAGAAGGTTATTTCATGAATTATAACAAATGTACAATATACTAATACAAGGTGGTAATAATAGGGTGGTATATGGGGGAAATACACCTAATGTAAATAACAGATGATAGCTAGAACTATTTTAATAATCTTTCCTCAATTGTAACAAAGGTAGCTACCATATGAAAAAACAGTACAATTATTAAAAAAAAAAAATGCTGTCATCAGTTGTAATAAATGTTCCACAGCAATGTAGGCTGTTGGTGGTAGGGTGGTGTATGGGAATCCTGTGTTTTATGCATGACTGTTTTGTAAACTCACAACTCTTCTAATAAAAAAAGCACTTTGTCCAAATGATTTCAGAAGGAAATTCTGCAATACCTTTAAAGATTAGATACTGCCAAAGCTATTTAAAGTATCCAAAAGCCCAGAACGAAAATAAATTTCCAAATTCTCTTCATTAAATAATATTGATTCCAAAAGCTGACAAAGATTCACCAAAAAAGAAAGCTATAGATCAATACTACTCTTAAATATGAATTAAATATGAATGCAAAGACGCTACGTAAAATAAAAGCAATTAGAATCTACCAGTATAATACAAACAATAATACAATATGACAAACTGGAGTTCAGTTCAAGAATTCAAGTGTGGTTCAATACTAGTAAATGTATTCACAAAAGTATTCATATTACTAGAGTTGAGGAGAAATTCATATATTCATCTCCATGCACATAAAAAGGATTTTAAAAGTTATCTCCCATTCATGTTAAAAACACAAAACAAAATAGGAATTGAAGGATATTTCCTCAATATGATAAAGTATGTAATTCCTAAGTCCAGGAGTTAGCATCTTATTAAATGGGAAAATACTACAGGCTTTCCTGTAAAAGTCAAGACCTAGCAACATAAACAGGTCATAAACAAAGGAGACCAAACCAAGACACTTTATAATAAAAGATAAAGAGAAAAAAATTTTAATTGCTAAGAAATAAATATATAAATTCCTTCCTCAATTACCTAGACCGTATTCCCTTTCCCGTTAACCAGACTTAACTGGCGGTACTTCTTTACCAAGTGGGATGACCCAAACCTTAATTCTTGAAGAGTCTGTGATATTAACAGTCTTGCCTATTTTGAAGTGACACAATTTCCCACTAATTTTACCATAAGACATGGGAGTACAAAGAGGGACCTAAAACAACCTATTAGAGATATTCAAGGTCTTGATATTAAAAACTGTAAAGTGATATTGAGAAACATAAAGAACTATGTAGAGGAACATGTAATATCCATAGATTGGAATCTCATTATTGTAAAAGTGTCGATCTCAGTCAAAAGCCCAAGGGTTTGTGTGTGTGTGTGTGTGTGTGTGTGTGTGTGTGGAAATTGGCAAATCAATTTTCAGATTTATATGGAAATGCAAAGGTTTAAGAATAGCCAAGAGACTCTTAAAAAAAAAACAGAAATGTGGGTGGAGTTCCTCTATTGATAGCTACAGTAACTATGACAGTGTAGTATTGTCAAAGGATATACAAATAGATCACTGGCACAAAAAGGCAAAGCCCAGAAACATAACCACACCTAATTTATAACAAAGTTGACATTGCAGAGTAATGGGGAAAGAATGTTCTTTTCCATAACTGATATTAGGCCAAATGTATATCCAAATTGGAAGAAAAATGAAACCTGACCCTAAACTCATGCCAATTCCACGAACCCACCTACTTCAAAGAAGACAAGGTAATTGTAGATTACAAAGTAAAAGACGAGACATTAAATTGTGCCAAAGGTAGACCTAGCAACTTCAAGACTGTCATAGTCTAGTAGCCAATAATATACAAAAGGACTCAATCTCGTGAGTAACCTGGGAAATGCAAATATAAACCACAGAGGTACTACAACCCACTCATCAGAATTACTAAAATTAAAAAGACTAACAATAGCATGTGTTGATGATATTTGGAGCAACTAGAATTCTTATACACTACCACTTGGAGCATAAGTTAGTGCAACCACAGTTTGGATCAATATACTAATACAGTATTGAAAAAATAGATATATAGAGAGAAGCAGTAACAGAGACTTAGCTATAAGGTACAGAGATATTCAACATTAGTATATTCCCCAAGAAAAGGCATGTACATGTATACCAACAGACAGGGATGTTCATAGCAGCATCACTTCTAATACCCTAACAACCTAAATGTCCACCAAGTACAGAACAGACAAAATGTATACAATGAACTGCTTACTCTATGGCAATTTAAAAAAATAATGAATTACAATTATACACACAAATATGGGTGATCTCACAAACATAAAGTTGAGCAAAAAAAGCCAGGCACAAATGGATACATACTGGTGATTCCATTTATACAATTTTCAAAAACATGCCTACACTAGTGTTACAAGTTAGGGCAGCGGTTAACATTGAGGAGGAAGAAGGGGGAAAAATTGGGAAGGAGCTAAAGTGGTTTTCTGGGGTGATGATAATGTTTATTTCTTTATATGGGTTGTGGTTACATAGGTGTTTGTGTTTTAAATTCATTGGGTTGTACATTATGTCTTATGTTGTTTTCTGCATGTATCCTGTATCTCACAAAAAAAGTAAAATAATTAAAAGATACTTCCAAACTTAGATGTTTCGATAATATAAATTTCAATGATTATTTTATTCATGACTGACATTCTCCTTTCTCTTTTTACAGCCTAATGAGAGTGAAAAAAAACACAGAGTACCTCTTCGACAGAAAACTGGACCAGCTAAGTTTTTCCCTTTTTCAAAATATGGACCTGTTCGTAAACCTAGCACTGTCCACCTTCACACTTTGCCACATATAACATACAGATATCTAGGGAAAATACCTGATTTATGGAGTCTAAAACATAAATCAAACCAGTATCATCTACAAAGAAAATTGCAAAAGAAGCCATCTTTATTACCATTTTCTCATCATGCAATTCGTCTTAATCACTCTGTCTCTCAAAACCAATTTAAAACAATTCCTTCAAAAATCCCTGCAGAGGCAACCACTACCTCCTTTCTTTCCAACCAAGTTGCTATTAGCACTCCATATGAGTCTAACAGTAATCCAATTATCACTGAATCTACCACAGACACTTCAATCATCATATCCTCAGTAGCCATCTCAGAACCAGAAATAATGCCTGCAACCACCACTGAATACAAAGCCATCATAGTGATCTCTGCTGAAGCTGAAACCACCCCTATAGCCCCATCTGAATTGAAAACAACTTCAGGAACCACTACGGTGCCTGAAACCACCCCAAAAACTCAAAGCAACCCAAGCAGCCACTCCTGAACCTAATTCCAGCCCAAAGACCAACACTGAGCATGAAAATGGTCTGACAACCTCTGCTGCACCTGAAATCAATCCAACAACCTCCATTGAACAGACGACCCCTGAACCCGAAATGAATGCAGCAATCACCACAGAAGCTGAAACCACCCTAGTGACAACCACTAAACCAGAAACCACCCAAGAAACCACTGCCACACCAGAAATAACAGCTGAACAAGAAACCACTCCAAAGAGCACTGCTTAACAAAAAACCACCTACAATATTACCACTGAAATCAAAACCACCCCAGAGATTACTGCTGAACCTGAAATCACCCAGAAAACACTACTGAACATGAATCCAACCCAGAAACCATCCTCAAACCCAGAAACAAACCAGAAACCACACCTGAATCCAAAAATACCCTAGACACCACAGCTAGATCCAAAATCAACCCAGAGTCCCCCACTGAACCTGAAAACACCCCAGTGGCCACTGCTGTACTTCAAGTCACCCTGAGAACACTGCTGTACCCCCAAACCAACCCATAAACAACCACTACAACTCCAGCTACTATGGCCAAACCAAAAACACCCTGTGCTAGACATGAAATACCCACTCCCCAAACTACAATCACTTAGACCACAAGTGAACTAGCCATAAACATTTCTCCAACCACATTTTAACAAATAGCTCAAGTTCTGACTACTTCACCCACCTCTACCACAAGTCAATAACTCCACACAGAAAAGCATACCTCATTGCTTCCAAACTTAACTCTTTTTCCTGACTTAAAGCATTGCCATTAAAATTCCTGGGTTAAATATTTACTTGTAAAGTGCCTTGAGCTTTTACTAGAAATGATCTATAAGTGTAAAGAATAAACTGATATTTCTACAAACAATTTCTACTAACACTATCACACACAATCATGAAATTTAAGTATCCATCAATAATAATTACTAAATAAATCATTCACAATTTAGAATAATGTCCCTGCTATAGTCACTGCATCCCAAACCATATAACCTATAATCATAATTGAATAATTTCTTTCCAGAAAGTCAGGCATAGCTCCATAGTGGGAAGCTATGGACCAAATTTCAAAAATAAAACTTTACTTATGAGTTATCACTAGGAATGTGGGTTAGACCAAACTGAAGGAGCCACTCAGTAGGAAACATGTGTCCTACTAATTCTTGGAATAATCAATCTAACCTGAAGATGATTTAAAATATTACTGAATTCCCTCTAAGCATTTTGATTTTGATTTTTCTATAAACTCAATCAGAAATAACCAAAACCTCTGGTATTATGTTGATAAGGTTTAAGGATTCCAGTAAGACTGAAAAAATGGAATATGCCTATGGAGAGAATTTAATGGAAATCTGTCAATAAATGGCTTCATCATATCCTAATTATGGAAGAAGCTAGCAAAAACAAGAAGCATGAACTGTTGATAGACCAAGCTTCATTAATCACAAATCAGTTTTAACCACCTATATTTTTACTAAATTGTTGATCTTGCTTTTTGCTGAAGAATATTATAATGCAAATTTCCATGGACCATCTATATGATGCTGAAGCAATTTTTCAATACATACCAAATTAAAACTTCAAAATTAAAATGTGAAGCAATAAAATGTTTTCCCAATCTTCTCAAAAACATGTGATTGTAGTTACTAAAATTGTCTTCATACACTATTTCTCACACTCTTCATCAATCCAAAGTACCAGAAATGGAATTCACTTCTAAAATTTCAACCTGCCATCAATGCTCCAAAAAGTTAACTTTACATTATACCTTTGAAGAATAAAAGTAATCTTCTCTGATATGGCAAAACAACATTATTTTGGAGGATGTATAGTCATTATTTTCTATAAACACCTCTGACAGCTATATAAATCTTTGTTTTACTTGCTATCAATTAATAATGTTAATTAAAAAAGACTTGCAAATGTATATGCATGTGCATGGGTTGGTGGATTCAAAACTATGAATGAAGTGTATAGTAATATTCTCTAAATGACACTTAAAATATTAAATTCTTTGCCCAATGTTCTTGAGCTATTATGGAAAATTAATAAAGTACATGCAGTACTTAGAGTTTTCTGGAAAAAAAAATTTAAGGAAGAAAACTAGACTTAATGTTCCCAAGACGAGTGATTAGTGTTGACTCAACAGAGTATATAAGGTGGTTGTAGAGTGGCAAGGAAGGATATCAGGTTTAGAGTCAGGCAGCCCTAAGTTTCATTAAGCTCTAACACCTGCTACCTGTGGAATTTATATGTGTCCCTGTGTAAATTACTTAACCTATTTGTAAAGACTAAAAAAGATGATGTTTGTAAGACACGGAGCCAGGCACATAATAAGTCCTAATAAACATTAGTTACCTACCTAACCTTTATAGCCAGACAAAAAAAAAAAATATTTCGCACAGTAGCTGGGTCAAGAGGTATGCTTGTTGATTTTTCAAACATAATTTATGGATGTATTTTGGACCCTTATCAGCTAAGTTTAAGTCAATTTTGCTTACAAGAGTTATAAACAATAGAATATTTTCAAATAAAAATAAACATCTTTCTATTCCTATGAATCCCCATTCTCATCTCCACCATCATGTACAGAATAACCATGATTACAAAATAAATATGCAGTCATTGCAAAATGAGGAAAATGTGAAAAATCCTAGAGCACAGAAATATTCAATAATATTTTTTGCCTGAACTCTCAGTGCTTTTTCTATGCAGAGATATATATTTTAACCAAAGTGAGATTTGTCATTTGCTTTGTTCACTTAACAATATACCATCAACAATTTCCATGGTCATTAAATTTCTTTTACAACACAATTTTTCATGATTGCATTTTATTTTATTTGTGGATGTGTTCAATTCATTAACAAGTTCCCTATTTGGGAACGTCAAGTTTTTTTCATTTTTTTTCAGCATTATAAACAGCATTTCCATAAATAACTTTAATAAACCTTTTTGGCACATCATTATTCCCACAGGATAAAGTCGCAGAAGTAGAAATCCTGGGTTGAAAACTTTTGATGGATGCTTTCAAATCATCCTCCATCCTCCATAAAAAAAATTGTGTCAATGTATACTCACACCCCCTGAGTGAAAACACCCACACTCCTTAATACCAGTTACTATTATCACTTTTTATCTTAACCATATGAAAAAAGAAAATTCCACCATTACAGTTTAAATGTACAGCTTTATTAGTGATACTGAAATTTTCAGTTGACTACTTGTATTTCTTCTGTGAGGAACTGTTAGTGTATACCATTTGCCCATTTTCCTATTCAAATATTTTTTTACTGTTTTGCAAGAACTTGTTATATATGTATTATTCTATGACATGTGACATAAATATTTTCCTCATACATAGTTTGTCTTTTAGTTTTCCTCTTGCAGATATTTTAATTTTTATGTAAGTATACCTATCATTTTTTTCTCTTTGATACTTGTCTCTATGTATTTACTTTAAAAGAATGTTTGCACCCTGAGATGAAATATGCCACTTTAGTTCCTTCTGGCCACCTTGTATTTTCACTTTTCAGATTTAAATAGTCATCTCGTAAAATTCATTGTTGTATATTATGTGAGGAAAAATAACCTTTTTTCTTATAATTATAAGTAAACCTAACAACTTTTATTGAAAAGTGTCCATCCTTTCACTATTAATTTGAAATTCCACCATTATCATGGAATAATTTCTACGGTCTGTTTCTCAACGAATTCTTTCCAAAATGTAAATTTTGAACATGACATTCCCCTGCTTAAAACCCGTCTGTGGCTTCTCTTAACTTTCAGGATTGTCTCAAAGTTGAAAATTAGAAGATCATGGGCCAAATATAGCCTACAGGTCTATTTTGTTTGGCCTACATACTATTTTAAATTGGTGTTTAAATTGATAGCCAGTATTTAAAGACTAAATGATTGCACATAAACATCCAGATTTCTAGCTCTATGATAAGAACTGACAACACTAGACCAGCATTCCCACAGGATAATGATCAGTTGGTTTTGAATAGCATCTCAACTGAACCTTCTCTCATTTGCCACAGACCCCACCCAGTCCACTATACTTCCCTACAACCTGTGGTCATTTGAGTTCTCAATACTTGCTCTACCTCACTTGGCCCTGCCTGACTTCCCATTAGTCCTAAATAGATATCCTTTGCTCCAGGCTTACTCAAAAGTCCACCAACATTTATTGTGTATCTACTATGTGTCAAACACTGGGAATGAAAACACTCAGTGCAAACAGTGAGTATGCTGTAGTCCCAACTGAGAGTTCACAGCCTGTTGAGAAGACAAGTTTTCACAAAACAAAAACAGTGTGAAACTAACTTTAATGTAACAGAAAAGTCCAAAAATATAAGACTATTGCCATATGGATTTGACAATAAGGAAGGCATCAGTGACTTTGCCAGAGGAGGGGGTGCATAGAAGCCAGGTTAAAATGGATTGAAGAAGAAGTAAAAACAGTGATTATAAATTCAACTTTCATGCAGATTGGAGACATGGGAATCAGAAATAAAGTGGTGGTGAGAGAAGAATGAAAAATCAATAAAGGAATTTTTTGTTTTCATTTGAAAGGTGGTTGGGCATTTATTAAAGCTGGAAAAAAGAACCAGTAGAAGCTAATGGTAAAAAAAAAAAAAAAGAAAGAAAGAAAGGGATATTTTTAAGGCAGTTTTATTCACATACCATACAATCCATCCAAAGTGTACAATCAATGGCTTTTAGTATATTCACTGAGTTGTATATTCATCATCACAATCAATTTTAGAGCATTTTCATTACTCTAAAAAAAAAAAAACCTTACCCCTCAGCTATCACTGCTCAATCCCTCTATCCTTCCCCATCACTCATAACAGCAATCAAAATCTGTCTCTACAGATTTATTTATATTTTACATTTTATATAAATGTAATCATACAATACGTAGTACTTTCTGTATGGTTTATTTCACTTAGCATAATGTTGTTTGGGGATTTTTTAATTATTTTTTTAATTAAAGAATTTGTAGGTTTACAGAAAAATCATATAAAAAATACAATGTTCTCATACCCTCCCCCACTTAATGACACTTTGCATTAGTTTGGTAACTTTGCAATTGATGAAAGAATATTAAAATAGTACTATTAACTATACTCCATGCTTTACATTAGGTGTATTTTCCCCAGATACCACCCTATTGTTAACATCTCCTATTAGTGTTATATATTTGTTTTAATTCATGAAAGAACATTCTCATATTTGTACTATTAAATCCAGTCCATCATCTACAACAGGTTTCACTATGTTATACAGTCCCATCTTTAATCTATTTTCATTCTTAGTAACATACACAACCCTAAACTTCCCTTTTCAACCAAATTCACATATGTAGTTCAGCGCTGTTGATTACACTCACTTTAATGTGCTACCATCACCACCATCCATTGCCAATCTTTGCAATCAAACTAAATAAAAATTCTTTACAAAGTAAGCAACAGCTCCCCATTAGCTACCCCAATCTATCCCTGGGTAATCTATATTCTAGATTCTCTCTCTGTGAGTTTGCTTATTATAATTAGTTCCTATCAGTGAAATCATACAATATTTGTCCTTTTATGCCTGACTTATTTCACTCAGTTTAATATCCTCAGGTTCATCCATGTTGTCACATACGTTAGGACTTTATTCCCTCTTACAGCTGATAATATTCCATCATATGTAAATACCACATTTCGTTTATCCATTCATTGATTGATGGACACTTGGGTTGCATTCATCTTTTGGAAATTGTGAATAATGCCACTATGAACATCAATGTGCAAATATCTGCTCAAGACCCTGCTTTCATTCTTCTGGGTTTATACCTTGTAGAGGGACTGCCAGGTCTTACGGTAATTTTATATTTAGCTTCCTGAGGAAATGTCAAACTGTCTTCCAGAACTGTTGCACCATTTTACATCCCCACCAGCAATGAATGAGTATTTCTATTTCTCCACATCCTCTGTTTTTTTAATACTAATTTTCTGTTTTTTTTTAATAGTTGCCATTCCAGTGGGTGTGGAATGATGTCTCATTGTGGTTTTGATTTGCATTTCCCTAATAGCTAGTGATGTTGATCATCACTTCATGTGCTTTTTAGTGATTTGTATATCACCTTTGGAGAAATGTCTCATCCAATATTTGCCAATTTTTAAATCAGGTTGTTTATCTTTTATTTGTTGAGTTGTAGGATTTCTTTATTTATTCCGGATATTAAACCCTCATCAGATGTGTGGTTTCCAAATATTTTTGCCCATTGAGTAGGTCGTCTTTTCACTTTTGTGACAAAGTCCTTTGAAGTGCAAAAGTTTTTAATTTTGATGAGGTCCCATTTATCTATTTTTTTCCTTTGTAGATTGTGCTTTGGGAGTAAAGTCTAAGAAACCATTGCCTAACACAAGATCCTGAAGATACTTCTCTACATTTCACTCTAAGAGTTTTATAGTACTGGCTCTTATATTTAGGTCTTTAATCAATTTTGAGTTAATTGTGTATATGGTGTGACACAGGGTCCTCTTTCTTTCTTTTGCATATGGATATCCAGTTCTCCAAACATCATTTTATGAAATGCCTATTCCTTCCCAATTGAGTGAACTTGGGAATGTTGTCAAAAATCAAGGCCATACAGAATGGTGTAGACTTTCTGGAGGACAGTGTGGTGGTTCCACAAGAAGCTAAGTATGTGGGTGCCATAAGGTCCTGCAACTTCATTAGGGGACACATACTTGGAAGATCTGAGAGCAAGGATATGAATACACATTTGCACACTGGTGTTTATGGAGGAAGTATACATGATTTGCAATGGGTGGAGGTAGCCCAAGGGTACATTGACTGAAGAACAGAATGGTAAACTGTGGTGTGTGCACACAATGCAATATTTAGCAACGGCGAGGAGTGAAGCTGTGAGACACGCAAAACGTGACACACAATGCAACGAGATGAGTGGATACCATAGATAGCATTTTGAGTGAACTACACCGGAAACAAAGGCAAACACTATAATGCCTCACCAATATGGACTAACTACAATGTGTAAACTCATAATTGAATCTTAGAGCACAGCTTATTAGGGGAACACTTATTGAAATGGTCCCTAGATTGCAAGATCTTAGAGCAGTTACAGCTATTCCTGAATTGTAATGGTTATCTCCAGATTCAGAAATGCTAATCCCTTTGTGTATAACCTGATCGATCCCTGGAATGTTGGGTATCTGTGTGATACCTGAAACTCAGAGCTAGAGCTTGGTAGATATGAATGTCAGTATTAGTGCATATACCAACTGTTAAAAAAGCTGAAAAAGAGTCCAGACTTCAATTAGAGATATGAATGAAGCAGATCTGGTTAGGACTAGGGCAAATCAGGCCAAAAGGTAAAGGATGATACTGACTGTGTTTTAAAACTTCAACTTCCATGTGAGACCAAGGGAAGAGATGTTTATTTGGTGCAGGATCTATATTTCCTAAATAACTTAACTCATACAGTTTGTTCAAATACCATAATTACATGGAACTTTTAATAGGAAGTGAGACTTAGTAGGTTTGTACAAGTTAGCGTGAAATAGTGACACATCCCAAAGTAATTTGGGCAGAGAATAAAAATATATATACAGGGGCCCCCTGAGGAGCTGGGGGAAAATGCGGAGGTGTTGGACTTCCTCACCTAGATTGTTGCTGATGTTCTCACAAACATTGAGGACTAGCAGTTTGGTATACTGAGCCCTCTTTCTTGGAGCTTGCCCTCATTGAGCTTGTTACTGCAAAGGAGAGGCTAAACCTGCTTGTAATTGTGCCTAAGGATCTTCCCCTGAGTGCCTCTTTGTTGCTCAGATGTGGCCCTCTTTCTCTAGCCACGCCAACTCGGCAGGTGAATTCATTGCCTTCCCCTCTATGTGGGACCTGACTCTCAGGAGTGTAAATCTCCCTGGCATCATAGAATATGACTCTCAAGGATGAGTCTGAACCCAACACTGTGGGATTGAGAACATCTTCTTGACCAAAAGGGGGATGTGAAATGAAATGAAATAAAGTTTAAGTGGCTGAGAGATTCCAGATGGAGTTGAGAGGTCACTTGGGTGGGTACTCTTACGTACTATATAGATAATCCTTGTTAGGTTTTAATGTACTGGAATAGCTAGAAGTAAATACCTGAAAGTATCAAACTGCAACCAAGTTGCCTTGACTCTTGAAGACAATTGTATCGCAATGTAGCTCACAAGTGGTGACAGTATGATTGTGAAAGCCTTGTGGATCACACTCCCTTTATCCAGTGTATGGATGGATGAGTAGAAAATTGGGGACAAAAAACAAATGAAAAATAGGGTGGGGGGATGATTTGGGTGTTCTTTTTTACTTTTATTTTGTATTCTTATTTTCACTTTTTCTGGTATAAAGAAAATGTTCAAAAAAAATAGATTGGTGTGGTGAATGCACAACTATATCATGGTACCATGATTGCACACCACAGATGATTGTATGATATGTGAATATATCTCAATAAAACGGAATTAAAAAAATCAAGGCCATAGATGTGAGGGTCTATTTCTGAACTCTCAATTCAATTCCATTGGTCAATATATCTATCACTGTGCCCGTACCATGCCATTTTGAGCACTGTACCTCTGTAATATACCTCAGTCAAGAAGTGTGAATCCTCCAACTTCATTCTTCTTTTTCAGGATATTTTTGGTTATCAGGTGGCCCTTTACCCTTCCAAATAAACTTGATAATTGGATTTTCCATTTCTGTGAGGTAGGCTGTTAGAATATTGATTGGGATTACATTGAATCTGTAAATTATTTTGAATAGAATTGACAACTTATTGATATTTAGTCTTCCAATCCATGAACATGAAACATCCTTCCATTTATTTGGGTTTTCTTTGATTTCTTTTAGCAGTGTTTTGTAGTTTTCTGAGTGCAAGTCTTTTACATCCTTAGTTAAATTTATTCCTAGTTGTATGGTTTTTGCAACTGTTCCTGTAAGTTTGAATTTCTTTCAAAATAAAATTTAAAAAAAAAATTTATTCCTAGATATTTGATTCTTTTAGTTGCTATTTTAAATAGAATTATTTTATTGCTTTCTTGCTAAAATTGTTCATTAGTCTATAGAAACATTACTGATTTTTGCATGTTGATCTTAATCCCACCACTTTGCTGAACTTGTTTATTAGCTCTAATAGCTTTGTTGTCAATTTTTTGGGAGTTTCAAAATATAGACCATGTCATCTGCAAACAGTCAAAGTTTTAATTCTTCCTTTTCAATTTAGATGCCTTTTATTCCTTTTTCTTGCCTAATTACTCTAGCTAGAATTCCTCTTGTTCCAGATCTTAGAGGGAAAGCTTTCAGTCTTTCACCATTGCGTATGATATTAGCTGTGGGTTCTTCATATATGCCTTTTATCATGTTGAGGTATTTTCCTTCTATTCCTATTTTTCTAAGTGTTTATATCAAGAATGGGTGCTTGATTTTGTCAAATTAACATTTTCTGTATTTATCTAGATGATCATGTGGTTTTCCCCTTTGTCTTGTTGAGGTAATATATTACATTAATTGATTTTGTTATGTTGAACCATCCTTGCATATGTGAGATGAAACCCACTTGATCATTGTTTTTAATTCTTTTGCTGTACTGTTTGATTCTATTTGCACATATTTTCTTGAGGATTTCTGCATCTCTATTCATATGAGAAATTGGTCTGTAATTTTCTTTTCTTAAAATATCTTTATCTGGCTTTGGTATTAGGGTGACATTGGCCTCATAGAATCAGTTAAGTCACATTCCCTCCTCTTCAGTTTTTTGGAAGAGTTTGAGCAGGATTGGTAATAATTCTTTTTGGAATAATTGGTAGAATTTACCTGCTCCTAGGCCTTTTTTATTGGGAAGTTTTTAATGACTGATTCAATCTCTTTACTTGCAATTTATCTGTTGAAATCTATTTCTTGTAGAGCCAGTGTAGGATTTTTGTGTCTTTCTAGGAATTTGTCCATTTAATCTAGGTTGTCTGATTTATTGGCTTACCATTGTTCATAATATCCTATTATGTTCCTTTTTATTTCTGTGGATCAGTAGTAACTTCTCCTCTCCCATTTCTGATTTTATGAGTCTTTTCTCTTTTCTTCACTGTCAGTCTAGCTAAGTGTTTGTCAATTTTATTGATCTTTTCAAAGAAACCAACTTTTGGTTTTATTAATTCTCTATATTGTTTCTTGTTCTTAATATCATTTATTTGTGCTCTAATCATTGTTATTTCTTTTCTTCTGCTTGCTTTGTGATTAATTTGCTGTTCTTTTTCTAATTTCATAAGATGTGCAGTTAGGTCTTTTATTTTAGCTCTTCTTTTGTAATGTAAGCATTTTGGGCTATAAATTTCCCTCTTAGCACTCTCTTCACTGCATTCCATATGTTTTTATATGTTGTCATTTGTGTTCACCTCAAGATATTTACTGATTTCCATAGCAATTTCTTCTTTGACCCACTGATTGTTTTAAAGAGTGTTATTTATCTTTCATGTATTTGTGGATTTTCCCATTCTCTGCCTGTTATTGATTTCCAGCTTCTTTGCATTACAGTCAGAGAAAATGCCTTGTATGATTTCAATCTTTCTAATATTATTGAGACTTGTTTTGTGACCCAAAATGTGGTCTATCCTGGAGAACGGCCCTTGTGCACTTGAGAAGAATGTATATCATACTGTTTGGGGTTGCAAGGTTTTGTATATGTCTGTTAGGTCTAGTTCATTTATCATATTATTAAAGTTCTCTGTTTCCCTATTGATCTTTCATCTAGATGTTCTATCTATTGATGAGAGTGGTGTACTAAAGTCTCCAACTATTATTGTAGAGGTGTCTGTTTCTCCCTTCAGTTTTTCAGTGTTTGACTCATGTATTTTGGGGCAACATGGTTAGTTGCTTAAATATTTATGAAGTTATTTCTTCTTTGTGAATTTCCCCTTCTATTAATATACAGGGTCCTGCTTTGGCTCTTTTAACACCTTTTGACTTCAAGTCTATTTTGTCCGATTTTGGTATAGCTACCCCAGCTCTTTTCTGGTTACTATTTGCATGGAATATCTTTTTCCATCCTTACATTTTCAATCTATTTGTGTCTTTTTTTAAGGTGAGTCTCTTATAAACAACATGTAATTGGATCATGCTTTTCTGTCCATTCTGCCAACCTGTGTCTTTTGATTTGGGAGTTTAATCCATTAACATTCAGTGTTATTACTGTAAAGGCAGTACTTACTGCAGCTATTTTGTCCTTTGATTTTGATATGTTATATCTTTATTTGTCTCTCTTTTCCTTTATTGCAACTTCCTTTTCTGTACAGTTGATATTTTGTGATGTATCTGATTGATCTCTTTCTCATTTCAGTTTCTGTATATTTGTAAAATACTTTCTTTGTGGTAATCCTAGGGTTTATATCACACAACCTACATCTTTAACCTAATAATTTGAAAGGATACCAACTTAGCTTCAAAGCATACACATTTGTTCCTATATCCTTCCATTTCCCCTCATTATGTTGTTTTTGTCCCACTTTACCACTTTATATTTTGCATGTCTGTTATCAAGAAATAGGCTTTTTACTTGTTCAATTGTATTCTGATTCTTACATAAATTAAAGAGTAGACTTGTATATTGAGATTACAGTACTATTGGGTTTTTCATTTACCCTTTTATTCATATATAAATCTTGGTCATCTCTTATCAATGTCCTGTAATGGTTTCTGACTTACACCAAGTCACATTTTCTGGAACTCCTTGATTAGAAATTTATAATTACTTTATTTTTAACTGGGAGGTTAGTTCAATGTGAACTTTTTTTCTACTTACCTTCTTTGGCTACTTATGGAAATTTTGGTTTAGGATTTATTCCTGTGATTACTTCTTATCACAGTCTTCTGCTAAAGTATCACCAGATTTCAATATCTTTAAAACTTTCTCTCTATTTAACAAAGGGAGTAGAAACTTAGCCAAAATAAAGTGATGGGATACTACATAGAGCATCCTTATGCTGAAAGTATGACCCCTCTGTGGAAAAGTTCTCATCAAAAGTAATGTTTTTAGTTTTTACTTTTAAAGAGGGGTGTTCTGGTTTGCTAATGCTGCTGTTATCCAAAATAAAAGAAATGGATAGGCTTTTATAAAAAGTGGTTTATTTGGTTATAAAATTACAGTCTTAA
Organism: Choloepus didactylus; assembly: GCF_015220235.1. NCBI lineage: Eukaryota > Metazoa > Chordata > Mammalia > Pilosa > Megalonychidae > Choloepus > Choloepus didactylus. The sequence goes on from NC_051309.1 coordinate 74,936,963, forward strand.
GGCCATAAAGTATTCAAGGTAAGGCATCAACAATAGGGTACTGTATAAGCTAGGGTTCTCTAGAGAAACAGAATCAATGGGCAATATCTATAAATATAAGATTTATAAAAGTGTCTCACGCAACTGTGGGTATGCACGAGTCCAAATTCCATAGGGCAGGCAGCAAACTGGCAACTCCAATGAAGATGTTCAATGAACTCTTCAGGAAACGAACTGGCAACCTCAAGGAACTCCTCAGGAAATGAACTGCCAACTTTGACAGACTCCTCAGGAAACGTTTCTCTGGTCAGCCAAAGAAGAAGTGAAGGTCCTCTATCTGTCTCGCTTAAAAGTCTTCAACTGATTGGATTAAATCCAGCTGACTGCATTCTCTCATTGTGGAAGACATGCCCTTCATTGACATCATCAGTCACAGCTGCAGCCAATTGATGATTTAATAAACCAGCCACAAATGTCTTCACAGCAACGGTTGGGCCAGTGCTTACTTGACCAGACACCTGCGCACCATCAGCTGGCCAAGTTGACACATGAACCTAACCATCAGGTACCTTCACTGAGGATGGCCATTGGTGTCCAGAAAACCTCTGTTAGCTTGGAAGTCACGTGGCTGGCGTCTACTTGCTCCCAGGTTGTGTTTCAAAATGGCGTTCTCCAAAATGTTGCTCTTGGGGTGTTTTGTCCTCTCTTAGCTGCAGCTGCTCTTCAAAATGTCACTCTCAGTTACTTTGAGGTCCCTCTGTTTGTGAGCTCTTTTTATAAGACTCCAGTTAACTAGTCAAGACCCATCCTGAATAGGCAGGGCCACATTTCCATGGAAACATTCCATCAAGAGGTCACACCCTAACCAAAGGTGTCACTCACAATTGGGTGGGTCACATCTCCATGAAACACTCAATCAGAAGGTTCTAACCTAATCAACACTAATACATCTGCCCCCACAAGATTGCATTAAAGAATATGGCTTTTTCTGGGGGCATAATATATACAAACAAGCACAAGGGGGGGATGGGAAAAAGAAGTTAGACAAAAACAACAAACCCATTTCTTATTTTTTCAAATGAGGACCTAAGTGGGCTACTCTTCTCTTATAAAGCTGCCCAAGCAATACTCATTGACATCAATTTCTGTAAATCACATTAGTGGGAAGAAAACTTCAGAAATTCTGAAAAGGCTCAGCCTAGCACAATGATGAACAAACATATCACAGCTCCTCATCAAGTATTTAGTTTAATCCTTTCCACACCACATCAGGATACAATAATGTAGGACTATTGCTTGATGATGATTATTTTTGCTATTTATGGTAATCATGCCTCCTGATTCTAACATCCTAAAATAATCTTCTGTATTTACAAATAAGCTGACCACTATTAATTTCGCTTCACTTTTTAGGGAGAATTTTATTTCTGACCAATGACAAGTAGGGAACAAGTGTTCTCGCTTTAGAAAGCACACCCAACCATATTAAGTTTTCAGCGTAGCCTTGACAGAGGCACCCTCTGGTGGCCGCCTTCCTGAAGTGCAGATTCTGGTTTGGATTGGCTGTGGGTTTTCTGTTGTTACTTTCCTTATTTTGTTTGAAGTTTGACTGGTTCTCTTTAAAAGGCACAATCTAGAAATCTGAAGTTTTGAAGTGACAGAAAACACCATACTGCATCATATTTTAAGTTGCAGAATGTACTTTAAAATAATCTTTTAACTTTCCACACTACACAGTAGCATGTACAAAGTATACAGGAGATTGTAAACATGCTAAAATTTAAACAGAAGAAAAAACTAGTCATCATTAAGAGACTTAAAAAATTAAAAGGCATTATCTGGTTATGTTTTCTGAAGATCAACTACTGTAAAAAAAAAAAAAAAAAAAAAAAAAAAAAAAAAAAAACTCTCTTCTCCAGGGTGAAAGCAGCAGTTCACAGCTCTCTAATCCTCCAAGGTAATTACAATCAGCCCTAGGAACTACCTGAAGGTAAACAGTCCTTTATCTTAACCAGATACTACAGGAAAAAAGGAACAGTAAGAAACATCCTCCACAGTTTCCCTGAGCATATGCCACAAATTCATCAGATAATTTCCAAAACAGTCCTCAAAGAACACTTAGATACTTTTTACTTTATTCTCTCCACTTTATATCCTTGTTGAGCATATGTTAGGAACAGTACTCATTACTGATTGCCTAATTTTATTTTCCCAATGAATTATAAATATAACAGGGAAAAGATTATTATTTTTAAAGCTGGCTGCAGTTTAAGGCTTGGAGGGAGTAGCATCCCTTTTAGGGCGAGAAATGCCACCTATTCATTTAACTATCTTTTGAGTACGCAAGGATAGAACTGAGAGCTAATCTGGATAGTAGGATATGAACAAAGAAAGGGCAGAATAGTTCTGCATATGAATATGTTAGAAACATTAGAATTTTCTGCTAATGCCCTAAAGAGGAGAAAGAGCATGGCGGCCTGGAGTTGAGTTATATAAACTGTTCCCATCCCATTCTCTAGTGAACCGAGTGCTAGGCAATACAGGGGTCCCAGTACAATTGACTGGCAATGTTTACAGTCCTTAACCCACATATTCTTGGAACACACCCATCTACAATCAAGAACTGAAGAACTAAAGCAGTAATGAGGAGGGGAGGAGGAAAGGACCTTTCCGTTTTGTGAAGAAGTGACCTATTGTCACTTAAAGCCATGAAGAGAGTGACCAAGTGAGTTTTACTATGCACCAAGCACAGTGCCAGGTGTTCATGGCTATATAAACCTTCAACTCTCTAAGGTGAAAATGCCTATTTTATAGATGAAGAACTTGAGAATTAGCAAAATTCTGTAATTTGCCTGAAGATTTCCAGCCAGTAAGTAATAAATCAGGATTCGAATATAAATGTACCTAATTCTAATGCCAGTGCTCTTTCCAATGCACCAAGTTACCTCATTCATTTATTCAGTAAATATTTATCAAGTGCCTATTACATGCCAGGCACTAAGACAGACAGGCATTGTCTGTCTTCTTTACTTACCAGCAGTAAAGAAGACAGATAATGTTCCTACCCTTCTAAAACTTATATTCTAGTTGGGGGACCCACACAATATGCAAGGAAATAATACATAAACAACGTACTTAGGGGTGGTGATTAGTACCATGAAGGTTAAGTAGGTAACAGTCATGCAAATATCTGGGGGCCAAGGGCTTCAAGCAGAGGAAAAAGCAAGAACAAAGGCCCTGACATGTTTGAGGAGAATAGAAAAGAGTCCAATGTGGCAAAGACATAAGGAGAATGTACGAGATAAGTTTAATAGGAACAAAATTATTTTAATATTTGTAGACCATGGTAACAAGATTGTTTTTTACTCTTAGTTCAGTAAAAACCCATTAAGGATTTTAAATAGGGCAAGACATTATCTGATTGACTATTTTATATGGTGACTGGCTGAAGAATGAACTCCATGGGAATCAGAGTGGAAGCAAGAGATCAGTTTAAAAGCTAATGCAATTGGGGTGATGAATGCACAACTATATGATGGTACTGTCAACAGTTGATTGTACACCATGGATGATTGTATGGTATGTGAATATATTTCAATAAAACTGAATTTAAAAAAAAAAAAAGCTAATGCAGTAATCTATGTACAGAAAATGGTAACTGGTGCCAGTGACAGCTGGATAGTTAGGAAAAAAAATACTCAATATAATCCTTTAGCTAGAAAATGTGTAGTATAGTCTTCAGTACCCAGAAAAAACGTTTATCGTGATCACAACACTCAAACAGCCTTCAGTTATTTTTAAGCCTAAAAGCCCTTGCTGAAATAGCTTGCTATTGACCTAATCTCAACAGTTTTACTCTCTGTTTCTAGAAAAGCCATATATGGTCTGATAATCAGTACTTTCCTCTCCTTGAAAACAAGATCAAAGCCTGAATGAGAGGAGGACTTCTAATATAACAGGATACACTGACCAAACAGCTTTTCCCCTTTTCTTTTTTCTTTTTTCTTTTTTCCCCATTCTGCTTTCTTCTGGATCCTGGCCATTTCCTTGTCTGTTGGGATTATAAAAGCCCAAATCACCCATCTCACTCCCTCCAAAAACTTTTCCTCCAGTTCCTTAAATGTGCACTTGTAATAAAACTCACCTTCTCACCAAGACAAAGAGATTTATTTCTCTGTTTGATGTGGGATCAGCTGGGCCTAACTGTTGAAGATCATGTTACCTGACAGTAACCCGCAGGGGCAAGGGTAAAAGCCAAGAGATTAGTTTGGAGGCTACCACAGCAATCTGTTTTGGAGATAATAGTGTCTTGAACTACATCAGTTCCCAAACAGGAGTGATTTTACCCACCAAAGGATATTTGACAATGTCTGGAGAAATTTTGGGTTGTCACAACTCGGGGATTGTTCCTGGCATCTAGTGGATAGTAGCCACCATATATTTATTTAGAGGCTGCTAAACATCTTACCATGCACAAGACAGCCCCCAACAACAATGAATTATCCAGCCCATAATTTCAATGCTGCAAAGACTCAAAAACCCAGAACAACACAAGAGCTGGAGAACCAAACCCAAAACAGAGTTGGAGAATTTGGGATACATTTTAGAGGTAGAGTTGACAGGACATGATAACAGCTTTACAGGGTTTAAATAAAGTATAATTGCTAGGTGTTTGGCCTGAACAACTGGTGCACGGTGTTGTCATTTACCAAAATGGTGAAGATTTGAGGAAAAATGAGATTGGGAGGAAAATGGAGTGCAATCAAGTATTCAATTAGAGACAGTAAGTTCAAGATGACTTTCAGACATCCACAGGTAAATATGTAAAGTAGGCCATTAGATACAGAAATTTTGAATTCATAAGAAAAATCTGGGCCAAAAGTATAATGTCATTGCTATCAGCATTTAAATAGTATTTAAATACATAGAATTGAGTGAAATCACATAAGAAGAGAAGTTGAAGAGATGACAGGAGATGAAAAAGGAAAGGAGGAGAACAAAAGGGAAGGCAAGAGGAAAAACTTAGGAGTAAACCTTGAGGCACTCTGTGATGGTTTGAAGCTGTTATATACTGCAGAAAAGATCATGTTCTTAAATTTAATGCATACCCGTGGGTGTGGACCCATCGTAAGTAGGATCTTTTGGTTAGTAGGATCTTAACATAAGATGTGACCCACCTCATTCAATGTGGACTCTTATGGAGTCCTTTATAAGAGGATAAAAGACAGAGAGAAGACACAGAAAAAAGCCCCAGAGAAGCTGAGAGAGGAAGCCACTGAAGCAAGATGCCAGAAGCAATGAAACCCAGGAGAGAAGGGAGAGACCAGCAGACGTCACCATGTACCCGGCCATGTGACAGAGGAGCTAAAGATCCCTGATAGCCAATCTTTGGGGAGAAAGCATTGCCTGTTGATGCCTTGATTTGGATGTTTTCAGGGCCTTAGAACTGTAAGCTTGTAAGTGAAGTTAATAAATCCCCCTTATAAAAGACAACCCATTTCTGGTATATTGCATTTCATCAGCTTTAGCAAACTAAAACACACACTAACTTTTCTAAGACATGAAAGAAGACTAAAAGGAGACACCAGGGAAGTAACAGAAAAACCAAAAGAATGGTGTCTTGGAAGACAAAAGAGAAAAGTATTTCAAGAAAGAGGCAGTGGTTAATGATACAAATGTTACCAAACAGCTGAGTAAGATGAAGACTAAATAGTGTCCATTAGCTCATTAGTGATGTTAAGCAAGAGCAGATTCAGCAGTGGCAGGAATTATAGCTATTTTGAAATGAGAGAATGGGAGGTGAAGAAAAAGAGATAATGTAAACAATTCATGTGAAAAAGAACCAAAAAATAAGAGAGTTACGGGATGGAGATGTACTCAAGAGTATTTTGTTTCTTAATGTGGAGCCAGCTGATACACTAAAGAAAATGATCTAGAAAAATGAATCACATGCTGACATTCCATTTGACTTCAAAACTACATCTTTTCCAGATTATTACTACAAAATTGAAAGAAACTACCCAATTAACAGTATTGACTCTGAAACTACATAAATTCCCAACACTTTTCTGGAACCTTGTCTAAACAGCCATACCCTCATCCAAACAGGACTGAAGTCACGAAAGAATCCTTATGCTAGTCTGCAGCTCTGATCCCTCTCCCTCAGCATCCCCTTTGTTGCCCATTTGCAGGACATTCTTTCCCATTTTAAAAACTCACACCCAAGTTTTTTTTAATTATCCATAAATGTGAAATACTAATGATGCATTGAAATTTTTTTCTGTATTAGCAGAGTTCAATGTTATCATACCCTGTCAAGCTCAACACTGTTGCATGTGGAAATACAACTATATCCAGCATTTGTAAGGACATTAATACTGAACTCCATTACCTATGACCAAGGACCAACCTGCTCTGCCAAGAAATATGAAAATATTTTCTTGATTAGTAAACACCTATATGGTTTCATTTTATTCAGTAGAATTTTAGACACAATCCATTCACTGGCTGTTCTTCTGGCACTCACCAAACTACCTCATAGAAAAGTAGCTCTACTGCAGGAATCCAAGCATATGCCCTAATTTCCTCTGGAGTAGTACAAACTGGTCAACAATCTTAAATAATTTTGTAAATTTATACAGTATCAAGTCAGTTTAGCCCATTTTTTTATCTAACACATGCAAGGTACTGTGCTTTGTGCACAGAGATTACAAAAGCGAGCAAGACTTGAAATCCTTAAAATCTAATATCTCAAAACAGGAACACAGCAATAGCATCAGTTAAAGTAGAACAAAATAAGAAAAAGGTTTCAGGGAAAGGAAGGACTGACTCAAATTAGCTGAAGAAAGAAAGACTTAATGAAGTTAGTAGCAAAAAAGGATGAGTAGAACGTTGACAGAGATGAAGGAAAGGATTCCAAAATACCACGAAAAAAGGCAGAGAAAAAGATGAAAGTGCAAAGGTTTTTTCCTAAATCTCCTGAAAAAACTTATATTTTACCTGCGTCACATTATATGGTGATTAGGCACTTGCTATATTTCCCACGAGAATGTAAGAAGGGATTCTGTCTTATTCACTTTTGTACATAAGCACTTAGTGCAATGCCTGGCTCAGCAGAACTTAGGTTTAGGCTTAGTGTTTAGGAAATACTGGCTGTCATTTCCAGTTATAAATTAACTTAATTTACTAAATCAAGCTATCACTATAAATAATTGCAATCATGTGCTTCCAATCCTTTTGATGACATGATTATCTGTGGTTTAAAAAAAAAAAAAAAAAAAAAAAGTAAAATAAAATAAAATAATAAAAGATTTCCAGTCTGCCTTATCCTTTCATTGTCATCAGGTCATATCAGACTAGGCTTCACAAACAAATAGTACCTTGGGAACTGGGTAATTCCACAGCTTCCCATATCCATTATGATGAGGTGGTAGGAGGGGATACAGCACATTACCTGGCTTGAGAAACACTAGAAAATTCAGAAATCACACAAACCACTACAGCTTTACACCAAGATTCCTCTAAACCATAGATTCTTGCCCTGGGTCTACACAGTTGGGCTTTCGGGAGACCCATGAAGCCCCTGAAGTTGCCTGATCATGCGTTGTGTTCATGGGCATATGTGCATTTTTCTGAGGAGGTGGTACATGGTTTTCATCAGATTCTCAAAATGGCCCTATAAACCAAAGAAGCTTAAACTAAAACCAATGAGGAAAATCAAGGAGTGTCTAGACCTACAAGTCTCAGAAATACCACTTGTATTTCATAAAACATTTTAATGAATCTTGCTATCCTAAGTCATTTCAGAAAAATAAGTTAGCTCATTATTTTTTGCTGATGTCTTCTAGTTTTGGAATGGTTTAGAAATCATTTTCCCTGAACTATTATAGTACATATTTCCTGACACCCAACTCCATAATTACATTATCATAAGTCTTCTTTCAGACTTAAAAATTCTCATCTAAGAAATTACTCAGCCTTCTTAATACCCCTTGTTTATTTGGGTCTGATCCCACTGACTGCTCAGTGTGCTAGCTAGGGCACATCCCATTCCAGTCTGGGGTTGGAAGTATGTCTACAACAGGCAATTGGCCTACTATTAGGTCCCTGAATCACTTGCTACCCAGACAGGAGCAAACAGTGATTCAATTCAATTCAAATGAGCTATCGATTAACACCATATTCTAAGCCAGAGACAGAACACAGGTCTCCTCACCTAAAGTCAGGAACAAGAGTGGCATAAAATTTAACTCTGTCTCCACCAAAAAAAAAATTAAAGGAAGCCCCTCCCTCTGCACATTCCTTGAAAAATAATGCTCAGGAGAAAAGGTGACTACCCAGTGTCATGGGCCTCTTCCCCTACAATGAGGTCCTTCGGCATGTATGTTCCCCCCACCAAAATGTCAGCCCCATGAGAGCAGGGATTTTTGTCCCTTCCCTTTGCTTTATCCCCAGTGACTGAAACTGCACCAGAGGAATACCTAGTGATTATATGTTAAATGATTGGCAAAGGAATTGACTGAATAAAAGAATGAATGGATTTGTCTATAAAAGCCTTAAGAATGCTTCCCTTCCACGTACTTCAGCACTTATGTACAGTTGCTTCTCTCAAAATCACAAGGAAAAACATCCTTTTACCATGCTATTCTCTATCTCATCAATCATACTTATTCTTTAAGTCAAACTAAAGTCCCAACTCTTCTCTGAAGTCTTCCATGACTTCAGCCTTGCTCCAACTTCCTATGGTTTATACCCATAGTATTCATTCATCCACATGCAGTGACCATCTGGCGTTTTGCAATGTTAAAGAATAGAGGACACTGAAGAAATATAAGACAAGACCCCAGGAACTCGCCATCTAATTCAGCAGAAACATAAAAACAATTGTAAAACTATGAATATCTACATAAGCTAATATCTGATCAAGTGCCAAAATGAGTAATACAGGCAAAAAATGCTACAGATAATTGATTATGTAAGTGAATTGAACAGTTAAAGAAAAGCTTTTGGGAAAGTCTAGTCATCTCAGTCAACTTGCAATCAACAAACACTCTGTACCCTAAAACAAGTCAAACATAAGACAGCCTTCCGTGTGAAATCCTGGCAGGACACAGATTTATCATTGATTTGGTCTCAGAAATTGTTGAACAGACCCCCACCTTCCCCTATAAAGACATCACTTAAAAGAGGTAACATAGAAGAATATGTAATATGGTTGACTGTAAATGTTTGGAAGTGGATAGAGGTTATGGTAGCACATTATACTTAGTATAATTAACAACGATGATATGTGGGTACAATTGTGATTAAAAGGGAAAGTCTGGAGTCATGTATGTCACTGGAAGCAAAACCAGAGAATGAAACATGGGACTGTATAACATAGTGAATCTTCTTGAGGGTAAAAATGTTTTACAATTGATTGTGGTGATAAATGCACAATTCTGTAAATTTACTAGAAGACATGGATTGTAAACTTTAGTTGGATTGTATGGTATGTGATTTTATCTTAATGAAACTGCTTTAAAAACAAAAAAAAAAACGAGGTGTCATCCACACCACAAAAATTCCAGGTGAAGCACACAGACCTGGAAACCCACGGGCAGCACTTAACTGGTCTTTTGTGAAAGAGACCTCAGTATGCCCTCTGTGTTATGTTTAGGTCAAGTGCGATATGTTTTATTTTATGTACAATGAGCCTTAACAGCATTTCTAGCTGTAGACCTATCTTTTTCCTGTCCCTGCATCAAAAAGCTCTGTTCTATAACCCATTCCTACATTTCCTGTTTTGATTATCCAAGGTGAAAGTAATTATCTCATTTATAGTAAGGTGTTACGCATATTGCAGCGTATTCTCATTTTTAAAACACATCCTCTCTATCCTCTCTATCATGGTAAAATCCCAATCATTTTGGCAGAGCAACAGGGTAGAAATTTGGGGGCTAGGAAATGCCTCATTTATATCTACTCAAAAACTTAGTGGATAATTATTTTATTTTCTAGATGGAATTTAAGATTTTCTTGGCAACTAGTTATTTGCTTGTGTCTTAAGAGGTAAACTACATTTTCTAATATTTTTTAAGTGGAAGCATGAAGCATCTAGATTTTATAAACTCTAAAAATGCTACTAAAGTGTGTGGTACTGGGCAAATATTACACAGCAGTCAACACTTTGGACCTACAATGTTTCATCACAAAATGTGTTCACACATAACAGGCTTTTGAAAGAAAGGAGCACTAGTGCTCAAACATGTACTCCAATTGTCTTGCTTTGATTTATAGACATAGAGATGAGTGGTTTAGCTTGCTTGGTAGATTCTCTTTAACTGTTTGAGATGCTTGAGTATGGAAATGGAAAAAAAATATTGAAAGATATTTGCCATGAAATAGTAGAATAAAATGATACCATCCTTACATCAAGTGATACAAGCCCACTTGACATGTTTATAGACATCCATACAATCAATAAATGTTTATGGAAAACTTTCTATATGCCAGACTCCATGCTATTTACTGAAGCTAAGGAGTGTGGATATTAATCAAATATTTTTTAAAGAAATATTAAATTATAACTGTTCTAGTTCTATGAAGGAGATGAACACAGTGAACTTGCAGGGGGTGAAGCAAGACATCAATAACCGACCTCCCCGTTATTTCACTTCAATTATTTATATGTCCTCCTTGAAAGAAGTTGTTCATGAAAATTTAACCTGCTAAACAAGGTAAACTAGGAATTTTTTTGTAAAAAATGTATTTTTCCCATTACTGAATAAATTAACCAGAGGGTTCTTTTAAATAGAGTCTTGCTAGTGTATTTAAACAACCATGAAAACTGTGAAAACTCAAGATAAATTAAAAGTTTCCAGGAGCACAGCTATCATTCAAGGAAGACTGAGAGTAGGGTACAGGCTAACACATTTTGCTCATAGCAAAATGAGAGCAGCTAGAGACTTAGTGGAGGCAGGGAGTGGGAGAGGTGACACTAAAATATCTATTAGCCATTGAAGCAATATTTTTCAGATGAAAAATTAGAACACATGGTCAAGATATTTTTATTATTTGTGAATGGATTTACTGGAGTTTTCATAAAGGCATAAAAATAAATCAGTTTGCAGAAGTGAACATATACATGTTGTTTCTAGGAGATCAGAAGTTTAGGAACAGGTGCAAGAAGAAGAATAATATAAGTAAAAGAGAGGAAATAAGCAAGATGAACAAAAGTCACAAGAAACTAAGACCATTCTTTCAAGAAATATTTGACTCTCTATTACATGCCAAGCCCTGATTTATCTGCTTAAAGGGTATCAGTGAATAAAACAAAAGATTGCTGCCTTTGTGAAGCTTACATTTCCTTATATTTCAGCAAGGGAGGCAAATGATATACATGAACATCACAAATCAGTTAATTTCATAGGATGTGAGAAGGCAACGCATGCTACAGAAAAAAGAATGCAGGGTAACGTGGACCTGTCAAGTAGGGGGAGTACATATTGTTGATGGGGCAAGTTGCATATTTAGGAGAGTGGTCAGGGTAGGATTCAATAAGAAGGTGAATTTGAACAGACTTGAAGCAGGTAAGGGAGTAAGCCAAGCAGACATCTGGGGGAAGAGCATTTCCAAGCAGAGGGAACAGCCGAGGTGAGGCTCTGAGGCAGGAGTGAGCCTGACCTGTCCCAAGGACAGTAAGGAGCCTGGATGGCTGAAGCAGAGTGAGGGAGACAGAATGAGGTGGGAGAGAAAGTTAGACAGGGACTGGGGGCCCAGAACATGAGAGCCTTTCAGGCCATTGTCAGGTTTCTGTCTATTACTCTGAGTGACACGGGAAGTCAGTGCAGGGGTTAAGCTAAGAGAGGGGTGACAAGATCAGACTTTTGTGTTCAAAGAATCACTCTGGCTACTGTGCTAATCATAGGTTGTAGGGAACAAAAAGACTTAGAGAAGTTATTCTCCATAATCATAACACTGAAAGGGATCTCCAAGCACAGGAAATGCCAACCTTTCCTCTCACAGTGGAAGAAAAAGTCCAAAATCAAAGAGTCAGTGGCAGCTCCAGGGTAAAACGAAGGTGACCAAGTGCTGTCCAATGCTCTAGAGTCTCCCAATTTGGGGCCTCTGTATGAAAAATAATACAAAATTAGATATGAAAGCTGAGTAATATTGTGGATATTTATTTAGAATGAGAAAAGAAATAAGAATAAATCGCACATTATTTAAACTGCATCACACCACAGTGCCTCTGGGATGCAGCCAGAAGCAAAGGCAGACTGGGTCAACCCTGACAAGGAGCTTCTACCTAAATGCAGAGGAGGTGTTGAGAGAAGTGAACAGATTCATTTCTTCAGAGACAAAGAATACTCACCAAAATCCTACTATTAGCTCTGCCTCTCACCACATCCCTTGGGCAAGTAAGTCACTTTGCTTCTCTGGGTCCCGGTTTCCTCACCTATAAAGCAAAGCCATACAGTAGACCATATGATAGATCATATGGAGAGCCAGGACATTTTAACCCCTATAAGTCTGTGATTCTTAACACATTACAGGAGGTGACGTTTCAGACACAAGGCAAAAGTGGGAAACTTCAGGAAAATGCAGGAGAAATTTAGCCGTCTACCGTCAAGCACTGGGAAAAAAGCATATGTGCACAGAACTAAAGGACCCCTCCTCGCCCCCCCCGCCTTACCTACTTCTGGACTTTGTGAAATAGCACAGTCAGATAACACTAGAGTCTAAAATTCTCTCTTTTGTCTATGAACATTATAGAATACTCAAGTCAGAATCCATTCTCATTCTTCAAGGGATCTGAAACTTACACAATTTGGGGTCTAAGAAAAACAATACAAAATTAGATATGAAAGTTGAGTAATATTGTGTATATTTATTTAGAATGAGAAAACAAATAAGAATAAATTTCACATTATTTAAACTGATGAATACCACAAACTTGACACATTGCTAGGGTGCCACCAAGGTTCTTGAAAGGAGACAATGCTAATGAGGGGCTGTAAAGTTTCACCTTCATTTACCTTCACAGCAAATGCACCTCTGACTTGAATATAGATTACTGAGGATATCCACCTTTGATGAGATCGTGGGAACAGACATTCTCTTCCCTCATACGTCACTTTAAATGCTCTGCAGTTCTTTAAGTCTAGTACCGTTGACACAGATGCTCGCAGTGGAGTCAGATTTGCAACTGGTAAGTACTCTTTTATAGCACTGTTAAGTAAATATAATTCCTGATATTGAGTACACTCACACACAGAGACACACACACATATTCACTGTAGATAGGTTGAAAGAAAGAAGACAGAAAAGTCAAGGAGAGTTAGATATCAATCAGTACATCCTAAAACATTTTTCATAGAGAGAGCCTCTAAAGAAATTAATCTAATTCCAAGTCCTTACTTCTCTAATTCTTCTCACCTCTTCTCTGAGCTCCTCTCCTGGCCCTTCTTCAATACCTTCCTCATGGCCCTCATACATCATTTACACACTTACATAAACACTACAACTGCTACTATCACCCCAAAAACAAACAAAAGCAAACTAGAAGGTATGGAAAAATCTTCAGTGTTCTCAAAGAATATCTGTACAGTTTAATCTGCTTTGGAGAAAAAAATAATAATGATCCTTTCCTGGATAGGGTGCATTTTTTTCACAGTGGTCAGCTTTGCCTATAGTACTAGTCCATACTCTGTCCCTCAAAAAGTTCATGGAGATACCTATGAAGGAATTCATTTCTTCATTTTAAAAAAGCCATCAGAGAAACTCTAGGAGCTATAGCTATTATATCCAAAGGGGACAAGTGAGAATAAAAACACCAAAGTAATTTTCAAGGACAGTGGGTTGAATGCCAAAGTAAAGTTAGTCCTGGACATTATGATTGAACTAGTCAGTAACTAAATAAGTCTTTGCACGTCAATTCTCTATATAATTCCACATAAAACAGAAAACTATGTATTTACAGAGAAAATCCTCCCTTTTTACATATTTCACATTTAGTAAATATTTTCATTTCCTGAATGTTCAAATTGAAAAAACAAGTGAAAATCTTCCCATTGCTCTACAGCTAAATCTTTCTGCCGGGATGGTAACTGGTGTCCAGACCCTCCCACTGACCCAGGTGACTTGAACATACAGCAGCAGCTGCAGCCACAAATTTAGTTCAACAATTCAACTTCAGCTGAACATTCTGGAGCATTTTGTCTCCAATGGAAGACTGAAGGGGAGGAAGAATTTTTTCAAAGTTCTTGAAAATTTTACCCAGGTAATTTACAAAGGGATTGTCTACTAAATGTAGAAAAATCTTTGGCAATTTGGTTCTAGCTGAAAACCCATGAAAACACACACAGAAAATTGAGCATGTTGCCCCATAACCTCTAGAATACATTTATAAGAGGGAGCAGGAAAATATTAAGAGTTGGGGAAAGAGAAAAGTAAAGCATGTAAAGTGAGAAGTTGAGAATTCTCTAGCATGTTCTGTTTTCTACTGAAGACTTTCTGGACGGCCAAGATCACCCCAAATAAAAATTATGAGGTAGGTAAAGTCTCTTTTCAGCAAATCTAATCTTTCCCTTTTTGTGCCCTTTTTCCATGCCCTTTTTCAAGGCCCCAAGGGATTTCTCATTCTTTCCCACTTCCCATTATCTCAGTTGCTTTCAGAAAAAACTCTGGAAGACCACCTCACACTAAGATATTAATGACATACTTATGGCATCATCCTTCTCAGGCGTGTTTGCATTTTAACTACAGATAAGTTCAACATTTACCTTCTTGAAACTTCTCCAAATAGTTTGATGGGCTCTGGAGAATGATACAGTGATCCCTCTAAGGCTAAGGTAAATTGTAAGTTGTTTGAGGATAACTCATTCTTCCCAACACGTGGCCTCTGCCTCCATCATTCCCATACAATGGCCTAAATCTTTATAGAAGCTTTTGTTGACTTTTTATTGCATAAGTAATATATGTTAATTATAGAAACTTTAGTATAGATAAACAAAAAGAATAAAATAAAAGTCAGAATATATCTCAATAAAACTGAATTTAAAAAAAAAGTCAACCATAGTCCCAGACCTAAAATTAAATATGCAACATTCTAGGATAAGTCCTTCCAGGCTTTTTTCTATGCATATAAGTACATTTTTAAAAGAAAATATTTTCTTACCATATCTAATTTCTGTAACCTGTTTTTTTCCACTTAATACATTTTAAAGTTTCACTTTTATGTGTTCATTTATGACATTTTTAAAATATTGCTTAGTATTCCATTGTAAACTCACTTCCTTATTGCTTAAAATTTAGTTTTGCTTCTATTTGCAATGCTACAGTGAACATCCTTAAAACTAAGACTATGACAATATCTAGAATTATTTCCTTAGAATCACTTCTTAGAAATAGAATTTCTGGGTCAAAAGGCACACAAAAGTATAAGACTTTTAATAAATATTCCCAAATTACAAAGCATGAAAACATCCTAACCATCTTCCTTCAGTGCAGATATTACTAGATTTCAATAAGAACAAGCTTGTATCAACTAGTAATTATAATCAAAGCTGATTTTAATTCTCAATATAATTATAAGATGCTCAATTTAGATTTTACAGCACAGGTGACTGATACTTTTTTCTGTACCTTCATTTGTTCAAAACAGCGACTGAAAAAACTTTGTACTGTATCATTTGTTCATATTTGTAAAATTCTGTAAAATTAAACTAATTTTGACATTTCTTTTTTTAATATTAAAACATATACTTGTCTATCAGTCAGAACTTATTTCTTACAGATATGTTCAATCCTTCATTCAAAGGATTGCCAGCTTATTTATATCTTTATAGTAAAAGTGACCTTCTGAAAAGGAGTTGGAAAACGTGCAAAAAAATGAGTCTCTTTAACACATGAGGCTGGTATCACCCATATGCTGACTGCCCAACTTCAGTCTCTATTGCTGCCCTACTCTAACCCTGAAGACAAACTCTGCTTTTTCATATTCTCCAGGGAATATCCACTCATGCCAAAGGCATTAGTGGGCAATGTAGATGTTCCTGAAGGTTCAGTGAGAGGTTTTGACATTGCACACTGATGAATGGTCAATAACATAAATCAATCCTCATTCTCTGTTTCTAGCCTATGCCACCACCACGGATCCCTGCACCTGACCCTCTCCTGTGCAGCCCGTCCCTCGAAACCAGAATGGTTCTCCCTATGGAGAATGGCTCTCCCTATGGAGAATGGCTCACTGCCAGAAATCTAGGCACCTGTCAACACCCCCTATTTATCAAAGCAAGGCCAACATGGCTGAAAGTGAATTCTAGAACCACACAACGTCTGGTCAAATCCCAGCTCTCTGCTTTCTACCTGTGCATTGTTGGCCAAGTTACTTAACCCCTCTGTGGCTTGCTTTACTCATCATGAAAATGGGTATTAAAGCAGTACCTAGCTCTAGAGCTGTTATAAGGACTAAATGAGTAAATATACATAAAACACTTAGAACAGTGTCTACCATATTATAAATATTCAATAAGTGCTAGCTAATATTACTTCAAAAAATTTCTTAACATTTAAGAAGGAAATTTTTCTCCTATTGTTACAATTGGTGAACGGTTAATGTACTTTTCATTGCACTTTTTACTTAGACATCTGTGGTTTCTTCTTTGTATATGTTTGTCCCTGCTGCCTCAGTTTGCCTTTAAATAAGAAATTTCTATTTTGTTTTTTCCAAATCCCAGGGTCCCCTCCCTCCCACTCAATTTCCCACTGCCAGCTGAACATTAGTTGTTTTGTTGTCAAGAACCAAGGACCCTGCTTGAGAGTAAGGTTTTTTCTTAAATGTATGTACTTTTTACCTGAAGCATTATGTGTGTTGCTGTATCACCTGTACTGGGGGATAGTAAGGTTTAAGAGTCTGTTTCATAAGGACTTTCAAATTTGTCTTGCTTAGTATTAAAAGTCCCATTCTGATGACTCTCCTGACACGGTGTGAATTTTCTACAGAAATAAAAATAAATCTGGAATATCCTAACTTTCTTTGACAAATTCTAGCTAGTTGTTAGATTACTAGAGAATGCTAGAGCATGCCAACACCTAATCCAAATCTCTTTTAGTTATAAATTCATAAATTTATGTAGTTATCAGTGACATGAAAGTATTTCCCACCTAGTTCTAAGAGCTTTGCCAATGCCAGGGAATATTGAACAATAGCACCCATAATTTCTACCAGTGCTCTATTCTAACAGCAGAAATATCCAGGTGACCATTACAAGAAGACAGATAGATAGACAGATAGATAGATAGATAGATAGATAGATAGATAGATAGATAGACAGACAGACAGATATAGACAGACATTCAAGAAACCTTTGTAGTTTAAATTATTCATTAAGGGTTTTGATGTCTCTTCTGGGAGGCAGTATAATAAAAATATGTTCATTTTATCCTCATTATTACTTGAAATAATTTTTGGTTTAGAGATAGTTTGGGACCAAAATTATTTCTGCTGATTCAACTCACTAACTTCCAACTCCTAAATGAGCAGCCTTGGACAAGCTTCTGATCTCTCCGGGTCTGAACTTCTTCATTTAAAAATTGGATGAGTTCTAAGTCCCCATCCAGCTCTGTGAGTCTGGATCTGTGATCACAGATGACATATAAGTAAGAAATATTTGCTCAACAAATACTGTGTCCTATCAAGATAGTCCCAATATTTATATCATCTTTCAGATTTGTCTTTGACTATATTTTTGTTGATTTTTTCCTCTCTTTTTCAGATGTTACCAATTATTGTAGCACAATTTGGAGGGCAGGTAAGATTATTTTTTAGTATGATTTTTATTTTAAATCACCTTGGTGTGAAATAAATTTTGTCTCAATTCACCAGTTATTTAAGTTTCTGATTTTCTTTGCATTGTATGGATGTTGATAATAATAATAAGTAGCACTTATTGAGCACTTACTGTGTGCCAAGTATTATTCTAAATAATTTTATGCATTATTTTGCTTAATCTTCACAATAGCTGTTTACGGTTAATATTTTTACTTCCAATATGAAAATGAGTAACTGGAGATGCTTATAGGAACACAGTTAGCAAATGTAACAGATGAAACAGTCAACCCTTTAAACCAAACTGTCAAGAAAGAAATAAGTTAAGTTAATTTGATGATTAATAGTTTCTGGGATTTATTATTTTAACCTCAAGTTTATTTTCTTAAACTAAATGTTTTTTCCCTAGAAATGTTATACTACACTTCATCTCTTCTCTTGCTATTTACCTTTGTGAAAGGTAATTCTTGAGATCATAGATGAAATTACCGAGGGCTAAGATCAAATATCAGTATCAGATAAAAGCTTTATTCTAAAAACAGAATCAAATACAAAATTCATATCAACTCTTAATTGTGCATCAAGGAACATATCTGAAGAAAATAATCCAAAATACAGAAAAGGTTTATGTATAAATATATTCAAGAAAATAATATGATTGTCATATATATTAAAAGAAATGGCAAGATACAAAATTGTATGAATTGGAGGCGGGGCAAGATGGCAGACTGGTGAGCTGTATGTTTTAGTTACTCCTCCAGGAAAGTAGGTAGAAAGCCAGGAACTGCGTGGACTGGACACCACAGACCAATCTGACTTTGGGCATACTTCATACAACACTCATGAAAACGTGGAACTGCTGAGATCAGCGAAATCTGTAAGTTTTTGCGGCCAGGGGACCCGCGCCCCTCCCTGCCAGGCTCAGTCCCGGGGGAGGAGGGGCTGTCAGTTCCAGGAAGGAGAAGGCAGAACTGCACTGGCAGCCCTTATCGGAAACTCATTCTACTGATCCAAACTCCAACCATAGATAGACTGAGACCAGACACCAGAGAATCTGAGAGCAGCCAGCCCAGCAGAGAGGAGACAGGCACAGAAAAAAAACAACACGAAAAACTCCAAAATAAAAGCGGAGGATTTTTGGAGTTCTGGTGAACATAGAAAGGGGAAGAGCCCTGAGGCGCATATGCAAATCCCGAAGAAAAGCTGATCTCTCTGCCCTGTGGACCTTTCCTTAATGGCCCTGGTTGCTTTGTCTCTTAGCATTTCAATAGCCCATTAGATCTCTGAGGAGGGCCCTTTTTTTTTTTTTTTAATCCTTTTTTCTTTTTCTAAAACAATTACTCTAAGAAGCCCAATACAGAAAGCTTCAAACACCTGCAATTTGGGCAGCTCAAGTCAAGAGCAGAACTAGGAGAGCTCTGAGACAAAACGCAATAATCCAGTGGCTGAGAAAATTCACTAAACACCACAACTTCCCAAGAAAAGGGGGGTGTCTGCTCACAGCCATCATCCTGGTGGACAGGAAACACTCCTGCCTATCGCCAGCCCCATAGCCCAGAACTGCCCCAGTCAACCCAGTGTGACGGAAGTGCTTCAAATAACAGGCACATACCACAAAACTGGGCATGGACATCAGCCTTCCCTGCAACCTCAGCTGATTGTCCCAGAGTTGGGAAGGTAGAGCAGTGTGAATTAACAAAGCCCCATTCAGCCATCATTTCAGCAGACTGGGAGCCTCCCTACACAGCCCAGCAGCCCAGAACTGCCCTGGGGGGACGGCACTCACCTGTGACATAGCACAGTCATCCCTCAACAGAGGACCAGGGGGTGCACGGCCTGGAAGAGGGGCCCACTTGCAACTCTCAGGAGCCATACGCCAATACCAAGGACTTGTGGGTCAGTGGCAGAGACAAACTGTGGCAGGACTGAACTGAAGGATTAGACTATTGCAGCAGCCTTAAAACTCTAGGATCACCAGGGAGATTTGATTGTTAGAGCCACCCCCCCCCTCCCGGACTGCCCAGAAACACGCCCCATATACAGGGCAGGCAACAACATCTACACACGCAAGCTTGGTACACCAATTGTACCCCACAAGACTCACTCCCCCACTCACCAAAAAGGTTAAGCAGGGGAGAACTGGCTTGTGGAGAACAGGTGGCTCGTTGACGCCACCTGCTGGTTAGTTAGAGAAAGTGTACTCCACGAAGCTGTAGATCTGATAAATGAGAGATAAGGACTTCAATTGGTCTACAAATCGTAAAAGAACCTTATCAAGTTCAGCAAATGCCACGAGGCCAAAAACAACAGAAAATTATAAAGCATATGAAAAAACCAGATGATATGGATAACCCAAGCCCAAGCACCCAAACCAAAAGATCAGAAGACACACAGCACCTAGAGCAGCTACTCAAAGAACTAAAGATGAACAATGAGACCATAGTACAGGAGACAAAGGAAATCAAGAAGACCCTAGAAGAGCATAAAGAAGACATTGCAAGACTAAATAAAAAAATGGATGATCTTATGGAAATTAAAGAAACTGTTGACCAAATTAAAAAGATTCTGGACACTCATAGTACAAGACTAGAGGAAGTTGAACAACGAATCAGTGACCTGGAAGATGACAGAATGGAAAATGAAAGCATAAAAGAAAGAATGGGGAAAAAAATTGAAAAAATCGAAATGGACCTCAGGGATATGATAGATAATATGAAACGTCCAAATATAAGACTCATTGGTGTCCCAGAAGGGGAAGAAAAGGGTAAAGGTCTAGGAAGAGTATTCAAAGAAATTGTTGGGGAAAACTTCCCAAATCTTCTAAACTACATAAATACACAAATCATAAATGCTCAGCGAACCCCAAATAGAATAAATCCAAATAAACCCACTCCGAGACATATACTGATCACAGTGTCAAACACAGAAGAGAAAGAGCAAGTTCTGAAAGCAGCAAGAGAAAAGCAATTCACCACATACAAAGGAAACAGCATAAGACTAAGTAGTGACTACTCAGCAGCCACCATGGAGGCGAGAAGGCAGTGGCACGATATATTTAAAATTCTGAGTGAGAAAAATTTTCAGCCAAGAATACTTTATCCAGCAAAGCTCTCCTTCAAATTTGAGGGAGAGCTTAAATTTTTCACAGACAAACAAATGCTGAGAGAATTTGCTAACAAGAGACCTGCCCTACTGGAGACACTAAAGGGAACCCTACAGACAGAGAAACAAAGAAAGGACAGAGAGACTTGGAGAAAGTTTCAGTACTAAAGAGATTCGGTATGGGTACAATAAAGGATATTAATAGACAGAGGGGAAAAATATGACAAACATAAACTAAAGGATAAGATGGCTGATTCAAGAAATGCCTTCACGGTTATAACGTTGAATGCAAATGGATTAAACTCCCCAATTAAAAGATATAGATTCGCAGAATGGATCAAAAAAAATGAACCATCAATATGTTGCATACAAGAGACTCATCTTAGACACAGGGACACAAAGAAACTGAAAGTGAAAGGATGGAAAAAAATATTTCATGCAAGCTACAGCCAAAAGAAAGCAGGTGTAGCAATATTAATCTCAGATAAAATAGACTTCAAATGCAGGGATGTTTTGAGAGACAAAGAAGGCCACTACGTACTAATAAAAGGGGCAATTCAGCAAGAAGAAATAACAATCGTAAATGTCTATGCACCCAATCAAGGTGCCACAAAATACATGAGAGAAACACTGGCAAAACTAAAGGAAGCAATTGATGTTTCCACAATAATTGTGGGAGACTTCAACACATCACTCTCTCCTATAGATAGATCAACCAGACAGAAGACCAATAAGGAAATTGAAAACCTAAACAATCTGATAAATGAATTAGATTTAACAGACATATACAGGACATTACATCCCAAATCACCAGGATACACATACTTTTCTAGTGCTCATGGAACTTTCTCCAGAATAGATCATATGCTGGGACATAAAACAAGCCTCAATAAATTTAAAAAGATTGAAATTATTCAAAGCACATTCTCTGACCACAATGGAATACAATTAGAAGCCAATAACCATCAGAGACTTAGAAAATTCACAAATACCTGGAGGTTAAACAACACACTCCTAAACAATCAGTGGGTTAAAGAAGAAATAGCAAGAGAAATTGCTAAATATATAGAGATGAATGAAAATGAGAACACAACATACCAAAACCTATGGGATGCAGCAAAAGCAGTGCTAAGGGGGAAATTTATAGCAGTAAACGCATATATTAAAAAGGAAGAAAGAGCCAAAATCAAAGAACTAATGGATCAACTGAAGAAGCTAGAAAATGAACAGCAAACCAATCCTAAACCAAGTACAAGAAAATAAATAACAAGGATTAAAGCAGAAATAAATGACATAGAGAACAAAAAAACAATAGAGAGGATAAATATCACCAAAAGCTGGTTCTTTGAGAAGATCAACAAGATTGACAAGCCCCTAGCTAGACTGACAAAATCAAAAAGAGAGAAGACCCATATAAACAAAATAATTAATGAAAAAGGTGACATAACTGCAGATCCTGAAGAAATTAAAAAAATTATAAGAGGATACTATGAACAACTGTATGGCAACAAACTGGATAATGTAGAGGAAATGGACAATTTCCTGGAAACATATGAACAACCTAGACTGACCAGAGAAGAAATAGAAGACCTCAACCAACCCATCACAAGCAAAGAGATCCAATCAGTCATCAAAAATCTTCCCACAAATAAATGCCCAGGGCCAGATGGCTCCACAGGGGAATTCTACCAAACTTTCCAGAAAGAACTGACACCAATCTTACTCAAACTCTTTCAAAACATTGAAGAAAATGGAACACTACCTAACTCATTTTATGAAGCTAACATCAATCTAATACCAAAACCAGGCAAAGATGCTACAAAAAAGGAAAACTACCGGCCAATCTCCCTAATGAATATAGATGCAAAAATCCTCAACAAAATACTTGCAAATCGAATCCAAAGACACATTAAAAAAATCATACACCATGACCAAGTGGGGTTCATTCCAGGCATGCAAGGATGGTTCAACATAAGAAAATCAATCAATGTATTACAACACATTAACAAGTCAAAAGGGAAAAATCAATTGATCATCTCAATAGATGCTGAAAAAGCATTTGACAAAATCCAACATCCCTTTTTGATAAAAACACTTCAAAAGGTAGGAATTGAAGGAAACTTCCTCAACATGATAAAGAGCATATATGAAAAACCCACAGCCAGCATAGTACTCAATGGTGAGAGACTGAAAGCCTTCCCTCTAAGATCAGGAACAAGACAAGGATGCCCGCTGTCACCACTGTTACTCAACATTGTGCTGGAAGTGCTAGCCAGGGCAATCCGGCAAGACAAAGAAATAAAAGGCATCCAAATTGGAAAAGAAGAAGTAAAACTGTCATTGTTTGCAGATGATATGATCTTATATCTAGAAAACCCTGAGAAATCGACGATACAGCTACTAGAGCTAATAAACAAATTTAGCAAAGTAGCGGGATACAAGGTTAATGCACATAAGTCAGTAATGTTTCTATATGCTAGAAATGAACAAACTGAAGAGACACTCAAGAAAAAGATACCATTTTCAATAGCAACTAAAAAAATCAAGTACCTAGGAATAAACTTAACCAAAGATGTAAAAGACCTAAAACTACATAACTCTACTAAAAGAAATAGAAGGGGACCTTAAAAGATGGAAAAATATTCCATGTTCATGGATAGGAAGACTAAATGTCATTAAGATGTCAATTCTACCCAAACTCATCTACAGATTCAATGCAATCCCAATCAAAATTCCAACAACCTACTTTGCAGACTTGGAAAAGCTAGTTATCAAATTTATTTGGAAAGGGAAGATGCCTCGAATTGCTAAAGACACTCTAAAAAAGAAAAACGAAGTGGGAGGACTTATACTCCCTGACTTTGAAGCTTATTATAAAGCCACAGTTACCAAAACAGCATGGTACTGGCACAAAGATAGACATATAGATCAATGGAACCGAATTGAGAATTCGGAGATAGACCCTCAGATCTATGGCCGACTGATCTTTGATAAGGCCCCCAAAGTCACTGAACTGAGTCATAATGGTCTTTTCAACAAATGGGGCTGGGAGAGTTGGATATCCATATCCAAAAGAATGAAAGAGGACCCCTACCTCACCCCCTACACAAAAATTAACTCAAAATGGACCAAAGATCTCAATATAAAAGAAAGTACCATAAAACTCCTAGAAGATAATGTAGGAAAACATCTTCAAGACCTTGTATTAGGCGGCCACTTCCTAGACTTTACACCCAAAGCACAAGCAACAAAAGAGAAAATAGATAAATGGGAACTCCTCAAGCTTAGAAGTTTCTGCACCTCAAAGGAATTTCTCAAAAAGGTAAAGAGGCAGCCAACTCAATGGGAAAAAATTTTTGGAAACCATGTATCTGACAAAAGACTGATATCTTGCATATATAAAGAAATCCTACAACTCAATGACAATAGTACAGTCGGCCCAATTATAAAATGGGCAAAAGATATGAAAAGACAGTTCTCTGAAGAGGAAATACAAATGGCCAAGAAACACATGAAAAAATGTTCAGCTTCACTAGCTATTAGAGAGATGCAAATTAAGACCACAATGAGATACCATCTAACACCGGTTAGAATGGCTGCCATTAAACAAACAGGAAACTACAAATGCTGGAGGGGATGTGGAGAAATTGGAACTCTTATTCATTGTTGGTGGGACTGTACAATGGTTCAGCCACTCTGGAAGTCAGTCTGGCAGTTCCTTAGAAAACTAGATATAGAGTTACCATTCGATCCAGCGATTGCACTCCTCGGTATATACCCGGAAGATCGGAAAGCAGTGACACGAACAGATATCTGCACGCCAATGTTCATAGCAGCATTATTCACAATTGCCAAGAGATGGAAACAACCCAACTGTCCTTCAACAGATGAGTGGATAAATAAAATGTGGTATATACACACGATGGAATACTACGCGGCACTAAGAAGGAACGATCTCGTGAAACATATGACAACATGGATGAACCTTGAAGACATAATGCTGAGCGAAATAAGCCAGGCACAAAAAGAGAAATATTATATGCTACCACTAATGTGAACTTTGAAAAATGGAAAACAAATGGCTTATAATGTAGAATGTAGGGGAACTAGCAATGGAGAGCAAATAAGGAAGGGGGAACAATAATCCAAGAAGAACAGATAAGCTATTTAACGTTCTGGGGATGCCCAGGAATGACTATGGTCTGTTAATTTCTGATGGATATAGTAGGAACAAGTTCACAGAAATGTTGCTATATTAGGTAACTTTCTTGGGGTAAAGTAGGAACATGTTGGAAGTTAAGCAGTTATCTTAGGTTAGTTGTCTTTTTCTTACTCCTTTGTTATGGTCTCTTTGAAATGTTCTTTTATTGTATGTTTGTTTTCTTTTTAACTTTTTTTTTTCATACAGTTGATTTAAAAAAGAAGGGAAAGTTAAAAAAAAAAAAAAAGAAAAACAAGAAAAACAAGGAAAAAAAAAAAGATGTAGTGCCCCCTTGAGGAGCCTGTGGAGAATGCAGGGTATTCGCCTACCCCACCTCCATGGTTGCTAACATGACCACAGACATAGGGGACTGGTGGTTTGATGGGTTGAGCCCTCTACCACAGGTTTTACCCTTGGGAAGACGGTTGCTGCAAAGGAGAGGCTAGGCCTCCCTATGGTTGTGCCTAAGAGCCTCCTCCCGAATGCCTCTGTTGCTCAGATGTGGCCCTGTCTCTCTAGCTAAGCCAACTTGAAAGGTGAAATCACTGCCCTCCCCCCTACGTGGGATCAGACACCCAGGGGAGTGAATCTCCCTGGCAACGTGGAATACGACTTCCGGGGAGGAATGTAGACCTGGCATCGTGGGACGGAGAACATCTTCTTGACCAAAAGGGGGATGTGAAAGGAAATGAAATAAGCTTCAGTGGCAGAGAGATTCCAAAAGGAGCCAAGAGGTCACTCTGGTGGGCACTCTTATGCACACTTTAGACAACCCTTTTTAGGTTCTAAAGAATTGGGGTAGCTGGTGGTGGATACCTGAAACTATCAAACTACAACCCAGAACCCATGAATCTCGAAGACAGTTGTATAAAAATGTAGCTTATGAGGGGTGACAAAGGGATTGGGAAAGCCATAAGGACCACACTCCACTTTGTCTAGTTTATGGATGGATGAGTAGAAAAATAGGGGAAGGAAACAAACAGACAAAGGTACCCAGTGTTCTTTTTCACTTCAATTGCTCTTTTTCACTCTGATTATTATTCTTGTTATTTTTGTGTGTGTGCTAATGAAGGTGTCAGGGATTGATTTGGGTGATGAATGTACCACTATGTTATGGTACTGTAAACAATCGAAAGTACGATTTGTTTTGTATGACTGCGTGGTATGTGAATATATCTCAATAAAATGAAGATTAAAAAAAAAAAAAAAAACTAAAGGACAAATGGGGTGGGATGGGGGGATGATTTGGGTGTTTTTTTTTCACTTTTATTTTTTATTCTTGTTCTGGTTCTTTCTGATGTAAGGAAAATGTTCAGAGATAGATTGTGGTGATGAACGCATAACTATGTTATCATACTGTGGACAGTGGATTGTATATCATGGATGATTGTATGGTATGTGAATGTATTTCAATAAAACTGAATTTAATAAAAAAAAAACAAAAAAAATTGTATGAATTACATGATTTCTATTCTGTAAAAAAGAAAAGTGTGTGTGAGGAAGAAAATACATCAAACTCTTCAAGGTGGGATTAGGATTTTTATTTTGTTCTTCCTTATTGCTTTCTGCATTCTCCAAGTTTCCTCCAGTGCAAATATATTACTTAATAATCATAAATATGTATAGAATTTTTAATGCAGGTGACCTCACATCACTCAGAAGATAAATGTGAGCAGTTCATTTAACTGCTGACTAACTTTTTATAATAGAGATCAAAAAGGCAGCTTAACATACTGTTAAAAATACAAAATCTCTCTTTATAAACTTTAAAAGTATTTTAATTATTAAATTATGGGATACATATCTTGCCTCTAATATTTTTGATGTGTCTAATAATCTGTTTATCATTTTTACTTTTAGGGTGCAATCCTAAGCTCAGAGGAATTGGTAAAAAAAAAAAATTACTAATATTTCAAATTCTTTTCATTTCTACCGCAATACTTTTCTCTGTCCTCTCACAGTTTCTTTTAACCATAAATACTGAATTTGCTGTACACTATGCTAAATTGAACATTTTTATTAAGCTTTCATTAGTCCATCCTTTCTCTAACTAGAGGTTTTGTCATCCTTTTCCAACTATGTTTGCATTTGCTTGACTTAGCTTTTTTTTTTTTTCATATGTTGCTGTGAGATGCAATTCTGTCCAGGAAGCCAGTGCATATTTCTTTAAATTTATATTTATTAAAATACAGTATTATAAAGTATTGAAATGTGTGCATATGTAGAATAATATAAATATTGACACATTTCAGGAAAGATTAATTCTCTTAACTTAGATTTTTAATTCATATAGAAAAAGATTATTTTTCTATATATATATCTTAATGGCTATATAAGATATATGAAAGGGCTGAATCTAAGTGAAGTTCTTATTAACATTACCGGGCACTTCTACATATTCCTCCACAAGTCATTTTTAGAGAAAAATAAATTGAATTAATATGATATCTAAACGTGGGAAGCAAAGTAAAGAATTGAGGCAGTATCTGGGAACACCATTTTAGACAAGGTTCCTATTATGAATGAGGTAGAGGTTTGCTAGATTGTCCATAAATAATAAATAATGGGCCTAGTGCCTGTTGTGCCAAAAATGACATCGTAACACCCATATCTTCCAGTTATTGAGCCCCTTCTATATAACAATCCCTTAGCAGATCTTTTACATACATTACCTTTAATGCTCAATAAACTATAAGGTAGGGATTTTTAATCTAGGTTTATAGATAAAGAAACTGAGTCTCAGAAAGTTTAAACAATTCAAATCCCAAAGCCACAAGAGTAGATCCAGATACAAAGCCATTTTTCTATCTACTCTACCAGTGGTTTTCAACCTCTTTTTTTAAGTATAGCCCACAGTAACTACATTTTACATGCAGCTCAACACACACACACACTGACACACACACAAGGCTTCCTAAAAAAAAATACTTACCTTACTGTATGGAATGCCCTCTGGCAACATACAGTCTACCCTCTTCGTTTTACTATTTTTTTTATTTTAAATTTTTTTATTAGTGAAATTGTAAGTTTGCAGAAACAATCATACAGATAATAGAGTTCCCATATACCACCTTATTATTAACACCTTGCTTAGTGTGGTATATTTATTGCAATTAATGAAACCACATTTTTATAACAGTACTGTTAAATATAGTCCATGGTTTAACTTAAGAGATCAAAGTATTATACAGTCTTATGGGGTTTCTTTTTCAAGTAACATATGCAACCTAAGATTTCCCCTGTTAAACATATTCAAATATATAATTCTGTGGTATCAATTACATTCCCAATGTTGTGCTACAGTTACCAACATCCATTACCAAAACTTTCCATCACCCCAAACGTAAACTCTGTACCTATTAAGCATTAACTCCCCATTCCCTACCCCCACTCAGACCTGTGGTAACCTGTATTCTAGTTTCTGTCTCTATCATTTTGTTTATTCGAATTATTTCATATCATTGAGCTCATACAATATTTATCTTTTTGTGCTGCCTTATTTCACTCAACATGTTGTTTTCAAGGTTCATCCATGTTGTCACAGTTTCAGAACTCCATTCTGTTTTATAGCTGAGTAACAATCCATTGCCTGTATATGCCACATTTTGTTTATCCACTCGTCTGTTAATGGACACTTGGGTTGCTTCCATCTTTTGGCAATTGTGAATAATGCCACTATGAAAATAGGTGTGCAAATATCTGTTTGAGTCTTTAGTTTCACTTTGGGGTATATACCTAGAATTGGGAGTGATGGGTTATATCATAATTCTATAGTTAACTTCCCGAGGAACTGCAAACTGTTTTCCACAGTGGTTGCATCCTTTTATCATTCCCACCAACAATGAATAAGTATTCCTATTTCTCCACATTGTCTCCAACACATATTTTTTATTTTTTTAATAGTAGCCATTCTAGTGGGTGTGAAATGGCGTCTCATTGTGGTTTTGAATTTCATTTCCCTAATGGCCAATGACGCTGAGCATCTTGTTCTTTTTGGCAATTTGTATATCTTTTTTTGGAGAAATGTCTGTTTCAGTCTTTTGCCCATTGTTAATTAGGTTGTCCTTTTGTTGTTGAGTTGTAGGATTTCATTATATATTCTGGATATTACACCTTAATCAGATATGTGGTTTTCAAGTATTCTCTCTTATTCCATAGGTTGTCTTTTTACTTTCATGATGAAGTCCTTTGATGAACAAAAGTTTTTAATTTTGATAAGGTTCCATTTATCTATTTTTCTTTTGTTGTGCATGCTTTGGATGTGAAGTCTAAGAAACCATTGCCTAATATAAATCCTGAAGATACTTCCCTATGTTTTCTTCCGGAGGTTTTATAGTCACAGTTCTCATATTAGGACTCTGATCCACTTTGAGTTGATTGTTGTATATGGTGACAGGTTGGGGTCCATCTACATTCTTTTGCATATGCATACCCACTTTTCCCAGTACTATTTGTTGAAGGGACTATCTTTCCCCATTGAGTTTATTTGGCCTTCTTGTCAAAAATAAATTAGCCATAAATATGATGGTTTATTTCTGAACTATTGGTTTATGTATCTGTTCTTGTGCCAGTATCATGCTGTTTTGATTACTGTAGCTTTTTAATAAGTTTTGAAATTGGGAAGTGTGAAACCTCTCCCTTGGTTCTTCTTTTTCAAGGTGGTTTTGGCTATTTTGGGTCCCTTAATTTTCCATATAAGTTTGTTGATAGGCTTTTCCATTTATGAAAAGAAGGCTATTGTAATTTTGATTGGAATTGCATTTAATCTGTAAATCATTTTGGGTAGAATTGACATCTTAAAGATATTTAGCCTTCCAATCCATGAACACAGAATGTCCTTCCTTTCATTTAGGTCTTCTTTGATTTCTTTTAGCATTATTTTGTAGTTCTCTGTGGGCAAGTCCTTTACATCCTTGGTTAAATTTATTCCTAGATATTTGATTCTTTTGCTTACTATTGCAAATGGAACGTTCTTGATTTCTTCCTCAAACTTGTTCATTTCTAGTGTATAGAAACACTACTGATTTGGGGGTATTGATCTTGTACCCCACGACTTTGCAAATTCATTTGTTGAATTCAGGATTGATGTTAATTCTTCTTGGAATGTTTGGTAAAATTCCCCTGTGAAGCCATGTATTCTTAGGCTTTTCTGCATTGGGCAGTTTTTGATTACTGAGTCAATCTCTTTACTAGTTATTGGTTTCTTGAGATCTTCTATTTCTTCTTAGCAGTGGTGATGAACTCCCTCAGCTTTTGTTTATCTGATAATCTCTCCCTCATTTCTAAAAGACAGTCTTACCATATATAAAATTGTGAATTGGCAATTGTTTTCTTTCAGCACTTTAAATATTTCATCCTACTGCCTTCTTGCTTCCATGATATCTGATGGGAAAATGGCACTTAATCTTACTGGAACACCCTTGTACATAATATACTGCTTTTCTCTCACAGCTTTCAGAAACTTCTCCTTGTCCCTGGCACTTGACAATTTGATACTAGGTGTCTGGGTGTGGTTCTTTTTCAGTATATCCTGTTTGCAGTATGACAGGCTTGTTGAATGTGCATATGCATGTCTTTCTTTAAATTTGGGAAGTTTTCTGCCATTGTCTCTTTGAATATTCCTTCTGCCTTTTTCTTTCTTTCTTCTCCTTCTGGGCCTCCCATAATGCATATTTGTTAATGGTGTCCCATAGGTCTCTTAGGCTCTGTTCACTTTTTTTCCATTCTTTCTCCTTTCTGCCCTTCAGCACATATCATTTCAATAGTCAGATCTTGAAGTTCAGTGATTCTTTCTTCCCCCAACTCCAATCTGCTCTTTAAACTCTCCTGGGAATTTTTCATTTCAGTTATTGTGGTCTTTAACTCCAGTATTTCCGTTTGGTTTCTTTTTAAAATTTCTGTTTCTTTATTGAAAATCTCATATTGTTCATTCCTTGTTTCCCTGATTTCTTTAGTTTTTCCTCTGTCTCCCTTTATCTCCTTGAGTATATTGAGGACCATTTTTTAAAGGCTTTCTTCAGTATGTCCACATTCTTGTTTTATTCATCAGTGTTTTCTGGATTTTTATCCTTTCCCTTTGGATGGGCGATCATTTCCTGTATCTTTTTTTTTGTCTTGTAATCTTTTATTGCACAGTGTACACTTTAATATTTTAAAGTGTTAACTCTAGGATTTGGTCCCTGAGCTGTCTGTTTCTTAAATTGTATTCAGCTAGATATGCAGAGGTGTCCTTGAGTGCCAGGAGCTAACAAAAACATACAAACCATTGCAAAAACACCTTTCACAGTCTTTTCAAATTGGTTGTGCCTTGGCCTGTGCTCTCCTTTAGAGTTTTGCCCTCCTGTCAAGATCAGCCTGAGGCAAATGAAAAATGTGAGCACCTGTCTTTCTGAGCCTGTGTCTTGTCCTAGGTTTTTATTTGCTTTTGGCCTTAGGAATTCCTCTGTTTACAGGAATTCAAATGCCCCCTCAACTTCCTATGAGATAGACTTTCTCCCCAGACCTGGTGCTCTGTTAGATAATTTAAAGGAGGTAATCCTTTGCTCCAGGTCACTTTGAATTTTTTTTCTTAAGCTGCTTTAACTGTCTTAAGCTTTTTCTGCCTGTAGGACAAGTACTGAGAGGGTGAGCCAGAGATGTTTCCTAGTTCAGTCTTTCATGCAACCACCCAGTAGACTGGAACACTGACATACAGACAGACACCCCAGTGTGCACTTAGGGGTTACTCTGCTCCCTCCAGAGTAGGATGAGAGACCCATAATGTGAGCTCATGCTGGCTCCACACTAAGCTACAGAGGGACTGAGAAAGGAGCCAATAAGGTTCATTTTTTTTATTCAGTACTTGCTCAGTTACTGTAACCCTTTAACTGTTGTCAGGACTTTGAGGAAGAAGGCTTTGCCAGTTTTTGCTTGTTGTCCAAAGATTATTTGGGGAAACAGCACCCTGGAGCATCTTATACTGCCATCTCGATCAGCCCTGTTTTATTCTTCAAAAATGTTCACCACTTACCTATTTGATTTCAAAACTGTGAATGAAAACTTCTACCCTCTACTCTTAACTCTCATCCAGCGTAAGTCTAATTCTGGTTTCCACACCTCTTAAATCTAAGATGGGATTTCCCAAGCTTTAGTCCAAGACCACCAAATCAGTATGATTGTGCTGGTTAAAAACGCAGATTGCTGGGTCCCACCCTAGAATTGCTCAGACAGAACCTCTGACAATGAACTTGGGGATCTGCTTTTTTAACACTTTCCTCTAGTGGTTCTTATGCAAATCAAAATTTTAGAACCATAGTCAAGGAAACTGACTCAACTCTTATGAACCCTCAACACTTTTTCTCTATAAGAACATCCCCAAGACTGCTAGATCCCAGAGAAGTGATTCCTGCCTGAACTCTGTCTACATCCAAGTAATAATTAGTTTATTTCTTCTTAGGAGAAACATTTCAGAAGGAAATTTTTTCCAGAAAAATACAAGTGTAGACAGCAACAGCATTTATTACCAGTGTACAACCCATTAGCAGTCCAATAAAGAAGAGTTCTTTAAGTAATCCTAAGAAATAACACAAGTGGCTGAATCACAAAGAGAAATATGTCTGACTGAATATTATCAATGCTTCTGGAAAAAAGACATCAAAAGAAACTTGAAGAAATGCAAGCAATGAAGATGAGGATTGATTAATCTTCTTGAATTAGTTTTCCCATTAATTTTAATCTCCTGTATTACTTTTATTTAAACTAATTTTATGGGTAAAAGAAAAGCTATGGCTTAGGTCTATAACAAAGCCACCATAATTATATGGATTTTCTGTCCTCATTATACTTACAGTTATATCTAACAGTAACAAATTATACATTATTCTTTTTCCTGTGACTCCCTTCATTGACTCCCTTCTTTCCTTTTCTAAGGGAGATGGAGCACAGACAAGGAATCTCAAATATGAAACCAGCATCAGGCTTGGCCAGATAAATATTGTTTTCTCTTTACCCTCCCCATTCTGTTATTCTTACCAAAACTCACTGCCCTCAAAGTAGAAAAGTCTGGTTTACCAGCCTGAAAATATTCCTTTGATTTTGCTGTTTCCCTCCATCATTATAGCCAGCGGCTACACAAATTTTCACAACCTTCCTTATCCAGCTCCCAGGAACCCTCCTGCCCACCAGTGAGGCAGGAGCTAATCCAGATGTGCAGCATGGAATCCTTTCTGCCGGACAAGCAGGAGTAAATCTTAACATCCTGGGAACACCAGAAGACTACTTTCCAACACCCAGTGGCCCAGAAGATGGATTTGGAGTGACCACCCTTGCAGATATCCAAAGGGGCACACACACCACCAAGGAAACCACCACAGAGTCACCAAATGGTAAGTTTTCTGAGCCTAGAAAATGCCTCTTAGCCATGAAAGCCATCTTCAGAGTGGGAGAGAATAATTGTCTTGCCTTGTGAAATACAGATCCAAATAAAATGAGAAAACCAGTTTACTCATTCATAGTTGACTCCAGCAACCTGGGGAAGTGTTTTTACTGAACCATATGTTTGAGAAAATGCCACTAATCCCATTCTATGAACCATGAAAGAAGACATTTAATTGCTGGCATAGCATACTTTTCTTCTTAGGTCAGAGCTAAATATTTGGAAGCAGACTTCCTCTTCCCCATCCCATCCCTTTCCTCCTTACACACAGGACCATAAGCCAATGCAGTTGATTAATCATGACACTCTTTTCCACTCACTGATGCTACGTAAGCCTCAGAACCTTCTTCATGTAGTGCTGCAAGCAGCCACTAGTAATAAACTGGAGTTATAGACAGGAGTTAACACAGTAGATGAACCTCATCTGCCATTCGCATCAGATGGTCCTTAAGAAATGTTACAAAAGTAAGCTCTTCCAGCACCAACTGGCAAAGATAATCCTTTAAAATGTGAAGATGTCGAGAACCAAATATCCTTGGAGATGATGCAAGAATGATTTGATATTGATGCTCCTGCTCCTGGAAAAGAAGCGTCAACATAAAGTCAAAATGCTTAAATTCAGTATGCTTTTATCTGCATTTAAAAGGTGTTTTATTTTTTTCCAGGAATTGAAAAAGCTGTTTAAAGTTTTATCAAATAAACTGCTACTCAGATTTGATGATATGTGTGAATTATTTTCATTGATCAAATTATGGAATAGATTGAGACATACTGAGAGTATCAAAAGAAACTTTCTTGAAATTTCAGAAAATATATTCTGTCTAGAGAATACAGATTTCTGAAAATGAGCAACTAAATGGATAAATTTGTCTTTGAACTATAATGTGCCACCTCTAACCTGGAAGATATGTATATTTAAAAGAATTATGAAAACTGACCCTTTTCTCTTCCTTTAGAGATGGAAGAAAATTGGACTCTTTTTCAGAAATTACATTATCTCAGGACACTTAAATCATACTATAGGTCTAGGACTTTCTTCGGAGGTAGGGAGCCCTGGGGTCAAGGGAGGGACACCCAGCTATGTGAAGAAAGTTCTGATTTTATGATCATCTAAAATAGACAGTGGAAACAAAGAATTATAAATCATGTCACCTCCATTCAGACAGGGACAAGAGAGCATTTAATTTTGGTATTCTGAGAGTGGGAAATGACACCGATGAAAGAAATCACAAAAACAGACCAAGGTGATACTCTTGCTCCACACCCTAAAAGGCAGAATTTAATCTCATTTAAAGGTATAACCCAGACCACTGCAGCTCATTCATAGAGGGAGAGGATGGGGGAATCAATACAAGCTACAATAGAGCCCCACAAAAGGAAACAGATGGAGAAGGTTAATAACATCTCTCACTATATTCAATTCATCCCCCCATCAGTATGGAACAAAACCCAAATATGCACCCATGAAATATATTCCATGTCAAGTATTTCAGGTGGTTAAAATTTTACTAGAGGATGAAGCCACAATCTTCCAATTTTGCAGAATCTTTATGACACAATTATGAACTGCCAAGGTTTTCATGGCCAAAGAAAGGTAAATTAGAATTCAATTTTCCAGAAATATTTTGCCAGTAATTAGTTTGATGTGATATTAATTAAAAGTGCTATCAAAAACTTTCCTAGATAACCCTCTATCAAAAATACAACATTCTTCCTGAGTCTCCTTTCTCTTCTCTGTAAAATGGGGGTAAAAATTCCCATGCTCACCCCCCTGAGGAGCTGGGGGAAGGTGCAGAAGTGTTGGACTTCCTCACCTGGACTGGTGTTGATGTTGTCACAAACATTGGGACTGGTGGTTTGATGTGCTGAGCCTCGATCATGGGACTTGCCCTTATGAAGCCTGTTACTGCAAAGGAGAGGCTAAACCTGCTTATAATTGTGCCTAAGAGTCTCCCCCTGAGTGTTGCTAAGATGCAGCCCTCTCTCTCGCTAAGCCATCTTGGAGGTGAACTCACTGCCCTCCCCCCTACGTGGGACCTGACTCCCAGGGGTGTAAATCTCCTTGGCAATGCAGGATATGACCCCCAGGGATGAATCTGGACCCTGCATCATGGGATTGAGAGTATCTTCTTGACCAAAAGGGGATGCAAAATGAAACAAAATAAAGTTTCAGTGGCTGAGGGATTTCAAATGGAGTCAAGAGGTCACTCTGGTGGACATTCTTATGCACTATATAGATAACACCTTTTAGGTTTTAATGTATTGGAATAGCTATTAGTAAATACCTGAAACTATCAAACTCCAACCCAGTAGTCTGGACTCTCGAAGACGACTGTGTAACAATGTAGCTTACAAGGGGTGAGAGTGTGATTGTAAAAACCTTGTGGATCATACTCCCTTTATATAGTGTATGGATGGATGTGTAGAAAAATGGGGACAAAAACTAAATGAAAATAGGGTGGGATGCAGGGGGATGATTTGGATGTTCTTTTTTACTTTTATTTTTTATTTTTATTCTTATTCTTTCTGATGTAGGGAAAATGTTCAAAAATAGATTGGGGTGATGAATACATAACTATATATGGTGGTACTGTGAACAGTTGATTGTACACCATGGATGACTGTATGGTATGTGAATATATTTCAATAAAACTGAATTTAATTTTAAACAAATTCCCATGCTCAATTTCCCACAAGGTTAACCTGATGATCAAAGTAGTTAATAAGTTAAAGTGCTTTGCAACTATAGAATTGCATTTTGTTCACTATCAATAGCCTTCAAACCAACTGAGGTTATATGTCCTCTCAGCCCCCATACCTCCTGGGATTATACATACATATCTCCATGACAGTCTTAGCACACTGCACTTTAATTATTGGTTTAGATGTCTGATTACCAGCTAGACCAGCTAGATAAGGTGTCGTCCAACTAAGGTATGCTATTCCTGGGGGTTGTTGGGGGTGAAGACTTTCCAAGAGGTGCAGGCAGATAGTTATAAAGGCTCAATTCTCAGATCTTAACTCCCTAATATGTACTCTCCAATGTCAGATCTGCCTGAAAACATTTCTCCTTTTCCCACCTTGCCTTTCCAGTCACTCTTTTCCCACATTTCTAAAGAAAGACCTGTGTCTCATCCATCCTGATCTTACTGTGGAAAATTACTTTGTCATAGAAAACTACCAGGATACAAAACAGAGAATTTGAAGTATTGCTGTTGGTGTTGAGAATGCAAATGGTCCTTTGCAATTCAGGTAATTTCTAGCTCTCAACTTTCAACAAAATTAAATGAGGACCCAATGGAATTTTCATTTAGTTAATCATTAAAAATAATTTTATGGTAGATTACTGTTCTGGTTTGAACCTGTTACGCACCCCAGAAAAGGCCATGTTCTTTTAATCCATTCCTGTGGGTGTAAACCTATTGTGGGTGGGACCTTTTGATTAGGTGGTTTCAATTGAGATATGACCCACCCAATTCAAGGTGGGTCTTAATCCTTAACTGGAGTCCTTTGTGTGGGTAAAGGACACAAAAAGAGAATTTAGACAGAGAGAAACACCAAGAGAGTTGAGAGAGAAAGCCACTGAAGCCAGAAGCTAAACCTGGGAGAGAGAAACCAGCAGATGCCAGCCATGTGCCTTCCCATGTGACAGAAGTGTCCCAGATGCCATCAGCCTTTCCTCTGAGAAGGTATCTTCCTCTTGAAGCCTTAATTTGGACATTTTTCATGACCTTAGAACTGTAAATTTGTAAACTGATAAATCCCCATTGTAAAAGCCAACCCATTTCTGGTATATTGCATTCTGGCAGCCTTAACAAACCAAAACAGTTAACAATGAAATTTTCAATATATGATCAGGAAGGAGATTTTTTAAATATATATATATATATATACACATGACATTGTTCAAAGTTGTTCTCAGAGTTTGGTCTGATCCTTGGTTCCTGAGATCCTTTTGAGGGATCAGCAAGATTTGATTTTCCTTTTTTATTCTCATTCCCTGAAGAGCATACAGTGAAGTTACAAGCAGCTCTGTATGTGATATTGCAATAGATACAGATTGCTGCAGAAGCAGATATGAGAATTTTACTGTCTTCAATTAAATCAGACATTAAAGAAATTTCAGGAATAAAACCATTCTTCTCACCCTCTGCTTCCGATTTTACACATCTGATTATTGGTAAGATTTTCCACAGACTTAATTAAACTAAGCATTCTTGTCAGCAAAATTTTTAAATAGTTCTTTTTATGCAAAAATATGTTAAGTTAGCATGCAATGGGTTTATTGTTATTATTTTAATGAATTATTAACTAAATATTTTTAATTTCCCAGTTTTTGTTTCTAGTTAATATAGATATTAGCACCTAAATAAAACAAAATTACTATCAACACAATAGAATGCTGTGAAATGCCCATGAGACAGAATTTCTGCATGTATTATTTCAAATCCATTTTTATGGTTTGAGAGTAATTTTATTGCACAATTATTACCATAAAACAACAAGCCCCAATGGCAGAATAAGATAAGCTTGTATGCAAAGGGTTCTAAAGGACCCAAGAGAAATCTTGAGCTTTATCTTCAAATTTCATGCAAATTTAACACTCTACTGTAATACATCTGTATTTTTCAATATATAAATTATGTTTTAAATTACTTACCATCAAGACTATAGTTAATGGTACAATTATAAAAATGTTCTTTTGTTAATTATAACAAATGTGCCACACTAATACAAAGTGTTAATAATAGGGTGGTATATGGGAACAATGTATTTTATGCATGTTTTTCTGTAAATCCACAACTACTCTAATTAAAAAAAAATTACTTGCCATCAAGAATATTTGATGTTGTAAGAAAACATGCCATTTCTTCCTCAGTGATATATTAGAATGCATAAAAAAGTGACTTCACAACAGATATTCTCATTGGTTATTGTACTGCTACAGATTTCTACCCTACAAACACAGTAATACTGATAAAATCTATTTCACTTGATTCCCATTAGTGAATTTTTAATTATTGTTTATGAATTAAAAGCTTTGTTTTATAGCAGTTTTAGGTTTACAGAAAAATTGCACAGAAAGTACAGAGAATTCCCATATTCCCCTATTAACATCTTATATTAGTGTGCCACATATATTGTCATGCTATGAATGAGCTGAGATTGACAGATTATTAGCAACTAAAATTCACAGTTTACATTTGAATTCATTATTTGTGTACACAATTCCATGAGTTTTGACAAATGGGTAATTCCGCGTATCTGCTTTTACTGAATTTATAATTGTGTATGCTGCAATATCAAATACATGCCTCAGAGAAGAGAACTTCTCTTTGAACAAGGCATCACTGGCAACTGAACCCTCTGCTTCCGATTTTACACATCTGATTATTGGTAAGATTTTCCACAGACTTAGCTTCTGGTTCCAAACATCATATACCTTTTTTCTCTTCTATTAACCACACATCTGTATCATTAGGCACCACAAGATATATACGGATTGTGTGTGCCAATTGCTAATCTTTTGCTTTGGTGTCCCAACACTTGACAAGATGGAACACTGGGGAGTACCAGTATTCCTGCAAGCCATTTCTAAAATGGAAGACCCAGAAACACCTTAACTATTCACAAACCACATAAATATATCCCACTACACCCAAGTTGAATGAATCCCCAATTTAACCTTTCTTGCCAAAAATGCCTGCAATCACACCAATACCATTTGATGCAAGGGAAAGGGAAGTCATGTGGAAAGAGGGATCTTAACTACTTGTGGTTAAAATATCTTACTTTTTCAAATGCTACAAAAACATGTAAACACACTGCTAGGTTCCTCCCAGGCCTCTGGCAGGATCCATGTAAATGAAGGTCCTTCCAGCTTAAACTTCATTAACTTCACAACAAAGCCATCTATTTCTCCCCACCTTTGCCCAGTTCAATACGTTGCCCTTCCTTTCCCTGTATTTTGTGCTATTTTTGCCATATTCCTATTCATGGCATCATTCGCACCAACAACGTCGTAATAGCACCAGCCTTGTTCTAGATGACAGACTGCTTGGAGTAGAAAGCAGGGGAAATAATATACACTGAGGGCGTTCTATGTGTTAAGTGTTCACATTAGTCTTCAGAGGCAGATATTATCATCCCTGTCTAACCAAAGGGGAATCCAAAAGTTGGTATAAGTAACATGTCAAAGGTCACACAGGAGCTAGCATTTGGTGGCAAGGAACTTTGAAATTAGGTTTGCATAACAAATTGTGAAGTTGACAGTAACTTTTCTAAATTATCAAAAATAAAAATCAAATGTAAGCCATAATGCTAGAGGAAAGACTAAACTACCTTTCTATTCTGTAAATAGATAATGATACTATAAAATTGTTGTCATAGAAAGAGACAATCAAAAGCTGAGAAATGTAAGAAGTAAGTATTATATAGATGTCTCAGGCAAGTAAATCATAAATAGCATTGTCTAGATTTTGGGATATAGATGCTGGTTGTCAGCATTTTAAAATTTATAATTTGTTGTGACTTCCTGACTCATTCTGAATAAACGTTCACTCTTACCTAACTTTGTGTTCTTAGTTTTGTACTCTTTTCTCGTTGTGGCCACGGGTCCATCCCGGAATCACGGGCACCTGAAAGCCCTACCTGGACACTATCTTCTGCTTCCTGCTTCCTGTGCCCTCTCGGGAGACTGTGAGGCACCTCAGGCCTGTCTGACTAAACCCCCACCCAGGACTATCTTACACTTTTCTGCTTCCATCACACGCTAATATTTCTGCTCCCTTCCCTGTAATTCCAAGGAAAAGATTATATAGACTAGGAAGAGAGGAGGGCAGCGGAGAAGAAAGATCTCAGAAGTTTTTGTCCCTGAGAAGTGTCCTGTGCTGAACGAATGAGTCAGGGTGGGGAACAACAGAATTCCAGGAGGTTAGGGGGAGCTAGAAGGGAGTCAAAGTGCGGAGACAACAGTTCAAAACCCAAAACCACTTGTTTCAAGTTTATTTTGAAACTCAAAGGCCAACCAGGTATTAGTTTCTGTCTTTCTTATTTCAGCTAGTGGATAACAAGGTCCAAAGCGGTGCCATCCAACAGAAATATAAAGTGAGCCACATATGCAATTTTAAATTCCTAG
Organism: Choloepus didactylus; assembly: GCF_015220235.1. NCBI lineage: Eukaryota > Metazoa > Chordata > Mammalia > Pilosa > Megalonychidae > Choloepus > Choloepus didactylus. The sequence goes on from NC_051309.1 coordinate 74,977,608, forward strand.
TAACCACATCAAAAAAGGTAAAAAGTAGATTAAATTAACTTTAACAATATATTTAATCCACTATATCCAAAATATTATGATTTTGACATGCAGTCAATTTAAAAATTGTTAATAATCTGTTTTACTTTTTTTGTTGTTACTCTCTGAAAGTATATGTATTTACATTTGCATCTCAATTCTGACTAGCCACACTTAAGTGCTCAACACTCCCATGTGGCTAGTAGCTATTGTACTGGAGAGCACAAGTCTAGATTTAGGGGAGGAAGAGACACCAGTTTAAAAGTAGTAACTTGGACCAAAAACACACTGGTTCTTAGTTTTAAATATTAATCCACCATGCTTGCAAATTGGTATGGTTTCATGGAAATGATGGGGCTAAAAGATAGAAAATATCGCCCTCTAGTGGTCCTGAGACAGAAAAAAAGTGTAGTGAACCAGCTAGAGCCAGGAAAAGGACAGTACCTTTAGGCAGTCAAGTTTTCCACTAAAAACAAATTGTCAAATCCAATAGCCGTAATTGATTGTACTCTGTGGATGACTGTAGGGTGTGTGAATGTAACTCAATTAAACTGTATTTTTTAAAAAAGTAAATGAACAATGGGGGAAGGAGGGGAATGGGATGTTTTGGATATTCTTTTTTATTTTAATTTTTATTTTAATTTTGTTTTTTGGAATAATGAAAATGTTCAAAGTTTGTGGTGATGAAAGCACAATTATATAAAGATACTGTGAACAACTGATTGTACACTTTGAATGATTGTATGTTACGTGATTTTATATCTCAATAAAATTGCATAAAAAAATCCAATAGCCATCAAATAGGCTATTCCCTAACCCCAATTAAGAACTCAAGGAGTCAGGAAGGACAACATTTAAGCAAAGGAAATGAGTAAGTGATGCCTGTTAATACTGTGGAAGTGACTGGGACAAAAGGAAACCAAATCTTATAACCCCTTCAACTGTTTCATTATCCCTGGGATGGGAAGGACCCAATAGGCCAGGAAAATAAGACACACTAAAAGGGCCATAAAAATGCAGGCTTGTTGTCTCAGTGAAATATTTTCAGCTATGACCAGTAGACATTTAATCTAAAATGTAATAAGCCACATTCAAGAAACTCAGTGGGACTAAGCAAACACAAGCTGAACTTTTAATTAATTTTGATTAAACGTTAAACTCGTAAAACTAAAACAGCTAACTAGTATGAAGTGGGTATACAACAGATTTTAGACCAGTACATAGGATAAACAATGGCTACAATTTTTCAATGAGGTTAACTAAGGAGAGTGAAATTAAAAGCAACAGCTAGTTTGAATTAAACTTCCTTTGGATTTACAACAGCAAGAAAACATTACCATAAGAACACATCAACAAGTTGTATACTAGGTCTCTTCTAGATATACAGGCATTTTTAGGGCCTGAAGAGTCTTCTAAATTACTTCCAGTTACCTACACAACTGAGAACAGAACAATTTAAGAACTTGTCAAAGGAAGTAAACACATACAAGATCACTTTCTGTGCACATATTCCTACTCCTCCCTCCCTGCCATTCCAGATGGATAGTCACCACTGGTTTTAGCAAACACGTTCATGTTACAAATTGCATCCTCAGTACTCTGGGTGCAACCTCTGAATGTTGATGCATATGTAAGAATTTTTACTAGAATTTTTACTGTCGCTCTTTATTCTAATACTCTGGCCTATCTCATTTATTCTCACTTCAACTGTGTCTAATCTTCTGTTAAACACATCTGTTGATCTCTTAACTTTGTTTATTGTCATTTTCAGTCCTAGAATTTCTATTTGGCTCTTTTTCAAATCTGCTATGCTGTTTTTACAGTCCCTAGTTCTCAGTCAAATTGTTCAAGCTTTGTCTTTATCTCCTTCAATATAGCCATAGTTGTTTTAAAGCATCTATAATTCTAATATATTGAGTCTGTTTCTGTTGTCTGTTTCTTCTCAGTCTTCCTCATGGAATCGCGTCACCTCTTCAACCTGATTATCTTTGATAGTATGTTCAATGTTGTTTCTAAAAAAAGTTTTGTAAGCTAATTAGGGCCAGTGAGGATTTTTATTTATTCCTGCCAAGAGCCCAGGGACACAGCAATCTGGATCATCTTAATCCAGTTTTAGTGTTTGATCTTTTTCTCAGCCACCCAGATAACAGAAACACAGGCTGCAGTCCTTGTTAGGGCTGATTTCCTTCTAGTCGACCCCTGTAAGGCCCTAATTTAAAGCAGAAGGTAGTTTTTCGGGGCTCCCACCTTTGGTGGACCCTAGCCTGACTTCTGTTCCCCTAGCTCAGCCAGCCTTTTGTAGGTGCAGTTTGTCCCCTTCCAGATCAGCAAACAGCTCTAGGGTAAAAACTGCCCCAAATGCTGGGCTCTCCTCTCTAGATTTCCTTCCTCTCCTGGATCTTAGCATAGTAATCCCTCACTATCTTATCAGTCTTTGATGGTTTTAAGTTTATTTATAAATTATCCAGGTGTCAGTTGTCTTGAACAGAGAGAGTTGTCCACATTACTTAACCTACCATTACTGGAACCAGAAGTCTGTGCTGATCTTTGCCCCTAACCCATTCACAGCATCTTTGACAGGAGGATGATCTATTGACAAGAAAAAGATTTATAGCACTCCAAAAGGTAGCTGGTCCCAATACCTGATGTCCCCTGAAATTAAGAACATGGATACCCAGCCCCTGTTGCTCCCAACTGCAGCTTAGTTGCTAATTCTGATAAAGTTGAACAGCCCCCCACATGGCACCACACACCACCACGTAACAAAAAGTGATCACTCATTAAAAATACAATATATCTGGAGTTCTCAAAAATTAATCATCAATGGTCCCCTCCTGTGATAATGAAGAAAAATTAAGAGGACTTCATTATGGAGGGTTTGTGAGTGTTGGTGTATGTGCATGTATATTGGACTCCAAAATATTACACTAGTTATTCTGCTTACTTTGAATATTTATATAAGTTCTCATTGACAAAGTAAAACAAATTCTTCACCAGAACTGCAAAAATACCCTTATTTTTGGAGCTACAGCAGCATATTAAATTATGAAACTTTTAGTTTTTCCAACAAATTTCTATGACTTTTTTTAAGCAGAAACAGAAAATTTTTTAAGTACAAAAAAAGTATAAGAAAAGTTTATCACCAATAATCCCATTATTCATATATTATACCATTAACACTTTAACAAATACTTTTCTAGTTGTGTTTTTCTGTGCTTATTATATGCATATGTTACTGCTATGTAAGACACCTTTTCCACTTAACTAAATATCATAAATATTTTCTCATGTCACTATATTTCTAGAACATAATTTTAATTGCTAAATTTTGTTCCACTTCATTGATTAATCATAATTTAGGTAACCAATTCCCTAACATACTTAAAGGAATATTGTAGAGTAAGAAAATCTTTAATGACTCTGTTACAATCAAGCTATACAAAAGGTAAAGTTGGGCTTTCCAGTCACTCTCTGCTTTTTTCCCTCCTTTTTCCCACCTGAAAACTGGAATGGATGAGATGATTTAGTGTTTTTTCCTTCATCCTTCCCCATTGCTGTGACATGATATGTTCCAAGAGTAACAGGATAATATGATTCAAAGTAAGGGAAGAGATATTAGGAATAACCTCAAATGGAAGAACAGCCAAAAGGTGGTCAGTCTTAGGCAATGTGAAAGGTCTGACTGAATGAGATCCCTCAAGGAGCCCCATCCAGTGAGGAATCAGGTGGAAGTGAAACTTGACCTGGAATTCCAGGAAAAGAAAGTATAAGACCTCCAAGAGAGGAGAGGAAAGAGTTTAAAGGAATATAGAGGCCATGGATAAGATTTAAGATTCAAGGGAAAGTTTCCTCTTTTCTGCTACAAACCCTGAGACGTGGAAGGACTATTTGTTGATTGTGAGGATCCAGTGGGAATGAGTGACTGTACTCACCTCCCAGAGGAGTCTGGGTGGGTTGAAAGACACGATTCTAACCTGAAGGACTGTTTTGGGCGTTCTTGTGAGCACCCTGTGTGTGCGCTTGATCATCTAGTGCAAGGTTGCTTAATAAGGTACTTTTTCTTCAATATCCTCTTCAACTGTAAAGGATGTAGTTTTGCGGATTGGGATAGGGAAAATCCATATTCTATAATAAGTATAGACACGTTTCTTTATCACTGCTCAAATCAAACTTTGGGCCCATAAACTTCTCCCAGTTAACTACCAATCACTTACCCCCTCCACACCCTGTCTACTCCACACACTGTAATTGTAGTTTGATTTGGTTTTCAAAGCCTCATGAGGCTAAGTGAAGCTAGCTACAGCAATGCAATCTTCAGAAACATGCATAGCGAAGCTTCCAAACAAGCAGCTACTAGATGCCTCTGCTGAAAGTTGAGTAAGTGCTTTAATGAAGTCAAATAGTGGGTATATTGTAGAGTTGGTAGCATACACATGACATATTCAAAAATGGTCATCTTCTCTCATGTTTCTCTTTTGGCACCCTCTATTTTTGTTATTGGTTCCACTATATTCTACACCAGCCAAACTCATAACCAGTATGACCCTGTACACTTTCCTCTTCTGCCCATTACATCCAATCAGATGTCAATCGTCTCCATTTCTGCTTTGCTCCCTCATGAAATTGTAGACAAGATGAAGGAAATATTCTCTTTAATAAGCACTCAGCAAACTGCCTCGCACACTGTTAAAATGCAATGAAGGCTGGGTATTATGATGATGATGATGATGATTATTATTATTACATTGTATGTCCTCTTTTCTGACATGTCAGTCCAAGAGAATTTAACTTTCCACTTTCACTTCCAGAAAGTGTAGGGAAGTTTAAGTGAGGTAGAAAAGAGAACCCGCCAATAACTAGCTCTTAAACAAATGATCTTAGACAAGTTAATCAACATCTCATAGGCTATGTTTCATAAATCTGTAAAACAGAAATGCTAATAATAATTACCTATCTCATAGGGCTGGTGAGGATAAAATGAGATAGAAATTTAAAACTGCTTTGGAAAGTGTAAAGTAATATATAAATATAAACTATTGGTTCCATCCTCTTTTTTAACTACAATGTGAAAATAAGCAGGTTGGACAAGATGATATCTGTTGATTGTCAAAAGAATGCCTATGCCAAGAAAAATTCTGTATATAGTCACTTTCATCTCATATGGAACAATGTTTTGTAGAACTTCTGACAGTGCAGCTGTGACTGTATCCAGCCAATGCTGCTTCTGTATTCTGTAATGAAATGATTATCTTTATAAAAGAAGACCTAATTACATATATATCTATATACATGCATATATATATACATACACACACACACATGTGTGTGTACTTTCTGTTAATTTCTTCTTTATCATGAGGAGGGTTAAGGCTGTGGTCATACTTTCAGGACTGACCCAATATGAAGAGGTGCAGTTAAACTTTTTATTTTGTAGCATAAGCAGTTTTTATGTTTTAACTTTTGATATGGAAATAATCTTAAACATACAGAAGAGTTGCAAAGATAGCTCAGAGAGTTTACATATGCTATAACATCTTACATAACCATAATACAATTATAAAAACTAAGAAATTAATATTAGCTCAATAATATTAATAAAACCACAGTTTTTATTCATATTTCACCAGTTTTGCTGCTATGTCCTTTTCTTGTTCCAGGACCTAATTCATAATCCCATATTTCATTACACTGCCATCGTTCTTTAGCCTCCTCTAATCCATGACAGTTCCTCCATCTCTCCTTATCTTTCATACCTTGACACTTTTGACAAGTATTGGTCAGATATTTTATAAAATATCTATGCCCAGACCCCATCTCTGAACAATTAAATAAAAAGAAATTAAATATTTTAATCAAAGAATAAAATGGATTTTATTAAATAGATTAAATTATGATTATAGGGAAACCAATGAAATTATAATATAGCTGTCAAAAGACAATGTAGGGAATGCTTAAAATATCATGTTAAATGAAAAAAAATTACACAAACTATATGTATAGCATAATCTTAATTATTGATGCATTTTTTCAACAATTTATTCAGTGCCAATATTTGCCAGGCACTATTCTAAGTACTTGGGATAAATCAGTAAACAAAACAAAAATCCCTGTTCTTGACAAACTTATGTTCTAGTTATTATGTATCTAAAAATAAGAGTAGATACACACCCAAATATGAGTCACAGAGCTGAATGTGAAATTACAGGCAATTTTTATTTTCTCCATTAAAATTTTTGGTATTTTTCATGTTTCAAAATCAGATAAAAATAAACATTTTCCCTTAATATATTATCCAGTGATGTCAAAATAGCACACTAAAAGTACTATTTTGATGAAAGACTTAAAAGGTCACTTGGCAATTTCAAATTCATGCTTCCTTTTGTTTTGACACACATAATTCTAAGATTAGAAATTTCCTCCTTCCCATTTTGTTTTCTGAACCTAATGTGAATCTTGGACTCCCTCTGCTGGGCAGACAATATCAGCAGGAAAAGACATAAAAAACGACAGAGCTCAGCAACCACCCTACACATTTGTCCCTCATACATTCAACCAGCAGACACTGACTGAATACCTAGACATGATGCTAGATGCTGGGAATACAGAATAAGACTCAATCTCTGTCCTTGCAATCACTCCAGACTTTTCTCTGGGAAATCACCAACTCCCAGGTGTTGGACCGGGGACTTGAGTAAATGGATTGGCTACCAAGAAGGGAAAATTGGCATGTATACAAGCTGGATTATGAAAATAATCTATCTAACTCTCTGTGAAAAATAAGCAACACTTTTATACAATTCCCCCTAGAAGTTACTGAAATACTCGTCCTTCAATTTTCCCCTAACTACTACAGTCAGCATAAGGCAAAGATCTAGAAACCAAGGAAGAAAAGTGACCCAAAATTATTAGAAGTCTGAGGTAAAAATTGTGGTCAATTGTCCCAAGGAAATTAAGGTATATTCTAGATTCTTTAATACCTTAGACATGGTTTAAGGAGTCATGTCTTTTAAGACTACAGAATTTCACGAAACAAAAATTCTAGCAGACACTTTATTCTTACCCATTTATTAAATGACCATCTATTTGATGTGGTGAGCTGAAATGATATTCCAAGTCTGATATCCTTAAATGAACAGACACCCCCGTGATGTTTCAAACCACAAATTCCCGTGGCAAAGAGCTATGAGTCACTTTTCCGATGGGTCAGTACAACTTGCAAACTCTGTTTTTATCCAAAGACTTTGATCCTTTTGGGCTATGAAAGTATAAAAATTACAGAAGCAGGAGGACCTACATTTTAGACCAAGTTAAGATATTAGAACTTTCCAATAGCTTCTCAAGAATTTTTTGAAAAAATTCTACAGCCCTGTATAGTGTTTTAAAGTCCCTACCAGTAGGCTCTACACAGCTGAAGACTTCTTCATACTCTTCCAAATGCACCATAATGTGTTAATTTTACAGTGCAATTTCACTTAGACTAAGCTTTCTCCATTGAGATATAGTAACAGGACTTCATAATGGAAAGGGGACATCAAGGGATATCCCTATGGAGGCATTTTTGGAATTTTTGCAGACAATTTTAGCTGCCACAATTATTGAGAGTTTTATTAACATGTACTGGGCAGGGGCCAGTGCTGGTAAATGTCCTGCAATGCATAGGGAAATGCCAAACAAGGAAGATTTGGCTCACATCTTGCCTGACTCTCAAATGTCCCACCAGATATCATGCAGGTAAATAAAACAATTTGTTTATCTAAGCCCAGAATCTAACGTTTTTGATACCTAACTTGATGTGTTTTTTGAACAATGCCAATATACACAGGATATTTTAAGCCTGTAACTTCCTTTTTTTTTTTTTATTCAGTTTTACTGAGATTTATTCACATACCCTACAATCATCCACAGTGCACAATCAGTTGTTCACATCAGTTGTTCACAGTACCATGATCGTTGTTCATTCATAACCAAAATCAAATTTTGAACATTTTCATTACTTCAAAAAAAAAGCTAAATAAATAAATAAACAAATAAATAAAAGAATAAAAATGCAAGTGGAGAACACCCAAACCATCCCATCCCTCATCCCCTCTATTATTCATTTACTTTTTGTTCCCATTTTTCTACTCATCTGTCCATACACTGGATAAAGGCAATATGAGCCACAAGGTTTTCACAATTGCACAGTCACACTCTGTAAGCTACATGGTTATACAATAATTGTCTTCAAAAATCAAGGCTACTGGGTTGCGGAGCTAAGATGGTGGCATAGAGAGGTGTGGAATTTACTTAGTCCCCCAGAACAATTAATAAACAACCAGGAACAACTAATAAATAATCTGGAACAACTGCTGGGGGACAATCATGATGGCCCACACATTGTACACCAACCTAGATTGGGTAGAAAGGCTGATATTGCAGCATAAAATCTGTGAGTAAAAACTACAGATCCGAACCAAGAGCCCCCTCTCCCCACAGCAGGCTAAGCTGCAGAACCTTGCTGAAGGAGAAAACAACAGTCCCGGAGCAGCAAATATAGCTCAGTCCAGCTCCAACTGGGATTTTAATTAACATATGTGGGCTGCTGAATACAAGCTACAAACATACACAAGCAGCAAAGTACCCTGAGGTCACTACCAGTGAAGCAGAGGTGAGGCTGACGGAGAGAAAAAAAATAATTAAAAAAAAGAAAAAAAAATACAGGGACCTTTAGAGACTGAACTTAGAGAGCTGGAAAACACCTGTGCCCTGGGAGGGGTAGCCCAGAAAACCAAGTGCTCTATCTGACAGATGGGCAAAACTGGGGAGCTGTTGACTGGCTCTGAAGGGGGCTTTCTTTCCCTTTTTCTCTCTCTGAACCTGAGTGGCTCAGTGGAGCCTCAGCCATTTTCAGCTCTCAGCACTCTGACCCAAACAGGGGTGGAGTTGACAGAGTCAGAGAGACAAAGAACAATACAAACGCAAAAGATAACTCCCTAGGGGGGTGTATCTTTCCTAAGAGGAAGGAGGTGGGGCCCAGCTCAAGGGCCTGCCCTCCCCTCAGAACTCAGACCCCAGGGGAAGACAGTCTAAACAGAAACAACCTAAGTTAATAATTCAAGGGGCCACACCTCTCTATACCAGTCAGGAGTGAAGGCTGAGGGGCACCACCTGCTGGGCAGGTTACAAAGAGCACAGCAGCTAGAGACCTCAAAGGAAAGTCTGTCAAACTCTAAGACATAACGTGAGGGAGACTTGAAATTGAATATAACCAGATTCTGAGATCTGAGCCTTTTCTGGTCTGGGAAAATCTAATTGGGGTAACCAGGGAAGCCAGAGGCCTAGACAACAGAGGACTACAAACTATACTGGGAAGGGTAGAGATATGGCCCAGTCAAAGGAACAAACTTACACCTCAATCAAGATACAGTTGAGATATTGTTTCACTTTAATGAAACAGTCAATTAAAGACTTTCAAAGAAATCTACTAAATCAACTCAAAAACCAAATCAATGAGTTCAGGGAAGATATGGCAAAAGAGATGAAGGATATAAAGAAAACACTGGGTGAATATAAGGTAGAAATTGAAAGTTTGAAAAATCTACTGGCAGAATCTATGGAAATGACAGACACAACACAAGAGATGGAGACATACAATAGCAGAGTTCAAGAGGCAGAAGAAAACACTCAGGAACTGGAAAACAAGACACCTGAAATCCTACATACAAAAGAACAGATAGGAAAAAGAATGGAAAAATATGAGAAATGGCTCAGGGAATAGAATGACAACATGAAACACATGAATATATGTGTCATGGGTGTCCAAGAAGGAGAAGAGAAGGGAAAAGGGGCAGAAGCAATAATAGAGGAAATAATCAATGAAAATTTCCCATCTCTTATGAAAGACATAAAATTACAGATCCAAGAAGCGCAGCATACCCCAAACTGAACAGATCTGAATAGGCCTATGCCAAGACACTTAATAATCAGATTATTAAATGTCAAACATAAAGAGAGAATCCTGAAAGCAGCAAGAGAAAAGCAATCCATCACATACAAAGGAAGCTTGATAAGAGTATGTGTGGATTTCTCAGCAGAAACCATGGAGGCAAGAAAGAAGTGGTATGATATATTTAAGATATTGAAAGAGAAAAACCATCAACCAAGAATCCAGTATCCAACAAAACTGTCCTTCAAATATGAGGGAGAGTTTAAAATATTCTCTGACAAACAATGAGAGAGTTTGTGAACAAAATGCCTGCTGTACAAGAAATACTAAAGGGAGCACTACAGACAGATAGGAAAAGACAGGTGTGAGAGGCTTGGAACACAATTTTGGGTGACGGTAGCACAGAAATGTAAGTACACTGAACAAAGATAACTGTGAATATGGTTGAAAGACTGGGACTGTATAACTCAGTGAAACCTAGAGTGCTCAACAATTGTGATAAAATGTACAAACATGTTTTTACATGAGGTAGAACAAATGAATGTCAAACTTGCAGTGTTAAAAATGGGGTGGTATCGGGGAAAAAATATAATCAATGCAAACTAGAGACTATAGCTAACAGAAACACTGTATTATGCTTCCTTTAATGTAACAAAGGCAATATACCAAAGCTAAATGCCTACAAGAAGCGGATAAAAGGGAAAGGTATGGGACTCTTGGCAATGGTGATGTTGTCTGACTCTTTTTTGCTGTTGTTGTTGTTGTTTTCTTTTTCTTTATTTATTTTTTTAAATTCTGTCTGACTTTTATTGTACTTTAGTTTAATTCTATCTTTCCTTTTATTGCTTTTTAGCTGTCATTTTTTTTCTTTCTCTTTTGTCTCTCTACCTTCTTTGACTCTTCCTCCTCCTTTGTGGAACAAATGGAGATGTCCTTAAATAGACAGTGGTGATGGTAGTGAATGCATAAATATGTGATTATACAGGGAACCGTAGATTGTTTACTAAGGATAGAATGTATGGTGGGTAAACAAAACCATCTTAAAAAAAAAAAAAAACAAGCAAGGGATGATGAAGAAAACTTGAGGGCACTATATTGAATGAAATAAGTCAGACACAAAAGGACAAATTTTATATGGTCTCACTGATATGACCTAATTATAATATGTAAACCCCTCGACCTGAAATATAAGTTACCAGGATATAGAACAAGGCTAAAGAATGGGGAGCGGTTGCTTATTATGAGCATAATGTTTAACTAGGTTGAACTTAAGTGTTTGGAAATGGACAGAGGTGATGGTAGCATGTTATTGTGAGAATAACTAACAGTGCTGAATGGTGTGTGAATGTGGTAGAAAGGGGAAGCTTAGAGTCATGTATGTCACCAAAAGGAAAGTTGGAGGTTAAAATATGGGAATGGATAAAACATTGAATCTTGTGGTAGACAATGTCTGTGGAAAGCCGCCTCCCGAATCGGGCCTAGCGTATGCGCTGCAGCCTGCTCTAGAGTTACCCCCGCCCATCGAGTGAGCCAAGATGGCGCCTGCATCCTGTTTCCGCATAGTGACACATGTATCCGCCACCCGCTCCTACCAATCAAAATCCTGTATACGCGATACTAGCCTAGAAGCTTATTGGTTGTTAATTGTGTATAAAAGGTCTTACCCGGACGGGGTAGGGTGAGACAGCCCACAAGGAGCCGTGCCTGACGGCCACATCGAGGCTGCTCTCCCACGAGGCGCCGTGCCCCGTGTGGGAACCAGTAACACAGAATGTTCATCTAGCTGTAGTAAAGGGCTTGCTTTCACAACTGCCGTGTGGTTCGAGTCGTGATTCATGACCAGGTTAGTTCGCGCAGTCTGCATCTCTCTCTCTCCTTCCCTGTTTCCCCTCGCCGGCCGGGAACCGGGGACCGAGCGGGGCAGCGCCGGACAAGTGGTGGCCCGTACGGGGAAGCTCCTCCTCCTGCCTCGCTCTCGACGGTCCCTCTGTGAGGAGAGCAGCGCTGCGCGTCGAGCTTACGGCGGACTTCCCGCGCCTGATCAACGCGAGAAGGTGAGTGCGTCTTATTACATGATAGTTAGGGCCCGTGGGTTTTCAGGTGACCCCGGGGGACTCGGAAGAGCTCTCCGAGTGACTGAAGTATAGTGCCGACTGCAATCATGGGGCAGTCCGGAAGTTCACCTCTCTTAGCTCCCTTAAAGAACCTTTTGAAACAACGGGGTATCTCGGTCAGGAAAAGCTCCCTTCAGCGTTTTCTTGATGATGTTGATACTTTTGCCCCTTGGTTTGCCTGCACCGGCAGCCTTAGCCTACCCTCTTGGATGAAGCTCGGTCGCGACATAGACCGAGTGCGCCAGACGGGCGTGTGTATGGACCCGATTCTAGTACCCATATGGGAGACCGTCCGTGCGGTCCTTGAACTAGAATCGGCTACCGGCCTAAGCCCGTCCTCTGTCTTGCAAGAAGCACGGTGCGCGCTCCAAGAAACCCAGTCAGTTTCGTCAGCGGACGGCTCCTGTAAGGGCAAACCGCCGGAGTCCAGTGACTCTGACTCAGAGTCAGATAGCGATACTGACGAGAAGGCGGAAGCATCCCCGCTAATTGAGTGGGAGGAGCCTCCCGCCACACCCGTGCGGCCTTCCGCCCCGCCAATGTCTACCGCTGCACCCCCAGGGACACCCCAGCTCCCAACTGACGCCTTGGGCGGTCCCACCAAAGGACCTCGCCGAGAGCTCCCTCTAGTGGCCATGCCCAGTAAATGTAATTATCCTTTGCTGCCAGACCCGGAAACCCCGATGGGTCGGTCAGGGGAGGGGCAACCTTTGCCGTACCCCCCGCCCGAGTATAAAGGCCCTGACCCGGTGCTCAGCTGGGCCAGAGGCTCTGTTTGTGTTTTTCCCCAGGAACCAGGACGTCAACCAGTGTGGGTTCCGGAAAGACTGGTGAGAACCGTGACATCACCTGAAGAAGCCAAGGAACAGCTGTCAGAAACGCCAACGAATATACAACCTGAACCATTAGACCAAGCCTCCGACCCTGCTGATGATGGCGACGACCGACAAGACGATAATAGTAGGACTGACCACCCCGCGGTTGCCCAAAAAGAGGATCGGTAACTCTGTTCTTTGCTCTCCTATAGCAATCCTTCTAATCTGCCTTTTTCTTTTTAGTGGAACTATATTTCCTCCACAAGCTTCAACGAGTCCTTCCCCCTCACCAATGACACACTGATCCTCTCTTTTGCTAACCTCTCTGTCAAGGTTGTCAACACCACAGTTGCGGCGAATGCTACTTGTGAAACTGGGCTTGCTCCTACAGTCTGCAACCGTTCCAAAGACCCGGATGCCTCGCCGCCCCGCTATCCTAGTGTATCGCCCAAGTTATGTCTGGCTCCCCGTCAAGGCAACCGACTGGGTTGGCCCTGTTTCTCAAGTTGTTTCACTTAACAATATCCCCTTCTCTAAGTCTAGGCATCCAAGAGGCATAAAAGAATGGCTATCGAATGCTGCCAGTGTAGCTTCCTCTTTGTTTGTCCCAACGATCGGGCAGGCTGTGCTACAAGCATGGACAGATCGGCAGCTCGCCATAACGATGGAAACGGTAAATGGCTTGGTCAACCTTACCCGAGACGTGCTACGCCGCCACAATCAGATGCTGAACTTAAATTTCCAGGCCATTCAGAAACTCCAAGCGGAGATAGATGAACTTGGACTGGAAATAGATGGACTCTGGAGAGTGCTTCAGCAAACATGTGACACCCGGTGGCTTACGGTTAAACTCTGTGTCACTCCTGTCAGGGCCAACGTGACCGGAAGCATTTCCAGAGTCTCTGATTGGCTGAAAAGGTCATATTTTCCTGAATTTGTTAATCTCTCCCAACAGGTGGAATCTAGTTTAGACACAATTGGGGGGATCAAGTTAAAACCCGTTAAAGTCGATCTCTCCGGGTTAGGCGAGGTTCTACAGAAACTATTGCACAGTGTTTCTTCCTGGTTCTCTTGGCCCAATTTAACTAATTGGATCCTCATTGCAGTGGGATTATTGGTGGGATTAGTCGTTGTTAAATGTTTGCTAGAACGCCTGTTTCAAGCGCAGCAGCAATTGCGTGTTACCACTATGATGGCTATGACTCCCACCTCTGTTACCCCCGATAGTGACCGATTTATTAACCATACCCCTTCCTGGTCGCCTCAGGTGGGGCGCTTTGGAGCAAAATTTGTAGCGAATCGCATGGCTGTTTCTCGGGTGTAAAAGGCGACACCAGTAGTCATAATTTTGTCTCAGGTGGGTCTCTAGGGCAGAGTCCTAGTTGTGGCCAGACTGGACCCTAGCCATTGCACAGAGACACCTAGTGACACCCCCGACTCTGGTTACTGCTGTTCCTGCCCCCGTCGTTGTTCCCCAGTTGCCAGGCAAAGCACTGCAGGGAGAGTCACGTTGTTTCCAGCTTACGGACTCTCCGGTCTCCATATGACGTGAGCATTCTGGTTGGTGCTAGAGGCTCCGCCGCTGGATGGCTGAGGCCTAGTCCAGACTCCCCAAAGCACCAAAGAGGTTGTGAACCATTTGGGTTCACGGGAGCACGCTCATCACTGGAGACACTGGGTCAAAAATAAATAAGAAAGGGGGAGATGTGGAAAGCCGCCTCCCGAATCGGGCCTAGCGTATGCGCTGCAGCCTGCTCTAGAGTTACCCCCGCCCATCGAGTGAGCCAAGATGGCGCCTGCATCCTGTTTCCGCATAGTGACGCATGTATCCGCCACCCGCTCCTACCAATCGAAATCCTGTATACGCGATACTAGCCTAGAAGCTTATTGGTTGTTAATTGTGTATAAAAGGTCTTACCCGGACGGGGTAGGGTGAGACAGCCCACAAGGAGCCGTGCCTGACGGCCACATCGAGGCTGCTCTCCCACGAGGCGCCGTGCCCCGTGTGGGAACCAGTAACACAGAATGTTCATCTAGCTGTAGTAAAGGGCTTGCTTTCACAACTGCCGTGTGGTTCGAGTCGTGATTCATGACCAGGTTAGTTCGCGCAGTCTGCATCTCTCTCTCTCCTTCCCTGTTTCCCCTCGCCGGCCGGGAACCGGGGACCGAGCGGGGCAGCGCCGGACAAATGTCTGTGATGAACTGTACAAATATTAAAAAAACTCTTTCATGAACTAGAACAAATGTATGACACTATAATTAGAAGTCAATAATAGAGGGGTCTATAGGAAAAAAAATATACCTTTTGCAAACTATGTAGTAGTATTTTAACATTCTTTCATCAGTAGTAACAAATTACTATACCAATACCATGAGTTAATAATGGAGGGGGGAGTGGCTAGGGGTACGGGAGGATTTGAGTTTTCTTTTCTGTTTTTATTTCTTTTCTGGAATAATGGGTGCACAGCTGTATGATGGTATTGTGGGCAATTGATTGCGCACATTGGATGATTGTATGGTATGTGAACAATCTCAATAAAATTGAATTTAAAAAATCAAGGTTACTGGGTTGCAGTTCAACAGTTTCAGGTATTTCCTTCTAGCTATTCCAATAAACTAAAAATTTAAAAGGGATATCTATATAATGCATAAGAATAATCTCCAGAATGACCTCTTGACTCCATTTGAAATCTCTCAACCACTGAAACTTTATCTTGTTTCATTTCTCTTCCCCCTTTTGGTCAAAAAATCTTTCTCAATCCCATGATTCTGGGATCAGGTTTATCCCCAGGAGTCATGTCCCCATTGCCAGGGCGATACACACCCCTGAGAGTCATGTCCCACATAGTGGGGAGGTCTGCAACTTCCTTTTAATCATAGGAAGATTTTACTTTGTTTTTGTTCAAACTTTTCCAAGAGTTACTCACCATCATGGAACATCATGTCCCTAAAAGAAGCCCACTTACAGCATTTGAGCCAATAACACACATTTGTGTCATCTGCATTTGTAGCTGATGCTTATAAATATCTTGCAGTGAAGATTTGAGACACCATTAACGTTAATTGAGATACAAGAAATGCAAAAATCTCACCACATTCTACTTATTAAATTTTGTGGCACAATGATAAATCTATGTTATGAAAATTGCAACTTGAAATTACTTGAAATTTACAGTTGTTCTCCAATCTAGTTTTTTCTATCTTTTTAATCTTATTTCCAGTGATCTTCCACACAACTTCTCTATTTGTCTCTTTTATTGCTATTTCTTTTTACAAAATATCTCTAATTTCTTGTGGCCAGTGTAGATACTAGAGATGGAATGTGTTTTCAAGATAATATCTGTTTTCTGAAATAATCTCATTTCCCCTCCTATACAACATAGGGAATTATTTTAACTTGCACTGACAAGTAAGACTGGCTCATTTGCAAAAATATCATACTTCCTCATTTTCTCACATAAATCTGTAATTTGTCTTGACATGTTATCCCCACTGCAATTAAGGTTATTTCCCTCTGGCTTATCAGAAATAGATAGGCCTAGTCTGTCATTACTTATCCTAACACTAGTTTTTATCCTAGTACCACTGTACCTCTCTGCTCTTTCATTTCCCTCTACTTCTTGTTCATCAGGCTTTTAGTCTTACTACTCCTAAACTCTATCTTGGTCATTGCAAGTAGTAAAGATACTTGACTACTTCATTTTGGCTATTTGTATAATAGAGCTGAAGCATTATATATTAAAATGATGCTGTTTATTATACTTTTATTTGTTCTTTAAATTACAATAAGGATATTATATTTTTATTTAATATAATTTACTTGTTAAAATTATGTATTCATTTAGGTTATGATATGAATGTAATTTCAGAAGAGGAAATACGTATTATAAAAAGTGGGCTTTGGGTCTGGTAAGAACAAAAGCTGTACACTATTTTGCCACTCCATCCACAGACACCTTGTGATGGTTAAGTTCATGTGTCAATTTGGCCAGGTGATGGTGTCCAGGTGTCTGGTCAAGCAAGCATTGGCCTAATCATTACTGCAAGGACATTTGTAGCTGGTTAATAAACCAGAAAGCTGGTTTATTAAATCATCAGTCAATTGGCTGCAGCTGTGACTGATTACATCAACAAAGAGCTTGTCTTCCACAATGAGAGAATGCAATCAGCTGGCTTTAATCCAATTTGTTGAAAACTTTTAAGTGAGACAGATAGAGGACCTTCACTTCTTCAGCTAACCAGCAAAGCGTTTCCTGAGGAGTTCATCAAACATATTCATCAAAGTTGCCAGTTCTCTGCCTGAGAAATTCATTGAACATCTTCATTGGAGTTGCCAGTTTGCTGCCTGCCCTACAGAATTTGGACTCATGTACCCACAGTTGCATGAGACACTTTAATAAAATCTTATATATATAGATATCTCTTGTTGATTCTGTTTCCCTAGAGAACCCTAACTAATACACACTTCCTCTCTCCTCTCCATCCTGCAGCCTTGTCTGCTCCTCAAGGTTCAGTCAAGGTGCTTTGCAATTGGGCTTTTACAATTGATCCCGCCTCTGAGGTCTCTTCTCTGAAATCCTTTGGCTCTATTTACTATAAATATTTAGCACTTAATTTCACACTGCCTTGAAATACCACTGCTGATCCTGAGTGTGTGTACGTATGCACACAATTGTCTCTCCAAACAGACTGTGCTTCTAGAAGGGAAAATTATATGCCATGCCTTATATCCCCTAGCACTCTACTCTTCACAATATTAAAGCTCAGTAAATTCTGGTCAAGTAAATAAACCAACTGCTAAACTTTATATGGTGACATCATTCTTGACACATCCTTCTACTATTATACTTATCACACTTTTTAATTAGTTCTTTACATCTGACTCTTTCACAGACTGTTAGATCCTTTAGAAAAGGAAACATGATTAGTAACCTTTGTGTTCTCAGCTCAGAGCAAACTGACTACAGAAATCATAGAGTAGCTGTTTACAAATGACCAGGATGATGAGGATTCTGAATTAACTGTATATTACTGCAGATTATAGATTCTAGCAATTTATGTAAATTATAACTGCAGATTATAATTGATTACAGCAATTTAATAGGAACAAATGCAATTAAAGTCACTGAGATATTGGAAATTCCAGAATAGAGGTTTCCAAATTTTACCTTCAGATTCACACTGTCACTTCTGTTCTGACTTCATGCCTAAATTTCATTTCTCTGCAGAACTTTTCTCCACAGAGAATTCTTTGAAAGAGTTCTGAAAGACAATAGAAATAAAGAAAACGATTAAGCCTTTCCTGGAGTAAGAAAGCTTGTTATCCTCTTTTGAAAATGGGAGGAATTATATTCAAGGACTAAATTTCTGTAGAGTTGGAAATAACCCTTAATGTCTAAAGGAGTTTATTCTAATTCATTTTACTATATATGTATTACCACAGATTCATAATGTGCTTTATTTTAAATACCTAATGCATTATTTTAATAATAAAATAATTCACAATCATTATAGAAATTTTGGAAATAAAGATATAAATATTCAAAATCTAAATTATTCATAATCTTAAGAAAGATTGTTGTTTTTTAGCATATTTCTTCCCAGTCTTTTTTCTATATATCAACATGTCTGTGATTTCACAAAATTAGGATCATTTAACATAAACAAGTTTTTAGTTTTTTAATTGTACCAATAGTTTTTAAAAATGCTCTACTGTAGAGTTTCCCACACTTTTTGCTCTCAGAGCATCTTTATACTCTTAAGAAACCCAAAAGGGCTTTATGGATTAAAATTAAGAAAAATTTTTAAAATATTTTATTAGCTACTTTAAACTAGAAATAAATAACTCTTCTCAGGCTAAAAAAATATTTTTATGTAAAAAATATAGATTTCTAAACAAAACAAAAATTTAATAAGAAAAGTGGCATTATTTTTACATATTTGTAAATCTCTTTAATGCCTGGCTTAGTAGAACCTAGCTGGATTCTATTGTTTTCTCGCACATCATGCAGCCTCTGGAAAACTCGGCTGTGCACTGAAGAGAGAATGAGAGTGCAAAGGGCAAATAACAACTTGGTATATTGTAAAAATAGTTTTGACCTCAGGACCCCTGAAAAGGGTCTTGGGACCCCAGGTATCCCCAGGCCATTCTTTGAGAACCCCAATCCTATAATACTGGATGTGAGTGAGAAGATGCCAGTGGGCCTCTCCCTCCAGTGCACTCTCCTCCATGCACTCCAGGAGCTCCACATTGGTCTCACCATCCGAGGCAACCCTAGAATTCCAACTTTGGCTGTGGTCACAACACAATCCTAGGGAGAGAATAATTTGCATGTGGACCACTGTACCTCAAGTCCCACGACAACAGTGGCACAGTAAACAACCAGAGATTGGGCTGGGCTGGGCAAGGACTTGGGACTGGAAGTACCAAGAAGGACCATCTAACAATTTTATAGTAAAAAATAATAAAATACTTTCATTTTGAAAAATGTTAGCAATTCTTTAGTTTAAAACAACAAAAAAATACCATCCTTAGAAGAAGGAGACTTACAGAAACAAATACTTGTGTTTCTAGCCAAACACCTCCTACTGAAGAATCCTTGTCCAATGAACCTTCAAAATTCAGACCCCATTTATAAGGCTATCACTAGTATAAGAAAGATGCAGGAGGCTGTAGCTGAGGATCTCCATGTATTCTAGGCCCAGGGGCAAGTCCATTCAATCATGAGCTACATGTGTCAAGCTAACTGAGACTTTTGCTACTTACTATCTGTATTCATAAAGAATTGTGTGATTATGATTTAGCTTTCAGTGTAGGTCTTTCTATGGGAAGATAATAATGATCATGGGTAGTTGGACAAGAGAGTGCTCTGCTGCTTGTTATAAATTAATAAAATAGTTGTCTGATTTTGACTTTTTTTTTTAATACTACCATTGTATCAAGAAATGTATACTGGACAAACCAAGAAATGTATCTGGCAGTCGTAACCCCATTCTAGAAGTTTCAAAATGCTTCCCAGGCCAAGATCCCTCCCAGAAGTTTCCTTAACCATGCCTCATACCATTTCACTCTACCTCCCTGGCCACATCTGACTGGATTAGGAATGGGTACTTTTCCAGGTCAACAGCCTATGAGGTGGACTGGCACAAAAGCTCTGTCCAAATCCAGGCTTCCTATATGGATCGGTGACTAGTTAAATCAGTTAGGTCCTCTCTCTCAGGACATTTAACTGGAAAGTTAGGAAGAGTGAGTTAGTAGCTGCTGAATCATTTAAAGCAGGAACAGAATAACTGTGTCTCTCTAAGACTGACTTCCGCTAGAGGAAAAGGCTACCGTTCCTGCTCAGTCATGGAGCTGCTGGCAGATTACCGGAGCAATTACAAGGTCTTGAATGACATCAGCTCCCATGAGGCCTGGAAATGCGTCTGTTCCTGTTTTGCTTTCATTAATTAAGAAGCATATTTCTGTGCTTAAAAGTTATAACAGTGTAAGCCACAGAATGGTCTGTGAGAGAATGGGAAGAAAATTTAGCCATACTTATTCTGCACACTATAGTGAAGGACACTTAAACTTTAAAGCAGGCAACACAACTAAAATGCTTATCCAGAAAAGGCAAGTAATATAAATGAATGAAGCCAGCCAGGTATGGGGAAAAATAAGGAGGATGCTCTCACTGCTCAAAGGAGTGGTCACTCTCCAGCTTCACCCATAATTAGCATGCAGAAGGACAGGCCCTGTTTGCCAGAACTTCAAAGTCTTAAATAATGCATGATAATGCAAGCCAAGTGCTTAATATACACTCAGCACATAATAAGAGCTCATTAATATTAGTTATTCACTGTTTTATACCATTTAAAGTCATTATTAGCCATCACATTTCTATATGACTCATGTAGAGAAATGAAAGTACTTGGCAAATTTACATTTTCTAATTCCTTAACTATTTATTACACAAATATTTTTTGGTTATGCCCTTTAAAATGCTTCTCTGGTTTGAACTGATCTCATAATTGATTCATGAAAACTCTAAAATTTAGTGTGTGCTGATTTTACTGTTGTCTTTCTGCTAATGATTCATTTCTTTGGTTTTTAGAGGAAAGACAGTCTACTCATTTGTTGGTTTTCCTGGTCTATATTTTCACTGGATAATTACCCCTATGGGCGCCTTCAGACATTGCCTATCAGACAGAAATGTAGGTTAAGCATCAACTGATTTTCTACAAGTTGGTTCAGGTCTTTAATCAGAGACTGTCAGTTCTGACCAGCTCTTCCAAAATAAATCAGTAAGTTTTTTGCCTTTGACAGACTGGTACAAACAATCAAATTCAGCTAAGAAATGAGCAAGGAGATGGTATCTTTAAAAAGCAACATGGTAACACAACATATACACATGCAGGGCACTCGTGCTTTAACTAGCAAATCCAGACTTAAGAATGGTAGAAATTTATTTATTTGGTTTAAAGAAGGAAAAGAAAAAAAAGGATATAGAGGAGTCTACTACCAAAATGAAAGTAATTGAGTCAAGTCATAGGGCTTCCTTCCATTTTAATAGCAATTATGAATTAATATCTATATGATATTAATTCATTCAAATCCAGTGTCCTACCTAGGAGGCAATATGATGTAGGGCATAGAGCATGTAAGAGTTTTGAAGTCAGACTGACTCCTGATGCACTTATCAGTATATATCTTTGGCCTTAACCTCTCTGAACTCTTTTGTAATCTCTAAAGACGGGGACACTAATATTCACTTTAGAAGGCTGAGTTGATAAAGGCTTTGTCTTTAGAAAAAGTGTCTATCCGTTGTCTATTATTTAGCAGACACTTAATGAAAGTTACTTTCTCTTTCCCATCCCATCTTCCTCCAATACAGTGTGAGGAATAGTCAAGTCTCATATATGAAGCAGTGGCTTAAATGTCCTTACACAAGATACTGAAGGGTGAAGGATCTTCCCTCTTAGGCCTTGAGTAAGCAGAAGTCTGAGAGAGATCACCCCGGCTCTGTCTGGAGCGGTTAGAGTGAGCACTAGCCTTTATTCATGTATTGATTAAGCCATTTATTTCACACATATTGAGCCCTACTATGGCTGGGCTCTGGAGATTCAGAAGGTAAGTGACAGTCCCTGACCACAGAGATTGGAGAAAACTGGGGATGAGTTTTTAGGTTTCTTTACCATGGGGTTTTCCAGAGCCGGTAATATGCTCGGGGACATAGAATGCGAAGTTTGCCAGGTACTTAACCAAAGAATCTTTTTTGCAAGGAGCATCTCAAGTAGCTAGTAGTGCTTCTCAGAGCATACTTTGGGAAGAACAGACTGATAATATAAGTGTGGGAGTTCACCACTCCAGCTGCTTCTCTGCAAGGCTTCTTCAGGGAGGCAAGGAGGGAGACGGGGTTTCTTCCCTGATGCTGCTCTGCAGCCTCTTTTTCAGCCTTACATCTGGAGAACGGTGGACTTTGGACCCAGACTTGGATTGGAAATTTGGTCCTACAGTTTAACTGCCTGCATAGCTTTGAGCAAGTTGTGAAAGTTCTTTGAGCTTCATTTCCATATGCAAACATCAGGGATCATAATAATAAATGCCTCCTGGAGGTTTTGTGAGGAATAAATGTGAAAACATAGAGAAAGCACCAGGGATAGAGTTAAAGTAGTAGACTAATAAATAGTCCTTCCCTACCCTTTTTCTTCTATGTTGGATTTTATTATAGCCTGGAAAGCACAGAACAACCAATCAGGGATAAATATATCCTGCTGGCTTGAAGAGCAAATGCTAACACTTCATCATCTGTTCTTCCTCTGTTTTTTTTTTTTTTTTTTTTTTTGCAATTTTGTACTTCTCTGCACTTCTTTGTTCCAGCCAGAAGTGCTGAGACAAGAGAAGGAGAACTATGCTGACAAGATCTTCAGCTTGCCTGAATAAGAAATCCTGGTGCCTTCTGGAAGAAGTTCTTACATTTGCAGAACAATTTGTTTAGAGTCCTTGATTTTTACATCAAACAAACATTATCTTGCTCTACCTAAAATTCAATAAAATCCTCCAAACTCTTTATCCCTGGGACTCTCATGGTTAAGACATTTCCAAAGAAACCTATTCAACTATGTTTAGCCTAATATTTTATAAATTCTGAAATGCAATGTCTCACAGTCGCAATACAAATTCCTCATATAATTCAGATCCATCCAGAAATGGCTGGCACTTATTTTTCAGTGATAAAATTTAATCTAAAAGAAGAAATCATGTGAAACATTTAAGTCTTATTATACAATATGTAACCAACAATGCTCCATTCATTTGGTTTATCAAAGAAGGAGCTATTCCACATAAGTGAATTTTCCAGAAAAACAAACTTTACACTTGACCCACTTCCTACCCCACTCATCCCAAATTACTTAGAAAGGAGTTCTAGGAAGCAGAAAAGCAAGTGGAGAAGATGTGGAGTAGGGGAAAAGGTCCATATTAAGAATGCAGACCTTGTGGAAGGCAAGACTGAAGATTAGAAAGGAGGGAGCCACACCACTATCCAAGGAAGACAGAGCTGCTAGAGGCCCACCCTTCTCACCATCTTGCCTTGGTGAGCAGACAGCTCAAGGCTTTGGGGTATGGTCTGAGTGGAAGGGGTAGAGCTGCAGATTGCCAGGCTGGAGAGGTTTGTAGAAAAAAAAAGCTTTGAAGTTAGAGGTTTCTTAGAAATTGTTTTGGCTTTTTAGTTCATAGTTATTCACTTAAAACTGAAAGATTTGAAGGAATTTGTTCTTAGAAGGCTTTGGGGTTTATTGCAAGCTTTTGGGGTTATCTGTAGACCTTTGGAATATTGTCAAGATAGGCCTCCAGAAAAAGAAAATGGGGAGTTCATTGATTGGGCCTGCTTTAGTTCCAATTTTAAAAGAAACTTGAGTAAAAAGAAACTCCACACTTTTTCTGGACTTTTAAGCCAGTTTACCAGAGTGAAAAAAGAGATCATAATTTAGGACCAAAACTCTGTGCATCTGTCAGAACATTGCCTATGCTTGCCCTAGAAACTGATGAGTATAAGGAAATCAAACACATTTCATTTTTTTTAGAAGCAAAACTATAATTTTACCGTTATGCTTCCTTGAGTAAAAGATATAAAACATAATCTAGCCTAAATTGAATGACACAATGACCATTGCAAACACCCATTTCTATGTAACAGAAGCTTCCAAAACAGTGTGAAATGTTAGATTCTATACCAAGTGTCCTCTGGCTGTCTGTTTTTTATGTTGCTTTTATTTTGTTTGTTTTTTATCTTTGTCCTTGATATCAGCTATTATTTCTGGTGACTATAAATGTTTCTAAATCTGGAAATATTCTTCTTTTGCTTCCAATGTGTTGTTTCCAATATCTTATGATATGAAAGTGATAAAAATGACATTTATTTAAATTGTAACTCAGATAAGAATAAAGAGGAACTAAGTCTCTGATGAGTCAAGTGCATGAGATTTAGCACTCTGTGCTCTATTTTGGTGAATTGAAGGGACTTTTCCTTATTTCTGAGTTCTTGAATATGTTCTAGATAGCTGCATTTAAAAGTAAATGACATCCAAATTTGTGAAGTATAAATGTACTTGATAAATATGCCATTCTTGACTTTTTTTCTTTCTCTCACATGCCACATATACTCCATCAGCAAATTCTTCCAGTTTTATCTTGAAAAATATCCAGAATCCACCACTTGCACTGCTACCATCCTGGCCCAAGCTACTATAATCTTTTTCCTGGATTATTGCTAACTCGTCTTTGTGATTCTGCCTTTGGCCTCCTTCAGTCTCTAGAACATGGCCAGAGTGGTCCAACTAAAATATTAACTCAGATCATGTCCCTTCTCTGTTCAAAGCCCTCCAATGGCATCCTGCCTCAGAGTAAAAGCCAAAGTCCTTACCATGACCTATGAGTCCTACGTAATTTCATCTCCTACAACTTTCTCTCATTCAATCCTCACCAACCACAAGGGTCTCCTTAACAGATCTTCAATACTTCTGGAACAATCTCTCTGCATACCTGCTGTTTCCTCTGCCTGGAATACACTTCTCCAGGTATCCACATGGCCTTCCCCCTCACTTCCTTCAGGTCTTTATCCAGATATCCCCTTCACATTGAGGCTTTTCATGGCCATCTTACCTAAAATTTCAATATTTAGGCCCAGCAATTTCTATCCCCTTCTCCTACGTAAATTTTTCTCCTCGGCACTTTTCACACTATAGATTTTACTTATTTACTTTGTTTATTATCTGTTTCCTCCACTAATAGGGGAGCTCCATAAGGGATTTTTGTCTGTTTTGTTCATTTTCATATCTCCAGTGCCTACTTTATAGCCATCTTTTAATAAATGCTCTTTAACTAACACAGGAGTTAAGTGACTTGTGCAGGACATGTCTCCCAACTTGCATACCAATGATCTACACCAGAGACTGCTCATGGGCAGGGGCAAAAGCCAAATACCATTTCTACCGTGAACCCGGCTCTGATGTCATCATTCAAGACCAGTGTGGATGTGAAGAGCTGACATGATTCTATATTGGCTATGATTCTTCCAAACATCCTTCTGATGTGGGTTTTCTGTGGTTATCAACTGGCAGGTAATAATCCTGGAGAGAAATAAGTTTTGGCTGAGTCAGTTTTGCCTAAAGCACTTTCTAAAGACCTACACCAGCATTTAAACATACAAAACAACAAGTTGTTTTTTTATTCAGCTGATAAGAACTACTATGTCTATTACACATATTTCTGCTGCAAACTTCCTTGTTTGTAAAGGATCAATGCCAAATTTGTTCATTAAAAGAGTTTCCAAGTATGTGACTTACAAATCCATGAATGCAAAGAAAGGTAAAGAGAGGCAGAAAATAAGCTTAAACTGACTCCAGTAAGTACATACAAAGTTTTCTATATAAGAAATTGCTTTGAAATATAAAGCCTTCTTTCATGTAAGGCATTTAATTTTACTTTTATTTAATTTACACTTTTTAAAATGTCTGTCAAACATTTGCATCAAGTATGAGAAGAGATTAATTTGTATGTTATGTAAAATGTTTTATAATATATGCTCAATGATAAAAAGAGAACACATACAAATTGTTAAGAAAATCATTTTTCCTGGGACTAATAAGCAAAACAAGAACAGTTTACAACTAATGGATATAAATTAAGAAATAAATATGTGAGGAAATTATTTAGCCTTGATAATGACCAAATAAATATAAATTAAAACGATGAAGTAGTATATCAAACCTGTAAAATTCCGAAAAAAATTTTTTTTAGTTAGACTTACAAATTCCATCAAGTTGTGGTGAAACTGGTATACACAAATTGTTGGTAATGTATAAACAGGGACAATTCAGCAAAAGTTATCTAAAGTCATAAAAATATGCGGAACCTTTAGTGAGAAATCATATTCCTGGTAAACAATATTAAGAAAATAATTCAAAATATATAAATCTTTTTATAATCCTTGCTAATTAGAATATTCATGTTGAAAAATTAGAAACAACCACATGGTCAAAAAAATAAGAATTTGGAGCATTAACTTAATAAAAATATAATCTGTAACCCTCTAGCTACATATTTATGATATAATGGTTGAGTATATAAAGTCCAATACAAAATTTTACTTACACCACAATTATAACTATGCAAAATATGAACTTGACATGAATACGTACTATAAGAGAAAACAAAAAATTTAAAAAGTTTGTAAAATAGTAAAATCCTGTATAATTTCTTTCTTTTATATTTACATCATTAACATCATCATTACTATGCTATTTTTCTGATTCTTGTTCTTAATTTAAAAATAAATACAAAGAATAAAAAATAATACTTTCTACTATTGTCTCCAGTTTACAAAGTAGCTTTACTTGTCCTATTAATAGGCAGAAATAATTTGAATTTTCCTCCTGTGCTATAGGACTATATGTTCCTATAGAAATAGGTTTTATTATCCATTTTTCATAAGAATTAGAAATCAAATATAAACATCCTAAACTAGCATGATAACGGGCTCTATAAATCGCTCTAAATGGTAACAGTCAATGGGGCCTACTGGTCAAGAACATGGTCTTTAGGGTTTGAGCCCAGCTATGTTACTTACTAACTCTGCAGGATATTAGTCCCCTTCCTAAAACAGGGTTTCACATTGCTTATCTCACAGGTGGTTTGTAGAGGCGAAATAAGGTAACAAATATAAAGCACAGCAGTTGGCACACAGTAAATGGTCAGCAAAAATAAGCTACTATAATTAGATACAGCAGACTTTGCTGTAGGATTCCATGAAACCTGTTTTATTCCTTTTATTTTTCTATCATTCAATGGAAGCTTTAAAAATTGACCTTCCCCTGCCATAGCCAAAATCTGGGCCTTTGTTTCCTTCTACTGAAGTTTAATGGATGACACTTCATCAGACTCCTTCCCTGGAATATTTAAAAGAGAGAGAATCATCCATTCATCAATCAATAACTACTGATTGAGCAGCTCATTGAATCTCATCCTTCCTTCAAGGCCCAGCTTGAATCTGGTCTCTTCATAATTGGCGGTAATGCCCCTCAGGACTTCTCTGAAATTTTTACATTCTTCTTCTATAGCAGGGATTCTCAACCTCAGCATTGTTGATATTTGGAGCTGGATAATTTTGTGTTGTATGGAAATACCTTGTGTATTGTAGGATGTTTAGCAGTATCTGTACCCACTAGTTGCTGTAACATAATCCTCCCCCTAAACTGTGACAAAAATATGCCAAGACATTTCCAAGAATTTCGGGGGGGGGGGGGGGGCAAAATTGTCCCTGATTAAGAATCATTGCTCTGTAGCATTCTTATTTTGGCAGTTAATCCATGTGGGATTATGCCTCTTCATATTACATGTGCTTTTCAATTAAATTACCATTGATTTCTTGCATGGTTCATTAACTATGTTGTGTTTCTTCCTGCTTTGGTAAATATCTGATAAATCCTTATACCCCTTTGCATCTGTTAATAATTGATTGGTCCACATCATTTGCCACTAGGTAATTGATTTATTTTGACATAATGGATAAGAGCAAGGGTTCTGGAGGCAGATGTCTGAGTTTAAATTCTGGTTCCACCACTTTCTGGCTGTGTCACTACAGGCAATTTACTTCACCTCTTTATAGTTCAGTTTTATAAAATATTTTAAATGGGGATAACAGTACCCTCTTCATAAAGTTCTTGGTAAGATTAAATAAATTCATATATGTAAAACACTCAAAATATTGCCATCCCACAGAAAGTACTCTCACAGTCAATACATCATAATAGCTAATTATATGGTTGGAAATAAATGAAACCATATTAAAAAGGTTAGAAGACCACATACAAAGTAAAATGTTAAAGACCTTGTTCTAGCTTGCTAATGCTGCTAGAATGCAAAACACCAAAGACTGATTGGCTTTTATAAAAGGGGGTTGATTTGGTTACACAGCTACAGTCTTAAGGCCATAAAGTGTCCAAGGTAACACATCAACAATCGGGTACCTTCACTGGAGGATGGCCAATGGTGTCTGGAAAACCTCTGTTAGCTGGGAAGGCACATGGCTGGCGTCTGCTCCAGAGTTCTGGTTTCAAAATGGCTTTCTCCCAGAATGTTCCTCTCTAGGCTGCAGTTCCTCAAAAATGTCACTCGTAGTTGCTCTTGGGGCATTTGTCCTCTCTAAGATTCTCTGGAGCAAGAGTCTGCTTTCAACGACCGTCTTCAAACTGCCTCTTATCTGCAGCTACTCTCTCAGCTTCTGTGCATTCTTCTAAGTGTCCCTCTTGGCTGTGACAAGCTTGCTCCTTCTGTCTGAGCTTGTATAGTGCTCCAGTAAACTAATCAAGGCCCATGCTGAATGGGCAGGGCCACACCTCCATGGAAATTATCCAAAGAAAGGTCTCAGCCACAGTTTAGTGATCACATCTCCACGGAAACATCCACTCAAAAGTCTCCAACCCAATCAACACCAATATGTTTCCTGCCTACTGCATCAAAGATAATGGCATTTTGGGGGACATAATACATTCAAACTGGCACAGACCTATAATCAGCAAGTTGTCACAATGTAGTGTATAAATGATTGCCAAATAACTGATACAAATATTCAGAATTCAGAGAAGGAATTCAGTGGAGTAGAATTATGAGAAAAAGAGCCACAAAAGATGAAAAAATTTGAGTAGGACTTTGAAAAACCAGTTATGAAGAGGTGAGGAAAGAGCCTAGGGAGAGAGAAAGACTCAAGCAAAACCCAGGAAAGAAAAAGCCATGGCATATTCTGGGGCAAAGTGAATAAACAAAACAGGCTAGGGTAAAAGATTGAAAAGGATAACATGTCAAAAGAAAGCAAAAATCAAAGTCCAGGTTTTATAGCATGGACTCTACATGCCCACAAACAATAAAAAGCATTCCTACACTTTATACACTAGTTAGTGGTAATAATTGCCTTTGGTGGCTGGAATAGGCACAGCCAAGGCCCATATTCAATTTGAAGCAGATTTCTAACATACATGTGTCTCTATTTCAACAACAATGGTAACAACTCATGTTCATTGAACATATTCTATATACCAGATAGTATGTTCCACACTTCATATTCATTGTAAAATTTAAATCACATTTAATCAGTGCTGACCATAGTAGGTTACACTTCAAAGACTAAAATACTATGACTTGGAAAGGCCGAAGAGCTTGCCCCATGTCACACAAACAGAAAGTGTCAGAGCGGAGGTTTAAGCAGCTGTGCTCCATCTCCTCACACTCTTCTCTGGCTCTTCTTTCTCTAGATGTTTCTTTATAACTTTTTCTGTGGCATGGGAACCCTCAAGTGACTCAGATCTTCTATCACTCTGAGTTTTGTTTTTGCTTTTGTTTTTGTATTTTTGCTGTACTCTGGCCATAAGGTTTTTGTTTTGTTTTGTTTCTGATTGGTGCTCTGGTTGTTCTTTATGCAGCTAGTCTTGATCAACATAACATGATTTCCTTCAGCTTCAGAAACTTCCTTAATACCCATGCTCACTACAGACACTCATTTCCAGATTTGTCTGTAATTAAAACCCTTTTCACAGATATATATAGATATAGATATAGATATATAGGTAGATATTATTTACTAAGTTTACCAGTAGTATGCAACATTTAAACCAAGGTTGAAAAACTGATTATTAGATGCAAAATGAAATGCACTTCAACTGATTACAACCATCATTATCACTATATTAATGCACGGTGCCTCACATAAAATAGAAGATAAAATTGGAAAGGTGAAAAAATGCTAAGTTGACTGCCTGGTCAAAAGGTATGAACTTGGCATTATAGCTTTAGAAATCCTTAAAAAGTGTTTGAATGGGGCAGTGAAATGCTAAAACAAGTATTTTAGGAAGATAGGTTTGGTGTTGGTATGCAGAATACTGGAGAGGAAAGAAACATCTGAAAGATGATAATCCAGGATTATGTATGAAGGACATTAGAAAAAGGAAGGTTTTTGTTTTTTTTAATGATATATTGGATATTTGGGATATGACAAGGGAGAACAAATGAATCCTGTCAAAACATTATGATTAGCATGTCATGATCATGTTCATCAACTATCAGAGACATTCTACCCCTGCATTTCCCACTTCAGCAGTCAACTGGGAAGTCAATCCCATGGATTCATCACCAGCCTCCATGCAGAGAAAACGTCTTCCATCGGGCCCCTCCTCCATCATCCTGGGACAAGGACATAACCATCAGCACCCCTACGACTACAACACACATACACTCACTCTCACGAACACACACACACATACCCACACAGTGTCTTTGTGGTCCCATGTTTCATGCAGTGTATCCCACCAAAAGGCCAATCAACCCTTTTATTGAGCACCAACTGTATGCCTGCTGCTGCATCTTCATTAACCCATTTAATCTTCAAAACAGGTCTGTGGTTCTAAGTGATTATTTTTGTGTTACAGAGGAAGAAACTAGGGCTCACAGAGATCAAAAGATTTAATCAAGCACCAGAGCTGGCATAAAGAGAGAAAGAGAGAGAGCAAGGGAGAAGCCAAAAATGATAATACTCTTCTTTTCAGTAATGTTTTTCTATTTATAAAACACATTCACATTCTTAACTTTTATTCTAAAGATAATTCTGTCATCAATCGGGAAAGGAATTTTTCTGGGACAGCTTCTAAGAAAACGTCATTGGAAGCTTGTAGGCCTACCCTTGGGTACGGACATATCTTTGCCCCAAATACCAGCTTCCTCAGTGTTCCCTGTAATTGGCAAGATCCTTAAAGAGTGTACTGATTTATCCTAAAAAACAAATCTTAAATGGTTATTCCTGCCGTAACTGAAATCACACCTTTAGGGCAGATAAATAACAAAAGCAGCTAATGCTTAATCCACATTCTTTTTTTTTTCTTTTTTTTTTTTTTTTTTGGCTTTTATAAAGGGGGTTTATCTGGTTACAAAGTTACAGTCTTAAGATTAATCCACATTCTTATCTGTTCATGAAGGAAAATTCATCCATGTTGATGTTAGACTTTTAAGTGACCCAAATACAACTTGCAAATCTGACTTGATACTATAGGCCTGGAAATGGGCCTGCCTATCTAAAGAGTGAACTGAGAGTTGCACCCATTAATTTGATTGACTCATGGAGGGAGTTCTGATTTATACCCTTCCCCTACAAAAGACACACAGGGAGGTTGACCCCAAGGGCCCTAGGGAAATTTTTCACAAAAGCTCAGCTATTTCTAATCTATTATCGCCAATGTGAAAATATCTAGGAAATACTGAGGGGGGAAAAAACACATTCATTATCCATCTAACATTTCACCGTGTCTTTCAAGCCCATTAAACTGTTCCTTTCTAGACTAGGGGTGGAGGCAGAGGAAGGGGAGAAGGGAGGCTACTTTTACCGCAAAAAAACATGAGAGTGAAAATCTTAAGAATGCTGGCCACTAGCTTTATCTCAAATTAAAACTTGCACAAAATGGATAATAGCTTGTTTTCCTCCTTTTTAACATATATTCCTGCCCAGCTCACCAAAATGATTGCCTATATCCATTATCCCTTGACTGTTTTCCCTGCAATCGAGTTCTCTGAATAAATATAGGGGCTGAGTTACAATTAAAAATAATGAGACTCTGCCAGGCAAATATCCTTGCATGCAATAAAAGGGTGTGGGCTAATGGCAGGAGCTGAGGTTTTTTCCTCCATTTTGCTTCACTGTGATTGGTGGATTGGCACTTTAAATAAAGTTTTCAAATCTTCCCTGAGTAAGAGATCCAGAGCGAGTCCCAGGCACCGTCCAGAAAAAATTTAAATCTCCTTTATTTAATATTACCTTGATTGTTATCACCAGGCCGTGAGAGCCCAGTGCACGTCAGCATTGAAGGTAAAATGTGATTTTATTATTTACATGTGCTTCCTGTAAGTTCTTTTTTCCTATCTCCAGGCACCTTTTATAAAGAGGACTTATCTTCATTTATCACCAGAAGCTGAATAATAGCTTATTGTAAGCCATAAGCATGTTCTAGAACAGACATGACTAATACTCATCTGGCTCAGAAAAAAAAAAAAAAAACTTATTAAGGACTTTTTGTTTTGAATATTTGTGATTATTAGTGACAATACCTAATTTAGAAAATTGTTAGAAGACAAGCAAATTTCTTGGCTACGCAAATCTCCATTGATGTAAGAGAAAAGAGTCTTTTGAAATCATAGAATAAATTTAAAGAGTAAAGCCATTTTGGAAACATGAGAAAAACTCCATTTTAGGATGCATTTTACACTAGAATCAAAGGAGATTAAAATATTCAATTCAGTCTTATTTGAGAAAGATGAAATTTTTGCATGGCTACCTAAATAACCCAAATATAGAATGATATAACCTATATATCTACAAATAAAGGTTTGTTATGACATGATTGTTGTTTGTATTACATAAAGCATTTCAAAATTTGCTCTGGAGGATAAACAAAGTATAAACTCCTGTGATGATACTCAGTAGAAATATTTCATTTAGTGAAGTAGATTTAAAAATTCATTATTCATTTTACTAAATGGAACACAGCATGGAGGTTGTTCTTAGATGTCATTTAAGTCATAACTCCATAAACAAAGTGCTTAGCTGATTTTTTTATTTCACTTCAGTTCAAGCAAATGATATGTTCAGCAATAAAATTCAAATCAGTTGTTTAGCAATATATATTTTTTTAACGTTTATTTTTGGGAAAGCAGATAGGCTCATTTAAAATATTATCTTTCAACTATTCCAAAACAAAAATGCATCTGATTTTAATTCTCCACCCCAATTCTGTTTTAGATCCTGCTTTTCAAAATGAAAGACTTGATA
Source organism: Choloepus didactylus (assembly GCF_015220235.1). NCBI lineage: Eukaryota > Metazoa > Chordata > Mammalia > Pilosa > Megalonychidae > Choloepus > Choloepus didactylus. The sequence goes on from NC_051309.1 coordinate 75,010,825, forward strand.
CTAATGCTGTGCCTCTTGGGAATGAGTTTTGCAGTACCGGTAAGTCAGAGTATTCTAGAGTATGCCCTTGAAGAGACTCCTGATTCTTGGACACCAAACAACACTGAAGGGAAGTTGACTGGGAGTCCATGCACAGGCTCAGCTGAATTAATGCAGTGGCTCGTTCCTGATGAGTCAAAAGTCACTGTGGATCTACTTGAAGCCATTTTCCGCACAAGTGCGGAGACTTCAGCTTTACTCTCAGAGAGCAATATGTCAAACCCAAACACAAAGTTTTTCTATTCAAAAAGATATTTTAAATTGTCCAAAGACCATTTCTGAGCCTTATTCTACTCATTCAAATTTAAAAGATGTATGCAAGCCCCCACAATGCCATGGCATAATTTCATTATCAAATACTGGGTACTATTATGAAATTGATATGGGGGTAGAAAATTTCATTTTATTCATTTTTAAAAGAACAATATTAGCCAAACTGCTATGATTACAGAACTGAGCTAGGCAACTCCCTTTGAAGCTATTAATTACCAAGAAATTTACCTTAGAAGGTCAAAATTGTGTGACTGGATGCCAAAGTTTCCTAAATCAAAACATGTCATTGCAGTGGGCCTAATTGCATGTTATAGTACCGCACCTGGTCCATTCCATCAAATATTGAAATGACCTCATGCCAATACTTAAACAATCTTTTGAGCACTGAACTACTCTGGCCAATAACATGCAATTCTATTTTCACAAAGAATTTTTTGAGCTGCTATATGTTTACTGAACACCAGACATTTATCCCTCAATGTGCTAAGCTTTGAGGACACAAAGGTAAGTTAAGACATGGTCTCTGATCTTGAGGAGCTCACAGTCAGCCTCAGATGACCTTTAGAATATTTAAATTCATTGAAAGAAAAGGTTAGCTACTTGGGTGCCTTAAAGTTAAATGTTTTGGAGAAAGAGGATAAAAACTGGTTACATGGATGAAAACTTTCATTCCATGAACAAAAATAGAATTTCTGTTCCATCACTCAACATGAACTGTAAATGAAAGAAAAATTGAGACTCCACCTAGCTTACCTCTGTATGACATTAGGGGCTGCCTCAGCCAACCACTATCAGTCTAAAATCTTGATGCTCCTTGAACCTTTAATGGTCCACCCCTGAGTCAGTCATTCTGAAGAACAGGACAGTTGTTTATGATTGCCAACTGACTGCTGCCAAATCAGATGCCTGTTCCTTTTACTTCTAAATGGAAGCTGTATCCCCTGGCTATTTATATCCAAGTAAATATTGTTCTTTAGTTCATGACTTAGAGCACATGCAAAGCAAAGTATGCTTTGTCCAGTAGCTGAATCTGTCTAAAATGCATAATCTGTGTACTGGTCAATCCAGAGAAAGAGGTCTCAGCTCTTGAGGCCTCCTGAAATCCTAAACAATCTGCCCACCTCACACATACGCACAATCACTCTCTCTATCTACACAGCTAACCTTTTTCTCAATCATGGAGCTTTTGCTACACATTTATAACATCTTCATTCTATCCATTTCCAAAACTGAATAATTTTGAGAAATTTGCACCATGACTCAAATGTGGGGATTTTACTTATACGTAAGGGGGGTAGGGGGTAGGGCAAGGATAACATATGCTCAGGAGAATATCCCTGAATTTCTTACTCACAGATGAAAAAGATTCCCAATGTATTTGGTAGACACTCCAAAAATATTTGTGGATGAAATGAGGAAGGAAGGCATTACAAGTCTTGACCGCACATAGTAAGAATACTGAAAGAACCAGAAAGCTTCAAAATCTAGCTTACTCTAATTTCCACTCTTCCATTTTCCATTTCTTTTTCACTGGTATTTGTGCATATTAATAAAACTGTTTAGAAAGGAAAATAGCTTACATATGAAAACCAAGAACATGTAAGTTTGTCAAATACATGTGAAATTCAACTTCAAGTTTGTACTCTTTGTTTTTTTATGTAATGGTTTTTAAGAGTATAAGGTACCCTTGGTTTTATTTTCTATTTTTTTACCTTACTTTACTTCTTATTTGTTTTCAATCCAGCTTTTAAACTAAAATTTAACTTTTAAAGCAATATACCATCAAGACGTAGATAAAAGCTGCATGCTTCATGCGGGAGCAAAATTATTAAGTTATGCTAAATTCCCAAAAAATTTAAATTCTGCTTCATTCTACCCAGAAACTCAAGTCAATCGAGTAATATAACAACATGGTGGCTTCTCAGTTGGCCCTTATGTATTGGGGTGACTTTTTACTCCCAATGAACATTTAAAGAAGTTTTCTCACCAAAGAGAACTCAAAATGATTCTTATTTCTATTTATATGTTTCCTCAGCAACCCAGAACACCAGGCATGGCTAGTTTGAGCCTTGAGGTATGTACCATCAGGATTTTTACATATGATCTTTATATTGGTATGTACCTGATAAGGGAGAAACACGAGTTGTGTTCTCAGTTTTCCTAGTTAGAAGTCTGTGGCTATCATCCTGTGCTGTTCTAGAGAAGTTTATGACATTTATTAAAGCCTCATCTTATAATCCTACTGCAATTGTAAAGCCTGCAAATTTACACTCTCACATGGTTTAACTTGTAGAATGCCATCTATATGTGAATCAAAGTAATACTAACACCTAATAAATTGAAAAATATACTAATGTAATTACTACATTCATTAAAACACTTTAATGAATATAAATGGTTTTTATTCTAGTTCCTTCTTCATATAGAATCTTATATGATAAAATTCCAATAAAGAAAGCTTAACTGTATAAAATCTAGTTATAAGAATTTCTGTAAATAGCATTACTATTGTACTGTGATATCTGCCTCATAGCTTGTCTTATTGCAATTCTCATAAACTAATATATACTCTGTTTAGAAACCCCCAGCAAAACAGAAAATTGTGACAGATACCAATAGAAAATATTGACAGTTATAAATAGAAAAATATTCATGAGATCATGACTTTTTCACAGAAGGCCTTACAACCTTCCCCTTTAGTAAGACATCCTGAAAGCAACAAATACCTATATACTAAAGAAGGTACTAGGTGCTTATTGCACATATGGAAACTAATTTCAGTGGGGATCCCTTCACCCTCCACCCTGTAGCAGTGTCAGTCCAAAAGACACTAAACCTCTTCCCACGGAAAGTGAATTGACTTTCTGTTGAATTGAGGGCATTCTTACCTAACAATCTATCCAGATGCTTTACCATTTTTTATATTTATTTTCATTTTGAGGGCATTCATGTTTGGGATGGAATTGGGATGTTTTGGTTTGGTTTGGTGTTTTTCCAAATTCCTTCTCAGAGTGAATTTGTAAAAGGCAAGGAAAGTTAATGGAGGAATAAAGGCTCAGTAAACCAATGGCCTCACTCTCATATTGATAATTAAGTTGAGTGAAACATTTTTCCATGTTTCAGTATGACCCCCTCTTAAATGGTACTTTTTCTCTGTGTTTTATTTAATGATAAAAGTCAAGCTCACTATTTTAATTGCAATAACAACAATGGCAGAACTGCTATCTTATACATTTAACATCACTACTTTTCAGTGATGATTTGCATCTACTTTTGTTTTATTCAAATTTATTCACCCCAAACTTGTGCTGATAGTGCCATATGCTGAGAAATCAGTTTAGAATCACAACAGAAAAGGAACATGCATGGCAAATATTAACTCATTTCTTTTTCTTGCTAGAAAATAAGACGGTTGGGAAGTTTGCAGGGAATGAACATGCTTCCACAGGTAACCATATTTTCAAATATTTCTTATTGCAAGTATGAGTGGTGGTGGTGGTGGTGGTGATATTAGCAGTCAGCATTGTAATTAATAAAATTTGTTTGTGAATAGACAATATCCTAAATATGGGAAGAACAAATGAGTAATCCAGATAGCCTAGAACAAAATAAGATACTGGGAAGTACAGCAGGGGAAAATAAAACCATACTGAATTTTATTTAGCAAAAAAAAAAATTCTTTCATGTGCTACAATTTTATTATATGGCCCAGAAGATGAATACTTAAAAAACTAAATGTCATACACGTACATTGGAATATTGTAGCCTGCTCAGAATGGAATGTAAGTTCACTGAAAGAGAAGGTTTACTTAGCCATGGTAAATTAGCCAACAGCACTCTTACTTTTTTTCTGTCTCTACACTTTTTGTGGATTTTTGAGAAATGAAAAATCAAGCTTAAGCCAATATTGAAACATAAACTTGTTTTTAGTTTTCTAGATTTGGCTCTGGGAAATCTTTTAATTCTTTATGGATGCATGCTCTGCTCCCACCACATTCCTCTTTCCCATGGATGCAACAAACGGAACAAGAAACTCAACAGGTAAATTATTTACATCAGTATGTTTGAAACTTCACGCTTTTAAATCTTCCCCTACTTGCCTTCTCTAAGTTATCATATACTAGCCATGGTAGGTAATACTAATTAACATAAAATTATTCAAATACCAAATAGCCAAAGGCTTTAAATTATTTTAGTACTTTGAAAAATTTTAATGGACCACATTTTCAACCCATTTGCATATTTATTTCAAATACAAACATATGACCTCCAATATGTAAGAGACTTATGTTAAAGATATCAACAATAACAGCAGAAAATTCCCAGAATGGAAGCTGGCTATATCCTGAACAATTCTCATTTTAATCAGTATTTCCTAAATAAGGCATATTTCAAATGATGCCAAACACCCTGATTAAAATACATGAACCCTACAGAAGTCAAAAAATGTATCAGTCAGCTAATATTATTCATTTATTAGGTGCCTAATAAAGACATAAACCAAATGTACATTGAAAGTGAAAACGAAGACATTTAAGAAATGTTCCAACACTCATGAAATTTCAAAGCCCAATGGACGATACAAGAAGCCAGTATTTTACAAGGTGCTAAACTGTGACATATAAATACTAAATGCCACAGGGCTTTAGAGGTGGGCAGTGATTGACAAGGCAAAGGAGAGCCAGATTATTGTGAGGCTGGCACACACTTTGAGGAACTTGCAACTACCTAAAAACAACATGAAGCCATTCATTATAGGTAACCTCAAAAAAAAAAAGTAACAAAATATTGTTGTTTTAACAGGAACTTTGGATTCCAGGTGGCCTTCCACAACAGGTGGTTTACCCACGAGCCATATTTAGTGCGACAAAAAATTACATTAATGGTAATTTTTTCTCCACTTGATTAATTGTTTCCAAAATGAACTCCACGATGCAGGAATCTGATTGGTATTCTATTTAATAGCACTTTATTCTTTCAAAAAATATAGTAAGTACCTACCTACCATGTACCAGGAACTTGTTAGAAGCTATGGAAGGTCCTGGGTTTATAAAGACAAATAAGACAAATGATTTTCTCTCAGTTGACTGAAAACAAAGGCTTATAACAAATAATTATAATCCAGTGAGAAAAGTGGTAAAATAGAGAAACATACAGACAGCTTTAGGAGTCTAGAGGAAATGACTCACTCTACCAGGAAGTTCAGTACTGGTCCCAAACGAGGTAGATACACACTAGAGTTCTAGACACTGACAAGACTGAGTCAATCCGTGCTTCTAACACAAACGTAGCCTCAAGACACCTCCTCTAAGCCCCTTCCCCAAATCCCAATTCCCCAAGTCCTTTTGATTTAGAAATTCTAGGCGCCACAGTAGAATGAGCTGTCCCTTCCTGGCCCTCTTTTTAAATTTCTCTGCAGTATGAGTATTCTTTGCCTGTGCATCCCCCACCTCCACCATCACAACAGTCCCTGAAGCCCCAACAGCCGGGACAGAAACCTTCCCCCCAGCCCACTGTTGCAACCGGCATCCTGGACACAGCCCAGAAGGGCGGACTTCACCCTCCAGTTCACCAGGGACAGCCGCCCACGCAGCAAGGAGAGATGCCAGCGATTCAGCAGCGGGGGGCACCATGGGAAAAGCCACCAAAGCCTGAGGTAATGACTTTCTCTCAAGTCAGACCAGGATCCTCTGCTAACTTAATAAAAGAAAACCAATTTGCAGGGCATATTTAAATAGTCAAAACCATCAGGCAAAACGCACAAAAATACAAATATGTTCTTAATAAATGTGACATATCCAGGACTTGTTTGCTTTTTTTTTTTTTTTTTTTTTTTGGTTAAACATAAATATCCATTCCTGTCCTTTGCCATCAAGAACAAGGGAATGGATTCTAAAATATCCTGTGCCTGTAAAACATAGGCCTGTAAAAGCTCAGAGGAAATGGCAGGCTAGAGAAATCAGGCTTTCTATCACAGTCTCTTTCATTGTTGGAAGGACTGAGAAGAGTGAATGATAATTCAGCACAGCAAAGAGTATTTTGTTTTATTAACCCTCTGCCTGACTAGAGACAACCATGCAGAAAGTACCTTGTAAAAACTTAGAGAAAAGAGCAATGGGCAGAAAAGGAAAGTACCATTTGGCTAGTATGTTGCAGGTATTTAGCATTCCCCCTTACCATTCTGACTATACCTGATAAAGGTTGATATTATCTTTATATATATATATATAAAGGAGAAAACTGAGACTTTGAGAGGTTACAAAATTTGCTCCAGATTACACAAAAATTAAGTGACAGAGTCAGGATTCAAACCTGGTATGTTTCAATTCCAAAATTCATTTCTTCCTACTCTGCAAGTGACAACAGGCAGGCCTTGTCTCCATGCCTGTACGTTTGAGTCATCTCAGTAAAACACAACTGTAAAGTGTAAATCATAAAGTATGTGACTCTATAGTCGTACCCCCAAAACATAAAAAGAGAGAAAAGTAGGGAAACTAATTTTAGATTTTATTCTAATTCAGTTATAACCATAAAACATGATAAGAGCATGTTCAGTACACTTTGTCTATTTTGACTGGTTGGTAATTTCAGTATTTGTTTGTGATTTAGTTACCAGAACTGAATTTTTCTGGTCCACAAGTTTCATCAACCTTGTACAGTTCTCAATGATACACTTGTACAGATCTCAACCTTGTACAGATCTCAACAGATCTCAATGATACACTTTCTTAGGAAAAATACCAATACTTCAAGAAAGAAGAGTGAAAATCTAAAATTGCCCCATTTATCCAAGAATATGAAATATAATGGGTTCCTTTGTTTTCTTCGGTATTAAATACTTATTTTTCATATTAATCCATCTGAAAATGTATTTCATAGAGCTCTTAGAATTTAATTATATGGGGATTTGCCTATGTTATACCAAACATGAATTACTTATGGTTTTCTGCTACTTTTAAAGATGTTCCCAACTGCCCGTTTGATATCTCTGGGACCAATGCCACAAACTAAGCAATCTGAAGTAAGTTTTTTTTTCATACCACTTCTCTGTTTGCAATTGACTTTAAAGTTTTTCCTTTGGAAACTGCATTTTGTGACCACTATTGTACTTATATTTAGCTTTATCCAAGAATGTTTTACATGTCCTATGAAGCAAATCAGTTGGTAAGTCTATATTCTATTTTAAATGCCTTATTTAGTTAATTGTTTCCTAAGAGCTGAAATTACAAAATCCTGACCTCACACAATAGATTCCAAATAAATATTTTCTGAATGCCTACATTAGCAACTGAAAAGGCAAGGAGGCACATTTCCCATCAGGATAATTGTGACCACATACACACACACACACACACACACACACACACGCACACACACACATGCAAATGGCTACATTTATTCAATAATCACTCACCCCTCCACTTTACTCTGTCTGTGGACACAGCATTACTATTGAGGACTGAGGGAAAACTAAGTGTCTTTAACATTGTCTTGAGTAGCTAAGAAAGTAACAGAAGGCAGCTAGTTCATAATATGATGCAATGTTTCTTTTTGAACAGAATGCCCCTTCCAGATTTGACATCATGAGCTCAGAAGAAATGGTGGTGAGTAATGTCTTCAAACCTTTCTTCTTAAAATAGTGGCCAGGGGAGAAATGTCACAGATTGCTTGCTGCAAGACATTGGCCTTCAAGATAGCCGCATAGAGAGCACAAGACTCAAAGTTCCCACTCCAAAACCAAAAGCTTGATTCTGATGCAGCATCCAGAGATTTCATCATGTTTCTTGTAAAGTTATTTCTGAGTGACGGACGTTCTTGAGTATAAAGTTAAATTTGAGAGCACTGCCACAGAACCTCAGAATTCATACATTGGATAATGGATACAAGGAGATAGTCATATTTTTTCTTTAAAATAGTCTCTCATAAGCCTATTAGGTTAAGACAGTGATGCCCATTAGTTGATAACCCTTTGTCCTTCTTTGTGTTATGCTGCCCGGAAGTAAAATTTCCCCTTATATAAGGCACAGCCCGATGATTTTGCCCCATCTCTGGTATGTATGATCCTCTTCATAATAGCCATCATCACTGAACTGTAAACACCTCAAACCAAAATGATACATGTGGTTCGCACAGAATTCCTACTCCTTTTCAGACCATTTAACCCCTCAAAGCAACAAATCCAACAGTATTGCCGGTAATTCAGACCTCAAAATTAAGAAACCAAAAAAGAACAGTGAATTAACCAAGTTTAATATTTGATTATTGTAACATTCAAAATGTATAAGTCAATGAAAGAATATTATTTTTACCATTATCCATGCATTATTGCCAGTTTCAAATTTGAGGTTAGCTGACTCAGACAACTTGACATTTTCCCTCAGAAATCTCCACCTGGTACAGATGTTAAAGCACAAAACAAAACAAAAACCACACTGGATTAACAAACCATATCAACCACAGAGTCTATCAAATTAAGCTATCACTGAAAGAAAAATCACATCTCTATACTTTTCAGTGCCCACTGTATGCTGGACACATAAAAAGATACCATGGAAGCAAGAAGAGTAAGATAAGGTTTTTGTTCCCGAGGAGCTTACAGTCTAATCAATGGACAAGATACGTGCAAGGGCAGATAATGCCAAAATCATGTGATATAAGTAACAATAGAGCTAAGAGAAGAAAGAGGAAAGAGAGAAGGGACAGTTGGTCCAGACTGGTGTTCACAGTTGAATCCCTGGAACAGATGATGTGAAAGCTGAGACCTGAAGAGTGGAGAGCCAGGAGGAGTGTAAGAGGAAAGAGTATTGTATCTACATAACTGGTTGAAAATCAAAATTCAAGTAAATATTTTTTACCATCTTATAATTATAATTAATGTATTTATATTCTGCCTTATTCTCAAAAGACATTGTGATAGCTCATGAAATACACACAATAAATATAACATAAAAATTAAATGTATCAATTAAAATGTGTCAGAATTGCAAGGAAATGAGTATACAGATGTGCAAGTCAATTGCTGTAAATAACTCATGATTTTAGTTCTGAAATTTCTGGTAGCAAAGGCAAAAAAAGAAACATGTCAAGTTCTGGAATTCTAATTGTCCACAGGAATAAAATATTTCAGTTCCTCCAGAGAAATCAAGCTTTTTCTTATATGTTCTTCTTAGAAATATTCTTACATGGGGCTTCACTTGGGGTATACTGAGAAATGCCATTGACAAGATCCTCCAAAATATCCCAAAACAAACTCAGTCATGAATTTCAGATTTTGTTAATTTGTTTGTTTCATGATGGTATTACCCGTTTCAACTGCTTAGTGTTTCCTTAAAATTGAATTCAATCTGACTCCTCCCTGTAATCTTGGTTCTTTCCTGCTGCTGCCCTCCCACCATTCCAACCAGACATGGTGAAGAGTCTCCATCTTCCATTGACAGAAGTGGCCTCCCCCTACCCAGAAAAGTAAAGAATCTTCTCCATTATATTTCAAAGTTAATGAGAAATGTGCATGCACAAAGCTGTCAGCCAACTCCCTGTTCTTTAATAGTTTTTATGGTGTCTTGGTGAATCTCACTGGATATAATTGCAGGGTATGTTTATAGTTGTAAGTGATAACGGTGTTTTTGGTGAATGACTTTTTTCCAGGGAGTCAGAGGAGGCCCCATGGCCTATAGCGCCATGTTTCCAGGATTTGGAGGCATGAGGCCTGGCTTTGGAGGGATGTTCCCCAATTCAGCCATGCGTGAGGACTTTACTCTGGAATTTGACTCCCCAGATACCAGAACCAAAGGCTCTGAGAAGGGAGAAGGTGGGGCACAAGGCTCCCCATTCCAGAGGCTAACCCATCCAAGCTGGAAAACCCAGCCCTCCTTCCAGAAGTACCACCTGGTGCCCACGGAGGACTTCTTGCTTTCCCTAAGGGCAACATTTCCAGCCTGGCAAAGGGCCCTGCAGGGCAGAGCAGGGGACCCGCCCCCAGGGCCACCTCAGTAGCTGCTGAACCGCTAATGACCCCTGGATTGGCTGATGCTTTTGGAACCTATGATGCTGATGTGACCACACCACCGGGTATCCAAGAAGATGTGACCACAGATTCCACAGGGACCCCAGACACTGAGCAAACATCAATGCTGGTAATCAAGGTCCAGCAGCCCAGGGTTATGCAGCATGGGTGGCATTTCCAAGAGCCCCGAAAGCCTTGAGGTATTGGCTATTTCTATATGCACAAGCTACCCGGCATTGTCCGCATTCTGTGTCTTTATTCTAAAATACTTCTTAATCTTCTGCATCAAAGGCATTAATAGCACCAGGCATGTTTTAATAAACAAAAGTGACTAGAAAGAGTGTGGGTGCTTTTCTTGCTTTCATTCTCTTATTGAAATAAATGTGTTGCTTGTCTCTGTGATTTAGAGATATTATAAATCACATCAGAGCAAGTCTAAGGGTCTCTGCACTTGATATTGCTCCTAGGCATTAGAGAATTTCTGTTACTAACATGACACTGTTATATCCAGGCAATGTGACACTGCTTTTGAAACTTCTCTCTAAGCAAAGAAACACACATTCATAGAAATTACAAGCTATTTCATTTAAACTTTATTGAATGGGGATTGATGGAGAACTTCTGACTGGTATTACTGGGTTTGATATATTAGATTTAAAATGCTCAATTGTAGAGTATTTTATTTAAAATTCTCATTTGTATTTTGTGTAATCTCATAAAAAGCATCTGGCCTGTTTTAAATAAAGAATTTTTCTCACTAAGAACATCAGGAATTGTGCTTATTATTTATACATATTTTAAGTAAAGAAAGCATACTTATCACCCACTTTTGCTACTTTTTAACACATTTTATTCAATTCATTCATTCTTTCATTGAGTTTTCATCAAGTTCATTCTTTTATTACATTTATTGAGTATCTGCCAATGTTCCAGGCACTGTGCTAGGTATGGGGGATACAGTCCCTTCCTTCAAAGAGCTTACAATAAGGATGATTGATGAGTACAGAGACAATCACAATAATAACAAAAACAGCCACTATAGACAGCCTCTCACAACAACACTGCAAAAAAAGATACTCCCACCCCCACAGCAAATGTTACAAGTGCCACAAAGTGACCAAGCACAGGGTGCCCCTGGAACCACAGTGAAGAGGCAGGTAACACAGTCTAGTGGGCATTGGAGGGGCTGGGGGGGATAAGGAAAGTTTTCTTGGAAGTCAAAAGCGTCTTCAAAGCACAAAAGAGACTCCTGGAAGAAGAAATATAAGTCATGTAGGTGACTTGACGATTAGTTCATCACTGTGAAATATAATGTGGGAAAGAGGTACTCAGAAAATGATCCTTGCTTATCACCAAGGCTTGGTATATATCAGCCAGTGCTACACCCCAAATTATGAAGTTCCAAGCCCAGATCTGGTCACCCCTCTCACACTCTCTCCACCTTCGCCTAAGTTACCCAGCCCCAGTCTTAGACTCCACTAAACGTAGACTTCCCTCCTTATCCTCATGGAGATTCTGGGGAAGGAGCCTGGGAACAGAACCAAAGAAACTTCAGGAGGCTTAACAGGACAATGCAGCCACCACCTATTCCCTCTCTTTCTTCAGGCAAAGCTTCTGCTCACCCCCCATCCCTGAGAGCTGAAGGAGGAATGCAAGGGATAAAAATTCAGGTAGTCTCCTCTGTCGGTTTTGGCAATGGGAGAAAAAAGTGAGAAAGTCCTCCAAGGTAGTCAGCAGATACTGAAACCCACCTTAGCATTCCAGACAGTCTCCTAAAAAGCAGTATAGTGAAAGATATACAGTCAGACCTGAGTCAAACCTTCACGTCACATCTTACCAACAATGGGGCTTTAGATTTGAAACTTTATCTGGGCCTGTGCTTTCACTCCTACAATGGAGCTAAGTTCCATCTCACAAGGTTGTTGTGAGAACTAAATGAGATAAAGTATACAGACGAAATTGCTGAATCATAGAAATTTCCTTCCTTACCAACTGATCCTTCTCATGAAGAGAACTTAGCAAAACAGCAACAGTAACAAAGAATGAAATTGTTCTACTTATCTTTGGAAGTTGTGCTTTTCCATTCATACTCCGTGTGCTGTCCGATTCCCTGGTCAATGCTGTCACATCAGGAGCTAAAAGTTGGTGTCTTTCAGCCAATTGGGTGCTTGATAGCAGTAATAGCTAGATCAGTTTTGGTGAGGAGAATACCATGTTGTCAAGCCTTTAAATAATCTCTATCTCTGCCACCATAGCCACCTTGAACATAGGCCCCTAGAGCAAACACCAAAGTGGCTGGGGAAAGAGGCTAACGGGGCTGTTATATGAGAAACAAATATCTTCACACTACATTCCATTCTGAGAGGTCCAGCCAAATAGCCTGGCTTCTAGACCTCCTATCACAAATCTTCTAATTTTATTCTTTCCAAATCCCTGACCAGCTGACCAATCTGGTACTGACTCTGAGTCAGGGAAGATCTAAATCTCAGGCCATCTCTCATTCCACACAAAGTAAAAAACCAAATGTACTATTTAAAGTTATGCCCACTGAGTGGGCATGTAGTGCAGTAACAGTCCACTTCCAGCTGATGCCAAATTACCATGCAGAAATCCATGAACCAGGCCCACACATTTTCCTCTTCATTAATTAGTCCATAGATAGGATACCCATATAATTGATTCTCCAAGCTGGGACACTTTTGACAGTTGAAATGGTTGTTGTTGGACAGCAGGCATAAACTAGTACTATTTCGGGCAAACCTGGACATGTGGTTATTCTATTCATATAAAATTCCCCATGAAGCCAAATGTGTAGATTGAAGGAAGGGCATCACAGTTGTACAAAACCAAGTACATGGGAATCTTAACCACCTGCTTGTGCAATTTACATAAGCCCTCCAGACCTACTGAAGCTAGGGATCATATACACCATTTACGTTTACAGAGGAATGCTGCTGTGTATGTTCAGTTTTATGGTTCAATGCATCATACAACATCCAGTTCAAAAGGGGAACTGCAAATAGCATAAGCAGTTGGCATCTCATAGTAAGGGACATTGTCTCTTATCAGGATCCAGTAGCAAGACAGGAACAACTTTTCACAAAGAAAACTCAAAGGTTCTGTGCTATGTTTCTCCTGTTGGGGTTTACAGAAGCCTCATACAGCATCTCTGTCTACCACAGATACTTCTAATACCTTTGGATCTGCTGGATCTAATGCTCAAGAGTTCGAGAAGCTGATGCTACAGTGTGGACTCCTTTCTTGCCCTAAGCCACTCTTAAAACTGACATCCTTTCAAGTTATCCAATGTATGGTATATGGTACTGTACCAGTATGTATATATTATGTACCCCAGAAAAAGCCATGTTCTTTGACGCAATCTTGTAGGGGCAGACATGTTAGTGGGGATTAAGTTAGAATGTTTGGATTAGGTTGTTCCCATGGAAATGCACCCCACCTAACTGTGGGTGATAACTCTGATTGGATAGTTTCCATGGAGGTGTGGCCCCACCCATTCAGCATGGGCCTTGATTAGTTTACTAGAGTACAATATAAGCTCAGACAGAAGTAGAGAGCTTGCAATAGCCAAGAGAGACACTTTGAAGAATGCACAGAAAGCTGAGAGAGTAGCTGCAGATGAGAGACAGTTTGAAGATGGCCATTGAAAACAGACTCTTGCTCCAGAGAATCTAAGAGAGGACAAACACCCCAAGAGCAACTGAGAGTGACATTTTGAAGAGGAGCTGCGGCCAAGAAAGGAACATCCTGGGAGAAAGCCATTTTGAGACCAGAACTTGGAGAAAACGCCAGCCACATGCCTTCACAGCTAACAGAGGTTTTCCAGATGCCATTGGCCATCCTCCAGTGAAGGTAACCGACTGTTGATGCATTACCATGGACACTTTATGGCCTTAAGACTATAACTGTGTAACCAAATAAACCCCCTTTATAAAAGCCAATACATTTCTGGTGTTTTGCATTCTGGCAGCATTAGCAAACTAGAACAGGTACCATCAGCACACAAAGCAATCCTACAAGCATTGTGCATATGTCTTCTTACAGGCTGGTGCAAGCTGCAGCAACTTTTCTTTCATTTTAGATGTCTTGACATGCCCCAGACTACTGGACCCCTAGAAATGTTAGCAGCTCCACAAACTTTTGCAGTATTTATCTTCCACCCTCTGGCTTGTTGATTCATGCTAATCAAATCCTGTTGCATAATGTCTTCAATATAATGGATCAGGATGGTGCCTGTCAGATACAAAGATGATCAAGGACCCTTGGGACTATATTATGACAGACTGCAGGAGAGTTGGCATAGGCCTGGGGCAAAACAGTAAAAGTCTGCAATGTCCCTGCTTTTTCAACACAAACTGTTTGATTTTTCTTACTGCTTAGAAAGGAAAAAAGTTTCTGCCAAATCAAAGCTGCTTACTAGGTGTCAGAGGCTATGTTGATTTGCTCCAATAAGTTATCATAATTGGAACTACAACTGCAATTGGCATCATCACTTAAATCTGCAATAATCCACTGTCATTTCCCATGACCCATCTAGCTTTGGCATCAGCCAAATAGGTGAGTTAAATGGAGAAGTAATACAACACTTTCCCTATATCTCTCAAGTCTTTTATGGTGACAATAGCTTCTGAAACTCCCCCTAGAGGACTATTTTTTTGAGGGTTTGAGGAAGAGTACATTCCAAAGACTTCCTTCCATTTCGCCCTTGATACTTTAATAGCTCGAATTCCACTGGTATAAGAACCAATGTGGGATTAACTGGATCAATGATGTCAACATGGCAACATGAAAAAACCTCCCCAGAAATTCAGCAAATAAAAGACAAATGTCACCTACTTAGAACTCTGGAGGACAGTAGAGACTGAACTCCACAAGTGCTGAATCAAAGAAAGAGAAAAATAATCCAGTAGGAACCATCCATCCCAGATCCACCCATCCACTCCCACTCCCTCACTCAGTCTTGCACAACTGAGGGAGTTGCTCAGAGGAAGCAGCCTAGATGCCTCCCACCTCCCACCAGGGACAACAGCAGTAGAACCCCACTCATATTCAGGCACAGGGACCCAAGTCCACAGAAACCAGGGTGGAACATAAGCTGCTGAGAGGCACAGCATACAAAAGGAACCCCAGGGAAGAGGGGAAGAAGATAGAACATGGCAAAACTGAGGCTGAAAAGTACTGCACTCATCAGTCCAATTTCTGTTGACTGGACCACTTAAATGGAAAATGGACTTTTCTGGAGTGACCCACCTTCTGGATTGATCCCAACTGGCTTGCCAGGGTGAGATATCCTATCAGGGAAGAAACCAGAGGCAGAAAAGTCTCACAGAGGAAGAAAGGGGGGGGGGGGGGCAGATCGAAACTGAACTGCTATAAGACAGGAGGTTCTCAGAACTGAAAAGAGTAAGGAAAATTGGACACTGGATGAAGGAGAGAATTTAAACAAATCATAGACAGGATAGAAAATTCTGCAAAAAACAAACAGAACAGATCAAGATTCCCAGAGAAAAAAACAGAGGAAAATAATATTTCCCCTAGAGGTGAAACAGTTGCACAAGTGCAATCTTAAAAATTATACCATATATCCAGGGCAAGAATCAGATGAAGAAGAAATCTGAACACTTAAATGCAGGCTACTCTAAAGGTCCAGAATGCACCAAGTGTCAAGAAAGAGTCTTAAACACAAAGCCAATCAACAATAAAACCCCAGACAAGAGGGAAAAACTTACCTTCTGAGTTAACTCTTCAAGTTAAACATCAGCAAAAAATTACAAACCATACTAAGAAACAGAAAGATATAGCTCAGTCAAGGGAACAAATTAAAACTTCAGAGAAGACACAGAATTTGGAACAAATAATCAAAGAAGTTCAAACCAAATCTCCTAAATCAATTCAAGGACATGAAGGAAAATATGCATAAATAGATAAATTATATTAAGAAGTCAATGGGTAAGCACAAAGAAGAATTTGAAAGTATAATATGAAACATAACAGGAATTATGGGGATGAAAGGCACAATAGCAGAGATTAAAATACACTAGAAGCGTACAAAGCAGACTTGAAGAGGCAGTAGAAAGAATCAGTGAACTAGAAGATAGGACAATTGAAATCATATATTCATAAGAATAGATAGAGAAAAGAACAGAAAAAATTGAGCAGTGTCTCAAAGAAAAGAAAAGAGAAAAGGGACAGAAAGAATATTTGAGGAACTAAAGCCCCAAAATTTCCCAACTCTTATTAAAGACATAAATATACACGTCCAAGAAGCACAATGTTCTCCAAACAGTAAATCCTAATAGACACACTCCAAGATACATACTAATAAGAATATCAAATGCCTCAGATAAAGAGAGAATTCTGAAAGCAGCAAGAGAAAAGTGATTTGTCACATACAAGGGATCCTCAATAAGACTAAGTGTCAATTTCTCATCAGAAGCCATGGATGCAAGAAGTCAGTGGTAAGATATATTGAAGGTGTTGAAAGAAAAACTGCCAGCCAAAAATCCTTCATCTGCCAAAACTGTCCTTGAAAAATGAAAGCGAGTTTGAAATACTCACAGATAAAAACTGAGAGAATTCATCAACAAGAGACCTGCCCTAACGATTGATTAAAGGGAGTTACACAGGTCGAAAGGAAAAGACAGCAGAGAGTGGCTTGCATTAGGTGAAGAAACTAAGTAAGGGTAACTAAAGGGTAACTGTATGCTCAATATACAACTCTACTCTTTAATTCCTATTAGAGTCAGAATACAATTGAACAAGAAAAAGGTTTATTCCCTGATTATTGGCATGTAAAATATAAAGAGGTAATGTGGGACAAAAATAACATAAAGAGGGGAAACAGAAGATGTGGGACCCAAGAACATGTATGCTATTGAAGCTAAATTGATATCTCTTCAAATTAGTAGGTTACAGATGCAGGATGTATAACATAAACCCAGGGTAAAGATAAATACACAGAAACTGAAATGAGGAAAGTTTCAGTCAGATACATCATAAGAGATCAACTATACAGAAAAGGAGGTTGTAAGAAAGGAAGAGAGAGACAAAACAAAAATATGACATATAAAAACCAAAGGACAAAATGGCTGAAGTAAGTACTGCCTTTACAGTAATAACACTGAATGCTAATGGATTAAATTCGCCAATGAAAAGACATAGAGTGGCAGATTGGATAAAAAAGCATGATCCAACTACATGTTGTTTACAGGAGACTTATCTTAAATTCCAGTAGGTTGAAAGTGAAAGGTTGGGAAAAAGATATTCCATGCAAATAGTAAGCAAAAAATAGTTGGGATAGCTACACTAATATCAGAAAATATAGATTTTAAGTCAAAAGCTGTTATAAGAGATAAATAAGGACACTATATAGTAATAAAAGGGTAATCTACCAAGAAGAAATAACAATCATAAATATTTATGCACCTAACCATGGTGCCCCAAAATAAATGAGGCAAACATTTGCAAAACTGAAGGGGGAAATAGACGCTTGTACAATAATAGTTAGAAACTTCAATAACCACTCTTATCAAGACATATAACATCTAGACAAAAGATCAATAAGGAAACAGAGAATTTGAATAATATGATAAATGAACTAGACCTAACAGACATATCCAGAATATTGTACCCCAAAACAGCAAGATATATATTCTTCTCAGATGCACATGGATCAATCTTGTCCATGATAGATCACATGTTTGTGTCACAGAACAAATCTCAATAAATTTAAAAAGACTGAAATTATACAAAACACCTCTGACTATAATGGAATGAAACTGGAAATCAGTAATAGGCAGGGGACTAGAAAATGCACAGATTTATGGAGGTTAAACAACATACGCTTAAACAATCAGTGAGTCAAAGAAGACATTGCAAGAGAAATCAGTAAATATCTCAAGAAAAATGAAAATGAGAAGACATCATATCAAAACTTATGGGATGCAGGAAAGGCAGTGCTGAGAGGAAAATTTATGGCCCTAAACACTTACATTAAAAAAGAAGAAAGACCTAAAATCAAAGACCTAAGTACACACCTAGAGGAACTAGAAAAAGAATAGTAAACTAATCTCTAAGCAAGCAGAATGAAAGAAATAACATATATTAAAGCAGAAATAAATGAAACTGAGAACAAAAAAAATAGAATCAACAAAACTAAAAGTTGGCTGTTTGAGAAAATCAACAAAATTGACAAGACTTTAGCCAGACTGACAAAGGAAAAAGAAAGAAGATGCAAATAAATAAAATCAGAAACGAGAAGGAGAATATTACTACCAACCCCACAGAAATAAAAAAGATCCAAAGAGGAAACTATGAACAACTGTAAGCCAACAAACTAGACAACTTAGATGAAATGACTAATTTTTTAGAAACACAGGAACAATCTACACTGACCAAAGAAGAAATGAAGGACTTCAATAAACCAATCACAAGTAAAAAGATTGAAACAGTCATCAAAAAACTCCAGGACCAGATGGCTTCACAAGTGAATTTTACCAATTATTCCAAGAATTAATACTAATCTTGCTCAAACTCTTCCAAAAAAAATTGAAGAGCAGGGAATACTACCTAACTCATTCTATGAAGCCAACAACACCCTAATACCAAAGGAAGATAAAGATACTACAAGAAAGTAAAATTACAGACCAATTTCTCTAATGAATATAGAATCCTCAACAAAATACTTGCAATTCAAATTCAACTACATATTGAAAGAAATAGGGACCACAATCAAGTGGGTTTTATCCCAAGTATGCAAGGATGATTCAATGCAAGAAAATCAATTAACATAATACACCACATTAACAAATCAAAGGAGAAGAACCACGTGATCATCTCAGTTGACACAAAAAAGGCATTTGACAAAATCCAGTACCCTTTTTGATAAAAAACAATTTGAAAGATAAACATAGAAGAAACTTCCTCAACATGATAAAGGACATTTATGAAAAACCGACAGCTAACGCAATGGTTGAAGACTGAAAGCTTTCTTGCTGAGATTGGAAACAAGACAAGGGTGCCATTATCACCACTGGTTTTCAACATTGTGCTAGAAGTTCTGGCTAGAGCAATTAGACAAAAAAATTAAAAAAAAAAAAAAGGGGCATTCAAATCAGAAAGGAAGAAGTAAAACTTGCACTATTTGCAGATAATATGATCCCATACCTACAAAGTCCCAAAAAAACTACAACAAAGCTACTAAAGCTAATAAATGAGTTCAGCAAAATATCAGGATACAAGATCAACACAGAAAAATAAATAGTATTTCTATGCACTAGTAATGAACAATATGAGGAGGAAATCAGGAAACAAATTCCATCTATAATAGCAATTAAAAGAATCTAGGAAAAAATTTAACCCAGAATGTAAAGGGCCTGTATTCAGAAAATTACAAAGCATTGCTTGAAGAAATCAAAGGAGAACTAAGTAAATGGAAGGACATTCTGTGTTCATGAATTGGAAGATAAATATTGTTAAGATATCAATTCTAAACAAGCTGATTTACATATTCAATGCCATCCCCCCAAAATTCCAACAGCCTACTTTGAAGTATTGGAAAAGTCAATTATCAAATTTATTTGACAGGGTAAGTGGCCCCAAATAGCCAAAACATCTTGAAAAAGAAAAATGAAGTTGGAAGACTCTCACTTCCTAACTTTAAAGTATTTTGCAAAGCTACAGTGGTTAAAACTGCATGGCATAGGCTTAGAAACAGACATTTGACCAATGGAATTGAATTAAGGGTTAATAAATAGACGCTCACATCTATGGCCAATTTCTTTTTTGATAAGGCAGCCATGTCTACTCAAGTGGGACAGAGCCATCTCTTCAACAAATGGTATTTGGAGAATTGGATATCAATATCCAAAAGAATAAAAGAAGACCCCTATCTCACACGTTTTACAAAAATTAACTCAAAGTGGATCAAAGACCTAAACATAAAAGCCAGTGCCATAAAACTCCCAGAAGAAAATGTAGAGAAGCATCTTCAAGATCCTGTGTCAGGAAGTTTTCTTAGACCTTACACCCAAAGCACAAGCAATGAAAGAAAAAAATAGATAAATGGGAATGCCTCAGAATTGAATACTTTTGTGCTTTAAGGGGCCTTGTCAAGAGGTTGAAAAGGCAGCTGACTCAATGGAAGAAAATATTGGAAAACCACATATCCTGTAAGTGTTTCATAACCAGGCTATATAAGGTGATCCTACAACTCAGCAAATGAAAGACAAATAAGCCAATTTAAAAATGGGCAAAAGACTTGATAGACATTCCTGCAGAGGAAATACAAGTGGTTAAAAAGCACATGAAAAAAATG
Source organism: Choloepus didactylus (assembly GCF_015220235.1). Classification (NCBI taxonomy): domain Eukaryota; kingdom Metazoa; phylum Chordata; class Mammalia; order Pilosa; family Megalonychidae; genus Choloepus; species Choloepus didactylus. The sequence goes on from NC_051309.1 coordinate 75,031,473, forward strand.
CTCAACATAAAACTAGGAATTAGGGAAGTGCAAATCAAAACTACAATGAGGGATCATTTCACACCTACTAGAAAGGCCACTATTAAAAAAAAACTGCAGAGTTGGAGAGGATGTGGAGAAATGGGAACATTTATGCACTGTTCTTGGGAATGTAGAACAGTACAGCCACTGTGAAAGACAGTTTGGCAGTTCCTCAGAAAGCTAAATATAGAACTGCCATATGATCCAACAATTCCACTACTCGGTATACACTCAGAAGAACTGAAGGCAGGGACACAAACAGTCATTTGCACACTGATGTTCATAGCAGCAGCATTCACAATTGCCAAAAAATGGAAACAACCCAGGTGTCCATCAACTGATGAATGGATAAACAAAATGTGGAATATACATGCGATGGAATATTATTCAGCTATAAAAAGGATTGATGTCCTGATGCACATGACAATGTAGATGAACCATGAGGACATTATGCTGAGTGAAATAAGCCAGACACAAAAGGACAAATATTGTAAGATCTCACTGATAGGAACTAATTATAATAAGTAAACTCACAGAGTTAGAATCTAGAATATAGGTTACCAGGGGATAAATGGGATTAGAGAATGGGGAGTTGATGCTTAATTTGTAAAGAATTTCTATTTAGGTTGATTGTAAAGATTTGGAAATGGATGGTGGCAATGTTAGTACATTATTATGAGTTTAATTAATAGCAATGAATTATATAGGTGAATATGATTAAAAGGGGAAACTTTAGGTAGAATAAAAATTAAAAGATAAAGCACAGGACTGTATAACAGTGACCCTATTGTAGACAATAGTCTATAGTTTAAGTACAAGAATGTTCTTTCATGAATCATAATAAATGTACACTAATATAAGGTGTTAATAATAGGGTGGTATATGGAAAAAATACACCTAATGTAAACTATGGACAATAGTTAGTACTATTTTAGTAATTTTTCATCAATTGTAACAAAGATAACCACTGTTAAAAAAAATTTGTACCATTACAAAAAAGTACTATCATCAATTTTAATAAATGTTCCACATCAACAAAAGGTGTTGGTGGTGGGGTGGTGTATGGTAATCCTCTATTTTATGCATGATTGTTCTGTAAATCCACAACTTAACTAATAAAAAAAATTTGTTAAGTTTCTTTTTCACTTTAATTTTTATTCTTATTACTTTCATGTGTTTGGTAATGAAAATGTTCAAAAATTAATTTTGGTCAAAAAGGGGATGAAGGCGATGGGTTTTCGGATGTTCCTTGTTACTTTTATTTTTATTTTTTTGAAGTAGTGAAAATGTTCAAACATTGAATGTGGTGATGAATGCACAACTCTATGATGATACTGTGAACAATTTATTGTACACTTGGGATGATTGTAAGGTTGATATGTGACCATATCTCAATGAAATTGAAAGACAAAAAATTGTTAAAGAACCTATGTGGGATTTTGCCAGTTATTATAAATTCCAGGACTGGGAAAATAACTATAAGATAGATCCATGGTCCTATTTGACACACTATTAGATGGGTTTGGACCAAGACTTCATCTCTCATCTGACTTCTATAAATCAGATCCACTATCTAATAATCCCCAGAAAGTCTGGGTAATTCCCTTCCCCCATCTCACCCCTACATAGTCACCCTAGTAAACTGCTCAGGTCCCTCTGGAGATGCTTAAGGAAGCTCTCATGGTATACACATGTGGCCACACTGCTGGGTTCTTCCTCATGGAGACCCGGTCTCCCTTCAGTTCAGGAGTGTCAAGTCTGGGAATCCCACAACATGACTTGCGGAGGCTCAGCGGACCTAGAATTTTTTGCTTTTTTATATCAAGCATTAGCTTGACAGAATGCTTATCTATTTCCTTTCTAGAGACCCACGATCAACTAACCATCACCACAGAGCACTCTGATTGCCATTCCATCCTGTGGCTTATTGTGGTCATTGCATGTTCCTTGTCTCTGAGAGAAAAGCACTGCCACCTGGTCTTTACTATTTCAGAATCCTATTATCCCACTGAGAACAGAGAACCCATTTCCAAAGCAGTACCCCCACCATCAAAGTTGGCCTACAAAGGATAAAATCAGAGTTCTTTATTCCTTAATGGCTTGGTTAAGAAAGTAATTTCTGAGCTCTTCTGGGTGAAGAAGGGTAGAGAGCAGATGTGGAGCGGTGTGATGGTTTATATATATTATGTTCCCCAGAAAAAGCTATATTCTTTAATGCAATCTTGTGGGGGCAGATGTATTAGAGTTGATTAGTTGGAACCTTTTGATTGTTTCCATGGAGATGGAACCCACCCAACTGTGAGTGACACCTTTGGTTAGGGTGTGACCTCTAATTGAATGTTTCCATGGAAGTGTAGCCCTGCCCATTCAGTGTGGGTCTTGATTAGTTCACTGAAGCCCTATAAAAGCTCAGACAGGAGGAGCTCATAGCTAGCTGCAGCTGAGAGACACATTTTGAAGATGGCCATTGGAAGGTGACACTGACATTTTGAAGAATGCCATTTTGAAACACAACCTGTGAGCCAGCAGATGTCAGCCACGTGCCTTCCCAGCTAACAGAGGTTTATAGACGCCATTGGCCATCCTTCAATGAAGGTACCCTGTTGCCTTGGACACTTCATGGCCTTAAGACTGTAACTTTGTAACCAAATAAATCCCCTTTATAAAAGCCAATCCATTTCTGGTGTTTTGCATTCCAGCAGCATTAGCAAACCGGGACAAGGGGCAAATAAAATATCCATCACACCAGAGTATCTCAAGTGTGGCACACCTACCGTGGGTGTAAAGACAATAGTTTTTATGCAGTACCTGAATTACCTTATATTTACTGTACATCAAGTGATCTTAGTTTTCCATTTCAGATGGAAAATTTACTTTTTAAAGTAAATTTTATTTTCTAAGTGTGTAAAGAAAAACTATTAAGTAAATAGCACAGATTGTAGTAGGATATGGCAATAATCACGACAGCCCTACATAAATGACTATCTACATGAATAAAGTTTGGGGAAGCACTGATTTAATTCAACCTTCTCATTTATGGGTGAGGAGACTAATGCCCAGAAAAGCAATGTCTTTTTCAAGTTCTATTTGCTACTGGAGGCTGAAGAAACCAGACCTTCAGATTTCCCATTCATACCCTCCCCTAGGGACACTCCACATCAGTCAAGCATTACCTTGAGCATCTGATGAAAGCTGTGAATCTTCTTTCCCAAAAAAAAGTAAGAAGGAAGAATGCACAAAATTTAGTCTACAGTTTCAGTGATCATTTAGACTACACGAAGTTTACCAATGGGCCTAAGTTTAAGAAGCCCTAATCTAATCATTTAAATATCTACTGGTATATGGTGTTGTACAAGTTGAAGCAAATATTTAAATCGATCCAAACTCAGGATCTGAATTGCTTAAGAATTTGAATATACTATCTTTGGGAAAATAACCCATGAACTTATTTTGTTCTGTGTTCCTATTTCATCCAAAACTACTCAGCACTAAAAGGCTGACTCCTACATACAACGTAAGCTACCAGTCAAATGATGTCAACAGACAGGCTGTGTTGCATTTTGCAAAGAGAACAGACCAGAAGTGTAGACTCGCACTTTCTTCCACAAACATTAGAGATTGGGGGAAAGAAGAAGCAGCAGCAACCACACCCCAAATAAGCCAGATATGAAAAGCAAAACTTCTCAGCTTTGAGAAATGATCATTATGAAGTTGTTTGTTATAATATCTTTTGTTGATACTTTCAGCCCTTTCCAATACTTTTGTTTTTCCCAGGATTCAGCAGCTTTCTCTGCAGACTTACCTAACAGCTAGTTTGATGATGACTTACAGACATGCACAGTAAAGGAAATGACTGTGGGCATCCAGAGTGGATGGGGATTTTCATTCTCATTTATTCACAAACTAGAAATGTGTGGGTGCTATTTAAAGACATGTTTTTGGAAAAACTAACATTAAAAGAGGTCAACCCTGGAGTTATATGTCTAGCACACTTTGAACATTATTTCAGTGTGACTGTATAAGGCTATGCTACCTAAAGGAAGGCAGATTCCCAGATGACAGAAGATAACATTTCCGTGGACTGTAATCTACTCTTATTCCTCCTTGCCATGGGAAAAAAAAAAAAATGGAAAAATGAAAGAAATCCTGTTAGAGACTCTCTCTTTCAGTATCTATCCACTGCCCAAAAATACCAAGTCAACTATTTTTAAGCCAATTTTACCCTTTTTTTAAATTGTAGAATATGACATATATACATAGAAGTGATAAATTTCCAAGTGCAATTTAACAAGTAGTTAGGGAGCAAATTTCAAAGAATATTATAGGTTACAGTTCCACAGTTTCAATTATTTCCTTATTGTGAAATATAACATTTATACAAAAAGGTAATATCTTTCAAAGTATGACTTAACAAGTAGTTATATAGGAAATTTCCAAAGTTGTTATGAGTTACAGCACCACAGTTTCAGTTATTTCCTTATTGTGAAATATAACATATATTAAAAAAGGTAGAGCTTTTAAATTACAGTTTAACAAGTAGCTATAGAACAAATTTCAAAGGATGCTATATGTCACAGTTCCTCCATTTCAATTCTTTCCTTCTAGCTATTCTAATACCCTAGAAACTAAGTGTTCCAGTTTGCTAATGCTGCCGTAATGCAAAACACCAGAAATGGATTGGCTTTTATAGAAGGGGGTTTATTTGGTTACACAGTTACAATCTTAATGCCATGAAGTATCCAAGGTAACACATCAACAATTGGGTACCTTCACTGGAGGATGGCCAATGGCATCTGGAAAACTGTTAGCTGGGAAGGCATGTGGCTGGCATCTGCTCCAAGTTCTGGTTTCAAGATGGCTTTCTCCCAGGATCAGTTGCCCTTGGGGCATTTGTCCTCTCTTAGCTTCTCCAGAGCAAGAGTCTGCTTTCATTGGCTATCTTCAAACTGTCTTTCATCTGCAGTTCCTCTCTCAGCTCCTGTGCATTCTTCAAAGTGTCCCTCTTGGCTGTAGCAAGCTTACTCCTTCTATCTAAGCTTATATAGGGCTCCAGTAAACTAATCAAGGCCCATGCTGAATGGGTGGGGACACACCTCCATGGAAATTATCTAATCAGAATCATCACCCACAGTTGGGTGGGTCGCATCTCTGTGGAAACTCTCAAAGAATTGCAATCTAATCAACAGTAATACCTCTGCCCACACAAGATTGCATCAGAGATAATGGTGTTTTGGGGGACACAATACATTCAAACTGGCACACTAAAAAAAGAAAATTATATAAAGATTCAGTATTCATAATCCTTTGTTAAATTCCACCTTTTCTGTTGCTACCCCTTCCTCTAGTTTAATCACTTTCCCCATCTTCAAAAGACATAGATTTCCCTCCTTTTCTGCAGTTTCAGAAATGTTGGAGTGAAGCCTTTATTTCTGTGAAAGATCCCTTGCTGGTTCTGAAGGTTGCTACCTCTCCCAATCTCCTGGAAAACATATTTGTTCAACAAAAATTCACTGAGCGAAAACAATGCACTAAGCATTGTTCTAGGCTTTGGTAAAAGAGCCGTAAACAAAACATCAAATCTATGACATAATGACAGGGAATGATAAGCCCCATGAAGAAAAATAAAGTAGGCTGGGAGAAGAGAGAAGGAGAAGAGGAGCTTGGGTTGTCAGGGAGCACTCTTAAGAAGTGACATTTGAATATGAGGATTTAAAAACTGAAAGGTTTATAGAGAACATCTAGTCAAATATACGCACTAAAAAAGAAAAAAAAATAGAAAGCTAAATAAACTAAATAACTTGCTCAAGGTTACAAAGTTACACAGAAAGAGAGATGGGACCAATGATTAGAAGTCAGCGTGATATCACCTTGGCTGGCAAATTTCCAGTCTGACATTCTGTGCAGTGCTCTGAAGCATCGTCTTGGTCATGGTTGTTACACATGTGGGAGAAGCCATGTAAATTAACCAACACCGTGCCTGAATTTCATTAGGAAATATTCTAATATTCTTTTAAAATATTCCTTCTTACTCTAATATTATCTAGTAATATAGCATAGTAGCTCAAATCCCAAGTCTGTCCTTCCTAGCTTGTCACCATATTGCTTAATCTCTCTGTGTGACGAGTTCCTTATCTGAGAACAAGACAAGTCAGAAGAATAATAATAGAACCCAACACTCAAAGTTAAGAGCAGTAACAAAATCAAACATGTAAAGAGCTTAGTTTCTTGCACATATTAAGTATTCAGTAAATACTAGATATTACTGTGCTTTTTAGAGCTATGATATAGAATAGAATACCATCTGCCATTACAATTATAATAAATTATTTGTGTAGTATTTCTTAAGATTTGCTTCCCTTTCTAAACCGTAAACACTATGATGGCAGAAACAGTGTTTGTCTTGTTTACCTTGGTGTCCCCAGAACCCAGAATGATACCTGACACAGAATGTGTGCTCAATAAATATTTACAAAATGGACTGATAAATTAAAATATATAATTTTCATAGACATTGGAAGAGGAAACAAAGCTGATGAAAACTGTCAATACACACTTTGGTTTAATGAGGCTCTCATCAAGAACTTGCTATTTGTTGTCACAAGAGAGGGCATTAAGGAATCAATAGCCTAACTTTATTTTGTATAACCAGTTATGTGCAGATGGGCCCCTACTTCATAATCACTTATCATAAGAACCAGATTCTCTGCTGTGACAGATCTTAAATTCATTTTGAGTAAACACATTTTGAGTGCCTAGTAGGCTCAGGCTGCATGCTAGCCACCAGAGACATAATGAACCAAGATGAATAGCAAACTCAAGGTTGTGGTAAATGTCACCACCAAGATAAGGACTCAAAGGCTGTGGACATGCAGAGGACAGAAAAGTTGATTCTGCCAGGAGAAAAGGGGAAAGTTTCACAGAGGAGAGGGGTTTTGAACTGGCTCTTAAAAGGTATGGAGGTAAAAGTAAATAGATATATAAAAAGGGAATTCTAGATCAAATAAAAAGTACATGAAGAAGGACAAATATGTTGAAAGATTTGGAGAATTGGGGGGGGTAGAATAGAATAATGTGGCAAGAATGTCAGATGTCAGTGAAAATAATGGGATGTTACATTGGGAAAAATAGGAAGAAGCAAATGGTGACGGGCCTTGAATGCCAAGTTAAGAAGTTTACATTCAATTTATGATTACTTTAAGAAGTGTAGATCATGGGGAACCACCAAGGGTGCTATTTGATCAGAACTGGTTTGGGGGAAATGAACTCAGTCGTGTGGAGGATGTCCTTGAATTCAGGGAGAAATTGGAGGCATGAATCCCGTCAGAGCTGTCTCTATCCTCTGTGTCTTTCTTCCTGTCTGTCCTAACTCCCTGAAGTATGTGTATGTGTGTGTATGTGTGTGAGCGTGCATGCCTGTCTCATTCTCACTCTCACCCTTGCTCTCCCTCTCCCTCTCTCATGCTCTCTGTCTCCCTGCTTCTCCCCCTTATGATTATTTGTTGTGCTGAGTCTCAAACATACATATAAGTTGCTCAGAATTGCCCAGAAACAAGATCTCATGAGGTGAAATGGACACTGAGTTGAAAGTCAATGCCCCTGACGCTGACCCTAACCGGTCTTAGCACCCTGGGAAAATTGATTAATCATCCCTCTAGGCTTTATTTCCCTTGTTTTCACAACGAATGGATTGAATTACCAGATTTAATTTAATTCCACAAATAGTTACTAAGCACCTACTATGTTCCAGGTACTAGGGACATAGTAATGAATAAAACAGACAAAATCCCCTGTCTTTATGGAGCTTACATTGTAGTGGAGAAAGACAATTTAAGTTAGTAAAACATTTAATGACTTAATTGGTGATGAGTGCAATGGAGAAAAATAGAGCTGGGAAGGGTTGTAGAGAGGGAGATGAGGGTACAATCTTACTTCAGGAAGACCTCGCAGAGATGGCAGCATTTGAGGGAAGACCTGAAGTGGACAAAGGAGTGAGTCGGGTGGACTCTAGGAAAAAGCCTTCCAGGAAAAGGGCACAGCCGGTGCAAAGGTCCTGAGGCAGATGTGCCTGACATGATCGAGATAAAGTAAGGAGATGGTAGCACAATGCTGTGAATGTAATTAACACCACTGTGTACTTTAAAGTGGTTAAAATTGAAAATGCTATGTTGCATACATGTTACCACCACAAAACTTTAACATAAAGTTAGATAAACAAATAAACGAACATAAAGTAAGGAGGCTAGTATGCCTGGAGCAGGGAGAGTGAGCAAGAGAGAGTGAGAGATAGGATATGGACATCAGAGATGGGATCAGATCATGCAGGGCCTTGTGGCCACTGTAAGGACTGCTTTACCTTGGGCTGAGACAAGGAGCCACCCAAGGAGGGGTGTGATCTAACTCAGGTTTTTAAAATATCATCCTATTTAAATTGGAAAATAAATTGAAGATCATAAGAAGCAAAGGACCAATAAGGAGGTGTGGTGGCTAATTCCATGTGCCAACTTGGCTAGGTAATGGTGCCCAGTTATTTGGCCAAATGCTAGCCTAGATTAGTTGCTGTGAGATATTTTGTAGATGGGATTAGCATCTACAGTCAGTTGACTTTCCCCAAAAATGTAGGTGGGCCTCATCTGATCAGTTGAGGATCTTAAATGCAAATAGCTGATGATTCCAGCTACACTCTCCACCCCTTCCTGAATTTTGAGCCTAAGGAATTTGGACTCAAGAATTCAATGGTGGGAGAACTTAAGATGGTGGTTAGGAGAGACAGGGCAAAAAAACACCTCTGTGAAAAATACTAGATAAAAGCCAGAAAGTGACCCAGAACACCACTTCCAGCAATGCACCAGCTGGACAAGGTCTGCTAAATCCACAGGGACCACGCACTTGGTGAAACTGGGAGTCTGAGTTCTGAAATGAGTGAGTAAGCTGCTGAATATCTGGCAGCCATGCTGTGGTATAGGGAAACCATGGGTTGGCGTTTGGAGGTGGACTAGTTCTTTTTTAAAAAAACCAAAAGCGGCCACAGATATGGCAGCAAGAGCCACACAGTGAAGCACAGCAGGAACGGGCTGTGCAAACGCCTCAATATCTGGCTTGGAAGATAGCCTTTCACACACCTGCTACTAATTGTCTCAGAGCAAGGAAGAAAGTGGTGAGTCAAAAGGGGAAAATAACCATGCCCCTTGCAGCCATTTTCCAGGAGGGCCAGGAATGCTCCTCCCTGGCGCCAGCGCCACTGCCCAGAGCTGCGCCAAAAAACCCGGTGTGGCAGGAAGTGTTTCCAGCAACACTCACACATGCCACAATATCAGGCAAGGACAATAGCTTTTCATGCACCCACAGCTAATTGTCCCAGAGCTGGGAAAGCAGAGCTGTGAGAAAAAGGGGAAATTAACACACCCCATTCAGCCATCATTACAGCAGGGTGGGAACACACATACCCGGCCCGGCGGCCCAGAACTTCCTTTGAGGGATGGTGTGCACTTGTGACGTAGCACAACCTTCTCTCAGCAGAGGCCATAGAAGGACCCCCTCGGAAATCCCAGGGACCCTACGCCAATACCAAGGACTTGTGGGTCAGCAGCAGAGACAACCTGGGGCAAGACTGAAATGAAGGTTTAAACTCTTGCAGCAATCTTAAATCTCCAGGAACACTGGAGGTTCGATTATTAAAGCTGCTCTCCCTCTCTAACCTCTCAGATACATGCCCCACATTCAGAGCGGACAGCACCAAAAACACACCCAAACTTGATGCACAAATTAGACCCCAGAAGTATCAAACCCCCACACACCACAAAGACGAAGTTGAGGAGAACTGAATTAAGGGGAATAGGTGACTCGTGGACGCCATCTGCTGGTTAGTCAGAGAAAGTGTACATCACCAAGCTGTAGATCTGACAAATTAGAGATTAGTCTTTAAATAATCCTACATATCCTAAAAGAACCCTATCAAGTAAAGAAAATGCCAAGAGGCCAAAAACAACAGAAAATTTTAACGCATATGAGAAAACCACATGAAATGGATAACCCAAACCCAAACACCCAAATCAAAAGATCCAAGGAAACACAGTACTTGCAGCAATTAATCAAAGAACTAAAGACAAACAATGAGAGCATGGCACAGGATATAAAGGACATGAAGAAGAGCATGGCACAGGATATAAAGGACATGAAGAAGACCCTAGAAGAGCATGAAGAAGAACTTGCAAGAGTAAATAAAAAAAATAGATGATCTTATGGAAATAAAAGAAAGTGTTGACCAAATTAAAAAGATTCTGGATACTCATAGTACAAGACTAGAGGAAGCTGAATGATGAATCAGCAACCTCAAGGACCATAGAACATAAAATGAAAGAACTAAAAGAAAGAATGGGGAGAAAACTAGAAAAAATCAAAATGGACCTCAGGGATATGATAGATAAAATGTCCAAATATAAGACTCATTGGTGCCCAGAAGGGGATGAGAAGAGTAAAGATCTAGAAAGAGTATTCAAAGAAATTTTGGGGGAAAACTTCCCAAACCTTCTACACAATATAAATACACAAAGCATAAATGCCCAGCAAACTCCAAATAGAATAAATCCGAATAAACCCATTCCAAGACATATTCTGATCAGATTGTCAAATACTGAAGAGAAGGAACAAGTTCTGAAAGCAGCAAGAGAAAAGAAATTCACCACATACAAAGGAAACAGCATAAGACTAAGTAGTGACTACTCAGCAGCCACCATGGAGGCAAGAAGGCAGTGGCATGGTATATTTAAAATTCTGAGAGAGAAAAATTGCCAACCAAGAATTCTTTATCCAGCAAAGCTCTCCTTCAGATTTGAGGGAGAGCTTAAATTTTTCACAGACAAACAAATGCTGAGAGAATTTGCTAATAAAAGACCAGCCCTACTTCAGATACTAGAGAGAGCCCTACCAACAGAGAAACAAAGAAAGGAGAGAGAGATATGGAGAAAGGTTCAGTACTAAAGAGATTCAATATTGGTTCATTAAAGGACAATAAGAGAGAGAGAGGGAAAAGATATATCTGACAACATAAACCAAAGGATAGGATGGCTGGTACAAGAAATGCCTTCACAGTAATAACCTTGAATGTAAAAGGAATAAACTCCCCAATTAAAAGATATAGATTGGCAGAATGGATCAAAAAATATGAACCATCAATATGTTGCATACAAGAGACTCATCTTAGACACAGGGACGCAAAGAAACTGAAAGTGAAAGGATGGAAAAAAATATTTCACACAAGCTACAGCCAAAAGAAAGCAGGAGTAGCAATATTAATCTCAGATAAAATACACTTTAAATGCAAGGATGTTATGAGAAACAAAGAAGGCCACTACATACTAATAAAAGGGGCAATTCAACAAGAAGAAATAACAATCATAAATGTTTATGCACCCAATCATGGTGCCACAAAATACATGAGACAAACACTGGCAAAACTAAAGGAAGCAATGGATGTTTCCACAATAATTGTGGGAGATTTCAACACATCACTCTCTCCTATACATAGATCAACCAGACAGAAGATCAATAAGGAAATTGAAAACCTAAACAATCTGATAAATGAATTAGATTTAACAGACATATACAGGACATTACATCCCAAATCACCAGGATACACATACTTTTCTAGTGCTCATGGAACTTTCTCCAGAATAGATCATATGCTGGGACATAAAACAAGCCTCAATAAATTTAAAAAGATTGAAATTATTCAAAGCACATTCTCTGACCACAATGGAATACAATTAGAAGTAAACAACCATCAGAGACTTAGAAAATTCACAAATACCTGGAGGTTAAACAACACACTCCTAAACAATCAGTGGGTTAAAGAAGAAATAGCAAGAGAAATTGCTAAATATATAGAGACGAATGAAAATGAGAACACAACATATCAAAACCTATGGGATGCAGCAAAAGCAGTGCTAAGGGGGAAATTTATAGCACTAAACGCATATATTAAAAAGGAAGAAAGAGCCAAAATCAAAGAACTAATGGATCAACTGAGGAAGCTAGAAAATGAACAGCAAACCAATCCCAAACCAAGTACAAGAAAAGAAATAACAAGGATTAAAGCAGAAATAAATGACAGAGAACAAAAAAACAACAGAGAGGATAAATATCACCAAAAGTTGGTTCTTTGAGAAGATCAACAAGATTGACAAGCCCCTAGCTAGACTGACAAAATCAAAAAGAGAGAAGACCCATATAAACAAAATAATGAATGAAAAAGGTGACATAACTGCAGATCCTGAAGAAATTAAAAAAATTATAAGAGGATACTATGAACAACTGTATGGCAACAAACTGGATAATGTAGAGGAAATGGACAATTTCCTGGAAACATATGAACAACCTAGACTGACCAGAGAAGAAATAGAAGACCTCAACCAACCCATCACAAGCAAAGAGATCCAATCAGTCATCAAAAATCTTCCCACAAATAAATGCCCAGGGCCAGATGGCTTCACAGGGGAATTCTACCAAACTTTCCAGAAAGAACTGACACCAATCTTACTCAAACTCTTTCAAAACATTGAAGAAAATGGAACACTACCTAACTCATTTTATGAAGCTAACATCAATCTAATACCAAAACCTGGCAAAGATGCTACAAAAAAGGAAAACTACCGGCCAATCTCCCTAATGAATATAGATGCAAAAATCCTCAACAAAATACTTGCAAATCGAATCCAAAGACACATTAAAAAAATCATACACCATGACCAAGTGGGGTTCATTCCAGGCATGCAAGGATGGTTCAACATAAGAAAATCAATCAATGTATTACAACACATTAACAAGTCAAAAGGGAAAAATCAATTGATCATCTCAATAGATGCTGAAAAAGCATTTGACAAAATCCAACATCCCTTTTTGATAAAAACACTTCAAAAGGTAGGAATTGAAGGAAACTTCCTCAACATGATAAAGAGCATATATGAAAACCCACAGCCAGCATAGTACTCAATGGTGAGAGACTGAAAGCCTTCCCTCTAAAATCAGGAACAAGACAAGGATGCCCGCTGTCACCACTGTTATTCAACATTGTGCTGGAAGTGCTAGCCAGGGCAATCCGGCAAGACAAAGAAATAAAAGGCATCCAAATTGGAAAAGAAGAAGTAAAACTGTCATTGTTTGCAGATGATATGATCTTATATCTAGAAAACCCTGAGAAATCAACGATACAGCTACTAGAGCTAATAAACAAATTTAGCAAAGTAGCGGGATACAAGGTTAATGCACATAAGTCAGTAATGTTTCTATATGCTAGAAATGAACAAACTGAAGAGACACTCAAGAAAAAGATACCATTTTCAATAGCAACTAAAAAAATTAAGCACCTAGGAATAAACTTAACCAAAGATGTAAAAGACCTATACAAAGAAAACTACATAACTCTACTAAAAGAAATAGAAGGGGACCTTAAAAGATGGAAAAATATTCCATGTTCATGGATAGGAAGACTAAATGTCATTAAGATGTCAATTCTACCCAAACTCATCTACAGATTCAATGCAATCCCAATCAAAATTCCAACAACCTACTTTGAAGACTTGGAAAAGCTAGTTATCAAATTTATTTGGAAAGGGAAGATGCCTCGAATTGCTAAAGACACTCTAAAAAAGAAAAACGAAGTGGGAGGACTTACACTCCCTGACTTTGAAGCTTATTATAAAGCCACAGTTGCCAAAACAGCATGGTACTGGCACAAAGATAGACATATAGATCAATGGAATCAAATTGAGAATTCAGAGATAGACCCTCAGATCTATGGCCGACTGATCTTTGATAAGGCCCCCAAAGTCACTGAACTGAGTCATAATGGTCTTTTCAACAAATGGGGCTGGGAGAGTTGGCTATCCATATCCAAAAGAATGAAAGAGGACCCCTACCTCACCCCCTACACAAAAATTAACTCAAAATGGACCAAAGATCTCAATATAAAAGAAACTACCATAAAACTGCTAGAAGATAATGTAGGAAAACATCTTCAAGACCTTGTATTAGGCGGCCACTTCCTAGACTTTACACCCAAAGCACAAGCAACAAAAGAGAAAATAGATAAATGGGAACTCCTCAAGCTTAGAAGTTTCTGCACCTCAAAGGAATTTCTCAAAAAGGTAAAGAGGCAGCCAACTCAATGGGAAAAAATTTTTGGAAACCATGAATCTGACAAAAGACTGATATCTTGCATATATAAAGAAATCCTACAACTCAATGACAATAGTACAGTCGGCCCAATTATAAAATGGGCAAAAGATATGAAAAGACAGTTCTCTGAAGAGGAAATACAAATGGCCAAGAAACACATGAAAAAATGTTCAGCTTCACTAGCTATTAGAGAGATGCAAATTAAGACCACAATGAGATACCATCTAACACCGATTAGAATGGCTGCCATTAAACAAACAGGAAACTACAAATGCTGGAGGGGATGTGGAGAAATTGGAACTCTTATTCATTGTTGGTGGGACTGTATAATGGTTCAGCCACTCTGGAAGTCAGTCTGGCAGTTCCTTAGAAAACTAGATATAGAGTTACCATTCGATCCAGCAATTGCACTTCTCGGTATATACCCGGAAGATCGGAAAGCAGTGACACGAACAGATATCTGCACGCCAATGTTCATAGCAGCATTATTCACAATTGCCAAGAGATGGAAACAACCCAAATGTCCTTCAACAGATGAGTGGATAAATAAAATGTGGTATATACACATGATGGAATACTACGCAGCAGTAAGAAGGAACGATCTCATGAAACATATGACAACATGGATGAACCTTGAAGACATAATGCTGAGTGAAATAAGCCAGGCACAAAAAGAGAAATATTATATGCTACCACTAATGTGAACTTTGAAAAATGTAAAACAAATGGTTTATAATGTAGAATGTAGGGGAACTAGCAATAGAGAGCAAGTAAGGAAGGGGGAACAATAATCCAAGAAGAACAGATAAGCTATTTAACGTTCTGGGAATGCCCAGGAATGGCTATGGTCTGTTAATTTCTGATGGATATAGTAGGAGCAAGTTCACAGAAATGTTGCTATATTAGGTAACTTTCTTGGGGTAAAGTAGGAACATGTTGGAAGTTAAGCAGTTATCTTAGGTTAGTTGTCTTTTTCTTACTCCCTTGTTATGGTCTCTTTGAAATGTTCTTTTATTGTATGTTTGTTTTCTTTTTAACTTTTTTTTCATACAGTTGATTTAAAAAAGAAGGGAAAGTTAAAAAAAAAAAAAAAGAAGAAAAACAAGGAAAAAAAAAAGATGTAGTGCCCCCTTGAGGAGCCTGTGGAGAATGCAGGGGTATTCGCCACCCCACCTCCATGGCTGCTAACATGACCACAGACATAGGGGACTGGTGGTTTGATGGGTTGAGCCCTCTACCACAGGTTTTACCCTTGGGAAGACGGTTGCTGCAAAGGAGAGGCTAGGCCTCCCTATGGTTGTGCCTAAGAGCCTCCTCCCGAATGCCTCTTTGTTGCTCAGATGTGGCCCTGTCTCTCTAGCTAAGCCAACTTGAAAGGTGAAATCACTGCCCTCCCCTCTACATGGGATCAGACACCCAGGGGAGTGAATCTCCCTGGCAACGTGGAATATGACTCCCGGGGAGGAATGTAGACCTGGCATCGTGGGACGGAGAACATCTTCTTGACCAAAAGGGGGATGTGAAAGGAAATGAAATAAGCTTCAGTAGCAGAGAGATTCCAAAAGGAGCCGAGAGGTCACTCTGGTGGGCACTCTTATGTACAATTTAGACAACCCTTTTTAGGTTCTAAAGAATTGGGGTAGCTGGTGGTGGATACCTGAAACTATCAAACTACAACCCAGAACCCATGAATCTCGAAGACAGTTGTATAAAAATGTAGCTTATGAGGGGTGACAATGGGATTGGGAAAGCCATAAGGACCACACTCCACTTTGTCTAGTTTATGGATGGATGAGTAGAAAAATAGGGGAAGGAAACAAACAGACAAAGGTACCCAGTGTTCTTTTTTACTTCAATTGCTCTTTTTCACTCTAATTATTATTCCTGTTATTTTTGTGTGTGTGCTAATGAAGGTGTCAGGGATTGATTTGGGTGATGAATGTACCACTATGTAATGGTACTGTAAACAATCGAAAGTACGATTTGTTTTGTATGACTGCGTGGTATGTGAATATATCTCAATAAAATGAAGATAAAAAAAATAAAATAAAATAAAATAAGCAAACATTGCCACTACAAGTATTAATCCAAGTTTAGCCAAGTTAGTAAAGCTTGCTCTAGTCAATGAAAATTATAATTATCCCATTTATTTAGAAGAGAAAACATTTATTATGGAAAGTCAGATTTCAGGAAAAAGTCCGTAATGTGATCCCTTTGGGTAATTACTCAACTCAATTTTCTTGAGGTTATCCTAGCATGAATAACTGAGCACTCATTTGGCATTTTGCACAGCTCTTCCAAAACTCTGAATCCCAAGTGTCTGAATTTCAAAAAGAACACTATGTCCTGTCAATCTTATGTGATATAATCAAATCAAATCACTAAGTTGCCCATGGATATGACATTCCAGTTAATTTTAATTATATACACAATACATTTATTAAATATATGAATTAAATATATGTATATTGACCTGTCTTTTGCTGACAAAGACTTATGACAATAACATATAGTTAATGTTCACCTTTGTTCCTTAAATATCTTTGTATAAGCAAAGTTTCTATTCTTCATGAACCCCAAATTCACCAGGGAATGCATCTTCTAGATCTTTCTACTGTAAGCTTATTTTCTTGGACTGTTATAATACATAATAAAAGACTTGATTTGACAGCTCCAATAATAGCATATTATAAATTTTACATTGGATATGTGTGTTCATCTTAAACTCTTGTGATGGCAGAACACTTTTCCTCAAAGCTGATTGGTTGTACAAGTCTACAACAGTGCTTAAATGTGACCTTACTGTCCCTAGCTTTCTGACAAGGAGGAGTGTTTTTACTTTAAGACTTTTTTGTACTGAACATGACCCATGAATGAAGAATTTTTTGCTTTATTATTAAAAAATACATGTGTCTTGCTTCTCAAGAGCTCCCTGTCTTCACAAATTTGTAGTCATTTCCACTGTAGTCCATTCAGTATACGTTTCAAAAATAGGCTTACAAAGTTCACGTAAAAGCTATTTTATATCTGTTGCAACTTCTAACTGGCATTGGGTGAGTATTAGAGATTATCAGCGTAAGTTATATAGAACCAAATAATGAACTTAATTCATGGATTGGTTGATTTCGTTGTTGCATTCCTTGAAGTTGTGTATAATTGTTTGCAAACTAATCTTCTGATGAAACTTTAAACTCTTTGGTTTTATTTGTTTTTTTTTTAATTTGTTTTTCTTATATTAGTTTTCTTCCAATCTACTTAGACCTCATTTAATACCATGACTTTATGCTTTTCCGCTTGGAGCAGTAAAGTTCTGTCAATATTGCATTAGAAGTAATTCAAAATATGGTGCCTGCAGTGTCAGTTTCTCCATGGTTTAACTTTCATCCAACCCTTAAAGCAACAGAATATTACACTTGATTTGGGGGACTCTCTACTAAGGATCGGATGAGATAAAATAATTAACATGACATATGCTGCCTTTTAACTTTCATTTATTAGTTGTTTCATTTCTATATTTGAATTTCTAATCTGCTAAATCTATATTTTTCTTAAAGGCTTATGAAAATTTTGGTGAGAAATTGCTGCTTCTTCATTGCAAGCATGGAGCCTCTTTTCTTAAACTAGATAACTTGGTGAGTATTTTCATTCTTTTGTTCAAATATATAAGGCACACATATCAAAGTAGATATTGTCAGTAGGGCATACTTGAGAGGACAAAACACTATTTAAATGTGCCAGTAAAACACAAGGGGCATCTGAGTTCACAGATGGAATGGAAGTAGAACTTACACATTCATTTTACTCCCTCAGCAATCATTGTGAGTGCTATTTTCAACCCCTCAAAATTTTTAATCAAAGACTTTGATCCAATCATGGATTTTTAGAGATGGAAGGGATTTTAACAATATCCAACATAATATATTAGTTTTTAAAAAGAGAAAATTATTGGCATTTTCTATTTGCAAAATTGAAGGCCACGTCTTCCTACATGATTGTATACTATAATAGCAACATTGTTAAGAATTGTGGTTACAGCTATTATAGAGAAGCAATGGATGGTTAAGCAAGGGAGAAATTTAATGTCTGAAATTTCCCAGAAATCTCAGAACATAATCTTGGAAAGCAGCATTAGAAAGGAAAGCCCTCACTGGTCTTCTTTTCATTAGTTTCCTTGTGTTGTTGCGGTCTCACTAAACAGATGAGTTTCACTTAATTTTAATTCTCTAGGAAGTTATGAGTCTGAAAATCTTGAATTAGCAGGAAATGCTTCTACAAATTACTGATCCCTTTGTTCAATTACACTCTCCCAATTTCTCTGACGTACAAAAGGTAATTGATTACACCTACTTACATTATTCAGAAAATAATTTAGGTATAAGTAGATTATAAAATGCTGATGTGTCTTCCTCTGGGAAACATACAGAAGGGTGAGCATTGGCTCAAATCTCTACTAGATATATTTCATGCCCAGTAACAGGAAGAAGGAAGAAAAGGAATGAACAACTACTGGGTGCTTATATGCTAGTTACTGTGCCAAGAATTGGGTTGTATCTGATATACCATGAAAATGAATCATTCTGATTAAAACTTTTATTTTCCTCCATTGTATCTGCAAATAGAAATAGATTTTTCTTAAGGAATTCTCCAAGTAAATGCCTCTGAGTAAACTTTGTTAAAACATGTAAATATGAGACTTGTGTAATTAACTAGAATGAAATAAATGAAATCCATAAAAGCAATCTCCAAACTTCATATACAAGTCTATTGTTTCAAACCTTTTCCTCCATGTTTAATCAAAGTATCTAACAAAGGAGATAAATTTACATTTCTGCCTACTTCTTCCTATTTCCCTGACCATCACTTAAGCAGAAGTGATATTTAAAGGTAGAATAACAGTAATAATAACAACAAAAAAAGAAAATGACAGTATTCAGGAATATTTCAGTTTATTCAACAGGCCTCAATATAGTGGAATGTTGTCTATAACATCTTAGAATTTAGCACCAAATCCTGATTTAGGCATGTCCCCTCATTGTAACTGAGATTATTCTTTTCAGTGAATGTAGTTAAGAGTTACTATGCCTTTCCAAACCAGTATGGCAACTAGAAACTCAAAACTATCAATATTCATATTATTTTCTTAATCTCCTTATTTCTAATTTCAGCATTCCAGTGCTAGGAACCATCTTTGCAAGTATCAACAATAGTGCTCTCTCTCCCTCTCTTTCTTTCATTTTACTCTTAATTTTTCTCTTTAATCTGACTCTTTTGGCAGCTGGAATCATGCCAGGTAATAACTATCAAACAATTTTTATTAAAATTGTTATTAAAATGGCAGCAGAGGCCCCCCTTAACAGACAAATAGACTAGTGCTGGCATAAGTGCAATGCTCTAATCATAATTATCTCACCGTCGAGAGATAACATTCAGCTTTGTTTTCCAGGTAACAAGTGGGAAAATGAAGATTCTCCTGGTCTTTCTAGGTCTGCTTGGTAATTCCATTGCTATGCCAGTGAGTATTAAACATTTTTAGGCCTTTTCTTTGGGTTTTGTCATTGCATAGCTTGGTGTGCCAGTTTGAATGTATTGTGTCCCCCAAATGCCATTATCTTTGTGGTTTTGTGGGACAGACGTTTTGGTGCTGGTTAGATTTGCTTGGAATGTGCCCCACCCAGCTGTGGGAGGTGACTCTGGTAGGATACTCCCATGGAGGTGTGGCCCCACCCATTCGGGGTGGGCCTTGATCAGTGGAGCCATATAAATGAGCTGGCTCAAGGAGAGGAAACGGAGTGCAGCTGTGAGTGACATTTTGAAGAAGAGCAAGCTTGCTAGAGAGGAATGTCCTGGGAGAAAGCCATTTTGAAACCAGAACTTTGGAGCAGACGCCAGCCATGTGCCTTCCCAGCTAACAGAGGTTTTCCGGACGCCATTGGCCATCCTCCGGTGAAGGTACCCAAGTACTGATGTGTTATCTTGGACACTTTATGGCCTTAAGACTGTAACTGTATAGCCAAATAAACCCCCTTTTTAATAAAAGCCAGTCCATCTCTGGTGTTTTGCATTCTGCAGCATTAGCAAACTAGAACACTTGGGGACAATTGATGGTCTCATTTCAACTTGCACTGTGCATTTGTCACTAATGTTCTCTCGCCTCCAGATGCGAATGCCCTGAATGCCAGGATTTAGCAGTAAAAGTGAGGAGGTATGAATGTTCATTGTCTTCTTACATCTGAGTACAAGGATTCAGGTAGGGGGGCAGTGTATTTCAGAGCCCTTATGAGCAAGTTCATAATTTGGAATGGAGAGAGAGAAAGAACATCAGAAAACTTCCTGATTTATGAATTTTCTTGTGAAAGAGGTAGAGGGAGAGAGAGTTGAAAACTTAAACTCTCAAATCAAGGCCAACTACTAACTTCCCTAACATCATCCTACCCGTTTGCTTCGATATTCCTTTTCAGGTTAAATGTGTATTTGCGTTAAAGTCTAGTTAACGTTAGCTTCTTTGCCAAGTTTGTTAGCTAATAAAGGTAGCAGTCATATGCACCAAAGATTGTGCATATAGGTTGATACTTATGCCTGTAAATAGCTTTTACATGGCCCATACCCAGGATCATTAGCCAAAGCAATATACATCAGAAAGAAGGATCATCTTTTCATAGAATTATCACATTGTCAAACCCAAAATGCCAAAAGAGTGAAGTGAAACATTCAAAAATTCAAAAGAGGCCAAATTTTTATTCTCTATTATTGTACATTGATTCTTCTCAAAATAAAATTCTGACTTAAAAATTAAAGTGCCCTGGGAAATTTTTTTTATTTTAATTCATTTTTATTGAGATACATTCACATACCATGCAGTCATACAAAACAAAGCATACATTCAATTGTTTACAGTACCATTATATATTGTGCATTCATCACCAAAATTAATTTTTGATGTTTTCATTACCACACACACAAAAATAATAAGAATAAAAATTAAAGTGAAAAAGAACAATTAAAGTAAAAAAGAAGACTGGGTGCCTTTTTTTTTTCTTCCCCCATTTTTCTACTTATCCATCCATAAACTAGACAAAGGAGAGTGTGGTCCATATGGCTCTCCCAATCACATTGTCACCCCTCATAAGCCATATTTTTATACAAAATCATCTTCAAGATTCATGGGTTCTGGGTTGTAATTTGATAGTTTCAGGTATTTACTGCTAGCTATTCCAATTCATTAGAACCTAAAAAGGGTTGTCTATATTGTGCGTAAGAGTGCCCGCCAGAGTGACTTCTCAGCTCCTTTTGGAATCTCTCTGCCACTGAAGCTTATTTCATTTCCTTTCACAGCCCCCTTTTGGTCAAGAAGATGTTCTCCATCCCACGATGCCGGGTCTAGATTCCTCCCCAGGAGTGATATTCCATGTTGCCAGGGAGATTCACTCCCCTGGGTGTCAGATCCCACGTAAGGGGGAGGGCAGTGATTTCACCTTTCAAGTTGGCTTAGCTAGAGAGAGAGGGCCACATCTGAGCAACAAAGAGGCATTTGGGAGGAGGCTCTTAGGCACAATTGTAGAGAGGCCTAGCCTCTCCTTTTGCAGCAACAGTCTTCCCAAGGGCAAGTCCTGCGGTAGAGGGCTCAGCCCTTTAAACCACCAGTGCCCTGGGAAATTTTTAAAATTACATACTTATTTTAAATTCATGCATACCTAGTAAAAATAAATTATCACTGCTCTAGCTTGAAATCAGAAATTCAACTTATTTCTTATGATTTGTTGATTAAAACATTTTCATTTTATGCCACATTAACGGTTTCCTCTGGTCACAGCTGATGTAGTAAGGGCAATTCAATTTTATGAACTCCCCACATGTAAGTTCCTCTTTATATTATTTCTGATGATCTCTTGTTTATATCCAGATAGTCACATTGTAAAAGTTTATCTTAAGTAGTAGAGACACTACTGGCTAGCCACATGTTTTAGTTTCAATATAATTGTTATAAAAGTTTTAGGGGGAAAAAATAATTCCACCTTTCCAATCAGACCAAATTTTCTTCTTGTTCATAACAATTACTTTTTTCACATAAATCAAAATCACTTAGTAATTACAAGGATTCTTCATATCCAAAGAGATTCAAAGTATATTCACATATAAGGAGAACAAAAATAGCATAGTTAATACTGAGGGTAAAATTTATTTGGATTATCTTGAAAGATAACATTAAAATTATGAAGTAAGTTTTTATCTTACTTAAACAATTGTAAGTTACACTTGTCACTATGTGCTAATTCTTAGAACCACTAATATTGAGCCAATATCAGTTGAATACTTTTGGTGTAATCTTTCTGACAAAATTGTATGATAGTACTCATACTATATGTCACTTTTGACTTGTGTAGCATGATCATAAGAAGGACCATTTGGGGGGATCAATTTCCTCTTAACCTTTTTCATTCAAATCATTCTTTTTCAAAGCACCTCACCTAAATTCAACATCATTGTCAATTTTCTCTTCTTCAACTATTGACTGGTCCACCTCTCCAAATCCTCATTCTTGGTTTTAGTGAGTTTGCCTGCAATTTGGTATTTTCACCAATTTAATTACCACAAGATCCTGCTTGTTAATGCAAGATTTGCAATTTCTTCTTCCACTGAAATGCAGTACATTTGTGCTGTATTCTGAGAACATCATGGAATAGGTAGCAAAACACAGAAGAATGAAGACTGGCAATATAGACTAGTGTTAAACCAAGGAAGGAATGTTTGAATAAGGACAGATTTTGTAAGAGGTCAATTCATAAATTAGCATTTGCAGATTATAACTATTTTTACTTCCCCATCCAACCTTGAATTGTGGAGACTCTGAAAATGAAAATTGAATTAATGAGGATCTACTTATACCAAGAAGGACAGGCACTGTGCAAGAGCCTTTATATAGAAAGAATTGTTATTCTTCTTGTTTTTTTTTAACACTCTAACTTCCTTTATTTTTTTTTATTTTTGCCTTTTTCACCTCCTTGCTCAGTCATATAACAATCACATGGTTTTGAATTTGACACCAATTCCTTCTGTAATCTGACCTGTATACTTCTTTTTTTTTTTTTTCTGTCTCTAAATTTATTTGTATTTACATTTTATATGAAGGGAACATACAGTATGTAATACTTTGTGCCTAGTTTCCTTCAGTTAGCATAATGTTTTTTTAACTATTATTTTTTACAGTTAGAGAGGTTGTAAGTCTACAGAAAAGTCATGTAAAAAATACAATGTTTCCATATATAACCCTATTGTTGACATTTTGCATCAGTATGGTACTTTCATTACAAATGATGAGAGATATTAAAATATTACTGTTAACTATAGCCCACCGTCTACATTAGGTGTATTTTCCCCATGTACCACCCTATTATT
The DNA here is from genome assembly GCF_015220235.1 of Choloepus didactylus. Taxonomy (NCBI): domain Eukaryota; kingdom Metazoa; phylum Chordata; class Mammalia; order Pilosa; family Megalonychidae; genus Choloepus; species Choloepus didactylus. Next base: position 75,055,059 of record NC_051309.1, read on the forward strand.
AACACCTTGGAATAGTGTCATACATTTATCATAATTCATGAAAGAACATTCTAATACTTGTACTATTAACCACAGTTCATTGTCCAACAGGATTCACTGTGTTATACAGCCCCATATTTTATCTTCCAACTTTCCTTCTAGCAACATACATGACCCAAAATTTCCCCTTTCAAACACATTCACAAACAATTCAGCACTATTAATTACATTCACAGCAATGTGCTACTACCATCACTGTCCATTTCCAAACCCTTACAATCAACCGAAATAGAAAATCTGTACAAATTAAGCATTAACTCCCATTCTCTACACCCAACCCAGCCCCTGGTAACCTATATTCTAGATTCTAACTCTATGAGTTTGCTTTTTATAATTAGTTCATATCAGTGAGATCATACAATATTTGTCCTTTTATGTGCATCAGGACTTCATTCCTTCTTAAAGCTGAGTAATATTCCATCGTATCAATATACCACATTTTATTTATCCATTCATCAGCTGATGGACACTTGGGTTGCCTCCATCTTTTGGCAACTGTAAGTAATGCTGCTATGGACTGTGCAAATGTATTTTCAAGTCCCTGCCTTCAGTCCTTCTGGATATATATCTAGCAGAGGGATTGCTGAATCATAAGGCAATTCTATACTTGGCTTCCTGAAGAACTGCCAACTGTCTTCACAGCGGCTGCACCATTTTACATTCCCACAGCAGTGAATGAGTATTCCTCTACACTTGTAGTTTTCTGGGTTTTTTAATAGAGGCCATTCTAGTAGGTTTTATTTGCATTTCCCTTAAAGCTGGTGATGCTGAGCATCTTTTCATGTGCTTTTTAGTCATTTGTATTTCTTCTTTGAAAAAATGCCTATTCAAGTCTTTTAATTGGGTTGTATGTCTTTTTATTGTTGAGTTGTAGGATTTCTTTATATATTCTGGATATTAAACCCTTATCCAATATGTGGTTTAAAAATATTTTCTCCCACTGAGTAGGTTGTCTTTTTACTTTCTTCACAAAGTCCTTTGAAGCACAAAAGTTTTTAATTTTGAAGAGGTCCCATTTATCCATTTCTTCTTTCATTGCTTGTGCTTTGGGTATAAAATCTAAGAAATCACTGCCTACCACAAGGTCTTAAAGATACTTTCATACATTCTGTTCTGGTAGCTTTATAGTCCTGGTTCTTATGTTTAGTTCTTCGATCCATTTTGAGTTAATTTTTGTATAAGATGTGAGATAGTGGTCCTTTTTCATTCTTTTTGCATATGGATACCCAGCTCTTCCAGCACCATTTGTTGAAGACTATTCTGTCCCAGTTGGGTATACTCCTCAGCCTTGTTGAGTATCAGTTGTCCATAGATGTGAAGGTCTATTTCTGAACTCTCAATTCAATTCCATTTGTCAATATATCTATCTTTATTTCAGTATCATGCTGTTTTGATCACTATAGCTTTGTAATATGCTTTAAATTCAGAAGTGTGACTCCTCCAACTTTGCTCTTCTTTTTCAAGATGTTTTTAGCTATTCAGAGCCTCTTTCCCTTCCTAATAAATTTGATAATTGGTTTCCCATTTCTGCCAAGTAAGCTGTTGGAATTTTGATTGGGCTTCGTTGAGTCTTGTGGATTCTTTTCAGAGCCATTGTGGGAAGGCAGGTGGCAGCAGCCCCCAGGGCTGAGACAGGGGTGGGGGAGGGACAAGGAAGGAGCGAGGGGGCGCGGGGCCACCTTGGCGATTGCAGATCCGCAGGAGAAGGCGAGGTGTTCGGGAGAATGGACCCGGCAGGACGAGCTGAGGGCCGGGGCCCACTCAGCTCCTGGGCCTGCCGCAGTGGTCACTGCATTACCCCGTGGTGGCCCCTTTATGCGTTGCCTTTCGAGCCGCCGCTGCCACAGTAGCTGCCTCTTCCTCCAAGGTGCACCACTGCCCCTCAGCCACCGTGGATCCCTCTGCCAGGGAGCAAGCTCAAGCCTCAGGCTGGGCCGACACCTCTTGGTCAGAGAGCCAGAGGGACTGACCTGTATACTTCGTGCGCAAGGAAGGTTCAGGATTTAGAAAATCATCAATCAAATTCTTAAACTGAAGTTTCTTATTCAGTTCTGCCTCTTGGTTTGTTTGTTTGGTTGGTTTTCTAAAGGACTGAAATCGAAATTCATTTCTGTAAAATGACATGTAAAAGAAATTCTAGTACATATAAAGAAATCCTACAACTCAACAATAAAATGACAACCCAATTAAAAAATAGGCAAAAGACTTGAATAGACATTTTTCCAAAGAGGAAATACAAATGTTTAAAAAGAACCTGAAAAGAGGCTCAACATCACTAGCTGTTAGGGAAATGCAAATCAAACTACAATGAGATATCATGTCACACCTACTAGAATGGCCACTGTTAAGCATACAAAGCTATAAGTGTTGGAGAGAAGGTGGAGAAATTGGAATATTTACTCACTGATGATGGTTATGTAAAATGGTATGGCTGCTGTAGAAGACAGTCTGGCAGTTTCTCAGCAAGCTAAGTATAGAACTGCTATATGATCCAGAAATCCCCTTACTAGGTATATACTCAGAAGAACTGAAAGTAGGGACATGAACACACATTTGTACACCAGTGCTCATAGTGGCATTATTCACAATTGCCAAAAGATGGAAAACAACCCAAGTGTCCATCAACTGATGAACAGATAGCAAAATATAGTATACATATATGATGGAATATTAATCCACTATAAGAAAGAATGAAGTCCTGATGTATAAAAACATGCATAAACCTTGAGGACATTATGTTGAGTGAAATAAGTCAGACACAAAAGGACAAATATAGTAAGATCTCACTTCTATGACTTAAATATGAGTGAACTCATGGAGGTAATATCTAGAATATAGGTTACCAGAAGATAGAATGAGGTTAAAGAAAGGGAAACTGATGCTTAATGTGTGCAGAATTTTTAGTAAAGTTGTTTGTAAATGTTTGGAAATGAATAGAAGTGATGGTAACACATTACTGGAGTGTAATTAACAGTGCTGAATCATGGGTGTGACTGTGGTTGAAAGAGGAAGTTCAGGGTTGTTTTCCAGAAGGAAAGCTAGAGGATGAAACATGGGACTGTATAACATAGCTAACCCTGTTGTGGATGATGAAGGTGATTAATAGTACAAATATAAGAATGTTCTTCCATGAACTAGAACAAAAGTATGTCACTATTACAAAGTGTTAATAATAGGGTGATATATGGGGAAAATGCACCTAATGCAAACTACAAACTATGGTTAACAGTAACATTACAATGTTCTTGCATCAGCTTTAACAAAGAAACCACACTAATGCTGTGACAATAATAGGCAGGGTGAAAGGGGTTGGGGTTTTTCTTTGGGGAGCAATGTAAGTGTTCTAAAATTAATTATGGTGATAAAAGTACAACTCTGCGATTATACTGAGAACCATTGATTGTACACATGGATGGATTATATGGTGTGGGAAAACAGTGCTTTAATTTTTTAAAAAAAGAAATTCTAGATAAAGTTCTTTAAGTTTCCACTGTTGAGTCAAATTCCATAGGATTTCCAAGAACTTTGGCTGAATTTTGGAGGCAGACATTAGGAAGTGGGGAGAGCCTGAATCTCAGCCCCTAATATGATTTCTCTGCTTTTTGCTCCCCTTTCAGATGGGACAACTGGGTCCCATGTATGGAAACAGCATGCACCTCCCTCAGCTCTTCCCACAGTACCAGATGCCCATGTGGCCTCTGCCACCACCCAACACATGGCACCCACAGAAACCCACATCTCCCTTTGCACCCAGATGCCACAGCAAGACTGATCAGGCCCAAGAAACTCAGATTCCCAACCAGCCTCAGCCAAAGAAGTGACCACCAAAGCATCCTTCAAAGAAGCCACCACATGCCCCAGCTCAGCCCCAAGAGAAACATGCACCACCTCAGGTGAGGCTTGCCCAGCAAAGCTCCAAATCAAAGTATTAGATGGAACCTTAAGATATGAAGGGCCATGCCACCCCTGCTTATACACTTCCTCCCATGCTCCTCAGTACAGATGCTGCTATGACACAAGACAAGATTTAGTTTTGACAACTTTCTCCCAAGGTGATGCAATAACCACCTGTCCAAAACTGCCTGGTGAGTCAATTCATCCTACATTTGATTAAAAATTACCCAAATACTAGATTGCTTTAAAGAAGCTCCTTTTGCCTGTCTTCCCTCAGAGAATTCAGACCCCAGGGCATGGCAGGGATGGGGGAGGGCTAGAAACAACTTAAGCTTGACTTCTGACACCCTCGGCCAAGCCAGAACAGGGTCCATTGAAAATTAAAGGGATCGCACCTCTTTACACCAGTGGGGAGCTGTGGGCTGACAAGTGCCACCTGCAGGACAGGATAGGAGAAGCACAGAGTCTAGAGGCCTCACAGGAAAATCTGACAACCTGCTCCTCGGGGAAACTTGATACTGATTACATCTTCCTCCTGAGACCTGGGCCCATCTGGTCTGGGAAAATCTTATTGGGGTAATCAAAGAAACCAGATGCCTAGACAACAAAAAATTACAAGTCACATTATGGCCCAGTCAAAGGAACAAACCTACACTTCAACTGAGATACAGGAGTTGAAAGAACTAGTTAGAGACCTTCAAACAAATATGCTAAATCAATTCAAAAATCAAATCAATGAGTTCAGGGAAGATATGACAAAAAGAGATGAAGGATATAAAGAAGACATTGGGTGAACATAAGAAAGAACTCAAAAGTCTGAAAAAACTATTAGCAGAACTTATGGGAATGAAGGGCACAATACAAGAGATGAAAAACACAATGGAAACATATGACAGCAGATTTGAAGAGGCAGAAGAAAAGATTCATGAACTGGAGGACAGAACATCTGAAATCCTACACACAAAAGAACAGATATGGAAAAGAATGGAAAAATATGAGCAGCGTCTCAGGGAACTGAATGACAACATGAAGCACATGAATGTACATGGCATAGGAGAAGAAAAGGGAAAAGGGGCAGAAATAATAATGGAGGAAATAATCACTGAAAAATTTCCATCTTTTATGAAAGACATAAAATTACAGATCCAAGAAGTGCAGCGAACCCCAAACAGAATAGATCCGGATAGACTTATGCCAAGACACTTAATAATTGGATTATCAAAAAACATCAAAGACACAGAGAGAAGTCTGAAAGCAGCAAGAGAAAAACGATCCATCACATTCAATGGAATCTCGATGAGGCTATATGCATGTTTCTCAGTAGAAACCATGGAGGCGATAAGGCAGTGGTATGATATATATAAGATACTGGAGGAGAAAAACTGCCAACCCAGAATTCTATATCTGATAAAACTGTCCTTCAAAAATGTGGGAGAGTCTAAAATATTCTCAGACTAACAGACACTGAAAGAGTTTGTGAATAAGATACCTGCTCTACAGAAAATACTAAAGGGAATACTACAGGCAGATAGGAAAACACAGGAGAGACAGGTTTGGAGCACAATATTGGGTGATGGTAGAACAACAATGTAAGTACACTGAAGAAAGATGACTGTGAGTAAGGTTTAAAGAGGAAGGTTAAGGGCATGTATGACACCAGAAGGAGAAATAGAAGATAAAGACTGGGACTGTATAACTTAGTGAAACCTAGAGTGGTCAATGAGTGATTAAATGTAAAGAAGATCTTTTTAAAATACAGAGGCAACATAGTATAGCAACATGAGCATTAATTTGAGTTAGGGAACAAAGATTAGAGTTCTACCCTCAGGCCTTATTAGTTATATGACCCCAAACAAATCACTTCACCTTTCTAGACTTATTTCCCCATGAATAAACCAACTTGTGTCTAAGTCCATTTCAGATACATACTTTGATGACCTTGCCCTGAATGTTAACACTGGAAAGTACTTTAGGATGGCATAAGTGTACTCCTAACTTAAGACAAGGGAATGCACAAATGAGTTCTCAAGATTCCATCCAGTGTGGAAATTCTAAGGCACTGGCTTTCAGTCAGTTAAAATTTATTATCAGACACTATTATAGATATAGGAAATACAAAACAGAATAAAAAGAATTTGAATACTGACTTCAGTCATTTATCAGCTATATGACTAAAGCAAGTAACTTCTCTGAAGCTGCTTCTTAAGAAAATGGGAATAACAATAGCATATATCTTCTAGGATTATGTGAGGATTAAATGAATTCACCAATATAAAATGCTCATTGCAGTGGCAAGAACATGAGTTCAATACTAATAGTTCCATTATTATTGTCTTTGCCATTAAAAAAAATGCAGTTTAATGGGAAGGGAAATGTAGAGTCTCAGGTTTCAAATAGTTATGTTTAGTTGGTTTGCTCCATTTTTCTCACTTATTCTTCTCACTTCCATGTTATTCTGATTTTTCTTTCACTCTAGGCATTCCAACCATTTGCCAATGGGTTATTTCCCTATCCACAGCCAACATGGCAAATGGCACAGGTGAGGTTTTTTTAATTTTCACTAGAAGGGAAAAATTATATTTGCACATTTTATCTCAAACTGATATGAGTTTTTGCACTCATAGAATGCCATATCCCAATAAGCAGAGGAAGAAAAAAATTTTTTGCATCACTAATTATGTAGGAAAAATATAAAGAACTTTTTGAATGAATTTTTCTCTCAGATTGGTGACAGGAACACAGCCTAAATCACCAACTAACTACTAATAACATCTTTAGATAATTACTTAATTTTAAGGAATTGTGCTTAATACCTCACTACTTTGTCCTAAGAGATTAGAAAACACTAAGATTATCCTTATTATAATGTAGAGGGGAAATTGGCACAAAATGAAGTTTGAAAATCATAAAGTAAATTATCATTACACTAAGATCTTTCAATGAAATCTTATTATTTCTAGACTCAGCTGGATCATTATAAAGAATCTTGCAAAATAATATTTGCAAGACTCCTCAGCTTAAAATTATTAAAGTAAAATTAATGTTGAGATTGTATTATAGGCATTAAAATTATGAATAGTAAAATAAACTATTTGAATTAAAGAAATATTAAAGGCCAGTTTCTGTTAAACTAACAAAAACAACAACAACAAATATTTGAAGATGGTTCATCAGCTATGGCATTGTTTTTTCTTGTCTACAACTCTACAACCAAGAAATCTTCCTGTCTGCAAGGAACAATTCATTTCAAGGAATAAAAGTTCCTTAACTTCTTTTTTCCTTTAAAGAATAACTTCCTTTTCCTGGTTATATTGAGCCAAGGAAACTAAGGTAATACCAGATAAATGTTAAAAGAAGATGGACATGATTCTCATGTTGAAGTAGCTATTAATCTCATCTATATAAAACTTCTTGATTGTCTGTGGGAGCTAGAACTGTTTTTCTAAGCACCCCTACTCTGTAGCAATCCCTGAGTAGAAACTCTTTCCCAAATTTGATTAGGAAAAGTAACCTTGGTCAAATAAAAATAGTGTAGCAATAATCCAAGAAGGATTGTCAGTTTGTCACCTTAAATGTGAAGTTAGGCAGTCTAAAAATAACATCAATATTTAATCTCCATATTAGATGCTCTTTCTAACATGGATGTTTGGATCCCCAAAATACTTAAATCTTTGTTTGCTTGCCTGTGTGTGTGTGTGTGTGTGTGTGTGTGTGTGTGTGTGTGTTGGAAGATTCGGCTGAAGTCTTTCTATTTACCAATATTCACTGATGGATTTTGTAACAGCTATTAACAGCTAGATTGTAGGAGCTAATGACTCAGAAGCTGAAAGCTAATATTGCTAACTAACACCTAATGTCTGCTTCTGCCTATCTTAAGTCACCTTGAGTCTTACAAACAAATGACAGCATAGTGTGTGTTTCTTCTTGTGTCTATTGTATTTTTCACCTTTCAGAGGATATTGCCAGGTTATGGACACCCACCAACTAGCAACAATGAGGAATCAGGGGTAAATACAAGCAAAACTGCATTCTCCTATTAGAAATTACAATCCTAAAGTCTCTGCTTTTATGATCCCCGTCTAATAAAAAGTTAAAATCCAACATATGAAGCTGTAGCTCAAGCACCCAAGATAAAAAAATTTTAATTTAAAATTTTAAAAACACTGAAAAAAAAATCAAGCCAGGAACCTAAAATAAAGTAAATGTGATATATTGTTTCTCCTATGCATAGATAGGAATTTAATTTTACATGTATGGGAATCCCTTTCTCAAAGAAGGCTATTAAGCTTTGCTCCAGGTTGATGCTGGACCCTAGTGATGAAACAATTAGTAAATAGAAAAGGAAGTAGGAGCATCTTAGAATTTTATCCCTAGAAGGGAATTTAGTGATCATCTAACTCCCTCATTGTACAAATAAATTGAAGAGCAAAGAAGTTAAATTACTATTCAATTTTGCCTGCTAAGTTAGTGACTAAACTGGACCCAGAATCTAAGTCTTCTGACACCTTATCCAATGGCTTTTTTACTACATCACAGAGGAGAAGAGCCAAATGCATATATCACAAAGTGATATACTGTTAACATGTCCTATGTTTGTCATCAAAAAAATCACTTTAGTGATTATGGCCCAGCCCCCTGCCCTTGGAACTTACTTCCTCTTTTCCCCTAAATATAGGAAATATCCTCAGTGGAATTAGGAAACCCAATAGCTCGGGGGAGGGGGGTGGTATTCTTAAAACACTGATGTTGAAAAGTACTATGTTAGTAATAATATCAGGTGCTTTTAAAAATATCATTGTGGTATAATTCCAAATAAAAGTGATTAAAATAGTTGTGTTCAACCTGGAAACCAGCAGTTAAATGATTTCACAAACATAACATCGGAAAGTGAAGAAGAATGACCTGGGCAATTGACATAGGCATTAGGAAGTCACATTCTGCCTCTGGGAACACTGCCCAATTTCCTGCAACAGGTTGGAGCCATAGTCTCACCTGCTCATCATCTCCATCTGCCAAAGAGGATAAAATATTTTTCTCTAGGTGGTATTTGTTCTGAAAAAAATAGATAACTTAAATGCTATACAAATATCTGACAAACATATTGAATTCATGGGGATTAAATCATTCATTTAAAGAAATCATTCATTTAAAGAAAAATTATTCAGCACCACTATACTAGCTGCTAGGAAAACAGGGATGAGAAGTATAAGGTTCTCACTCAAAAACTTAATCAAGTGGGAAGATCCCAAGAAAATAGGCCGTAAAATTCGGTGGGATAACTGTTATAACAGAAGTCTGTACTGCTATGGACACAAGGGAGTAGAACCTAATTCTACCCATAGATGTCAGGAAAGCATCACAGAGAAGGAAGCATTCAAGCTGAGTCCTGAAAGAAGAGTCAAGTTTGCCAGGACAGTAAATGTGTAGGAGGAGGAAAGGTTCTGTATGAAGACGCCATGTACAAAGGCACTGAAATACAAAGAGAACAGAGCACTCAAAGAACTAGAATCAGTTGTGATTTGCAACCTCACAAAATACAAGGGGAAGGAAATGACGCTGGATGTAATAGTCATGGACAGATGATTATTGCAATAATTATGATGATGATGTAATATGTGCACACTTTCTAAATACCAGGCATTAAGCCAAGCCCTTTACATATGTTACTTCATTTGACCAATGACCCACATGGCAATTTATGAAGTGGATATTACTTTACTATATTATCTCCATTTTACAAATGAATAAATTGAGGTTGCCCCAGATTCATTCTACTAATTTTACAGAGATTTTAATCCTGATCTGTCTAGAGTCCCACTCTTTAGCACCATGCTGTACTATTTTGTATGTTATGCTAAGGGATTTAGAGTTTATCCTGTAAGGTAAGGACAACTTTAAATCATATTTAAAGAGGAAAGTGGCAGAATTTTCCTGCCAATCCTACTCCATCTTCTACTAGTCTGATGGTCATGTGGAGGCAAGATTAGAGAAAAGTAAGATTACATACAGGGCAACCAATAAGAAAACATTGCAGTAGTTCAGGGGAACTAGGGGTAAAGGAGGAAGTGACAAAGATGAAAGTTTAGATTTTAAAGGACTTGGTTGTTAATTGTCTGGGAAGAGTAAAGGAGAGATCAGAAACTTGGAAAACTGTGTAAATGGTGGTGAATGTTGCTTAGATACAGAATATTGGAGAAGGAGGTTTGGGGTTGGGGTGGGGGTAGTGGGGAGATGAGCCCAGTTCTGGGTACATTCAGCTGGAGGTATTTATGAGATCTTTAGTGGAGCAGTCTTTCTACCTCAACCCCAGGAGAAAGTATCCTGGACCAGAATTATGACATTGGGAGTTAAGACATATTGAAGCCATGGGCATGCAATAGATTTCTCAAGGCAGGTGTGCAAAATAAGAACAGAAGAATGAAAAGGATAGAGGATGGAACCTTTCCAAAAACTCAAATTTAGGAGACAGGCCTAGGAAGAAAAGGCTGAGAAGAAGTTGTCAAAGTTAGAGAACCAGAAAGGAGAACAAACGGGGAGTAGGGTCATAGAAACCAGCAGCATATCAAATCTCAACAACAACAACAAAAAAAGCATTGACAATGGTATTAAAAGAAGCATGTGGCTGATGGGATTTCCCTATCACACTAAAAAATTTCAAACATCAAAGTGGGAAACAAAGAGTAATTACCAATTTCCATCTTTTTTCTTACAGAATCCTTACTTTGGATATTTTTGGATATCAGGGATTTATTATTATAAATCCTTATTATAGAAAAGATGTTTGAATAACATTTTGAAAAACCCAAAGAAAAAGATCCACCTAAAGCAGAGAGTTCAGCTACAGAGCCCACTGCTAATTCAACAGTTCCTGAGACTAATTCTACCTAACCAAATATAACCAATCCCAGAGGGAGTCAAGGCAGAAATGACAATAGCCCAACAAGAAATAGCGTCCATGTGCCAAACCCTGGCAGCAATCCTACAGCTCAAAACAGGGCCATCCTACCCCCTGAGATTAATGTTTCAGGCCAGGGAATGCCAAGAATTCAAAACCCTTGGGGATCATGTCAGACAAATATTTATGAAAATTATCCAAATCCTAACATCCGAGGGGTTTCCTGCAAGAAGACAATGGTGTCCCACTGGTACCACCATGGGACACAGACAGAATGGGCCTTATTACCAAAATCAAGTTCAAAGGGGTCCTTGGTGGAATTCCTTTGCTCTTTTTTTTTTTTTTATACACCGCCCCCCCACACCGAGATGTCCTTCCTTCTCAGTGTCATTTCCAAGAGTTTAGTAGCCTCTTATTGAATGGACCCAACACAGGTTGCTTCCTCCTTTTGGATGGTGGATGTACCCTTTCTTACTTGGGGCAGCACCTTTACCTGCTGACAGGTTGTGGTAGGGTGATCTCCTTACTTCTACTTTGGTTGCTCGCCAGCATTTTCTCCACAGAATAGCCAGCGACTTTTTTTTTTTTTATTGTGATTGTTCACATACCATGCAATTATCCAAAGATCCAAAATGTACAATCAATTGCCCCCAGTACCATCATACACCTGTGCATCCATCACCACAATTAATTTTTGTTCAATTTTTACAACATTTTCATTACTCTGGAAAAGAAATAAAAACAAAGAAGGAAAAAAAAGAAAAGGAAAGAAAAGGAAACTCAAACCCTCTCATTTCCCTAACCACCCCCCTTCATTGCTAACTCGTAGTATTGGTATAGTACATTGTTACTGTTTATGAAAGAATGTTGAAATACTACTAACTGTAGTATATTGCTTACAATAGGTATATATATTTCCCTATATGTCCCTCTATTATTAACTTCTAGTTGTAGTGTCATACATTTGTTCTGGTTCAAGAAAGAGATTTCTAATATTTGTAGAGTTAATCTTGGATTGCCCACCACAAGGTTTACTGTTTTACACATTCCCATCTTTTAACCTCCAACTTTTCTTCTGGTAGCATACATGACTCTGAGCTTCCCCTTTCCACCACAGTCATGCACCATTCAGCACTGTTAGTTATTCTCACAATGTGCTACTGTCACCTCTGTTCATTTCCAAACATTCAAGTTCATCCTAGTTGAACATTCTGCTCATACTAAGCAACCGCTCCCCATTCTTTAGCCTCGTTCTATATCTTGGTATCTTATATTTCATGTCTATGAGATTACATATTCTAATTAGCTCCTATCATGAGATCCTGCAATATTTGTCCTTATGTGTCTGGCTTATTTCAGTCAGTATATTGTCCTCAAGTTTTCATCATCAACCCAATTTTTTTTTAAGATGGTTTTATTCACACCCCATATATTCCATCCTAAGAAACAATCAGTGGCTCCCTGTATAGTCACATATTTATGTGGTCACCACCCTCACCACTTTCTATATAAGGACATCTCCATTTCTTCCACAAAGCAGAAGGAAGAGTCAAAGAAGGTTGAGAGGCAAAAGAAAAAGAAAAAAGAGAGAAAAAAAAAAACAAAAAAAACATGACAGCTAGGAAGCAGCAAAAGGAAAGATAACCTTAGATCAAAGTAGCATAAAGAGTCAAACACCACCACCAATGCCAAGAGTCTCACAACCCTCCCCCATGCCTCCCTCTTATCTGCATTTACCTTGGTATATTGCCTTTGTTACATTAAAGGAAGCATAATACAATGATTCTGTTAATTATGGTCTCTAGTTTACATTGATTGTATTTTCCCCCAGTACCTCCCTATTTTTAACACCTTGCAAGGTTGACACTCATTTGTTCTCCCTCTTGAAAAAACATATTTGTACATTTTATCACAATTGTTGAATACTTTAGGTTTCACCGAGTTACACAGTCCCAGTCTTTATCTTTCCTCTTTTCTTCTGGTGTCCCACATGCTCCTCACCTTCCTCTTTAACCATATTCATAGTTATCTTTCTTCAGTATACTTACATTGCTGTGCCACCATCACCCAAAATTGTGTTCCAAACCTCTCACTCCTGTCTTTTCCTATCAGTCTGTAGTGTCCCCTTTAGTATTTCCTATAGGGCAGGTATCTTGCTCACAAACTCTCTCATTGTCTGTTTGTCAGAAAATATTTTGAACTCTCCCTCATATTTGAAGGACAATTTTGCTGGATATAGGGTTCTTGGTTGGTGGTTTTTCTCTTTCAGTATCTTAAATATATCACACCACTTCCTTCTTGCCTCCATGGTTTCTGCTGAGAAATCTGCACGTAGTCTTATTAACCTTCCTTTGTATTTGATGGCTCTCTTTTCTCTTGCTACTTTCAGGATTCTCTGTCTTTGACATTTGATAATCTGATTATTTAGTGTCTTGGTGTAGGCCTATTCAGATCTAATCTGTTTGGAATATGCTGCACTTCTTGGATCTGTAATTTGATGTCTTTCATAAGAGATGGGAAATTTTCAGTGATTATTTCCTCTATGATTGCTTCTTCCCCTTTTCCCTTCTCTTCTCCTTCTGGGACACCAATGATATGTACATTCTTGTATTTCATTTTGTCCTTAAGTTCCTGGAGACATTGCTCATATTTTTCCATTCTTTTCTCTATTCTGTTCTTTTGTGTATAGGCTTTCAGGTGCCTTGTTCTCCAGTTCCTGAGTGTTTTCTTCTGCCTCTTGAGATCTGCTATTGTATATTTCCATTGTACCTTTCATCTCTTATGTTGTGCCTTTCATTTCCATAGATTCTGCCAGTTGTTTTTTTGAACTTTTGATTTCTACCTTATGTACGCCCGTGTTTTCTTTATAGCCTTTACCTCTCTTGCTATATCTTCTCTAAACTTTTTTAATTGATTTAGTGTTAGTTTAAATTCCTGTATCTCAGTTGAAGTGTAAGTTTGTTCCTTTAACTTAGTTTTTCTTAGTGTAGGTTGTAGTTTTCTGTTGTCTAAGCGTCTGACCTCCTTAGCCACCCCAATCAGGTTTTCCCAGGTGAGAACAAGCTCAGGTCCCAGAAGGAGGAAATATTCAGTATCCAATTTCCCTGATGATGTGTCTTAGAGGATTGACACACCCTGTGCTTTCCTGCCCGGCAGGTGGCAACTGTCAGTCTGTCACTCCAGACTGGTGTAAGGAGGTGTGGCCAGAGGCTGTTTTCCCCCAGGCTCTGGGGTCTGGTTCTGAATGGAAGGTAGATAGTAGTGCTGAGCCCCACCTCTTCCTCTTGGGAAGCTATGCCCCCTAGAAAGAGGTCATTTGCCTATAAATAGATTTTTTGTTTCTCTGACTCTGCTATCTCCACCCTTGTCTGGGTCAGAGTGCTGCAAGTTTAAAATGGCTGAAGCTTTCTGTACTGTAGAGCACTGCAAGCCAAAAATGGTTGAGGCTTTCTCCACTGAGCCACCCAGGTTAAGAGAGAGAGAAAGGGACAGAAAGCCCCCAAGATTCACCCATCGGCCAGAGATAGCACCTGATCCTTTGGTCTCCCCGTCCCAAGACACATGTCCCCTAACTCTCCAAGGTCAGTCATCACCAAAAGCCTCTGTCTGCTTGTTGGGGGACTCACAGTCTATCATGAGCGGTTAACATTAAAACCCCAGTTAGAGCTGGGCTGAGGTATACTCACTTGTTCAGAGAGTGCTGCTCTCTAGCACCGCTAGGCTTCTGTGAGGGAGGGGCTCTCAGCTCTCGGCTCAGGTCCACAGTTTTTACTTACAGATTTTATGCTGCAATCTCGGACATTCCTCGCAATTCAGGCTGGTGTATGGTGAGTGGACAGTCACATTTGTCTCCCCGCATTTATTCCAGGTTGTTTACTAGTTGTTCCTGTTGTTTATTACTTGTTCCAGGGGGGCTAACTAGCTTCCATTCCTCCCTATGTGGCCATCTTAGCTCCTCCGCCAGTGATCTTTTTTTCTCCTTTGCTCTTGAAAGCAAACAAGCAGTTTGTCCAGGAAATCCACATTAGCACAAAGTTTGCCCTTCTACTTCACAACATAATTCTCCCAATCATACAGGAAATCCAGCAAATTTCAGAAGAAAGATTCAGGGGCTAAATAAACACCATGTGAGAACTGATGTTGCCCCACATGGTCCGAACATGACACTGTCTGCCACAGTGAAAAAGTCCAAAATCCAAGGGAGAAGCCAGAAAGTCAAAACGAAAGAATAGTTTTTCCTGCAAGGGATATAACTGGCCCCTGGAAAAACCCTCAAGATTATGGAGTTAATAAATCAAATTACAAACTGCCTCACCACCCTGAGGGCAACAGGCCAGTCCCAAGTTTTAATTTTATTGATTAATGGGAAAACTCCCATTACCCAAGAGGTGATTCCAGGACAGTCCCAAATTTGATGGACAAACCCGAAGCCAGTATTTGCCCAAAGGGAGTGCTTTAGAACCAAGAAGAACCCCATGTGAAACAGAAACTAATCAGCCAGAATTAAAGTACAGTACATTTCATCCTGTGTATCCTGAGGAAATCCCTTCCCCTGCAAGAGAGCATTTTCCTGCTGGAAGAAACACTTGGAACTACCAAGAAATCTCTCCAACTTTTGAGGAAGATCCTGGCAGGCAGGAAAGACACTTACCTCAGCCTTCCCATGGCTCAAGAGGAAATGTTTTCTATCTTGAATATAATCCCTGTGATCCCAGGGAAAACTCCCCATACCTTAGAAGCGATACATGGGATGAGAGAGATGATTCTCCCAATATGGTTGCTATGGGGCAACCAGAACATCCATTATACCCCATGAATACTCCAGATCAAAAAGAGACAGACCCTTTAATGAAGAGGACCCAATTGATCCCACTGGAGATGAACCTTTCCCAGGGCAACGTAGATGATGGGGGAGGAAGAATCCAGCTTTAAAGGAGACCCAAATGCTAGGCACTGTGAAGGCCCAGCAATATACCCCAAATCAACTAAAGGAATATTCACCATTTCTTAGATAATCCATCAAAACCCAGGGAGGATATTCTTTACAGTGAATTTTACCCGTAGTGCCCAGATGAGAATTTTCCATCATATAATACAGCTCCCACCATTTGTGGAGAGCAGGGGCTATTAAGTTAATAATGCTGTTGGACAAGAAGAAAGTATTCTGTTTCCTTCCTGGAAAGCCTGGGACGACAGGACACAAACCCATGGATGAAAAGAAAGATGGCCATATTTTAACAGAAATTTCTGGGATGAGATAACAAATTTACACAAAACCCCACCTAATTCACCAGACCTGAAGACAACCAGCACTATTCCAGTAACTCCCCAGCTGGGCTTCAGAACAATCCAAATGGCATGAAGGTGAGAATTGAAACTATGGCATGCAAATTGATAGGTTAAATTCAACAGAGGGAGAACATTTGGCCTTTCCAGACTTAATTCCTCAAAGTTACCTAACAGGTCAAAAAGAAGCAAATTTATTTCATTTAAGCCCAAGAGGTCCCTGCAGTGGTGCCACAGGGACTAAGGACAATCCACTTGCTCTACAAGAGTATATTCCATCTTTGTACCAGGGGAGAACCAAGACATCAGCCCCCTGTGTATTAAAGTATATTGTATACTAAGCATGCAAGACATATCATCTCCTCGACAGGCATCCTACTGGGCCAAAGAAACAGCTCAAAGAAGAGACCGCCTGGGGAAAGCCGAAACCCAAGCCCTTTAGAGATGACGTGTCGTCTCTGAGGAGGAACACACCATATTCTATAGGGTTAGCATTTTAAATGTAACTCTGAAACTGTAAGCAAGCTGTGTACTTACTTTTAGTCTCACAGAGAAGCAAAAATATGGGCTGCACCCAGGCACATACAGATACCAATTAAGCTATGCATTAATCACTATTGTTTGTGTTCTCTCATCTATTGCCCCAGATTTGGAGGCACCATGTTCCATGTATCTTAAAGAATGTAATCCTAAAGGATGTAGTAAATAACTAAGAAACTAATGAAGTTCTTCAGACCCCTGCTAAATGTTACATATTACCCAAGATGATTAACTTTCTTTGTCTCTAATGTGTACAAAAGCCATAAGAAAAATCACTATGGGAAGGCAGACTTGGGAATTTCCCCTGCCCTCTGCCAGCATAAGTAAAACTTCTTTTTCCTCCACAGTTGCATTCAGTGGTGTCTGTGCATTAAGCCATGCCTTGTGATGAACCCATATTTGTGTGTGTGTGTGTGTGTGTGTGTGTTTCATCTTCAGTTCTATAAAGAATCAACTGGGCCAAAGGGGAATTTTGCCCTTTCTTGAAGCCAGTTCCCTTCAATCTAAGAATACACCTTGTCTCAAAAGTGATCTTGGAAGAGATGGGTATGACTGTTCTGGAACAAATATTTGAAGGCAGCCAACTCAATGAAAGAACCGTTGAACTTACTCCTGAGCAGCTTGTCATCAGTACCCCTGATGAAAGCCCCAATCCAGAGGGAATCCAAAGTGAAGTCCAAGGAAATGAGGGTGAGAGCCAGGAGCAAATACCACCTAGCCTCCAAAGGTTAGACCATGTTTTGGCTCCCAAGTAGCAAAGCATCATTCCTCCAGCACTGCAACTCCATCTAGAATGGAAGGCAAGGCCCATTTGATAGGGATCCAATAATGCCTACTGAAAATCCCAGCACATCTTCTGGGTTAGCTACTGGGGCACAGTTTAAGAGTAGAAATGTAGACCCACTTAACAAAGGTGAACACACTCCATCTGAAGCCTTTAAAAGAGAGACCAATCCATAGGACTAGGTTCAAGACTGCACTACTTCAGGCCTAGGGATTACTTCAACCATGCATTCTTTGGGGGAAGATAAAAACTAATCTTCTGTACTGGTGGTTCCGAAACATTTTCCCCCAAGATTCTGTTAAGTTTCTGACCCTCTTGGTGATCCTTAAGCTTTTCCCCACCCCAGCAATAGGAATAGTGGCCCAGGTGGTGCTGATGAGATTGGGCCCCTGGGAGTTGCTGGATATAGTGCTGCCAAAAATTAGCGCAAATCCAAAAAGAAGCAGGAAATCCATGACCACCTCTGCCTTTAACTTGGAAGCTAATTATCTGGGTTAGCTTCCCTTTGCTTGCTGATTCTTACTTTTTCTCTCAAAGTTCCATTCTTACAAAATTGTCTGGTTTTGCAAGACTGAAAAGCAAATGAACTTTCTATTTTGTGTATGGAAGTCTACACATCAGCATAGTCCTAATGCATTACACTTCTTTAAAGAAAACTCAGAAGACAGGATCTTTGAGTTACTTTATTACTTATTTAGACATATCTCTGCCCACTTGTTTCCTTTCCCTCACTTACCCCTGTCTCCTTCAGCCATGTCCTTAAGGAAGCTAAAGAAGATTCATCTTGCCTTCTGGAAACCAAATTTCATTTCTAAAAACCAAAAAGGGAACCAGATATGTTGGATTTAAAATAAATAGCTGTGCTCCTCCTTCACAAAACCTCAAAGATTTCACTATGACTTAAGTCAACTGCCCAATTCAAACTCAGAAGAAAACCCACCGGATGGAAAATAGATGATCACCATTTCACAAAAGAATGTAACATTTAATTTTTTTAACTTTTTATTTGAAATAATTTCAAACTTAACAGGATAGTTGCTAAAATAATAAAAACCCCAAATAGAGAACTACAACATACCCCCAAACCCCAAATATTCAAATTCACCAATTTTAACACTTTGTAGCATTTGATTTTGTCCACCTCTTCTTCCTTGCCTTTCCATCTCACCCCTACCCCAATAACATCTGTCACTGGATCTCTTTCTCCCACTTCGAATTTATACCCAACAAGATTTAGAAAATGGATTGAGCTGGTAACAGGCAAAATTCCATGCTGGCAGAGAATTCTTCAAATGAAGAAGAAAGGAGGAAGCTGAGCTATAATTTGACACAGACATAATTGTGAGATGGATGAAGTAGTCTTCAATGCTTCATCCCCTCCCCAATCCAGGATCCTCTGCTCTCATGGTACCCCATTTCATTTGCTTGAGAAGCCCCCAACCCTCCATTTTGGTGCTTCACCACAGCTTGGACAGTAGTTACCTCTGAGCTATTCCA
The DNA here is from genome assembly GCF_015220235.1 of Choloepus didactylus. Taxonomy (NCBI): domain Eukaryota; kingdom Metazoa; phylum Chordata; class Mammalia; order Pilosa; family Megalonychidae; genus Choloepus; species Choloepus didactylus. The sequence goes on from NC_051309.1 coordinate 75,073,994, forward strand.
AATGACCACACCTCATTCCTTTCTGTGCTGAATGAAACAGGTGTTTACTCTAGTTAACTTGGTAAAAAGATTCCTTCTTAAGGGCTGGCTAGTAGTCCTCTCAGATCATCCACCATTCCCATACAGAACAAGTCTAATCATGGCATTTTTAGGAGGAGATAATAGAAAATTGGAGGTGGGGGGGTGGCTTTGTCAATGCCTCAGTTGTTAAGCTGCACTGGCAACTACCTCTTTACCTAAAATTCATGTTGTTTCTGACAGGGCTGCATGCTATACTAAGTGTTTCACAAACTTTAATGTTCATGTGCATCTTTTCAAAATGCAGATTTTGTTTCACTGGCTCTGGAGTAGAGCCTGTGATTCTACATTGTGAACAAGCTCCCAGCTGGTGATGATGCAGCCAGTTGGTGGACCAACTTTGGAGTGGCAAAGTGTTAGGTTTTTCCTAGTAAATAAGGGACAAGTGCACACTCACCAAGGAAAAAACAGCAAGGTCTTGACCACTGAAAAACCTAGGTACTACCGTTTTGAGGGGATGTGTGAAAATGAAGCATGTAAATGAAAGATTCAATAGAGAACACAAAGAGAAATAGGGCAAGGAGATCATGTCTCTTATCCCACATTTTTATGTTCCCACTATCTCTTTGCTTGAATTCTACTCTATCCTCTAAGGCCTTATTCGGTTAACATCTCTAAAATGACTCCAGCCCTCACTTTCCTGGCTTCCCTGAAGGTTTATAGCACATAGTCTTTTACATTTAATCACACTATGTCCTACTCATATTGGTGGTAATTTTTTTCCCCTTGTCAGTTCTTCCTATACAAGGGGAGAGAAAACTCATTTAAAAAATGAGACCCAGTTTTTATTTTTCTTAAGTATCTCTCAAAGCAACTGGCACAGAGTAGGTGCTCAATAAATATCACTTTCTCTTTAAATACATTTTGTAAATGGATAGAAATTTAGAATTTTCCCCCAAAAAAACATAAGGAAATTTGTCAGAAAATTAGATAGGCTTAGTTTCCTTTTCTTTAAAAAATAATTAACATTGGAGTCGGGCAAGATGGTGGCATAGAGAGGAGTGGAAGCTAAGTAGTCCCCCTGGAACAACTACAAAAAACCAGAAACAACTAGTAAATAATCCAGAATAACTGCGGGGGGACAAACAAGACCATCCATTCATCATACACCAACCTGAATTGGGAGGAATGCCCGAGAACACAGCATAAAATCTGTAAGTAAAACCTGCGGAACCAGGTTGGGAGACCCCCTCCCCCGTAGCCCGAGCTGCAAAGCCTCGTGGTGCCAGAGAGAAGCTCTCTTCCAGCAAGTGAATACAGCTCAGCTGAGCTCCAACTGGGGTTTTAAGTAGCGAGTGTGAACTGCTCACTACAGGTACGCATCCCCAAAAAACAGACAGAGGCTTTGGGTGACGACTGACCTGGGAGAGCCTTGCACTGGGTCTGAAGGGGGCTATCTGATTCTTTTTCGGCTCAGTGGAGAAAGCCCCAGTCATTTTCAGTTTCCAGGGCTGTGAAGCGGAGAAGGGTGGAGACAGCACAAGCAGAGAGCGAGACCATTGAAATGCTAATGACCTCCACCTGGGGGCTCTGTCTTCTCTAGGAGGAAAGGGGTGGGGCCCTTTCCATTCAGAACCAGACCCCAGAGCCTGGGGGAACACAGCCACACCGCCTCACACCAGTCAAGAATTATAGGCTAACAGGCATCACTTGCTGGGCAGAAAAGCACAGTGACCCGAGGCATCAAAGGGTGGAGCAATTTTCTAAGACATACCTGCAGGGAAACCAGATACTGAATATTTCTTCCCTCTGGGACCTGAGCCTGTTCTGGTCTGAGAAAAGCCGATTTGGATAACCAAGGAAACCATGCCTAGACAACAGAAAATTACAACCTACACTAAGAAAAACAAAGTTATGGCCCAGTCAAAGGAACAAACGTACACTTCAACTGAGATACAGGAATTTAAACAACTAATGCTAAATCAATTCAAAAAGTTTAGAGAAGATATTGCAAAAGAGATAGAGGCTGTAAAGGAAGAACTGGACATGTATACGGCAGAAATCAAAAGTTCAAAAAACCTACTAGTAGAATCTATGGAAATGAAAGGCACAACACAACAGATGAAAGACACAATGGAAACAAACAACAGCAGATCTCAAGAGGCAGAAGAAAACACTCAGGAACTGGAGAACAAAACATCTGAAAGCCTACACGCAAACGAGCAGATGGAGAAAAGAATGAAAAAATATGAGCAACGTCTCCGGGAACTCAAGGATGAAACAAAGTACAATAATGTACGTATCATTGGTGTCCCAGAAGGAGAAGAGCAGGGAAAGGGGGCAGAAGCAATAATAGAGGAAATAATTAATGAAAATTTCCCATCTCTTAAGAAAGACATAAAATTACAGATCTAAGAAGCTCAGCGTACTCCAAACAGAAGAGATATGAAGAGGCCTACGCCAAGACACTTAATAATCAGATTATCAAATGTCAAAGACAAAGAGAGAATCCTGAAAGCAGCAAGAGAAAAGCAATCCATTACATACAAAGGAAGCTTAATAAGACTATGTGCGGATCTCTCAGCAGAAACCATGGAGGCAAGAAGGAAGTGGTGTGATGTATTTAAGATACTGAAAGAGAAAAACCACCAACCAAGAATCCTGTATCCAGCAAAGCTGTCCTTCCAATATGAGGGAGAGCTCAAAATATTTTCTGACAAACAGACAATGAGAGACTTTGTGAACAAGACACCTGCCCTACAGGAAATACTAAAGGGAGCACTACAGGGTGATAGAAGACAGGAGTGTGTGGTTTGGAACACAATTTTGGGAGATGGTAGCACAACAATGTAAGTACACTGAACAAAGGTAACTATGAATACGGTTGAGAGAGAAAGATGGGGAGCATGTGAGACACCACAAGAAAGGAGGAAAGATAAAGACTGGGACTGTGTAACTTGGTGAAATCTAGAGTATTCAACAATTGTGATAAAATGTACAAATATGTTCTTTTACGAGGGAGAACAAGCAAATGTCAACCTTGCAAGGTGTTAAAAATGGGGAGGCATTGGGGGAGGGATTCAATCAGCATAAACTAGAGACTGTAACTAATAGAATCATTGTATTATGCTTCCTTTAATGTAACAAAGGTGATATACCAAGGTGAATGCAGGTAAGAGGGGGGGATAGGGGAGGCATGTTAGACACTTGACATTGGTGGTATTGTCTGATTCTTTATTCTACTTTGATTTAAGGTTATTTTTCCTTTTGCTGCTTCCTAGCTGTCATTTTTTTTGTTTCCTCTTTCTTCTGCCTCTCTACTTCTTTGACTCTCCCTCCTGCCTTGTGGAAGAAATGTAGATGCTCTTGCTTAGTATGAGCAGAATGTTCAATTAGGATGAACTTAAATGTTTGGAAATGAACAGGGGTGTTGGTAGCAAGATGTGAGAATAACTAACAGCACCGAATGGTGTGTGAATGAGGTGGAAAGGGGAAGCTCAGAGTCATATATGTCACCAGAAGGAAAGTTGGAGGTCAAAAGATGGAAATGTATAAAACTGAATCCTATGGTGGGCAATGTCCATGATCAACTGTACAAATACTAGAAATCACTTCATGAACCAGAACAAATGTATGACAATACAATTAGAAGTTAATAATAGAGGGGCATATAGGGAAGAACTATATACCTATTACAAACTATATACTACAGTTAGTAGTATTTCAACATTTTTTCATAAACAGTAACAAACATACTATACAATACTAGGAGTCAACAATTGAGGGGGTTGGTTAGGGATAGGGGAGGTTTAGAGTTTCATTTTCTTTTTTTCTTTTTTCATCTTTCACTTTATTTCTTGTCTGGAGTAATGAAAAGTTTCTAAAAATTGAACAAAAATTAAGTGTGATGGATGCACAGCTGTATGAGGGTACCCAGGGACAAGTGATTGTACACTTTGGATCTTTGGATAATTGTATGGTATCTGAACAATCTCAATAAAACAACAACTTATCATCTACTTTTAAGAATTAATTTGAAGATCCTTAAGCTTTGGCTTCCAGTTTAAGAAGTGGAGTGAGCAAATACACTTTGTCCACTCCTGTCAAAGCCCCACTATTATTACAGAAAATATACTTTATTTGAAAAAACAGTATAAGAGCCTAAAAAAAAAAAAAAAAAAAAAGGAAAGAGTGCCATCAGTAGACCAGAACATCTCAGAAATCCCCAATAGGAAAGAAACAAAGAGATCATATTAGCCAACTAACCAGAGATATTTTCTAAACCATAAACACCCAACAGCTAAGACAATGGCAGAATGAGTATGGGTCTTCCCTTGTGAGTTTCTGAGAAGCTTATTCAGGAGTTAGCTTATTCCCATCCCCCTGGCTACAGTTAAAGAATGCAAATATACAGAGCATTATATAGGGCAATATAATCAGGGCAAAAAAAAATAAAAATAAAAATAATTAACTTTTTTTTCTAATTACAAAATGCATGCTCATTGTAGAACATTTGGCAAATACTGAAAAGTAAGAGAATGAGAATAAAAATAAACACATAATCCCACTGAGGTAGTTAGGTGGGGAAGGAGGGAGGGGGAAGTGACTTTAAGACCCATAAGGAGAAGTTCCTTTTGGCCCACACATACCTAACCCTCACTGAGGTCCCCATGAAAAGAATCAATGAAAAATGCAGCATCAATCCCTTATTAGCATAACCAGAGGGGGAAGGGCCCCTCCAAGTCCTTATAATGCAGGAATCCCAACCTCAGAGGGCTTCTTCTTTGAACGCCTGACCTCACTCACTTCAAGCTTGTGCTTTCACTATGCATTCAACTTTTTGGCTGTACACACTGACTAGTCCTTAGATTTCTCTGGCTGTACACACTGACTAGTCCTTGAATACTTTCCTGTGACTGAGTCAAGAACCCTCATGGCAGCAGCCCCTGGATGAAGTCTCAACCTCTCCGAGAATTCCTGGGCCTCACCAGCATCACCACCGCCCAATATCAGCATTTTGGTCTATTTCCCTATTTCCCTTAAGACTTTTCTCGTTTGTGTGGGAGGGGGAGGGGTAGTGGAGAGGGTGTTCTTAATGTCATTATTTTATGCAATAGTCTACATTTTCCTCTTCAGATTATATAAGTAATATACATTTAAAAATATTAGCTAACTTCATTTTTGTTGTCTGTAAATGATGCTGAAACGTAGGTGTCTCATCACTCCCTTAAATGATAAACTTAAAGTTTCTTATGAATTTTCACTAACATAAATAATGTTATGATAAATATCTTTTTGCCTGACTCTTTGTCCACATTACTGGTTATTTCCTCAGAAGTGAAATTACAGAGGGAAATGGCCTGCAAATGTGTTTTAGCCAGGATAACACATTGAATGAAAGCATTGGCTTTGGAGCTTAACAGTCTTGGATCTAGTTATCAGTTCTCCAAGTTCTATGTCCAAAACTTTGAACAGGTTATTTCACTTCTTTACATCTCAGTTTCATAATCTGCAAAATGAAGATAGTTTTTATTTCCCAGAGCTATTGTGAGGATTAAATAAAACAATGCCTGTAAAATGTTTGTTCATTGTATTTCATATTTCAACCACGAGGTGGAGCTAGAGGTTTATAATTCTAGAGGAGGGGTTCTCAAGCAGGTCCCAGAACAGCACCTGGGAATTTATGAGAAATTCAATTTCTCCAGTCACACCCCCAGAATTACTTAATCAGCATCTCTGGGGTGGGGCTTGGCAATCTATTTTAACAAGTCCTCCAGGTGAATCTAATGCACACTAAAGTTTTAGAAACACTGATCTAATTAATATATATTTACATTTTTCTCTGATTTGTTGCTTGGGCAGAGAAAGGAGCCAAAAAACATTTAACACATAATTACAACTTACTGAGTGCTATTGAATGCTACAGCAGCGTACAAAGTGATATACATACAATAAGCCATGTATTCTTACTTTTATAAAAACCTACGATATGTATTTTTACTCCCATAAGGAAACAATCTTAGAGAAGTTAAATTAACTTGCCCAATGTCATTTAGTTACTAAATATAGAGTCTGTATTCTGACCTCAGCCATGGATTTACCCATTATGATACACTGCCACCTCAAAGCCAAGACCTGCGAAGTCCATTAAAGGGCAATTATCCTATCCCACTTCTCCCAGGTCATGGGGTATGTATATGTCTGTTTATGTGTGTGTAGACATTTGTGTATTTATGATTGCAGAAGTGTAATTGTGGCTCATTTTGAATATCAAGTTATATAAAACCAACAAAAATGGCAATACTTTTAAAGGCAAAAGTCTTGAACTGTACCCTTGACTTAGGTCTACTGTTTTCTAAAGGCCTGGCACAAAGAAGCATTACTCTTATTGCTAATTAATAAAATTATTCTGGCTGGGACTAGGTATTGTTAATTGGACAAATGACTAATTTGCCAAGAATTATGCAGAAGGAAAACATTTCCCACCAATGGTACCTACTTATGCCTGTCTTTTAAAAATGTAATCCATTTAATTCAAATTAAAAAGGGAGGACAACAAAGTACAAAAATAATAGGTTTATGCGAGGTCAATGAATTGGTCACAATAATCTCAAAAATGTCACATGAGCTGTAAGAAAATGTTGCTGTGGGAATAAATGAGTGTTAAAGAGCATCTATTGTCTGGTTGGTTTGTACAGGTTAGTGTGGAGCCCTGATATATCCCAAAGTAATTTGGGCAGAGAATAAAAAAGTATTTGCAAAGTGCCCTGGAGGGACTGGGGAAAAATGTGGAAATATTAAACTTCCCCACCTGAGTAATTCCTGATATTCTCGCAAGCATTGGGGACTACCAATTTAGAAGGCTGAGCCCTCGATCTTGGGGCTTGCCCTTAAGAAGCTTTGTTACTGCAAAGGATAAGCCTACTAATAATTGTGCTTAAGAGTCACCCCCCAGAGAACCTCTTTTATTGATCAGATGTGGCCTCTCTCTCTAAGCCAACTCAGCAGGTGGACTTGCTGCCTTCCCCCCTACATGGGACATGACTCCTACGGGTGTAAATCTCCCTGATAACATGGGATATGACTCCTGTGGATGAGCTTGGGCCCACCATCATGATTCTTACTGAAGCACCAGAGTGTACTATCCTAATCCCTAAGAAGACATTGAATTAATTAGTATAAACATAGTGGAAGTTACTAAAAATTACTCTTGCCATATAAAAAATAGGAAATAGAAGAATGCCTCTTCAAGAAACTGACTTTTGCTCTATTTTAAATCCAGAATCAGCATTTATTTTCCATAGCACCCTTAGACGTGTATGTCAATGATGTTAGAGTTGGCTTTCTGCCATAATAAGTTTTATCTGCTGTGATAAACACTGTTTTTATCAGAAGGGACCTTGTATTTTTATCTGATTTTAAATCTAAAATGTCAAATCATCTCAAATGTACAGGTATCTATCCAGTGAATAATTCATTATCAATATCTTAAAAACTGTTCATTAATAACAAATTATATTTTAACTTACATATAAGAAAATTAACACAGCACTGTTTTCCAATAAATTATTTCACACAGGTATATGCTTAGGAATCTATTTAATTGTTAAAACTGTGCTAGAGAATACATATTTTGGAATACATATTTCATTAGATCCAGTCACAAAATGGATAATTCTGATGGAAATTTCTTACTCTAACCTAAGTATGAAAAATAAATTTTTACCAAAAAAATGAAAAATCTGTATCACCTAATGCCAAGTGTATGTTTAAGTCAAAACATATTTTTCACTTTTTCATTTAACTGTATTACTTTCAGCTAATTGGTTTCATAAGTATTAGAGCTCCTGCTTTATTTTTATAAATAACTCCAAAATATGCTTTCCAATTATTATTTTTCTAATGAAGACATATAATTAACTTTGTTTACAATTAAATTTTCTCAGCACAAGGATAATTTTTTTAAAAGAACAGTATAGAATGTGTAAAAGCTCAGGCTCTCCAAAGCAAAGCCAAAAAGAACAAAAAAAAAAAAAAGGCAAAATTTAAAAACTTATTAGGGCTCCTGATTTTCATTTCTTGAACTTTATTTTCTCCTCTTGTCTATTTTTTTTCTGGTAGAAATCATATTTTTAAGGCGGCATATACTTTTAGGCAAGCATAAGTGAGAGACTTAAACATTTAGAGTTTAAACATACAGTTGAGAAGTAATTATCTAATAAACATAATAATAATGTTAAAATTTCAATTATTTGGAGAAGAAAGTTAGTTTTACATTATCAAAAAAACATGGTTTTAAATTCCTTGCTAGTAAATATATTAACTTTCTGGAATAAAATGGAGAGCCTTTCAACATAAAGAGTTGTACAGTCAACAAACATTTAATTTAGTCTATATAGCAGGATTCTGGTGTAAGAGCAGTTTCCACCATTATGGTCTTACCACCATAGATAAGTGGCACCCTATTTGTGTAGCACTTGTTTCTATCATAAGTGTAGCAGGTCTCAATGTCTTCATCACAGATATTGCTCTGGCTGGCAATGACGACCTCATTGTCCAGCTCCACTTCTGTAAGATCACATTTTTTACAGCTGAAAAGCAAACAAATGCATATCAAATCCTGGCTCAAATCTGAGCGATGACACATTTCTTGCCAAAATCAATTTGTTCTTGCAGCTCTGATCTGACAACTGAAAAAGGGTGATTCCTTTCAGACCTCGGTAGCTTTACAATTAAAGAATAGTTTATAAGATTTTTCAGAACTTAATATATCAAAATGAATTTAAAGTAAACAATATAACTGACAATATGATGATATCATTTTTTGTCTACATCATACAGCAACTTCTAGTTGTTAGGTTTAATCCCAAATGTATGCTTGTTTAAATGACTTATTTATCGTAACAAGGAAGAGTTATTTTTAAAAACAAAATTGTTTAATGTAAGAATGTATAATTTCCAAAGAAGCACATGAAGGTTTGTGTGTCTAAAATCCACTTGTTCAACTATTAAGACAAATTGGTCCTTCCTCTACTAATAGCCATGATTTTCTTTTTTTTTAGAATAAATTTATAGATGATTTTCCTCTGTGATAAAAATTCATGAATTTATGATACCTAATAATTAACATAGAATTAATGTATTCAAAAATTCCACCTATATTTGTAATGTTTATACCCCAACATATTTCCAAAAACATTCTTACTAATAAAGGTTAACTAAAAGTTATTAACTTCCACATCTATGTTAATATAAAGGAAAATCTCTTACAGGTCAGACAAATGGTACACAAATTTGGTTCTCAGTGGTGAGTTTGGATCAGAGATATTCTCCCTGTTGTTCAGAGGAACACTAAAAAAAAAAAGAAGAAGAAGAAGAAAATGAAGAAAGAAAACAAAGCAAAGTAATAAAACTAGCTGTTTTTGTTTTTTGGTAATAGGTATATCACTAGAGCAGTACTTACTATTTCATTACAATAGTACTTACCATTACATTTAATACCCTATTAACACCCTATAATAATACTATTACTCAGATTTTTAGAGTAAATTGTTATATTTTAAACATTTCCCATCCAAAATAAACCTCACAGCAACTCCTCTGTCAACAATACTTGCTTAATTGGCAAATCCCCACTTTTCCTTTAAGTTTTAGTGTAAGTCTTAGTTCCTCTGGGATGACTTCCTTGATCTTAGTCCCCAACCCCCAATCAACTCCTTCCTCTATAGTCTTGTTAAAGCTTATTTATCTTATTATAACAAATGCCATATCATAGTTGCTTGTCTATAGAGAGGTTGCTTCTCTAGACTAAAAGATCTTCGGGGCAAACACGCATCTATTCATTCCGAATGCCTATCTGGATGTGTGACATGGAGCTTGTCTAGGATTTGTAGAATGAATGGACAGAAAAATATAAGTAATCCATATTTTAGAGATGTTGAAATTATAAATCAGATAGATTAACTGACCTACCCAATTTCATACAACTAGGAAGCAGTAAAGCTGGAACTAGAATCCAGATCTCTTGATTTGGTGATAGCTCATGAAAATTACATCATGCTTATCAATGAGTTCAGATGATTTCATTAAGTCTTCATTCCTCCCTATATGCACTCTTCCCTACCAAAAGAAACAAAGAAAACTTGTGCTGCCTAACTCAGTATGTAGCAACTTCATCCACACAGGTTGGTCCCTGAATCAGCTCTCTGTCATGATTTCTATCTAATCAATCTCATAGTCCAGCTGATTCTAATTCTTTGTATCTGTGAAATCCATCCACCTGTCTCCAGTCCTCTCCTAAACTGTGGCAATATCCTCCTTCATTCTTGAGCCCTGAAATGCAAACTTAATTTCCTCCTCTGCTTAAAGGCTACAGTGTCTCCCCACAGATGACAGGGTATCCTTAACGTGGCATAGAAGGTACTTTTGATATGCCCCTAACCCTCCTGTCTCTTCTGTTTTCACACCCCGCCTTCACACTGCATGCCAGCTGTAAACAACTGCTTGCAATTCAACAACCTTACCATGATTTTCTCATCTCCAAGTCTTAACAATAAAAAAATAAATAAATAAAAATTAAAAAACAAGAAGAATGATAACATTTACTAAGTACTTGTACTTGGCATATGCTAAGAGGTTAATTAAAAATCTCATTTAATTCTCACAGCAACCCTGTTTCCTTTTCCTGGAATGACCCACCCAACTATCAACCTTGTCTCTCACATGTTTGCCCAGTTAACTCCCATTCACCCAGCTAACAGCCATCATCCTTCAAGTCCACCACTTACTCCAGACATAGTTTCTTGCCTGCTACTGCTGCCCCACCGAGGACTGGTTAGGTGCCTTTCCTCAGTGTGCCCATAACATCCTATGCCTATTCCTTCTATAGCATTTACAATACTGCATGGTAATTTCCTTTTTAATTGTTTCAAGTACTGTAATAAACTATAAGCTCTCTGAAAGCACAGACTGTGTTTTATATAAATTCTTGTATCCTCTGCTCCAAACTCATTGTTTGGCATTCGGTAGCACTCAATATTTGTTGAATAAATGAATTAATCTCTTCTTTATTAGACAGTGAAGGCCCTAGTAACACTAATAACATCAGAAAAAGCTTTAAATAACATGGAAGGGAATAAACATTTGTAAGTGTCTATTGTGGGCACTGTTATAAATCTTCAATACATTTCATATTTAATTCTCATAACCCTATAAAGTATATGTGCATATACACATACATATGTAACTATAACCCCTTTTTGGAGTTTAGGAAATAGGCTCAAATTAGTTAAGTAATGATTAGTAAGTGTTGATGATGCCTCAATGACACAGCAGCAGATATTAACCTCAACGATAATGGAATTTTGAGAAATAACATTAGAGAAGCATCAATATACATCATGAAAGGTGCATGAAGTGACTGAATTATCTTATTTCAGCAAACAATATAATATTATAAAAACAGCTATGTCAGAAGAAAAAGATGAATTAGAGAATCATGAAGAGCATTAACCACCCCCACCCCCAACGCCCCCTCCCAGCCAGGCTATCTTAAACATAAAACACATCAGGCCTCCTCATCAGGATTTAGATGCCAATATCACGGGTGCCATCCCTTCAAGTTACATGCTTCTCCAATTGTTCTATTCCTAAGAGGGAGCTAGATGGTATGGAGAACTGAGTGGTCAGAGAAAACCTGCTAGAAGCAGTAATGTCTAAGCTAAGACATGCAGGTTGAGAAAGAGTTAACCATGCTAAGAGGGGTGGGAAAAATAGTTCTTGAAGCAGACAGATTAACATGTGCAAAAACAGAAGAGAAAGAGCGCACTATGAACAGGATTGAATGCTACGTTCTCTTTCTATAAGAGACGCTTGACTGGAGGAAAACTCTCATAGTGGGAGTGGTTTACAAGGAAGACATTACTAATCAGATCCAATACGAATCTTATTTCTTAAGTATTATTGTATTTTTGTTATCAACCATGAATCATGAGTATATAATTCTGGTCTATGTGTGAAATGAATAAGTGAATATGGAAACAAATTAGTCAATTTGATCAGTCTGCCTTATCTTTATGCAGACATTTGAGCACAGTGTGGAATACTCAGCAGCCTATATATGGTACAAAATAGTGTTATCTGAAATTTCAGTTTGAACTGATCAAGAGCAACCAAAAGTTCTGATTCAAATTTGAAATAATGTTGTATAAACAGGCATATTGATGACTCAATTGGAACCTTCAGTTATAATTTAATCTATTACTGAAATTATAGATTAATTTCAGTTCAGAGTGGTTTTATAGTGCCGGAAAGCCCTGGCCTTGAAATCTTTGTTCCTGCCCGCAATTTCTGCAAAATTAGCTCAAGCCCTTTAACCAGATTCAAGCTCGTGTAAGGTGCAACACCCAAAAAGGGAGTGAAAATATAGGTATTGCATTCAAACAATGCTTAATATGAGAAAGTATCTCTGCTTACAACATGAAAAAAGGAAAAATGGAATGCCACATACATAATCCGGATGTTTCTCTCCACAATTTCCTGAGAAGGATCTTCTTCAGAACGGACAATCCTGGAAGTAACCCGGGCACATTTACATTTGTTGTCAACAAGAACAGTCTGTTCATCTTCATCTTGGGCTTGAAAGGTAAAAGATAGGAAGAAGAAAGAGGAACAAAAGTTTATTTATACACTTTATATTGAGTTAGTTTCTCTTTCTTGCCTGAAGAAAAGTAAAGTTATATGGTTGGTCAAATTCTGCTTTTCCAGTTTGTTCTTCCTAATCTAAAACAGCTAAAAGTGGAATCCCGTATCACAGTGAAGGAAATCCAAATGTACCCTAAAAGGAATTTTATCTTTTTTCCTTGGACTAGTCTAAGGAAACTTGGGCTGAAAGAATTCTGGTTTTCATCCAACACTTCAAACAGAGGCATAGCTCTCTAAATGATGCAGCCTTGCAAATATCAGTGCCAAATGGCAAAGTAAGAGAGAAAACAAAAATCTTGATTGGATTTTTCCCAGAGCAAAGCAATTCATTAAAAAAGGGAACAAAATATAGCATTAGCCTTTATAAACCTGGTTTGAAATACCACATCCTTCCTGAACTCCCATTTATGCTTTTCTTTTTCTTTTTAATTTTTTGCTTAAATTGCATTAGAGGTAAAAAAAAGGCATGTTTCCCCCAAGATAACCTTATTTTATAAAACTTTTACATAGTCTCCACCATAGTTTTCCTGAACAGAATTGTAATTCTCTTTTTAATAATATCATTCAGGTTATCATGATATAATGATTCAATTAAATAAAGCAATAAGTGCCTTATTTATTACTTTTTATAAGAATTATTTTAAAAGATGAAATATATATAGATACAAGGTGCTATAACTTTGTAAAATCAGTTTAGAATATACTTGAAGTATAAGCTCTATTTAATATCAGATATAAGATCTATTTAATATAATATGCCTGTATACCAAAAACTTAATAAGTGAATGAATTCATAGATGACCAGTAAAGCCTTAATTTCAAGTGTCAACATATATTGTCTAATCTGAATATTAGCCAAATATTGTAAAGAATAATTCTCTGGCTTAGATCAGTTAAAACCTAGATATTTGAATAGTTAATAAGTTTTATTTTAATAGTGGTAATTAAACATATAACAATGTCAGATGTCTTTTTTATTCCTGTAATTTTAGCTAAGTGACATTTAAAGACCCCTTTCTTCAACTCTCAACTAATAAAATAAAGATTTAGCTCGTGAATTCAAATTATAAAGGTTAAATAGTCAGGACAGATACATTGTTTGTAACTGGAAGTCTAATTACTCCTGAGATGACTCCGGAGCAGAGAGAACCTAATTGCAGTATTTCAGTCTTAATGACAATAGCCATTATAAAGACATTTTAAAACCACTGTTATTGTACTTATAATTGCTTGAAGTACTTTGTAATGCATTGTTATGCCATTATTCATAAGTTCTTAATAAATCTTATGACAATGACCTGTATTGTATTGGAGAAGAAACATTATGAGCTCAATTCAAGATAATATAACTTATTAATATTCTGAAAACAGTGAGCTATCTTAAATGGTGTCCTCTTCCCTACTCCTGTACCCATAACTCTTAAATGCTTTTCTCAATAAAATACAAATGAGTATGTAATGCCTAACCCAAAATATAGTTTGTCAGTAATTGACCTATTAAGTCTTAAATAGAAAATGTCTGTATTTCTATTATAACATGAAATGCATTTCCTCAGCAGGACCCTAAGAAGGAACTATCATTACTGTTATTATATAAAAAATTAGGCAGCCTAATATACCTACCAGAAAAGGTACAAATTATTTTCAATTCATCACGACTTAAAAGATTCTAACATTTTCTCTCACTAACAGGCTGAAGTTTTCCTAATAAACCTGTTATTACGGACTGTGCCTTACTCTACTCCCAGAAAACCTGAGATATGGTAGGCACTCAATAAATATTTGGTTAATTTGATTCAGTTCAACAAAATAAGAAAATAGACTTAACAATGCATACTAAATATGACCATATTGAGTTTACTGAAAGGTGTTTCCCTTAAGTGAGAGAACAGGATAATAGTTAAGTGTAGATGTTAAAGGTAGACTGCCTGAGTTCTAGCTACCATTTGCATGCTATGTGACTTTGGGTAAGTTATTTCACTTAAGTCTCAATTGGCTCGAAGATATGCTGGTGATACTGATAGTATCTGTCTTTCTATGGTTATTATGACAATCAAATGAAATAGTATGTGAAAAGCAGCCTAGTGCCTATAGAATGTATTATGTTTTATATATATATTATTTATTTATTTATATTTACATATAGAAAGAACCATCTATCCATCTGTCTAGTTATACATATATATGTTATATATCTTTATAGACATATTTATGTTCTACTCTAACATTTTTAAGTCTTGAGAATATGACTTTTAATGCTGATAGGATAAAATATATGTATAATGACTATTCTTAATTACATTTATATCATCTTTTGTCTTGAAATAAGAACAATAAAGTGAGTAAGAAATAGAAACTATCAATTCAGCCAAATTATGTGACCTTCTAGATAACACTTATTTAATACTATACTTCTTATATTCAGAATGCATTCCATTTTCTACAATTGTTTCAAAGGTCTAAAACAAAATGACCAAAGTTCAGCCATCAAATTATAAGCAACCTATATAACATTAAACATTGTTGAAGAGTCA
This sequence comes from Choloepus didactylus, assembly GCF_015220235.1. Lineage (NCBI taxonomy): Eukaryota > Metazoa > Chordata > Mammalia > Pilosa > Megalonychidae > Choloepus > Choloepus didactylus. The sequence continues at coordinate 75,089,248 of NC_051309.1, forward strand.
TAATAAATCTGCAGGCTAAGATCCAGAAAAGTCATTACAACTAATGTCAATCTCTCTGGGAAAATAAAATCTCATATCATACTATTTTGTACCATTTCTCTAGAATATTAATTTAAGAGACTCAAGGGGAGAATTAGTGATTTTCAAGACTCAATATAGAGTTTCATATGATTTAAGCATGGTTATCTGTAGTTATTCAGAAATATCTATTTCCTTATTCTCTAGTTTGTAGTAGGAAAACAAGAAGAATGAATAAAGAGAGTCAAACTGACTCTTATCTGTGTAAAGATTAAGATTAAAGATATGAAGATTAAAAGATAAAAAATATATAAGATTAAGGCTCTCTAAAAAAATGTAACTGGCTATCTGGCCAACCAAAGCACAGATAAAAATGTTTAAACTTGAAGAACATATTTGTGCTACATCTTTCCTCTTATCTCGGTTCATTTTCTAAATACCACATACCTGTCACAAGAACAGCATTAACAAAAATGGCCAGGACTCCCCAGAAAAGCAAATGTTTCTTCATCTTGCCTACACTTCTTTTGAAAAACTGAAGCTGAAAGGTCAGGGTTAAGGTGCATAATCTACAAGGTGTGTGCAAATGATGTTGCTTCTGCTTTCTTAAAATAACGCTTCAGGCAGCTAACAAACTAAAAACAGTCACAACTGTGGTTGAAGTCTGAAATTTAAATACTGCTCTGGAAAGAAATGTATTGCTCACAATTAAGTATTTTCTTCCAAAACAAAACCAAAAATCCATGTTTTGATGTGATCCTTTTCATTCTGCATTTACTGTATATAATTAAACTGAAGACTAATAATGATTAGAAGACAGGAGTCCTTTAAGAATGTTTAAATGGGGGTTCTCAACTTTATTTCCTTAACAGATTTGTTATCAGTCTTCAAATCAACTGTTTGATACATGTTGTGCCTGGAACAATAAATGAAGGGAATGGAAGGAGGAAGAATGAATGAAAGCCCTTTAATGTCCCATTTGCATCTTATGTCGATTTCTTCTACTAGTCTTTAATTATCCAAGCTGCTAGGTGAATGAATATATGTGTGTATGTATATGTATAAATACAAAATAAATTTCAGTTGTTTTATGTAATTGGAATTAGAAACTTGTGGATAATAAATGTATCAGTTGCCATGTTTTAATTTGATGGCATTAAGGCAGAACCTGTGTTCGCCAATCTAGTAACTCCTTTCAGAACTGTAAACTCATGAGTTGATTTTCATTTGAAATGTGTCAACAGAAAACAGAAAACATTGCAGTATTTCTTGTTCAATGTCATTTTTTTTTTTTAATTGGACTTTGGGGCAGAGTATTCCTCTCCCCTCCCCTCAACATGCTAGAATTTCCTGTCTCTTAGGCAGGATTGATTCTAAGAATATGTTGTTTACATTTATATGCAACAGCATCTATTCTGTGTTACTTTTAGACCCCGGCTGCCTAATTTTTGAAGGTATCCTAGAATTTTAGGAAGAGGTACTAAAGAAATACTTCAGGATCATAAGTAAGCAAGCAAATGTCATAGCTAGTAGTAGGAAATGGCAGAGTGAAAGAGATATTAAAGGCTAGCACATAATTTCATTCCTTCAATAAATAGGTATTTAATGTCTAAAAAGAACTAACGGCCAGGAACTAAAATATACAGTGTTACTATACTGTCAAACTTCACTCCTATTTTATTTTCCACTATCAGTAGGACTTAGAAACTACTTGGGTTTAAGAAAAATATACTGGATTCACATGAACAGTTATATCTATTTGAAACAGAAACAGATCTGAAAGCATATTATTTTAGTTTGTGTTCAGGATCCCAAAACTAGTATGAACCACTTTAAGAACTCCCCACTTCTAACTTAATTTCTAGATAATTGGCTTATTCTATAACTCCAAAAAAGAGTAATTAGAAGTTAGCTGAATACTTTTAAAGTAATTATTTCCTTGAAAATAAACTCAAAGCTAGACTATCACTCCAAAGCAAGTTGGATAAATCCCTAGGAGCAAATTAAAGCTTCCCAACACACTTCTTTTTTATAAAAGCAAAGATGACTTGTAGGAATCATCTATCTCAAAATCACTTGGAGAACTAGTTAAAATATTGATTTTATGGCTGCACCCAAACAGAATTTCTGGGGATGAGGCCTTGGAATCTGCATTTTTTAAAAACATCCTAGTTGATTCTGATACACATTAAAGTTTGAAAACTGGTAGACGCCTGTGGGAAAAATTATTTGTGGAAGATTAGTGTTAACATGGTATATCGTTTCCAACCTTTTACTTTTAATGTATTTGTGGTATATTCAAAATAGGTTTCTTATAGGAAGCATACAATTGGGATTTGCTTTTTATCCAATCTGAGAAACTTGTCCTTTTATTTGGGGTATTTAGAGTATTTATACTTAATATGATTGTTGATATATTTAGACGTAAATCTACCATCTTGCTATTTATCTTTGTCCTACCTGTCCTTTGTTCTCTTTTCCTTTTCTGTTTTCTTTGGGATTAACTCAATTTTTTTAAAATTCTATTTTTAATCCTTTGTTGGCTTATTCATCATAACTATTTGTTTTGTTATTTCAATGGTTACTTTAGGGTTTATAGTATATATCTTTTATTTAGCACAGTCCACCTCATGTGTTATGATATCACTACACGTTACAAGAAATTTACAATAATATACTTCATTTTTCTCTTCTAGGCTTTGTGCTATTGTTATCATATATATTATATCAACATATGTTTTAAATAAACCCCACACTACTTTTTTGGGGGTAGGAGCTTAAACAATTATCTCTTAAAGAGATTTAAATAAGAAAAATCTTATATATTTACCCATGTAGTTACCATTTCCAGTTCTCTTAATTCCTTTGTGTAGATCCATATTTCCATTTGGCATCATTTTCCTTCTGCCTGAAGGATTTCCTTCAATATTTTTTCAAATAGTTTTTCTAACTCCCACTCTGTCTTCTTTCAGGACTCCAGTTACACAAATATTAGTTGTGTAACTACCTGAAGTTGTCCCGCATCTCACTAGTGTTCTGTTGGTATTTGGTTTCCTCTTTTTTCATTTTGGAGAGTTTCTAATGCTAGGTCTTTTACAATGGCTAACCTTCCATCAATTCCATCCATCGTATTTTTCATCTCAGACATGGTAGTTTTCCTTTCTAAAAATTTAAATTCAGTCTTTTTTATATCTTCCATGCTTCTACTTAACATGCTCATCCTTACCTCTAGCTTTTATGACTGTTATAACTGTTTTGATGTTCTTGTCTGCTAATTCTAACATTTGTGTCAGTTTTGATTGATTTTTATCCTCTTTATTAATTTTGTCTTTGTATACCTGGTAATTTTTTATTGGATTCCAAACATTGTGAATTTTACCTTGCCAAATGCAAAATACTTTCGTATTCCTATAAATATTCTTGACCTTTGTTCTAGAGTACAGCTAAGTTACTTGGGGACAGTTTAATCTTTTAGGTCCTGCTGTTCTGTTTGTTAGGTGGAGCCAGAGCAGTGTTTACTCTAGCACTAATTATTCCCTACTACCGAGGTAAGACCCTTCTGAATACACTATCTAATGCCCCATGAATATTGAGGCTTTCCAATGCAGCTGATGGGAATAGGCATTATTCTAGCCTTGTGTGAGCTCTAGGCACTATTTTCTTTCCCGGCCTTCTTCCCCTGGTCTCAAGCAGTTTCCTCACACACATGCACGGTTCAGTAACTCTGGTGAACACTTGAGATCCTCTGCAGATCTTCAGAGTTTTGTCTGTATAGCTCCCTCTTCTCTGGTACTCAGTCTTGAGAACTCTAGCTACCTTGGTTTTCCCAAACTCTCAGCTCTTCTTTAATTCAAGGAGATGTCCACTATCCACCTCCTTTTCTCCTTCTTGTGCAATGGCCTGGAAACTCTCAAGGCGGTAACCTCAGGTAATTACAGAGGTCTCATTTGTTTTCCATCTCTCAGGGATCACTGTCCTTGACTGCCTAATGTCCAAGGTCTTAAAAACCATTATTTCATATATTTCACCAGGTTTTTTCAGTTGTTTCCAGTGGAAACGTAAATCTGGTTTCTATTATTCCATATTTTCCAGAACTGGAAGTTAGGGACTTAAAATTAAAAGTGAATTTGAGATGTATGCTTTTAGACTGAACTTTAGACCTAACTACCAGATAATTATGGAATCTTCTCAAAACATTGTCAAGGGAGGGCAAAGGAAGGTTTAAATACCATAAGTTGGAAGAAATAATTGGAAAACATAAAATGGCTTCATGTTTATAGTTCATTAAACTGTTCACAGCTACAAAATCTCTGTACAGCCAGTCTTTTTTTTTTTTTTTTTTTTTAATCTACATCCAGTCTTGACCTCACAACTCATTGGCCATTCAGCAGACACAGTGAACTTGTTTTAAAAATTGGTTTTCTTGCTTCCTTATTGTTTCCCCTTTTTTGGCTCTACTAAAAAATAAAAATTATTAAAGAAGTTGTAGGTTTACAGAAAAATCATGCAGAAAAGACAGAGTTGCCATATACATGCCACTTTTATTCACACCTTGCATTAGCGTGGTATATTTGTTACAATTGATGAAGGAGTATTATTATAATTGTATTAACTATAGTCCGTGGTTTACATTAGGATTCGCTGTTTGTGTTACAGTCCTATGTGTTTTTTTGATTTTTATCTTAGTAACATATACACAAAAATTTCCCCTTTTAACCACATTCAAATATGTAATTCAGTGGCATTACTTATATTCAAAATGTTGTACTACCATCACTACCATCCATTACCAAAATGTTTCCATCATCCCAAATAGAAACTCTGTACAACTTAAGCATTAACTCCCCATGCCCTTACCCGTACCTCAGCCCCTGGTAACCTATATTCTAGTTTCTAACTCCATGAATTAATTAATTTCTAATTGTTTCATATCAATGAGATCATACAATATTTCTCCTTTTGTGTCTGGCTTATTTCACGCAACACAATGTCTTCAAAGTTCATCCATGTTGTCATATATATCAGAACTTCATTCCTTTTGATGGCTGAATAGTGATCTTTTTAAAAAGCAAGTAAGATCAGATCTGATTTTAAAAACCCCACTGGCTTCTCTGTACATTTAGAATAAATTCAAACTCGTTACCCTGCCTGATTTCCCACTACTCTCCCTTTCACTCATCACTTCCTGCTATTTCTGTTCAGGGCTTTTGCACTTTCTAAATCCTCTGCCTGAAACACTTTCCGTGTCCTTGCACAGCTAGCCTCTTACCATCATTCAAGTCTCAAATCAAATGTCATTTCTTTTGTTTTCCTTTTTAGAAAAGTTGTAGGTTTACAGAAAAATCATGCATAAAACATAGAGTTCCCACATACAACCCTAATATTAAAACCTTGCAACTTTACAGTAGTGTGGTACATTTGTTACAATTCACAAAAGAGTATTTTAATTACAGTCTATTGTTTACGATAGGGTTCACTGTTTCTGTTATAAAGTCCTATGTTTTGGGTTTTTGTTTTTTTAATTTTTATTCTAATAACATATATACAATCTAAGATTTCCCTCTTAACCACATTCAAATATATAAATCAGTGCTGTTAATTACATTCACAATGTTGTGCTACCACTGCCACCATCCACTATAAAAATTTTTCTATCAGCCCAAATAGAAACTGTACAATGTAAGCATTAACTCCCCATTCCCTACTCCAACTACAGTCCCTGGTAACCTATATTCTAGATTCCGACTGCAAATTTGTTTATACTAATTACTTCGTATCAATGAGATCACACAATATTTGTCCTTTCGTGTCTGGCTTGTTTCACTCAACATGATGTCTTTAAGGTTCATCCATGTTGTTGCATGGCTGAATAAAGATAGTTTTAAAGCACGAATCAGATCAGATCTGATTTTAAACCTCCCTGGCTTCTCATTATACTTAGAATAAATTCAGACTCGTTATCCTGTCTGATTTCCCACCACTCTCCTTTCCACTCATCACTTTCCTGCTATTTCTGCTCAGGGCTTTTGCACTTGCTAGTTCCTCTGCCTGAAATTTCCCGCCTCCTTAAGATCATTCAAGTCTCAAGTCAGTCATCTCCTCAGATAGAACTTCTCTGTTGCTAATCATACTAACCAATCACCAGTCAGTGCCATATTACTTCATAGTACTTATGAAGTTGTTTGAAATTCTCATTTAGTTTATTTAGTTATGTTTCCTCCTCAATAGAACAAAAGCTCCTTGAGACCAGCATTATCTTGTTGCTCACTTCTGTTTCAAGAAACTAACATAGGAATGCTTAATACATTTTGATTAAATGGAGGATGAATGAATGGAGAACATTTTTACAAGGAGTTGAAATCTGTCTCCAAGTTTAAATCCTCTAACATTAATCTCTTTGTTAGATAGTCTCCATAATGTCAATTCCCTTTTTAAGTGTTGTGTCCAGATACATATATAATAGTTCAAGTGTTGTCTGACCAGCACAGAACACAGTAAAACTGTGTATTTTTCAATAAATGGTACTTTAGATTACAGTATCTCTTTTTGGCAGCTGTGCTACACTATTAGCTCCTATTAAGTGTACAGTCAACTAAAATCCCCCTTTTAAAATAAGAGTTTCTATAAAGTAATAATTTCCACCAATTTAATACTATTGGGATTTGGGTGTGAGATTGAGTTTGTATTAAGTTTTATCTTGCTAACCCCAAGAAAACATTTATAACCTACCAGACTATTTTGAATCTAGATTCTGAAATCTAGCACATTAGTTACTTTTCTAAGCTTCACAGCATCTACAAACTTTGTATGTATGCCATTTGAATCTTCATTTAGGTCATTAAGAAAAATGTTTAGTGGGTTAGTACTAAAGATAGACTTTATGGCATACATCTAGAGTCCTACCTTTAAGCTAACACAATCCACTAATAAGCATATTCAAGTTAATCTACAAACCACGCTATCACACAGACTGTAATTCTCCATTTCCTCCATAGGTAGCATGAATACTTATCATAAGAAATCAATCTCTCCCTAGCCTCCATCTTTAGTATTATCTGATTTCTACCACTGAAGTTCTTCCTTAATAGAAAAGGATCTTTGATAGCAACCTGGCATTTTGCCTCTTGAATACTTCAAAGGGATGCTGATATTTGTTAATAGCTTTTTTGGCTTTAAATCCAAAATAAAACTGAAATCTCTTGATTTTCCTTTTAATGGATTAAGTTCTCCATTTAATGTAATAATTCATATTTCCCATTTGGCCTTGAATGTTATATGAAAAAGAAGTTTTGTTAGTGAACAGTATTGCTTAAATCAGCTCCAAAAATCAGGGAAAAATGAAGTCCACTCTCAACCTTGAATTAAATATCAGTCTATAAATTCCAAATAATCTAAAAATCTTTCCATTTTAGAAATAATTTTTAGTGTTCTCAAAAGTGCTAGAAAATCTATTTATAAGTACGATGCTCTAAATATTTTTAACAGCTCTTCAGTGTTATGAGGGACAAGTAAAATGAAACAGAGTCTTCGATTTGGAATCCCCCTAAAAATTGTCTTTTCATTTCCTTAACACTCTCATCAATAGACTCTAAGTCTATTGACTCCAGATGGGGAAAGAAGGAAGTAATTTTAAAAGAAACTGTAAAACATATTCTTGAGGTAAGGATTTTCTATCTGGCAAATTCACAAAGCCCGTTACATAAGAACTCATTATTTGCTTAGAAAATGGTACATACACCAACCTCAGACACCCAGAATCAATTGACACCTTTGCAAGAAGGTTATATGGAGGAAAAAAAAACTTGTATCAGGAATTTCCTTTCCAAAAATATAGCTGCTAAAAAATGTTATAGGCTTATTAGAAACACAGTCTTTATACCTTCTCCATATATACCACAGCTCTACCTTCAGTACTTTGGGGGTACCAGACAATACAAAAATAACTTTTGAATCAACCCAGAAAAATAAACTAAGATCTGATTAGCACAGATGGAAAGCTCTTCTGCAAAGAGAAGTCAACTGCAAAAAAAAAAAAAAATCTCCAAGAGAAGTGAAGCAAGACTTCACTAAAGTATTCTCAAAAGTGGAGAATCCATTATATGAATTTATTTATTCATTAAATAAATTTATTTATTAAACCTCCTAAAATCCCAAAATGCCCATATCATTCAAAGTTCCACAAATTGTTTATACATGAAGTTACTAACAAATGTTAAAGAGTTTTTCTATAACAAATCTGAGCTAAAGCTCTTGATCTGACTGGCAATCTGTGCTCCTCAAGATCCTTGCTGGGTTGCTCTGGACCTCTCCAAACTCCTGTTGGGTATGTGCTCCAAATCCACAAGAACAGATGTAACTTATCGAGAATCATTACCAATAAAAGTGTAAAGATATGTTGAATAATGTTAAGAAGTATACAAAAAATTAAAACTTGCAAATATGTTACTAGAATAAATTAAAAAAAAACAACAACATAGGACTGTACAACACAAACTGTGAAACTTAATGTAAACTATGGACTATAGTTAATGGTACAACCATATTGTTTCATCAATTGTAACAAAGGTACCACTCTAATACAAAGTGTTAATAATAGGGAAACTGTGTGTGTGGCAGGGGGTAAGATGGGAACCCTCTATTTTCTGCATGATTTTTATGTAAACCTACAGCTTCTCTAAAAATTAATTAATTAACAAGATTGTATTTGTAATGTTTTTTTTCTTAAACTGAGTAGAATTATCCAGGTATTTGTTGTGTTATCCTTTATGACTTGTATATTCATAACAAATTAACAATTAAGAATCATTATTTTAAAAAAAACAATTATCACTTCAGATCAATGTCTGCCTATTCCTTCCCTTTCAGAATCTTAAGCCGGAATCTATTTTGTGGATTAATAATTAAATAATGGCCCCATATTTTGCATATTATAGAAGTATAGAATATGACAGAATAATTTGTACACTATTAGATTTATGTTCAAAATTAATACTAAACTTTATCTCCAAAATTAACTTCTAATCTTTAAAAGTGTACATAAATGAATTCTACACAATTGTACTTTTGCACAAACTATTTTGTATGTTTTGTCACTTTTATATTTTATACGCCAATTTCCAAAACTTGACAAAGAATACAAGTTAACTTTTGAAGTAGTTATCATTATTCCATCATATTGATATACAATAATTTGCTAGAGGGTCTACCTCCTACACCCCATTTGGGAACTTTATGTTTTTTCCCTACTTTTCACAATTATTTCAAAAACTAATTTTCACCAAATATTTACTGAAGACCTAATACTGCCTGATATTTTGTGCCCTTAGTGCTAAGATACAGTGATGAATATAACCAACCAGGCCTTCCCTTTCCAGAGCTTATATTCTAGTGGGGAAGACAGATGAAGGAAGAAAAGGTAAAATAAACTAAAAGAAAGTATACAGTTTATGATAAATGCTATGAAGGAAATAAAGCAATATGACAGAGCCATCTGGGATAGGATGGGGTAATCCACTTTAGAAGAGGTTAACAGCTATACCGAGACAGGAAAAAATGAGGAGCCCCAAATTTAGTGGCTTACAACAACACAAATTTTTTTCACGGTTCTGTAGTCAGAAGTACTGGCAGTCTAGGTTAATTCCTCTGTTCTGTTTCACGAGGCTGAAATTAAGGTGTCAATCAGCCTGGGCTCTTATCTTGAGTCTCTCAGGAAGAATCCACTTCCAGGCTCACTCGGGTTGTTGGAAGACTTCAGTTGCTTGCATTGTACAGCTCAGGTCTCCATTTCCTTGCTGTCAGCTCGGAGGTTGTTCTCAGTTTCTAGAGGTTGACAGCATTCCCTGGCTAGTAGCCTCCTTCATCTGCAAAGCCTGCAAGTCCTTGTCGTGTTTCAAACCCCTCTGACCTTCCATGTGGCTTCATCTGTCCTGCTTCTAGCCAGAGAGGGTTCTGGCTAGATAATCCAGGATAATCTTTCTATCTTAAGGCCTATATATTTAATCATATCTGCTAAGTCCCTTTTGCAGTATTACAGATAACATATTCACAGGTTCCAGGGAATAGGATGTGGACCTTTTTGAGGGGACATTATTCTGCCTACCATAGAGTCAGAAAAAGACTGTTTGTGGCAGAAAGAAAACACCAAGTACAAAGGCCCAAAATGGGAAAGAGCTTGGCCTGCACAGGACAAGGAGCAAGGAAGGTCACTGTGCATGTAGCAGAGTAAGGGGGAGAACCACAGTAGGTGACACTGTGCACTTAAGGGTAGCTTCTTTTCCATTTGAATCGTAGAAGTTTAGAATCTATTTTGAATTCTAGAATCAATCTTATTCAAAAGCTAAATGAGAGACATAAACCTCCTTCCAGTCTATTACACCTCTCCCTATACCAAATAGCCATTAATATTATTTTTCACATCTATGTGAAGAAACTTTTTCTGACTTTTTTTACACTAAAGTTTATGGTTCTTGCATGCAGAATTTCTTCAAATATTGATGTCCATCTATGCACAGTATATATAAAATTTACATTTCAATATTGGGAGACAAAAACTAAATTTAAAAAATTCAAAAAATGGGGAGGAAACTTCATCCCAAATTATTTTTAAAAATTAAGATAAACTAAAATCTGAATTATCTTTTTTTTTTCCAACAGCTTTCCACATAGACTTTCAGGGTAGTGTTTTGTGGTTAAATGTTTATAAGGAGAATTGCACCTGTGTTGTGGTCTGTTTTTAAATAAACTTGCACCTGCAGTGGCTTTTCATAGAAATGCTATTTGGGATACTACATGTTCCTTATTTGACCATTATGTAGAGCTCCTTCCCCTCACCACACTACCTTCTGGACAGTTCTAATTTACAAAGAGCCTATGTCTGAAAGTTCATTTGAAAAACAGTTTGTTTAGATTTCATGATAATTTTTCTAGAGATGCAATAATAAGCAAGGTTCCCAGGAAACCCCTTTAACAACAATAATATGCTCCTTTCAATTCATGAACACCAGTGGTCTGGTCCATCTCTTGCTTTAAGGAAACTTATAATCTATTTTTGAGAGGAGGTTTCTGCTCTAGTCAAATATGTCTGCTTTCCTTTTCCTGTATATGATTTGCTAATTCCTGTTTCTCAATTTTTTTATTCTATCATTTTCCTCACCATATACTACTTTTTCATTTCTGTCAATCCTTGTCAAAAATCCTAAAATCTTTAAAACTGATTCTAGCATGTCTTCCCTGCTTAAACATTCTGTTAACTCCTTTACTGTTTTTTCATTGCTAATAAATTCATCTTACATCGCTGTCTATCATTTCATATTGGTTAACATATTATTTTACATTTTTTATCACTTCTCATCATATGTGTTTAATTCATCCCCTGTACCAAATTAATGCTTCCTAGATGCAGAAAGGAGTCAATGAAGAACAGTACCAAATGGCCTGCAACAGGGTATGAGGAGATACCAAAAGGGGACTATAAAGACTCAGTTGGGAAAATGGGTGAGAAAATAAAATTTTTGTGATTCTAACTCTTTTCAGAGTTTGCACATCATATGTAGTACTGTACTAAGTGTGTTTTCCCTAATAAGCAAGGAGAAAGCATAAACCCTTAGTCAGTTGTTTTTTTAAATAGCTGACGGATTCTTTCAAGATAATCTTAGCAATTCTTTGGTACCCTCTCAGAGTTTCAAATAAATTCTGAGAGTTGTTTTGCCCCAAATGGTGTCTAATAATTGCTTATTTCCAAACTAACTTTGCAACATTATAAGTTATAAATGTATCTTATATCACATTAACTCATAAAAGCTCAAGAAACATAATACTTTACTCTGTAAAGACTACTCCTAACTAAGAAGAGATGCATTTATTCTATCTTCCTACTGAAAAAAGAACAGGGGCACTGGGGTCAGATTTCCTGGGATTTCTGCAAATTAACCTCTCTGTGCCTCAATTTCTTCATCTGTAAAACAGGAGATGATTTTAGTACATAATTCATAGGATTATTGACGATTAAATTAGTAAATGTAAAGTACCTAGAACATGGCTGCAAATATAAACACTAAGTTATTTTTAGCATTTACTATTATGTTTTTATACTGAGAAAAGATAGCAGGCAGAATAAAGGGCTCCCAAAAATGTCCGTGTTGTAATCCCTGGAATTCTTGAATACGTTATGTCACACGGCAAGGGGGGATTAAGGTTGCATGTGGAATTAAGGTTTCTAATCACTTGATTTTGATTATTTTGGATTATTGGGTGGGCCTAATGTAATCACAAGGGTCCATATAGTGAAAGAGGGAGGCAAGAGCATCATTTTCAGGGTCAAGCAGAGATTTGAAGATGCTATGCTGCTGGCTTTGAAGATGAAGGGGCACAAGTAAGAAATGCAGGCAGCCTCTAGAAACAGAGGGCTTGTAACCTACAGAAACATAAGATAATACATTTGTGTTGTTTTGTGGTAATTTGTGGTTTGTGGTAATTTGTTCCAGCAATAAGTTTGAGTTAATTTGTTTCAGCAGAAGTAGGAAACTAACAAGGCTATCTTTTGGGCCCATAATTTCTTCAAATAATTAGGGTAACCATATATTTTTAATTTACAACAATTTCTCTTTAAGACCCACTGAAATCAAAGTCCCATTACAGCAAATTTGTATATGTGGTGTTTGATTTGCTAAAGCTGATGAAATGCAATATACCAGAAATGGGTTGGCTTTTACAGCGCAGATTTATTAACTTACAATTTACCAATTTACAGTTCTTAGGCCATGAGACTGCACAACTCATGGCATCAACAGGATGACACCTGGACTCTCGAGACAGGCTGCTGGCATCCAGGACACCTATGTCACATGGGAAGGCACATAGCTGGTGTCAGCCGGTTCTTTTCTCCCAGGTTTTGTTGCTTGCAGCTTCTGGCTTTAGTGGCTTCCTCTCTGTTTCCTGTGGATCCTTCCTTACCATCTCCAGGGCTTTTTCTATGTGTCCTTGGTCCTTTTATAAAGGACTCCAGTAAGGACCAACCTTGAATGGGATGGATCACATCTCAATTGAAATAACCTAATCAAAACGTCCCATCTACAAAAGAACATGGCCTTCTGGGGTATACCACAGCTTCAAACTACCACATGTGGCCTGCGAGGCTAGTAATGCTGCTTACCTGGCACTTATTATTCTTCCACTGATTCTTTCTTTCAACAAATATCTTCTGGCATTTACTCTACAGAGCAGGGATACGAGTGAAAAAAGTTGGGTATGACCTTTGATCAGATGGATTTACAGTCTTGTGGGGAATGATGACACGTTTATAAGACAAGAAGTATAATACGCCATAGGAGCACAGGGCAGGAGGGGTCAAAGAGAGATGTCCAGAGGAGTAATATCTAAGCTGAGATTGAAAATGAGTAAAGTCAGGCATAGAAGGGATAAATGTGGTCTGAGTAGAGAAAAGAACATCACTGACAATTTGGAGTTGAGAGAAAACATGACTATTCAAAGAAATGAAAGTTCAGTATGGCAATATGAGGATAGAGACCATATATTTTGTATGTTTCAATATACCTACCCTAAAGCACATAATACAATGCTGTGTATTATGCAAATTAACATATTTTACATGGCTAATAAATTTGGCATTATTATATAATGTGGTTGTAGAGTAGTGATTTTGTATAGATAACTATGCAATGTTATACTTGCTTATTGAATATCTTCATCCAGTTCAGGTCTTTAGCACCAGGAAAAAAAGTCTTCAAATATAATATCAGAATATTATTAACGGTTTATATTTTTCAGAAGAAAAACACCCAAGTAAAGTGTTCACTGTTATTTTAAATATTGTATAATAGAACTAATAATTGTTGTAGTTCATAATCATAGTGTGAATAATGCAATGGCAATCAGTGTAGACAAAACTAAACTGAAAGGAAATAATTTACAGTGAATTAACAATTTTGTCTAAATCATAGAAGAAAACAAAGAATAAATCTGCCCAAGTTTAATCGATAAAGGACCAACATACCAATCTCTAAATAATATCCTCTATTTATGTTTATTTCCTACTCTGAACATACCTATGACATTCATGTTTTCCCAGGCACCAAAACAAAACTGAAAAGATGCAATATTCCTGATGCCCCCTTGTTCTATTTTTCTGTTATTATATTGCTTGAAATTGATACCATGTCTCAGAGAAATCTTATCTGTAAATTTGAGAGTCCAAGTTTTTTCGTAGACATTGAAGCAGAAATGCATGTTTCTCGGCCTTAAGACTAAGAAAGACTTGGGTTTAAATCACTAGTTATATAACCTTGGACAAATTACATTTCTGAGCCTCATCTGTGAAAAGAGAATAATGGCACCTTTCTTGTTGTGAGAATTAAATAAGATAATGTATTTAAACCACCTAGCACAATGCTTGACACGTAAGTACCTCTCAAAATATTAAATGTTATTAACAATAACAGGTAAAGAAAGTCCAAACAGGTTTTAAACTATCAGACATGATAAAAATGTGAGCCAAGTGTACATGGAGACTTTATTTGGAACTATTTCTTCCAGTATTTTTTCATGATTTAGTTTCATAAAGTAATTGCAGAGGCCTTAAACTTAAAAAGTTTAAATTACATATTTAATTGCATACAGCTCATTTATTGATGAAAGCCTTTTTAATTGGACACTTGGAAACAGAGAGTCCCATAACTGTAGTGACAGGCAAGCAGTATACCTTTTTGGCCTACTTCTGGTCTACTTAAGTAAAAAAAATCCAAAACCTGATTTTGATTGTTTGCTTTTAGTTAAATATCACATGTCCTCATGTTCCAACAGAATGTGGAAGACCTCCAGATCTCTCTAGTTCAGATTTTTCTCCTAAGCTTCAGCCCTATATAACCTACTATCTAGAAGACATCTAGACACTTGAACATCTTCAGAGACACCCCAAATGCAAAACATCCAAAAATTAGCTTCTGCTGTTCCCTGCCTTCTGCTAAACATTTTCCTCTGGAGTTTTCTTAGTGGAGGGTACCATTCTCCACTCAGTTGTCCAAGAAAACCTGGGAGTCATGGAAATTCCTCACCCATCATATTTAATCAGACACCAAACCATTTTAATATCACTTCCTAAGTAGCTCTCGAAACTGTCCACTTTTTATATCCTTACTCCAAGGACCCTACTTTAGGCACTAAAATTTATCACCATGATGGCAGTAAAGTAACAGCCTCACACCAGCTCCCTACCTGTAGTCTTGCTTCCTTCCCTCAATTCTCCAGTCTTTCCCTGTTTAAAATCTTCCATTGGCTCTTTTTTTTTTCAGCATAAAGTTAAATTATTTATTAATACCAAAAATAGATAAATCTTAATGGCACATTTGCAACAGTTTATTAAATTCTTAGGCTGTTTTTAATAAGTTCTAATACCTTATTGAAATCTAATGGAGCTAATACAAATCTCATTCTTTCATCAGCTATTTATCAGAAGCTACTATGTATAACTAATTTATTAGACATTATAAGAGTTGATGAATGATAAATGGTAATATATGGTGATTTATCTTGCAGAAAAGTTGAGGTACATAGATAGTCTTAACCCAATGAAGAAAATATTTAGAAGTCATAAGATAAGAAGAGTTAAAGGGCTAGCAGATATTAATGGAAGGACGCATATCAGAGAAGAGAGCCTGGAGAAGATATGATTTCAGCTGGGCCTTGAAGGACATGTAAGAATTGAGATGTGAGACAATGTAAGCAAGATCCAGAGAAAGAAATCTCAAAAAGATACTAAGAAAATGGGTATTTTAGTTTGGTCAGAATGTAGAATTCAAGGAGGGAAGTAGCAGGAAAGCAGTTATAAAAATAAGTTGGGCATTTGGAAATGGACAGAGGTGATGGTAGCACGTTATTGTGAGAACAATTAACAGTACTGAATGGAGTGTGAATGTAATGGAAACGGGAAGTTTAGAGTCATGTATGTCACCAGAAGGAAAGCTGGTGGTTAAAACATGGGAATGTATAATACAGTGCATCTTGTGGTGGACAATATCGTGATTAATTGTACAAATATAAAAAATAATAATTATTAAAAAAGTTCTTTCATGAACTAGAATAAATGTACAACACTATTACAAGGAGCTAATAATAGAGGGGTATATGGGGGAAAATGTACCTATTTGGTCCATTTTTAACAGTAACATATTACTGTTAACTATGGACTAAAATAATATAATAATATTTTAATATTCTTTCATCAACAGTAACAAATATACTACACCAACACTATGGGTCAATAATAGGGGGGTTAGGGGGCATGGGTGGATTTAGGTTTCTTTTTTATTTTTATTTCTTTTCTGGAGTAATGAAAATGTTCTAAAATTGGTCATGGGGTTGTGTGATGATATTGTGAGCCAGTGATTATATACTTTGGATGGTCTGTATGGTGTGTGAATATATCTCAAATAAACTGCATTAAAAAAAAATTAAGTTGGGACCAGTTAAGCAGACTCTGAATATTAGACTAAGAGATCAGAACTTTATTCTACAGAGAATGAGGAATAACCAAAGGAAAAAGTTTTATATAAGCAATGTTTCAAAAGATCTTTACTATCAAAAATATAATTATCATTTGATCAAATGTATCAACAGTCACTATATAAATAATTATATCTACAAGGTTCCTCATGACAAAGAAAAATAAAAAGGTATTAAAATAGTGTTTAGAAGATGATTACACAATTTCTAGTTGGATCAGAGTTTGGAAGGGAAAACAGAATCACAATTTCATTCGCATAACATCTTCATTTTGTACTTAAGGCTAAAAAATCAAATCATTTTTAATTAAAAGCTTAGAAAGGTTCATATGTTTATCCCATATTCCGATAAGAGTTATATATTTTACTTCCAAATCACTTTTAGGACTTTTGTTACTTTAAATAGATATAGACCTTATTTTCAAAAAGAAACTAGAGCACATTGAATGGCCTCAGAGTAAGTGGTTTCTGAAAGAAATGAAAGCAGATGTCAGCTATTCCATTTTTCTTTCTTATACCTAAAAATAATCTTTCTATATTTTTTGCTGTCTAAAATAGTGTAGGGAGTTTCTATTAAATCATCTAAATAAGTTGATAGCTCTTAACGCCAAGAATACATTTTCCCACTATTACTCATATTAAATTATTAAACTTACTATTATTATTTCTCTGAGCATAAAAAAAGCTATTTCTATTTGACATCTTCAGTATCCCAACCTATTCATAATACCTGGGATAAAAAGTAAATATGCATTCAACTATTCGTGTAAGTTCACAAAACCATATATTAAATATTTCATCTTTTTAAAGTTTATTACTTTTTAAAAACCTGTATTGATGACACACTAGCACAAAGACACATATTCATTGTTAATACCAATTCATTGTTAAAGGCTGCTGTTTAAAATGCTGACAACTGAGTATAGACACATATTTACCTGGACTGGCTACATCTTCCTTCCACATTCCTCAAAAAAAAATTATTATATAATCTAGTGTCTATTCTGGAAATCAGAACTCTTGGATTCTCAGTTTGAACTTGACTCTGGACTCATCTTTAATTTGAGAAAGACCCCATAGGAAAAAGTCATTGTCCACTAGACCAGCACAATTCAGAAGGAATGAAGTGATGCACATATACATAGGTATACTGTGTTTGCATATTAACAGTATCAACTTTGTGATCAGTTTTGTGCAACCAACCAAATGGTCTACACACAGCTATTCAGATGTAGTCACTTAAGTGGCATATATCAATAAACCAATTTGCCATTGTTTTTGATGTTTAAACATGACCAGCTAGAATTGATGTCCCTTGAACAGAAATTTCAGGAAAATGTTTAAAACTGGTATCAAGTTATATCAAGAGTTCACAGTTCCAGTTTGTTATTGTTCCAGCCCTTCATTCTCATCTATATGAGAACTGGCTGGACAAGCTGAAAAGGAGCTTTCAATAAACAAATTGAGGTATTATTAAATACTTTTTACCTGTATAACACCACCAAGTAATCTGGGTATTTATGAATAACATGATTTGGTCTCTATATTAAAAAAGTATACAGTCTAGTTGAAGAGATAAGATGTATATTATAATCTTCACTTCAAGTACAGACCTAGATTTAAAGTGACTATATGGACTGAGCCTTACTGGGAGGAGGGAG
The DNA here is from genome assembly GCF_015220235.1 of Choloepus didactylus. Taxonomy (NCBI): domain Eukaryota; kingdom Metazoa; phylum Chordata; class Mammalia; order Pilosa; family Megalonychidae; genus Choloepus; species Choloepus didactylus. The sequence continues at coordinate 75,107,441 of NC_051309.1, forward strand.
CATTGACTTAGTGGAGGGGAAGTAGTAAGTATAAAAGACATGTGTATGAAACATTATGGGAATGCAAAGGAAGTTCTTCTTTCTGTGTGAGAGGCATTTAAAATTAGTCTTAAAAGATAAAATGAGTTCCCTAGAAAGAGAAAGCATAGACGAAGCAATATGCAAGCAAGAGTACCATCTGCACAAATGCTATGTATTTTGGCCTGGCTACTTCAGATAATGGGAGTGAGAGTGTTAAGCGATGAAGTTCCAGATGTGTGCAGGGGTCAAGGCATGATGGACCTTATAAATAAACCATAAGGAATTAAGAAGTTCATTCTCTAGATGTTGGGAAGCAACTCAGTTCCTGACACATGATCATTATGGATCCATGCAAGCTTTCCTCTTATTCCCTCTAATCTACAAACCTTAACCCATTCCCCTCTCCTTTCCAGAGGCAACTGGTCTTTCATATTTAATAGGTATTACTTGGTTTGTATATGTTCCTACAAATACATCTTGTTGTACTGAACGTATGAGTTTTTAATTTATGTGAATGGCACTGCATTACATATTGCATTATACTTTTTATCTTTTCTCTCACCATAATGTTTCTTCAGATCTATTCATGTTGTTATGTGGATATATAATCTGCTGCTTCTACTTACTGCATATTTAAGATGACCATATAATTTGTCATCTAATTCAGGAGTACTGAGAGTAAAAAGGGGTGCTACTGATAATTAAATTTGGAATAACACCAAACAGGACTCTCCTGAACACACCAAGATGTACAGTCACCACATGCTCCCACATTCCATGCTGTTCATCCATCACATTTTATTGATCTTCTCTTCCAGGGATGGACAGGATTCCAAGTTGTCTCTAATTTCCTACCACCAAAAATAACTCTTCCAGCATTCTCATAAAGGTCCTATGATGAACCTGTGAGAATTTCTTCCGGATACATACCAAGGAGTAAAACTGTTGGGTCATAAATTATGCTTAATTTGCCTATATCAGAATGCTCTTAATTTGCCTATGTCCAGGATTATGCTTAATTTGCCTATACCAAATCGTTGCACTGACCTATACTCGCACTAATAATGGATGATGGTTTCCATGTTCTCACATACCCACCAGCACTTGGCATTATCCAACATTATCACGTTTGCATTTTAAAAACATCACTCTTGTTACAAAATGCAGATTGGCTTGAGGGAAAGTTGGGGAAGACCAGAGAGAAAGAAATGACTATTCAGGAGTCTTTTGCAATGGTCCAGGTGAGAATTTGCTAAAGCAGTGGGAATGAGGAAGACGGGATAGATTAAAATCCAAGTTTGTAGAAATGACAAGACTTGTCAGACAAAATAAAATCTACAATGATTTGTTGATTTCTGGCATAGATACTTTGTTTACTATGAAAAGATGAGCAAAGAAACAGAGGAGGGAATTGCAAAGCAATGTTTGGAGAATAAAGAGTAATAGAGCACTTGGATTAGAATGAAAGGTTTTAGTACAGGGGTAATGAAAGGTATGGGTGGAAAGACTGGGGAAAGACTATGGGAGGGCCATGTGTGTTGTGAAATGTATCTTGACAGTAACTGAGAACCACTGAAGGTTTGTGAACCAGGACATGGAGAGATGGAAATGGTATTCCAATAAAATATATCTGATTATGCTGGATCAAACACACCACAGAGACTGGAAATGAAAAATGCTATTACAGAATATCTGAAAGCCAGTAATGTACAGTCATTAGTTAAGGTACTGCATGGATTCTGGAGTCAGACTGTCTGGGCTCAAATCCAGTTCTGCTACTTACTAGTCTTATGACCTCAATTAAGTTCTCTGTGGCACTGTTTCCACATCTTGAAATCAGAGATTAATATAGTTCCTTCTTCATAGGGTTGAATGTGAAGAGCTTAAAACAGTGTCCTGGAACATAATAAATGTTCTCAGTGTTAGCTATTATTGTTGTTGCAGTAGTCTAGGAAGAGTAAGCCATCTAGTGGTAGAATATCTTAAACACCTCACAAGTCAAAAAGGAAGCATCCTAACATCACCGAGAGCATCATTCACAGTCCCCCACCTTCCATATTAAACCCCCAAATGGCTTAGAGTGACGCAAAAAAAAAAAAAAAAAGGCATTCTAAAAAAACCTGATGGCTCTCATTATGTTTAACTTACTAACTCCTGAGTCGGGCATAACAATAAGATAATAAAGATTAAGTTGATGATAAATTGTAGTTGCCACAAATATAATAGTTAAATGTCAAGTATTATTTAATATTTGTTCATTTTCTCTGCGGATTCAGTGTTTTTCTTTGTAATTGGCATAAAGCTATCAATCTATCTTTTCAGCAATATAAAGTTCCAAAAAAGAATTTTCCTTACCTATATGGTGAACAACTCTAAGATTAGGCTATGAAAGGGTATATGGGAGTTACTGGAATTGAAGAATTCCTTCTAAATTGTTCTGTTCTTCATCAAAAAGACCTCAGAATGTTAGAATACAAGATTCTCTGAAAATGCATCAGATATTACAACTCTATTTTGAACAGATAGGAAATGCAGTGTTTAGTATACACTAATTAAATAATTTTTGAGCAATGTGATTATTTGCATTTAAAAATATCTAAAATATTATTCTAACATATCTATAATAATATATACATATTGGTCCTGATGTATAAATTCTCAAATCACAATAAAATGAACAGAACAACTGGTATTTGTTTTATGTGCCTAAATAAGAACATTTATGTATAAAGAAAATTTAATACATTTAAAGCAAAGATATAATTACATTCTCAGTTTAGATGTAATATTCTTCTAGAAATATTCCCAGCGTAACAGTCCAGAAGTAATTTCTCACCCGTCTGATCTCTCACAGCACCAGGTTTATGCCACACACTGCCTTCTATTACAGTAATCTGTATGTGTGTCTTCTCTTTTCTGTCTGGTTATCAGTTCCTTGAAGGGCTAATTCACGTTTGGACTTACCACTGCATGCATCATTCTGCCATGAGAGTAAGCAGTCAATTTTGCTCAGTGAAGGACTCTACTGAAATTTACATTCAAAGTGAATTTCATACTTAGCATCAGAACCTAAGATTTGTCCACACTTTTTTTAATTCATTAAATTGTATTTTCTAAATATCTTGTGAAACTTTTAAAATGCTTAACGTTAAGCACTTTGAAAATATTTAGTTCAAATGTATCAATTTTCTAAAATTTTATATTATTTTTCTTAACCTAATGATGCTACACTTTCTGCAAAGAAATTGTGTCACCATTACTTTTAGCAAACTACCAAAAATTCAGCTTCCAATTCCTACATTTTGTCCTAATTCTATGAATCCATCATTTATAATGTTTGAAAACTCATACCTTGAATTCCTCTTCTGGAGCAGTCCTTTCATACTTCTACCAATAGTAATACTTCCAAAGACACGTTTTTCCCTTACTACTATCCTTCTGCTTCGCTTCCCTGTCATCCCCCAACTGCCTCAGATGCTTAAGCTGTGCTGCTGCTTGCCTTCACCCCCACAGCAAAATCAACTCATTCACCTCAGAGGCAAAGGGCTGACAACGGATAAATGTGAAAGCCTGGTGTGGGGTCCCTATCCTTGATTTCACTACCAGATTCGCTATTGTAATACCCCCAAATCTCTGTTTCCACAAGTATAAAATGAAAGTAGTTGGAATTTATGTTTCCTGAAATCCATTCCTGCTGAGGTTATCTCCCTTAGGGATGTATGCAGCCATACATATCACTAATTCACTCATTTTTATGTAGCACCTGAAATAGTTAATGAACTACTGTAATTTCAGTAGCTACTCATTTCATTAAACAAATACTAATTGAACGCTTACTGTGTGCCAGTGTGAGGTGCTTGAAATATCAATGATTGCAGAAAACCTATTAAGTGATATGGAAGAACTGAGGAAAAGACAACTTAGGGGGTTAAGGAAGACGTCAAAGAGGCGATCTGTTTCTTGAATACAGAAATTCCCCTACGTTGGGATGGAGTACTAAATCCTCTTTATGTATAACAGCAGCGGTGTTGAGTGTTTTCAGCTGCTGAAGGCTGGCTAACGCAGGACAGATGTGCGCAGGCATTCACAGTGCTTACCCCAATTTGACATTGCGTATGATTGCTTGATTAACGCGTCTCCTTCGCTAGATGCAAGTGCCAGGAGGGCAGGAAGAGTCTCTGTTTCACTCACCATTGTTCTCTTGGAGTCTTACACGCTACATATTTGGCGTTTAATAAATGCTTCAGAGTAAATGAATAAAGGATTTGCCCCTGAGATTAAAATGTGTCATTCACCAAACATCTTCAAGAAAGAAAGTCTTCCGCTAAGAGAAATCCAGTGTTTTCCCTCTTCTCAAGGAAGTCGACTCCTGCAGCCCACTCTCACCTTCACCCCTCGGGGACATCTAGGAATTACAAGTCCCGTGGAGTCACCGATCCCAGCCAGCAAGGAGATGGAGCTGAGCTAACAACCGCCCGAAAGCAGACGCCAGGATTCTCTCGGGTCCACCGCGCTGCCGCCGACTCAGGCCGTAAAGCTCGGAAACGTGATATTTGGAAGTTGTAGGGATGGGGAAGGGGGAAACAGAAAGAAAAACAATCTGATTAACTTTAAGACTAACAGGGAAGGAAATAAAACAAATCCAATAAACAGGGAAATCGTATGCCACAGCACACGGCTAACGAGCAGAAACGCCCAGTACATGCGCAGTACAGCTCACTGGACCACCCTCCCCCCCACCCCGAGCCTCTCCTCGGCGTAGAGATAGAGCGCCCTCTAACGGCGTCCGTAGCCTCGTTTCGCGGTTCGGTCACGATTCAGCCGCCCAAGTTCGCGATGGTAGAAACAGACATCTCAAGGAAGGGGTGTACGGAACGGAACTTCCTGCACGTATTGCTCCTACACGGAAAGTTTTTATTCACCGGAAGCAACTGAGGTTAAAGGGCATAGCGAAAAGGGAGGCGCCATTAACGTAACTAGTCCTATGAGACCGAACGGAAGTCCTTGTGCACAGGCCAGAGAGTATTTTGGGAGCCGGAAAGAGACGGAAACCTTCTAGCCGAGCCGACAGCCGAAAACTCACGTGGCTGGCGAGCGCCCTGCTGTTTAAAGCGGAGGGTTCTGGAGCGCGCGGTGTGAGCGTCAGGGTTAGAGGTATCCGAAACCCCTGCGTTGGTGTAGAACCTGAGACCGCGTGTGAGCCATGGTGGGGAGATCCCGGCGCCGCGGAGCGGCCAAATGGGCAGCAGTGCGAGCCAAAGCAGGACGCGCCCCGGCGGACGAAAATGAAGATGATTTAGAATTGCCGCCTTCGCCAGGAGACTCCAGCTACTACCAAGATCAGGTAGATGATTTCCATGAGGCACGGTCACGGGCCACGTTGGCTAAAGGCTGGAGCGAAGTAGAGAGTGGGGACGAGGAGAATGGTGATGAGGAGGAGGAGGTGCTAGGCCTAGACATTGCCGATGAGGATGAGGAGGATGAGGAGGATGATGAAGATGGAGCTAGTGCAGGGGATGAAGGTAGCGATGGTGATGATGATGGTGGTGGGAGCTCCGTGCAGAGCGAGACTGAGGCCTCTGTGGATCCCAGTTTGTCATGGGGTCAGAGGAAAAAACTTTACTATGACACGGACTATGGTTCCAAGTCCCGAGGCCGACGGAGTCAACAAGAGGTAGAGGAGGAGGAAAGAGAGGAGGAAGAGGAGGCACAGCTCATCCAGCAGCGCTTAGCGCAAGCCCTGCAAGAGGATGATTTTGGGGTCAGCTGGGTAGAGGCCTTTGCAAAACCGGCGCCTCGGGTGGATGAGGCCGAGACACGGGTCGTGAAAGATTTGGCGAAAGTTTCAGTGAAGGAGAAGCTGAAGATGCTGCGGAAGGAATCACCGGAGCTCTTGGAGTTGATAGACGACCTGAAAGTCAGGTTGACAGAGGTGAAGGACGAGCTGGAGCCGTTGCTACAGTTGGCAGAGCAGGGGATTATTCCACCCGGAAAAGGGAGCCAATACCTGAGGACCAAGTACAATTTGTACTTGAACTACTGCTCCAACATTACCTTTTATTTGATCCTGAAAGCTAGGAGAGTCCCTGCTCATGGACATCCTGTCATAGAAAGGCTTGTTACCTACAGAAATTTGATCAACAAGCTATCAATTGTGGATCAGAAACTGTCCTCTGAGATTCGTTATCTGCTCACACTTAAGGATGGTGCTGGGAAGAAAGAACTGAATCCAAAACCAAAATCTACCAAGGCCAAGCCAAAGTCTGCTTTACAGACTTCTGCTGTCTCTGCTGTTACAGAGCTTTCTGATGATTCTGATTTTGATGAAGCAACTGCGCTGGAATATTATAAAGAAGTAGAAGACAGGCAAAAGTTAAAGAGAAAGAAAGAAGAAAGCACTGAAGAACAAGCTCGTGAAGATCAAAATGCAAAGAGAGCCATTACCTATCAGATTGCTAAAAATAAAGGACTTACACCTAGGAGAAAGAAAATCGATCGCAATCCCAGAGTGAAACACCGGGAGAAGTTCAGAAGAGCTAAAATTCGCAGAAGAGGCCAGGTTCGTGAAGTTCGTAGAGAAGAACAGCGTTATAGTGGTGAATTATCTGGCATTCGAGCAGGAATTAAAAAGAGCATTAAGCTTAAGTAGTTTTTGCTTAGCTTAAGTGTTTTGGATCAATAAATATTTTAAAATAAGTGATTGTGTTAATGTATAATACTTAACCTTAGATTTTAAAAATTCTTAGCAGGGAAACTTGTTCTGCTTACAGCTCAATTTATGTGTCCTGTATATTAAGAAGGAGGGAAGTAATATAAAGCTACTTGGGGAAAGAGGTGGCATTGAAAAACTCTCCAATATTTTAGCAAGTAGTAAGGTAGAAAAATCCCACTGCTAGTTATGGGGTGGTAATTGAACTTAAAACACTTAAAACTTTAGACATAAGGTGAAGAGAATGCACCTTAGGTAATCATCCTATTTGTGAGATAGCCTGTAAAGTAGTTCTTTTCACTTACCTAACCATAATTCTTGGGCAGGATGGGCTTAATATTAACTTAAGAATTTTGTACATTTTGTATGTTGAAAGTTTAGGGATGAAGAACTTTGATTAAAAGATAAAGGAAAAGAGATGCCTTAATTACATCAATTGCATATATTTTCTAATAGTCTTTCATGTGATAAATAGGGTAAAATTTCATTTTCCCTTCTGTACTGGTGACTTCTGGTGGTTGCTATTGGTACATACATAGTCCATTTGCTGAAAATGTGGTATGATTACAACACTAGGTAAGTGGAAACTTCAAGTGATGATAAAGATACATTTTTTCCTTACAGTTACTTTGGTGTTTATAGTAGAGGGAGGATACTGAGATGGGGAACTTAGCAAATACTTAGGATAACTAGTATGATGCCAGGGAAGAAAATGAGTGAAAGAGAGCACAAAAGAAGTATGTACTTCTTGGTCACTGTTTATTCATTAAACTTTTACTATTTAGCTGCTGAAGATGCAGAGATGATCAGTGGTTAATATTTATCAAACACTTGCCATATACCAGTTGTGTGTCACCTCTATTTAATCCCTACAGTAACTTTGTGAGGTGTTCTCTTTCACAGGTGACTATGCTCCAGCACAGAGATGTTAACTTTTTAAAGGACACATGCTTGGTATTTGAACCCAAGCTGGTTTAAAATGAACATTCATTCTCAACCTCTGGGCTACAGATGCTTCCTCAGAGTAGCATACATGCCAAATTATTTTATCTTGTTTTCTTATAAATAAAAGTAGTAGTCTGGAAATAAAAGCTAACACCAAGTGCTTAATCAGGTACTTGTCTAAGCACTTTATCTTGTTAGTTCCTTATTCCTTACAATAACTCTATGGTAAATTCTATTATTACCCACACGGTAAAGATGAGGACACTGCGGCAAAAAAATACCTTTCCCAAGGTCAAACAGCTATTAAGTACTAGAGCCAGGATTTCAAACCAGCCTTTCTGTCTTCAAAGCCCTATCCTTTACTTCTGTTATAGTAGAAAAAGTATAGGTTTGGCAGTTAATTTGCCAGGGTGATTTTGAGTTAATTACCTGATCTCTTGAGTTTCATTTTCTTTACCTGTATGATGCTGCTGTTACAGCTACATTGAAGGTGCAACACAACAGTGATTAAGAGCAGAGTCTAGTTATATTACCTGAGTTCCTAACACAGTTCCATAACTTATAGCTGTTACTTTGGGCAATTTACCTATCTCTGTTCTTAGCTTTTTTTAGGTGAATTGTAGCTAATGTTTGTATAGTGATTCCTATTCATTACTGTAACAGAATAAAGTGAAGTTATATTTGTAAAAATGCTTGAGAAATTAATATCCTAAATTTGGCAGTGGGAATGAGGGGAGCATTGGTTGAGCACATGAAAAAATATGGACAAGCTGGGACAGGGCAAAATACAAGGAAATTAAGTTGGCGGTTGAAAGTAGTTGGTGTTCTGTGTCAAATCCCTGCCATATGTATAAGGTGATGAGGAAAAAAAAGTAAAAAGAAAAATCTTACATTTAGTAAATTGGAAAAAGTAAGCCTATTTTATATTCCTTCAGAGAGCTCACATTTTATAAATATTAATTCATTGTGTAGCTGGTACTATCCTATTTTATAAATAGAAAAAATAAAAGATAAAAGCTTTATCTGATGTGAGTTAATAGTAAAAGAACTAAGAAGTTCCTGGATTTAATATTTAAATCCTCCAAAATTTTGTATTTATTTAACAAACCTCTTAAAAGCACTGAGATGTGTTGGATACTGTACTACTTATGAATAATAAATTACTATTTATTTAGTATAATGATCATTTCTTATAGATTCCCTTTGAACTCTGAAGAACTTCATGGATAAGAGTTCCAATAAAGTAGATTACTGGTATCAGCCATCAATGCAAAGCTAGTTTTATGGCAGTATTTAGGCTACTGACAGTTATGGAAAATTAAAGTAGAAGAAAACATCATATAAGTGATCCAGTGACTCTCCCACTGACTCTCCCACTAGCTGGCTATTTTGACTATTCAATGTCTTAAGCCACAGTTTCTTATCTGTTAAACGAAAGAGTTAAGATAAATTCCTCTAATTTTTGTGTAGATATGAATTTTATTTGCTTATGGGACTCAAACTACTTATAAACCAAAGTTTTTGGCACACTGGAAAATTACTTTTTTGTAATCTTAAGGATAAAAACTAGCCTTAATTTTTTTTAGGCTTAAAAACTTTATTGAGGTACAACTGACATGCAATTAACTGCATGTATTTGAAGTGTACAATTTGAAAAGTTTTGACACACGTATTCCGCTGTGAAACCATCATGATAATCAAGATAATCAAAAAAAATCTTTGTTAGAGTTCCACGTAATAGCAGTGGGTTGGGTTTAGGGCCAGCCCAGCTTTACTTCCTAGTGTGGGTGGGAAGTGGAGTCAGGATGAAAGGACTAGTAAGAGCAGAAGCCTGAGGCTGAAAGCATCTGCCTCTAAGGCAGCAGGGAATGAAAAGGCCAGTCCAAGGAGGCCTGTCTTTAATAATTCGAATGACTTCACGTATCTGAGAAAACATTTGATATATATGAGAGGAATGGCTGCAGTGCTCATTTTTCCTTGTTGGGTGCATGAAGTAAAAGAGTTTTAAATTAATGTGTTAAAGTAACATTATTAAAATAATTAAGGAAATGTGAAAATCAGTGTAATTTACATCTCAGTGATCACAATGAACACATACCACTGTTTGAATAGTAGATGGTCCCAAAAAACAGGTAGGATTCAACTAGAATTGCAAAGTGGTTTCAGCTATTCATTTTTGAAAACAAAACAAAAAAATGTTTAAATTTGCTTCATAGTGAAGCTTTACATGACAGTATTAAGAACAAATATTTGTTAAACCACAAAACAAAAACCCTGAAGGAAAGTAATCATAACTGGTAAAAATGTTCTGCCTAAAAAGGCAATATAGGATAATGATTAGTAGCTTGGCTTCTGGAGCCAGATTAAGTTCAAATCCCACTTCTACCACTTACCAAGTGTCTGTGATCTACTTATGTTATAACCTCTCTGTATTCCAGTTTCCTCACATATTTTACTTATCACTTCAATGGGTTTTTGGAATCCCTGAAACCAAGAGTCCATAGACCTCTATTAGGAAACCCTATACTACCTTTTAACCCTAGGCATTGCCTAATGTGACTTGTGTTAACATATATTAGGAAATTATTTTACCAGGTCGGGGAGAGGATTATTATTCAAAGTAAACAAATGACTGAGCAGTACTGAAGAACTGTATTAGCATGTAAGATTTTTTAAATATTTACTGAATGAGCTGTTTTGGACATACTTAAGATTTTTAATCACACCATACCTAAACATACATAAAACAGAAAACATGCAAAACAAAATTTTTCCTAAAACTTCATATTCAGTTCAACTTCTCTGAATCACTTCTCTTCAGGGCCCCTGATTGTCCACAGAATCAAAGAATTTTGGCGAGATCTTAAAAGGAGGAAAGGAGTGAACAAGGGGGTAGAGTACTACTAGAGGCATAAATCTGTTGTGTGTTGTAAATAGTAGAGACCCAGAGATGTCAACTTTGGGAATAAAATCAGAAAATGTAAGCATTTCTTAATTAATTTAGCCAATATTTATTAAAAGACAAATTATTAAAATATATTCCTTACTTTTGAACTTGGGATAGAAACATTAAAATTGCAGCAATAAACCGCTTAAATAATTAGGATGCTATGGGACCTCAGAATGTAGCTCTTGTGTAGAAAGGACAGAAAAGGTCTCAAAGAAGATGAGTAGAATCTTGGGTAAAAGGGATGGGAACAGCAAGGTGAAGAAGGCCAAAAAAGTTTATCCAAAGGCAACAAGGTTATCAAGGTTTTAGGAGAAGTACTTCTGGGCTGTGGGTGGGAGTGAGGGGTGGTAGGAAGATGATGTTGGAAAGGTAGGGATGGGTTCTGGGTAGTTAAGGAATTCAGATTTTATCCCAGACATGGAGAAGCCAAAGTTTTTATGGAATGCCTGATACAATCAGTTAACCTTTCAGAAAAGTAAACTACTTTACAGTTCTAGCTGCTATAGAGCAATTGAATTGGAATGGGTTAAAACCAAAGGCAGTGAAACCAGCTAGGAGTCCTTCACAATAATATAGGCAAGAAAAGATGAAGGTTAAAATTAAAGCAGACATTGCTTGCTGATACATCCTCAATCAGAAGACCAGGCTTCTGTCAGAGGTGTCTATGCTTTTTAAAGAACAAGTTATTGTATTTTTTTGTGTGTTTTATTGTTCAATAGTAATCTTCTAATCCTTATTTCGTTCTTTCCTCTTTGATTCTTTAATAACTTCTGACATTGAAGATTGACTTCAATTTTTATTTTATTACACTATTATATTACTGTACTATGTTATTTAAGGCCATGAATATACCTATGAATAAAACTGGTCATGTCACATCAAAAAAAAATTAGAGCAGATGGGACAAATTAAGTGACAGGTTTGAGAGACGTTTAGGAAGTACAATGCAATAATCTGAAGAAGAGAGCATGAGAATTGAGACAAACTGCGAGTAAAGTCATAGAAGCTAAGTTAAAGCAAACAGCCAAATACCTTCAGCAATACTATTAAAATATTAAACACTAAACACACACACACACACAAAAATTATAATAAGCTCCTCTAGGGTAGGTATTTTGAATTCTTCCCAACAGTATACCCAAGGAACACAACTTTGCTGATAGATCTTCATTTATAATAAGATACAATTACAAAATAAACTATTAATCAAAATAACCCTTCAACATGTTTTATTTTCTATTATAAAAATAACATTTGTTATAGACAATTTGCAAATACAGAAAAGTAGAAAAATGGAAAACTATATCCATATTTTTTACACGCAAAGAAAACTATTAATGATTTGACTTAGACTAAATATATTGCTTATATTTTGAATATCTAAAATAAACATGGAGAGGAGGTATAAATTGACTAAATATTTTGGTAATTAATGGTTTGGAAAAATAAGTCATCATTAACAATAGTCATCAAAACCTAGTAATTCAGAAGTGAAAAATAGTGGATTCTTAAGAGGGCTTTCACACTGAAGCATTATATTAACTAATATAATTTTCTGCATTTATTAAAATCAGAAGTTTAACATTAAGTATTAAGAAACTGAGGGTCTAGTTTTCAAATAACTTTTCCTAAGTACCACAGATTGTAAACCAAAGGGCACAAAAAAACCATTACTTTAGAATCACAACGAACATATGTACAATACTGGAAAACAATAACTAAAGTGTTATCTTTCTCTGATCACAGACCCAAGAAGCCTATGCTAAAAGTACATTATCATCCATGACATTGACCTCTAAAAGTTTTGCAATGTATTTAAGTATCCATCCTTAAGATCACCAAATGGTTTCAAAAATGCAAGTGTGGATAACAAAAATAAAATGAAGATAAAGTTAAAAAGCATCAATTGTTTTATTTCACAAGAAAATTAATGGATCTTGATTCTTAATTATAGTAGCTGAGATTTTGTCACTTTAAAACAGTATAAGAAAATATTCTGTGCATTTTTAAAAAGAAGCAACGTGTTTAGGCTTGTTTTTATAATCTTGGCTTCTGTAAAGGTATGTAGCAGCTGAATCAGCCCTTTATGTCACTAGAGTTTACGCACAACTTTGAATACTTTATTGATTCAAAAGCTAAAAGCATAAAAACCTAAGAACTTAGAGTATCATCCACCTTTAAAGAAAAAACTCATAAAAAGCCTTGCCTGTAAGTTTTAAAGGAGTTATATTTCAGGTGATTTTCTGTATTCATTATACTTCTTAAGGACAAAAAACATAAATAGAATTGTTTTAAAGATATAATAATTCTTAGAGATTTCTACATGCAAAACAAAAGACTCACGTAAGGACAGGTGTTACATGATTCATCTGGAATTTTTAGTTTTTCTCTTCAAGGTACTGTACCGTTTGCTATTCCTAAAAGACAAACATGTTTTTTACCAACACCCTCACCCTCACCAAGACAGAACCAAAAGAACTCAATAAACCTCCAGAATGCTGAAGATATGAGGAAAAAGCTTCCCCCAATTAAGTTTTTTTTTTAATTTTAAGTTATACACTAGCCGTTTCGCCAAAATAATAAAATAGCTAATAATAATGAAGAATTTAAATCTATGCTAGGCCCTTTTTAAAAAGCTTCACTTATATTTCTTACTTAACCCTCACATTATCTCTCTAATAAATGATGTGATTTTCATTTTATGGAAGAGGAAACAAGGCTCAGACAACTCAAGCAGTAGGGCTACAATCAACAAGTGAAATTTTAGAAACTGAAAAGCTACTAATGCTTGAAGTTGGCTTCTTTAAACATCTATTCTAATACTTTTGTTTAAAAGATTTGGTGAAAGTATTATAAGTGTCATGGTAATTTCTGGTAGTGATTTCAAGAGAGATTTATGGAGAATAAGAACAATAAAAAAGGTTTTATTTTCCTTTCAGAGAAGTATAATTTCCTTTACAGAGGGAAAGACCTAACAGAGAAAGAGGGAAAAGCAGGTGGGCAAAATGATACCAAGCACAACAGTGATTTTTAATTATAAGTCAACATGGATTCCATGCCAGCATTTTGCAACACGAACACAATGGTAATACTCTAGGAAGAACAGGAATACGCTAAGAGAAACCAGGGCAAAGAATAACGATAGTAACTGGAAATTGTCCTTACTAAACAAAAAGAATGTTTACTTAAAGGGAATTTTTATCGATTAAAATGTAATCGTTGATAAAAATATTCGAAATAGCAACAGTAGCCAAATACTAGCGAGACACAGGCATTATGAAAATGAAAACTCTCGACCTGTAATAGACCCCCTCATATAAATAACTAAGCTGTTTGGCTTAAGATGCACTCAAGCATACCCAGAGTACTAGAAAACCAGGGAGTTAAAATACAAGATTTCAATTCAACGCACATACGACAGGGAACAAAAGAGGTGGTGGAAGGGAGATCACCTGAGGTTTCGCACATATAAAGCTTATGAATCAAAATCAACGGTTTAAGTTCCAGGCGAAAGGCAAATTATACAGTTTAGTACCCGGGGTGTGGGTGTGGGTTCCTCTTTAAAATTAGCTTTCGCCTCTTCAGCAACCCGGATCTTGGTGCCTTGGTGCTACGGATGAAGTTAGGCGGTTACACACAAAAACACCGCTAGATACTTCACCAGGTCTACCACCTTTCAAGCACCACGAGGGCAAACAGATCTGACCGCTTAAGAGGGCCGTGCCGGGGGCGGGTAAGGACCAGGCACCCGACACCGTCTCCTCCCCCAGTGCCGGGAGGATGATCGGCCCTGCGGGAGGGAAACGGAAGGTAGGGAAGAGGGAAGAGGAGGACGCTGCTCGCTAGGGGAGCCCGGTGGCAGGCTGGGGGCTGGGGCGGGAGGGGCTGTCAAGAGGAGGCGGTCGGTAAGGAGGCCGCCCGTCGGGCGGGGCCTGTCCTCCAGCTGGCTCGGACCCCGGCGGGGCGGGCTGTGGGCCGAGTGGTGGAACCCAGGCGCCGGCCGCGGCCGAAGAGGAAGGTGGCGGCGCTGACGGGACAGGGCGGCGGCTTCTCGCTCTGATCCTTGGCTCCCCTGCCCAGGCCCGGGCGCGAGTAGGAGGCGAAGGAAGGACCAAGCATGGCTGAGACCCCACCGTCGCCCACAGCTGGCGCGGAAAGTTGCAACGAGGAGCCTGTGAGGGGCGCGGAGCGGCGGCCGAGAGAGCCACGCCGCCCTCCAGCTGGGGGCGCGGACCCAAAGGGCGAGGCGGGGCCGCCGCTCTCTTCCCCCGCCGGGCAGTCTGAGCCGGGCTCGCCGGTGGCCGCCCCCTTCTTCCTGCTCTACCCGGGCGATGGAGGTACCGGCTTCGCAGCGCGCCCGCCGCCGCAGCAACAACGCGTCTGGAGAACCCCGCCGTCACCGGGTTCCCCACTGCCGTTCCTGCTGCTGAGCTACCCAACTGGCGGCGGCGGCGGCGGAGGCGGCAACAGCACCAAGCACAGTGAGTGCGGCGTGGGACTGGGAATGCCGACCGGGAAGAGGGATTCGGCCCGGGGAGGGCCGGCCCGGCCCCCGAGGAGCTCCGCCTCCCACTGGGTCTCAGGGGTCCGTCGCCCCACCGGGAAGCGGTGGGCAAGGGGCCGGCCCACCGGTAGCGTCTGTTAGGGGCGCCGGGGTGGAGGTCGCAGGGGGCAGCCGCCGTCCGGGCGCGGGATTAATTACCTCGGAGTCACCTCAGGCCGCGGACTCCGCGGGGCCTGGCATCCCCACCCCTGACGGGCGGGGCGCTGGTCTTCTCCAGCTTCCCACGTGCTCGGCGGGGGCGATTGGCTGCCCGCCCGCCGCCACCCGGGTCCGGGGCTGGGAGGCTTTCCCGCTGGAGTCCAAGAGGGGGCGGCACCCTGAGACCCTGCAGCTCCGCTGACCCGCCTGCTGCGGGCTCCCGGCGCCGCGGTAGGCAAGTAGGTGTGGCTGCTATGCAGCTGCCCCGGCGGCCTCGGTTGTACTACTTGTTTTTTTTCTGTGGGTTCACTCCGTACCCGTAAATATTCATCTCCCGAAATAGGAAGAGAAATCGGGAAAGGTGCGCGACCTGACGAGAAGGGAGTATGTGGCTTTGGAGGAACACCTCCCCAGGATTATATCGTTTGTCAGGAAGAGGCCTCTCTTTTAAAACCACTGTCACGGGAGCCCTCTGAATGCTTCGGACTCCACTCGGTGCTGTATCAGTCAACAGATGTTGATTACTACTTGCAGTGAGCGGGGCCCTAGACTTAGGCAATGTGTATAAGAAGAAAACTCTTGGGGAGTGTTATATCTGGTTTAAAAGACAAGACCTTATACTGTGAAATGTAACTGACGATACGAGGCATGATACGAGTATCAAACAGTTTGCTATCGGAGTTCTCGAGAGAGGGAGAAACTTGTGTGAGGTAATGAGGGGAAGGCTCGATGGCTCTATATATATATTTTTTTTTTATGCATCGAAGCAAATCCAGAAAAAAGATAAATGATTGTTGAATATTTCTTATGTGCCTGTGCTGTGATTATCATGGTTAATCCTCACATGAGGAAGCTGAGTGTGATTAAGTGATTTGTCTGAAGTAACTTGGCATAAGAGAAGGAATGGAGTTGACTCAGATTGCTTGTATACCAATCTTTGCTCTTTATATCTTCTCTTGCACTTTAAGAGAACACACCAGTCCAAAACTGTGGAATAGTTCATCTCAAGTTAACAGTAAGGGTCTATTTGATTTAGCTGTAGGTCATACAGTGCTGCCTTCTCTTTATTACTTCCCCAGAAAATGGGCCACAAGGATCAGTGACCAAGAGCCTTAGTGAAACCTAGTTTGTGTGTTGGAGCGGTCTTCGCTAATCTCCAGATGGGAGGATTTAACTTTGGCAGAAATCAATACTCTCAGTGCTACTTTTCATTGTCTGAGGAATTTGCTTTCTACTTGGCACTTTATGCAGTCTCTTTTTTCCTCCTTAAAATTGTATGTTTCTTATGTAAGCTGCTTATTAACCACATCATTATAGAATAAAGATATTTTTATCAGTTCTTTTAACTCTGTATTAATGGTTGTGGTACAAGGCTTGATGTAGAAGAATTTTTAAACCATTGCCCAATATCTATTGTGGGGATTATCTGAATTTCAGTTATTTATTTGATTCCTTCCTACTTATTAATGGTTAACTTTATTTTTTGTGTTGTTAGAAAATTGGGGCCTAATCAAGATGAGGAATAGAAGACAACCTAAAGTTTCATTAATGTGATCCTTTGGTCCCTACCTTACAACACTAGTAGATGTTACCTTGTAAAGTTGTGATATTTCCTCATGGTCTTTATTTCAGTAACAGTTTATTGGTGCCCAGGAAAAACATGTGTCCCACTTGTACTACTTTTAAAAAGACTACCGTCACTGAGATCATATTATATTAGCAAAAAAATCACTGAAGCATATCTTACTCAAATTTGAAATTGGCTTAAAATAGTTCCTGGTTTGGACTGTGAGCTATTATTTTCACCTGTTCTTATTCGTACTTTGGAACCCAAGTGTTCCAGTTTGCTGAAAGCTGCTGGAATGCAGCATACCAGAAATGGGTTGGCTTTTTCAATGGGGATTTATGAGGTTACAAATTTACAGTTCTAAGGCCATGAAAATGTCCAAATTAAGGCATCTAGAGGAAGTTACCTTCTCGGAGGAAAGGCTGCTGGCATCTAGGGTTCCTCTGTCATGTGAGAAGGCACGTGGTGATGTCTTCTTCTGGTCCATTGGTCACAGGATCTGGTTTCAATATGGCTCTCTCCAAAATGTCTCTGGGCTTGTATCTGTTAGCTTCTCTGAGTTACCTGTCTTTTATCCTCTCATATAGTACTCCAACAAGGGGATGAAGACCCACCTTGAATGGGCTGGGTCACATCTCAATTGAAATAGCCTAAGCAAAAGGTCCCACTCGCAATAGGTCTGCCCCACTAGAATGGGTTAAAATAACATAGTCTCTTATAGGGTATGTAACAGATTAAAACCAGCACACCAAACATACTTGGAAAAAGGAATAATCTAGATATTAATAAAAGTAATTTTGTATTGCTGCCCTGCAGAGTCAGTGGAATCTTGTCTTCTGTAATGTACTTGGATATCAGAATGCTGGATATATACTGACTGTTTATTTGAGAAACCTGAGACCAAGCAGTTTTAAAAAGACTTCGCATTTCAATTACCAAGACAGTACATGGATTCAACCTCAACGCCCAATGAATATTATTGTGATAGATTTGTCCCTTCAGCAACTCAATTTTTTTTTAATTGTGGTAACATATACATAATACAAAATTTGCCATTTTAACCATTTCGGCACCCAATTTTTAACTCTCACTAATGTGACTCAAATTATCTGACAGTATAAAATAAAAAAAAAAAACCGTATATTAAGTTAGTATTATCTTTTGAAGTTAGACTGGAACTAGTTTAGACTAAAGCTAGTATAGTTTGTAGACAGAGATTTTAAAAATTAACCTTTACTTTTGAATTCTGAATCTTTATTTTCAGACAGTGGTGAAGAATAGCAAACATAAGTACAAAATGAGGAGATAGCCATTAACTTTTTCAAGGATCATGAGGAGTACTTGCAGGTTATAATGTACATAAAATATTTAGCATACTTAACTGCAATATTAAAAAAGAAGGTTTTTGATGTGCTTTCTTGGCTTATGACCCTTTCTGAGTCTTTGCATGCTAGTAATCTATATTTTTATGCTTCTAACTTTTAAATCTCATAAAACTGTCTAGCATGCCTTAATTAAAAAAAAAATTACAAGTAACACATATTACTTGTAATCGATGTTATTTGTAACAATCCATCTCATTGTTTAGATGTTTTGTGCTATAAAGTACATAAGTACAAAGTGAACTTTTCTCTTCATTGACCTCCCTCCCCCACATCCTCTTTCAGATGATACTGGCTTTTGATTTTAGTGAGTTTTCTTCCAGAACTTTTTCATGCATTCACAGACATGTATGTGTTCATATTCTATGGTGCTTCCCCACCTTGGTCTGACCTTCCATGCCAGTTCAGTTTCCTATCAACTATGTAAGAAGGAGCTATTTGCACGCCATAGTACAGTACTTTTAATGCCTTCCTTTTCCATCCTAACTTTAGAAGTCATCTTGTGGATAGATAGGATGGGGGCAAATGGCACTTGTGCTACTTGCACTGTTACCAGTTATTCTTTTCCTTTTCCAACTCTGAGTTTAAGGTCAGTGCCATGAAAGTAGCCCACATCATTGCTCTTTGCTTTTTTCTCCCAATTATAGCAGTCTACAAAATAGTGCCATTTACATAGAAGCAGCTTTCTTTCTGTGTTTGTATGTGCTGTTTTGAAGTGGGAGGTAGGCAAGAAGAGAAGTAGAAAGAAGAGAAGAGAAGGACAGGCAGCAACCTGTGACAACTCATTTCAAAGCTGAATACTTAACCAGTGAGTGCCGTGGTTGAGTCTGGCTAGTGCAGAGAATAAGGCTTCTGGAAGTAAGAGACAGATGCAATTAACATATACAAATATATAATATATATGTATGTATGTGTGTGTGTGTGTGTGTGTGTGTGTGTGTGTATAAAATGTGTGTGTTTTTATTTGTTTTAGTTTATCCTCCATGGACATTTCTGTTATTCATTCTCCCTTTCTCACTTTCTCTCTCCTCCGTCCCTCCCCCCCCTTTTCTTTCTTTTTTAATTGTTTAATGGTACTCTAGAAAAACATTATACCTGGTGAGAAGTTGAATATACATAAATTGGTTCAAGTCACTAAAGCTCTATTTACTAAAATGAATAAATAAGCAAAATACACAAGTCTCCAGTTTGATAGAGAAAATACTTATGTATGTAAACAACATGAACAGGCCATCTTTGTGACAGGGACTTGTGAATTTCTTAAACACCTGCAATTTTATGTTTTTAATATTTTGCCTTATTCATTTCTCTTGTTACCTCTGCTTATTAACCTAGATGTCCTGGTGCCTAGCCCATCTTAGGTGCCCCATCCATGTTAAATGAGCAAATCTATTATATACATATGAGTAAAGCCTGGGTTAGAATGACCTGTTTGTTGGAGCATAAATATAGCTTGATTTTTAAACTTGGAGTTTTCACCATGGTGAGAATATAGAGAACTTTTGAGTTAATTATATCAACAATCTCTACTGCGGGTCTGGTATTTGCTAGATACTGTTTGAGCAGATGTATAGTGGTGGGCATAACAGGCAAAGTTCTCCTCATGGAGCCTGTGATCTTTGTGAAGCTAGTTATTTCGTTTCATTTTACAGCAGAGTAAATTGAGACAAAAGGAAGATAAATGTCCCAAGGTTATCTGCTAAATTGTTGGTAACTTTACATCCGTAGGTGATTGCCTGCTATCACTGAGCCATTAAATTAGTTTTACTTATTAAGATAGGACTTATTTCTGGTTTTTGGCTAGTTAATTTTAACAAGTAAAAAGGAGATTATGTGTTATAATAATCCTGTCGGTGTTGGTTTCTAACAAAATAAGGATAACTCAGCTTCTCAGGTATAATCAGTTCATGGTTACTTATTATCATCCTTGGTTAATATCTACAAAATGGTAATGAGCCTGCCAAGTGTACAACCCTAAAATTGCAGAAATTGCAGAATCAGAGGTAGAAATAATAGATTTTGGTTCTTTGGGGGAGGGACAAAGGGGGATGGAGGACTAGAACAAGTAAAAGAAGCACAGTCATTCAACCAAATAATCCTATAATTTGGCAGAAACATCTGAGCTTTCCACCAACGTCATTGTGATGATAATCCATCATCAGAAAAACCCTTTAATGCTAATGGCAACTAGTGAAATAGGGGGAAATGGGATTTTTCTTAAATTGTGAAATCCTGGCAGTGTTGGGAAACAGAACTTGTGAGTTCTAAAACTGATTTAGTTGCACAAGTTGAGAAATTTTAAGAAGTACTTGTTAAGTGCAGAATAGGAACTGGGTAATAGGAGACAACTAACTGTAAAAGAAATAAATAACATGGTCTCTTGCCCTCAAATCTGTTAGCAAGAACTGGCATGCATACAAGGAATCTGTTCCTGAGAAGTATCTAGATAATATCATTTAAAATATTAAAATTAGAAATAACCCTAGTGCCCACCAGGAGCTAAATGGATCAGTAAATTTTTTATTCACACAATGGGATATTACATTATAATAGAGCAACCAAAAAGGATAAACTACAGCTACACACTACAGTATGCAAGATCTAAGAAGATGCAATGCTGAATGAAATAAGTAAGACATAGAATGTTGATGCAGAATGAAACCCTTTCTATAATTTTCAAAAATAACTGAAACTATATATATTGTTTAGGCACCCATATATTTGTAATAAAGTTTTAAAAATAAGGTACTGATTTATAGAAAATTCAGATATGGTTGCCTTAGAAGGGGAAGTAGCAGTTCAGAAAGGAAGGGAGCGCATAAATAAATATAGATTGCTGATCCATTTCTCCAGTTAGCCAGTGGTTTTGTGGATATTGGTTATATATATATATGTATATTATTGCTGTTAATAAAATTTTATTGTATCCTTATATGAAACAATGCAAAAGCATAACCTACTAAAGGCAGGTGAATGACTCAAAGAACGTACACATAATTTAGCCATTTGATCATTAAGTATTTTCTTTTAGGTCCTAATTTTTCTAGTTTTAATTTTACCACTGAATTTGTACCAAGGTTCTTAAGTGATATATTTTGAAATTTAAGGTGCTGATTTTTCCCATACCTATCAGTTTATTTTAATAGCTCCACGTTTATTCTTTCAGTTTATTCAAAAGTGCTGTTACGACTCAGAATATGGTCTTTCTTGGTGAATGTTCCATGTGCACTTGAAAAAGAACACATTTTGCTATTATAGAGTGGAGTGTTCAACATGTCAGTTTGATTCTGTTGGTTGACAGTGTTATGCAGTTCTTTTAAATCCTTGCTGGTTGTTTGTTCTCTAGTTCTGTTACTAGAAGAATAGAGAAGAATGTTAAAAGTCTCAAACTATAATTACACATTTGTCTCTTTTTCCTTTCAGCTGTCAGTTGTTACTTCATGCATTTCAAAGCTGTTGTTAGATGCATACACATTTAGGACTGTTATTTCTTGGTGAACTGACCCTTTTCTCATTATGAATCTTGTCTGATACTAATATGGCCCCTACAGCCTTCTTTTAATTATTGTTTGTGGAGTCTATCTTTTTCCATTCTTTTACCTTTAACTTAGTTAATGTCGTGTTTGATGTGAGTTTCTTGTGGACTGCATATAGTTGGGTTATGTTTCTTGTTTTTTATTCTGACAATCTGTCTTTGCTTTGGTGTATTTAGACCATTTATATTTAATGTAAGTATTGATACATTGGATTTAGTTCTACCATTTTATTATTTGTTTTCTGTTTGTTCCTTCTAGTTTTTTTTTCCTCTCTTTTCCTTTACTGCCTTTTAGGTCATTTGAACATTTTAAGTATTCCTCTTTAATTTCTCTGTCGTGATTTCAACAATATTTTTTGAATAGGTCTTTTTAGTCGTTGCCCTATAATGAAGAGTTTTTAATTCTTAAATATCTAAGAGTGAGCGCTTTTTTTTTTTAATCAACTGCTATACTTTCACCTGTTGCCAGCTTCTTGTATAAATATTGTAAATGCTCTCTTTTAGGTAGTTCAGCCTCTGGAGTTGAGGGAATTTCGAAGTCAGAGGAGCTCTGTGAATATGCATTTGTGCTAAGATTTAGCAACCTCATCTCTTCATGTGTGTGATTCCCACTATTTATAGGAGTTGGTTCTCCAACATTAGGTACTCTATTCACATCCTGATTTCTGCTTTTCAAATCAGGATAAGCATCCTTTAAGCAAAGTACATTCCAACTGGGAAGCAGGAATATTCTCTTTGATTCTTGGTCTGTAGCCATCTTTGTTTAAGGAAGTGATGTCACCATAGTTTATCTCTTGGGACGACAACAAAACAGTGTCAGATTGGCTGTTGCAGCCTTAACTTCCCTGTTTTGATATGTTTGTTAACTGAGAGGAATTCTGAGAAGACATGTGGGTTGATTCCCCATCAGAATCACTGAAAAGCTTTGGTGACTGAAATCCCCTGCCTCTGCAGATGAAGGGACATTTTCCAAGCCATCTTCTGAGATTTCATTTCTTTTTTTTTAATTTTTAAAAAATTATAAATGCAACTTTATTGAGATATATTCACATACCATACAATCATCCAAAGTATATAATCATTTGTTCAGAATATCATCATATAGATGTGCATTCATCACCACAATCAATTTTTTGAACATTTTCATTATTCAAAAAAATAAGAATTAAAATAAGAGTAAAACAGAACACCCAAACATCTCATACTCCTTCTCCCTGCTATTAGTCATTTGTTTTTATCCCCCTTTTTTCTACTCATTTGTCCATACACTACGTAAAGGGAGTGTGAGCCACAAGGTTTTTGCAATCACACTAACACCGTATAAGCTATATAGTCGATCTTCTTCAAGAATCAAGATACTGGATTGCAGTTCAACAGTTTCAGATATTCCTTCTAGCTATTCTAGTACACTAAAAACTAAAAAAGGATGTCTATAGTTCAGGAACCTAAGATGGTGGCTAGGAGAGACAGAGCAAAAAAACACCTTTGTGAAAAATACTAGATAAAAGTCAGAAAGTGACCCAGAACACCAGTTCCAGTGATGCACCAGCTGGACAAGGTCTGCTAAATCAGGTGGGTTGTACTTTGCTTAAAGGATGCTGATCCTGATTTGAAAATCAGAAATCAAGATGTAGATAGAGTACCGTGCATTTGGTGAAACCAGGAGTCTGCATTCTGAAACGAGTGATTAAGCCGCTGAATATCCGGCAGCCACGCGCAGTGTGGGGAAACCATGGGTTGGCATTTGGAGGCAGACTAGTTCTTTTTTAAAAAAACCCAAAAGCAGCTGAAGATGCAGCAGCAAGAACCACACAGTGAAGCACGGCAGGAACGGGCTGTGCGAACACCTCAATATCTGGTGTGGAACATAGCCTTTTGCACACCTGCTGGTATTTGTCTTGGAGCAAGGAAGGCAGAGGTTAGCCAAAAGGGGAAAAAAAACCACGCCCCTTGCAGCCATCTTCCTGGAGGGCTGGGAACGCTCCTGCCTGGCACTGGAGCCACAGCCCAGAGCCGCACCAAAAAACCCAGTATGACAGGAAGTGTTGCCAGCAACACACGTTCATGCCACAATATCGGGTGTAGACAGTAGCCTTTCGTGCACCCACAGCTAATTGTCCCAGAGCTGGGATGGCAGAGCTGTGCAAAAAGCGGGAAATTAACACGCCCCATTCAG
The DNA here is from genome assembly GCF_015220235.1 of Choloepus didactylus. NCBI lineage: Eukaryota > Metazoa > Chordata > Mammalia > Pilosa > Megalonychidae > Choloepus > Choloepus didactylus. Next base: position 75,131,428 of record NC_051309.1, read on the forward strand.
CCATCCTTTCAGCAGGCTGGGAATGCCCCTACACAGCCCGGCAGACCAGAACTTCCCTTGAGGGACAGCGCGCACTTGTGACATAGCACAGCCTTCCCTTGGCAGAGACCCTAGAAGGGCATTGCTTGGAAGAGGGACCCACTCGGAAATCCCAGGGACCATACACCAATACCAAAGGCTTGTGGGTCAGCGACAGAGACAATCTGTGGCGAGACTGAAATGGCGGTTTAGAGTCTTGCAATAGCCTTAAATCTCCAGAAACACCTGGGAGCTTTGATTGTTAAAGCTGCCCTCCATCCCTAACCACTCAGACACATGCCCTACATTCAGGGCAAACAGCACCAACAACACACTCAAACTTGGTGCACCAATTGGACCCCACAAGAATCAGACCCCCACACACCACAAAGACAAAGTTGGGGAGAACTTACTTGAGGGGAGTAGGTGACTTGCGGCCACCATCTGCTGGATAGTCAGAGAAAGTGTATGCCACCAAGCTGCAGATCTGACAAATTAGAGATTAGTCTTTGAATAATCCTACATATCCTAAAAGAACCCTATCAAGTTTTTTTTTTTGCCAAGAAGCCAAAAACAACAGAAGATTTTAAAGCATATGAGAAAACCAGATGATATGGATAACCCAAACCCAGACACCCAAATCAGGAGTTCACAGGAGACAAAGTACTTGGAGCAATTAATCAAAATGTTAAAGACAAACAACGAGAGCATGGCACAGGATATAAAGGACATGAAGAAGAGCATAGCACAGGATATAAAGGACACGAAGAAGACCCTAGAAGACCATGAAGAAGAAATTGCAAGAGTAAATGAAAAAATAGATGATCTTAGGGAAATAAAAGAAACTGTTGAGCAAATTAAAAAGATTCTGGATACTCATAGTACAAGACTAGTGGAAGCTGAACAATGAATCAGCAACCTCAAGGACCGCAGAACGGAAAATGAAAGAACAAAAGAAAGAATGGGGAAAAAATTGAAAAAATCAGAATGGACCTCAGGGATATGATAGATAAAATAAAATGTCCAAATGTAAGACTCATTGATGTCCGAGAAGGGGAAGAGAAGGATAAAGGTCTAGAAAGTGTATTCAAAGAAATTGTTGGGGAAAACTTCCCAAACCTTCTACACAATATAAATACACAAAGCATAAATGCCCAGTGAACTCCAAGTAGAATAAATCCAAATAAACCCACTCCAAGACATATTCTGATCAGACTGTCAAATACTGAAGAGAAGGAGCAAGTTCTGAAAGCAGCAAGAGAAAAGCAATTTACCACATACAAAGGAAACAGTATAAGACTAACTAGTGGCTACTCAGTGGCCACCATGGAGGTGAGAAGGCGGTGGCATGACATATTTAAAATTCTGAGAGAGAAAAATTTCCAACCAAGAATACTTCATCCAGCAAAACTCTCCTTCAAATTTGAGGGAGAGCTTAAATTTTTCACAGACAAACAAATGCTGAGAGATTTTGCTAATAAAAATCCTGCCCTACTTCAGATACTAAAGGGAGCTCTACCAACAGAGAAACAAAGAAAAGAGAGAGAGACATGGAGAAACGTTCAGTACTAAAGAGGTTCAATATTGGTTCATTAAAGGACATTAAGAGAGAGAGGCTCTCTGGCTAAGCCAACTTGAAAGGTGAAATCACTGCCCTCCCCCCTACGTGGGATCAGACACCCAGGGGAGTGAATCTCCCTGGCAACGTGGAATATGACTCCCGGGGAGGAATGTAGACCCGGCATCGTGGGACGGAGAACATCTTCTTGACCAAAAGGGGGATGTGAAAGGAAATGAAATAAGCTTCAGTGGCAGAGAGAATCCAAAAGGAGCCGAGAGGTCACTCTGGTGGGCACTCTTACGCACACTTTAGACAACCCTTTTTAGGTTCTAAAGAATTGGGGTAGCTGGTGGTGGATACCTGAAACTATCAAACTACAACCCAGAACCCATGAATCTCGAAGACAGTTGTATAAAAATGTAGCTTATGAGGGGTGACAATGGGATTGGGAAAGCCATAAGGACCACACTCCACTTTGTCTAGTTTATGGATGGATGAGTAGAAAAATAGGGGAAGGAAACAAACAGACAAAGGTACCCAGTGTTCTTTTTTACTTCAATTGCTCTTTTTCACTCTAATTATTATTCTTGTTATTTTTGTGTGTGTGCTAATGAAGGTGTCAGGGATTGATTTAGGTGATGAATGTACAACTATGTAATGGTACTGTAAACAATCGAAAGTACGATTTGTTTTGTATGACTGCGTGGTATGTGAATATATCTCAATAAAATGATTAAAAAAAAAAAAAAAAAAGAGAGAGAGGGAAAGAATATATCTGACAAACATAAACCAAAGGATAGGATGGCTGATGCAAGAAATAACCTTGAATGTAAGTGGATTAAACTCCCCAATTAGAAGATACAGATTGGCAGAATGGATGAAAAAAATATAAACTATCAATATGTTGCATACAAGAGACTCGTCTTAGACACAGGGACACAAAGAAATTGAAAGTGAAAGGATGGAAAAAATATTTCATTCAAGCTACAGCCAAAAGAAAGCAGGAGTAGCAATATTAATCTCAGATAAAATACACTTTAAATGCAAGGATGTTATGAGAGACAAAGAAGGCCACTACATACTAATAAAAGGGGCAATTCATCAAGAAGAAATAACAATCATAAATGTTTATTTACCCAATCATGGTGCCACAAAATACATGAGACAAACACTGGCAAAATGAAAGGAAGCAATGGATGTTTCCGCAATAACTGTGGGAGACTTCAACACATCACTCTCTCCTATAGATAGATCAACCAGACAGAAGACCAATAAGGAAATTGAAAACCTAAACAATCTGATAAATGAAGTTGATTTAACAGACATATATAGAACATCACATCCCAAATCACTAGGATACACATTCTTCTCTAGTGATCACGGCACTTTCTCCAGAATAGACCATATGCTGGGACATAAAACAAGTCTCAATAAATTTTAAAAAATTGAAATTATTCAAAGCACATTCTCTGACCACAGTGGAATATAATTGGAAGTCAATAACCATCAGAAACTTGGAAAATTCACAAACACCTGGAGGTTAAACAACACACTCCTAAAATAAATGGTTTGTAATGTAGAATGTAAGGGAACTAGTGATAGAGAGCAATTATTGAAGGGGGAATGATAACCCAATATGAACAGATAAGCTATCGTGGGTAAATTTAATGTTCTGGGAATGCCCAGGAATGACTGTGGTTTGTTAATTTCTGATGGGTATGGTAGGAACAAGTTCACAGAAATGTTGCTATATTAGGTTATTTTCTTGGGGTAGAGTAGGAACATGTTGGAAGTAAAGTAGTTATTTTAGGTTTGTTGTCTTTTTTTTACTCCGTTGTTATGGTTTGTTTGAAACGTTTGTTTAATTGTATATCTTTTTTAAAAAAAATTTTTTTATATAGTTTAAAATAAAGTTAATTAAGAGTTAATGACAATCAATGCAATATATGATACTGGAGTGGATCTAAGAATGGAGGAGAAAAGCTCAAAGGGGGCATAAGGAAAAATTGGAATATAGAATTTAAGCTTCATATCCATATTAATTTCCTTGAATTAACTGCAGTTAAGTTAATGACATAAGTGAATATCCTTGTTCGTAGGAAATGTACATGGAAGTGTTATGAGTACAAGGAGTATGATATATGCTACCTGCTCTCAAATGTTCAGAAGATAAATGGGTAGATAGATAATTGATAGAAAGAAAATAAATATAGTTGAAAGAAGGAGAGGGGGAGGGAGGGAGGGAGAGAGGAAGGGAAGGAAGGAAAGAAGGAAAGAAGAAGGAAGGAAGGAAGGAAAGAGAAAGAAAGGTACTGCAAAGGAAGCAAAATGTAAAATTGGTAGATACAGATATCTGGGGGTGGGGGGTTGTTGGAGTTCTCTGTATGGGGTTTGTATTGTATTTGCAACTGTTCTATATGTTTGAAATTATTTCAAAAGAAAAATTAAAAAAAAAAAACAGGGATGTCTATAAAATGCATAAGAATAACCCCAGAATGACCTCTCGACTCCATTTAAGATCTTTCAACCACTGAAACTTTATTTTGTTTAATTTCTCTTCGCCCTTTTGGTCAGGAGTGCTTTCTCAATCCCATGAGGCTGGGTCCAGGCTCATCCCTGGGAGTCCCATCCCACATTGCCAGGGAGATTTATACCCCAGGGAGTTATGACTCACATAGGGGGCAGTGAGTTTACCTGCCAAGTGGGCTTAGAGAGAGACAGGCCATATCTGAGCAACAAACGAGGTTCTCTGGGGGTAATTCTTAGGCACCATTATAAGTAAGCTTAGCCTCTCCTTTGCAGTAACAGGCTTCATAAGGGCAAGCCCCAAGACCGAGGACTTGGCCTACTACAGTGGTATTCCCCAATGCTTGCAAAAATACCAGGAATTCCCTAGGTGGGGAAGTTCAGTGTTTCCACATGTTCTAGTTTGCTAATGTTGCCAGGATGCAAAACACCAGAAATGGATTGGCTTTTATAAAAGGGGTTTATTTGGTTACAAAGTTACAGTCTTAAGGCCATAAAGTGTCCAAGGTAATGCATCAACAATTGGGTACCTTCACTGGAGGATGGCCAATGGTGTATGGAAAACCTCTGTTAGCTGGGAAGGCATGTGGCTGGGGTCTGCTCCAAGTTCTGGTTTCAAAATGACTTTCTCCCAGGATGTTCCTCTCTAGGCTGCAGCTTCTCTCCAAAATGTCACTCTCAGTTGCCCTTGGGGCGTTTGTCCTCCCTTAGCTTCTCTGGAGCAAAAGTCTGCTTTCAAATGCCGTCTCCAAAATGTCTCTGTAAACTGCAGTTCCTCTCTCAGCTCCTGTGCATTCTTCATTGTCTCTCTTGGCTGTAGCAAGTTCACTCCTTCTGTCTGAGCTTATATAGTGCTCCAGCAAACTCATCAAGACCCATGCTGAATGGGTGGGGCCACACCTCCATGGAAGTTATCCAGTCAGAGTTATCACCCACAGTTGGGTGGGGTGCATTTCCATGGAAACAACCTAATCCAAACGTTCCAACTTAACCCCACTAACAAGATTGCATCAAAGAACATGGCTTTTTCTGGGGGACATAATATATACAAACCAGTGCACCAAATTTTTCCCCAGGCCCTCAAGGAGACTTTGCAAATACTTTTTATTCTCTTCCCAAATTACTCTGGGATGTAGCGGGGTTTCATGCTACTCTGTACAAACCAACCAGATCTCACTCCCTAGTCAAGGTTCCATGTAATTATGGTGTTTGAATAAACTGACTATACAAGTTAAATTATATAGCATGCTACAGAAAGTACAGATTTTGCACTAAATAAACATCTCTTCCTTTGATCCTCACACAGAAGTTGAAGTTTTAAACCACAGTCAATATCATCCTTTTCCCTTTACTCTGGTTTACCATAGTTCTAATCAAGTCCATTTCATTCACATCTCTAAAGTCTGATCTCTTTTTCAGCTTTTTTTAACAGTTGTTTTATGGGGTAATGCTGACAGTCATAGTTGCTGAACTCTGGCTCTGAGTCTCAGGTGTCACACAGATACCCGAAGTTACAGGGACCAACCAGGTTATACACAAACAGCTCAGCATCTCTGAGTTTAGAGATTATCATTGCAATTCATGAGTAGATATAACTGCTGTAAGAGCTTACAATATAGGAACCTTTACCATAAGCCTTCCCTTGATAACCTATGCTCTCAGATTCAATGCTTGGAGTTTGCACATTATAGTTAGTTCATATTAGGGAGACATTGTAATGTTTGTCTTTTCAATTCTGACTTATCTCACTCCATGTACTGTCCTCAAGGTCCATTCACCTAGGTACATACCTCACAACTTCATTTCTTCTTGCTGCCACTTGGTATTCTGTTGTATGTATACACCACAGTTCACCATTCCCTTTACCAGTCAATGTACCGTTAGGCCACCTCCATCCATTGCAAATCATGAATATGGGTGCCATAAACACCAGTATGCAATGTCCACACATGTCCCTGCTCTCAGTTCTTCCAAGTATATACCCAATAAAGGGGTTGCAGGACCATGTAGCAACCCCATAGTTAGCTTCTTGTGGAACCAACCACTGCCCTCCAGCTGGGCTGTGCCATTCTACTTCCCTACCAACAGGGAATAGGTATATCCCTCTCTCCACGTTTTCTCTAGCACTTGTATCCCTCTGTTTATTTTTAACAGTTTTTATTCATGCACCATACAATCTGCCCTAAGTAAACAATCAGTGATTCCCAGTATAATCACATAATTATGCATTCACCACACGTCTGTATGAGGACATTTCCATCTCTTCCCCAAAGAAAGAGAAAGGAGAAAAATGAAAATGAAAGAATAAATACGAAAGAAAAATAAAAATAAAATACAATGAAAGGTCAGGCAATATCACCATCACTAAGAATCCCATATCACTCCCTTATATACCCCTGTTCCAGTTTGCTAATGCTGCCGTTATGCAAAATACCAGAAATGGATTGGCTTTTATAATCAGGGTTCATTTGGTTACAAAGTTACAGTCCTAAGGTCATAAAGTATGCAAACTAAGCCCTCAACAATAGGATACCTTTACTGAAGAATGGCCGATGGCGTCTGGAAAACCTCTGTTAGTTGGGAAGGCACGTGGCTGGCGTCTGCTGATTCTTTGCTCTGGGATTCTGGTTTCCAAAATGTCTTTCTCCAAAATGTTCTGGGCTTGTCTCTCTTAGCTTCTTTAGCGCCTGTGCATCTAAGCGTCCGGGGTCCTCTCTTGGTTCTCTGGAGCAAACTCTAGGCTGGCATCTCCAAATGTCTCCAGGCATCTCTAAGTGTCAGCTCTTAGCTTCTCTCCAAAATGTCTGTTTCACCTGCCCTGCACTCTTTCTGTTGGTGAGCTCTTTTATAGGACTCCAGTGATTAAGTCAAGACCCAGGCTGAATGGGCAAGGTCCATATCTCCATGGAAATAATTTAATCAAAACTTTCATCCACAGTTGATTGAGTCATATGTCCATGGAAATGATCAAAGGATTCCAACCTAATCAACACTAATCTGTGTGCTCCCACATGATTGCATTAAAGAATATGGCTGTTTTGGGGAGACATAATATATCCAAACTGGCACACCCCCTCTTATAGACATTTAGCTTTGGTATGTTGCCTTTGTTACAATTAATGGAAGCATCTTTCAATGTTACCAATAACTATAGACTCTAGTTTGCATTGATTCTACTTTTTCTCCTATACCATCCAATTTTCAATATCTTGCAATGTTGACATTCATATGCCCTCCCTCATTTAAAAACATTCTTATATTTGTACATTTAATCATCATCATTGACCACTCTAGGTTTCGCTCAGTTATGCAGTCCCAGTCTTTCTCTTCTGTCTTTCCTTCTGGTGTCGTACATGCCCCTGACCTTCCTCTTTCAATCGTACTTACGCTCATCTTTGTTCTGAATACTTAAACTATTGTGCTACCATCACATGGTATTGTGCTATCCATTTCTGGATCTATACAGTCAATCCTGTTAAACCTTCTGTAATGCCCAATCTCTAACCTCTTTCTATCTCCTGATAACCTGTATTCTCAATTCTCAAATTTCATTCATCATTGTTAGTCCATATTAGTGAGACCGTACAGTATCTGTCCTTTTGTTTCTGGCTAATTTCAGTCAGCATAATTTCTACTGTCTACTATTTTTTTCTTAGATGTTATATGTCATATCTTACTTTATTTTTATTCCTCCCCCTCTCTTTTAACTCTTACTGATAGTCTTCATTTCTATACTCTTCTCCAGCCCTCTCCTGTCTTTTCCTATCCGTCTGTAGTGCTCCCTTCAGTATTTCTTGTAGAGCAGACATCTTGTTTACAAACTCTCTCAGTGTCTGTTTGTCTGGAAATATTTTAAACTCTCCCTCATTGTTGAAGGACAGTTTTGCCAGGTATAGAATTCTTGGTTGGCAGTTTTTCTCTTTCAGTATCTTAAATATATCATCCCATTGCCTTCTTGCCTCGATGGTTTCCGCTGAGAAATCTGCACATAGTCTTATCGAGTTTCCCTTGTATGTGATGGATTGCTTTTCTCTTGGTGCTTTCAGAATTCTGTCTTTGACATTTGATAATCTGATTATTAAGTGTGTTGGAGTGAGTTGGTCTACTTGGACCTGGTTCTGGGTGCCCCTTTTCTTGGGGCACAGCCCCTTTCCAGTATTCTGATCTCAAAAGACTCTAAAAGCCTTTGTTTTTATTTATTTATGTATTTTTTTTTCCCGTCAATCCTGCCTCCTCTGTGCCAGGATAAACCTCCAGTTCCTTTCCTGCTTGCACTGGGTTTATCTGTGCTCATAGCCTGTATTCAGTAGTCCAAATTTGTTAATTAAAACCACAGCTGGAGCTTGGTTGAGCTACATTCCCTTGCTCCTGGCAGAGACTGCTTCTTTTTACCACAGCAAAGTTTTGCAACTCAGACTGCTGTGCCGGTGGGGGAGGGCACCAGCACCACAGTTCTATGCTGCAATTTCAGCCTTTCCACCCATTCCTGACTGGTGGACGATGCTGTCCTGTCACAAATGTCCCCCCTTCAGTTGTTCCAGACTATTTTCTAGTTGTTCCTGGCTATTTACCAGTTGCTCTAGGGGACTAACTAAATTCCACACCTCCCTATGCTATCTTGCCCCACCTGCCTCATCATTTCTTTTAAAGAACACTTCCCACTGTGGCATATCCACATAAGACTCTTGCTGGTGATGTGTCGCAGGATCCAGATCGCCTTTAAATGAAGCTGCGATTTCTAATTCTTCTTCACTTTCACTCTTGGATTCTTCACAATCTACAAAGTTTGCCAAAAAAGAGGTTTCAATGCATCCTGTGCTTTGTCTCGGTTTTCCAGCTGTTTTTCTGATATCATAGTCACAGAAGATGACTCAGAGTGAAGAGTTTGCTGCTCTGGAACCTTGTGTCTTAAAGGTAGTGGCAGAGGGTCATCAAAGAGATCATCATCTTCCTCCTGTTTCTCCAACTTTGATAATGTTTGGATACATGTTCACGGGACAGATGTAGAACAAGAAATCTTTAATCTTGCTGTAGGAGAGTGGAACGAAAAGCAAACTCTGTATGAACTCTCTCCAGTTCTCACAATGACATTTGTTTTTCTGGTTCTTTCTCCAAACCACTTAGTGGAGGGTTTAATGCTGATTGTGCAGAGTGGAATTCTATGCTTGAAAGTAATTCCACAGGGTAATTTGTTCCACTGGAAGTATTCCTCTTTGGGTGCCAACACGCGAGAATCTGCCTGCCATGGTCTGCGGTGAGACGATGGAGAATGTCCAGGATGTTTTGAAACATGCCGAGTTCATCAGCATGAACCTGGACTCCATGTTCTTCACTGAGGTTGGTGAATAAATACTCATAGCCATAGGCCGCCTTGCAGTTCAGCCACACAATGTGGTGTGGACTCTGAGTGATCCAGCTTTGGACCAGCTCTAGGATCCTGTGCAGACACTCCTCCCAACTCAGAATTTGATAAAATTTTGGATCGCAGAAAGTAGAATCTAATACACACTTTGGGTGTCTTTTACCCTGCCCCCAGAGCGCAGGAGCTCCATCCTGGAAGCTTCACCTTTTGCCAGCCTGAAGTCTCCCATGTACAGGACAGTCCCAGTGCTGCCTTGAAATAAAAATATAACTGATACAGGCAATGACCAGGTGGCAATAGTCACAAGAATCTCTTCCTTCTCACCTGATGCTTCATCGACTAAAGTTATCTGGGTAGGAGTTTCAATTTCAATTGTATAATTCATTTCTCCCAAAATCTGTATTCTGGGCTGGTTAACAACAACTCCTTAGTAACAGAAGAACAGTAGAAGTAAACCTTCAAGCTGGTGGAAATCCTGGTTCTGCCACTTACTGGCTGTGTGACCTTGGGCAGCTAATTTAACTACTCTGATTCCTCAGTTTTCCTCACCTGCATTCCAATCTTCTTTTCAAGGCAGGGGCTCTTAAACCTTTCATATGATCCTTGTGGCATTGGCTGTATTTTTTAAATAATTAAAAAAAAATACATTGAAGTTGCTATTTTAAGAAATTTTATAGTTAATTGTTTTAGGAAATAATTTCGCTCTTCATTTATCTTTTCATACTTCTGAATGCATCACATATTCTATTACTTAAACTTTTTGTTTTGAAATAATTTCAAACTTATAGAACAGTTGCAAAAATAATAAAAACTCCATATAGAGAACTCCAACATACCCCTACCCTACCTCAGATACCCAGATCCACCAATTTTAGTATTTTACCACATTTTTGTATCATTCTATCTATCCATCTGTCAATCTCTATGTCTATCTACCTACTTATCTGCCTATTCATTTATCTATTTTCTTAACATTTGAGAGTAGATTGTATATATCATCCTCCTTGAGCACATAATACTTTCATCTACATTTACTAAAACCAAGCATATTCACTTAGGTAACCACTTTAACTACATTATCAAATTCAAGAAATTTAGCATTGACATAAAGCTTATAATCTATATTCCAGTTTATTCATATGTCCTAATAATATCCTTTTGAGCTGTTTCTCCTACATTATTAGATCCCATCCAGAATCATGTCTTGCATTTAATTGTCATAGTCTCTTTAGTTGCTCTTTTCTTTTTTTTAAATTGTGGAAACATATGCATAACATAAACTTTTCCATCTCAGCCACTTTCACACACACAATTTAGTCAGATTAATCACATTCACAATGTTGGCTACTCACCACCATCCATTACCAGTACTTTCCCATCACCTCAAATAGAAGCCTGTGCTGGTTTGGATGTATTATGTCCCCCAAAACGCCATTATCTTTGATGCAATCTTATGGGGGCAGACATTTTCATATTGAATAGCCTTTGATTGAGTGTTTCCATAGAGATGTGGCTCAATCAACTGTATGTGAAATGTTTGATTGGATAATTTCCATGGAGGTGTTACCCCACCCATTCAGGGAGGGTGTTAATTGAATCACTGGAGTTGTATAAAAATTCATAGATAGAAGGACCTCAGAGCAGCTAAGCGTGACATTTTGGAGAGCAACTGAGAGAGAGATTTTGAAGAAGAGCTGCAGCTGAGAGAGGACAAAATGCCCCAAGAGCAACATTTTGGAGAATTCCATTTTGAAACACAACCTGGGAGCAAGCAGATGCCAGCCAGGTGCCTTCCGAGCTAATGGAGGTTTTCTGGATGTCAATGGCCATCCTTCAGTGAAGGTACCCAATTGTTGACGCCTTGCCTTGGATACTTCATGGCCTTAAGACTGTAGCTGTGTAACCAAATAAACCCCCTTTATAAAAGCCAATCCATTTCCGGTGTTTTGCAAAATGGCGGCATTAGCAAACTGGAACAAAGCCCTACACCCATTATGCATTAATTTCCCATTCCTCCTCCACCTTGCTTCCCTCCCCCGACCTGGTAACCTGTACTGAACTGTCTCTGTGAGTTTGCATGTTCTCTGATCTTTTCTTCATAATTACCATGGGGCTTAAATTTAACATCCTAACCTATAACAATCTTGTTTGGTTTGATACTTCTATCATCCTATATTCCTATACTTATCCATCCCCCTACCTTTACGTAGTTCATTATTTTTTATGTATTTTCCTTTTAGATTGTGTAGGAAGTAAAACCCAAAAATATAATGGTACTGTCGTTTATATTTGCCTATGTTGTTACCTTTTTCTGGAAACCTTTATTTCTTTAAGGGACTTCTGTCTTTTTCTTGTGTCCTTTCCCTTCAACCTGTAGAACTGCCTTTAGCATTTTTGTAAGGTGATTTAGTGGTGACAGGCTTCTTCAGCTTTTGTTTATCTGGGAGTATCTTAACCTCTCCCCCATCTTTGAAAGACAGTTTTGCCAGATATAAAATTCTTGGTTGGCAATTTTTTTCCTTTCAGCACTTTAAATATCATCTGCTGCCTTCTTACCTCCAAGTTTGCCAATGAGAAATTGGTATTTAATCTTATTGAGGCTCCCTTGGCATGATGTATTATTTCTTTCTTGCAACTTTCAGAATTCTCAATTTGTCTTTGGCATTTGATAGTTTGATTCTATGCCATGGTGTTTGGGTTTATCCTTTGGAGTTTGTTGAATGTCTTGGATGTGTATATTCATGTCTTTCATTAAATTTGGGAACTTTTCAGCCATTATTTCTTTGAATATTTTCTTTGGTGCTTTCTCCCTTTCTCCCACAGTGTGGATATTAGCATACCTGGTAGTGTCCTACAGGTTCCTGAAGTTCTTTTCACTTGTCTTCATTATTTTTTCTTTCTGCTCCTCAGACTGGATGATTTAAATTCTCTTAACTTCAGATTCACTGATTCTTTCTTCTGCCAGTTCAAATATGCTATTAAATTCCTTTAGGGAATTTTTCATTTCTGTTATAGTGGTCTTCAGCTTTGTTGGTTCCTTTTCTTAATTTCTTTCTCTTTTTAATATTCACTTTTTGTTCATCTCTTATTTTCCTAATATTATTTAGTTCCTTGTCCGTGTTTTCATTTAGTTCTTTGAGCATATTTAGGACCTTTTTTTTTTTTTTAATCTTTGGTATTTTCCAGGTCTAGCCCTTCTCATTGATGGTTTCTAATGCTTTAATCTTCTGTTTTGCATGGGCCATCGCTTCCTGTTTCTTTGTGTGTTTTGTGATCTTTTGCTGAAACCTGGACATTTTGACATTTTAATGTGTTATTTTTGGAATTTAGATTCAGAGACATCTGTTCCTTAAACTTGTATCCAGCTGGTATTATGACAGAGATTTCCTTGAATGCCAGAGCTAACAAACAAAAAGAAGACACCTTCCTCTATTTTTGCAGATTGGCCTGTGGGAGTCCTCTCCTTCAGAGTTTAACCATGCCATGACTTTAGTGAATAGCCCAAAGCACAAACATAGGTTCCTCCCAGGTCTTTTCTACCCACACATCTTGTCCTAAGCATACAGTGGATGGCCTTAGGAATTACCCCATTTATACATATCTGAATGTCTTCATTCCCCTAGACACAGTGTTACCTCACAGTCCAGGGAAGTGTATTGTGTGTCCTGTAGCTGGCAGTTCTTTGCTCCAAGCAGTTTCCATTTGACTGTTCTCCTATAGCATTCTATAGGAGAGCTCTGTGATCTTCCTCTACATGGAGAACAAGTTCAGGGACCATGAGCCTGTAATGAGCATGCTGGTTCAGTCCTTCATGGTGCCTCCAGACAGATTGGCACAGATATACATGCTCTAGTATGTGCACAGGGGTTACTCTGCTTCTTCTTTAACTAGGACCAGGGACCCACACCAGGAGCCTGGACTAAAGCTCCACACCAAACTGATGAGGGTTCGGGGAGGGTGCAGAAAAGGCATCATGAGATCCTATCTTTTTTTTTTTAATTAAGATTTATTCACATACCATATAGTCATCCAAAGTATATAATCCATTGATCACATTACCATCATATAGTTGTTCATTCATCACCGTGATCTATTTTTTTTAAACATTTTCCTTTACCAGAAAAAGTGAAAGTAAGAATAAAAAAAAAACGAGTAAAACAGAACACCCAAATTGTTCCCCCCCGCCCTATTTTTCCTTTAGTTTTTTTTTTTTTTTTTTTTTTTTTTTTTTTTGCCCCGTTTTTCTACTCATCCATCCATACACTGGATAAAGGGGAGTGTGATCGTCAAAGACCCTTTCAAAATCACATTGTCACCCCTTGTAAGCTACATTGTTATACAATAGTCTTCAAGAGTCAAGGCTACTGGGTTGTAGTTTGATAGTTTCAGGTATTTACTACTAGCTATTCCAATTCATTAAAACCTAAAAAGAGTCTTCTATATTGTGCGTGAAAGAGTGCCCACCAGAGTGACCTTTCAGCTCCTTTTGGAATCTCGCATCCGCTGAAACTATTTCATTTCATTTCACATCCCCCTTGTGGTCAAGAAGATGTTCTCCATCCCATGATGCCGGATCTAGATTCCTCCCCGGGAGTCATATTCCACCTTGCCAGGGAGATTTACACCCCTGGGAGTCAGATCCCACGTGGGGGGAGGGCAGTGATTTCACCTGCAAAGTTGGCTTAGCTAGAGAGAGAGAGGGCCACATCTGAGCAACAAAGAGGTACCCAGGGGGAGACTCTTAGGCACAATTATAAGCAGGCCTAGCCTCTCCTTTGCAGTAACAGGCTTCCCAAGGGCAAGTCCCGTAATAGAGGGTTTGGCACATCAGACATCCAGTCCTCAATGTTTGTGAGCACATCAGCAACCATCCAGGTGGGGAAGCCCAAAAACTCTGCATTTTCCCCCCTCTCTTCAGGGGGCCTCTGCATATTTTTTTCATTGTTTTTTTTTTTTTTTTCAATTAACTATTAACTATATCAAAAAATTTTTTTTAAAACATACAATAAAAAAAAACATTTCAAACAAACCAAAACAAGGGAATAAAAAAAGACTACTAACCTAAAATAACTACTTTACTTCCAACACGTTCCCCTACCATTTTTAAGTTGCCTTTTTCTTGATTCGGCACTCACTCAGTTACTAGACTCCTTTAACTGTTTCCTGGAGCTTTGAGAAAGATGTTTCTGCCAGTTGGCAATTTTTGACTTGTTCAAAACTTCTGTTGGGTAGGACTGGGGGCTTTAGTTTCTCATTCCACTATCTTGATTGGGGTTGGTCCTCAAGTATTTTTAATGTGTACAACTGAATAAGTAAATGTGGAGGGGACTTGATGAGATCTGAGCTAGCGTTTTCAGCTTTCTCTGTGTAGTAAACAAAGTGACGTTGTCCTTCATGATGGCAGGTAGGAGGAAGAGGGCAATTTAGTTTACTTCTTTCCAGCACATAACAGGAAAAGCCCACACTAAGTTCTTAGTTTCTCAGAATGCAGCTGAAAGGGGTACTAAAGAAAAAAATGCTCACATACCAAAAACCTGAGCTAGATGTGTAAGTCAGAGTAGCTAAGTGGAAGATAGGGATTGTGCAAAACCTCGGATATAAAGTGTGAAAGATGATAAAAATGTCCTCATCTTCATATCTTAAATTTGTTCATCCTCATTTTTAGGAAATTTCTTGAGGACCTTGCCTGTGCGCCTTTGTTTTTGGCTTTTTTGTTTGTTTCTTTTTTATTTTCTCTAAGCAAAATTTAATCTTTGGGAGGTATTGGGGTTGAGTGCTAAAGCTGCAGAATGTAGAAGAAAACATGGACTTTTGGGGAAATCTAAACAAAAGCAGCTTAGCATTCCAGATCTGCCACTTCCTAGTTGTATCATTCTGAGCCAGTTATTTTGCTGCACCTTGGTTTCCTGATATGTAAAGGGGGAAAATCAATATCAACTTTGTGAGGTTCTTGTGAGAAAGATAATTAAGAATAGCTATGTTAATTATTATTTAATTAAAAATTAATGATTTTTCCACATTGTATAACAGAGACCTTCAACATGGCAAATTAAAAGTAGCAGCTGAGTACATATATACTTTAAGAGGAAAATAACTTTCAACTTTGAAATGTGAATCTCATTTCCTTTGAATCAACCCTAATTTGGAAAATCAGGGCTATTTAATCAGCTAGAACATAATGCTATAGGATTGTTGTCTCAGATTTGAACTTCACATAGGCCTACTAATTCTGTTTTTGGACTACAGATGGTACCCTAGCCCCTCTCACAACTATCTTAAAAGTAGATGCCATTATTCACAAGTGGTATCAAATGAGAAAATATTTCAGTACAGCTTATAATTAGCGTATGTATGAGAAAAAGCCAAAGTTACATGTCTTGTCTTCTACAAATAGTGCTTGTTTTCATAGTAAATCCATGGCTTATGAACAATGACTAACTGTGCTGAAGACTCAAGGTTATCTACCTGCAGAACAGGAATAACTTAAATACTTGACATACAGGTTTTCCTACCCACCTGCAGTTCTTATTTCTGAAATGGCTGCTAACACCTCTTCCAATTGATAGATGTGGAAAACTCAAGGGTAACCAGTGCAGGCAGGTTTTTCTCTTCTTGCCAAGATTTTTGGCTGTTTTGGACTTCCCTCCCTGTGTCCTCTTGCTGGAGGAAAAGGGGGTGGGAAGGACCTTTGGAAGGAAAGTTAACCAAGTGTGTCTGCTTATTAACCTTAGATGTCCTGGTTGTCTGGCATGTTGTAATCAATCCAGATCTCCTCTTCAGGCTTAGTAAATGCTTATTGGTTGCTGGAAAGATTGCTTGTCATGATTTATGACAAGGCTGAATTTAAGTATTGGTGGACCCCGGCAATCACAGAACATTCAGATTTATTCATTTATTCATTATTCTATAATTTCAAAATATGTCAATAACCTGGATCCTTGATGCCACAATTACAGATAGCCAGGGCTGTTTGAAGTTGTGACTCCATGAACTATTCAATGTAAGGTTAGTTTAAAGGTTTATAATGACCACTGACTATGTTATGAAGTATTGCATGGCTTAAAGTAAAACTATAAACTATCCTTAAGATTTTGGTTTTCTTTTTTAACTTTTTATTGTAATAACACATACAACTCAAAATTTCCCATTTATCCACTTTCAAGTGTACAGTTCAGTGGTATTAATTCTGTTCACAATATTGTTGCTACCATCACCAACATCCATTATCCCAATTTTTTCATCCCCTCAAAGAGAAACTCGGTACCCATTAAGCAATAACTCCTTTTCCTCTCTCACCCCCAACCCCTGGTAACTTGTAATCTAATATCTGTCATACTATCTACTATGAATTTGTATTTTCTAATTAATTCATATCAGTGGGATCATACACTATTTTGTCCTTTTGTGTCTGACTTATTTCACTCAACATAATATCGTCAAGGTTCATCCATGTTGTAACATGTATCAGAACTTCATTTTTTTTAATATCTGAATGATATTCCATTGTGTTTATTTATCTTACTTTGTTTATCTGTTCATCTGTTGATGGATACTTGGGTTGCTTTCTTGTTTGGGCTATTGTGAATAATGCTGCTATAAACATTGGTGTACAAATATCTGTTCAAGTCCCTTCTCTCAGTTCTTTCATGTGTAACTAGAAAATGAGATTTCCAGGTCATATGGTAATTCTGTTTCAACTTTCTGAGGAACCACCAAACTGATTTCCACAGTGGCTGCAACATTCTACAATGCATAAGGTCTCCTTTTTCTCTGCATCCTTGCCAATAATTATTTTGTTATGTTATATACATAATAGCCATTCTATAAGGTGTGAAGTGTACCTCATTATGGTTTTGTTTTGTATTTTCTTGATGATTAATGATGTTGAACATCTTTTCATATGCTTATTGGCCATTTTTATATCTTCTTTGGAGAACTGTCTATTCAAGTCCTTTGCCCATTTTTAATTGGGTTTGTGTTTTTGTTGTTGAGTTGTAGCAGTTCTCTCTATGTGTTCTGCATATTAAGCCCTTATGAGATATATCATTAGCAATTATTTTTTCCCAATCTGTAGGTTTTCTTTTCACTTTGATAGTGTCCTTTGACATACAAAAATTTTTAATTTTGGTGAAGTCCATTTTATCTGTTTTTTCTTTGTTGCTCCTTTAAGTTTTAATGTATTCATGGTTAAAGGAGTTTTGTTTTAAATGCCTCCTCAGCATTTGGATATATAAAGTCTGCTTCCTCCAATAGGCAATCCTGTCTTATCCACTGTTGCACACCCATTACCGCCATTACAGCCTGGCATGTGGAGGGCTCTTAGAGAATATTTGCTGAATGAATGAATGAATAGCTGGGACCAGATGTTGGCTAATGTTGGGAGGTTAGATGAGGTAGGAATAAATAAACTGGTAGTATTTTCTTTTTTCTTAGTAACTTGCTGAGTTTTTCCCCAATTATGAATAAGTTTATATATATATGCATTTTTACATTGTACCATTTTACCCTCTCTCTAACAATATGAAAATGCCTATTTACCCACAGAATCTGGTCCTTAGTATTTTTGCTTTGCGCTCAATCTCAAATAAGGATGAAGCTTTTATGAAATTTAATAATCTTCAAAAGGAATTTTTTCTTTTAATGTTCAGAAATTAAATAAATCAAGTGGTCCCTCTGATAAATTCCTAGGGCAGAATAAATAGTCGTGGGATGTATTTCTTGAAGTTGTATGTTCCTCCTTAAAACTGGAACATTTAGATGGAAAAACACTTGTTTTCAAAAAAAAATCCATATCTCCTCATTATTCTTGTAGCTTACAAGGTAAGTGTCCATACTTTTGCTACCAAGGTATAAATGCCTCTGTGAATACATGTGTATGTGTTAGTTTGTTAGTTCAAGAGGATGTGACAATATGTCCTTAGGCCGTTCCAGGATGGGAGAGCATTTTAAATATGACATGGTTTTATATTCAGATTAGAAACATAATAGATACTTAAATGCAGAAAATTGGTAAATGCATTAATACCAAAAAGGAGGAAAATTGCCATTAATTGGGAAAGATTTTACTTTTTAAAATTCAACTTTTTTTCTTGCACTTCTGTCCCCTCTTAAAAAGTCAGGTCTTGTGCCTTGGAGAAGGAAATAATAAATACCTGAGAGTAACATATTTTAAAAATTATCTTAGCTGTTCTTGACACAACCTTTAACAGAGTAAAGAATTTTAGTAGCTTGTAGATAAAAAAGATAGAGGTGAATTATGTCCATGTTAAATTAATCTAACTGCATCTTTTACCAAAAGTCTTTCTCTAGAGTACTATCCAATATTAATTGTCCTCCTGTTATACAGCTTTTCTCTCCCAAAGTGAGGAGAATTGATGAGGATATGTGCATTGTGTTATGTCTGATCACAGTTTGACTAGCACGGTCTGGAAGGGGGTTGTGCAGGATGAGAGACGGCCCAGCCTAATTGCTGTCCCTGCATCAGCAGCATCTATAAAGCATCCTGGGAATTGCTCGCCCTGCATTCAGAGCAGCTGGTCACATGAGCCTGAATTTTCAGTTCAGTTCATTAGTCAGCCATTTTGGTCAACACCCTGCTTACTGCGCACAACCAATCCTATTAGAACTCAGCATCCCGGCTTATCTGAGCAGATCCTAGAAGTGATTTCTGCAGATCAAGAATTTTTTTAAGCTAAATTGAAAATATAGATTTATTTTCCACTTGTTTTTTCTTTTGTATTTTTTTCTGCACTAAAGAGGATTTTTCACTTATTCATGCTGAGGCCAATTTTCTGAAGCCAGCTAAGGCAGCATCGGCTGTGCAGGATTTAAAACCTATAACTCAGCTGGATATAAAAGGATAGGGAACGGAAGATAAAAGGAGAGGAAGCTGGGAGAAAACAGGCATCATTTTATTTTGCTGTGTGGTAGGAGCTGTATATGAGAAAAAGTAGTGTAGAATTGTTTATCTTGAGCAGTTGTTTCTTAAACCATAAGGTATTTTTCCTTGGGTTTTTTTTTTTTAACTCCCCCCACCCCTTTTCTTAAAAAGCTTTGCTTCAGAGCTTTGGATTTAGGGTTTTTTGGTGAGACAGTTCTATTTATTTTGGGGGATTGTGTGTGTGGTGTGGTGTTGTGTGTGTGTTGTGGTCCCAGCTGAGTCATCATGTCTGCTCTGACGCCTCCGACCGATATGCCAACCCCCACCACTGACAAGATCACACAAGCTGCCATGGAGACCATCTACCTTTGCAAATTCCGAGTGTCTATGGATGGAGAATGGCTCTGTCTGCGAGAGCTGGATGACATCTCACTTACACCTGACCCAGAGCCTACCCATGAAGGTATGATCAGATCCTGTCTGCTAGTATCTCACCAGCATTCTCATTGTTCCAGGGGGCTGGCAGGGTCAGGGAAAGGTAGGAAGAATATATACTCTAAACTCTTAAAGCTCCTAAAAACCTGTCATCCCTACGTACCACCCAACTCCCCCTCTCTCACTTACAGGGGAAAAAATATTTTTCTCCCCGCCCCCTGAGGTGTCCTTTCAAAAGATGCTTGTGCTTATTCAGAGCTCTTTGTCTTTAAGCCTCTTAATAGAACATTTGAGGTCACTTATCACATCTGATCCTAATTGCTAGTGGAAAAACCATTAATTTTTGTTTGTATATTTAAATTTTACAGAAATTGTAGTGATTTTTAACAGAGTAGGTTAAAAGACAGCATGCCTATAATTCTAAGGTAATAAATACAGTATAAACAGTAGAGAGGCATCCTAGTATTACGATCTAATGTAAAACAGGCTACGACATCTAGAAAATATACAGTAAAATGTTACCTTTTTGTAATAATATGGATTATTAGGTTAGATGAGAAAGCAGTTTTATATCCAGCACTTATTTAATGAATATTAAATCTAAAAAAAGCATGGTGCCCTGAAAAGATTAAAATTGATTAGTATGGTAATCTCTATTCTTGGTGGAATCTATTGACCATTGCTTTTTATTTGTGGTAACTATTATGACCCATTTGAAATTCTCACTGTTTGTGTACCTTTGAGGCCTTGTAGTTTCTTCACCTGTGATTTCCTCCCAACCCGAACCTTTCCTAAAGAGAGATGGTTTTTTAACTTTCACCCATAATTCTTTTCACTCAATACCATAAGAAGAGAGTTGATTTGAGTCTTTCTGTAAACTGTTTTGTTTTTAATGTAGTGATTTCTTAGCTAGTGTTTATTTCTCTACCATTAAAATAATGAGGACAGAAATGCTCAAATACAGAGAACTCCTCATGAATAACTGCCTGATGTTTAAGCGTATCTGTAAGAAAGAGGGCCACAAGGTGAATTGCACATAGCAGGGATCAGACAAAGTGCTTCCTTGCCCTTGCCCTGTGTTGCAGTCTTGTCGTGACTCAGATTTCACACTTTGTGTCCATTAAGGATTTTATAATCTGGTTAAACTTGGCATTGAGAAATTTTTAGAGAGGGTTAACATCACAGATAGCAAAGCAGTAGTTTGTGATGTCTTGAGAACAATGTTTAAGTACTTTTTAAGACCTTGTGCACCTCTTAACAATTGGTTTATCAGTTGGACAGCTTCCTTTTCCAGTAAGTTTCAGAATATACAAAAGGATTAAAAGATATCGGCTGAAATTCCATACAGTACAGTCTCCAAAGCTTTACAGATCTTTAGGGAAGGAAAGCATGTTTTTTTTTTTGGAAGGCTACCAAGAAATCTTTACAAATGCCACAATTTTGCATATTTTATTTTTAAAAATTCTCATCCATTTTAAAGTCATGCAATATGAAAAAGTCTCTTAATTATAAAATCCATTTTACCAGCATCTCAAAAAGAGATGTACTTTGGATACTTGTTTGTTTTTTGAGCAAGATTCTTGTGTCTGAGCAAAAGTAAGTTGTTTGTCTCATGTAAGCATTTGTAGCAGTGCTGTTGGAAGTCTTTATGAAGAAATCTGTGGCAACAGATTTGTCAGTAATAGGGAAAATGTATGAGGGCTGCAATCTTAAGTGTAAGTGATACATCCTTTGGTTAAAAAAACTGACAAATAAGAAGTTTCCAAGAACTATTAAGAGGATATGGAAGAAAATAAAGAAATGCTGACAGCATAATTTGGAATTCTTAAGTGGGCAAGAGAAACAGTTATTTCAAATGATTATAAATGGAAATAATGAAAGCAAGCTCAGGCCCAGGAAGGCCTGTATAGGTATAGTAATCTAGGAAGCCAGTTAGAGCTTTGCATGAGTTTTATTAACTTGTTCAACTGACTAACTCTGAGAGTCATTTGGACCTAAGAAACGTCTGTTTTAAAGTTAATGCTAGGAACAATTGTTAGGTTTATTTAGCTGTCGCTATTGACTTCATAGTCATCAGGCAAATGTTTATGTGAATCTCACCTTGTTGATGTAATGGAGCACCTGGTGCCTGGACACAGAGGAGTATTCACAGAAGGCTCCGTAGCTGATTGATAGACATCTGACTACACAAGTCCTGCAGTGGGGCCCCCTGGCTCTCACAGGAGAAAACGGGCAAAGAGTATGGTGTCCCTTCTTAACATGATGATATAGGCTGTTTGTGTGTGGCCTCGGCAGTAGAAGCTTTGTGTTTCCAAGTTTCGTTTTTCTGAGAACAGAATTTCTGCCCTTCATAGTGCAGCCCACAGTGTAGGCCTGGACATAGAGTTTCTGCCTAGCTTAACCCTTAATACAGGGAATAAACACATTCATTTAATTATTTCAGTGCTTATTAATTAGTGCTTAATGAGGTGATTTTTTTTTTAATGAACTTTCTTTAAAACCAGTAGGAGCAAAACTACAACTTTGATTGTAAGTAGGTTTCTCCCAAATACAAGAGCTTAGGGTTGATTCTACAGCAGAGGAGAGAGGTTAAGAAAAGCTTCATCAAATAAGGGAGGCTTGCACTGGACCTTGAGGCATAAGAAGGTGATCACCAGGCAGACATGGGGGAGACATGTTTACTATATGCAAACAGAGCATATAGTAAGCTGGAGAATGCTATTAGCAGCACAGTGTTCTTGTAGTTGGCACAATAGGGTGCAAGGGTGGAAAGATGGATAGGGGCTAGATTAATGAAAGCTTCTTGTGAGAAGTCTGAACTCAATTCTGTAGTGAGAAATTGTAGGTGTTTTCCATCTGGGAGTGACATGAGACATGATTTTTACTGTGGGTTGATCACTTTGGCAGTAGTATAGAAGATGAATCAGAAGGGAATAAGCCCTTGAGGAACCCCTAACCAAGGCTATTCAAATTATCCAGGTAAAATATAATACTAAACTAAGTAGGAGTGAAGAGAAGAAAAGGGGCAGTCGCCTGAGAACCAGAATGTACCTGATGGCTGAGTGGCTGTGGGGCTGGAGTGGAGGCACCTAGGATGACTCCCGGCTTTCTGCCTACAAGGTCTGGGCTCCACTCACCAATAAGAAAAGCAAAAGGAAGTGTCGGTTTGAGGGATTGAGTCTTTGATGCTAATAGACTGTGACTCATCTTAGCAGTATCACTTTATCAAGTTAACCTCTCATCCACTCCCACAGAAGCATAAATCAGGTTTATAATTACCAAGATTGCATACCCAGGTTTTAGTCAGAATCCCAGTTTCCATTGAGTTGGACTCCTAATGCTTGGGATGGGTGGGAGAGTGAGATTTAAAGGCACATTCCATGATTTGAAGATAATGGCTCACTTTACTTGTCATGTCAACACTAGAGGATCAGCTTTGTTTATATAAAATTCATTTTGCATTTTCCTGAATCAGAAAAAGCATATACTATCATTGAAAATATCTTATAGACACATTCTTTGAGTCAATTTTGCTTATTTTTAGTTTCTGAGATCATAGAGAATTTCAGGGTAAAAGACCTCCTAAAGCACCATAGAATGTTTAGAGAATATGGTGCCTTTTGTTTTTCTTAACAAGGGAAGCAACACACCCCCATTAGACAATTAAGTATCATTTTAGCAATTTTAGAAATGATAACATTTCTGAGGTGAACTAATTGTATTTATGATTTTTTTAAAGTCCTGCACTCATTTGCATTTGAATTTCACTTGAATTGCTTGGAGTAGCATTCTCGAAACCAATATATATATAATATTAGGATCAGGAAAATAATAAAAAGATTTTTAACCTTCCCCAGTAAATATCATTATAGTATTTCCTTAAGTATTATCAAATGTTAAAACAAACAAAAAAAAAACTCAACTACAGTTATGACTCAGCTTATAGCAGCTTTAACCTTTAGCTATAATTAGCAGTTTGTGCATTGATAAATCTTTTATACTAAAGAGACTCTAAAGAATAAAGTACCACAGCCTTTCATGGTTTGTCTCTTATGTGATTAAATCAGAATTAGCTTAAAAGACAGCAGTAGTATTTCAAAAGAGGAAATATTTTGTATATATTGCCTTTACTCAGTAAAGTGTTCAGTAGACAGATTTTTTTAATAGGATTAATGGTCTAACTCCAAATTCCTTACTTGTTCTTAAACTAAATGTAACATTTTAAATGTTTTCCTTTTTGTTCCGCATCCCTACCCTCCTTTATCATTTTGGGGATATTTGTATGGCTTGAATGGCAGGCAAGTTAAAAAATTCAATTTATAGTAATTCTTTTTTCTTGTGTGCTTATTCAAGTGGTCTAAGTTGTATTTTTAAAATAAGATTTTTTTTCCTTTTATAAAAGGACTTTCATTGTGGAAGATTTCGGAATTTTTATGTACAATTTTGGCATAAAATCCAAAATGGTTGTGAAGAAATTTGTTGAATACTTAATGAGTCTGTTGAGAATTGGGTGGATGTTAAACTATGGAAAACATTATTGTTCTCTGTATAGTGCTGTATCAGGGAACCAGACTTGGGACTGAGATGGAATTATTATTTCACACAGAGGACATAGTCTGAAATGTTAGCAAGTTTGGGCTTAGAAAATTCAGTTACAGTATTATTCTTTTAATGCATTGCAGCAAAGGACAAAATAGGATTTACCACAGTAACTGGCTGTTTAGAAAACTCAATTTATCATTGTCTTAAATTAACTTAGGCATCTTGTCTTATAGCTTGTTTGGGGTTGATTTGACTGTTAGTTCTTTGAACTACTATGGTGTTCTTTAATTTAGAGGTAATTAGAATAGTGGTTGAAAGCATAGATTTTGTCTTAGCTCTGGATTAAATTCCTTACCCCACTACTCAACCATGTGACATGATGTTGAACAAATTAACTAAATCGCTTCATGCCCAAGTTTTCCTCATCTCTTAATTGGAGACATTAATAGTACTTACTTGATGGTAGGTTGGGAGGATTAAATGAAATAATTATTGTAAAGCACCCTATGAAAATTAGCTGTTCATGCTAATGGTTATTCATGGGGCAATAGTTCAAGGTACAACAATTTAAGCCATATTTTAAATTATATTACCAATTTTAATTTATATTTGTATTTTTACATCTAACCATCTGGAAAAATATAAACTGGTTGTCTTCCAGACAGTGTCCCACAAAGATGAATGTTAGTAGTTTAAATTCAGGTTTTAACATTGCCTTTTCTTAGACATCTGTAAACAGGAAAGTAATTGGTTAAAAATAAAACTCAATTATCAAGAAATACATGCTTTTCTATTAACCTTCTTTTAGGGATCAGGTATCCAACATGGAGAGGTGATGCATAGATGATATGTTTAATATGATAAAATATACCGTTTGGTTCCCAGAGCAACTACAGGCTTTGAAATTACTTTTTTGACCTAGAAAACTTCTTTTTCAGATACAGATAATAAAAGACTAAGATCAAATTTGACAGACACGTTGAGAAAAGAACCTTTGCTCAAGTCTTTGATTTTAGGTTATAGATTTTACTCTAAGGAACTGCATGTGGTAGCAGGCTTCTCACATGCTGTGATTGCATCACTTTGCAGTGTTTCCCTGGTGGCTGCATTGCTTTAGTGTTCATTTAGAATATCTGGCATTTACTCTGTAGTGTGTAAGGAGATAGCTTTTACAAAACATTTATGGGCATAGTAATTATAGTGTGCTACATGTAAGGAATGTGATTTTTTTCTGTTAGCTGGTCAGAAATATTTATTAGCATCCCTTCATGTAAAATAGTGTCCTAGGAACTAAAAAATAGGCAGCCCTTGTGCTCACTGAATTTACAGTCAAGGTAGAGAGATAAAACAAAGATGTCAGAGGCTGCTGTAAAAGAAGTGTGAACTTCTTTCCTGTCAACTTTGCCAGAAAATACCTGTTTCTTAGGTGCTGGCACATGGATTTCAAAGCAAAATAACACTTAGAGTGAATACGTTTTCAAAAGTAGACTGAGAACAGATTTGGAATTAGGATTTGCCATTCGATAGGGAATGCTTATGAGCCTCTGAAGATGAAATGAGAAGTGTCTGTCATTCAACAACCATGGGAAATGTCTGGTGCCAAGAAGATTACTCCATTTTGACATTTACTAATGTACTTTTTTTCATTATGATCACTGTACATTAGTACGGCCCATCATGCCTGGGAACTGCACATGTTTTAATGAAAAAGGTACACATCCAGTCTGGGAACTGCACATGTTTTAATGAAAAAGGTACACATCCAGTGTGCATGTTGGCAAGAGAAGCAAATGGCTGTTTACCAAAAGACTTCATAACATGAATTTATTATGGTCTAATATAGGGCTTCTAAACCTGGGATCTGTGACCTTACAAAAATTATATATACAGTTTTATACTTAGGCATTTTTAATGGGGTCAGAATCCTTAGTGTCCTTTAGAACCTCAAAGAAAAAAAGCAATGCTTCATAAACATGTAATTTTCATCGTTATAGATCAGACCCTCTGTCCTTTATTCAACAGATATTAAGTATCCTGCTTTATGCTCAGCACTGTGCTAGGTCCTAAGGTTTAAAGCATAGTGGATAACCCTGGTTCTCTGTATTTTCTGAGCTTAGTGACCTATGCAGGATGAAGGGGATATATAGGAAGGGCAATAAATCACATTACAGTGCAGTGATTTCTACAATAGGGAAAGTACAGAGTGGCATGGGGATATATAGGAAGGGCAATAGATCTTGTCTTGGCCAGGGAGAGGGGGATCAGGGAGTAATGTTTGAATTTGAGCCAAGACCTAAAGGATATGAAGGTGTTATCTGGGTATAAACTGGAGGTAAGAGGTAGGAGGGAGGAGAAGGAGATAGAATGTGCAGGAGCTTAAGGCCAGAACTGAAAGCTTTTCAGTACACATTTTTGTCCCTTTCCTTTCCAATAAATTTTCACCTCTTTGTCAGAAGTATTAATAGAGCTGCATGCTCTATTAGGGATGAAATATTAGGGGTAGTGATGAAATTTTTGTTCCAACCCAGCTTAGCCCTAAGACAGAAGAATACACCAGGAACAGAAATGGACCTGAGTTTAATTGGGACTTACTGACAGGAGATGATCTGATGATTGTGGCCAGCGTGGGAACCACGCAAAAAAGAGAGAGAGGAGTGCTTGGTGGGTGTGGGGGTGAGGAACTTATAAAGGTTTGTGACAATGGAGTTTCTCAAATTCTCACAAGATTTGTTTACTAACAATGATTAGTGGAAGGAAGTTTTAATGCTTCCCCCCCCTCCTGGAGGGAAGGGCTGTTGCCTGGTCATGTAGGTGGCTGCGTGTATCTCTTTAAAGGAGGAGGAGACGGGGCCCTGGGCCCTGGGTCCTCACAGTCCACTTCCATGCAGCAGACTATATTGACCATAGGATACACATTACAGGATAAGAGACAACAGAACACTAGGAGTCCCCCCACTCATAAATAACAACCCCACAAAGAGATGCTACTGACAATTGATAAAATCTGTAATTTTCAGTCCAGGCCAGGAGAGTGTTCCATGCAGTCCAATTCACGTGAATTACAGTCCAAGAAAGGCTGGTAGCACGTAAAGGTGGCAGGTCCGTGGAAACCCAACACTGGGTTCAATTGTGGGCATGAGTTACCACTGAGGCCCACTGCAGGAAGGTATTTGCTAGGGCGCTATGGGCGAAGAGATGTTTATGGGGAACCATAGGAGTAATTCCTGCTGATCTAACAATATACATGCTAGGGTTCATTTGGTTGACAACAAGGTACCAGACAGAGGAACATTATGGGGAGGTTTTAAATACTAGATATTCTCCTTTTTCAAATTTTGAGTTTTCTACCATAAAATCTGGGCATAAGAAGGCTCCACATAGTCATGCGTAAAGTTCCCGTGGGAATCGGAGGCCCCAGATTGGTGATAAAGATTTTAACAGGCATTTCGATCTTCTTACAATATTTTAGGTAGCTCCTATTCCCCCCCCCCCCCCCCACCGAGACTTAGGATTTCTAACCAACATGGCTGCATAGGCCAGCACGAAGGCCAAAGGACCTCCTTTTCCCTGTTTTGTATGATCTGAGAGACAGGCAACAAGTTTTTACCATACCCCCTTTGGGGCTGTAAAGCGGCTGGCCCTTTGACTTGAATTCTCAGTGTTACATTGGTCCTGCTGTAAGCATTTCAATGGGGGCAGGTGCGGCAGTCTGTGACATTGCATTTAAGTAAGTTGAGGTTTGATAGAGCTTTTTAGTCCACTGTTGTAGCCCATGCTTGGGTCATAACAACAGATGATGGTCCACTGGTTAGCCTTCCCTGCAGGGAAAGCTAACAAAAGTCCTGTAGCCATGTCCACGGCAGTAAAAGCTTACCTTGAGAGTAGAAGGGTCCGATATAGTCCATGTGTCTTGTCTCATGTGGTAGCCTACGTGGTTGATGCAGGGAGCACAAAGGACACTCTCTAGTGATGTCCACTAGCTGCTGGCAACAGTTACCTTTTGTCATTGGCAGGTGTCCCGGATGTCTTTCCACAATTCTTGTCCCCAAAGGGGGTGTGATTGCCCGTTGTTCTTGCTTCCAGGTTGCCATCCAGGTCATAAGGCCTTTGTAAACAGCCCAGCTGTTGGCACAGACAGTTAGTGTGTCTCCTGATGCATGCATTATTGCCATTCACACTGCCCTTAAATCAGCCCATTGACTGCTTTGCATAGCTCCAGTCTCCCACCATATAGAGTCAGTACTGGGTTGTACTGCCACAGCTATCCATGTGCGAGGCTGCCCGCTAGTGGACCCATCAGTTACCAAGCAGACTTGGGAATGGTACCCATGCCTTTGGTGGGCAGTTCAACAACTATCTCAGGTACAACAACTTTAGCTGTCAAATCCTCCGTATAGGACACTGGTCTGAGAATCTCATGCATTTGTGCACTCTGAGGGCTGGTATAGAAAATACTGTGCTGTAGCAGGTAGGCTTTCCATTTGGTTAGTGTGCTCAGTTGGGCATTGCCAGAGCATAGCTTGTAAGCCATGTCGGTTATCCACCCTTGAATAGGGAAGGCTGTTTTTAAGGTGACTGGGCATCTTTGGGTCAGTCCCTCTACTTGCAGTAAGGCATTATATGCGGCACACAATTGCTTTTTTAGGGGGCTGTGTCTCAGTTCTGCTCCTTTACGTATTTGTGACCAAAAGCCAAGGAACATTTGTTTAGAATGTTGCCTCTACCACAGACCCCACCCAAAGCCAGTATGAGTGCTGGCTACATCCAGTTCACAGGGTATGTCTGGATCTATGCTTCCCAGTGCTTGTGCCTGTGCTATTGTCCCTTTTCCATGTTAAACATAGCTTATTAGGAGGCATCCTGTTCCCAGGGATAGCCTTTCCTAAGCAAGACATACAAAGGTTTTAACAATTAGGCTGAGAAGAACAAAAGGTCTCTAATAGTCTAACAACCCCAAGAAAGCCATTAGTTGCTTTGGTGTTTGCTGCACAGGGAAACATTGCACTTTATCAACTACAGCAGAAGGTATCGTTTTGTTTTACCTGATCATACAACACCTAAGTCTGAGTTACTTCAATGTAGTGAAATAGAGTTATACTTGAGGGACATTTTCACTTAGCCAAATCTTTTGCCAGGAGATGAGGAAGATGGTCAGGACTTGGGGAAGCACAGTAAAAGTCCTTGTTGGCCTCCTAAGGAGAAGGCGAATGCAGGCTGGCTTGATTTTCCTAGGGAGAAAAGCATTAAGCATTAAGAAAAAAACATTAAGAAAGCATTAGCAACACCCAATCACTTGATACCAGAGGTGGAAGTCCCCTATAGGGGTTTGCAACTTGGCATTTTTTTTCCATGCTTACCGTTTTTAATCTCCAGCCTTAGTTAAAAAAAAAAAAAAAAAAAAAGAATTTAAGCTACACCTCCCCCATCTTTCTGCACCTTGCCCTTCCCTTGTAGCTGCTTTAGGTGCTTAGGTTTGGCTGCAGGGATAGGTGAGACAGAAAGAAAGAAGCGTGGCTTGCTGAACTTGGATGTAAAAGTTTTAAATCAGGGCAGCGGGTTCAGGGAGTTTCTATGCCCTTCTTTTAATTATTCCCAATGATTAGATTTATTTCACTTAAAGCTGTGACCTGGACAATTGGAAAAGGTCTTTGTCTTTTCCAGAGGCAGCCATTGGGCAGCATTCTGCTGCCTTAGGGAAATTCCAGGGGTGATTTCTTTTTAATGTCCTGGTTTATTTACAGTAATTACAAAAACTAAGGCTTTGAAAACTGCTGCCCAGAGGGTTTTTTTTTTAACCTGCAGGTTTCTTTCTGTCTTTGTCAAGACAGTCTGCTGTAGCTAGCCATACCACACACAACAAGGGCTAGCTGACTGTAGTGTAGTCAAGCAAATGGGTGGCCCATTCCCACATCAAGGAAGCAGACCACCCTGGATTACCCCACAGACTTGCGGATTTTTCTTTCTCTAGACAGTCTGCCATAGCTGACCTTACTGCACATAATGGCCAGCCCACTGCAGTTGCAGTCAAGCAAGTGGGCAACCCCTCCCCACAATGAGGACACAGGCCACCCTGAGCTCCCTTCTCAGGACTCAGGCCCATTATGGCCGGTGGCTCTTAGTCTTCCTGGCTGGCACACCAATTGTTCCAACCCAGCTTAGTCCTGGACTGAAGAATACACCAGGCACGGAAGTGGACATGGGTTTAATTGGGACGTACTGATGGGATGATGATTTAATATGACACTTGTATGCACACAGGTGTGTGTGTGTATATATATATATGTGTAAAATTATATAAATCAGATTTCAGGCATCTGGTTATTGTAGTTTTCCGTTAAAACTAAACAAGAAAACAGTGCTACATATGGTTAGGGCTTAAAAGAGGTATATATGTGTTCCATTCTCCAGCGAAGTTTCAATTTTGTCTTTAATTTTCATTTCCACAACTTCCAGAATCTGATTATGTCACATTCAGAATCCTACACCAACTTTTCAACTTTTCTCCAAATCATTACTCTTCCTATGCCTGTTCACCTTTTAAAAAATTTTAGTTTTGACATAATTTCAAAGTTACAGGATAGTTGCAAAAATAATACAAAACCCATACAGAGAACTCTGGTATGCTTCCCTGCCCAAATACCCATATCCATCAACTTATAACATTTTGCCATATTTTCCATATCATTCTATCTATCCATCTGTCTACCTGTCAGTCTGTCTATTTATCTATCTTCTAAACCTTTGAGAAGAGCTTTATACCTCAGGCTCCTTGAACACTTAATACCTTCCATGTACATTTCCTAAGAACAAGAATGTTCATTTATGTAACCACCTTAAGTACAGTTACATGCCAATCCATTCTTCATAATGCTTCTAGATGAGTCATGAAAGTAACCTTTTCATTCGTACACAAAAGCCCTGTTTCAGCCAGCCTTCTATATTAAACAGAGTAGTCCTGGAAAAGTGGTGATGGTGGTATAGTAGGAGAAGAAGCTGTCATTTTTTTTGTGCAGTCACTTTGTGTCAGGAACTGAATGTTTCAAGTGTTATACATGTAATATCTCATTTAATCCTTACAACAGTCTTTTGAGCCTAGGTATTATTATTCTCCTGAATTTACAAATAAAAAAATTGAAATTCAGACTGCCAGTATTTGGTAGAGCCAGGCTTCAAACTTAGGAGCCACAGCTCAACCGGTTCACAGTACTCCTGTACCTGAAGTCAGTGAGTATAAATCCAACAGTAGACTTCCACATAATAAGAGAAGTCTTACCAGTCTTTGGTGACATTTCAAACAATTTTGTATGTAACTGAATGTAGCAGTGGCCAGCTTAAGTCCAGTGACCATCCAAATGAGGCTAAGACCATGTTATTGGTGATTGCTATCAATTAAGTTGGAGATCTGAATTTTTTATCCTCTCGTTTTCTTTTTCCTCTTTCCACTCATTTTTATAAAGTATGTGAAAATACTTAAATAACTGCACACGCACTGCCAAACAGCAAAAATGGTACATTACTGAAATTGCAGATGGCACCTTTATATGCTAAATTTAAAATGTTTCTCAAGCTCATGTAGAAAAGTGATAGAAAAAGCTGTAGTAGTAGTAGTAATAATCATAATTGTGGATTGTTTGAAATAGTAGCTGCATTGAATCCTTACTTTTTAGCCAAGCATTCCCATATCCTCCTTCAAGTGATTTTATATATCCATCATTTTTTCAAACTTCTTTTCAACATACTTACATATTCATACATACGTGCTTCAAGAATACTTCAGCATACTTACCCTTTCCAACCAGGCTGTTGATTCTGTGCTTCACCAAAACCCAATTATTCTTACTGCTATGCTATTCTCTCTTGAGACTCTTCATGCCTATGTTAAATTGGGAAAGGGAAAGGAATCCTGACTCCCTTTGTCCACTATGACTTCCTCCAACAAATCCAATGCCCTTCATCTCCTGAATCATTTGGTACTGTCGCTTGTTGGAATGCACCTGAAATTATTCTTCAGTTATTTATTTTAATTTAAATGTTGCCTAATTTACAAAATTATATAGTACATTCTTTGGGACAAAACTTTTCTTTTGCCTCCTTCAGAGGGCCTCATAGTCCTATTTACTGTTTGTGGTAGATGCCTAACAAACTTTAAGTGAACTGAATAATGCTCTGTAATCCCAGGAAATAATTCATTACAGTATTATGATTTTTAGTGCCGAAACCTTGACAGCAACTTAAATAGCCTAACGGGAATTGTTCAATCAATTATAGAACATCTATACAACAACCATTAAAAATTGTTGTAGAAGAATATATAATGACATGTGATAATGTTTAGATATAATAAGTTTAAAAAGCTGGGCCCAGGCTCATACTTCCCAATTTCAAAACTTACTACAAAACTACAGGTAATCAAAACACTATGGAACTGGCATAAGGATAGACATACAAACCAATGGAATAAAATTGAGAGGAAAAAATAAGCCCATACGTCTGTGACCCATTGGTTTTCGACAGGATGCCAAGTCTATTCAATGGTTGAAAGAACAGTTTCCTTAACAAATGTTTCTGAGTCAACTGGATTTCTGCATGCAAAAGAATGAAGTTGGACCCCTACCTCACACCATATATAAAAAGTTACTCAAAGTGGACCAACAATCTGAATAAAAGAGCTAAAACCATAAAATTCCTACAAGAAAACATAGGGGGAAATCTTCAGGACCTTGGAATTGGCAGTGAATTCTTAGATAAGACACCAAAAGCATGAGCAACAAAAGAAAAACATAGGTATAAATTAGGCTTCATCAAAATTAAAAACTTTTTTACATTCAAGGACTTCATCAAAAAAGTAAAAAGGCAACCTACAGAATGGGAGAAAATAGTTGCAAACCACATACCTGATTATGATTTAATATCCAGAATATTTAAAGAAATCCTACAACTCAATGAAAAAAAGATAACCTACTTAGAATTGAGCAAAGGACTTGAATAGATGTTTCTCTAAAGAAGATATGCAAATGGTCAATAAGCACATGAAAAGATGCTCAACATCATTAACCATTAGGAAAATGTAAATCAGAACTATGAGATACCACTCACACCCACTAAGATTATCATTAACAAAATATCAGGAGAAAATCAGTATTTTGACTCAGATCTACCCAGAGTTGGACCATACTCCACAATTTAAGGGAAATTCTCTATAAGATTGTCCTTCAGGCATCAGTGGCAAGTTCAGGGGCACAGGCCACCTGCAGTTCTGACCAACTGGCTACAAACGTGGGGGTTCCCGCTACTCTCCTCACTATGTTTGATACAATAATTTGCTAGAATGATTCATAGAACTAGCTGAAAGCACTATGCTTATGAAGATAGCTTTATTTTAGTAAAAGGATACAAATAAGAAGCTTAAAGAAGAGACAGAGCAAGGTCTGGGAGGGTCTCACATACAAGCTTCTGTGTCCTCCAGGTGGAGTGAGAAGGTGTCACCTTCCTGACACAATGTATCATCAATTGTGGAAGCTCACCAGAGCTTCAAGTGTTCCAAGTTTATATTAGGGTCTCATCACATAGGCATGCTTGATAGAATCAGGGTCCATTGGTTGAACTCAATGTGCAGCCCCTCCCCACAAGAGCCCCCACCACCTAATTACATGGTTGGCCTTTTGATGTGGCCAGTCTCCCAACCTAAGACTGCAGATGTGGCTGGGCCCACCATGAATAACACAAGGCATTCCTATCAGGATAAATTACAAAGATACAGAGGTTATACTACAATACCCAAAGAATTGAAAACACTTGTGTTCATAGTAGCATTATTCACAATAGCCAAAAAGCAGAAACAACCCAAGTGTCTCTCAACAGATGAATGGATAAACAAAATGTGCTGTATTAATGGAATATTAATTCAGCCATAAAAGGGATTGAAGTTCTGATACAACATGAATGACCCTTGAAAAATTATGTTAAGTGAAAGAAGTCATATGCCAAAAGGACAAATATTATTTGATTCCATTTGTATGAACTATCTAGAATAAGCAAATTAATAGAGACAGAAAGCAAAATAGAGGTTACCAGGGGCTGCAGGGGGGAGGCGAAAATGAGGAGTTATCGCAGAGTTTCTGTTTGGTTTGATGAGAAAAGTTTTGGTAATCAATGATGGTAATGATGGCATGACATAATGAATGTAATAATTGCCACAGAATTGTGTACTTAAAAATAGTTAAATGGCAGTTTTTATGTTATATATATTTTAGCACACATGCAAAAAATCTGGCTCCCAAGGATATTACTCTGTGGTTGCTTTTATTTAAAATTCATATATGCATGTGGTCCATAAAAGGAAATGTAGCAAAAATATAACAATTATTTCTAGATAATGGAATTACAGATTACTTTTATGATTTCCTATCTCTAAATATCTTTGTGAAAACTATACAATGGTCTGTTCATGTAACTCATATTTATTATAAGGACCTTCTATGTTCAAGGTATGGCAGTTTCCTACATGCGTATGCAAGAGAAATCACCTGAAGGTGGAGCTACTCCTTTGGATTGCATTTTGAATATTTAATTTTATTACATTATTACATTTCTGTTAGATGTTTTGAGTTTTTTCAGGCTACAGACCTGTGTTTACTTACTGACATGCTTTGTTTCTATAGCTGTTTGAAAGCTGCATGCAATGCACTGGGGTGACCACAGTGTGTCAACTTAGAAGCATTCAGTATAGCTTTTGATTTTTTCCTTTCCTAAGTGTTCAGAAAATAAAACCTGAATTGTTAGGATACTCCTTTTCACAGAATCTTGTTGCTGTTCTTTGCTTTCCCCATGGCACGCCCCCTTTTGTTTGCCCTTGATGAGATTATTGGGACATAAGTTGACAATTTGACATTTGTTGACATTTGTTGTTAGTTAGGCTCAGATTTATATTGTTAGGTTCCCTGAGTTGTGATGATGAGTGCATAAGGCAGTCTTTGTGAACTTCCCAAAGTGAGAAAGTTATAGCTTTTAATATAATCTGAGACGCCTGCCGGGCAAAGTTCTCAAGACAAAGTTTGTCCTTTCTTGTTGCCCTTCCTTGGGAGTAACCTGGCTAGTTACTCTTTTGAGGTAAGTTTTACCTACCTATCCTCCTGTGATTTTATAAAATCCTAAATCAGAGTGAGAAATATCGACATTTTGTACCTTGATACCTATTTAAATCTCAGAATGCTACATTATGCTTCTGAGGTGACCAAACCTTATGCTGTGCCACAGCGTTCTCCTTACGGCTTCAGGTCTCCTTTCAGTTTCTTCCCAGCTCCTTGTTACTCTTGACGCCTGCACTGGTGTCCATTTTAGTGCACTGTTACTAATCATAGTGCCTTACAGTCTTTCCTCTATTGGTGAGCCTTTTCTGGACCTTTTTGGTGGAGCTTTTGCTTTAATCTTTAATCTGTATCTTTCTCAATGGAGTTACATTAACTGTTCTTTGGTTATTGCTTTCTAACACCCACAGGTAATGTCATAAGCTAATCACTGAAATATTAATCATTTTCCAGAGATAAATGCTGTACCAAATTAGGTATACCATCTTCAGTGGTGGGGCTAAGATTAGAATTCAGGTTGTCAGATTCTTAAGCTTGGGTACCTGTAAGACCCTGCAGGAAAGCACCCACAAAAAAGCTCTGCAGTTGTGGTTTTGCATTGTTTTGCTTTGTTTTCTTTTTGGTACTGCCTCTTTTTGGGGGGAAGTTTGTAGGTGGGTGTGGAGACTATAATGGGACAAGTTTTTCCATCATGGTTCCTCCAACTTCCACCAATCCACTATGACTGCTATGAATTGCTTTTGAGAACAGAAGAGTACCTTCTAAATAAAATCTGTTCCTTTGCAATAATTGGTTTGGACTTTTCCAGAAAACAAATAGAATGATTTGGTGGACTTAGAAACACATGTAAAGGAACAATGAAGCATACTTGTTGCCAAATAGCCCCTAAATATTTTTTATCATAATTATATATTACCAAAATAAAATGTGTATGTCAGTGTGGGAAAAATAATGTGTTTTTTAAAGAAAATATCTTTGGTATTGTTGTATACATAATATTTTAAATGAAAGTAACTTTATTTTCTGGTGATAGAAATGCTACATTTACATTAAGAGTCAGAATACAGAAAAGTGTAAGGTTACAAGAGCAAAATTCACTTAAAATTCTTGAAACTAGAGATAACCACTGTTAAGATTTAGTTACCAGATCTTTTTTTTTCAATATCCACACGTAGAGTTCACATACAAACTCACACAATTTTAGACATGTGAGATCATAAGATACCTGTGCTGTGTGACCTGACTTTTTTACTCTGTGATATCTTCCCCAATCATGAAGTGAAAATCTGTATGTACCTTTTTAATTTCTTCAGCTGTGTGGATGTGCTATATTTTCTTTAACTGTTCCCCTATTATAGGCATTTAGGTTGTTCCTAAATTTTGCTACAGTGGACAGTTTTGATACCTAACTGTGTGTATAAGTTGAACATTTTACCAAATTTTGATTTCTAGAAGTGAAATGTCTGGGTCAAACAGTAATGTATTTTAAACAAAGTTATCCATATTTCTGCTTTAAACATTTTTTTAAAAAATGAATAGCATGGTATCATGAACTTTCACAATGACTACTTCTTCTTTTCAATGTGACTTTTTTTGTTTGCTGTATAGATGGTTGCATTTTCTCACACTACTGTTGGTTCAGCAGCTGTAAACTGTATGATAATGTTTTTATCTGTTTGTTCTTTTTTTAAAGCTACTGACAGTGTCCTAAGGAAAAGAGAATGAATTTTACCCTTAACTGTGCAATGAAAAATTTCTCACTTTTCTAAAATTGCTGGAGTTTGCTTTCTGAGAGGAATAGGCTGGTAGGATTTCTTTTTCTTTTATAGCTATAAAATTTAGGCATTATTACAGCCCAAGAGGGCTTTTGCAGCCGAAGGACTAAAGAAAGCGCCAGACACATTATGAGACATGAGCTTTTATTTTGGGGCTTACCTACAGGTTGGGAAGTAGGTCACATTGTCCTGAATTCAGGAGCTGCTCTGAATGGCGGCAGGTTCAGAGCTCAAAGATAGTCCGCAAAAGCAGGGGGTGCCAGGGAGTGGTTTATAAGGGTTAGGACAAAGATGTTCAAATGGGTATAAGAGGAGCTGGGGTCTTGTGACATAGGGAGGGATCGATTATAGTCAATAGTGAAGAGGGGAGGATTATAGATTATCTTTAGGGAGTTTCAGGGAGGAGGTAGTTTCAGGAGAGAGGCAAGTATAGATTACATTTAGCACTGGAGGCCTGATTTTACGAGAAGAGTAGGTCAAACCTGTCCTAGGTCAAGCAGGCTGCTGTGTGCAGTCTTCAAGGTACTTGGGGAAGGCCCTGGGCCTGGGGCTTCCACAGGCATATATAAGATGTACTGTTTTGATCTGAACATCTCAGTATGTCTAGTCTGTGGGCAGCCACTTCCCAGCTGAAGGAATCAAAGTTATTTCTGCTAGTACAGTTATTCAGGAAAGAAGGCAAAGGATTTACTGGTCAGGGCTCCCTTTTCCTTATCCCCTTACTCCCCATCAGGCCCCATCCTCCCCTAGTCTAGCCTACCTGCTCATTTGATTTAGGAATCTATTTTATCTTCACTTACCTCTCTTATTCTACAAGTCCTTTTACCTTGTGACAGTTATTTAGGTCTCTCCAAGAACAATATCAATGGATATTTCATCTTTGCAACTTCCATTGGAAATGGATAGAGGTGATGGTAGCATGTTATTGTGAGAACAATTAACAGTACTGAATGGCGTGTGAATGTGGTGGAAAAGGGAAGTTTAGAGTCATGTATGTCACCAGAGGAAAGTTGGAAGTTAAAACATGGGAATGTGTAACACAGTAAATCCTGTGGACAATGTCTATGATAAATATAAAATAGTTCTTTCATGAACCAGAACAAATGTATACCACTATTCTAAGGCGTTAATAGAGGGGTATATGAGGGAAAATGTACCTATTGCAAACTATGGACTATAGTTAACAGCAATATTTTAGTATTCTTTCATCAACAGTAACAAATGTACTACACCAATACTATGAGTCAATGATAGAGGGGGTGTTTTGGTTTGCTAAAGTTGCCAAAATGCAATATATCAGAAATGGGTTAGCATTTACAAAGGGGGTTTATTAGCTTACAGTTTTACAATTCTAAGGCCATGAAAATGTCCAAATTAAGGCATCATCAAGAGAATACGTTTTCTGAAGAAAGGCTGTTTGGCATCTGGGTTCCTCTGTCAGATAGCAAGGCATGTGGCCGGTGCCTACTAGTCCTTTGCTCCCACGTTTCCTTGCTTTCAGCTTCTGATTTCAGTGGCTTTCTCTCTGAGCGTCTGTGGGTTCTCTCAGCATCTCCAGGGCGTTTCTCTCGACTCTCCGAACTGTCTCTGCCATTTATCCTCTTATAAAGGACACACTGCAGTAAAAGATTAAGATCCACCTTGAAGGGGCTGGGTCACATCTCAGTTGAAACAGCCTAATCAACATGTCCCACCCACAATAGGTCTGCACCCAGAAGAATGGATTAAAGGAATATGGCCTTTTCTGGGGTACATAACAGGTCCATACCATAACAGGTCCATACCAGAACAGGGGGAGAAGGGGTATGGAAGGATTTAGGTTTTCTTTTTTCTTTTTATTTCTTTTCTGGAGTAATGAAAATATTATAAAATTGATCGTGGGGATATATGCACAACTATGTGAAGATACTGTGAGCTAGTGATTGTATACTTTGGCTGGTTTGTATAGTGTTTGAATATATCTCAATAAAATTGCAGTAAAAAAATAAAAGAAAAAAATAAAAACAGGTCTGTAATAAAAAAAAAGTAGCATTCTAACTCAAAGACATGTCTTCTCAAGGAGACAAAATAACAACCAGGCCTTGCAAAATTTGATTGTAATTTAGTTGTGCCTGTTAATACTATGAAGAAAACTTGTGTCAAGAAGAAAGATTTCACAAGAAGAGGAGAGAGAAGGAGCTTTAGCCAGTTCCCTCATCTGATTAGAAAAACAAAGTAATTATGCAGGGCCCACTGCACTGGTAGAGCAGTTGCTCCTCCTAGATCTGTCTTAAAGTCAAAGCCAAAGGGCCCTTTCTGCCAGACTGCCCACTGTGGCCATTGAGTCATCATGGACCTTAAGAACAAATATTTTGCGCTAGAACCTAATTATTTGCTGATTTATTCATTCTTATACCTGAAACAGAATGATAGCCAAGGAAATAGTTATGTGAACTTCAGGAAGCTATGCTTCCTAAGTCAGGGTCCCTGTACACTTCCAGTCTTGTCTCTTCATCTCTTGGCTACAAGTCTTTGTTCATATGCATTTTGAAATCAAGACTGCTAACTTCTCATAGGTGTAGCATTTTAGCCATTTAATCCAAGTGTTTAGAGTGGAATGGTGGTCCATGAAGGTCTGGGACAAGTCACATTGCAACATGTATGTTTTGTGGGATTAGATGTGAGTATTGCAGTTATATATAACAGTTTCAGAATTACTGGAGGATGAAGCCAACCTTTTGTAAAATTTTTCTGTAGTTTCTCAAAATCTGTTACAGAACACACAGTGATCTTGCAGCTTTAAGACAAGACATATATTATGTTTGTAATCTTCAGATTCCTGCCTCACATGGAATATTTTATGTGTAAGAAAATCAAATTTGCAGTAAGAGGAGACAGTACTGTACTTTAACTGAATATGTGTTTGGCTTTATTGAATTATAAGTAATTGTCTATCTTCAAAGCGGCATCCTTTCCTTTATTTTTGTTTTGGGGCAGGAGGATTAGAGAGCATGGGAAAGGTGTTTGGATTTTTTGGTTATTTTAAGAAAAGTTACTAGTTTGCATCACAATATTTATCCTGAGTTTAAAAAGTATTCTATACATATATTTCAGCTACTCTGAAGTGATCAAAATAAATGTTGAATGAGGTTAATGTTGTGTATACTTAGAACACATAGAGCCTAATTTTGATTTTCAATAGGAAAAAACAACTCTGCATTACTTTTTATAGGATATGTGTCTTTGTTTCCTTTTATTAGAAATTGTGAAATTACTTATGTTGCCTTTGAAACACCTTTAATAATCATTGTTGCTACCTCTTAATTCGTCTCATATTCCTCCTTGAATATATTATGAGCCCTTTATTCTATTAATCTCTGCATTAAGCAGAAAGAGTTTTGAGTTCTAAGAGTCTGTCTCTCAGTTACCCTTTTTAAACTTTGTTTTTAATAGCTCTTTTCTTTCTTGGCTTGCATGACATTTTATCTTTTCTTTTCCTTTCTTTTTGTCGTTTGCAAAGACTCTTGGGAGGATTTGACAGATTTGGTGGAACAAATGCGTGATGATACTGAAGGTGCGTGCCACACCAACATCTTTCAGCTTTTTTTTTTTTCCTTTTTAAAAAAATTTTCTAACCGCCTTTTATTGTTTTCCATAAGAGGGTGTGTCAGCTTTAGGTTTTATTTCCCGTAGCAGTAACGGGAGCAATAACCACATTTGACAAGTCTTTTATACAGGTATTTCATACAGGATTAGAATTTTCTGAATCTTGCATTTATAGTCTTTGTGTTCGTGGTTTTAAGTAAACTAGTGTTAATGTATGTCTACCCTGCTCCTTTAGGATATTTTTTAAATATTGTGATGAAAAAGGACATTATATCAAGATTATATCAAGTTTTTCCATGACTATTTTTTCATTTGTTTGTTGGAAAGATTTAAATTTTTTGATCACCTGTGTGAAAAATAAATAAATATATTTCTGTGACTTTCACAGCGATGATAAAAAGATCCCAGGAATCTAATGGTTTTGGTTTGGACTGTTGCTCTCATTTGTAGATTTCCATAACATTGAAAGCTTTCAGCTTTATCATGTAATAGCATTCCTCTCTGGTGGAATTCTTTTGAAACGTAGCACACATGGTCTGAAATATGAAGGTTCCCCAAACCAGTAATTGTTCCTTGTGTAATTTACATGTAACTTCTGGGAACCCAAGGTGATTTATACATTTTACAGTAGAAATAGAAAGTTTGAGATTCTTCTCCACTTGATTGCATCATTTTACATTCTGCACTTTGTTTCCTCCTGCTTTCACACGTTCTCCCCTTTTTATTTCCAAACCACTTTCACACATTCTCCCCTAGGACACGCACACCCACCACTCTGCCCGGGCTGGCCTCTTCACTGTCCTCTACAAGAGCAGCCTTCTTCCTCCTCTCCTGCTTTGTTCCTGTGACATCCCACCCAGAACACTTACTCCCCCCCTCCTCCCTCCACCTGAGCCATCTGCCCATTCCTTCAATCTAGATGGGCGCTCCATAAAGCGTTCTCTGACAGCTGTGGGCTACATTCATTTCTCCATTCGCTCAAGTCCTGCAGAACTTGGAGCTTAAGGATTTTTACTTGTTCTTTAACTCTTGGATTCTTATAACTCTAGTTAAATTATAAACTCCTTGAGAGCAGAGATTGTCTTAAACTTCTCGTTATCCTTAGCAGACCCAGAACAGAACACATCAGACAAAACCAAGGAGCTTTCTCTATCCAGTGATGTCCAACAATTTCTTCTCTTTAACACTTTCCTTTCAATGAGTAAATTCTGATGCTGGGTTTCATCTCATTTCTTTTATTTATTTATTTATTTATTTATTTATTTATTTTATTTTTAATTTTTTTTTAATTCAGTTTTATTGAAATATATTCACAAACCATACAGTTATCCATGGTATACAATCAGCTGTTCACAGTATGATCATATAGTTATGCGTTCATCATCACAATCTATTTCTGAACATTTTCCTTACATCAGAAAGAATCAGAATAAGAATAAAAAATAAAAGTGAAAAGAGAATACCCAAACCATCCCCCCATCCCACCCTATTTGTCATTTAGTTTTTACTCCCATTTTTTCTACTGATTTTTTCAATTTTTTAACTTTGTTTATCAAAAAATTAAAAACAAACAGGCAAACAACAACCAAAAAAACCCCACAACATTTCAAACAAAGCAATGGATTAAGGAAAACAAATAACCTAAAATAACTACTTTGTTTCCAATATGTTCCTACCATACCCCAAGAAAATTAATAAACCATGTCCAAACAGAGGAGTAAGAAAAACAAATAATCTAAAATAACTACATTGCTTCCAACATGTTCCTACCATACCCCAAGAAAATTAACAACCCCTAAGAAAACAAAGGCATAAGAGAAAAAAAAAACCTAAAATAACTCTATTGCTTCCAACATGATCTTACTATATCCAAGAAAGTTTACAAACCATAATCATTCCTGAGCATTCCCATAACATTGAGATTACCCTCCATAGTTTATCTGTTCTTATTAGATTATCATTCCCCCTCCACTAATTGGTATCTCTAGGTCCCCTACATTCTACAGTATAAAACATTGTACATTTTTCACAGAATTCACATTAGTGGTAACATACAATATCTCTCTTTTTGTGCCTGGCTTATTTTGCTCAGCATTATGTCTTTTTTTTTTTTTTTTAATCTTCATTTTATTGAGATATATTCATATACCACGCAGTCATACAAAACAAATCGTACTTTCGATTGTTCACAGTAACATTACATAGTTGTACATTCATCACCCAAATCAATCCCTGACACCTTCATTAGCACACACACAAGAATAACAAGAATAATAATTAGGCATCTCATTTCTTAAATGCAAACTTTCTTTTTATCCCATCTTTGATTCTGCATTTAATATAATTGATTATATATAATTCAATGAAAAAAATACAAATCAGTGTTGTCTAGTTGATTGAAGTCCATAAGGTAAAGAAAAGGAGGGGAGGGGATTATGGGAAGATGGTGGAGTAGGAAGTTCCAGGAATCTATTGAACTAGCAGTAACTGTGTGAATTAACTGTTTTGAAACTCTGGAGTCTGGTAGAACACTGTGCAGCATCCAGGGAAGAAGAGGCTGATAAATTGCAGTTAAATACCAGTGAATTCCACTCTCCCACCAGCAGTTACTGTTGCTCATCCCCCAGCCTTGCAGCAGGGAGCAATGAGGTCCTCAACCCCAGACCCTGGTGCAGCTTGCAGGTGCCAGATGGTATACAGAGATCTAGTTCTCCAAGATCCAGGAGTGTGCAGTTCAATCACTGACCACAGCTTTTGAACAGCTGGGGACCCAACTCTAAGGGAGGCCACTGTTCCAACCTGCTCCAAGCAAAAGCAATAGAAGAATCTTAAAGACTGTATCCTTACTCAAAACTGCAGAAGGAAAGTATTCATGAACTCTAAGATAAGGCCTTTGAAATGAGTCAGGTTGAGGAGCAGAAGGAAAAAAGAATTATAAAAAGCAAAAGAAACAAAAAAAAAACAACTGTGGGACACTATCAAGCTCAGCAGTCTACACATTATGGGATTCCCAGAGGGAAAAGAAAGATAGATAGGAGCAGAAAGAATCTTCAAAGAAATAATAAGAGAAAACTTCACAAACTTAACAAAAGACATGAATATGCACATCCAATAAGCCCAGAAAACACCAAACAGGATAAACTTTTGAAGGTGAATATGCCCAGACACAATGTGGTCAAATTGTCAAATGCAAAGGACAAGAAGAGTTCTGAAAACTGCAAGAGAAAAGCAACGTGTTAACAAGTGAGCCCCAATTAGATTTTGCTGATTTCTCAAAAGTAACCATGGGGGGAAGAAGGCAGTGGGTTGAAATACTTAAAGTGCTGAGAGAAAAAATTGCCAACCAAGAATTTTATGTCCATCAAAAATTTTCTTCAGAAAAGAGGAAGAAATTAAGACATTTCCATATAAAAAAAAAAGGTAAGAGAGTTCATTACCACTAGACCTGCCCTACAAGCAATGCTAAAGGAATTTCTTCAAACTGAAAGGAAAGGACACTAGACAATGGATCAAAGCAGCATACAGAAATAAAGATCTCCGTTAAGTACCAAACGGTTAATTATAAATGCAGTTAATATTGTAGTGTATTTTTTGGTATGTTACTTCACTTCTTACTTTCTACAGGTGCTAAAATGCAAATGCATAAAAAGTAATGATAAATCTATAGTTTTGGACATGCACTATGCAAAGATAAAACAAGTACAAAAAAGGAGGGGGAACAGAGGAGTATAAGAACAGTATATGTGTGTGCTATTGAAATCAAATTGGTATCAAATAAAAAATGATTGTTATATATTTAGGATGTTAAGTTTTAAGTGCATGATAACTACAAAGAAAATATGTGAAAAATATATCCAGGAAGACATGAAAAGGGACTCCATACAGTACAGTACAAAAAAATCAAATAATATGGAACTAGGCCTTAACAGAAGAATTGATGGTCAAAAAGGTATAAGACTCACAAACACTAAAAAAAAGCAAAATGTCGGAAGAAAGTCCTGCATTATCAGTAATTACTTTAAATGTTAATAGATTAAATTCTCCGGTCAAAAGGCAGAGACTGGCAGAATGGATTAAAAAAAAGCATGAC
This sequence comes from Choloepus didactylus, assembly GCF_015220235.1. Taxonomy (NCBI): domain Eukaryota; kingdom Metazoa; phylum Chordata; class Mammalia; order Pilosa; family Megalonychidae; genus Choloepus; species Choloepus didactylus. The sequence goes on from NC_051309.1 coordinate 75,176,289, forward strand.
CCAACTATATGCTGTTTACAGGAGACTCACTTTAAATTCAAAGACATATGTGCATTGAAAGTGAAAGGATGGGAAAAATATACCATGTAAGTAGTAACCAAAACAGAGTTGGAATAGCTATATTAATGACAGATAAAACAGACTTTAGGTCAAAAACTGTTACAAGGGACAAAGAAAGTTATTATATACTGATAAAGGGGTCAATTCAAAAAGAAGACATAACGATTATAAATATATGCAAAACAGCAGAGCCCCAAAATACATGATGCAAAAATTGATAGATTTGAATGGAGAAATAAATGGCTCTACATTAATAGTAGGAGACTTTAATACCACTTTCAAAAATGGATAGAACATCTAGACAGAAGATCAGTAAGGAAATGGAATGCCTGAATGATACTCTAAACCAACTAGACCTAACATATATAGAACATTTCATGCAAAAGAAGCAGAATACACATTCTTCTCAAGTGCACATGGATCATTCTCCGGGATAGACCATGTGCTTGGTCACAAAACCAGTCTCAGTAAATTAAAAAATATTGAAATCATGCAATGTATCTTCTCCAACTATAATGGAATGAAACTAGAAATCAATAACTTAGGGAGAAATGGAAAACCCACAAATATTTGGAAATTTTTAAATGTACTCTTAAGAAAACTAATAGGTCAAAGAAGAAATCACAAGGAAAATGAGGAAATACCTTGGGGTGAGTGAAAATGAACACACGACTCAAACTTATGGGATGCACAAAGGCAGTGCTGAGAGGGAAATTTATAGCTCTAAATGTTTACATTATAAAAGAAGAAAGACCTTGAATCAGAGACCTCACCTCAAAACTGGAGAATCTGGAAAAAGAAGAATGAGCTAAACCCGAAATGAGCAAAAGGAAGGAAATAACAAAGACAAGAGCAGAGATAAATAAAAGAAAGAAAAAAAAAACAGAATCAATAAAACCAAAAGTTGATTCTTTGAAAAGATCAATAAAATCAACTAACCTTTGGTTAGACTGACAAAGAAAAAAAGAGAAAGAATGTAGATAACTAAAATCAGAAATAAAAGGACGGATATTACTCCCAACCCCACAGCAATAAAAAGGACTGTAAGAGGATACTATGAACAACTGTACACCAACAAAGTAGATAACCTGGATGACACGGACAAATTCCTAGAAACACACAAACTACCTACACTGACACAAGAAGAAACAGAAGATCTCAACAAACTAATAATAAGTAAAGAGGTTTAATCAGTAATAAAAAAATTTCGCAACAAAGAAAAGCCCAGGACCAGATGGCTTCACAGATTAATTTTACCAAACGTTCCAGAAGAATAAACCCCAATCATGCTCAATCTCTTCCAAAAACTTGAAGAGGAAGGAACACTCCCTAACTCATTCTATGAGGCCAGCATCACTGCCATACCCATACCAGATAAATATACCACAAGAAAAGAAAATTACAGTCCAATATCTTTCATGAACATAGATGCAAACTTCTCAACAAAATACCAGCAAAATGAATCCAACAGCACATTAAAAGAATTATCACCCAGATCAACTGAATTTATCCCAGTTATGCAGTGGTGGTTTAAGATAAGAAAATCAATTAATATAATACACAACATTAGCAGAACAAAGGGAAAAAACTATATGACCATATCAGTTGATGCAGACAAGGCATTTGACAAAATCCAGCACCCCTTCTTGATAAATACACTTAGGAAACTAGGAATAGAAGGAAACTTCTTCAATATGATAAAGGGCATATATGAAAAACCCACAGCTGACGTCATACTTAATGGTGAAAGACTGAAAGCTTTCCCTGTAAGAGCAGGTACAAGACAAGGATGCCCACTGTCACCACATTATTCAACAATGTACTGGAAGTTCTAGCCAGAGCAATTAGGTGAGAAGAAGAAATAAAAGGCATCCAAACTGGAAAGGAAGAAGTAAAACATTCCCTATTTCCAGACAACATAATCCTATATACAGAAAATCCTGAAAAATCCACAGCAAAGCTACTAGAGCTAATAAGCAAATTCAGCAAAGTGGCAGAGTACAAGATCAACTCCCCCTCAAAATTAGTAGTGTTTCTATACCATAGTAATGAGCAATTTGAAGAAGAAATAATGAAAAAAATTCCATTTACCGTAGCAACCAAAAGAATCAAATATCTAGAAATAAATTTAGCAAGGCTGTAAAGGGTGTGTATACAGGAAACTACAAAGCATTGCTAAAAGAAATCAAAGAATACCTAAATAAGTTGAAGGACATTCTGTGTTCATGGATTGGAAGATTAAGATGTCACTTCTACCCAAATCTATTTACAGATTCAACATAATCCCAGTCAAAATTCCAAGAGCCTTACTTGCAAAAATGGAAAAGCCAATCATCAGATTCATATGGAAGAATAAGGAGCCCCAAATAGTCAGAGCCATCTTGTAAAAGAAGAATGAGGTTGGAGGACTCACACTTCCCAATCTTAAAACTTCTTGCAAGTTTTCTGGATTTTCTGGATTACACCAATGAAGTAGAATTGAGAGCTTGGAATTCAACCCTCACATTTATAGCCAATTGATTTTTGATAAGGGGGCAAAGCCCACTCAATTGGGAAAGAATAGTCTCTTCAACAAATGGTGCTGGGAAAATTAGATGTCCCTATGCAAAAGAATGAAGGTGGACCCCTACTTCCCACCATATACAAATATCAATTCTAAATGTATCAAGGACCTAAATATAAAATCCAGGACTATAAAACTCTTGGAAGAAAACAGGGAAACACCTTCAGGATCTTGGGTTAGGCACTCAGTTCTTGGACTTTACTCTCAGAATGTGAACAACAAAAGAAAAAATTGATAAATGGGACTTCATCAAAATTTAAAACTTTTGTACATCGAATCAGTTTATCCTGAAAATAGACATTACCTGCTTCATTAATTTACAAGTCTAGTTTCAGAGACCTTTGTCATCTGTCTCAAGCTTGCCTGACTTCCTTTACCCTTTCTCCCCAGTAATACCTCCCCATTCCATTCTTATTTTCTGCAGTGCAATTCACATACCCACTTTCACTGTCTGGAATATCTTTCTCCATGTTTTCTGTGATTTCACATTTAGGGTCTGGCTCAGATCCTAGAGTATACTGAGATTTGTGATGCTTTTTTTTTTTTTTTTATCATGCTGAGATTTATCATTACTTTTGGTGTCATCTCATTTAGAGCACAGGCATGCAATATTCCAGGAAGTTAACCTAAGGACAGGGATTATTATTCATGTTTTTTGTTAAGTCTGATGGTGGTTCTCCAACTTACAAGCTAATAAATTAGCTTGTTACTGTTTCATGGATGCCAACAACAACAACAAAAATGAGACACCTTAGCCAGAGACAAAGGACTTTATTACTTAGAACATGCAAGCAACCTGAACATCAGCATATATGTGTCAGTTCCCGTTGCTCCTGTGTCCCAAGGAAGTGACATTGTGTGGCCCATTTAGATACTGTGCACGTGGCAGGTCTATGTTGCAGCTGAAGAATTCTCAGTATGAGGAATCTACCACTTTCATAGGAAGCAGTAGGAAAACCTGTTCTTTGTTGGGAGTCATCATCTTATCTCTCAAGGTTATCAAATGCATAAACCACACTGGGAAATGGCCCAAGTAAAAGAGTGGTCAAGGCTTTGCAGTCTTCGTACAACCCAGTAAGACATGAAGGAACACAGCAGGTCCAAGGACGATTCTCTTTCCCAACAGTTTACAAGTAAGATGTAGAGAAATGAGGAATTTCCCCAACATCACTCAGGAAATATAAGAGGGAAAGCTCTAACTCTTCTAGATCAGAGAGCTAATTGTTCTAGGTCACATTGTTACCTTCTGACATCCATTTAAATTATTTCCTTGGAATAAATTGAGCAAAGCAAGAAACACTTGGATTGCACTTTCTACATGAACTTCACACGGTATATCAATACAAAGAAAGCTGACTATAGTCCTAACTTCTAAAGATTCCTAGAAATTTTCTAGGTGTTCCATGGCATGGAATTCTTCAGATGAAGGTAACTGAAGAAGTCTGGGAAACTTTCCAAAACTAAAATTGAAGAAAGGGTAAAATAGAGGAATCTGTGGATAATCTCTTTAGAAGGAGGTATTAAGGTAAGCATTTACAGGTTTATGAGGCAAAGCAGGGTTAATCTCTTCGACAGAGGACTGATGGTTGATTCCTAAGGGCAGACCTTTACAACATCTGTTTGTTTTTGTTTGTTTTTTTTTTTTTTGTTTTTCATACTTAAGAAACACAAAAGTAGCATACAAAGTTTTATTTATACTGATTAAATTATGATCCTTACATAAGAAAATGGAGGCATTGACATTCTGCAGCTAATAATCATATTACTTTAGAGTTATATCAATAGTAATGCTTATACATTAACCCTTTGACTTTGAGCTGTTGTAAAATTACTATAACATACTGCCATATATTCAGTACCAGTTATGACTTTTGTCCAAAATAATTTAATAATTGTGGAACATGATACTGAGGGATAAGGAAAACACTTAATTTAAAGATTTTTCCAAATGTTAGTAAGAAAGAAATGTAAGAAACATTGATGTAGGCCTGATTTGGAGAGTGGGCCTGGTTTGGCCCATGACTAATAGAATCTGGGAGCATGAACCAAAACTTGTTTAAACTGGAGGAACATTCATGATGATCTAGTTCAAGCCCTTTATCTTTCATATTAGTTAATGGAGGCACACAAAGTGAGTTATTTAAGGTTATGTGGTTACACAATAAGATTGATGTACCAGGTCTCCTGATTACATATCTAGAATCTTTTCCCATTTCATAACAGGCTTATACTATACTAACAGTCATATTCTTGAAAAGATTACATTAGATATCAAGGTAAACAAATGTGTGATAATGTCTTAGACTTTAAAAAAAAAAAGAAGGCAGAGCAATTTGACTTTGGGCATACTTCATACAGCACTCATGAACACGTCGAACTGCTGAGATCAGCGAAATCTAAGCCCAATACAGAAAGCCTCAAAGACTTGCAATTTGGGCAGGTCAAGACAAGAGCAGAACTAGGAGAGCCCTGAGACAAAAGACAATAATCCAGTGGCTGAGAAAATTCGCTAAACACCACAACTTCCCAAGAAAAGGGGGGTGTCCGCTCACAGCCATCATCCTGGTGGACAGGAAACACTCCTGCCCATCGCCAGCCCCATAGCCCAGAACTGCACCAGACAACCCAGTGTGACGGAAGTGCTTCAAATAACAGGCACACACCACAAAACTGGGCGTGGACATTAGCCTTCCCTGCAACCTCAGGTGATTGTCCCAGAGGTGGGAAGGTGGAGCAGTGTGAATTAACAAAGCCCCATTCAGCCATCATTTCAGCAGACTGGGAGCCTCCCTACACAGCCCAGCAGCCCAGAACCACCCCAGGGGGATGGCACTCACTGTGACATAGCACAGTCATCCCTCAACAGAGGACCAGGGGTGCACGGCCTGGAAAAGGTACCCACTCGCAAGTCTCAGGGGCCATACCAAGGACTTGTGGGTCAGTGGCAGAGACAAACTGTGGCAGGACTGAACTGAAGGATTAGACTATTGCAGCAGCTTTAAAACTCCAGGAACACCAGGGAGATTTGATTGTTAGAGCCACCCCGCCTCCCTGACTGCCCAGACACATGCCCCATATACAGGGCAGGCAACACCAACTACACACGCAAGATTGGTACACCAATTGGACCCCACAAGACTCACTCCCCCACTCACCACAAAGGCAAAGCGGGGGAGAACTGCGTTGTGGAGAACAGGTGGCTCATGGACGCCACCTGCTGGTTAGTTAGAGAAAGTGTACTCCACAAAGCTGTAGATCTGATAAATTAGAGATAAGGACTTCAATTGGGCTACAAATCCTAAACGTACCCTATCAAGTTAAGCAAATGCCAAGAGGCCAAAAACAACAGAAAATTCTAAAGCATATGAAAAAACCAGACGATATGGATAACCCAAGCCCAAACACCCAAATCAGAAGATCAGAAGAGACACAGTCCCTAGAGCAACTAATCAAAGAACTAAAGATGAAGAATGAGACCATAGTACGGGATACAAAGGATATCAAGAAGACCCTAGAAGAGCATAAAGAAGACATTGCAAGACTAAATAAAAAAATAGATGATCTTATGGAAATTAAAGAAACTGTTGACCAAATTAAAAAGATTCTGGATACTCATAATACAAGACTAGAGGAAGTTGAACAATGAATCAGTGACCTGGAAGATGACAGAATGGAAAATGAAAGCACAAAAGAAAGAATGGGGGAAAAAAATCAAAACAATTGAAATGGACCTCAGGGATATGATAGATAATATTCAAAGTCCAAATATAAGACTCATTGGTGTTCCAGAAGGGGAAGAAAAGGGTAAAGGTCTAGGAAGAGTATTCAAAGAAATTGTTGGGGAAAACTTCCCAAATCTTCTAAACACCAAAAATACACAAATCATAAATGCCAAGCGAACTCCAAATAGAATAAATCCAAATAAACCCACTCCAAGACATATTCTGATCACACTGTCAAACATGGAAGAGAAGGAGCAAGTTCTGAAAGCAGCAAGAGAAAAGCAATTCACCACATACAAAGAAAACAGCAGAAGACTAAGTAGTAACTACTTAGCAGCCACCATGGAGGCGAGAAGGCAGTGGCACGATATATTTAAAATTCTGAGTGAGAAAAATTTCCAACCAAGAGTTCTTTATCCAGCAAAGCTCTCCTTCAAATTTGAGGGAGAGCTTAAATTTTTCACAGACAAACAAATGCTGAGAGAATTTGCTAACAAGAGACCTGCCCTACTGGAGATACTCAAGGGAGCCCTACAGACAGAGAAACAAAGAAAGGACAGAGAGACTTGGAGAAACGTTCAGTACTAAAGAGATTCGGTATGGATACATTAAAGGATATTAATAGAGAGAGGGGAAAAATATATATGACAAACATAAACCAAAGGATAAGATGGCTGATTCAAGAAATGCCTTCATGGTTATAACGTTGAATGGAAATGGATTAAACTCCCCAATTAAAAGATATAGATTTGCAGAATGGATCAAAAAAAAATGAACCATAAATATGTTGCATACAAGAGACTCATCTTAGACACAGGAACACAAAGAAATTGAAAGTGAAAGGATGGAAAAAAATATTTCATGTAAGCTACAGCCAAAAGAAAGCAGGTGTAGCAATATTAATCTCAGATAAAATAGACTTTAAATGCAGGGATGTTTTGAGAGACAAAGAAGGGCACTACATACTAATAAAAGGGGCAATTCAACAAGAAGAAATAACAATCATAAATGTTTATGCACCTAGTCAAGATGCCACAAAATATATGAGAGAAACACTGGCAAAACTAAAGGAAGCAATTGATGTTTCCACAATAATTGTGGGAGACTTCAACACATCACTCTCTCCTATAGATAGATTAACCAGACAGAAGACTGATAAGGAAATTGAAAACCTAAACAATCTGATAAATGAATTAGATTTAACAGACATATATAGAACATTACATCCCAAATCAGCAGGATACACATACTTCTCTAGTGCTCACGGAACTTTCTCCAGAATAGATCACATGCTGGGACATAAAACAAGGCTCACTAAATTTAAAAAGATTGAAATTATTCAAAGCACATTCTCTGACCACAATGGAATACAATTAGACATCAAAATAACCATCAGAGACTTAGAAAATTCACAAATACCTGGAGGTTAAACAACACACTCCTAAACAATCAGTGGGTTGAAGAAATAGCAAGAGAAATTGCTAAATATATACAGACAAATGAAAATGAGAACACGACATACCAAAACCTATGGGATGCAGCAAAAGCGGTACTGAGAGGGATATTTATAGCACTAAACGCATATATTAAATAAGAAGAAAGAGCCAAAATTAAAGAACTAATAGATCAACTGAAGAAGCTAGAAAATGAACAGCAAACCAATCCTAAACCAAGTAGAAGAAAAGAAATAACAAGGATTAAAGCAGAAATAAATGACATAGAGAAAAAAAAACAAAAGAGAGGATAAATATCGCCAAAAGTTGGTTCTTTGAGAAAATCAACAAGATTGACAAGCCCCTAACTGGACTGACAAAATCAAAAAGAGAGAAGACCCATATAAACAAAATAATGAATGAAAAAGGTGACATAACTGCAGATCCCGAAGAAATTTAAAAAATTATAAGAGGATGCTATGAACAACTGTATGGCAACAAACTGGATAATGTAGAGGAAATGGACAATTTCCTGGAAACATATGAACAACCTAGACTGACCAGAGAAGAAACAGAAGACCTCAACCAACCCATCACAAGCAAAGAGATCCAATCAGTCATCAAAAATCTTCCCACAAATAAATGCCCAGGGCCAGATGGCTTCACAGGGGAATTCTACCAAACTTTCCAGAAAGAACTGACACCAATCTTACTCAAACTCTTTCAAAACATTGAAGAAAATGGAACACTACCTAACTCATTTTATGAAGCTAACATCAATCTAATACCAAAACCAGGCAAAGATGCTACAAACAAGGAAAACTACCGGCCAATCTCCCTAATGAATATAGATGCAAAAATCCTCAACAAAATACTTGCAAATCGAATCCAAAGACACATTAAAAAAATCATACACCATGACTAAGTGGGGTTCATTCCAGGCATGCAAGGATGGTTCAACATAGGAAAATCAATCAGTGTATTACAACACATTAACAATTCGAAAGGGAAAAATCAAATGATCATCTCAATAGATGCTGAAAAAGCATTCGACAAAATCCAACATCCCTTTTTGATAAAAACACTTCAAAAGGCAGGAATTGAAGGAAACTTCCTCAGTATGATAAAGAGCATATATGAAAAACCCACAGCCAGCATAGTACTCAATGGTGAGAGACTGAAAGCCTTCCCTCTATGATCAGGAACAAGACAGGGATGCCCACTATCACCACTGTTATTCAACATTGTGCTGGAAGTGCTAGCCAGGGGAATCCGGCAAGACAAAGAAATAAAAGGCATCCAAACTGGAAAACAAGAAGTAAAACTGTCATTGTTTGCAGATGATATGATCTTATATCTGGAAAACCCTGAGAAATAGACAATACAGCTACTAGAGCTAATAAACAAATTTAGCAAAGTAGCGGGATACAAGATTAATGCACATAAGTCAGTAATGTTTGTATGTGCTAGAAATGAACAAACTGAAGAGACACTCCAGAAAAAGATATCATTTTCAATAGCAACTAAAAAAATCAAGTACCTAGGAATAAACTTAACCAAAGATGTAAAAGACCTATACAAAGAAAACTACATAACTCTACTAAAAGAAATAGAAGGGGAACTTAAAAGATGGAAAAATATTCCACATTCATGGATAGGAAGGCTAAATGTCATTGAGATGTCAGTTTTACCCAAACTCATCTACAGATTCAATGCAATCCCAATCAAAATTCCAACAACCTACTTTGCAGACTCGGAAAAGCTAGTTATCAAATTTATTTGGAAAGGGAAGATGCCTCGAATTGCTAAAGACACTCTAAAAAAGAAAAACAAAGTGGGAGGACTTACACTCCCTGACTTGGATGCTTATTATAAAGCCACAGTTGTCAAAACAGCATGGTACTGGCACAAAGATAGACATATAGATCAATGAAATCGAATTGAGAATTCAGAGATAGACCCTCAGATCTATGGCTGAGTGATCTTTGATAAGGCCCCCAAAGTCACTGAACTGAATCATAATGGTCTTTTCAACAAATGGGGCTGGGAGAGTTGGATATCCATATCCAAAAGAATGAAAGAGGACCCCTACCTCACCCCCTACACAAAAATTAACTCAAAATGGACGAAAGATCTCAATATAAAAGAAAGTACCATAAAACTCCTAGAAGATAATGTAGGAAAACATCTTCAAGACCTTGTATTAGGCGGCTACTTCCTAGGCTTTACACCGAAAGCACAAGCAACAAAAGAAAAAATAGATAAATGGGAACTCCTCAAGCTTAGAAGTTTCTGTACCTCAAAGGAATTTCTCAAAAAGGTAAAGAGGCAGCCAACTCAATGGGAAAAAATTTTTGGAAACCATGTATCTGACAAAAGACTGATATCTTGCATATATAAAGAAATCCTACAACTCAATGACAATAGTACAGACAGCCCAATTATAAAATGGGCAAAAGATATGAAAAGACAGTTCTCTGAAGAGGAAATACAAATGGCCAAGAAACACATGAAGAAATGTTCAGCTTCACTAGCTGTTAGAGAAATGCAAATGAAGACCACAAGGAGATACCATCTCACACCAATTAGAATGGCTGCCATTAAACAAACAGGAAACTACAAATGCTGGAGGGGATGTGGAGAAATTGGAACTCTTATTCATTGTTGGTGGGACTATAATGGTTCAGCCACTCTGGAAGTCAGTCTGGCAGTTCCTTAGAAAACTGGATATAGTGTTACCGTTCGATCCAGCGATTGCACTTCTCGGTATATACCTGGAAGATCAGAAAGCAGTGACACGAACAGATATCTGCACGCCAATGTTCATAGCAGCATTATTCACAATTGCCAAGAGATGGAAACAACCCAAATGTCCTTCAACAGATGAGTGGATAAATAAAATGTAGTATATACATACAATGGAATACTACACAGCAGTAAGAAGGAACGATCTTGTGAAACATATGACAACATGGATGAACCTTGAAGACATAATGCTGAGCGAAATAAGCCAGGCACAAAAAGAGAAATATTATATGCTACCACTAATGTGAACTTTGAAAAATGTAAAACATGGTTTATAATGTAGAATGTAGGGGAACTATCAATAGAGAGCAATTAAGGAAGGGGGAACAATAATCCAAGAACAGATAAGCTATCGTGGGTAAATTTAACGTTCTGGGAATGCCCAGGAATGACTATGGTCTGTTAATTTCTGATGGGTATAGTAGGAACAAGTTCACAGAAATGTTGCTGTATTAGGTAACTTTCTTGGGGTATAGTAGGAACATGTTGGAAGTAAAGTAGTTATCTTAGGTTAGTTGTCTTTTTCTTACTCCCTTGTTATGGTCTCTTTGAAATGTTCTTTTATTGTATGTTTTTTTTTTAATTTTTTTTTAATTTTTTAATTTTTCATACAGTTGATTTAGGAAAAAAAGTTAAAAAAAAAAAGGGAAAAAATATGTAGAGCCCCCTTGAGGAGCCTGTGAAGAATGCAGGGGTATTGGCCTACCCTACCTTGATGGTTGCTAACATGACCACAGACATAGGGGACTGGTGGTTTGATGGGTTGAGCTCTCTACCACAGGATTTACCCTTGGGAAGACTGTTGCTGCAAAGGAAAGGCTAGGCCTCCCTATAATTGTGCCTAAGAGCCTCCTCCCGAATGCCTCTTTGTTGCTCAGATGTAGCCCCCTCTCTCTACCTAAGCCAACTTGAAAGGTGAAATTACTGCCCTCCCCCCTACGTGGGGTCAGACACCCAGGGGAGTGAATCTCCCTGGCAACGTGGAATATGACTCCCGGGGAGGAATGTAGACCCGGCATCGTGGGATGGAGAACATCTTCTTGACCAAAAGGGGGATGTGAAAGGAAATGAAATAAGCTTCAGTGGCAGAGAGATTCCAAAAGGAGCTGAGAGGTCACTCTGGTGGGCACTCTTACGCACAATTTAGACAACCCTTTTTAGGTTCTAAAGAATTGGGGTAGCTGGTGGTGAATACCTGAAACTATCAAACTACAACCCAGAACCCATGAATCTCGAAGACTATTGTATAAAAATGTAACTTATGAGGGGTGACAATGGGTTTGGGAAAGCCGTAAGGACCACACTCGCCTTTGTCTAGTCTATGGATGGATGAGTAGAAAAATAGGGGAAGGAAACAGACAAAGGCACCCAGTGTTCTTTTTTACTTTAATTGCTGTTTTTCACTTTAATTGTTATTCTTGTTATTTTTGTGTGTGTGCTAATGAAGGTGTCAGGGATTGGTTTAGGTGATGAATGTACAACTATGTAATGGTACTGTGAACAATGGAATGTACGATTTGTTTTGTATGACTGCGTGATATGTGAATATATCTCAATAAAATGAAGATTTAAAAATAAATAAATAAAAGAAAAAGCAATCCCTAGAGCAAAATTTTAATAAAAATATATGTTGACAACTAAGTTCAAGGTAATATAATTAGTGGGGAATACAGTGCTTGTAAGCATTTATGGGAGAAGTTGGTTGGCATAGTAATTCATTTTTATGTTTAATGTATTACTCTATATACTGGTTGTTACAATTTTATCTGGAGAGAACACTCAGCAGAATTTAGGTTTCAGTGTCCCCATTGTTATCATTACAAGCCCATATGTCTCTATTGCAGTTTTCAGGATCCCATTCCTTCCCGTTCAATGTCCTCACTTTTAACAGCAGATACCCTGCATGGTTGGGAATTCATGGTTGGGATAAATAAATTATTTATTTAGCCATTTGCACAATGAGACTCTTGATCTGGTTTTTAGAAATCTCAAGTCTGCATCTCTAAGAAATAAGCGTTTCTTTCAGGGTACACACAGAAACTTTCATGTCTTTCATGTAGCATTTGAGCTGGGAATTTCAAGTCTTGAGCACATCCCTTTCTTTAACAACTTTATCCAGCATATGTAGAACAATTTAGAAACAGAACTGATAGGAGATATATACATATATGTAAATATCAGAGAAATTTATTATTGGAATTGGCTCATGTGACCATGGGGATTGGCAAGTCTGAATTCCATAGGGCAGACCATGGATTGGGGATTCCAGTGAAGGTTTCAGTGAATTCCCCAGGAGACGCTGGCTGACTAAGGAAAAGAGAGAAATTTTTCTTTATGGCTGCTGAAATAATCAGTTCTCCTTTTAAGGACTTCAGCTGATTAGGTGAGACTTCTCTCATTGCTGAAGGCAATCTTTTTGATTATAGATGTAATCAGCAATAGATGCAATCAACTAACTAATGGTTTAAATCCACAAAATATCATCACCATGCTTGCTTGACCAAACAACTGGACACTATATGCTAGCCAAGTTGACACATGACCTTAACCATCACAGCTTCTTTCAGTTAGCATAATGTTTTCAAGGTTCATCCAGTTGTTGTAGCATGTGTCAGAACTTCAGTCTTTTTATGGCTAAACAGTATTCCATTGCATGGGCATACTACGTTTTGTTTATGCATTCATCAGTTGATGGACATTTGGGTTGTTTCTACTTATTGAATGTTATGAATAATGCTGCTATGAACATTTGCTTACAAAATTTTGTATGTACCTGTGTTTTCAATTCTATTGAAGGTTGACAACTAAGTTCATAGGAGTAGGTCATATGATAATTTACATTTAACTTTTTGAGGAATTGCCAGACTGTTTTCCAAAGCAGCTGCACCATTTTACATTCCCAACAGCAATATATGACAGATCCAATTTCTCCACATCCTCACTAACATTTGTCGTTTCCCAGTTTTGTTTTTGTTTGTTTTATTATAGCCATCCTAGGGAGTATGAAGTGCTTTCTCGTTGTAGGTTTGATTTATATTTCCCTAATGACTAGTGATGTTGAGCATATTTTCATGTAGTTACTGACTTATCTTCTTTAGAAAAATGTCTATTCACATCCTTTGCCCATTTTAAAATTATTTGTCTTTTTGTTTTTGAATTGTAAGAGTTCTTTATATATTCTGAATACTAGATCCACTGAAGGACACCACATGACTGATTTTAATAAATACAGTGGGACAATTAGGACTCCATTTTTTATGGCTCCTCTAGAGGTTTGTGTCTCCAGCTTCTTCTGTGCATCAGCAAAAGAGGATCTTTTTATCAACTTTGAAGTTCTAGGAACATTTTTGTTCATCTTGCATCTACAGATGAAAAGATCTATAGAAAATAATACAAACAGAATCCTGGCTTAGGACTTTCTGCTACGTGTATGTATTAATTGTCCTTGATGAAGAAAACTAATAAATCATAGAATTATGACATGCTAGAGATGTGTGAGTCATCTGGTTCAGTGCTTCTCAAACTTTAATGCATATACAGATTACTTGGGAGTCTTGCTAAAGTATAGAGCCTTATTCAGTAGGATTTGTGGGGCCTAAGGATTCCCATTTCTAAAAGTTCCCAGAAATACCATTCCTGGTAGTCCAGGACCACATGTATAGTAAGAAGGATCTAGTTCATTTGGCATCAGAGTCATTTTTTGGGTTTTCTAGACCACACATGTTGTTCTTCCCCATTCCAGGATTTTGATGTACCCCTTCTTTGACCAGTGCTGCAATGAGTCACTATGACTGATACGTGTATGTGTTGTTTCCATCAAGAGAGCCAAAAAAATTACTGAACAAATTTAATTCTCTGTTATTACTAATTAGGAAATTGAGGACCCAAAGAGGTGAGATTCTTTGCCTGGGGTGTCATATTGTAAGTTAATTGGCACAAATAGGTGATTGATACCAAGGCAATTAAAGAGTAGGAGTTGGTTATGGTCTTGCTGATGATAAGGATTAATTTCAGCAAAATTTGTCTTTGTATTGTTACCAGAAGGTAGGAACAATATGGATAAATAAATTTGTGGTTAAATTTCCTAACTCCTTTAACAGATTTCAACCCAGACATAATGTTACTTAAGTGAATTTCCTCTTTATTACTCTTGACTAGAGATACTTATGATATCTGAATTGGCATTAAAGAGAATAGCTAGAGGTAGAGATAGGGATGATCTAAGGATCATAAGACTATTGATTATTTTTAGTAAGTAAGAATTGATTGAAAGTACATCATTATCTCATGCAAATAATTTTCATCAGACCAGTACAATGGTGTTTAATAAAAGGTTTGTTTAGTACTTTCAGTAATTTCCTTCACAATCAAGGACAAATCATCTTATGCCCAATTTTATATTCTAGGAGCTTTAATACAACAAAAGTTCAAAATATATGTCTTCAGGATTTATTGCTCTTCAGTCATTCCCAACATAGAGTAAGCTTTCCTTTCTATATCTTTCTGTTAGTTTTGTTATGTTTAGTCTTATATTAAAGCTCTTAAGCATCACTGAAAAATCATTGTATGATAACTGTGTTGTTTCTCATACAGGATAAAAACTTTGATCTGTCAAATAACCAGGAAATTCTAAGGTATAACTACTATGTGTTATGCATATGTGTTAATGCATAGTATTCTCTCTTTCCCAAGATTAGGTGCAGTGTAACATAGTTAATACTAAAATAATGTTAAATATACTTTACTTTTCCTTCAGTTATTCAGATAACATTTTCAAGATTTTGCTGTATGAACATTAGTCATTGTGCTATGCGGTCGCAGTTGATTCGTCTGGGGGGGGGGGTGGCGGCCGGTTGCTAAATCCTAGGCTCCCAGGCTTGCTCTGAGGGTACCGGCGGCGGGGGCTCTTTCCCGGAGGCGAGGGCGAGGCGGGGGACTTGGCCAGGTCCCCGGCGGGGGGGCGTGCAAGGTGTGGAGGGCGGCGAAAAAGAACAGGCAGGACACGGTTCTTTTAGGGTAATAGAAGAAAACTAAGAGAGCTTTATTAGGCGAGAGCACAAGCTTATATTGGGCGATTAGAGGGCGGGGTAGCTGTAGAGGTCGAAGGCTTGGATTGGTTCGGAGAGGGCGGGAGGTTGATAGACAAGGGGCGGGAGTTGTTCTGGTAACTGCGCATGCGCACTGACGGTGGGGGAGTTGCTCTGGCAATGGGGAGTGTCAGGGGCAAGATAAGGGGGTGGGGAAAAGGCGGTTCCCTCCGGCAAGCCTCTCCCAACAGTAGTATTTTGGGTGAGGAAATGGGGCCTGCCTCCGGCCTCACTTTCCCAGGCCCGGGGGGCTGTGGAGGGCGCTGTCGCCCGTGCCCACCACCCTCCCCAGGGGCTGATCAGGTCCCCCAGCCCAGGCCCGCCAAGTCAAAGCACGTAATCAGTGTCCCGCATTTCCCCCTTCTTTTCAAATTAAAGGAAGAAGCTTACCGGAGAGGTCCGCTAAGGGATGAGGGAAGGGGAAGGTTGGGGAGGGGAAAAAGGGTTGACGGTGGCTCAGCGAGGCTGGAGCTCAGCGTTGGTGTGGCGCCCGGGCGCTCGACAGGGGCCTTGCTGCTAGCGGGATGGGCGAAGGTGGGAGGTTTAAAGTTGAAGGTTCAGAGAAGCTGGAGCTCGAGGTTGGTATGGGGTTCAGGCAATTGAGAAGGGCCTCGCGGTCGGCGGGTTGACCGGTGGCGGTGAGGTCGCGGAGGGTAGGTTGTCATCTTGGTGTAGGGAGCGTCAGAGGTGGCGAGTCGCTGGTACTGGATTTGCACGAACGAGGAAAAAATAGCATCTGTTTGTTTCCTTACAAGTTGGACGATTCTGCGGATAATGCAGGGTCCTAAAGTGAGAGCTAGAATGATCATTAGTAGGGGGCCGAGGAGAGGGAGGAGGTAAGGAAGGAGGGGGGTAAAGATGTGGGACCAATAGCTGGTGGCTTCACGGTCTCTTCTACGTTGTTCTAGTCCCTCTAGGACCTTTTTTAGGCTGTCTTCGGCGAGACCTGTGGAATTGGCATAAACACAACACTCTTCTCCTAGGGCGGCGCAGAGGCCTCCCTCTTTGAGGAGGAGAAGGTCGAGACCTCGGCGGTTTTGGAGCACTACCTCAGAGAGGGAATTGACAGAATTTTTAAGATGGGAAATAGCGTCTTGTAGGTGACGAATGTCCTCGTCAACAGCCGCCCGGAGGTGAGTTAGGGCGGAGCTTTGACTGGCTAATGCAGCGATTCCGGTGCCAGCGCCTGCAAGACCTAGGAGGGAGGCAATCGTGAGGACAGTGATGGGCTCTCGCTTTTGCAGTGGGGCAGGAGCTGCAGTTGTTTCCAGGCGGAGGAAGAAGTCTTCCTCGCTGTGGTATAGGACCCTAGGGATGAGGACAATCAAGAGGCAAGTTTCATGAGTTGTATTGAGGGTTAGTACGTTAAGGCAGGGGGTGAGTCCTGTAGAGGAGCAGAGCCATTGGGAGGAGTTGTGGGGAATAAGAAATTTGGCAGAGCTGCTGGGAGATGAGTAGTCGGCACAAGCTGTGAGTTTGGGAGAGTTACTTGAGCGAGGGTGGATGCACTTTCCTGTAAAGGAGACTGAATGAAAGGTTAGGGGGACGGTAGAGGTATTCCAATTGCATTCCAAGGGACTGTCCTCTGTGTTTTCTGAAAAAGAGAGGTTGGAGGCAACTGGCTCATACAGGGGGGAGGAAGTGGAGAGGCAAAGCCAACAAGAGGAGGTAAGATTGGAGTTGGAGGAATTCACTCGGACTGGAGTCCAGGCCCAGTGTACTGTTGTCATCTGCTGCACTAGGTTGCGAAGATGACGGCGTTCTCGTCTCGTTAGACGCGTGGTTGCTGGTGGCGGGCCGGATTGCCCTTCCTGGGATCCAGATTGGTTGTGCTGCATCATCTGGGAAAACACAAGCAAACCCGCGCCCCTGGGCGAGGAATGGGGAGGGACCCTTCCAGGCATTATTCTCTGGGTCCTTCCAGTAAACCATCGGGGCCTGGGTGGGCCTATACGAGGGCCCCCAATGTTTATGTAGGGGCGAAAGCCCTTCTTTCTGTGAAAATGTTTACTGGGTGGTTGCAGTGGGTGTTTAGCGCGTATGACACCGCCAGAAGTGCTATATAAAGAAAGTAAGGATTCTTGGTCAGATGATTGGTTTACAGAACAGTGTAACTCACTGTCACTCTTAGCTATATGACTTTGGGTTCACCATTGCAAACACTGTTAACTAAAAGAGCCACATGACTCTAAAGAAGTTTTGGGGAGTTATAGTGGAGAACCATGTGCTTATGAATTTTGTTTTGAAAACCAATTAGTATAGTTTATTATTTCAACTGTAATCACGTCTGCATGGTTTCTTTAGTCCAGTGCTCCTGCAGTCCCACCAAAGTGATTTGCATAACCATCCATCTAATCCTCAAAACCAGAAATGTGGAAGTCACTATTTTCCTCTCTCTCTCTCTCTTCCTTCACATCCAGTTGATCACCAAGTCCTGATAATCCTGACATTCTACCCCCAAAACATTTCTCAAAGCTGACATCCTCTTCTCCATGCAATCTGCCCTTTACCATTTCTCTCAACTCTTGCAGTAGACCATCTCTTCTTGACTTTGGGTTCTCACACCTTTCTGATCCATCTTCCACAAGGCTGCTAGAATGGGTTTTGTAAAATTCAAATCTATAACATCATACTTCAGATTAAAATCTTTACTGACTTCAAGGCAAAATCCATACTCCTTAAACAAGATCCCTAGCAATCTCTCTTCTGCCTATTTTCCTTATTTCATCTCTTCATACTTACTCATATGCATCCTAAACTGGTGTTTTTTTCAGTTTTTTTGTTCTGAGTATACCATGTTCTCTTATACTTCAGGACCTTTACCCAAAATATTCCTTCCATCCTACTCCTTTACAACTCCACTGCTAGCCTTTCCTTACTTGGTTAATTTCTTTATGTCCTTTAATACCAAATCCAAAGGTCACATCATCTGGGAGCTTGTACACACTCCTGCTCCCTAAGTTTGAAGGTAAAAAGGGGGTGGCGGGAGAGACAGGTCAACCACCCCTTTTCTATGCATATTCCTGTAGTATCCTGTGTATACTTTTGTTCAAGGTATTACAATGTATTGGCAGTGCTTCTCAAAATTTTTCCATGGAAGTAAACCCAATGGCAGAGAAAAGCATATTAGACTCACAGCCTGCTTAAAATCCTAAATTAATGTCGTGTGTATTATCTGCCTTTAAAAAAAAATGGAAATTTTGTATTTGATTCCATAGTATGGGTATATTTGATTTAATATAAAAATATTTTAAATTACTTTGCCTTGAATCAAATTGATCTTTGATGAAGATAATAATGTTTATTCTGAAATTTCAAGTGTTCTCTGGAACACTGTCCTGTTCCTCAGAGTCTTTATTTTCCAAATTTGAGGAGCACAATGTCTTCTCATTTTTTTGTCTTCCTCTCCCAACATTTAACAGTTTGATGCAGGAACTAGGTCTTTTATCAGTGTATTCCTAGTGTTAAATTCAGTATTTAACACATAGTAGATGATCAGTATTTATTGGAAAAAATGAATAAAAATTCCGTTTTTATTCAGTTTTTGAATAATGGTGTAAAATTTTAGCATTATGAGAAATTAAAATTTTAATTATTTTTCTCATAGGGAAAGTATGACAACATTGTGAAAGTCATGTGTTTTTAAATTATTTTCTGACCTAAACAATATGGCAAAATCTTTTTTGTTGCTTTTTTGTTTAATTTTTACTTTTTATAAAGTTAGAAGTATAAAATACACAGAAAAGATCACATATTGTAAGTATTCAGATCAATGAATTTTCACACTCAACACTCTCACTTAACTAACAACCATCTCAAGAAACACAACTTTACCAGCAGCCCCTTACAAGTCCCTTTATGCCCTTTTCCTAGTCATTGCAGTCCTTTTTTACAGCATAATGGTTTTGCAAAACTATTTACACTGGATACAATTCAAGACAAATTAATTAGGGATGACCATTTTCTTATTGCCTAACAAATTAAGTTAATGATTTAATCACATTGCAAAATGGAAAAAATAATTCATTTTAAGTACTAATGATTTTCAGTAGTTTTATTTTAGTACTAACCAGGAAATGTAATTGAAAGTATTTGTAATGAATATACTCTTATAGCATTCAGCACAAAAAATGTTGATTAAAAATGAGCATTATATAATCATTTTAATTTTTATGTTACACAGGTAACAATGACCAGTAAATTCTCACTTTTGTATTCTTTTGTCTGATAGTTTAATTATCCTGATTTGTGTTTGGCTTTCTTTCATGTTTAGAGTAGTGGCTCTCAACAGGGAGAAGGGTAATTTTGTTTCCTGGGTAAAGGACATTTGGCAGTGTCTGGAGACAGTTTTGGTTGTCATAACTGAAGGATGCTACTGTCATCTAGTGGATAGAGGCCTGAGATGCTACTAAACATCCTATAATGCACAATACCACCCCCTACAAAAAAGAATTATCTGCCCTAAAATGTCAAGAGTTCCAAAGTTGAAAGTAGTACTAAGTAATGGATGGGTTGTTTTAGTATTATGCAAGTCAGTTCAAATAGGTTGTAGCACTATATTAATCTCCAGTTCAAGTTATCAGGAATTTAATTCCCATAGGCACTAGATAATCTCACTGTAGTTCATATACCCCAAACCCATCCAGATGTCTCACATGTTTCTCCTACAGATTATAAGAAGAATAAGCTGAGACTACGTAGAAGGGTTGGTATATATCCATTACCACTTCCGATAAAACCTCTCAAAGCATGATTTTTTTTTACATATTCCAAATCTAGCCCTCCCCACATGACTACTCTCTCTGAGTTGGAATCAGATTGTAAACTTTGATGAACAACATTGTTTAATTTTGTTATCAGCTTTACAAATTAATGGTCTAGAGGCTTGAGACAGAGAAAGCAATACCTTATGGGCAGCCGTTCATCCAACTCCAACCATCTATTTGGGAGGCATTAAGTAGGCATTTAATACTGGAGGATGTCAAGTAGCTCCTTACAGACATTCATATAGACCCATACACTGCTGCTCTGTTCTTTTTTTCCAGTGATTGGGAGGTCAGAAACACTGAAGTGTACATAAACACTGGTAATAATGTTGCAGTTAATGTCTGATAAAGTTGTTCTCATGGCTGTTTTGGGGGGGATGGTGTTCAATGTATTTCAGTGTCCTTTTGCATACTTATTTTGGCTTTGACAAATTTATCTATCTGGAACAAAGAGCCACATTTGAGGGAAGGCCTGAAAGCATTTATTTGAGTACAAGAAAGAATTAATGGTGTAATAGATACCAACTCTGACTTTTTGAAGTGTTTTTCTAAAAATATTACTTCAAAGAACACTACAACAAGGATTATACAGTTGGAACTGTAAATTTTCATGTCCTTGAATTTAATGGAGAAGATTAACTTAGAATTTAGGTACTTGATTTGCTCATTTAACTGTGAAAACAGATATATATTAAAAATTATGTGAATAAAATTACTTGGGAAAATTTGCATAAAATACTCTGTTTTGTGTTAAGTGGCTTATTTGTATTATGGAATTATGCTTTTATTAGTACATGTAGTTCTCCTAATAAAAGGTGAAATATTTCATAGCTCTCTAGGCCTTTTTTAGTTTTTAATAAAAATTTGATATATTTGATGTTTGGGAGGAAACACGTGGCATAGTAGGAGTGTTAACTTTCATGTCAGATCCAGATCCAGATTCTGCCACTTACAAGCTATTTGTACTTGGACTTCTTAACTTGAACAGGCCTGCTTTACCACCGAAAAATAAGGGATAATATTTAAATGATATAATCACAAGAATCAAATAAGATAATTTAGCATTATTTAAAGAAAACATAAAAGAATGGTCAACAGGAGGGAAGGGTGAACATTACTTGGAGTCATTGATTCATTTGTGAAGTGGATGATAGTGATCAAGAGCACAGGGTTTGGAGTAGGACAAACAAGGGCTGGACTCTGGCTCTGCCATTCACCACTGGCTGTATCTACAGGCAAACTACCTCACTCTCTAAGCCTCATTTTTCCTTTCCAGTAAAATGGGAATGGTGGTAACCATCTCATAATGTGTTGTAAGAGTGATTGAGATCATAATTGTAAGGAGCAGCCCACAGTGCCTGAGACAGAGTAAGCGCCAATGAATGAAGGCAGTGAATGCCTTCACTGTGCTGAGTTCTGTCAGTTAAAAAGTTGTACTTGGTCCCTTTTCTTGAGTAGCTTATCTGTTTGGCTGATGAGAACCACGAACTCTAGAATAAGTCTTTAAAATCTGGGAGTCCTAGTACTGTGTAATATAGTTTGTTTAAATTAGTATACACATTTTGGTTCTTAATCCTTTTTTCCTGCCTTGGCTTTATGCTTAGAGCCAAGCATGAGAGAAACCGGCATCTTTACAACTAATAGTATAGTGTGGTGCCATTGCTTTGATTTTTGCCAGGGCACCAGCAATCTTACCTCCCATTGCTTTTGCATCATCAGTGCAGTGTCAACACTGAGATTATACTGAATTTTAAAATGTGCTATTTCTAGTAACCAGGCTTCATCCTCTGCCCCTTTGGCTGCAGATCCTAATTATCTCATGGCTAACGAACGCATGAATCTGATGAACATGGCCAAACTGAGTATCAAGGGCTTGATTGAATCAGCTCTGAACCTGGGAAGGACTCTGGACTCTGACTATGCTCCTCTCCAGCAGTTCTTCGTAGTGATGGAGCACTGCCTGAAACACGGCTTGAAAGGTAGGCTATGACCCCAAAATGCATATGTGCATGCAGCTGCTTCCTCGCAGTACATATTCAAGAAGAAAAGCATTCTTTGTGGAGTCAAGGAATAAGAGAATTGAATTAATAATAACTAGAATGCAGCTTATGTGGGTGCAGGAATATTTTCTATTTTTCTTCACTGCTATTATCTCTAGCACCTGGTACACATATGGTCTCAGTAAATATTGGCTGAATGAGTGAGTGGGTACTCAGTGGCTATTTGTTGAATAAATAAGTAGTTCATTTAGAACATGTGATCCGTATTGAGATTAGAGATTTGGTCATCTAATATAGAATAACTGAATTTTTTTATTCAGCATCCTGAGGTTTAAGATTCCTTATTTCAGGCTTCTGGAGTGTTTCAACATGTCTAGCAAAGGCTCTAACTTTAACAGTGCGTACTGAGCTTCTGTTTACTTGCTTCTATATTACCTCATAGCAAATAATAACTTAGTACCCAAGTAGTTTCTAGATTCAGAAACAAAAAGTAACAAAAATCCTTATTCATTGGTTGTGTTTGTGAAAAGGCCATTAGGAACATTTTTAACCTATCTGCTATTCTGTTGGGTTGGGTGGGGGAATTACAGAACTTCTTTAGAAAATAAAAATGTAACCCTAATGCCACTACCCTAACTCTACCATCATTACCATTTTGGTACCATCTATAAGCACTGTATCAATGTTTGTATGGCAGTGGTTAGGTAGACTTTTTCCCTCATTCATGTGAGTGAATTTTACATAATTATAATCAGGAAATAAATACAATCTTACCTTCTGATTTTTTACAATTAGTATTTAGCATTTCCCTTGTTGCTCCAGTGTATGTAACATTACTTTTAATGTCCCATGGGATAAATATATCATAATTTTGATTCCTTATTATTAAACATTCAGGTGGCTGTAAATTTTCCAAGAATTGATTTTTTTTCACCTGAATTAAACAATATCTTAATTCTAAAATATGATTTTAAAAGCTAAGGGGCCATTATCCACTTTACAAAAAGATTCATCCTCAAAATTTATTTTAACAGTAAGTTCCATTTGTATATCTCAAATATTCCATTTCTGCATATTATTAGGAACATATTTTTAAGTAGCATGACTGATGATACTTAACATTGTTTTACCAAATTTTAAAGCCATACATATCTCAGATGTTTTTCATGAATAATAAGATAAAAAGTTGAAAATTGGCTTTTTTTTAATTGCTATTCTTAGAATTTGTCTAGACAAAATATGGTTGCCTTATAGGAATTAAAAAACATAGGTCATTCAATGGTAGAGCTGAAAAAAACCATTAAAAGCAGTCTGGTCAATACTGCAGTTCCATTTTACATATGGAAACAAGCCTAGAATGGAAAGTCAGACAGTGAGGTGAGGCACAGCAGGTACTAGAACTCGAGTCTCCTGACTCTTGCTCCAAGAGTCTTCCTGCTTAGCCATAAGCCTTTTGAGGACAGACCTGATCTTTTTCACCTTTGCTTCCTTTTTTCCTCCCTTTCCAATATTTGATGGCCTGTTTCTGGATTACATATTCTTTTCCATTTGACAGTCTTCTTCACCAATACCACATGGTTATAAGTTCATTATTGCTATGTTTTATTATGTTATAGGGCTAGTCTACAAGTTTTTCCTGAAAGAGGAAGAAATGAGTCTTGGAGAGTAGAGATTTTTTGGATTTTCACAAAATGGTATCCATTTTGAAAGCATCAAGAATTTTCTGATTCTTGTGATTAGAAATGTCTAATACCCAGAATTAAATTCCTGGAAAGGGAACTGAATAGATGAGAGAGAAGTGTGTGTGTGTGTGTGTGTGTGTGTGTGTGTGTGTGTTGAGGGAGTGTTATGTTATAAAGAATTTTAAATTCTGCTTTGTGTTTGTTGCCTTAGCCAAGAAAACTTTCCTTGGACAAAATAAATCCTTCTGGGGGCCTCTAGAATTGGTAGAAAAACTCGTTCCGGAAGCTGCAGAGATAACAGCAAGTGTTAAAGATCTCCCAGGACTTAAGTAAGTTTAAAGTTGTATTCTGTTTCTCAGGAAAAACATTCTTTTTAACTATTTCCTTGAGGAGTGAGACTAATGATGATGATTTTCAGTAATTTATTTCATAATAATTCAAAATGTTTAATGTTATGAATAGGCACTGTAATGAGATAACTGGTAATATAGAATATTAAGAAAAGTGTGTCTCTCAGGGATAATTGTTAATCTAAGAGGTGATATTCGTGGTGAAATACCAAAGATTTACCTTTTTTTTTTTAACACTCTGATGAGATTGTTAATGAGTCTCAAGAAATCAGTTCTAGGGTAGTGGCATGCTGGATTTGACTTAGGGAAAGAAATGTATGTAAATGTGGCTTGAGAGCCAAAACAAGCATTTGTCAAGTGAACCTCAGCAACTGACACCTGAAACTTACCTTAGAATTTGGAAAAAGGTGGTGGTTCTGGTTTGCTAATGCTGCATGTTACACAAAACACCAGAAATGGATTGACTTTTATAAAGGGGGTTTATTTGTTTACATAAAAGTGTCCACACTGTGGCATCAACACGTATATCTTCACCATACCAGTAGTGTTTGGAAAACCTCTGTTAGCTGGGAAGGCATGTAGCTGGTGTCTGCTTGCTCCCAGGTTGCGCTTCAAAATGGCGTTCTCCAAAATGTTGCTCTTGGGGCCTTTTGTCTTCTCTTAACTGCAGCTCCTCTTCAAAATGTAACTCTCAGTTGCTCTGAGACCTTTCTGTCTATGAATTCCTTTATATGACTCCAGTGATCCAATTAACACCAGCCCTGAATGGGCCGGGCAACACCTCCATGGAAATTATCCAATCAAATGTTTCACTCATTGAGTCACATCTCCATGGAAACAATCAAAGGATTCCAATGTAATCAAACTAATACGTCTGCCCCCACAAAATTGCATCAAAGAACATGGCTTTTTCTGGGGGACATAATGTATATAAACCGGCACAGTGGTTATCACCTTCCCAAAGTAGATTTGGTTTAATTTTAATCAAATAGTGGCCTAAATTGCTTGTATCTGCATTAATGTTTGAGTACTTATATGGAACATTTTCCATTGGGCTTTAAGAAGGTCTTGTCTTTGAATTATGGTCTCATTCAGTAATTAATTATTCACAAACACACTTCGTGTCCCACCACACAGAATTCCTCACATAGGAGTATAGTGGGAAAGGTCATGAGTACATTTTACACTGGGACACCATTAGCAAGAGTAGGTGAATCAGTATTTCACTGTGTCCCCTGCCTCTGTTACTTATATTTTAGTTGTTTGGTTTCTGTGCTTCTATAGGACACCAGTAGGCAGAGGAAGAGCCTGGCTTCGTTTGGCCTTAATGCAAAAGAAACTTTCAGAGTATATGAAAGCTTTGATCAATAAAAAGGAACTTCTCAGGTAAGAACACCTTGTTGTTGAATTTCCTTCTGTTTTTTTTTTTTTTTTTTTTTTGGTATGTTCTATATCATATAAAGTCTAACCATAAAAAATTGCGACTTTTGTAGATCAGAAACAGTTGAATAGTGGTAATGTCACATAGTTAAACATATCTTCTCTCACACATCATATAAATATACTCCTGAATGATGTTTTTATATTATTTTCATTCTGTCACTGTGGCATATATATAGTCCTTTCAAGTAGGGCAGGCCAAAACTTAACACCTCCAGAAAAGAGTAAAGGCTTTTGACACCTTAGCTTGTGCCCAGGCTCAGTAAGACAGGAAGCTGGCATGTAGCATTAAATTCAAATAGTGCACATACAACAAAACAAATTGCAGATGGATCATAGATATGAATGTGGAAGGTCAAATAATAAAACTTATAGAAAAAATATGGAACATGCTTATGAGTTTGGGTAGGCAAAGATTTCTTAAATAGTACACAGAAAGCACTAACTGTAAGGGAAAAAAATTAATAAATTAGTTCATATTAAAATTAAGAACGTCTGTTCACCAAAGACACTAAGATTGAGTGAAAAGGCAGCCCATAATATGGATGTATATATCCAACAAATGATTCATATTCAAGGTATATAAAGAACTCCTACAAACCAATAAGAAAAGACAGACAAGCAAATATGAAAATGGGTAAAAGATTTAAACAAGCATTTCACAAAGGAGGAAATCCAAATGGCCAGTTCAGCATATAAAAGATATCCAACTTCACTAGCCATCATGGAAATGCAAAATTAAAACAACAATATGATATCACTACACACCCACCAAAATGACTGAAATGAAAAAGTTAGATGATACAAAGTGATGGTAAGGATATGAAGTTACTGTAATGCTCTGCTGACAGGAAAGTTAATTTGGTACCAAAATTTAATTAAACTTTTTAGCATTATCTATTAAAGCTCATCATAAGCACACCTTATGACCTAGCAGTTCCACTTCTAGTCATTATCTCCAATGAAATGTATACTTATGTTCAAAAAAGACATGAAGAAGAATATTCTAACTCATACAATGTATGTAATAGCCCCAACTGAAAGCAACCAAGTGTCTATTCACAATAGAATGGATAAGTAAATTATAGTACATTCATACAATGAAATATTGTACAACAATTACAGCAATCTTGCTTAATCTCACAAATATAATGCTGGGCAAAAGAAACCAGACAAATTGCTTAAACATATTGTTCCATTTATATCATTTTCAGAAACATAACAAAATTAATCTTTGGTGTTAGAAGTCAGGAAAGAGGTTACCTTTGGTAGGTATGCCTTAAAAGTGGTGTAGGGTCTAGTGTTCAGGTTATTAGTGGCTGCAAGAGTGTGTCTCTGATCAAAACTGTATGGTACAAATCGGGTCTGAAGACTTAGCTCTTTGCCCAGCAGAGCACCAGAGTGAATGGATTCAGTCTTGTAAACTAGACAGAACTGTTCTTTATACATACCTTCACTCACTTTGACCAAGCACTTTCACCTTCTAAGTATGGCTTTACAGACATATACCAAAAAAATTCTTCAATAACGTTCACAGCAGAATTATGGCCTACAAACTGGAGAACTATGCAGATATTTATGAACAATAGAATGGATACATTGTGGGTATGTTCCTACCAGGGAATACTACCAGCAATGAAAACTGTGAACTGTACCTATATACAACAATATATAGAATCTCACAAATAAAATATGCACCAAGGAAAACATACACAAAAGAGTATATGCAATATGATCCCATTTATATGAGTCCAAAAAATAGGCAAAACCAAATCTATGGTGATAGAAGTCAGATAATGGTAACCTTGGGGAGATGAGGTAGTGATTAGAAAAGGCTTCTAGTAATATTTTCTTTCCTGATCAGGATAGTGATTACACAGATAGATGTGTAATGGTGTGAAAATTTATGGAACTGTATACTTAGAATTTGTATACTTTTCTGTATATACGTTAAGCCTCAAGATAAAAAAAAATTAAGTTGCAGGCTGAGCCATCAAGGAGCTCATAGTCGTGTCTTGTTATCTGAGTTTTTGAAATGTGTAATGTTGGAATACAGTCATGGTCACCTTCTAAGCAGGTATCAAAAATATTTTTAAGGTGATGCTTTTAGGAGAATAAACTGTTAAAGAACCTTGTTGATTGTAATTCTACTCAGTTACCTTCAGAGGCTATCAAAGAATAAAAATAGTTATTGAGATACTAGTTATTGATATCAGTTGTTCAGAGATATGGAGAGATAGAGAAAGAGATGTTTGCAGGTCATTCATTCATGTGTTGTTGCCTGTGTTTAAACTACTTTGTCATTTGTTATATACTTTTATAGAGAATCAAAATAAAAGGAGAGAAACTAAAATCGGTGAATTATATTGGTTGCTGCCAATAATTGAGGTTGACCTTAACCAGTCCTAGGTGATTTTGTGGAAAACAGGTTCTGGTGATGTGCCAGTCATGATGTCAAATTGGTTTGAAAGTTAAAATTTCAAGTCACTGGGTTTTTGTGTATTAGCAATTTTGGTGCATCATCATGGAGCAGTTTTTAATCATCTGGAGGTCTTTAAGGATTTTTATCCATTCAGAATTCTTCTAGGATTTTGTTTTCTTTTGCTTTTTTCTAAGTCATTTTCAGCCTGTTATGCCCACCCTGTGGGGGTTGTAGTAGTAAAAAGCCGAAAATAGCTTAACTGTTCATCAGAAAAGAATTGGCTGAGTAAATTTATAGTATATACATAAAGCATAGTACAATGAGATGATAATAAAGCCAGTATAAATGAAATTGCAGAAAATTATTTAAATGAAAAGATACAATATTAAGCCAAAAAATTGAAGATACTTTAATGATATAATCCCTTTTACAATATCCCTCAAAAATATCTATATATCACCATAAATGATTTGAAAGGTGATACACCAAGGTCGTAACAGGTCATGGATGGATGCACTTACCAGGTTTCTTTTGAGCTTCTTTTTTGCTTGCCTGTATTTTCTTTTCTTTTTTTCTGTAATGAGAACTGATTTTATTAAACAATAAAAGAAAATGATACTTTAAATTTTTATATCATCTTCAGTCTATTATGTGTATTATTAGGCAACTTTTGCTAATTATTCAAAAATGAATATATGTAATTCAATAGTTCACATTGTTAAATGTTTATTCACTGCCTTAAAGGCATGTGGTGCTTAAATAGGATTAAAAATAAATCAGAAAAGGAGGCAAAAATTTTTAAAAACTAACCAAAAAAAAGTTTTAAGATGCATAAAAGATTGCAAAATCATTTGCATTACAAATACAAATATGTGAAAAAAGCATAAACAGGAATACTATACTCACTTCCAACCAGAATACCACTCTAATGAGATTTCTTTCAACCAGAGTGACTTATCTAAAGAGTCTTTTCATGCACCTATTATTTAAAATAAAGTATTATCCAAGCCATTCTTTTTCACTTTTTCACTATTTTTATACATAACTATATTCATCAATGAATGGACTCCCCCCACTCCGAGTCTCATGATTACATCATTGGATTCTTGAGTTGTATTACAACAGAGCATTCCTTGATTTCTTTTTGTTATTGTTGTTCTTTAATTTATGTTTTATTAGAAAAGTTGTAGGTTACAGAGAAAAATCATGCAGAAAAAGAGTTCCCACACATACTCCATATTCACACACAGTTTTTTCTCTTATTAACACTTTGCATTAGTGTGATACCTTTGTTGCAATTGATGAAGCATGTTATTGTAATTATACTATTAACTATAGTCCATAGTTTACATTAGGGTTCATTATTTTGTTGTACAGTCCCTTTGTTTTGTTTTTTTTAATTTTTGTTCTAGTATCATATATACAATCTAAAATTTCCTTTTTTAACCATATTCAAATATATAATTCTTTGGTGTCAATCACATTCATAATGTTGTGCTGCCACCACCACCACCATCCATTAACAAAATTTTCCCATCACCCCAAACAGAAACTCTTCACCAAATTAAGCACTAATTCCCCATTCCTTGGTAACCTATTTTCTGGTTTCCAACTCTACAATAATTTGCTTATTCAAACTACAGTGAGATCTTACAACATTTGTCCTTTTGCATCTAGCTTATCTCACTCAACATGATGTCTTCAGGGTTCATCCACGTTGTCACATGTATCAGAACTTCATTCCTTTTTTACTGCTGAATAGTATTCCATTGTAGGTATTACAACATCTTGTTTACCTAATTGTTGGTAGATACTGGGGTTATTTCCATCTTTTAGCAATTGTGAATAATGCCACTATGAACATCAATATGCAAATATCTGTTCAAGTTCCTGCTTTCAGTTCTTTTGGTTGTATACCTAGAAGAGGGATGGTTAGGTCATATGGTGATTCTGTAATCAACTTTCTGAGGAATTGCTAAATGGCCTTCCACAGCAGCTGCACCATTACATTACCACCAACAATGAACAAGTGTTCTATTTCTCCATGCTGTCTCCAACACTTGTTCTTTTCCATTTTTTAATAGTAGCCATTCTATTGAGTGTGAAATATCTTGTTATGGTTTTGATTTGAATTTCCCTAATGGCTAATGATGTTGAAAATCTTTTCATATGCTTATTGGCTATTTTTGTATCTTCTTTGGAGACATGTCTATTCAAGTCTTTTCCCCATTTTTTAATTGAACTGTTTGCCTTATTGGAGACGTGGTTTCCAAATATTTTCTCCCATTCTGTAGGTTGTCTTTTTACTTTTATAATGAAGTCCTTTTATATACAAAAGTTTTTAATTTTGATGACATCCCATTTATCTATTTTTTCTTTTCTTGCTTACAAGCCTTGGGTTTAAAGTCTAAGAAACCATTTCCTAACCCAAGATCCTAAAGATACTTCCCTAAGTTTTCTTCCAATAGTTTCAGAGTTTTGATTCCTATATTTAGATCCATGGTCTATTTTGAGTTAATTCTTGTATATGGTATGCATTTAGATTTCCCAACGCCATCTTTTGAAGAGATTATTCTTTTCCCATTGAGTGCACTTGACATCCTTGTCAAAAATCAGTTGTCCATAGACAAGATTTATTTCTGAACTCATGATTCTATTCCATTTGTCTATATCTGTCCTTATGCCAGTACCATGTGTTTTGATTACTGTAGCTTTGTAATAAGTTTTAAAATCAGGAAAAATGAATGCTCCAACTTTGTTCATGTTTGTTTGTTTGTTTTTCAGGATAGTTTTGGCTATCCAGGGCCTGTTACCCTTCCATATAAACTACTGATTTTTGCACATTGATTTTGTGCCCTGTCACTTCGCTAATTTTATTTATTAGTCCTAGTAGCATTGTTGTTGATTGCTCATTGTCATTAGCAAATAGGGAAAGTTTTACTTCTCTCTTTGAATTTGTATACCTTTTTTTTCTTTTTCTTGCCTAATTACTCTGGCTAGAACTTCCAGTACATTGTTGAACAACAGTGGTGACAGTGGACATCCTTGACTTGTTCTTAGAAGAGAAAGCTTTCAGTCTTTCACCATTCAGTGTGATGTGTTAGCTTAGTTTTTCATATATGCCCTTATACTGAGAAAGTTCCATTCTATTCCTAGTTGTTATCAAGTGTTTTTATCAAGAAGGATGCTGGATTTTGTCAGATGTCTTCTCTGCATCAATTTAAATAATCATATGGCTTTTTTTCCATTGTTCTGTTAATGTGGTATATTACATTAATCGATTCTCTTATGTTGAACCATACTTGCATACCAGGGATAAATACCACCTGATCATGGTGTATAATTCTTTTAATGTGCTGTTGGATTTAGTTGCCAGTATTTTGTTTAATATTTTTACATCGATATTCATGAGGTACATTGGTCTGTAATTCTTTTTTCTTCTTGTATCTTTATCTGGCTTTGGTATTAAGATGATGTTGGCCCCTCATAGAATGAGTTAGGAAGTGTTCCCTTCTCTTCAATGTTTTGTAAGAGTTTGATCAAAGTTGATGTTAATTCTTCTTGGATTGTTTGGTAAAATTCACCAGTGAAGTAAAATTCCCAGTAAAGCTTATAGAAGTAGCAGAAGGTGCTGGGCTTTTCTTTGTTGGGAGGTTTTTGATTACTGACTCAATCTCTTTACTTGTTGGTCTGTTGATATCTTCTATTTCTTCTTGAGTCAGTGTAGGTAGGTTGTGTGTTTCTAGGAATTTGTCCATTTTGTCTAGGTTATTTAATTTGTTGACATACAGTTAGTTGTATATAGTATCTTCTTATAGTCCTTTTATTTCTGTGGGGTTGGTAGTAATGTCCCTCCTTTTATTTCTGATTTTAAGTTATTTGTATCCTCTCTTTTTTCTTGCCAGTCCATTTAAAGTTAGTTGGTTTTATTGATCTTTTCAAAGAACCAACTTTTGGTTTCTTTGATTCTCTTGCTTTTTCTGTTTTCTATTTATTTCGTCTGCTCTAATCTTTGTTATTTCCTTCCTTCTGCTCATTTTGGGTTTGGTTTGCTAAACCTTCCAGTTTTTCTAGAGCCTCTTGTTGTATGGCTGGGTCTCTAAAAAATATATATAATGCAATTTATTGAGCTGTATTCACATACCAGTATAGTCATCCAAAGTGTACAACCAGTTGTTCACAGTATCATCATATAGTTATACATTCATCACCACAATTTTTTGAACATTTTCATTATTCCAGAATATAATATTTTTTAATATAAATATTTACAGCTATAAATTTCTCTCTCAGCACTGCCTTTGCTGCATCCCATAAGCTTTGGTTTGCTGAGTTTTCATTTTCATTTGCTTCAAGATATTTCTTAATTTCCCTAGTGATTTCTCCTTTGACCCATGGTTGTTTAAGAGTATATTGTTTAATTTCCACATTTGAATTTTCCAATTCTCACTCTATTATTAAGTTCAGGCGTTATTCTACTGTGGTTAGAGAAAATATATTGCATGATTTCTACATTTTAAGTTTATGAAGACTTTTGTGGCCTAAACATATGGTCTCTCCTGGAGACTGACTCATATTCACTAGAGAAGAATGTGTATTCTGCTGCTTTTGGGGTGAAGTGTTCTATTTAGGTCTGTTAGGTTAGTTGATTTCTAGTATCATTCAAGTCTTCTATTTCCATATTGATTTTGTATTTAGACATTCTATCCGTTATTGAAGTGGTGTATTGAATTCCTGGATTTCTCTTACAGTGAATTCTATGAACCCAATGCCCTGATGATTGGAAGAAGAAGGAGCTATAATTTGCTGGTCTGTTGGTGGGTCTTAATGTCATTGATGCCAATTTCTGTATGAAAGGAGAAGATTTGGACTCTCAGGTATGGGAAAGATACTTAGTTACTAAATATGTCACTTTGAGTTTATAATTATCTCAGAAATTGAACTGATTTTATTATACCAACCAAACTAGGTGAAAGTCTGTTGGTCATAGATAGGATTTCCTTTCATTTTGATGTGATGTGCATATGAAAAAGTAAGTTATTTTCCTTCCAACTTGGCTCACTTGCACATTATAAACTGTTTTTCAAATTCTTGTCTTAGCTGTGATCCCTGTAAAACAATATATATGCACAGGTGAAAATACATGTGCAGGCTAAATACTAAAAGCTACTATAGCTTTTTAGTATTAATCAAGAGTAAAAGCTCTAAAGTCAGACTGCTTGTCTTTTTTCATTTTTCTAGCTGATTGTATTTGCAGTTAATTAATTTCTTGGTGCTTCAGTTTCCTTGTCTGTAATATAGGGATAAAAAGAGTATCTATTTCATAAGATTATTGTGAGGAATAAAGGAGTTAGTACATGTAATGCACTAATGCGCATAGAATAGGAACTGGCATATATTAATTGCCTAATAAATGAAGTTCTTTCACTATGAATATTTCTCACCCCTTCTGCATGCAATATTATAACACATTTCTGTTATGTTTTACTTTAAGAAAGTGGAAAAGGAAGTGTGATATTTCAATCTGAATTTTAAAAAAGAAATAGGCTGACAGCTAAAATGACAATGTTGAAAAACTGAGACACGCATCACTGAAAGTTTTGAAGAATAGGCACAAAAATTTTAACCGTGCTCTTCTTTGGGTGGTTGGGATTATGGGTGTTTTCTATTACTTTTCTATTACTACTTCTTATCTGTATATTCTAAAACTTCCACAAGGGAATGTGCATTATTTTTGTAATTATAATTTTTTAAAGTTATTCTAAAACTTAATAGGGGTTCAGTAGCAGAATACTTGAAATAGCAAAAGAGAAAAAAAATTTTAGATCTTATTTATACTAAATAGCCTTGTGCAGGTTTGAGTGTATTGTGTCCCCCAAATGCCATTATCTTTGTGGTCTTGTGTGGGGCAGAAGTTTTTGGTGCTGGTTGGATTTGCTTGGAATGTGCCCCACCCAGCTGTGGGAGATGATTCTGATGAGATGTTCCCATGGAGGCTCGGCCCCGCCCATTTGGGGTGGGCCTTGATCGGTGGAGCTATATAAATGACTTGGGGGGAGAAAAATGAGTGCAGCTGGGAGTGATATTTTGAAGAGAAGCAAGCTTGCTAGAAAGGAACGTCCTGGGAGAAAGCCATTTTGAGGCCGGAGCTTTGGAGCAGATGCCAGCTGCCTTCCTAGCTAGCAGAGGTTTTCCGGACGCCATTGGCCATCCTCCGGTGAAGGTACCCGATTGCTGAGGTGTTACCTTGGACGCTTTGTGGCCTTAAGACTGTAACTGTGTAGTGAAATAAACCCCCGTTTTATAAAAGCCTATCCATCTCTGGTGTTTTGCGTTCTGCAGCATTAGCAAACTAGGACAAGCCTATTGACCATTTGCCTTAACCATAATCAAGTAATCTTGATTGTTTACTTACTTTCAACCCTTGCCAATTTTTATTATTTTTAAAGTAAAATATTAATTTTTCATCCTAAGTTTCTATGAATTATCATGATTCTGCTATTTTGAGTGCCTATAGTCATTGTGTTATTGGAAATAATATCTAATTTTTTGTTAAATTCTGAAAATCTTTTCTACAGGTTGGAGTTATAGATTTTTCCATGTATCTCAAGGATGGGAACAGCAGTAAAGGTAGTGAAGGGTAGGTACAAAGAAAATTAGGTTTCTTTTTTTCTGATGTGCTTTGCTAGTATTTAGAAAAACAATACTGCTTTAATAGACTTGCTGATGGAATTTCTGATGATATAGCTTTAATAGAGTCTTGCCACGGTTGCTGCAAAGGAGAGGCTAGGCCTCCCTATGGTTGTGCCTAAGAGCCTCCTCCCGAATGCCTCTTTGTTGCTCAGATGTGGCCCTGTCTCTCTAGCTAAGCCAACTTGAAAGGTGAAATCACTGCCCTCCCCTCTACGTGGGATCAGACACCCAGGGGAGTGAATCTCCCTGGCAACGTGGAATATGACTCCCGGGGAGGAATGTAGACCCGGCATCGTGGGACGGAGAACATCTTCTTGACCAAAAGGGGGATGTGAAAGGAAATGAAATAAGCTTCAGTGGCAGAGAGATTCCAAAGGAGCCGAGAGGTCACTCTGGTGGCACTCTTACGCACACTTTAGACAACCCTTTTTAGGTTCCAAAGAATTGGGGTAGCTGGTGGTGGATACCTGAAACTATCAAACTACAACCCAGAACCATGAATCTCGAAGACAGTTGTATAAAAATGTAGCTTATGAGGGGTGACAATGGATTGGGAAAGCCATAAGGACCACACTCCACTTTGTCTAGTTTATGGATGGATGAGTAGAAAAATAGGGGAAGGAAACAACAGACAAAGGTACCCAGTGTTCTTTTTTACTTCAATTGCTCTTTTTCACTCTAATTATTATTCTTGTTATTTTTGTGTGTATGCTAATGAAGGTTGTCAGGGATTGATTTAGGTGATGAATGTACAACTATGTATGGTACTGTAAACAATCGAAAGTACGATTTGTTTTGTATGACTGCGTGGTATGTGAATATATCTCAATAAAATGAAGATTAAAAAAAAAAAAAAAATAGAGTCTTGCCAGTAATATCTGACTGCTGTGCCTACTACAAAATCCTGAAGGGGTTTTGGTTGAGTGATTTTCCTACTATGTAGTTCAGGTACAAACAAAAATAAAAATTTTTATAAAGGGAATCCATTCTCCATTTCTAAGGTAGTATTTGAAAAAAATTGTCTTAATGACCCAGAGGGACTGCATTCTTACTTTACTTAAAATTCACAATATTAAAAATGTATCATGGGGTTGTGTAAAATGTTAACATTAGCAGAAGCTGAGTGGGTATATGAGAGCTCTGTGATACCTTTATAACTATTCTACAAATCTAAAATTGTTTGAAAATAAGTTTAAAATATATACATTATGGCATACAGAAATTAGAGATTAGAAATGCCCTTTATACTTTTTATAAATTCAGTAGTTGAAATATAGTTAGTTTGATTGTTTTTACCTTGGACATTGAGTTAAAGATTATATCACTTGGTTTTTTGGTAATTGTGTGGATATGTGACCTTGGTTTTGTGTTTCATTTTTGAAAAGCCTGGCTGTTTAACTTTTACCTGTCATAGAGCTGTTGATCCTCGAAGAGAACCTCTTTTTTTTTCCACCTTTTATTTTCTCATGTCATAATGAACACTTGATATTTATGAAAGCTTTTTCTAATATTCACTAAAAATAGCATTTAAAGGCAAATACACAGCATTTGAAAACAACAGCATTTTACAGGAGTAAACTTGAATTCAATTCCTACAACAAATGGAAAATGGTTACTATAAGTAATGCCAGAAAAGCTGGAAAACCTTTCAACTGCAAGAAAAAAATGTTTATCCTTTAAATGCCTCTGATAGATTATAACTGTTATTCCTATAACCTAATTTATTAAGATTTGTAAGCTATAACAATGGCTTTTTTAATGTGCTGTGTATGTGTGGGTATGGGTGTGGGTGTGTTTTGTTTTGTTTCATTTTTTAAACTTGCAAATCTTTTCTGTTGCTATGTTGGCAGGTTAATGCATCAGGTCTGTCTTCCACTTGAGTTTATCTGTGCCATAATTTCCTTTCTATGTTTATGAAAAGATGAGTGGGGTGGGTGGGATCTTTGTGTTTCTAATATTAATTATTTTCCCCATTTTCTTTCTTTTTTTTCCCCTCCAGAGATGGTCAGATTACTGCAATTCTGGACCAGAAGAACTACGTAGAGGAGCTCAACAGACATCTGAAGTAAAGAATGAATAAATAACATTACTCTAGAGGGGATTTTGTTTTGGGAGAAAGGACTGGGTAAAACAATGGGCAGTGAGGATTAATTCAGACAATACTCAACAATATGTATAGAATTCCTGCATGCAGGCACTGAACTTTATGCAGTGGATAAATGGCATTTAACTGTTTTGGTGGCCTTTGTTGGTAAAAGGCAGTATAAGATTAGTATGTAATCATAACTGTAGTGATTATGTAAAGACATTCATTAAGAATTTTAAAATATGTGGCATAAACAGTTGGAGGTCCTTTGACTATAATGAACTACGGAGATGTTTAATCAAGCAAAGAAATGGTTACAGTGGAAAATGAATATAAACGTGGCACTATTATTTAGTCTTTCTATGCCTCAGTTTCTTTATCTGTAAATGGGGATACATAACACATAGCATTGTTAAGAATTTAGAAGGCTGCTTGGCATATGGCAAGAACTTAATATAGGCTATTATTATATATAAATAAACCTTAAAATTTACTGTATCATGCATTTCATTTTACTACATTAAACAAACGCACGCTGAATACACACTTCAGTGCCAAAGACACAGCACTTAACAAGGTAGACATAGCCCCTTGTATGCAAGTCTGTCAAGGTTTGGGGACATGAAACAAATAATGATCAGTGTAATGAAATGCTTAAAAGGGAAAGTACAGAGTATTCTTTTTTTCAAAAGAGACTATTATGTTTTTTCTTCTCTTGGTAGTGCTACTGTAAACAACCTTCAGGCAAAAGTAGATGCATTAGAAAAATCCAACACTAAACTGACAGAAGAGGTAAGTGTTTGGGAAATTATCTTTCTTTGATTGGCTTATTTAATTTCTGTTTTAAAGGCAGTAATGTGCATTAGTAGAGTCAGTAATTTATAGGAAACATTTGAAAGGGAGGACTGCTTTTCAGTTAAAGCATATGGCCACAGACTATGTAACATCAATAGTTTTGTGATTTGATGATTTCCCAGGGATGCAGAAATATGTAAAAGAGAGCACCATCTTCTTTACATATAGTAATGGGATCACAATTTTTAAAAATTTTAATTGAAGTATAATTTAAATACAATGAAATGTGCACTTATGTATAAAATGCAATGAGTTTTGACAAATTTATATACCCATGTAACCAACTCCCTAGTTAAGATTTAAAACAGGGGTTGGCAAACTATGATCCATGAGCAAAATTTGGCCTGTTGTCTTGTTTTACATGGTCTGCAAGCTAAAATTGTGTTTTATATTTTTAATGGATTATGAAGAAAATAAGAATGTGTAACAGAGACTATTATATATGGCCTGCAAAACTGAAAATATTTACTCCCTGGTGTTTTACAGAAAATGTTTGTCAACCCGATACAAAACATTTCTATAAAACTAAAAAGTTCCTTTTTAATCTCCCAGTTTTTTCTATTTCTAAAACTTCATATAAATTGGAATCATATGTAGTACATACTCTTTTGTGTCTGGCTTCTTTTGTTCAATATGATATTTTTCAGATTCATCCATGTTGTATTTATCAGATGCTTTTTTTGGCATGTCTTGAGAATGATGGTTTGCTTTTTCCCCTCTCTTTTTATTCTGTTGATGTGGTGAATTACATTTATTGATATTTTGAATGTTAAACCAACCTTACAGACCTGGGATGTCCTACTTGTTCATAATGTATAATCCCTTTTATTATATTGCTGAATTAGATTTGTAAATCTTTTGCATGAATTTCTGTCTGTGTTTAAGCAAGAATATTAGTCTCTTGTTTTCTTTCCTTGCAATGTCTTTGACTAACTGGTATTAGGATAAGGCTGACCTCATAAAATGAGGTTTGAAAGAGTTTCTGCAAGATTGGTAATATTTCTCCCATAAATATTTGGTAGAATTCACCTATAAAGCCACCCAAACCTGTAGTTTTCTTTATAAGGTTTTAAATTATGAATTCAGTATCTTAATTAGTTAAGGGCTAGTCACATTTTCTATTTCTTCTTTTGTTAGTTTTGATGATTTATATCTTTCAAAGAATTTGTTTAGTTCATTTTGTCAAATTTACTGGCACACTCTTAACAATTGCTTATTATCATTTTTTTAATTTAATAAATTTTATTTTGAAATAAATTCAATCTTACAGGAACAGTTGCAAAACAGTACAAACCCATACAGAGAACTCCATCATACCCCAACCCCATCCCCGCTGATACCCCAATCCACCAACTTTAATATCCTCTCACACCACCGTTTCTTTCTTTCCTTCCCTCTCTCCCTCCCTCCCTCCCTCTTATCTATCATCCATCATCTATTGCTCTGTCCTCTGAACATATGAGAGCAAGCTGCACATATCTTTGAACAAACAATATAATTCACATATACCTTTCCTATGGACAAGAACATTCTTTTATGCAATCTCATTAAACGCAGCTAAGAAGTTCAAGAAATTCAACATTGATATAAAGCTTGCATTCTATATTTCCTTTTTTTTTTTTTCTTGTGTCCCATCTGTGTCCTTTTGAGCCTCCTCTCCTCCATCCTCAGATCCCATCCAGGATCATCCTTGGCATTTAATTGTCATCTATTTAGACTTTTTTTTTTTTTTTTCAATTGTGAAAGCATATATGCAGCCTAAATCTTCCCATTCCACCCCCTCCCTAGCATTCCATTAGTGGGATTAATCACATTTAGAATGTTGCAATGCTATCACCTTCCCACCATCCATTTCTAGAAGTTTCCCTTCACCCAAACAGAAACTCCCCATTGCCCCTTCCCCCACTTCTCAGAACCCCTACTCTACTTTTCATCTCTATCGTCATATTCTCTGATACTTTCTTTGTGTTTACCGTGGGGCTTAAATTTAACATCTTAATCTATAACAATCTTGTTTTTCTTTGATACCAACTTAACTTCAATAGGACACATAAACTATGTTCCTATACTCCATCATTCCCCCACCTTTATGTAGTTCTTGTCAAAAATTACATATTTTACATTGAGTCCAAAACCACTGATTTATCATTACAATTTATGTATTTCAGATCCAGTAGGAAGTAAATAGTGGAGTTATAAGTCAAAAATACAGTAGTATTGGTATTTTATTTACCATTGATCTTTACTGGAAATCTTTATTCTTCATGTAGTTTCAGTCAGTTGTTTACTGTCCCTTCCTTTCAGCCTGCTCACCTACCTCCCTTTAGCATTTCTTATAGGACTGATTACTGGTGATGAAGTCCCTCAGCTTTTGATTATCTGTGAATGTTTTCATCACCCCCCTCATTGTTGTCTTCCAGGTGTTGTGAATTCTCCAAGTCTCCGATGGTTATTGACTTCTATTTGTATTCCATTGTGGTCAGAGAATGTGCTTTGAACAAATTCATTTTTTTTTTTTTTTTTTTTTTTTTTAATTGAGGCTTGTTTTTATGTCCCAGCATACGGTCCATTCTGGAGAAAGATCCATGATCACTAGAGAAGAATGTGTGTCCTGGTGACCTGGGATGTAATATTCTATATATGTCTGTTAAATTTCTCTATATCTCTCTCCTTTCTTTGTTTCTCTGTTGGTAAGGCTCCCTTTAGTATCTGAAGTAGGGCAGGTCTTTACTAGCAAAATGTCTCAGCATTTGTTTGTGAAAAATTTAAGCTCTCCCTCAAATTTGAAGGAGAGCTTTGCTGGATAAAGTATTCTTGGTTGGAAATTTTTCTCTCTCAGAGTTTTAAATATGTCATGCAACTGCCTTCTTGCCTCCATGGTGGCCACTGGGTAGTCACTAGTCTTCTGTTGTTTCCTTTGTATGTGGTGAATTGCTTTTCTCTTGCTGCTTTCAGAACTTGCTCCTTCTCTTCAGTATTTGACAGTCTGATCAGAATGTCTTGGAGTGGGTTTATTTGGATTTATTCTATTTGGAGTTCACTGGGCATTTATGCTTTGTGTATTTATATTGTGTAGAAGGTTGGGGAAGTTTTCCCCAACAATTTCTTTGAATACTCTTTCTAGACCTTTACCCTTCTCTTCCCCTTCTGGAACACGAATGAGTCTTAAATTTGGACGTTTTATTTTATCTGTCATAACCCTGAGATCCATTTCGACTTTTTCAATTTTTTTCCCCACTCTTTCTTTTGTTCTTTCATTTTCTGTTCTGTGGTCCTCAAGGAGGCTGAGTTGTTGTTCAGCTTCCCCTAATCTTGTATTATGAGTATCCAGAGTCTTTTTAATTTGGCCTACAGTTTCTTTAATTTCCATAAGATCTTCTTTTTTTTTATTTACTCTTGCAATTTCTTCTT
The DNA here is from genome assembly GCF_015220235.1 of Choloepus didactylus. Taxonomy (NCBI): domain Eukaryota; kingdom Metazoa; phylum Chordata; class Mammalia; order Pilosa; family Megalonychidae; genus Choloepus; species Choloepus didactylus. The sequence goes on from NC_051309.1 coordinate 75,217,664, forward strand.
TATGCTCTTCTAGTGTTTTCTTTATGTCTTTTTCCTCATGTCCTTTATATCCTGTGCCATGCTCTCATTGCCTGTCCGTAGTTCTTTGATTAATTGCGCCAAGTACTGTGTGTCTGCTGATCTTTTGATTTGGGTATTTGGATTTGCATTCTCCATATCGTCTGCTTTTATTATATGCTTTAAGATTTTCTGTTGTTTTTGGCCTCTTGGCATTTGCTTTACTTGATCTTTAATTTGTCAGAATTGCAGCTTGGTGGCACACACTTTCTCTAACTAACCAGCAGATGGCGTCTGTAAGTCACCTATTCCCCCCAAGTCAGTTCTCCCCAACTTTGTCTTTGTGGTGTGTGGGGATATGATTCTTATGGGGTCCAATTGGTGCACTTAATTTGGGTGTGTTGTCGATGCTGTCTGCCCTGAATGAGGGGCGTGTGTCTGAGTGGTTAGGGATGAAGGGCAGCTTTAATAATCAAGCCTCCCAGGTATTCCTGGAGATTTAAGGCTGTTCTCTGCTGCTGACCCAAAAGTCCTTGGTATTGGCATAGGTTCCCTGGGATTTCCGAGTGGTTCCCCCTTCCCTGCTGTGCTCTTCCAGGACCTCTGCTGAGGGAGGGAGAGCCATGCCACGTCACAAGTGCGTGCCAGCCTCCAAGGAAGCCCTGGGACACCGGGCCATGCAGGGGCGTTCCCAGCCCACTTCAGAGCTTGTTGAATGGGACACATTAACTTCCCCCTTTCCACATAGCTCCACCCTCCCAGCTCCAGGACAATCAGCCATGGGTGTATTAAAGGCCACTGTTCACGGCGGATATTGTGGCGTGTGTGCGGTGCTGCGGGAAAGACTCCCTGTCACACTGGGTTTCTTGGCACAGCTCTGTGCTAAAGGTTCAGCCCCAGGCAGGAGTGCCCCCGCCCACCAGGGAGATGACTGCAAGTCGTGCGCTTTTTTTTTTCCTTTTGGTCCCCCTTTGCTCCCCTGGGCCCGAGACAATCAGCATTGGGTGTGGAAAGGGGTATCCTCCACACCAGACACCAAGGCATTAGCCCAGCCCACTCCCGTCTTATCTGCAGCTGTTCCCGGGCTTTTTTTTTTTTAAAAGAACTAGTCTGTCTCCAAATGCCAGCCCATCGTTTCCCCACACCGCAGCGTGGCCAAGGGACTTTCAGCCGACTCACTCACTCGTTTCAGAATGCAGACTCCTGGTTTCACCAAATGCACGGTCCCTGTAGATTTAGCAGACCTTGTCTGGCTGGTGCTACTCTGGAATTGGTGTTCTGGTTCACTTTCTGGTTTTTATCTAGTATTTTTCACAGAGGTGTTTTTTTGTCCTGTCTCACCTAGCCGCCATTCTGATATTGATAATTTGTTTTCATATTTTATATTTATTTTCATTTGAGTCTCAACAAACCAATTGTTTATGCCAATTAAATGTTATCTTGTATTTCTCAGTTAATATGACAGAAATTGCCACAGTATAATGAGAATACATCAAATGATAAATCCAAGAAAACATTTAATCCCAATATCCAATAATCAGATTGTACATTTCATTCATTATTACGCATGTCCTTCTAAATCAGACTGAAGTGTAATTAACTTCAGTAGCACAGTTCGGCACAGTTCTTGTCTTTCATTATAATGTACCATCCTTTACAACAAAATCACGTATTTTCTTCAGTGAATCCATCCCATCAATATGGAATGAAAAGGGAATTTATCAACACAAAAATTTGTGTGGTGGATAGATACTTTATATGTATTGTATAAAATATTTTAAAAATTGTTTTTAGATCTAAAGGTGGTGAGAAGAAAGACAGGCACAATGGGGTGGGATTTGGAACTATCCACAGAGCAATGAATCAAAATCTTAGATATTGCCTTTACAACGGAAAATTTTATCTTATTTGCTCTATGTGGCTGTGCCGGTTTGAGTGTATTGTGTCCCCCAAATGCCATTATCTTTGTAGTCTTGTGTGGGGCAGAAGTTTTGGTGTTGGTTAGATTTGCTTGGAGTGTGCCCCACCCAGCTGTGGGAGATAATTTTGATGAGATGTTCCCATGGAGGCGTGGCCCCACCCATTCGGGGTGGGCCTTGATTGGTGGAGCTATATAAATGAGCTGACTCAAAGAGAGAAAAGGAGTGCAGATGGGAGTGATGTTTTGAAGAGAAGCAAGCTTGCTAGAAAGGAAACGTCCTGGGAGAAAGCCGTTTTGAGGCCGGAGCTTTGGAGCAGATGCCAACTGCCTTCCTAGCTAGCAGAGGTTTTCCGGAGGCCATTGGCCATCCTCCGGTGAAAGTACCCGATTGCTGAGGTGTTACCTTGGATGCTTTGTGGCCTTAAGACTGTAACTGTGTAGTGAAATAAACCCCCGTTTTATAAAAGCCTATCCATCTCTGGTGTTTTGCATTCTGCAGCATTAGCAAACTAGAACAGTGGCATTAAGAATCATTTATTGTAGAAAATTCTGCCTTGGTGTTCTCAGTTAGTGTGTTCTCAGTATCGTACTAGAGGGGGAAAAAGTATGTAAAGAAAACGCTGAAAAAATTATTAATGTTCACACTCCTCTATTCAGAGTATTTTTTCATCTTTAACATTCACATTTTAACTTCATGTGGAAGAAAAACATGGTTTGCATTTGGATCATTTTTTCTTTTAGTGAGACTATTTTTTAACTAAAGCATAAGATTAACATATAGTAAACATTTGTAATCTCAAATTGTTTTGCCAGGGAGTAAGAAAAAAGATAAATTAATTTTTTAATTTATTTTGAGAACTTTAGATAGAGATTTGGGATTTAGTAATATGAGTATATAATAATCATAGCCAAAATTGACAGCTGTTTCACTGTTGAGAGGACTAAGGATATATAACTTATGCAGTCTTTCCATTGTAAATGATAGAGCTGTAGTTCATACCCAAGTTATCTAACCCCAAAGCTAGAACTCACTAGACCATACTGCACACTGTTCATCAGCAGACACATTTTTGTACCTACCAGGTGCCAGGCACCATTGCTAGGCATCAGGGATACAGAGTTTAAGATCCATAGCCTGCCATCAATAAGGTTGCAATAGTGTGAAGAAACAAGGAGATGATATGATAAATTCAGTTGTAGAGACATGTGTATAGTGTACGGTATCATGGAACACTAAGAAACAGGGACATGATGTGGTCATAGTAGGATTTTAGATCAGTTATTTCAGAAACCTTATGAAAGATTTAATAGGAACAGGACTGGAGCCAGCAGGAAGACCTGTCAGTAGACTGGTCTAATGATCCAGAAGAGTGATAGGAGCCTGAACTAGGAACAGTGACACAGAGAAGAGAAGACTTGCAGTGGTGTCCCATAGCCATCTCTTACCAGCTCAGAGGAGCCAATTGATCAGTTTTCAGTAATTATGGAGCTGGTCAATGTTAAGATAGTAGCTTGGGAATTGGCTCCACTGGGGGTGTTTATACCATGTAAATGAGCAAACACTACAAATTTAGGGCTTTACCAGCACACCAATGTAGAAGAGGAACAGACTAAGAAATATGTCGTAAATAAAACTGGCAGCACTTGGTAGCTGACTAGATGAGAGGATGCAAAAATCCAATCTTAATGTCCAGGTGTTTCTAGTTTTGGTGACTTGTTGAATGGTTGCCCCATGAACTAAAGCAAAGGAAATAAGAGAAGGAACCATTTTAATCCAAGAAACCACAAATCAAACTCACCCTTAGATCACTGAGTTCAGCCAGTTATATTGAGGCTGACTTAGTAGTTAACAAATTTCTAAGTAAAAACAGCTAATCTCTTCCTACAGAACTACATTCAAATAATATCTACTATAGGTCGTAACTCCTTGATCTGACTGAGAATGGCTAGTCAGCTTCTCTCAGGGGTCTCATTTATCCAGCTGGACTCTGTAGGCATAGAACCTGCAATAATAAAATAGCTTGTTTTCTTTCTGTGAATGTTTTATCTGCAGTAGCCTAGGGTGAATATTTAGCATAGCATTCATTCATTTATTCATTCAACAAACATTTTTGGAGCACTGCCTATATGATAGAGCTAGGAAAGATTTATGTGTGCCAAGCATTGATTTATGTGTGCCAGATTGTTAAGATCTCTGACCTCGTGGACATTATTTTCTCCTTGGAATGGTGGGGGAGAAGAGGGTGGAGTACGTAAGATAAAGAGACCTGGTCAGAGGACTGGTACCTCTGCCTAGTTACATACAAGTCATGTGTTCCTACGCAAGTAAGAGGTGCAGTACTACTTCCCTCCCTTGCAAAAGATGGTATTTATGCTTCCCCTTTCAGCCTCACAATTACTCAGAAGATCACATAAGAATACGTATGTGAAAACAGTTAGAAAAGTCCCAAAAATAAGAATAGAAAAATAACCTCATGTTTTACTTCTGATTAGTAAAGATATTTTTCCTAACTTGCTAAAGGCTAAACTACAGATTTTTTTTCTGTAATGGCATTGACATTTCTGTGAAAACTCTTAAATAAAATGAAGTAGGTGGCAAAGAGTTCACCTTCTCTATTGCTAACTCTAATTATCCTGTTACATACAATGGGATAAATTTGGTTTAAATAAAATCAAATTAAAGCACTAGCCAGTTTTTATTTTAAAGATGCTGTTGAATAGATTTTTTTTTCAGAATGAATGTTTTTGTTGTCATAACTTTAAACCATCTTCCTTGTTACTCAGCTCTGTGGACTTCAGTTCTGAAGGTAGATTCTTAAATGTATTTAAAGCTATAAGTTATGGAGATGACCTTTAGAATCTTACACCGCAAAGCTTTTGGAATATTTTGCACAGGAATATTCTACTATGATTCTGCTGCTGCTAACTAAGGCAGTGTGGTATTAGCTGGTAAGAGCGTGCTCTCTAGAGGGCATGGTCTCTAGAGCTAGGCTACTTGGGTTCAAATCCTGACTCTGGCACTTATTAGCTTTCTAATCCTGTATAAATGACTTAAGCCTCTATTACTTAATTCACTTATCTGTAAAATGGGGATAATAATAATACCTATTTTATAAGATTGTTGTGCAAATTATTTATTGTATGTTAAGGGTCTAGAGCAGTATCTGGCACATCGTAAGCACTAATAACATTACTGGTTAATTTTATTCCCTCTGTCACAAGCCTTGTCCTCCTGGCCTAGATTTATTTTACTAACAGTATTTATTCATTTATTCATTCATTTATTTATTTATTTTACCAATAACATTTATATTCTTTAAACTTTAAACTTGTAGAGATAGATAAGCACTTTGTATAAGCTTTGTACATAGCAGAAAAGGCTAATTGGGTTTGCCTTTTCTCATTTCCATGTATTTTGAATATTAGAGGACCAGTAAAAATAATAGTGATAGCAGACCTCTTTTCCTCTCTTGAGTACTGAACCAGTATGACAGAATGAACCAGAACAGTTAAGCGGATGAAGCTATAAATAACCACTTTATTATTGGTAAAGCTGGATTAGGAAGGCCAGAGAGAGAAATGGACTTCCAGTCCTGCCCCTATAACAGCATGCCTGTGTCCCAGCTCCTCCGTACTTACCACATTGGAACAGGAACTAAGCAGAGCCTATGTGTACTGCTAGTTAGAGATAATAAAAAGGGAGTTCTGACCTAGCTGAGAGGAGCTCACCCAGGTCCTTCTCCCAGCCTCGTTCGCACACCTTCACATTCTCTTGGGAGGACTGAGTTTAGTAGGTGCAGAGAAAGAAGGGTTCCTCCTTACTTTTCCTTCCTCTAAAATGAAGAATAAATGTTTCCATTTAGCAAAATACTGCTAATAGTTTTACCTTATCTTTTTAGGTGCTGAAATGAAAAATCTTTTCAATAGGATCTTTTAGAGTGAGAACTTTGGAGTTCAATTCTTTAATTTTTTTTAAATAATCTATAAAAATCTTAGGAGATGGTTCATAAGATAGGCCCCCTGGCATTAACTGACTTCTTTATTAAATATTTTAGAAATAGATTTTCTTATTAAATATAATTACACATTATCCATGAGCTCACCTTCAAGGTAAACAATCTTAAGTTAACATTTTGATACTGAAAAAAAGTTTACACAAAAAGCAACAATAGGAGGTATTTGTAATTTTTATCTAAACTATTTTAAAAATCTTTTCCCTAAATTCCCTCTAAGAATATTTTTATGGAGTTATAAATAGCTTTCTTTCCTTCTAAGAATATCCAACCCTGAAATTATGTCCTCCTTCTAGATAGTGAATTATATCATGTTAAAGAAAGGTAAAAGGCTATTATTATTATTACTGTTATTTTATCAACAGCTTGCGGTTGCAAACAACAGAATTATTACCTTGCAAGAAGAAATGGAACGAGTTAAAGAAGAAAGCTCCTACATATTGGAATCCAATCGGAAGGTTAATCTTACTGTATTCATAGAAAGCATGTCAGTGTGTTGGCAGTTGGGAGGAGTCTCTAGAGGACTGTTTTGAAGCAGCAAATATTTGCATATATTAAGCCCACTGTTTTTACTTAGAACCTATGCATATCTGAGTGAATACTGAAGGTTATGGGAGGATAACCATATACAAGATCTTCCTTGGCTCTATCCCCACCTATATAGGTACATCAAGAAACAATCTAATTCAGTTTCTTGTTTTTATGTACTGATTAATGATTTGTACTGTATTTAAATGTTACATTTGTTACATTAAATATACTGTCATTTTTGGACCATATCACTATTTCATAGGAAGTGACTCCTCATTTGTCCGATATCACTTGGAAAGAGCTACTGTATAAATTTATTTTCTAGATGAGTTTTAATCCCTTAAAGCACCAAGCTTTTTATAAACATCTAATCAGATTTTATGTAAATTTCGCATGCATTATGTAATCTCAAGCCTTCTTAATTAGAAGACAAAATATAATCTATTTAATGCTTTATGATGAGTGAGGATCCTAATTATGAACATTGGCAATTCTTTGCTAAATTACAATAGTGCTACTTTGGGGGCTATTGAAATTGATAGAGCTTTTAGCAGCTATACTTAGCAATCCCTGAATAATTGTGAATATTTTTGTATTTCTTTTTCTGTCTTTTATGATTTCACTGTCATCTCTTACCTTCTTCCTGCTGCTCATATTGTTTTTTTAGAAAGAGCTCTCCACTCTCTTTTTGTCTTCATTCTTGTAATAATATGGCCTAGGAATCTAAATACCCAGTTACTAAAATTTTTCCTGAAGTAAGAGTAACTAGACTCTGAGTGGGGACTAAAGTGTTTGACTTAATGCATGGACTTGGTGAAAACAACCATGACTGCTCAAAAGAATTTTCTAATTATCTTCTTATTTTTAGCTGTGATCTCTCCAGATAGTTGGAGATGCCAGATGTGAGATCTTTGGAGAATGAATGTATTATTACCATTTGAACTTTCAGCCCAATTCATGTTTTACAGTGAATGCTATTTTTTTTTTTTTTTGAGGCTGATATTTAAGGCTTCTACCATCTGATATGGTAACCTATCTTAAGATTTTTTTTTTTTTTCATTTTTATTGAGATTGTTCAGATACCATACAATTATCCAAAGATCCAAGTGTACAATCACTTGCCCCTGGGTACCCTCATACAGCTGTGCATCCATCACACTTAATTTTTGTTCAATTTTTAGAAAATCTTAGGATTTTAAACAAAATGGCAAGAAGTCCCCAAGTCAACTTAAGAATTTATTTAAATTTACCAGACTTCTTTAATATCTTTGTTTTCCTCTTTCATTGCCATACCTTTTCTTCCTTACTAAAGAGCAGTAGTAGTATCAGCTAATACAGTATAGATTTTTTAAATCCTCAAATATGTGCTATTTTATTTATATTTTCAAGGGTCTTAAGCAAGATAGAACTTCAGAAGGGCAAGCACTGAGTGAAGCAAGAAAGCATTTAAAGGAGGAGACACAATTAAGACTGGTAAACTTTGCTTAAGTTCTAATAGTTCAAGAACACAGTGTTAATAGCCTGCTTAGGATTTTATCTTATGGACCAAAATCAGGAATATCAGTAGTGTTCTAAAAGTTTTTTTGGACTCTATACAATTGTTTCTCCCTGCTTTTTTTTTTTTTTAAATCTTCATTTTATTGAGATATATTCACATACCACGCAGTCATACAAAACAAATCTTACATTTAATTGTTCACAGTACCATTACATAGTTGTACATTCATCACCTAAATCAATCCCTGACACCTTCATTAGCACACACACAAAAATAACAAGAATAATAATTAAAGTGAAAAAGAGCAATTGAAGTAAAAAAGAACACTGGGTACCTTTGTCTGTCTGTTTGTTTGTTTCCTTCCCCTATTTTTCTACTCATCCATCCATAAACTAGACAAAGGGGAGTGTGGTCCTTATGGTTTTCTCAATCCCATTGTCACCCCTCATAAGCTACATTTTTATACAATTGTCTTCGAGATTCATGGGTTCTGGGTTGTTGTTTGATAGTTTCAGGTATCCACCACCAGCTACCCCAATTCTTTAGAACCTAAAAAGGGTTGTCTAAATTGTGCGTAAGAGTGCCCACCAGAGTGACCTCTCGGCTCCTTTTGGAATCTCTCTGCCACTGACGCTTATTTCATTTCCTTTCACATCCTCCTTTTGGTCAAGAAGATGTTCTCCATCCCACGATGCCGGGTCTACATTCCTCCCTGGGAGTCATATTCCACGTTGCCAGGGAGATTCACTCCCCTGGGTGTCTGATCCCATGTAGGGGGGAGGGCAGTGATTTTACCTTTCAAGTTGGCTTAGCTAGAGAGAGAGGGCCACATCTGAGCAACAAAGAGGCATTCGGGAGGAGGCTCTTAGGCACAATTATAGGGAGGCCTAGCCTCTCCTTTATAACAACCGTCTTCCCAAGGGTAAAACCTATGGTAGAGGACTCAACCCATCAAACCACCAGTCCCCTATGTCTGTGGTCATGTTAGCAACCATCGAGGGTTTCTCACTGTTTTTAAGCCATGTGCCCTATGATGCTTTCTCAATCCATTTTCTGAGTTGTCTCAACAGCTGGTAAGATTTTTGTCACTTTATTTTTAATTTTTTGTTCTCTTGCTTTTATAGTTGCTATTACAAGAACATTAGGTATATAGAACTGACCTTTTAAAACTATAGGATTCCCAGTCCTAATCCTGCAAAGATGCTGATTTGTTTCCTTAGAAGGGGGCTCTTCTTCCCTTTACTAAGAATCATTAATGTAGAATTGTACTCTTACTTGTAGCTGGAATTTCTGGATTTATTCTTGTTCTCAGGCATAAATAGAGAAAAGAAATGCAGAAGTGTATCATCTATTAGTAGTCTTAAGATATTTTAGAAATTTAAAAAATTATGAGTTTATAATGAATAATAATCCTGTCATAGATTTGATCCATGTTAATTATATATTGTATATGTAGTATATGTATTGTGTATGTATATATTAATATAGTAACTCTTCCTGCAGTTGAGATAGTATGACAAACTGAAGGACCCCCTATAATACCATTAAAAATGGGGAGAAGCCTGAAAATAAGGAATGAGTTAATTTGTACTGAAAAGTTATTACAAATTAACATTGTATAGAACAGAATTTCAGGTTTTCTGAAAACACAACAATGTTATTTTAACATTCCTGAAACAATGTGCCTTTTATATGTCTGTGAATTAGATCTCAAAATTCTTTCAAAATAGGAAGGTTCCTAGAAATTATGTGTCAGCATTTCAGAAAGCAATGTGATTCATTTTCTGTTGTGCTAACTGTGTACAGAGGAGAGTCTTGGTTAAACAGCACATAATAAAAATCTTAGACAAAAATTTCCATATCCTTTTATGAGAATAAGATAAATGTTTGTTAAGAAGGAAAGAAACCTTAATGGGGAAAGGGGAAATAAAAAAAAATTTAATGAAATAATTAGATAAATACCTTTGCTGAAAAAGAAAAAAAGGAAAGGAGCCATACAAGTAGGCAAGGTGCTGGGTGTGCCCTGGGGTACAGCGAGGTGCAGAAGAGCCTGGATCTTGGCATCTTTGTCCAGTCACACTTGATCATCTGAATAAAACTGTTGAGGCACAGCAGATCCTTATCAACAACTAACATCTGCTAATATTAAAGAAGGAAAGTGAAGAAAACTTCCTTGTTCAAAAAGATTTACAGTAATAATGGTGAAAACAAAAAGGGGTTTCAAGTTATGTGAATCTAAAAATTCAATTAGTCATACTTACCATTTCTAGTAATTGAGATGATACCCAGGGAACCCAAAGCATCTTCTGGTTTCTTTGAGCTCTTGAATATGTCACATCCAAATTGAAGAGAACTACAACTACTTCACTTTGTGCTGGGTAGTGTAACACTTTGTAGATATTTGTATAATGTCTAACAAGGTGCATATTTTAAGCATATTAACTAGCAATGTCTTTGGCCAACAAAACTTTTCAGATTTATAAATTATCATACAAATGTTATTGTAATTATCCTAATTATTATTCCTGTTAATGCTTCTGAAAATGAATCATAGCTTCTCACTATTTTGCCAGATTATTCAGATCTAAGAGTTTTGGTCTACTTTTTCTGTGTAATTTTATGGCTTTTTCTGTGTAATTTTATGGAAAGAGTGAGTAATTTATTTACCTTTGGGGGCAGGATGTTGAAAAAGAGCTGGAGATACAGATCAGCATGAGACAAGAGATGGAAATGGCTATGAAGATGCTGGAGAAGGATGTCTGTGAGAAGCAGGATGCCCTGGTGTCTCTACGGCAGCAGCTGGATGATCTCAGGGCACTCAAGCATGAACTTGCCTTTAAGCTACAGGTAGAGGAAATAGACTCATGACTTTCCCAAACCCTGGGCTTTCTCTCCACTCTTCTTTTTTCTCTAAAATCATCCTTTATATACAAGGGAGAAGAGTCATGTCTCACTTTGAGGCTAGCTGCCAATAAACCACTTCAGTAATCAGACATCATAGGATCCTGCATTACTGTTCTGGAAAGTTATGGCCACTTTTCAAATTGTAATGAGGGAAAGGGTCTTTTTTATTTTAATCCTAGAAAATATCTGCTCACCAGCCTAATGTGCCAGCTGACTTATATATTCCATTAGCTTTTATACTGGAATATGGTAAACTGGTAAACCATATGGGATTTGTTTTTGTGAGAAGGCTGCATATAACAGTACTAATATTAAACAAATTGTTTTTAGTTTTTGTGTTTGTTTTCTCCATTTGGGAATAACTAATATACTAGGAAGTTGGGAATTAACTCGTATACTGACCATTTCTATTTCTCTATTTCCCACTCCCCATTAAGTTCAAACAGTATGTGTGATTTATTTCAGGATTTTTGTTATATAGATCATTCATAAATCTTTTTCATAACAGAGTTCAGACTTAGGAATAAAACAGAAAAGTGAACTAAACAGTCGCTTGGAAGAGAAGACTAATCAGATGGCTGCTACCATTAAACAACTCGAACAAAGGTAAAAGTGATGTTTCTTTGAAGAAATACCTTGGGCTTTGATTTGTGTTTTCTAATGTCACTGAAAACATTTTTACAAAATGTTAGCCTTTCATGACTATTTTGAACATCAGAGCTCTAACTCTTTTACTTAATCCCATTTTGGTATCATGATAAGGATGGATTGTGATGGGAACTTTAAATATACATTTGTAATTCTTTAATTTTGTTGTTCATCACTAAAGTCTTGGAATATTTTGGTGCTAAGTCATGTAGGGCTACTGAGATACAGCTGTCCTCCAGGAGGCCAATCAGCAAGAGCCAATAGTTCATGTGGCCCTAGCGATGGGGCAAACCTGTAAGTTGGGCTTCTTCTGGTTGCCGGCTGTACGCAGGTTGGGCGTATTCTGGGCATTGTGTTGGTAACATTTCTGCCCCCTTAAGAAACATCTGCGCACAGTCGTCCTTTCCGTCACCTGGTAAATTCTATATTCCCCCAATAGGAACAAAATGGCTATGCTCTTCCACAGGACTTACCCCTTGCGTATCAGCAAAAACCCTCACTGAAACAGGTGAAATGTGCATCCCAGTGTTGATAAAGGTCCTCTTCTTTATGAAAGAGGACATGCGGTAGTACAGTTACCAAGAGGCACATTTCCTTAGTTTCAGGATTTGACAAGGATCTATTCTGGATTTTTCTTCGCCTTCTTTAATCTTAACCCTTTTCTCTATTCTCTCCCATCTCCCTTTTCTCTCTACTTTTTCCTGAATATTTCTATAGTTTCCACTGTCATTTCCCACCCACAACTCTTAGATCCAGGTGTTTCCAACTCTAATCTCCAAATGGAGAACAGCCTTAAATTTTCAGCCTCTTGCCAGCTATCTACCAACTGTACCTACATACAATTCAAAGTACTCAAAGCACATCCTCTTTCTATGCACTCTTCTGTTTCTCTAAAACCACCATTTTCTTCCTGATGACTCAGCTATCAAAAGAAATGGCTGAGGCTTCAAGATCAAATAAGGCACAACATCCAAAGTTGTTCAATGTTACCAGCCTATATTGTCAACTTTAACACCCACTAAACACCCTTCTTGCCCTTGAGCAAAGCTGAACTATTTTCTGGTCCCTGGACATATGCTTTAGTTTCCAAGCTGCTAAAACAAATACCTTACAGTGGATTAGCTTAACAACAGGAATTTATTGGCTCACGGTTTCACAGGATAGAAGACTTGCTTTCTCCCGGGGTCGGTGTCTTCTGGCTGGCCAGCAATCTTTGTAGATCCTTGGCTTTTGTACATCACATGGCAGTGCACATGGCCAGCATTTTCTCCTTTCTCTTCTGGGTTCTGTTGACTTCCAGCTTCTGGCTACTGCCCATGGCTTCTCTTCTTATGTCCAATTTCCTTTACTTATAAGGATGTCAGCCAAATTAGATAAGGCCCACCCTCATTCAGTTTGTGTGCACCTGCCACAGGACCTGGGGTTGGAACCTGAGTAAGCCTTTTGTGGGGTGCATGATTCATTCCCCAACAACATACTTCCCATTTTCCCCATCCTTCCTTTCCTAATATTTCCACCTATTAGAAATGCCTTTCTGCTTCCTCTGCTTCCTCTTCCCAGCTAGAAATAGTCCGTCCCTGTTAGAACTCTATAGCCTTATAGCAATACCCCCATGCCATTTCTCATTTTCTACCTTATCTTATGTATCTTTTCTTTCCAATGAGGGTGTAAGCTTCTTGAATTTAGTTAACTGATCTTTTAAGTCCCCTCATTAGAACCGTCACAATGCCTTGAACATACAAGGAAGACATTAAATTGAATGAATGAATGAATGACTTATCCAGATTATTCTTAACCAGGGTCCTGAATAAACTAATATTAAGTCAAAAGTTGACTGCAAAATAGTAAATATGCTTGAAACCACTGGTTTGGATGATGAATGAAAAGGTGTCAGTCTATATAGGAAAGAAAGTTAACTGAGGAAATATGTACTTGCACATAAGCAGTTATTTTTATGAGTTTAGAAAACAATTTTAGTGTTCATAAATTGTGCTTTTCAAGTGTTGTATCAAATTATTATTCAGTAATTTTTGACTTGGCATTTAAAGCAGACAGAAGTAAAATAATGACTTATCTTTGAGTATTGACTTGGTCTCTTGCTATTTTTGTCTTTCCTTTTTATCCATTTTCTCATATCCCTTTCACTCCATTTTCATTTTTATTTTATTAATTTAGTGAAAAGGATTTGGTGAAACAGGCAAAAACCTTAAATAGTGCAGCAAATAAACTGATACCGAAACATCATTAGGCATTTTGCAGTTGGTCACCTCTCAAGTCTGATCTCACAACTTAATTTTAAAAGGAAGGAATCTGAACGTTACTATGTTTAAACTCTGATTCTGTATAAAACGTCACCAAAAGTTGACTTGGAATTTGCTGGACTTTTAAAAAAACTAGTTTGGCATATAGGTTGGGGTTTTTTCCCTTTATTTTTTCCCCAGAGTTAGAAAATTTGGGATAAGTTTCCTGATTAAAAGCCAAATAAACTTTGTGAAATTACTTTTGAGTTGACCATTAAAAAAAAAAAAAAGCCTAGGGAATTGAAGCTCTGTACATATATAATTGATGCCTTTACATCCCAGTCCTTGACAATATCAGATTCTAGGTGAATTGTTTGTATCTGTATTAGCAAGCCTGTTTTGCCATTGCACTATGATGAACTAGAGATGAATCACACGTGGACTTGGACTCCTCTAAAGTAGTTCTGTATGTCTTAGGTCATGACCCCTTTTCAGTTTTATTAATCCCCAACCCAAGCATAAAAAACTTAGTTCTATATCAGTAATCTAGATTGCTTGCAACTTTTTTTGCCCTAGTGACTTGGGGGAAACAAGAACAACAACATTTTACATTTCTTTAAAGTACATAGGTATTAAAGTTAGTGATTAGGTAACTTATAATAACATCATAATGTGGAAGCTTGGGTAGACCCTACTAATATTTTTGTGATCTTCTACCTCTGCCATTTTTTCTTCAATTCCACTTCCTATTTAGGTAGGTTCAGAGAGAACAAGTTTAATAACTCTTGTATTAAAAAAAAAAATAGGTTACACATTTTTCAAATCTGTTCTGCTTTTCCTATTGAAGTAAAGAAGACAAAGTGTAGACATGAATGATAGTTTCCTGCCTGTTATTCCTTGCCTGGAAACATTTACTTAAGAATTGCTATTACGTTTTGTTCAGATAAGAATTCAATAAAATGAAACTAATAATCTAATTAGTAGAAAAACACTTCAGAGTAGGAAGTAGATAAGTTATAAACTTATATTCTTTATTATTATTTAGTCTAAAAATAAAGATTCCTAGTAGATATCCACAAGCAATATTAGCAGGGCTTCTTTTTAAAGTGACCACAAATCTAACCCTTTTTGGGCTTCAGGTTGTAAATAATCTTATAAAACTTTGATTTTTTTTTAAATTACTTTTGATTTTAGAGGACAGGCTTTACATGGCCTTTATTCCTTCAAAAAAGTCTTCGCAAAATATTTTCTTTTTCTCTCTTTTCTCTTTCTGGTGTGATTTGCAGCATTTCAGCTGCTTGGAAGGAACAAAAATAACCCCTTTACTTTCAGCTCTTGAAATCCCTTACCATCTTCTTGACAAAACCAGAATAAGACAATAAGATAGATTTTATTGTGCTTTTATAGGTCCTTGTACAGACTTGAACCAACGTCAAGTCAAAGAACAAATGTTTAGAAAAACTTTATGAAATATCCTTTGCTCTTGAACTTGAGTTCTTATAATTTTGCACCTATATAAATATAACTCTTACTTGTATTATTATCTTCATCAACCTTTTGTGGTGATGAGTTGCCTTTTCTATGAGCATTTGGAAAGAGTGATCAAACACCAAAATAAAACTTTTCAAAGAATACACAGCATGCTTCCAAATTCTATTATAGAGAGCCCCAGTTATTTCACCTTCTAGATGATGCTTCTTTATAAGTACAAACTTATAGGATATGTAGAAGAAAGCACTCATCAGAATCTTCCAGAGAATATGGTCAGGAATCTTATAAAGGCCCAGTGCTGAGTTGTTTGTCCATTTAGCCACACACCACTTGCTAGGAAAGAAAAGAAAAGAGATGGCCCAACTCTGACAAAGGCTTTTCCTTATAAAATAACCCCAAGCCTGGGTATGGACTGATGTATAATGTCCTCAGATTTAATTCAATATGTGGTTTTGGAGAAGGACCAGAAAAAAATGTGCTAATTCCACTTATGAGAAGGTAGTTGCCCTTTTGCAAGTTCCAGTTAATGTGTGTTAAACAGAAATGTAAAGTTCCAAACCTATTAGGAAATAAAAACAAACAAAAAAGTGGATTTAACTTAAATTATTGTGTGCTTGGGGTTGGTTTTGGATATGGATTTTCTAAAAAGTGATGTTTTATTGTTTATCATCTAATGGCTGTAAACCGTAGTAATAGAATAAAAAAAAAGTGAAAAATCAGCTTTTCTTCTGCCTGGTTCACCTTCATCTTGCTTTTCTTTAGAATTTGTTTCTTCTCCATCTTTTTTCCCCTCCATAATTTTTTCTGTGTCCTGTAAAGTTTTTCTCACTCTCTCCCTGCCTTGGGTTGTTTTATTTTGTGTTGTGAACCTGGTCTTCCTCCCCACCATGGCTTTTGTTTTTTATCACAAGTTCATATGGCCCACATCCAGATTGCACCGGGCTGAGCGAGCCCGCCAGTCTGCTGAGTTGGACAATCGGCTCTTCAAGCAAGACTTCGGAGACAAGATCAACAGTCTGCAGCTGGAAATGGAGGAGCTTACCAGGCAGCGGTGAAGCAAGGGCAGCTGGAGCTGACAGGGTGGTTGTGGGTAATTCTAAGCCTAGACTGCAAGAGAAGCATCGTGACTTCCAGCCATTCTTGGTTCTCTGAAATTAGAATAAAGAAAATTTCACATGCATCAGCCTTCACAAAATCCCTTTGCAATCAAAGAATTAGGAAATTAGAACCCAGGGTCTCAGATAAATAGGAAGGAGTAAGAGGACTAGTAGGCAACATATCACTGATAATAATAAATATTTACTGGTCTCTTACTGCATGCCATACTTTACCAAGCACTTCACATTCATCCTCTCCTGATGCCTTCACATTAACCCTATTGGTAGATGATATTATTACCTTCACTTACAGATGAAACCAAAGCTTAGAGAGGTTAAATTTTTCCGAATTCCTACAGTTAAGCTATTAGGCAACACTGTAATTTGAAAACTGTCTCCCTGACTCTAAGCCCTTAACTACTCTTCTTTATTATCTCTCAAATAAGACCCACTTCCATGCTGAAACCGCTGACTTTTAAACAAATAGAGCTTTGTGGTTGCACATAGCTACTAAGGACACTGGTGGTTGAGGGTATTAACTGGGGATTAAAACAAAACTGTTGCAAGAGACCAGTTAATTAGCATGAAATGTGTCTGTAGTGTCAGTACTTTCATACTGTATCTTGTTGAAAATTTGTAAATAACCATTTTTCAGTTATAGGAAATCTTACTTGTTATTCAGCTGACCTCAACCCTTTCTTAAGAGTTAATATAAGATAAAATAACCATATTCTCCATGGTGAACTTCAGGCACTGTGAGATCCTAAAGTGCATTCTTAATCATCCAAGAAAGAGTAAACATGTTTTATGTATTTTAGTGTTGTTTTAGGTTTTATTGTATTGTGTTTTTTTATCATATTTTTTTATTGTAGAATATAACATGAATATAACGGTGATAATTTCAAGTGAAATTTAACAAGTAGTTAGGGAGCAAATTGTATTGTGTTTTGATATTTTAAGATTTGGTTGTCTCTTTGTATCTGGTAACTTTTTATTAATGGAGTACTAAACTTTAATTATTGAACTTTAAGAAAACAGATGGCATTCTTTAGAGAATCTGAGTACAGAAATCCAAATTTTCATCCTTTTCCTCTCCTACCTACCTAGGAACCACCTTGAGTTAGAACTGAAACAGGAAAGAGAAAGAAGGTTTCAGAACAACAGGGGCATCCCAGGAAAGGGCTCACAGAAACCAGAACACCAAATGGTAATATTTGTTATATTTATGTTCATTTACTTAATTTTAATTTAATTAATTCTTAGAGGCTACCTTGATGGGCCCCAAGTTTTCTTTCATAGATCACATACTTAATTACTGTGGCCTTGAATATGTAGATAGCAGGCTAGGGATGGAGAGAATACAAGCTTGACTGTGAGTTACCTCTGGGAATCTCTGTCTAACTTGATTTCATTTGAAAAGGGGGATTTTAATTACCATGCTTTTCATTGGCCCCACTATTCCTTTCAATTTATTAAGTTAGACTTGTTAAATAAGATAATGAGTATCTTAATAAAAATTTATGTTTCTCAGACTTCTGCTGACTAATCTTTTAAATTAAATATCCTAGTAGTTCTTTGCCCACTCCGAATTCCCTCTTAACAGAATTTTCTTAAATGTGGATTTGCTTCTGTCCCCCTTTATCAAAATCATGAGGATTTCAGTTTGAGTATACTCAAGGTACTTCTCTTGGGAGTACTTATTTATTTATTTATTTATCTTCAGAGTTTCAGAAACATTTATTATCTCAGAGTTTCCACGTGTCAGGAATTTGAGAGCAGTTTATCTGGGTGGTTCTGGCTCAGAGCCTCTCAAGAGGTTGCACTCAAGATGGTACCATGGCTGCAGTCATCGGAATGTGTGGCTAGAGCTGGATAATCCCTTCCTGGCTGGCTCACCCACACGGCTATTGGTAGTAGGCCTCAGTTCTTTGCTGGCTGTTGCAAGGAGGCCTTAGTTCCTTGCCATGTGAATCTCTCCTTAGTGCTGCTTGAGTGCCCTCCCAGCATGGCAGCTGGCTTCCCCCAGAGTGAGTGATCCACAAGAGAGCAAGGAGGAGGCTGCAATGCATTTTATGACCTCGTCAGCACACCATCAACTCTACCATCAACTCTTGGTCAGAAGCAAGTCCCTAAGTCCAGTCCTTGCTCCAAAATCCTTCTTCGTAGTATTTAGAAAAAGAGAGAACTAGGTTTGGGAAAGGGAAAAGTAATGTAAAATGTTTAAAAGAACAGGAGTAGAGGTTTCTGCAGAACAGTCTTTGGGAGAGAGCTCTCTAGCACCTATAGAGGTTAGGGATCTAAGAATGTATAAAATCATCTCAAGGACTACCCAGGAAATAGGAATCAACCTCTTCAGGTAATAAAATCAGAAAAGTGTGAAATTCCTTTTTTTGTCAAAGACCAAACATGGAGAAAAAAATCACCTCATTTGTGCACATATTATATATAACAAAGCAGAACAAATTTATAAGCTTCTTATTAAAATTTATGGAGGGTAAGCTGCTAATTTCCTAAATAGTAGAAAAGAATGGTAAATGGAAATTTATTATATGGTACCTAATACTAATAATTTAAACTGTGTAAAGTACCATTCTCTATGTAGCATGCCATCTTTGTTGTCTTCATTTAGTGAACATAAAATCTCCTTTTATAAGGACTTCCAGAAATTTACTTAAAATCTTGAGCTATCTTATCTTTTTTCCAGTGAGTCTCTCAATCTCTAATTACCCTGCATTGAGGGTTTCCAAGAGGATAATATACTCAAGATTGGAGAGTAAATATCATTTTGACCTCCTTTCCTTGATATTTGAGTGGTCTAAGAACAGACATTCTACTTTCAGAGGCAGGTGGGCAGCAGGTCAAGGTAGGATGCAGTGTATGTACACCACAGAATTTATCTGTTAAGGCTGCTCAGGAACTTTACATTGGTCCTTCAGAGTAGAAAACTTTTTGAGTCATATAGGCTGTAGAAGTTGTCTTGGCATTGTCTTGATTGAATAGGATTACACCATCTGTTGGATGTGTCTTGGCCAGGCTGTTTTTACCAGTTTTCCAGAGCTCATCCAGGAAAAAAAAAAAAAAAAGGTGTATTTCTCCTAAGGAGTAACAGATACCTGAGTCCACTTTATAAGTAATTTTATTGGAATCTAAGGAATTAAAGAAAATATCTACTCTGAAAATCGTATGTTGCAGACTATCAAAATAGTTTCTTAAGAAACTACTTGGAGCAGAGAATAGGGAAACATCCTTGAAAGGTGGATCCTTTCCCTAATTTAAAAAAAGCTGCATAGCTTTATACCCAAGCCAGGGCCATCAAGAAGAACATGTTTGCCACATTATCGTTGAGCTTCATGAATAATTAATAAATTGAGCTTTTTTTTTTTTTTTGGCAGGTTGAGAAGTACAAAATTCAAGAGGAAAATGTTAAGCTAAAAACACCCTTTGAAGAAAGCTGCAGGTATTTGTTAATCAAGGGCTAAATAATTAGTCATAATATTATTTGGGGATGGTGGAAAAGAGAGACCTTTTGATATGGTTGGCCTTCATCCAGACCAACTATTAACTTGTGATATTAAAGTGCCAGAAAAACAATTCTAAGGGGAAGTGAATAAATCATAAACCAGATAACATATATTAAACCAAACCCATTGGTCCATTTCAGAAGAAAGAAGGGTAATCAGTCTGACCTCTGATTCTTCCCCTGACTTACCCCCAAATTCAAATTATTACTTGAAAGATTAATAATCTTCACTGGACTAGTGTCCCAAGTACAAGTCATAGCATTTCTTAAGTTCTTAATGTACTTGAGTATGACTTGTTTCCACCAATATGCTAAGTGAAAAGCTACTGTGTTTCAAATCAATCTTCCTATTTCCCTTATCTCCTGTTAAGGACCCTGATTTAACTTGGTTCCTTTTTTGAATTCTTCATCTGATCCTATGAAGAGCATAGAATCCGTTTTTATGGAAGCTGACTTTTGACAGTTATTTTAGGAGGTAGAAATGTAACAAAATATTATTTAGTGCTGCTGCATTTAAAAAAAAAGGCTAGTGATGAGGAAAGATGCAATAGAGGGGTTTTAAGGGAACTGAACAATATGTATTTTTGGCACTTCTCCCTGTCAAGGCTTTTGATCCCTTAAAAATCAGGTAGTTTGTCAGTTGGAGGAAAAGTAGCTGCTGGAGAAGAGATCACATGGTCCAACATGTAGGATGATTACACAGGTACTTAGACCAAACATATCCTCCTCGCCTCCAAGGCCAGAATGATTTCCAAAGTCATTAATTTTGCTCTCACAGAGTATGGTCTGAGCCTGGGATACCTTAAGCCATATCCATCTAATGTTACAGATCTACATGGGCACATGGAAGGTTACTAGAAAGGCTGTAAAATTGACTTGGACTTTCAGTTGCCTCCTAGGGTCAGACCAAAATAAAGTCATTTACAAATTATCAGAAGTGTTTATTAAATGCCAGGTTCTGATTTAGGCCCTGAGATGTAAGAAGACAGTACTGTCTTATATTTGTATTGTGCTCTACAGCTTTGAAAATGCACTGCATATTCATTTTCTCCTTACAAATTTAATTCTTCTTACAGAAGTATAATCATCTATCCCTACTTTACCAATGAGGAAACTGAGGAGCATAGAGAGGCTGGGTGACCTGAAAAGTTTACCATGTCTTCTGATTTTTAGCTCTTTGTATCTGCACTACAGAATAGATGTTTCCAGGGCCTATCCTGGGCTTCCTGGGATCATGGTCCAGGAAACATGTGAGAGCCTGGTCATCCCATGGTGTTTGTCACATGGAAGAAAATAGGAACCCTTATATATCTGTGCTGCATGTTCCCCAGAACTGAAAGTGGGCCTGCTTCTACTCTCATTTAGGGTCTCTTCCAAGTTGGGAAAATCAGGGTTAGCTTGGCTTAGCCTCTTCAAGAAATATTTCAATTTGAATAGGTTGTCATGTGCTAATATCATTTATTTCCCTTTTCTTGATTCAATTTGCTAAAATTCACATTTTAAGTATATTTGGGAAAAGAGAATAACACATGACATATGATAATGGACAGATTTCCTTACTACCAGATAGATTTAAAAAAGCTTATTAAAATGTATTGCATTGGCTGTTGGAATTTTACATATTGAGAAACATTACGTGGTAACTATTTTCTTGGTAGTAAAAAGTGAAAGTAAAATATAACTCCAAATCTATTTTTAAACAGTAATCGTAATGTAGGTTAAGGGTCAGATTCTAATAATAGATTTAATGCCAAAATTTCCTCTCCCTGGAGGTCTATAATAATAATTATGCTGCTCCCGGGAACATAAAAAAGCCATGGTATGACTTTTTTGACAAAGTGATTGTTACTTTTAATTGAGATGATACAAATGGAAATATAGTGAGTTGCTGTTTGTTACTATTCTTAATTCTCCATTGTAGGCTGCGGTCTCACCCTACAGATGAACAGGTAACTAAGCCTCCTGTCCTACAACATCTTGTATAAATTACATGCCTAGCCAGCATGGGGAGTAGATGACTAACTTACAAGTCTTTGTGTGTACCATCCTTTGAACAATGTCCTAAACATGTATATGCCCAAAGCTCTCACAGGAGGTAGCACAGCTTTGAGCAATTTGCTAAGTAAACAGCAGTTCTCATTTCTTGTCATTTTTTAAAGCAACTTTATTGATATATATTCACATACCATACAGTCCATCCAAAGTGTACAATCAGCAGCTTTTGGTATATTCACAGAGTTGTGCATTCGTCACCAATTTTAGAACATTTTCATTACTCCAAAAAGAAAAACCCCATACCCCTCAGCTGTCACCACTCAATCCCTCTATCCTCCCCATCCCTACATAACCACTACTGTATTTCTGTCCCTATAGATTTATATTTACATTTTACATAAATGGAATTACATAATATGTAGTACTTTGTGTCTGATTTCTTTCACTTAGCACAACATTTAGCATAATGGGTTTTTTTAATTATTATTTTTTTTAATTAGAGAAGTTGTAGGTTTACAAAAAAGTTGTAGATTTACAGAAAAATCATGTAATCTTATTTTAGATAATCTCTGATATACTGTGGGACCTAGAAGAGCTCCCTTTATCTCCCTTTGCCTTAGTTTCCCCACATAGAAAATGGAGAGAAAAAAATACTTCTTGATCACTTAGAAATAAGTAAGAAGAAATAACTGTAAAGCCCTTTACAAATAGAGTAATATTTGACAACTCTGTAAGATGATAAATGCTACTAGATCTGAATCACCCCTGTAATTTACTAATTAAGATGTAAAATGAAGCCTAGTACTTTCCATTCTCCATGGTAGAGTGAGACAAGAGGGATGGGGTAGATTTACATTTTTTTATTTTTTAAACTTTTCACTTTATATGCTTGAATTTTCTTTTTATAAATCACATTTTTCTTTATTTTAAAAATTAAAAGAACTGGAAGGATAATGATACGATTATCAGAATTGTATTAAGGTGGTGGGACTACAAGTCACTTTTAGTTTTCAGACACTCTTTAGTGTGGTTATATTAATTTTGTAACTAAAAAAATGCATACCCTGAAAGTAGTCATGTTTCTGGGGCTAAGAGTAACTAACTGGCTAACTGTGGTTTAGGATCAGCCGCTGTTTGCTGAAAAGCCACAGGTGTGTCAGCTCTGCCAAGAAGATGGCAACATAACCAAGGTAACTACAGTGAGAACTGAACAGATTATTCATTGAGATGGCCATTATAGAACTAACCCCTTACAAGAAGTAACAGGGACTTCACCATTGTATTCCATGACTCCTCACAGTGCAGAGAATGGGGAGAAAAGCAAAGAAAGCAAGCATTTGTTGTGTGCCTATTCTGTTCTTCTTCAGTTGTAGTTAAGTCATACCCACATAAAAATAAATATATTTATGAGTGCCAACTGTGTGGCAGGTGCTATTCCATGTGCTACAGAAAAAGTAACTGAACAAAGTAGACCAAGTCCTTGTTCTTGTGAAACTTATGTCTTTTGTGTCATCATTTTATTGACAAAGAACCTTGAGCTCAGAGATGTTATGTACATATTACACATAGTAAATGGCTTTGGCTTTTGGATTCCAACCTGACTTTGGCTCCAAAGTCCACACTTCTGTATTCCATCCTGCTTAGAACAGATAAGATAGGATTTGGGGAGGGGAATTCTTTCAATTATTTGGGGAAACAGCCTTTGAAAGAAAATGAACTCTCCCTAGGAGACCACTTGTTTTCCCCATGGATTCTGAAGTCCTGCCTGAGCTCCTCCTGGTCTGTTATCCTAAAGTAGGCAGAGGAAAGGAAGCAACAGAAAGAAGTTGTTCCTTTGACAGCTAAAATTGTATCTTGCTCACAGTAGTATCTTCCAGCATCTAGTATGGTGCCTAGTACATAGTACTATCATGAACAAATATACTATATCTATAGAAATATTATGGACAAATGAGTATAAGAAACAAGTCCTGGAAAGAGAAACAGGAAAAATGTCCCAGTTCTGGATTACAACACACTAGCACCATTTGTGATCTTGCTGAATTTTAACAAACAAAACTACAAGATGACCTACTCTTAAATTATCAGATAGCTGGTAAACTACCTCTATAGAATCAGAAGCTATAATTTCAGAAATATGTTCCAAATTAGAAGAAACCTATCATCTAATTCTGGCTTTTCCCTTTGAAGCCATGCAGACTAAGTTCAGTATGTTAAAGGAAGATTCCTCCTGGGCCTTCAAATAAAAGTGACCCCCTACTTCCACTGCACCCTCTGGAAGATGAATTGCTTGTGATGAAAGTAGTATTTCACAGGGAAAATTATTCTTCAGGGTCTTTTTTTATAGGGTCCCTTAGAATTGTGTATGCACTACTCATCACAGCCCCGTCTGTGACCCTGCCATGGTGACTCATATGCTCTTCCAGCTTTTGGTCACTAAAGATTCAAAATGTGTAATAGTCATTTCCCCAAAATGAAATACTGGAAACTCTGCTCCTGCTGCACTGATATTCCAAAAGATGTGCTAATTGAGCATCACAGGAAAGCATTAAGCACATCAATGTACTAGGAATTATACTTTGAGCTCATATTCAGCATTTTTTTTTAAACCTAGGCTGTCCATCCACTTCACTACTAGGTCACTGCCTGTTTTATTTGGAGTGTGCTTAGGTACCTGCAACCTAATTTTAGAAGTAGCCCAATCTAAAAGTGAATATAGGAAACAGAAGCATGAAATGTATTCTGTATTATCTGTTCTTTTGAACTCTGTGACACTGCTTCTCTTCATTCAAAACTAAAAACTAAACTGTAAGCTTCTTTGTAGACTGGTACTGTTTGGCCAGATACCATCTGACACATAGCAGACATTCAGTCAATACTTGATTAGGCATTGAGCATTTACCAGAAGGCCCTTTATATTCCAGGCATCTTTGTCCCTTGCTCCTCTTCTATTCCCCATCCTAACCTCTTATTCTTCTTGTAGAATGTGTGTAAGAACTGCAGAGGAACCTTCTGTAATGCTTGTTCAACAAATGAACTGCCTCTTCCTTCAAGTATCAAGCCTGAGCAAGTCTGCAATCCATGTCACGAGCATCTGATGAAGCAATATTCCACCAGCCCATCATAAGACAAGAGGACAAGAACTGGACCAAAACTTTTATACAGTGCCAGTCTCCACCTGTGTTAGATATCAGGATCCCATAAGAGCCCAGTCCTTAGAATCAACTAAACAGTTGACAGAAATTATTTAAATACATCAGATCCAGGGAGAAAAGGCAGTGGTTGGTGGTGCTGGAAATTTTGCTTTTTCCCTAATGACTGTATGAATAAAAGTTACTCAGTTGAGCATTTCTCTTCTAAATCAAAATACCCCGCTCTGAAGGGTTTCTTGTATAGCGTATCTTTGTAAGGGCTATTACTCATTTTTATGAATAGTGGTAATAATATGGGGGCAGATTAACAGGAGAGAATGCCCAAGCAGATCAGATTAAAAAGGAAAATGATCATCTCCCTCTATTACATGTTCACATTCACGGAGGGGAAGATAAATGTTAACTGAGATCAAAATGGCAGACATTATGTTGTTTTCCCAGGTGCTGCTAGACATAAGCATTGTTTCCTCTTTACTCCTTCTAACTACCTCTTTAAGTTATTTCTACCAAACTGTGAACCCAAACTCAGGGAAAAGAGAAATTAGAGTAATATAAATTCTGAATGTACTTAAAACAATATTATTTTATGTTCGAACCAGGTTTCTGGTATTGGCCTACAAATGATTTTCTTATCAGAGTAAGGAATATCTGATTTTTCCCCTTAATTTTTCAAAAGTAAATATCTGCTCTTCTCAGAACCTCCAACCACAAAACAAGCCAACTTTCTTCCCCTGTCCCCCCTCTTCCCAAGTAATAACAGAAATTGTAAGGAGTTTTAAAGTTAGGTTTGACTTCTTCAAATAGGAAGTACTGATGAAAGCAAAGCTAGGTCAGGTGTAGAGTAAAATTAATTTATCCATGACTGAGAATTATCTCAGAATTGTTTCTTCTTGTTATGAGCCAAGGAATGGAGCTGCTGGTAGACAGGTTTCTTGGAAAGGGCAATACCTAGTAACAAACCCTTGGGGGAAAGGAGTGCATTAAAGAACGGAAGGAAAGGGATGGAATACACTATTTTGATTGTGTTACATGTATCCAGATTTTTTTATTCAATTAAGGCCTAAGAAGATACAGTTCTGTGACTGGTTTAGAACTCTGGGGTGGAAACAGCCTGGAACCTCAGTGTTTGATAAAGTCTGTCTCATGAAAGGATTTACAGCCTGGATAATAGTTTTTACTTCTGACCTGTTACTTGGTGAAACTGAGGTTTAAGAGTATTAGGGACAAATAAAATCCAATAATTCTGGCCTAGTTTGTTGATTCTTTTTTTTCCCTTTTAAAGATTATTTTGTGCTTTTACTCCTTATTTTTTGACCACCTATATATGTGCCTGCACTGTTCTATCTGCTACAAATAATGTGGGGAACAAAAATGGACATAATGAGAATTATCCTAAAGCAGGAATTTATTTTATAATAAAGTTTTTAATTAAATTAAAGAGACAGCTGTGTAACATGGAACATAAAGAGGGATGGGTAGTCACTCAAGATTTTATTTAGAATTGCACATAAGCTACTTATCCGTTTCTGTGTTTGTTTTTTTAAACAAAGCCCCAACCAAGGATCTGTGGTTATTAGTGCAGCTGTCCACAAAAGCAAGAGGACCAAGTCAGGAATACCTTGGCTTATTATGCCTATCTTAAAAATTGTGCCTTCCATATATACAGAAACTATAAATATGTATTTGGGTTCATACAAATAATAAAGCTCTGTCCATCAAGAGGGCCTGGAAGCAGTGACAGCCCAGCAGAAATAGGTACACCTAAGGCCCAGATCTTGGATTCTAATACCATTCTCCAAGAAAAGGAGCCAGGGCTTCTTGGAGAAACGGGATTCTAGGTCTGGGGCATGTTGTGCCAGAAACTAAAGAAGTGCTCTGAAAACGAAAGGATGGGGGTGTATTCAAAGGTACACAAGAGCTCCCAATGGTCAAAGCTGGAACAATTTGAGCAACAAAATAATGTAGCATAGGATTATAACCCGAAGTATAAAATAAAATATCTGTGAGTGCATAGTGATATGCTCACTAAATGGAGAAGAGACTCCCATACAGAATTCTAAATAATTTATGTGGCTATTGTTCCATCAGAAAAGATGGCGCGTAACTCCCCATCTCTTAAGCACAGCCTATGGTTAGTAACTTGCTTCCAAAGAGTAAAATATGGAAATGGAAGGAGGGGGGGATAACTTTACAGTAGAGAAATCTGATACCATCTTGGCCAGGTGATGCAAGTTCACATCATCATGTTGTAGCATGTAAATTTCATATGTTAGAATGACACGTCACCTTTGTGGTCTTCCTCCCCAAAATGCATCCCAGTTTAACCATGAGAAAAACTCCTTAAAACGTTCAAGTTCATCAAAAACAAAGGTGGCCTGAGAAATTAAGGTCATCAAAAATAACATCTGAGGTTAAGGAAACATCACAACTAAATGTAATTTGGGATCTTGAAACAAAAAGGACATTAGGTGGTGGTCTAGTTTGCTAATGCTTCACTGGAGGATGGCCAATAGCATCTGGAAAACCTGTTAGCTGGGAAGGCACGTGGCTGGCGTCTGCTCCAAAGTTCTGGTTTCAAAATGGCTTTCTCCCAGGATGTTCCTCTCTAGCAGGCTTGCTCCTCTTCAAAACGTCACTCACAGCTGCACTCTGAGTTCCTTCTTTTTGAGTCAGCTCATTTATATGGCTCCACTGACCAAGGCCCACCCTGAATGGGTGGGGCCATGCCTCCATGGGAATATCTCCTCAGAGTCATAACCCACAGCTGGGTGGGGCACATTCCAAGCAAATCTAATCAGCACCAAAACGTCTGCCCCACAAGACTACATCAAAGATAATGGCATTTGGGGGACACAATACATTCAAACTGGCACAGGTGGGAATCTAATAGAATCTGGAAGAAGTGTGGAACTTAATAGTACCGTGCCAACGTTAGTTCCTTAGTTGTCACAAATGTATGTAGTAACTTAAGATGTCAACAATAGGGAAACTGTGTAAGGTGTATACAGGAACTCTGTAGTATTTTTAATTTTCTCAAAGTCAAACTATTCTAAAATAAAAATGTAAATACAAAAATTGGGCTTTCAAACACAAAACTATAGGTCTAACTTAATAGAACCTGAGTAAACTTCCTAAATGCAGTTTGACTTCATTTCCAAATAAAATCTGAGGATTTTCCAGGGTTAATAAGTAGATGCTATGAGGTCCTTGGGTTATTCATTATTTACAGGCAAATTATAAAAATGTATGGTGAAGCTCTTAAAGGAAATTTAACCATTCTGTGAAAAGACTCCAAGTATGACCTGATTTTGAAATAGCTCTCCGGGCCACTGTCCATCACAACCTCATTTCAGTTTTGCTCAACAGAAAATGTAGGCCCTTTTTAAAGAATTATATTTCAGACAAATAGTAAAAAGCCCATTTTGATATACAGTTAAGACTTCTTTCAAATAAATGAAACTACTCTATCTCCAAATGTTCTCCCATGTCAAATCTTATTGATTCTTAGACATTTGCTGGCTTGGGTACTGTCAACTATTGAAGTCTTCTATTTTATTCTCAACATTCCTGAGGACAGTTTATGTTGTTAAAATTATTTTTGTATAAAAAATTATATAACCATGTCCATCTACCAAATCAGAAACCAAATATCTGACAGCCAATTTGTACACCTAGAATAAAAGACAAAACTTTATTCAAAGACAGAATGTTATCTTGAAATGCAAAATTAGTTTAAAAATAGAACCAATGAGAAGTTGTATTGCTGAGGATGCCAAATTCCTAAGTCAGAAATTAAACACAGTAAAGGCCACCAATGGGCAGGTAAGGTGGGGGAGGTATACAAGTCTCCAGGAAGCAGTATTATCTTACCGTTTTGGAATGCTACTTTCTGGCACAGTATTATTCATACTCAATTACAATGTGTATCATGAATAATTTATTCTTGAAAATTAGAGCATATTAAAAGTTAGTCCTGTAATATCCCCATTTGTTTTCTTGAGGGGCAAGCAATAGATGGAGTCACAGCCATCCTACCAGAAATTCTCAGTAACTAGTCTCTTTTTAGTTCATTATCTTTAGTTCCAACTGTCACTGTCAAGTGGCAGAAACATTGAGAGCCTTTTCTCTATTTCTGTTAGAAACAGGTATGGTTTGGGATCAGAAATCTTTGAATATTTTTCTGACATTTCACCCATAGGTTTCAAATTTAGTCTATGGATCATCTGAAAAGCTTCAATGTCTCTTGATCTTTTTTACATTAAAGGAATTACTGACGGGGTCCATCCATATTCTAGTCCACCATGGCTGCACACCTAAATGCCTTGTCTCTAGGTACTTTCAGAGTCATTTCGCTGGATACCTTAATCCTGGCACAAAACCCCAAAAGCTAGTAAAGAAGAGATTTAAGAATTCAGACACAAAAATAACTGCTTCCATGATAAAGTAAAAAGACAAACTGCTGAGAGGAAAGTATTTAGCTGCACGAATAAAGGCCCCCTACAAATTAATTAGGAAGCCCAAATCCAAGGTAAAAGTGGCCAATAAGCAGTATCACTGAGGCAATCAGCCAAATTCAGATGTGGTAAGCAATTCAGGTTAACTGGATTTCATCAACAAACAAGGAAAAAGAAATGGAGAAAGAAACCTATTAATTAAGAGAAATAAGAAACGAAGATTTCATGCAGGTAAAATGGTCAATAAGCATATGAAAAAGTGATGGTCAGGAAAATGCAAATTAAAACCACAATAAACGTGGTTAGTTTAAAAACAGAACCAATTCATTGTGTTAAAACCACAATGAGAGGAGGCGGGGCAAGATGGCAGACTGGTGAGCTGTATGTTTTAGTTACTCCTCCAGGAAAGTAGGTAGAAAGCCAGGAACTGCGTGGACTGGACACCACAGAGCAATCTGACTTTGGGCATACTTCATACAACACTCATGAAAACGTGGAACTGCTGAGATCAGCGAAATCTGTAAGTTTTTGCGGCCAGGGGACTCGCGCCCCTCCCTGCCAGGCTCAGTCCCGTGGGAGGAGGGGCTGTCAGCTCCAGGAAGGAGAAGGGAGAAGTGCAGTGGCAGCCCTTATCGGAAACTCATTCTACTGATCCAAAATCCAACCATAGATAGACTGAGACCAGACACCAGAGAATCTGAGAGCAGCCAGCCCAGCAGAGAGGAGACAGGCATAGAAAAAAAACAACACGAAAAACTCCAAAATAAAAGCAGAGGATTTTTGGAGTTCTGGTGAACATAGAAAGGGGAAGGGCCCTGAGGCGCATATGCAAATCCCGAAGAAAAGCTGATCTCTCTGCCCTGTGGACCTTTCCTTAATGGCCCTGGTTGCTTTGTCTCTTAGCATTTCAATAACCCATTAGATCTCTGAGGAGGGCCCCTTTTTTTTCCTTTTTTTTTTTTAATCCTTTTTTCTTTTTCTAAAACAATTACTCTAAGAAGCCAATACAGAAAGCTTCAAAGACTTACTGTTTGGGCAGGTCAAGTCAAGAGCAGAACTAGGAGAGATCTGAGACAAAACGCAATAATCCAGTGGCTGAGAAAATTCACTAAACACCACAACTTCCCAAGAAAAGGGGGGTGTCCGCTCACAGCCATCATCCTGGTGGACAGGAAACACTCCTGCCCATCGCCAGCCCCATAGCCCACAGCTGCCCCAGACAACCCAGTGTGACGGAAGTGCTTCAAATAACAGGCACACACCACAAAACTGGGCGTGGACATTAGCCTTCCCTGCAACTTCAGCTGCAACCAGAGTTGGGAAGGTAGAGCAGTGTGAATTAACAAAGCCCCATTCAGCCATCATTTCAGCAGACTGGGAGCCTCCCTACACAGCCCAGCAGCCCAGAACTGCCCTAGGGGGACGGCACTCACCTGTGACATAGCACAGTCATCCCTCAACAGAGGACCCAGGGTGCACGGCCTGGAAGAGGGGCCCACTTGCAAGTCTCAGGAGCCATACGCCAATACCAAGGACTTGTGGGTCAGTGGCAGAGACAAACTGTGGCAGGACTGAACTGAAGGATTAGACTATTGCAGCAGCTTTAAAACTCTAGGATCACCAGGGAGATTTGATTGTTAGAGCCACCCCCCCCTCCCTGACTGCCCAGAAACACGCCCCATATACAGGGCAGGCAACACCAACTACACACGCAAGCTTGGTACACCAATTGGACCCCACAAGACTCACTCCCCCACTCACCAAAAAGGCTAAGCAGGGGAGAACTGGCTTGTGGGGAACAGGTGGCTCGTGGACGCCACCTGCTGGTTAGTTAGAGAAAGTGTACTCCACGAAGCTGTAGATCTGATAAATTAGAGATAAGGACTTCAATTGGTCTACAAATCCTAAAACAACCCTATCAAGTTCAGCAAATGCCACGAGGCCAAAAACAACAGAAAATTATAAAGCATATGAAAAAACCAGACGATATGGATAACCCAAGCCCAAGCACCCAAATCAAAAGACCAGAAGAGACACAGAACCTAGAGCAGCTACTCAAAGAACTAAAGATGAACAATGAGACCATAGTACGGGAGATAAAGGAAATCAAGAAGACCCTAGAAGAGCATAAAGAAGACATTGCAAGACTAAATAAAAAAATGGATGATCTTATGGAAATTAAAGAAACTGTTGACCAAATTAAAAAGATTCTGGACACTCATAGTACAAGACTAGAGGAAGTTGAACAACGAATCAGTGACCTAGAAGATGACAGAATGGAAAATGAAAGCATAAAAGAAAGAATGGGGAAAAAAATTGAAAAAATCGAAATGGACCTCAGGGATATGATAGATAATATGAAACGTCCAAATATAAGACTCATTGGTGTCCCAGAAGGGGAAGAAAAGGGTAAAGGTCTAGGAAGAGTATTCAAAGAAATTGTTGGGGAAAACTTCCCAAATCTTCTAAACAACATAAATACACAAATTATAAATGCTCAGCGAACTCCAAATAGAATAAATCCAAATAAACCCACTCCGAGACACATACTGATCACACTATCCCACACAGAAGAGAAGGAGCAAGTTCTGAAAGCAGCAAGAGAAAAGCAATTCACCACATACAAAGGAAACAGCATAAGACTAAGTAGTGACTACTCAGCAGCCACCATGGAGGCGAGAAGGCAGTGGCATGATATATTTAAAATACTGAGTGAGAAAAATTTCCAGCCAAGAATACTTTATCCAGCAAAGCTCTCCTTCAAATTTGAGGGAGAGCTTAAATTTTTCACAGACAAACAAATGCTGAGAGAATTTGCTAACAAGAGACCTGCCCTACTGGAGATAATAAAGGGAGCCCTACACACAGAGAAACAAAGAAAGGACAGAGAGACCTGGGGAAAGGTTCAGTACTAAAGAGATTCAGTATGGGTACAATAAAGGATATTAATAGACAGAGGGGAAAAATATGACAAACATAAACCAAAGGATAAGATGGCCGATTCAAGAAATGCCTTCACAGTTATAACGTTGAATGTAAATGGATTAAACTCCCCAATTAAAAGATATAGATTCGCAGAATGGATCAAAAAAAATGAACCATCAATATGTTGCATACAAGAGACTCATCTTAGACACAGGGACACAAAGAAACTGAAAGTGAAAGGATGGAAAAAAATATTTCATGCAAGCTACAGCCAAAAGAAAGCAGGTGTAGCAATATTAATCTCAGATAAAATAGACTTCAAATGCAGGGATGTTTTGAGAGACAAAGAAGGCCACTACGTACTAATAAAAGGGGCAATTCAGCAAGAAGAAATAACAATCGTAAATGTCTATGCACCCAACCAAGGTGCCACAAAATACATGAGAGAAACACTGCAAAACTAAAGGAAGCAATTGATGTTTCCACAATAATTCTGGGAGACTTCAAGACATCACTCTCTCCTATAGATAGATCAACCAGACAGAAGACCAATAAGGAAATTGAAAACCTAAACAATCTGATAAATGAAATAGATTTAACAGACATATACAGGACATTACATCCCAAATCACCAGGATACACATACTTTTCTAGTGCTCATGGAACTTTCTCCAGAATAGATCATATGCTGGGACAAAAAACAAGCCTCAATAAATTTAAAAAGATTGAAATTATTCAAAGCACATTCTCTGACCACAATGGAATACAATTAGAAGTCAATAACCATCAGAGACTTAGAAAATTCACAAATACCTGGAGGTTAAACAACACACTCCTAAACAATCAGTGGGTTAAAGAAGAAATAGCAAGAGAAATTGCTAAATATATAGAGACGAATGAAAATGAGAACACAACATACCAAAACCTATGGGATGCAGCAAAAGCAGTGCTAAGGGGGAAATTTATAGCACTAAACGCATATATTAAAAAGGAAGAAAGAGCCAAAATCAAAGAACTAATGGATCAACTGAAGAAGCTAGAAAATGAACAGCAAACCAATCCTAAACCAAGTAGAAGAAAAGAAATCACAAGGATTAAAGCAGAAATAAATGACATAGAGAACAAAAAAACAATAGCGAGGATAAATATCACCAAAAGTTGGTTCTTTGAGAAGATCAACAAGATTGACAAGCCCCTCGCTAGACTGACAAAATCAAAAAGAGAGAAGACCCATATAAACAAAATAATGAATGAAAAAGGTGACATAACTGCAGATCCTGAAGAAATTAAAAAATTATAAGAGGATACTATGAACAACTGTATGGCAACAAACTGGATAATGTAGAGGAAATGGACAATTTCCTGGAAACATATGAACAACCTAGACTGACCAGAGAAGAAATAGAAGACCTCAACCAACCCATCACAAGCAAAGAGATCCAATCAGTCATCAAAAATCTTCCCACAAATAAATGCCCAGGGCCAGATGGCTTCACAGGGGAATTCTACCAAACTTTCCAGAAAGAACTGACACCAATCTTACTCAAACTCTTTCAAAACATTGAAGAAAATGGAACACTACCTAACTCATTTTATGAAGCTAACATCAATCTAATACCAAAACCAGGCAAAGATGTTACAAAAAAGGAAAACTACCGGCCAATCTCCCTAATGAATATAGATGCAAAAATCCTCAACAAAATACTTGCAAATCAAATCCAAAGACACATTAAAAAAATCATACACCATGACCAAGTGGGGTTTATTCCAGGCATGCAAGGATGGTTCAACATAAGAAAATCAATCAATGTATTACAACACATTAACAAGTCAAAAGGGAAAAATCAATTGATCATCTCAATAGATGCTGAAAAAGCATTTGACAAAATCCAACATCCCTTTTTGATAAAAACACTTCAAAAGGTAGGAATTGAAGGAAACTTCCTCAACATGATAAAGAGCATATATGAAAAACCCACAGCCAGC
Organism: Choloepus didactylus; assembly: GCF_015220235.1. Classification (NCBI taxonomy): domain Eukaryota; kingdom Metazoa; phylum Chordata; class Mammalia; order Pilosa; family Megalonychidae; genus Choloepus; species Choloepus didactylus. The sequence continues at coordinate 75,252,036 of NC_051309.1, forward strand.
ATAGTACTCAATGGTGAGAGACTGAAAGCCTTCCCTCTAAGATCAGGAACAAGACAAGGATGCCCGCTGTCACCACTGTTATTCAACATTGTGCTGGAAGTGCTAGCCAGGGCAATCCGGCAAGACAAAGAAATAAAAGGCATCCAAATTGGAAAAGAAGAAGTAAAACTGTCATTGTTTGCAGATGATATGATCTTATATCTAGAAAACCCTGAGAAATTGACGATACAGCTACTAGAGCTAATAAACAAATTTAGCAAAGTAGCGGGGGATACAAGGTTAATGCACATAAGTCAGTAATGTTTCTATATGCTAGAAATGAACAAACCGAAGAAACACTCAAGAAAAAGATACCATTTTCAATAGCAACTAAAAAAATCAAGTACCTAGGAATAAACTTAACCAAAGATGTAAAAGACCTATACAAAGAAAACTACATAACTCTACTAAAAGAAATAGAAGGGGACCTTAAAAGATGGAAAAATATTCCATGTTCATGGATAGGAAGACTAAATGTCATTAAGATGTCAATTCTACCCAAACTCATCTACAGATTCAATGCAATCCCAATCAAAATTCCAACAACCTACTTTGCAGACTTGGAAAAGCTAGTTATCAAATTTATTTGGAAAGGGAAGATGCCTCGAATTGCTAAAGACACTCTAAAAAAGAAAAACGAAGTGGGAGGACTTACACTCCCTGACTTTGAAGCTTATTATAAAGCCACAGTTGCCAAAACAGCATGGTACTGGCACAAAGATAGACATATAGATCAATGGAATCGAATTGAGAATTCGGAGATAGACCCTCAGATCTATGGCCGACTGATCTTTGATAAGGCCCCCAAAGTCACTGAACTGAGTCATAATGGTCTTTTCAACAAATGGGGCTGGGAGAGTTGGATATCCATATCCAAAAGAATGAAAGAGGACCCCTACCTCACCCCCTACACAAAAATTAACTCAAAATGGACCAAAGATCTCAATATAAAAGAAAGTACCATAAAACTCCTAGAAGATAATGTAGGAAAACATCTTCAGGACCTTGTATTAGGCGGCCACTTCCTAGACTTTACACCCAAAGCACAAGCAACAAAAGAGAAAATAGATAAATGGGAACTCCTCAAGCTTAGAAGTTTCTGCACCTCAAAGGAATTTCTCAAAAAGGTAAAGAGGCAGCCAACTCAATGGGAAAAAATTTTTGGAAACCATGTATCTGACAAAAGACTGATATCTTGCATATACAAAGAAATCCTACAACTCAATGACAATAGTACAGACAGCCCAATTATAAAATGGGCAAAAGATATGAAAAGACAGTTCTCTGAAGAGGAAATACAAATGGCCAAGAAACACATGAAAAAATGTTCAGCTTCACTAGCTATTAGAGAGATGCAAATTAAGACCACAATGAGATACCATCTAAAACCGGTTAGAATGGCTGCCATTAAACAAACAGGAAACTACAAATGCTGGAGGGGATGTGGAGAAATTGGAACTCTTATTCACTGTTGGTGGGACTGTATAATGGTTCAGCCACTCTGGAAGTCAGTCTGGCAGTTCCGTAGAAAACTAGATATAGAGTTACCATTCGATCCAGCGATTACACTTCTCAGTATATACCCGGAAGATCGGAAAGCAGTGACACGAACAGATATCTGCACGCCAATGTTCATAGCAGCATTATTCACAATTGCCAAAAGATGGAATCAACCCAAATGTCCTTCAACAGATGAGTGGATAAATAAAATGTGGTATATACACACGATGGAATACTATGCGGCAGTAAGAAGGAACGATCTCGTGAAACATATGACAATATGGATGAACCTTGAAGACATAATGCTAAGTGAAATAAGCCAGGCACAAAAAGAGAAATATTATATGCTACCACTAATGTGAACTTTGAAAAATGTAAACAAACAAATGGCTTATAATGTAGAATGTAGGGGAACTAGCAATAGAGAGCAATTAAGGAAGGGGGAAAAATAATCCAAGAAGAACAGATAAGCTATTTAACGTTCTGGGGATGCCCAGGAATGACTACGGTCTGTTAATTTCTGATGGATATAGTAGGAGCAAGTTCACAGAAATGTTGCTATATTAGGTAACTTTCTTGGGGTAAAGTAGGAACATGTTGGAAGTTAAGCAGTTACCTTAGGTTAGTTGTCTTTTTCTTACTCCCTTGTTATGGTCTCTTTGAAATGTTCTTTTATTGTATGTTTGTTTTCTTTTTAACTTTTTCTTCATACAGTTGATTTAAAAAAGAAGGGAGGAGGCGGGGCAAGATGGCAGACTGGTGAGCTGTATGTTTTAGTTACTCCTCCAGGAAAGTAGGTAAAAAGCCAGGAACTGTGTGGACTGGACACCACAGAGCAATCTGTCTTTGGGCATACTTCATACAACACTCATGAAAACGTGGAACTGCTGAGATCAGCGAAATCTGTAAGTTTTTGCGGCCAGGGGACCCGCGCCCCTCCCTGCCAGGCTCAGTCCCGGGGGAGGAGGGGCTGTCAGCTCCAGGAAGGAGAAGGGAGAATTGCAGTGGCTGCTCTTATCGGAAACTCATTCTACTGATTCAAACTCCAACCATAGATAGACTGAGGCCAGACACCAGAGACTCTGAGAGCAGCCAGCCCAGCAGAGAGGAGACGGGCATAGAAGGAAAACAACACGAGAAGCTCCAAAGTAAAAGCAGAGGATTTTTGGAGTTCTGGTGAACACAGAAAGGGGAAGGGCGGAGATCAGGCCTTGAGGCGCATATGCAAATCCCGAAGCAAGGCTGATCTCTCTGCCCTGGGCACCGTTCCTTAATGGCCCTGGTTGCTTTGTCTATTTGCATTTCAATAACCCATTAGATCTCTGAGGAGGGCCGTTTTTTTTTTGTTTTTTTTTTTTAAATCCTTTTTGCTTTTTCTAAAACAATTACTCTAAGAAGCTCAATACAGAAAGCTTCAAAGAATTGAAATTTGGGCACGTCAAGTCAAGAGCAGAACTAAGAGAGCTCTGAGACAAAAGGCAATAATCCAGTGGCTGAGAAAATTCACTAAACAACACAACTTCCCAAGAAAAGGGGGGTGTCCGCTCACAGCCACCATCCTGGTTGACAGGAAACACTCCTGCCCATCGCCAGCCCCATAGCCCAGAGCTGCCCCAGACAACCCAGTGTGACGGAAGTGCTTCAAATAACAGGCACACACCACAAAACTGGGCGTGGACATTAGCCTTCCCTGCAACCTCAGCTGAATGTCCCAGAGCTGGGAAGGGGGAGCAGTGTGAATTAACAGAGCCCCATTCAGCCATCATTTGAGCAGACTAGGAGCCTCCCAACACAGCCCAGCAGCCCAGAACTGCCCTGGGGGGACGGCACTCACCTGTGACATAGCACAGTCATCCCTCAACAGAGGACCCGGGGTGCACAGCCTGGAAGAGGGGCCCACTTGCAAGTCTCAGGAGCCATACGCCAATACCAAAGACTTGTGGGTCAGTGGCAGAGACAAACTGTGGCAGGACTGAACTGAAGGATTAGACTATTGCAGTAGCTTTAAAACTCTAGGATCATCAGGGAGATTTGATTGTTAGGGCCACCCCCCCTCCCCGACTGCCCAGAAACACGCCCCACATACAGGGCAGGCAACACCAACTACACACGCAAGCTTGGGACACCAATTGGGCCCCACAAGACTCACTCCCCCCACTCACCAAAAAGGCTAAGCAGGGGAGATCTGGCTTGTGGAGAACAGGTGGCTCGTGGACGCCACCTGCTGGTTAGTTAGAGAAAGTGTACTCCACGAAGCTGTAGATCTGATAAATTAGAGATAAGGACTTCAACTGGTCTACAAACCCTAAAAGAACCCTATCAAGGTCAGCAAATGCCACGAGGCCAAAAACAACAGAAAATTATAAAGCATATGAAAAAACCAGACGATATGGATAACCCAAGCCCAAGCACCCAAATCAAAAGACCAGAAGAGACACACCTAGAGCAGCTACTCAAAGAACTAAAGATGAACAATGAGACCCTAGTACAGGATATGAAGGAAATCAAGAAGACCCTAGAAGAGCATAAAGAAGACATTGCAAGACTAAATAAAAAAATGGATGATCTTATGGAAATTAAAGAAACTGTTGACCAAATTAAAAACATTCTGGACACTCATAGTACAAGACTAGAGGAAGTTGAACAACGAATCAGTGACCTGGAAGATGACAGAATGGAAAATGAAAGCATAAAAGAAAGAATGGGGAAAAAAATTGAAAAACTCGAAATGGACCTCAGGGATATGATAGATAATATGAAACGTCCGAATATAAGACTCATTGGTGTCCCAGAAGGGGAAGAAAAGGGTAAAGGTCTAGGAAGAGTATTCAAAGAAATTGTTGGGGAAAACTTCCCAAATCTTCTAAACAACATAAATACACAAATCATAAATGCTCAGCGAACTCCAAATAGAATAAATCCAAAAAAACCCACTCCGAGACATATACTGATCACACTGTCAAACATAGAAGAGAAGGAGCAAGTTCTGAAAGCAGCAAGAGAAAAGCAATTCACCACATACAAAGGAAACAGCATAAGACTAAGTAGTGACTACTCAGCAGCCACCATGGAGGCGAGAAGGCAGTGGCACGATATATTTAAAATTCTGAGAGAGAGGAATTTCCAGCCAAGAATACTTTATCCAGCAAAGCTCTCCTTCAAATTTGAGGGAGAGCTTAAATTTTTCACAGACAAAGAAATGCTGAGAGAATTTGCTAACAAGAGACCTGCCCTACTGGAGATACTAAAGGGAGCCCTACAGACAGAGAAACAAAGACAGGACAGAGAGACTTGGAGAAAGGTTCAGTACTAAAGAGATTCGGTATGGGTACAATAAAGGATATTAATAGAGAGAGGGAAAAATATGGCAAACATAATCCAAAGGATAAGATGGCCGATTCAAGAAATGCCTTCACGGTTTAACGTTGAATGTAAATGGATTAAACTCCCCAATTAAAAGATATAGATTCGCAGAATGGATCAAAAAAAATGAACCATCAATATGTTGCATACAAGAGACTCATCTTAGACACAGGGACACAAAGAAATTGAAAGTGAAAGGATGGAAAAAAATATTTCATGCAAGCTACAGCCAAAAGAAAGCAGGTGTAGCAATATTAATCTCAGATAAAATAGACTTCAAATGCAGGGATGTTTTGAGAGACAAAGAAGGCCACTACATACTAATAAAAGGGGCAATTCAGCAAGAAGAAATAACAATCGTAAATGTCTATGCACCCAATCAAGGTGCCACAAAATACATGAGAGAAACATTGGCAAAACTAAAGGAAGCAATTGATGTTTCCACAATAATTGTGGGAGACTTCAACACATCACTCTCTCCTATAGATAGATCAACCAGACAGAAGACCAATAAGGAAATTGAAAACCTAAACAATCTGATAAATGAATTAGATTTAACAGACATCTACAGGACATTACATCCCAAATCACCAGGATACACATACTTTTCTAGTGCTCACGGAACTTTCTCCAGAATAGATCATATGCTGGGACATAAAACAAGCCTCAATAAATTTAAAAAGATTGAAATCATTCAAAGCACATTCTCTGACCACAATGGAATACAATTAGAAGTCAATAACCATCAGAGACTTAGAAAATTCACAAATACCTGGAGGTTAAACAACACACTCCTAAACAATCAGTGGGTTAAAGAAGAAATAGCAAGAGAAATTGCTAAATATATAGAGACGAATGAAAATGAGAACACAACATACCAAAACCTATGGGATGCAGCAAAAGCAGTGCTAAGGGGGAAATTTATAGCACTAAACGCATATATTAAAAAGGAAGAAAGAGCCAAAATCAAAGAACTAATGGATCAACTGAAGAAGCTAGAAAATGAACAGCAAACCAATCCTAAACCAAGTAGAAGAAAAGAAATAACAAGGATTAAAGCAGAAATAAATGACATAGAGAACAAAAAAACAATAGAAAGGATAAATATCACCAAAAGTTGGTTCTTTGAGAAGATCAACAAGATTGACAAGCCCCTAGCTAGACTGACAAAATCAAAAAGAGAGAAGACCCATATAAACAAAATAATGAATGAAAAAGGTGACATAACTGCAGATCCTGAAGAAATTAAAAAAATTATAAGAGGATATTATGAACAACTGTATGGCAACAAACTGGATAATGTAGAAGAAATGGACAATTTCCTGGAAACATATGAACAACCTAGACTGACCAGAGAAGAAATAGAAGACCTCAACCAACCCATCACAAGCAAAGAGATCCAATCAGTCATCAAAAATCTTCCCACAAATAAATGCCCAGGGCCAGATGGCTTCACAGGGGAATTCTACCAAACTTTCCAGAAAGAACTGACACCAATCTTACTCAAACTCTTTCAAAACATTGAAAAAAATGGAACACTACCTAACTCATTTTATGAAGCTAACATCAATCTAATACCAAAACCAGGCAAAGATGCTACAAAAAAGGAAAACTACCGGCCAATCTCCCTAATGAATATAGATGCAAAAATCCTCAACAAAATACTTGCAAATCGAATCCAAAGACACATTAAAAAAATCATACACCATGACCAAGTGGGGTTCATTCCAGGCATGCAAGGATGGTTCAACATAAGAAAAACAATCAATGTATTACAACACATTAAAAACTCGAAAGGGAAAAATCAATTGATCATCTCAATAGATGCTGAAAAAGCATTTGACAAAATCCAACATCCCTTTTTGATAAAAACACTTCAAAAGGTAGGAATTGAAGGAAACTTCCTCAACATGATAAAGAGCATATATGAAAAACCCACAGCCAGCATAGTACTCAATGGTGAGAGACTGAAAGCCTTCCCTCTAAGATCAGGAACAAGACAAGGATGCCCGCTGTCACCACTGTTATTCAACATTGTGCTGGAAGTGCTAGCCAGGGCAATCCGGCAAGACAAAGAAATAAAAGGCATCCAAATTGGAAAAGAAGAAGTAAAACTGTCATTGTTTGCAGATGATATGATCTTATATCTAGAAAACCCTGAGAAATTGACGATACAGCTACTAGAGCTAATAAACAAATTTAGCAAAGTAGCGGGGGATACAAGGTTAATGCACATAAGTCAGTAATGTTTCTATATGCTAGAAATGAACAAACCGAAGAAACACTCAAGAAAAAGATACCATTTTCAATAGCAACTAAAAAAATCAAGTACCTAGGAATAAACTTAACCAAAGATGTAAAAGACCTATACAAAGAAAACTACATAACTCTACTAAAAGAAATAGAAGGGGACCTTAAAAGATGGAAAAATATTCCATGTTCATGGATAGGAAGACTAAATGTCATTAAGATGTCAATTCTACCCAAACTCATCTACAGATTCAATGCAATCCCAATCAAAATTCCAACAACCTACTTTGCAGACTTGGAAAAGCTAGTTATCAAATTTATTTGGAAAGGGAAGATGCCTCGAATTGCTAAAGACACTCTAAAAAAGAAAAACGAAGTGGGAGGACTTACACTCCCTGACTTTGAAGCTTATTATAAAGCCACAGTTGCCAAAACAGCATGGTACTGGCACAAAGATAGACATATAGATCAATGGAATCGAATTGAGAATTCGGAGATAGACCCTCAGATCTATGGCCGACTGATCTTTGATAAGGCCCCCAAAGTCACTGAACTGAGTCATAATGGTCTTTTCAACAAATGGGGCTGGGAGAGTTGGATATCCATATCCAAAAGAATGAAAGAGGACCCCTACCTCACCCCCTACACAAAAATTAACTCAAAATGGACCAAAGATCTCAATATAAAAGAAAGTACCATAAAACTCCTAGAAGATAATGTAGGAAAACATCTTCAGGACCTTGTATTAGGCGGCCACTTCCTAGACTTTACACCCAAAGCACAAGCAACAAAAGAGAAAATAGATAAATGGGAACTCCTCAAGCTTAGAAGTTTCTGCACCTCAAAGGAATTTCTCAAAAAGGTAAAGAGGCAGCCAACTCAATGGGAAAAAATTTTTGGAAACCATGTATCTGACAAAAGACTGATATCTTGCATATACAAAGAAATCCTACAACTCAATGACAATAGTACAGACAGCCCAATTATAAAATGGGCAAAAGATATGAAAAGACAGTTCTCTGAAGAGGAAATACAAATGGCCAAGAAACACATGAAAAAATGTTCAGCTTCACTAGCTATTAGAGAGATGCAAATTAAGACCACAATGAGATACCATCTAAAACCGGTTAGAATGGCTGCCATTAAACAAACAGGAAACTACAAATGCTGGAGGGGATGTGGAGAAATTGGAACTCTTATTCACTGTTGGTGGGACTGTATAATGGTTCAGCCACTCTGGAAGTCAGTCTGGCAGTTCCGTAGAAAACTAGATATAGAGTTACCATTCGATCCAGCGATTACACTTCTCAGTATATACCCGGAAGATCGGAAAGCAGTGACACGAACAGATATCTGCACGCCAATGTTCATAGCAGCATTATTCACAATTGCCAAAAGATGGAATCAACCCAAATGTCCTTCAACAGATGAGTGGATAAATAAAATGTGGTATATACACACGATGGAATACTATGCGGCAGTAAGAAGGAACGATCTCGTGAAACATATGACAATATGGATGAACCTTGAAGACATAATGCTAAGTGAAATAAGCCAGGCACAAAAAGAGAAATATTATATGCTACCACTAATGTGAACTTTGAAAAATGTAAACAAACAAATGGCTTATAATGTAGAATGTAGGGGAACTAGCAATAGAGAGCAATTAAGGAAGGGGGAAAAATAATCCAAGAAGAACAGATAAGCTATTTAACGTTCTGGGGATGCCCAGGAATGACTACGGTCTGTTAATTTCTGATGGATATAGTAGGAGCAAGTTCACAGAAATGTTGCTATATTAGGTAACTTTCTTGGGGTAAAGTAGGAACATGTTGGAAGTTAAGCAGTTACCTTAGGTTAGTTGTCTTTTTCTTACTCCCTTGTTATGGTCTCTTTGAAATGTTCTTTTATTGTATGTTTGTTTTCTTTTTAACTTTTTCTTCATACAGTTGATTTAAAAAAGAAGGGAGGAGGCGGGGCAAGATGGCAGACTGGTGAGCTGTATGTTTTAGTTACTCCTCCAGGAAAGTAGGTAAAAAGCCAGGAACTGTGTGGACTGGACACCACAGAGCAATCTGTCTTTGGGCATACTTCATACAACACTCATGAAAACGTGGAACTGCTGAGATCAGCGAAATCTGTAAGTTTTTGCGGCCAGGGGACCCGCGCCCCTCCCTGCCAGGCTCAGTCCCGGGGGAGGAGGGGCTGTCAGCTCCAGGAAGGAGAAGGGAGAATTGCAGTGGCTGCTCTTATCGGAAACTCATTCTACTGATTCAAACTCCAACCATAGATAGACTGAGGCCAGACACCAGAGACTCTGAGAGCAGCCAGCCCAGCAGAGAGGAGACGGGCATAGAAGGAAAACAACACGAGAAGCTCCAAAGTAAAAGCAGAGGATTTTTGGAGTTCTGGTGAACACAGAAAGGGGAAGGGCGGAGATCAGGCCTTGAGGCGCATATGCAAATCCCGAAGCAAGGCTGATCTCTCTGCCCTGGGCACCGTTCCTTAATGGCCCTGGTTGCTTTGTCTATTTGCATTTCAATAACCCATTAGATCTCTGAGGAGGGCCGTTTTTTTTTTTGTTTTTTTTTTTTAAATCCTTTTTGCTTTTTCTAAAACAATTACTCTAAGAAGCTCAATACAGAAAGCTTCAAAGAATTGAAATTTGGGCACGTCAAGTCAAGAGCAGAACTAAGAGAGCTCTGAGACAAAAGGCAATAATCCAGTGGCTGAGAAAATTCACTAAACAACACAACTTCCCAAGAAAAGGGGGGTGTCCGCTCACAGCCACCATCCTGGTTGACAGGAAACACTCCTGCCCATCGCCAGCCCCATAGCCCAGAGCTGCCCCAGACAACCCAGTGTGACGGAAGTGCTTCAAATAACAGGCACACACCACAAAACTGGGCGTGGACATTAGCCTTCCCTGCAACCTCAGCTGAATGTCCCAGAGCTGGGAAGGGGGAGCAGTGTGAATTAACAGAGCCCCATTCAGCCATCATTTGAGCAGACTAGGAGCCTCCCAACACAGCCCAGCAGCCCAGAACTGCCCTGGGGGGACGGCACTCACCTGTGACATAGCACAGTCATCCCTCAACAGAGGACCCGGGGTGCACAGCCTGGAAGAGGGGCCCACTTGCAAGTCTCAGGAGCCATACGCCAATACCAAAGACTTGTGGGTCAGTGGCAGAGACAAACTGTGGCAGGACTGAACTGAAGGATTAGACTATTGCAGTAGCTTTAAAACTCTAGGATCATCAGGGAGATTTGATTGTTAGGGCCACCCCCCCTCCCCGACTGCCCAGAAACACGCCCCACATACAGGGCAGGCAACACCAACTACACACGCAAGCTTGGGACACCAATTGGGCCCCACAAGACTCACTCCCCCACTCACCAAAAAGGCTAAGCAGGGGAGATCTGGCTTGTGGAGAACAGGTGGCTCGTGGACGCCACCTGCTGGTTAGTTAGAGAAAGTGTACTCCACGAAGCTGTAGATCTGATAAATTAGAGATAAGGACTTCAACTGGTCTACAAACCCTAAAAGAACCCTATCAAGGTCAGCAAATGCCACGAGGCCAAAAACAACAGAAAATTATAAAGCATATGAAAAAACCAGACGATATGGATAACCCAAGCCCAAGCACCCAAATCAAAAGACCAGAAGAGACACACCTAGAGCAGCTACTCAAAGAACTAAAGATGAACAATGAGACCCTAGTACAGGATATGAAGGAAATCAAGAAGACCCTAGAAGAGCATAAAGAAGACATTGCAAGACTAAATAAAAAAATGGATGATCTTATGGAAATTAAAGAAACTGTTGACCAAATTAAAAACATTCTGGACACTCATAGTACAAGACTAGAGGAAGTTGAACAACGAATCAGTGACCTGGAAGATGACAGAATGGAAAATGAAAGCATAAAAGAAAGAATGGGGAAAAAAATTGAAAAACTCGAAATGGACCTCAGGGATATGATAGATAATATGAAACGTCCGAATATAAGACTCATTGGTGTCCCAGAAGGGGAAGAAAAGGGTAAAGGTCTAGGAAGAGTATTCAAAGAAATTGTTGGGGAAAACTTCCCAAATCTTCTAAACAACATAAATACACAAATCATAAATGCTCAGCGAACTCCAAATAGAATAAATCCAAAAAAACCCACTCCGAGACATATACTGATCACACTGTCAAACATAGAAGAGAAGGAGCAAGTTCTGAAAGCAGCAAGAGAAAAGCAATTCACCACATACAAAGGAAACAGCATAAGACTAAGTAGTGACTACTCAGCAGCCACCATGGAGGCGAGAAGGCAGTGGCACGATATATTTAAAATTCTGAGAGAGAGGAATTTCCAGCCAAGAATACTTTATCCAGCAAAGCTCTCCTTCAAATTTGAGGGAGAGCTTAAATTTTTCACAGACAAAGAAATGCTGAGAGAATTTGCTAACAAGAGACCTGCCCTACTGGAGATACTAAAGGGAGCCCTACAGACAGAGAAACAAAGACAGGACAGAGAGACTTGGAGAAAGGTTCAGTACTAAAGAGATTCGGTATGGGTACAATAAAGGATATTAATAGAGAGAGGGAAAAATATGGCAAACATAATCCAAAGGATAAGATGGCCGATTCAAGAAATGCCTTCACGGTTTAACGTTGAATGTAAATGGATTAAACTCCCCAATTAAAAGATATAGATTCGCAGAATGGATCAAAAAAAATGAACCATCAATATGTTGCATACAAGAGACTCATCTTAGACACAGGGACACAAAGAAATTGAAAGTGAAAGGATGGAAAAAAATATTTCATGCAAGCTACAGCCAAAAGAAAGCAGGTGTAGCAATATTAATCTCAGATAAAATAGACTTCAAATGCAGGGATGTTTTGAGAGACAAAGAAGGCCACTACATACTAATAAAAGGGGCAATTCAGCAAGAAGAAATAACAATCGTAAATGTCTATGCACCCAATCAAGGTGCCACAAAATACATGAGAGAAACATTGGCAAAACTAAAGGAAGCAATTGATGTTTCCACAATAATTGTGGGAGACTTCAACACATCACTCTCTCCTATAGATAGATCAACCAGACAGAAGACCAATAAGGAAATTGAAAACCTAAACAATCTGATAAATGAATTAGATTTAACAGACATCTACAGGACATTACATCCCAAATCACCAGGATACACATACTTTTCTAGTGCTCACGGAACTTTCTCCAGAATAGATCATATGCTGGGACATAAAACAAGCCTCAATAAATTTAAAAAGATTGAAATTATTCAAAGCACATTCTCTGACCACAATGGAATACAATTAGAAGTCAATAACCATCAGAGACTTAGAAAATTCACAAATACCTGGAGGTTAAACAACACACTCCTAAACAATCAGTGGGTTAAAGAAGAAATAGCAAGAGAAATTGCTAAATATATAGAGACGAATGAAAATGAGAACACAACATACCAAAACCTATGGGATGCAGCAAAAGCAGTGCTAAGGGGGAAATTTATAGCACTAAACGCATATATTAAAAAGGAAGAAAGAGCCAAAATCAAAGAACTAATGGATCAACTGAAGAAGCTAGAAAATGAACAGCAAACCAATCCTAAACCAAGTAGAAGAAAAGAAATAACAAGGATTAAAGCAGAAATAAATGACATAGAGAACAAAAAAACAATAGAAAGGATAAATATCACCAAAAGTTGGTTCTTTGAGAAGATCAACAAGATTGACAAGCCCCTAGCTAGACTGACAAAATCAAAAAGAGAGAAGACCCATATAAACAAAATAATGAATGAAAAAGGTGACATAACTGCAGATCCTGAAGAAATTAAAAAAATTATAAGAGGATATTATGAACAACTGTATGGCAACAAACTGGATAATGTAGAAGAAATGGACAATTTCCTGGAAACATATGAACAACCTAGACTGACCAGAGAAGAAATAGAAGACCTCAACCAACCCATCACAAGCAAAGAGATCCAATCAGTCATCAAAAATCTTCCCACAAATAAATGCCCAGGGCCAGATGGCTTCACAGGGGAATTCTACCAAACTTTCCAGAAAGAACTGACACCAATCTTACTCAAACTCTTTCAAAACATTGAAAAAAATGGAACACTACCTAACTCATTTTATGAAGCTAACATCAATCTAATACCAAAACCAGGCAAAGATGCTACAAAAAAGGAAAACTACCGGCCAATCTCCCTAATGAATATAGATGCAAAAATCCTCAACAAAATACTTGCAAATCGAATCCAAAGACACATTAAAAAAATCATACACCATGACCAAGTGGGGTTCATTCCAGGCATGCAAGGATGGTTCAACATAAGAAAAACAATCAATGTATTACAACACATTAAAAACTCGAAAGGGAAAAATCAATTGATCATCTCAATAGATGCTGAAAAAGCATTTGACAAAATCCAACATCCCTTTTTGATAAAAACACTTCAAAAGGTAGGAATTGAAGGAAACTTCCTCAACATGATAAAGAGCATATATGAAAAACCCACAGCCAGCATAGTACTCAATGGTGAGAGACTGAAAGCCTTCCCTCTAAGATCAGGAACAAGACAAGGATGCCCGCTGTCACCACTGTTATTCAACATTGTGCTGGAAGTGCTAGCCAGGGCAATCCGGCAAGACAAAGAAATAAAAGGCATCCAAATTGGAAAAGAAGAAGTAAAACTGTCATTGTTTGCAGATGATATGATCTTATATCTAGAAAACCCTGAGAAATCAACGATACACCTACTAGAGCTAATAAACAAATTTAGCAAAGTAGCGGGATACAAGATTAATGCACATAAGTCAGTAATGTTTCTATATGCTAGAAATGAACAAACTGAAGAGACACTCAAGAAAAAGATACCATTTTCAATAGCAACTAAAAAAATCAAGTACCTAGGAATAAACTTAACCAAAGATGTAAAAGACCTATACAAAGAAAACTACATAACTCTACTAAAAGAAATAGAAGGGGACCTTAAAAGATGGAAAAATATTCCATGTTCATGGATAGGAAGGCTAAATGTCATTAAGATGTCAATTCTACCCAAACTCATCTACAGATTCAATGCAATCCCAATCAAAATTCCAACAACCTACTTTGCAGACTTGGAAAAGCTAGTTATCAAATTTATTTGGAAAGGGAAGATGCCTCGAATTGCTAAAGACACTCTAAAAAAGAAAAACGAAGTGGGAGGACTTACACTCCCTGACTTTGAAGCTTATTATAAAGCCACAGTTGCCAAAACAGCATGGTACTGGCACAAAGATAGACATATAGATCAATGGAATCGAATTGAGAATTCAGAGATAGACCCTCAGATCTATGGCCGACTGATCTTTGATAAGGCACCCAAAGTCACCGAACTGAGCCATAATGGTCTTTTCAACAAATGGGGCTGGGAGAGTTGGATATCCATATCCAAAAGAATGAAAGAGGACCCCTACCTCACCCCCTACACAAAAATTAACTCAAAATGGACCAAAGATCTCAATATAAAAGAAAGTACCATAAAACTCCTAGAAGATAATGTAGGAAAACATCTTCAAGACCTTGTATTAGGAGGCCACTTCCTAGACTTTACACCCAAAGCACAAGCAACAAGAGAAAATAGATAAATGGGAACTCCTCAAGCTTAGAAGTTTCTGCACCTCAAAGGAATTTCTCAAAAAGGTAAAGAGGCAGCCAACTCAATGGGAAAAAATTTTTGGAAACCATGTATCTGACAAAAGACTGATATCTTGCATATACAAAGAAATCCTACAACTCAATGACAATAGTACAGACAGCCCAATTATAAAATGGGCAAAAGATATGAAAAGACAGTTCTCTGAAGAGGAAATACAAATGGCCAAGAAACACATGAAAAAATGTTCAGCTTCACTAGCTATTAGAGAGATGCAAATTAAGACCACAATGAGATACCATCTAACACCGGTTAGAATGGCTGCCATTAAACAAACAGGAAACTACAAATGCTGGAGGGGATGTGGAGAAATTGGAACTCTTATTCATTGTTGGTGGGACTGTATAATGGTTCAGCCACTCTGGAAGTCAGTCTGGCAGTTCCTTAGAAAACTAGATATAGAGTTACCATTCGATCCAGCGATTGCACTCCTTGGTATATACCCGGAAGATCGGAAAGCAGTGACACGAACAGATATCTGCACGCCAATGTTCATAGCAGCATTATTCACAATTGCCAAGAGATGGAAACAACCCAAATGTCCTTCAACAGATGAGTGGATAAATAAAATGTGGTATATACACACGATGGAATACTACGCGGCAGTAAGAAGGAACGATCTGGTGAAACATATGACAACATGGATGAACCTTGAAGACATAATGCTGAGCGAAATAAGCCAGGCACAAAAAGAGAAATATTATATGCTACCACTAATGTGAACTTTGAAAAATGTAAAACAAATGGTTTATAATGTAGAATGTAGGGGAACTAGCAGTAGAGAGCAATTAAGGAAGGGGGAACAATAATCCAAGAAGAACAGATAAGCTATTTAACGTTCTGGGGATGCCCAGAAATGACTATGGTCTGTTAATTTCTGATGGTTGTAGTAGGAACAAGTTCACTGAAATGTTGCTATATTATGTAACTTTCTTGGGGTAAAGTAGGAACATGTTGGAAGTTAAGCAGTTATCTTAGGTTAGTTGTCTTTTTCTTACTCCCTTGCTATGGTCTCTTTGAAATGCTCTTTTATTGTATGTTTGTTTTCTTTTTAACTTTTTTTTTCATACAGGTGATTTGAAAAAAGAAGAGAAAGTTAAAAAAAAAAAAAAAAAAAATAAAAAAAAAAAAAAGAAAAAAGACAAACAAGGGAAAAAAAAAAAAGATGTAGTGCCCCCTTGAGGAGCCTGTGGAGAATGCAGGGGTATTCGCCTGCCCCACCTCCATGGTTGCTAACATGACCACAGACATAGGGGACTGGTGGTTTGATGGGTTGAGCCCTCTACCATAAGTTTTACCCTTGGGAAGACGGTTGCTGCAAAGGAGAGGCTAGGCCTCCCTGTATTTGTGCCTAAGAGTCTCCTCCTGAATGCCTCTTTGTTGCTCAGATGTGGCCCTCTCTCTCTGGCTAAGCCAACTTGAAAGGTGAAATCACTGCCCTCCCCCCTACGTGGGATCAGACACCCAGGGAAGTGAATCTCCCTGGCAACGTGGAATATGACTCCCAGGGAGGAATGTAGACCTGGCACCGTGGGACGGAGAACATCTTCTTGACCAAAAGGGGGATGTGAAAGGAAATGAAATAAGCTTCAGTGGCAGAGAGATTCCAAAAGGAGCCGAGAGGTCACTCTGGTGGGCACTCTTATGCACACTTTAGACAACCCTTTTTAGGTTCTAAAGAATTGGGGTAGCTGGTGGTGGATACCTGAAACTATCAAACTACAACCCAGAACCCATGAATCTCGAAGACAGTTGTATAAAAATGTAGCTTATGAGGGGTGACAATGGGATTGGGAAAGCCATAAGGACCAAACACCACTTTGTCTAGTTTATGGATGGATGTGTAGAAAAGTAGGGGAAGGAAACAAACAGACAAAGGTACCCAGTGTTCTTTTTTACTTCAATTGCTCTTTTTCACTCTAATTATTATTCTTGTTATTTTTGTGTGTGTGCTAATGAAGGTGTCAGGGATTGATTTAGGTGATGAATGTACAACTATGTAATGGTACTGTAAACAATCGAAAGTACAATTTGTTTTGTATGACTGCGTGGTATGTGAATATATCTCAATAAAATGATGATTAAAAAAAAAAAAAAAAAAAAAAAAAAGGTAACAGAGCCTCCCTATGGATGGTCCCCAACACCACTCACTGCCTCAGACTCTGCACCCCCAATGACTCTAAAAAATGTGACATAAATGTGAGCCAGTGATTGTACACTTCAGATGGTTTGTATGGCATGTGAATATATCTCAATAAAACTGCTTAAAAAAAAAAAAAAAAAAAAAAAAAAAAAAAGAAGTTAAAAAAAAAAAAAAAACAAGGAAAAAAAAAAGATGTAGTGCCCCCTTGAGGAGCCTGTGGAGAATGCAGGGGTATTCGCCTACCCCACCTCCATGGTTGCTAACATGACCACAGACATAGGGGACTGGTGGTTTGATGGGTTGAGCCCTCTACCACAGGTTTTACTCTTGGGAAGACGGTTGCTGCAAAGGAGAGGCTAGGCCTCCCTATGGTTGTGCCTAAGAGCCTCCTCCCGGATGCCTCTTTGTTGCTCAGATGTGGCCCTGTCTCTCTAGCTAAGCCAACTTGAAAGGTGAAATCACTGCCCTCCCCCCTACGTGGGATCAGACACCCAGGGAAGTGAATCTCCCTGGCAACGTGGAATATGACTCCCGGGGAGGAATGTAGACCTGGCATCGTGGGATGGAGAACATCTTCTTGACCAAAAGGGGGATGTGAAAGGAAATGAAATAAGCTTCAGTGGCAGAGAGATTCCAAAACGAGCCGAGAGATCACTCTGGTGGGCACTCTTACGCACACTTTAGACAACCTTTTTTAGGTTCTAAAGAATTGGGGTAGCTGGTGGTGGATACCTGAAACTATTAAACTACAACCCAGAACCCATGAATCTCGAAGACAGTTGTATAAAAATGTAGCTTATGAGGGGTGACAGTGGGATTGGGAATGCCATAAGGACCAAACTCCACTTTGTCTAGTTTATGGATGGATGTGTAGAAAAGTAGGGGAAGGAAACAAACAGACAAAGGTACCCAGTGTTCTTTTTTACTTCAATTGCTCTTTTTCACTCTAATTATTATTCTTGTTATTTTTGTGTGTGTGCTAATGAAGGTGTCAGGGATTGATTTAGGTGAGGAATGTACAACTATGTAACGGTACTGTAAACAATCGAAAGTACAATTTGTTTTGTATGACTGCGTGGTATGTGAATATATCTCAATAAAATGATGATTAAAAAAAATAAATAAATAAATAAATAAATAAAATAAAAATCATTGCTAGGAGCCCCTCTCCCCCCCAAGGAACTGGGGAGAAATGCAGAAGTGTTAGACTTCCCCACCTGGGCTATTGCTGATTTTCCCACAAACATCGAGGACTGCCAATTTAGTGGGCTGAGCCCTTGATCTGGGGGCTTTTCCTTGTGAGGCTAGTTGCTGCAAGGAAGAAGCTAAGCCCACTTATACTTGTGCGTAGGATTCCCCCCCACCTCCCCAACCCCAGAGAGCCTCTTTGTTCCTCAGATGTGGCCCCCTCTCTTTCTTAACCTACTCAGCAGGTGAACTCACTACCCACCCCCCTACGTGGGACATGACATCCAGGGGTGTAAATCCCCTGGAAACAGGGGACATGACTCCCAGAGATGAGCCTGGACCCAGCACTGTGGGATTGAGAGGATCTTCCTGATGAAAAGGGGGAAGAGAGATGAAACAAAATAAAGTTCCAGTGGCTAAGAGATTTCAAATGGAGTTGAGAGTCACCCTGGAGGGTATTCTTATGTGCTATATAGATATCACCTTTTAGTCTTTAGTGTGTTGGAATGGCTAGAGGAAAATACCCGAGGCTGTCGAACTGCAACCCAGTGACCCTGATTCTTGAAAATGATTGAATAACTATGTAGTTTGCATAGCGTGATTATGTGACTGTGAAAACCTTGTGGCTCTCACTCCCTTTATCCAGTGTATGGACAAATGAGTGGAAAAATGGAGACAAAAATTAGATGAAGAATAGGGTGGGATGGGGGGATGGAAAGAGTTAGGGGTTCTTTTATGCTTTTATTTTTATTTTGGAGTAAGGAAAAGTTTCAATTTCAAAAATTGATTCTGGTGATGAACACACAACTCTATGATGGTGCTGTGAATAATTGATTGTACACTGTGGATGACTGTAGGGTGTGTGAATAAATCTCAAACTGTATTTTTAAAAAAGTAAATGAACAATGGGGGGAGGAGAGGAATGGGATGTTTTGGATGCTCTTTATTTTAATTTTAATTTTATTTTTTGAAGTAATGAAAATGTTCAAAGTTTGATTGTGGTGATAAAAGCACAACTATATGACGATACTGTGAACAACTGATTGTACACTTTGAATGATTTTATGTTATGTGATTTTATCTCAATAAAATTGCATTAAAAAAACAAAAAAACAAAAAAAAAACCCACAATGAATATAGACAGATTACAGGGTACCAGGGGTGGAGTAGAGGTACAGAATAGAGTTAATGCTTAATATGTATAAATGTGGACTTCCTCACTCTAAGCCAACTCTGCATGTAAGTTCATCACCCTCCACCAACGTGGGACAGGACCCTCAGTGAGGGAGTCTCCCTGGCGATGTGGGACACAGATTCTGGAAATGACCCAAATCCTGGCATTGAAGGGTTGAGGATGCCTTTTTTGACCACAACGGGAAAAAAAAGGCAACAGTATAATGTTTCAGTGGCTAAGAGATTTCAAATAGAGTCGAGATACTGTCCTGGAGGTTACTCCTATGCAAGCTTCCTAGATATCCTAAATGGCCACAGTATAAGCCCAAGTCAACAATAGTCCCAAAAGCCCTAAAGAATACCCAGGTCCCTATCTGAGACTCTATAAAAAGTTTCATTAAGTTTATTCTTCAGAAACTTAAATTCTCCAGAGAACTCCTATGCCAACTAAATCCCAAAACCCAGAGGCAACAGACTCTTCAAGAACACCAACCAGATGTGTCCCCTTTTCCCATAATGTCAACACCTCTTTTCAACATGAACAAGTTAGGGTGGTCACTGCCTAGACATACCTGAAGATTGGGAAAGCAATTAAACTAGAGGAAGGGGTAGCAACAGACAAGATAGAATTTAACAAAGGATTATAAATACTGAATCTCCGTAATTTTCTTTTCCTTAATTGCAAGGGTATTAGAATAGCTAGAAGGAAAGAACTGAAATGGTGGAACTGTAACCCTTAAGAGTCTTTGAAATTTGCTATATAGCTATTTGTTAAATTGTAATTTGAAAGTTATCTTTGTCTATATGTTATATTCCACAATAAGGAAATGACTAAAACTATGGTACTATTACCCATGACATTTTTGGAAATTTCCATATATAACTACTTGTTAAATCATACTTTGAAAGTGATCACTTTTTTGCATATATATTTCTCAATAAGGAAATAAACTGTGGAACTGTAACCTGTAACATTTTTTGAAATTTGCTAACTACTTGTTAAATTGCACTTGGAAAGTTATCACTTCTATGCAAATATGTTATATTTCACAACTTTTTAGAAAATGGGCAAAGGACCAGAATACAAATTTCTCCAAAGATATGCAAATGAACAAAAAATACATGAAAAGGTGTTCCACATCATTAATCATCAGGGAAATGCAAATCAAACTCACAATGAGATAAAACCTTATATCCACTAGGATGGTTAGAATCAAAAAGTCAGGTAACAACAACCAAAAAAAATATGTAGGGTTTCTGTTTGAGACAATGGATGGAAAAATTTTGGTAATGGATGGTGGTGAGGATAACACAACTCTGTGGTTGTGATTAACACCACTGAAGTGGATACTTGAAGTGGTTAAAACAGGAAATGTTATGTTGTATGTTACCACAATTTACAAATAAATAACACTGAGATACCAGTACATAGAGAATGGCTAAAGACTGACAACACCAAATGTTGCTGAGGATGTGGACCCACTGGAACTGCCATGTATTTGTGGGGGTGTGCAACAGAACAAACATTTTGATAAATTTTGATATATTCAGGATATTCCACTACTAAGTACATACCCAAAAGAAATTAAAATGTAAGTCCACAAAAAAGCTTGCACAGATGTTCACAGCAGCTTTATTCATAACCAAAAACTGGAAACAAGTGAAAGATTAAACAAACTCACATCTTCATACAGTGGAGTATTACTCTGCAATGAAAAGGAATAAATAACTGAAACAACATGGATGAATCTCAAAACATGCTGAGTGAAAGAAACCTTACACAAGAATACATACTGTATAATTCCATTCATATGAAGTTCTAAAATAGGCCAAATTAATCTATGGTGAACAAAATCCTAACAGTGGTTGCCTGCAAGGGTAGGGGAGAAGGGACAAGGGAAGTGCAGGAATTGACAGGAGGAAGAAATTTTTTATGTGATTCAAGTGTTCTATAGCTTGCCAGGGGTTTGGGTTACACAGTTATATGCCAAAACTCTTAAAATATTTCATATAAGATATGTTCATCTCACCATGAATTTTACCTCAAGGAAAAAAAAAAAAAAAAAAACTGTTAGTGTGCTGAAAAGCCTAAGTATAGATATCTGCAACTTACTATAAAATAAAAACAGGATGGGTTGATGAACAGATGTGATAAAAGAAAAATGTTAATTATAGAATCTAGATGGTGGGAATAGGAGTGTTTATAATTCAGCTTTACTATAGGCTGTTTTATAATAAAATGTTGCAAGGAAAAATATGAGTAGAGATAGTAACCACTTGAAATGTGTGGGCCATTACTTGCATTCTGGTTCAAATAAACCAAAAAAAAAAAAAAAAGACCTTTCAAATAATTAGATATTTGGGATAAGAAATTAATATTTTTAGTAATGATAATATTTTAAGTCTTTTTTTTAAAAGTTGCATAGTGAAGTATTTACAGATAAAAAGGATGCTTTGTCTGGGATTTACTTTAAAATATTATTGGGAGTACAGTAAGTAGATAGGAATATAGATGAAACAAGATTGACCATAAACTGCTATCCGTTGATGGTTATATGGGAAGTTTAAAAGCTATTCTACTTTTGTTATGTTTGAGATTTTCCACAATAAAGTTTGTTTTTAAAAGGCAAAGAAAAATGAGCAGAGGATATTAAAATGGTTCACAGAAAAGAAAATCCCAAACTTATTAAACATGAAAAAAATGCTACCTTGTAAGAGAATATCATTGGTTTGTTGTTTTATCTATCAGATTGGCAAAGAATAGATTGATAATACAGTATTGGCAAGGCAATGGGGAAATGGGCACTCGCATTGCTAGTGCAAACTATGGAAGGCTATAGAACAATTTTAGATATAAATTTAATTTGATAAAAACTGCAAGTGTACATACTATGACTGCTTCAGGGCATCTATCCTACAGAGAAACTTATATATGTACAAAATGGCATGTAAGTTTATACACGGTAGTTCAGTTCAGCATAATAATAAAAGATTGGAGACATTTTACATGTTAATCATAAAGGGATAGGTTAAATTATATATCCATACTGTGCAATCAAACAATGAGGAAAGATTTTATGTATTTATATGGAACGATCTTTAGGATATATTAATTGAAAAAACAAAGTACCGAACAGTATGTATAGTATAACTTATATTTTAAAAAATAAAAATGTATATTAATATTTACTTATATACACACTAAATACCTCTGGAAGTTTGCATTAGAAACTGATGTGTGTGTCCTGAGAAGCAGAATTGAGAGGCTAAAGTAGAGGATGCAAGGGAGACTGTTCGCTGTATACCCCATTGAATCTCTTCAATTTTATTCCTTTAAAAAATAAGGCAATTTTTAAATTACTCTATTATTTATTTTCCTATCATCAAGGCTTAAGAATCAGACTAAGCCTTCCTATACCTCCTTCCTACAAATTTCAGATTATGTTCTAATCTGCTAAATTCAGGGGAAAAATATATTTCTACTACATTAGAGCACGATTTTTTCAAAGCCCTGAATCTTGAGCCTGCCTCTTTGTGGAAATATACTATTTTATTCCATAATTCACCCCCTATCTATTGCATATGAATTCCTTCATATATTTTAAGGGAAACTCAAAACAATACATGTTAAATTACAAAAGGAATAAGATATAACCCAGGAAAAAAAAATCTCCGAACAACAGTTAAGGATTGTTCAGGGCAGAAGACACTATTAATAATAGGGCATGTCTACAAATAAGCAGTCACTGCCTCAAACTGTCACCTACATGGAGGTAGCTTTCAATTTCTTCTCCCTCCCCACACTGCAGAAGTAGTGAGAAGGACTCAGCCTTCTGCCCCAGAGAGACTAAGTCTCCCTTTCACCTGGCAAAAGTATTTGGTCACCCGGGCAAAGAGGGAGAGATACTCTGGCTTCCTGTTTTTGCTTCACTCTGATATAAGTGAGTACATTAGATTGGCTTACAATCTTGAGCAATTTCCTCCTCACTATCTACGTACTACTTATCAGAGTTCTCCCTTGCAGTTCCTTGGGAAGTAGGTGGGCCAAAGCAAGACATGGGTACCCCCTGGCCACAGACCCACCACCCCACCATTGTTTTTGTTTTGTTTTGTTTTTTTGTAAAGCAGTTTTATTGAGATATAGTCACACACCATACAATCCATCCGAAGTGTACACTCAATGGCTCACAGAATTGTGCATTCATCACCACAATCTGTTTTGGAACATATTCATTATTCCAAGAAGAAAAACCCCATTCCTTATCCCTCCTTTTATTGACCCTTAGCATGGATGTGGTACATTTGTTGCAGATGATGAAAGAATATTAAAATATTACTGTTAATCATAGTCCATAGTTTGCATTCAGTACATTTTCCCCCATATACCACTCTATTATTAACACCTTGTAATAGTGACGTACATTTGTTCTAGTTCATGAAAGAACATTCTCATATTTGTACTATTAATCAGTCATCATCCATAACAGGGTTCACTGTGTTAAAGAGTCCCATGTTTTATCCACCCCCCATTCTTTTTGATAGCTGTACCACAAGAGGACTTCATTAAGACATAAAGGACCCAAACAGAAGACAGAAATTCACTGTCAATGCTTCCACCAACAGCAAATGGTGCTGTATAGCCCAGTTTTGTCAAATTTAGAGGGAGAGAGAAATGTCCCCTGATTTGGTAGAAATCATTCACTTACCAGCCTAAATTATGAACAGTAACTAACAAAAGAGAGTAGACAAAAGTATTTGAATTCCTAAGAAAACTTCCCAGGAACCAGCCACCTTTTATACTGAGAATTCAGCCACAACTGTGTCATGAAGTTGCATCTCTTCAAGCATACCCATCATATTAGCGTCTTAATGCCTTTGTTCTCATTCTTTTCCCAGAGAAAATGAGTTTAAAATAAAATCAAGTAATTGCAAATTAATTAATTCCTTACCATCCCCAATTCTATGAACCCTACAGATTTTTTCCATAGCAAATAAGATACCTACTGCTTAGGGGAAAGAAAAAAAAAATCATTTTCTAATAGATTCAGACAACTAAAGACAGCAGTTCTCAAAACTCAGTACACTCAACCGCGTATGAACACCTTACCACCTAAGTACTACTGAAGACATTAAGCTGGTTGATTAAATCATGTTCTTACAGGATGATAAAAATAAGCAAAACTAAAAATTAACTATTTCTTCTTATATCAATATATCAGGAGTTGATATAATAAAAATATATTCAGTTGACTCACACACTCCAATAATAAATACTCTTAGGTAATCTTCAGCCTGAAGCAAGCAAGCCTTTGTTTATTGACTACTTACAGTACAGTGATTTCTTATCTTAGCTGGTTATCCAAGTTGGTTATGTATTAAGTGAGAGAAGACAATCTCTCTTCCAGATAGCTCTCAGAAATCTGGAGTAATTTGTTTTTAAGAACTAGAATTTCATCTCCTGGTAGCTACATTGCAGTTGTCACCCTGAGAACAGGAACAAGGCAAAGAAAGTATACAGGACTTGAATTCCCCTACACAAGTGCAGATAAAGTTGGTTTATTAATGACTACATTTTGAAGCCAGCCATTTTGACCCAATACGTAAATAACAAGCTGTTTAATATTAAAGAAGGTACTGCCAAAATGTAACAGAAGTATAGCTTTATCCAAAACTCTTTCACACAATTATACATTAAAAGCTATTTTTATTTAAGCAAGGCATCCCTACCTGTTCTAAAATATATGATGTGCTACCCCACTGAAAAAGCACATGAGGAGACTCATAATTTGTCCTATCTAGAGCTGGTTTAAATTCCAGTGAAGTCATTAATGTCCTTACCAGTCTGGACTGTTGTGCATGTCACCTCAGTTTTGTGACAAATAAACAGCCCCAAGATTTACCTAAAACTGAATTAAAAGGGGGGAGGGAGAAGTTTAGACAACTTTTGAGACTAGAATTCCCTCATTAAATAGATTGGCACCCGAGTTAAAAGCCGGTAGTCTAAGGATTAGGAAAGCAAAACATTTCTAGAAACATAAAGCTCTAAACCAAATTGTTGTTTACACTAATTAACCTGTGGCTTTTTGGGTTTTATTTTGATTCCTTTTATTTGTTCACTTCCTACTGTTATCCAAGTAATTAATTACTCTTAAAATTAAAAGTAACCTCCCAAACCACACTAGTTCAAAGGTCTGGAACCTTTCCTCGCTTTGGTGAGGGTTTTGTTAAAATCAATCAGTATTTTATTCAATGGGAACCTTTAAACCAAGAGTTTTACATTAAAACTCTTAATTCAGAGGCAAAGAACAAAACCTTGAAAAGGCTGTTTTTTAAACTGAAGAAAAGTTTCAAGGGTCAATGCTGAATAAAAATTTGTAGTCTTTACACTGGATACCATATCCTCTATGAAAATTTGTTTGATCATATAAAATAAAGATCAGGATTTTTAAATCAGATCCTGGACAGTTTAAACAAAAATTTGTAGTTTATTTCATTATCTCAAATTCAATCTCTCCTTTCTCTTTCTAAACAGTCCACTATGGAATTTTTTTTTATTAACCCAAAACCTCAAAATCCTTTCTCTAGTTGCTGCTAATAAACTGGAACTTGGTATCAACCATGTTCAAGAAAGATGTGCAAATGAAATGCTTCTTGCTTCATCCTGAAAATAAAACAAAACAAAAAAAGTTGCACATTTAACTGAAAATAAGAGAGACTGTACACATTCCCATACCATTTAAAGTAAAAATATCAGGATTTTTCTTTCTTTCTGATTTAGTGCAAGTTATCTGACAAATCACCAAAGTCAAGGCAAGAAAAACAAGTTAGGTATTAGTGCTTTCATCTTTGGTACAAAAAGAGCAGACTGTCAGAGTTGGGCACAAAATATATTTTATGGAGATTTTAATTAATATAAATATTTTAACACCACAGTATTCTAGGACTTTATATCCAAAAATAGCCTAACCTTACCATAGTTATAGAATGCCCCATGTGTTTTCAAGAAATCATTAGTCTCAAAAAAATGCACCACTATATGTAGAACAATGGTTACAATACAACATACTTGAAGACTTTATCGGGGGGGGGGGGGGATGACATTATGTAACATTTAGTCAAGGGAAGGGATGTCAAGACATCTTTAGCAAATTTTTCACAGGTAGGTTTACACCATGAAACCATGTACTTCGTAGCACAAGCCACCATTTTCATAATACTATTTTAGAAAAAAAAAAGAGTGACACATTAAGTGTGCATATGAATGATACTCCCTCTTTTCAGATGTATCATTTTAAACGTTTTTAAAATATCTTAGAATTGAGGAAATGTGTTTAAATTTTAGTGGGAAGAAAAGCTAATATGAGATCAGATTTATAGTATATTATGATTTACAGCTCCTAAATGTGAAAAAATTGTTAGGCACACAGCATGATGAGTTTTCGGAATGACACAAAAAAGATTCTCTATGGAGATACTGCTCTAAGCCATTGTACAATCATACTAAGTTCTATTTCCCACATGAATTTTCATTCCTTATATTGATGCTTCCAGTATCATTAGTTTGATCTTTATTAAAAAGAGAATTGTTTCCACCATAATTTCAAAGTATGGAGTTAATGACAAATTACTGAGTTAATGATTATTAATTTATCAACTGGAAATAATTTCCACATTTGCACCTCCTAAATTTACCTTATTATTTGGAGATCCTGGAAGTCTTATTTTCCCTTTGGACACGAATTCAAGAAGAGTTCAATATACCTATGCTCTGAGGATGATAAACAACAAAAATAAAACCACATTAATTTTAAAAAGTAGGAAAGGCAGCAAATATTGGTTCAGATATTCTTTATTTCATAATTCAGCTAGCAACTCAAACTCTTTGCCCCTTTATTTTCTGCAATTAAAAAGGAAAAAGAGAAGGAAAATAAAAAGAAAACCTACCCAACTCTGGATGGAAATATGCAGATTAACAGACAAAAATGTTTTTCATTATAACATTTCATTCTTTTAACGTATAATTTAGTAGTATTGAAAGAGAAAAATTTATCTAAGGAAAAATTCAAAGCAAACCCCCAAACGGGATGGCATTTTTAATCAAAGCCAGACATCAAAAACAACAACAACAACAAAAAAAACCACAGCAGCACTTACGAACATGAGACCGATCCTTGAGCATAGCTGCAACAGCATCCTCATGGGTATCGAAGTGCACATCAGCTTCTCCAGTGGCCTTCCCGCTGGAACTGTACTCCATGGTGATTCTAACAGGCTTCAGTGGAGCAAAAAACTAAACAACAAACAAAGGAAGCCAAAAGGAACACAATGAATCAGGCCCACTTTCTAGAAGTCTGGTGGCTCTACAATTCCTCTCAGACTTTGATGCAAACACCTGGTAGATTTATTTACAAGAACTCTCCTCCTTCATCAACAGAGTAATTATATATGTACCATCTCTTCTGGCTTTTCTGATTTTCCCAGAATTCAAGGTTACAATTCTAATATCTATTAACAGAGAACTACAAACTACAAATATAGTCACTCTACAAATGGTTCTCAAAGATTTTTTTAAGTCAAGGTCCATTTTTATTATTCCTCCCATATGCCCATCAAATATACTTCAGTCTTTCTCCAAGGAAAACATACAAATGGCCAATAAGGACATGAAAAGATGCTCAACATCACTGTCACTAGGCAAATGCAAATCAAAATCACAATTAGCTACTACCTTACTACTCCCATAAAAACGGCTATTGAAAAAAAGAAAACAAACAAAAAATAAATGTTGGCAAGGACGTGGAAAAATTTGAACTCTCACACATTGCTGGCAGGTATTTTTACATTCCCACATGGTTCCACTACTATGGAAAAATTTGGTGGTTCCTCTAAAAGTTACACATAGAATTACCAGTATGATTCAGCAATTCTACTTCTATATACAAAGAGAGTGAAAACAGGTTCTCAAACAGACACTTGTACACCATTGTTTATGAAGCATTATTCACAATAGGTGAAAGGTGGAAACAATCCAAGTGTCCATCAATAGAAGAATGAATCAACAAAACGTGGTATATACACACAATGGATTATTTAGCCATAAAAAGGAATGAAGTTCTGATATATGCTACAAGATGGCTGAGTCTTGGAAAATTATGCTAAATGAAAGCAGCCAGAAATAAAAGAACAAATATTATTATTCCACTTATATGAAATATCTAGAATAAACAAATTCATAGAGACAGAAAGTAGATTAGACTTTAGTAGGCCAAAAACTGGGAGGAGGCAGAATGGCATATTAACACTTAGTAGGTATAGAGATTCTATTCTGAATGATGAAAGGGTTTTCGTAATGGATGGTGCTGACGATAGCACAACACTGTAAATGTAATTAATGCCACTAAATTGAACACCTGAAATTTATTAAAATGGCAAAGTATATATATTTCATGTATTATAAAATATATATTACATACACATTACCGCAATAAAAACTAATTAATTAAAAAGGAAAAAGAGTAATTACAAAAAAAAATAAATGGGTTTAACTTATTCTAGCAGACTTCCATACTTTGAATACTAAACCCACATCATATTATTGTTTCCCATCTATAGACTCCTATCCTTTCTTGATCTTAAAAATGTAATAAAAACCCCACACTTTTAAGCCACAGAAAATGAAACAAACCTCCAGGACCAAAGAGATGCCATCTTACTATCCAAAGATAAGTCACAAAATACTTTTTTCTTCTCTACCTTCCTCAATAATAGGGGTTCAGTTTTAGAACTTTTGTCCAAACCTACTGATATTAGATAATATCTTACTGCCACACACGTTTATAATGTCTTGGGCATTGGCTTGGAAAGGCAATCCTCTCATGTGGACAAAATGTAATGAAGACATAGTTCCAAAATCAACAGCCTCTGGAAGCTTTTCTGATGTCTCCCTAGGCAATTCTGAGAAGCAGAACAAAAAGCACTGTCAAGAACATAAAAGCTTCAAGAGTAATTAACAAATTATAAAATTAGGTACATGACCTTCATATCAAAATTTTCCATCCTCTTGAACCAGCAGAGAAAAGGGATTTTAAAGGTCATAATGATCTGAAATTTCAGCCATCTAACACGTATCACCTGAACACCCATAAGCATTTAGTGATTTAAAAACCATTCTCACCATGAAACTGTCAAAAATTAATTTTGGTGATGAATGCACAACTATATAATGGTACTGTAAACAACTGAATGTATGCTTTGCTTTGTATGAATACATGGTATGTGAATATATCTCAATAAAATGGAGGGGGGAAAAAACCATTACCATCAGAGAGAATTTAAAATGATTATGAATGAAACCATAAAGGCAAGATAAACATTCTGAGTTACAGGCACCAAAAAGAGAACATGCTAACAGCATAATCCCAAGTCACCATTAAAAAGTGATTTTATCAAACTTCAAAGGTTTTAAATGCTGCTCTGGGTTAAGAATCCAGAGGAAAACAAAAATTCCTACAGTGGTCAATATTCCTGCTTTCTACCCAAATCTTTTCCTGGCTTAGTTAAAATGTTGACATTTTACTTCATATTATTATATTTGTACTACCCAGCTTTTGATAAGGAATCTACAAAAATGACTAAATAAAAAAACCTAACAATAATTTTCTTCTACATATATTAAAGTACTTCATTCAAATGCATATTAAGTATTTCTTTACAATTCAATTCCCTTTTCTTACAAACTTCCAATTTCACATGACATAGTCATTTAAAAAAAAGTTTTTAACAGAAGTCACAACATATAAGATAGACCACCATGAGTCTCAAGAATAGGAAGGTCCTTACCTATTTCCTTCTCACTTTCAAAAGCTGTCATGGGTCGAATATCCTCATTTACTTCATGTTCTTCAAAGACCATTTCTGGCTCAGTTATATACTTAGCAGTAGGAGAAGATGCCATTTTCTTTCCCTTATGAGAACCAACATGTGTTCGAACTTCATTCTTTCTGCTTGGAAATATCTCTATATACCTAGCAAAGCAAAAGTGAACGAGCGTAAATATAAATGGCTTTGAATATTTAAGGGATGAGGATTAAAAAAAAAACAGCCAAGGCCAAACTCGGATACACTGCAATCATAAGATGAAGAGAAATACTAAAATATAAGCTCCACAAGAGCAAAAATTTGAGGTTTTATTGTTCATTGATGTATCTCAAGCACTTAGAACAATGCCTAGTACATAGTAGGTGTTCAATAGATACTTTTTGCGTGAACTAATAAAATGAACAGGCACAAATTGTGCAGAGTAATTTTAAACTGAACCCATTTAAAATAAAAGACATATATTATAATTCCAAAAGTTTATGAAACACAGGTGTACAAAGATAACTAGGGGAAAAAAATGAATTTAGATACTAGCCCATGAAAAACAGTATTCTAATAATGGTAGGTCACAAATTTAATCCTCACCAAGATAATATTTACCTTCATATACATTTTAACAACATTCTCTACCCTATTCGCTTCATGAGAATAACTATGCTAAGGGTAACTGAGTTATAAAAAAGAATTAACCAGGTTTAAGGTTTTTTTTTTTAAGTGGGTTAATAATTTCTTGAAGCTGTGCAGTTCAATTCTGTGGAAATTAAGTGTATTAGTAAAAGGTATTAGAAGTCACAGTATATGAAAAGCTAAATTCTCCAGACCTTTGTCAAAAGGCTGATGAGAATACATGCAATAAATGTCAACTCTAACTGGATATCATGTTGATAATGACTTACATATACTTTCTTCATTAAAAAAAAAAACTCAAAGTTCTTTTATCCAGATTTGTAAGTAGATACAGTAATATGGTGGAGCTTTGAAACAGCTTCTTTTCTTTTCAACTTCAAAGGAGCTGAGTAAAAAGGCCAGCAAAAAACAAAACAGCAATTTATAAATGGACAATAATCTAAATATAGGTTTTACCATCCAATCCAGCAATAACACTCCTAGATATTTATTTATACAAATAAGTTGAAAACTTATGTCCATGCAAAAGCCAGCACATGAATGTTTCAGGTTTATTTATAATTGCCAAAGCTTGGAAGCAACCAAGATGTGGAATATTATTCAGTGTCAAAAACAAATGAGCCACAAGAAGAAACAGAGGAACCTGGAATGCATAATGCCAAGTGAAAAAAAATCCAATCTGCAAAGGCTAAATACTGTTTGATTTCAACTATATGACATTCTGGAAAAAGCAAAACTATAGAGATAGTAAAAAGATCAGTGATTACCACAGCTTTGGGGTAGAGGCAATGAACAGATGGAGCAAAAGCACATTTTTAGGGCAGTAAAAATATTCCATATAACACTGTAAGGATGGATATACATTATGAACTTGTCAAAATCCATAGAACTATACAGCACAAAGAATGAACCAACCCTAACGGACTTTAATAATGTATTGATTAGTTCATCAATCGTAACAAATGTACCATACTAATGCAAGATATTAATAATAGGAGAAACTTTGTGGTGGAGGCAATGGAGTATATGGGAACTCTGCCTTCCGTGCATTATTTCAGTAAACCAAAAACTACTCTGAACACTTTCAGACGACCAAGATGTCAGCATAAAATGATCCAGGATGCCATTCTCCCCACAGAATCTTTGAACAACTAGCAAAACCTGGCAGAGTCATATTCCTCAAAACTCTGCAAAACAGTTAAAGGACTATAGTAACGGGAAAACTAACAAATCAAGGAAAAGCAGCCTAAAAATGGTAAGAGAACCTCATGGTGTCCTTGCTAGCCCCTCCCTGAACCCCTTCCTCAGTGCTGTGTGGAGCCAGCCTGGGCTCCCATTGTGGGTGCCTGGCCCTGTTCCTGAGGGAGTAGAGTAACCCTTAGGTGCATATTTGGGTGCCAGAATGTCAGTGCCAGTCTATCCCATGGAAGCCTGAAAAGATTAAAACTGGAAACTTATCTCAGAAATTACCCTAAAGGCAGAGAAAGCAACTTGCACACAACTAAAGCAGTGAAAGAAGTAATTAAGTCCAAGCAGCCTGGGGCAAAGAAGCACCTGCACTGTCCTAAAATAGACCACCCAAAATGGGGTGGAAGTTTATTTCAAAGGGAGTAGAGGGTACATTTGAACACATGTAAACTAAAAACGGGAAGTCCTAAGGCCACTAGCAAGCAGGAGCCCAAGAAAGAAGCAGGCTCCATGTCTTCACAGGGGCTCAGATAAGATAAAAGAACCCGCATTTCACATTTGTTGAGGGCTGATCTTTAGGAGGGCTAAGTTCCAAAGAAGACCAACAAAACAAAGCAGAGCCAATATGAAAAGATTGTGAGAGGTGCTTTCTGCTTTGGTTTCTTTGTTTTTGTTAGCACCTGACACTCAAGAAAATCTGTCAGTAGCTGGATACAAACTTAAGGAACAGACAGGACTAAATCTTAAGAGTTAACCTTTATTTTGGTGATGGATGCACAACTATATGGTGGTACTGTGAACAACTGATTGTATGACTGCATGGTATGTGAATATATCTTAATAAAATTGAATTATTAAAAAAAAGTTAACCTTTAAAATATTAAGATGAATAGTATGCAACAAAAGATTACAAGACAAACCAAGAAACAAGCAATGATAGACCATCTAAACGAATAAGATGAAAACCCAGAAACCATCAACAAAGAGGACAAGACTTCAGACATATCAGATAAAAACTTTTAAAAAGACCCTCAATATGCTCAAGGAGACAAAGGAAAATACAGTGAAAGAACTAAAGGATATGAGGAAAATGAATGAATGAACAATATGAGATTCTCTAAGATTCTGAAAAGGAACCAAATAGAAAAACTGGACTCAAAGACCACAATAACTGAAGTAAAAAAAATTCCCTAGAGAGTTTCAACAGCGGATTGAAATTGGCAGAAAAAAATATCAGCAATCTTCAAGACAAGACAATTGAAATGATCAGTCTGAGGAACACAAAGAAAAAAGAATTTTAAAAAGCAAACAGAGCATAAGAGACCTGTGGTACACCATCAAGCGCCCCAGTATAGGCCTTACAGCAGTCCCATAAGGAGAAGAAAGAAAGGGGCAGAAGGAATATTAAAAGAAATAACAGCAAAACAACTCCCAAACTTAATGAAAGACATGAATATGCACCAACAAGCACCAAACAGGATAAACTCAAAGAGAATTACAGCTAAATACATAGTAAAACAGCCCAATACCAACAACAAGGAGGAAGTTCTGAAAGCTACAAGAGAAAATCAACAAGTTGTGCACAAGGGAACCTCAATAACATTTAGTACAATTTCTCCTCAGAAACCAATTGCAAACCAACCAAGAGTTTTACATCCAGAGATTTTCTTTCAAAAATCAGAGAGACAGTAAAACATGTCCAGAAAAACAGAAGCTGAGGGAGTTTGTCACCACTAGGCCTGCCCTACAAGCAACACTAAAGGGAGTTCTTCAGACTGAAAGGAAAGGACACTAGACAATAGATCAAAGTGGCGTAAAAGAAATAAAGACCTCCAATAAATGTAACCATATAGGTAAGAATAAACAATAGTACTTATGTATTATTGCATTGTATTTCTGGGTATAAAATTCCATTTTTTTACTTCCTAAACAGGTTCTAAAAAGCATAGGCATAGAGAATAATGATAAGTCTATACTTTTGGAAACACAATATATAAAGTTATAGTTTGTAACAAGCACAATAAAAAGGTATGGGACAAAGGGGAGTAGGAACAGTGTGTGTATATATCACTGAAGTCAGGTTGGTATCAGGTCAGACATGATTGTTGCAGATTTAAGATGCTGAGTTGTGGCCCCATGATAACCACAAAGAAAACTCACAAAAAATTTATTCAGAGAGAAATGAGAAGAAATGGTACAACACAAAAAATTCATAAAATAAAAATGAAAGTAGGTATTAATGAAACAATTGAGTGTAAAAAAGGAGAATTACAAAGTCAAAATACTAAAATGGCCAAAGAAAGTCCTGCCTTATCAGTAGTGACTTTAAATTGAATGGATTAACCTCTCCAGTCAAAAGGCAGAGACTGGCAGAATGGATGAAAAAGCATGATTAAACTACATGCTGTTTACAACTAACTCCCCTTAAATTCAAAAACACAAGTAGGTTGAAAATGAAAGGATGGAAAAAACATATACCACGCAAGTAATAACCAAAAGAGGATGAGGGTAGCTATATTATCAGATAAAATAGACTTTAGATCAACTGTTATGAGGGACAAAGGTTGTTACATACTAATAAAGGGTTCAATTCAACAAGAAGACATAATTATTATTAAGACATATGCATATAACAGCAGAGTCCCAAAATATATGAAGCAAAAATTGACAGATTTGGAGGGACAAGCAGATGATTCTACATTAATAATATGAGACTTTAATACACCACTTTCCATAATGGAAAGAACATCCAGACAGAAGATAAAAAAGGAAACAGAGGATCTGAACAACATTGTAAAACAACTAAAACTAACAGACATATATAGAACACTTCACCCAATAGCAGCAGAATACACATTCTTCTCAAGTACACATGGATCATTCTCCAAGATAGACTATATGTTAGGTCCCAATACAAGTTTCAATAAATTCAAAAATACGAAATCATACAATGTCTCTTCCTCGACCACAATGGAATGAAGTTAGAAATCACTAACATAATGAAAAAATAGAAAATTTATGAACATGTAGATATTAAAACAACTCACTCTTAACCAACCAACGAGTCAAAGAAAAAAATTACAAGGGAAATTAGGAAATATCTTCAGGAAAATGAAAATGAAAATACAATATATCAAAACTTACAGGATGTAGCAAAGGTAGTAATGAAAAGGAAATTTATAGCTCTAAATGCTTACACTAAAAAAAAAATATCAGAGTTGTAAACTCATAACTGGAGGATCTAGAAAAACTGGAAGGTTTAGGAAACTAAACCCAAAGCAAAAAGAAGGAAATAAAAAACTGGAGCAAAAATGAATGAAATAGAGAATTAAAAAAAAAACAGAGAATCAACAAAACCAAAAGTTTATCCTTTGGAAGGATCAATAAAGCAAACAAACCTTTAGCTAGGCTGATGAAGAAAAAACAGAGAGAACACAAATAACTAAAATCAGAAATGAACATGGAGAAATTACTACCGACCCACAAGATAGAAAAAGAATTCTAAGAGGATAGTATGAAATGGACCAATTCCTAGAAACACACAACCTAGAAACACATGAACTACCTACACTGACTCAAGAAGAAACAGAATCATTTAGTCCAATTTCCTAATTTACAGATGAAGGGTTGAGGCCCAGAATCTAATTACACTAACTCAAGAAAAAACAGAAGACCTCAACAGACAAATAACTAGTTAAAGAGACTGAATCAGTAATAAAAAACCTCCCCAAAAAAGAAAAGCCCAGGACTAGAGTAGATGGCTTCACAGGAGAATTTTACCAAAAATTCCAAGAACATCAAACCTGTACAAATTCTTCCAAAAGACAGGAGAGGGAACAGACCCTAAGTCATTCTATGAGGCCAACATCACAGTATACCAAAGCCAGATGAAGATAACATAAGAAAAGAAAATTACAGACCAATATCCCTTATGAACATACATGCAAAAATCATCAATAAAATACTAGCAAAGCAAGTCCAGAAGCACATTAAATGAATTATACACCATGATCAAGTGAGAATTGTCCCAGGTACGCAAGGATAGTTCAACATAAGAAACTCAATATGTAATACAGCATAACAAAATGGAGGAAAAATAAAAACACATGATCATCTCAGTTGACACAGAAAAGGCATTTGACAAAATCCAGCACCCATTCTTCATAAAGAAAAACTTAGAAAACTAGAAATAGAAGGAACTTCCTCAATATGATAAATGGCATGTATGAAAAACCCACAACTAACATCAAACTTAATGGCGAAAGACTGAAAACTTTCCCTGCAAAGATCAGGAACAAGACAAGGATGCCCACTGTCACAACTATTATTCAACACTGTACTGGGAGTTCTTGCCAGAGCACTTAGGCAAGAAAAACAATGTATCGAACTTGGAAAGGGAAAAGTAAAACATTCCCTGTTTGCAGATGACATGATTCTATACACAGAAAATCCTGAAAAATCCACAAGGATCCTGAAGCTAACAAATGAATTCAACAAAGTGGTAGGGTACAAGATTACGACACAAAATCAGTAGTGTTGCTATAAACTAATAACGAACAATCTGAAGGAGATACCAAGAAAAAAATTCGATTTACAATAGCAGCCAAAAGAATCCAATGTGAAGGCATAAATTTAACCAAGGATGTAAAGGCCTTGTACATAGAAAACTATAAAACACTGCTAAAAGAAATCAAGAAAATCTAAATGAATAGAAGGACATTCATACACATGAACTGGAAGACTCATCATCAATCAGATGTTGATTACCCAAAACGATTTACAGATTCAACCAAAATTCCAACAACTTTCTTTGCAGAAAAGGAAAAGCCAATCATGAAATTTATATGGAAGACTAAGACGCCCCAAAGAGCCAAAACCATCTTGAAAAAAAAAAAAAAGAATGAAGATGAAGGACTCACACTATCTGACCTAAAACTTATTACAAAGCCACAGTAATCAAAAAGGCATGTTACTAGCACAAGGACAGACATATAGACCATGGAATTGAATTGAGAATTCAGAAATAAACCTTCCCATCTATGGTCAACTAATATTTGACAAGGGTGCCAAGTCCACTCAAACTGGAAAAGAACAATCTCTTCAAAAAAGAAGAGGTGCTGGTTGCCCTCCTTACTACATGGGACATGACTCCCAAGGGTGTAAATCTCCCTGGCAACATGGGACATGACTCCAGGGGTGAGCCTGGACAGGGCACTGCAGGATTGAGAAAGCCTTATGGGCCAAAAGGGGGAAAAGAAATGAAACAAAATAAAGTTTCAGTGGCTGAGAGATTTCAGATGGAGTCGAAAGGTCATTCTGGAAGTTATGCATTATATAGATATCCCTTTTTAGTTTTTAACATATTAGAATAACTAGAAGGAAATACCTGAAACTGTTGAACTGCAATCCAGTATCCGTGACTGTTAAAGATGATCATGTAACTATATAGCTTACATGTGTAACAGTGTGATTGTGAAAACCTTGTGGCTCACTCTCCCTTTACCCAGGACATGGACAGATGAGTAGAAAAACTGGGACAAAAAGTAAATAATGGGGGGGACGGAAGGGTATGAGATATTTGGGTGGCTTTTTAATTTTATTTTTATTCTTATTTTTATTTTTTGGAGTAACGAAAATGTTCAAAAATTGACTGTGGTGATTAATGCACAACTATATGATGATACTGTGAACAACTGATTGTATACTTTGGATGACTGCATGGTATGTGACTATATCTCAATAAAATTGCATTTAAAAAAAAATGTGCTGGGTGCTTTCTAATATAGCCTGTATGGTCAGTCTGTTTAAACAACATGATTGCATGGAATCTAGAATGGGGAATGAGATCTTGTTATTCTGTACAGGTTAATATGACACCTTGATGCAATGCATCCCACAGTACTATGGGCAGAAAATTATAAAGTATTTGCAAAGCTCCCTTGAAGGACTAGGGAAAAAAATATGGAAACATTAAACTTCCTCTCCTGGGGAATTCCTAATATTCTCGTGAGCATTAGGGAATCCCAACTTAGTAAGTCAAGACCTCAATCTTGGGGCTTTCACTTACGAAACTTATTTCTGCAAAGGAGAAGGTAAGCCTACTGTAATTGTTCCTAAGAGTCACCCACAGAGAACCTCTTTTGTTGCTCAGATGTGGCCTCTTTCTCTCGGCCAACTCTGCAAATAAACTCACTATTCTCCCCACTAGGTGGGACATGACCCCCAGGGGTCTAAGTCTTCCTGGCAACGAGGGACTGGACTTCCAGGGATGAGCCTGGCCCTGGCATTGTGGGACTTAGAATGTCAGCCTGATCAAAAGAGAGGAAAAAAATGAAACAAAATAAAGCTTCAGTGGCTGAGAGATCTCAAATACAGTTGAGAGGTCAATCTGGAGGTTATTCTTATGCATTATACAGATATTCCTTTTTAGTTTCTAGTATATTAGAGTAGCTAGAAGGAAACACCTGAATCTGTTGAATGGTCAACCAGAAGACTTGATTCTTGATGATAACTGTATAACTATATAGTGATTATTGTGTGAACATGTGATAGTGAAAACCAGGTGACTGATACTCCCTTTGACCAGCGTGTGGGCAGATGAATAATAAAATAATGACGAAAACATATAAATAATAGGGGGGTTAAGGGGTGTGGGATGGTTTGGGTGTTCTTTTAGTTTCTTTTTTATTTATTATTTTATTTTTTTCTTTATTTTGGAATAATGAAAATGTTTGAAAATTGATTGTGGTGATGAATGCACAACTGTATGATGATACTGTGAGCCACTGACTGTATACTTGGGATGGATTATATGGTGTGTGAGTATATTTCAATAAAGTTACATTAAAAAAAAATTTTTTTTTAAATGGTGCTGGGAAAACTTGATGTCCAGATGCAAGAATGAAGGTGGACTCCTACATCACACCATATACAAAGATCAACTCAAAATTGATCAAAGATTTAAATATAAGAACAAGGATTATAAAATTCCTAGAAGAAAATGTAGGGAAGCATCTTCAGGACGCTGTGTTAGACAGCAACGGTTTCTTAAGACTTCACACCCAAAGTACAAGCAAGAAAAGAAAAAACAGATAAACGGGACCTCATCAAAATTAAAAACTTTTGTGCATCAAAGCACTTATCATGAAAGTTAAATGACAAACTACACAATGGGAGAATATATTTGGAAACCACATATCTGATAAAGGTTTAACACCCAGAATATATAAAGAAATTCCCCAACAACAAAAAGATAACCCAATTAAAAATTGGGCAAAAGACTTGAATATACATACATACAATGGAGTATTTTTCAGTCATCAAAAAGAATACAGTTCTGATACATGCGGCAACATGGAAGAACCTTGAAGACAACATGTTGACTGAAATAAGCAAGATACAAAAGAACAAATAATACTCTATGATCTTACTGATTTCAAATAATTGAATGAAGTCAGAAACTATAGTACAGGTTTCCAGGGGCCAGGGTAGGAGTGGGGAATGGAGAGTTAATGCTTAAATTGTACACTTTCTATTTGGGGTGACGGAAAGGTTTTTTGTGATGGTAGCACAACACTGTGAATGTAATTAAAAGCACTGAATAATATATATGAATGTGGTTAAAAGAAGAAATTTTAGGTTATATATGTCACTAGAATAAAAATTTTAAAAAAAACCATAGGACTGTACAACACACAAAGAAACCTAATTTAAACCATGAACTTTAGTTAACATTACAATTATAATATTTTTTCATCAGTTATAACAAACGAACCACATTAATGCACGCAGGGGAGCGGGAAGTATATAGTGACTGTGTGTTCTGTAAACCTAGAACTTCTGAAATAAAAAAATTTTTAAAAATTGCTCTAAAAATAAAGTCTATAAGAAAAAAGATATTTTGAGGATAATCTGGAGAATGTGACTATAGTCTGGCATTAAACAGTACTAAATTATTGCTAATTTTGTTAAATGTGATGACATAGTAATTATGTAAGAAAATGTCTTTTTTGAAAGATGCATACTACAAAAAACAGATAAAGGAAATATAACAAATGTTAATAATCTGTTAATCTAAGTGATGGACATTTGATGGTTCCTCACACTTTTCTGTGTTTGGAAGTTTTTACAGTCATATTACATATAGTGCATTCATCAAAATGACCTGATGTGTCTGGGAGCAGGGACATGAGTGGACATTTGCACACTGGTGTTTATGGAGACAATATGCATGATTTGTAATGGCTTGGGGTGGCCTAGGGGTGCATCGACTGAGGAATTGAGTGGTGAGCTATGGTGTGTGCATGCAATGGAATACTGAGCAACTGTGAGGAGGATTGAAGCTGTGAGACAGGCAGCAGGGTGAGTGGATCCTGTGGACAGCATTCTGAGTGAACTACGTCAGAAACAATGGCAGGCACTATAATGCCTCACCAATGTGGACTAACTACAGTGTATAAACTCATAATCGGGTCTTGGAGCATGGCTTATCAGGGGAATGCTCATTGTGGTGGCCCCTGGATTGTGGGCTCTTACAGCAGTTACATCTATTCCTGAGTTGTAGTCGCTATCTCCAGATTCTGAGATGATGATCCCTTTGTGTGTAGCCTGATCAATTCCTGCAACTCTGGGTGTCTGTATGGCGCCTAGAGCTCAGGGCTAGAGCTCAGGAGATATAAATGTCACTATTGGCGCA
Source organism: Choloepus didactylus (assembly GCF_015220235.1). Classification (NCBI taxonomy): domain Eukaryota; kingdom Metazoa; phylum Chordata; class Mammalia; order Pilosa; family Megalonychidae; genus Choloepus; species Choloepus didactylus. Next base: position 75,292,799 of record NC_051309.1, read on the forward strand.
TACAGCAACCGTTGAGAAAGCTGAGGGGAAGTCCAGACTTCAGTTAGAGATATGAATGAAGCAGATCTAGTTGGGACTGGGGCAGGTCAGGCCAGGGAATGAAGGACGATTCTGTGTTTTGGAACTTCAGCTTCCATGTGAGACCACGGGAAGAGACGTTTATTTGGCCCAGGATCTATATTGCCTAAACAGTTTAACTCATACAGTTTGCTCGAATACCATGGTTGCATGGAACTTTGAATAGGAGGTGGGACCTGGTGGGTTTGTACAGGTTACTGTGAAATAGCGACACATCCCAGGGTGGTTTGGACAGAGAATAAAAATATATATGTGGGAGACCCCTAAGGAGCCAGGGGAAAGTGCAGAGGTGTTGGACTTCCTCACCTGGATTGTTGCTGGTGTTCTCACATTGAGCACTGGCAGTTTGGTGTACTGAGCCCTCTATCTTGGCATTTGCCCTTGTGGAGCTCATTGCCATGGAGGAGTGGCTAAGCCTGCTTGTGGTTGTGCCTGAGAGTCTCCCTGAGTACCCCTTTGTTGCTCAGATGTGGCCCTCTCTCTCTAGCTAACCCAGCTCGGCAGGTGATCTTGCTGCCCTCCCCCCTACGTGGGACCTGACTCCCAGGGGTGTAAATCTCCCTGGAAACGCAGGATATGACTCCCAGGGATGAATCTGGACCCAGCATCATGGGGTTGAAAACATCTTCAACCAGGAGGGGGATGCAAAATGAAACAAAATGGGGTTTCAGCAGCTGGGAGATTCCAGGTGGAGTCAAGAGGTCACTCTGGTGGGCACTGTCTTAGTTTGCTAATGCTACAGAATGCGAAACACCAGAGATGGATAGGCTTTTATAAAACGGGGGTTTATTTCATTACACAATTACAGTCTTAAGGCCACAAAGCGTCCAAGGTAACACATCAGCAATCGGGTACCCTCACCGAAGGATGGCCAATGGCCTCCGGAAAACCTCTGTTAGCTAGGAAGGCAGCTGGCATCTGCTCCAAAGCTCCGGCCTCAAAACGGCTTTCTCCCAGGACGTTCCTCTCTAGCAAGCTTACTCCTCTTCAAAACATCACTCCCAGCTGCACTCTCTTTCTCCACCCCCCCCCCCCCAGTCAGCTCATTTATATAGCTCCACCGATAAGGGCCCACCCTGAATGGGCCGGGCCACGCCTCCATGAGAACATCTCATCAGAATCATTGCCCACAGCTGGGTGGGGCACATTCCAAGCAAATCCAACCAGCACCAAAATTTCTGCCCCACACAAGACCACAAAGATAATGGCATTTAGGGGACACAATACACTCAAACCGGCACAGGCACTCTTATGCACTGTGTAGATAACCCTTTTTAGGTTTTTTAATGTATTGGAGTGGCTGGAAGTAAATGCCTGAAATTGTCAAACTGCAGCCCAGTGGTCTTGAAGACCATTATATAACAATGTGGCTTGCAGGGGGTGACGGTGTGACTGTGAGGGCCTTGTGGATCGCACACCCTTTGTCCAGTGTATGGACGGATGACTGGAGAAATGGGGACAAAAACTAGGTGAAGAATAGGGTGGGAGGAGGGGGGATGATTTGGGTGTTCTTTTTCACTTTTATTTTTATTCTTGATTTTACTATTTCTGGTATAAGGAAAATGTTCAGGAGATGGATTGGGGTGATGGATGCACAGCTGTGTGGTGGTGCTGTGAACAGCTGATTGTACACCACGGATGATTATGCAATATGTAAATATATCTCAATAAAACTGAATTAAAAAAAAAATGACCTGATGTGTGATACTTCTGCATCATTAGTGTCTGCTTCACTTACCGGTTACCAATTTCTTCCCTGTGTTTCAACAAAGCTTGGTTGGCCATTTCTGGTTCTTCAAACTGCACATAGGCTTCCCCTGTTTTTCTTCTCCCTCTGTAGTCCATGACAAAAGTAATGTCTACTATATTAAGTCCTGGGACATCAAAAAATTATTAAAAATTAGTAATTCTAACAGGATTTTTAAAATCTTTTTATCCTCAGACATTCATCCACATAAGTATAAAATTTTTATGCTGTTTTGCCAGTCCCAAAGGTTCATACATAACTAATGGGAAGAAAATTATTATGCAGCCAAACATAATAATAACTACATACCAATATTTCCAGAATGAACATAAATGTTTAGAGATCAAGCATCCCCATCTAAAACACAGTACTCTCATTTTTTAAATTTTATTTTTGGCTATTAATTATATATTAGAGATCACTACTAATGGTGCATATTTACAGCTAGAAATTAAATAATACTTTCAAATCATATAAGTTATTATCATAGACAAATATGGCCACTATCATGAAAGAATATTTCTTCCAATCATTTTGAAGTCCATCTACCATGAAAATCCGCCCAATGGATCAAAACTCTTATGTAAATCCATAAATATTGGAAATCTGAGTCAAGATCTCCCCTAAAGAACATAATATAACTGCATGTATGAGGCCCCAAACATGAAATAACAGAAAAGCACCTGCAAAGAAGTCTACAATGTCTTTCTCATTGCAACTATAAGGAAGTCCTCTCAAACGAACCACACCATCATTTACCACAGGTGAAGATTTGACCTGAAGGCTCTTCATTAAGGCATCCACATCTTCATTGTTTATCTCATATACTACAAAGAAAGAGCACAAAAAGTATGCAAAAATATAACAGAAGCAAAACCAATTTTCAAAAAAAAGCATCATTACCTGATGGAATACCCAAAAATCCAAAAACTACTATTTTTAATCTGTATGTACTTCTCTGCAGAAAATATTAATGGCATTTATTGAATATTTACTATGTGCCAGGCATAACTCTTAAACCTTATAACTTGTGGGATAAGCTTGATCTATATGTTACAGATAGGAAACAGACTATCTTTCTGTGTTTCGTTTTCACAAGCTATTAAATGGCATATTCCTAATATCTACTATTTCACTATTGTTAAGGATCAAGTGAAAACTTCCTTGGTAAGTATAAAGTACTAATGCAATGATATCAAACAACCAGAATCCCTTCACATACTCGGGTAGTTTGAAGCTGTTATGTACCCCAGAAAAGGCCATGTTCATTTAATCCATTCCTGTGGGTACAGACCTATTGTAAGTGGGCCCTTTGGTTAGGTTATTTCAACTGAGATGTGACCCACCCCATTCAAGGTGGGTCTTAATCCCTTTACTGGAGTCCTTTATAAGAGGATAAAGGACACACAGAAAAAGCCCAGAGAGCTCAGAGAAGCCCCAGAGAAGCTCAGAGACAAGGACACACCCACAGAAGCTGAGAGAAGAAGCCAAGGAAGCCAGAGCTGAAAGCCAATGAAACTTGGGAGAGACAGACCAGCAGACACCAGCCATGTGCCTTCCCATGTGACAGAGGTATCCCAGATGCCAGCAGCCTTTCTTCAGAAAAGGTATCATGCCCCTGTTGATGCCTTAATCTGGACATTTTCACAGCCTTAGAACTGAAAATTTGTAAGCTAATAAATCCCCATTATAAAAGCCAACCCATTTCTGGTATATCTCATTCCAGCAGCTTTTGCAAACCAAAACACATACCTTCCACATAACGCTGACCCATGTACATGCGGTGCTTTTCTAAGGCTTTCTGTACATCCTGCTCTGACTCCATTTCAATTAAGGCATCACCCCTTCGTTTCCCATCTCTGTTTAAGAGGAAATGAATTCCATTCTCAGCATTGCGGATTCTGCAATCTAAAAATCATGAGTAAAATCAATTAAAAACAGAATCAAACTTTTAGATCAATTATACAAGTCACTAAGGATGTAATTTTCCAACAGGAAGACTAAGCATGAACCACAATTTCTTACACAAGCTCCCATCACTGAAGTCAACCAAATGCTAATAAGGTGATAGTCTCTAAAACATTCCAAGCGGAAAAGATACACAAACCTTATCACACAAGCTTATGCTATCATGAAGATTATTAAATAGAAAATCAGGCAAGACCCACCATAAAATGCATTAATGTCCATCTCTGTGTTTCTATGATCTTTTTCAAATCACTTAAGAATAAAAATATGGTTAGACTTATGCATAAATGTCTTCCTTTGTTAAAATCATACCATAAGAACTCTAAAATATCTCCTGTAAGAATAATTTTGCTACCATAAAACTTTTATACCTTTTCAATAACAAGAAAAGACATCTCCACATTATATACTTCTTATAATGGGAGTAAGTTGAAGATGAAAACAGCTTTATAAAATGCCTGACCTACACAATGCTACACACATTAGGGTACTTAATATATTCAGTAAAATCCTTTTGTAACAGTTTAAGGTGGCATCTGCTAAAAGCCTTTCCCATTATTTCCACTTCAGAGAAAACTGGTTTACTACCAGATACTGGTACCATCAAATACTTTTGTTGCATTCAAAGTCTTTAAACCTGGCATACCACAAGTTGTACACATGGTTTTCACTTGGTATAAATATATAACAAAGAATGAGACAATTCCCAACCATCAAATAACATATCTACAGGATAGCCTGACTTGGATCTCAGAACTTTTACTCACACAAAATTACATATTTAAAACATAAATAAAACTTACCTGAGAAAAAGTTAAGCACATCTTCCACAGTGCACGACCACGGCAATCCTTGAGCTCGAATGAGATAAACATCATCCACTTCCTCTCCTAACTTGGATGGAGCCAGTTCATATTCAGGGGGTGGTGGAACATTTTCCAGGTAGGTAGTTTTGGACTCCTTCCAAGAGAAATGAAGAATGAAAAAATATCTCTCTTGACAACCTACTGAATGTTAATTTCTATAAACTAATGCTCTAGATGTTATTCTTAGGAAGCAGCTATTATTTCAGAGGCAAGAAGTAAACTTTACAAATCTATCTCATCCTGTTTTGACCTAGACTAAGTATCTCAAAGCAACAAATAGATACTTCCTATATCCTAATGGTTTGACAGGACATCAATTTTATTTGGGGCTTGATTGTAAATTCATTGCCCCCAAATTACACCTAGTAAGTGTGTAATTTGTTCTGTTTTTGTTAAGGCAGTACAAAAGGGGTCCCCTCGATTTGCCAAATACTTGAGTACCTCATATACACAGTACACTATATTAGGACCACATCTCAAAGAGCTTGCCATCTAGAATAAACAGGGGTCATACAAAACAAAATGCTTTAAGTGCTATGATTAAGATAAACAGTACTACAGGAATTCAAAACAGATCACCAACAGAAAAGCATCAAGACATGACATGGGCTTTGAAGGAATGATAGAATTTTGACAATGATAGACAAAGTACAGATAAACTCCAGCTTGAGAAGTGAGAGGGAGAAGCAATATGAACAAAGGTCCATTTGAAAAACAACAATTAATCCCATATGGCTAAGAGTATGGTATAATTAAGAGCCAAAGAAGATGAGTTGGCAAAAAGTGCTCAGTTCCAAATAGCAGAGGGTCTTAAGTATTAAGTACGCCCTTAACTCGGTAGGCAAAGGAGAATTAATAAAAGACACTGAGTGAGTAAATCAACAACATAGCAGAATGCCTTGGAAAGATTAATCTCTCACACACAAAGAATAAACGTAAGATAATAATGGAACAGCAGCAGTGTAAGGTTATAAGAGCCTGCGTGGGTAGACAGCAGTGTTAGAAGCACTAGGAATCAGTCCCTTCACCAGAACAACTATTAAACAGGCATGAACTGTCTGAATCAACTATTTTAAAACTCTGGAGTCAAGCAGAACACTGTACAGCATGCAGGGAAGAGGAGGAGGAAAAGGCTGGTAAACTGTGGTAAACACCAGTAAATTGCTCTCTCTGTGCAGTTGTTACATGTAGCCATGCCCACTCTTCACGACAGGGAGCAGTGGGGTCTGGCCCCCGGTGTAGCTTGCTGGTACCAGGAAGGGACATAAAAACCAAGTTCCCTAAGATCCAGGGTGGGGTAGGGGTGGGGGGTGCAGGCTGATCACTGCTTTTAATTAGCCATTCTGGATCCCTCAGGGACTGGCTCTGAGGAGAGCCACTGTTCCAACCTACCCTGAACTAAAGCAGTGGAAGAGACTTAAAGAGGGTATGGTCCCTCAAAGCTGCTGGGCAAGGGCAAGTCAAGAAAATGCAGCATTGGGGAGTCCTGGAAAAAGCTCCAGCATCCCCTTAATGGGTCCCTGGCCTTGTTCAGCTGGGAAAGAATGACTTGGGAAACTTCCATCCAATGTGCCTCCCACCCCTACCCTGAGAATTTGCCCTCCAGGCAAAAGCAGCCTGAGACAAGAAAACATGTTAAATAATTGAGGCAGACATCCTGGGGCAGTGGAACACCCAGGAGGGGGAGAGGGTTTGTTTCTTGGGAAGTAGAAAGGGCTTTCAAACTTTAATGAACAGGCCATTAGCAAGCAGAAACCCAGGACAAGACACAGGCCCAGAAAAGACAGGGAGGACCCTGCACTTTACATCTGCCTTGGACTGACCTATCTGGCAGGAGGCCTGAAAAGGAGAGCATCAGCCAAGGCAAAGCAAATTTGCAAAGACAAAAACAGTGAAAGGCGTTTTTAGTTTAGGTTTGCTTGGTTTCGTTAGCTCCTAACATTCAGGAATATGTTATATCGCCACCTGGTTACAAACTCAAAAAACAGACATCCTGGGGGATAAGTCACCGAGTTAACATTTTAAAATGTCAAAATATTAAAATATACAGTGTGCAACAAAAAATTACAAGACAAACATAGAAAAAGAAAATAATGGCCCATCTAAAGAAACAAGATAAAATTCTAAAAAGCATCAACGGAGAAGACCAGATTGTATACATATCAAACAGACTTTAAAATAATGACTTTTCACATGCTCAAGCAGATAAAGGGAAATACAGAGAAAGAACTAAAGGATTTCAGGAAAACAATGAATGGACAATATGAGATCCTCATATTGTCCATTCATTGTTTTCCTAAAGAGATGGAAATTTTAAAATTTTAAAAAAGAACCAAACAAAACTAGCCAAGTTGAAGACCACAGTAACTGACATGAAAAATTCTGAGGATAGTTTCAACAGATAAGAGCTGGCAGAAGAAAGAATCAGTGAACCTGAAGACAAGACAATTGAAATGAGTCAGGCTGAGGAGCAAAAAGAATTATAAAAAGCAGAAATAGCCTAAGAGACCTCTGGGAGACCCTCAAGCATACCAATATACACATTATGGGAGACCCAGAAGGAGAAGAAAAAAAAAGAAAAAGAAGAAATATTCCTAGAAATAATGACAGAAAATGTCCAAAGCTTAGCAAAAGATGTGAACATGCACATCCAAGAAGCCCAAAGAATACCAAACAGGATAAACTTGAAGAAAAACACATGCCAGTGCACACTGATCAAACTGTCATATATTGATCAATCTGTCAAATGCAAAGGACAAGGAGAGAGTTCTGAAAGCTGCAAGAGAAAAGCAACCTGTTATGTACAAGGGAATCCCAATTAGATTAGGTGCAGGTTGCGCATCAGAAATCATGGATGGTAGAAGGCAGTGAATGGAAATATTTAAAGCGCTGAAAGAAAATAAGAGCCAACCAAGAATTTTATATTTAGTAAGACTTACTTTTTAAATAAGGGAGACATTAAGACATTCCCAGAAAATCAAAAGGTAAGGAAGTTCGTTATCACTAAGCCTGCCCAACAAGCAATGTTAAAGGGCGTTCTTCACTGAAAGGAAAGGACATTAGAGTGGTTGAAGCACCATAAAGAAACAAAGACCTCCAGTAAAGGTAACCATTTGCATAAATCTAAATGCCGGTACTAATGTATCGTATTTTTTGGTATGTAACTACACTTCTTATTTCCTACCACATATATAAAAAGTAATGATAAATCTATGGTTTGGGACATACAATGTCAAAGACATAAATTATAACAAGTGCAAAAAAAGGTGCAGGGAAGGGATGGAGAGGTATAGGAATCAGTGCATGTGTATTCTCCTAAAGTCAGCTGGTATCAAATCAAATGATTGTTATCTATTTAGGATGTTAAAGTTTAATGCCATGGCAACCACAAGAAAAATGTATGAAAAAATACATCCTGTAGAAATGAGATGGAACTCAATATTGTATTTTTAAAATACAAAAAAATCAAATACATATGAAAGTAGGCATTAATGGAAAAACTGAGTCAAAAATGGTTTAACACTTATAAAGACAAATAGTAAAATGGAAGAAGAAAGTCCTGCATTATCGGTAGTGACTTTAAATGTAAATGGATTAAACTCTCCAGTCAAAAGGCAAAGACTCGCACAATGGATGAAAAAGCATGATTAAACTATATGCCATTTACAAGAGACTCCCCTTAAATTCACAGACACAAGTAGGTTGAAAGTGAAATGATGGAAAAAATAAATACCATGCAAGTATTAAGAAAACAGGAATAGCTAAACTAATATCAGACAAAATAGACTTTAAGTCAAAATCTGTTATCAAGGGGCAAAGATTATTATATATTGACAGAGGAACAATTCAACAAGACATAACAATTATAAATACATATGTACCTAACAGTAGACCCCAAAACAATATGAAGCAAATATTGACATATATGAAGGGAGAAATAGATGGTTGCATATTAATAGGATAAGACTTTAATACACCACTCTCAATAACGGACAGAACTACTAGACATAAGTTCAATAAGGAAATAAAAGATTTGAGCAATATGAAAACCAACCAGACCTAACAAACATATACAGAACACTTCACCCAACAACAAAGAATATACATTCTTCTCAAGTAAACTTGGGTCATTCTCCAGGATAGACCTTGTGCTTGGTCACAAAACAAGTCTCAATAAACTTAAAAATACTGAAATCATACAATGTATCTTTTCCCATCACAATGGGAAATGGACAATTCACAAATACATGAAAATTAAACAATGTACTCTTAATCAACCAATGAATGGCTTCAAGAGGAAATCACAAGGGCAATGAGGAAATAGCTTCAGTTCATGAGGTGAACAAAAATTAAAACACAGCATACCAAAACTTATAGAATGAAGCAAAGGTGTGCTGAGAGGGAAATTTACAGCTCTAAATGCTTACACTGAGAAAGAATAAACATTTTAAACCTCCAAACTGGAAGTACTAGAAAAAGAAGAGCAATCTAAACCCAAAGCAAGCAGAAGGAAAGAAATAACAGATTAGAGCAGAGATAAATGAAAAAAAAAAAAAAAAAAAAAGAATCAAAAAAGAGAGAGAATCAACAAAACCAATGCTGGTATTTTGAAAAGATCAATAAGATTGACAAAGCTTTAGCTACACTGACGAAGAAAAAAAGAGGACAAAAATAACCAAAATCAGAAATGAAAACAGGGACATTACCACCAGATACTATGAACACCGGTACTGCCAACAAACTAGGCAACCTAGATGAAATGCACAAATTTCTAGAAACACACAAACTATCTACACCGACTCAATAAAAAAACAGATCTCAACAAGCAAATAACTGGTAAAGAGATTGAATCAGTAGCCAAAAACCTCCCAACAAAGAAAAGCCCAGGACTAGATGGCTTCACAGGAGAATTTTAGCAAACATTCCAAGAAGAATTAACATCAATCCTGTTCAAATTCTTGCAAAACAACACCAAAAAAAAGAACAGAAGAGAGGGAACACTCCCTAATTTATTCTACGAAACCAACATCATAGTAATACCAAAGCCAGAGAAAGATACCAAAAAAAAAAAAAAAATTCTAGACCAGTATATCTTATGAATATAGACGCAAAAATCCTCAACAAAATACTAGCAAACCAAATCCAACAGCACTTTAAAAGAATTATATACCATGATCAAACGGGATTTATCCCAAGTATGAAAGAGTGGTTCAATACAAGAAAATCAATTAATGTGATACACCACATTAACAGAACAAAAGGAAAAAACAATATGATATCAATTGAGGCAAACAAGTCACTTGAAAAAAAATCCAGTATCCCTTCTTGATAAATAGTTAGAAAACTAGGAATAGAAGGAAACTTCTTCAAACGTGATAAAGGGCATGTATGAAAAACCCACAGCTAACATCATACTTAATGGTGAACAACTGAAACTTTCCCTCTAAGATCAAGAACAAGAAAAGGATGCCCACTGTCACCACTGTTATTCAACAATGTACTGGAAGTTCCAGTCACAGCAGTTAGGCAAGAAAAAGAAATAAAAGGCATCTAAATTGGAAAGGAAGAAACAAAACTTTCCCTGTTTCCAGACAACATAATCCTACATATGGAAAATCTAGAAAACTCCACAACAAAACTACTAGAATTATTCACAAATTCAGCAAAGTAGAGGGCACAAGATCAACACCCAAAAATCAATAGTTTCTATGCACTAGTAATGAACAATCTGAAGGAACAATCAAGGAAAAATGCCATTTACAGCAGCAACTAAAAGAATCAAATATCTGGGAATAAACTTAACAAAGGATATGAAAGATTTGTACGAAGAAAACTGGCAAACACTGCTAAAGAAATCAAAGAAGACCTAAATAAATATAAGGACATTCCATGTTCATTGGATAGAAGACTAAATATTGTTAAGATGTTAATTCTACCCAAAGCTATTTACAGATTTAATGCAATCCCAATAAATATTCCAACAGCCTTCCAGGCAGAAATGGAAAAGCCAATTGTCAAATTTTTATGGAAGAGTAAAGGGTCCCAAATGGTCAAAGGAATCCCAATAAATAAGAACAAAGTTGGAGGACTCACACTTCCCCCGTCTTAAAACTTATTACAAAGCTACTAAAATCAATACAAATGTACTGACCCAAGGACAGACACATACACCAAAGGAATGGAATTGACAGCTCAGAATTCAACACTCATATTTATACCCATCTGATGTTTGAAATGAGGGCCAAGCCAACTCAGTGGCAGAAGAGCAGTCTCTTCAACAAATGGTGCTGGGAAAACTGGATGTCCGTTTGCAAAAGAAAGGAAGACTCCTACCTCACACCTTATACAAAAATCAACTCAAAATGGATCAAAGACCTAAATATAAAAACCAGGATTATAAAACTAGAAGAAAATGTAAGGAGGCATATTCAGGATCTTGTTAGGCAACAGTTTCCTAGACTTCACAACCAAAGCACAAGCAAGAAAAGAAAAAAATAGACAAATGGGACCTCATCAAAATCAAAACTTGGTGCATCAGAGTACTTAGGAAAGTTAAATGACAAACTACACAATAGAAGAAAATATTTAGAAACCACATATCTGATAAAGGTTTAACACCTAGAATACATAAGGAAATTTTTCAACAACAAAAAGACAAGCAACCCAATTAAAAATTGGGCAAAAGACTTTAACAGACATTTCTCCAAAGAAGACACACAAATGGCCAAAAAGCATATGAAAAGACATTCAACCTAATCAGCCATTGGGGAAATGCAAATCAAAACCACAAAGAACTACCACTCCAGAGCCCCTAGAATGGCTCGTATTAAAGAAAAGGAAAATCGTCAGTTGGAGAGGATGTGGAGAAATAGGAACACTCATTCATTGTTGGTGGGAACCTAAAATTGTGCAGCTGCTGTGGAACGCAGTTTGGCAGTTCTCAGAAAGTTAAGTATATAATTACCATATGACCCAGCAATCCATCTTCTAGGTATATACCAAAAAAAGTTACATACAGCAGGGACTAAACAGATATTAGTACATCAATGCTTATAGCAGTATTATTCACAATTGCCAAAACAAGATGGAAGGAGCCCAAGTGTCCATCAACTGATGAATGGATAAACAAAATATGGTACATGCAAACAATGGAATATTATCAGCTACAGAAAGAATTCATGCAACATGAATGAATCCTGAAGACATCTTGAGTGAAACAAGCCTGACACAAAAGGAGAAATATTTTATGATCTCACTGACATGTTAAAATAAGCAAACTCACAGAGTCAGAATCTAGAACAGAGGTTACCAGAAAAAAGGGTGGGGGAAGGGAATGGAGAGTTAAGTCTTAAAATGTACAGTTTCTATATGGGATGTTGGAAAAGCTTTAGCAATGAATGGTGTTGATGATATGTATTAACAGCCCTCAATTACATATTTGACTTGTGGCTAAAAGGGAAAATTTTAGGTTGTATATATTACTAGAATTAATTTTTAAAAAAAATCAGTGGAACTGCACATCACAGTAAACCAAATGTGCTCTCATCCATTGTAACAAATGTTCCACACCAATGCAAAATGTTAATAATGGGATGTTATATGGGAACCCTATATTTTATGCGTGCTTTTTCTGTAAACTTCTCTAATAAAAAAGGGGGGGGGCCTCTATTTTACAAGAGGAAGCAAAAACTGGAATTTAGTAAGAATCCAACCAGCACTACAGCCTTCAAATTGGCAAGACATCTCAGGCTTTAAGACATGTAATCTATCAGGCCAAAAACAGAGATAATACATTCCTTTCTACATGTACCATCATTTTCATGAAGTGTTACATATTTTAAGGTGCCAATGATAAATGTAAGCCTGCACAGTATCTAACACATTGCAAACACTCAAGAGAGTATATTATAGCCAAATATCACTGAAAAAGAAAAAAAAAATTACCTAAAGAGAGAAGCCATCTCACAACGGCTTATTAGACATAGTTTGCACGGGTTTTTAAAAACAACTTTCCCATTTTCCCAGAATTCCATAGGCATCACAAGCTCTTCAGAAAAGGGCAACAGAAGTATTGGGCCGAGCTCAAGTCAATTAGCTCAGCCACTGGCAAAAAGCAGCCATGCTTGATTAGCCTCCCAGTTTTCTTAAGTTAAAGGAGTAACACAAATTCAATTAAGATAAATATAACTCAAGGCGTCATGCGCCGGGGAGTCAAAAATTATGCAGACAATTCCCAGATGCCACGTAATCAGGGAAGATAAAGCCTTCTACAAGGCATAAAATATTTGCAATCTAAGTTCTTTATGTACACATGGACTGACTTTAAAAAGAAAAATAAGAAAGAAAGGAAGAAAGGAACGGAGGGAAGGAAGGAAGGAAGACACTGTCGATTCACTCTTAGGTCTCCAAATCGTAGCATCAGCTCTACAAGTCCTCTCCCCTCCCCCATCAAACATTCTCCAAACTGTTCTTCCGTCGACAGAGACTCAGTCCTAAAGGACACTCAGTCACAGGAGTAGAGGTGCAGAGGTGACCTTCAGAAAACTGGGGCAGCCTGTCCTTCCCCGGGCCACAGGGAAGCAGGGCGCGCTGGGGAAGAGCCTTTCTCCACACCAAACGAGCACACGCACCTGCGTGAACCTTCGCATCGGCGGCGGAAAGCGAGGCGCGCCGAGATCTGCCCAGGCCTACTGCTCGGGATACAGAAACTCCCAGCCCTCCACCGGGTATGGAATCCCAACTTCACAACCCGGCGGGGAGCGAGAGGGATGTGGGGTTGGGGCGTCAACAAAACCTACCATGGGCCCGGCGCAAATAAGGCCTTAACATTCACCCCCAGCCACACTTACACTGCCCAACCGAGTAGAGACTCAAGGGGAGAACAAAACAAGGATAAAACCGAGGACCAGGAGACAGTCCCTTACTCCGGGACCCAATGCAGCAAGCGGGCAACGAGGGATGGGGGAGCGCGGGAGGGAGAGAAGCGCGTGCCGCGGCTCCCCGCGAGCGCACGCGTATTCGCGTGCGCGCGGCCGGGAGGTGTCCACGCGCAGCCCCTCATGGCGCCCACATACCTGGCAGTAGCCGCGCACCGGGCCCGCGGCCGCTGCCACCGACTGCGGCAGCAGAGAGGCACGCAGGGCTGGGTAGGAGGCGGCGGCCGCGGCGGCGGCGGATGCGGCTGCGGGGGGAGGCCCCGCCAGCCTCCCGGCGTGCGCAGGCCCGATCTGAAGGCCACGGGTCTGGGAGGCGGCGGTCGCAGCGGCCCCGAGCAACAGCAGCAGGCGGCGGCGGCCTGAGACGCCTGAGGGGAAGGAGCCAGCAGCCGAGTAGAAGGGCAGGCAGGCGGCGCCGGTGCGGCAGCTGCTGCAGTTACAGCCACAGCCTCGGAGCAGAGCCCCGAGCACCCAGCGCGTCCCGGCCATGGACTCCAGAGGCGGCGTGGAACCTGGAGGCGGCTGCGACTGCAGCGCGAGCGGACGGGAAGCGGAATCCAGGGCCGGGGAGGGGGTATAGGGCACATGCGCCGCCGACAGCGGGGGCAGCGCCGAGTCGGGAGGAGGCGGAGGAGAGCGCACCGCCCCTCGCGGTCTCCGCCCTCGGGGCGGGGCTGCCGGCGGCTGATAGTTAACTATCGCGCCCAGCCACCACTGTTCGGCTCTTCTTTACCTGGAGGAAACTGAGGTCCCAAGTGAACGGGGCGAGAACTTTCTGCTCTGGGTAGGGCCGTGACCTGGAATGCTAGTTTACTGACTCCCCTAATGGTGCTCTCGAAAAGCGTGACGTGAGAGCCGGAGGGCCGTTTTTGGAAGGAATTGTGATAGGCCCTGGTTACCGAAAGACCTTGAGATACCATATGAGGTTTAGTACACACACACACACACACACACACGCACAAGATATGTGCAAAAAGACTATTTTCTTTGTTTTAAAATGAAACATAAAGTGATTTATTATATAGCTGATAGTGTATATTAACAAAGATAAAACTGCCTGTTCACAAGTGGACACGCAGAAGTTTGCAAAAATAAGAACTGGTTTTGCAGTTTTCCTTCACCTGTGGCCAGACCTGTCACAGATAATTGGGGAAAAGGAAGTTCTTACAGTAAAAAAAATGGAAAGAGCTAATATTTTTAAAAAACTATTGTGGAAAATTTCAATGATGAAAATATAATTAACTTACAGAACCTTAGAGAAATTATCAACGTTTTTCAATCTTGTTTCGTCTATCCCCCTCCCACTCCCAAACATTTTTTTCTTTGCTGGAATATTTGAAAGCAAACCCCAAAGTTCATGTCAATCGCTCTTTCAGTGTTAATCTTAAACTGATAAGGATTTAAAGGGCGGGGGACATTCTGATAAATTGTTTTTGAGGTGTTTAAGATGATCCTGTTTAAAGTTTGACTTGTTTATCCTGGCCTACTTTTAGGTAGAAGAAAGGCCTGTATTTTTCAGAAAACCTTTTTTCCACCCAAAATCAGAGAACAGGAAGAAATCTGATTGGCCAAAGAGAAGGGGCTTCCTCATCTGGAAGATTTAGGAATCGTATGGGTTGTTTATTTTCTTGATTCTCTCGTTCAAGAAGGAAAATGCAGTTACTCTTAAGTAAGGGTTTCCTTCATAACAGATTACCACTATAAATCACAATTTGTAGACATGTTGGGAGATCCTGCCCATTTTTAATCTTTCCCTCATTTTTTTAATAGCAGCAGTCATAGTCCATTATGTGTAAATCTGAATGGATAAGAAACCAAATTACACAGAAAGAAAATCTTGTAGTTCATAATCAGGGGTAACACCTAAGCATTATAATAGACATTTTAATTTTTAACTTAAAATTGGGGAGCATATGAGGGAGAAAAAGAACTAACTTTTAACACTTATACATTTGTCCAACAAACATTCTAAGTGTTTTTTGTGTACCAGGCACTGTGCTGTGCACTGTGGATTCAGGGATATAATAGGCTTACAGACTAAATATCAGAGTGATGTTTAAATTTATAAATATCAAGACTTAAAGAGAATTTTGTAAGTTGAGACTACAGACTTATGGAACACCAGATTTTAAAAGCTGAATTAATATTATTTTAAACTCAAGTAACTATAACTTGCTCTCTCTAGAGCTAGTTCTCTAACTTTATACTGTGGAAAAAAAGGCTCCTTGGACACAAAATTCACATTGAGAGACTGTTTTTGATTAGAGTGGTTGTAATGGAGATGAAGAGAAGAGGAAGGATTTGAAAGATTTTTTTTGAAAGTGGAATCCACAAGACTTAAGGCTTGATTGGAGCCAGAAAGGGTTTTCTACTCTTTTGTTGTTATTTGGAATTGGGAGGGGTAGATGGGAAGGTCTTTAAATCCCTGGAAAGTTTTATAATTAAATATAAAGATTTGGGAAGCAAATCAACCCTAATTTTGTTTTAAGTTCACTTTGTATTAAGTCAGAGAAGTCTGACCTAGAAATATTGGTTTGGAGGTGTTGGTATAAATGAAGCCACAGTCTTGGATGAAATTGCCAAGGGATGAGTTTAGAGTAAGAAGAAAAGGTGGCCTGGAAACTAGCCTTGAGGTACTACAATATTATGGCCTACAGAAGAAAATAAACATTTAAGAAAGAAAAGGAGAAGCAAAAGAGTTAAAGGAAAATTAAGAGAGCTGGGAGAGAAGCTGGAAGAAGGTAATTATTCTGATTGCTAATAAATTAAGGAACTAATTTTATTGTCTATGCCCCGCAACTCTTAGAGACTAACATACTTTTCTTCTAATATGCAATGAGGTGGAGTTAATCTCAAAGGGACCCACCCCACAGACTTTTTTGATTTAAAAGAAACTAAAAATCATGAACTATGGATGTCAATAATGTGGCAAAAGGAAAAGGAACTGAAGTGCAAGTACCATAAAGAAATGTTGCCCATTCATGTAACCTACTGTGATTAAAGGGAGAAGTTTATGAGGTTAAATAGATACAAGAGAACTTCAGGAATTGGGGCTACCAGCTGCTTCCAAGGAAAGACAAAGAGGTACGGTTTATCACCACTATCACTGCCGTATTCTTTTGTCTGACAGAAAAACTGATCCACTAGAACCACAGCTCAAAGATTTGTTCTGCTGCTCTGTGATGTGTTTCTTAGATAAGCTCTGTCCATTGGTCTATATTCACTATTAATATGTACAAGCTCACCAATTTTTATGTCTGTCCCATATACTATATTTGGAAACCCATCTGAGAAGGAATAAAATGAACCTATTAATATTGACACATGAGACAGATCAATGAACTTAATGCTTCAGCTTCCTCGTTTGTTAACATTAACTATTAATAGGTCTCTAGGAAAAAGAATAGCTAATTAGTTTTTAAATAAAATGTCCTGTCAAGAAGTAGTAATTTCAATAAAAATAAAAGGATTCTTTTATACAAATAGTACATTTTATCCCATGGCAAATTTTTTACAATAGGCAAGAATGGAAATGTGAACTACATTCTTTAGGGAGTTTCTGAATACAACGTTAACACGATTATTATAAGAAACTGATTTACTCTATATCGATGAGGCCCTCACAAAACTCTGAATTCTCTGTGGATGCTGAATAGGTCCTACTATGTGAGGCTAACATTAAGGATAATTAGAAAGTGTAGTGATTGTCTATGCCATCTTCTGGCCATATTCACAATGATAAAGGTAGCAGTGTTTTTACTAGCCAGTTTCTGAGAAGTAGTCAATCAACTAGCTTTTCCTGGGAGGTGAGTGCTGTGGTACAAACCATGGCGCAAGGTTCAGAGCAACAACTGACATACACACAGGGTATAAAATAACCAAGAAGCCTTTGTTAACATTCTGAACTATCATCTCTTTGAAAGATAGGTAATACATGAACATGGCTTTGAAAAAGTCAAACCATGCAAAATTTATATATTTGTCTGTGTGTGTGTACATACATATATATACACACACACATATATGGTGTGTGTGCATAGTATGGTTTGCCTCTAACCACTGTCCTCCAGTCACCACTCTGTTTCCTCAAAGACATATACTGTTACTAGTTTCTTGTATATCCTTTTAGAGATGGTGTGTGCAATGTTTCATCACCTTTAAATTTTGTAATTCCTTTGTACTTGGGATTTTGACGTTTTCATCTGCTGTGAAAGGATATTCTGAAGCCAGTGTGTTCTAATTTAAGAGCAAAAGGAAAAGGAAGAGCAATAGACAAATGAGATCCTGTGTGACCAGAAAGGATAACTAGAAAAAAAGGCATGAGGGGAAAAGGTAAATCTGCTATGATATTTGCAAAAGTAAATTTTCTTTTTCCTCTTTAACAACATAGCTTAGGAAAAACAGACTTCAGAGTTAGACACTTCAGTAAAATCCTGGCTATATCACTATCTAGCAGTTTGACCTTGGTCAATTTACTTTATCTCTCTGAGCTTTGTTTTCTTGAATTATAAAAATGGAGATAATATTAACTACCACATGACTTGTGAGATACCTGGCACATAGGAATAGCCTAATAAATTGTGACTATTATTATTTCCTTAGGTATTGTTTAAAGGCAATGGTGATTGTTATGTTTATATCTGTATCTTCCCTCTGATTCCACCTCAATATTTATTTGCTTTTAGTCTATTTTGATCCTAAACGGATTTAAGGCAACTTCCTCTCCAAGAAAGTAACTTTTCCTTGGAAACAAATCTGTATTCTCTGGAATAAGAAAATACCAAACTGAAGTTTAAGCTCTAATAGGCCTGTTCAAGCGTATTGTAGGGTCTAGGGCAGAAATACACCCTATCAATCTGAAGGACATCAGAAGAATAATCATAGTGAAAAGACCTTGGAAGTACTTATTTCTTTGTTGATCTTCTCCACTAAATTTAAAATAAGAGTCTGTATTATAATAAAATCTTTATTATGTGTATAAGTCTGTGTGTATATGGTACACACACATGGTGTAAACCATACACCTACACAGTGTTTTGCTCAAGATCAGTATTGAATAAATGTTTGTTGAATTAAAATCAGTAAACTATTGTGCATGTATATGTGTTGTATGTGTATTTGTATGTGCGTGTTAAGGTAGATGAAAGTTGTTCTAGTTGCTGGTTTTAAAAATAACATTTCTATTTGGCCAAGAAGTAACAAAAAATGAAAAAAGTCAGTGGCAAATTGAACATTGGGTAAGACAGATTTTCCAATAAATAGGAAACTTTATTTCCTAATATTTTTAATTTGAACATACTTGTAGGCTCTACAACAAATACTTTCTAGAGGTTGCTAGAAGTAAGCATATGGCATCTAATTCATATTAAGGTTACTTAAGCAAATACAATACTGTTATCATTTGTAGAGTAACATGGGAAATGACTCACCTAGTTTATAATTCCATTATGATCATTCATTATTATAGTCAATTTATAAAAAATTAATTATTCCACCTACTATTGTAATCACAAATTAATCCTCAAGATTTCCAGATAAAAAGATCAACTGTAATCTGTGGGGCCTGCTTTCCAGATACTTTTTCGTCAAGTAAGAACATGGAATAGTCAGGGTCTAAACTGCATTTCCACTCTACTCCACTCCCATCCCATGCCACATCTTACAACTTGGTGAACATCTCTCTGAAGTTCTGGGGCTTCTCTATATATATTCAGAATTTATACGCTGTGCCATATTTCAATAAATTCCCCTCGCCAATCTGGTCTGTCCCTTTGGGCTATTCCCACACAGTTGTTTCTCATTCATTACAATTTCTATTGATTACAATTATCTTGAAGGTTGACCATGAATCTGACTCATCTTTACTAAAGGTCATGGAGTTAGGGGTCATCTATTCTGAGGTCATTATTTAATTATTTATATGCATTCTTTGAAATATTTATTGTGCACATTCTTCATGCTAGACACTGAGAAATATATAAATGAAAGTAGTTCCCACTTTCAATACTCTCATAATCTAGTAAAAAGATGGATAAGAAAACCATCAATTGCAACACATTGCAATACTGCTATAATGAAGGTATTCCAGATGTTACAGTAGCCTTAGGAAATGAAAACAGTTTTTGGTTCTGGGAAGAAGGATGCTGCTGTCACAGATATCTAAAAATGTGGAAGTGGCTTTGGAATTGAGTAATGGAATATGGATGAATTTTGAAGGTTTGATAGTAAGGTCTAGATTGCCATGAAGAGTCTAATGGTAGAAAAATGGACATTATTCTGTCAAGGGCTCAGAAAGAAGTGAGGAGGGCAGTAGAGAAAGCTTCTGTCATTTTGGATAATACATAAATCATCATGAACAGAATGTTTCTAGAAATATGAACATTCAAGGTGCATCTGGTGAAGACTTAGAAGGAAATTATGAATGTGTTCTTGGAAACTGGAGGAAAGGCAATCTTTGTTATAAAGTGCAAAGAACTTGGAGAACTATGTTCTGAGGTTTGGTTGAAGGCAGAACTTGTAAGTGATGGACTTGGATATTTCACTGAGGAGATTTAAAAGCAAAGTCTGGGAGGTATGACCTGATTTCTCCTTGCTGCTTAGAGTAAAATGTGAGAAGAAAGTGATAAATTGATGAATGAACTGTTAAACAAAAACAAATCAGTACTTGATGATTTTGAAAATTCTCAGCCTGTCCAGATAGCATTCTCAGGAGACAGGGTCAAGGGTGTGACTGGACAACCATTTGCAAAAGAGATTAAGCATGTGGCTCATGGATCCAATCAACCATCTCAGAAGAGGGAATAGAGATGCAGTTATCCAGGAAAAATCTAATGGCTTGTACCCCTGTGAATTATATGGAAGACAGAGAGGGTTATTGAGAATTTTATATCAGAAGAAACACTGCCAGCCTTGACTGAAAGGGACAGGATGAAATGAAGGAAGAGTGACTCCAAGGGGAGAGCTATAAGTGCATATGTCTGGGCCAAAGGGACCTCTAAGGGCCAAAAGTGTAGGGCCACCACCCCACTTTTCATAGGCGACAGAGCCACTATCCTGGCAGGCCTGGAAGACAGAGCATCTAGCAATAGAAGATTACTGAGGCATTAAAGTCTA
Source organism: Choloepus didactylus (assembly GCF_015220235.1). NCBI lineage: Eukaryota > Metazoa > Chordata > Mammalia > Pilosa > Megalonychidae > Choloepus > Choloepus didactylus. Next base: position 75,313,507 of record NC_051309.1, read on the forward strand.
ATGGAATTTTCCCCACTGGGTTGCTAACTTACTTTAGACCAGTAACCCCTTTTTTTGTTTGTTTCCCATTTCTCCCTTTTGTTATGGAAATGTCTCTCCTAAGCCTGTTCACCATTCTGTTTTGAAGCAGAAAATTTGTTTTCTAGTTAAATAGGTTCACAGATGGAGAGAAATTTTGCCCTAGTATGGATCATACCAAGAGTCTCAATCACACCTGATTTAAATGATTTAGAAGAGGGTATTTTGGTCTTAGAATTGTCAACACAATGCATTAAGACTTTGGGGGATGTTGGGATGAGGATGAATGTATTTTGCATGTGTGAAGGACACGAAATGTGGGAGGCCAGCAAGCAGACTCTTACGGGCTGACTTGTGTCCCCCAAAAAGACATGTTCTAGTCCTGACCCATAGGCCTATAAATGTGAACTTATTTGGAAATAGGGTCTTTGAAACTGTTATTAATTAAGATGTGGTCAAACTGGAGTAGGGAGGGCCATAATCCAATGTGACTGGTGTGCTTATAAGAAGGGAGAATTGGATGCAGACAAATATAGGGAAGAAAGTCATGTGAGGACTGAGTCAGAGATTGAAGCACAAAAATTGCCAGCAAACCACTGGAAGCTAGGAAGACACTAGAAATGAATCTTCTCTACAGATTTCAGACTTCTAGCCTCTGGAACTGAGACAATGATTTCTGTTATATTAAGTCATCCAGCTTGTAATACTTTGTTACAGCAGCAATAGGAAAATAAAAAACAAGGATACTATTAGAATTCAAAAGAGGGACAATTTTCATACTCTTAGGGAATTGAAGACAATTGCAAGAGAGTTGACTCTATATTTAGATCTTTAAGAGATCAGTTAAAAATAGCCATGCAAGAGGACCCAAGATGGCTGATTAGGGAGAGGCTGGACTCACTTCTCTCCCAAAAAAACTAGGGGTCAGACAGAAGCTATTCACAACAGTGGCTCTGGAGCTGTGGAGATAGGGAGGAGTCTCTGCAACACCCAGGGAAGTGCAGGATGAAGAGATAGAGAAGCTGTGGTGAGAGATTCTGAGTAACCCCTCTCAGCCCCAACTCCTGGCACCCATTCCCCACAGTCAGGGCAGAAAGCATCCATCTGGTTTCTGGCAGATGGACAGCTCCAGACTGAAAGAGCAGCAGAGGTCCACTCTCTGAAGAACAGAACAGGACATGATCTGCTACTGTGCCAGCTTTGGGCCAGTGAATTTGGACTGCTGGGACTGTGGTTTCAACCTTTCCTGCCAAGCTGTCTACCTCATTGCCTGCAGCCAATAGCTAGAAATAACCTGCATTCTGAGGGCAGAGGGGAGGGACTAGGTTGCCAAAGATTGCCATCTGCTGGCAGGTGAGGAAAGCACATCTCCAGGAAGACATCCAAAAGGCTTTTGGGTAAAGAGGGCCATATGCTGTACAGGCAAGGAAAGTGCACCCTTGGGGAGTGGAAATAAAGGCCTTTTCATGTGTTTACCTAACCTTTTCACTAGGGCCCTGTGAAATTGGTGGGCACCCCTCATGGGTCCCTGGTGCCAGCACTGGTTGGGTAATGACGATCCACACATCAAATAGGAATATTAACACAAACCCAATCAACAACAAAAGCTTTGACAAGAGAGAGAAACCCAACTTTCAAAGTAAACTCACCAAGATAATCTGATACCCAGATATCAGCAAAAAAACAACAAGCAATATTAAGAAACAGGAAGATATGGCCCAGTCAAAGGAACAAATCAAGAAGTTGGAGGAGATACAGAATTTGGAACAACTAATCAAAGATGTTCAAACAAGTCTCCTAAACCATTCAAGGAGATGAAGGAAAATATGACTAAAGAGATAAAGGATGTTAAGAAGACACTAGGTCCCAGCATCATAGGATTGAGAACATCTTCTTGACTAAAAGGGGGAAACAAAATGAAGCAAAATAAAGTTTCAGAGGCTGACAGATTTCAAATGGAGTCAGAGGTCACTCTAGTGGGCATTCCTTTGCACTATATAGATATCCCTTTTTAGGTTTTAGTGCATTGGAATAGCTAAAGTAAATACCTGAAACTATCAAACTGCAACCCAGTAGCCTTGATTCTTGAAGACAATTGTATAGCTGTCACTTACAAGGGTGACAATATGATTGTGGAAACATGGATCACACTCCCTTTATCCAGTTTATGGATAGATGACTAGAAAAATGGGGACAAAATAAAAAGAAAAATAAGGTGGGATGGAGGGATTATTTAGGTGTTTTTTTTAACGTTCATTTTTTATTCCTATTTTTATTCTTTCTGGTGTAAGGAAAATGTTCAAAAAATAGATTAGGGAGATGAATGCATAACTATATGATGGTACTGTGAAGAGTTAATTGTACACCATAGATGATTTTATGGTATGTGAATATATCTTATAAAACTGAATTTTTTTTAAAAAAAGACACTAGGTGAACATGAAGAATTTGAAAGCATGCAAAAAAAAAATAACAGAACATATGGGAATGAAAGACACAATAGATGAGATGAAAAATATGCTAGAGGTATATAACAGCAGACTTCAACAGGCAGAAGAAAGGGTCACTAAGCTAGAAGACAAAGCATCTGAATTCAAACAGACAAAAGAACAGATGAAGAAAAGAATGTGAAAAATTCAGCAGGGTCTCTGGGAACAACTGACAAAACAGACCACACAAACATTTGTGTCATGGGTGTCCCAGAAGGAGAAGAGAAGAGAAAGGGGGCAGAAGGAATATTTCAGGAAATAATGGGTGAGGACTTCCCAACTCTTATGAAAGGCATTGATATCCTGGTCCAAGAAATATAATGTACTCCAAACCAAATAATTCTGAATAGACCTACTCCAAGACACATACTAATCAGACTGTCAACTGCCAAAGACAAAAAGAATTCTGAAAGCAGCAAGAGAAAAGCAATTTATTACATACAAGGGATGCCTGATAAGACTAAGTGCTGATTTCTCATCAGAAACTATGGAGGCAAGAAGGTAGCCATATGATATATTCAAGATACTGAAAGAGAAAAATTACCAGCCAAGACTTCTCTATCCGGAAAAACTTTCCTTCAAAAATAAGGGAGAGTTTAAGATACTCATAGATAAGGAGAAGCTGAGAGAGTTTGTTAATAAGAGACCTGCCCTACAAGAAATACTAAAGGGAATATTGTGGGCTGAAAGGAAAGGACAAAAGAGAGAGGCCTGGAGGTGAGTGTAGAAATGAAGAGTATTGGTATAGTTACCTAAAAGGATATAAAGAGAGACAAAAATTAGGTACAACATATAAAAGCCAAAGGATAAAATAGTTGAAGTACTGCCATTAGAGTAATAACATTGAATGTTAATGGATTAAACTTTCCAATAAAAAGCCACAGACTGGCAGAATAAACATATGCTGTCTACAAAGAGACTCACCTTAGGCCCAGGGACACAAATAGGTTGAAAGTGAAAGGCTGGATAAAGATATTCCACACAAACAGTAACCAACAATGAGCTGAGGTAGCTTTACTAATATAAGACAAAATAGACTTTAAATGCAAAGTTGTTATGAGAGACAAAGAAGGACATAATATATTAATAAAAGTGGCAATCCACCAAGAAGAAATAACAATCATAAATATATATGCGTCTAACCAGGGTGACCCAAATACATGAGGCAAACACCAACAAACTGAAGGGAGAAATAGCTGTATCTACAATAATAGTTGGAGACTTCAATATACCACTCATATCGATAGAACTAGAGAGAGAATCAATAAGGAAATTAAAAACTTGAATAATTTGATAAATGAACTAGACCTAACAGATATATATAGAACAATGCAACCTAAAACAGCAGAATACACTAATAGACCATATGTTAGGGCATGAGAGACATCACAATAAATTTGAAAATATTGAAATCATACCATATAGCTTTTACAAGCACAATAAAATGAAGCTAGAGATCAATAACAGAAGGAAACTGGAAAGTTCACAAACATATGGAAATTAAACAACAAACTCTTAAATAACCAATAGGTTAAAGAACAATTCACAAGAGAAATACAGAAACACTTAGAGAGGGATGAAAACAAAGACACAACATACCAAACCTTATCAGAAGCAGTGAAGCTAGTGCTGACAGGGAAATTATAGCTATGAACATATACATATACATACACACACACACACACACACACACACACACACACACACACACACACACATATATACACACACACACATGTAAAGAATGATCTCCAATTAATAATATAACTACACATCTTGAGGAACTAGAAAAATAAGAGCAAAGGAAACCTAAAATAAGCAGAAGAAAGGAAATAATTAAGATTCAAGCAGAGATAAGTGAAATAGAGGATAGAAAATTGAGAGAATAAAACAGAAAGTTGGTTCTTTGGGAAAAAATGAATAAAATTGATAAACCTCTAGCTAGGTTGACAAAGAAAGTAAAAAAGAGAAAAGATGCAAATAACTACAACTAGAAATGAAAATTATTTTACCACTACTGACCTCACTGAAATAAAAGTAAAATAGTATACCATGGCTTCTCAGACCTTATACCCAAAGCACAAGCAACAAAAGAAAAACAGATAAATGGGAACTCCTCAAAGTCAAAAGCTTCTGTACCTCAAAGGAATTTGTCAAAAAGGTGAAGAGGCAGCCAATTCAATGGGAAAAAATATTTGGAAACCATGTATCTGGCAAGAGACTATTATCTTACATATATAAAGAAATCCTACATCTTAACAACAGTAGTACAAACAGCCCAATTACAAAATGGGCAAAAGATATGAAAAGACATTTCTCTGAAGAAGAAGTACAAATGGTTAAAAAAATACATGAAACAATGTTCATCTTCACTAACTATTAGGGAGAAGCAAATCAAGACCACAATGAGATATGATCTCATACCAATAAGAATGGCTGCCATTAAACAAACAGGAAACTACAAATATTGGAGAGGATGTGGAGAAATAGGAACTCTTATTCATTGCTGGTGGGACTGTATCATGGTACAACCACTGTGGAAGACAGTTTGGTGGTTTCTCAGAAAACTAGATATTGAATTACCGTATGATATGGCAATTTCACCTCTTGGTATATACCCAGAGGATTTGAAAGTAGTGACTTGAACAGACATTTATACACCAATGTTCATAGCAGCATTGTTCACAATTGCCATGAGATGGAAACTAATCCAAATGTCCTTCAACAGATAAGCGGACAAACAAAATGTGGTATATACATAAGATAGAATACTATGCAGCAGTAAGAAGCAACAAGGTCTTGAAACATATGGCAACATGGATTAACCTTGAAGATATAATTCTAAGTGAAATAACTCAGATGCAAAAGGAGAGATATTGTATGTTACCACTTCTATGAACTATCTGAACAATGTAAAATCAATGTCATAATATAAGAATATTGGGGACCTAGTGATAGACAGTAGCTGGTGAGGGAGAATGATAATCTATTATGTTCAGATATGTTAATGATGGTGAATTCAAAGGTGTGGTAATGGGTAGGGGTGATGATTGTTTGTTAATGGGATTATAAGTATCAGAGCTGTAGTAAAGGTGAATAGGAATGAAAGGTGTTGTTTAAAGGCATGTTTCCCACAGATCAGTACCACAAATATAGACAGGTGCTTGCATGATATACTTCTAAGGTATTATATTGGCACAGAGAGTTGGCAACAGAAGAGTACATAGGAAAAATTTACACATTGCATACTAGGAATTAATATATAATTATATTAATAATAATATTAATAATATAATTAATAGGAATACCATACTAGTATTACACAAATACTAGGGACAAATAGTTAAGGGCTGACAAGAGCTATGAGATGTTTTGAGTCATGAGAATTGTTTAAAATGGAGAATGATGAGGATTGTACAACTAACCAGATGGTTTCACTGGTTATATAGTGTGAGATATGGATGGATTATCATGGATATAACATATGCTGTGTGAACCTAGGAACCCCTACTTTATAAATTGGGCCTTCGATATTGAGGCTTGCTTGGGTGAAACTTATGGCTGTAAAGAGGAGGCTGAGCCCATTTGTAATTATGCCTAGGAGTCACCTCCAGAGAACCTCTTTTTTTGCTCAAATGTGGACTGTCTCTCTCTAAGCCTAACTCTGCAAATAATTCATCACCCTCCCCACAACGTGGGACAGGCATCAAGATGAATGAGCCTTCCTGGCAACGTGCAACAGGGATTCTGGGAATGAGCCTGACCCTAGCATCAGGGGGTTGAGAATGCCTTTTTGACAAAAAAGGGGAAAACAAAGGCAACAAAATAAAGTTTTAGTGGCCAAGAGAATTCAAATAGAGTCAAGAGGTGCAAGCTTCACCTAGATATGCCAAATGATAACAATATGATAAGCCCAAGCCAACAGTAGTCCTGAAAACCTTAAGAATACCGAGATCCTTATCTGAGACTATATAAAAGTTTCACTTACTAAGTTTATTTATCAGAAACTTAAACCCTTCAAAGTGCTCCTATGCCAGCTAAGTCCTGAAACCCAGAGGCAATAGCCTCTTCAAGAGCACCAACTAGATGTGTCCCCTTTGCTCATAAAGTTGACACCCCTTTTCAACATGAACAGGTTAGTTTGGTCACTGCCTAGACATCCCTGAAGATCAGGAAAGTGATTAAACTAGAGGAAGGGGTAGCAACAGACAAGATGGAATTTGACACGGGATTATAAATACTGAATCTTTATATAATTTTCTTCTTCTTAGTTGCTAGGGTAATAGAATAGTTAGAAGGAAAGAATTGAAATGGTGGAACTGTAACCCATAGCATCCTTTGAATAGCTACTAGTTAAATTGTAATTTGAAAGATATACCTTTTTGTATATATGTTAAATTTCACAATAAGGAAATAACTGAAACTATGTTACTATAATTCATAATAACTTTGGGAATTTCCTATTTAGCTACTTGTTAAATCATACTTTGAAAGATATTACCTTTTTGTATTATGACATATTTCATTATAAGGAAATAACTGAAACTGTGGAATTGTAACCTATAATATTCTTTGAAATTTGCTCTCTAACTACTTGTTAAATTGCTCTTGAAAAGTTATCACTTTTATGTATATATGTTATATTCTACAATAAAAAATATGATAAAAAGAGTACACTATGAACAATTGTATACCAACAAATTAGATAATCTTGACAAAATGGAAAAATCCCTAGATATACACAAAATTACCTAAATTGACTCAAGAAGAAGTATAGAACTTCAATAAACCTGTAACAAGTACAAAAATTGAACCAACAATCAAAAACTAAAGAAAATTCCAGGACCACCAGATGGTTTCACTGGTTAATTTTATAAAACATTTAAAGAAGAATTAACACCCATACTTCTCAAACTTTTCCAAGTAATTCAAGAGGTGGGAACACTTCCTAATTCCTTTATGAGACCAGTATTATCCTAATACCAAAGCCTTGGGAAAACATCACAAGAAAAGAAAATTACAGACAAATTTCACTTATGATTATGGACGTAAAAATTCTCAACAAAATGCTAGCAGTATGTATCAAACATCCTACTAAAATATTATTTACCATGACCAAGTGGGATTTATCCTAGGAACGCAAGAGTGGTTCGACATAAAAAAAAATCCACCAATGTAATACACTACATGGATAAAATGAAGGCAAAATATATGATCATATATATATATAATTTATATATATATATGATTATTTCAACAGATGCAGAAAAGGCACTTGAAAAACCCCAGCACTCTTTCTAGAAAAAAAACACTCAGAAAACTGTGAATAGAAATGAAATTTATTAACATGATAAAGGCAACTTATGAAAAACTAACAGATAATATCATACTTAAAGCTTTCCCCCCTAACATCAGGAACAAGTCAAGGCTGCCCACTCTCACCATTCCAATTCAATATTGTGTTAGAAGTTCTAGCCAGAGCAATTAGGGAGGAAAAAGAAATAAAACTTATCCAAATTGGAGAGGAAGAAATAAAACTCTCTATATATGCAGTTGACATGATCTTATATATTAAAAATAGAAAGGAATCCACAAGAAAACTATTAACAGATAATAAATGAGTTCAGCAAAGTGGCAGGGTACAAAATCAACACATAAAATCAATTGAGTTCCTATACAGAAGCAATTAAAAATCCAAAGAGAAAATTAAGAAAAGATTACATTTACAATAGCATCTAAAAGAATAAAATACGTAGGAATAAATTTAACAAAGTAAATTAAATACTTGTACAATAAAAACTATAAAACACAGCCAAAAGAAATTAATACCTAAGTAAACAGCAACACATCCTTTGTTCATGGAGTGGAAGAGTTAATATTGCTAAGATATCAGTATTATCCAGAGTAATTTTGTATTGATTCAATACAATCCTTATCAAAATTCCTGGAGCCTTTTTGGCCCAAATGGAAAAAACAATCCTCAAATTCATATGGAAAGTTCAGGGCATCAAATAGCCAAAATAATTTGAAAAGGAACAAAGCTAGAGGACACACACTTTCCAATTTCAAATTGTGCTTTGAATCTACAGTAATCAAAATAGTGTGGTACTGGCATAAAGGTAGACAAATAGACCAATGGAACAGAATTGAAATTCCAGAAGGAGATCCACACATCTACGGGCAATTGATTTTCAACAAGGGTTCTAAGTACATGCAATGGGGAATGAAAAGTCTCTTCAACAAGTGGTGCTTGGAAAACTGGATATCTACAGGCAAAAAAAAAAAAAAATGAAGTTAGACCCCTACCTCATACCATGTACAAAAATCAACTGAAAATGAATTAAGGACATAAATATAATAGCTACAACTGTAAAACTCAGAAAAAAAAGAAGGAAATAACTTTAGGATCAGTGATTTGGCAATGGGTTCTTAGATATGATAAAAGCACAGACAATGAGGAAACAATAGATAGATTTGACTTCATCCAGATTGTAAACTTTGGTGCATCAAAGGAGATTATTAAAAAAATGAAAATAAAACCTACAGAGTAGGAGAAAATAGTTGTAAAACATATATAAGATAAGGGCTTAATAGCAGAAATATATAAAGAGCTCCTATAACTCAGTAACAAAAAGACAAAAAAAAAAAACAATTAAAACGTGGGGCAAAGAGTTGAATAGTCACTTTTCCAAAGAAAATGTACAAATGGCCAATATAGAAATGAAAAGATGCTCAATATCATTGCCCATTAGGAAAATTTCTAAGGAGATAGCACATTAAACTAAGTCACATTGGGGTGTTAATGACATATCAGATACTAAGTTTACTTTCCAGAAACTTAAATCTCCCTGAGTGTTCCTATGCTAGATAAGTCCCCAAACCCAGAGGCAACAGCCTCTCCAAGAACATCAACCAGATGCATCACCCTTCCCCATAATGCGGACACCCCTTTTCAATATGAACAAGTTTGGTTGGTCGCTGCCCAGATATCCCTGAAGATTGATCAAACAAGAGAGAAGGGTAGCAATTAACAAGATAGGATTTAACAAAGTATTACAAATACTGAATATTTATATAAATAATTTTCTTTTTTTTTTGCTTCTGGGATACTAGAATAGTTAGAAGGAAGTAACTGACATGGTGGAACTGAAATATATAACATGCTTTGAAATTTGCTCTCTAACCACTTGTTAAATTAAAATTTGAAAGTGATCACATTTCTGTATATATACTGTATTTCACAATAAGGAAATAACTGAAATAGTGGAAGTATAACCCATAACATTCTTTGAAATTTGCTCTCTACTTGTTAAATTGTACTTTGACAGTTATCGCTTCTCTGTATAATATGCTATATTTCACAATTTAAAAATGTAAAAAAGCAATTATGGCAATTAAATTGTGAAACAATGCTAAGGTTCTTTACAAGTTTCAATGTAACTATTGTATGAAAGTATAGCAGAGAATATATGTGGGGACAAAGAGTTGAAAGTTAATTAAAATTGGCATTATTACAATGATTTGATGACTTTCAGTTGGCTAAAACTATATTTAGTGTACATAGGGTTACAATGTATTTTAGAATTATTTCATAACTTACCTGAATAAAAATTTTATTAACTATAAAAAATAACATATTAAATAGATTTCATTCTAACATTGGGGACCCTGAGAAGTACAGAATCACTAACAAAGGAAAGGGTACTGAAAGTAGAGAAGAGAAAAGCAAAAGGAAGACTAGATGAACCAGAGGCTCCCAATGGTACAGAGATGCTTGGTTGTTTGCATAAGAAGGACCAGAAACTTGTTTTAGAAATTGTTTCAAGGACTCCTCCCTCTATTGTTTTGCCTCAGTAGGTCTGGGGTGTATTCCTGGGTGATTCTGATGTGCAGCTACTTTTAGGAATTAATTGCAAAGCTACATAAAACAACAAAAACCATCACCCCAGCCCAACATCCCAACCCTAATACATCTGAGAGAACTTATCAGCTGCTAATTATTCATCTCTAGTATTAGTGTAGTGTTGGTAAGATACTTTTATTAAATATAGACTTTAATGTGTAATGGGTGAGTTTTCTATATACCACTCTGTTGTTAACCCTCTGCACCAGTGTCATACCTGTAAGTACATTATGCTAACACTTATTTAGGTTTGTGGTGCTACTCTGTGGGTAACATGCCTTTAATGTGGGTCTTAATCCCCTTACTGGAGTCTTCTATGAGAGAATAAAATCATACAAGACATAATTACCCCTGAATCCATGTAGCAAATAATAATAGGAATATATTTTCTTGAGCAGCTACTCCAAGCTAAGCACAGTGTCAGGAGTATAAACTATATCTGATCCTCACAAAAGCACTACAAGATGTCATTTTCAAAGAGGAAATTGAGACTATGAAAGGTAAAGTGAAGTGTTCAATGCCTAATAATTAATAGATGACAAAGCCAGCATTGAAACCCCTACCTGATTCCAAAATTCTTTTAATTATACATTTCATAAATGATTATAATGATATTTACTTACTACTTATAAGCATCACTTTTTAGTCACTTTAGAATTACTCATTTATATACATGCAGTGTTCATTCATTAACTCTTTTTAAAATTTTTAATGCATTTTTTATTGTGAACTTTAACATATATACATAACAGTGATATATCTCAAAGCACAATTTAACAAGTAGTTAGAGAACATATTTCAAAGACTGTCATGGGTCACAGTTCCACAACTTCAGCTATTTCCATAATTGTAAAATATAACATACATACAGAAAGGTGTCAACTCTCTATGTATAGCTCAACAAGCAGTTATATAGGTAATTTCAAAACTTGTTATGGGTTACAGTTACACAGTTTCAGTTCTTTCCTTGCTATTCAATATAGGGTATATACAGAAAGGTAAAGGCTTTCAAAGCACAATTCAATGAGTAGCTATAAATCAAATTTCAAAAGATGTTATAGGGTAGTGTTCCACCATATCATTTACCTCCATCCAGCTGTTCCAATACCCCAGCATCTAAATATATATATGTATAAATATATATGTATGTATGTATATATTTCAGTATTCATAGACTTTTGTTAAATCTTATCTTGTTTATTACTACTGCTCTCTCTCACTTAATCTCTTTTTCCATTTTCATGGGTGTCTAGGCAGTGAGCACTCTCACTTGTTCATATTGAAAGGGGGTGTCAACAGTATGGAGAAGAGGGCTGCATCTAACTATTGTTCTTAAAAAGGCTGTTGCCTCTGGGTTTTAGGATTTTTCTAGCATAGAAACACTCTGGTGGATTTAAGTTTCTGAGAGAGAAAACTTAGTGAGTGAATCTTTTATGTAATCTCAGATAGGGATCTAGTATTTGGGGGCTAGTTTTGGTAAGACGCATGATGTATTGTGGCCATCTGGGACATCTAGCTGGAGCTTGCATAAGAGAAACCTCCAGGATATCCTCTTGACTCTATTTGGGATCTCTAAGCCACTGTGAGCTCAGCTTTTACTTTTCTTTTTCCCCCCTTTTTGGTCAAGTGTGCATTTTCAATCCCTCATTGGCAGGGCCAGGCTCATTTCTAGGAGTCATGTCCCACATTGCCAGAGAGATTCATGTCTCTTATGGGGTGGAGGTTAATGAATTTATTTGCCAAGTTGGGCTTAGAGAGAGAAAGGCCACATCTGAGCCACAAAGGAGGTTCCCTGGAGGTGCCTTTAGGCATAATTATAGGAGGGCTCAGCCTCCCATTTACAACCCTGTTTCACAAGAGCAAGACTCAAATTGAGGGCTTGATTTATTAAGTTGGGGGTTCCTAATTTCACTTAATACATATTCTATCCCAAGATAAATGGTCAGTTTCTTACATTATCTTCACTTAATTATGCAATCAAAATCACTCACAAATTTAAACAGTTATCATAACATAATACATCTGAGAGAACTTATCAGCTGCTAATTATTCATCTCTAGTATTAGTGTAGTGTTGGTAAGATACTTTTATTAAATATAGACTTTAATGTGTAATGGGTGAGTTTTCTATATACCACTCTGTTGTTAACCCTCTGCACCAGTGTCATACCTGTAAGTACATTATGCTAACACTTATTTAGGTTTGTGGTGCTACTCTGTGGGTAACATGCCTTTAAACAACCATTTATGAACATGTTCACCTTCATTGCATCACTGATACTGATAATCCCATTAATGAACCATAGTCACACCTGACCATTCTCATATCATTAAGTTCACCCTCGTTATCATATTTGCACATATTAGATTATCATTCCCCCTTCACTAACTGCTGTCTATCTCTAGGTCTCCTATACTCTACATTATAAGCCACTTATTTTACATTTTTCATGGAGTTCACATTAGTGGTAACATATAGTATCTCTCCTTTTGTGTCTGGCTTATTTCACTCAGCATTATGTCTTCAAGGTTCACCCATCCATACTGTCATAGGTTTTATGACCTTGTTCCTTCTTACTGCCATGTAGTATTCCATCATGTGTATATACCACATTATGTTTAGTTTATCCACTTGTCTGTTGAATGACATTTGGATTGTTTCTATCTCTTGGCAATTTTGAACAATGCTGCTATGAACATTGATGTGCAAATGTCTGTTCATGTCAATGATTTCAGATCTTCTGGGTATATACCAAGAAGCAAAATTGCTGGATTGTAGGGTAACTCAATATCTAGTTTTCTGAGGAACTACCAAAATGTCTTCCACAGTGGCTGTACCATTATACAGTCCCACCAGTAATGAATAAGAGTTCCCATTTCTCCGCATCCTCTCCAACATTTGACATTTCCTGTTTGCTTAATGGCAACCATTCTTACTGGTGTGAATGATACCTCATTGCGGTCTTGATTTGCATCTTCCTAATAGCTAGTGAAGATGAACTTTTTTTTATGTGTTTTTTAGCCATTTGTATTTCCTCTTAATAAAATGACTTTTCATATTTTTTGCCTATTTTATAATTGGATTGTTTGTACTAGTGTCATTGAGTTGTAGGATTTCTTTATATATGCAAGGTATCAGTCTCTTATCAGATACATGGTTTCCAAATATTTTCTCCCATTGAATTGGCTGCCTCTTCACCTTTTTACAGATTCCTCTGAGGTACAGAAGCTTTTGATTTTGAGGAGTTCCCATTTATCTATTTTTTCTTTCATTGCTTGCACTTTGGGTGGAAGGTCTAAGAAGTGACCTCCTATTCCCAGGTCTTGAAGAGGTTTCCCTACATTATCTTCTAGGAGTCTTATGGTACTGTTTCTGATATTGAGGCCTTTGATCCACTTTGAGTTAATTTTTGTATAGGATGTGAGGTAGGGGTCCTCTTTCATTCTTTTGGATATGGATATTAAGTTCTCCCAGTTCCATTTTTTGAAGTGACTATTCTGTCCCTGTTCACTAGATTTGGGAACCTTATCAAAAATCAGTCAACAGTAGATCTGAGGGTCTATCTCCAAATTCTCAATTCAATTCCATTGATCAATATGTCTATATTTGTGCCAATACTGAGCTGTTTTGACTACTGTGGCTTTATAGTAGGCTTCAAAGCCAGGAAGTGTAAGTCCTCCCACTTCATTTTTCTTTTTTAGAATGTTTTTGGAATTTGAGGCCCCTTTCCTTTCCAAATAAATTTGATAACTACCTTTTACAAGTCTGCAAAGTAGGTTGTTGCAATTTTGATTAGTATTGAATCTGTAGATCAGTTTGGGTAGGATTGACATTTTAATGATGTTTAGCCTTCCTATCCATAAAAACAGAATATCTTTCCATCTTTCAAATCCGTTTTTATTTCTTTTAGTAAAGTTACATAATTTTCTTGTAGAGGTCTTTTACATCCTTGGTTAAGTTTATTCCTGGGTACTTGTTTTTTTAGTTGCTATTGTGAATGGAATCTTTTTCTTGATTGTCTCTTAAGTTAGGTCATTTCTAGTGTACAGGAACATTATTGACTTCCAGTTTGCTAATGCTACCAGAATGCAGAACACCAGAGATGGACTGACTTTTATAAAAGGGGGTTTATTTGGTTACACAGTTACAGTCTTAAGACCATAAAGTGTCCAAGGTAACACATCAGCAATTGGGTACTGTGCTGGTTTGAATGTATTATGTCCCCCAGAAAAAGCCATATTCTTTGATGTAATCTTGTGTGGGCAGACGTTATCAGTTTTGATTAGATTTCTTTGAGTGTTTCTTTGGAATGTGCCCCACCCAGCTGTGGGTGATGACTCTGATGGGATATTTCCATGGAGTTGTGGCCCCACCCATTCAGGGTGGGCCTTGATCAGTGGAACTATATAAATGAGCTGACATAACAGAAGGAACTCAGTTGACAAAGGTTTTCCAGACACCATTACCCATCATCCAATTGCTGATGTATTACCTTGGACACTTTATGGCCTTAAAACTGTAACCATGTGACCAAATAAAACCCCTTTTATAAAAGCCAATCCATTTCTGGTGTTTTGCATTCAAGCAGCACTAGCAAACTAGAACAGATACCTTCACTGGAGGATGGCCAATGGTGTCTGGAAAACCCCTGTTAGCTGGGAAGGCATGTGGCTGACATCTGCTCCAAAGTTCTGTTTTCAAAATGGCTTTTTCCCAGAACCTCCCTCTCTAGGCTTCAGTTCCTCAAAAATGTCACTCTTAGTTGCTCTTGGGGTGTTTGTCCTCTCTTAGATTCTCCAGAGCAAGAGTCTACCTTCAATGGCTGTCTTCAAACTGTCTCTCATCTGCAGCTAATCTCTTAGCTTCTGTGCATTCTTCAAATGTCCCTCTTGGCTGTAGTAAGCTCACTCCTTCTGTCTGAACTTATATACTGCTCCAGTAAACTAATCAAGGTCCATGCTGAATGTGTGGGGCCACACCTCCATGGAAATTATCCAATGAAAGATCTCACCCTCAACTGGAGTGATCCCATCTCCACAGAAACATCCAATCAAAAATCTCTAACCCAATCAACACCAATACGTTTCCTGCCCACATAAGACTGCATCAAAGGTAATGGCATTTTGAGGGATATAATACAGCCAAACCAGCATACTGACTTTTGTGCATTAATCTTGTATCCCACCACTTTTCTGAATTTATTAGCTCAAGTAGCTGTGCCATCAATTTCTCAGGGTTTTCCAAATATAAGATCATATCATTTGCAAATAATGACAGTTTTACTTCTTTCTTTCCAATTTGGATGCCTTTCATTTCTTTGTCTTGTCAGATTGCTCAGGCTCTAACTTCTAGCACAATGTTGAATAATAGTGGTGACAGCAGGTATCCTTGTCTCATTCCTGATCTTAGAGGGAAGGCTTTCATATATGCCCTTTATCATATTGAGGAAGTTTCTTTCAATTCCTGCATTTTGAAATGTTTCTATCAAAAAGGGATGTTGAGTGCACCTCATCTGGAGGGCAGTGTGATGATTCCACAGGAAGCTTGGTTTTGCAACTTGGTTACTGAGTACATACTTGGAAGAACTGAAAAGAGGGACACAAGCGAACATATGCACAGTGGGGTTTATGGTGTCAGTATTCATGATTTGCAGTGGATGGAGGTGGCCTATGGGTACACCAACTGATGAACAGAATGGCAAACTGTGGTATATACATACAATGGAAAATTGAGCTGCTACAAGGGGTGAAGTTAGGTGAATGGATATTGAGGACAGTATGTTTAGTGAAATAAACCAGGAATGAAAAGGAAAACATTATAATGCCTCACTAATATGGACTAACTACAATGTGCAAGCTCTGAGAATTGAGTCTGAGAGCATATGTTATTAGGGGAAGGCTTATTGTAAAGGTTTGTAGATTGTAAGCTCTTACAGCAGTTATATCTATTTCTGAGTTGTAACGGTTATTTCTAAATTCTGAGATGCTGAGCTATTTGTGTATAATCTGGTCAGTCCCTGGAACTTTGGGTATCTGTGTGACACCTGAGATTCAGAGCCAGAGTCCAGCAGCTGTGAATGTCAGCATTAACCCATACAGCAAATATTAAGGAGTCTGAGAAAAGAGATCAGAATTTTAAATAGGGAATTTTAAATATGTCATACCACTGCCTTCTCACCTCCATGGTGCCCAATGAGTAGTCAGTACTAGTCTTACATTGTTTTCCTTGTATCAGGTGAATCACTTCTCTCTTGCTGCTTTCAGAACTTTCTCCTTCTCTTCAGTATTTGAAAATCTGATTAAAATGTGTCTCAAGAGTAGGTTTATTTGGATTTATTCTATTTGGAGTTCATTGGGCATCTTTGATTTGCATATTTATGTCATTTATAAGGGTTGAGAAGTTTTCCCCAACAATGTCTTCAAATATTCTTCTAAGCCCTTTACTCTTCTCTTCACCTTCTGGAACACCAATGATTCTTATATTTGTGTGCTTCATGTTGTGCATCATTTCCCTGAGATCTACTTCAAATTTTTCAATTTTTTCCCCCATTCTTTCTTTTTTGGTTTCACATTCCATCATTCTGTCCTCAAGGTCAGTAATTTATTCCTTTACCTCTTCAAATCTGGTGTTACTTGTCTCAAAAATATTTTTAATTTGATCAATAGTATCTTTTATTTCCATAAGATCTGCTATGTTTTAGTTTACTCTTTCAAATTCTTCTTTATGCTCTCTAGGGACTTTTTTATGTCCTTTGTATTCTGAGCCATGACCTTGATGTTTGTATGTACTTCTTTGATTAATTGCTCCAAGTTCTGTGTCTTCTCTGGCCTTTTAATTTGGAACTCTGGGTTATTCATATTTTCTGATTTCTTCATATGTCTTATAATTTTCTGTTGTTTTTGGCCTCTTGGTATTTGCTTATCTTGATAGAATAATTTTAGGTTATGCAGGATTATTTGAACATTTAACTATAATTTGTCAGAGCTACAGCTTGGTGGAGTAAAATTTCTCTGACCTACCAGCAGATGGCACTCTTGAGCCATCTCTTCCCCTCAAGCCAGTTCTCTCCCAACTTTGCCTGTGCATTGGGAGGGAGTCCAAACCATGTGAAAGTCAAATCAGTGCAACAATTTTCCATGTGCACTGGGGACTGCCAGCCCTGTGGGTGGTGGACCTACTTTGTGCAGCTTGGCAGGGCATCCGTTCCAGGACACAGTGGTCCCAGCCATTCCCTGGGCTGTGGGTGGTGTATTCTGGGGCGGCAGAGCTGTGCATCTCACCTTCCAGCTCAAATGCCCCACAGTCCCTGTCTGCCATACACCCATGAGTTACTGGGATTGAGGGAGGGCTCCTAAGACTTCTGTTCAGTGCCCTTTCCTCTAGGCTATGCACACTGTGGGCTTCCATGGAGGAAGACTGGATGCTGTCACAAGCCCACCAAATCCTGAATTTCCTCAAGGAAGCTCTCAGCTGCAGGGCTGTGAAGGTATATCTCCCCAACCAAATATGGCTGCACAGGGCATAGAAAGCTGCCCCCTTCTGTGCTTGTCTGCCTGCTCCAACCACCAGTCCCTGGCATCGGGGCTCTTAGTTGTGGGTCTGCAAAGTGTTATCACCCAAGTCAAGTGCTAAGGAGGGTGCCCAGGGTGTGGAGGTCTACTCCCCTCCGTGCTCATCTGCCAGCTCCAACTGTCCATTCCCAGGCAGTGTTCTGGACCGAACACAATTTAAACTCAGTCTCCCAGTTTCTCCAAGCACACACTCACTATGGGTGTCTATAGAAGTCCCTGCCCAGAGGGTGAAACCCTGGAACTGCTGTTCTGGAGTGTTTCCTGTCCCTTATCTAGTGTTTTTCATGGAGGAGAGTTTTGCTCTGTCTCTCCTAATCTGCCATCTTCCTGGAAGTCTCTAATTTTAAAAAATTTTTTTATTAGAGAAGTTGTGGGCTTACAGAACAATCATGCAAAAAGTACAGGATTCTCACCACCAACACGTACATTGGTGTGGAAAATTTGTTACAATTGATTACACATTTATTGTAATTCTACTATTTTTTAACAGTAGTTACATTTGTTACAATTGATGAAAGATTATTAAAGTAGTACTATTACTATTATTCATAGTTAGGTGAATTTTCCCCCATATTTCTGAACTTATCATTATTATTTTATGCATGTCTTTATTTTACTACTCACCTACCCATATACTGGATAAAGGGAGTGTCAATCACAAGGTTTTTACAATCACATGGTCACATGATAAAAGCTACATAGTTATACAATCATTATCAAAGATTAAATCAAAAAAAGATTATTATCAAAAAAAGATTAACATCAAAGAAATGTTCAACAATTCCAGGTATTTCCTTCTGGCTATTCTGATATACTAGAAATTAAAAAAACAAAAACTATATAACGAGTCAGTAGTCATAATGATTTGTCAAATCCTAATTTTTCAGTTATACCTCTTACCCCTCATTTGATCATTCTCTCAATATTCAGGGATATCTGGGCAATGACCATTTAAGCTGTTCATGCTGGAAAGGGGTGTCAACCTTATGGAGTAGAGGAATGGAACTTGATGTTCTTGGAGAGACTGGTACCTCTAAGTGTCAGGGTTTTTCCAGCATAGGAACAATCTGGAGGCCTTAAGTTTCTGAAAAAAATAAACATACTAAGTAATAACATTTATAGTCTTAGATAGAACTCAGGGTATTCTTTAGGGTTTTCAGGAATACTGTTAGTTGGGGCTCAGCATACTGTGGCAATTTGTAACATCTTGTTGAAGCCTGCACAGGAGTAACCTCCATAATGACCTCTTGACTCTATTCAAAATCTCATTGTGCTGGTTTGGATCTGTTATGTACCCCAGAAAAGCCTATGCTCTTTTAATCCAATCTTGTGGGGGGCAGGCCAATTGTAGATGGGACCTTTTATTTAGTTATTTCTGTGGAGATGTGACCCACCCAATTCAAGGTGGGTCTTAATCCTTTACTGGAGTCCTTTAAGAGAGCTCAGGGAGAGAGAGCTTGCAAAGAAAAATGCCCTAGAAGAAGCAAGAAGGACCCAGAGAAGCTGAGACAGAAGCCCAGAGATATTTTGGAGAAAGCCGCTGAAAACAGAACTGAACCTAGGAGAGAACGATCAGCAGAGCCAGCCATGTGCCTTCCCACATAACAGAGGAACCCCAGATGCCACTGGCCTTTCTTCAGAGAAGGTGGCATCCTGTTGATGATTTAATTTGGACATTTTCATGGCCTTAGAACTGCAAATCTGTGAACTAATAAACCCCCATTGTAAAAGTCAATCTATTTCTGGTATATTGCATTCAAGTAGCTTTAGCAAACCTAAACACTCATTAACTCTTATGGCAACATATAATGAAAATTTTTCCCCCACATAATTTCTAAGACCTATACACTAGCTAAGCACTGGATATCAAAAGAAGAAAAATGATGACTATATGAAGTTTGTAGTCTAGCCTGGGAACTAGATCAGTGAAGAAATGACTATAATATACATAAGGTAATGTGCACTACCTTATGTGTATCTACAAAGAGCTATGGCAACCAACAGAAAGCCATCACTGCTTCAGCCATGGCTCAAGATACTAACCTGAATAATAAATGTATTAAATGTATAACATTTAGTTGACTTGTTTTAGTATTATGTAACGTCCTTAAAGATAATGAAAATGAATACCTTTTTTTTTTCCTTTGGGCCAGAATAAACTCCAGTAGTTGGTAAACTCTATAAAGCATTCAGAGGTTTATGTAATCATTAACATGATTAGAGCAAATTTCTCAGTTTAATACTTGTAACTATTATAGTCCTCATTTTTTTACTACTGGTAATGTGGTCAGAGTTGGTATTTATAACTGCTTTCTTCCACTCTTCATTCCATAGTCCCAGATAGCACCTCATCTGGTCATGATTCCTCACTGAGTGGGGTGACCTAAACTTTCATTTCTAAAAGACTTGGGCCATTAGCAGTGCTGCCTCAATTGGGTTGTTTTAGTTTTCCTATTGACTTTAATCACAGGACATGGGAGTACTAAGAATACTGCATTCCTGACACACTTCTCCTTTTCCCTATGGTGTAGTAGCAACAAAATTTCCCCTTAATAGTCAGTATCAACCACCCCAGAAAATACAGTAACTCCTTTCTTGTTGACTCAGTGGAATGAGGAGCCCAAAGTGACCAGGTGGCAATGTCAACCTCCAGGTTAAGGGAACCATTTTTCTCTTCCATAGTGAAAGCATTCCTCCCTTTGGAACAAAGACTTCTAGACCTGCAGATCTCAGTCACAGGAATAGAAAGCAAAGTCTTCACTAGAGGATTATTAAGAGGTAATAATGAAAAGAAGCTACTCCCATTTTCACCCCTTGATATCCAGACCAATGAATCCTGGCTAACGGAGAATGAAAAACATCTGTATTATTTGTTGATGTAGCATGTATACTGCATTCTGCAGGAAAATTGACTCAGCCATAGAGGTGACACCACCTAGTGGGTGCCATAACTGAGTCTTCAAAAGACCAATCTACCATTCTATCAGGAAAGTGGCTTCAAGACAAGGTGTTACATGGTAAAACCAGTAAGTTTCATGAGTCTGGTCCCATTGCTACACTTCATTTCTATAAAAAAAGGGTTCCTTTATCAGAAGTGATGCTGTGAGGACTACAATGACAGTGGATAAGCCCTTCAGTACATTCATGAAAGGTGGTTTTGGCATAAGCCTTATGGGCAGGGAAGGCAAATCCATATATGGAGTAAATATTCCAGTAAAAGCAAAGCACTACTCATGTCATGATGGAAATGGTCCAACATAATAAATCTAGCTCCAGGTAGGTGACTGATACCCCCAGGAAATGGTGCTACATCAGAGGATCAGTTCTGATTTGCTCTAGCAACAAAACCAAAACTTGACAGTGGCTGCCATTGGAGTCGCTATCTGATTAAGTTTACAATAATCCACTGCCATTCCCAAAGATCCATTAATCTTCTGAACAGGCCAAATTAAGCAAGTTGTATGGGAATGTGACAATAACTACTGCCTCCACAACTTTATTTTTTGCATTTTTTAAATTCAATTTTATTGAGATTATTCATATACCATACAATCATCCAAAGTATACAATATATTGTTCATGTTACCATTATATAGTTGTGCATTCATCATCACAATTGATTTTTTTTTCAATTTTAGAACACTTTCCTTACTCCAGAAAAGAAATAAAAATAAAAAAGAAAACTCATAACCTCCCATACCCCTAACCTGCCCCCCTCCATTATTGACTCATGATATAGTACATTTGTTACTGTTGATGAAAGAATGTTAAAATATTACTAACTGTAGTACATAGTTAGCAGTAGGTACATGTTCCCTCATATACTCCTCTATTAACTTCTAGTTATAGTGTCATACATTTGTTCTAGTTCATGAAAGAGATTTCTATTATTTGTACAGTTAATCATGGACATTGTCCACCACAAGATTCACTGTTATACATTCCCATGTTTTACCTCCTATTTTCCTTCTGGTGACATACATGACTGTAAAAATCCCCTTTCCACCACATTCACACACCATTCAGCACTGTTAGTTACTCTGCAATAATGTGCTACCATCACCTCTGTCCATTTCCAAATGCTTACATTCAAACTAGTTAAACATTCTTCTCATAATAAGCAACTGTTCCCCATTCTTTAGCCTCATTCTATATCCTGGCAACCTATATTTCATGTCTATGAGTTTATATATTATAAGAAGTTCCTATCAGTGACATCATACAATATTTGTCCTTTTGTGTCTGAATTATTTCATTCAATATAATGTCCTCAAGTTTCAACCATTAACCTGTTTTTTTAAAGACAGTTTTGTTCATGTACCATACATTCCAACCTAAGTAAACAATTGGTGGTTCCCTGTATAATAACATAATTATGCATTCACCACCATCACCACTATCTATATAAGGACATTTCATCCACAAAGAAAGAGGAAGAGTCAAAACAGTTAGAAAACAGAAAAAGAAAAAGAAAAAAATGACAGCTAAAAAGTAACAAAAGAAAAGATAAACTTAAAATAAAAGAGTCAGACAACATCACCAATGCCAAGAGTCCCATATCCCTCCTTATATTCCCCTCTTATAGGCATTTAGCTTTGGTATATTGCCTTTGTTACATTAAGGTAAGTGTAATACAATATTTCTGTTAACTATAGACTCTACTTTGCATTGATTGTATTTTTTTACCAATACCACCCCATTTTTCACAATTTTCAAGGTTGACATTCATTTGTTCTCCCTCATGTAGAAACATATTTGTACATTTTATCACAATCATTGGCCACTCTAGTTTTTACTAAGTTATACAGTCCCAGTCTTCATCTTCCCTCTTTTCTTATGGTGTCCCACATGTCCTTAACTTTCCTCTTTCAACCATAGTCACAGTCATCTTTGTTCAGTGTACTTACATTGTTGTGCTACCATCACCCAAAATTGTGCTCCAAACCTCTCACTTCTGTCTTTTCATATCTGTCTGTAGTGCTCCCTTTAGTATTTCCTGTAGAGCAGGTAGCTTGTTCACAAACTCTCTCATTGTCTGTTTCTCAGAGAATATTTTAAACTCTCCCTCATATTTGAAGGACAGTTTTGCTGGATATAGGATTCTTGGTTGGTGGTTTTTTTATTCAGTATCTTAAATATATCACCGCACTTCCTTCTTGCCTCCATGGTTTCTACTGAGAAATCCACACAGAGTCTTATCAAGCTTCCCTTGTATGTGATGGATCCCCTTTCTCTTGCTGCTTTCAGGATTCTCTCTCTGTCTTTGACATTTGATAATCTGATAATTAAGTGTCTTGGCTTAGGTATAGTCAGATCTATTCTGTTTGGGTTACTCTGCGCTTCCTGAATCTGTAATTTTATGTCTTTCATAAGAGATGGGAAATTTTCATTGATATTTCCTCTATTATTGCTTCTGCCCCTTTTCCATCTTTTCATCTTTTCTGGGACACCCATGACATGTACATTCATGTACTTCATGTTGTCATTCAGTTCTCTGAGACGTTGCTCATATTTTTCCATTCTTTTCCCTGTCTGTTCTTTTGTTTGTAGGATTTCAAGTGTCTTGTTCTCCAGTTCCTGAATGTTTTCTTCTGCCTCTTGAAATCTGCTATTGAATGTTTCCATTGTGTTTTTCATCTCTTCTGTTGTGCCTTTCATTTCCATAGGTTCTGCCCATTGTTTTTTCAAACTTTCGAGTTCTTCCTTATGTTCACCCAATGTTTTCTTTATATCCTTCATCTTTTGCCATATCTTCTCTAAACTCATTGAATTGATTTAGGATTAGTTGTTTCAATTCCTGTATCGCAGTTAAAATGTAAGTTTTTTCCTTTGACTGGACCATGTCTTCGCTTTTCCTAGTGTAATTTGTAGTCTTCCATTATCTAAGCATCTGGTTTCCTTGATTACCTTAATCAGATTTTCCCAGACCAAAATGGGCTCAGGTCTGAGAAGGGAGCTATACTCAGTATCAGGTTTCCCTAAGGGTGTTTCTTAGAAGACTGACAGACTTTTCTGTGAGGCCTCTAGCCCCTGTGCTTTTCCTAACCTGCCCAGCTGGCAGCACCTGTCAGCCTGTCACTCCCCACTGGTGTAAAAAGTTTTGGTTCCTTTAATTCTCAGCTTAAGTTGTTTCTGGTTTGATTGTTTCCCCCCAGGCTCTGGGGTCTGAGTTCTGAAGGGAGGGCAGGCACTAGAGCTGGGCCCCACCTCCCTCCTCTTAGGGAATATACACCACTTAGGGGGTTATCTTCTGTACTTGAATTACTCCTTTGTCTCTCTGTTAATTCCACCCCTGCCTGGGTCAGAGCTCTAAGAACTGAAAATGCCTGAGGATTTCTCCACTGAGCTACTCAGATTGAGAAGAAAAAAAGGAGAAAGAAAACCCCTTTTCAGAGCCAGTCCCTGGCCCCCCAGTTTTGCCTATTGGCCAGAGATAATACCCAGACTTCTGTGCTCCTTTTCTTGGGACACAGGCTTGTTGCATTGTAAGCACAGCCATCTCCAAAAGCCTCTGTATTTTTTTTCCATCAGCCCTACCTCCTCTTCACTGGGAGTGACCTCAGGGTACTTTGCTGCTTGTTAGGAGTTTGTCTGTGTTTGTAGCTTGTATTCAGCATCCACATTTGTTAATGAAAACCCCAGTTGGAGCTAGGTTGAGCTATATTTGCTTGCTCCCTGCAGGGACTGTTGCTTTCTCCCACAGTGAAGTTGTGCAGCTCAGCCTGCCCTGGGGGCAGGGGGCTCCCGGCGTGTTTCCTCAGTTTTTACTTACAGCTTTTATACTGTGATCTCAGCCATTCCACTCATTCCAAGCTGCTGTACAATGTGTGGACAGTCACAGTTGTCCCCTAGCAGTTGTTCTGGACTATTTACTAGTTGTTCCTGGCTCTTTACTAGTTGCTCTAGAGGACTAACTAAATTCCACACCTCTCTATGCTGCCATTTTGCCCTGCCTCTCCACCTCCACACCTTTTAAGTCCTTGCTGGTGGCACTTATTGCTGTAATTCCTCAGGAATGAACATGGATTTTAGTTTACTATATTCATAGGTAAGGGCAGTTATAGTGGCTTCCACTTAGCCTTTCCTACTATAATAGCTCTTATTCCATGGGTAGGGAACCAATGTGGTGATTCTGCCAGTTGTTGAGGGTGTCTACTCAAATTTATACATTCCAGAACTAATAAAGTAACCAGAAGGTAGATTTGGAAACCGAGGCCTAATATCAGATGAACCAGAACCAAAATTCCACCGATCACCTGACTTCCATAAGCCCCTACTGTCACTGGTGAACCAAAGGAGTTTGGTTATTATAGGTCTGGAAGTAATAGGGGTTTGGGGTAAGGTCCTGAGGAGGTTCAGCATTCTCTTGCAAGGCACCTAACTCAAGGTATCCCATAACAGTTTCTTCAGGTAATTGGAGGCTAAATATCTCAGACAGAGGTAAAAGAGCTGTTTCTACTGACAGAGATGGCTTGACAGATTTAAGGGTTCAAGGTTCCAAGCCTCATCAGAATTTGTACAAATGTACCCATCATAATTTTCAGGATCCAGTACCTTCCCAACCAATGTTCTAATTTTAACATAGGAGACCCTGTGAGATTGGGAATTCAAGTTTCATTGTCATTTAAATCATTCACAGAATCAGATCTGGGATGAGTTTTCAGAAATTGTGGCCCTGTGCCTATAGGAGAAAAGTGTTTATTTTAAGGCAGTCATAAAAGCTTTTATGTTCTTTATGTCTACCTTGAGCTAGGCATTCAAAGCCCTGAACTCATCATTTTTTCCCTCAAGTTCTCTAGCACACTAAAAAAGCAACCATCCAATGCATTATGGTCCTCATTGTGGAAGCAAAAACTTGGTCACCCAAAGGTTTGCCTTCTATAGGCACTTGACTGCAGGTATCTATAGGTGATAATGTGTGTGCCTGTTTTGTCACTTCATGCCATGGGCAATCAATTCTTTATCATCAAAACAGGGCATTAATGCCTCTAAATATGATCATCTCAGAGAACCAATTCCAGAGAACTACTAGTGGAACAACAACAACAACAAAAATGTGAATACATATATATAATTTCATACTGGGATTTGACCTTTGCAACTGTGGGAGCTGGTTAAACTTCCCCTGTGAAGCAGTTGTTTTCCTGACTTGAGGCTGGAGCTTGAAGTTACAGGGAAAGTAGTTAAGAAGGAAAGAAGGATGCTGTTCTAGTTTGCTAATGCTGTGGAATGCAAAACACCAGAGATGGATAGGCTTTTATAAAACGGGGGTTTATTTCACTACACAGTTACAGTCTTAAGGCCACAAAGCATCCAAGCAATCAGGTACCTTCACTGGAGGATGGCCAATGGCATCTGGAAAACTTCTACTAGCTAGGAAGGCAGCTGGCATCTACTTCAAAGCTCTGGCTTCAAAACGGCTTTTTCCCAGGATGTTCCTCTCTAGCAAGCTTGCTCCTCTTCAAAACATCACTCCCAGCTGCACTCGTTTCCTCCCCCCCGAGTCAGCTCATTTATGTAGCTCCACCGATCAAGGCCCACCCCGAATGGGCGGGGCCACACCTCCATGGGAACATCCCATCAAAATTATCACCAACAGCTGGGTGGGGCACACTCCAAGCAAATCCAACCAGCAACAAAACTTCTGCCCCACACAAGACCACAAAGATAATGGCGTTTGGGGGACACAATACATGCAAACCGGCACAGATGCCAAATGGGGGAGAGTAAGGACAAACTGGAATCCATGAATACAAGTTGGAACTCACAAGGAGATACTGGAATCCATTGGTCAATCTCTCAGCCTCCAAATTCAATGATATGGGTGTCCTGCAGGAGAACCTGGCACCCTTCTTCATGAAACTAAACACATACCTGGTCAAGTAATTGAAGAAGCTAAAAGGAGTAAAGGGGCAAAGACAGAGCAGCTGCTCTTGCAGCTGCTACCCACCACCAAGGAGGTGAGCCACAGACAAGTGACAATGTGTAAACCGCAACAACACCTCCTGCCCATGCACTGATCTTCTGAGAGCGAAAGTAATATGGCTGCTGCTTCCCTTCTGCCTTCCAAATCTCATGCAAGATGTCTCTTATGGTCCACTCTAAAAAGATTCAGAGAAGGGAATTTTGGGAAATGTAGTTCGGCTTAGCAAAGTTGCGCTTTGACAAAGTTGCATTAGGTGATAAGCGCCAAGGCGAAAGGAAATAGAGCAGAATAAGTGGGATATGGAGTGGGACAGGGTGGATTTCAATTATTAATGGTCAATTAGGCATCAAGGAGAAGGTGACATTTGAACAAAGATTTTAAGGAGAGGAGATAACTTTATGGCTTTCTGGGGGAAGAGCATTTCAAGCAGAGAGAACAACTTTGCTCCAGGTTCCTCATTTGGAAAAAGGAAAAAAAACAATAGTACCCACCTCATAGAGTTATTACAAAGATAAAATGAGTTAGTACATGTAAAATACTTAGAATAATGCTTATAATATAGACAATTGCTTATAATTAAATACCAATTAATGTAAATAACTTCTGAAGCCTTATTAAATTCTTACTAAAAATGCTATTATTATCAGTATATTTAGTACCAGACAACTATGAAACCCTTACTACAATGGTTCAGATGTGAATCAAGGAATACTACCATGTATCACATTATTGTCATCTCTTTCCCACCAAGTCCAAACTAGCCAATGATTCTATTAGGTTAAGGAGTCTTAGATTTTCAATGTAAATTATATATATATTTAGTTGCAATTTCTTTTGCATCTTAATTAAAATGTTTTGCTTTGTTTCATATTATATATTTAAACATACTGCATGTTTATTTTTAAGATTACAAGGTATTACCTTACTCCAGTAGTCAAGTTTAGCATTGACAAGATACTATGTTTCCTAATGTGATACAAGATGAAATATATAATAACATCCATTGTACTCTAGCCAAAAAATGTTTAACTCATATCTATCTAAGCCTATATATTGAGTTTCCACCTTACAGGAAATATAGGAGTAGAGCAAGAAGCTCATTGACTCCAGGAGAAAGCCATCAGACAAATTTAGAATGCGGAGCATTATATAGGACACTGGATCCCTTTAACAAGTCAGTGTCATGGAAAAATAAAGGGAGAGTTTCAGATTTAAATTGTATATCACACATCACTTTTACACAATTTTAAAATGGCCTTTGTTTTTGCCCAGTTATAGCTGTAGAGGCCAGCTCTGTGTGATTACCTACGTCAGCTCCATCTCACATGGGTACTACCCTATAGCACTTTGTCTCGCGCTGGTGCTTCTCCACTCTTGCCTCCTACTCAGAGCTTTCCTGTAGGTGATGAGGCATTTGGTATTTTGACCTTCTGGGTGCCCATGATTTGTAACTCAGAAGTAAGGGAGAGTTAATGCCCCTGGGGACAAGTCTTTGACCAATAGGAAACAGAATCTGCCAGATGAATTTCTCCATGTTCCCTCACGAACTTTCTTGAAATACATTTGTTCATACAACTCCTCAGAAGACGGTCCCAGTCACCCTTGATAAAAGTGTTAGTCAGCTTGGTAATACACCCTCAAGTTTGCCTTCCCAATTTCCCTGCCTCATTTCCCTTTCTCTCATTCCTGTTTCTCTAGGATAACACTCTTTTATAAAGTAGTAACAGCATATAAACTTTTGCTTCAGGCTCTGCTTTCTAGCTAAGGCAAAGAGACATAAGGGACATAACCAGATGCAATGCATGGCCCTGCTTTGGACCTACTAGCTGGGGAGAAGGGCAGAGGACAAGTGGGGAAATTTCTATATAGATGGAGCTTCAGAAGGTCTAACGAATTATTACTTTTGTTAGATGTGATCGTTGATCATGCAGGGAATATTATGATTAACAGGTGTATATTGAGGTACTAAGAAGTGAAATGATATGTTTTAATTCACATTAAAATATTTCTGCATTAAAAAAATAATGTGAATTGAATTGAGAGGAAAAAAATCACAAGATGTTTATCTCTCTGTGGGTTTGTGAGACCAGGTTTTTAATAGGGTCAACAAGATTTAATTTTTAAAAAAGTAGACCCAATAACTGTCGAAAAAATAAATAGATAAAAATGGATAAATGGATTTTAAAAATTTAAATTTAATATCAACTTTTATAGATTTTATAGACTTTCAGTCATATATAATAAATCACAACTATTAAGTAAACACAAATAATCAAAGAGAAGTTTATTATTTCAACCCTTATATAAATGCATATAAGTGGGAACACTGGAGCCAGAAAATTAAAGTGACACCCAAAGTTACATAATAAATCATTGGGAAGGTAAGTAGTAAAGTAATATTCATTTAGTTTTTCATAGGACCCCACTTCTTTCAGATATTATCACTACAGAAACTGTAAACAAATTCTGGAAACAGAATGGAACTGATCTAAACATGCTCCTCACCTTTTAATCTTTCACTGATTATACAATTCTACTGCTGGTAAAGTTATAATTTTATGGATGTAAAGTTATTTTGTCCTTTACAGGTATTTCAGCAGAAATTGGGTTTAGATAATACAAAATGAAGAAGCCTTTGATTTCCTTTTGGGGAAACTAAAATGTGCCAGTAAGTTAGGATAAAGGCTCATTACTGTCCAAATTATGTCTCACTAGTGTTCTGGCTCATCTACATTTTTATCAGAATAGAAAATGGTAACCAATGGGGCATGAAGGAACAAAGATTTCATCAGTCTTTCTGGAGGCTTTAGAGCATGAAAATAGGCATTACTTTCTCATTAGAATGTATTTTTTCACTTCCTTATTTTTTGTTTTTTGCCCAAAAAAAACACTGTTCTGTATGTTTTGTTTACACAGAGACATGAAAATATAAATAAGAGAATTGTCTCTTGGATTCAGTAGTAAGATTATATTTTTCTTTTATTGCCTTACTGTCTTAGTTTGCCAGGGCTGTCATAAAAGATATCACAAACTGCTTGGCTTAAACAACAGTATATATTCTCTCACAGTTTTGAAGGCTAGAAGTCCAAAATCAAGTTATCAATAGGTCACACCTTCTCTGAAGTCTGTAGTGTTCTGGAGGTGGCTGGCTGGCAATCAGTCTCTGCCTCTGTCACATGATTATCTGTCTCTTTTTGTCTCCTGCGCATCCAGTTCTGTGTTGAAATCTACTTTGCTTTTAAGGTCTCTAGTCGTAAAGGATTAAGACCACCCTGATTTAATTTGGCCTTAACTTAATAGAATCTTCAAAAACCATATTTACAAATGAGTTCTCACCCACAGGACTCACCCACAGGAGTGAAGGACTTTGCACTCTCTGACCCTCATTTTAGTGGCCAAAAGATAAAGCTTTACAGATGGAAAACATTCTCCTTCTTGATATTAGTACAGGCATCTTTTTAGATTGGAAACTTTCAGAATTCTATCAAAATAAGGAAAATAGGAAAAATGGAGAGCATTTTTCTTTAAAGTATTACCTTGGGAACCTCAGCCATAAAGGAAAAAGTAAACAGATATACCCATTTATCTAAAATGAGATTTACCATGTATTGGCATTTATCTTCACAACAACCCTATAAAGTTAAATATTGTTACTCTCATTTCTTAAATTGGAAAACTGATGCTCAGTGAAATTAAGTGACATGCTCAAAGTCAGAGAGCTATTAGAGTAGAACAAAACTTAAGCTAGATTTCTCACTATAAAGCTCATTCTTTTTACACTACATCAGATTTAAGCACATGGGATTATGTTTATGTTCTACCCAGAAGGTGAATGGCTCTGATATTACATGACATAATTTTATTCCTAAAAGGGGATTTAACTATAGGAGGGAAATGAAAATAGCAGAAGTTAAACTATATTTTTCAAGCATATTTTTATTTTGAAATAATTTCAAACATATAAGACAGTTGCAAAAATAATACAAAACCCATACAGAGAACTCTAACATCCCCTCATCCCTCCAGATACCTGTATCTACCAATTTTAACATTTTGCCACATTTGGTCAGTCTGTCTATCTATCTATCTATCGATCTATCTAATCTTCTGAACATGTGAGAGCAGGTTACACACATTATGCCTCCATGTACATTTCCTGTGAACAAAAATATTCACTTATTTAATCCCCTTAAGTGCATTTATCAAGTTCAAAGATTTAGCATTGATATAGCTTATATTCTATATTCCAATTTTTCTTATGTTCCACTAATATCCTTTATAGCCTAAAGCATTTTTAAAATTTCTCTTTTAACATGCATTTTAAATTTTTAAAATATGTTGTAGTATACACTTAGTCCTTCTTTTCCATTCTTAAAGGTAAATTGAAGATAATAATGAGCATAAAAATTGTTGTGAGGCTTAGTCAGTGGTATGAAGATAATACCTATGAAAAGGCATTGATAATCTGCAGTTCCCTGCATGAAAATTAGCTTTATTAATTATTGACTTTAAACACTTTGTAATATGGAAAAGTTAAAACACATGCAAAAGAAGAGATAATAATATAATGAAGCCGCATGTACTCATGGCCCAGCTTCAACAATTAACAACTTATGGTCATTCTGTGTTATTTTTACACTAACCCATTCCTTCCCTCATCACTTGCATCCAGATTGTCTTGAAGCAAATCCTTAGATACTTTTCTTAGTCATAAGAGTGACTAGTAAGAAAGTCCTGGTTCATATTATTCATCAAACAACATATTGCTTTGTTTTTATTAGAGAAATTGTAGGTTAACAGAAAAATCATGCAGAAAATAAAGAGTTCCCATATGTCCCCCCCTCCCATTATTAACACCTTGCATTAGTGTGGTACATTTGTTACAACTGATGAAAGAATATTATAATTGTATATTAACTGTAGTCCATGGTTTGTTACATTAGGGTTCTCTGTGTTATCCAGTCCTATGGTTTTTAAATTTTATTTTATATTCTAGTAACATGTATACAACCTAAAATTTCATCTTTTAAGCACTTCAAATATATAATTTATTGCTGTTAATTACATTCACAATGTTGTGCTACTATCACCGCCATTCATTACCAAAACTTTTCCATCACCCCAAATAGAAATTC
This sequence comes from Choloepus didactylus, assembly GCF_015220235.1. Classification (NCBI taxonomy): domain Eukaryota; kingdom Metazoa; phylum Chordata; class Mammalia; order Pilosa; family Megalonychidae; genus Choloepus; species Choloepus didactylus. Next base: position 75,345,549 of record NC_051309.1, read on the forward strand.
TGTACAATTTAAGCATGAATTCCCCATTCCCTATCCCCACCCCAACCCCTAGTAACCTGTATTCTAGTTTCTAACTCTATGAATTTGCTTATTCTAATTATTTCATATCAGTGAGATCATACAATATTTGTTCTTTTGTGTCTGGCTTATTTCACTCAACATTATTGTTTTAGTTTCCTAGCTACCAAAACAAAAACCAATGGGTTGGTTTAAACAATGGCAATGTATAAGCTTACAGTTTTGAGGCTAGAAGAAGTCTAAAATCAAGATGTCATCAAGGCAATGCTTTCTCCCAGGAGACTGTGGCATTCTGGGGCTGGCTTCTGGTGATCCTGGGTCCTTGACTTTGCTGTCACATGACAATGCACATGGCAGCCTTGTACGTTCTCAGTTTTGTTGACTTCCAGCTTCTGGCTGCTCCCTGTGGCTTTTTCTTTGTGTGTGACCTCCCTATAAGTCCTTCAGTAATAGGATTAAGACCCATCCTGATTCAGCTAGGCCACATCTTAACGGAGGTAACCTCATCGAAAGGTCCTATTTAGCCTCTTTTATCCAAGATGGCAGAATAGGGAGTCAAGGATTCAGTTCAACCATGAGGGCAACTAGTAAATAGCCAAAAACTGAAACAACTCATTGAGGGGCTCTGGAGACCAGAAGAACAATGTACACCATCCAGGGAAGAGTGGAAGGAAGAGACTGACAAACTGAGGTGAAGATCTATGAGTAGATCTCTCCATGCTGTGGAGGCTGGTGCCCATCCCCCACTGGCATGGCTGGCTGCCTTGGGAGACACTCTCTGGCTAGAAATGGAAGCCCTCTCCCAGATATGGAGATGGGGATGTGTGTGTGTGTGTGTGTGTGTAACAATTGCACAAATAGTGCAATCAGCCAGACATTGATTGCAGCTTCTGATTAGTAAATTGTGGCCTGCACGGTGTCAGCTTTGGGCACAGCTAAATCTACAACCCACCCAGGACAGAAAGCACCTGGCAGATGCTATTTCAACCCAACTCCTGGCAGGAGAGGAAGCAAGGCAGATTGAGAGACACAGTAACACTCAAGGCAGTGGGGATCAGTTTGCTGAGTGGGTGGGGTGAGGGGGAGTCTGGGCACTGCCTGTGCCTTTTGATTAGCAAAATTGTAGTGCTGGATTCCAGCTCCCAGAAGAGTTACAGATTCAACCCATCCAGGTCAGAAAGCAGCTGGAAGCCTCTAATTCAACCCTGCCCCCAGCAGGAACAGATGTGGGCATGACTGAGAGAGACAGTAACTTATGGGGAAAGCAGGTAACAGGTTACTGAAGCATGCCCCCACCCCACACACACAAAAGGGGAGGACTCGGCCTAGTGCAGTCTGCAACTGTTTAGAGAATTCAGATCCCAGGGTCTGGGATCTAAGCAAAACTTTCAACCTGCCCTGGCCAAAAGTGGCTGGCAGCCTCTGTTTCAACCACACCTCCAACAAGGGAGGAGTTGGTTGAGAATTAAATGCACAATACCACCTTAGGACAGTGGGGAATAGGTCACAGAAAAGTGCCATCTGTTGGGCACACCAGGAAAGTACAGAATCAGGGAGATGTTACAGAGAAGACCCTTCCAGTTCTCCTCCCCAGAGCATTTTGGAAGTGATCTACCCCCTTTGTGGGTCTCTGTGCCTGTTCTGACTTGAAAAAACTAATCTGGGAAGGTCATCTCCAGGGGCACAGTCCTCCCAGAATCAGCCCTGCAGGTAAAAGCAGCTAGTGATAAAGAAAGAACCGTTAAAAACATATAGAGACAAATAAAAAACAAACAGAACAGATCAATATTCCCAGAGGAGAAACAGGGAAAAGGAAGCTTTTTAGTGTGTGTGTGCATGTGTGTGTGTGTGTGTAACAATTGCACAAATAGTGCAATCTCAAAATATTTTGTCATATATCTAGGGCAAGAATCAGATGAAAAAGAGCTGAAAAATTCTGATCAGTTAAACATGAACACGAGCTATTCTAAAGGTCTAAAACGACTTGAACCAAGTGTCAAAGAAGAGCTTTTAGCACAAAGACCATCAATGAGAAAATCATGGGAAAGTGAGAGAAACTGATCTCCAGGGTTAACTCACTAAGGAAATTAGATGCCTACATACCAACAAAAAATTACAAACCATACTAAGAAACAGGAAGATATGGGCCAGTCAAAGGAACAAATTAAAATTTCAGATGAGGTACAGCATTTGAAATAACTAATCAGTGGTGTTCAAACAAATCTCCTAAATCAATTCAAGGAAATGAAAGAAAATATGGCAAAAGGGATAAAGGATATTAAGAAGACACTGGGTGAGCATAAAGAAGAATATGGAAGCATACAAAAAATAAGAAATCTTATAGGAATGAAACGTACAATAGAAGAGATAAAGAATACACTAGAGGCATAGAACAGCAGACTTGAAGAGGCAGAAGAAAGGATCAGCAAACTAAAGGATAGGATATCTGACATCCCACAGAAAAAGAACAGGCAGAGAAAAGAATTGAAAAAATGAAGCAGGGTCTCAGGAAATTGAAGGAAAGCACAAAATACACAAATATATGCATCATGAGTATCCCAGAAGGAGAAGGGAGGGGAAAAGGAGCAGAAAGAATATTTGAGGAAATAATAGCCTAAAATTTCCCAACTCTTATGGAAGACACAAAGGTACATTTCTAAGAAGCGCAGCACATACACATACCAAACAGTATAAATCCTAATAGACCTTGTCATGGTTAGGTTCATGTGTTAACTTGGCCAGGTGATGGTACCCAGCTGTCTGGTCAAGCAAGCACTGGCCTAACCGTTTCTGCAAGGATGTTTGTGGCTGGTTAATAAACCAACCGGCTGGTTTATTAAATCATCAGTCAATTGGCTGCAGCTGTGACTGAAGACGTCAATGAAGGGCATGTCTTCCACAATGAGAGAATGCAGTTGGCTGGATTTAATCCAATCAATCAGTTGAAAACTTTTAAGTGAGACAGATAGAGGACCTTCACTCCTTTTTTGGCTGCCCAGCAAAGCATTTCCTGAGGAGTTCATTGAAGTTGCCAGTTCATTTCCTGAGGAGTTCACCAAACATGTTCGTTAAAGTTGCCAGTTTGCTGCTTGTCCTACTGAATTTGGACTCATGCATACCCACAGTAGCATGAGACACTTATAAATCTTATATTCATAGATATCTCTCATTGATTCTGTTTCCCTAGAGAACCCTAACTAATACCGACCTATTTCAAAACACATACTAATCAAAATTCCAAGTGCTGAAGACAAAGAGAATTCTGAAAGCATCAAGAGAAAAGCAGTTCATCCTATACAAGGGAAGTATGATAAGACTAAGTTCCAGTTTCTCATCAGAAACCATGGAGTTGAGAAGGAAATGGTATGATATATTTAAGGTACTGAAAGAGAAAAACTTCCAGCCAATAATTCTTTATCCAGAAAAAATGTCCTTCAGAAAATAGAGACAGTTTAAAATATTCACAGATAAACAGACAGTAAGAGAGTTTGTGAACAAGAGACCTGCCCTACAAGAAATACTAAAGGGAGTGCTACAGAGTGAAAATAAAATACAGGAGAGAGAGGTTTGGAGGAGATGTAGAAATGAAGAATATCAGGAAGGGTAACTAAAAGGGTAAAATAATAATAATAATAAGAAGAAGATATGACACATATAAGCCAAAGGATACATTGGTTGAAGTAAGTACTGCTTTTACAGTAGTAACACTGAGAGTTTAATGTTGAACTCCCCAATCAAAAGAAACAGAGTGACAGAATGGTTAAAAAATATGATCCATCAATAAGCTGTCTACAAGAGACTCACCTTAGACCTAAGGACACAAACAGGTTGACAGTGAAAGTCTGGTAAAAGATATTCCATGCAAACAGTAACCAGAAAAGAGCTGGGGTAGCTATACTAATATCAGAAAAAATACACTTTAAATTCAAAACTGTTAAAATAGACCAAGAAGGACATTATATATCAACAAAATGGGAAATACACCAAGAAGAAATAACAATCATAAATATTTATGTACCTAACTGGGTTGCCCCAAAATTCATGATGCAAACACTGGCAACACTGAAGGGAGAAACAGATGTCTCTACAGTTATAGTTGGAGACTTCAATACACTGCTCTCATCAATAGATTGAGCATCTAGAAAGTGGATCAATAATGAAACAGAGAACTGGAATAATATGATAAATGAACTAGGCCTAACAGATATATATAGAATATTGCACTCCCAAACAGCAGGATATACATTCTTCTCAGGTAATTATGGATTATCCTCCAGGATAGACCACATGCTGGGTCACAGAACAAGTCTCAATAAATTTAAAAGATTGAAAATATATAAAGTACTTTCTCTGATCATAATGGAATGAAGCTGAAATCAATAATAAGTGGAGAACTGGATAATTCACAAATATATGGAGGTTGAACAATACACTCTTATATTAAACAATCACTTGGTCAAAGAAGAAATTACAATAGAAACCAGTAAATATTTTGAAATGAATTAAAACTAGGATGCAACATATCAAAATTTATGGGATGCAGCAAAGGCAGTGCTGAGAGGGAAATTAATAATCCTAAACACCTACATTAAAAAAAAAAAGAAAGAGCTAAATCAAAGACCTAATTGCACACCTGGAGGAACTAGGAAAAGAGCAGCAAACAGAAGGAGAGAAATAACAAAGATTAGAGTAGAAACAAATGAAGTTGAGAATCAAAAAAAAAAAAAAAAAAAAAAAACCAATAGAGAGAAACAACAAAACCGTAAGTTGGTTCTTTGAGAAAATCAATAAAACTGACAAACCCTTACCTAGACTGTCAAAGGGAAAAAGAGAAGATGAAAATAAATAAAATCTGAAAGGATAAAGGCAACATTACTACTGACACCAAGAATTAAAAAAATCATAAGGGGATACTATGAACAACAGTATGCCAACAAGCTAGACAATTTAGATGAAATGGACAATTTCCTAGATAGACTAGATAGACATGAACAACTGACACTAACTCTAGAAGAGATAGAAGACTCAACAAACTAATCACAAGTAAAGAGACTGAACTGCTTACAAAAAACCTCCCAACAAATAAAAGCCCAGGAGCAGATGGCTTCACAGATGAATTCTTCCAATCATTCTGGGAAGAATTAATACCAATCCTGTCCAAAGTCTTCCAAAAAAATGAAGAGAAGTGTGCCCGTTTGTATTGTGTCCCCCAAATGCCATTATCTTTGTGGTCTTATGGGACAGATGTTTTGGTGCTGGTTAGATTTGCTTGGAATGTGCCCCACCCAGCTGTGGGTGGTGACTTTGGTGGGATACTCCCATGGAGGCGTGACCCCACCCATTCAGGGTGGGTCTTGATCAGTGGAGCCATATAAAACATGCTGACTCAAAGAGACCAGAGGGAGTGCAGCTGTGAGTGACGTTTTGAAGAGGAGCAAGCTTGCTAGAGAGGAACGTCCTGGGAGAAAGCCATTTTGAAACCAGAACTTTGGAGCAGACGCCAGCCACGTGCCTTCCCAGCTAACAGAGGTTTTCCGGACGCCATTGGCCATCCTCCAGTGAAGGTACCTGATTACTGATGTGTTACCTTGGACACTTTATGGCCTTAAGACTGTAACTGTATAGCCAAATAAACCCCCTTTTTATAAAAGCCTATCCATCTCTGGTGTTTTGCATTCCGCAGCATTAGCAAACTAAAACAGATTTTGGTACCAGAGAAGTGGGGTGCTTTTGCTGCTGTGTTTGCAAATACCAAACATGTTGGAACGGCTTTTTAAATGGATAAGGGGAAGATTCTGGAAGAATTGTGAGGAGCTTGATAGAAAAGGCCAAAACTGCTTTAAAGAGACTGTTTATGGAAATATGGACTCTAAAGATAATTCTGATGAGGACTTAAGCAGAAATGATGAATGTGTTGTTGCGAACTGGAAGAAAGGCAATCCTTGTTTTAAAGTGGCAGAAAATTTGGCAAAACTGTGTCCTGGTATCAGATGGAAGGAAGAATTTGAAAGTGACAATCTGGAATACTTAGCTGAGATCTCCAGACTATGTGTGGAGGAAGTACCCTGGCTTCTCCTTGCAGCTCATAGTAAAATGTTAGCAAAGAGAGAGAAACTTAGAACTGAACTCTTGGGTTCAAAGAAACCAGAAGCATTAGCAAACTAGAACAAGAAGGGAACACTGCCTAACTCATTCTATGAAGCCAACATCACCCTAATACTAAAGCCAGATAAGAGGCTACAGAAAGAAAGAAAGATAGAAAGAAGGAAAGGAAGGAAGGAAGGAAGGAAGGAAGGAAGGAAGGAAGGAAGGAAGGAAGGAAGGAGGGAAGGAAGGAAAGAGAAAGAAGGAAAAAAGAAAGAAAATTACAGACCAACATCTTTAGTGAATATAGATGCAAAAATCTTCAACAAAATACTAGTAAATCAAATACTACAGCACATTAAGTGAAATATACACCATGGCTATGTGGGTTTTATCTTAGGTATGCAAATGTGGTTTAGCACAGGAAATCAACTAATGTAATACAACACATTAACAAATTGAAGGGGAAAACCCACATGATCATCTTGATTGAGGCAGAAAAAGCATTTGACAAAATCTGAAACATTTCTTCATAAAAACATTTTAAATGCAATCCCAATCAAAATTACAACAGCTTACTTTGAAGAAATGGAAAAGCCAAGCACCAACTTTATTTGGAAGGGCAATAAGCAAAAACATCTTGAAAAAGAATGAAGTTGGAGTACTTATATTGCCTGACTTTGAAGCATATTACAAAGAAACTAACAGTGGTCAAAACAGCATGATACTAGCATAAAGAAAAACATATTGATTAATGGAACTGTATTGAGAGTTTAGAAATAGACGCACATATTTATGGTCAATTGATTTTTGACAAGGCATTCAAGTCGACTTAACTGGAACTGAATATTCTCATCAACAATTGGTATTAGGAGAACTGTATATCCATATCCAAAAGAATGAAAGATGTCCACTATCTCACACCTTATACAAAAATTAAATTAAAATGTATCAAAACCTAACTATAAGAGACAGGACCATAAAAATCCTAGAAAAAAATGTAGGGAAGCATCTTCAAGATCTCATGGAGACTTCTGGAAGATGGCAGCTAGGAGAGACAGGGCAAAAAAGCACCTCATGAAAAATACTAGATAAAAGCCAGAAAGTGACCCAGAATACCAGTTCCAGCGATGCACCAGCTGGACAAGGTGTGCTAAATCCATAGGGATCGTGCACTTGGTGAAACTGGGAGCCTACGTTCTGAAATGAGTGAGTAAGCCTGCTGAATATTCAGCAGCCATGCTGCAGTGTGGAGAAACTGTGGGTTGGCGTTTGGAGTTGGACTAGTTCTTTTTTAAAAAACCCAAAAGCGGCTGCAGATGCAGTAGCGAGAACTGCACAGTGAAGTGCAGCAAGAATGGGCTGTGCCAAAGCCTCAATATCTGGTGTGGGTAATAACCTTTCATGCACCTGCTGCTAATTGTCTCAGAGCAAGGCATGCAGAAGTTAGCCAAAAGGGGAAAATAACCATGGCTCTTACAGCCATCTTCCCGGCAGGCTGGGAATGCTCCTGCCCGGCACTGGAACCACAGCCCAGAGCCACACAAAAAATCCAGTGTGACAGGAAGTGTTTCCAGGAACACACACATGCCACAATATCAGGCATGGACAATAGCCTTTTGCACACCCACAGCTAATTGTCCCAGAGCCAGGAAGGTGGAGCTGTGTGAAAAGGGGGAAATTAACATGCCCCATACAGCCATCCTTACAGCAGGCTGGGAATGCCCCTACATGGCTGGCAGCCCAGAACTTCCATTGGGGGATGGTGCTCACCTGTGATGTAGCACAGCTTTCCCTCAGCAGAGGCTCTAGGAGGGCATGGCTTGGAAGAGGGACCCACTCGGAAATCCCAAGGACCATACGCCAATACCAAGGACTTGTGGGTCAGCGGCAGAGACAATCTGTGGCAAGAGTGAACTGAAGGTTTAGATTCTTGCAACAGCCTTAAATCTCCAGGAAAACCCGGGAGGTTTGATTATTAAAGCCGCCCTCCCTCCCTATCTGCTCGGACACATGCCCCACATTCAGGGCGGACAGCACCAACAACACACCCAAACTTGGTGCACCAATTCAAACCCCACAAGAATCAGACTGCCACATACCACAAAGACAAAGTTGGGGAGAACTGGCTTGAGGGGAATAGGTGGCTCGCAGATGCCACCTGCTGGTTAGTTAGAGAAAGTGCATGCCACCAACCTGTAGATCTGACCAATTAGAGATTAGTCTTTGAATTAGCCTACATATCTTAAAAGAACCCTATCAAGTTAAGCAAATGTCAAGAAGCCAAAAACAACAGAAAATTTTAAAGTATATGAAAAAACCAGATGATATGGTTAACCCAAACCCAAACACCCAAATCAAAAGATCAGAGGAGATGCAGTACATGAAGCAATTAATCAAAGAACTAAAGACAAACAATGAGAGCATGACACAGGATATAAAGGACATGGAGAAGACCCTAGAAGAGAATAAAGAAAAAATTGCAAGAGTAAATAGAAAAATAGATGATCTTAGGGAAATAAAGAAACTGTTGACCAAATTAAAAAGATTCTGGATACTCATAGTACAAGACTAGAGGAAACTGAACAATGAATTAGTGACCTGGAGGAGGACAAAATGGAAAATGAAAGAACAAAAGAAAGAATGGGAAAAAAATCAAAAAAATCAAAATGGACCTCAGGGATATGATAGATAAAATAAAATATGCAAATATAAGACTCATTGATGTCCCAGAAGGGGAAGAGAAGGGTAAAGGTCTAGAAAGAATAGTCAAAGAAATTGTTGGGGAAAACTTCCCAAACTTTCTACACAATATAAATACACAAAGCATAAATGCCCAGTGAACTCCAAATAGAATAAATCCAAATAAACTCACTCTGAGACATATTCTGATCAGACTGTCAAATACTGAAGAGGAGCAAGTTCTGAAAGCAGCAAGAGAAAAGCAATTCACCACATACAAAGGAAACAACATAAGACTAAGTAGTGACTACTCAGCAGCCACCATGGAGGTGAGAAGGCAGTGGCATGACATATTTAAAATTCTGAGAGAGAAAAATTTCCAACCAAGAATTCTTTATCCAGCAAAGCTCTCCTTCAAATTTGAGGGAGAGCTTAAATTTTTTCACAAATGCTGAGAGTTTGCTAACAAAAGACCTGCCCTACTTGAGATACTAAAGGAGCCCTACTGACAGAGAAACAAAGAAAGGAAAGTGAGATATGGAGAAAGGTTCAGTAATATATTGTTTCATTTGATTTGCTAATATTTTGTTGAGAATTTTAGTATCTATATTCATAAGAGATATTCATTTGTAGTTTTCCTTTCTTGTGATGTCTTTATATGGTTTTGTCATCAGGGTAATGCTGGGACTTGTGTAACTTCTCCCCTTCAGTCTCATCAAATATATAATTGGGTTTAAACAATAGGTGCTACCTCATTAGGTTATTATGCAGGTTAAACCACTAAATACATGTGAAGCATCTACTACAGAGCTTAGTACATAATAAGTACTAAATATATATTTTTTAAAGTATTGTTTTCTTGGAAGTAAATTCTACATGGTTACAATTTAGTATTCAATTACCATGTTGTTAGATTTCACTTGTTAAACATTTGTTTATGACTTTTTCTTTGGTGTTTGTAAAGTGATTCACTTATCATCTTTATATATCCTGTTCTTGTCCACCTTTGGTATCAGGGTTTGGCTGACTTCCAAAAGTGAGGTGAATAGCCATCGATCTTTCTCTATGCTCAGAAAGTGTTTACATAATATAGAAAATCATCTGGGCCTGGGACCTATTTTTGAATTAGTTATATATTGCTGTGTAACAAATTACCCCCCAAAACTTAATGGTTTAAAACAACAAACATTTAGTACCTCATAGCTTCTGTGGGTCAAGAAACTAAGCATGGATCTCTCACAGGCTGCAATCAAGGTGTTGGCTGGGATTTCAGTCATCTTAGGGCTATCTAGGGGGAGGATACATTTCCAACCTCACTCACATGGCTGTTGGCAAGATGCAGTTTCCTGTGGGTTGTCTGACTCAAGACCTCAGTTCTTCATGGGCTGTTGGCCAGAGGCCCCCTCAGTTCCTTGACACATGGAACTCTCCCCAGGGCAGCTCACAACTTGGCAACTGGCTTCACTAAGGGAGAGAGTCATGTAGCAAAACAGGAGTGACTGTCTGTTTTGTAACCTAACCTTGAAAGTAATACCCCATCACTTTGGCTGCAGACTATTGGCTAGAAGATGCAAGTTGCTAGTCCAGCCACCCTCAAAGGGAGGAGATTACTTGGGTGTGAATACCAGTAGGTGCTATTATGGGCCATTTTAGACAACAAATTTTAAAGGTAGATCTTTGACTACCCTTCCACTTTCTTCTATGGTTATTGGTCCATACTAATCCTATACTTTTTCTTATACAATTTTGGTAATGTATGATTGCCTAACAAATAATTATGTTTCTGTTTTGAAAATTTAGTTGTTAAAAAATCTAATCTGGAGATGAATCTTGTTCCTATTACTATTTATGTCTCCCCTCTCTTTTTCTTTATCAGCAAGAACATTTGTCTAATTTGTTGGTCATTGCAAAGAAGCAGTTTTTAGTGTATTGCTCAACTCTTATTTTTTGTATTTTCTTTCATTGATTTCTGACTTTATTAATTACTTCCTTTTACTTTTATTTGAGCTTATTTTGTGTGTGTTCACCTAGATTCTTGAAAGCTTGGTTTCCTTGTTTTTGATTTTGATTTCTAATAAATGCATTTAAGGCCATGCATTTTCCTGTGAGTACTAGTTTGGCTACACCTCACTGGTTTTGATATGCAGAACTCTTATTGCTTTTCATTTTGCAATGGTTTGTAATTTCCATTTTAATTGATTTCTTCTTAACCAGATTAAAAGTGCAGTGCCCCACCTTCCTGATTTCCATGGACATAGATTTTAAACCATCCTTATTTTTTTGTTGTTGTTAAACTGTAATTTTATTGCCCTGTGGTTAATGTGGTCCTAGATGATTTTTTCTTTTAATTTTTATTCAAATAACATATATATGGCCTAAAATTCCTCCTTTTTACATATACAATTCAGTACTATTAATTACTTTTGCAATTTTGTGTTACCACCACCACAACCTATTACCAAAATTTTACAATAGACCCAAAGAGAAACTTTGTACAATTGAAGCATGAACTCTCTATTCCCTACCTCCAACCTAGCCCCTGGTAACCTGTATTCTAGATTCTGATTCTATGAGTTTGCTTATTCTAATTACTTCATATCAGTGAGATCATAAAGTATTTGTACTTTTGTGACTGGCTTATTTCACACAACCTGACATTGTCAAGGTTCATCCATGTTCTTGCATGCATCAGAACTTTATTCTTTTTTAATGCTGAGTAGTGTTCCATTATATTTATATGCCACATTTTGTATACCCATTCATAGGTTGATGGACACTTGGGTTGCTTCCATTTTTTTGGCAATGTGCACATCAGTCCCTGCCAGGTCACATGGTAATTCTATACCTAGCTTTCTGAGGAACTGTCAAACTGACTTCCACAGCAGCTGCATCATTTTACATTTCCACTGGCAATGACTGAGTGTTCCTATTTCTCCACATCCTCCCCAACACTTATAATTTTCTTGTTCTTAACTAGTAGCCATTCTCATTGATGTGAATTGATGTGGTATCTCATTGTGGTTCTGATTTGCATGTTCATAGTAGCTAATGATATTGAGCATCTTTTCATGTGGTTTTTGGCCATTTGTCTATCCCCTTTGGAGAAATATCTATTCAAATCTTTTGCTCATTTTTTAATTGAGTTGTTTATCTTTTTATTGTTGAGTTGTAGGATTTTTTTATATACGCTGGATATTAAACCCTTATTGGATATGTAGTTTCCAGATATTTTCTCCCATTGAGTAGGTTCTTTTTTCACTTTCATGATAAATCTTTGATACATAAAAGTTTTTACTTTTGATGAGGTCCCATTTAACTATTTTCTTCTTTTGGTGCTTATGGTTTGAGTGTAAAGTCTATAAAGTCTATGAAACCATTGTCTGACACAGGATCCTGAAGATGTTTCCCTATATTTTTTTTCTGGAGTTTGATGGTCCTGGTTTTTATATTTAGGTCTTTGATCCATTTTGAGTTAATTTTTGTATATGGTGTGAGAGAGGGGTCCTCATTCTTTTTTTTTTTTTTTTTTTTTTTTTGGGCATATGGATATCCAGTTATCCTAGTACCACATGTTGAAGAGATTATTCTTTCCCAATTGAGTGGACTTTGTAGTCCTGTCAAAAATAAATTGGCAAAAAAAAAAAATGTAAATGAACAATGGAGGGGAGGAAGGGAATGGGATGTTTGGGATGTTCTTTTTTATTTTAATCTTTATTTTATTTTTTGGATAATGAAAATGTTTAAACTTTGTGGTGAGAAATGTACAACTATATGACAATACTGTTAACAACTGATTGTACACTTTGAATGATTGTATGTTATGTGATTATATCTCAATAAAATTGCATTAAAAAATTAAAAAAGATGTCCTGGTAGGTGGAGGTTTTTTAGACTTGACACCAAGCACAAGCAACAAAAGAAAACAATAGATAAATGGGGCCCCCTCAAAAGTGAATACTTTTGTGCTTCAAAGAACTTTGTAAAAAAGGTGGAAAGACAACCTACTTAATGGAAGAAAATATTTGGAAACCACATATCCAATAGAGGTTTAATATCCAGAATATATAAATAAATCCTACAACTCAACAATAAAAAGACAAGCCAATTTAAAAATGGGGAAAAGCATGTGGTAGCCTATACCTCCTGGATTTAGTTCTCCTCCATTCCATAAACCAGTCAGCAGGTGTGCCTAGTACTGATTGCAAATTTACAGAACAGGGATTCTGATTATCCCAGCTTGGGTCATGAGCCCAGTTAGGCACAGCAAGTATGTTGGGGGAGAGGGGAATACTGCACAGTTTCCAGAAAACTGGGTACGTAGTTGCAGAAAAATCTGGGGAAAAATATTTTCTTAGCATAGCACTTTTTATTTCATTTAATTAAACCAATATTTATTGGACATCCATTTGGGAAAAGCAATTGCATATAGTTGTGCTGGATAAAGATGAGTAAGATACAGTGTCTGCATTCAAAACATTTAAGAAAATTGGCAGCTTCACAAATCATTGGAGTACAATACAGAGAGAGAATGGAGTTTGGTGATAATGATACAGTGAGAAATAGCTTAAGGAGATAGGATATTCGATCATCTTGACAGTGTTTGGAATAGAAGAGATCTGAATATATGTGTGGGCCAAAAGAAAAGAAAGAGCAAGTCAAAGGGGTGAGAACTGAATTTGGAAGGGAATGAAGAATGATTGAGCAAGATCTTAAAATTGGAGGAGGAGGAGGAAAGAAATGGAACAAAAGCACTTAGGAATTGTTAGATTTCTTCCTCAGAGATGGAACCAAAAGATGAGTAGAGACATCAGTACCAATTGAGTTTTTAAATAGAATTAATTTGTAACGCATTTAAATTAATAAAATTTTGTGATATTCTTTAGCAACATCTCCTACCTAGGAGATCAAACAGAAGAACTGTTGTTTCTTCACTGTTGGTTTCTCTATTTTTTTTTCCCCATCCTTTGATGCCAATGGTCTTCCATGCTTCTGTTCTCTCTTTAAATTCCACTTTTCTTCCTCTCACTTGAATACTTCTTCAGTAACTATTGGCGTGGTTAACACCACAAGTGGCATTTGGGAATAAATGGATTTCCCCTTCATGAGACATCATTCTTTTCTGAAGATCATGGTCTCTGGATTAATTTCTTACCAGCTTTATTATATGTTTTGTTATATGCTAGTTATATGAAATGGTGATTTTTATAAATAGGATATGAATATCTTTAAGTGGCATTAAGCATAAAATAGCTTTTGGTTTATAGGCTTTCAGCCAATTTTTAGCTCTTGGTAACAGGTTTCCTATGGCAGATGAATCGATTTTTAAAGTAACATTTTTGTGAGGTTATATCAAATGGTGTGCTAGAGTTATTATTTATTACTTTGCCCTATTTCCCATTTTCTACTAAAGTTTATAATTCAAACAAAAAATGCAATAAAGTGTGTCTCCTAAAATTGTTCTCTGTGAAATGATGGTGGTTATTATGAAAAAAAAAAGGGTGGGGGGTGGTGGTGGTGGTAAAATACTTGAATAGACATTTTTCAAAGAGGAAGTTCAAATAGCTAAAAAGCTATCAGAGAGGACTTCTGGGAAGACGGCAGAGTAGATGAGGTGAAATGGGTAGTAGATGAGGCTTCTCCTCCATCAGAGTAACTAGAAAGGGGCCAGAGGACACCAGGGACTGTGGTTCTGGGGTGTGACCAGCCATAGAGGGTCCCCCACAATATGTGGAGGGGATATCTGACAAAAACGGAGGAGACACAGCAGCTGGAAGGATGCGGTGACTGTGTTCCCCATCTGGACCACCCCTCCCACCAGGCCAGCAGCAGCAAAACCTCTGCTGGGCAAGAGGGTGAACAATGGCTCTCCACTCCTGTCCACCTATCTTGATAATTTGCTGGAGGGTTATCCTCCACAGCCACACTGTGGGGAGCTCCTGTGAGGGAACCCAACCAGGTGGCAAATGCTCTCCCTGCAACAGAAGTCAGGGGGTGGGGGGGTGGGAGGGTGGTGTGTGCAACTGCAAGAAGCAGGGAAGGGAGAGGCACCATGCTGGTGATCAGGAGCCCCTCCCACACCCCAGAGACTCACAGGCATAAGGCAGGCAGAGAACCAGCATGCAGGGCCCATGTACCACCTGCGGGGTGCCCTAGATCACATTGCAGCCCCAGAACAGGGATTCCCCAGAGCACATGGAGATCTGGTGCACTGATTGGTTCCCCGCCTGGTTTGGACCCTGCCCACTGCACAGAAGTTCAGGGAAGACATACTTGAGAGCACCACCTGCTGGTAGATTAGGGAAACTGAACTCCAGCAAGTTGTGCCTCAAGAGTGCCACCTGCTGGTAGGATTGGGAAACTGCACCCAAGCAAACCAAATTATAAATAAATGCTAAATTAATTCTCTACTTCCCAAAATAACCCTATCAAGACAATCAAATGCCCCAAAGCCAGCAGAAAATTACAAATAACTTGAAGCATATAGAAGATAGAGACAAGTCAAACAAACAAATTAAAAAGACAGAAGAGACACAAAATTTGGAGCAATTAATCAAAGAAGTACACACAAATATCAATATTATGGCTTATGATACAAAGGACATGAGGAAGACCCTGGAAGAGCATAAAGAAGAATTTCTGAGAGTAAGTAAATTGAAAAAAAAATAGTGAATTAGTGACCTTGAAGATAGGGTGATGGAAAGTTGCGGGACACTGATTACGTGCTTCGACTTGGCGGGCCTGGGCCAGGGGATCGGCCACCCCTGGGGAGGGTAGTGGGTACGGGTGAACAGCGCCCTTCACAGCCCCCCGGGCCTGGGAAAGTGAGGCCGGAGGCAGGCCCCATTTCCTCACCCAAAATACCACTGTTAGGAGAGGCTTGCCGGAGGGAACCGCCTTTCCCCACCCCCTTATCTTGCCCAGACACTCCCCGTTGCCAGTGCAACTCCCATCACCACCAGTGCGCATACATTGTTGCCAGACACCGTTGCCAGAGCAACTCCCGCCCCTTTTCAAACAACCTCTGTGCTCTCTTAGAACCAATCCTAACCTCCGCACCCTCTCAGAACCAATCCTAGCCTTTATCCCCTCAGCATTGGCTTGTAACAACCCCCGCCCTCTATGCCAGCCTATATAACCTGTGCTCACCCCTAATAAACGCTCTTGGCTTTACCCCCCTGAATAAACCCCCCTTTTGTTCTACCCCTACTGGAGGAAGAGTGTCTTGTCTTTCCCTTCTCGCCGCCCTCCACACCTTGCACGCCTCCGCCGGGGACCGGGCCCAGTCCCCCGCCTCGCCCTCGCCTCCGGGAAAGAGCCCCCGCCGCCGGTACCCTCCGAGCAACGCCGAGAGCCGAGGGTTCAGCAACCGGCCGCCCCCCCCCCCAGACAAATCAACTGCGACCGCAACTGGCGCCCAACGTGGGGCACCTGCACTTGGAAGTCCTCTCCACGCAGCGGTCCAGTGACGCCACTCGCTCGCCCGGACGCCTCTCCAGCTCTCCTTCTCCTCGCCTGCAAGGTAAGGGCCGCCTCTCCCTCGCCGCTCCCGGAGCCGCCTCTCCCTCGCCGCTCCGCGTCAGGAGCCGCCTCTCCCTCGCCGCTCCGGAGCCGCTCCTCCCTTCCCCACTACCCATTCTTCCGTCTGCCTCTCGTCCTTTTCTTCTATGACCCCCATTCCTCCTAACGCTCTCCCTCTTCCCCTCCATTACCTTGCTGTAGTCCTTTGTGTCTTTGTTTCTTTGTTTGGCGCCGTGTACCTCTTTGCAACCGCCCCCCCCAGACTGCTCCAAAATGGCGAACTTCCTCCTTCTTCTTCTACTGAGGGGAGGAAGTGCTCTAGTGATGACGTCAGCCCTAAGCCGGGCTGGAAACCGCATGCGCTTTACCCCGCCCTTTCACAGGGCGGAGCTAGTCCGCCATCTTATGCCTTAGGCCCCGCCCTTTCACAGGGCGGAGCTAGTCCGCCATCTTATGCCTTAGGCCCCGCCCTTTCACAGGGTGGAGCTAGTCCGCCATCTTATGCCTTAGACCCCGCCCTTTCACAGGGCGGAGCTAGTCCGCCATCTTGTGCCTTGGACCCCGCCCTTTCACAGGGCGGGGCTGGTCCGCCATCTTGTGTCTTGGCCACGCCTACCGCGCCGCCATCTTGCGACGCTTGGGGCCTCCCACTTCCACCTCCCCCTTCGACAAGCTCCCCCTCGGAGCCGCTACCGGCAGCTGCCGCCGCTCCTCCCACCCTGCCGACTAACAACCCCTGGCTGCCTTCTACACCTCAAGGCAACCCTTAGGACAGCGCTGCCCCTACCCCCACTCCCGTGCCAGGCCCTCTACTTTGAGTGCACCTTGCTAAAAGCCGGCTTAGGAAAATTTGCCCCGCAGTGTGGCTCTGAATCAGCCTAGCTTCAGATCTAGTCACCCTGGCTGTTCATGTATTTGGAGCGCTGCCGGAAAAAATTGTTTGGCCCCTGGACGCAGGCCAAACCCGCCTGCTTATACGTGATAACCTGGACATGCATATCCTCTTAGAAGGATTTCAGAGGGAATTCAGCTGCCACTATCCTAGCCATCGACTGTTACAGGGGCTCGCCAAGCTTCCCTTCCGCAGCCCCTTCCATCCTTTCCCCTCCTCTGCACCCATCCCGGGTGCCACTACCGTCTTCACTGACGCCTCCAAAACCCGTTTCGCCTTCCTCTCTTATTCTCAGGACCACCCAAAACCCCGCCTATTCAGCTATGTCAACCTTCATTCAGTCCAAGTGGGGGAAATTCTGGCGGTGTCATACGCGCTAAACACCCACTGTAACCACCCAGTAAACATTTTCACAGACAGCCTCTACACGTATCAGGTCTGCCGAGTCCTCGCGTTTTCCACCTTTTTCCCGGGAGACTCGGCCATTGATAAAGCACTTTCTGACCTCAGAAGCATCCTGGAGCATCGACAGGATCCTTGGTTCATTAGCCACATTCGTAGTCACTCAGGCCTTCCGGGGCCCCTGGCTAATGGCAATAGTATAGTAGACCAAGCGGTCTCAGCTCAGAATACCCAAGCTATGCTAACCCACACGGCAGCCCCTCCGGGGGATGCTGTTAACCAGGCCAAGTTATTGCATTCCAGGTTTCACTTTTCGGCTACGTCGTTACATCATCTATGTGGCCTCCCCCTAGATACCTGTAAACATCTTGTCCGCAATTGTGCAACTTGTGCGCCCTTTGCGCCGCTTGGCCCCCTGCAACCTCAGGGAGTCAACCCACGAGGCCTAAAACCCAATTCTAGATGGCAAATGGACGTAACTCACGTTCCGTCCTTTGGACGCCTCAAATATGTGCATGTAATAATTGACACCTTCTCGGCCATGTGTTATGCAGTCCCCCTTGCCGGGGAAACGGCCAAACACTGTATCAAGGCCCTGAGACAAGGAATTCTCTTCATGGGAGTTCCCTGGGACCTAAAAACAGACAATGGGCCTGCCTATCGCAGTGCCTCCTTTGCGGCCTTCCTTCAGTTATATAACATCACCCATCATTTCGGCATCCCCTATAATCCTCAGGGTCAAGCCATTGTGGAAGCCGTCCATCGCCGCTTAAAAACACAAATTGAAAAAGAAAGGGCAATGCTCCCCCAGGCAACTCCAGGGGACCTTATCATAGCAGCCCTTATTCACCTTAATCTACTCACATTCAATAAGGATGGGCGTTCGCCCCTACATAAACATTGGGGGCTCTCGTATAGGCCCACCCAGGCCCCGATGGTTTACTGGAAGGACCCAGAGACTAATGCCTGGAAGGGTCCCTCCCCACTCCTCGCCCAGGAGCGCGGGTTTGCTTGTGTTTTCCCAGATGATGCAGCACAACCAATCTGGATCCCAGGAAGGGCAATCCGGCCCGCCACCAGCAACCACGCGTCTAACGAGACGAGAATGCCGTCGTCTCCGCAACCTAGTGCACCAGATGACAACAGTACACCTGGGCCTGGACCCCAGTCCGAGTGAACCCCCTTTTTCCACAGCCCTCCAGCCGCTCCTCAGCTCCAACCAGCGGCACCTCAGCTGCAAACAACGCATCGCCAACCCCACCACCCCAACCTTTCCTACCCCCCTCTCGTTACTCCTCTCCCCTCCTCGACCTTATCCAAGCGGCCTGAATTCCTCCAACCCCAATCTTACCTCCTCTTGTTGGCTTTGCCTCTCCACTTCCTTCCCCCTGTATGAGCCAGTTGCCTCCAACCTCTCCTTTTCGGAAAACACAGAGGACAGCCCTTCGGAATGCAATTGGAATACCTCTGCCGTCCCTCTAACTTTTCACTCAGTCTCCTTTACAGGAAAGTGCATCCGCCCTCGCTCAAGTAACTCTCCCAGCCTCACAGCTTGTGCCAACTACTCCTCTCCCAGCAGCTCTGCCAAGTTTCTTATCCCCCACAACTCCTCCCAATGGCTGTGCTCCTCTACAGGACTTACCCCCTGCCTTAACGTGCAGACCCTCAATACAACTCATGAAACTTGCCTCCTAATTGTCCTTATCCCTAGGGTCTTATACCACAGCGAGGAAGACTTCTTCCTCCGCCTGGAAAGAACTGCAAATCCCGCCCTTCTGCAAAAGCGAGAGCCCATCACCGCCCTCACAATTGCCTCCCTCCTAGGTCTTGCAGGCGCTGGCACCGGAATCGCTGCATTAGCCAGTCAAGGCTCCGCCCTAACTCACCTCCGAGCGGCGGTTGACAAGGACATTCGTCACCTACAGAACGCTATTTCCCATCTTAAAAATTCTGTCAATTCCCTCTCTGAGGTAGTGCTCCAAAACCGCCGAGGTCTCGACCTTCTCCTCCTCAAAGAAGGAGGCCTCTGCGCCGCCCTAGGAGAAGAGTGCTGTGTATATGCCAATTCCACAGGTCTCGCCGAGGACAGCCTAAAAAAGGTCCGAGAGGGACTAGAACAACGTAGAAGAGACCGTGAAGCCACCAGCTATTGGTCCCACATCTTTACCCCCCTCCTCCCTTACCTCCTCCCTCTCCTCGGCCCCCTACTAATGATCATTCTAGCTCTCACTTTAGGACCCTGCATTATCCGCAGAATCGTCCAACTTGTAAGAAAACAAACAGATGCTATTTTTTCCTCGTTCGTGCAAATCCAGTACCAGCGACTCGCCACCTCTGACGCCCCCTACTCCAAGATGACAACCAACCCTCCGCAACCTCACCGCCACCGGTCAACCCGCTGACCGCGAGGCCCTTCTCAATCGCCTGAACCTCGTACCAACCTCGAGCTCCAGTTAAA
This sequence comes from Choloepus didactylus, assembly GCF_015220235.1. Classification (NCBI taxonomy): domain Eukaryota; kingdom Metazoa; phylum Chordata; class Mammalia; order Pilosa; family Megalonychidae; genus Choloepus; species Choloepus didactylus. The sequence goes on from NC_051309.1 coordinate 75,365,603, forward strand.
CCTTCCACCTTCGCCCATCCCGCTAGCAGCAAGGCCCTTGTCGAGCGCCCGGGCGCCACACCAACGCTGAGCTCCAGCCTTGCTGAGCCACCGTCAACTCTTTTTCCCCTCCCCAACCTTCCCCTTCCCTCATCCTTTAGCGGACCTCTCCGGTAAGCTTCTTCCTTTAATTAGAAAAAAAGGGGGAAATGTGGGACACTGATTACGTGCTTCGACTTGGCGGGCCTGGGCCAGGGGATCGGCCACCCCTGGGGAGGGTAGTGGGTACGGGTGAACAGCGCCCTTCACAGCCCCCCGGGCCTGGGAAAGTGAGGCCGGAGGCAGGCCCCATTTCCTCACCCAAAATACCACTGTTAGGAGAGGCTTGCCGGAGGGAACCGCCTTTTCCCCACCCCCTTATCTTGCCCAGACACTCCCCGTTGCCAGTGCAACTCCCATCACCACCAGTGCGCATACATTGTTGCCAGACACCGTTGCCAGAGCAACTCCCGCCCCTTTTCAAACAACCTCTGTGCTCTCTTAGAACCAATCCTAACCTCCGCACCCTCTCAGAACCAATCCTAGCCTTTATCCCCTCAGCATTGGCTTGTAACAACCCCCGCCCTCTATGCCAGCCTATATAACCTGTGCTCACCCCTAATAAACGCTCTTGGCTTTACCCCCCTGAATAAACCCCCCTTTTGTTCTACCCCTACTGGAGGAAGAGTGTCTTGTCTTTCCCTTCTCGCCGCCCTCCACACCTTGCACGCCTCCGCCGGGGACCGGGCCCAGTCCCCCGCCTCGCCCTCGCCTCCGGGAAAGAGCCCCCGCCGCCGGTACCCTCCGAGCAACGCCGAGAGCCGAGGGTTCAGCAACCGGCCGCCCCCCCCCCAGACAAATCAACTGCGACCGCAGAAAGTGAAAGCACAAAAGAATGAATAGTGAAAAAAAAAATAGAAAAATTTGAAATGGATCTCAGGGAAATGATGGATAACATGAAGTACACAAATATAAGAATACTTGGTGTTCCAGAAGGGGAAGAAAAGAGAAAAGGGCATAGAAGAGTATCTGAAGACATTTTTGGGGAAAACTTCCCAACCCTACTAAATGACATAAATACGCAAATTATAGATGCCCAATGAACTCCAAAAAGAATAAATCAAAATAAACCTACTCTAAGACATATACTGATTAGACTGTCAAATGATAAAAGAGGAGAGACTTCTGAAAGCAGCAACAGAGAAGAGATTTAACACATACAAGGGAAACAACATAAGACTAAGTAATGACTACTCAGCAGGCACCATGGAGGCAAGAAGGCAGTGGTATGACATATTTAAAATTCAGAAAGAGAAAAATTGCCAGCCAAGAATTCCTTATCCAGCAAAGCTCTCCTTCAAAATTGTGAGAGAGCTTAAAATTTTCACAGACAAACAAATGAGAGAATTTGTTAACAAGAGACTTGCCCTGCAGGAAATAGTAAAGGGAGCTCTACCAGCTGAGAAAACAAAGAATGGAAAGAGAGGTCTGGATAAGAGCACAGAACTGAAGAGTTATTAGTAAGGGTAACTTAAAGGAAAAAAGGATAGAGGAAAAAATAGATCTAACAACTAAAAACCAAAGGATAAGATGGCTGGTTCAAGAACTCCCCTCACAGAAATAACTTTGAATTTGAATGGATTAAACTCTGCAATTAAAAGATACGACTGGTAGAATGGATTAAAAACTACAACCCAGGTGGTTGCTGCAGACTTCACATAGCGAGTGCAGCAGGACCGGTTCACCGCCTGCAGCTTCAGACCTCCATGGATGGGGATGAAATGAAGGTTAAAACCACTGTGAGAGTTAGAAAGCCAGGAAATGCGTGGACTGGACACTGCAGAGCAATTTGACTTTGGGGATACTTCATACAACATTCATGAACATGTGGAACTGCTGAGATCAGTGAAATCTACTGGGAGGCTCTCTACACAGCCCTGCAGCCCAGAAGCACCCTGTGGTGATGGCACTCACCTGTGACATAGCACAGTCATCCCTCAACAGAGGACCTGGGGGGTGCATGGCTTGGAAGAGGGACCCGCTCACAAGTCTCAGAGGCCATATGCCAAGACCAAGGACTTGTGGGTCAGTGGCAGAGACAAACTGTGGCAGGACTGAACTGAAGGATTAGACTATTGCAGCAGCTTTAAATCTCCAGGAACACCAGGGAGATGTGATTGTTAGAGCCACCTCCCCTCCCTGACTGCCCAGACACATGCCACACATACAGGGCAGGCAACACCAACTACACATGCAAGCTTGGTACACCAACTGGACCCCAGAAGACTCACACGCCCACTCACCACAAAGGCAAAGCAGGGGAGAACTGGCTTGAGGGAAATAGGTGGCTTGTGGTCTCCACCTGCTGGTTAGTTACAGAAAGTGTACGCCACAAAGCTGTAGATCAGACAAATTAGAGATAAGGATTTCAATCAGTCTACAAATCCTAAACGTACCCTATCAAGTTAAGCAAATGCCAAGAGGCCAAAAACAACAGAAAATTTTAAAGCATATGAAAAAACCAGGCGATATGAATAACCCAAGCCCAAGCACCCAAATCAAAAGATCAGAGGATACACAGTAACTGGAGCAATTAATCAAAGAACTAAAGATGAATGATGAGACCATGGCACAGGATATGAACGACATGAAAGGAGCATGGGACAGGATATAAAGGACATCAAGAAGACCCTAGAAGAGCATAAAGAAGACATTGCAAGAGTAAATTTAAAAAAATAGCTGATCTTATGGAAATTAAAGAAACTGTTGACCAAATTAAAAAGATTCTGGATACTCATAGTACAAGACTAGAGGAAGTTGAACAATGAATCAGTGACCTGGAAGATGACAGAATGAAAAATGAAAGAAGGAAAGAAAGAATGGGGAAAAAATTGAAAAAATCGAAGTGGACCTCAGGGATATGATAGATAATATAAAACGTCCAAATATAAGACTCATTGGTGTTTCAGAAGGGGGAGAGGAAGAATATTCAAAGAAATTGTTGGGGAAAACTTTCCAAATCTTTTAAACACCATATATACACAAATCACAAATGCCCAGTGAACTCCAAATAGAATAAATCCAAATAAACCCACTCTGAGGCATATTCTGATCACACTGTCAAATATGGAAGAGAAGGAGCAAGTTCTGAAAGCAGCAAGAGAAAAGCATTTCACCACATACAAAGGAAACAGCATAAGACTAAGTAGTGACTACTCAGTGGCCACCATGGAGGCAAGAAGGCAGTGGCATGACATATTTAAAATTCTGAGTGAGAAAAATCTCCAACCAAGAATACTTTATCCAGCAAAGCTCTCCTTCAAATTTGAGGGAGAGTTTAAATTTTTCACAAACAAATGCTGAGAGAATTTGCTAACAAGAGACCTGCCCTACTGGAGATACTAAACGGAGCCCTACAGACAGAGAAACAAAGAAAGGAGAGAAAGACATGGAGAAAGGTTCAGTACTAAAGAGATTCAGTATGGGTACATTAAAGGATATTAATAGAGAGAGGGAAAAAACATATATCACAAACATAAACCAAAGGATAAGATGGCTGATTCAAGAAATGCCTTCATGGTTATAATGTTGAATGTAAATGGATTAAACTCCTCAATTAAAAGATATAGATTTGCAGAATGGATAAAAAAAATGAACCATTAATATGTTGCATACAAGAGACTCATCTTAGACATAGAGACACAAAGAAATTGAAAGTGAAAGGATGGAAAAAATATTTCATACAAGCTACAGCCAAAAGAAAGCAGGAGTAGCAATAGTAATCTCAGATAAAATAGACTTTAAATGTTAGGATGTTATGAGAGACAAAGAAGGCCACTGCATACTAAAAAAAAAAAGGGGCAATTCAACAAGAAGAAATAACAATCATAAATGTTTATGCACCCAGTCAAAGATGCCACAAAATACATGGGAGAAACACTGGCAAAACTAAAGAAAGCAATGGATGTTTCCACAATAATTGTGGGAGACTTCAACACATCACTCTCTCCTATAGATAGATCAACTAGACAGAAGACCAATAAGGAACCTGAAAACCTAAACAATCTAAAAAATGAATTGGATATAACACACATATATAGAACATTACATCCCAAATCACCAGGATACCCATTCTTCTCTAGTGCTCATGGAACTTTCTCCAGAATAGACCATATGCTGGGACATAAAACAAGCCTTGATAAATTAAAAAAAAATTGAAATTATTCAAAGCAGAGTCTCTGACCACAATGGAATACAATTAGAAGTCAATAACCATCAGAGACTTCGAAAATTCACAAATACCTGGAGGTTAAACAACACGCTCCTAAACAATCAGTGGGTTAAAGAAGAAATAGCAAGAGAAATTGCTAAATATATAGAGATGAATGAAAATGAGAACACAACATACCAAAACCTATGGGATGCAGCAAAAGCGGTACTGAGGGGGAAATTTACAGCACTAAATGCATATATTAAAAAGGAAGAATGAGCCAAAATCAAAGAACTAATGGATCAACTGAAGAAGCTAGAAAATGAACAGCAAACCAATCCTAAACCAAGTACAAGAAAAGAAATAACAAGGATTAAAGCAGAAATAAATGACACAGAAAACAAACAAAAAAAAACAATAAAGAGGATAAATAACACCAAAAGTTGGTTCTTTAAGAAGATCAACAAGATTGACAAGCCCCTAGCTAGACTGACAAAATCAAAAAAAGAGAAGACCCATATAAACAAAATAATGAATGAGAAAGGTGATATTACTGCAGATCCTGAAGAAATTAAAAAAATTGTAAGAGGATACTATGGACAACTTTATGCCAACAAACTGGATAATGTAGAGGAAATGGACAACTTCCTGGAAACATATGAACAACCTAGACTGATCAGAGAAGAAACAGAAGACCTCAACCAACCAATCACAAGCAAAGAGATCCAATCAGTCATCAAAAAGCTTCCCACAAATAAATGCCCAGGGCCAGATGGCTTCACAGGGGAATTCTACCAAACTTTCCAAAAAGAACTGACACCAATCTTACTTAAACTCTTTCAAAACATCGAAGAAAAAGTTACACTACCTAACTCATTTTATGAAGCTAACATTAATCTAATACCAAAACCAGGCAAAGATGCTACAAAAAAGGAAAACTACAGGCCAATCTCCCTAATGAATATAGATGCAAAAATCCTCAACAAAATACTTGCAAATCGAATCCAAAGACACATTAAAAAAATCATACACCATGACCAAGTGGGGTTCATTCCAGGCATGCAAGGACGGTTCAACATAAGAAAATCAATCAATGTATTACAAGACATTAACAAATCAAAAGGGAAAAATCAAATGATCATCTCAATAGATGCTGAAAAAGCATTCGACAAAATCCAACATCCCTTTTTGATAAAAACACTTCAAAATGTAGGAATTGAAGGATACTTCCTCAATATGATAAAGAACATATACAAACATCCCATAGCCAGCATAGTACTCAACGGTGAGAGACTGAAAGCCTTCCCTCTAAGATCAGGAACAAGACAAGGATGCCCACTATCATCACTGTTATTCAACATTGTGCTGGAAGTGCTAGCCAGGGCAATCTGGCAAGACAAAGAAATAGAAGGCATCCAAATTGGAAAGGAAGAAGTAAAACTGTCATTGTTTGCAGATGATATGATCTTATATCTGGAAAACCCTGAGAAATCGACGATACAGCTACTAGAGCTAATAAACAAATTTAGCAAAGTAGCGGGATACAAGGTTAATGCACATAAGTCAGTAATGTTTCTATATGCTAGAAATGAACAAACTGAAGAGACACTCAAGAAAAAGATACCATTTTCGATAGCAACTAAAAAAATCAAGTACTTAGGAATAAATGTAACCAAAGATGTAAAAGACCTATACAAAGAAAACTACATAACTCTACTAAAAGAAATAGAAGGGGAACTTAAAAGATGGAAAAATATTCCATATTCATGGATAGGAAGGCTAAATGTCATTAAGATGTCAATTCTACCCAAACTCATTTAGAGATTCAATGCAATCCCAATCAAAATCCCAAGAACCTACTTTGCAGACTTCGAAAAGCTAGTAATCAAATTTATTTGGAAAGGGAAGATGCCTCGAATTGCTAAACACACTCTGAAAAAGAAAAACAAAGTGCGAGGACTTACACATCCTGACTTTGAAGCTTATTATAAAGCCACAGTTGTCAAAACAGCATGGTACTGGCACAAAGATAGACATATAGATCAATGGAATTGAATTGAGAATTCGGAGATAGACCCCCAGATCTATGGCCGGCTGATCTTTGATAAGGCCCCCAAAGTCACTGAACTGGGTCATAATGGTCTTTTCAACAAATGGGGCTGGGAGAGTTGGATATCCATGTTCAAAAAAATGAAAGAGGACCCTACCTCACACCCTATACAAAAATTAACTCAAAATGGATCAAAGATCACAATATAAAAGAAAGCACCATAAAACTTCATAAAACACCATTATCTTCTAATAATGTAGGAAAACATCTTCAAGACCTTATATTAGGTGGACACTTCCTAGACTTTACACCCAAAGCACAAGCAACAAAAGAAAAATAGATAAATGGGGACTCCTCAAGCTTAGAAGTTTCTGTTCCTCAAAGGAATTTGTCAAAAAGGTTAAGAGGCAGCCAACTCAATGGGACAAAATTTTGGAAACCATGTATCTGACAAAAGACTGATATCTTGCATATATAAAGAAATCCTACAACTCAATGACAATAGTACAGACAGCCCAATTATAAAATGGGCAAAAGATATGAAAAGACAGTTCTCTGAAGAGGAAATACAAATGGCCAAGAAACACATGAAAAAATGTTCAGCTTCACTAGCTATTAGAGAGATGCAAATTAAGACCACAATGAGATACCATCTCACACCAATTAGAATGGCTGCTATTAAACAAACAGGAAACTACCAATGCTGGAGGGGATGTGGAGAAATTGGAACTCTTATTGATTGTTTTTGGGACTGTATAATGGTTCAGCCACTCTGGAAGTCAGTCTGGCAGTTCCTTAGAAAACTAGATATAGAGTTACCCTTCGATCCAGTGATTGTACTTCTCTGTATATACCCGGAAGATCAGAAAGCAGTGACACGAACAGATATCTGCACGCCAATGTTCATAGCAGCATTATTCACAATTGCCAAAAGATGGAAACAACCCAAATGTCCTTCAGCAGATGAGTGGATAAATAAAATGTGGTATATACACATGATGGAATACTATGCAGCAGTGAGAAGGAATGATGTCGTGAAACATATAACAGCATGGATGAACCTTGAAGACATAATGGTGAGTGAAATAAGCCAGGTACAAAAAGAGAAATATTATATGCTACCACTAATATGAACTTTGAAATATGTAAAACAAATGGTTTATAATGTAGAATGTAGGGGAACTAGTGATAGAGAGCAATTAAGGAAGGGGGAATGAGAATCCAATAAGAATAGATAAGCTATCGTGGGTAAATTTAACGTTCTGGGAATGCACAGGAACGACTATGGTCTGTGAATTTCTGATGGGTATAGTAGGAACAAGTTCACAGAAGTGTTGCTATATTAGGTTACTTTCTTGGGGTAGAGTAGAAACATGTTGGAAGTAAAGTAGTTATCTTAGGTTAGTTGTCTTTTTCTTAGTCCCTTGTTATGGTCTGTTTGAAATGTTCTTTTATTGTATGTTTTTTTAAATTTAAAAAATTTTTTTAAATTTTTTATACAGTTGATTTAAAAAAAAGAGTTAATTAAAAAAAAGTAATGAATGAATGAACCGTTGATGGAGTAATACCATGGATTAAGAGGAAGGACTCAGGTGCCAGACTGTGTGGGTTTAAATCCTGGCTCTGCCATTTATTAGGCAAGGTACCTAACTGTTTCAGTTTGCTTATATCTAAAATGGATATAATTAAATGGGGATGGATGTGAGGATTAAATAAACAAAAATGTATTAAAAAAAACCCACTGTGAATACAATTTCAAACCTCAGGATGTAATAAAGTTTAAAGAATTTGAGGAAAAAAAAAACAAACGAACAAAAAAACTACAACCCAGTGATATGCTGCTTACAAGAGACTCATCTTAGACCCTGTGACACAAAGAGACTGAAAGTGAAAGGATGGAAAATATATTCCACGCAAACTGCAATCAAAAGAAAGCTGGGATAGCTATACTAATATTGGACAAAATAGTATAATAGTGTTAAATGCAAATATGTCATAAGAGATAAAGGTCAATACATATTAATAAAAGGGATAATTCATCAAGAAGAAATAACAATTATAAATGTTTATGCACCCAATCAAGGAGCTCCAAAATACGTAAGACAAACATTGGCTAAACTGAAGGGAGCAATACACACATGTACGATCATAGTGGGAGACTTCAATACACCACTCTCTTCTATAGATAGAACAACTAGACAGAGGACCAATAAGGAAATTGAGAACCTAAACAATATGATAAATGAATTAGACTTAATAGACATATATAGATTGTTACATCCCCAAATACCAGGATATACATTCCTCTCTAGGGCCCAGGGAATGTTTTCCAGGATAGATCATATGCTGGGGCACAAAACATGTCTTAACAAATTTAAAAAGATTGAAATTATTCAAAGCACATTTTCTGACCACAATGTAATGCAACTAGAAATCAACAAACACCAAAGAACCAGATCTTTCACAAATATATGGAGGCTACAAAACACACTCATAAACAACCAGTGGGTCAAAGAAGAAATTGCAAGAGATATTTGTAAATATCAAGAGATGAATGAAAATGAGAACACAACATATCAAAACCTGTGGGATGCAGTGAAGGCAGTGCTGAGAGGGAAATTTATAGCTCTAAATGCATATATCAAAAAGCAAGAAAGAACTAAAACTAAAGATCTACTGAATAACTGAAGAGGTTAGAGAATGATCAGCAAACTAACCCTAAAGCAAGTAGACAAAAAGAAATAACAAAGATTAAAGCAGAAATAAATGAGCTGGAGAACAACAAAAACAAAAATAGAGAAAATAAATAAAACCAAAAGAAAATCAATAAGATTGAAATACTCTTAGCTAGACTGAAAAAATTAAAAAGAGAGAAGACCCAAATAAACAGAATCAGAAATGAGAAGGGGATAAGTACTACAGATCCCAAAGAAATTTTTTAAAAAATCATGATTATACTATGATGTATATTATAGTATGTATGCCAACAAGCTAGACAATTTAGAGGAAATGGACAATTTCCTGGAAACACATGAACAACCTAGACTTACTGAAGAAGCAATAGAAGATGTTAGCAAACCAATCATAAGCAAAGAGATCCAATCAGTCATCAAAAATCTACTTACAAATAAAAGTCCAGGGCCAGATGGCTTCACAGGAGACTTTTATCAAACTTTCCAAAAAGAATTGACACCATCCCTACTTAAACTCTTTTAAAAAACTGAAGAAAAAGGAATATTTTATGAAGCTAATATCACTCTGATACCAAAACCAGATAAAGACACTACAAAAAGGAAAACTATAGGCCAATCTCCCTAATGAATATAGATGCAAAAATCCTAAACAAAATACTTGCAAATAAAATCCAAAGGCACATTAAAAGAATTATACACCACAATCAAGTGGGGTTCATTCCATGCATGCAAGGTTGGTTCAACACAGGAAAATCAATTAATGTAATTCAACACGTTAATGAACCAAAAGGGAAAAATCAAATGATCATCTTGATAGATGCTGAAAAATCATTCAACAAAATTCAATATCCCTTTTTGATAAAAACATTTCAAAAGGTAGGAATTGAAGGAAACTTCCTCAATATGATAAACAGCATATATGAAAACCCCTTTGCCAGCATAGTACTCAATGGTGAGAGGCTGAAAGCCCTCCCCCTAAGATTGGGAGTGAGACAAGGATGCCCAGTGTCACCACTATTCAACATTGTGCTAGAATTTCTAGCCAGAGCAATACACCAAGATAAAGATATAAAAGGTATCCAAATTGGAAAGGAAGAAGTAAAACTATCATTATTTGCAGATGATATGATCTTATATTAGAAAAATCCTGCAAATTCAACCACAAAGCTACTTGAGATAATAAACAAATTCAGCAAAGTGGTGGGTGTAAGATTAATGCAAGTAACTCGGCAATGTTCCCATACACTAGTAATGACCTAAGTGAAGAGGTGATCAAAAAAAAAAAAAAAATTCCATTCACAAAAGCAACTAAGAAAATCAAGTACCTAGGAATAAACTTAATCAAGGATGTAAAAGACCTCTACACAGAAAATTACAAAATTTTACTTAAAGAAATAAAAAAGGACCTAAATAGGTGGAAAAATACTCCATGATCATTGATAGGAAGACTAAATCTTGTTAAAACGTCAATTCTACCCAATCCGATCTACAGATTCAATGCAATCCCAATCCAAATTCCAACAACCTACTTTGCTGACTTGGAAAAGATAGTTATCAAATTTATTTGGAAGGGAAAGGGGCCTCGAATTGCCAAAAACATCCTAAAAAAGAAGAATGAAGTGGGAGGACTTACACTTCCAGACTTTGAAGCCTGCTCTAAAGTACAGTTGTCAAAATAGCATGGTATTGGCATAAAGATAGACATATTGATCAATGGAATTGAATTGAGAGTTCAGAAATAGACCCCCAGATATACGGCTGACTGATTTTGGATAAGGCTCCCAAATTCACTGAACTGGGACAGAACAGTCTATTCAACAAATGGGGCTGGGAGAACTGGATATACATAACAAAAAGAATGAATAAGAACACCTACCTCACACCCTATACAAAAATTAACTCAAAGTGGGTCAAAGACCTCAATATAAGAGACAGCACCATAAAACTCCTAGAAGGTAATGTAGGGAAACATCTTCAAAACCTAGTATCAGAAAGTTGCTTCTTCAACCTTACACCCAAATCACAAGCAATGAAAGAAAAAATAGATAAATGAGAACTCCTCAAACTCAAAATCTTCTTTTTCAAAAAGATGAAGAGGCATGCAATGCAATGGGAAAAAAATTTTGGAAACAATGTATCTGATAAGAAACTAATATCTTGCATATATAAAGAAATCCTACAACTCAATGACAGTACAAACAGCCCAATTATAAATGGGCAAAAGATATGAAAAGACATTTCTCTGAAGAGGAAATATAAATGGCTAAAAGTCACATGAAAAAATGTTCATCTTCACTAGCTATTAGGGAGAAGCAAATCAAGACCACAATGAGATATCCTCTCACACCAGTAAGAATGGCTGCCATCAAACAAACAGAGAACTACAAATGCTGGAGAGGATGTGGAGAAACTGGAACTCTTATTCATTGCTGGAGGGACTGTATAATGGCACAGCCACTGTGGAAGACAGTTTGGCAGTTTTTCAGAAAACTAGACATTGAATTACCATATGATCTGGCAATTCCACTTCTCAGTATATATCTAGAAGACTTGAAAGCAGTGACATGAACGGACATTTGTATGCTGGATGTTCACAGCAGCAGTGTTCACAACTGTCAAGAGATGGAAACAATCCAAATGTCTTTCAACAGAAAAGTAGATAAACAAAATATGGTGTATACATATGATGGAATACTATGCAGCAGTAAGAAGCAGCAAGGTCCTGAAACATATGCAACATGGATGAACCTTGAAGACGTAATGCTGAGTGAAGTAAGCCAGGCACGAAAGGAGAGATACTGTATGTTACCACTTCTATGAACTATCTGAAAAATATAAAACCAATGTCTCATAATATAAGAATATTGGGGACCTGGTGACAGACAGTAGCTAGTGAGGGAGAATGATAATCTATTATGTTCAGATATGTTAATGATGGTGAATTCAAAGGTATGGTAATGGATAGGTGTGACAATAGTTTGTTAATGGGATTATAAGTATCAGAGCTGTATTGAAGGTGAATAGGAATGAAGGTGTTGTTTAAAGGCACGTTTCCCTCAGATCAGCACCACAAATATAGACAGGTGCTTGCATGATATACTTGTAAGGTATGGCACTACCACAGAGAGTTGACAATAGAAGGGTACATGGGAAAAATCCACACATTTCATATTAGGGACTATAACTAATAGGAATACCATACTAGTATTACACAAATACTAGGGACTTATAATTAAGGGCTGATGAGCTACAAGATGTTTTGGGTCATGAGAATTGTTTAAAATGGAGAGTGATGAGGATTGTACAACTAAGTGATGATAATGTGAGATATGGCTGGATTATCATGGATATAACATATGCTATGTGAATTTAGGAACCCCCTACTTTATAAGTCAAGCCCTCAATATTGAGGCTTGCTTGGATGAAACTTATGGTTGTAAAGAGACTGAGCTCACCTGTAATCATGTAAGGTCACCTCCAGAGAACCTCTTTTGTTGCTCAAATGTGGACTTTCTCTTTCTAAGCCTAACTCTACAAATAAATTCATCACCCTCCCCCCGATGTGGGACAGGACCCTAAAGATGAATGAGTCTTCCTGGAGACATGGAGCATGGCCAGGAAAGAGCCTGACCCTGGCATTGAGGGATTAAGAATGCCTTTTTGACCAAAATGCAGAAAAGAAAGCCAACAAAATAAAGTTTTAGTGGCTAAGAGAATTCAAATAGAGTCAGGGGGTTGTCCTGGAGATTATGCCTATGTAAGCTTCACCTAGATATGCCAAATGACCACAGTATGAAAAGCCCAAGTCAACAGTAGTCCCAAAAACCTTAAGAATACTCAGATTCCTATCTGAGACTCTATAAAATTTCACTTACCAAATTTATTTGTCAGAAACTTAAATCCTTCAGAGTGCCACTATGCCAGCTAAGTCCCCAAACCCAGAGGCAATAGCCTCTTCAAGAACATCAACTAGATGTGTCCCCTTTGCTCATAAAGTTGACAGCCCTTTTCAACATGAACAGGTTAGCGTGGTCATGCTTAGATATCCCTGGAGATCGGGAAAATGATCAAAGTAGAGGAAGGGGTAGCAACAGACAAGATGGAATTTAACAAAAGATTATAAATACTGAATTTTTATATAATTTTCTTTTTCTTAGTTGCTAGGGTATTAGAATGGTTAGAAGGAAAGAATTGAAATGGTGGAACTGTAACCCATAGCATCCTTTGAAATTTGTTCTATAGGTACTTTTTTTTTTTTTTTTATATTATTCCATTTTTATAAAATGTCCAGAATAAGCTTATTTATAAAGACAGAAAGATTAGTGGTTGCTTAGGGCTGGGACAGGTGGAGAGTTAGGGGGAGATGATAGCTAAAGGGTACAAAGTAGTTTTGTAAGGCAATGAAAATGTTCTAAAATTGATTGTGGTATATATTCATATCTGAATATACTAAAAACCATTATTGTACAGTTTAATTGGGCAAATCATATGGTACGTTAACTATATCTCAATAAAGTATTAAAAAAGAATAACAATATAATAAAGGATAAGTTGCAGTATATTCATCTGTACAACTGAATGCCATACAGCATTAAATAAAGTAAAACGAAAAACAAATACCCACTATATGCAACAACATGGATGAATCCCTCAAACATAATATGGAGTGAAAGAAACCAAATACTTTAAGGTATTTAGTGAATAATTCATTTCATGTGAAATTCAAGAATTGACAAAACTAATTTGTGTATTTGAGCACAGAGTAGTGGTTATATTTGGGGAGAAGTTGCCTCTAACTAGGGCAGGAGGGTGAAGAATGCTGGTAATATTTCATTTCTTGATCCGGGGGTAGCTGCAAAGGTATATCTGCGTCACTCTTTGGAAGTTCATTGAATTTGTACATTTAAGGTTTGTGCACTTTTCTCTATGTATGTTGTAGTTAGTTCAACAAAAGTTTATTAAGATGTAGTTTAAAAATTTCAATAGTCTCATAAATTGCCCTACTAGTATGCTTTGAAAAAAACGACTAATAGAACATAAACATTTTAAGTTATTTTTTGTGGTTTGGGATTATGGGGAATTTTTCAATTTTCTTCTATTTACCGTTCAATACTTTCCAAACTACCAAGGTGGGCATGTTACTTTCATCACTAGGGAAAAAAAAAAGAAAATTGTTAAAATGCAATTGTCTTGAGATACTCATGCATTCTTTCTATACTCAACTGATTTATTCAAAATGTAAGGACTATGGCTTCTGCTCTGAAAAGGGAAGTGTTTGCTTGGTTTAGAGCGAAAGAGATTGTCACTGCTAGTATGGGGATTTCCTGGTGGCTTTGACGATCGCCAGGAGAGCACCACCGGCCACCCCCAGGCCTTACCAGAGAGGAGGAGACGTGCAGATGTGGCGATCCAAAAGATTGTGATCCGGGCCGGGGCAGATGAAGTCCGAGTAAACCCGGAGGCTGGCAGACCTTACCGGTCCTCGGTCCTTATCACAAAACTGGTCGGATGTGGGAAGGGGTGAAGGACTAACCTAAGCTCTAGCGCCCTCTGCTGGGTAAAGCGAATAGTAATCCGTATGTTTTTGTACGGCCAGCAGTTAAGAACATTTTTGCATTTTTAAAAGATGGTTAAAGCAAAGAAACAATGCCGAATATGCGACAGACACCGGCAAAGGCCCGCAAAGCCTAAAATAAAAAGGCTGCCGACCCTGTGACGACAGACTCCAGGTCTTAACGTATTTTCAAATTTTATCTATAGGTACTTATTAAGTTGTAATGTGAAAGCTGTACCTTTTTGTATATATGTTATATTTCACAATAAGGAAATAACTGAAACTGTGGAGCTGTAACCTGTAATATTCTTTGAAATTTGCTAACTACTTTTTGAATTGCACTTGGAAAGTTGTCTCTTTTATGTATAAATGTTATATTCTACAATAAAAAAAAGATTAAAAAAAAAAACTATCAGGGCAATGCAACTCAAAAGGATGACCAGATACCATTTCACACCTTCTAGAATGGCCACTATTAAGCAAATAATAAACTGTAAGTATTCAAAAGGATGTGCAGAAATAGAGACACTTATTCACTGTTGGTGGGAATGAAAAATGGTACAGCTACTGTGGAAGATAGTTTGGTGGTTCCTCAGGAAACTAAGTATAGAATCCCATCTGGCAATCCCCCTGTTGCCAATTGGGTTCCTAAGTTCATGACCATGCTGCAAGAAAGAATTCAGGGGCACAGTACAGACAGAGCAAGCAGGCAGAAAATTTATTAAGTACACATGCATGAAGGTATGTGGACAATCTCAAAAGAAGATACAGGCAAGAGGCAGAAGCCCAGGCACTGTGGTGCAATCTGCTTTTATAAAATTTTTTCCTTTTGTAATTTTTATTAACTATTTACTACCCTTCTCTTCTTCTTCCTTTGTTGATGCGTGAGCGTACATCACTCACTCAGGTGGGGTCAGTTGGCCCCTGGTGCTCTTTATTGCTGTTTTTCTCAGAGATAACTTTGTCCTTGAGGCCTGACACCTTCTTGGAATTTGCCCTTTGCTCATCAGCCAGCCATCGTCCTAATTCTAACCCTGCCTCACCACGGCTAGTTATATACTCAGCAAAACTGAAAGCAGGGATGTGAACAGACATTTGCACACCAATGTTCATAGCATCATTATTCATAATTGCCAAAAGATGAAAAACAGCCCAAGTGTCCATCAACCAATGAATGGATAAACACAATGCTGTATATACATATATGATGAATATTATTCAGCAAGAAGAAATGAAGTCCTGAAGCATATGACAATATGGATGAACCTGGAGGACAGTATATTTAGTGAAAAAAGTCAGACACAAATGGACAAATATTGTATGATCTCACTAATATAAGCTAGTGATAATAAGTAAACTCATAGAACTAAAATGTAGAATATAGGTGTTTCAGTTTGCTAAAGCTGCCAGAATGCAATATACCAGATATGGGTTGGCTTTTACAATTAGGATTTATTAATTTACAATTTACAGTTCCAAAGCCATGAAAATGTCCCAATTAAGGCATCATGATACCTGGACTCCGGAGAGAGGCCACCAGCATCTGGGACAACTGTCATATGGGAAGGCACAAGGTTCCACCCAGAATAGGTCTACACCCATAGGAATGGATTAAAAGAACATGGCCTTTTCTGGGGTACATAACAGCTTCAAACTAGCATAATAGGTTACCAGGAGATATAATGAGGGTAGAGAATGGGGAGCTGATGCTTAATTTGTGCAGAGTTTTCAACTAAGCTGAATTTAAATGTTTGGAAATGAATAGAAGTGATGGTAGCACATTATGGTGAGTGTAATTAACAGCACTGAATTATGTGGTGATTGTGGCTGAAAGAGGAAGTTTGGAGTTGCATATGTCATTAGAAGGAAAACTAGAAGATAAAACATGGGACTGTATAACAGTGAATGCTGTGGTGGATGATTACTATGATTAATAATACAAATATAAAGACATTCCTTCATAAACTAGAACAAATGTATGTCACTATTACAAGGTGTTAATAATAGAGTGGTATATGGGATAAAATGCACCTACTTTAAACTATGGACTATAATTAACAGTAATGTTTTGATATTCTTTCATTGTTAGTAACAAATATACCACACCAATGCCAAGGGCCAATAATAATGGGGGGCAGATAAGAAGTATGGGCTGTTTGGGGTTTTTTTTTTTTTTTTTTTTTTTTGAGTGATGAAAATGTTCTAAAATTGATTGTGGTGATGATGCACAACTATGTGATGCTAGTGTGAGCCACTGATCATACACTTTGGATGGATTATATGGTATATGAATATATCTCAATAAAACTGATTAAAAAAATTCCTGTACATGAGCTAGTTGGATCGATCTATTACTCCTGGGAGAAAAAAGAGAGAGACAGAGCAAACCTTCTAAGATAAGATACGTTACACTATATATGAGTTTATAAAGTGCTTTCACTTATATTACCTCATTTTATCTATCAATGACCCAAAAAGATAATGCACTTCATAGTTTGGATTTTTCAGGTACATAGTTATTAAAAGCAAATAACTTAGTAGTCTGAATAAACTGAGGCCAAACTTTCATTAAAGACGTTGGAAAAGTTTCAGAGACAAATTTCTTTCAATGTTGTCTGAACATTGATGGTTGTTAAGTACAGTTGTAGCCCATTAACCACCAACCTGAAGATGAAGCTGGCATGCAGAGGAATGCAGAGTCAAGAGAATTGTAGAAAAATGGAATGGTAGCTACTAGATGAACACAACCCTGCAAACTCATCCTCTGAACTTTACTTCTGTGAATGAATAAATGTCCTCATTGTTTCAATCAGTTAGAATATAATTTTCTGCTATCTGTAATTGAAAATATATTGATACTGGATCAGTATCGATTACATTTTTCCATGCATTCAAAATTCAGGGATGAGGTCCTGGGGAAAGAGAAGAGCATACTTGATTGGGGAGGGAGGGATGTGAGAAGTCTGGACAAAGAGTGTTGCCTAGTCAGTTTAATGGCTGTGTGCAGACAGGTGTATGGGGGCGGTGGACTGATTGGAAGAGAAGGCAGGAGAGGAAAAGGGAGGCCAGAGTAAAATAAAGATGAATTTTATTGTACTTCCTAGCTGAGCTCCTTTTAAGTTGTTTGAATACTTTTCACCTTGACAGGAAACAGAGCATATTCATAAATCTGCATAATTACTGGAATTAATTTTCAAATAACATTGACTTAAAGCAGTGTTTCCAAAACTTCAGTTTTTCCTGAAACACCATTAGATGCTTCTCATATCTGAGTATGTTTTTTACCTAATAATTTATTTTAACTCAGTGGTTCTCAACTAGGGGCAATTTTGCCCCCCAGGGGGCATTTGGGAATGTCTGGAAACATTTTTTTTTTTTTTTTTTGGTAATAACTGGGGGAAAGGACGACAGAGGCCAGAGATACTACCAAACATCCTACAATACACAGCACAGCCTCCTTCCTCAAACCCCCACCAAAAAGAATTATCTGACCTGAAATGTCAGCAATGCCAAGATTGAGAATGTCAAAGTTTTGAACGCTGAAGTTGAGATTGGCCCAATTTAAATCAAAACTCATTTTCTTTTAATTGTCATATTTATTTAGCAACAGTATATTTTAAATACTATTCCAAGTGCTTGACAGGTAATAGCTCATTGAATCCATATATCAACCTCATGTGGTAGATACTGTCATTGAACCTACTTACAAGCAAGGAAACTGAGGATTAATGAACTTGTCCAAGGTCAAACAGCTGGTAAGAAACCGAACCTGGGTAGCAGGATGCTAGAAATCTTGAACTTAGACAGACTATATTTCACATTACTACTGTAAATGGAAACCAGTATCACATGCTTTAAGTAGAAGAAAAGCATAAAAATAAATATAATAAGAACAAAATGCTATTCTAGCTAGATATTGTTGCCTGCTGAAGGTTCTGGGTCTAAAGCCTAAGCTCCCTGCTAAAAAATAGTAGAGAAGTGTTAAAACCATATTAGCATAAAATCAAGACTTTCTCCTTGATATAATCAGAATTGAAAATGAATTAAAAAGGGAATTAACTTTCCTAATATGTGATTCAATATTATATAATGCTGTGTTTGTGTGGCACATAAAATTCCAACTCTTAATACAAAGCCCTGGCATGGTTCAATTCTACCTGAATTAGATAGACCCGGGTTCAAATTTTGGACCCACTACTCACTACTGATGTTGTATTAGATGTGATTTAATTTGCTTATCCACAGAACTAGGACAGTAACATCTGCTTCTGCGGGTTGTTGTGAAAAGTAAAGGAGTATAGAGTCTTGCAAGATTACTGGCAGAAAACTACACAGCAGAAAATAAATATTAGTGCCCCTAACTTCCTGAAGATTCTGTGGTCTCTTTCCAGCTCTGTATTAGATTCTCATATGATCCCATGATTATTCAAGCTCGCTATGAGCTACTGCCGGACAGGCAGCCACAGTTGACCCCTAGGTATCACAGGGAACAAAGAGCTGCTTTCAATCTTAGAGTAACCGCATAGGCCTCCTAGGAGGAACTGACATTTTGAGCCATGCTTTGTAGCTTGGGGAGGGCTGTTGATGATCCAGGGAAAACATGGAAATTGCAAGCATGATGGCCCTGTAACAGTGACTCTGATAAAGGATGCAAGTCCTGGTGAGTTGTCAGAGGGAGGAAGGAAGTCAAAGGAAAGGGAGAGGCTTTGTTCCTAGGAACAGAGTTGTGGGTCTATCTTAATTTCTTTACATATGCACACACACACACCTTCTCAATCTTAGACTGGCCATTTGGCCATATAGTCAATGCTTTTAGGGCTAAAGGCTATATAGTAAATATTAATAGCATCTCTTATAGGATTGGATCTGTGATCCTGTGATATCAATGCAGAGTTCAAATGAGTGTTGGAAGTATTGTCTTCTTGGTGGTCAAAGTGCCTTTTTAATTTATGCTGTGATTGCAGAATTTCTTCTTTACTTGATTGCGGTCGCAGCTAGGGGCGGGCAGCCACGGAACCCTCTATGCTCAGCGTTGCTTGAAGGGTACCAGCGGCAGCTCTTCCCGGAGGCGAGGGTGAGGCGGGGGACTTGGCCGAGTCCCCGGCGGAAGCGTGCAAGGTGTGGAGGGCGGCGAGAGAGAAACGCGAGACACTCTCCTTTCAATGGGGTAGAACAAAAAGCCTTTATTCAGGGGTGAGCACAAGTTATATAGGGTGGCATAGAGGGCAGGGTCGGTGTTAGGGGTGTGGGGTCCTTACATGGCAATGCTGAGGGGATAAAGGCTAGGATTGGTTCTGAGAGGGCGCAGAGGTTGTTTGAAAAGGGCGGGAGTTGCTCTGGCAACGGTGTATGCTCACTGGCGGTGGCGGGAGTTGCTCTGGCAACGGGGAGTGTGCGGGCAAGATAAAGGGGGGCGGTTTTCTCTGGCAAGCTTCCCCTAACGGTTGTATTTTGGGTGAGGGAGATGGGGCCTGTAGCCGGCTCCACTTTCTCAGGCCCGGGGGGCTGTGGAGGGTATTACTGCCCATGCCCACTACCCTCTCCAGGGGCTGGCCAGGTTCCCTGGGGGGGGGCTGTGGAGGGCGCTACTGCCCATGCCCATCGCCTCCCCCAGGGGCTGACCAGGTTCCCTGGCCCCGGCCCGCCAAGTTGGAACTCAGCACCAGCAACCCGCACTTGATTCCTCATGTCTTTATTTTGGGTAGAAATATTCCTGCCCAGTATGGTTTTATTTTGCCAAGTCCCTTTATCCTATACTTAAGTGGAATGATTGGTGTGGAAACACGGAGTATGAACTATAAATAAAGGATTTGGAAACACATGGTTAAATTTCAAGCTGGGATCGAGTACTTTGGTTTTTTGCTCTGTGGATGCTTCCTGGTTGCTCTGATGCCATAGAGACCTCAATGACAGTGATAATTTGGGAGTGCTGGAATATTTCTCTTGAGGAAAAACAAATGGTTTGGCTATCTGAGACTAGATTCCTTTCAGTGGAGGTCAGGGGAATTAAGTCATGTCTCCAGCTATAAGATTGTGGCTTGATCAGGTTGCTATGGTTGTAACTATAACAACTATGGAAAATATGAGATGCTAAGAAGACAGTGTGGTAATGGTCATGGGCAAGAGAGAACAAATGGCCAAGACTTGTCTAGGGTCCCTGGAGTACTTGGAGTCCAGTGCTCATACAGGTATTTATATTGATGCAAGCCCTGAACTGCTCATAATTGATCCCTTCCATGCATCCATTCTGTTTTATGTCAATCTGAGGAAGAGAATGGAGTACAGAGAAGCAGCTTAAGTGCTTAAGGCACAACCCATAGGGATGCAGTGCCTGAGAACAGGCACTATTTAATTAAGCCAACTGTGAATTTGTGTGGGTGAAAGTAACAGCTGCTGATTCCTAGGATATTTTTAAGTTCCACCCAGTTGGGATACTCTCTGTGTCTATATATGGTCCTTCGTGCAAAAGGACCTTGTGGAGGTGGGTGGGCTAGAAATACAGACTCCTTGACAACTCCATTATCATCTCTCAATCCTTGACAGCAGATTGGCAGCTTGCTCACTGAGAAACTTCAGTAAGGTTAAAAGTTAAGCCATTTATCTGACATACTCAGCAGTGACTCCTCCATCCAGAGACCCACCATCCCCCTTTGTTGCTCGGCTCTTCTGACATTCAAGGACAGACTTATTTGTTTAGTCTCCCCATATACTTTCAAGCTGCTTAGTTACCACTCTTGCGCACATCACTCCAGGTGAAGCAGCAAGCAAGCATAGCATATTGAGCCCCTGAGCCCGTGTGCTATATGCAGCAAACAAAAACACAGCTGGCAGAGTTAATTTTAGGCTCTCCAACATTGGCAATGTCCTATCAATCTGGGAAAAGCAGCTTAGCATAGGCTCAGAAAGGACCCTCCCTCCTCCTCCCCATGCAGCTTACTAGAAAAGCAGTTACATGACTTCAGTTTAGTGGGGAAAACAATTAATTGTGGGCAATGGTAAACTTGACAGAGCAAGAAATTAAGTTTGACATTTATTCAGCAAGCTCTATGCAAGAAACCTTTTATAATTTATGTCCTATGGACAAAGATCCTCAAAATGATACTAAAAATAGCACCTTTTGAAAAGTTCTAAAAGACTGGCTTCTCAAAAACAAAAATCAATTTCTGTATTGCAGTGCTTCATAACACCAAAAGTGAGCTGGCAATGATAAGCAGGGAACAGGTCTACTAAATTATGCTGTTTATTATTGTAACAGGAATTTAAATGCAAGGAATAAATACATACTATTCATTCTGAACACACAGGATCTAATTCTTTTCTGACGGCCCCAAATAGGTCAGGACTGCTTAATATACACTCACATAACAACATGGACTTTTCTGTCATAACACATATGATTTCTAATTTTGTTTTATTTATTTGATTGTCCATCTTGCCCAACAACCTATAGATCCATGATGGAAATTTTAGAGGCTTTAGTAATAAATGAATGCACTGAGGGACACCAAGCTTCATGAACCAAACTTTCACGCTTCCATACTTTTCTATTACATCAAATTAACATGTTCTTGAGAAGCATTCACTATTCTACATTGGCTGGTCTTTAACGTGTAAGATAAAGAACTAAAATCTGAAGAGCATGGTTAAGGGTCAGTTTGAATTGCTGACTTAGCTATTTTAAGGAGGATTGTGAAGCGTGCCAAATTTCTTTTAGAATTATTCAATATAATTTAGACCATCCTAGGGGAAAATGGATTTTTGTTGAATTCAAATTGTATTTACTAGCTGTGTGACCTTGAGCAAGTTACTTAACCTCTCAGCATTAATTTCTGTATCGAGAAAATAGAGAAAATACACCTAATATCAACCTCATATAAATATAATAGAGATAAAATATATGAAAAGCTTAGCAAAGTGACTGGCCTGTCAATAAATGGTAGCTATAAAAACAACCTCATATAACTGAATTAATTAGATGGAATAATTAGCACATAATCTAAATATTATGCAATCAAAACTCTCTTACATAACAGAATGGATTTCATCAGGTTACTAAGATTTGTTGCTTAAGTATAGTTTTTCGAGTATTTATTGTTCAGGTATCTATTCTTCCAGAATCAGATCACATTACTGAATCAGAAGAGAACAGTGGCTCAAGAAATACTGATGCCCAGATTTAGTCACAGGTTTGGAACTCAGCGTTTCTTTGCCCTGGAATTGATAGCATCTGCTTTGGGATTTACAGGTAAATAAAATCTTTATATATAGGCTGAAACACCTGCCTTATCTGAGGGCAAGGAGAGAATTTTTTAGTCCAAAAAATCATCTTCCATATCAGTTCCTCTTAAAGCCACATCAACAACACTTCTTCTAGATCATTTCAAAAGGAGACCTGTTTTTTGTTTGGGTTGTTTTTCTTTTTATTATGGAAAATTTCAAAAGTAAACAGAGGTCAACAGAACAGTATAATGACCCCATATACTCATCACCTGACTTCAGCAATTATCAATTTATGGCCAATTTTGTTTCATCTCTATGCCTATCTACTTCCCCCCCCACATTAATTGGAAGTAAATCCCAGGCATATCATTTCAGCTGTAAATGTTTCAGTAAATACGTCAAAAAGATAAGAACTTTTAAAAAATAATAATATTATTACTTAACCACAGTTAACAATGAGTCCATAATATCATCAAATAGCCAGGCAGTGTTTAAATTTCCATTTGTCTCATAAATGACACAAACATTTGTTGTCATTGTTTTTCAGACTGCCTGTTTCAATCAGGATGCAAATAAGTTCTGTACATTGCAATTGGTTGATATGTCTCATGCCTCTTTTAATCTTTAGGTTTTTCCTCCAGCTCTATTTTTTCTTTGCAATTGCATTGTTGAAGAAATTGAGTCCTGAATAGTTTCCCCCAGTTTAGATTTTGCTGATTGCATCCATGTGGTGTCATTTAACATGCTCTTTAACACATTCTTCTGTTCTCTGTATTTTCTATAAATTGGTAATTGGATTTAGAGACTTGATCAGATTCAGTTCTACTTTTTTGGCAAACTTCTTCATAGTTAGTGGTGTATTTTTCCATCAGGAGGCACATTCAGTCTGATTGTCTCAGAGTCATTCATCCATTAGGGGTAGCAAAAATGATGATATTCTAATAATAATTCAAACATTTGTATTTTTTTTAATTGAAATACTTCAATAAGAAGAAATTTCCCCCCATCTACTATTTGGAGACCTGGCTTTAACTGGTGTTAAATAGCTGGTGTTACTTTATCTGGGATTGATTTATCTGATAAAACCTACGGTGAACCATCTTTTTTAAGGTGATAGGAATCCTAACCTTAAGGGAAAGGGAGAATATAATGCAACTGAGGGAAAGGGCATAGATAGTGATTGGGAAACTGAGCTAACTGGGAAGAGAAGTATACAAAAAAGAAATAGAGATGCTTAAAGGTAACACTTTGGTAGGTCTGTCCTTTTTTTGGCATATAAATTCCTATTTAAGAAAGCCAATCCCATGGCCTCAAATGTATTTACTTGCTGTATTTATGTTTCAGTTCAGATCTTTCCCTAGGCCTCACATAGTAGTCAAAAGTCTACTTGACACCTCTGCTTTGATTTAAAAAGACATCACAAAATTAACATGTCTTTGAAAAATTGGTGGATAGAATACAAATTTTTATAAACTTGCTTCAATAGAAAAGGACTATAAGATTTTGATCAGTAGAGTAATTTCTTTAAGTTGGAATTTTAGGAAGAGAGTTGATAGAAAATATAGATTGGTGAAAGAAAGATTAGAATTAGAAATATCTATTTGAATATACACCCTGATCCAAATTTCCCAGTGTTTCTGAAATGCTGAAAAATTTTACATGACAGCCATTTGTGTGATTTAAATGTCCAACCATCTGGAATTATATTCTGTATTATTAACATCACACCTCTCTAATTTTTAGCACCAATATATTTAAATTTTATCAGTTGTTAACCCCAGGCAGCTCTCCTAGTGGTATGATAAAGACCCACTCAGCAGGTATTTTTGCTGATTGTCTCTTCTGCCCATCTTTCTCCTGATTCAGTGTCACAGGATTCACCTAGTTTGCATAAGACCAAAAGTAAGGCTACTTAAGCCAGTCTGCCCAATCAGGGAGCAGCTGGAAATTGTGTGCCAGACATCTGAAGGGTATCTGTGGCATGACAGAATTTAAAAACTGTCATCCTGGAGATAAGGTAATAATCCAAGGCCCTCATTTTAAAGGGCGTGAAACTGAGGCTCTGACAGGTTAACTGACTTGACTTGCTCTTCCCAAATAGCATAATTTCCAAACTTGGTAATGGATGTCTTACCATTAGAAGACCCAAAGTAAATTATACAGCAAGTTGGTACCATATCAAGACCTGTAACACAGGGCCTCTATGCCATAAATCCATTATTTTCATTATATTGAGATAAACCCTTCTTTTTCTCATGTCTTTTGAGCCTTTCAGTCTTCCTAATATTCTTGTGAACTTTGCTGTTCCTGAGATGTGTCAAGAATCCAGTATTTTCTTCTATGTTATAATTGGTTGATTTACCAACATGCCAAATTAATAGTACATAAACACAACAGAATAAATTACATATGTGCACTTCCTTCAAGTCAACTAATGCCATTAGGAATAATAAGCTTAAGTAGGGTTAATAATTGAACAATTTAAGTTTTGTTCAGCTTCCTTGAAAATTTACCTCAAAGTAAAGAAGATGAACATTTCTTGTGTAAAATAAATGGGTACCCATATTTTCACCTAAAATTGATAATACTGTGATGCCATATTCAAGCTATATGGGCGATTCTTAAATGGAATATCAAGTCTTGCCCTGGGTTCCTAAACTATGTGAGAAGAAAGGCTCTCTATTAAGGGTACTGAATCGTTCTAGCTCCTAGAATGTTTTGTGCATCAGAGTGCCCAGTGGTTATAAAGGACTTCAGCCCCATACTTGCTTAATCAGTATTGCCACTGATAAACAGCCTACCATGCGGGGGCCCACGGTGAACTGACCTCAGCTCTCCTCCTTGGCTCCATCAGTTTTCCCAACTGCTGATGACAGTCTAGCTTGCCTGTTCAGTGACAGATTCTGACCTTCTCCCGGTTCAGGGTTTTAAAATATGCTCATAAAACGACAGAGACCTTGAAAACCCATTTAGTTCCTCTTCTGGCAGAACGACACCCAAACCACTCCAACCGGATGAAACTCCATCCTGTTTTTAAATACTGTACTAGCAAAGAAGCGACTCCAGAACCTTTCATCATCCTTTACTGGGCACTCACTGTGGACAGAACGCTGGAGGCAATTCCATCCCTCACTGCAGAACCCTGACATCCTGGACTTGCAGCCCACTTCTCTGACCGCTGAAACCCGGCTGAGCGGCCCGGAACGTTCTGCCGCGACCCCCAACCGGGTGGACAGGCCTCGACGCGCAGGGTATCCCCCGCTGCAAAGGTGAGGGGCAGGGCGCCGAAATCTGAGAGGCTGGGTGGGCGCGCGACGCTCTCGCGAGACCTCGAGGGCTGGGACAGAAGGGGGCTGAGGAGGAGGACCTGGTGGGAGCGGCGCGGCCCAGTGGCCGAGGCAGCGGGCTGACGCCCCTTTCCCCGCCTCCCTCTCGTTCCCCTCCCATTAAGTGATTCAAGCCGTGCGCTTCCCACTTCCGCCCCCTCTGCCTGCCATTGGAACTAGCAAAGCCGAACAAGTTGCGGCCGCGGAAAGCCGGCGCTCTTCTCCTTCTCTTCTCCTTCTCTTCCTCCCGCCTTTCTTCTTCCCAGGCCGTCGCCGCTGTCGCCCCGAGGTTTCGCGATCGCCTAGTCCGCAGCCCACGCCGCGGCCGACATGAGCTTCTTGTTGTGAGTAGCCAGGCCCCTCGCCCGCCAGCTTTGTTCGGACGCCACCTGGGTCGACGGCTCAGCGCTCGCCGCCTGCGCTCGGCCCGGCCCTGCTCTCCTAGCCCCGCGTTGCCGGGGCCGGGCGTTCCCACCGAGCCGGTCTCCGGGAACCTGCCCGCAGCATTTATGCTGCCTGACTACCGCCTCCACACCGGCCCGCTTTGAGCGAGCGTGGAGTCTTCCGAGCCCCTAACAAGGCTCTTTCTTCCCAGACCCCCAGGCTGGATACATCCCGGTGCCTGCGTCCGGAATTCTCCATCATCCCCACCTTTGCCTTCGCTCTTATCCCGGGGTTTGTTTGTATGTACGCTCTTCGTAGATACCTCCCACTCTTCCGCATGACCGGTACTCAATGCCTGCCCAGTCGGCTGTTTGCGTCCCTGCTGCCTATTGCCTATTTCTGTGTTCCAAGCACAGAAAATAAGTGTTGTACTTTCCCCGTCACGCCAGGGCCTTAAAAAAAAAAAAAAAAAAAAAAAAAAACTTCCCTCTTAAGTTTTAGGGTTGGGAAATTGGGGTGGCAAGTCCTGCGGGTGTAACATTAAAGCGAAGCTGCTTCCCAGGTCAAGATCCCCTTGTGGCAGCTTGGGGTCTTGGGAAAAGGGTCTGGAGTAGTCTCCTGATTCTCCCAAGCGTCCTTCCTGAAACAGCGTGCTTCCCTGAGGCGCAAAGCCTTTATCTTTTTAGACATCCACCAAATATGGTCTGGGTAGTGTGTTCTGGGTTGATTAGGTCCACCGCCGAGTTGTTTTGCAAGTCATTATAAATGCCAACTTTAGCGTCACATTTAGTGTTGGTTATTATTTCACTTACTTATCATTTATTCCAGACAAGTTTAGGGGGAAGGGCAGAAAGACAGGATGGCCAGATGGATATGTGGAGGCACCAGGGCAAGTCTCGGGTCATCCAAAAAACAGGATCACACCATGAGGAATTACTCTTGATGACTTCGTTGCGATTTTGTGGCTAGAAAGCTAATTAAAAACTCGGGGGTTGAAACCCACCCCATACTCTTAGTGTTGTGGAGAAAATAGTGTCTAAAGATTATTTTCTATTTCGATTTCTCATTTTTTCCCCATGTCCTATAAATTTTAGTCATCAAACTGGCATCTGTTTCCTGAGACTTTAGCTCACCCTTATTTTCATAAGCTCATATCTAGAATATTAATTCTTTTTAGGGTGTTTAAGCAAAACTGAGTGATTACAGAAATCTAACTACCAGGCAGACTTGCTGATATTTCTGATAAGCACAAGGGACCTGGCTTATGTCGACCTGCCTAACACGTTTGAGCTTGTGAAACCATTTTCGTAAGCTCTTCCTAGCAGTTGATTCTGAATTTGTCAGATTGACAGTGCTAGGTGAGAGGACTGGGCGACTTTTAAAAAGTCTTTGTTTCTAGTTTTATTTTGGATCAACATATCCAAGCACCTCAGCTTGAAGAGTCTCCTCTTGAGTATAATTTTATATTGCTGACTTTTCTTTAAGAATGTAAGAGCTGCCTTAGAATAACAGTGTAGAACATGTTGGAATGGCTGTTGGGTCTTTTGGAAGCTAAGTTGGTTGAAGTAGGGATGGACCATATTTGGCTGAAACTAGGGAGTGGAGGTCCTGGTTCTATTTTTTGAATACTGTAGTATCCTATGTTTATATGACTCTTTGATAGATTTAGAATTGTAGTTGATAAATTAATTTGTCCTGAAGCGTATTAGCTACATAAGAAAAATCTTGCCATAATTGATGTATATAGCACATTAGAGGGTTTGTACTCTTTGCACACAATTTTTCAGTAAGGTCACATGTAGGGATTAGTATATTCCCAACATATCTAGCGCATATACTAGATTAATTGAATTTGGTCTTTGTCCATCAGTAGTTTAAAATCTAAAGTGAAGACCACATAGAAGTAATTATTGGAAGTGAAAGAAGAAAGTTTTAAGTTATTTCATTGATTTGTTACTTGGTTTCATTTCCTGAATACTATTTCTGTACCAAGAGGAGAGCAAAGAAAAGAAGAGTTGCAGTTTAGGACTTAAAAATATTTTCCTCCAATACTTAGAAGGCTGCTTGGAAGCCTAATGTGGAATTAATTGGGTTCTGAAGGTGATGATTCCTGAGTCTTCAGGGCTGTATCATAGAAGGGAAGAATTATCGATTAAAAAACATTCATTGTGTCAGGTACTGTTCCAGGCACGGGGTATCATTAATGAACAAAACAGACAAAAATTCTTGCCTTAATGGAATTTATATTCTAGTAAGCCATCAACACTAAACATCAGCAAATTATATGGTATGGTAGGAGGTCACAAGTGCCATGAACCAAGTATAGCAGGCTAAGGAGGTTGTTGGATAGAGAGTTGAGGTTTGTTAGGATAATCCCCAAAGAATTCCCAAATAATCACCTTTGGGTAGTTTTGTATCAATGCAAAGGATAAGTTTGTACTGTAGATGTAGACCTGGCTCATATGCAGATCTAGCTTGGACATAGCTTTGGTTCTGCTGCAAACTGGTCTCTGTTGGTCTTCAAATTAAGGTCAACTCCCAGATGGTGGATACAGAAAGTTCACAGAAACCCTAACTTATCTTTGTAGACTTAAATCTTTTAGGACATCCTTAGCACTTGCTGTGTTCTAAGCTTTGTGCAAGATGTGGGACACCAAAAATGTTACATAAAACAGTTTCTACCCTCATGAAGTGTTAGTACTGTGGTGAAGATGATATATGGATAGTTATCTATGATAGATTTATTGCAACTATGAGGCCCAAAATATATGGATCATTTTGTTCTGTTTGGGGTGCAGGGAGGCTTTACCTAAGAAATGGGTGATTTTTAAAGGAAGGTGCAGTAAGACTTCATTGAAAGGGTGAGGGGAAACAGGACATTTCAGTCAGAGAAAGCATCATGGAGGCATGAAATTGCCTGTTATTAACTTTGTTATAGAGGCTGTAGAATTTTGGAATCTGTCAGTAACATACCTTATCTACCTCTTTTTGCCCAAGAGGCTAGGTTGCTTACCTAATAATTATTTGCCTGGGTAAATTGGGATTCAGGTCTCCTTACTCATAGTTTTTCCTCTTTTGACATTTTATGTATGTAAAATGCAGGGAAATTTAGGATCAGAGTGAGTTCTTAACAATCACCGCAAAAGTATTTATTGAGTCTTCTCTTTGTTTTTAGCATTTTAAAAATTCAAGTCTTTTTATTCCATTAAAGATGAAATTTCACAGAAGTGTTTGACTTGGAAAAGACTAAGGTGTAATTATCTAATATCAGGCTACTTGGTGGGAACTGAGTTAAAACAGTTAATTTTTTTTTATTTTGAAATAAATTCAAAGTTATAGGAACAGTTGCAAAAACAATACAAACCCCATATACAGAACTCCAGCATTCCCTGACCCCCCTCCCCTGATACCCCGATCCACCAACTTTAACATGCTGTCGTACCGCTATTTCTTTCCTTCCCTCCCTCCCTCCCTCTCTCTCTCTCTGTATCTATCATCCATCATCTATTGCTCTGTCTTCTGAACATATGAGAGCTAGCTGCACACATCCTTGAACAAACACTATAATTCACATACACAGTTCCCATGAACAAGAACATTCTTTTATGCAGTCCCATTAAGCACAGCTAAGAAGTACAAGAGATTCAATGATACAAAGCTTACATTCTGTATTTCCTTTTCCTTGTGTCTCAGCTGTGTCCCTTTGAGCCTCCTGTCCTCCATCCTCAGATCCCATCCAGGGTCATCCTTGGCATTCAATTGTCATCTATTTAGACTGTCTTTTTTTTTTTTTTTTCCCTCAATTGTGGAAACATATATACAGCCTAAATCTTCCCATTCCACCCCCTCCCTAGCCTTCCATTAGTGGGATTAATCACATTTAGAATGTTGTAATGCTGTCACCTTCCCACCATCCATTACTAGAAATTTCCCTTCACCTCAAACAACAACCCTACACTCATTTCTTAACTCCCCATTGCCCCTTCCCCCACTTCTCATAACCCATACTTTACTTTTCATCTCTATGGTCATATTCTTTGATAATTTCTCTGTGTTTACTGTGGGGCTTAAAATTAAACTTTTAAATCCATAACAATCTTGTTTTTCTTTGATACCAACTTAATTTCAGTAGGACACATAAACTATGTATCTATACTCCTCCATTCCCCCACATTTATTTAGTTGTCAAAAATTACATATTTTACATTGAGTTCAAAACCACTGATTTGTCATTAGAGTTTGTGTATTTTATATCATGTAGGAAGTAAATAGTGGAGTTACAATTCAAAAATTATTGACTTCTATTTGTATTCCACTGTGGTCAGAGATTGTGCTTTGAATATGTTCAATTTTTTTTTTTTTTTTAATTTCTTGAAGCTTGTTTTGTGTCCCAGTTTATGGTCCCTTCTGGAGAAAGATCTGTGATCACTAGAGAAAAATGAGTGTCCTGATGATTTGGGGTGTAAGGTACTATATATGTCTGTTAAAATTCCCTATATCTCTTTCTTCTTTCTTTGTCTCTCTGTTGATAGGGCTCCCTTTAGAATCTGAAGTCGGGCAGGTCTGTTATTGGCAAAGTCTCTCAGCATTTGTTTGCCTGTGAAAAATGTAAGCTCTCCCTCAAATTTGAAGGAGAGTTTTGCTGGTAAAGTATTCTTGGTTGGAAATTTTTCTCTCTCAGAATTTTAAATATGTCATGCCACTGCCTTCTCGCCTCCATGGTGGCCACTAAGTAGTCACTACTTAGTCTTACGTTGTTTCCTTTGTATGTGGTGAATTGCTTTTCTCTTGCTGCTTTCAGAACTTGCTCCTTCTCTTCAGTATTTGACAGTCTGATCAGAATATGTCTCGGAGTGGGTTTATTTGGATTTATTCTATTTGGATTTTGCTGGGCATTTATGCTTTGTGTATTTATATTGTGTAGAAGGTTTGGGAAGTTTTCCCCAGCAATTTCTTTGAATACTCTTTCTAGACCTTTACCCTTCTCTTCCCCTTCTGGGACACCAATGAGTCTTAAATTTGGACGTTTTATTTTATCTATTGTATCCCTGAGATCCATTTCGATTTTTTTGATTTTCTTCTCCATTCTTTCTTTTGTTCTTTCATTTTCTGTTCTGTGGACTTCTAGGACACTGAGGTGTTGTTCAGCTTCCTCTAGTCTTGTATTGTGAATATCCAGAGTCTTTTTAATTTGGCCAACAGTTTATTTCCATAAGATATTCTATTTTTTTATTTACTCTTGCAATGTCTTCTTTATGCTCTTCTAGGGTCTTCTTTGTGTCCCTTTTATCCTGTTCCATGGTCTTCTTCATGTCTTTTATATCCTGTACCATGTTTTCATTCCTCGATTGTAATTGTTTGATTAATTGTGCCAAGTACTGTGTCTCTTCTGATATTTTGATTTGGGTGTTTGGGATCGGGTTCTCCATATCGTCTGGTTTTATCATATGCATTAAGATTTTCTGTTGTTTTTGGCCTCTTGGCATTTGCTTTGCTTGGTAGGGTTCTTTCAAGTTGTAAGAAAAATACCAATCTAATTTTTCAGAAATACAAGTTGGTGGTGTACACTTTCTCCAACTAACCAGCAGATGGCGTCTGCGAGTCACCTATACCCCTCAAGTCAGTTCCCTCCAACTTTGTCTCTGTGGTGTGTGGGGAAATGATTTTTGTGGGGTTCAGTTGGTGAACTCAGTTTGGGTTTGTTGTTGGAGCTGTCCACCTTGAACGTGGGGCGTATTTCTGGGTGGTCAGGGAGGCAGGGCAGCTTTAATATTCAGACCTCCCAGGTGTTCCCGGAGATTCAAGGCTGTTGCAAGAGTAAGCCTTCATGTCAGTTTTGCCCCAGATTTTCTCTGTTGCTGACCCACAAACCACCGGCATTGACGTAGCGTCCCTGGGTTTTCCAAGCGGGCCTCCCTTCTCAGCTGTGATCTTCCAGGACCTCTGCTGAGGGAAGGCTGTGCTACGTCACTAGTGCATGTTGTCCCTCAAGGGAAGCCCCGGGCCACCGGGCCGTGCAGGGGCACTCTTAGCCTGATGCAAAGATTAGCCTATAATTCTTGACTGACGTAAGTTCTGAATGAAAGGCAGGTAGTGGAGCTGGGCCTCACCCCTTTCCTGTTAGAGAAGATAGATGCCTTAGGGAGAGGTCATTAGCATTTCAATGGTCTCTCTCTGCCTGTGCTATACCCTTGTCTGGGTCACAGAACTGGGAACTGAAAATGGCTGAGGCTTTCTCCACTGAGTCGAAAAAGGAACAGAGCTAGTCCCAGGCGACCCTCCAGCTCTCCAAGGTCAGTTGTCACCCAAAGCCTCTGTCTACTTATTGGAGATTTGTACCTCATAGTGAGCAGTTCACATTCGCTAATTAAAACCCCAGTTGGAGCTCAGCTGAGCTATATTCACTTGCTGGGAGAAAGCTTCTCTCTGGCACCACGAGGCTTTGTAGCTCAGGCTGTGGGGGAGGGATCTCCCGATTTGGATCCGCAGTTTTTAATTACAGATTTAATGCTGTGATCTCGGGCATTCCTCCCAATTCAGGTTAGTGTATCATGAGTGGACGGTCACGTTTGTCCCCCTGCAGTTATTCCAGATTATTTACTAGTTGTTTCTGGTTTTTTTTTAGTTGTTCCAGGGGGACTACTTAGCTTCCACTCCTCTCTATGCCACCATCTTAGATCCTCTCCAAACAGTTAATTTTTAAATGGAAGTTGTAGGAAGGGTGGTTTAGGGATATTAATGAATATAAATGCACATCTGTTTCTGTACAGAAAGAAACAGGGATGAGTTGTAAAGGAAGATAGGCAGGCAGGAAGGAAGGAAAGAAGGAAGAAAACTAATATTTGAGCATTATATTAATTATATTAACTACCACCCCCCACCCCCAAGAGTAGTTTTGGGGATTGTCCCCCACAAAAGGCATGCTCAGATCCTAAACCCTAGTCCTGTGGGTGTGTACTTGTTTGTAAATTGGATCTTTGAAGATGTTTTTAGTTAAGGTTTGCCCAAACTGAATGAGGGTGGGCCTTAATCCAATATGGCTGAAGTCCTTATAAGCAAAGGAAATTAGACAAAGAAAGCAAGCCATGGGGAGTAGCCAGAAGCTAGAAGTCAGGGGAACCTGTTACCCTGTGCATTGCCATGTGAGGGAGAAGCCTAGGCACCCCACGATTGCAGCCCAGCCAGAAGGTGGGACCCTGGGAGGAAGCAAGCCTTCTAGCCTTTGAAACTGTGAGCCAATAAATTCCTGGTAAGCCAACCCATTGCATGGTATTTGTTTTAGCAGCCAGCGAACTAAAAACAAGTAGTATTTTAAGAAAGGAAACCCAAGATTTTAGCTGTGTATATGTCTCTCTGTCTTTCTGTCTCCTCTTATTTGCCCCCTTCCCCCCAAAACAAAACAAAATAGTGTCTTTGTTGTCAGGCAAATGATTTAGCTGATTTTAGTGCTTCAGCATCTCCACACATAAAGAAAGTACAGTAATAATAATAGAAATAGCTTGCTAAGTGCTTTAAATAATTAGCAGGAACCCCATTTTACAGACGAGGAAACTGGTACAGAGAGGTTAAATAATTTGTCCCAAATCATGTAGCCGATAAGTGGTGTAGCTGGGATTTAAATCCTGCCTCAGACTGTCTTACGTATAATTGATAAAATTATGTTTCAAAATAAGGTATTATTTGAATATGCCTTATTTTAAAAGGAATTCTTGTATTACTAGGTATCGATATCTCATACTGCTGGAATTTTTTTTTTTCCTCTAAGGTTCATAAAGAATATAATGGTAGTAAGGAAAACAAAATTTTAAAATCTGAATAATACCTTCAGATTATTTTAACTTTTGTTTTTAGTGTGAAAAATAATGCACACATTGTGTAAATTACAAAATACTGGTAAATAAAGGAAGAAAATAAAAATCACTCATTATTACACCTTCAGAGATGACTATTGTTAGTATTTTGGGATATGACATCCTAATTTTTCATCTCATTTTTGTTTGTATATACTTAAAATTAGGCAAATAGTTCCCTGCAGTACATAGACCAGGTTTTTCACTTGTGAATTTTTGAATGCCTATTGACCATGTATTATCTTACAGTTTTGTAATCTGATAACCTGATTTTTAATACATTATCCTTTTTTTGAGGGTGGGGCAGAAGTAACCATAGTTATCTTTTCAGAACTGTGGTTTTGGGAATTGCAAGTACTTGGACGATCTTAGTTTACTTTTCCCATCTGATATAGACTTGCTTTTGTTTCACATAACTGAATCCAAAAAATTCAGCATTTGATTAGTTTTACCATTTGTTTTGGTTTGGTAAAGCTGCTGGAATGCAATATACCAGAAATGGGTTGGCTTTTACAATGGGGATTTATTAACTTAAAATTTACAGTTCTTAGGTTGTGAAAATGTCCAACTCAAGGCATCAACAGGACAGTACGTGGACTCTGAACGCAGGCTGCTGTATCAGGGACACCTCTGTCACATGGGAAAGCACATAGCTGGAGTCTCCTGGTCCTTCTCTCCCAGATTTTGTTGCTTCCAGCTTCTGGCTTCAGGGCTTCCTCTCTGTTTTCTGTGGGTCTTCTCTTAGCTTCTCTGGGACTTTTCTCTAAACTTCTCTGGGGTTTTTCTGTCTTTTATCCTCTTAAAAAGGACTCCAGTAAGAGGATTAAGACCCACTCTTGGGCAGGCCTCAACTAAAATAACCTAATCAAAAGGTTCCACCTACAATAGGTCTGTACCCACAGGATGAGTTAAAAGAACATGACCCTTTCAGGGGTACACAGAGCCTCTAAACTTCCGCATCATTATTGACATTTTTCCCCTAGGTGTAGTTGCAGAGGTGTCTTTTTTTTTTTTTTAATTTAAAAATTTTTTATTTTGAAATACTTTCAAACTTGCAGGACAGTTACAAAAATAATATAAACCCCATATAGAGAATTCCAATAAATCCTTATCCTCTCAGATACCCTAGTCCAGCAATTTTAACATTTTGCCGCATTTGCTGTATCATTCTGTCTATCCATCCATCAGTCTATCAGTCCATCTATCTATCCATCTATCTGGCTGTTTATTTACCAATCCATATTCTGAGTGTAGGTTGTATATATCAACCTTGAATGCTTAATACTATCATGTACATTTTCTAAGCACAAGGATATTCACTTATGTATCTACTTTAAGTGCAGTTAACAAGTTCAAGAAATTTAGCATTGATACAAACCTTACAGTCTATATTCCACCAATGTCCTTTTGAGTCTTTTCTCCTGCCTTGTTAGATCCTATCCAGGGTCATGTATTGCCTTTAATTGTCATTGTCTCTGTTCCAGTTTGCTAATGCTGCCATTTTGCAAAACACCAGAAATGGATTGGCTTTTATAAAGGGGGTTTATTTGATTACAAAGTTACAGTCTGAAGGCCGTAAGTGTCCAAGGTAAAGCATCAACAATTGGATACCTTCACTGGAGAAAGGACATTGGCATCTGGAAAACTGTTAACTGGGAAGGCACGTGGCTGGCGTCTGCTTGCTCCCAGGTTGCGTTTCAAAATGGCATTCTCCAAAATGTCTATGTCAGCTTCCAACGGCTGTCTTCAAAATGTCTGTCTCAGCTGCAGATTTCTCCAGAATGTCACTTTCAGTTGCTCTGAGCTCCTTCTCTCTGTGAACTCTTTTTATAGGACTCAAGTGATTTAATAAAGACCCACCCTGAATGGGTAGGGTAACACTGCCATGGAAATTATCCAATCAAACTCTCACCCAGTTGATTGAGTCACATCTCCCTGGAAACATTCAATCAAAGATTCCAACCTAATCAACACTAATACATCTGCCCCCACAAAATTGCTTCAAAGATGATGGCATTTTGGGGGACACAATACATCCAAACTGACACAGTCTCTTTAGTTGCTCCTTTTTTTGTTATTGTGGGAACATATATCCAACATAAATCTTCCTATCTTAACCACTCCCAAGCATACTATTCAGGGCGATTAATCACATTCTGTATATTGCAGTACCCTCATCACCTTCCATTAATAAAACTTTCCCATCTCCCCAAAGAGTAACACTATACCCATTTTGCATAAACTCTCCATTCCCCCAAATAACTGCTTTCTCATTACATTTTATGTATGTGTCTTTTAGATCCTGTAGGAATTGAACAATAGAGTTACAAACCAAAAATGCAATAATACTTACCTTTAACAGAAATCTTTATTTTTTCATGTGGCTTCAATCTATTGTTTGGTGTCTTTTCAAGCTGGAGAACTTTTCTTTCGCATGTCTTGTAGGGCTAATTTAGTGGTGATTTTATCTGGTAATGTTCTTCTTTTTTCTTTACTTTTTTTAATTAAAGCTGTTTTAGTCACATACCACGTAGTCTATCTAACAAGTAGTCAGTAGCTCTCAGTATAATCACAGAGTTGTGCTTTCATCACCAAAAATCAATTTTAGGACATTTTCATTGCTTCAAAGAGAAAAACCCCATTGCCCTTCTACCCCCCTATTATTGACCCTTAGCATTGGTGTGGTACCTTTGTTACTATTGATGAATGAATATTAAAGTATTACTGTTAACTATACTTCATAGTTTGCATTAGGTGTATTTTTCCCATATACCATCCTGTTATTAACATTTTGTAATAGTGACATTGTGTCGGTTTGCTAATGCTGCTGTTACGCAAAACACCGGAAATAGATTGGCTTTTATAAAGGGGATTTATTAGGTTACAAGATCACAGTTCTAAAGCCATAGAAGAGTCCAGACTAAGGGCGTCAACGAGATGATACCTTCACTGAAGAATGGCTGATGGTGTTTGGAATACCTCTGTCAGCTGGGAAGGCATGTGACTGGCATCTGCTGGTCCTTTGCTCCTGGGTTGTATTTCAAAATGGCTCTCTCCAAATTGTCTCTGGGCATCTGTCTTAGCTGCTGTCTCTCAGCTCTTCTGCATCCTTGCTTCTTTCTCCCAGGACATATCTCTCTAAGCATCTGGGGGTCCTCTCTTAGCTTCTCCAGGGCAAACTCTGGGCTTCATCTCTTAGCTCAGCATCATCTCCAGACATCCTTCTTTCTGCACGTCCAATTGTCTCCAAGCATCAGCAAGCATCTGGGTCTGTGTCAGCTCTTAGCTTCTGTCTTAAATACTCCAGTGAGCTAATCAAGATCCACCCTGAATGGACAGGGCCACACCTCCATGGAAATAATCTAATGAAAAGTATCACCAACAGTTGGGTAAGTCACATCTCCATGGAAACATTCAACCAAAAGGTTCCACCCTAATAAAAAGACTAATAAATATGCCCCCACAAGATTGCATTAAAGAACAAGACTTTTTTGGGGGACATAATATATCCAAACCATCACAAACATAATTTGTTCTAGTTCATGGAGGAATATTCTTATATTTGTGTGATTAACCACAGTCACTGTCCACAACAGGATTCTCTGTTATTCAGTCCCATGTTTCATTCTCTCGCTTTCGTTCTAGTGACTTATACAGCCCTAAATTTCCCTTTGAACCACAATCACACACATGATTCACATTAATTACACTCACAATAATGTGCTATCATCACCTCTAGCCATTTAGATTAAATTCAACCTCGTTAAAAATTATGCACAAATTAAGCATCACCTCCCCACCACCCTCATTCCTTCTTCTGGTAACCTAATTCTAGGTATTAACTCCATGAGTTTGCTCATTATATTTAGTTCATATTACTGAGATCATAAAGTAGTTATCCTCTTGGGTCTGGCTTATTTCACTCAAGATAATGTCTTCAAGGTTCATCCATGTTGTCACAAGCATCAGGACTTCATGTTTTCTTATAGCTGAATAATATACCATCGTATGTGTGTGTGTATATATATATATATATATATATATATATATATAGTTATATATGACTATGACTATAGTGTATATATGAATAGTTAAAAGAAAACATGGTGTATATATATATATATATATATATATATATATATATATATATATAACTATTCATTGGTTTATGGACACTCAAGTTGTTTCCATCTTTTGGCAATTGGGAATAATGCCCTATGAACATCAGTGTGCAAATGTCTGTTTGTGTTCCTACTTTTAGTTCTTCTGAGGATATACCTAGTGGTGGGATTGCTGGTCACATGGTAACTCTATACTTTGCTTTCTGAGGAAATGCCAAACTGTCTTCCACAGCGGCTGTGCCATTTTACATTGCCGCCAGTAATGAATAAATGTTCTTATTTCTTTACATCCTCTCCAACACTTGTAATTTTCTGTTTGTTTAAAAGTAGCCCTTTTAGTAGGTGTGAAATGATACCACATTGTGGTTTTGATTTGCATTTCCCTAATAGCTAGTGATGTTGAGCATCTTTTCATGTGCTTTTTTTTTAATTAAATACGATTTTTTTGAGATATATTCACATGGCATAGAAACCATCCAAAGTATATGATCACTGGTTCACAGTATCAGCACATTGTTGTGCATACAGCCTCATGATCAAATTTAGAACCTTTTCTTTACTCCAGAAAAGGAATAAAAATAAAAAATCCCAAATCCTTTCATAGCCCTTATCCCCTCCCCCCACCCATTATTGACCCATAGTATTGGTGTGGTATATTTGTTACTGTTGATGAAAAAATATTAACATTTTACCATTAACCATGGTCCATAGTCTGCAATAGGTACATTTTCCCTCCATATACCCTTCTATTATTAAGTCCTTGTAATAGTATTGTACATTTGTTCTAGTTCATGAAAGAACTTTTTAATATTTGTTCTCACAGTTGTCCTCTATAAGATTCACTGTGTTATACGTTCCCAAGTTTTAACCTCTAACTTTCCTTCTGGTGACATATATGACACCACACACACATCACTCATCACTGTTAATTATTCTCACAATAATGTGCTACCATTACCTCTGTCCATTTCCAAACGTTTGTGATCACCCTGGTTAAACATTCTATACATGTTAAGTAACTGCTCCCCATTCTTTAGCCTCTTTCTATATCCTGGTAACTTATATTCTATATTTTATTGATGAGTTTACATATTATAATTAGTTCATATCAGTGAGATCATACAATATTTGACTTTTTGTGTTTGACTTATTTCACTTAACATATGTCCTCAAGGCTCATTCATGTTGTTACATATTTCAGGATTTCATTCCTTGTACTGCTGAATAATATTCCATTGTATGTATCTACCACATTTTGTTCCTCCATTCATCTGTTGAGGGACACTTGGGTCATTTCCATCTTTTGGTAATTGTGAATAATGCCGCGATGAACATCAGTGAGCAAATGTCTGTTCATGTCCCTGCTTTCAGATCTGGTTATATCCCAAGTAGCAGATTGCTGGAATGTAAGGCAACTCTATACTTAACTTCCTGAGGAACCGCCAAACTGTCCTCCACAGTGACTGTAGCATTTTACATTCCCACCAGCAGTGAATGAGTGTTCCAATTTCTCTACATCCTCTCCAACACTAGTAATTTTCTGTTTGTTTAATAGTAGCCATTCTAGTAGGTGTGAGATGATATCTCATTGTGGTTTTGATTTGCATTTCCCTGTTAGCTAGTGATGTTGAGCAGCTTTTCATGTGCTTTTTAGCCATTTGTATTTCCTCTTTGGAAAATGTTTATTCAAGACTTTTGCCCATTTTTTATGTGGGTTATTTGTCTTTTTGTTGTTGAATTGTATGATTTTTTTAATATAACCTGTGAATTAAACCCTTATCAGATATGTGGTTTCCAAGTATTTCCTCCCATTGGCTAGGTTGCCTTTTACCTTTTTGACAAGTTCCTTTGAAGCACCAAAGTCTTCTATTTTGAGGAAGTCTCATTTATCTGTGTTTACGTTTGTTGCTTTTTACTTGGGTATAAAATCTAAGAAAACACTGCCTATCACAAAATCTTGAAGATGCTTCCTTACATTTTCTTCTAGGAGTTTCATTGTCCTAGTTCTATATTTAGGTCTTTGATCCATCTTGAGTTAAAGTTTGTGTAAGGTGTGAGAGGGGTGTCCTCTTTGATTATTTTGAATATGGATATCCAGTTCTCCCAGCACCATTTGTTGAAGAGACTGTTCTGTCCTAGTTGAGTGAACTTGGCAGCCTTGTCAAAAATCAATTGACCATAAATGTGTGGGTCTGTTGCAGAACTCTTAATTTGGTTCCATTGATCAATATTCTATCTTTATGCCATTACCATGCTGTTTTGATGACTTAGCTTTGCAATATGCTTTGAAGTCAAGAAGTGTGAGTCTTCCAACTTTGTTCTTCATTTTTGAGATGTTGTTGGCTATTCAGGGCCCCTTACCCTTCCACATAAATTTGATAATTGGCTTTTCCATTTCTTCAAAGTAGGCCGTTGCAATTGTGTTGATTCTTTAAATCAATTTAGGTAGAATTGACATCTTAATGATACTTAGTTTTCCAATTCATGATCACAGACTGTCCTTCCATATATTTAGGTCTTCCTTATTTCTTTTAGCATTGTTTTGTGAATTTCTGAATATAGGTCTTTTGCATCCTTGATTAAGTTTATTCCAAAATATTTGATACTTTTAGTTGTTATTGTAATGGCATTTTTTTCTTGATAGCCTCCCCAGATTGCTTTACTAGTGTATAGAAACACTACTAATTTTTGTATGTTGCTCTTGTATCCCATCAGTTTGCTGAACTTGTTTATTAGCTCTAGTAACTTTCTGGTAGATTTCCCAGGACTCTGTAAATGTATGATCATGTCAACTGCACATAGTGAAAGGTTTACTTCTTTCCTATTTGGATACCTTTTATTTCTTTTTCTTGCCTACTTGCTCTAGCTAGAACTTCTAGCACATTGTTAATAACAGTGGTGACAGTGGGCACACTTGTCTTTTTCCCAATCTTAGAGGGAAAGCTTTCGGTCTTTCACCATTGAATACGATGTTAGCTGTGGCTTCTTCATATGTACTGTTTATCATGTTGAGGAAATTTCCTTCTATTCTTATTTTTCAAAGAGTTTTTATGAAGAAAGGGTAGTGGATTTTTCAGATTCCTTTTCTGCATTGATTGAGATGATCTTGTGTTTTTCCCCCTTTCGATTTGTAATGTGGTGTATTACATTAATTGGTTTTCTTGTGTTGAACCACCCTTGCATTCCTGAAATAAAACCCACTTGGTTATGGTGTGTAATTCTTTTAATGTGCTGTTGGATTTGATTTGGAAGTATTTTCTTGAGGATTTTTTCATTAGAGAGATTGGTCTGTAATTTTCTTTTATTATCCTTATCAGGCTTTGGTATTAGGGTGATGTTGGCTTCATACACTGAGTTAGGTAGTGTTCCTTCCTCTTCAATTTTTTGGAGGAGTTTGAATAGGATTGGTATTAATTCTTCCTGGAATGATTGGTAGAATTCACCTGCGAAGTCATCTGGTCCTGTGTTTTCTTTGTTGGTAGGTGTTTGATGACTGATTTAATCTCTTTACTTGTAACTGGTTTGTTGGTCTTCTATTATAGAGTCAATGTAGATTGTGTGTTTCTAGGAAATTTTCCATTTTATTTAATCTGTCTAATTTGTTGGAATACAGTTGTTCATATTATCTTTTTATGGTCTTTTTTGTTTCTGTGGGGTCAAGTAATGTCCCCCTTCTCATTTCTGATTTTATTTATTTGCATATTCTTTTTTTTTTCTTTGTCAGTCAAAGGTTTTTGTCAATTTTATTAATCTCATAGAACTTTTGGTTTTGTTTATTCTCCCTAGTGTCTTATTGTTCTCAGTTCATTTATTTCTTCCCTACTCTTTGTGATTTCTTTCATTCTGCTTGCTTTGGGGTTAGTTTGCTGTTGTTTTTCTAGTTCCACCAGTTGAGCAATTTGGTTTTTTATTTTAGGTCTTTCTTCCTTCTTAATGTAGGCTTTTAGGGCTATAAGTGTCCCTCTCAGCACTGCTTTCACTGCATCCCATAAGTTCTGTTATGTTTTGTTCTTGTTTTCGTTCATCCTAAGATATTTACTGATTTCTATTGCAATTTCTTCTCTGACCCATGGGTTGTTTAAGAATGTGTTGTTTTAACCTCCATGTTTTTTTGAATTTTTCAATTCTTTGCCTGTTAATTGATTTCCAGACTTGTTCCATTATGGTCAGAGAAAGTGCTTTGTATAATTTCAGTCTTGTTAAATTTATTGAGACTTGTTTTGTTCCCTACTGTGCTGGTTTGTATATATTGTGTCCCCCAGAAAAAGCCATATTCTTTATTGCAGTCTTGTAGGGGCAGACATATTAGTGTTGATTATGTTGGAATCTATTAATTGAGTATTTCCATGGAGATGTGACTCAGTCAACTGCAGGCAAGACCTTTGGATAATTT
This sequence comes from Choloepus didactylus, assembly GCF_015220235.1. NCBI lineage: Eukaryota > Metazoa > Chordata > Mammalia > Pilosa > Megalonychidae > Choloepus > Choloepus didactylus. Next base: position 75,408,422 of record NC_051309.1, read on the forward strand.
CCATGGAGGTATTACCCCCCCCATTCAGGGTGGATCTTAATTGAATCACTGAAGTCCTATAAAAAGAGTTCACAGACAGAAGGAGCTCAGAGCAACTAAGAGTGACATTTTAGAGAGCTGCAGCTAAGAGAGGACGAAATGCCCCAAGAGCAACATTTTGGAGAACACCATTTTGAAATGCAACCTGGGAGCAAGCAGACACCAGCCATGTGCCTTCGGAGCTAACAGAGGTTTTCCGGACGCCAATGGCCATCCTTCAATGAAGGTGCCTGATTGTTGATGCTTACCTTAGACACTTTATGGCCTTAAGACTGTGACTGTGTAACCAAATAAGCCCCCTTTTATAAAATCCAATCCGTTTCTGGTGTTTGCATTCTGGCAGCATTAGCAAAGTGGAACACCCACTAAGAGATCTATCCTTGAGAATGGTCCATGAGTACTTGAGAAGAATGTATATCCTGCTGTTTTGGATGCAGTGTTCTGCAAATGTCTGTTAGGTTTAGTTTATTTATCATATTATTCCAGTTCTCTGTTTCCTGATTGATCCTCTGTCTAAATGATCTGGTTATTGATGGTAGTGGTGAATTGAAGTCTCCAATTATTATTGTAGAGAAGTCTGTTACTTACTTCAGTTTGCCAGTGTTCGTCTCATGTATTTTGGGGCATCATGGTTAGGTGTATAAATATTTATAATTGTTATTTCTTCTTGGTGGGTTACTCCTTTCATTATACATAATGTCCTTCTTTCTCTCTTATAACACCTTTGCATTTAAAGTCTAAATTGTCCAATTTAATATCACTACGTCAGCTCTTTTTTGCGTGGAATATCTGTTTGCGTGGAATATCTTTTGCTAGCCTCACTTTTCATCCTATTTGTTTCCTTGGACCTAATGTGAGTCTTTTTTATCCATTCTGCCAATCTGCGTTTTTTGATTGGGGAATTTTAACCATTAACATTCAGTGTTATTACTGTAAAGGCAGTATATTCTACAACCATTTTATCCTTTGGCTTTTGTATGTCATATCTTGTTTTTGTCTCCTTTTACCCTTCTAGTTGCTCTTACTGATAATCTTTATTTCTGCACTGTCCTTCAACCCTCTCTCTCCTGTATTTTCTTTTCAGCCTGCAGAACTCCCCTCAGTATTGCTGTATGGCAGGTCTCTTGTGAATGAATTCTCCTAGTTTCTGTTTGTGAATCTTTTAAACTTTCCCTCTTTCTTTACCCCATGCATATCTTTATTTTATTACTCATCTAATCATACACTAGATAAAGGGGGTATCAGTCACATAGTTTTTACAGTCACATGGTCACAAGATAACAGCTGTGTAATTATACAGTCATTATCAAAGATCAAGGCTACTGGGTTACAGTTCAGCAATTTCAGGTATTTCCTTTTGACTGTTCTAATACACTAGAAGCTAAAAAGAAATATCTATATAATGAGTCAGTAGTCATAATCATTTGTTAAATCCTAACTTTGCTGTTACAATTCCTCCATCGTATTTGATAATTCTTTCTATCTTCCGGGGTATCTGGGCAATGACCATTCTAACTTCTTCATGCTGAAATGGGGTGTTGACATTATGTCTCCCTCCTTTTTGAAGGACAGTTTTGCTGGATAAAGAATTCTTGGCTGGTAGTTTTTCTGTTTCAGCATCTTAAACATGTTATACCATTCACTGACTTCTTGCCTCCATGATTTCTGATGAGAAATCAGTGTTTAGTCTTACTGAATGTGCCTTGTATGTTATGGAGTGTTTTTCTCTTGCTGCTTTCAGAATTTTTGGAAGTTGACAGTCTATTTAGTATGTATCTTGGAGTAGGTTTATTTGGCTTTTTTGGTTTGGAGTACATTGCATTTCTTGGACTAGGATATCAATATCTTTCATAAGAGTTGGATGTTCTCAGCCATTATTTCCTCTAATATTCCTTTTACCCCTTTTCCTTTCTCTTCTCTTTCTGGGACACCCAGGACATGAATGTTTATGCTTTGTGTGATGTCAGTTGTTTCCCATAAACCATGGTGAATGTTCCGGTTTGCTAATGCTGCCATTTTGCAAAACACCAGAAATGGATTGGCTTTTATAAAGGGGGCTTATTTTGTTCCACTTACAGTCTTAAGGCCATAAAGTGTTCAAGGTAAGGCATCAACATTAGGGTACCTTCATTGAAGGAAGGTCAGTGGCATCTAGGAAAACCTGTTAGCTGGGAAGGCACATGGCTGGCATCTGCTGATCCCGGGTTGGGTTCCAGCTCCTCTCTCAGTTCCTGTCCGTTCTTTAAAATGTTGCTCTTGGGATGTTTGCCCTCTCTTAGCTTCTCCAGAGCAAAAATCTGCTTTCAACGGCTGTCTTCAAAATGTCTCTCTAGGTTGCAGCTTTTAGTTTCTTCTGTTTGTCAGCTGTTTTATATGGCTCCAGTGATTTAATTCAGACCCACCCTGAATGGGTGGGATAACACCTCCATGGAAATTATCCAATCAAAGTCATCACCCACAGTGGGGTGGGTCATATCTCCATGGAAACATCCAATCAAAAGGTCACATCCCAATCAAAAGATTAATCAATCTGCCCCCACAAGATTGCATCAAAGATAATGGCGTTTTGGGGGCCATAATACAGCCAAACTGGCACAGTGAATTTTTCACATTCTTTTCTGTATCTGTTTGTCTGTTTGAATTCAAATGCTTTGTCTTCTAGCTCGCTTATCCTTTCTTCTGCCTATTCAAGTCTGCTGTTATATTCCTCTAGCATGTTTTTCATCTCATCTACTGTGCCTTTCATTCCCATATGTTCTGTTATTTTTCTTCACATTTATTAAATTCTTCTTGCTTGCCTAGTGTCATTCTAACATCTTTTATCTCTTTAACCATATTTTTCTTCATCTCTTGAATGGTTTAGGAGATTTGTTTGAACATCTTTGATAGTTGTTCCAAAGTCTGTATCTCCTCCAACTTTTTGATTTGTTCCTTTGACTGGGCCATATCTTCCTGTTTCTTATGATGGCTTGCCGCTTTTTCCTGGTATCTGGGCATCTGATTGTCTCAATATGATTATTCTGTAGGTCATTTTCTCGCTTTTCTAGGATTTTGTTGTTGATTGTGTTTGTGTTAAGGCTCTTCTTTGCACTTGGTTCATCAGTATTTCCCAGCCAAAACAGGGCGAGGCACTCACACTGGGGGTGCAGACTGGTTCCAAAGGGCTCTGGGGAGAGGGTCAGGAAAGATGCCAAAAGGAAGGCTGCACTTTCCTGGCCTACCCAGGCAAGCTATTCCCCAAAGTGCTAAGAAAGCTGGATATTTCTAGCCCCTTGGTGGCTCCATCTCTGATTTGCATGGAAACAGTGTTGTGGTGGGTGCCTTTCCATGATGGGATAAAGCATCAGGACCTGGGATCTAAATTTGCTGGCCAGTGGTTAGATCAGTACTGGGCTGTGACCCCACTGTTCTTGGTTGGGGGGTGGGACTTCCACAGCTCTCACAATCTGCAGCAGCCCACCCGGCGGGGACTTGGCCTATCTGAAGCAGCTTTCCTCAAAGGTGGGGGATGGGTGCCACAGATTTTGACTGTATTTTCTCAGTCTCTTCCTCCCACTCTTCCCTGGGTGCTGTGCAGTATCCCTCTGATCTCCGGAACTCCAGAACAGTTGTTTCAGACAGTTTCTGCTTTTCCAGTTGCCATTTGGGGAAGAGGGGTGAGCTCTGCATCTCGCTATTCTGCCATCCTCCTGGAAGTCTCCACCTCCTCATCTTTTGAAGGAGTTTTTGCCAGATACAGAATTTTGATTGATGGTTTTTAAATATTGTCATCCCACTGCTTCTTGCTTCCCTGGTTTCTGATGAGAAATTGACACTTAAACTTACTGAGGCTCCCTTACATGTGGCATATTGCTAATCTCATGCAGCTTTCAGAATTCTCTCTTTATCTTTGGCATTCAACAATTTGATTTTAATATGCCGTCATGTGGGTTTATCCTGTTTGGAATTGAGCATCTTGGAGCTGTATATTCATGTCTTCCATTAAATTTGCAAGTTTTCAGCCATTCTTTCTGCTCTTTTTCTTCTCCTTCTGGGACTGCCACAGTGGTGGCATGTTTGATGTTTGATGTAGGTATGCTTGATGGTGTCCCATAGGTTTTTTCAGGTTCTGTTGACTTTACTGCATTCCTTCTTTCTTCTCCTCAGGCTGGATGAGTTCAGTTTTCTTATCTTCAGGCTCACTGATTCTTTCTTCTGCCGGGTCCGTTCTGCTGTTGAACCCTTCTAGGGATATTTTAATTTCTGTTACTCTGGTTTTACGGCTCTATTTGGTTCCTTTTCATAGTTTGCATCTTTCTGTTGATACTCTTCTTGTGTTCACGTTATCATTTTTCTGATTTCTTTTAGTTCTTTGTTCATGTTTTCCCTTGGCTCTGAGCATATTTAGGAACATTTTGAAAAGTTTTTGTCTGGTGTGTCTTAGGTCTGGGCCTCATTGATGGTTTCTAATGCTTTATTATCTCCTTTGCCTGGGCCTTAGATTCCTGTTTCTTTGTATGTTTTGTAATCTTTTGTTGAAACCTGGACATTTTGATATTTTATTGTGTTATTGCTGAAATTTTTACTCTGAGGCATCTGTTCCCTGAGTTTATATCCAGCTAGTATTATGACAGAGCTTTCCTTAAATGCCAGGTGGTAAAAACAGACAAAAAAAAAAAAAAAAGGAAACATTAAAACACCCTTCCCATTCTTTGCAGTTTGATCTGTGTAAGTGTTCTTCTGGGCATAATTATCCATACATTGAGTTTAGAGGATAGCTCCAGGCCAAAGTATAGGGGCCACCATGATTTTTCTGGGCAAGCTTCTTATGTGTATGTGCATGTGGCCCTGGTAATTGCCCTGAGTGCTGGTTTGGATGTGTTAATGTCCCCCAAAACACCATGTTCTTTGATGCAGTCTTGTGCAGGCAGACATATTAGTGTTGATTACGTCGAAATCCTTTGATTGAGTGTTTCCATGGAGATGTGATTCAATCAACTGGGCAAAACCTTTGATTGTATAATTTCCATGGAGGTGTTACCCCACCCATTTAGGGTGGGTCTTAGTTGAATCACTGGAGTCCTGTGGAAGAGTTCACGGACAGAAGGAGGTGCTCCAGCCAAGAGAGATGCTTTGAAGAATGCTTAGGAGCTGAGAGTGGAGCTGGAACCCAACCTGGGATTAGCAGACGCCAGCTACATGCCTTCCCAGCTAACAGAGGTTTTCTAGATTCCGTTGGCCTTCCTTCAGTGAAGGTATACTTGTACTGATGCCTTCATTTGGACATTTTCATGGCCTTCAGACTGTAACTTTGTAACTGAATAAACCCCCTTTATAAAAGCCAATCCATTTCTGGTATTTTGCATAATGACAGCATTAGCAAACCAGAACACCCTGTTAACATGGATAAGAATGTCCTGTCTTCCCTAGGAAACAGTTTCCTCATGATGCTGGGTACTGTGCTACATATTCAACAGCCAGCAACCCCTTGCCCCAGACAGCCACTTTATTGCTTTCCTATGGCATTCTGTAGGAGAGCTTGGTGAGCTGCCTTCTACACGCAGGACAAGTTCTAGGGGTGGCAAGTCTCTCAGGCCACTACCAGACAGATTGGGCCAGAAATATATGCTCCCAGTATGTACACAAGGGTTACTCTGCTCCCTCCAGAATTGGGAAGAGGGATCCACAGTGTAAGTGTTGGCTGGCTCCATACCAAGTCAGTGAGGGGTGGGTTAGGGGCCAGCCAGGGTTCCATATGATCTTACCACTTTTAAGTGGACTTTTTCTTGTCTTGATGCTTGCCCTGTTACTGCAGTAACAGGGAACTTTGAGAAAGATGTTTCCGCCAGATCTTGGAGTTTGTTTGCAGCTTCTATAGGCGTACAGAGCCCTAGAGCATCTCACTCTGCCATCTTGATCAGGGCACAAATTGCAGAGTTTTTGTACCTGTGCAGTTTCTGACATGTGGAAGCATGTGGTACGTTTCTTCAATTTTATATTTGAGTAGGAGGTATTGAAGCAAAACAGCTATGAATTAGTTCTTGAAAAGTATGAAAGAATGGCACTGTTAAGGAATGTCAAACTACACTATGTAGAGAACTTTTTTTAGCCATCCTTTTCTTCCCACAATTCAATTTTTGTTTTATACTAATTAACTATCTTAAGGCCATGTTTTATGACAAGTTTAATAAATTAAATGTATAGCTGTGCAATATGTTCAGTTTCAGTAGTATTTTTTTTTAAATTTTCATTTTATTGAGATATATTCACATACCATGCAGTCATACAAAACAAATTGTGCATTCGATTGTTCACAGTACCATTACATAGTTGTACATTCATCACCTAAATCAATCCCTGACACCTTCATTAGCACACACACAAAAATAACAAGAATAATAATTAAAGTGAAAAAGAGCAATTGAAGTAAAAAAGAACACTGGGTACCTTTGTCTGTTTGTTTCCTTCTCCTATTTTTCTACTCATCCATCCATAAACTAGACAAAGTGGAGTGTGGTCCTTATGGCTTTCCCAATCCCATTGTCACCCCTCATAAGCTACATTTTTATACAGTTGTCTTCGAGATTCATGGGTTCTGGGTCAGTAGTATTTTTAAAAATTTTATTTTGTGGCCCAAAGGCACATGGAAAGATGCTCAACATCACTAGCCATCAGGGAAATGCAAATCAAAATCACAGTGAAATACCATTTCACACCTGTTAAAATAGCTACTATTAAAAAAAAAAAAAACAGCAAATATCAAGTGTTGGAGAGGATGCAGAGAAATAGGAACACTCATTCATTGCTGGTGAATGTAAAATGGTGCAGCCACCATGGAAGAGTTTGGCAGTTCCTCAGAAAGCTAAGTGTAGAGTTACCATATGACCCGGCAATCCCACTGCTAGGTATATACCCAAAAAAATCAAAAGCAAGAACTGAACAGATATTTTCACACTGATGTTCATAGTGGCATTATTCATAGTTGCCAGAATTTCTAAGCAACCCAAGTGTCCATCAACTGATGAATGGATAAATCAAATGTGGTATATATGTACAATGGAATATTATTTCACTATAAACAGGAATGAAGTCCTGATTCATACAACAACACAGATGAACCTTGAAGACATCATGTTGGGTAAAATAAGACAGACACAAAAGGACAAATATTGTATGATCTCACTGATTTGAAAACTATTAGAATAAGTAAACTCATAGAGTTAGAATCTAGAATATGGGTGTTTCTTAGTTTGCTAAGCTGCTCAAAGCAGATACCTTGAAATGCATTGACTTTATTTATGGAAATATACTAGCTTACAAGTCTGCAGTTTTGAAGCCATGGAAATGTCCAAATCTATGCATCATCAAGATGATGCTCTCTTCCCGAAGACTGGCTACTGGCAATCTTGGACTCCTCTGTCACATGGCCAGGCTATGATGACGTGTATTTGTCTCTCCCTTCTTTTTCAGGTTTCTTTGCTTTCAGCTTCTTGCTTCCCTGGCTCTCTCTCTGTCTGAATTTCATTCCCTTATGAAGGACTCCAGTAAGAGGATTAAGAGCCTCCCTGGGCCATGCCTTAACTTAAGTAACATTATCAGAAGATCCAATTTACAATGGGTGCCCACCTACAGGAATAGTTTAGCTTTAAGAACATGATTTTCTGGGGTACATACAGTTCTAATCCACCACAATAGGTTACTAGGGGATGAGGTCAGGACAGGGAATGGGAAGTTAAAGCTTAAAATATACAGGGTTCCTATTTGGAATGATGGAAATGTTTTGGTAATGTTTGGTGGTGATGGTAGCCCAATGTTGTGAACGCAATTAACAGCTCTCTATATATATCTGAATATGATTAAAAGGGGAAATGTTAAATTGTGTTTATATTAACAAAATAAAAATTAAAAAACATCCGTGGAACTACATTGCATATATGGATAGCCCTAAGTTAAACCATGGGCTTAATAGTACAATTATAAAAATATGCCGTCATCAGTTGCAACGAATGTCCATACCAGTGCAAGGGAATGCTGTATTCTATGCATGATTGTTCTATAAACTCACAACTTCTCTAATAAAAGAAAATTTTATTTTGAAATATTTTCAAACTTACAAAAAAGTTGCAAAAAAATAGCACAAAAATCTACAACATATTTCTTACTCAGAGACCCTGTTCTAGTTTGCTAATGCTGCCGGAATGCAAAACACCAGAAATGGATTGGCTTTTATAAACGGGGGTTTATTTGGTTACACAGTTACAGTCTTAAGGCCATAAAGTGTCCAAGGTAACACATCAGCAATTGGATACCTTCACTGGAGGATGGCCAATGGTGTCTGGAAAACCTCTGTTAGCTGGGAAGGCACGTGGCTGGCATCTGCTCCAAAGTTCTGGTTTCAAAATGGCTTTCTCCCAGGATGTTCCTCTCTAGGCTGCAGTTCCTCAAAGATGTGACTCTTAGTTTCACTTGGGATATTTGTCCTCTCTCAGCTTCTCTGGAGCAAGAGTCTGCTTTGAACGGGAGTTTTCAAACTATCTCTCATCTGCAGCTCCTGTGCTTTCTTCAAAATGTCCCTCTTGGCTGTAGCTCCTCTTCAAAATGTCACTCTCAGCTGCACTGAGTTCCTTCTGTTTGTCAGTTCATTTATATGGCTCCACTGATCAAGTCCCACCCTAAATGGGTGGGGCCACACCACCATGGAAATTATCTCATCAGAGTTATCACCTACAGTTGGATGGGGCATATTTCCATGCAAACAACCTAATCCAAACATTCCAACTTAATCCCCACTAATATGTCTGCCCCACAAGATCGCATCAAAGAATATGGCTTTTTCTGGGGGACATAATACATTCAAACCAGCACAGACCCTGTTGAGTTTTATCAGTTGCTCCAATAATGTCATCCTCAGCAAAAGGATCAAGCCATGAACCATGTATTACATTCAGTTATTTGTCTGCAGCCCTCTCCAATCTGAAATATTTCCTTAGTTTTTCCTTGACTTTCATGACCATTACATTTTTGAGGATTATAGGTCAGTCATTTTGTAGAATGTCTCTCAGTTTGGGTTTGTCATTTTGATATTTAGAACCAGCTATACGTTTTGGACTGCATAGAAGTAGTGCATGTTTTTCTTACTGCATCTTATTAGGTATCACATAGTATCTATTTGTCCATTATTGGTGGTGTTAACTTTGATCCCTTGATTAAGGTGTCTATCAAGTTTCTCCACTCTAAAGGTGTTTTATCTTTTTTGTTTTCTTTGTAGTTAATATTTTGTGGGGAAGTATTTTGCATTTTCAGTGCATTTTCACCCTCTTATTTTACTGTCCATTGCTGTTGTCTGAATTTTTACTATGATGGTTGCCAAAGTTATTTCTAATTCTGGCATTTCTTCTACATATATTAATTGGAATTTTTACTATAATGAACAACTTATTCTTCTCCCCATTTATTAATTAATTTTTTATATCAGTTTGGACACATGGATTCTGATTTTACTCAATAAGTTATCATCCATAACTAATGATTTATTTTGGTGCTCAGATTCTCCCATGTTTGGCTACTGGGAGCCTGGTTGAGTTTCCTAGCTGCTAAAACCAATACCATATGATCTATTGGCTTAAACAACACAAATTTATTGGCTCACAGTTTTGAGGGTAGGAGGTGTCCAAGTTCAAGGTGTCAGCAAGGTAATGCTTTCTCCCAGAAGACTGTGACATACTGGATATTCCGGTTTGCTAATGCTGCTGGAATGCAAAACACCAGAAATGGATCAGCTTTTATAAAGAGTATTATTTGGTTACAAAGTTACAGTCTTAAGGCCATAAAGTGTCCAAGGTAAGTCATCAACAATTGGGTACCTTCACTGGAGGATGGCCAATGGAATCTGGAAAACCTCTGTTAGCTGGGAAGTCATGTGGCTGGTGTCTGCTTTAAGTTCTGGTTTCAAAATGGCTTTCTCCCAGGACGTTCCTCTCTAGGCTGCAGCTCCTCTAAAAGGTCACTCTTAGTTGCTCTTGGGGCGTTTTTGCTCTCAGCTTCTCCAGAGCAAAAGCCTGCTTTCAAAGGCTGTCTGCAAAATGTCTCTGTAAACTGCAGTTCCTCTCTCAGCTCTGGTGCATTCTTCAAAGTGTCCCTCTTGGCTGTAGCAAGCTTGCTCCTTCTGTTTGAACTTATATAGTGCTCTAGTAAACTAGTCAAGGCCCATGCTAAATGGGTGGGGCCACACCTCCATGGAAATTATCCAATGAAAGACCTTGCCCAGAGTTGAGTGATCACATCTCCACAGAAACATCCAATCAAAAGTCTCCAACCCAATCAACACCAATATGTTTCCTGCCCACACAACACTGCATCAAAGGTAATAGCATTTTGGGGGACATACTACATCCAACCCAGCACCCTGGGATTGGCTGCTGGTGATCCTTGGGATTCCTTAGCTTTCTGTCACATGGTAGCATCTTCTCCTTTCTCTTTTGTATTCTGTTGACTTCCAGCTTGTGGCTGCTCCCCATGGTTTTTCTCTAACTTTCACTCTGTGTATAAAGGACTCCAGTAATCTGGATTAAAGCCCAACCTGATTCAATTGGGCCACACCTTTACTGAAGAAATCTTGTTTACAGTGGGTCCACACCCACAAGAATACAGACCAAGACCAAGAACATGTCGAAACTAGGGTACACAAATCAGTCCACCAGAGAGCCTTATTCAGACGGGCTCCTGTGTTCCTTTGACTTGTATTCATCATTCTGTGGGCACTCCCTTATTTTCTGGCACAACATATGTTCCTGGATCATTTTATTTTATTTTATTTTATTTTATTTTTTCCTGGATCATTTTATACATTTCTTGTCCCAGTCCTGGAACCAACCATTTCTCTGAGGGCCTTGGTTCCACTCAGTGGAGAATGGTATTTAGAAACCAAAATCTGAGTGATAGGTATGCTTGTTACTTCAGATATGCCACTGCTCCCAGGCCCTTTCAGTGGACAGTGCTAGAAAATACATACCTACGCATATTTATATCTATGTATTTTCCTATTTGTATATATTGAATGATTTCACATTGATACTTGCAATTCCAGGCCAATAGCATAGGAGTTCATTCTAGTCTTTTCCCTTTCTGTATTTTTTGCTTCCTTCTTTGTGATAGAAAAAGCTGTCTACTATCACCCTGAATATACCCATTTGTTTACTCCAACGTGTATAGCCTTTCTCCTGATGCTGCCTGGCCACCGTCCTTGGGGCCTGGGCCCATCTGTTGTTGCCTACCATTACTGCCACAACTCTTCTTGGGGCATGTGTGGGTCTCTGCTGCAGCCATTTTAGCAGTGAAAGCAGTCTGAGACTCCATTGTGAATGGTATGTGTATGACACTAATCTATGGTATACTTTTAGGCCATTAAACATTAATGTATATTTTTTCTGTGAATCCTGTGTTTAGGACCAATATCTCAGAGATTTTGGGAGGATTAGAGATTTGAATGTAAAGGTCTAACAGTGCCTGGCTTTATTAAATGGTAGTTATGTGCATTAGTGATGTCTAGGTCATTATAAGTATCTCATCAGTCCAATTATTTGCTAGTAACATTAGTTGATTTTGTAAACATATTCACCATTTCTGATCACCTCAGTCATAGATTTATATATGTATCAGTGCGACTTTTGATTTTTTTAAGTTAGAAACTAAAAGCAGGAGTTTGAAGGTAAATAAACATTTGGATAGTAGTGCGTATACCTCATACCCAAGCAGCTTTATTATTGTTTATAATGGAAATTTTGAATTATCTTTCATTTTATTTTTGTTTTACCTTTGTGCCTAAGTCCTTTTGTACTCAAATTGAAATCTGATGAGGTTGGGTTAGTAGTCATAGTTCTGAGTACTGGAGTTGGATATTGGAAGGAATATTTTTTGTGTAAGTGTTCCTTCGTGGAATTAGATAATGGTAAAATAACCTAAATACTTTCTTAGCATTCAGCATAAACATAGGGTAATTAAATAGAAAGAATGGTGGGGGGAGTATTACATGGTAGCTATTGTGTTTGCTAGTACCTTGTAACATTAGATTTAACTACTGAAATAGCCCTTGGTTTAATAACTCCCTGTGGTTATAATTTTTTGCTCAGATATGCCTGGTTCCATTCTCTCTAACCTTCAGCACACTCTGCCAAGTATTCAACCGGCTTTCTTATCTTAACTTCTAGAAATTATGTTTTTGACTGTGAGTCAGTGAACAACAAACCGAATTGTCAAAACTGAGGACTTTCAACTTGAGCACAGCAGTGTTTTAAGGATTGATGCTTGTGTCTCTGATCTTACTGTTAAAGATTCCCAAAAGGGAGGGGTCTTATCAGTTAAACTGTTTAACCCTTTAATCAATCATTTGCCAACCATGTCAGTTTTGAATTTGGGAAATGGCAAGCTATTGAGTACTGACATTAAAAAAAACACACCCATGTATCTAAGTACAGTTCTAAATGAATGGACATTTTTATCTTTCACTGAAGTGGGAAGGTATTTGTAAGGTGTTGGGACTGTAATCTAGTGATAACTATAGTTGCTACAGATCCTTTTTTTTAAAATGTCATTGAACATTAAAAAAAAAAATCACTATCATTTTATATTATATTATGGGGAAGAAAGGCCGCTCTAGGCCCTCTGGTGACAGACCGGTTCCCCCCCAGGACTGAGGGGATCAGTATCTCTCTATAACTGTAACCTCTAAGATGTCAGCCTCAGACCCTTAAAGTGTGGCGTTTGGGGGCTCACCATTGCATTAGTTAGAAATGCAAATTTCAGGCCACAATCCTTGAATTAGAATCTATTTTTAGTAAGATCCCTAGGTGATTTGAAAGCACACTGAAGTTTGAGAAGCTTTAGACAACAGCAAATGAATGCCTGTTCATAGAGTTAAATGATTCAAAATAAGGTGAAGGAGAAAAATCCTTGGGATTCAATATAATACCACTCTGTCCTTGAGAGACTCCACAAAACCCTCAAAGGGTCCCCTTGTTGTCTTTGCAGTGCATAGCATCTAGTAATTATTTAATTAATTATAATTATCATTTAAGATTTTTCCCCTTCTGGACTGTAAGTTCTGCGAGGGTTTGTTCACCAGTTTACATGTCAGTACCTTGTTTGGCAAATATGTTTCTAATAATTTTTATTTTTGATTGACTACTGGTTGTCATGGAGAGAACAATGGCCTTGGAGTGAGGAGACCTGGGTCTCCTCAGAGTCTTCATTCTGTCCCTAGCCATGTGTCCTTGGGCAGATCCCTTAATTTCTTAGCCTCTGTTTCCTGTCTGCTGTGGGAAAAGGACTACCTATTCCATTGGGTTAATGTGAGAACTGAATGAGAGAATGTATTTGAAAGCTTTTCATAAATGAGAGTCCAGTATGAATATTATCATTATCCTTTTTCATGAAATTGCCAAGCACTGTATATAAACTCTTTCCTCATTCCAATTTTGTGTAGCTGTCTTAGAAATGCATGGCCATATTGCATAATGCAATATACAGTGTTTGGACACTCCCATGTGTAAAGCAAAGTGTTAGGTGCTGGATGGAGGAGGACAAAGGTGGGGGCTCAGAAATGAATACAATCCATTGCTCTGCCCTCAAGAATCTTTAAATTGAAGACCAATATGTTACATGGAGATTATTGCTAATAGTTGTTTTTAATTCATTGGTTCCAATTCCACTGGCTTATGATAGTTAAAGATGATTGATGCTGCATTGAGTATACAAACTTCTTTAAGTATAGGTGTGGAAGTAGTTGCAGTCAGTATTTGTAAAAGCTAAAAGATGTGTATAGTATGTCCATGTACTCACAAACAGCAGAAATTTTGCCAATTTGTGCTTCTGTAATTTTAAGCAGAATCCATCCCTGTTGGGTGGTTTGAGGGGCCTGCCTTGCTTAATCTTGGCACTGCTGCCACTGCTGCTGTATTCTAACTCTGCTTTTTTTAATAGGGAAAAGAAGTGGTTGGAATCCTTTGACCCACCCCCTTCCTGCAGTAGCTGCAGAAGTGGCTGGCAAACCCCAAGGCATAGAAAGGCTTTATGATCTGGTATTTGCTAACCACTCTGGCCTCATCTGTGCCTTCCCACCTTGCCCTGCTCCACAATGCTCAGCTGTTGTATTTGCATTTCTTTCAAAATACATTTTCTCCCTTGCCTCCCTGTCTGTGTAAATGCCATTCTTGTTATTTTGGCTGGACTGCCTTTCGCCTCCTCACCTCCATTCTTCTAACTCCTCCCTGACCAGTACCTTCCTAAATTTGTTAGATACCATTTTAGTGCCCTCCATAGTCCTTATCATCAAGATAATGTATTTGTCAATTTTCAGGTCTTTTTTTCCCCATTAGACTGTGAACTCCTTGAAGATGGGACAATTTCCAAAACTATTTTTATTTCTCTACCAACTACTGTAGTGCTTAGTACATAATACATACTTAGTAACAAAAAATGTTTTTTGTTTTTTTGAACAAATCAGTGACGTTTTCCAATATTTTAGTAGTGGGAGGTAGGAGTATGAGTAAATTCCCTCATTCTGCTCTAAATTTTTCCTTCTGAAGACTTCAGGGAAAATATAAATAGGCGGCTACTGTGCACAGAAAAGTTTGGAACACTATTGAGTTTTTATCTTACAGTTTTGAAGAAACTTTTGTCTTAACCTTTGTTCTAGTTTGCTAATGCTGCAGAATGCAAAACACCAGAGATGGATTGGCTTTTATAAAAAGGGGGTTTATTTGGCTACACAGTTACAGTCTTAAGGCCATAAAGTGTCCAAGGTAACGCATCAGTAATCAGGTACCTTCACTGGAGGATGGCCAATGGTGTCTGGAAAACCTCTGTTAGCTGGGAAGGCACGTGGCTGGCGTCTGCTCCAAAGTTCTGGTTTTAAAATGGCTTTCTCCCAGGACGTTCCTCTCTAGCAAGCTTGCTCCTCTTCAAAACATCACTCACAGCTGCACTGAGTTCTGTCTCTTTGAGTCAGCTCATTTATATGGCTCCACTGATCAAGACCCACCCTGAATGGGTGGGGCCATGCCTCCATGGGAATATCTCATCAGAGTCATCACCCACAGCTGGGTGGGGCACATTCCAAGCAGATCTAATCAGCACCAAAATGTCTGCCCCACAAGACTACCTCAAAGATAATGGCGTTTGGGGGACACAATACATTCAAACTGGCACAACCTTCTTTCAAGGATTAGCATGTATGCAAGGCATACTATTTTACCTGCTGATGTGCCCTGTAAATTGTGTTCCTAACATCAGTGAGTGTGACTGCCTATATACCTGGATTGCCACACACCATTCCACCATTAAGCAAAACAATCATGAAAGCTTGGTTTTTATATCAATGCCAAATAAACAAGTTTTTAGTAAAATTCTTCTAAAAGACTTTCTTTCCCCTTAATGACATAGTAAGAGTGCTTGCATCCTTTGGCATCAGTCTTTTTCTTCTTGTGTTTTAAAAGGGGAAAATAGCATATTTTAAGTTAAAATTTAGAATGGAGCTTTTTTGTTAATAAATGAAAAACCAAAACAAACAAAAAAACAGTCAGGTAAGAAGTAATAGTAGAATTTGGTCTTCCCTGCCACGGGCCTCATCCTGCTTCTTTGGTTCGGTTCTCTGCTCTCTCTTTGGCTCCTGTTTTCCTTCTTTGCACTGCCATGCCTTGCTCTGAAGACACCCCTGCCGTCTCCCCCAGCAAGCACGCCCGGTCCATGGAGAAGGGGGGCATGCATATCTGCTTTGCCCGGCTTTCGGAGCATGCCACAGCCCCAACCAAGGGGTCCGCACAGGCCACAGGCTATGACCTGTACAGTGCCTATGATTATACCACCCATGGGGAAAGCCCTTGTGAAATCAGACATTCAGATAGCCCTTCCTTCTGGATGTTATTGAAGAGTAGCTCCACTTTCTGGCTTGGCTGCAAAACATTTCATAGATGTAGGAGCTGGTGTCATAGATGAAGACTATAGAGGAAATGTTGGTGTTGTGTTATTTAATTTTGGCAC
Source organism: Choloepus didactylus (assembly GCF_015220235.1). Lineage (NCBI taxonomy): Eukaryota > Metazoa > Chordata > Mammalia > Pilosa > Megalonychidae > Choloepus > Choloepus didactylus. The sequence goes on from NC_051309.1 coordinate 75,424,475, forward strand.
AGAAAAGTTTGAAGTGAAAAAGGGTGATAGAATTGCACAGCTGATTTATGAAGGCATTTTTTTATCCAGAAATAGAGGAAGTTCAAGCTTTGGAAGTCACTGAAAGGGGTTCATGAGGTTTTGGTTCCACTGGAAAAAATTAAAATTTATGCCAAGAATAGAAAACATACTTTTATCCCTTAAAATCACTTTTACTTAAAATGTTTTGGTGTTTGTGCTCCTGTAAACTTAATAGCCTTAACCTCTAAAAAAAAAAATGTAGTTTTCTTAAGATCAAGGAAATCTCTGGTGGGATTACATAGAAACTTTCTTGTGTTTTTCTGCTAATCGATTATTGTATGTAAATCTGCTTTGGTGCCCTGAAACAAGCAGTTTCTTTCAGTTCTTTTTATGTATAAATGTGTGTCTACTGGAAAATGTATATTATTTAATTCAATAAATGCTACTGCTTTGGCAACTTATTTTGCTTTAATTGCTTTATGAACCATAAACAGTGTCTTTTATTCAGTAAACTCGAGTGCTTTCAAAAATACAAATTATTGCATATACTGAACTAAAAGATGAAAAGGAGAGGTTAAAGTTAAAAAAAAAGAAGTAATGGTATTTTTAAAAAAAAGTATTGGTAGAATATCATGTAAAAGTCCTTTGTTTATAAATGCATTTTATCTTCACAGGGTGAATTTTTTAAATATTTATAACTTAATAGGAAATTTGTTTTTCTCCCAGATCAGCATGTTTATAGTCTGTAAAGAGGATTTTACATAGTGAGATATTTTACTCAAATTTGGTTCCTTGTTTCTTAGCTATCTTTCAATACTTGAATGTAGATAATAAACTGAAATTTAATGCAAATAATAGATGCTTGGAAGGCAGAAGGCATACTTGGAGCTATGAAAATGTCTTGTATGGATTGTGAACGTAGAATTAAAGCTGTTTACCTGTTATTCTAATGGATTTATTCCTTTTCTAGTCTTGATGGTCAGAGTTCTGCTAGGATTTTTTCCTTTTTGGATTATTTCAGGGTGGAGAGTTTTTTCTTTTGGTAAATTTCACCCTCCAAATTATGAGTAAATAGTAGTGTCCAATTGCTGGTACATGTGACATATAATACTTTTATGATTATTTACAAGTTGGACTATTATAAGTTGAGTAGTTATATGTTATGACAACTCAGGATTTTCTTTACCATTTTATCAGTAAAATCTTTATATAATTGTATCTGTGAAACCCTATGACAGTTCTGATACTTAAGTTTCTCTTAATTTAATGGTGGGGCAAGGTGAGGGGTCATAGAAGAGAATATTCACCTTTAGTCTATGTATTTTTTCTTTTTTCTCTGCTTAATAATGTAAGTTACTCCTTGGGTTTCTTTGATGGTTTTCACTCATTTGTGTTATCCTTTCTTTGATTTAAATGGCCAGTGTATGCTCAAGGAATTAATTGCTTTACACTTTAAAATTTTTATTTTTTGAGGTATGATTTATAAATAGTGGAACGTTCAGATTAAGTCTATAGTTTGATTCATTTTGACAAATGTATACATTCTTGTAACCCACACCCCTTTCAAGACCTAGACCATTTCCATTACTCCAAAAATTACTTCAACTTTTAATTAAAACCAGGGGACATTCCTTCTCGGTCTTTGAATTTATACTACATCCTCACACTTCTACCTCACTTCACACATTTCTAGGGATTCTGTTAGCAAAATGAGTAGCTCAGTTTTTATGGAGGAGGAACAAGTAGTCTACCACTTCCTGCTGTTTGCACATGATGCTAATTTTCAATTATGGTGATCCTTTAGATGAGCAAAACACTGGGATGACACCTACTGGGTCATTAAAGAGATTAGCTCACGTCAGTTCTTATACCTGTTGTGTTACTGGTCCATATTTGTGGGCAAATGCTGGTCTATAGGAATTGTAGACAAATCTTTTTCCTCCTGTTAACTTGAGATGTGTATCTGACGTAAAGGTTGTGCCATTACTGCCAAGGCTGCAGACTTGATCTTTTATTGTACCTTTGTAATGGGCCGTGTTTTAGGATTAAGTGCCAGAGGAAATTCTGTTCCTTTACTTTGAAAAAAAAAATTATAAGGAATCAGTGTCCTTTTACTACAAGGACATACAATTGGTTTTTAAAGTATGGCTAAATTACTTTAAACTGTGGGAGGAAACTATAGCCTATTTAGTTATTAGAACTATGGGAGTAGGCTTTCTTAGCATTGCTGAGAGGCTTTGCTTTTGGTTGACCTGTTTTCATCCAAGGTTTATGTAGGACAGGACTGTAAAGGATCTAAGTGAAAATGAGATTTTGGTGTTAGAATTAGCAAATATTCCCAGTCTATCTGTTACTTCCCTTGCTCCAAGTAAAATCTTAGATTTATTTTATTGAATGAAGATGATAGAACTTTCCTTTTCATTAATATTAGATGCAGCTGCTCCTTGCAATAAGAACAAGATTTTTCTTCCCCTTCAATATCATCATTATTTAAGTTAGAACATTTATTAGGCATCTGTTATATTCCATGTTCTATGCTAGGTACTAGGGATTCAAGGATGACTAAGAGGTGATCCATATCCTTGAGTAACTTACAATCTAGTGAGAGAGAAAAATGTAAACAAATAAGCATGAGGAAATGATGCTTTAAACTGATCCTTTATAGGTTAGTAGGAGTGTGGCAGGGGGACAAAGCAAGATTGGGCATTTTATTTATACATTCACATATGCATATATGTATAGACTTTCATTCATTGAACATTTTAAAGCTGTCACTTCCTATACTGAGCATTTGCTGTATGACAGCTTCCCTGGAAAACTAAGATGCTTTAATGTATTTGCTTATTTATTGTCATTAATAGTCCCGCAAAATTGGTGATATTATCCCTATTTTTTTAGTTGTAAGTTTAGGGCAGTTGTATAATTTGCCCAGTATTTGACAGTAAGTTACAAAGACAGTGTCTGAATTTGGGCCGTCCTCACTCCAAATTCTTTTTTCTTTCCTCTACTACATGCCAGATACTGCATAAGGCAGTGGAATTACCAAAATGAAGAATATACAGCCTCTCATCTTGAGCAATTTAAAAGAGAACAGACACAAATATATGCAGTAAGGTGTTAAAGGTGTTTTAAACTACAATGAGACACAAGAAGGGAATGGATAGTTTTCCATGGAAGTTTAGGAAAAGTTTTACAAAAGAAATGATATTTAAGCTTCCTAGATGTTTCTTCAGTGAAACTTCTGCCAACTTAGTCACCAGACTGATGTTCATTCTAAGCTCTGAATATGAAACTTTTGGTTTCTTCCTTAAACAGTCCAGCATATTATATAAGATTCTGAAAATAGAGTTGCTGCTCTTGTATGGAAATCACCCAGACAGATGACTATGGGCATTTCCTGAAATCTCCTGTGGTTTTTGGGCAAAGGAAGCAGTGGCCTATATACAACTCAGTCTCAGAGGGTGATCAGAGATGAGTGATGAAACTTTAGTTTCTTCATCTATAGCTGAGCTAATGCCACAGATAATTCTACAGATGTGGAAACTAATTGGCCTTTGCTTTTGAAGGGTGAGATTATAAAAGTTTATGGGGTATTAACTAAATACTGACTTGACCAACTTTTCACCCATTCTTTGTGAAATCACTGAGTTATACTTTATAAAACTGAAGTGTAATGAACATCCTTTAAATTGAGAGTCAGCCCATTAGCAATTTAAGGTACAAGTGCAGTGTTTCCCAATGTATGTGAAACAGCAGGATGTTAATATGTGGGGAACAAGTTTCTGTGATGAAAGATGTTTTGGAAACCCCAGGCTAAAACCATAAACAGTTTTTTTTTTTTTTTTTTTTTTTTAACTGTAGGACTTATAGCTTATTCAATCTATTGTTATTGTTTCAGTAATATATTATTGCACCTTTTGGCACTATGCTAACCATCTGAGGATATAAAGATGATTTATTATCTTCAGCCTGATCTTTCCTCTGAGCCTGATCTTTCATCTTGTATATACAACTGCCTTCGTAACATATCTGTTTGGATATCTAATAGGGACCTCAAGTTAGTATGACCAAAATAGTACTGATCTTCTCCCCAAACCTATCTTAATAAATGGCCCACTTTCTACCTGGTTGAGGCTTGAAAACCTAGGAGTCATCCTTGATTTCTCTTTATTTCACCACCCTCCTCAAATCACTAAATCCAGTAGTGAGTCCTATTGGTTCTACCAACAAATATCTGGAATCTTTCCCTTCTCTCCATCGCCACTAGTCCAAGCTACATTTTCTCTTCTTTGTAGTAGCTTCCTAACCAGTTTCCCTGATTCCACTTTTATGCCCCTCTCAGTCCTTTCTCTGCATGGCAACTAGAATAGTCTTTTTTAAAACCTTAAACCAGATCATGTCACTACTTCTGTTTAAAAAAACAAAATAAACCAAATTCCACTGGTTTTCCATCTACACTCAAACTGATAATCTAAATGCCTTACCTTGGCCTCTAAAATCTAGCTAGTGTGTTCCTATCAGCGTTTCTGATTTCATCTCGTACCACTATTCCCATCATTTATGATGCCTTAGCCAAAATTGCCTTTTTTCCCCATTCCTGAGAAAGTTGTTTTTGTACTAATTGTTTATTCTTTAAACCAGGAATGCTCTTCCCTCATCGTCACATCTTCACATAGCTGCCTCCTTCTTCTTTCCGGCATTGGGGAGGCCTCTGACCAATCTAATGTAGTGCCACATCACAGTCACAATCACAATCATAATCACATCACATTGTTATTTTCATGATAGCACTGACCCCTACCCAATAGTTTCTTGTTAGTTTAATGAAAGTAGGGACCATATCTGTCTTGTTCAGTGTTGATCCATGGTTTAAAAGAGTGCCTGACCCTGACAGCTAAGATGGCGGCATAGAGAGGAGTGGAAGACTGTTAGTCCCTCCCAGAACAATTCATAAATGACCAAAAAACTAGTAAATAACCTGGAATGACTGTGGGGAGACAAACCTGACTGACCACTCATCATCCACCAACCTGAATTGGGAGGAATGCCCAAGATCGCAGCATAAAATCTATAAGTAAAAACTGCAGACCCGCACTGAGAGCCGAGAGCTGAGAGCCCCTCCCTCACGGAAGCCGTGCAGTGCTAGAGAACAGCACTCTCCAAACAAGTGAGTGGACCTCAGCCCAGCCCCAACTGGGGTTTTAATATTAACCACTCAATACAAACAGTGAATCCCCAACAAGCAGACAGTGGCTTTTGGTGACAACTGACCTTGGGAGAGTCAGGGGTCATATCTGTCTCAGGACGGGGAGCCCAGAGGATCGGGTACTGTCTCTGGCTGATGGGTGAATCTGGGAGCTTTTCTGTCCCTTTCTATCTCTTTGGAGAAAACCTCAGCCATTTTCAGCCTGCAACGCTTTGCAGTAAAGAAAGCCTCAGCCATTTTAATATCAAAACACTTTGATCAGCAGAGTCAGAGAAACAAAGAACTTACTGATATGCAACTGACCTCTCTGGACGGAGCATAGCTTCCCAAGAGGAAAGGGAGGGGCCCAGCTCTACTACCTCCCTTGCCGGAACCAGACCCCAAAGCCTGGGGGAGGAGGAGAGCCACAGGCCACACCCTCTTACACCAGCCGGTGACAGGCTGACAGATGCACCTGCCGGGCAGAAAAGCACCAGTGTGTCAGCCCTTTAAGAAAAACCATCAGGGAAACCAGATACTGAATATTTCCTCCTTCTGTGACCTGAGCCTGTTCTCATCTGGGAAAACCTGACTGGGGTGGCCTGGGAGGTCAGATGCCTAAACAACAGAAAACTACAACCTACACTAAGAAAAATGAAGTTATGGCCCAGTCAAAGGGACAAATGTATACTTCAACTGAGATACAGGAATTTAAACAACTAATGCCAAATCAATTCAAAAAGTTTAGAGAATATTTTGCAAAAGAAATAGAGGCTGTAAAGAAAACACTGGGCATACATAAGGCAGAAATTGAATGTTCAGAAAAACAACTAGTAGAATCTATGGAAATGAAAGGCACAACACAAGAGACGAAAGGCACAGTGGAAACATACAACAGCAGATCTCAAGAGGCAGAAGAAAACACTCAGGAACTGGAGAACAAAACATCTGAAAGCCTACATGCAAAGGAGCAGATGGAGAAAAGAATGAAAAAATATGAGCAACGTCTCCGGGAACTTAAGGATGAAACAAAGTACAAGAATGTAAGTATCATTGGTGTCCCAGACGGGGAAGAGAAGAGAAAAGGGGCAGAAGCAATAATAGAGGAAATAATGAAAATTTCCCATCTCTTATGAAAGACATAAAGTTACAGATCTAAGAAGCACAGCATACTCCAAACAGAATAGATCTGAATAGACCTAAACCAAGACACTTAATAATCAGATTATCAAATGTCAAAGACAAAGAGAGAATTCTGAAAGCAGCAAGAGAAAAGCAATCTATCACATACAAAGGAAGCTTAATAAGATTATGTGCGGATCTCTCAGCAGAAACCCTGGAGGCAAGAAGGAAGTGGTGTGATATATTTAAGATACTGAAAGACAAAAACCGCCAACCAAGAATCCTATATCCAGCAAAGCTGTCCTTCAAATATGAGGGAGAGCTCAAAATATTTTCTGACAAACAGACAATGAGAGACTTTGTGAACAAGACACCCGCCCTACAGGAAATACTAAAAGGAGCACTACAGCGTGATAGGAGAAGACTGGAGTGTATGGTTTGGAACACAATTTTGGGAGGTAGTAGCACAGCAATGTAAGTACACTGAACAAAGATAACTATGAATATGGTTGAGAGAAGAAGGTTGGGAGCATGTGAGACACCAGAAGAAAGGAGGAAGGATAGACTGGGACTGTGTAACTTGGTGAAATCTAGAGTGTTCAACAATTGTGATAAAATGTACAAATATGTTCTTTTACAAGGGAGGACAAGCAAATGTCAACCTTGCGAGGTGTCAAAAATGGGGAGGCATTGGGGGAGGGATGCAATCAACGTAAACTAGAGACTGTAACTAACAGAATCATTGCATTATGCTTCCTTTAATGTAAAAGAGGTGATATACCAAGGTAAATGCAGATAAGAGGGGGAATGGGGAGGCATGTTAGACACTTGCCATTGGTGGTGGTGTCTGACTCTTTACTTTGATTTAAGGTTTTTTTTCCTTTTGCTGCTTTCTAGCTGTCATTCTTTTTTTCCTTTTTCTTTTGCCTCTCTACCTTCTTTGACTCTCCCTCTTGCCTTGTGGAAGAAATATAGATGCCCTTATGTAGATAGTGGTAAAGGGGGTGAACACTTAAATATGTGACCGTACAGAGAACCATCGATTGTTTACTCACGATGGAATGTATGGGGTGTGAACAAAACCATCTTAAAAAAAAAAGAAATGGGTTGATGACAAAACCTCGAGGGCAATATACTGAGTGAAATGAGCCAGACGCACAGAGACAAATATTGCAGGGTCTCACCGATAGGAACTAATTATAATATGTAAACTCATAGACATGAAATATAAGGTACCAAGATATAGGATGAGACTTAAGAATGGGGAGTGGTTGCTTAGTATGAGCAGAATGTTCAACTAGGATGAACTTAAATGTTTGGAAATGAACAGAGGTATCAGTAGCAAGATGTGAGAATAACTAATAGTGCCGAATGGCGCGTGAATGAGGCGGAAAGGGGAAGCTCAGAGTCATATATGTCACCAGAAGGAAGGTTGGAGGTCAAAAGATGGAAATGTATAAAACTGAATTCTATGGTGGGCAATGTCCACGATTAACTGTACAAATATTAGAAATCTCTTCCATGAACCAGAACAAATGTATGACAATACAATTAGAAGTTAATAATAGAGGGGCATATAGGGAAGAAATATATACCTATTGCAAACTATATACTACAGTTAGTAGTATATCAGCATTCTTTCATAAACTGTAACAAATGTACTATACCAACACTACTAGTCAACAATTGAGGGGGATTGGTTAGGGATATGGGAGGATCCGAGTTTCCTTTTCTTTTTTTTTTTTTTTCTTTTTTTCTTCTTTCACTTTATTTCTTGTCTGGAGTAATGAAAAGGTTCTAAAAATTGAACAAAAATTAAGTGTGGTGATGGATGCACAGCTGTATGAGGGTACCAGGGGCAACTGATTGTACACTTTGGATCTTTGGGTAATTGTATGGTATCTGAATAATCCCAGTAAAAATTAAAAAGGAAAAAAAAAAAAAGAGCTCGTTAGCATCAGAAAAAAAAAAGAGTGCCTGGCACATACTAGTTGGTCAGAATATGCTGGTTGAATGAATGAATGCAATAGTGAATAAATGAATGAAAGAAATGAACATATTGAGGTGGTAAAGAGCATTATTTGGATGCTATTTTCTTATTTTTTTTTAATAGTAAGGACTTTTCTTTGAGATTTAAAAATTGAGATATAATTTACATACCATAAAATTCACACATAGTGTACAATTTAGTGAATTTTAGTATATTCACAAAGTTGTACAACTATCACCACTATTTAATTCCAGATCACCCCAGAAATAAATACGGGATCCATTAGCAGTCACTTTCCATTTCCCTTTTTCCCCAGCCCCTGGCGTTCATGAATATACTTTCTGTCTGTATGGATTTGGCTATCCTGGACATTTCATATAAATGGAATCATATAATGGAATCATTTGTTCTGTTGTGTCTGACTTCTTTCACTTAGCATAATGTTTTGTTTTGTTTTGTTTTTTTTAAGTTGGATTTCTATCTTATTCTTTATTTTTTTTTTAATTCAGTTTTATTGAAATATATTCACAAACCATACAGTCATCCATGGTATACAATCAACTGTTCACAGTATGATCATATAGTTATGCGTTCATCACCACAATCTATTTCTGAACATTTTCCTTACATCAGAAAGAATCAGAATCAGAATAAAAAATAAAAGTGAAAAGAGAATACCCAAACCATCCCCCCATCCCACCCTATTTGTCATTTAGTTTTTACTCCCATTTTTCTACTGATTTTTTTTCAATTTTTTAACTTTGTTTATCAAAAAATTAAAAACAAACAGGCAAACAACAACCAAAAAACCCCACAACATTTCAAACAAAGCAATGGATTAAGGAAAACAAATAACCTAAAATAACTACTCTGCTTCCAATATGTTCCTACCATACCCCAAGAAAATTAGTAAACCATGTCCAAACAGAGGAGTAAGAAAAACAAATAATCTAAAATAACTACATTGCTTCCAACATGTTCCTACCATACCCCAAGAAAATTAACAACCCCTAAGAAAACAAAGGAATAAGAGAAAAAAAAACCTAAAATAACTCTGTTGCTTCCAACATGATCTTACTATATCCAAGAAAGTTTACAAACCATAATCATTCCTGAGCATTCCCATAACATTGAGATTACCCTCCATAGTTTATCTGTTCTTATTAGATTATCATTCCCCCTCCACTAATTGGTATCTCTAGGTCCCCTACATTCTACAGTATAAAACATTGTACATTTTTCACAGAATTCACATTAGTGGTAACATACAATATCTCTCTTTTTGTGCCTGGCTTATTTTGCTCAGCATTATGTCTTTTTTTTTTTTTTTTTTTTTTAATCTTCATTTTATTGAGATATATTCATATACCACGCAGTCATACAAAACAAATCGTACTTTCGATTGTTCACAGTACCATTACATAGTTGTACATTCATCACCCAAATCAATCCCTGACACCTTCATTAGCACACACACAAGAATAACAAGAATAATAATTAGAGTGAAAAAGAGCAATTGAAGTAAAAAAGAACACTGAGTACCTTTGTCTGTTTGTTTCCTTCCCCTATTTTTCTACTCATCCATCCATAAACTAGACAACCCTTTTTAAGCATAATGTTTTCAAGGTTCATCCATGATGCAGCATGTATCAGTTCTTCATTCCTTTTTATGTCTGAATAATACTCCATTATATGGATATACCACATTTTACTTATCCATTCAGTAGTTAATGGACTTGGGTTGTTTCTGTATTTCAGCTATTATGAACAATGCTGCTCTGAATATTCATGTATACTTTTTGTGTAAACATATGTTTTCAGTTCTCTTGGGTATATATTTAGCAGGAATTGCTGGGTCATATGTTAATTCTGTGTTTAATTTTTTGAGGAATTGCCCAACTGTTTTCCATAGTGGTTGCACCGTATTTCATTCTCACTGGCAGTGTGTAAGTGTTCCAGTTTCTCCATGTCATCGCCCACACTTGATATTTTCCCTTTTGATTATAGCCCTCCCAGTTGGTGTGAAATGGTATCTCATTGTGGTTTTGAGTTGCAATTTCCTAGTGGCTCATGACTTTGAGCATTTTTAAATGTGCTTATTAAGGCCATTTGTGATTCCTCCTTGAAGAAGTGTCTATTTAAATCCTTTGTCCATTTTTAAATTGGGTTATTTGTCTTTATTGTTAAGAATTCTTTATATATTCTGGATACTAGACCATTATCAAATACGTGATGTATCTTTTCACTTTCTTAATAGTATCCTTTGATACACAACTTTTAATTTTGATGAAGTCCAGTTTTATTTGGTTTTTCTTTTGTTGCTTATGCTTTTGGTGTTTTGTTTTAAGAAATTATAGCCTAACTCAGGGTCGTGAACATTCCACTTAGGTTTTCTTTTTAGAATTTTATGGTTTTAGCTCTTATATTTTGGTCTTTAATCCATTTTGACTCATTTTTTTGTGTGTATGATGTGAGATAGGGATCCTGTGCCTTTCTTTGGCATGTAGACTATTGTTCCAGTCTTGTTGAAAGGACTGTTCTTTCCCCATTGAACTGTCGTTACATCCTTGTCTAAAATCAATTGACTGTAATTGTAAGGGTTTATTTCTGTACTCTCAATTCTATTCCTTTGATCTTAAATCTGTTCTTATGCTAGTACCACATTATCTTGAATACTGTTAAGTTTTCTTTCAATTATCAAAGTAATAAAAGAATATTAATGTTATAATAAAGATTTCTTTTCTTTCCCTAGAGATAACTGCTGTTACTGTTTTAGGAATTATGTTCTAATCCTTTTTTCTGTCATTTTGTAAATATACAGTATATATAAATTGCACATACAGGCTTATCTCCATTTATCTCCTCCCTCCAATAAACAGAGTCATGCTTTGTGGCCCTTTCTGCAGCTTGCCTTTTTTTTCACTTGACGTTACATCCTGGAGAGTGTTACAAATCAGAACATGTAGATCCACATTCTTTTTCCTTTTTTTTTAGAGAAAAGTAGTTTTTATTTTTAATACAAATGTTAAAAAGCATAAAAAAGTAGAGAATAATCTCTTCTCAACTTAAAACTAGAAGAGCTCTCCAGATTCCATTGGAAATACAAAGAACCAGTATTTGTGAGTACACAGTGTCTTTCACAAAACAAAACCTAGAATTATTGAGGGAAATAGAAATATCTCATAATTTTGTAATGCTTTCACGTTTACTGTGAATTTCATATAATTTTCTTTTTTTTTTTCCTTTGGATTTTTTTATTATATACATGTATTTTAGGCAACATAATTTTTTTTTTAATCTTCATTTTACTGAGAGATACTCACATACCATGCAGTCATACAAAGCAAATCGTACTTTCGATTGTTCACAGTACCATTACATAGTTGTACATTCATCACCTAAATCAATCCCTGACACCTTCATTAGAACACACACAAAAATAACAAGAATAATAATTAGAGTGAAAAAGAGCAATTGAAGTAAAAAGAACACTGGGTACCTTTGTCTGTTTGTTTCCTTCCCCTATTTTTCTACTCATCCATCCATAAACTAGACAAAGTGGAGTGTGGTCCTTATGGCTTCCCCAATCCCATTGTCACCCCTCATAAGCTACATTTTTATACAACTGTCTTTCAGATTCATGGGTTCTGGGTTGTAGTTTGATAGTTTCAGGTATCCACCACCAGCTACCCCAATTCTTTAGAACCTAAAAAGGGTTGTCTAAAGTGTGCGTAAGAGTGCCCACCAGAGTGACCTCTCGGCTCCTTTTGGAATCTCTCTGCCACTGAAGCTTATTTCATTTCCTTTCACATCTCCCTTTTGGTCAAGAAGATGTTCTCCGTCCCACGATAACAGGTCTACATTGCTCCCCGGGAGTCATATTCCACGTTGCCAGGGAGATTCACTCCCCTGGGTGTCTGATCCCACATCGGGGGGAGGGCAGTGATTTCACCTTTCAAGTTGGCTTAGCCAGAGAGAGAGGGCCACATCTGAGCAACAAAGAGGCATTCGGGAAGAGGCTCTTAGGCACATTTATAGGGAGGCCTAGCCTCTCCTTTGCAGCAACTGTCTTCCCAAAAGTAAAACCTATGGTAGAGGGCTCAACCCATCAAACGACCAGTCCCCTATGTCTGTGGTCATGTTAGCAACCATCGAGGTGGGGTAGGCCATTACCCCTGCATTCTCCACAGGCTCCTCAAGGGGGCACTAAATATTTTTTTCCTTGTTTTTCTTTTTTTTTTTACCTTTCCCTTCTTTTTTAAATCAACTGTATGAAAAAAAAGTTAAAAAGAAAACAAACATACAATAAAAGAACATTTCAAAGAGACCATAGCAAGGGAGTAAGAAAAAGACAACTAACCTAAGATAACTGCTTAACTTCCAACATGTTCCTACTTTACCCCAAGAAAGTTACATACTATAGCAACATTTCTGTGAACTTGTTCCTACTATATCCATCAGAAATTAACAGACCATAGTCATTCCTGGGCATCCCCAGAACGTTAAATAGCTTATCTGTTCTTCTTGGATTATTGTTCCCCCTTCCCCCCTTCCTTAATTGCTCTCTATTGCTAGTTCCCCTACGTTCTACATTATAAACCATTTGTTTTACATTTTTCAAAGTTCACATTAGTGGTAGCATATAATATTTCTCTTTTTGTGCCTGGCTTATTTCGCTCAGCATTATGTCTTCAAGGTTCATCCATGTTGTCACATGTTTCCCGAGATCGTTCCTTCTTACTGCCGCGTAGTATTCCATCGTGTGTATATACCACATTTTATTTATCCACTCATCTGTTGAAGGACATTTGGGTTGTTTCCATCTCTTGGCAATTGTGAATAATGCTGCTATGAACAATGGCGTGCAGATATCTGTTCGTGTCACTGCTTTCCGATCTTCCGGGTATATACCGAGAAGTGCAATCGCTGGATCGAATGGTAGCTCTATCTCTAGTTTTCTAAGGAACTGCCAGACTGACTTCCAGAGTGGCTGAACCATTATACAGTCCCACCAACAATGAATAAGAGTTCCAATTTCTCCACATCCCCTCCAGCATTTGTAGTTTCCTGTTTGTTTAATGGCAGCCATTCTAACCGGTGTTAGATGGTATCTCATTGTGGTCTTAATTTGCATCTCTCTAATAGCTAGTGAAGCTGAACATTTTTTCATGTGTTTCTTGGCCATTTGTATTTCCTCTTCAGAGAACTGTCTTTTCATATCTTTTGCCCATTTTATAATTGGGCTGTCTGTACTATTGTCATTGAGTTGTAGGATTTCTTTGTATATGCAAGATATCAGTCTTTTGTCAGATACATGGTTTCCAAAAATTTTTTCCCATTGAGTTGGCTGCCTCTTTACCTTTTTGAGAAATTCCTTTGAGGTGCAGAAACTTCTAAGCTTGAGGAGTTCCCATTTATCTGTTTTCTCTTTTGTTGCTTGTGTTTTGGGTGTAAAGTCTAGGAAGTGGCCTCCTAATACAAGGTCTTGAAGATGTTTTCCTACATTATCTTCTAGGAGTTTAATGGTACTTTCTTTTATATTGAGATCTTTGGTCCATTTTGAGTTAATTTTTGTGTAGGGGGTGAGGTAGGGGTCCTCTTTCATTCTTTTGGATATGGATATCCAACTCTCCCAGCCCCATTTGTTGAAAAGACCATTATGGCTCAGTTCGGTGACTTTGGGGGCCTTATCAAAGATCAGTCGGCCATAGATCTGAGGGTCTATCTCTGAATTCTCAGTTCGATTCCATTGATCTATATGTCTATCTTTGTGCCAGTACCATGCTGTTTTGGCAACTGTGGCTTTATAATAAGCTTCAAAGTCAGGGAGTGTAAGTCCTCCCGCTTCGTTTTTCTTTTTTAAAGTGTCTTTAGCAATTCGAGGCATCTTCCCTTTCCAAATAAATTTGATAACTAGCTTTTCCAAGTCTGCAAAGTAGGTTGTTGGAATTTTGATTGGGATTGCATTGAATCTGTAGATGAGTTTGGGTAGAATTGACATCTTAATGACATTTAGCCTTCCTATCCATGAACATGGAATATTTTTCCATCTTTTAAGGTCCCCTTCTATTTCTTTTAGTAGAGTTGTGTAGTTTTCTTTGTATAGGTCTTTTACATCTTTGGTTAAGTTTATTCCTAGGTACTTGATTTTTTTAGTTGCTATTGAAAATGGTATCTTTTTCTTGAGTGTCTCTTCAGTTTGTTCATTTCTAGCATATAGAAACATTACTGACTTATGTGCATTAATCTTGTATCCCGCTACTTTGCTAAATTTGTTTATTAGCTCTAGTAGGTGTATCGTTGATTTCTCAGGGTTTTCTAGATATAAGATCATATCATCTGCAAACAATGACAGTTTTACTTCTTCTTTTCCAATTTGGATGCCTTTTATTTCTTTGTCTTGCCGGATTGCCCTGGCTAGCACTTCCAGCACAATGTTGAATAACAGTGGTGACAGCGGGCATCCTTGTCTTGTTCCTGATCTTAGAGGGAAGGCTTTCAGTCTCTCACCATTGAGTACTATGCTGGCTGTGGGTTTTTCATATATGCTCTTTATCATGTTGAGGAAGTTTCCTTCAATTCCTACCTTTTGAAGTGTTTTTATCAAAAACGGATGTTGGATTTTGTCAAATGCTTTTTCAGCATCTATTGAGATGATCAATTGATTTTTCCCTTTTGACTTGTGAATGTGTTGTAATACATTGATTGTTTTTCTTATGTTGAACCATCCTTGCATGCCTGGAATGAACCCCACTTGGTCATGGTGTATGATTTTTTTAATGTGTCTTTGGATTCGATTTGCAAGTATTTTGTTGAGGATTTTTGCATCTATATTCATTAGGGAGATTGGCCGGTAGTTTTCCTTTTTTGTAGCATCTTTGCCTGGTTTTGGTATTAGATTGATGTTAGCTTCATAAAATGAGTTAGGTAGTGTTCCATTTTTTTCAATGTTTTGAAAGAGTTTGAGTAAGATTGGTGTCAGTTCTTTCTGGAAAGTTTGGTAGAATTCCCCTGTGAAGCCATCTGGCCCTGGGCATTTATTTGTGGGAAGATTTTTGATGACTGATTGGATCTCTTTGCTTGTGATGGGTTGGTTGAGGTCTTCTATTTCTTCTCTGGTCAGTCTAGGTTGTTCATATGTTTCCAGGAAATTGTCTATTTCTTCTACATTATCCAGTTTGTTGCCATACAGTTGTTCATAATATCCTCTTATAATTTTTTTAATTTCTTCAGGATCTGCAGTTATGTCACCTTTTTCATTCATTATTTTGTTTATATGGGTCTTCTCTCTTTTTGATTTTGTCAGTCTAGCTAGGGGCTTGTCAATCTTGTTGATCTTCTCAGAGAACCAACTTTTGGTGATACTTATCCTTTCTATTGTTTTTTTGTTCTCTATGTCATTTATTTCTGCTTTAATCCTTGTTATTTCTTTTCTTCTACTTGGTTTAGGATTGGTTTGCTGTTCATTTTCTAGCTTCTTCAGTTGATCCATTAGTTCTTTGATTTTGGCTCTTTCTTCCTTTTTAATATATGCGTTTAGTGCTATAAATTTCCCCCTTAGCACTGCTTTTGCTGCATCCCATAGGTTTTGGTATGTTGTGTTCTCATTTTCATTCGTCTCTATATATTTAGCAATTTCTCTTGCTATTTCTTCTTTAACCCACTGATTGTTTAGGAGTGTGTTGTTTAACCTCCAGGTATTTGTGAATTTTCTAAGTCTCTGATGGTTATTGACTTCTAATTGTATTCCATTGTGGTCAGAGAATGTGCTTTGAATAATTTCAATCTTTTTAAATTTATTGAGGCTTGTTTTATGTCCCAGCATATGATCTATTCTGGAGAAAGTTCCGTGAGCACTAGAAAAGTATGTGTATCCTGGTGATTTGGGATGTAATGTCCTGTAGATGTCTGTTAAATCTAATTCATTTATCAGATTGTTTAGGTTTTCAATTTCCTTATTGGTCTTCTGTCTGGTTGATCTATCTATAGGAGAGAGTGATGTGTTGAAGTCTCCCACAATTATTGTGGAAACATCAATTGCTTCCTTTAGTTTTGCCAATGTTTCTCTCATGTATTTTGTGGCACCTTGATTGGGTGCATAGACATTTACGATTGTTATTTCTTCTTGCTGAATTGCCCCTTTTATTAGTATGTAGTGGCCTTCTTTGTCTCTCAAAACATCCCTGCATTTGAAGTCTATTTTATCTGAGATTAATATTGCTACACCTGCTTTCTTTTGGCTGTAGCTTGCATGAAATATTTTTTTCCATCCTTTCACTTTCAGTTTCTTTGTGTCCCTGTGTCTAAGATGAGTCTCTTGTATGCAACATATTGATGGTTCATTTTTTTTGATCCATTCTGCGAATCTATATCTTTTAATTGGGGAGTTTAATCCATTTACATTCAACGTTAAAACCGTGAAGGCGTTTCTTGAATCGGCCATCTTATCCTTTGGATTATGTTTGCCATATTTTTCCCTCTCTCTATTAATATCCTTTATTGTACCCATACCGAATCTCTTTAGTACTGAACCTTTCTCCAAGTCTCTCTGTCCTGTCTTTGTTTCTCTGTCTGTAGGGCTCCCTTTAGTATCTCCAGTAGGGCAGGTCTCTTGTTAGCAAATTCTCTCAGCATTTCTTTGTCTGTGAAAAATTTAAGCTCTCCCTCAAATTTGAAGGAGAGCTTTGCTGGATAAAGTATTCTTGTCTGGAAATTCCTCTCACTCAGAATTTTAAATATATCGTGCCACTGCCTTCTCGCCTCCATGGTGGCTGCTGAGTAGTCACTACTTAGTCTTATGCTGTTTCCTTTGTATGTGGTGAATTGCTTTTCTCTTGCTGCTTTCAGAACTTGCTCCTTCTCTTCTATGTTTGACAGTGTGATCAGTATATGTCTCGGAGTGGGTTTTTTTGGATTTATTCTATTTGGAGTTCGCTGAGCATTTATGATTTGTGTATTTATGTTGTTTAGAAGATTTGGGAAGTTTTCCCCAACAATTTCTTTGAATACTCTTCCTAGACCTTTACCCTTTTCTTCCCCTTCTGGGACACCAATGAGTCTTATATTCGGACGTTTCATATTATCTATCATATCCCTGAGGTCCCTTTCGAGTTTTTCAATTTTTTTCCCCATTCTTTCTTTTATGTTTTCATTTTCCATTCTGTCATCTTCCAGGTCACTGATTCGTTGTTCAACTTCCTCTAGTCTTGTACTATGAGTGTCCAGAATCTTTTTAATTTGGTCAACAGTTTCTTTAATTTCCATAAGATCATCCATTTTTTTATTTAGTCTTGCAATGTCTTCTTTATGCTCTTCTAGGGTCTTCTTGATTTCCTTCATATCCCGTACTAGGGTCTCATTGTTCATCTTTAGTTCTTTGAGTAGCTGCTCTAGGTGTGTCTCTTCTGGTCTTTTGATTTGGGTGCTTGGGCTTGGGTTATCCATATCGTCTGGTTTTTTCATATGCTTTATAATTTTCTGTTGTTTCTGGCCTCGTGGCATTTGCTGACCTTGATAGGGTTCTTTTAGGGTTTGTAGACCAGTTGAAGTCCTTATCTCTAATTTATCAGATCTACAGCTTCGTGGAGTACACTTTCTCTAACTAACCAGCAGGTGGCGTCCACGAGCCACCTGTTCTCCACAAGCCAGATCTCCCCTGCTTAGCCTTTTTGGTGAGTGGGGGAGTGAGTCTTGTGGGGTCCAATTGGTGTCCCAAGCTTGCGTGTGTAGTTGGTGTTGCCTGCCCTGTATGTGGGGCGTGTTTCTGGGCAGTCGGGGAGGGGGTGTGGCCCTAACAATCAAATCTCCCTGATGATCCTAGAGTTTTAAAGCTACTGCAATAGTCTAATCCTTCAGTTCAGTCCTGCCACAGTTTGTCTCTGCCACTGACCCACAAGTCTTTGGTATTGGCGTATGGCTCCTGAGACTTGCAAGTGGGCCCCTCTTCCAGGCTGTGCACCCCGGGTCCTCTGTTGAGGGATGACTGTGCTATGTCACAGGTGAGTGCCGTCCCCCCAGGGCAGTTCTGGGCTGCTGGGCTGTGTTGGGAGGCTCCCAGTCTGCTCAAATGATGGCTGAATGGGGCTCTGTTAATTCACACTGCTCCCCCTTCCCAGCTCTGGGACATTCAGCTGAGGTTGCAGGGAAGGCTAATGTCCACGCCCAGTTTTGTGGTGTGTGCCTGTTATTTGAAGCACTTCCGTCACACTGGGTTGTCTGGGGCAGCTCTGGGCTATGGGGCTGGCGATGGGCAGGAGTGTTTCCTGTCCACCAGGATGGTGGCTGTGAGCGGACACCCCCCTTTTCTTGGGAAGTTGTGTTGTTTAGTGAATTTTCTCAGCCACTGGATTATTGCCTTTTGTCTCAGAGCTCTCTTAGTTCTGCTCTTGACTTGACGTGCCCAAATTTCAATTCTTTGAAGCTTTCTGTATTGAGCTTAGAGTAATTGTTTTAGAAAAAGCAAAAAGGATTTAAAAAAAAAAAAAACGGCCCTCCTCAGAGATCTAATGGGTTATTGAAATGCTAATAGACAGAGCAACCAGGGCCATTAAGGAAAGGTGCCCAGGGCAGAGAGATCAGCCTTGCTTCAGGATTTGCATATGCGCCTCAAGGCCTGATCTCCGCCCTTCCCCTTTCTGTGTTCACCAGAACTCCAAAAATCCTCTGCTTTTATTTTGGAGTTTTTCGTGTTGTTTTTTTCTATGCCTGTCTCCTCTCTGCTGGGCTGGCTGCTCTCAGAGTCTCTGGTGTCTGGCCTCAGTCTATCTATGGTTGGAGTTTGAATCAGTAGAATGAGTTTCCGGTAAGAGCAGCCACTGCAATTCTCCCTTCTCCTTCCTGGAGCTGACAGCCCCTCCTCCCCCGGGACTGAGCCTGGCAGGGAGGGGCGCGGGTCCCCTGGCCGCAAAAACTTACAGATTTCGCTGATCTCAGCAGTTCCACGTTTTCATGAGTGTTGTATGAAGTATGCCCAAAGACAGATTGCTCTGTGGTGTCCAGTCCACGCAGTTCCTGGCTTTTTACCTACTTTCCTGGAGGAGTAACTGAAACATACAGCTCACCAGTCTGCCATCTTGCCCCGCCTCTCACACAGGTTAGTTTTTAAAGTCAGATAAAATTCATGTATGTTAAAATTATCCTTAAATATTAATTGAAAAGCTAATACAGTCAGTACAGTATAATGATTTGGTTTAATAGACCCTGTACACTAATATGCATATAAATATTTAAAAATGTATGGTATAAAATGGAGTACCACTAGAATAGTTATTAGTTTTCCTCCCTTTTTTGGTTAAACACATAGTGGAACATCAATTCATTATGCATTTGATGCCATTCTGTTGTATGTATACCTGGTTTAAAAATCAACCGGTACAGAATGGCTTATGATGAAATGCCACAATCTTCTACTACACCCTTTTCCACTATGAGTCCCACTTTCCAAAGGAAACCATTCTTAAATGTTTTGTTTTAGGGTTCTTTTGGTGCTTGTTCCAAATCTAAACAATAAGTTCATATTACTCTTTCTTGCCTTATCACTTCTAGGCTTTGCCTGTTGCCTTTGTGCTTGAAAAAGATAGCTTAACTAATTTACTCCTCCTATTTAAATTCTCCTGTCCTTTTCCTTCTCTCTTCCTTTTCCCAGTGTGCTGGTTTGTATATTTATGCCCTCCAGAAAAAAGCCATATTCTTTAATGCATTCTTGTGGGGGCAGACATATTAGTGTGGATTGGGTTGGAACCTATTGGTTCAGTGCCCATGGAGATGTGACCCACCCAACTGTAGGTGATAATTCTGACTGGATAATTTCCATGGAGGCATGGCCCTGCCCATTCAGCATGGGCCTTGTTTAATTTACTGTAGCACTATATAAGCTCAGACAGGAGCTCATAGCGAGCTGGAGTTCAGAGAGACATTTTGAAGATGGCCATTGGAAACTGATGCAGACATTTTGGATACGCCATTTTGAAACACAACCTAGGAGCAAGCAAATGTCAGCCATGTGCCCTCCCAGCTAACGGGTTTTCCGGATTCCAATGGTCTTTCTCCAGTGACGGTACCTTTTGTTGATGGACACTTTATGTCCTTAAGACTGTAACTGTGTAACCAAATAAACCCTCTTTATAAAAGCCAGTCCATTTCTGGCATTTTGCATTCTGGCAGCATTAGCAAACTAGAACAGATTTTGGAATCAGAGAAGTGGGGTGCTGGTGCTGCTGAGTTTGCAAATACCAAATATGTTGGAATGGCTTTTTAAATAGATAAGGGGAAGATTCTGGAAGAGTTGTGGGAGGAGCTTGATAGAAAAGGCCTAGAGTGCTTTGAAGAGACTGCAGAAATATGGACTCTAAAGGTGCTTCTGATAAGGCCTTGATCAGAAATGATGAATGTGTCATTGCCAACTGAAAGAAGGGTGATCCTTGTTTTAAAGTGGCAGATAATTTGGCAAAATTGTATCCTGGTGTTGGATGGAAGGAAGAATTTGAAGGTAATGAGCTGGGTTACGTGGCTGATAATATTTTGAATCTGAAAGTTGTTGATGTAGGCTGGCTTCTCCTTGCAGCTTATAGTAAAATGCGAGTGGAGAGAGAGAAACTCAGAACTGAACTCTTGGGTTCAAAGAAACCAGAAACCGATGATTTGAAAATTCTGAACTTCCAGGGGGTAGAACCCCAGAGGCTACAGTCCAACATGAGGATTTAACCAGACATGGAACCCAGCTGCCATTTCAGTACAAGCCAGGATTGGAGATGGAATTATCCAGAAAGGATTTGTGGAACGTCCTGTTGTCTGATGGCTTTGACCGCTGTGTGCTTCATGCCAAGCCAACAGAATTTTTGCGAGATCTTTACAGACAGAGATGCTGCCGGTCTGGTCTGGAGGAGACAAACAAGGAACAAATTGAAGGAAAATTTCTTCAAAGACAGAGCCATGGAGGTTGAGGTCTGGAATCAAGAGGTCTCAGGCTGGGAGAGTGGAGTGGCTCACACACATGGAAAGGGCGAGTTTGCCCGGGAGGTCGAGGGTGGGCCTTCCACCTTGATTCTCAGGAAGAGTTTTGCCACCCCAGGCCCCAAAGAGGGTGGAGCACATACCCAGGGAATTGGGGACAGCCTGGCTGCCACCCCACTGTTTGGAGAGGGGAGAGCCTTTGCCCCGGAGAGGCAGAGTGCACCCCAATGTTTGAGGAGGGTGGGGCCAAAAAGGTGTTCTCCACAATGTATGGATATGTTGGAGCACTCACTCAAGCATTTGGAGAGAAAAGGACTGCCATGAAAGCCTCTGGAAAGGGTTGAACTCCCGCTTTCTCAAGCCCTGAGGATACAACATTGTTCTGTTAATGACTCTCAGACTTGGAAATCTAATGGAGTTTGCCCTGTGGGTTTTAGGAACTGTTTTGGCCCCTTAAACCCTGTTTTCCTTTCAGTTTCTCCTTATGATAATAAGAATGTTTATCCTATGACTGTCCCTCCTTTGTATGTTGGAAGCAGATAACTTGTTCTGAGTTTCACAGGTCCACAGCCAGAGGGAAATTTTTGCTTTTGGACAAGACCATGCTTATAACTGATTTTGATCGGATCTTGTACTTACCTGTTCTTACTGAAATGATTTAAGTTTTTGTGATATTGTGATGGGATGAATGTATTTTGTACTTGGAAAGAATATGTTTTTCTGGTGTCCAGGGAGTGGAATGTGCCAGTTTGTATGTTTATGCCCCCCCCCCCCACCAAAAGCCATATTCTTTAATGCATTCTTGTGGGGGCAGACATATTAGTGTGGATTGGTTTGGAACCTATTGGTTCAGTGCCTATGGAGATGTGACTCACCCAACTGTAGGTGATAATTCTGATTGGATAATTTCCATGGAGGCATGGCCCTACCCGTTCAGCATGGGCTGGAGCTGAGACAGACATTTTGAAGATGGCTGTTGGAAGCTGATGTAGACATTTTGGAGACTGCCATTTTGAAATGCAACCTGGGAGCAAGCATATGCCAGCCACATGCCCCCCCCCCAACAGAGGTTTTCCAGATGCCAGTGACCTTTCTCCAGTGAAGGTACCCTTTGTTGATGGACACTTTATGGCCTTAAGACTATAGCTGTGTAACCAAATAAACCCTCTTTTATAAAAGCCAATCCATTTCTGGTGTTTTGCATTCTGGCAGCATTAGCAAACTAGAACACCCAGTATAATATCAGTGTTGTTCTACTGAAGAATACTTTTTTTTTTTTAAAAGAAAATGGACTTTATTTTTAAGAGCAGTTTTAGATTTATTGAAAAATTACAAAGATACAGTATAGTGTTCCCATATATTCTACACCCAATTTCCCCTATTATTAACATCTTGCATTAGTAGGGTACATATGTTACAGTTAGTGAACCTTAGTTTTTATTTAATGTGTTTCTTCTGTTCCATGTTCCTATATTGGATACTATATTACATTTAGTTGTCATGTCTCCTTAGGATCCTCTCTGCTTTGGCAGGCCCTCATGCTTTCCTTGTTTTTGATGACCTTCCCAGCTTTGAGGTGTTCTGGTCAAGTATTTTGTGGGATGCCCATTATTGGAATTTGTCTGATGTTATGTTATCTTTTCATTCTATTAACAGTGTCCTTCACGGAGCAGTTTTTAATTTTAATGAAGTCCAGCTTACCAATTTTTTTCTTTCATGGATCATGCTTTTGGTTGGTATCTAAAAGAAGTCATCTAGATCACCTAGATTTTCTTCTATGTTATCTTCAATTATATATGTAACTTCGATTGTATGTATTTTTTGTGTCTAGGTATTTTTTTAACTTTTTATTTTGAAATCATTTTAAACTTACAAGACAGTTGCAAAAATAATGCAAAACCCATACGAGAACTCCCAACATTCCCACTCCTCTGTCCCCCAGATAACAATATCCAGCAATTTTAACACTATGCCACCTTTGCCCTTTCCCTCCCTCCTCCCTCCCTCTCTCCCTCCCTCCCCCCTCTTTCTCTTTCATGTCTCTCTTTCTTCTGTCTGTCCATCTGCCTGACCATCCATCTAATCAATCATTTAGCCATCCATCTATTTTCTGAACATTTGAGGGCAGTTTGCACATCATGCTCCTAGAACGCATAATACTTCCACTCCTGGAACACATAATACTTCCATGTACATTTCCTACGAACAAGGATATTCACTTATTTATCCACCTTAAGTGCAATTACCAAGTTCAAGAAATTAAGCATTGCTGTAAAGCTTACATTCTGTATTCCAGTTTTTTCTTATGTCCCAATAATGTCCTTTTGCACCATTTTTCCTCCATTCTTAGAGTCTGTTTAATGTCATGTGTTGCATTTAATTGCCATTGTAACTTTAGTTTATCTTTTTTTTTAATTGTTGAAGCATATATACAATATAAACCTTCCCATCCCAACCCCTCCCAAGCATACCATTCAGAACTTTCCCTTCACCCAAAACAGAAACCCTGTACTCATTTCGCATTTACTCTTCACGGCTCTATCCCCCATCCCTGGTAATCTATACTGTACTATCTGTCTCTGTGAGTTTGCATATTCTCTGATATTTTCTTTGTGGTTAGCATGGGGCTTAAATCAAACATCTTCAATGTAAAACAGTCCTGTTTGCTTTGATACCAACTTAATTTCAATAGCATATAAACTATGTTTCTATACTCTTCTATCCCCCTTCTTTATGTAGTTCTTGTCAACATTACATATTTATTCATTGTGTCCAAAACCATTGATGTATCCCTACTTTTTATCCATTTGCTGTTAGAATTCTGTAGGAAGTAAAAAGTGGAAAATACAAATACAGCAGTACTGGCATTTTTACCCTTACTGGAGATCTTTATTTCATCATGTGGTTTCAGTCAGTTGTCTAGTGTTCTTTCCTTTCAACCTGCAGAATTCCCATTTCTTGTAGGATGGTCTAATGGTGACGAGGTCCCTTCGCATTTTTTATTTGGGAATATCTTAATCCCTCCCTCATGTTTGAAAGACAGTTTTGCTGGATAGACTACTTGGTTGGCAGTTTTTTATTTCAGCCCTTTACATATGTCTTCTCATTGCTTTCTTGCCTCCATGGTGTTTGATAAGAAATCAGCACTTTTATTAGGTTCTCTTGAATGTGACATATTCTTCTCTTGCAGCTTTCAAAATTCTCTCTTGATAATTTGACATTCAATAGTTTGATTATAACTTGGTGTGGTGTGGGTCTATTTGGGTTTATCCTGTTTGGAGTTTGTAGAGCATCTTAGCTGTGTATATTTATGTCTTTAAATTTGGGAAACTTTCAGCCATTATTTCATTGAATATTCTCTCTGCCCCTGTTTTAGTTTCCTGGGTTGCTCAAGGAAATACCATGAAATGTGTCAGGTTAAACAAGGGGAATTTATTAGCTTATGGTTTTGAGGCTAGCAGTCCAAATCAAGGTGATGCTTTCTTCCTGAAGACTGGCATTCTGGGGATGGCTGCCAGTGATTCTTGGCTTCTCTATACATGGTAAGGCATATGGTGGCGTCTCCTGGTCTTTCCCATTTCTTCTGGGTTCCTTCAGTGTCCAGCTTCTTGCTTTCTGTGGCTTTATCTCTGTCTGTCCAAATTTCATTTCAAAGGACTCCAGTAATAGGATTAAGACCCATCTGGATTGAGGTGGGCACCACACCTTCTTAACTGAAGTAAACTCATCATAAGGTCCTACTTACAGTGGGTTCATGCCCACAGGAATGGATTAAATTTAAGAAAATGTTTTTCTGGGGCATGTACAGCTTCAAACCACCACAGCCCCTTTCTTTCTTCTTCTTGTACTCCCATAATGCATGTATTGTTATCCTTGGTGGTATTCCACAGTTTCCTAGGCTTTCTTCACTTTTATTTATTCTTTCTTCCTTCTGCTCCTCAGACTGGATGATTTTGACTGTCTTATCTTCAGGTTCACTGATTGTTTATTCTGCCAGCTTCAGTCTACTTTTGAAGCCTTCTGTGGAATTTTTAATTTCTGTTATGTGGTTTTTGGCTCTGTTTGGTTCCTTTTCATAATTTCCATTTCTCTTAAAATATTCCGTTTCTCTAAAAATGTTCTTTTCCTGATTTCTTTTCATTCTTTATCCATATTTGCCTTTAGGTCTTTGAACATATTTGGGACCATTTTTTTAAGACTTTTTATGGTATGTCCCAGGCTTGGTGCTGCTCATTGATGGTTTCTAATCCTTTAAACTCCTTTCCTGGGCCATTGCTTCCTGTTTCTTTGTATGTTTTATAATCTTTTGTTGAAACCTGGACATTATGATTTTTTTTTCAGATAAAGGAAATATTTTAATTCACAATTGTATTCAGCAGCATCAGCCTAGTGTCTAGAATTAAGATTATCACTTATTAACATTCAATTCATTTATTAATCTCATGAGTATTTTTTAACACAATTTTATGCACACACCATACATTCTATCCAAAGTGTGCAATCAGTGGCTGTCAGTGTAATCACAGAGCTGTGCTTATATCACCACAGTCCATTTTAGAACATTTTCATGACTCCAAAAAGAAAAACACTGTGCCCCTTATACTCCCCTATTATTGACACTGAGCTTTGGTGCGGTACCTTTGTTACAACTGATAGAAGAGCATTACAATATTACTGGTAACTATAGTCCCTAGTTTGCGTGTGTTTTTCCCCATATGCCACTCTATTGTTAACATCTGGTAATAGTGACATACACTTGTTTTAATTCATGGAAGAAAACTCTTGTATTTGAACTATTAGCCATGTTCATCAGGGTTCACTGTTATACAGTCTCTTGTTTCATCCTATAGCTTTCCTTCTAGTGATATCTATGACACTAAACTTCCCATTTCAAGCACAACCAAACACGATTCAGTGCTGTTATTTACATACACAATAATGTGCTAATATCACCTCTATCCATTTCCAAACACTTAGAATCAACTTTATTAAAAATTCTGCACTAATTAAACATGAGCTCTCAGTTCTCTACCATCATTCTATTTCCTGGTAACCTATATTCTAGATAATAATTCCATGAGTTTGCTCATTATATTTCATATTAATGAGATCAAATAGTATTTTTCCTTTTGTGTATGGCTTATTTAACTTAGCATGATGTCCTCAAGGTTCATCCACGTTGTTGCATGGATCAGGACTTCATTCTTTCTTACAACTGAATAATATTCCCTTATATGTATATACCACATTTTGTTTATCCATTTATCAGATAAATATTAGGTTGTTTCCCTCTTTTGGCAGTTGTGAATATGCTGCTGTGAACATCAGTGTGCAAATATCTGTTGGTGTCCCTACTTTCAGTTCTTCTGAGTATATACCTTAGAGCAGGATTGCCGGATCATATGGTCATTCTATACTTAGCTTCTTGAGGAACCACCAACTGTCTTCCACAGTGCTGTTCCATTTTATCACCCACTAGAAGAAAATAAGT
Source organism: Choloepus didactylus (assembly GCF_015220235.1). Lineage (NCBI taxonomy): Eukaryota > Metazoa > Chordata > Mammalia > Pilosa > Megalonychidae > Choloepus > Choloepus didactylus. Next base: position 75,451,214 of record NC_051309.1, read on the forward strand.
GTTCCTATTTCTCCATGTCCTTGCCAACACTTGTAGTTTTCTGTTTGTTTAATAGTAGCCATTCTAGCAGGTATGAAATGATATCTCATTGTGGTTTTGATTTGCATTTCCCTAATAGCTAGTGAAGTTGAGCGTCTTTTCATGAGCTTTTTAGCCATTTGTATTTCCTCTTTGGAAAATGTCTACTCAAGGCTTTAGCCAGTTTTTAAAATGGGTTGTTTGTCTTTTTGTTGTTGAGTGTAGGATTTCTTTATATATTTTGGATATTAAACACTTAGTGGATATATCATTTCCAAATATTTTCTCCCATTGGGTAGGCTGCCTCTTCACCTGTTTGACAAAGTCCTTTGAAGCACAAAATTATTTAATTTTGAGGCAGTCCCATTTATCTATTTTTTTCTTTCGTTGCTTGTTCTTCAGATGTAAGAGCTAAGAAACGACTACCTATCACAAGATCTTGAAGATGCTTCCCTACATTTTCTTCTAGGAATTTATGAGTCCTGGCTCTTATATTTAAGTCTTTGATCCATTTGGAGTTAATTTTTGTTTAAGGTGTAAGATAGGGGTCCTTTTTGATTCTTTTGGATATGGATATCCAGTTCTCCCAGCACCATTTGTTGTAGAGACTGTTCTGTCCCAGTTGAGTGGCTTTGGCAGCCTTGTCAAAAATCAATTGACCATAGATAGGAGGTTTTTTTTCTGAACTCTCAATCTGATACCATTGATTAGTATGTTTATCTTAATGCCAGTACCATGCTGTTTTGATAACTTTAGCTTTGTAACATGCTTTAAAGTCAGGAAGTGTGAGTCCTCCAACTTCATTCTTCTTTTTCAAGATGTCTTTGGCTATTTGGGGCCCGTTACCCTTCCACATAAATTGGATAATTGGCTTTTCCAGTTCTTCAATATAGGCTGTTGGGATTTTGATTGGGATTGCATTTAATCTGTAAATCAATTTGGGTAGAATTGACATCTCAATTGCATTTAGCTTTCCAGTCTATGAACACAAAATGTCCTTCCTTTTATTTAGGTCTCTGATTTCTTTTAGCAGTGTTTTGTAGTTTTCTAAGTATAGGTGCTTTACATCCTTGGTTATGTTTGTTTCTAGATATTTGATTCTTTCAGTTGCTACTGTAAATGGATTTTTTCCCTTTATTTCTTCCTTGAATAACTCGTTTATAGTGTATAGAAGCTCTACTGATTTTTGCATGTTGGTCTTGTATCCCACCACTTTAACTTGTATATAAACTCTAGTGGCTTTGTTGTAGATTTTTTTGGACTTCCCAAATATAGGATCATGTTATCTGTGAATAGTAAATGTTTTACTTCTTCTTTCCCTGTTCAGATGCCTTTTATTTCTTTTTCTTGCCTACTTGCTCTAGCTAGAACCTCTAGCACAATGTTGAATAACAGTGGTGACAGTGGGCAACCTTGTCTTGTTCCAGATCTTAGAGGATAAGCTTTCAGTCTCTTATCACTGAGTATGGTATTAGCTGTGGGTTTTTCATATATGCCCTTAAATCATGTTGAGGAAGTTTCCTACTATTCATATCTTTTGTGTGTTTTTATCAAGAAAGGATGTTGGATTTTTGTCAAATGACTTTTCTTCTTTGATCCAGGTGATCATGTGGGTTTTCCCCTTTGATTTGTTCATGTGGTGTATTGCATTAATTAATTTTCTTGTGTGGAATCACCCATGCATACCTGGGATAAAATGCACTTTATCATGGTGTATATTTCTTTTAACGTGCTGTTGGTTTCAATATGCAGCTGTTTTGTTGAGGAATCTTGCATCTATATTCATTGGAGAAATTGGTCTGTAATTTTCTTTTCTTGTAGTATCTTGATGTGGCTTTGGTATTCGGGTGAAGTGGCCTCATAGAATGAGTTAGGTAGTGTTCCCTTCTCTTCAATTTTTTGGAAGAGTTTGATCAGGATTCTTACTCTTGAGATGATTTGTAGATTTCACCTGTGATGCCATTTGGTCCTGGGCTTTTCTTTGTTGGGAGCTTTTTAATGACTGATTCAATCTTTACTTGTAATGGTCTGTTGAGGTCTTCTGTTTCTTCTAGAGTCAGTGTAGTTGTTAGTGTGTTTCTAGGAAATTGTCCATTTCATCTGAGTTGTCTGTCTTGTTGGCATACAGTTATTCAAAGTATCACCTTATGATCTTTTTTATTTCTTGGGGATACTAGTAATGTTGACCCTCTCATTTCTGATTTTATTTATTTTCATCTTCTCTCTTTTTCTTTCACTGTCTAGCTAAGGGTTTATCAATTTTTTTTTTTTAATTTTCTCCAAGAACCAACTTCTGTTTTGTTTTGTTTTGTTTTAGTCTCTATTGTTTTTTTATTCTCAGTTTCACTTATTTCTACTCTAATTTTTGTTATTTCTCTTTTGTTTGCTGTTCTTTTTCTAGTTCCTCCAGTTGTGCAATTAGGTCTTTGATTTTAGCTCTTCTTTTTTAATGTAGCTATTTAGGGCTATAAATTTCCCTCTCAGCACTGCCTTCACGGCATCTCACAAGTTTTGAGATGTTGTGTTCTTGTTTTCATTCACTGGAGATATTTACTAATTTCTCTTGGAATTTCTTCTTTGACCCACTGATTGTTTAAGAGTGTGTTGTTTAATTTCTATATATATTCATACCTGATATTTTCCTTATTCTTTGATTCAGCATTTGTAGAGTCCTTCACCAGTCTCTACCATCCTCCAGAGTTCTAAGCAAGTGGGATTCGTTCTTTTAGTCACTAAATATCTGGGGAGATTTTTTTCAGGGCATGTCTTATGTTGACATGTTGATGATGTCCATTAGATTGTCTTTTACTGTGGGGCCTCCCCATACCCAGTAGGTACCTAAGTCATTGATTTTGGGTCTCTGTCCTCCCACCCATGCCCTGAGCTTTAGCCTAATGTTAAATGTCTGCTGCCACTTGTCTACTTCTCAGAAAAAGGTCAAATGAAGAGCTTATTTGGATTTTCTCAGTCAAGTTCCCATATAATCTCCTGTAGAGTCCCTTTTTTTTTTTTTAGGTTACCAGAGCTGCTATCCCTTTTTTAGTTTACCATAGCTGCTCGTTAGCCAACTATGGCATAATAGGTTGGCTAAAATAATAGGAATTTATTTGTGCACAGTTTTGAGGCTAGAAGTTCAAAAGCAAGCCTCTCCCCAGAGTCTATAGCTTTCTGGTGCTGGCTGCTGGCAATCCTTGGAGTTCCTTGGCTTATGTCTGCCTACCATCACATTTCCTTTCCTTTCTTTGCCTTTTTTAAATGCAATTTTATTGAGATATATTCATACACCATACAAACCATATGTAGTATACAATCACTGGGTCACAGTATCATCAAGTAGTTGTGCATACATCCCCCTGATCAATTTTGGAACATTTTCATTATTCCAAAAGAAAAGAAATAAAAATAAAAAAGGAAACTCAGATCCTTTCATACCCTTATCCCCCCCATTATTGATCCGTAGTATTGGTGTGGTACCTTTGTTTCATCTTTGATGAAAGAGTATTAAAATATTACTGTTTTGTGGAACTGTGACCCATGACATTCTTTGAGTTTTGCTGTCTAACTACTTGTGAAATTGTACATTGAATGTTATCACTGTTATGTATATATGTTAAAATTCATAATTTAAAAAAATGAAAAAAAATATTACTGTTAACTACAGTCCATAGTTTGCAATTGATACATTTTTATCTATATACCCCTCCATTGTTAACTCCTAGCAGTAAAATGTCTTACATTTGCTCTAGTTCATGAAAGAACTTTTTAAATTTTTCTACAGTTAATCATAGACAATGTCTACCACAAGATTCACTGTGTTATACAGTCCCATGTTTTAACCTCCAACTTTCCTTCTGGTGATATACATGACTTTAAACTTCTCCCTTCCACCACATTTGCACACCATTCAGCACCATTAATTATATTCACGATAATGTGCTACTGTTATCTCTTTCCATTTCCAAAAATGTAAGTTCAACCTAGTTAAACATTCTGCACATATATAAACATTCTGGACATATTAAGCAACCACTTCCCATTCTTTAACCTCATTCTATATCCATGTCTATAAATTTACATATTACAATTAGTTCATATCAGTGAGATCATACAATATTTGCCCTTTAGTGTCTGACTTATTTCACTTAATATAATGTCCTCCATGTTGTTGTGTGTTTTGGGACTTCATTTTTACTTACTGCTGAATAATATTCCATTGTATGTGTATACCACCTTTTATTTATCCTTTCATCTATCTGTTGATGGACACTTGGGTTGTTTTTATCTTTCGGCAATTGTGAATAATGCTGCTGTGAACATCAGTGTGCAAATGTCTGTTGCGTCCCTGCTTGTATATCTTCTGGGTATATCCTGAGTCGTGGAATTGCTGAGTAGTTGTAAGGCAACTCTATACTTAGCTTCCTGAGGAGCCACCAAACCATCCTCCACAGTAGTTGTACCATTTTACATTCCCAGTTGAGTGGACTTCGGTGCCTTATCAAAAATCAATTGACTATAGATCTGAGGGTCTATTTCTGAACTCTCAACTCAATTCCATTGATTAGTATGTCTATCTTAGTGTTTCTTACCACTGTGGCTTTATAATATGCTTTAAAGTCTGGAAGCATGATACTTCCCACTTCATTCTTATTTTTCAAGGTGTTTTTGGCTATTTGAGGCTCCTTACCCTTCCAAATGAAACTGTTAATTAGCTTTCCATTTCTGCAATGTTGTCTGTTGGAACTTTCTTTTTTGGTTCCAGCTGAATTCAACCTTGGGGTCCTTCCCATGTCTTTTTCTTTATAAAGCCTCCAGTATTTCTGATTATGACCTTCATTCAGTTGGATCACACCATAACTAAAAATGACATCTTCACGAGGTCCTAGGTATAATGTCTTTATACCACAGGGATGTGGATTAAGATTAAGATGTTTTTTCCACTTTATCACTGTCCCCCAGGGTCCTTTCTCCCTCCTATAGCCTATTGAGTTTGGAGCACCCTGGAAATCATTCTTTCCTCTATTGGGCATGTTCTAGGCTAGGTTTTTTCAAACCTCTGTCACTGTATCCCATCAACTTTTTAATCTTTCCAGAGTTCCCCAAGTTTTGATCTGCTAATAGCATTTTTTCTTGCTTTCCAGCACTGTAAAGGATCTCTTACTCTCCTAGCAATAACAATAACAGCAACACTACCACCAGTAATAGTAGTGATTTAAAAGAGATTTTTAGCAGAAATGTAAGTAGACATGTTTGCTCAGTCTGCTGTCTTTCTTGGATCAAGGTGGTGGTTGTTTTTTTTTTTTTTTACTACCCATGTTATGCAGAGCTTTTAGCCTTTTTCTAGAACATATTATATTTGATTTTAACAACTTCTGACATTTTTTTTACAGGTAAATAAATGTCTCCCTTTTTGAAAGCATGGGTGTGTTTAGCAATCTTTAGGGGAAAATTGCAGTCTGTTGGAATTTTATTTTTCCTTAATGACAGAGTATCTGCCAAGTATTCACATAAATTAGAAAAGGTATGAGAAGAGGAAATAGAATTAGATGGTTTTAGGATTGTTTTAAAAGTGTGCCTACTAGTAACTCTCAGTATGAATTTGCCTCTTGTTACATGAATGTTGTGATTGAAGTGTGATAATATAAGAAGAAAATTCTTACAAATAATAAGGTAGAAGATAAAGGTAAAGCATCTTGTAGAATTGGCTAGTGGATAAAGGAATTGGGGTTTAGACATTTACATCCCGTATTTAAATCCTGACTCCTTAATTTGCCCTTTTATAATCTTCAGCAAACTATGTAAGTACTTTAAGCTTCAGTTTTGTCATTCATAAAATAAAATAATAGCAAATACATCTTAGTGTTAGGAGGATTAAATGAGATATTACATGTAAAATCCTTCTGAGCACAAAGCTTCCAGTAAATGTTGGTTAACATGAATTACATCATCATTGCTATACGGATATAGGAGTTTGCAGCCTGAAGTTGACTGGAGCTATCAATTAACAAGTAAAATGTATTGAGTACCTGATATCTGGTATTGGTTTTAGACTTATGGAAGGAGTTGCTGATGTAAAAGACAGGTTGCTTAGAAGTGGAGCAAAGAGAATGAATATTAATGGAGTTCTTACTAGAGGGTCGTTAATCCTGTAAGGTAGGTATTATTATTTCCAATTTATAGAGAAAGGAACTGAGATTCGGTGATGTTAAGTAACTTGTTCGAGTAAATAGCCTGTTGTTGAATCCTATTTCTGCCATTTAAGTAGATGTGTATCCAGAGTAAGTCACTTAACCATGAAAGGATAGATCATGCATTTGACATACCTCGATGTCAAAATATACAGTGTAACCCCTTCTAACCCTTTCTTATATAATCTTTAAGAAATATAACCCCTCCTTTAACCTCTCAATGCTCCCTTTTTGAAGTTCTCTCTAAATCTCCTCCCCTACCCATCATTCCTTCAGCCTTGGGAATCTTAATTCCCCAGGCCATCTTAGAAAATAGTAACCCTGGGTGGCTTTTGAGGAAAATTTTGGTGTTCACCCTCCCAGGTCCTTTAATTATTGTCATGGTGTGATCATTATGTTTATCAGTACAGTGCTCGAAAGTTATTCTTAGTCCTAGGCTTCAGAAAGTTCTAATGGTAGTTTTGTTAGATTGTGTGAAGTTTTTTTATAATTCTTTATTAGCAGAAAGAAGTAGCAAGGGACAAAAAGTGTAGCACTGTCAGTATATATTAAGGGTGGAATGTTTATGGTAAAAATTGCCATTCCTGGTGTTAAGAGTCTTCTGGCTGGGAATGCATGTTAGCTCCTTCTGTTGATATTAAAGTAAAAGCACAGCAGAGATGTGTCCTCTTTGCTGTTCTTCTTGTTCCCATTACAGCTGTATTTATGTGGTACCCACACTTGCTCTTGAGTTTGTAAAGGCTGATGAACTCTCCATTCTGCATTTTTTTAATCACAGTAACCTTAAATCTCTAAATCCCAAGGCATTTTTAAATTTAGAAAACACTGCACCTGATTCTGCTGTGTCTCGTTCAGTTCTCCTTCTCGCTCTCCCCACCCCTGCCCCATATTGTCTGTCTCCCTTCCCTCGTTTTTTTAAATTCAGTTTTATTGAGATATATTTGCATACCATGCAGTCATACAAAGCATACATTCAGTTGTTTTCAGTACCATTATATAGTTGTGCGTTCATCACCAAAATTAATTTTTGAACATTTTCATTACCACACACACAAAAATAATAAGAATAAAAATTAAAGTGAAAAAGAACAACTAAAGTAAAAAAGAACACTGGGTATTTTTTTGTTTTGTTTTGTTTTTTTGTTTTTTTTTGCCCCTGTTTTTCTACTCATCCATCTATACACTGGACCAAGGGGAGTGTGGTCCATATGGCTTTCCCAATCACATTGTCACCCTTTATAAGCTACATTTTTATACAATCGTCTTCAAGATTCAGGGGTTCTGGGTTGTAGTTTGATAGCTTCAGGTATTTACTGCTAGCTATTTCAATTCATTAGAACCTAAAAAGGGTTATCTGTATTGTGCGAAGGAGTACCCACCAGAGTGACCTCTCGGCTCCTTTTGGAATCTCTCAGCCACTGAAACTTATTTCATTTCACATCCCCCTTTTGGTCAAGAACCTTGCCTCATTTTTAATAATCGACTTTAGTGAAGTATAACTTACATACAGTAAAACACACCAATTTTAAGTGTACTCTTTAATGCGTTTTGACAAATTACATCTCTAATCACTGCCTCAATCAAGATATAGAATATTTTCATGACCTCAGAATATTACCCCGTTAAAAAAAGGAAAGTTATCCTGTGCCTCCATATAGTCCATCCCCATTCCCACTCCTAACCCCTGGCAACCAGTGATCTTTTGTCTCTATAGATTATTTCCTTATCTCATTTTTAATATGTGGATTTTGATATTTCCTATTCAAAACATGAAAATGAGTAGAGCTAAGAATTAACGGTGTGGATTTAAAAGTGTGTAGGTGAGGGAGAGGTCCTTCTGGATAATTATAGATACTAACATACTAATTAGATCTAGATATTAAGGTGTCTAAAGGTACATGATTAAACACTAGCAAGATTGAATCATTTCTTTGCATTATAAATGCATTTATTTGTTTATATAAATTATAAATGCATTTACTTATTTCTTTGCATTATAAATGCAAAGAATTATGCATTATTTAGAATTATGCATATTATATTATGCATATTTCTTTATATTACAAATGCAAAGAATTATTTAATTCTTTGCATTTATTTATTTCTTTGCATTATAAATGCATTTATTTGTTAAGTATAGAGTATTGATTAGGAAATAATAAATATGAGAAAAGCAATAAAAATTAGGGAGAAAATAACAATCAATTATGATCCCCCCTCCCCCGATTATTTTTTGCAAGTATGTTTGTATAGTTTTCTTTTGGTAGTAATCTCTAGGAAATGAAGAGTCTAAGATCATGTAATGTCCAAGAAGAACTCATCTTCCACTTTCTTCCAGTCCTGCTTCTAATTCTCTGAATGGCTTACCACTGTCTTAGTTTCCAAGGGTTAAAACTTGCATCATCTTTTATTTATTAGATCCAGTTTTGTAGCAAGTCTTTTCAAATTTGATTGTGTAGTGCCTTTCACATTTACTCTAGTCCTGGCCTTCACTGCCTTTGTTATAAATTTTCATTTTTTTATTTTTTATTTCAAAACTGATCTGTGGTTACTTTTTTTAAAATATAAAATCAAAACAATAGCTCTTTAGCTTGGATGGCTGTAACCAGCTTTTTTTTAATCACAACTTCTTATTTGAAAATTTATTTCAAAATTTGCATTTTCTCCTCTCTCTTTTCTATACACATACATACACATAAACACACACAATTTTCCCCCGGCTCCAATTAAAGTAAGTTGTAGATAGTATGACCTTTCACTTCTAAATACTTCAGTATGAATTTCCCAAGAATGTGAAAATTCTCATACATATCCATCATATCATTTTCACTCTGGAAATCAACAGTAATTCCACAATATGTGAAAGCCTCACTGATCCTTCCCTTCCTCAGAAATGTGCACTGGTTCTTTATTTCCTATTAAATGTATTTCAAGTTCCTTAACCTGGCATTCAGGAATCTCAATAGTGTGTCTTCAGTTAGCTTTTTATAACTCTTACCTACCTTTCCAGGCCAATAACAAATGCCATGACCTCTGTGAAACTTCCCTTGATCTATTTCCTCAACTAAATGAAATAACAGTAATGCCAAACATTTATTTGTAAAGTCCTAAGTGCCTGGCAGGTATTGTGATAAACACTTTATATGAAAAATGTTATTTATTCTCACTTATACCCTAATACAAAGATATTATTAGTATTCCCATTTTTACAGTTGAAGAAATTGAGACTTAGGTTAATTCATTTTTTAAACATCTTATGAGTAGTAAGTAGTGGAATCAGCACATTGCTTAGTTCTGTGTTTCACAGCCCATGCTCCTAACCATTATCTTATACTAACTCTTATAGATCTAACTCTAATCTGCTTTTGTTATGGCTATATTCATGCTTGTCTTAACTCACTTATTAAATTGTTAATTCCTTAGGGTAGGGACTATTTTATTCAATCTTTGTGTGGATATTTAGTTAATACAACAGTGGGCTATGTTTGTGTTCATTTTTTTATTCTCTTTCCCTTGTACCTTCCTACATCTGGTCAGCACAGCTCAGAGTTGTCAGGACAGCACTTTACAACCAGTCCCATTGACATCACTCTAGTTTGGGGCCCATAACCTCTCTCCTGGACCTGTTCATTCAGCACATCTCTGATGAGCTCCTTCTAAGTCCCAGGCATTGCTAGGTATTGATGATATATCTGTATATTAAGACTCCTTTCAATTGCAAGGGATAGAAACCCTACTTGAATTAACTTTCAGGAAAAAGGGATTTTAATGGCAAATTTATTTGGGAAGTCCAGTTGAAGGGCTGACTGCTGGCTTGGCTGGATCCAAGGGTTCTGATGATGTTATCAGGTCTTTACTTCTCCTTCCCACACTAGCTCCACACTAACCAAATGGTGGTGAGGATTCCCCTGACACCAAACAGCTCTGCATACAGGCCAACAAGTTTGAGATCTCAATATCTCTAACAATCCTGGACAAAGAACTTTGACCTTGCTTTGGTTGTGTGGACTCCTGGACCAGTGGCTGTGTCTGAGGATGGGTAACTCTAGCCAGTCAGATGTTCACTCTGTAGTAGGAGAGGAAGGTCCAGTGAGTGCATCACTATTTTGCCAGGTGGGAGAGAGTCAGTTCGTGAATGGAAAAGGATTCTGTTGGCAAAATAAGGGAAGGGTTTGGAGATTGTTGGTCAGGCCAAAAAAAAAAAAAGAAAAAAAAAAGAAAAGAAAAAAACAAACAAACAGCTATCTATTGCAAGCAGTTCGTAAGACAAGAGTTTCAATGTTACTGAAAGGTTGAAACATCACTATATGTTCTTAGATTAAAAGGGACTATATTTGGTAGTACGCCAGTTTGGATGTATTGTGTCCCCCAAAACTCCATGTTCTTTGATGCAGTCTTGTGTGGGCAGATGTACTAGTGTTGATTAAGTTGGAACCTTTGGATTAGGTTGTTTTCATGGAGATGTGACTCACCCAGCTGTAGGTGATAATTCTGGTTAGATGATGTCCATAGAGGTGTGGCCCTGCCCATTCAGCATGGACCTTGATTAGTTCACTGGAGTCTTATAAAGGGGCTCACAAACAGAAGGAATTCCGAGCAACTGAGCATGGCATTTTCAAAGAGCTGCAGCTAAGAGAGGACAAGAGGCCCCAAGTGTAGCATTTGGAGAATGCCATTTTGAAAAACAACCTGGGAGCAAGCAGGTGCCAGCCACGTGCCTTCTGAGCTTACAGAAGTTTTCCGGACACCAGTGGCCTTTCTCCAGTGAAGGTACCTGTTGTTGATGTGTTACCTTGGACACTTTATTGCCTTAAGATTGTAGCTTTGTAACCAAGTGAACCCCCTTTATGAAAGCCAATCCATTTCTGGTATTTTGCGTAATGGCAGCACTAGCAAACCAGAACAGGTAGTCAGTGTGGGTAGCATGAAGAAGTCTGTATTTTGAGGTTATTTAAAAGATGAATTGGAAATATTGGTACCTAAGATGAAGTTTTCATAGAAGTGTGCTAAGATGATTAGTAATGGCTTGTAAACATTTCCAGAATGAAAGTCACTGTGTGTGCCTGTTTGGATGTATTATGTCCCCCAAAATGCCATGTTCTTTGATGCAGTCTTGTGGGGGCAGACTTATTAGTGTTGATTAGGTTGTAATACTGGATTAAGTTGTTTCCATGGAGATGTGACCCACACAACTGTAGGTGATAACTCTGATTAGATAATTTCCATGGAGGTGTTACCCCACCCATTCAGGGTGGGGTCTGAATTAAATCACTGGAGGCTTATAAATGAGCTGACAGAAGGAACACAGACAGCAACTGAGAGTGACATTCCGGAGAGGAGCTGCAGCTGAGACACATTTTGAAGGTGGCCATTGGAAGCTGACACTGACATTTTGGAGAAAGCCATTTTGAAACCAGATCTCTGGAGCAGACGCCAGCCATATGCCTTCCCAGCTAACAGGTTTTCCGAACACAATTGCAATCCTTCAGTGAAGGTACCCTATTGTTGATGACTTACCTTGGATACTTTATGGCCTTAAGACTGTAACTGTGTAACCAAATAAACCCCCTTTATAAAAGCCAATCCATTTCTGGTGTTTTGCATAACAACAGCATTAGCAAACCGGAACACTGTAAATGTGAACATGTCTGATTAGTATTCCAATTGTTCCTCTTAAGTTTGATTTGTCTTACTCTCTAGGATTTAACTGAAATGATGCCGGGGAAGGTTGTTTCTGTAGATTTAGAATCAGACCATTCTGACACTTTCTGCTTCTGTGAGTAGTAGAGCATCAGTAGTACTAAAGAAGATATGGATATGTATTTACAACTTGAAAATCTGAACTGTTTAGTTCAGTTTTTTTTTTTAATTTTTAAATAATATTGTTGTTAGCATTTTAGTTCTTATCCTGCCAGCATTTAAAAAAAATATTTATTGTGGTAACATATATCCAACATGAAATTTCTTATTTTAACCACATTCAATTATACAATTTAGTGGTATTAAGTAGTCACAATGTTGTGCTACCATCACCACCATCTGTTACCAAAACTTTCCCATCACTCTAAACAGAAACAATGTACCCATTAAGTATTAACTCCCCATTCCCTACCTCCTCCCCTTTCACTGGTACTTGGTACCCTATAATCCACTGTCTCTATTAATTTGTATGTTCCAGTTATTTCATATATGTGAGCTTGTACAATATTTGTCCTTTTATGTCTGGCTTATTTTTCTCAGCCTGATGTCTTCAAAGTTCATCCCCACATTGTTACATGTATTAGAACTTCATTCTTTTTATGGCTGTATAGTACCACCTTACATGTATATATCCCATTTTGTTTATCCATTCATCTTGTGGATGGACACTTGGGTTGCCTTTGGCTATTGTGAATAACGCTGCTGTGAACATTGGTGTACAAATATCTTTTGGAGTCCTTGCTTTCAAATTAGGTACATACCTAGTAGTGGTATCTCCGGGTCATATAGTAATTCTGTAGTTTCTGAGGAACTGTCAAACTGTCTTCCCTAGCTGCTGCACCGTTTTACATTCCCACCAACAATGTACATGTGTTCTTATTACTCTGCATCCTCACCAACACTTGTTGTTTTCTGTTTTATTAATAATAGCCATTCTGGTGGTTGTGATTGGTTCATTTTTTTCATATTTTAATGTGGAGGGGAAAGTAAAGGAAGTGTTACTTCTTGAGGTCATAACTTGGATAGTTAGCTGCATACAGAATTGACTTGCCACTTAGTAAAATTTTACTTAGAAGTACTCTAAATGTGTTTGCTTTTGTAAGTTATAAACAAACAAAAATAAAACAACTGCCTTTTTGTGTTTCATCCAGACAGTATATGAGTGATTTTTGTTTTTCCAAATAATACCCTAAGAATGGATAATTTACTTAAAAGCCCCACAGACACAAGCATTAATTATAAAAACAAAATTTCAAATTCTATAGTTTCATTCAGCAGAAGTTTGTATGGAGGTGTTATGAGCCCTTGGTGAAACTTTAGGAAAGATATGATGGCTGAGTGCCAAAAGATTTTACAAGTTAACATTTGTTCTGATTAGTTTACCAAGTGTATAGTCTGGTACTCAGCTTTTCAGGCTCGGAAATTGAGTACTATCTCTCAGAATCAGACTCTATTAACCAAGCCACCAGATACGTAAATCAGAATGCCAGTTGGTGAATTTATAATGATACAAGCAGGTCATTTCTTTATGTGATATGGAGAAGTGTGAGTTGAATGACTGAGTTTTGTTTTTTTTTTCTAATTCAATTTTATTGATGTATATTCACATACCATACAGTCATTCACGGTATACAATCAACTGTCTACAGTACCATCTTATAGTTCTGCATTCATCACCCCAATCAATTTTTGAACATTTTCCTTTACTCCAAAAAGAATAAAAATAAAATAAATAAAAATAGAAGTAAAAAAGAATGCTCAAATCATTCCATCCTCCTATCCCACCCTATGTTTCATTTAGTTTTTGTCCCCATTTTTCTACTCATCTGTCCATACACTGGATAAAGGGAGTGTGAGCCACTAGGTTTTCATAATCACACAGTCACACCATGTAAGCTACATAGTTATACAGTCATTTTCAAGAATCAAGGCTACTGGGTTGCAGTTCAACAGTTTCAGGTATTTCCTTCTAGCTATTCCAATGCACTAAAAACTAAAAAGGGATATCTATATAGCACATCATAAGAATACCCTCCAGAAGCCACTGAAGGCAGAAGCTGGAAGCACTGAAACCAGGCAGAAAATGGAGAGACCAGCAGATATCTCCATGTGCCTGGCCATGAAACGGAGGAGCTGAGGATGGCCAGTAGCCAATCTTTGTGGAGAAAGCATTGCCTGCTCATGCCTTGATTTGGATGTTTTCATGGCCTAAGAACTGTAAGCTTTTCTCCATGGATCCATGTAAAAACTCTACGATGGGAGAACCTAAGATGGTGGCTAGGTGAGACAGGGCAAAAAAACACCTCTATGAAAAATACTAGATAAAAACCAGAAAGTGACCTAGAACACCACTGCCAGCGATGCACCAGCCGGACAAGGTCTGCTAAATTCATAGGGAATGTGCATTTGGTGAAACCAGGAGCCTGCATTGTGAAACGAGTGAGTGAGTAGGCTGAAAGTCCTGCAGCTGCGCTGTGATGTGGGGAAACGGTGGGCTGGCATTTGGAGATGGACTAGTTCTTTAATAAAGAAAGCTTGGGCATGGCTGCAGATACGACGGGGAGAGCCGTGCAGTGAAGCACGATGGCAGCAGGCTGGGCTAATGCCTCGGTGTCTGGCGTGGAGGATACCCCTTCCCACACCCGCTGCTGATGGTCTCAAGACCAGAGGAGCAGAGGGGAGCCAAAAGGAGGAAAAAAACCACATTCCTTGCAGCCGTCTCCCCAGCAGATGGGGGGTGCTCCTGTCAGGGTCCAGACCCACAACCCAGAGCTGTGCCAAGAAACCCAGTGTGACGGGGAATCTTTCCCACAGCACTACACACAAGCCACAATATCGGCCATGGACAGTGGCCTTTAATACACCCATGGCTGATTGTCCAGGAGCTGGGAGGGTGGAGCTGTGCGAAAAGGGGGAAGTTAACGCATCTCATTCAACCATCTTTGAAGTGGGCTGGGAGCACCCCTGCACGGCCCAGTGACCCAGGGCTTCCCTGGCGGGCTGGCGCACACTAGTGACGTGGCACAGCCCTCCCTCAGCAGAGGTCCTGGAAGAGCACAGCTGGGAAGGAGGAAGCGCTCGGAAATCCCAGGGACCCTACGGGAATACCAAGGACTTGTGGGTCAGTGGCAGAGACAATCGGTGGAAAGACTGAAATGAAAGCTTAGGCTCCTTAAATCTCCGGGAACATCTGGGAGGTTTGATTATTAAAGCTGCCCTGCCTGCCTAACCACCCAGACACACGCGCCACATTCAGGGCGGACAGCACCAGCAATACACCCAAACTTGGTGCACCAATTGGACCCCACAAGAATCAGACCCCCACACACCACAGAGACAAAGTGGGGGAGAACTGACTTGAGGGGAATAGGTGACTCACGGATGCCATCTGCTGGTTAGTTAGATAAAGTGTACGCCATCAAGCTGCAGTTCTGTCGAATTAGGGATCAAGTAAAGCAAGTGCCAAGAGGCCAAAAACAACAGAAAATCTTAAAGCATATGATAAAACCAGACGATATGAAGAATCCAAACCAAAACACCCAAATCAAAAAGATCAGAAGACACACAGTACTTGGCACAATTAGTCAAAGAATTACAGACAGGCAACAAGAGCATGGCTCAGGATATAAAGGACATGAAGAAGAGCATGGCACAGGATATAAAGGACATAAAGAAGACCCTAGAAGAGCATAAAGAAGAAATTGCAAGAGTAAATAAAAAAATAGAAGATCTTATGGAAATGAAAGAAACTGTTGGCCAAATTAAAAAGACTCTGGATACTCATAATACAAGATTAGAGGAAGTTGAACAACAACTCAGCTTCCTCGAGGTCCACAGAACAGAAAATGAAAGAACAAAAGAAAGAATGGAGAAAAAAATCAAAAAACTCGAAAAGGATCTCAGGGATACGATAGATAAAATAAAACGTCCAAACTTAAGACTCATTGGTGTCCCAGAAGGGGAAGAGAAGGGTAAAGGTCTAGAAAGAGTATTCAAAGAAATTGTTGGGGAAAACTTCCCAAACCTTCTACACAATATAAATACACAAAGCATAAATGCTCAGCGAACTCCAAATAGAATAAATCCAAATAAACCCACTCCAAGACATATTCTGATCAGACTCTCAAATACTGAAGAGAAGGAGCAAGTTCTGAAAGCAGCAACAGAAAAGCAATTCACCACATACAAAGGAAGCAATATAAGACCAAGTAGTGACTACTCAGTGGCCACCATGGAGGTGAGAAGGCAGTGGCATGACATATTTAAAACTCTGAGAGAGAAAAATTTCCAACCAAGAATACTTTATCCAGCAAAACTCTCCTTCAAATTTGAGGGAGAGCTTAAATTTTTCACAGACAAACAAATGCTGAGGGATTTTGCTAATAAAAGACCTGCCCTACTTCAGATATTAAAGGGAGTCCTACTGACAGAGAAAAAAGCTGAGGGACTTCACCACCAGTAGGTCAGTCCTATAAGAAATGCTGAAGGCTGTTGAGCAGGCTGAAAGGAAGGGACACTAAACAATTGACTGAAACTACATGAAGAAGTAAAGGGTACCACTAAAGATCACATGGTAAATATAAATACCAATACTACTGTATTTTTGGTTTGTAACTCCATATTTACTTCCTACAGGATCTAAAATACATAAACTGTAATGATAAATCAGTGGTTTTGGACTCAATGTAAAATATGTAATTTTTGACAAGAACTACATAAAAGTGGGGGAATGAGGGAGTATAGGAACATAGTTTATGTGTCATACTGAAGTTAAGTTGGTATCAAAGAAAAACAAGATTGTTATAGATTTAAGATGTTAAATTTAAGCCCCATGGTAAACACAAAGAAAGTATCAGAGAATATGACCATAGAGATGAAAAGTAGAGTAGGGGTTCCGAGAAGTGGGGGAAGGGGCAATGGAGAGTTGAGAAATTAGTTTAGGGTTTCTGTTTGGGGTGAAGGGAAACTTCTAGAAAGGGATGGTGGGAAGGTAATAGCATTGCAGCATTCTAAATGTGATTAATCCCACTAATGGAATGCTAGGGAGGGGGTGGAATGGGAAGATTTAGGCTGTATATATGTTTACACAATTGGAAAAAAAAAAAAAAAAGACAGTCTAAATAAATGACAATTAAATGTCAAGGGTGATCCTGTATGGGATCTGAGGATGGAGGAGAGGAGGCTCAAAGGGACACAGATGGGACAGAAGGAAAAAAAAAAAAAAAAAGAAAATATAGATTGTAAGCTTTGTATCAAGGTTGAATTTCTTGAACTTCTTAGCTGTGTTTAATGGGATTGCATAAAAGATTGTTCTTGTTCATGGGAAATGTATATGTGAATTATATTGTTTTTTCAAGGATGTGTGCAGCTTGCTCTCATATGTTCAGAAGACAGAGCAATAGATGATGGATGATAGGGAGGGAGGGAGGGAGGGAAAGAAAGAAAGAAATGGTGGTGTGACAGGATGTTAAAGGAGGTGGATCGGGGTATTGGGGGAGGAGGGGTCGAGGTATGCTGGAGTTCTATGTATGGGGTTTGTACTGTTTTTGCAACTGTTCCTGTAAGTTTGAATTTATCTCAAAATAAAATTTCTTATTAAAAAAAAAAAAAAAAGAATACCCTCCAGAGTGACCTCTTGACTCCATTTGAAATCCCTCAGCCACTGAAACTTTATTTCATTTTGCTTCCTCCTTTTGGTCAAGAAGATTTTCTCAATCCTATGATGTCAGGTCCAGGCTCATCCTTGGGAGTCATGTCCCATGTTGCCAGAGAGATTTATACTTCTGGGAGTCATGTCCCACGTAGGTGGGAGGGCAGTGAGTTCACCTGCCTAGTGGGCTTAGAGAGAAGGGGGGGCAGGGCACATCTGAGCCACAAAGAGGTTTTCTGGGGGAGACTCTTAGGCACAATTATAAGCAGGCCTAGCCTCTCCTTTGCAATAACAAGCTTCATGAGGGCAAGCCCCAAGATCTAGGGCTCATCCGACTAAACTGTTAGTCCTCAGTGTTTGTGAAAATATCAGTAATAACCGAGGTGGGGAAATCCAGCATTTCTGCATTTTCCCCCATTCCCCAGGGGGGCCCTGCAAATGTATTTTTATTCTCTGCTCAAATTACCTTGGGTTGTATCAGGATTTCACACTAACCTGTACAAACTTACCAGATCTCACTTCCTATTCAAAGTTCCATGTAATTATGGTGTTTGAATGAACTGACCATACAAGTTAAATTATTTAGTGTGCTGCAGAAAATATACACACCAAATAAACATCTTTTCCCTTGGTCTCACACAGAAGTTGAAGTTTTAAAACACAGTCAATAACGTCTTTTACCCTTTGGCCTGATTTGCCTTGTTCCTAACCAGATCCACTTCATTCATATCTCTAATTGAAGTCTGAACTCTTTTTCAGTTTTTTTAACAGTTGCTGTATGAAGTAATGCTGACATTCATAGCTTCCAAGCTCTGCTTCTGTGTTTCAGATGTCACACAGATACCCAAAGTTCCAGAGACCGAACAGGTTATACACAAAGAGCTCAGCATCTCAGAATTTGGAGATAACCATTACAACTCAGGAACAGATGTGACTGCTGTTAAGAGCTTACAGTCTAGGGACCATTACAATAAGCATTCCCCTGATAAGCTGTGCTCTAAGATTCAGTTCTCAGAGCTTACACATTATAGTTAGTCCATGTTAGTGAGGCATTATAATGTTTGTCTTCGTTTCTGGCATACTTCACTCAGAATACTGTCCTAAAAATCTCTTCACCTAGTTACAAGTCTCAAAACTTCATTCCTTCTTGCATTTGCTCAGTTTTCCATTGTATGCATAACCCACAGTTCACCATTCTGTTCATCAGTCAATGTACCCGTAGGCCACCTCCATCCATTGCAAATCATGAATACTGCCTCCGTAAACACCAGTGTGCAAATGTCCATTCATGTCCCTGCTTTCAGATCTTCCAAGAATATACCCCATAATGAGGTTGAAGGACCTTATGACACCCACATACTTAGCTTCTTGGGGAACCACCACACTATCCTCCAGATGGTTTACACCATTCTACTTCCCCACCAATGTAAATAGGTACATCCCTCTTTCCATGTTTTCTCCAGCACTTGTATCCCTCTGTTTATATTTTTCCCTGCAATGTTGTAGAGCTGTATTCACATACCATACAATCATCCACAGTGTACAATCAGTTCACAGTATCATCATATAGTTGTACATTCATCAGTACAATCAGTACTTGAACATATTCACTATTCCAAAAAAAAAATTTTTTTTAGAAAAGAATAATAAAGATAAAAAAATTAAAGTACCTTAGAATACAATATAATAAAGTCATACAACAACACCCTACCAAGAATCCCATACCCCTACCTTATATCCCCCTCTCATAGACATTTAGCTTTGGTATATATTGCCTTTGTTACAATTAATGGAAGTGTATTACAATGTTACTGTTAACATAGACTCCAGTTGGCTTTGATTATATTTTTCCCCAATACCATCCCTTTTTCAACACCTCGCAAAGTTGACATTCATTTGTTCTCCCAGATGTAAAAATATTTTTATATTTGTACATTTAATCACCATCATTGACCACTCTAGATTTCACATTATACAGTCCCAGTCTTTATCGTCTATCTTTCCTTCTTGTGTCATACTTGCCCCTAGCCATCCTCTTTCAGCTTTACTCACAGACTTCTGTGGTCAGTGTACTTACAATATTGTGCTGCCATCACACAGTATTATGCTATCCATTTCTGGATCTATACAGTCAATCCTGTTGAACATTGTATACTCCTTCAGCATCAAATGCCCAATCTCTACCCTCATTCTATCTCCTGATAACCTGTGTTCTCTGCTTTTAACTCTCAAAGTTTGCTCATTAATGTTAGTTCATATTAGTGAGCCCATAGAGTATTTGTCCTTTTGTTTCTGGCTAACTTTGCTCAACATAATGTCCTCAAGGTTCATCCACGTTATTATAGTCCCATGACTTTGTTCTGTCTTACAGCTGCATAATATTCCATTGTATGTATATACCACAGTTTGTTGATCCATTCGTCCATTGATGGACATTTGGGCTGTTTCCATCTCTTGGCAGTCATGAATAATGCTGCTATAGACAGCGGTTTACAAATGTCTGTTCGTCTCTTAGCTTTCAGTTCCTCTGAAAGTAGTGGGATTGCTGGATCATATGGCAATTCTGTACTTAGCTTCCTGAGGAACTGCCACACTGCCTTCCAGAGTGGCTGCACCATTCTGTATACCCACCAACAGTGTATAATTGTGTGTCTTTCTCCATATCCTCTCCAGCACTTGTAATTTCTGTTTTTTTTAATCATAGCCATTCTAGTAGGTGTGAAATGATTGTGTTTACTGACATTAGGCCGAGAGCCTGGATTCATCCTCTCCATGCAAGGATAAATCTATATGGGCAGGGGATTAAAATCTGTGGACTAAACTTTCTGTCTCCTTTTTTCCATGCTCCTTTCAGTAAGGTCAAATTAAAGAAATGCAGGTTTGGGAGACTTCCCATTTATTTTACGTGGCTAAGTCTCTACTTGGATCCCTTAGTTATTAATAAGGTTAAAATTTCAATCTCAGAAGAAGTCGTATTTCACTTATTGCCAAGGTTTTGAGGGCTTCATGTATTGCCTAGGTAAGCCTGTAAAAATGAAGTTATTTTAAAAAATCATTTTACAAACTGGAAATCAAATTTATATTATTAAAACATTTCTGTTTTCTGTCTTTGTTAATTCTCCCAGGCTATTATGCCCATATGCAGTTGTGAGAGGCTATCCCATTGGAATTATTTTTGGTGTATTATGATAGAGGATCTGGATATTAATCTTCTTGTTCTACATAATGACCAATGGAATCCTGAGCTTCCTGGTTCATACATCCTTCTTTTCATGTGTTTGTGTAAATTACATGAGGACCAGGTCCAATCTCTTGATTTCTTTTTTTGGGGGTCACTGTTGTATCTTGCACCATAGTTCTTAATAAAGTTTTGTTGAAAAACACATTTTTGTTGAATATAGCCTGCAAAAAGTGCAGTAATACTTATTATTGTTGGCCAGATATTTTATTAAAAACAGAGCTGTCAAGTTTCTGAGAAATTCCAGCTTAAAGATATTAGCATCTTATGGTATTTGTGCCAGTTTGAATGTATTGTGTCCCCCAACTGCCATTATCTTTGTGGTTTTGTGGGGCAGATGTTTTGGTGATGGTTGGATTTGCTTAGAATGTGCCCCACTCAGCTGTGGGTAATGATTCTGATGGGATGTTCCCATGGAGGTGTGGCCCCGCCCATTCAGGGTGGGCCTTGATCGATGGAGCTATATAGATGAGCTGACTTGGGGGGGGAGAAAACTGTGTGCAGCTGTGAGTGACGTTTTGAAGAGGAGCAAGCTTGCTAGAGAGGAACGTCCTGGGAGAAAGCCATTTTGAAACCAGAACTTTGGAGCAGACGCCAGCCACATGCCTTCCCAGCTAACAGAGGTTTTCAGGATGCCATTTGCCTTCCTCCAGTGAAGGTACCTGATTACTGATGTGTTACCTTGGACACTTTATGGCCTTAAGACTGTAACTGTGTAGCCAAATAAACCCCCTTTTTATAAAAGCCTATCCATCTCTGGTGTTTTGCATTCTGCAGCATTAGCAAACTAAGACAGTATTTAACAAAAATAAATGCAATTTCTCAAATTTCCTTGTGGAATAGAGAAGCATCACCTGTTTTTTTCATATGAGGAAATCTAAGAAAAGGCCAGTTTTCTTTCTTATTTCTCCCTAGTCAGACATTCATTCAAACCTTGGGATTTCTATAAACTCATTTTCCTTGTTCTTGTTTTTATTAAAAGTGGTAACACTAGAAAATTAAATAAATGTAAGAAGGAATAAAATATCTAATTTGTATTTTGAATATGAATGATTGTTGATAGTTGAATAAAGGGTTAAAAATTAAGGGTAATGATGAATGAGTGTTGAGACTTGGCTTATAAGGCTTAACCTAGGCGTCACTGTGAGACGTAATCCCTTCTTAAGGCCTTAGCAAGGAAATAAACGTTGCTGTTGAAATTCACAAAAGGTAGATCAAATTGAAGACAATTACAAGGGATGTGTTTTCAGCGCCTTCCTTTAGGAGTCAGTTATTTAGTAGTCAAACCATTCTATCTTGCTCTAAAAATTGATTTGCCTTCAAATGAGTAAGAGAGCTGGGTAAAACAAACCTGAACTTGGATATTTATTAGGAAAGACCTCAGGGTAATGCTATGAATTATCAATACAACAGCCTCTTATTTCACGCATCTTTCACATTCTAATCAGAAAGCTCTAAATTCTCATATGGTTATGATGCTGTTTTGGGAGCTGAACAAGAGAAATTAGCAATCTATTCTCTATCCCCTAAGACCTAAAATAAATGTGTAGCTACTCATACGTTTTAGTGAGATTCTAAAAGTGTGCAGTTTATTTGGAGGGAAAAATAGACAATACATAAAATTTTAAAATGCACATGCCCTTTAGTATAGCAACTCTACTTTTATGTAGTTATCTTTTGTGTATGCTTACATAGGTAGAAAGGCACATGCCCAAGAATACTTACTGCAGCATTGTTTTTAGTGGCAAAAGACTAGAAACAACATTAATGTTTGTCAGTAAGGGACTGATTAAAAATACGTGGTATGTCTATTCAAGGAAATACTATGTAATCTTTAAAAAGAATAAGGTAGATCTACTTGTA
Organism: Choloepus didactylus; assembly: GCF_015220235.1. Lineage (NCBI taxonomy): Eukaryota > Metazoa > Chordata > Mammalia > Pilosa > Megalonychidae > Choloepus > Choloepus didactylus. Next base: position 75,473,868 of record NC_051309.1, read on the forward strand.
CTTACTTATAACAATCTCCTGGATATATTAAGTAAAAAAAAAATGTATATTATAGTATGCTATCATTGTGTAAAGGCAAACAAAAAATAAGCACAAGCATTCTTATGTTTGTATGGATGTAGACTCTGGTAGGATACACAAGACAAGGATATTTCTTCTGAGGAGGCGTAAGGGTTGGACAGCAACATACTGTGAGCATTTGCATCTTATGGCTTAAAGTGCTGTGTGAGATACATGCATTTGGCCATTTACTGTTACTATAAGAACTTGTACTCATTGATGAGGACTTTTGTATATATGCCTTGGTATTTGTGGTTTTCAATTTGAGGAACTCTGTCAGTTGGTCTTTTGACTAAGGAATTAGGAGCAGTATTGTTAACTTTACTACCTGCTGGTGATTGAATCTTGTTGCCCACAAAAGGCATGTTCAGGTCCCAAACCCTGGTCCTGTGGCTGTGAACCCATTTGTAAATAGGACCTTTGAAGATATTACTACTTAAGGTATGCCCAAACTGAATAAGGGTGCGCCTTAATCCAATATGGCTGAAGTCTGCTTATAAGCAAAAGAAATTGGACACAGAGAGAGGAAGCCACAGGAGAAGCCAGGAGCTGGAAATTAGTGGATCCCAGAAGAGAAAGAAGATGCCACTGTGTGCATTGCCGTGTGACCAAAAAGCCAAGAACCTTAAAGATTGTCGGCCATCCAGAAGATACTGACCCTGGAGGTGGCAAGCCTTCTAGCCAGTGAAACCATGAGCCGATAAATTCCTGTTGTTAAGCCAACCCACTGTATGGTATCTGTTTTAGCAGCTAGGACACTATAAGACCACCCCTTCCAATGTGGGGTGATGGTGGTAGGATAAGTTTCGGATAGCAGCTGAAGAAAAAAGTTAAATATAATCTTTTTTTAAAGTATTGAGTGGTTAGTGTATTCTGCCTCAGTGGAGTAGAAGGATCAGATAGAAGGTAAATTGGAGGATTTGAAAGCATTTTGGAAGTATGAAATGGTGAACAGAGAGTTGACATTCTTCGGGAAACTAAAGATTACAAATATCTCACTGCTAAATAATACTCTTTTGCAAAAAGTTATTTTCCAGACTTTCAAAGACAAAATAAAAAACTTGAAGCCTTATGACAATTTGTGGTTTCCTAAGTAACGTAAGAAAATTGCAGAATGAGGAATAAAACCTTATTTTCTTATTTCCATTCTAGCACAAAGATTTTTCTGAGATCACTTGACCCTTGATGTGGGAATAGAGAATAACACAAACAAAACAAAATAAAACAAAAACATTTTAAAATTCTGTTTTGAAGTTGATGTAAGAGCACTTGTTTTGAAAATAAGCTTATAACCCTTCCCACACTGCACCTCCCTTGCTTCCCCACCCTCCCACCTCCATTTTAGGGAGAGGGGATGGGTGTGGTGGTTTTACCCAGTTTGGGGCACTGTACTGCTCCTTCTTTCTTTATTGAGTTATTCTGACTCAGGAAATAGGAAGATGATGAAAATATTAATATTGCAAAGCATTTTTACAGTTTGAAAAGCTTTTGTTTCACCTATATTATATTGTTATCTTACACCTGTTATATGATACAGGTGGTGGTGATATTTGTTATTTTTATTTGACTTTCACTGTAGATGAAAAAATAGACCCAGGAAAGTTAGGTAATTTGCTCCTGATAGCATAGCTGATGAGTGTTAAAGCTGGCTTTCGCAGACCCAGATTTTTTTTCTTTCCACTAAAATATAAGGTCTTATGAGGTAGACTGATTGAGCTTGGCTGCATAGCAACTCTCAAGAAGGGCACTGATTAAGAAAACATTTGGAAAACTAAACCTTTGGGGAAAGCCTAAAACTTTGGGGCATAGTGGTTTGATTAGTAGCTGGTTTGGGGGGTTGGGAGCCAGGTGAGGCTCTGACCCTACAGAATGCAGGCACAGCTGATGTCTTCTCGTCTTCATATGTAGTCTATATATGTCCATGTAGTCTTCAAGCCTTTTGAGAACTGCTTGTTACATCCTCAATTGCTGCATCTGAGTGGTAGGCTAATTAAAGGGAGTGGAGTGTATTAATTTACACCCTGCCTGCAGATGTAGACACATTAGTCATAGGAGAACTATTTTTGTAATTAATCACATGTAAATTAGTAAAAAATCTTCTAAAAAATGTTGGTGAAGTATGTTTTCTCACACTAAATTTTGATAAAGGATAGGAAGTAGCAAGAAAAAGAAATGTCTCAAGATTGGTAGACATAGTGATTTTTTTTTTTTTAAGTGTTTGTACTGCTGGGAGAGAATTTGGTGTTTAAGTATGTTCTAAGTAAACTGAAGAATGTTTCCACACTTTAATGTGAGTTCAGAACCTCATCTGTGTCTAATATTTGACCTTTGCATTTATGCTTGAGTACATTGGAAAGCCTTAGTGTAACCGGGAAGTTAGGATTTAATAAATGATTATGATTACTGAATCATTATGTAGTTATTTCTTTTTGCCATCCTTTCACTTTCATTTTCTTTGTGTCCCTGTGTCTAAGATGAGTCTGTTGTATGCAATATATTGATAGTTCATGTTTTTTGATCCGTTTTGCCAATCTATATCTTTTAATTGGGGAGTTTAATCTATTTATACTCAACGTTATTACCATGAAGGCATTTCTTGAATCAGCCATCCTATCCTTTGGTTTATGTTTGTCAGATATATTTTTTCCCTCTCTCTCTTATTGTCCTTTAATGAACCAATATTGAATCTCTTTAGTACTGAACCTTTCTCCATATCTCTCTCTCCTTTCTTTGTTTCTCTGTCAGTAGGGCTTCTTTTCGTATCTGAAGTAGGGCAGGTCGTTTATTATCAAAATCTCTCAGCATTTGTTTGTCTGTGAAAAATTTAAGCTCTTCCTCAAATTTGAAAGAGAGCTTTCCTGAATAAAGAATTCTTGGTTGGCAATTTTTCTCTCTCAGAATTTTAAATACGTCATGCCACTGCCTTCTCACCTCCATGGTGGCCGCTGAGTAGTCACTACTTAGTCTTATGTTGTTTCCTTTGTATATGGTGAATTGCTTTTGTCTTGCTGCTTTCAGAACTTGCTCCTTTTCTTCAGTATTTGACAATCTGATCAGAATATGTCTTGGAGTGGGTTTATTTGGATTTATTCTATTTGGAGTTCACTGGGCATTTCTGCTTTGTGTATTTATGTTGTGTAGAAGTTTGGGAAGTTTTCCACAACAATTTCTTTGAATACTCTTTCTAGACCTTTACCCTTCTCTTCCCCTTCTGGGGCACCAATGAGTCTTATATTTAGATGTTTTATTTTATCTATCATATCCCTGAGGTCCGTTTGGATTTTCGCAATTTTTTTCCTCATTCTTTCTTTTGTTCTTTAGTTTTTCCATTTTGTCGTCCTCCAGGTCACTGATTTGTTGTTCGGTTTCCTCTAGTCTTGTACTATGAGCATCCAGATTCTTTTTAATTTGGTTGACTGCTTCTTTTATTGCCATAGGATTATCTATTTTTTTATTTACTCTTGCAATTTCTTCTTTATGCTCTTCTAGGTCTTCTTCATGTCCTTTATATCCCGTGCCATGGTCTCATTGTTTGTCTTTAGTTCTTTGATTAATTGCTCCAAGTACTGTGTCTCCTCTGATCTTCTGATTTGGGTCTTTGGGTTTGGGTTATCCATATCATCTGTTTTTTTCATATGCTCTGAAATTTTTGTTGTTTTTGGCCTCTTGACATTTGCTTAACTTGATAGGGTTCTTTTAGGATACGTAGGCTAATTCAAAGACTAATCTCTAATTTGTCAGATCTACAGCTTGGCGGCATACACTTAGTCTCTGTCCAGCAGGTGGCATCTGCGAGCCACCTATTCCCCTCAAGCCAGTTCTCCCCAACTTTGTCTTTGTGGTGTGTGGCAGTCTGATTCTTGTGGGGTTCGAATTGGTGCACCAAGTTTGGGTGTGTTGTTGATGCTGTCTGCCCTGAATGTGGGGCGTGTGTCTGAGTGGTTAGAGAGGGAAGGCAGCTTTGATAATCAAATCTCCCAGGTGTTCTGGAGATATAGGGCTGTTGCAAGAGTCTAAACCTTTAGTCTTGCCAAAGATTGTCTCTGGTGCTGACCCACAAGTCCTTGGTATTGCGTATGGTCCCTGGGATTTCTGAGTGAGTCCCTCTTCCAAGCCGTGCCCTCCTAGCGCCTCTGCTGAGGGAAGGCTGTGCTATGTCACCAGTGCCGCTGTCATTCAAGGGAAGTGCTGGGCCGACGGGCCGTGTAGGGTCGTTCCCATCCTGCTGAAAGGATGGCTGAATGGGGCATGTTAATTTTCCCTTTTTCACACAGCTCCACCTTCCCAGCTTCAGGACACTTAGCTATGAGTGCGTGAAAGGCTATTGTCCATGCCCGATATTGTGGCGTGTGCACGTGATGCTGGAAACACTTCCTGTCACAGTGGGTTTTTTGGCGCAGCTCTGGACTGTGGCGCCGGCACCGGGCAGGAGCATTCCTAGCCTGCCAGGAAGATGGCTATAAGGGGCGTGGTTATTTTCCCCTTTTGGCTCACCTCTGCCTTCCTTGCTCCGAGACAGTTAGCAGTGGGTGCGTGAAAGGCTATCTTGAGGCGTACCCACAGCCTGTTCCTGCCGCACTTCACTGTGGAGTTCTCGCTGCCATATCCTCAGCCGCTTTTGGGTTTTTTTAAAAAGAACTAGTCTGACTCCAAATGCTAATCCACAGTTTCCACACACCGCAGTGTGGCTGCTGTATATTCAGCAGGCTTACTCGTTTCAGAACGCAGACTCCTGGTTTCACCAAGTGCATGGTCCCTGTGTATTTAGCAGACCTTGTCCAGCTGGTGCATCACAGGAACTGGTGTTCTGGGTCACTTTCTGGCTTTTATCTTTTATTTTTCATGGAGGTGTTTTTTTGCCCTGTCTCTCCTAACTGCCATCTTGGATACTCCTGCCTATCTTTTGATAGTATAAAACTCTCAGAGTTACAGCAGTTCAGGGAGACAGATTTTTAGGCCAGTAGGTCATCTGATCTTCTCCTTTGCATCTAGCAATAAACTCTCTTTGAAACCCCGGTGTCTTTGGTCATTTGAGCACATTGGGCAAAGAACCCACTGCTTTTGATTGGTATCAATAGAGTGATTTTAAGCAGAGGAGTAACATCATCTGATTAAAGTGTTTTTAAAAAGATCCCTCCCTTGGAAATTACAGTGAAGAATATAGAGGAAGTTTGGTCATGTTCTAGGTATTGAATGGCATAGTTACTGCAATTATAATACCAGGATTTAACATAGCTAAAACAATTTAGGTCTAATGTTGATGGGGGCTACAATTATATTTGTTTTTTGTTTGTAGGCATTTAGAATTACTTCTGTGGGTATGTTAGGATTACTTGGTAAGATCCAGTAAGATATTGTAGTAGACTCTGTTGAAGGTCATGCCTTGAATATTGAAATGCCTTTTTTTTTTTTCTTTTCTATTCATAGTGGTAGTCGCTCCTCTAAAACTTTTAAACCAAAGAAGAACATTCCAGAGGGTTCTCACCAGTATGAGCTCTTAAAACATGCAGAAGCCACACTTGGCAGTGGTAACCTCCGGATGGCTGTCATGCTTCCTGAGGGGGAAGATCTAAATGAGTGGGTTGCAGTGAACAGTAAGTAGCCTTTCTGTTTCTCCATAGATTCTGAATTAGGTTAATAGCCTCACTGTATGTGAGTGTTGGAGTGACTTATATTCTAGGATCTAGTTAGCAACATAACATCACAAAATAGTTGATGTCTCAATCCAATTTCAGGCATTATTTTATTACTGAATATGGAATTTTGTGAAATTCTTGTCTCCTGTTTTAATGTAATACAAAGTACAGATTTACTATTTTTAGTGGAATAATGATGACAATAATAACAACATTTATTGAATACTAATTATGTCTGGCACTCTGCTGGCATTTTACATGGATTATTTTATTTCAGCTTTATTTCATCTTCAGAAGCTCATGATGTAGGTACTAATATTACACCAATTTAATAGATAAGGAAACTGAGACAGAAAGATTAGTGACTTGCCTACATCATAAAGCTATTAAATGTCAGAACCTGGGCTCAAATAGCACATTTAACTACTATGCTAAATTGCCTTCTGAGCAGCATACTGTTATTTGTTTTGTACTTATTTTTTTTTTTAAAGGCATTTCAGTAATGATCTTATAAAATTAGTAAAATACGTTTATGAGATAAATATATGAGGAAAAAACCATATAAGTAAAAAGTAAATATTTTCTTGAGAATTGAGCCAGGGAAAGTTGGGGGATAAAAGTGGCACCTTATTGTTCAAAGTTTACTGGCATTCATGAAGCAATTAATAGAATTTTATAATTATTGGAGATTGATATGAATCTAGTAAAAATAAAATAAAATTTAATTGAAATAATACCTTAAATATCTAGGTTTTGATTAAGGACAAACAAAGCTACATTTTTTTCATAATATTTTATGGTATCTTATTACAATTTGAAATATATTACCGGGTTTATAAATTGAGCTGCCACCCACTGATAACTTTTAGGAAACAGAAAATTTTATTGTAATGTTATAAAACTTAACTGTGATAGCATTTGAAAAAGAATAGTATTTAATATAATGTGGATCAAGAAAGTCGAGTTACTGTTTTTGTTTCCTAGGCTGCTTAAGAAAATACCATGAAGTGGGTTGGATTAAACAATAGGAATTTATTTGCTAACAGTTTTGAGGCTAAAAAAAAAAGTACAAATCAAGGCATCTTCAAGGTGATGCTTTCTCCCAGAAAACTATGGCATCCTGGGGCTGGCTGCTGGCTATTCATGGTCCTTAGCTCATCACATGGCAATGCACATGGCGGCCTCTACTGGCCTCTCCAGGTTTTGTTGATTTCACTTTCTTACTTCCTGTGGCTTTCTCTCTGGTGCACTTCACTCTACTTATAAAGGACTCCAGTAATAGGTTTAAGACCCATCCTAATTGAGGTGGACCAAAGGTTCCTAACTGAAGTAACCTCATCAGAACTTCTGTGCCACATGAGCTTCTGACATTTCTGTATATAAAAAGAGATCATCATCTTTCTCTGTCTCAGTTGCAGAAACTGAGTGTCTACTACTGAAATGCCTAGAACTTTGGGAACTTTTACAGTTTCTCAGACAGTCCATAATTCTATTATAGCTGGACAAAAATTATTTTGGATTGACGCATTAGAACATCTTCTTAGAACATATAATTCTGCCTAGAAAATAATAGTAGCATTTGACTGAAGTGTTGAATGCTAAAATTTTCCTAATTTATATTAATCTTCCCAAATGACACTTTGAGAATAGGGTTTGAGGCTGGATACATAGTTCCACTCACTGGCAGTGATAAACATTTTTGGTACATAAAGTAATGAAGGGAATTTGTTGATAAGCTTGGCATCTTAATGGCCTTTTGGTTATAGTACACTTGCCAGATGAAGAAAAATGGTAGAAGATGGGAAATCTTTACAAATTTAACAACTCTTCTCATGTCAAAAGCAGATCCTGGTTTTGAACATTCTTTTGGTGGAAAGATGGAAACAGGGGTGTTAGCTTAAAGAAGATAGAAGGTTCAAGGTTCTAGAAATAGCAGGGTGGATGACTTGCACATAATTTATGTGGTACAGAATCCTATGGCCATATATTTGTTTGGGGAAGGAAACTAACATTTAGTAAGTGCCTACTTCAAGATAGGCATGTATTTTTTAACACTCCATAATAAGTCTCCTTTTTTTTCTGTTGCTATTGTTGATTATTTTAATGATTAAAACAAGCAAGAAACAAAGTCAACCAGACTGGTTTGGGAACTGAAAATTCATTCTTTTCCCTTGAGCTTTACCTGTCTTCCCTACCATCCCCCTCAAGTCCCCCATTGTGTCTTGTTCATGCCCTTTTTTTTTTTTTTTGCATATTTATTCAATTTTCCTTTTTTTCCCCCAAACTAGCGTCCTTTTTCTTTTTTTTTCTTTTTTTTTAAATGTTTTTCTTTATTAGAGAAGTTGTGGGTTTATAGAACAATCGTGTATAAAATACAGGATTCTCATACACGAGCCCATCAACAACAACTTGTGTTGGTGTGGAACATTTGTTACAACTGATAACACATTTTTATAATTATACTATTAATTAGAGCCTATGATTTAATTTAGGGTTCACTGTGTAGTGTAATTCCAGGGATTAAAACAAATTTTTATTCTATTAACCTATACACAATCTAACATTTCCTTTTTAAATCATATTCAGATATATATATTTCAATACTGTTCAATTGCATTCAGAATGTTGTGCTACCATCACCACCATCCATTGCCAAAAATTTCTGTCATTTCAAATAGGAACCCTATATGTTTTAAGCTTTAACTTCCATTCCCTACCCCTACCCTATCCCTACCCTATCCCTACCCTATCCCCTGGTAATCTATATTCTATATTCTGACTCTGTGAGTTTTCTTATTCTAATTGTTTCACATCAGTGAGGTCATATAATATTTGTCTTTTTTGTGTTTGGCTTATTTCATTCAACTTGATGTCTTCAGAGTTCATCCATGTTGTTACGTGAATCAAGACTTCATTCCCTTTTACCACTGAATAATATTCCATTGTATCTATTTAACATTTTGTTTATCCATTCATCAGTTGATGAGACTTGGGTTGCTTCTGTGTTTTGGCAATTGTGAATATTGCCGCTATGAACATCAGTGTGCAAATATCTATTCGAGTCCCTGCTTTGAATTCTTTGGGGTATATACCTAGTAGTGGGATTGCCGGGTCATATAGTAATTCTATACTTAGCTTTCTTAGATATTACAGAACTGTCTTCCACAGTGGCTGCATCATTTTACATTGCCACCAGCAATGAATGAATAAATCCATTTTAAATGAAGTTCAGGGAGGTTAAGTAACTCAACTAGCAAAAATTATAGGTTTTCCTGTTTTATGTGGAAGACAGTTTAAGAATTATTACTGAAAAATCATTGCTTAGTAAATCTTGGCTCATTGAGAAGTGAGAGGGCACTGGAAACTTTTTAGCATTAAATTTGGTATACTACTCATTACTGCTCTACTTTCAAAAACAATTAATTTTGACGCCTTTTAAAGTCATTATTTTTTTTTCTGCTGCTGCTCTAGAGAGCCTGAATTAAATGAGTATAGTGCTGCTTATGGGTAATTAATAAGATGAAAAGAATTAGAATTGTTATATAGGAGGAAATGGAGTTGAGCTCAAATGTATGGATAATGGCCCCTTTATGCCTGAGAAATTTAAGCAGATATATTTTTGCCCAGGAGAATGTAGTAAGGTATTAGTGTCTAGCTAAATTGTCTTCAGTGGTGATTGGAACACTCCTTGGGATTTCCTTGAGTTTATAATAAGTTCTTACTGACTTTGCTTTATATCATAAGAATCATAAGAAAAATATGCTGAAGGGATGCTATTTACTTGAACAACAACTTATGCTTCCCTTTTTGAAAAACTCAAGAGATACCTTTTCCCTACCTGCCTATAAACTCAGTGAGATCAGACGATTATGTCAGTTTTTTCCCCTTATTTTATTTGTAGAAGCTAGCCCACTTTTTGATATATCTATGGGCCAGGCATTGTCTGGAAAGAAGTAATAGAGTTAATTTTTGCTTGGTTTTGACAAGTCAAGGATGCATTGCTCTGCAATCTAGGGCATTTGGCAAACTTTCTGTAAAGAGCCAGATAGTGAATATTTTAGGCTTTACTGGCAGTATGGATTCTATGGCAACTATTCAACTTTGCCAGTGTAGCACAAAAGTAGTCAGACAATGTATGACTGAAAGGGTGTGTTTGTGTGCAAGTACAACTTTATTTACAAAAACATGCGGTAGGTATGCCATGTTTGGCTCCTAGTTTGCCAACCCCTGTTCAAGTGTTATCACTAAAATAATAGTAAATAAATAAATAATTACCTAGCTAATATAGGAGAAAAATAGAATAATAAAAAATAATCCTAAAGAACACAAGAAAGGAGAGAAAAAGAATTATAGAACATAATTCTATTTAAGCAAATAGTAAGATCATAGATATGAATCTAGATATTAGTAATTATATTAAATGTAAAGTACAAAATGTACCAATAAAGATTGCCAAGTTGGTTGCAAAGCAAAATACATATGAAATGATGCTTCCAAGAGACACACTTTAAATTTACTGATACAGAAAGATTGAATCTAAGAAGTGAAACACTAATCCAAGGAAAGCTAATATTATCATGTTAATATAGATAAAGTAGACATTAAGGCAAAATACATTTTAAAAGAAGGAGATTTTAAAATGATAAAGGGTTCAATCCACAAAGTATATAAAATTTTGAATTTGTCTCTAAACATCTCAGAAATACATTAAAATTAATTGAGAGACTAAAAGAAGAAATCCATGATCATAATAGGAGATTTTAACACTCTTCCCTGTGTAAATGAGAGAAAATGTAAAGAAAAAAATCAACAAGAAGTTAGAAAAATTTAAGCAAGATGATTAACAGACTTGACCTGAGGGACACAATACCCAGATACTTCAGAGTATCCACAAGCACATTTTTAAAAATTGAAAGGATTCAAGTCATATAAAATATGTTCTCTGACCATAGTGAAATTTAGCTAGAAAACAGTAACAAAAAGCTAGAAAATCTGTGTATGTCTGGAAAGAATAAGTCACAATGGAAATTAGAAAATATTTTGAGCTGAAATATAATGAAAATGCTACATATGAAAATTTGTGGGCTGTAGCTAAAGCTATTCTTAGAGGGAAATTTAGAGCCTTAGATACATATATTAGAATAGAAATTTTCAAAATTAATGTTCTAAATATCTATCTCCAGAGGTTAAATAACAGCAAATTAAATGCAAAGAAAAAGAAAATAATAAAGATAAGAGCAGAAATTAGAATAGAAAAAAAAAAATACAAGAAAGAGAATCAGCAAAGCTTCCCTCCAAAAAAAGTTGATTTCTTGAGAAGTTTAATAGAATTTATAAACCTGACAAGAGTGCTTAAGAAAAAATTGAGAGAGCACAAATAATCAATATTAGGAATGAAAAAGTAAATATTACTGCAGATCCTGCAGCATTAAAAAATCATAAGAAAGTATGAACAAATTTATTAAAATAAATATGAAATTTTAATTGAAGTGGACAAATTCTTAGAAAAATTTAATTAGCAAAGCTGGCACAAGAAAATATGAACAGTCCTATAACTATTTCTGAAAAATTAGAATCTAATTAAAAACCTTACTACAAAGAGATTTCCACCAAACATTTAAGGCAGAAATGACACCAGTCTTTCTCACGTTCTTTTAGAGAATGGAAAAAAGGCTACTAGTTTTATGAGTTCTGTTTGGACATTAAGAGGAAAGGAGATAGGTCAGCCTGACTTACGAACCTGACATAAAAATCCTAATGAAAAGATTAACAAACTGAATCTAGCAATATATAAAAAGGTTAACATATCGTGGCCAATTTGACTTTATTCAAGGAATACAAGGTTGGCTTAATATTTGAAAATCAGGCATTATAATTCACCACATTAACCAAAATAAAGGAAGAAAGAAAATTGTGTGATTATTTAATACATGGAAAAAATATTTGATAAAATTCAAAATCAATTCTTAATACAAAACTTAGCATATAAATAATAGATGAGAACTTTCTCCTGATAAAATATACATATTTACAAAAAAGCTACAGCAAACATCATACTTAATAGTGAAATATTGAAGTTTTTTTTTCAGATTAGGAATGGGTCAAGAATATCCAATACCACCACTTCTATTTACTATTTTCCCAGCAAGAAAAGGAAATAAAAAGTGTAACCACCAGAAAGGAAGACAGAACACTTTCATTCATAACCAATGTGAATGTGTATGTAGAAATTCCTAAATAATTAATAGGTGAGTTTAGTAAGTTTTTGACTCTGAGGTTAAATTATGAATTGTATCAAAAATATAAAAACCTGGGAATAAATCTAATGAAATATATGGAAAACTCTTCCTTTATGATTAGCACTGTTTATACCCTTCTTAAGTATATCCATGCCAAAGGTCATGAAAATATTTTTCTATGCTACTTGCTGACCCTTGTCACGTTTACCCATCCCTCAGCACCCCTGACCCTCAGCTCCTCCCTGAGCCTTTAGCCCTTCCCTGACCCTTAGCACCTCCCTAAACTTTAGCTCCTCCCTGTTCCATTAGCTTCTCCCTGGTCCCTTAATACCTTCGTGACCCATCAGCCCCTCCTTGGTGGCTCACCACCTCCTAGGCCCCTCAGTTCTGCCTGGGCCCTTGGCTTCTCACTTGACATCTTTGCACACATTCTAGAATGGCTGACCCTTTGGCATTTCCCCTGTACTCTGAGCGACATGAGGTCAGGGGCCTCATCTTCCCGATGTATTGCTTATTGCTTGTCAGAGAGCCCGGCATTCTCTGTAGAGCTCATTCAGTTCATGTCCCATTGGCACATTCCCCTAATCCTTGATCCTCTAGCACCTCTCCCAATCCCTGACCCTTTCCCACTGCCCTTGACCTCTGATCTCGTCACACATCCCCAATTTGTGACCCCTTAGTAACTCTCAGAATCTCCCTGAGTTCCCTTCTCCTTCCAACTCCGAGTTGTCATCCCTCCAGAGCTGTCCCCACACCTCTCCACCCCCCCAGGACCCCTCATTTATCTTCATCTGCCCCTGAACCCCCAAACCCAGATATTCATCAAGGGCCTTCATCCATGGGGGTGGGGATTTTGGGGGGGCAGATTGCAACCTGAACAGAAATACACAAATTCTAATTACAAAAAAAAAAAAAAAAAAAAAAAGAAACTTTATGTACTTTACCTTTACAGTTAGGTGTACTGTTCACCTGAAATTATTTTTGCATGTGATGTGAGTAAAGAGTCTAGTTTCGCTTTTTTCCATAAAGATAACTAGGTGACTCAGAACTGTTCATTGAAAAGACTGCCCTTTTCCTGTTGTTCTGCACTTGATGGCTTTGTCATAAACCGTGTTTCATCTGTGCTTGCATCTGTTTCTAGTCTCTAGTCTCTTGCATTGGTCTACTAAGACTATCTGTCTTATTCATTGTGCTTTATTAGTCTTGATATGCAGCCCTTCCACATTGTTCTTTAAGAGTGTGGCCCTCTGTGTTTTCAAATACATTTTAGCCTTTTTCAGTGACATCACACTTAAATTTTAATTTGGAATTCCATGAGGTAGAGCATCTCTTCATATGCTTTTTGACCACCTGGAAATCTCTTTTGTGAAGTACCAATTCAAGAGTATCTCATATTTTTCTACTGCATTGTCTTTTTCTTACTGATATGTACAAGTTCTTTACATATTTGAAAACCAGATTTTTATTGGTTATATGTGTTGTGGATAATTTCTCCCACTCTGTGCCTTGCCATTTTTCTCTCCTAATGATGTCTCTTGATGAACAAAATCTCCTAATTTCAACGTAGATCCAACGTCATGGTTTCTGTGTACACTTTTTATCTGTTCTTGATAGAGGAAAGAACACTGATAAATCTCAGATTCTCCTTGAGTAAAATTAAAATTTAATTTTCATTTTAACCATTCTGTTTTACTAATAACTGAAATTTGCTTTGCAGCTGTGGATTTTTTCAATCAGATCAACATGCTTTATGGAACCATCACGGACTTCTGTACAGAGGAGAGTTGTCCGGTGATGTCTGCTGGCCCAAAGTAAGCCATGGTTAATGATTGTCATTTTTACTTTATTTTATGGTACTTAGATAAAGAAGTTTTCTGACCATATAATTTCTCTCTTTAGCATCTCCTTCAATGGTTTGCCAGTGATTACTATTTCAAGTATCATCTGTCTTGCCTTTCCTCTGCTTAAGCCCTAGTCCTTCCAAACTAGATTACTGAAATTACCTTGGTGTTCTCCCTATTTCTTATGCTCTTTGAAAGTTTACTGACTATCTTTTTTCTCTTGGATATTTTTTCCCCCTTCTGATCTTTTTCCTGTCATCTTCTGCTAATATTTTAAAAAGTCATACTCATCTTCAAGGCCCAGATCAAATGCTTGCTACTCAATGAAGCCTTCTGATTTCTTCAGACTAGATGTGATCTTTCTATTTGTCTTTTTTGACTTTATGGTGATTACATTTCTTTATTACATTATTTATACATGTCTTATTCCACCTGTTAGATGTAAATCCCTTTTGGGGCAAGGACAGTGTCTGCCACGTAATTAACACTCAATAAATGTTGGTTGGATCAATTAATTTTTGAAACTTCACTAAGCAATTATTACTATTACTAATAATAACAATAGCAGCTACCATGTATTTATTGCTTCATAAAAGCTAGGCCTTTACATGCATTGCATCTTTTACTTCATACAGCAACACTGTGAAGTAAGAATACTTGTCATCTTTATTTCACAGAAAAAGAAGATTGAGTCTTAGAAAGGTTTAGTAACTTGTCCAAGGTCCTATTATCTGTCAGTGTCAGGGCTGAAATGCAGGTCTGTTTGATTTTACTATCTATTGCTACGCTCTGCTATTTCCTTATTATAATAGTATTAATGTTTAAAAGGCATAAAGAAGGGGAAAGTTTTATTCTTAATGCTGACTTTTTTAAAAAAAGAGAATGTTCACCTCTTCCACTCCCCCAATGTATATGAGGTGTGAAGATCAAACTAAAACAACAACACAAACTAATGGCTAATCACTTACTCTACTAATTCTTTCATTGCTCAGAGTATTTTGGGTAACTTGTAAATTGCCATATCAGAGTCAGATAACTAGCAACCCAAGAAATTCAGTTTTATTACTTCGGAGTCATACTTTATCTTTTGACTAAATCACATATTGACTATTATTCCTCACATTGACTGCAAATCTCAGAATTCAGTCCTTTAAAAAAGAATGACAATTTGCCATCAGTGAGATTGCTGAAAATGATATGTTGGCATTTTTTAAAAAGAAGTTTTTTTTTTTTTTTTTTTTTTGACGATTTGCAGAAAAGTTTACTCTTTATTGTGTCTCACAAAGGGCAGTTGATAAAATACATTTCTGGGCATCCTCCTCAACAAAACTGAGCTTCAAATATAAGGATTAAAATTCATGGATATCATGGTCTTTTCAGTCAATATCCTCTTATGAGATTTTTGTTGGGTACTTTTAAGGAAATAAATTATTGCTTTAAAAGAATTATTGCATGAACTGATTGGTAAATTTATTTAGGAATTCACTTCCACAAACTGGTAATTGATGATTAGGCTGATAGAATCAAGAAACTAAGCACAATTTGCCTTCCAAGTTTTATTTTATTTTATTTTGTCATCTTAAAGAAACTTCTTGTTCAGCAATCCAAGCCCAATTACTCCCTCCTGAAATATGACTTCTGCTTTCTAAGCTCATGCCAGTTAAAAAGAAGTTTTTAAATGATTTTGAACATCATTCAAATAAATGTGTAGTTTCCTAAAGTAACTTCTTTGAAAATAACTTATTTTGAAATAATTTTAAGTTTACAAAGAACTGTCATATCCCTTTCACCCAGATTCCCTGTTACCATTTTAACACTTTTGCTTCATCACTCACTCTTTCTGTATGTATACTCATTAACATTAATATTTTCCTTTTGAGCAAGTTGTAGAGATGATGCACCATCATCTCTAAATATCCAATGTGTATTTTCTAAAAAAACAAGGATACTTGTCTACATAACCAGCCTACATATTCTCCAAATCACTACCTCCTGTCCACAAACACTATTCATATTCACCAGCTGCCTCAACAATATCTCATTTTTTCTTTTCTGGTTCAGTATCCTATCTAAGAATGTGTATTGCATTTATTTGCCTTAACTCTTTGGGTACCTTCGATCTGGAACAGTCCCTCAGTCTTTCCCTGCATTGCCTTTTGTGCAGAAAAGAGTTATAGCAGGCATAACTACCATCTTTTAAAAGCCCTACTTACAAGATTGGCCCTTAAAAGAGCATCTGGGAACCCATGAATCTCGAAGACAGTTGTATAAAAATGTAGCTTATGAGGGGTGACAGTGGGATTGGGAATGCCATAAGGACCAAACTCCACTTTGTCTAGTTTATGGATGGATGTGTAGAAAAGTAGGGGAAGCAAACAAACAGACAAAGGTACCCAGTGTTCTTTTTTACTTCAATTGCTCTTTTTCACTCTAATTATTATTCTTGTTATTTTTGTGTGTGTGCTAATGAAGGTGTCAGGGATTGATTTAGGTGATGAATGTACAACTATGTAATGGTACTGTAAACAATCGAAAGTACAATTTGTTTTATATGACTGCGTGGTATGTGAATATATCTCAATAAAATGATTATTAAAAAAAAAAAAAAAAAAAAAAGAGCATCTGGGAATTTGAAGTTCAGAAAGGTTTCCACTACCTTAAGTGATAGAGTGGCTAACTGTGCCTAAACTGTTTGTACAAACAATATGGTTTATGGTGAACACCTGCTTTCCTTCTGAGAGTCTGGAATTTGAATACATGTCAGAAAGAGGGTGCCTACATGACCATCCCCCAGTATAAAATGCCTGGGTGCTGAATCTCTGGTGAGCTTCCCTTGTAGACAACATTTCACATGTGTTGCTAAAGGAATTGAGCTCATCCTTTGTGATCCCTGGGAGATAATTCTGGAAGCTTGCTCCTGGTTTCCTCCAGACTTTGACCCACACTTTTTCCCTTTACTGATTTTGCTTTGTGTCCTTTGGCTATAATAAATCATAGTCATGAGTGTAACTGTATGCTGAGTCCTATGAGTCCTCTTAGATAATCTATCATCGAACCAGGGGGTGATCTTGGAGCGCCCTAACAAAGCCTGACATTTTGTAGGATGATCTTCAGCCTGGGTCTGTCTGATGTTTCCTTTATGACCACATTCAGGCCATGCATTCTTGGCAAGAAACTCTAGAAATAAGACTCTGCTTTTCTCAGTGGATCACATTAGGAGGCACACACAATGTTTCCCATCATAGGTGATATCAACACTTGTCATGTTGGTGTCCTCCAGGTTTTTTCACCTTAAATTTATCATTTTTCCCTTTGTAATTGACTAGTGTTTCATTGGGAGATATTCTGTGATAATACCAATATCCCATTCCTGTGACTAGGAAGAATTATTGCCACTTTGAATACTGCCTGTAAGTATTGAATACTGCCCTTACCCCACAGAAACCTTCTCTAAAAAGCTGGTCCAGGAAGAAGTTACATAATCGTCAGAAGTAATAGGCACAGGATCTATATAAATATGCTACAAAAACAAAAAATAATTAGTGAAATAGAATAATCAAATGGCAGATGAAGAACATTCACCAGAAAACATTGCCTCTGAATAGAATAAAACTTTGATCAAATTCAAAACGATTGAAGAGCTCAGGAAAGGTATAGTGATAACATAGGAGATAAACATAAGCTGGCAGTTCTCAGGAAAGGCATTTAAGAGAAATGAAAGCAATACTAAAAAGGCACAAAGGTGTGTATGAACCTTTACTTCTTTCTCGCCCATGGGGATACATAACTGCAGAGCCATTCATAATCCAGTATCTCTCTATTGCCTGCCTCCTGACAGACCTCATCCTGCAGAGGTGTGTTGTGGCTTTTACCTCGCAGGGTGGACAATTTACTTTGGAGAAGTGTCCTCTGCAGACCTTGTCTGGGGTCTACTGTTGCAGGTGCTTTTTTTGGTCTTTCCTCACCTGTTTGAACTTAAGTGCATCAGGTAGCCCTTACTGCCATGCTGTGGTTGAGAGACACAGATGCCTCCTAGTTTTACCAAAGAAAGCATGTGCATTTCTGTTTTTTTTGGTTCTTTCTGTGGGTGATTTTTTTTTAGAGGAAAAGGGACCTTTTCAATATGAGATCCTCTTTCAGTACCTCTTAATTCTGGTTAGTATTACTGGTGCTTATTTAGGTGTTGTGTTCATCACATGTGAAAATAAATGATTTTAATTTTGCTATTTATATGGTTAGTTATGCTTTTAGAAATTAAATAACACCTGTCTTCTAAGACAGTACTTTCCTCAGGCTTTATTTGAGAGCTGTGTTGGTGTCTTTGCTTGTGTGTGTGTGTGTGTGTGTGTGTGTGTGTGTTTGCATTTAACCCTAAGAAAAGCTATAGCTGGTCTAAATTCAGGAATAGGCATAGATTTATCTCCCTTCCTGCCCCTCTCTCCCATCTCTCCAGTCCCTTCTCTCCTTCGCCTTCCTCCCTACTCCCCCCCTTCCTCTCCTCTTTCCCTCTCCTCCCTCCCTTTCTTCCCTCTCCTGCCCACTTTCCTCCTTCTTTCCCTTCCCTTTTCCCCCTTTCCCTTCCTGCACCTCCCACACCTCCTTCCTTCCTTTCTGAGAGTCTTAACTATTGCCTCTTGTTACTGTTAAGCAGATGTAGTCCTGTGATGGTTTGCCATTTTTAACAGCAGTTGCAGATTTGCAGCAAGGGAAGGCATTTGTTAATGTTTAGCCCTAGACCGTTGCAAAGTGGTATTGAGTGATGACTTATAGGACTTTGTTTTCAGATTCTAATTATCGTTATTATTAATCAAGAAATGGTGACTATTTTGGAGTTTGCAGTTTACAAGTTCATATGTTGGTGACAGCAATAAATTTCAAAGAGAATGTCCTGTCAAATGTGAAATAAAAAAACCCGTGGGGGCAAAATAGGGAAGATGAGGGAAGTGATCTTAGGTATAAACATAGCAAAAGAAAAAGAAAATATCAGGGAATCGTAAACACCCTAAAAGTAGAAGTGATGTACAGCTGTTTTATTTATTTTATTTTTTTAAATTTTATTTTTAGAGAAGTTTTAGGTTTAGAGGATGGCTAAAAGTCCTACCATTCATGGTCGTTATCTCCTAAGAGGATCAAACAAGATGAAATAAACTTAAATCACATTAAAATTTGTTTTATATTGGGAAGAACTTCTTTATAAGCACAGTGATTAAACAGTGAAACAGGTTGCCAAGAAATGTTAGGAAATCTCCATTTGGAGACCTTCAAAATGGATTTGACAGTTATCCCTCTTGCCCAGAATTGCCAGTGTGGTACTCTACCAGAATATCTGTTCAGGTGTATCTTGTTTCAGATTATTGTTCTGAGGTGTAAGTAGCTATGATGAAATAGAAAGAATCCTTATTTATCCCATCTCAAGGTAATTGTCATATTCTTAAATACCCTGTAGTTGTTTTCCATCTTATATTTTGTAATTTCTTTGGATCAGCTGACTCACCTCTACCTATCATCTAGTCACCCCAAAATCTGGGGATCAGGTTCAAAGAAAGAAGCTAAGTGGCAGAAGTTACTTTTTGGGAAACCAAAATCTAAATGCTAGTTCATTTTAGAGATTTCTATACTTTTGGGTTTCAACTATATGCTTGTTATTCTTAATTTTAAGATTTAGCTTCTGTGTATGTGTGGTTGTGTGTGTGTGTGTGTGTGTGTGTGTGTGTGTGTATCTCTATTAGGGTTCTTGTACTGTTTTTGTTTGTTTACGAATCTGTCTTCTCTAGTAGTCAATTCTCTTTGAGGGTAGGGAAAGTATCTTCATTTTAGTATCCCTTGATCTTGACACGGGATCACTCATGTAGAGGGTGTTCATTAACTCTT
Organism: Choloepus didactylus; assembly: GCF_015220235.1. Classification (NCBI taxonomy): domain Eukaryota; kingdom Metazoa; phylum Chordata; class Mammalia; order Pilosa; family Megalonychidae; genus Choloepus; species Choloepus didactylus. The sequence continues at coordinate 75,493,515 of NC_051309.1, forward strand.
TAGTGAGCCAATGGTTGATTTCTTGTTAATACCCAAAACTCACAAGTAGTTTTATTTGGATTGCCGATTTGCTAGAAAGGCATATTTAGCTCCTCAACCAAATGTACACAAATATTGAATCATTCTCTTCTTCATCTTACTTTGGATCTTCCATGTCATCCTCTTTCCTTAACCCAATACTTAAAGACTAAAAGTTTGAAAGTTTAAAAGAATTGTACTGCATAAGAAGACATGTCTTTCAAGGAAGAAAAACAGTAATAAAGTTCCAAGATGGTCATCATAGAACTGGGAAGTAAACTAGTTTTTCACCTATAGTATTTATAACTCTAAAATCTAAAGGTTATATATGAAGGAAAGCTAAATACAAAAATTAAGACTTATGAAGAGAGCATAGAAATTAAGCACGAAAATAAGTTTGATGGGGTCTGCCTAGTTTGGATCATAAGTGCAAAATAGTCCATTGGCAATTTAAAAATCCATGTTTATGTGGAGAAGCAGATTGTTTAAGACATGTCTGTATATATTTTTTATATACAGATATAATATAAAAATATAAAACATATACACACTATGTATAGGTGTATTCTGATATTCTGTGTACTTTTTATCTTTCCAATGCAGATATGAGTATCACTGGGCAGATGGAACAAACATAAAGAAGCCTATTAAGTGCTCTGCACCGAAGTATATTGATTACCTGATGACTTGGGTTCAAGATCAGTTGGATGATGAGACGTTATTTCCATCAAAAATTGGTATAATTAGTTGTTATAATTGGGATCTGTCATGTTTCATCTAATTTTATGTTATTTCTAAAATTGTGTTACCCCTCCCCCATTCCAGTTGAAGAGCCTGTGTTTATGTGTGTATATGCTATGTAATTTCCAAGAAGAGGCACACAAATGTTTCTTAACCCAGTGGTAAAGTAAGCAAGCTATCTTGTGTGAATGATTTTTTTCTCTTTAATTTAGCATTTTTAAGTACATACTTGTTGAAAGGATAGGTGTATTAGAAAATAAATGATCCTGCTTCTTCTGACTTAAGACAGTTGTTTAATTTTAAGTTTTTGGTGATATTCCAGATTAAAATATCCCTGAATTTATTTCCAGTCAAAGAGAGTTTAAAAAATAATAATTGTGACCGTCAAGTTAAGGAGAATAAACTTAACTCCCTGCTGCTTAAGAAGCCCTTTCAGTAATAAACATATATGACCTACATAGAGGTTTATTGGCTTTCCATTCCAAGAATCATACCAGATTACATATATATCAAAATATTTCTAATCTTACACATTTAAAAGAATCCTCTCTATTTCATTTCAAGTTATCATGAATATTAAGATAAACCTCAACAATGACAAAATCATTATATTAGGATAGTAACAAAATCTGGCCTATGTTTTGGGAGAAGTAGAGAATGGATATTGGGTAGGCAGCTAATAATATCTGCCACAGTTACATCCATTTCTTATTTATGAAAAGAGTTTATGCAGCTTGTATCCAGTTTTATATTATGATTGTGGCAAAAAAGGGAGTTTGAATTTATGCACTACAAAGTGAATCTTACAGATTTTGAAGTCACGTGATATGAGAAGTAAGCAAAATTTGAGGGCTTGGATAGCATGTTATTGACTAAGTGATTTTTAAAAAAAAATATGTTTGCTTTAAGGCAGACCTCCTCAAGTAGAAATTATTCTCATCTAGAATATTCATATGTTTTTACTTTGTCAAACTTTTTACCACTGTGTTTTGTGCCACCTTCTTTTAAAAAAATTAAGAATTTGCTCTTCTAACAATAAACAACGTTGGGGACTATACTTTACGCTTTTAGTTTTTGAAAGATTGGGTATGGTGGATGAAACATCAGTGTAAAAAGTTGCTGTTTTTATGTGTTGTTTTAAACATATTTATTGAATCCTTAACCACGTGGGAGCCTTTTTAATAAAAGGGCTATTTTTCAGGACTGAAGGACTTACATACATCATAGTGGTTTCGGATGAGCACCCTTACCTTATTCTTTATCTCCCCAAATATATTTTAAACTTTTTATTTTGACTCAGTTTTAGACTTTCAGAAAATTTGCAAGAATATTACAAAGAATTCCTGTTATTTCCATAGTAAAAAGTGTAAAAATATGTTGCAAACATTTTAAATAAAACTGAACATGGTTAATTTATTATTTGTGTTAAGCAAATATTTGTATTGAGACTTTATGTTAATAAATCTGAGAATCTGAATGTGAGTATTAGCTCTACTCCTAGACATTTACCAGTTTATTCTGTAATAAAGTGGTGACTTACGTTAGAGACTTAGAGAGCCATAATGAAAACTAGTTCTTATTTCATGGAAACTCTAAAGTTTATTTTCATTCATGATATGTTGAGAACTCCTGAAAGATACAATGGATATATAAAGTAGTAATTTCTTAAATATTTTCCTTTTCATCCTTGTCTTTGTCATTTTTGTTGCCATATTACTTTTTCTCCTATCTTGTTGTTAATAGAAGGGATTGTTTACCTATTTCTAGGTGTTCCATTCCCAAAGAACTTCATGTCTGTGGCAAAAACTATACTCAAACGCCTTTTTAGAGTATATGCTCACATTTATCATCAACATTTTGACCCTGTGATCCAACTTCAGGAGGAAGCACATCTCAATACATCCTTCAAGCACTTTATTTTTTTTGTCCAGGTGAGTTGTACTAGGAAAACTTTTGTGCTTAATGTAAGCATTTATCCACAGAGTTCTAAAGTGAACACTGCACCCACGCTGTTTGGACAGAATTTATTTGCTCTATCTCTCTCATCTGCATCCTTTCTTACACTTGTCATGAGGATAAGGACATAGCCTTCTGTTTCTGAATTCCGTTAGTCTCCAAGCAGGTGGCATGCAAGTCTAAAATGGATCTGAGAGGTCTCATCTTAGATTTGCTTCAGTTTACAGGCTATAATGGAATGACTGAATAATGAATGTGACTAGTTTGGTAGACCTATAGGTGAACTTGGTCTCTTAATAGCTTTTTAGTACTCTCTTCATTCCCTCTAATCTCCCGTACCCATCTAGTCTGGATCTGTTTTAGATGACTCTGACCTGAAAATGGGCTTTGAATATCACACCTTTTTTCCTTGCTTTTTAAAACCACATTCTGAATAATTTTTAAGTTAGGAGCTGTTCATCATGTCTGAAGAAAACAATTGTCCAAAGGAGTGCTTCTATTCCAGAGGTGCATTAGTATTTGATCTTACTTCCTAGTTCACCCCCCTTCACCCCCCTTCCTTCTGTCTCTTTTAGTCCTTAGAGAACTGGCCTTAGACATTGAGACTATGAGGAAGGGTGATATGCCCATCCTGGTATAATAATTAGAGAAACAGCAGGCAGGAATGAAAAAGAGGTAGAAATGATTGAGCTTATCAGCTTTTTTTTTTTTTTTAAGTGGAGGGAGGAAGAGAGATAGATGGTAGACAGAGAAGCCCAAAGGCCTGAATCTAGGTTGTTTTTGTACATCTGTGGATATAGACTTATAAATGTCTTTCCCACTCTACCCTCCATCTCCACTAAAAGAAAATTTGTCCATTTTCCTTCTATACACAGCTTCAAACAAAAGGTAGACATTTTTGGACTCAATTTCACGTATATAAAAATTTTAGGAGCGGTAATTTACCAAAACTGCTCCTCTTAACAATTAATTTACTAGAATATCCCATCTATAGATACTCATAAACGCAAAGAAAATATAGCTTGAAGTTTATGTCTGTGCTTTTGTCTAGGAAGAATATGATTGCTAAAGTTCAGGTTTAGTAGTTAACCTAACAGTTTTACCTTACTCTAAGATCTTAAGGTATACTCCACTCTCTTAACTCCTAGCAAATAAATTTAAAGACTGATACATAGCATTTACCACAACTGGTCCTATTTACATCTCAGAACTCTGTGAGCTCCTTAAAGGCAGATCTTTTAGTTACGTAGTGTCATCCTTTAATAGGGTGAGGGGGACCCTGCCCTGGGCTCCACAATTTGGGAGACCATGCTCTGGGCTCTTTCCCAACCACAGTCCTCTAAACAGGGTAAAGAATCTATGGGCCAAAAACTTACCTACTTAGAGCCTTCTGGCACATTCACAGGTACCTGAGACCTCAGAATTCCCTGCCCACGTGGCCCTATGTGCATTTCTGGGGCCTGCACAGATCTTTTCTTTAGGTCTACTCTCTTGAGGACAGGTCTCATCTCTAATATTTCTATCTCTGGGCCTGAGGGATAGCCAACTGGGAGCTGTTTGTGGGAGAGATGTGGACATGGCTCAGATGTTCTGGACAGGTGTCCATACTCATGTATGTGAGGCCCTGTGAGGGGTGGGATGGGGCTGGGAGTTGGAGGTGTGCTGTGGGCCAGGGACCTTCCTCATGTCACTGCTTTCCAATGCAGAACCCTAGGAGTCTGAGAATTCTAAATTTGAATCTGACTTCCTAGTCACTATGAAGGTATATTTTTCAAGATAGGAGAATAGAACAACCTGCTAACTTAATGTCTAATTTAAATATTTAGTAATATCACATGTATTCATTTGTGTTCTTAGCCTGAGCCCCACAAATCTTAGGGGTGGGCCTGTTGCTAAATGGTCCCTAGTGCTTCTCCCCAGTATTATTGTAGTGCCTAGTATAAGATGGATGCTAAGTGAATGAAATTAGGAGCACACAGATGTGGCCCTCTCTCTCTGGCTAAGCCAACTTGAAAGGTCAAATCACTGCCCTCCCCCCTACGTGGGACCAGACACCCAGGGGAGTGAATCTCCCTGGCAACGTGGAATATGACTCCCGGAGAGGAATGTAGACCCGGCATCATGGGATGGAGAACATCTTCTTGACCAAAAGGGGGATGTGAAAGGAAATGAAATAAGCTTCAGTGGCAGAGAGATTCCAAAACGAGCCGAGAGATCACTCTGGTGGGCACTCTTACGCACACTTTAGACAACCTTTTTTAGGTTCTAAAGAATTGGGGTAGCTGGTGGTGGATACCTGAAACTATTAAACTACAACCCAGAACCCATGAATCTCGAAGACAGTTGTATAAAAATGTAGCTTATGAGGGGTGACAATGGGATTGGGAATGCCATAAGGACCAAACTCCACTTTGTCTAGTTTATGGATGGATGTGTAGAAAAGTAGGGGAAGGAAACAAACAGACAAAGGTACCCAGTGTTCTTTTTTACTTCAATTGCTCTTTTTCACTCTAATTATTATTCTTGTTATTTTTGTGTGTGTGCTAATGAAGGTGTCAGGGATTGATTTAGGTGATGAATGTACAACTATGTAATGGTACTGTAAACAATCGAAAGTACAATTTGTTTTGTATGACTGCGTGGTATGTGAATATATCTCAATAAAATGATGATTTAAAAAAAAAAAAAAAAAAAAAAAAAAAAAAAAAAAAAAGAGAAATTAGGAGCACAGAATGCCCCACCATGGCAGATTCTCAAAAGATCAGAAGTATAGTCAGCCTCTATTTATTTTATATTGTATAGTTCAGGGGAAATCTATTCAAAATTAAACCTCAGAATGACAGGGATAGAACTTCTGAAGAAGCACAAATTAAATTAGTGCTTTCTTATTTTTTAGAGGATTTTAATTTATTGTTTGTAGTCTCCACATTATTCATGTTATTCTCATACCACATTTTATGATTGCTTTCAGATGTTGATTGATGACCAGGCTTTTACTCTTCATATGCTGAAGTTTGCCTGAACTGCTAGTTTTTTGGTCCTTGGTTGAGTATGTTTAATGTCTAGGTAATCCCTTTTAAAATAAATTAGTGGAGGGGGTAGTAGTAGTGCTTCAAAGACAATAGTAACAATAGTAATAGCAGCAGCAATTACCATTTATTGAGTATTTACTTTGTGCCAGGCATTATATGAAGTGCTTAACAGACAATAATACCACATTTAGTCCTCCCAGTAATTTTCTGAGTAGAGGGATTTGTCCTGTTACAATATGAAAAAACATAATATCAGAAATGGTTAACTTTTAACTTTTCCCAAGACACAGAGCTAGTGAATAGGAAAAAAACAAACAAACAAAAAAACAACCCTACTTTTCTTTACTTCAGAAGCTAATTGTCATTCAACAAATGTTAATGGAAATCTGCTTTAATATGAAATACAAATAATATTTTTGCTGTTTCTTCTGCCCTTTTTTTTTTTCTGTCATGCATAGGAATTCAACCTTATCGATAGAAGAGAACTTGCACCACTCCAAGAACTGATTGAAAAACTCACCTCAAAGGATAGATAAAAGGATGCAGAGCTATGCAAATTGTTCCTCAAATGAAACTGTGTGGAGTGTATTTGAATTTTTGTTGTATTTTGTTGTGTTTGTCTGTGTTGTTTTTTTTTTTTTTTTTTTTTTAATCATCATTTTATTGAGATATATTGTCTGAGTTGTTTTTGTCTTAGTTTTGAGAGGCTTGTTTGGATTCCCTTTTCTTTATTCTGAATAAATGAAACCATAGATTTTTTGCTAGACACAGCCAAGAACCATTTCCTATACATTCAGTAGGAGTAAATTTTGTCTTAGTGTCATGCATTTTTTTTCACTTAGTTTTGGTTATTCGAGGCATTCTTGATAATATTGTGTTTTGAGAGAAAATGCTTATTGATTGAACTGCTGATAGATGGGGTTCTGTGTTGTGTAAATTGTAGCCCATTTATGAAGTCCCCAAAAGACTTATGTTTTTAAGTGCCTTGGCAGGCTCACTTCTGAGGTGCAAAGCACAGATATAGAACTGTACAGGACTCAATATTAGAACTACTACCCAGGGCACTTACTGATGCATATTTAAAAATATCTGTGATAAAAGCCATAGTTTACCTAAATTGGTGATCTCCAGCTTTTACTACATTGAAGAAACATAATTTGTAAAGGTGTGCATGCAGAACATAAAAAAATTAGTATTTCTTAATTATTTTTTATAGTGATGGTAATACATTCTGTTCAGCAAATGCTTCAAGTTTCTACAAGCGGATCTTTTTCCGTTCCTTGGTATCTGTGATATTGAAATTTGAGGATGTTAGAATGTAATACCTTTTGCATTTTGGCTCCTTTCTACATGTTAACTGCACTGTAGGTATAAAAATTCAAGTTATATTTAGGATTGCCATCTTTGGAGGTGATGCCGAACTGTGAGGTTTCTTAGCAATTGCCAAATGAGCCATAAGTCTGCAGAATCCCCTTTTAATTTGAAGAGGAGGGATAGGTGTGTGTTTCTTTGGAGGGTTAGTTTGTATTGGGTGGGGGTGGGGTGATGGTTAGCGTGGGATTAAGTATAAGGAGACAGGTTCAAGAAGGTCCTGTCTTAAACCCTTGATTAGAATGGCATGAAGGTTTAATCTATTACTTAAAAACAAAGTATTGGAGACAACCTTAGGAATCAACTTCCATGAGAAGTTAAAAATAAATTAATTTTTAGGTACAGACATTAAAAATGGAATTTAGGGAATTTAATCACTTTTCAGCATTTCCATTCAGTGAATGGAGCTGGTGTTTGCCTGTCATTTAAAAATGATACAGTGCATCATTTGCTTTTATATTATAGGCCCAATTTGAAGCATTCTGACTTCCGATTGTTCCATTGTGAAAGAAATCTTTTTCTTCACAGTGATATTAAACCATGAAAATGCTAATTTAGTAAACTTCTAAGCTTTATTTGTCATGACTTTCTAATAAATTATTCCTGTAAATAAGTCCAGAAACTTAGTTTTAAAAATAATTAGTAACACTTTTCAGTTGTTTTTCTTGAGACTTCCAGTTTAATTTTGTCGTATCTGACAAACCTACTTCCTTCCATTAGAAATATATCTTCTTTGTAGAATAAAAATGCTTGCTCTGAAGTTGTATAAACTAAGAACACTTAGTAGAAAAGAATCTAAAATGAAATCAGTTTGTTTTTGCCATCACTAGGTAGAGAAGTTATATGATTTAATGCCATTACAATTATGATCACTAGGAACTGCCTTTTTCTCATTTTCATTTCTAGCCATCATTCACCAGTACTAACAGTAAAAAGTAACAGGAGAACCCTGGCAGAGGCAGATATATTGGGCATTGATTAGTAAAGATTATTTATAAACTGCAGTTAGAACTAGCTGATTTCCTTAAAACAGATCTCTTAGTACCTATACAGATAATATCAACAACTATGGGTTGATTCAGAAACAAAATTTGGTGTCAAGTGATTTTGAGTCTTGTCTATATGGGAAAATGAAGCACACAATTATTCACATTTCTTCCATAATGTATCTGACTTCATATCAACCTAATAAAGGAGTTGCAATAGCCAAGTAGAGTACAGTTAAAACTTGTTCTTGCTCTAGTAAGGCTTATACATTAGTACACTGTAAAAATGGGAAAATGTTTCTATATATTAACATTTAGAAGTTGGACTTGTCTTCCCAGTATATGTAGATGGGAGGTGTTTTCACTGTGCCAGAATCCCAGGTGCCTGTCTCTGAGTATTCCTTTTATCAGAGTTATTATGAGTTAAGGAAATAAATACATGTGTATGTATGGTAACAAAATATAGACGTTCTCACCAGACAGAGGCATGACATCATGCTTGTTACATGCTACAAGTAGGCAGACACTCTTCCAGAACATATGAGAAATAACTGATTTAATAAAAAATTGCTTTGATTTGTCTGGTTCCTATGAGAGTTACTAAGATGCCCTTTATAAAATAAGGATCAAAGCTTGGGTTTACAGCATAGCTTGATTATGTTTATTGGATTCTCTTCACATCTTTTAATTTAATTTATAAATAAGCCAGATAATTATTTTCCCCCTTGCTCTTTATACAGGGATATAAAGCAGAAGTTAGTTTTCTCATGTTCTGATAAAAACACTCCATAAAATATAAAGTAGTAAGTTAACACAGTATTAATGTTGCATATAATGCTTTGATTAAATGTTGATATGAAGCAAATTTTGGGAATTATTTTAAGTGACAGAGTGGTGGTGGTGGAGGGAAATTAACAGGAAAAGTGAAAATCGTTTAGTTATCAGCAGATGGTGCTACTGGTTTTCATTTACTAACTTTATTATTCTGTTTCCCATAGAAACCATGGCATTAGACTGCACTAAAACACTAAACGTGTGTTAGCTAGTGAAGGCTTTGGAGGTCAATTTAGCTTAAACTGAAATATTTTAGATTGCTATCTCTTACTACCTTACCTCTGTCATTTGTAAATTCTAAGTGGTCAGCATAAAATGTATCAGGTAAGAGAATATGTGTTAAGTGCATAATATATCGCAGGCTGAGTTACTGCCTGGTTTATTAGAAAAGATAAAGCACTATAATCTCTTACATTCAGGAAATAGTGCTGATGTGGATATTTATATTTTACATTTAATCCCCCCAGACTCCTTTTTATCTATTAGTATTTTCCTTGCTTATGGGAAATAGAAAAATGAGAGATTTTGTTTATACTTTTTCTACTCCCTCTCTGAGAGAGGTTTTGATAACCACTGAAATGACAGAATATGTGAGATGCAATTATTAAGTTGTAGGACTTATAAAATATGTCATACCTTAAAACATCTAAATGAAAGTTGATCTTTAGTGTGGTTCCCTTGGGTGCACTTTTATTCTAACTATGCTGTGAAAGTATAATGTTTTTAGAACTCTTTTAGAGTTGCCTTGAGAATCAGTTTATGACTATGCAAAAAAAATCAGTTTCATCATTTTAGTTGCACCAAAAACTTTTATGCCTCCTAATATAACCTTGTCTTATTCACCAATCTAGCTCTTGACTGTTTTCTGAAAACTAAACAATTAGAACAGTTTAAAACAATGTGCCAAATGCTCTGAATTTGCAGAAGAGAATGTTTTGAGCATGAGTAGCATCATTTGAATAAAGGAGTGGTTTCCTGATTTCACTACTCTGAAGGGAACAGTATCATTTGAATGGACAGGTTTTACTTTTTTAAAATTCAGTTTTATTACCTTACAGTTAAATAGTTAAATATAATAATTTTTTAAAAATCAAGATGTTTCTCCAGAATTTGTTTTCTGTTTTTTGTTCTTTGCCTAAAAACTTTTGAATTCTATCTGGACTATGATAGGGCAGTTTTGATTTAGGAAATAGTATGGAAAATTGGATAGAATATTTCATATAGAAGTAGCTAAAGGAAACAACAACCCAAGCAGCCTTTAACTCCCTCACCTTAGAAAAAAATGTTTTCATTCAAATGAATGATTAGACTTTAATAAAAGACTGAAGATCATTAGACAAAGAAATTGGAATAAGTTTTACCTATTAATTGTGCTGAGCTTTAAGCCTGCATATCACAGGTGAAATATTTATAATTTGAATATATGACTGCTTGAAAAGAGGGAAACATCTTTTTTTTTTTTGAAGCTTAACTGAGATGTTAAGAATATACCAACTCTTAGAAACACCATTTTAGATCTGTACTTTAAGGACCATTCCTAAAATAATTTAAATATCAGAGTTTCATCATAATGTTAAGATTCACAGTAGGACTTGCTGTTGATCAGTTTCTCAGTTAGAAATGAGAGGGTAAATGTTCAGAGGTAAAGCTACCTCAAGAGTTAATGGAAAAGTTTAAGATGTAACAAAAAGTTATCTGCAGATGATTTTAATTTTTAAGACTTTCCTAATAAGCTAATCATAGAGAAGTGTTTGTTTTGAAGGTGTAAAACTGTGTTCCTGCTTTCTGTTAACTGGTAGCTGAACTGTACTTAACAAGTTTGGTGAAAGAGATAAAAAATAGATCAAAATATTGAGTACTCTCAGTTTTGCAAGTGTGATGCAAGTTGTTGTTTTTTCCCTGCGTATAGTACTATCCAGTAAAAAACTTTGGACAACAATTCTCAAAGATAGTAAAATCACTGGCCTGGCCTTTTTCAGCTGTACATTTACCTGTCTTCTCCTTCCTGGAAGTAAATTGCTTCCTTGCTGCTATTGACTTCCCATATCTCCCCATTCCTTTCCTCTACCCCTCTGCCTTTCAGAACAAAAGAGTTAGGTTGATTGTGCCAGTCTTCATTGTTAGTGATTCCAAAGTACTCTCAATACACAGGTTTTAGGCAAAATGTTGGAAGATGCAACTAATAAAAGCATTTTGTTTTGATTAACAAGCTTTCTTTAAATGGTGTTTCAAGCAGAAATATTTAGTAATACGAAGTTAAAATTTTTGTTAGTAATTAATTCCTTTTTCACTTATTATTAACATTAAATTCCTATAAGAGGTAATGTTTTTTACAGGTTTGCACACTTCAGTTTTTATTTTATTCTGAAATAACTGTGCAGGTTGTAAAATAAATTGGTGTGCTTTCATTTTAAGAACACTTTTCTCCTTAAATTGTTCTTCAGAGATGACTGTTTTCAGGGGAAATAATTTTTTACAGCCACTATTTTGTATTTGTTATTTTTATATATGCATAAATAACTAGGTGGTGAGGGCACTAATCTTGGAGGGAGTGCTTATTTTTGTTCTATTTGAACTTTTCCTGTACATCTAAGTTGTTAAAATTACCACTAGGAACAGTGTCATGAAATCTAGGTTGAGAGAGAATATGATAAATAAATATGAGAACACTCGGAATTTGAGTAGAAATCATTTCTGACAACAAAAGCAGAATAATACTGCCAGTGCCATATAATGGAAGCCTAAGGACACCATTCACACTGTGCATGTATTGAAGAAAATGCATAAAGATGGGGTTCCTGCTCTCATGAAGATAGACAGTTTCTCTGTATTTTAAAGTAGCTGGAAGGAGGAGAAGTCTAAACTGAAATGCAATATGGGACATTATATTGTAAGCTAACTGTGCCAAGATTACTCCAATTGTTATTATTGGTCAAAGTTTAACTGCTTCATTTTTATTTTAAAAGGGTATAATGAATGTCAGAAAATCTGTAATATGTTTAACAGATGTAAATAGTGTATACAAACTTGTATGTGATGGGATGGGAAATATTTTAATTCTAGGGTTTTTTTTTTTTTTTTAAGGAAGAAACTGAATGTTTATAAGAAAAAATTAATAAATAGTTACATTTGGCCATAAGTTCTGACTTCGAATTACCATTTATTTTTGCTATAGGTATGCCTGCATTGAACACATTCACAGAGAACACATTCATACAGTGCAGTTTGGTGAGCATTTTAAATGTGCTAGGCATTATTTTTTGTGATGTTCACAACAGCCTGGAAATTAGTATCCCATTGTCTTACATACTAGAAAACTAAAGCTCAGAGATTGTACAAGTGATTTGTTCTTGTTTTTCTCTTTTTGCTTGCTTTCTTTCTTTTCTTTTTTTTTTTTTTTTTGCTTTTTAAAAATATATGCTAATAACATGAACAGTTAACAAAATAACGAATTAATATCTTTTGACCTTTTCATCAAGCTAAGACATCTAATATTTTGTCTTTATTATAGACCATTAAGGATATTAATAACCAGTATTGGAGAATCTGCATTTTACCCTGATACCCATGTTTTAAAAGGAAATGTATTTTAGATAAAGTATTATCAGAGTACCATTATTAACTTTATATATTTTTCATTTAAAATAGTTTTATTTTAAATTCCTCTCTAAATTTTGATGACAGTACAAAATGGTATTTTACAAGAGAAGTATTTATGTATCATAAAAATCTACATCTAAAGGGTTTTTATTTATTCAAGTTTTCATCCTTGCCATGTACATATATAATACTAAAATAATAGTTAAGTATCATAATTTTATATTTCAAGTGTTTGAGGTAACATTCGAAGTTATATTCTGATTGATTCAAATAGTGTTTAGAACTGCATAAAAACAAAACTAGAATGTGGCAATAATACTAGATTTTCAGCAACAATATTTTCTTACAAATATGTAGGTATTAATCTGAATTTTTTCTCCATTTTGCTTCTTACAAAATTGATCATTCAGTATAATACCAATGACATGTCACTGTTCTACATTGTTAGCCTACATAATTTCCAATAGTAAATCTTTTTCAAAATTCTTGACTCTGCTGAATTGAGGGCTACAGGGTCCATATAAAAGATTTTATTTAACACTGAATTTTCTCATGTGAAATTCACCTGAAGATTTTCCTAAATTGACTTTAGGATTGTTGATTCCTCAGCATAAGAATATTAATGCTAAGGAATGAGTGATCACAGAAGACATGCCTTAATTCATGACTCTGACAAGTTTTAAATAGTGTGAATTCACACTGGCCGTACAAGTGTTGCTGTATGATAAATGATTTTGTGTGATTTTTCATGAATAACATCTCCAGCATGCATTATCTGGCACTCTCTCAAGGGACTTCATCCTCTGGTAAACACCTATCAGGTGGAGAAGTGGATGTAGACTCTTCCACTTTCATTGCATTTTGATTTCTCTCATGTTATATGACCATCTACTAAAGGCTTAATAGGTGACATTTACATTGATCCTCTCCAGTATAAATTATTTTTTTTTTATATTTTGTATTGGCAGTTTAGCTTATTCAATTATTAGAATTAACAGAAAATATTTTGTTTTGTATTTTTTCTCTTTTTTTAAAGAAATTGTATTTTGAGATAAATTCAAACTTACAGGAACAGTTGCAAAAACAGTACAAACCCCATACATAGAACTCCAGCATATCCCGACCCCACTCCCCTGATACCCCAATCCACCAACTTTAACATACTGTCACACCATTTCTTTCTTTCCCTCCCTCTCTTCTTCCATCCCTCCCTCCCTATTTATCATCCATCATCTATTGCTCTGTCCTCTGAACATATGAGAGCAAGCTGCACACATCTTTGAACAAACAATACAATTCACATATACCTTTCCCATGGACAAGAACATTCTTTTATGCAATCCCATTAAGTGCAACTAAAAAGTTCAAGAAATTTAACATTGATACAAAGCTTACAATCTATATTTCCTTTTTTTTTCTTATGTCCCATCTGTGTCCCTTTGAGCCTCCTCTCCTCCATCCTCAGATCTCATCCAGGATCATCCTTGGCATTTAATTGTCATCTATTTAGACTTGTCTTTTTTTTCTCAATTGTGGAAACATATATACAGTCTAAATCTTCCCATTCCACCCCCTCCGTAGCATTCCATTAGTGGGGTTAATCACATTTAGAATGTTGCAATGTTATCACCTTCCCACCATCCATGTCTAGAAGTTTCCCTTCACCCCAAACAGAAACCCTACACTCATTTCTTAACTCCCCATTGCCCCTTCCCCCACTTCTCAGAACCCCTACTCTACTTTTCCTCTCCAGTATAAATTGGCTTAGATCGACAGTAGTTGGGATGACTAAAAGCTCTACCAGATTACAGTGTTTCTTTTTCAGTGTGTGAGTGTTCTAGCATGTTTAAAAGTTCACCCAAGGGCTGAAAAATCTTCCATATACAAAATGTTTTAGTATGAGTTCTCTCATGTCATCTAAGGTCTGAATATTGACTGAAGCCTTTCACATATATGGCATTCGTATGGTTTCTCTGCAGTTTGGTTCTGTTGTGTTGCCTAAGGTTACAGAAATAAAGTTTCCCCACATAGATGATATTCTTACAGTATCTCTGTAGAGTGATTTTTCTCATGTTTTCTAAAGGCAGAATGATAAGTGAAGGCTTTCCCACAAAAATGACATTCATAGGGTCAATCTCCACCGTGACTTTTCTCATATTTTCTCAGGGCAGAACTTTGAGTAAAGGCTTTCCCACACAGGTGGCATTCATATGGTTTCTGTCTAGTGTGAGTTCTCTCATGCCTCAGGGAAGAAAAGTGACTGAAGGCTTTCCCACATAGATGGCATTTGTATGGTTTCTCTCCAGTGTGAGTTCTCTCATGTATCGGGTTAGAAGCAAAGGCTTTCCCACATAGATGACATTTATGTCATTTCCCACAGGGATGGTATTCATATGGTTTATCTCTAGTGTGAATTCCATCACATTATGTGAGGCCAGAGCTTTGAATAAAAGATTTACCAATTGGATGACAGTCATATGATTTATTTTTAGTGCATATTTCCTTTTGTTTATTAACAGATGACTGGTCACTGAAGGCTTTTCCAATGAGATTGCTGCAGTAGGGTTTCTTTCCATTGTGAATTAACACCTGTTGAGTTACTCTGTATCTGTGACTAAAATCTTCTGGCAGTTCAGTACATATAATGCCATTCTTTTTAACTTGAGAATTCTGCCTCAATGACATCATGGTAGATGTGTCTTTTCTGTAGTTATGTTGCATGGATAGCATTTCTCTCTTTTTTTTTAAGACCACTTTCCCTGCCTGAATTCTATACTGGAAAAATCCAATCCCTTCTCTCCACAGTTCCTCTCCTTGCTTCAAGTGGTAAAGTACATCTGATTTGAAGACC
Source organism: Choloepus didactylus (assembly GCF_015220235.1). Taxonomy (NCBI): domain Eukaryota; kingdom Metazoa; phylum Chordata; class Mammalia; order Pilosa; family Megalonychidae; genus Choloepus; species Choloepus didactylus. Next base: position 75,508,904 of record NC_051309.1, read on the forward strand.
AGACATCCCTTTCCACATACATGGTTGGGTCCACTCTCTTGACCTGAGAAGATGTCTTTGTAACAGACATCAGCTTCCATGGCTCAGCCCTTGAAGTGATTTTTTTCCTTCAACCTGTCCCTTTTAGTCCAAGCTGGCACAGTGGTTCCATTCCCACTGAGACCACATGATTGATATTCTCCAGCATCACATCTCTGAACAGCTTTTTTGGGGTTGTGTCCAGCAGGGACCACTCTTTCTGGGTGAAGTCTATAACTACATTTTTCAAGTTCACTAACTCCAGTGGCTGCATTGTCAATAGCTCAGCTGACAACTGTCTTCCTCTGGGTTTTCACTTACAACCAGATGAACATGTGAATGGCTGAGATATCCCAGAGCTGCAGGTGCCTCCCTTGTGTGTCCCCCGGGACAAAGCTTGATCCTCACTGTGGAGATAGCACAGGGGCCCAGGAAATTGAACCCTAAGAAATTTCTGGAGCAGCCTGGGTCACCATGGGTCGGAAAAGGCAGTTCTAGCACCCACTGTAGGATGCACCCCTTTCGGTCCCTCTGGCTGAATCCCTGAAACTGGGCTGAAATACCTTAGTGCCAGTGACCCAGCTAGGTGAAGTGGACTCCTCCTAACTTTATATTTTGAAGGTTCATTGGTCTCTATTGTGCTAAATATGAATGATTTCCTCATTATATAACATTATCTGAAAATGAGGCATTTTGACAAAACAAAGGTCCTAAATAGCTGTTCTTTAATGCCTAAGCAACCATGTTTATTAAAAGTTTTACTAAGATTGTATACTTTCTACTTTAAACAGCATAATGAGAAGTGTCATATTTTCTTGATGACCTAAGTTCACCTTTACAACAATACAGCAAACAGTGCTTACTTTGTTAAGGCTCCTATGCTGTTCTAGTATGTTATTTGCCAACACATTTTATGATGATGTTTTAGTTTCCTCATTGCTAAAGCAAATAATATGGATTGGAATTTATTGACTCATGGTTTTGAGACTAGAAGTCCAAATCAAGGCATCATCAAGGTGATGCCTTCTTCCTGAAGACTGGCATTCTGGGCTGGATGTCAGTGATACATGGTCCTTGCCTCCTCCATCACATAGTAGTGCACATGGTCTCTTCTGGCCTCTCCCTTCTATTCCATGTTCCGTTAATCTTTAGTTGCTTACTTCCCGTGGCTTTCCTTCTATTTGTATTTCATTCTGCTTATAAAGGACAGCAGTAATGGGATTAAGAACCATTCTGATTGAGCTGGGCCACATCTTAACTGAAATAACTTCATCAAAGGTCCTTACAATGGGTTCATACCCACAGAACTGATTAAATTTAAGAACATCTTTTTTCTGGGGTGCACACTGCTAAAACACCACAGAAAACTTCTGTATCCTTCTGTTTCTAGGCACCAAGGAAGATTGCAAGGGGAAACTTATAACAAGCTTATTAAATTGATAAATATTTTACAGAATAGTTGGGTTGTTATAGACAAATGTATGGGGCGGTGTGACCACTATTTATTATCAGTATTAAGGGCCTGTTATGTATTATACTTTTATTGTCATTTTCTGAGTTGGTTTGGGTTTTTCTTTAAAAACCTGTATGTTACTAGACAGAATCCTTGCCTCAAGCTTTAGTTACATCAGAATTCTCACAGAGGAGAAAAGGAATCCCAAAATTGACATAAAAAGCTCTGGCAAGGAAGGTTAAGATGGTGGTGTATCTTGACTGGCTGAGTACTCCATCCAGTACACACTTGAGGCGTCTGCAACTCTGAATTCCGAAAGCTGAAAGCTTTTTCTTGAATTCAGTGGGAACACAGCCTGGCATGTGGTTGTTGATAGTCTTTATCCCACTTAATGTGAAAAAAATATTTCACTGCAAATTATTAGTGGTTTTAATTTAACACCTCTGCTGGTGTTTTCTACAATCCAATTTTGAATTCTGAAACATATCTGGCTCTCAGTATTTCAGATGAGGGACAGTGGACCAAAATCAGGAGGTGTTTTAAAAAGTGCTTTTCTCTCATCTCTTCCTTATGTTAGCTACAAGTTCTGTGGGGGGAAAATGGAAATTACACTGGGCTTGATGCAAGAGAGCTAAGTTCCCTGCTTCAGTCATTTCCTGTGTTTGTAATTTTGAGGCTTACTTTTATTTTCACTACATTTCTTTTATTAGAGCGGTTATAGATTTGCAGAAAATACAGAGTTCCCATGTACTTCTTCCTCTTTAACTGGCTTTGGTATTACAGTGATGTAGAACGTGTTAGGGAATATTTTCTTCAATTTTTTGGGAGGGCTAATGTTAATTCTTCTTGGGATGTTTGGCAAAATCATCAGTGAAGTCATCTGGTCCTAGGCTTTTCTTTTTTGGGAAGTTTTTTTTTTTTTTTAATGAAATTTTATTGAAATATATTCACATAGCATCCAGTCACCCAAAATGTACAATTGTTCAGAGTATCATCACATAGTTGTGTATTCATCACCACAATCAATTTTTTTAACATTTTCATTACTCCAAATAAGAATAAGAATAAAAATAAAAATAAAAAAGAACAACCAAAACATCTCATACTCCTTTATTCTCCTTATTATTCATTTACTTTTTGTGCCCCTTTTTTCTACTCATTTGTCCATATACTGGATAAAGGGAGTGTGAGCCACAAATTTTCACAATCCTAAATTCACACCATACAAGCTATATAGTTACATGATTGTCTTCAAGAATCAAGTATACTGGATTACAGTTCAACAATTTCAGGTATGTCCTTCTAACTATACTAGTACACTAAAAACTAAAAAGGGATATCTGTTTAATGCATTAAGAATAACCTCCAGAATGAACTCTCAACTCTATTTGAGATCTCTCAGCCACTGAAACTTTATTTTGTTTAATTTCTCTTCCCCCTTTTGGTCAGGAAGGCATTCTCAATCCCACAATGCCAAGTCCAGGTTCATCCCTGGGAGCCATGTCCCACATTGCCAGGGAGATTTACGCCCCTGGGAGTAATGTCCCATGTAGGGGGAGGGCAGAGAGTTTACCTGCAGTGTGGGCTTCGAGAGAGACAAGCCACATCTGAAAAACAAAAGAGGTTCTCAGTGGTGGTGGTGGTGGTGGGGTGATGCTTAGGCACCATTGTAAGTAGGCTTAGACTCCCCTTTACAGTAACAAGTTTCATAAGGCCAAGCCGTAAGATCAAGGACTTGGCCTACTACAATGGTAGTCCACAATGCCTGCAGAAATATCAGGAATTCTCCAGGTGGGAAAGTTTAATATTTCCACATTTTTCCCCAGGCATTCAAGGGGTCTTTGCAAATACTGTTTGTTCTCTGCCCAAATTATTCTGGGATGTATTGGGGTTTCACACTACCTGTACAAACCAACCAGATCTCACCCCCTATTCAAGGTTCCATGTAATTATGGTGTTGAATAAACTGACCATACAAGTTAAATTACATAGTGTGCTACAGAAAATATACATTTGACACCAAATAAACATCTCTCTCTTTGGTCTCACACAGAAGTTGAGGTTTTAAAACACAGTCAATATCATCCTTTCCCCAAAAGTCTGGTTTACCTTAATTTAATCAAGTCCATTTTGTTCATATCTCTACATTAAATCTGATCTCTTTTCCAGCTTTTTTAACATTTGCTGTATGGGGTAATGCTGACATTCATAGCTGCTGAACCCTGGCTCTAAGTCTCAGGTGTCACATAGATACCCAAATTACAGGGACCAGCCAGCTCAGCATCTCAGAATTTAGAGATAACCATTACAACTCATGAATAGATTTTGGACTGCTCTAAGAGCGTACAATTTAGGAACCTTTACCATAAGCCTTCCCCTGATAACCTATGCTCTCAGATTCAATTCTCAGAGTTTGCACATTATAGTTAGTCCATATTAGTGAAGCATTATGTTTGTCTTTTCCATTCTGGCTTATTTCACTCAACCTACTATCCTCAAGGTCCATTCACCTAGATACATACCTCACAACTTCATCTCTTCTTGCTGCTGCTCAGTATTCCATTGTATGATTATACTGCAGTTGATCATTCTGTTTATCAGTCGATGTACCCATAGGCCAACTCTATCCATTGTGTATCATGAATATAGCTGCCAAACACCAGGGTGCAATAATCCACTCATGTTTCTGCTGTCAGTTCTTCCAAGTATATGCCAATAATGGGGTTGCAGGACCATGTGGTAACCCCACAGGTAGCTTCCTGTGGAACCACTTACTGCCCTCCAGCTGGGCTATGCCATTTTACTTCCCTACCAACAAGGAATAGGTATATCCCTCTCTTCACATTTTCTCCAGTACTTGTATCCTTCTGTTTATTTTTTTTAACAATTTTATTCCACACCATACAATCCACCCTAGGTAAACAATCAGTGATTCCCAGTATAATCACATAATTATGCATTCACCACCACAATGTATATGAGGATATTTCCATCTCTTCCCTAAAGAAAGAGGAAAAGGAGGAAAAAAATGAAGAATAAAAATACAAGTGATAGAAGAAAAATAAAAATAAAATACAATGAAAAGGTCAGGCAGCATCACCACCACCAAGAATCCCATATCACTTCCTTATACCCCTCTTATAAGGTATATAGCCTTTGGTATATAGCCTTTATTACAATTAATGGAAGCATTTTACAATGTTACCATTAACTATAGACTCTAGTTTGTATCGACTGTATTTTCCCACTATACCATTCAATTTTCAACACCTTGCAATGTTGACATTCATTTTTTCTCCCACATGTAAAAACATTCTTATATTTGTACATTTAATCACCATCACTGACCACTCTAGATTTCGCTAAGTTATACAATCCAGTCTTTATCTTCTATCTTTCTGTCTAGTGTCATATCTGCCCTTAGCCTTCCTCTTTCAACCATACTCACACTTATCTTTGTTCAGAGTACTTATAATATTGTATTACCATCACACACTATTATGCTATCCATTCCATTTCTAGATCTATACAATCAATCTTGTTGAACCTTCTGTACTCCTTTGGCATCAAATGCCTGATCTCTAAGAGCTTTTTCTATCTCTAATAACCTGTGTTCTCAACTCTCAAATTTTACTCATCAATGTTAGTCCATATCAGTGAGACCATACAGTATCTGTCCTTTTGTTTCACTCAGTGTAATGTCTACTGTCTACCATTTTGTCTTTTGGATTTTATATATCATATCCTATTTTATTTTTACCTTTTCTTGTCTCTCTCTTTTTACCCTTATGGATAGTCTTCATTTCTACATGTTTCTCCAAATGTCTCTCTCTTGTCTTTCCCTATTTGCCTGTAGTCCTTCCTTTAGTATTTCTTGTAGAGCAGGTATCTTGTTCACAAACTCTCTCATTGTCTGTTTGTTAGAGAATATTTTAAACTCTCCCTCATTTTTGAAGGACAGTTTTTCCAGATACAGAATTCTTGGATGGCAGTTTTTCTCTTTTAGTAGCTTAAATATATCATACCATTGCCTTCTTGCCTCCATTGTTTCTACTGAGAAATCTGCATATGGTCTTATCAAGCTTCCTTTGTATATGATGGATCACTTTTCTCTTGCTAGTTTCAGAATCCTCTCTTTGTCTCTGATATTTGATAATCTGATTATTAAGTGTCTTGGAGTCATTCTAGGATCTATTCTGTTTGGGGTATGCTGCACTTCTTGGATATGTAATTTTATGTTTTTCATAAGAGATGGGAAATTTTTAGTGATTATTTCCTCCATTATTCTTTCTGCCCCTTTTCCCTTCTCCTTCTTGGACACCCATGATGTGTATATTCATGTGCTTCATGTTGTCATTCAGTCCCCTGAGACCCTGTTCATAATTTTCCATTCTTTTCCCTATCTGTTCTTTTGTGTGTCAGATTTCAGCTGTCCTGTCCTCCAGTTCATGAATTTTTTCTTCTGCCTCTTCAAATCTCCTATTGTATATCTCCATTGTATTCTTCATCTCTCCTATTGTACCTTTCATTCTCATAAGTTCTGCCAATTGTTTGTTCAAACTTTCAAGTTCTTCTTTATGTTTGCCCAATGTCTTCTTTATATCCTTCACCTCTTCTGCCATATCTTCCCTCAACTTATTGATTTGATTTTTGAATTGATTTAGGAGATGTTTCATTAATAATTAGTTGTTTCAACTCCTGTATCTCAGTTGAAGTGTAAGTTTGTTCCACTGGCCATATCTTCATTTTTTCTTTATGTGATTTGTAATTTTTTGTTGTCTAGGCTCCTTGATTACCCCAATCAGATTTTCCCAGACCTGACAGGACCAGGTCTCAGGAGGAGGCTGTATGCAGTGTCAGGTTTCCCTGAGGGTGAGACACAGCAGATTGTAAGACCTTCCTGTAAGGCCCTGAGACTATGTGCTTTCCCTGTCCTGCCCAGCAGGTGGTGCTTGTCAGTCTGCAGCTCCCCACTGGTGTAAAGAGACACAGTGTATTTAATTCTCAGTGGACCCTCTCCCAGCCAAGCTTAGGCTGTTTCTGCCCTGCAACCCCTGGGCCCTAGGGTCTGAGTTCTCTGAGGAGGGCTGCCAATTGAGTTGGGCTCCATCCCCCCTCTTCTTAGGGAAGATAAACCCTTTAGGAAATTGTCACCTACACTTGAGTTTTTCCTTTGACTCTCTGACTATCTTAACTCCACCCTTGCCTGGGTCAGTGTTGACAAATGAAACTGCCTGAAGCTTTCTCTAATGAACTACTTAGAATGAGAGACAGAGAAAGAGAAAAAGAAAAAGAGCAAGAAGTCCCCTTTTCCAATTCAGTCCCCAGCCCTCTAGTTCACCAGGCGAGAACCAGAATTGGTACCTGGTTCTGTGTGTCCCTTTTCTTGGGACGCAGCCTTTTCCAGTATTCTGAGCTCAACGGACTCCAAAAGCCTCTGTTTTTATTTATGTATTTTTTTTCTGTCAGGCCTGCCTCCTCTAGCCATGATAAACCTCTGGGTTCTTTTCCTGCTTGCTCCAGGTTTATCTGTGCTCATAGCCTGTATTCAGGAGTCCAGATTTGTTAATTAAAACCACAGTTGGAACTTGGTTGAGCTACATTCCCTTGCCCCTGGCAGGCACCACTTCTTTTTCCCACAGCAAAGTTTTGCAACTCAGCTTGCCATGCCTATGAGGGAGGGGCACCAGCTCTGCAGTTTGGCGAGCTTTATTTACAGTTCTATGCTGTGATCTCAGTCATTCCACCCATTCCTGACTGGTGGATGATGTCCAGTCACAAATGCCCCCCATCATTTGTCCCAGACTATTTCTTAGTTGTTCCTGGCTGTTTACTAGTTGCTCTAGGGGACTAACTAAATTCCACAGCTCCCTATGCTGCCATCTTGCTGTTGGAAGGTTTTTGATTGCTGACTCAATCTCTTGCTGTTTATCTATTGAGAGCTTCTATTTCTTCTTGAGTCAGTGTAGTAGTTTGTGTGTTCATAGGGATTTGTCTATTTCATCTAGAGTTGGGGATTGAATCATGTCCCTCCATAAATGGAATACTCAGGTGACAACCCCTAGTCCTGTGGATGTAAATATATTTATAAATCGTATCTTTTAAGATGTTTTTAGTTAAGGTGTGCCCAAAATGAATGAGATTGGGCCTTGGTCCAATATGGCTGATGTCGTAATAAACAAAGGAAATTGGATATGAAAAGAAGAAGCCATGGGAAAGAAGCTGGAAATCAACAGAACTCAGAAAAGAAAGAAGATGTCATCATATGCATTGCCATGTTATGGAAAGACCAAGGACCCAGGGATCACTAGCAGCCAGCCCCGGAATGCCACATTCTTCCAGGAGAAACTATCACCCTGTTGCCTAGATTTTGGACTTCTCCTAGCCTTAAACAGTGAGTCAATGAATTCCTGTTGTTAAGCTACTCCACTACATGGTATTTATTTTAGCTAAAACACTGAGATTGTCTGATTTGTTAGCATATAGTTGTTCATATATCCTCTTACCTTCATGGTTTCCAAAGAGAAATTTGCTATTTTATTGAGGCTCTCTTGTATGTGATATGTTGCTTCTCTCTTGCAGTTTTCAGAACTCTCTCTTTGTCTTTGGCATTCACTAGTTTGATCATAATAGGGCACAGTGTGGGTCTATTTATCTTTACCCTGTTTGGAGTTCATTGAGAATCTTGGGTGTATGTGTATATATATATATATATAAATAGCCTTTCATTATATTTGGGAAGTTTTCAACCATTATTTCTTTAGATATTCTGCCGCTCTTTTTCTACTTCTTCTTTAACTCCCATAATGGGTATATTAGTACCCTTGATGGTGTCTCAGATTTCTCAGGCTCTGTTCACTTTTCTTCATTCTTTCTTCCTTCTGCTCTTCAGAATGGATGATTTCAGTTGTCTTATTTCCAAGTTCATTGATTCTTCTGCCAACCCCAATTTGATGTTGAACCCCTCTAGGGATTTTTAAATTCCTTCTACTATAGTCCTCAGCTCTGTTTAGTTCTTTTTCATAATTTCTGTCTCTCTATTGATAGTTTCTTTCTGTTCATCTGTCATTTCTTGATTTCCTTTAGTTCTTTGTTCATGTTTCCTTTAGCTTTTTAAGCATAATTAAGACCATTTTTAAAAAGTCTTTGTCTGATATATCCCTGGTCTGGGCCTCCTATTGACTCTTTCTAATGTTTTAATCTTCTCCTCTGCCTAGAGCATTGCTTCCTGTTTCTTTGTATGTTTTATAACTATTTGTTGAAACCTGGACATTTTTGATATTTTAATTTGTTATTGCTGAAATTTAGACTCTGAAATTTCTGTTCTTTATGCTAATACCCAGCTAGTTTTACAACAGTGCTTCCCTATTCAGTGTGAACTGAACCTCATCCATAACATCAGACAATTCTGATCTGGAGGAGCGTTCATGAGAAGTGGACTCCATGAACTTTCCATGGTAGGCTTTTGTGATGGTTAGTCACTGCAAGTAATCACCCCTCACCCCTCAAATGACCTTTCTTTACCAGGTCCTCTGCTGTGGTTTGCCCTACACTGCTTCTGCTCCAATTCAATTCAATACAGTCAATTCAACTTTGAAAAATAACATCGAGGATGTTCCCATTTTCACTTCAATTCCATTGCTTCCGGCTTTTTGTACTGATGTTCATCAAAGATTAATGCTGACAACCTCCATTGTACCTTGTTTTGATTTCTGACACCCTAAGATCCCTGGGAGGAACTTCACCTTATCCCCTAGCCCAGAAATACTGCTTCTTCAGGTTGGGAGACTTACACTATGGCACACCCCTGTTTCTCCTGAAGAAAGCAGGCTTGGAATTCTGCAGCTGAGGAGTCAGAGTCTCAGGTGTCATTGGCCACTCCAGAAATCTTTTGGGCATGGGCACTGCCTTACTACCCCAGTCTGGGTGACTCCTTTCTGCACAGCCCTTATTTCCTCTTGGACTCCATCTACTGTTTTTGCAGATAATATTGGAACTGCTCAGGATGTAGACCTTTGTTTAAGGAAAGCAGCGACCCCTGCTCAGAATTTCCTGAGTCCCAGTCCACAGTCTAGACCAGGATGGAGCCAAAGGCAGTCTCTGGAGAGGCGGACACTGTAGAATCAGCAACAGGAGACATGAGCCCCAGCGGAACCAGGCAGATTAACACCCTGGGACCCTTGCAAGAGGCAGAGACCCACATCAGTGGAGATCTGCCTACATTACTAAAGCAGAGCTAGAAATGCAAGGGCTGCAGGCAAGGAGGCAGAGCGCCCAAGTCCAGAGCAGGACTGGAGGGGACCAAGCCACAGCACTGCCCCCAACACACTGAGGGCCCAGAGGTCTTCCCCAAAAAGCTGATCCCTTTCTCCCCCACCTTCTTCTAGATGACTTTAAAGCTTTACAATAAAATTTTACCAAAGGGGGAAAAAAAAAAGATACTAGGAACTAAAAAAAAAGGGGAGGCGGGGATAAAACACCTTTCCTAGTCTTTCCAGGTTGACCTGTGAAAGTGCTCTCTATCAGAGCTTATCCATTCAGTGATTTCAGAGAATAGCCCCAGGCCAAAGTGTAGGGTCCTCCCATGTGTCTTGTCTTAGGCAAGGAAGTGTTGCCCCCAAAATTCTCCATTACACAATACATATGTCCCCTCTTCCCTAGGAAACAGTTTCCTTACAGTCCTGGGCACAGCACTTTATGTCTTTAAGCCAGCAATCCCTTGCCCCAGGCAGCCACTACTTGACTACTCACACAGTGTTCTGTAGGAGAGTCTGTGAGTCTCACACAGTGTTCTGTAGAAGAGTCTATGAGTTGCCTTCTACACTCAAAGCAAGTTCTTTGAGATTTCTGTTCTTTAAGCTTATACCCAACTAGTTTTATGACAGTGCTTTCCAGTTCAGTGTGAACCGAACCTCATCCATAACATCAGACAATTCTGATCTGGAGGAGATGTCAATCTCCTGCCTGCAATGATTGGCCTGGTTTAGTCTTTCAGGTCACAACTAGAGAGTTTGGGCCAGATATACATGCTCCAAATATGTTCATGATGGTTACTTTTATCCTGCTGGAACTGGGAGCATGGGCCAGCACTGCATCGAAGTTTTGAGGGAATGGGGGATTGGCTTGCCATGGCTCCATGAGATCCTACCACTTTTAAATAACCTTTTTCGTGATTCAGTGCTTGCTCTGTTATTGCAATCCTTTGTTTTCTGTAGCTTTGAGAAAGCTGTTTCTGCCAGTTCTTACTGGTTGTTCAAAGCTTCTGTGGGGGGACAGAGCCCTGATTCTTCTCACTCCGCCTTCTTAATCTTATGCTGTGTTTTCATTTGGGGCTCACCTTGTTACTACATCCCTCTGTTTTCTGAAGCTCTGAGGAGGATGGCTCTGCCAGTTTTTGCTAGTTCTTTCAGGGCATGGAAACTTGCAGCATCTTATGCCAGTATCTTGTTCATCTGGCAGTCTGCAATACACTCTTGTGCTTAGAGGAACTCAAGGTATCACTGTCAGAAATTGACAGAGCTGGGATGTGAACCCAGTCTTTCATTTTCCAGTGTTTAAAGTTAACTACTGCACTACATAGCTTCTTTTGGGTGTTTTGGTTTGGTTTGTTTTGTTCTGGTGGAAACCATACTTGGGAATTTCTAGTCCTTAACCCCAAGGCTGTTGTCAGATCCATATGGTATTTCCTGAGTTCCCCTTTCCTCTTGTTTTAAGGTCTCAGAAGTTCACCTGGCCTTACTCCTCTCTCAGTAGCTTGAGTACGGAATGTGATACCTTGTAGGCTCGCTGGCACTGTTTCCCTACTTCCTTGGCATCTGTGATGACAAGCATTAAGGCCTTTTCCATTTCAAGGATCTTACTGCTAATTACTATGGGGATATACAAAAGTAATATACATAAAATAATAGCATAATAACAAAATAATATGGGCAAGTTACAAAGAATCATTCTAGTTGTCTTCCCTATATTTAGAGTTCCCCATTGAATCACCTTTTGGTTTTGTCTTTTATTTCTGCAAATGGATTCACCATTTCTTCCCTTTCTTCTGACTCCACCTTTAGATGCATTTCAGGTGTGATTACAGTAGTAAGGTTAAACAAACAAACAAAAAAAGCAGGGCCTTTGGTTTTCGTAGACAATTTGAACCAGAGAACTTCCAAACTTGGTTATATCAGGCTTATTATGTCTTTACCATGACAAGGAATGAACTCTGGGCATTTCTAAACTGCATTTCTTCCTGTTAGATGAGTCTTCTAGCATAATACATGGCATATACTATGTATTCAAAAATTCAATATACATTTGTTGTCTATGTGCCAGGTTTTGGGCACATAAAGCTAATTAAGCCATAGTTATTGCCCCACATAAATGGCAGTGAAGAGGGAAGACATGCCAAGTCATGATAAACAGAAACTTATAGTATCATAACTTATACACAGCATAGATGGGCATCCAAATCAAATGGGTAGGGTGATGAGGAAAGCATTCCTGATGCAACCAAGAAGTTAAGATTTAACAAATGATTATAATACTGAATAATCATAAAGATATTTCTTTTTACTTTCTAATATATTAGAATAGCCGGAGGGAAATACCTGAAATTTCTGAACTGTAATCCAGCTGCCCTGGTCTCTGATAATGATTGTATAACCATATAGCTTTATCTTGTGATTGTAAAAACCTTGTGACTGTTCCTCACTTGAGCCCCCTTATCCTGTTTTTCAACTTTGGAGTCTTAAAAGACAGCTCCTAATGTTTATTAATGCAGGGGCTTGAGTCAGCCCAGAAATAACCCACCCCAATTCCAAAACTATCTTGACAGATGGATCTAGAGCTAACCAAAGTGGGCCTGCCTGACATGTGCAGTCATTTAAACCTTAACCTCTAAGTGACCCATACCTTATCATAATACTAAAAATCATGCCCATCATATTAAAGTCGCCATTTTCTTACACACCTTCTGTGACTGAACACATAATCAATTTGTGCATGCTCAATAATTAAATCATTTCTAACCTCATCACCTTGAGCCATTGTGCTTATTATCCTAAAACCTGCCCATCTTTTGATACTGTAATACTATCAGAGTTACTGCAGTTTGCCAAGACAGATTTTAAGGCTGATAGACTGTCTGATCTCCTGCTCAGAGCTTAGCAATCAACTTTCTTTTTGAAACCCCAGTGTCTCAGGAATTGGTCATTTGAGCACATGGGGCAGGGAACTCCCTGCTTTTGATCCATATCACTCTGATGGGGTGTCTGACCACAGAAATTCCCATACCAATTTCACTTACTGACTTTGATACTCTAAACAAGTATCCTCTTAATGCCTGATATCTCACTGGTAAAATAGGGCTAATTATGGTATCTCCGTCACTGGCTTGCTACTTAATTCATGAGAAGCACTTAGAACCATACTTTCCATGCAATAAGAGCACAATACATTTCTTGAAGGCTGGGTTGCCCGAACACACTTTGCCTGATGGTCTTTCTGCAGGCAGAGAACATAGGATATATGATTTTTTTTTTCATCACACGATGCCTCTCCACTGACAAGTTAAAAGTTTCAAGTCCAATCAATTCTGTCCAGACCATTTTTTTAATCTCCACAAGCCACATTGCAGAGGCGGTTCTCCAAAGCCCAGCTGGAACACTCCAGATGACGACAGCATTACCTGCCCTCTGCCCGTTGGCGCCCTCTAGCCACCAGCTCCCTCCATGGGCCGGGACACTGCTGGGAAAACCTCCCTCCCTTCCGGCGTGCTGCCGGGAAGCGCACCACCACGCTCGCACAGCCACGCCCTCCGCTGCTGCGATCCACAACGTGCCAGCGCGCGCACGCCAGAGGCCTTCGCTGGAGGTGGGCAAGTGCAGAGAAGCCTGAGGAAGGATCCCAGGCGGGGGGAGAGGCGTGGTCTCCCCGCTGGGCTGGCTTCGTCACACACAGGCCCCGCCCCATCGGCAGCTGCCTGCGCGCGCCAAAATCAAACTCCGAAGCCTTCCGACCGCTTAACTAAAGATCCGTCGGAGTGCATTCCGCAGGACAGCTCAGGTCCAGCGGGCGCGGACCGTAGCGCGCGCGCACCCGTGGCCACCTGCCTGCCCAACGCGCTCGAGGACGCTACGAAAAGACGGAATGGCCACCCCGCCCAAGAGAAGTTGTCCGTCTTCTGCGACCATCTCCGAAGAGACCCGCATTAAGAAAATCTCCATCGAAGGGAACATAGGTAAGAAGCCGCCGGAAGTGTTGAGTCCTAAGCAGTGATGGAATCGCGGTCGGGGCCGTGGCCGCTTCTGACCCGCCGGTTTCCCTACGTCTGTCTCTGGTGCTCCTCAATGAGGCTTTCTTCCCAGCCTGACTGTGTGGACGCGGCCTCGACTTCCCTTCGCGTCGAAAATAAGACTCCCGCATCCGCCCCAGCGGCTGCCCCTCCCACCCCCCACCCAGCGCCAGGTAGAGAGCCGAAGCGGGCGCGCTTTGTGAAGCGTGGTTTGGGCCCTTTTCAGCGTCTTGGTTGGGAATGCGCAATGAGAATTATTTTTTGTCTTTGTTTTTGTTTTGGTCAGATTTCTTGAGGTGTGATTTACATACGTTAAATCCACTCCTTTTTCCGTGTAACTTTGCTATGAGGTTTGGGAAACATAAGGTCTTGTTACCGTCACCACAATCAAGATAGAAAACATTGCCATCACCTCAAAAAGTTCCTTCGTGCTTTGTAGTCGGCCTCCTCCCCATTCCTACCCCCTGGTAACCGCTGAGCTGATTTCTGTCCCTGTAGTTTTGCCATTTCCAGAATGTCATGTAAATGGGGACGTGGAGTACGTAGTCTTTTGCATCTGGCTTCTTTGATTTATCATAGTGCTTTTGAGATTCATTCATGCTGTTACTTGTATCGGTAGTTTGTTCCTTTTTATTGCTGAGTACTGTTTCATTGTATGAATATACCACAGGTTGTTTATTCACCAGGTGTGGACGTTAGGGTTGTTCCTAGTTTTTAGCGATTATGAATAAAGCTGCTATAAACGTTTGTGTATAAGGGAAGGGTTTTTTCATGATCTTAATAGCAGATCACACCCTACCTTGCATCCAAATAAACATTGGGTTAGGAGTCAAAGACCACTAATGTTTCTATTTCTAACTTAGATGGGGCAGACTACACCATGCATGTCATTTTGCAAGATACAGATGTATTTCCGATTCATTCACTATATTGTCCTACTACAGGAAACCTTTGGCCTGGTACATCCTGCTTTGATGAACAATTTTTTTGTTTTTGTCCCAGACTGGGTTCTGGCTGTTCATGCGTTTAAAAAAAAGTAAATTCTTCCCACATTCAAAGCACTAATACTTTCTTGGAAAAGGTAAGGCAATATTCTAGTTTGCTAATGCTGCCAGAATGCAAAACACCAGAAATGGACTGGCTTTTATAAAGGGGGTTTATTTGGTTACACAGTTACAATCTTAAGGCCATGAAATGTCCATCAACAATTGGGTACCTTCACTGGAGGATGGCCAATGGTGTCCAGAAAACCTCTATTAGCTGGGAAGGCACATGGCTGGCATCTGCTCCAAAGTTCTGGTTTCAAAATGGCTTTTTCCCAGGACGTTCCTCTCTTGGCTGCAGTTCCTCAAAAATGTCACTCTTAGTTGCACTCAGAATATTTTTCCTCTCTCAGCTCCCCCAGAGCAAGAGTCTGCTTTCAGTGGCTGTCTTCAAACTGTCTCTCATCTGCAGCTCCTGTGCTTTCTTCAAAGTGTCCCTCTTGGCTGTAACTCCTCTTCAAAATGTCACTCACGGCTGCACTGAGTTCCCTCTGCCCGTCAGCTCATTTATATAGCTCCACTGATCAAGTCCCACCCTAAATGGGTGGGGCCACACCTCCATGGAAGTATCTCATCAGAGTTATCACTTACAGTTGGGTGGGGTGCATTTCCATCCAAACAACCTAATCCAAACGTTCCAACTTAATTCCCACTTATATGTCTGCCCCACAAGATTGCATCAAAGAATATGGCTTTTTCTGGGGGACATAATACATTCAAACCAGCACAGGCAAGTAGATGCTTTTGCAGCATTCAAAGGACTGGAAAAAACTCAACACACCCTCAAGGAAGCCTTCTTGTTTCATTCCTCCAACATTAAGACACCATGGGAAAAGACACAGAAAAGATCCTTACTTTTCTCTTAGCAGTAAATTCTTTGAGAGTGATCTTCATAGCTACTTATGGGATGAAGACGACCATAAAAAGTCAGGGGACAATAGTTGAAGGCAGCCATTTCAAAAGTAAATTTGAATGAACAATCTCTCAGATCAGTACCCCCAATGAATTAATCCCTTTTCCTCTCTGAAATCCAGTTACACAGTATATCATATATAGAAATCTACTTTCCCCCAAGCATCTTTAATCTTCCCAGCACCTGAAATAATTTCCTAGTAAGTCACACTGTCTCTATTTTCTCTTGATTACTTTCAGAGCAGTATTTCTACATACAGATATAATTCTGTCACTTCCCTCCTTAAAATTCTTCACTGTCTTCCCCATTACCTACATTGAAGGGAGTTGCAAACTAATGGCCCACTTTGAAAAAGTTTTTGAATTGGATGTCCCCATTAAAAAAATTGTGAGATTTCCCATATACATCTAGATTCTTGGCTTCTCTTGAAAAATCTGGTATCCTGGGCCTGCATTTCTGTGTGACAACAGTTAGTATTTAGGTGGGGCATGCTCTACACCACTTAATACCTTTCTGATACTGAGGCTTTGTCAGCTGCTATTTATTATTGCTCTTAAACTATTGTTTTGCTTATAATAAAACTAATACTAGCTGTTTTAATAATTTAGTTTACCTTCTGGCCCACGCTGACATTTGAGTTTGAAACCCTTGCTTATGGCTGGGTCTTTAATTAGCATTTAATTAGCAGAACTCTTCATGATTTGATCCTTGCTTCCCTCCACTATGCAGACTAAACATTTTTGCCTAGGTTATGCCGTGCTCCTTCATGTAACTTCTTCCATTTAGACTTATGTGCTTGACAAAACTCATCTTTTAAACCTTACTTTCCTCATTTGTGCTCTCATCACATGGGATTACAGCACTTGTTTTGCATGATCTTCTGTCTGCTGGATGCATCATCTTATGGGCTGAAACCTAGCATTTCATCTTCATGTCCCTTCCACCTTATTTGCCAGACTCAAATAGGCTATAGATGAATGAATTGTGAATCAGCGTGTAGAAGACTATTTTTCAATTTCTCTGTTTTTCCTAGAATTTGAACTTTGTTTTAGTTTTATACTTTATGTAACCCACCTGATATTCTCTGTTACTGAAATACTCCCTTATGTTAGATTTATGGAGGCCTTACCTACTTATTTTGATCTTTAGAGTCTATACAGAATGAATTTTGGCATCACAATGCCTGCTTGGCATTAGGAATTCTATTAGTTCTCATGACTTTTGTTCAAGTTTATCATTCACTGAGTTTTTTTTTCTTTAAAGCAGTTTTACTGAGATATATTCAAATACCATACAGTCCATCCAAAGTGTACCATCATTGGCTTTTAGTATGATCACAAGAGTTGTGCATTCATCAACACAATCAATTTTAGAACATTTTCATTACTCCAAAAAGAAAACCCCATACCCTTTAGCAGTCACCTCTAAATTCCTCTATCCTTTCCCAGCCCTACATAACCACTAATCTAATTCTGTATCAATAAATTTATTTATATTTACATTTATATAAATTGAATCATACAATACATAGTACTTTGTGTCTGGTTTCTTTCATTTAGGATAATATTTTTTTAAAAAAAATATTGTTTTTTTAATTAGAGAAGTTGTAGGTTTATATTAAAATCATGTAAAAAATACAACATTCCTGTGTACCCCCCCATTGTTGGCACTTTGCATTGGTGTGGTACCTTTGTTACAATTGATGAAAGAATATTAAAATATTACTGTTAACTATACACCATAGTTTACATTAGGTATATTTTTTCCCATGTTCCATCCTATTATTAACAACTTGTAATAGTGATGTACATTTGCTATAATTCATGAAAGAACATTCTTATATTTGTACTATTTACTGTAGTCATTGTCCACAACAGGGTTCACTGTGTTATACGGTCATGTTTTTCTTCAGACTTTCTTTCTAGTAACATGCGACCCTAAACTTCCCCTTTCAGCCACATTCACAGGTATCACAATAATGTGCTACCATCACCACTAACCCTTTCCAAACATTTACAGTCAACCTAAATAAAAATTCTGTACAAATTAAGCAACAGCTCCCTATTCTCTGCCTCCATTTGGTCCCCTGGTAACCTATTTCTAGATTCTAACTCTGTGAGTTTGCTTATTCTAATTATTTCTTATCAGTGAGATCATACATTATTTGTCCTTTTGTGTCTGGCTTGTTTCAATCAACATAATGTCCTCAAGGTTCATCCATATTGTTGCATGCATCAGGGTTTCATTCCTTCTTACAGTTTAATAATATTCCATTGAACATGTGTACTGTATTTTTTTTATTCATTCATCGGTTCATGGGCACTTGGGTTGTTTCCATCTTTTGGTAATTGTTAATAACACTATTATGAACATCGGGGTGCAAATGTCTGTTGCATCCCTGCTTTCAGATCTTCTGAGTATATACCTAGTAGTAAGATTGCCAGATCACCTGGCAGTTCTTTACTTAGCTTCCTGAGGAATTTCCAAACTGTCTTCCATAACAGCTGCAGCAATATACATTCCCACCAGCAGTGAATGAGTGTTCCTATTTCTCCACATCTTCTCTAACACTTGTAGTTTTCTTTTTTTTAATAGCAGTCTTTTAAGTAGGTGTGAAATGATATCTTATTGTGGTTTTGATTTGCATTTCCCTAATAGCAACTGAGGTTGCGCATCTTTTCATGTGCTTTTTAGCCATTTTTTATTTCCTCTTTGTGAAATATGTATTCATGTCTTTTGCCCATTTTTTAAATTGTATTGTTTGTCTTTTATTGTTGAGTTGTAGGATTTCTTTATATATTCTGAATATAAACCCCTATTTGGAAATGTGGTTTCCAAATATTTTCTCCTATTGAGTAGGTTGCCTTGTCACTTTCTTGACAAAGTCCTTTGAAGCTCAAAGTTTGTAATTTTGAGGAGGTCCCATTTTTTTGTTGGTTGCTTGTGCTTTGGATGTAAAGTCTAAGTAACCATTGCCTACCAAAAGATCTTGAGGATGCTTCCTTACATTTTATTCTAGGAGTTTTATGGTCCTGGGTCTTTGATCCATTTTGAGTTAATTTTTGTATGAAGTATGAGATAGGGATCCTCTTTGATTCTTTTGGATAAGGATATCCTGTTCTCCCAGCAGCATTTGTTGACGAGATTATTGTTTCCCAATTGAGTGGTCTTGGCAGGCTTGTGAAATAGCAGTTGGCCGTGGATGGTCTGTTCAGGTCTTCTATTTCTTCTCAAGTCAGTGTGAGTTGTGTGTTTCTAGAAAATTGTCCATTTCATCTAGGTTGTCTGATTGGTTGACATACAGTTGTTCATAGTATCCTCTTATGATCCTTTCTATTTCTGTGGGGTCAATAGTAATGTCCTCCCTTTCATTTCTGATTTTATTTATTTGCATCTTCCCTCTCTTTTCTTTGTCAGTGTAGCTAAGCGTTTGTCAGTTTTATTGATCTCAGGGAATCAACTTTTGGTTTTGTTAATTGTCTCTATTTTTTAATTCTCAATTTCATTAATTCCTGCTCTAATTTTTGTTCTTTGTTTCCTTCTGCTTGCTTTTTGATTAGTTTGCTGTTCTTAGTTCCTCCAGATGTGCAGTTAGGTCTTTGATTTTAGCTCTTTCTTCTTTTTTTAATGTAAGTGTTAGTGCTATATATTTCCCTCTCAGCCCTGCCTTTGCTGCATCCCATGCATTTTGATATGTTGTATTCTTCTTGTTCTTCATCTCAAGATATTTACTGATTTATCTTGCAGTTTCCTCTTTGACCTACTGATTGTTTGAGTATGTTGTTTAACTTTAATGTATTTGTGAATTTTCCAGTTCTCCACCTGTTGCTGATTTCCGGCCTCATTCCATTAGGGTCAGAGGAAGTACTTTGTATAATTTCATTCTTTTTAAATTTATTGAGACTTGTTTTATGGCCCAACATGTGGTCTGTCTTCGAGAAGGATCCATGACTACTTGAGAAGAATGTATATCCTGCTGTGTTGGGATGCTGTGTTCTGTATATGTCTGTTAGGTCTGGTTCATTTACCATATTATTCAAGTTTTCTGTATCCTTACTGATCCTCTTTCTGGATGTTTGTCGATTAATGAAAGTGGTATATTGAAGTCTCTAACTATTGTTGTAGAGCTATTTCTCCCTTCATTGTTGCCAGTGTTTGCCTCATGTGTTTTGGGGCACCATGGTTAGGTGCATAAATATTTATGATTGTTATTTCTTCTTGGTGGATTGCCCCTTTTGTATATAGTGTACTTCTTTGTCTCATAGAACAGGTTTTCATTTGAGGTCTATTTTGTCTGAAATTAGTATAGCTACTTCAGCTCTTTTTTGGTTACTTTTGCCTGGAATATCGTTTTCCAACCTTTCACTTTCAGCCTCTTTGTGTCTTTGGGTCTAAGGTGTGTCTCTTGTAGACAGCATACAGTTGGGTCATACTTTTTTTATCCGTTCTGCCAATTTGTGTCTTGTGATCAGGGAGTTTAATCTGTTAACATTCAATATTATTGCTATAAAGCCAGTACTTACTCTAACTATTTTGTCGTTTGGCTTTTATATATCATATCTGGTTTTTGTCTCTCTTTTTACCCTTACTGATAATTTTCTTTTCCACACTTTCCTCCAAGCCTCTCTCCCCTGTCTTTTCCTTTCAGCCTGCAAAATTCCCTTTAATATTTCTTGTAGGGCAGGTCTCTTGTTGACAGACTCTCCTAGCTTCTGTTTTTCTGTGAGTATTTTAAACTCTTCCCAATTTTTGAGGGACATTTTTGCTGGATAAAGAATTCTTGGCTGGCAGTTTTTCTCTTTCAGTACCTTGAGTGTATCATACCACTGCTTTCTCATCTACATGGTTTCTGATGGGAAATCAGCACTTAATCTTATCATATAGTTCCCTTGTATGTGACAAATTGATTTTCTCTTGCTGCTTTCAGAATTATATCTTTATCTTTGACATTTGACATTCTGATAAGAATGTGCCTCGGAATAGATCTTACCAAGTTGTTTCTGTATTCATTTGTGTGTGTGTGTGTGTGTGTGTGTGTGTGTGTGTATGCATATGTTATGTTGACCAGAGATATCTGATATAACCACATTTGGTAACTTAAGATATAAAGGGTGTGGTGGTTATTAGGAGTATTACTACACCCTGTTGGATTTTAGGTCTAGAATGCCCCTACTGTTAAGTGTAATATATTCCTGGGTAATTTAAAA
The DNA here is from genome assembly GCF_015220235.1 of Choloepus didactylus. NCBI lineage: Eukaryota > Metazoa > Chordata > Mammalia > Pilosa > Megalonychidae > Choloepus > Choloepus didactylus. The sequence continues at coordinate 75,529,818 of NC_051309.1, forward strand.
ATAGTGAACGTAGTATGTCCTGATTACATGTTAGCTATTTTCTTTTTTTCCCCTAGATATCTCAGAAACTATTGAATGATCAGAAAGATGTGAAGTACTATATACATTTTTTATTTTTAGGGTTGGGATAGAGTCCACAGAACTAAGAAAGTGAAGTGGAGACATGTCCATTGCTTATAGAAAGTGTTTTGCAAAAATGTTTTTATGATTTCTGTTGGCCGCAGTGCCTATTAGTGTCATACAATAATAAGAAATAATACTATTTCCCGTTCTAAAACTCTGGGCATTGGATGCATCTTTTTGCTGATTTTATAGTTTGATTGTTTGTTAACTGGTTTTTGATAGGAGAGACCTGAGCTTGTTTGTAGACTAAGAATATGTGCAGTAGAGAGGAAAATTTTGAAAATACAAGAGACTGGAATGACCTATCACTGTAGTGATAGTTTACTTGTTTACCACATTTAACCTCAGAACAGTTTCCTTGAAGAGGGTTATATTATGAAAGACAGGATCACACTCCTAATAAAGTAAGTAGTAGAATTGCCTTACATACTTCCCACAAATTTATGTCTAATTTTGATTGGCTAAGGAAAAATGAGTCTAGGACTAAGATTTTTTTGTCATAACATTTTGCCTAAAATTTCACCAGGTTTTTAATCCTCTGTTCCATGGCTTTGCTAAACTAAAACAACAAGCAAACATGCTTAACACAGTTAGGTAGGGACCTTTTTAAAGTTTTCATTAAAAAAAAATAATAATAAAAACTACAGATTCATGCAAGCTACAGCCAAAAGAAAGCAGGTGTAGCAATATTAATCTCAGATAAAATAGACTTCAAATGCAGGGATGTTTTGAGAGACAAAGAAGGCCACTACATACTAATAAAAGGGGCAATTCAGCAAGAAGAAATAACAATCGTAAATGTCTATGCACCCAATCAAGGTGCCACAAAATACATGAGAGAAACATTGGCAAAACTAAAGGAAGCAATTGATGTTTCCACAATAATTGTGGGAGACTTCAACACATCACTCTCTCCTATAGATAGATCAACCAGACAGAAGACCAATAAGGAAATTGAAAACCTAAACAATCTGATAAATGAATTAGATTTAACAGACATCTACAGGACATTACATCCCAAATCAACAGGATACACATACTTTTCTAGTGCTCACGGAACTTTCTCCAGAATAGATCATATGCTGGTACATAAAACAAGCCTCAATAAATTTAAAAAGATTGAAATTATTCAAAGCACATTCTCTGACCACAATGGAATACAATTAGAAGTCAATAACCATCAGAGACTTAGAAAATTCACAAATACCTGGAGGTTAAACAACACACTCCTAAACAATCAGTGGGTTAAAGAAGAAATAGCAAGAGAAATTGCTAAATATATAGAGACGAATGAAAATGAGAACACAACATACCAAAACCTATGGGATGCAGCAAAAGCAGTGCTAAGGGGGAAATTTATAGCACTAAAACGCATATATTAAAAAGGAAGAAAGAGCCAAAATCAAAGAACTAATGGATCAACTGAAGAAGCTAGAAAATGAACAGCAAACCAATCCTAAACCAAGTACAAGAAAGAAATAACAAGGATTAAAGCAGAAATAAATGACATAGAGAACAAAAAAACAATAGAAAGGATAAATATCACCAAAAGTTGGTTCTTTGAGAAGATCAACAAGATTGACAAGCCCCTAGCTAGACTGACAAAATCAAAAAGAGAGAAGACCCATATAAACAAAATAATGAATGAAAAAGGTGACATAACTGCAGATCCTGAAGAAATTAAAAAAATTATAAGAGGATATTATGAACAACTGTATGGCAACAAACTGGATAATGTAGAAGAAATGGACAATTTCCTGGAAACATATGAACAACCTAGACTGACCAGAGAAGAAATAGAAGACCTCAACCAACCCATCACAAGCAAAGAGATCCAATCAGTCATCAAAAATCTTCCCACAAATAAATGCCCAGGGCCAGATGGCTTCACAGGGGAATTCTACCAAACTTTCCAGAAAGAACTGACACCAATCTTACTCAAACTCTTTCAAAACATTGAAAAAAATGGAACACTACCTAATTCATTTTATGAAGCTAACATCAATCTAATACCAAAACCAGGCAAAGATGCTACAAAAAAGGAAAACTACCGGCCAATCTCCCTAATGAATATAGATGCAAAAATCCTCAACAAAATACTTGCAAATCGAATCCAAAGACACATTAAAAAAATCATACACCATGACCAAGTGGGGTTCATTCCAGGCATGCAAGGATGGTTCAACATAAGAAAAACAATCAATGTATTACAACACATTAAAAACTCGAAAGGGAAAAATCAATTGATCATCTCAATAGATGCTGAAAAAGCATTTGACAAAATCCAACATCCGTTTTTGATAAAACACTTCAAAAGGTAGGAATTGAAGGAAACTTCCTCAACATGATAAAGAGCATATATGAAAAACCCACAGCCAGCATAGTACTCAATGGTGAGAGACTGAAAGCCTTCCCTCTAAGATCAGGAACAAGACAAGGATGCCCGCTGTCACCACTGTTATTCAACATTGTGCTGGAAGTGCTAGCCAGGGCAATCCGGCAAGACAAAGAAATAAAAGGCATCCAAATTGGAAAAGAAGAAGTAAAACTGTCATTGTTTGCAGATGATATGATCTTATATCTAGAAAACCCTGAGAAATCAACGATACACCTACTAGAGCTAATAAACAAATTTAGCAAAGTAGCGGGATACAAGATTAATGCACATAAGTCAGTAATGTTTCTATATGCTAGAAATGAACAAACTGAAGAGACACTCAAGAAAAAGATACCATTTTCAATAGCAACTAAAAAAATCAAGTACCTAGGAATAAACTTAACCAAAGATGTAAAAGACCTATACAAAGAAAACTACATAACTCTACTAAAAGAAATAGAAGGGGACCTTAAAAGATGGAAAAATATTCCATGTTCATGGATAGGAAGGCTAAATGTCATTAAGATGTCAATTCTACCCAAACTCATCTACAGATTCAATGCAATCCCAATCAAAATTCCAACAACCTACTTTGCAGACTTGGAAAAGCTAGTTATCAAATTTATTTGGAAAGGGAAGATGCCTCGAATTGCTAAAGACACTCTAAAAAAGAAAAACGAAGTGGGAGGACTTACACTCCCTGACTTTGAAGCTTATTATAAAGCCACAGTTGCCAAAACAGCATGGTACTGGCACAAAGATAGACATATAGATCAATGGAATCGAATTGAGAATTCAGAGATAGACCCTCAGATCTATGGCCGACTGATCTTTGATAAGGCCCCCAAAGTCACCGAACTGAGCCATAATGGTCTTTTCAACAAATGGGGCTGGGAGAGTTGGATATCCATATCCAAAAGAATGAAAGAGGACCCCTACCTCACCCCCTACACAAAAATTAACTCAAAATGGACCAAAGATCTCAATATAAAAGAAAGTACCATAAAACTCCTAGAAGATAATGTAGGAAAACATCTTCAAGACCTTGTATTAGGAGGCCACTTCCTAGACTTTACACCCAAAGCACAAGCAACAAAAGAGAAAATAGATAAATGGGAACTCCTCAAGCTTAGAAGTTTCTGCACCTCAAAGGAATTTCTCAAAAAGGTAAAGAGGCAGCCAACTCAATGGGAAAAAATTTTTGGAAACCATGTATCTGACAAAAGACTGATATCTTGCATATACAAAGAAATCCTACAACTCAATGACAATAGTACAGACAGCCCAATTATAAAATGGGCAAAAGATATGAAAAGACAGTTCTCTGAAGAGGAAATACAAATGGCCAAGAAACACATGAAAAAATGTTCAGCTTCACTAGCTATTAGAGAGATGCAAATTAAGACCACAATGAGATACCATCTAACACCGGTTAGAATGGCTGCCATTAAACAAACAGGAAACTACAAATGCTGGAGGGGATGTGGAGAAATTGGAACTCTTATTCATTGTTGGTGGGACTGTATAATGGTTCAGCCACTCTGGAGTCAGTCTGGCAGTTCCTTAGAAAACTAGAGATAGAGCTACCATTCGATCCAGCGATTGCACTTCTCGGGATATACCCGGAAGATCGGAAAGCAGTGACACGAACAGATATCTGCACGCCAATGTTCATAGCAGCATTATTCACAATTGCCAAGAGATGGAAACAACCCAAATGTCCATCAACAGATGAGTGGACAAATAAAATGTGGTATATACACACGATGGAATACTACGCGGCAGTAAGAAGGAACGATCTGGTGAAACATATGACAACATGGATGAACCTTGAAGACATAATGCTGAGCGAAATAAGCCAGGCACAAAAAGAGAAATATTATATGCTACCACTAATGTGAACTTTGAAAAATGTAAAACAAATGGTTTATAATGTAGAATGTAGGGGAACTAGCAGTAGAGAGCAATTAAGGAAGGGGGAACAATAATCCAAGAAGAACAGATAAGCTATTTAACGTTCTGGGGATGCCCAGAAATGACTATGGTCTGTTAATTTCTGATGGATGTAGTAGGAACAAGTTCACTGAAATGTTGCTATAGTATGTAACTTTCTTGGGGTAAAGTAGGAACATGTTGGAAGTTAAGCAGTTATCTTAGGTTAGTTGTCTTTTTCTTACTCCCTTGCTATGGTCTCTTTGAAATGTTCTTTTATTGTATGTTTGTTTTCTTTTTAACTTTTTTTTTTCATACAGTTGATTGAAAAAGAAGGGAAAGTTAAAAAAAAAAAAAAAGAAAAAAGACAAACAAGGAAAAAAAAACAAAAAAAAAAACGATGTAGTGCCCCCTTGAGGAGCCTGTGGAGAATGCAGGGGTATTCGCCTACCCCACCTCCATGGTTGCTAACATGACCTCAGACATGGGGGACTGGTGGTTTGATGGGTTGAGCCCTCTACCATAAGTTTTACCCTTGGGAAGACGGTTGCTGCAAAGGAGAGGCTAGGCCTCCCTGTATTTGTGCCTAAGAGTCTCCTCCTGAATGCCTCTTTGTTGCTCAGATGTGGCCCTCTCTCTCTGACTAAGCCAACTTGAAAGGTGAAATCGCTGCCCTCCCCCCTACGTGGGATCAGACACCCAGGGGAGTGAATCTCCCTGGCAGCGTGGAATATGACTCCCGGGGAGGAATGTAGACCCGGCATCGTGGGATGGAGAACATCTTCTTGACCAGGGGGGGGATGTGAGAGGAAATGAGGTAGGCTTCAGTGGCAGAGAGATTCCAGGATGAGCCGAGAGATCACTCTGGTGGGCACTCTTACGCACACTTTAGACAACCTTTTTTAGGTTCTAAAGAATTGGGGTAGCTGGTGGTGGATACCTGAAACTATTAAATTACAACCCAGAACCCATGAATCTCGAAGACAGTTGTATAAAAATGTAGCTTATGAGGGGTGACAGTGGGATTGGGAATGCCATAAGGACCAAACTCCACTTTGTCTAGTTTATGGATCGATGTGTAGAAAAGTAGGGGAAGCAAACAAACAGACAAAGGTACCTAGTGTTCTTTTTTACTTCAATTGCTCTTTTTCACTCTAATTATTATTCTTGTTATTTTTGTGTGTGTGCTAATGAAGGTGTCAGGGATTGATTTAGGTGATGAATGTACAACTATGTAATGGTACTGTAAACAATCGAAAGTACAATTTGTTTTGTATGACTGCGTGGTATGTGAATGTATCTCAATAAAATGATGATTAAAAAAAAAAAAAACTACAGAAAATATTCAGGAAATTGAATGTTTTGCTTTTTTAATATTAACTTTGTATAAATCTTAACAAAAGCTGATCGCTATTTTGGGATTTTTTTCTGTTGAGTTTCCTTCCTCAATTTTACCTTTCCTTTCCTCTCAAAACAGCTGCAGGGAAGTCAACGTTTGTGAATATCCTCAAACAAGTCTGTGAGGATTGGGAAGTGGTTCCTGAACCTGTTGCCAGATGGTGCAATGTTCATAGTACTCAAGATGAATTTGAGGTATGAAAATAAAATTTAACTAAATCAAATAAAAATAGTTTAGAGAAGTAATAATATTTAATCTCTTGGCTTTTTAAAAATCTTTTCCAGTAAAACTTTCAAATGGAGCTTTAAACCTATATTTTCATCTGGGCAGTACTTGCATGGATGTGTATACACACACATAAATATATTCATATATATGTATACATTCATTGAGCTATATTTACACTTAGATTAGTGTGCTTTGTTGTGTTGTATTTTTAAAAAGTTTTAAAAATGTTTAAATCAATTAAAAAGTTTTTTAAAAATCTAATTTTAAGTAAAATTCCTTGAGTTGGCTTTTTACATTTAGTTTAAAAACAAACAAACAAGAAAATAAAACGAACTACTCAATAACTGAATTTTATTAGTTTACCTTTCAAAAAGCCTTTTGGCTTTGAGAGAACCATTTCTCTCTCATTTCTTTGTACTTTCATCCTTACAGGACTTTCACCTTGGACACAAGTTTAATTTCCCTGTACTTTTCCAGTCTACATTGCAAATGTGAAAGAAAGGAGATAACAGTTAAATTTCATTTTTTATAGCAAAATCTTTGATTTGCTCTGCGTTGTTTGTACGTCTGTGAAGGAAAGTGAATTTGGGTTCATCGATTTATATTTCACCTAAAATTTTCATTTCTGGAGAAATAAGATTTAAAATTAAAAGCAGCAAATCACAAACAAGAGTTAAAAATGTGTGCTGGACACTTGTATTGTTAGATCTGAGGAGGATAGAGGATTGATAAAAATGTCTATTTTTTGAAACTTAGTTATTGGTATAATGAAAAACTGGGTATAACAATGAGTATTTAAATATAAATCACGTATACAAGAAGGAATCACTAACAAGATCCTGTGTAGACTTTGAGTATATATGAGTTTAAATAACCAAAAATACTTTCACACATGCCAGACAGGCTAACTTTGGGCCTGGGGCCTAGTTCAGTACCACCAAGCCCTTAGAATAGTCACAATTAAATCTTTAAGGGTCTTCCTTCCCATTTGAACCCCATTTAAAAAACATTGCTCTTTCACATCTGATCTTTGGGAGAAGGTAGGGTTAGCCTTAAGTAAAATTTTCAAGTGGGTAAACTTATTTACATGCTTGTTTCGTTCAACATTTTTTATTTGATACATCTGCAGAAACCTATGTAGAGTTTGAGGTACGGTTTTAAAGCTAACACCTTTGTAACTATCATCCAGGTCAAGAAATAGAACATTACTGGTACTCCAGAGTCATTTGTTTGCCCTTCCCTCATCACAGTTTCTCCTTCTGTAGGGTAATGATTCCTCTAAGAGTAATCACTCATATAATTCTTATGCTAATAATTTTTCTGCTTTTTAAAATGAATTTTCCACACATGACATATCCCTAAGCAGTATAATTTTAGTTTTATTTGTTTTATTAATGCGATTTTATTGAGATATATTCACACACTATACAGTCCATCCAAACTGTACAGTGGCTTACAGTATCATCACCTAGTTGCGCATTCAACACCACGATCAATTTTAGAACATTACCATTACTCCAAAAAAAGAAATAAAAAGAAAAAAGAAAACCCTAAACATCCCATACCTGTTATCCCCCACAATTATTTACCCCCAGTGTTGGTGTGGTACCTTTGTTACTACTGATGAAAGATTATTAAGATATTACTATTAATTGTACTCCATAGTTTGCAATATGTTCAAACATATACCATATACCACTCTATTATTAACTCCTTGTAATAGTGTTGTACGTTTGTTCTAGTTTATAAAAGAACTTTTTAAAATTTGTGTAGTTAATCACAGACGTTGTCTGCCACAGATTCACTGTGTTATACATTCCCATGTTTTAACCTCCAGCTTTCCTTCTAGTGACATACATGACTCTAAACTTACCCTTTCTACCACATTCACCCACAATTCAGCACTGTTAATTATATTCCCAATAATGTGCTACTGTCACCTCTATCCATTTCCAAATGTTTAAGTTTGACCTAGTTAAAAATTCTGTACATATTAAGCAACCACTCCCCATTCCCTAGCTTCATTCTATCTCCTAGTAACCTATATTCTAGATTTTATGTATATGATTTATATATTATAACTAGTTAATATTAGTGGGATCATACAATATTTGGCCTTGTGTGTCTGAAGTATTTCACTAAACATAATGTCCCCAAGTTTCATCCATGTTGTCATATGCAATTTTTAAAAAATTTTTTTTGTTAGAGCAGTTGTGGGCTTACAGAACAATCATGCATAAAATACAGGATTCCCATATGCCTCCCCACCACCACCACTTGCATTGGTGAAGAAAATTTGTTACAATTGATGAAAGATTATTAAAGTAGTACTATTAACTATTGTCCATAGTTTACATAGGGATATTTTTCCCCATATTCCTCTTATATTATTCCCCCTATTCCCCATGTTCCCCCAATATTATTATATATTCCCCCTATTATTATTATTTTCATGCATGTCTTAATTTTATTACTTATCTACCCATACACTAAAGGGGATGTCAGTCACAGAGTTTTTAAAATTTGTATAGTTAATCACAGACGTTGTCTGCCACAGATTCACTGTGTTATACATTCCCATGTTTTAACCTCCAGCTTTCCTTCTAGTGACATACATGACTCTAAACTTACCCTTTCTACCACATTCACTGACAATTCAGCACTGTTAATTATATTCCCAATATATTCACAAGATCACAAGAAAAGCTATATAGTTATACATTTATCAGAGATCAAGACTGCTGTATTACAGTTCAACAATTCCAGGTATTTCTTTCTGCCTATTGTAATACACTAGAAACTAAAAAGAAATATCTATATAATGAGTTAGTAATGATAATCATTTGTCATATCCTAACTTCTCAGTTACAATTCCTTCCTCTCATTTGATCATTCTCTCAGTCTTCAGGGATATCTGGGCAATGACCATTCTAACTTCTTCATGCTGAATAGGAGTGTTGACATTATGGGGTAGAGTAATGAAACTGGATGATGTTCTTGGAAAGACTGGTACTTCTGGGTTTCAGGGCTTTTCTGGTATAGGAGCCATCTGGAGGCTTTGTTTCTGAAAAATTAAACTTAATAGGAAAAATTTTATAGAGTCTTAGATACAGTCCAGGGTATTCTTTAGGGTTTTCAGGAATACTGTTGGTTGGGGCTTGACATATTGTGGCAATTTGCAATATCTGGCTGAAGCTTGCATAAGAGTAACCTTCAGAATGACCTCTCAACTCTATTTGATAATTTCTTAGCCATTGAAACTTTATTTTGTTTCATTGTTCTTCTGCCTTTTGATCAAGAAGACATTGTCAATCCCATGATGCCAGAGCCAGGCTCATCCCGGGAGTCAACTATTTGTTTTTGATATATATAAAATATATTTCATTATATCTTAAATACATAAATGGAATCATGCTATTTGCATTCTTTTTCCTCTTCTATTGCTTAATAGCTTTGTAAATTTTATCCATGTTGTTGTGTTTAGCTCTCCATTGTTCATTTTCGTTCCTATATAGTATTTCATTGTATTCATGTATCACTGTCTGTCCATTCTATACCTTTGATCTATTATTGAGTGTTTTCCAGTTTTGCTGCAGTTATGAACAATGTGGCTATGAACATGAATCCCCACACACATGTGCAAGAGTTTCTCTGGGATAGGAAGTAACATTACTGAGTTGTGGCTGCACATATAATGCCTGTTTTCCAAAGTAGTTTTACCTTCTCCACAATGTGCTCAAGCTGTGCCTTGGTCCATATATTTACCAACATTTAGCATTGTCCTCCTACCTAATTGTTGCCATTCTACTGTCATTTATGTTTTTTTTTAAATTTAATTTTATTGAGATTGTTCACATACCATGCAATTATCCAAAGATCCAAAGTGTACAATCAGTTGCCCCTGGTACCATCATACAGCTGTGCATCCATGACCACAATTTATTTTCCCAATTTTTAGAACATTTTCATTATTCCAGAAAAGAAATAAAGACAAAAAAGGAAACTCAAATCCTCCCATACCCCAAACAACCCCCCCTCCATATTGACTCATAGTATTGTTATAGTACACTTTGTTACTGTTGATGAAAGGATGTTAAAATACTACCAACTTTAGTATATAGTTTGCAATAGGTATATTTTTTTTCCCTATATGCCCCTCTGTTATTAACTTCCAGTTATAGTGTCATACATTTATTCTAGTTCATGAGATGGATTTCTAGTATTTGTACAGTTAATCACGGACATTACCCACCACAAGATTCACTGTTTTATACATTCCCATCTTTTAACCTCCACCTTTCCTTCTGGTGACATATATGACTCTGAGCTTCCCCTTTCCACCACATTCACACAACATTCAGCACTGTTAGTTATTCTTACAACGTGCTACCGTCACCTCTGAGCATTTCCAAATACTTAAGGTCAACCTAGTTGAACATTCTGCTCATAAGCAACTGCTCCCCATTTTTTAGCCTTGTTCTATATCCTGGTAACTTATATTTCCTGTCTATGAGTTTACGTATTATAATTAATTAGTTCATATCTGTGAGACCCTGCAATATTTGTCCTTATGTGTCTGACTTATTCCACTCAATATAGTGTCCTCAAGGTTTCTTCATCGACCCATTTTTTTAAGATGGTTTTGTTCATGTACCATACATTCCATCCTAAGTAAACAATCTATGGTTCCATGTATAGTCATGTATTTATGTATTCACCACCATCACCACTATCTATATAAGGACATCTCCATTTCTTCCACAAAGAAGGAAGAAGAGTCAAAGAAAGTAGATAGACAAAAGAAAAAGAAAACAGAAAGAGAAAACCAAACAAACAAACATGACAGCTAGGAAGCAGCAAAAGGAAAGATAGCATTAAACTAAAGTAGAATAAAGAGTCAGACAACATCACCAATGCCAAGAGTTCCATACCCCTCCCTTATGTCCCCCTCTTATATACATTTAGCTTTGGTAAATTGCCTTTGTTACTTTAAAGGAAGCATAATACAATGTTTCTGTTAATTATAATCTCTAGTTTGCATTGATTGTATTTCTCCCTCAATACCACCCTATTTTTAACCTTGCAAGGTAGACATTCATTTGTTCTCCCTTGTGTAAAAACATATTTGTACATTTTATCACAATTGTTGAGCTCTCTAGGTTTCACTGAGTTATACAGTCCCGGTCTTTATCTTTCCTCTTTCCTTCTGGTGTCCCACATGCTCCTAACCTTCTTCTTTCAACCGTGCTCACAATCACCTTTGTGCAGTGTACTTACATTGCTGTGCTACCATCACCCAATTTTGTGTTCCAAACCTCTCTTGTCTTTTCCTATCTGTCTGTAGTGCCCCCTTTAGTATTTCCTGTAGAGCAGGTATCTTGTTCACAACTCTGTCATTGTCTGTCAGAGAATATTTTAAACTCTCCCTCATATTTGAAGGACAGTTTTGCCGGATATAGGACTCTTGATTAGCTGTTTTTCTCTTTCAGTATCTCAAATATATCACACTACTTCCTTCTTGCCTCCCTGGTTTCTGCTGAGAAATCTGCACATAGTCTTATCAAGCTTCTTTGTATGTGATGGATTGCTTTTCTCTTGCTGCTTTCAGGATTCTCTGTCTTTGATGTTTGATAATCTGATTATTAAGTGTCTTGGCATAGGCCTATTCAGATCTATTGTGTTTGGGATACACTAGGCTTCTTGGATCTGTAATTTTATGTCTTTCATAAGAGATGGGAAAATTTCATATATTATTTCCTCTATTATTACTTCTGCCCCTATTCTCTTCCCTTCTTCTGGGACACCCATGGCACGTACATTCATACATTTCATGTTGTCATTCAGTTCCCTGAGATGTTGCTCATATTTTTCCATTCTTTTTCCTATCTGTTCTTTTGTGTGTAGGCTTTCAGGTGTCTTTTTCTCCAGTTCCTGAGTGTTTTCTTCTGCCTCTTGAGATCTGCTGCTGTATGTCTCCATTGTGTCTTTCATCTCTTGTGTGGTGCCTTTTATTTCCATAGATTCTGCCAGTTGTTTTTTCTAACTTTCGATTTCTACTGTATATATGCCCACTGTTTTCTTTATAAGCCTTCATCTCTTTTGCCATATCTTCCCTAAACTTTTTGAATTGACTTAGCATTAGTTGTTTCAATTCCTGTATCTCAGCTGAAGTGTAAGTTTATTCCTTTGACTGGGCCATACTTTGTTTTTCTTAGTGTAGGTTGTAGTTTTCTGTTGTCTAGGCATCTGGATTCCTTGGTTACCCCAATCAGGTTTTCCCAGACCAGAATGGGCTCAGGTCTCAGAATGGGGCAATATTCAGTATCAGGTTTCCCTGAGGGCACGTCTTAGAAGATTGACACACCCTGTGAGGCCTCTAGCCTCTGTGCTTTTCCTAACCTGCCCAGCAGCTGGTGTCTGCCAGCCTGTCACTCCTGACTGGCATAAGGATGTGTGGCCCCCTTAGTTTCTCTTTTGGCTGTTTTCCCCCAGGCTCTAGAGTCTGTTTCTGAGTGGAAGGCCAGTAGTAGAGCTGGGCACCACTTCCTTCTTCTTAGGGAAGATACACCCCCTAGGGAGTTATCATCTGCATTTAAACAGGTTCTTTGTCTCTCTGACTCTGTTATCTCCACCCTTGTCTGGGACAGAGCGCTGCAAACTGAAAATGGCTGAGGTTTTCTCCCCTGAGCCACTCAGGTTGAGAGAGAGAAAAGGGGGCAGAAAGCCCCCTTTCAGAGCAAGTCCATGGACCCCCAATTTCACTCGTCAGCCAGAGGTAACACCTGGTATTCTGGGCTCTTCCTCCTGGGACAGCAGAGTCTTCTGGTTCTTTAAGGTCGCTCATCACTAAAAGTGTCTGTCTGCTTGTTGGGTATTTGTAGCTTGTATTGAGCTGTCCACAACTGTTAATTAAAACCCCAGTTGGAGCTGGACTGAGGTATATTCACTTGTTCAGAGAGTGCTGCTTTATACCACAGCGAGGTTTTGCTGTTTGGCCTACTCTGGGGGGAGGGGGCTCCTGGCGTGTTTCCACAGCTTTCACTTACCTATTTTATGCTGTGATCTCAGGCATTCCTCCCAATCCAGGTTGGTGTACGATGTATGGACAGTCACGGTTGTCCCCCAGCAGTTATTCCAGATTATTTACTTAGTTGTTCCTGATTGTTTATTAGTTGTTCCAGGGGACTAACCAACTTCCACTCCTCTATGCCGCCATCTTGCCGCCACCCTTTCATTTATGTTTTTAATTTGTATTTCCCTGGTTGCTAAAGATTGTGCTCCCTTTCCTATGTTTGTTTTCTATTTCAATTTCTTTTTCGTTTTCATACCCTTTTGCCCATTTTCCTTTGGGTCCTCTGTCTTTCCTCCCACACCCCTCTTCATTTTTCCTGCCAAAATATGCTTAGTGGTCTCTGACTTTTAAAGCCTTTGACAGAAGTGCCCTATCCAGGTTTGCTTACCCTTTGAAATGAGAGACCTGTATTCTAAAAATATCTCTCTTCCCCTCATTTCTGAGGTCAACTATCAGTGCAGTTATTCTCAAGCATTAGGTAGAAAGTAACCTGATTAAATCAATGTCAGAAATGTAGAGGGGATTCCTTCTTGGGGGAATGTTAGACTAGACTGGGCTAGGTGACTTCTATTTAAGGTGCGTTCTAACTTTATTATCAACGGCTTCTAACTTCTATTAAGTATGAATAAGTAGTTTGTTAGTACATTAAATGGCTCTGACTCAGCATTCCTTGCATTAACCAAGGGTGCAGAAACTGATGGGTAAAAACTAAAATGCCAAGAATTTTGATTTGCAGAGGGAAAAGTAACGATCAGATTTTACTAAATACTGATGAATCTGTTGTCCCTATGTGTATTAATTAGTTGGGGTTCTCTAGGGAAACAGAATCAACAAGAGATATCTATAAATATAAGATTTTATAAAAGTGTCTCAAGCAACTGTGGGTATGCAGCACGAGTCCAAATTCCACAGGGCAGGCAGCAAACTGGCCACTCCATTGAAGATGTTTGATGAACTCCTCAGGAAATGCTTCGCTGGCTTGCCAAAGAAGAAAAAGAAAAAGAAGTGAAGGTCCTGTACCTTTCTTGCTTAAAAGTCTTCAACTGATTGGATTAAATCCAGCTGATTGAATTCTCTCATTGCAAAAGACACATCTCTTGGTATAATCAGTCACAGCTGCAACCAGCTGACTGATGATTTAATAAAGCAGCCCTCTGGTTTATTACCCAGCCACAAATGTCCTTACAGTAAGGGTTAGGCCAGTGCTTGCTTGGCCAGACACCTGGCATCACCTGGCCAAGTTGACACATGAACCTAACCATCACATCCTCTGTAGATCTATAATTCTTAACCAGTAAAAGGAAACTCATATGAATCTAAAGGATTTGGCTGCTTTTCAAATTACAGTACCTTGAGGATTCAAATGCATGGATCCTTCCTGGTTAAATATCACAGTCCTGGTGAATCACTGTTAGTATTGGGAGTATATCAAACCCTTTACTTATGTTGGAAAGGAGAGATGGAAAAGTATTGAATTAATATACATGGGAAGACAATTTATAATAAGAAGGTTGTCTGTTGAGTTTGGAATCACAGCTGTGGGAAGTCAGTTACATCTATGGTCTCATGGATCCTGATATTCATGTTTGTGGGCTGGAACATTTTCTTCTCTGGTGTTGGAATCAGAATGCCATATCAGTCTTTCTTTTCTTTATAGTGACCATGCAGATGATCCTTTTATTTATTGTTATTAACATTCTTTCTTTAGACCAAGTTCACTGCAGTCTGGTCATGTTCTGTGATGTTACCTTCATAAAATTTGGTGTATATTCTTAGAAGGTAGCTTTAATTTGTGTGTGTGAATTGAGGACTACTGTGTTCTTCTAGATGGAGTTTCAGACAGTGTGTTTTGGGGATAAGGTTGTAGGGTGTAAGAATGGTGATGAGTGAGTGGATTCCCTATATCTTTGCAGATTTTCTTTTTTTTTTTTTTTCTGGTCTTCCACTTAATTCAAGACTTTGGATTTTCTTCCTTCATCATGGAGCCCATCTTTCTTCCCAGACCTTTCCCTGATCTGTTCCTTGGGGTTATATTATGACTGACCCACTACCCAAATCTCTGCTTTCTTAGAATGCTCTCAATAGTGGACTGTCTTCAGACCCAACTCTGGCAAGGCCAGTCTTGCTTTGGGTGTTCTGTATTTGATCAGAACTTCTTGGCAGTTGCTGCAGAATTGCAAGAGTGAAATTGTTGGTATCGCTCATTTCTTCCTGTACACAATAACTGCCTTTTGTAATTGCATGTTTAGCTTTTTTTTAAAAGAAGCTTTTTGTTTGTTTGTTTTACCTGCCACCTAGTGACTGAAATGTTGTTGGCTACACTATTGATAAACTGCTACCAACTTTGTCAGAATTATAAGGGTCAAAGGACTCAAAAGGATTTTGTGATCTCATCTCTTCTCTTTCCTTCCCTTCCCTCTTCCCTCTTCCCTCTTCTCTTACTCCCCGGTAAGACTGTGTTTAAAATATACTACCCAGATGATTATTAATGTTTATATTGAATGTTTATTTCAAATAAGAATGTGCTTTATTTGGTGATTTATGTTATTTAGACCCAAAATTTTGATTTAATTGTTTTCTTTTAGCTTATTTTTGAGATATACAGACTGTTAGGGAGATATCGTCATTCTGAATTCTTTGCAGGGATCTTTATTATTAATTGGGAGGTGCTATTTACTTTTATCCAACACTTCTTGCTATTCAGAGGCCACTGAAAAATTAGTAACTCTGAGAAGGAAGGTATAAAATATAACGGTCTGTGAAAAAACAGTATATTCTCTGATTTTTTAAAGTTGTTCTTGAAGATTAATTAAGGAAAGCTTGATAAAGTGCTTCCACTTTTATCTTCTGAGATTTGTTAACTTTTCTGGCTATTTTATTATCATCTTGTTTGGTAGATTCAATCCTCTTTGATTGAACTTAATTCACCTCTATTCCAATGTTAACAAGGGTTAGACTAGAATTAAAAGATAAATAATTTTGTCTTTACTTGCTATTTCTATTGTTCATTTATTTTGACATTAATCTATACTTTTTGTAAAATAATGAAATTTGCTATCATCAAGTGATACATCGATATGAGTTATAGGGATGTGAATAAAATTTATCCGTAATCCTACCACTCTTTATCTATATTTCATGTAGCTGAGATAATAATTTACTGTATTCAATTTGAAAGGAGAATAAATAATTATTTTAAATATGTTAAAGTAATATGTGTTCACTATTGGAAGAAAATATCATAGATAGCTAAAAGAGGGCAATAAAACTTGCCTATGACCTTATCACCTAGCAATAACTTCAGAACCTGTTTGATACAACTGTATACAATTTTGTATTTAGCTTTTTAATCCGATTATATTTGTGTCACAGGCAATGAAAAAGTCATTAAAAAGTTACTGTAAATAATTTTTAAAGGCAGTATAATTTATTGTGCACATGTACCATGATTATCTTAATATAAATGCCTGACAGTAGTGGGATGATAATCTATTCTATTTTATTGGCATTGTTTTAAACATCTTGGTGGTTAAATCTATATTTTGGATTATTTCTTTAAGATAAATTCCCAATGGTGGAATTACTGGATCAAAGGGTACAGATCTTTTAATAACTATTGCTAAATTGCTTTCTAGAAATGTTCTATCAATTCACCTTTTTTAATCTGGATACTTTACAGAGGGAAAAAACTGATATAATTAGCACTCAACTTGTTAAGGATGCTACACAGTATTTTGTGGCTAAATTTCTAACATGTATTTTATTCCTAACATTAATAATTTCAGTTAAGAAAAATAGTAATTTGTAGTCTCAAATCCTCCCTGCATAGGGTCAAAAGAAGACATTTTGGATGGATTTTCAGATTATCTGAAAGAACCAGAAAGTGATACCCTGCCTTACTGTTCATTTTCTAATTTGGTATACAGTTAAACTAAGAGACAAAAACTAACATCTGAGTGGTAAAATTATATTACAGACTTTTGATTCAGTGTTAATTTAAGTGTTTGCTTTTTTTGGAATAACTAGCTGATTATTATTTTCATAATTAGGTGGGTCACGATTGGTTCTCAATTATTTTAGAATAGTAGACTTTGGAATCACTGTGGGCAAGAGAGAGAACATTCATTTTGGAAATTCAAATAAAAGATGTAAAATTTTTTGAAAAAATAGAAATACTTATTTGGAAATGAAAAAGTACCTATTTTAATGGACATAAAAAGACAAAGAACTTAGATTTTAAAAATGGAAATTATCACTGAAAAAGAAAATATTCATGGTTACAATAAAAGCACAACATTAATAAATGAAGTTTTTAAAATACAGCCAATATGAGCTGAGTCCAGTGTTTTTCAGCATCAAATGAAGTGTTTACCTCCTGTACTTCACTGTTGAATTCTAGGTTCAGATAAAGTTTCAAACTTTTGCTATCTATGTAACAAGCCAGTTAATTTTATATATGTAGTCTATTTCATTATTTCAGTATTATTCACAGTACATAGCATATTGACCTAAGTGTTTTGCAAATGAACCAAGTTCACTTTTGATACATTTTATTAAATGTATCTTATAGGTAGATTTATATATATATATAAATCTGTTTCTCTGGAGAACCCTGACCAATACATCAAGTTATTTTGAAGTTCAGTTGCTTTAAAATAAATACCAATCCTCACATATCCTTTCTGAAGAAATGAGAAAGTGTGCCTAAAATCTGGTATCAGTAGTAAGAGAAATTTAATATAACCTGACTTTTCTGTTTTATTGGAAAAAATTTTTTCACTGTAGGTATATACTTACATTTTTTTATCTACTCATAATTATTGAAGGAAGGGTGAAGGAAGTTTTGCTAAGAGAAAAGTTTGTTGGCTTGTCAAAAGTTTGTTAGGCTTGCCAAACTTAACTACTTGAATGCAAATACATTATACTCCAAAAACACAAATTTAACTACTTTTGTTTTGAAGAGGGGATGTGTGCAATAGTTAAAAGTATTAGATAGTGAATACACCAGTAACTGAGAACTAGGAAGGAATCAAATCATTTGAGTGGACAAAATAGAGGTAACATTTTGCATTAAGGTTGATGTTAGTTTTTTTGTAGAGTACTTACACTTTTGACATATTCTAATAAATTTATTTTTGCTTACAAGTCGCTGTCAAGGGAGGGATTATAAAGAAGCAGGCATTTCAACAATCTGAGATCAATAAAGGAAATGAGAAAACTGAAAAGAGATGAGAACTAAATATTAATAGCAATTTGGGTCATTTAATATAACATAAAATAGCAATTTGAACATTTGAATTTGTCCCCAATATTTATTGCTAACTTGTTTTATGCACTGAACAGTGTTCATAAAGTTGTCTGGAATTATTGAGTAATTTTCAAAATTCTGTCCTTACTAATGTAAGAAAATGAAATAGACACTAATGTCCTCTAAGAGTTTCTGTATAAAAATGTTTGCTTGAGTTGATAAACTTCATTTAGCTGAAAAAATGCACTTGTATGAAACTTTTTCTTTGAGGATGCTGTATAAGTGGAAAGTCTATATATAATGAAATTAATAAGGTTTTTAATAAAACTCATAAAAATAAATCTAGTCTTTAAGCAGTTGGATAAAACTCATAAATCTAGTCTTTAAGCAGTTTGGGAAAGGATCTAACTGCATCCTTATTTCAGTTTATCATCTCAAAGTTTTTTCTAAATAGATTTACTTTTGATTGTTAACCTCTTGTCGTTTTTTGCTGCCTTTTTTTTTTTAGTTTTTTTTTTTTTTTTTTTTTTTTTAGTTTTGGGAAGAAGGTTCACTTGACTGTGTGGTTTGTGGTGTGTAATTTAAAGTCTTTGTGTCAAAAGGAGTTCTTAACTGAAACTTTGAGGTCGGTTTTATTATTTACACTTCTGATTTTCTTTTTCCCCCAAGGGAAAGCCATCTACATTGAGCATGAACTTCCAGGAAATCTTCAGGGGTATTTATTTGGACTAGGACTGAATAGGAATTAAACCATCATGTTTTATGCCTTGAAAGTTAGTTCACAAGATCAAAGACTTTCTACATCTTTAAACAGACCTTTAGGTAGTTCTGATATCACAGAAAATGCTGATAAAACATCCCTTGCCCATCAGAGGCACTTATGAAGATAGCTTGCTTTATCTGCTTTTGGTGGGAGACTACAGATGAATCTTTGACCCAACAATATAGGTGTTTTTTCTTCTGAAAATAGTATTGTTCAAGATCATTAGCTGTTCGGGCAGACCTTGGCTTTGGTTTGTTGATAGGGCAGGGAATGATCATTCCTAGTCCCCAAAGGGAATACTTGTCTCTGCAATATTTTATCTTCTGCTTTTCCAGGCTGAGAGTAAGAGGGAGCACTTCTTTGCTTAAGCAAAGGAATAAGAGGAATTAACTAGGAATAAGAGGGTATGTGTTCCTTTAAATGAAGGCATTAGGTTTAGATTCTTTTAGATTACTGCTGGGTCTCTGGAATGTGGAGGGAGAATATTAGGAAGTGAGAGTGACCAGTCTTTCCCAGGGTACGTGCGTGGGTATGCCCGCTTTCTTGTAGATAAAATTGGAAATTTCTTTTTCTTCTTAAAATGAGACTTAACTTTTTAAAAAGGGAAGTATATGCTTAATAAGAGTGCAGGTGAAATTCAGTTATATTGTTTGTTACAGCAATAAAATTTTATGCTATATTGAACATTTGTGAGTCTTAATTCTGTGACTAATTGACCATGGGGTCTTAACAAGCACTTTAACTTCTCTAAGCCTTGTGTTCCTTATCAGTAAGATGGGAATGGTAATGGAATAAACCAGGCTGTTAAAAGAACTAAATAAGAAAATTAGCTGAAAGTGCATTGTTTTGGAAAGATTATAAAAAAATTAAGGTGTTGTACATTAAATAGGATTGCCAGTTAAAATACATGCAACATTTGGTGTATGCATATACTAAAATATTATCCATTGTTTATCTGAAATTCAAATTTCACTAGGGTTGTAGGTTTTTTTCTTCTTAATCTGAAAACATTCTATCATAATGCAATGTTATAATTTAAAAAATAAGAAAGAAAATTTTTCTCATAAAGGAAGAAATTTTAGTGTCCTTTTTAAGTTCACCCCAGTGTTTTGAATTGGAAAACTTTGAATTGTTGGATTTGCTGGCTTAGGTATATGGTAATGAAGTTGCAGTGGATGGACCTCAGATGATTAAAATGATTTCCTCTGTATATTTTACAATTTAAACATCCATTTAGAATACTGAATTTTTTTTTAAAAATGGTGTTAAATTGGATATACCCTAATATAAATTCCTTTAGATTAAAAAAAAACTAACAAAACAAAAAATTAGCTATATAGAATATTTTAGTGGGGACTATGAATGACAGAAATTAGCAAATAGGTACTTCCTAGGTGTATCTCAGGAGTTTTTAAGTGTGAAAGGAATATAGGAATGGATCTAAGATAACCTTGCCTATTTAAATACTTAATATATAGTGCTTTGTCTAGAGTGAGTGCTAGTTTAGAATTCTGAATAAAGCAGCAAACAAGTAAACTTTTCTGGTATCTTGTAAGAGTAATAAATAACTTCAATAATTTCACTGTTTCCAGAGATAGGAGAAAGTTGTTTAGAAGAATTTCAACAATTAAAGCTCCAGAAAGGTGATTCCATATATCTTTGTTTTAAAAGCTTGAGTGGGAGTGAAATAATCCTATTTAGAGATTGAGCTAACAATTTTTAAACATAGGAGTTTTGTCTTCTGGCTCAGATCATAATTAAGTTTGTCCAGTATTTGATCTGCAATTATAATCATAGAATGTTATGTGGGAATGTGTGATTGCCTTTCCTCAAAACTTTATACCCAGAGTACATTTACATTTATCAACATGAATTGAATTTATTTACCATTATGGAAAACTTGCTTAACCTACAAATATTCATTAACTATAGAATAAAATCATACTTTAAAATTTTGATCTAACATGTTGTTTTCCACTCTCATTGATCTTTATACCAGTATTTGAGTTGGTGAACAAGTCTGTCAGGAACTTTATTTACCCCTTTTCTAATTACAGCTAGTCATCTAAACTTTTTGTTCATTTTAGTTATTTTTATCTGGACCTTTCCAATCTGCATTTGCCTTTTTTCTCAGTCACAGGGGAGAGGATTTAAATAATTTCATTATTTTAATTACTTATAAGACATTGGTTCAATTTTTTTTCCCCCAGAAAGCACTGTTGTTCAAAAAAAAACCTTAAAACATTTCTTTAAAATTCACTAATGTATTGATTATGTTTCATTTTTATAATACTTTAAATCAGGAGTTTTGTTGAGTATTTTTAAATTATATATGAATTTTTTTTAATTTATTTTTTATTACAGTAGTTGTAGGTTTACAGAAATACCATACAGGAAGTACAAAGTTCCCATATACCCTCCCTCACACACAGTTTTCCCTGTTATTATTTTCTATTAGTGTTGCACTTTTGTTATAATTCATGAAACAACAATATTATAATTATGCTATTAACTTTAGTGCACTGTGTACATTGTGTTATATAGTTCAATGGGATTTGTGTATGTAGGGGTACCCATTGGGTATTTTTCTAAATTAATTGCTTAGGTTTACACAGTATGTAATTATAATTGATTCCTGTTATTCATGGTAGTTATGTTCTACAAAGTTGTTGAATTACAGAATACTGAACTACTGTTCCTAGGAGAAATACAGGGCTAGGTTCCTGTGAGCTTCTGATTACATCTTTGTCAACCGATCAATATATAACCTTGTTTTATGTGTGTTTCTGTTTAAAGACACCTTATTTAATATATATTATTCATTCATTAACACTGAACTCTCAGCTCACAGTACTACAACTCATGCCTGAATGAAGCTTATCTAACACATTTTTCTCTGTTCGGTATATCACAGCCTTCTTGCACTTAGGAACACTAGACAGCACTTCAGCCCTCCTCTTGCATTCTTAATAATTTTAAACAGCGAAATCACCAACAAAAATGCAAAAATGTGGAATAAGTGGACTGTGAAAAGAATATGTTTACAGTATGAGACCCAAAACAAGAAGGCAGAGTGTTACCTTGTTCAACCTGAGCTGGGAACCTGCACTGTGAGCAACTCAAATTTTTTGCTGCTCTGTGCATGTCCATGAGTGGCTGTGAAAGACATATGAGTATTAATTTTGAGGTTTCAAATTAATGCTAGCATGTAGGCTAATTTGCAAATATGGAATCCACAAATAATGGAGATTGTGTATTATTCTATTTATTTAACAAAGATATTTTGAACAAATAGCTTGTGAATTCTTAACTATTTTAAGATATAAGACACTATCCATTTAAAAACCAATGTTATTTTATTTAACTAAACAAGTATATACATATTGTCTACGATGATTGAGGAACTCAAAGAGCTTTTATGTGAGTTGGATCTGTTGATACTTACCATATTACAATTAAATCTTAGATTTTAAAGTTTTATCAATTATTTAATTTAAAAACCATGATGATAAACCCATTACATGTTAACATAAATGTTTTTATTTTTCTCAAACAAAAAAAATTAATGAGAAAGATGGCTTTGTTTTATATTTCTCCTGTAAATTTGTAGTGAGTTCTCTAGAGGCTTGATTAGATTTAATTACTCTTCTTTATTGGTAACATTTCCTAGATGTCGTTACATATTTCCTTTTTCATTTCATTAGGTGGACTATGATGTCATGTTCCTCCTTTAGTGATGTAAAATTGATCAGTCAGTTTAAGCATTGTCTCACTAATCTACCCATTATCAAGTTTCTCTAACGATTTTACCAGCTGTTGCTAACTTATTTCTTTGATCCATTGTTTCATTATGGGTTGTAAAGGACTCATTCTCAAACTTTAAGAAATTTTAGCTGTAATTCTTCCATTAAAAAAGACCTTTTCTTCATCAAAATGAATTAGTACTCATTTAGAAAGGACTACAATAAAATGCTTGACTTTTTTTAAATCTATACATTTTAAGAATAAGTCATTGATGCTCAAGCAATCTCTGAAGATGACTTAAGTGATTTTGTTTAACATATTATGAATTCATGGATTTTTGCATGGCAGTTATTGTTTTTGATGTTCAAATTGTTGTGTCTTTGACCGGTTGAAGTCCCTTCATATTGGCTTCTTTCCCCTTGATATGACCCAATTAGTGTTCGTTAGCTCTCTTGTTTTCTGGGGCAAAATGTGTCGAGCTCATTTTGTATATTTCCTTCCCCAGACCTGGAATCAGCTACAGAACTAGAAAATGGTATTTAGTAGGTGTGTTCATTGCTACTGGGCTGTCATGTGTAGGCCATTTGGTGGACAGAGCAAAGAAAAGTATTTTATAGAGAGAAAAGTAATTCCTGAGTTCTTGATGCTATTTCCAACTCAGATATAAGATTACAAAGCTTTTACTTGATTTTTATTTTTATATTTGTATTTCTTCTCTTAACACCCAAAATACTGGTTTTAACAATGTGATTACTGCATTGCAAAATTTGTTCTGTTTTGTTAGAAGATTGGGGTTACAAATTCAAATGTCTAAAGGGGCCAGGCAGCCAACATGAATGAATCAGGCCTTTTTGAGAGTCTATAAGGAATGGTGGGGGTCCCATCTAATGGGAGCATGTGTGACTTGGCTCTAGCTGAAGTCTAGCTGATTTTCGCCAAGAGGAAATGCAGGCACAGTACAGCTTGGTTTCTTCATTTTAAAAAAGAAGATATAAATGCAGGTATTTTATGTGAAGTTATTTAGCTTTTAAATATTGACAACTAATTCAGATGTTCAAAAATTCTTGCTTGGGCCAAACATGTAATTTCTTTCATAGGCTATCAGTTTGTCACCTCTTCTGAGAAAAAATCTAAGAATTGTGATTTGAGCCAGGTTTTCAGATTCTTCCAGACTTCTGGCAACCTGAAAGATAGAATGGGAAAGAGTACAGTGCAGGGGAGTCAAATCATTCTAGTTTTACTACTCATAATGCACTTATTATCCAACTTCTGTTTCTGAGGCTTTTAAAAAAAATAAAATAGCTTTACTGACCATTAACTTTGCTTTTTGTTTATTTTTTCAAATTCAAAATAGGAGCTGACAACCTCTCAGAAAAGTGGTGGGAATGTGCTTCAGATGATGTATGAGAAACCTGAGCGATGGTCTTTTACTTTCCAGTCATACGCATGCCTCTGTCGAATACGAGCTCAGCTTGCTTCTCTCAACGGCAAGCTCAAAGATGCAGAAAAACCTGTATTATTTTTTGAACGATCTGTGTATAGTGACAGGTATTTATAAATAGCTTTTACTTGTCTTTTTGGAATCTTTTGATCTAGAGCTAGGACCCTGTGTTTTTCCTACTGTCTTGGGAATCAAATAATATGAGAGGCTGAGTTGGTGATTTGAGAGGAAAAATGACATTCAAAATCTTCAGCAGTCTAGTACTAATGGAGTTAGGGAAGTCCTTTATAATACCTAACCTTTGTAATGCCTAGCTTTCATGTGAACCATAGGGAATATGGTAGCCATCTCATTCAGATTTGCAGAACAGTTTTTTCCCCCTTAATCCTTTAAAAGTTTTCTCTTCTCTGGTTAAATCTGTATCTATATCTAGTCTCTCACCAGAAGCCAGGAGATCAAAAATCTATAGAGCCCTAGAATTACCATGCTTATGCAAAGATTCTTTTGACTTCTGAAATTAACTCAAAACAACAGTTTTCAATTTTTTTGTTCTTAAATGCCTTTGCACTTTTTATTATCATTGAGGAGCCCAAAGAGCTTTGGGCTTTATTGATATTTATATTATTAGAAATTATGGTTGAGAAATTTAGCGATATTTATAAATTTTTTAAAATCAGCAGTAACAAACCCATAACATGTTCATGTAAATTATATACTTGTGATGAAAAAACAATGATATTTTCCAAAACAAAACAAAAAATTTGTGAGTAGAGTGGCATTGTTTTATATTTTTACAAATCTAGTTAATGTCTGACTTAATAGAAGTCAGCTGAATTTTCCTATATGCTTCTATATTCAATCTGTCGTGCTATATTGTTTTGGTTGATGTACAGTATATGAAGAAAGTCTGGTTTCTCACAGATTCCCTAAAAGGATGTTGGGGACTTCCAGGAGTCCTTGAACCACATGTTGAAAACTGCTGACCAAGAACATATTTCCTATGGTTGGAGAGACTCTCTTGTTTTGTGCTGTCCAAGGGACTGTATGCCAGAGTTTAGGAGAATGTTCCATGTCCGTTTTATAGATCCAGTTTCTCTTTTCACTTCCTTTGTGTTTTCTTGGAATGCATTTATGTGTTACTGTGGACTCTCTTTTAGGTATATTTTTGCATCTAATTTGTATGAATCTGACTGCATGAATGAAACAGAGTGGACAATTTATCAAGACTGGCATGACTGGATGAATAACCAATTTGGCCAAAGCCTTGAACTGAATGGAATTATTTATCTCCGAGCTACTCCAGAGGTGAGACCCAATGTACATTTGTTTATTTTATTGAAACTTTAAAATAATATTTAGGAATCGTTTCAGTAGTATGTAGTGAAGGCAATTTAGCTTAATTCCACTACTACAAACACCCTAGTTCTCCACCTCCAAATTAGAAACTCCTAATTGTGTAGATAGAAGCATTCTACTATCCAGATTTGGCAAGTCATTCTTTTTTTTTTTTTTTTTTTTTGTCTGTCTTTAACAATGGGGATTTATTAACTTACAAGCTTACAGTTCTTAGGCCATGAAAAGGTCCAACTCAAGGCATCCACAGGAGATATTTTCTCCCTGAAGACTGGCTGCTGGTGATGCTCAGCTTCTCTGTCACAAGGCCAGACACATGGTGTTGTCTGTTGGTCTCTCCCCTCTCCTGGGTTTTGTTGCTTCCAGCTTCTGGTTGCTTCTCTCTCAGCTCCTCTGGAGCTTTTTTCTATGTCTTCTCTCTGTCTTTTATCCTTTTATAAAGGACTCCAATAAGAGACTTAAGACCCCTTCCTTAATTGAAATACCTTATCAAAGGGTCCCACCCACAATAGTCTATACCTACAGGAATTAATCCAGCTTATCTTTCTGAAGATGATCTTTTCTGGGGTACATACAGCTTCAAGCCATCACAGGCTCCTAGCAGCTTCTAGTCTTTTTGCTATTACAAATAATACTGCAATGCATGACATCATTTCACGCATATATAGGTAGCTACTTTAAACCATTTTGGTCATTATTTCTTTTGGTAGTTACTCCCCTTATGGTAAATGAGTTAATGAAGTATTATGCTTTTACTTCTATTTCCCACAAACAACCCCCCCCCAAAACTTATTTTATTTAGAAAAGTCTCAAACTTACAGAAATGTTTAAAGAATATTTTGACCCCTTTGGAAAGTGATTTTTTTTTTTTTTAATCTTCATTTTATTGAGATATATTCACATACCATGCAGTCATATAAAACAAATCGTACATTCGATTGTTCACGGTAGCATTACGTAGTTGTACATTCATCACTTAAATCAATCCCTGACACCTTCATTAGCACACACACAAAAATAACAAGAATAATAATTAAAGTGAAAAAGACCAATTGAAGTAAAAAAGAACACTGGGTGCCTTTGTCTGTCTGTTTGTTTGTTTGTTTCCTTCCCCTATTTTTTTTTTTTTTTTTTTTTTGAGTTTGAAATAATTTATTGAGTGAGAAGCAAAAAACTTCCATCTAAAATTCACAACCTTCTTATCATAAATCAATACTAAATGGCTTTATGTTATGATAGTTATGTAACAAAACTTACTACTTGGATCTAACTCAACTTATCCTGATAAAAATAGAGCATTTGCGTCATCTAAAAACAAATTAGTATTAAATAATCAACTGCTTTGTTCAATAGCTTCAAAGATGCATTTTGAAAATATGCTTATTTTTCTAATCTCAGTGCTTGCTACATAAAACCATTTGGGGAAGTATTAAAACCAAAATATCCAACTACTTGAACAGTTTTGTTTTTTTCTGAGAAAACCTTTGGTGTAATAGCTAGTTATAGAAATTTAATGTTTATGCACAATTTTTTTTTGTGTGTGTGTGTCTCTATTTTTTTTATCTTCATTTTATTGAGATATATTCACATACCACACGGTCATACAAAACAAATCGTACATTCGATTGTTCACAGTACCATTACATAGTTGTACATTCATCACCTAAATCAATCCCTGACACCTTCATTAGCACACACACAAAAATAACAAGAATAATAATTAAAGTGAAAAAGAGCAATTGAAGTAAAAAAGAACACTGGGTACCTTTGTTTGTTTGTTTGTTTCCTTCCCCTATTTTTCTACTCAGCCATCCATAAACTAGACAAAGGGGAGTGTGGTCCTTATGGCTTTCCCAATCCCATTGTCACCCCTCATAAGCTACATTTTTATACAATTGTCTTTGAGATTCATGGCTTCTGGGTTGTAGTATGATAGTTTCAGGTATCCACCACCAGCTACCCCAATTCTTTAGAACCTGAAAAGGGTTGTCTAAATTGTGCGTAAGAGTGCCCACCAGAGTGACCTTTCAGCTCCTTTTGGAATCTCTCTGCCACTGAAGCTTATTTCATTTCCTTTCACATCCCCCTTTTGGTTAAGAAGATGTTCTCCATCCAACGATGCCGGGTCTACATTCCTCCCCGGGAGTCATATTCCACGTTGCCAGGGAGATTCACTCCCCTGGGTGTCTGATCCCACGTGGGGGGAGGGCAGTGATTTCACCTTTCAAGTTGGCTTAGCTAGAGAGGCAGGGCCACATCTGAGCAACAAAGAGGCATTCGGGAGGAGGCTCTTAGGCACAATTATAGGGAAGCCTAGCCTCTCTTTTGCAGCAACAGTGGCATGTCATTCTTTTAGTCCCTTCTCTGTTCTTCTCTGTTCAATGTTATTCTTCTTCATTATTTCTTCCTAACTTTTGCAGGTGCTCTCACTTATGACAGCTATAGTAAGGAAGTTGGCTTAAGCATGTCAAAGCATGTAGGCTTCATGAGGTGGAGCTTTGAGTATTTTAATTATTGTTGAATTTTCAGTGACTAGAACAGGGCTTTGGCACATAGTAAGAGCTCAGTACATAGTTGCTGAATGAATAGCAAGGTTGATGGAGGTCCATTTTCAGAAATCTTTTCATGGTTGTTTGTAGCTTCAATTGAGTGGGTATTAGAAGCAATAGTTTAGGAAAGACTCAAAGGACATTAGCCATTTTCAGTTAAGGGAGCTGTGATGGTTAGATTCATGTATCAACTTGGCCAGGTGACCTAGCTGTCTGGTCAAGCAAGCACTGGCCTAACAATTGCTGTGAGGACGTTTGAGGCTAGTTAATAAACCAACAGGCTGGTTTTTTAAATCATCAGTCAATTGACTGCAGTTGTGACTGATGACTCACCAAAGGGCATGCCTCCCACAATGAGAGAATGCAATTGGCTGGATTTGATCCAATTAATCAGTTGAAGACTTATAAGCAAGACAGACAGAGGACATTCACTTCTTCTTCGGCTACCCAGTGAAGCATTTCCTGAGGAGTTCGTCGAACTTGCCGGTTCGTTTCCTGAGGAGTTCATCGAACATGTTCGTCGAAGATCCCAGTTCATTTCCTGAGGAGTTCGTCGAAGTTGCCAGTTTGTTTCCTGAGGAGTTCATTGGACATCTTCCTTGGAGTTGACAGTTTGTTGATGGCTCTACGTAATTTGGACTCGTGCATACCCACAGTTGTGTGAGTCACTTTTACAATTTGATAATCAGAGACACCTCTCATTGATTCTGTTTGCCTAGAGAAACCTAACTAATACAGCTTGGTACCAGGAGTGGTTCTTGAGAAACAGAATCTTAAAATGGGCTTTTACAATTTGTTTTCTACTCTGATTAGATTCAGAGGCACTAATGACTATTTCCAATAATCAAGAGGGCACTGACAGTCCATGGCATGAGTTGGCAAAGGAAATATGCAAAATAGCACCATTTGATTCTCCTAATCATACTCTAGTACAAAGCAAGGCTCTGGGTGACAGTGTTTTTAACACCTTCATGGAGTTTTGCAGTATTAAGAGGTATAATGATGTTGGC
The DNA here is from genome assembly GCF_015220235.1 of Choloepus didactylus. Taxonomy (NCBI): domain Eukaryota; kingdom Metazoa; phylum Chordata; class Mammalia; order Pilosa; family Megalonychidae; genus Choloepus; species Choloepus didactylus. The sequence continues at coordinate 75,559,057 of NC_051309.1, forward strand.
TGGCTGTTCTTAGATACTTTGGATAAAGTTGTAAGAGAAAGGAATGAGCTAAAGGCTTCAAATTCAAAACTTAAATGCTGTATGACAGATGTAAAGGTTTCCATGTGTGCCCTGAAAGAAAATCTTATTTCCTGTGCCCGCAGACTGGAAGTTTCTGAAAACCAGACGCAGTCTCTCATTGTGCGAGTAGCAAATTTACAATGTAAACTAAAATCTCAACCTCTCAGGGTGTCTGCTGTTAAAGTAAAGGCATTGGTTGGAAAACAGTGGGATCCGGAAACTTGGTCTGGGGACATATGGATGGATAATAATGGCAGTGAGGACACTGGAACCCTGGATTCTGCTGGGTCATTGTTAGATTTACCTGTAGAGGGCTGTCCTGGGGAAACAGCTTCCCTACCTCCAGTCTGCCCTAAGGAGCCTGCCACCCAACCCCCAGCTAAGGAGATTAACCCTTTAGTGCCTGCTAATCCTGTAATCACCTCCCCTGAGGAAGCAGCCCTCACTCCTTTGTCTGGAGAGATTAATCCTGTTTTAAGAGATGAAAATGCAACAGAATGTCCTGAGGTGAATGGCTTGAGAGATAATTCTAACTCTTTTCATGACCCACCCCCACCACCAGTTTTTGCTTCAAGACCTATAAGTAGGCTCAAGTCCCAACAAGCCCCAAAGGGTGAGATACAAAGTGTGACCCATGAAGAGGTACACTATACTCCAAAGGAACTGTATGAGTTTTCCAACTTATACAGACAGAAACCAGGGGAATATGTGTGGGAATGGATATTAAGAGTGTGGGATGAGGAGTTGGGCAAGATGGCGGCATAGAGAGGAGTGGAAGCTAAGTAGTCCCCTGGAACAACTACAAAAAACCAGAAACAACTAGTAAATAATCCAGAATAACTGCGGGGGGACAAATGAGACCATCCATTCATCATACACCAACCTGAATTGGGAGGAATGCCTGAGAACACAGCATAAAATCTGTAAGTAAAACCTGTGGAACCAGGTCGGGAGACCCCCTCCCCCATAGCCCGAGCTGCAAAGCCTCGTGGTGCCAGAGAGAAGCTCTCTCCCAGCAAGCGAATACAGCTCAGCTGAGCTCCAGCTGGGGTTTTAAGTAGCGCATGTGAACTGCTCACTACAGGTACGCATCCCCAAAAAACAGACAGAGGCTTTGGGTGAGGACTGACCTTGGAGAGCCTTGGACTGGGTCTGAAGGGGGCTATCTGATTCTTTTTCGGCTCAGTGGAGAAAGCCCCAGTCATTTTCGGTTTCCAGGGCTGTGAAGCGGAGAAGGGTGGAGACAGCACAAGCAGAGAGCGAGACCATTGAAATGCTAATGACCTCCACCTGGGGGCTCTGTCTTCTCTAGGAGGAAAGGGGTGGGGCCCTTTCCATTCACAACCAGACCCCAGAGCCTGGGGGAACACAGCCACACCGCCTCACACCAGTCAAGAATTATAGGCTAACAGGTGTCACCTGCTGGGCAGAAAAGCACAGTGACCCGAGGCATCAAAGATTGGAGCAATTTTCTAAGACACACCCGCAGGGGAACCAGATACTGAATATTTCTTCCCTCTGGGACCTGAGCCTGTTCTGGTCTGAGAAAACCCGATTTGGATAACCAAGGAAACCATGCCTAGACAACAGAAAATTACAACCTACACAAAGAAAAACAAAGCTATGGCCCAGTCAAAGGAACAAACGTACACTTCAACTGAGATACAGGAATTTAAACAACTAATGCTAAATCAAATCAAAAAGTTTAGAGAAGATATTGCAAAAGAGATAGAGGCTGTAAAGGAAGAACTGGACATGTATACGGCAGAAATCAAAAGTTCAAAAAACCTACTAGTAGAATCTATGGAAATGAAAGGCACAACACAAGAGATGAAAGACACAGTGGAAACATACAACAGCAGATCTCAAGAGGCAGAAGAAAACACTCAGGAACTGGAGAACAAAACACCTGAAAGCCTACACGCAAAGGAGCAGATGGAGAAAAGAATGAAAAAATATGAGCAACGTCTCCGGGAACTCAAGGATGAAACAAAGTACAATAATGTACGTATCATTGGTGTCCCAGAAGGAGAAGAGAAGGGAAAGGGGGCAGAAGCAATAATAGAGGAAATAATGAATGAAAATTTCCCATCTCTTATGAAAGGCATAAAATTACAGATCCAAGAAGCGCAGCGTACCCCAAACAGAAGAGATATGAAGAGGCCTACGCCAAGACACTTAATAATCAGATTATCAAATGTCAAAGACAAAGAGAGAATCCTGAAAGCAGCAAGAGAAAAGCAATCCATTACATACAAAGGAAGCTTCATAAGACTATGTGCGGATCTCTCAGCAGAAACCATGGAGGCAGGAAGGAAGTGGTGTGATATATTTAAGATACTGAAAGAGAAAAACCACCAACCAAGAATCCTGTATCCAGCAAAGCTGTCCTTCAAATAAGAGGGAGAGCCCAAAATATTTTCTGACAAACAGACAATGAGAGACTTTGTGAACAAGACACCTGCCCTACAGGAAATACTAAAGGGAGCACTACAGAGTGATAGAAGACAGGAGTGTGTGGTTTGGAACACAATTTTGGGAGATGGTAGCACAACAATGTAAGTACACTGAACAAAGGTAACTATGAATATGGTTGAGAGAGAAAGATGGGGAGCATGTGAGACACCACAAGAAAGGAGGAAAGATAACGACTGGGACTGTGTAACTTGGTGAAATCTAGAGTATTCAACAATTGTGATAAAATGTACAAATATGTTCTTTTATGAGGGAGAACAAGCAAATGTCAACCTTGCAAGGTGTTAAAAATGGGGAGGCATTGGGGGAGGGATGCAATCAGCATAAACTAGAGACTGTAACTAATAGAATCATTGTATTATGCTTCCTTTAATGTAACAAAGGTGATATACCAAGGTGAATGCAGATAAGAGGGGGGGATAGGGGAGGCATGTTAGACACTTGACATTGGTGGTATTGTCTGATTCTTTATTCTACTTTGATTTAAGGTTATTTTTCCTTTTGCTGCTTCCTAGCTGTCATTTTTTTTGTTTCCTCTTTCTTTTGCGTCTCTACCTTCTTTGACTCTCCCTCCTGCCTTGTGGAAGAAATGTAGATGCTCTTGCTTAGTATGAGCAGAATGTTCAATTAGGATGAACTTAAATGTTTGGAAATGAACAGGGGTGTTGGTAGCAAGATGTGAGAATAACTAACAGCGCCGAATGGTGTGTGAATGAGGTGGAAAGGGGAAGCTCAGAGTCATATATGTCACCAGAAGGAAGTTGGAGGTCAAAAGATGGGACTGTATAAAACTGAATCCTATGGTGGGCAATGTCCATGATCATCTGTACAAATACTAGAAATCACTTCATGAACCAGAACAAATGTATGACAATACAATTAGAAGTTAATGATAGAGGGGCATATAGGGAAGAACTATATACCTATTACAAACTATATACTACAGTTAGTAGTATTTCAACATTTTTTCATAAACAGTAACAAATGTACTAAATCAATACTAGGAGTCAACAATTGAGGGGGTTGGTTAGGGATAGGGGAGGTTTAGAGTTTCCTTTTCTTTTTTTCTTTTTTCATCTTTCACTTTATTTCTTGTCTGGAGTAATGAAAAATTTCTAAAAATTGAACAAAAATTAAGTGTGATGGATGCACAGCTGTATGAGGGTACCCAGGGGCAAGTGATTGTACACTTTGGATCTTTGGATAATTGTATGATATCTGAACAATCTCAATAAAAATGAAAAAAAAAAAAAAAAAAAAGAGTGTGGGATAATGGTGGAAGGAATATAAGGTTGGATCAGGCTGAATTTACTGATATGGGCCCAGTAAGCAGAGATTCTGCATTCAGTGTTGCAGCTTGAGGGGTTAGAAAGGGTGTTAACAGTTTGGGTGGTTGGCTGAAACATGGATCAAAAGGTGGCCAGTATTACTAGAGGTTGAAATGCCAGAACTGCCCTGGTACAATGTGGAGGAGGGGATTCAAAGGCTTAGAGAGATTGGAATGTTAGAGTGGATTTATCATGGGAGACCTGCTCACACAGCCCTGGAATGTCCAGAGGACACACCTTTTACCAGGACTGTACGGAATAAATTTGTGAGACTGGCTCCATCATCCCTGAAGAGCTCTGTAGTCGCCCTTCTCTGTAGGTCAGATATTACTGTAGGAACTGCTGTCACTGAGCTGGAATCCTTAAACACAATGGGTATAATCGAGTCCCAAGTCGGTAGAAGCCAAGTGGCTGCAGTTAATCACCACAGACAAGGTGGGCATGGCTACCATAATGGAAAACAGGCTCAAAGCAGCAATCAAAATAATATGACTCGCAGAGACTTATGGTGTTAGCTAGTGGATCATGGAGTACCAAGTAGTAAAATAGATGGGCAATTGACTAAATTCTTGTTTGAAATATATAGGCAAAAGAATTCTAGGTCACGTGAACAAAAGTCTCCCTTGAATTACAAAAACAGAGTCACGGCCCCTTAATCAATACCCAGACTTGAGACAGTTTACAGATCCAGAGCCCCTTGAATGAAGGGAAGGCTAGGTACCCTTGGGGAAGGACCCTGTTACACTGCCAAAAATTTATACTGTTAATCTTCCTCCCAGCCTTCCCCAGGGGGACCTACAGCCTTTTACCAGGGTGACTGTGCATTGGGGAAAAGGAAATGATCAGATATTTCGTGGATTATTAGACATTGGTTCAGAAGTGACATTTATTCCTGGAGACCCAAAACGTCACTCTGGTCCACCAGTAAGAGTTGGGGCTTATGGAGGTCAGGTGACTCATGGAGTTTTAGCTCAGGTCCGTCTCACAGTGGGTCCAGTGGGTCCCCGGACCCATTCTGTGGTTATTTCCCCAGTGCCGGAATGCATAATTGGAATAGACATACTCAGCAACTGGCAGAATCCTCACATTGGTTCCCTGACTCCTGGAGTGAGGGCTATTATGGTGGGAAAGGCCAAATGGAAGCCACTAGAACTGCCCCTGCCTAGCAAAATAGTGAACCAGAAGCAATACCGGATTCTTGGAGGGATTGCAGAGATTAATGCCACTCTTAAGGACTTGAAGGATGCAGGGGTGGTGATTTCCACCACATCCCCATTCAACTCTCCTGTTTGGCCTGTGCAGAAAACAGATGGGTCTTGGAGGATGACTGTGGATTATTGTAAGCTTAACCAGGTGGTGATTCCAATTGCAGCTGCTGTTCCAGATGTGGTATCATTGCTTGAGCAAATCAGCACATCCCCTGGTACCTGGTATGCAGCTATTGATCTGGCAAATGCTTTTTTCTCAATTGCTGTCAGCAAGGACTACCAGAAACAGTTCACATTCAGCTGGCAAGGCCGGCAGTTTACATTCACTGTGCTACCTCAGGGTTATATCAACTCTCCAGCCCTATGTCATAATATTGTCCGCAGGGATCTTGATCGTTTCTCCCTCCCACAAGATACCACACTGGTTCATTATATTGATGATATCATGTTGATTGGACCTAGTGAGCAAGAAGTAGCAACTTCTCTAGATTTGTTGGTAAGGTATTTGAGTGGCAGAGGATGGGAGATAAATCCAACAAAAATACAGGGGCCTTCCACCTCAGTAAAATTTCTAGGTGTCCAGTGGTGTGGGGCCTGTCGAGATATTCCTTCTAAGGTGAAGGATAAGCTATTGCATCTGGCCCCTCCTACAACCAAAAAAGAGGCACAACACTTAGTTGGCCTCTTTGGGTTTTGGAGACAACATATTCCTCATTTAGGTGTGCTACTCCAGCCCATTTACCGAGTGACCAGAAAAGCTTCTAGTTTTGAGTGGGGACTGGAACAGGATGAGGCTCTGTGACAGGTCCAGGCTGCTGTGCAAGCTGCTCTGCCACTTGGACCATATGAGCCAGCTGAGCCAATGGTGCTGGAAGTGTCAGTGGCAAATAGAGATGCTGTTTGGAGCCTTTGGCAGGCTCCTATAGGAGAATCATAATGCAGGCCCTTAGGATTTTGGAGTAAAGCTTTACCATCCTCTGCATATAACTACTCTCCATTTGAGAAACAGCTGTTGGCCTGCTACTGGACCTTAGTAGAGACAGAATGCTTAACCATGGGCCACCAAGTTACCATGAGACCTGAGTTACCTATCATGAGCTGGGTGTTGTCTGACCCACCAAGCCATAAAGTTGGGCGTGCACGGCAGCACTCCATCATAAAATGGAAATGGTATATACGAGATAGAGCTCGAGCAGGTCCTGAAGGTACAAGTAAGTTACATGAGGAAGTGGCCCAAATGCCCATGGCCCCCACTCCTTCCACCTTACCTTCTCTTTCCCAGCCCATAGCTATGGCATCTTGGGGAGTTCCTTACAGTCAGTTGACTGAGGAAGAGAAGACTTGGGCCTGGTTTACAGATGGTTCTGCATGATATGCAGGCACCACCCGAAAGTGGACAGCTGCAGCACTGCAGCCCCTTTCTGGGATGTCCCTGAAGGACAGTGGTGAGGGGAAGTCCTCCCAGTGGGCAGAACTTCGAGCAGTGCACCTGGTTGTTCACTTTGCTTGGAAGGAGAACTGGCCAGAGGTGCATCTGTATACTGATTCCTGGGCTGTTGCTAATGGTTTGGCTGGATGGTCAGGGACTTGGAAGGAACATGACTGGAAGATTGGTGACAAAGAAGTCTGGGGAAGGGGTATGTGGATAGACCTTTCTGAGTGGGCAGACAACATGAAGATATTTGTGTCCCATGTGAATGCTCACCAGAGGGTGACTTCAGCAGAAGGTTTTGATAACCAAGTGGATAAAATGACCTGTTTGGTGGATATCAATCAGCCTTTTTCCCCAGCAACTCCTGTCATTGCCCAATGGGCTCATGAACAAAGTGGTCATGATGGTAGGGATGGAGGTTATGCATGGGCTCAGCAACATGGACTTCCACTCACCAAGGCTGACCTGGCCACAGCCACTGCTGAGTGTCCAGTCTGCCAGCAGCAGAGACCCACACTCAGTCCCCGATATGGCACCATTCCCCCAGGTGATCAGCCTGCTACCTGGTGGCAGGTTGATTACATTGGACCACTTCCATCATGGAAGGGGCAGCAATTTGTTCTTACTGGAATAGACACATACTCTGGATATGGGTTTGCCTTCCCTGCATGACATACTTCTGCCAAAACTACGATCCGTCGACTTACAGAATGCCTTATCCACCGTCATGGTATTCCACACAGCATTGCTTCCGACCAAGGAACCCACTTCACAGCAAATGAAGTGAGGGAATGGGCACATGCTCATGGAATTCTCTGGTCTTACCATGTTCCCCATCATCCAGAGGCAGCTGGGTTGATAGAACGATGGAATGGCCTGTTGAAGACTCAATTACGGCACCAACTAGGTGGCAATACCTTGCAGGGTTGGGGCAGTGTTCTCCAGGAGACTGTGTATGCTCTGAATCAGCGTCCACTCTGTGGTGCTGTTTCTCTATAGCCAGGATTCATGGGTCCAGGAATCAAGGGGTGGAAACAGGAGTGGCACCACTCATTATCACTCCTAGTGATCCACTAGGTAAATTTTTGCTTCCTGTCCCTGCAAGCTTAAGCTCTGCTGGTCTACAGGTCTTGGTTCCAAAAGGAGGAGTGCTTCCACCAGGAAACACAATAATAATCCCATTGAACTGGAAGTTAAGACTGCCACCTGGCCACTTTGGGCTTCTTATGCCTCTGAATCAACAGGCAAGGAAGGGGATTACTGTACTGGCTGGGGTGATTGATCCTGACTATCAAGGGGAAATAGCACTGCAACTACACAATGGAAGTAAAGAAGAGTTTTCCTGGAATACAGGAGATCCCCTAGGGCGTCTCTTAGTACTACCATGCCCCGTGATTCAAGTCAATGGAAAACTGCAACAACCCAATCCAGGCAGGACTACCAATGGCCAAGAAACTTCAGGAATGAAGGTTTGGGTCACCCCACCAGGCAAAGAACCACGGCCAGCTGAAGTAAGGGTAAGTGGAACATGGAATGGGCAGTGGAAGAAGGTCATGATAAATATGATAAATATGAACTACGGCCACGTGACCAGTTACAGAAACGAGGACTATGATGACATGAATATTTCCTCCTTGTTCTGTTATGATTGTTTGTATTTGTCTGTAAAGCAAATATCTTTGCTTTTTTCTCTGTCTTATCCCCTTATCATATGGCATAAGCTGTAATGTTCATTTTGAAGGTATGGTTTTAGGTGATGTGTATAACTGCCAAGTTGACAAGGGGTGGACTGTGATGGTTAGGTTCATGTGTCAACTTGGCCAGGTGACTCAGCTGTCTGGTCAAGCAAACACTGGCCTAACAATTGCTGTGAGGACATTTGAGGCTGGTTAGTAAACCAACAGGCTGGTTTATTAAATCATCAGTCAATTGACTGCAGCTGTGACTGATGACTCACCAAAGGGTGTGCCTCCCACAATGAGAGAATGCAATTGGCTGGATTTGATCCAATTAATCAGTTGAAGACTTATAAGCAAGACAGATAGAGGACCTTCACTTCTTCGGCTGCCCAGTGAAGCATTTCCTGAGGAGTTCGTTGAAGTTGCTGGTTCGTTTCCTGAGGAGTTCATCGGACATCTTCCTTGGAGTTGACAGTTTGTTGACGGCTCTATGGAATTTGGACTCATGTATACCCACAGTTGTGTGAGTCACTTTTACAATTTGATAATCAGAGACACCTCTCATTGATTCTGTTTCCCTAGAGAACCCTAACTAATACAGGAGCTTACTTAAAAATGTGCCCTTTGTGATGGGCTATAACATAGCTATTCTTGTTTTCATATGAAATTATATAATTTAGATAATTATAGAGCTATAATTGCTGTATAGCAACTCATTGAATTGTGACTTGAAAGTCTTCACCTTTCTGTATAGACCTTGTAGTGCGTAATAGGGAAGATACTGAGACTATGGAATTGTAACCCATAACAATTTTTGAAATTACCTATATAACTTTTAGAAACTCAAAAGGTTTATCTATATAATGCATAAGAATAACCTCCAGAATGACCTGTTGACTCAATTTGAAATCTCTCAGCCACTGAAACTTTGTTTCTTAATGTATCTTTTTATTGTGAATTTTAACTTTCAAAGTTCAGTTTCACAAATTGTTAGAGAGCAAATTTCATAGTGTCATGGGTCACAGTTCCACAACTTCAGCTATTTCCATTATTGTAAAATACAACATACATACAGAAAGGTGTTAATTTTTGATGTACAGCACAACAAGCAGTTGTATAGGTAATTTCAAAAATTGTTATGAGTTACAGTTCCACAGTTTCAGTTCTTTCCTTATTATGCACTGCATATATACTGTATATGCATATACAGAAAGGTGAAGGCTTTCAAGTACAATTCAACAAGTAGCTATAGAACAGATTTCAAAGAATGTTTTATTTTTATGTTTATTTTTATGTTTATTTTTATTTTGAAATAAATTCAAAGTTATATGAACAGTTGTGAAAACAATACTAGCCCCATACACAGAATTGCATCATATCCTGACCCCCCCTCCCCCGATAGCTCAGTCCACCAACTTTAACATGCTGTCACATCGCTATTTCTTTCCCTCCCTCCCTATCTATCATCCATCATCTATTGCTCTGTCTTCTGAACATATGAGAGTTACCTGCACACATCCTTGAACATACACTATAATTCATGTATATACTTCCCATGAACAAGAACATTCTTTTATGCAATTCCATTAAGCGCAGCTAAGAAGTACAAGAGATTCAACAATGATACAAAAGCTTACATTCTATATTTCCTTTTCCTTGTGTCTCAGCTGTGTCCCTTTGAGCCACCTGTCCTCTATCCTCCAATCCCATCCAAGTTCATCCTTAGCATTCAATTGTCATCTAGTTAGACTGTCTTTTTTTTTTTTCAGTTGTGGAAACATATATACAGCCTGAATCTTCCCATTCCACCCCCTCCCTAGCCTTCCATTAGTGGGATTAATCACATTTAGAATGTTGTAATGCTCTTTCCCACCATCCATTACTAGAAATTTCCCTTCACCTCAAACAGCAACCCTACACTCATTTCTTAACTCCCCATTGCCCCTTCCCCCATTTCTCTTAACCCAGACTCTACTTTTCATCTCTATGGTTATATTCTCTGATAATTTCTTTGTGTTTACTGTGGGGCTTAAAATTGACCTCTTAAATCCCTATCAATCTTGTTTTTCTTTGATACCACTTCACTTCAATAGGACACATAAACTATGTACCTATACTCCTTCATTCCTCCACCTTTATATAGTTGTCTAAAATTGCATATTTTGCATTGAGTTCAAAACCACTGATTTGTCATTAGAGTTTGTGTATTTTATATCATGTGGGAAGTAAATAGTGGAGTTACAGTTCAAAAATTATTGACTTCTATTTGTATTCCATTGTGGTTGGAGAATGTGCTTTGAGTATATTCATTTTTTTTTTTTTTTTTTTTTTTTCATTTCTTGAAGCTTGTTTTATGTCCCAGCTTTTGGTCCCTTCTGGAGAAAGATCTGTGATCACTAGAGAAAAATGAGTGTCCTGGTGATTTGGGATGTAAGGTTCTATATATGTCTGTTAAAATTCTCTATATCACTTTCTCCTTTCTTTGTTTCTCTGTTGGTAGTGCTCCCTTTAGAATCTGAAGTAGGGCAGGTCTTTTATTGGAAAAGTCTCTCAGCATTTGTTTGTGAAAAATGTAAGCTCTCCCTCAAATTTGAAGGAGAGTTTTGCTGAATAAAGTATTCTTGGCTGGAAATTTTTCTCTCTCAGAATTTTAAATCTGTCATGCCACTGCCTTCTCGCCTCCATGGGGGCCACTGAGTAGTCACTACTTTGTCTTATGTTGTTTCCTTTGTATGTGGTGAATTGCTTTTCTGTTGCTGCTTTCAGAACTTGCTCCTTCTCTTCAGTATTTGAGAGTCTGATCAGAATATGTCTTGGAGTGGGTTTATTTGAATTTATTCTATTTGGAGTTCGCTGGGCATTTATGCTTTGTGTATTTATATTGTGTAGAAGGTTGGGGAAGTTTTCCCCAACAATTTCTTTGACTACTTTTTCTAGACCTTTACCCTTCTCTTCCCCTTCTGGGACACCAATGAGTCTTAAGTTTGGACGTTTTATTTTATCTATCGTATCCCTGAGATCCTTTTCGAGTTTTTCAATTTTTTTCTCCATTCTTTCTTTTGTTCTTTCATTTTCTGTTCTGTGGGCTTCTAGGACACTAAAATGTTCAGCTTCCTCTAGTCTTGTATTCTGACTATCCAGAGTCTTTTTAATTTGGCCAACAGTTTCTTTTATTTCCATAAGATCTTCCTTTTTTTTATTTACTCTTGCAATTTCTTCTTTATGCTCTTCTAGGGTCTTCTTTATGTCACTTATATCCTGGGTCATGGTCTTCTTGATGTCCTTTAAATCCTTTGCCATGTTTTCATTCCTTGATTGTAGTTCTTTGATTAATTTTGCGAGGTATCTTCCGATATCTTAATTTGTGTGTTTAGAGTTGGATTCTCCATATCGTCTGGTTTTATCATATGCATTAAGATTTTCTGTTGTTTTTGGCCTCTTGGCATTTGTTTTGCTTGATAGGGTTCTTTCAAGTTGTAAAAAAGAAAAGGGATATCGATCTAATTTTTCAGAAACACAATTTGGTGACGTACACTTTCTCCAACTAACCAGTAGATGACGTCTGTGAGTCACCTATATCCCTCAAGTCAGTTCTCAACCTTGTTCCTGCGGTGTGTGGGGAAATGATTCTTGTGGGTTCAGTTGGAGAACTCAATTTGGGTGTTGTTGCTGGAGCCGTCCACCCTGAATGTGGGGCGTGTGTACAGGTGGCCAGGGAGGAAGGGCACTTTTAATGTTCAAATCCCCCAGGTTCCCGGAGATTCAAGGCCGCCGCAAGAATCTAAGCCTTCATTTCAGTTCAGCCCCAGACCCTCTCTCTCGCTGGTCCACAAACCACCGGACTTCGCGCAGTGTCCCTGGGTTCTCCTAGTGGGTCCCCCCTCCCAGCCACGATCCTCCAGGAGCTCAGCCAAGGGAATGCCGTGCTACGTCACCACTGCGCGCCGTCCCTCAAGGGAAGCCCTGGGCCGCCGGGCTGTGCGGCGGCGCGCTACCAGCCTGAAGCAAAAATGGCCGAACGGGGCGTCTTAGCCCCCCTCCTCCTCGCACAGTTCCTCCTTCCCAGCTCCGGGACAACCAGCTGGGCTCTAGGCTGTGGGCACGGCCCCGGGCAGGACTTTATCCAGCCCTCCGGGGGGCCAGCTGCTAGCCATGGGGTTTCTTTCTGCTTCCGGCTCTCCCCTCCATTCCCCCGGACCCAAGGGTATCTGCAGCAGGCTATCTTCCCGGCCAGACACTGAGAGGCCAGCCTAGCCCCCTCTTGCTATGTGTTACTGCGTGGTTCCCACAATTGCAGCTGCAGCCGCTCCTGGGTTTTTCCCTTTTTTTTTTTTTTTTTTTTTTTTTTTTTAAAGAGCCAGCCAGTTTCCAAATGCTGAACCCTGGCTTCCCCAGATCGCTGCACAGCTGCGGGTCTTCCAGCCATCTTACTCACTCGTTTCAGAATGCAGACTCCTGGTTTCACCAAGTATACGGCCCCTCTGGAGCTAGGAGCCCTCGTCTAGCTGGCGCATCGCTGTAACTGGTATTCTGGGTCACTTTCTGGTTTTTACCTAGTGTTTTTCACGGAGGCGTTTTTTTGCCCTGTCTCAGCTAGCCGCCATCTTAGTTTCTCCCAATGATGGGAATTTCTATTCCGACTTTATATTGATAAACTAGGAATAACTGGTTGATGATGTAGTGACAAGAATCTTCCGTGGGCATGGAAATCTAGGCGTAAAAACTGGTTCCCATGAGAGACTGCTCTTTTGGCACGCTGGTGTTTTTGGTGTAATGAATCCACATCATAAGATAATCCTTCATAATGTCTAATGTATTTATTTAAAGGATTTCCATACTGACCCCGGCGCCCGCGGAGCAGACTGGAGAGATGGAGCCACCGGCCTGGGCTACCCGGCTCTCACCTGGCAACCTGGATGTCCCAACTTTCCTTCCCTGAGAGGCACCCCCTGCCTCCTCTGCCACCGGCGCAGTGAGGGGCGGGGAAGGCCTAGCCGGAGGCTTAGAGCCTCCTTGGCCCGCCACTGAAGGGAACATGGTCACGGTGCGGGGGACAATCTCAAAGAATGTTACTGATTACAGTTCTACCATATCATTTATCTCCTGCCAGCTATTCCAGCACCCCAGCATCTAAAAAATATATATATTTATATAAAGTGTCAGTATTCATAGACCTTTGTTAACTCTTGTTTGTTGCTACCCCTTCCTCTCACTTAATCTCTTTCTCCATCTTCAGGGCAGTGACCACCCCAACTTTGAAAGGTGGTGTTGGCAGTATGGGGAAGGGGGCTGCATCTGGTGGTTGTTTCATTTCTCTTTCCTTTTTTGATCCATAAGGCTTTCTCAATCCTATGATGCCAGGTTGAGGCTCATCCCCAGGAGTCATGTGTTTTTGACTTATTTTTGAAAGTACTGCTTAATTTAGAGTCACTAAGTGGCAATGAAAAATACAAGAAGGGAAAAATGTACTATTCAGATTTTCTAGAAGGAATAATTAGAGATTTTGGCTAGCTTAAGTTAAGGAGACACTGGGGAAGAAAATTTTTATTTTAATGGCAGCAGACGAGAATAATTGTTCCCTCCTCTTTCCCCCTTTCTTATCGCTTTACTTTTAGAAATGCTTGAATAGAATATATTTACGAGGAAGAAATGAAGAACAAGGCATTCCTCTTGAATATTTAGAGAAGCTTCACTATAAGCATGAAAACTGGCTACTGAATAGAACATTGAAGTAAGACTTACTTATTCTTACTTAGTATTCATTTTTAGTTCCTTTATTGATTTAATGTAAAATTTAGAAATTGTGAATCGCACCATGTGAAAAATTTCATTTTCATTCATTTTGTTTATCGGCATTGTAGCATCTCCCAGAATTAGGTGTCAGTTTGGATTCTTTCGATTGCAATGAGATTCTGATTCCTTACTGTTTTTATAACTAGTATTCTCAGTAGTATTTTCTGTCTATATACAGAATTTTACGTTAGGTGACAAAATAGGACATATACATTATTTAGGTACTTTCAGAGAGATTTTAAGATAATATTATTCAAATTTGTTTCTTATACTGTGACTAGGGAAGTCGTATAATCTAGTTAAGAGCACTGACTTGGTCATTTATCAAATCTTGGTTAATATCTAGTCTAACTTATTAGTGTGCAACTTTGGACAAGATCTGAGCCTCAGAGTGACCTCTTTAAGCCTTAGTTTTCTCATCTTTAACTGCAAAAATTCCCACTTTATGGTGTGTATGTGTGTGTGTATGTTTATTTTAAACTTTTTATTTTGAAATAGTTTCAAAGTTACAGGACAGTTACAGAAATAATCTTTCTATCTGTCAATCCGTCTATCTGTCTGTCTATTTAGCAGTCCATTTTCTGAACACTTGAGTGTAGGTTTGTACATCATGCACCTTTAACTCTTAATACTGCCATGTACATTTCCTAAGAACAAGCATATTCCCCTATGTGTCCACCTCAAGTGCAATTATTGAGTTCAAGAAATTTAACATTAATATAAAGCCTATAGTCTATATTCCACTTTTTTTATATGTCACAGTGATTTCCTTTTTTTTTTTTTTTATTTTTTTTTATTGAGATTGTTCACATGCCATGCATTTATCCAAAGACCCAAAGTGTACAGTCATTTGTCCCTTGGTACCATCATACAGCTGTGCATTCATCACCACAATTAATTTTTTTTTTAATATTTAGAACCTTTTCATTACTCCAGAAAAGAAATAAAGACAAAAAAAGGAAACTCGAATCTTCCCATACCCCTAATCACCCCCCCTCCATTATTGACTCATTGTATTGGTATAAAACATTTGTTATTGTTGATGATAGAAGGTTAAAACACAACTAACTGTAGTATATAGTTTGCAATAGGTATATTTTTTCCCTTTATGCCCCTCTATTATTAACTTCTATTCATAGAGTCATATATTTGTTCTGGTTCATGAAAGAGATTTCTAATATTTGTACAGTTAATCGCGGATACTGCCCACCATAAGGTTCACTGTTTTATACATTGCCATCTTTTAACCTCCACCTTTCCTTCTGGTGACATACATGACTCTGAGCTTCCCCTTTCCACCACATTCACGTACCATTCAACACTGTTAGTTATTCTCACAATGTGCTACCATCACCTCTGTTCATTTCCAAACATTTAAGTTCAACCTCGTTGAACATTCTGCTCATAGTAAGAAACCACTCCCCATACTTTAGCCTCGTTCTATATCCTGATAACATATTTCCTGTCTATAAGTTTACATATTATAATTAGTTCGTATCAGTGAGACCCTGCAGTATTTGTCCTTATGTGTCTGACTTAGTTCACTCAATATAGTGCCCTCAAGATTTCTTCATCAACTCATTTTTTTAAGAGGTTTTGTTCACACCATATATTCCATCCTAAGTAAACACTCTGTAGTTCCCTGTATAGTCACATATTTATGTATTCACTACCCTCACTCCTATCTATATAAGGACATCTCCATTTCTTCCACAAAGCAGGAGGAAGAGTCAAAGAAAGTAGAGACAAAAGAAAACAAAAAAGAGAGGAAAAAAAACAAAAAACAAAAAAACAAACAAACATGACCACTATGAAGCAACAAAAGGAAAGACAGCATTAAACTGAAGTAGAATAAAGAGTCAGACAACATTACTAATGCCAAGAGTCCCATACCCCTCTCTTATTCCCCACTCTTGAATGCATTTAGCTTTGGTATATTGCCTTTGTTACATTATAGGAAGCATAATACAATGTTTCTGTTAATTATAGTCTCTAGTTTGCATTGATTATATTTTCCCCCTAGTATCTCCCTATTTTTAACACCTTGCAAGGTTGACATTCATTTGTTCTCCCTCATGAAAAAACATATTTGTACCTTTTATCGTAATTGTTGAGCACTCTAGGTTTCACTGAGTTATACTGTCCCAGTCTTTATCTTTCCTCTTTCCTTTTGGTGTCCCACATGCTCCTAACCTTCCTCTTTCAACCATATTCACAGTCATCTTTGTTCAGTGTACTTACATTGCTGTGCTACCATCACCCAAAATTGTGTTCCAAACCTCTGACTCCTGTCTTTTTCTATATCTCTGTAGTGTTCCCTTTAGTATTTTCTGTAGAGCAGGTTTCTTGTTCACAAATTCTGTCATTGTCTGTTTCTCAGAGAATATTTTAAATTCTCCCTCATATTTGAAGGACATTTTTGCCAGATATAGGATTCTTGGTTGGCAGTTTTTCTCTTTCAGTATCTTAAATATATCACACCACTTCCTTCTTGCCTCCATGGTTTCTGCTAAGAAATCCACATGTAGTCTTATCAAGCTTCCTTTGTATGTGATGGATCGCTTTTCTCTTGCTGCTTTCAGGATTCTCTCTTTGTCTCTGACGTTTGATAATCTGATTTTTAAGTGTCTTGGCGTAGGCCTATTCAGATCTATTCTGTTTGGGGTATGCTGGGCTTTTTGGATCTGTAATTTTATATCTTTTATAAGAGATGGGAAATTTTCATTGATTATTTCCTCTATTATTGCTTCTGCCCCTTTTCCCTTCTCTTCTCCTTCTGGGACACCCATGACATGTACATTCATGCATTTCATTTTGTCATAGAATTCCCTGAGATGTTGCTCATATTTTTCCATTCTTTTCCCTATTTGTTCTTTTGTGTGTAGATTTTCAGGTGTCTTTTTCTACAGTTCCTGAGTGTTTTCTTCTGCCTCTTGAAATTTGCTGTTGTATGTCTCCATTATGTCTCTCATCTCTTGTGTGGTGCCTTTCATTTTCATAGATTCTGCCAGTTGTTTCTTCTAACTTTCAATTTCTACCATATATATGCCCACTATTTTCTTTATAAGCCTTCATCTCTTTTGCTGTATCTTCCCTAAACTTTTTGAATTGACTTAGCATTAGTTGTTTCAATTCCTGTATCTCAGTTGAGGTGTAAGGTTGTTCCTTTGACTGGGCCATACTTTGTTTTTCTTAGTGTAGGTTGTAGTTTTCTGTTGTCTAGACTCTGGTTTCCTTGGTTACCCCAGTCAGGTTTACCCAGACCAGAACAGGCTCAGGTCCCAGAAGGTGGAAATATTCAGTATCTGGTTTCCCTTAGAGTGTGTCTTAGGAGATTGATGCACCCTGTGAGGCCTCAAGCTGCTGTGCTTTTCCTAACCTGCCCAGCAGGTGTCACCTGTCAGCCTGTAGCTCCTGACTGGTGTAACGAGGTGTGGCCCCTTGGGGTCTGGTTCTGAATGGCAGGTGCGTAGTAGAGCTGGGTACCACCTCTTTCCTCTTAGGGAAGATACCCCTCTGTAGGGAGATTTCATTTGCATTTAAATACAAACTTTGTTTCTCTGACTCTGCTGTCTCTACCCTTGTCTGGGTCAGAGCACTGTGAGCTGAAAATGGCTGACGCTTTCTCCCCTGAGCCACTCAGGTTGAGAGAGAGAAAAAGGGACAGAAAGCCCCTTTTCAGGGTCAGTCCACAGCCCCTAGTTTCCCCCTTTGGCCACAGATAGCACCTAGTCCCCTGGCTCCCCCTCTTGAGACAGAGAAGTCCCCTGGCTCTTTAAGGTGAGTCGTCACTAAAAGCCTCTTTCTACTTGTTGGGGATTTGCGGCGTGCAGTCCACGTTTGCCAATTAAAACCCCAGTTGGAGCTGAACTGAGGTATATTCGCTTGTTCAGAGATTGCTGCTCTATCACAGCGAAGCTTTGCCGTTCGGGCTGCTATGGGGGAAGGGGGCTCCCAGCTTGGATCCTCAGTTTCTTCTCACAGATTCCATGCTACGGTCTCAGGCATTCCTCCTGGTTCAGGTTGATGCACGATGTGTGTACAGTCACGGTCATCCCCCAGCAGTTATTCCAGATCATTTACTAGTTGTTCTTGGTTGTTTATTAGTTGTTCCATGAGAACTAACTAACTTCCACTCCTCTCTATGCTGCCGTCTTCTTCCCTCTCTCACTGATTTCCTTTTGATCCTTCTCCCTTGTTAGATCTCATCCAGGATCGTGTATTGTCTTTAATTGTCATATGGTATGTTTTTGAGGCGAAGCACAAACCTCAGTGCCTAGTTATGTATATTTTTTATCTGAGATTTTTAGCTACTTGTAAAATCTAGGTGGGAAAGAAGGGGCTCATAGCTGAAGTGCTTGCAAGATAACTTTAGTATAAAGTGATCGACAACATTGTAGTGTTCCAATGATATAAAAACGAGTTTTACTCTTTTGCTTATTGCTTTGTTCATCTCTCTTTAAACAGAACCAACTTTGATTATCTGCAAGAGGTACCTGTATTGACACTGGATGTTAATGAAGACTTTAAAGACAAACATGAAAGTCTGGTTGAAAAGGTAGACTTAGACAAAGACTAAAAAATAATATGTGTTTTGTCTAATCTAAAAAAAGTGTGCCAAGTTGTGAGGAACCACTTTTCTAACAGACAAGGCTACGTAAAGTTATATTGAGACAATCCAGCATTTTAAAGGGCTTGAGACTGTTTAGAATCTAATACTGACATCAAATTCTAGGTTTGTGGCCTTAGCTAAATTTAAGAGTTTCTTTATCCTATAATTCTTTTGTCTGTAAGAGAGGGATAATCACGCTAAGAAATGTTTTTTCTCATCCCCTTCTCTGCTTTTTCCTTTTTGCCTAATTTTAGAGTCATTGTCTTAATCAGAGTTAATCTATCCACTTGGTGCTTTCAGAGTTAACCATGTTCTATTAAGAGAGTGGTACCCATATTGACTGGGAGATAATCTGTTGAGAGAAATTAGTAATAGGGATTGTATAAGGAAAATCTCTATATCCCTACATCCATTTTAATAAACTTTGAGATCTAAGATTTAAAGAAAAAGACACAATTACTTTTTTAGTCTTGAGAGAAATTTGATTTTTCCTTTCTCCTTTCACAGAATGTCTGCTGTTTACATTCATAACATATATCTCAAGAATTTTGAAAATCTCAACTTTTATAGATAACTACTCTAACGTATACTTGTTTCTTCCATGACATAAAATAAAGCATATCTGGAAAATTCATGTATCTTCTTCATACTATTAAAATATAGTGTAGAATTCACTTAACAAAACTATTAAAATAAATGAAATTAAATCAGCAATTGTATTACTAACAGCCAAACATAAATGTAACTAAATCCGTAAAACCACTTTTTTTAAAATGTAGTATCCTGTATATAAAATGCAAAATTTCCTATTTTAACCATTTTTAATGGTATACTTAAGTGATATTAATTACTTTCACAATGTTGTGCTACCATCACCACCATCCATTTCTAAGATTTTTTCATGACTCCAAATAGTATCTATTAAGCAATAGCCCTCTTTCCCTGGCTTCTGGTAACCTCTAATCTACTTTCTGTTTCTATGCTTTTACTTGCCCCAGATAGTTCATGTAAGTGGACTCATATAACATTTGTCTTTTGTTTGGCTTATTTCATTCAACATAATGCTTTCAGGGTTCATCCATATTGTTGCATGTATCAGAACTTCATTCCTTTTTTTTTTCCTTCAAAATTTAATGTATATTTATTCTTAATAAATGGAGCATATAAAACTTTTATACTGAATAAATAATATTCATTAAGCCAGAGGAGAGGAGGAATCTACATCTTTTTTTTTTTTTCACTACAGTTATCTTGAAATACAGATGTTGATAATCATCACTGAAAAATCTTTGAAGTTGTATTTCTTTCTTTAGTTGTATTTTTTTCTTTTTTCTCTGTACTGGTAACCATTTCCTTTATCAGTCCATATGCCACCATTTCCATACCTTGATTCATAAAGCAAACTGTGATCAGCTGCTTTCCCGAAGTAGAGCATGACTTTAAACATACAGGAACTTGTACATTACCCTCTTTTTTTGGTGTTTTTTTTTTTCTTTTTCTTCCCCCCCCCCCCCCCACAGAACTTCGTTCCTTTTTGAGGCTGAATAATATTCCATTGTATGTAGACACCACATTTTGTTGATCCATTCATTGGTTGACGGATACTTGGTTGTTTCTACCTTTTGGCAATTGTGAATAATGCTGCTATGAACATCAGTGTACAAGTATCTGTCTGCTTTCATTTCTTTTGGGTATATTTGTAGGAATGCAGTTGCCAGAGCATATGGTAATTCTATGTTTAACTTTTTGAGGAATTGCCATACTTCTCCATAGTGGCTGTACCATTTTATAATCCTACCAACAATGTATAAGGGTTCCAATTTCTCTCTTTTTTTGTCAGTACTTGTAATTTTCTGCTTTTTAATAGTAGTCATCCTAGAGGATATGAAGTGGTATTTCATTGTAGTTTTGATTTGCATTTCTCTCATGACTAATGATGTTGACCATCTTTTCATGTACTTCTTGACCATTTGCATATCTTCTTTGGAGATATGTCTGTTCAAGTCCTTTTCCCATTTTTTATGTGGGTTTTACTTTTTTGTTGTTTAGTTGTACCCGTTTTTAATATACTGAATGTTATACTCATCAGATATGATTGTGCAGATCTCTCTCATTTTTTGGGTTGTCCTTTCATTTTCTTGATAATGTCTTTTGCACAAAAGATTTCAATTTTGTTGACATCCAGTTTGTCAATTTTTTTCTTTTGTTGTTTGTGCTTTTGGTAAAACCACTTTTTATCTAACATCTGTTAGATAAAATAAAACCACTTTTTATCTAACATCTGTTTTGACTACAAATCATCATTTCATATTATAAATTTTTACTTTCATAATAATGCTAGCAAGTGGCTTTCCAATTTAGGGTATTTTCTACAAAAGCAAATACAATTTTTGTCTCAGGAGAATTACTATGTATTCTAGAAATATAGAGAGCAGAGTCTTCTTGCATTGTGGTGTTGCTCAGATGGCTAGGTTCTTTCACTACTTACATGACTTTTTCCCACACACTAACCTTGCAGAGTGCATGATTCAAATTGATGCTGTAGAAAAATTACTAATCTACCTGTCTGAACCTCAGAATTGCTTAAACCATTGCGTTATTAATATTAACGCTAAGGTACAGGTATCAGTGTTTTAGGGTATTTAAATAAAAAGATTATAACATTAGCATTTCTGCTGTTTTAGAACTTTTTCAATCTTAGATGTAAATTTAGTAGTTCCTATAATGACATTTTAGGTCATTCATCTTGTACTACTGAAGTATTTACCATTATATCTTTCTAAAGTAAATGCTTTATGATAGAATTGTCTATATAGTTGGGTCTTCAACTATTAATATGCTTTTAAATGAAGCTGAATATTAGCTATCTTAAATTCATCAAGGAATTAATTTTTTTCCCTCCCCTCAGGTCAAAGAATTTTTGAGCACTCTGTGATCTTGCTGAGGACTTCAGACAGCCACATGGTTCCAGAAACTTCAACTTTGTGTATCTATGAATATACAAGTCTCTCTGGAATGCTCAAGTGTTTAACCATTTTTACTGAAAGAGAAAAAAACTTTTTTAGATGAAACTTATGTGAAAATTTACTGGTAACTTAAATATTATAAAGCAAATGGTAGTGTGTCCTGTATAGATTAGTACAGCTCTTAAAAAATGAAAAGTGGAATTTAAGGAATTCCTAGAATAAGGATTCTGAAATTTTGTTATGTTTTTTGATCAAGTGTCTCTCTTTCTACCTTAATTTATGTTGAAGGTAAGATCAGGTTTAGTATGTAATCACTTCATTGATATTCATTAATGTGTTTATGACACATTTATAGAGGGACGGGTTAGACTTTGTTCCCAGTTTGGTGGTGACATAATCTGTCTTATAAGACCATCTTTTCTCTGCCTTTGTTTCTTCATCTGTGGTATGGGTGAGATTTCTTTCATCCTTTTGCGTGGGATTTTGGCCAATTAAAGAGGAAATGTTTCCGTATTGAAAAGATAGCCGAAAGTTATTACATGAGTATAAAGTTTCAATTTACCTTGAACTTAAAATATCTACATGCTTTCTCCCTTCTCAGACCATTCTTTTCAGATGCAAAATGATTATTGCAGTTAAAAGATTTGTTTAAATTGTGATTGTCCTTCAGTCATTTAAGGTGGATATGTAGTTTTGCCTAAATTTCTTCCCGTTTTTATAGATAATGTTAGTGAGACATAATGAGAGATTAGGTTTTCCATTTTCTCTATTGTCTTGCACTGGGAATGAGTAGTTTTTGTTCATCTTTATAGTAGATTTCATTAGATTTTCTTCTTAACAGTTTGTTTGGTCCCAGTTCTTATTTCTTGCTTCATATTGCTTTCCATATTGTCTGGATTAATTAGGCAGCCTGCTATTTTAAAAGTAAATAAACTCACATTTCTACTCTGAGATTTTTACTACTGTGATCAGTCTTTATAATTTGCTTTGCTTCTCTGTGTTTTTGTGTTAAGTTTTCATTCCTCATTTAAGCGAAATGGTTGGTAAAAATGATCTTGCTTTATATATTACGTATCTTGAAAGTATTATCATTTTTTTTGTTAAGCCTAGAAGGTATATATTATTGGCAAAGAAGACCAAGTAGAAAGATTCCTTTAATAAGACACATACTTAATTACTTATGTGTAAGGTACTAATGTGAATAGTTATACTTTTAAAAATATACATGGATTCATCTTAGGTCTATGTATAATTAAAGAGGTTGGGTTGTTTTTTTTTTAAATTCTCATTTGTGTCGTTACTATGTGCAGTGTTTTTTCTTACCTTTCTAAATAACCTTTTAGAAAAATTCTGTTTTTTGGAAATGTGGGCGAGAGTCACTTTTACTTCAAAACTATTATTTTTCCTTTTAAAGTGTTCTCTTTTCTTTGATTTCTTGTTCAAAGGTAATAATTTAATGGGTTAGTCAGTCCAAATGCACAGATATTTGAAAACGGCACTTAATTTTAAACTGTCTCATTATATTGCATAGGTTTTTTTTGGTTTGTTTTTATTTGGCAAAATGAATTTGTCTACTTAGTTAAATATTTGCTTATTAGATAAGTATAATCTCATGAACTTTGGAGCTACATTCATTGAAATTATTACATCCTTTTAGACTTAAAATTTATTCTACTTTTGAACAAAGCAATTATGAATGTAAATGGTCCATCTAAATTACATTGATTCTCTTTTAAGTAGAGACTTGTAATTAAGTGATTTTTCAGTGGCCCTTTAAAAATGTTTAGTTTGATGACTTTTTTTTTTTCAAGTGTCAAGAATTGAAAAGAAACTAATAAAAATGTATTGTTTATTTGTCATGACTCAAAATCTCTACCAGTGGGATGGACACAAAAGAATTGAACCTGGTGGACTGCATTCTCTTGGGTCCTATCAGCCTTATCACATCATCTACTATATGAGTGGTAGACTACTTTTTATAATTTACTATTCTAGGAAGATAACTAATTGTTCAAGACTTATTTCCCTCATCCAGAATTTTCCCATCTGCTATGCATGAAACTTAGAGCAGTATTTATTAAGCCACCTGGAAATTAGTTCTGTTATATATAAAAGGACAGGGAAGTGTTTAAAAAGGTATAAATCACCATATTACCATCATAAAAACACTAAGTTGCTTAAAGTGTTTACAAATCTTGGGAAACAGTAGCCTTCATCTGAAAAATCTTTCTCTTTTTTGTAATTTTTAATTTTGAATAATTTTAGACTCACAAGTTGCAAAAATATTATAGACAGTTCCTTTGTACCTGTCACCCAGTTTCCCCCAGTGGTAACATCTTGCATCTTATCAAAACCAGGTTCCAGTTTGCTAATGCTGCCGTTTTGCAAAACACCAGAAATGGATTGGCTTTATAAAGGGGGTTTTATTTGGTTACAAAGCTACAGTCCCAAGGCCATAAAAGTGTCCAAACCAAAGCATAATTATGAGTGTACCTTCACTGTAGAAGGCCATTGGCATCTGGAAAACCTCTGTTAGCTGGGAAGGCACATGGCTGGCATTTGTTGCTCCCAGGTTGTGTTTCAAAATGGCATTCTCCAAAATGTCAGGGTCAGCTTTCAACGGCCGTCTTCAAAATGTCTCTCTAAGCTGCAGCTGTGAGCTCCTTCTGTCTGAGCTCTTAATAGGGCTCCAGTAAACTAGTCAAGACCCATGCTGAATGGATGGGGCCACACCTCCATGGAAATAATCTAATCGAAGGTATTACCCATAGTTGGGTGGGTCACATCTCCATGGAAACAACCTAATCCGAAGATGCCAACCTATTCAACCCTAATGTGTCTGCCCCCACAAGATTTCATTAAAGAACATGGTGTTTTGGGGGACATAAATCCAAACCAGCACACTGACATTGGTACGCTGCTAACTAAACTACAGACCTTTATTTTACCAGTTGTATCTCTTCTTAAAAGCTTTAAATGAAACAAACTAACTTGGTATTTTCAGTTTAAGTTGTGAGTCCCCCCTCCAAATTTGATAAAATAATTTGTCTTCTAGGTCATTATGCTCGGAAACATTCTCACCTTACCTCCTAGGAAAATGTATTTTCATAGCTACTTAAGGTCTGCAAAGATTACTTTACTCTTTTCCTACCAGACAACAATTTCCTGCTTGTAACAAAATAATTGTTTATTTCTTAGAGGCATGAGCTATTTCGATTTAGTAATACTTTGGGGGATTTTTGAGGATATCCTAGTAAGGTTGGCTTTTTTTTTTTTTTTTAAAGGATATATTTGTACAATAAATTTGTTTTTTTCTCATCTTCAGATAGATAATTGAATATTGTAAAAGGAAGACAAGTCTGTATAATTTTTTTCCCCTGTATTCTGTGTAGTGCCTTGAAATGTTGTCATTAATTATAAAATGTAAAATTTTAAATGACTTTTTGCCAAAATATGTCTTGAAAAGTTACATTGCTTTTCAGACAATTGCCTTTTTCCCCCTTAGATATTAAGACTTCCCACCCCAAAATACACTAAATAAATATGTAATAAAAAGCAATACTTAAATATTACAGTTTCAGACAAAAACATACTTATTTACTTAACATGACAGTTTGTAGACAGATTATCATTTCTGATAATCTGATAATCCTGAACTGTGCACCAGGTAATTTTGCTTTGCATAGTATATTAAATGAGGGGAATGAAGAGGTTGTGTCGTCTTTGACCCCAGTCTGTTTTGTGTAACTGGTACTGCCATCTCTTTTGAAGTTCCCTAAAGGTGTAGAACTTAATTTTTAAGTACAGTGTGAATATAGAATAGTAAGTTCCCAAAAGGGTGGAAGGTTGGTGGGAAAAAATGGTCCTAAAAGCAGAATGCACCTTCCTTTACACCTCTCCTCCACCAACCACCACCCACTACCAAGGTTTCTTTTCCTCTTTGGTGAGTACAGTAAACCTTTACAATATATTTTATGTACAATCTATATTCACTTTTAGATTATTATTGCTTATAAACTTGTTTTAATTCGTAAAATTTTAGTCTTTTGGTGTGGAATGTATCATGTTTCCTGTTAAAATTAATGCAGAGTTTTTTTTTTAATTTAAAGCTTTTCTCTTAATAGCAGGGTTTGCAGGAATAAATTAAAGTTATTAAGTGACCTTCGATAGGTAATTTGAATTTGATTTACTTTTACCTGCTCCCCCCTGCTTTTTTTAGATCCTCGTGACTGCAACCCTTTAATTGTGTTTAATGAAGTATAAATTCTTAATATGGTGTTGATGTTTTCAGAAAATTTTTTTTCAATGAAGATTTGGATTTGTTTCAGGGATTTTACAACTCCCAGCTGCTTCTCTGGGTATTTAGATTGAATAATACCAATCATTGGGTTTTTATGGGGTAGTACTAGATTATATAATTGTGCTTAACAGGTTGCCAGGAAATCATTGTTCCTGTCAGAATTGAGTCAAATCTCTTAGATTTTAAGTCTCACTCAGACAGAATGTTAAAGGCTATCTTGCAAAACAGTTTGCAATTTACTTAGCAATTATATATACAAAGAAGCTTACAGTTGTTTTTTACTATTCTGTGGCTGTATATGGAGCTCAGACAAGATGATTATTTTCCCAAGAAGAAAGGTTTACTTAACGAAGCCATTATGTAGAAAGTGATTTAGTAACAGGGAGGTGAAACCTGATATTTTGATTGACCCACCTTCTGATACATATCACCTTTTAATGTTATTTGGTATCTGTTCGAAATGTTAGTGGTGTTGCTGCTTCTTTGGTGATGTTGAATATATTTACACATCTATATGGATGTATACATATTGGCAGACACATAGTTTTTACTGTTATTCACTGTTTAAAGTGTAAGATTCAGTCAAATGTAAAGCATCTTCTAGAGCTGCCATTTTGTCCTTGCTGTTGTTATATCAGCTAGGGTGGAATCACTTTACTTTGTTTTAAAAGAGTGAATTTATGCTCCACTTGGCTCAGCAACACTATTTTGATATATTAAACATTGCTTAGAATACTAGCCATCAAATCATTGGCTTGGGAACACTATAGTCAATATGGGCATAAGTTATTTTGCTGATGATTGACATGGATTGTTTAATGGTTTAGTAAATGAAATACACTTGTAAAATATGGTGACTATCTGTTTTTTTTTTTTTTTTTTTTTTTTTTTTGGCTTTTATAAAAAGGGGGTTTATTTGGCTATACAGTTACAGTCTTAAGGCCATAAAGTGTCCAAGATAACACATCAGTAATCAGGTACCTTCACTGGAGGATGGCAAATGGCGTCCGGAAAACCTCTGTTAGCTGGGAAGGCACGTGGCTGGCATCTGCTCCAAAGTTCTGGTTTCAAAATGGCTTTCTCCCGGGATGTTCCTCTCTAGCAAGCTTGCTCCTCTTAAAAACGTCACTCATAGCTGCACTCCGTTCAGTCTCTTTGAGTCAGCATGTTTTATATGGCTCCACTGATCAAGGCCCACCCTGAATGGGTGGGGTCACACCTCCATGGGAGTATCCCACCAAAGTCACCACCCACAGCTGGGTGGGGCACATTCCAAGCAAATCTAACCATCACCAAAACGTCTGCCCCACAAGACCACAAAGATAATGGCATTTGGGGGACACAATACATTCAAACCGGCACAGTAACAAGAGTACTAAAAATGGTTTAGGATTTCTCTGTAGTTCCTTTGTCATCAGGATTTATTCCACTAGGATGTACAATCCAATTTGTTTTAAACTCACGTGAAATAATTCCTCCGTGTAGAGACGCCAACAACTCAATGCATCTAGTTAGGTTCTTTTGTTTCACTTTGCTTCAAGTTTTTAGGGCTGTATCCCATGCCCCGCCCCCTCCACTTTTATTTAACTTTTAGAATATATAAAACATTCAAATGGTTCCATGATCAAAACTATACAAGGTATCTTCAGAAAACCAGCTCATACATAACCCTGCCTCCTCCTTCCACCACAGGGAATCGGGTACCCCATTACCCGATTGGGGTATAGCCTTCTTTTTTCACATAAATATCCACACACCGTTCTCAGAATAAAGTAGCATACTCTACACACAGTTCTGAACCTTCTTTATTTCACTCTCTATACCCTGGAGAGGGCCCTCAGCAGGCTGCAGAGGGCGCTCCGGGGAGACAGACTACAGCTTACTCTCCCATCCCCTACTGATGGACAAGGGGACTCTAAGTCTTCAAAGTGATCTGTGCAAATCCACATTTGACACGATACACCCTTGTTTAAACCTTTTGGGGGCTTCCAGTTAATTTGCAACCTAGCCTGACTCTTGGGCATGACTGGGCTGTGCCCTCCCCTGCTGTCCTCCCTCCCACCCACCCACTGCAGTCAAACCAGCCCCTTCAGAGCCCCCCAAGGGGCTGTGGGCTTTAAGTGGTCCCAGCAGGTCTCTGATGAGGGTCCCAGCAGGCAGGGACCTGAGGAGGCACCCTGCTTCTGCTTACTCTTGTATTCTCAGCAGCTATCACAATGGTTGGTATGCAGCAAGTGCTCAATAGTTGTTTGTTTAATGAATCACTGAATCAACAACCAATCCAGGAATTATCTGTTCCATGAAAGTTTGGCCTAACACCCATCCGTGCCTACTGCCTATTTAAGAGAGAAATCTTTGGCTATTTATTCAATATAGTCAATACAGTCAATACAGATTGTCTACCTCAAAGGTCCAATTTGGTCATCTACATGTTCTTCATAAACTACCCATAGCTTTTCAAATTTATTGTGATCAAGTTGCACATGGTGTGTTGCTGTTTAAAATCTCCGTCTGTGTCCTGACAGCCATTTTGAAAATATTGTGTTCTCATTTCTTCTTATCAGACTTGCCAAAAACAAAACTAGCTTTGCCTCAATTTTCTTTGGGTTAATTTTATTTTTCTGGTTTGAGTGGAAACCTGAATTCATTTATTTTTCATGTTGTCTAATAAATGCACTTAAGGTTATCCACTTTCTTCTGAGAACCGTTTTTGCCTCATTTCTTACTGCCACTCGTTTACACATAGCCTGAAAACAGTTTCTGATCTCCTTTTCAATCCCAGAGCTATGTGTCAAATTATGTTCATCATACTCCCTAACAGGAGCTTGTGCTCGTGAATGGTGGGGTCTGGGACTTGACATTTTCAGCATCAGTGGTGAGTGCATCACAATTTCAAAAGGCCCTTTAGAAACATTTTGTCAACCCTTAAGATGAATTTTAGGGCATTTGAAGGTTAAGATTGAGGATTCCTGGAGTGCACTTAGCCATGATGCTTCACTCCCAATGATGCCATATAATCTACACACCACGCCCATGCAGGCACACGCACCCACACTTAACACCCTACCTGTTCTCAACACGGCATTACAATGCCTCCTTTCATAGGAGTCACATCAAACTCAACAAAGCATCTTACACATGGACATTAGTTTTGAGCATCTCAATATTTAGACAAGTCTAAAAAAGAACTGAAATTATTTTAATGACACTCTTATCTGGAATACAGTTAAAAAAATATTAAATGGTTCTGTTTGCACCATAGTACAAATACTACATGAGAAAATTACATTAGAAAAAAAAATTTTAAGTTGCAAAGGCAGAGATACTGGGAACATCCTGTCATGTGTGTTCCCCTCCATGAAAATAAATTCAATGGCCCAGTTCTCTACTTGGAACATAATTCAGGTAAGATCATTTTTTTAAAACAAGAAAAAGAAACATACATAAAAACGGAGAAAAATTTCAAGTTCAAAATCATTACAAGTTATATTGTTAGGATATGGCAGGCTGCCATCAAGATGGAGGCGAAAACAAACATTTGAACGAGCACTAAGGCAGGTGTGGCCTCAGGCAAGCGAAGGAAGCTTTATCCAGGGAGGTCACAAGGTCCCTGAGGGCGCCTCTGTGACAAGAGGACCAAGGGAGGCTGGGGAACAGTCAGGACCTTTGCTTTTAATCCTGGGAGAAACGTCAGAGAAAGGGGGAATGCAAATTCTGGAAAGAAAGAAGCCCTGCTAAGCGGAAGATGGGTGAGGGAAGCCCCTGGCCAGCCTTCCGAGGCCCCCCAGGTCCCTCCACCGGCCACCCCGGGGAGAGCAGCAGCTCTCCTGGCTGTCACTGCGGGGTGCCTGGTACCCAGGCCACCCAGAACAGCTGCTGCTGGGGGAGGGGGCCTGGCCCAGGCCAAGAACTGCCCTCCATTCCCTACCGGCTCCAGCAGCAAAGCAGGGCTCCCGGGTTTTTTCCGAGGCCAATCGAAGAGCACAAAAGAGCAACGAGGCAGTGGAACGACCCACTGCAGCTCGGTCTTCTAGGCTTCCTTCTACACTCGTGCACAGGTATTCCTTCAGGCTTCTGCTCAGGACATCACAGCCATCCGTGCGGGCTCCACCGACGCCGCTGTGATCGGCCCAGCAAGGCCGGCACCGTGCAGGGACCAGCTTGCCTGGTCTCTGTTTCTCACTCGGATTGTTTTCCAAAGCTGTGCCATCAGAGCCCATCCAGACCCAGACCCACTTCCACTTGTCTCGGTCAAGAGCTGAACCCGGGTCCAGGGCTGGACAGGAAAGCCTCAGGCTTCGGGGGCCACATACTTTTCAGGCCTCTGTCTTTTCCCACTGCCTTATGGAAGCACATAAATCATTCTTAGCTCTGGGTCCTGTACACAAAAACAGGCCGCAGTAAGATATGGCCCAGAGTTTGCCAGTTCCCGGCCTTAAGTCCAGCTGTACTTTAAAATTGTCGGTGACTATCTGTTTTAACAGACTGATCTTAAAACAATGAATTGAATATTGCCCTCTTTGGAATTGTTACCTTGAGAAACTACTTTTCCCCAAAGATTCTGCCATTATTCAGAACACCTTTGGATCTGAATTCAGAGTGTGAGTCATGGTTTTTATTGTGATTCCGATTCTTGGTTTTGTGTGTGTGTGTGTGTGTGTGTGTGTGTGTGTGTGAGAGAGAGAGAGAGAGAGAGAGACTGGATATGGTTTTTTTAAATGGCCATAAGTCATTTAGAGACAAGTTGAGGGAACAAGATGGGTAGTCAAACTGGAAAACTGCTTTAGTTCATAAAAGAAGGTAACAGTAAGGGACCTAAAGCTGTGTTCTTATCATGAAGTATGTATGAAAGAAACTCAAATGTTTTTGACTAATGGCAGACTCTAACCTGAATATATAGCATCTTAATATGGTTACTTCAAAGGCACTGTTAAGTATAGAAGGTTCTGGTATATTTTTAAAAAAAAAGGCCAAAACATTGTGTTCTGTTAAATTTGCATCTGGTATATACCAGCAGTCATAGTTAAATAGGAATTTATCTTTAATAATTTTAACATCACAGAGGCAGTAGTAATTAAGCTCACTGGCTCCCAAGGCACACTGCTGGATTTAAATCCTGGCCCTGACACTAATTACATAACCTTGGGCAAGTTATATTTTTAAATTTCTTAATCTATAAAAGCTGAATAAATAATAGGACCTACTTGTAAAATTGTACAATTTAAATGTGTAATACAATTCTTTCCTTTCATTTACTGTTTTGGTTGGTGGAAGTAACTGGAAAATTGGTAAATCTTTGCAGTTATTAAAAAGAATGAGTAAAGTGGACCTATGGAAAGATATCCACTGTATTTTTTTAATAATAAACTTTATTAGAGCAGTTTTAGTTTTATAGAAAAAATTGCACAGAAAATCGAGTTTCCATATATTCCTCTCACACAAATATGTAGTTTCCCCTATTATTAATATCTCACATTAGTGTAATACATTTGTTACAATTGTTTAACCAATATTGATACTTTGTATTAACTAAGTCTGTAGTTCATGGTTCATTCTGTATTGTAAAGTTCTTTTGGGTTTTGACAGATGCATAAGGCCACACATCCACCATTACACTGTCATAAATAGTTTTACTGCCCTAAAAATGCCTTGTACTCCACCTGTTCATCCTTACCTCCTTCCCCCTGAACCCTATGTCTATAGTTTTGTCTTTTACAGAATGTTGTATTGTTGGAGTCATACAGTATGTAGCCTTTTCAGGATGGCATCTTTTACTTAGCAGTATGCTTGTAAGGTTCCTTCATGTTTTTTTGTGCGTGTCTTGATAGGTCTTTTTTTGTTTAAAATATTTTATAGAGAAGTTTTAGGTTTAGAGAAAAACCATGCATAAAATACAGGATTCTCATATAGCGCAATTCTTTTTATCTCTGACTAATGTTCCATTGTAGTGATGGACCACAGTTTGTTTATCCACTCACCTATGGAAGGGCATCTTGGATGCTTCCAATTTTGGGCAGTTAAGAATAAAGCTGCTATGAGCTGTATGGAAGGCAAATAGGAATGAAAGCAGTTGTTCAAAGGCATGTTTCCCACAGATCAGCACTACAAATGTAGGTAGGTGCTTCCATGATATACTTCTATGGTAATGACACTAGCACAGGGAGTTGACAGCAGAAGGTACATGGGAAAAATCTACACATTGCATACTAGGGACTATAATTAATAGGAATACCATACTAATGTTACACCAATACTAGGGACAAATAATTATTGGCTGACAAGAGCTAAGAGATGTTTTGGGTCATGAGACTTGTTTAAAATGGAGAGTGATGAGGATTGTACAACTAAGTGATAATATGAGATATGGATGGATTGTCATGGATATAACATGCTATGTGAATTCAGGAACCATCTACTTTATAAGTCAAGCCCTTGATATTGAGGCTTGCTTGGGTGAAACTTGTGGCTGTAAAGAGGAGGCTGAGCTCATCTGTAATTATGCCTAGGAGTCACCTCCAGAGAACCTCTTTTGTTGCTCAGATGTGGACTTTTCTCCCTCTAAGCCTAACTGCAAATAAATTGATCACCCTTGGGGCAGGACCCCCAAGGTGAATGAGCCTTCCTGGAGACGTGGGACATGGATTCTGGGAATGAGTCTGACCCTGGCATCGAGGGATTGAGAATGCCTTTTTGACCAAAAGGCAGAAAAGAAAGGCAATGAAATAAGGTTTTAGTGGCTAAGAGAATTCAAATAGAGTCAAGAGGTTATCCTGGAGGTTATGCCTATGTAAGCTTCACCTAGATATGCCAAATGACCACAGTATGAAAAGCCAAGTCAACAGTAGTTCTGAAACCCTTAAGAATACTCAGATCCCTATCTGAGAGTCTATAAAAGTTTCACTCACTAAGTTTATTTGTCAGAAACTTAAATCCTTCAGAGTGCTCCTATGCCAGCTAAGTCCCAAAACCCAGAGGCAATAGCCTCTTCAAGAACATCAACTGTATGTCCCCTTTGCTCATAAAATTGGCACCTCTTTTCAAAAAGAACAGGTTAGGATGGTCACTGCCTAGATAGCCCTGAAGATCAGGAAAGTGATTAAACTAGAGGAAGGGATAGCAACAGACAAGATGGAATTTAACAAAGGATTATGAATGCTGAATCTATATAATATTCTTTTTTCTTAGTTGCTAGGATATTAGAATAGTTAGAAGGAAATAATTGAAATGGTGGAACTGTAACCCATAGCATCCTTTGAAATTTGTTCTATAGGTACCTTGTTAAATTGTAATTTGAAAGCTAAACCTTTTTGTATACATGTTATATTTCACAATAAGGAGATAACTGGAATTATGGTACTATAACTCATAGTAGCTTTGGAAATTTCCTATTTAGCTACTTGTTAAATCATACTTTGAAAGATATTACTTTTTTGTATATATGTCATATTTCATAATAAGGAAATAACTGAAACTGTGGAATTGTAACCTATAATATTCTTTGAAATTTCCTCTCTATTAAATTGCACTTGGAAAGCTATCGCTTTTGTTTGTATATATTATAGTCTACAATAAAAATATGATAAAGAATAAAGCTGCTATAAACATTTGTGCAGGTTTTTGTGGAAATAGGTTTTCAACTCCTTTGGGTAAATAGCTAGGAATGTCCACTATTTTTAAAGTGGAAAGTAGCTATAATATGAGCACATATCTTTAAAAAAAAAATGTAGGGTATATGTTTGTGTAGAGAGAGAATCACCAAACTGTTCATTATGGTTACCACTGGGGAGTGGAACTGAAGTGGCAGTTAAGATTCTTGGGAGAAAGATTTTAGTATAAAAGTTGAACATTAGGCAATTTGTTCAAATATTAAATTTATTCTTTCAGCAAATATTTATTTTATCTACTGTGTGCCATGAACACATGAAGAAACAGCTAAGTTTTAGAAATTACTTCTCCCCTGGGGGAAGCTTAAAGCTGCATAAGGGAATTAGATTACTAATAATAAATATTTTTAATGGACAACTCACGGAATTTGATGCTTGATACTCCTCATACCAAGAGATCTTGCTTCTCTTTGGAAGTAGAAGGGATTAATAGGCTATAATTATTATCTCTTGTTTTTAAGCAAGGTACATAAAGATTCTTGTACCCCTTCCTAGAAGGTAGGTTTCAATAAACAGAACTCCCAGCGTCTACAAATTATCTTTAAAGTCTGTATTTTTAGAAATTGCCCTTGCTCTTTCTGTTTTTGTAAAAGTTCTTATTTGGGTAAAGAAGATTATGATTAGTGTCATGAATTCAGTATTTCTGTCCTGGGGAAGTGAGAAAAGGAGCCATAATACTATTCCCCACCTCAACGGTTACCCAGATGTTCCAGCAAGGTCATGGTTGTAGGCTGTAGGCAAAAATCGTTCAGTGGCCTCATGCCTGGTCAGCACCTCAGGACTGTATAGACAGTTGAGAAATGCCATCTTTGGTGGAGCAGTGCAGATAATACCTGGGTAGTACTTGACATTATTTAATAAGGAATGAAGGGATTTTGTCTCTATCTGATGATGGCCTCCAATTTCTATTTTATTGCCAACAAAGTTTAATCAAGGTAGAGGAAGAGGAGAAGCATTCGTAATTTCATGGATCCTAGAACAATATTTAATAGAGAAAGTAAAACAATTTGGAAAGCTAGAAAAGAAACAAGTATAGTCTTGGAAATTTTAGCACATCCTTCTTGGATTTCACTGTATATTCTCGTGTGTGTATTTATTGAAGTTTATATTTTATGTTAAGTGAAAGATACCTGTACCTAACTTAATGGCCATAAAGCTGAAAATTTTATAAATTAGAATTTGGGTAAATTAAGTATTTTCCCATTGAGATTTTTAATTTGAGATGATTTCTGCTTAATATTTCTTTCATTAAAGTATAATATGCCCATTAGAACAATTTGAAGGTCATGGAAATGTTCAAATAAGAATATAATTGCCTGAATCCCATCATGAGGAAGTAACACTGTCCCTCCTAGCAGACTATTGCCTTCCAGCTTCATGTACTTTCGTCTACAAAGAAACTTTTTCTTTTTTTTTTTTTTGCAAAATTTAGATTATGCTATACATTAAATTCTGTGTTCTCCTTTTTTCCCTTAAAAGATATTCTGAAAATTTTCTTTTGTGTTTAAGTCAGTTTTGAAAATGCAGTTAAGCCCATAATTTCTTGATTTTATAAAGTTCAGAAAGTACTGAAAAAAAAAATGAGAAGGAAAAAATCTAATCCAATCACAGAGATAACAGTCCACACATTAGAATTTCCTTCTAAGCTGTGAGCTTCTTTGTTCTCCACCTTCAAACAACAGAACTTACTGTCTGTGGTAATTAATTTCTTTTAAGTGAATAATTATTTTATGAAATGAATTTCTTTAAAGAAACTTACTATATATTTAATATCATTAGTAAATTCATATTTTCACACTTTGTAAAAACGTTTGCATTTGTAAAAGTCCCCTAGTCTAAGAGTATTACAGTTCTAACAAATACATTAAAATATATTTGTGCATGCTTGCATGTGTGTGTGTTGGATGGAGCACTCTTGAAGTTTTTTATGACTTCTTCCTATGGAGAGTATATATGGCATTCATGGGATAGGTCTGAGTCATTCTTGAATTTGATATTCCACTTTTTAATTTACCTTAAAACTCTATTTTTTAGCCCTTTTACAAGACTTGCTCAGCTTTTATTCTTTTATCTCCAGGTGAAGCAGTTAACTTTCTCTTCTGGGTTATGTTAAAGGAACTGTTCATTATTTCTTAAAAGATGACTAGCAGATAACAAAGTTTTAACATGCAGAAGTTGTGCTAAGCACGCTTACTCAGTAAATTACTTGCTCCCTTATCCTACCCTTACCCTGTGAAATTAAAATTTGCGCTTCAGCAAAATTACAGTTTTTGTTTTACAAATTAAGGAACTTAAGAGTTGCCCTCCAAAAGCTGAAACCTTAAATGTTGAATCCTTAAATGCCAGCTTATGTTGGATTCTTTAGGGATTGTGTGTGTGTGTGTGTGTGTGTGTGTGTGTGTGTGTGTGTGTGTGTGTGTGTATGAATGACAAATGTGAAACTGGAAGACAGATCTGCCTCTTACTTCTCTGGGTAGCCTTGGGTATGCTTTGTGAGCCTCAATTTTTTCATTTTTGAAATTGTAATGATAGAACTTTTCCAGGGCACAGGCTTGCTGTAAGGAGCCCAAAACATAAAATCTGTAAAAGGACTTTGTAAATTATAAACATACAAATGTTAATAGTTATTCAAACTGCACCAGGAAAGAAAAGTAAAAGGCAAAGGCAGCTCTTGGTTACAGCAGGTTGTGATCAGTTTTCCTTTCAGAACAAATAGAAATTGGGTGTGTGAAGTTTCCTGCAAGAAAAGCAGAATTTAGCTTTGTCTTGACTTTCACATCTTCCTTAGCAAAATGTACAAATTTCCCTAACTGACCATCTCCCTTCTTCTTAGGGCAAGAGAGAATATAGTTCTTTTTGTACTGTTTTAATCTGGAGCAAGTCATTTTTATGTGCTTAAGAATATGACATTAGGCTCATTAAAAAAAAAAAAAGAGCAAGGGAGAAATGGTATGTCTGCTCACACCACCTGCTATTTTTAGATTGGCTATGAAGCCCTGTTTGGCTGCCTTTGTCTATCTCATTTGGCAACTCTTGAGCCTGCATCATTCAAAAGATACAGGAGCTTAGAAGGTGGAAAACTGGATGTCTTTGATTTCCAGATGTAATTCCTGAAAGAATATATCATCCCAGACCATTTGAAGGACATTGGCTTTAAGTAAAATAATAAGCGTTTTCATTTAAGTCTAATGGGCATGTGCAACACAAAAAGTATGACATGTTTCCACTTTTCTGCCTTAATAGGTAATGAGGAAGGGATGGACCTTCTGTTCTGATTTGATATTCATCCATTATCAAGAGAAGTATTAATTTAGAAAAAGATGCAAATAGTGCATATGCACACAAATACATACATGCTTAAACATTTTTATGGCCTTCTAGAATAAAATCCTTTAAAAGAGAAACGATATAAATGCCAAGGAAGAACAACACACAAAAGCAATCCTGGAAATAACAGATTTTAAGATAAATGTATTAAATTAGATGAATTTGAAAGTTAAATAAATAGAGAAATCTAATTTTCCATTTACCTGAATAAAGGGACATACTGTTATAAAATACCTGTGGATCATTTTTAAATGAGCATGTGTTTGGGCATTTTGCAGATCATAAAATTTGACATTTTATCTGTAGTTTCTGTCAAGTGTTCTGAAACGTTTTTATTGTTGGATATAGTAATTTACCAAAAACTCTGTTAAAAGTTATGTTATCTGTTCTATGTGTTTTTTATTTTGTCTATTTTATTTTACTAGCTTCCTACACCAACATTACTTTATCTCTTATTAAGCTATTATTTTCTCCTAACTGAAGACTTATTAACTGAGTTAATACATGTTAAGTAAGTGCTCAATAAATGTTATCTATTATAATTTTTTGTATCTGGTATTTTTAATATGTGCACAATAGTATAACAAAATTACACAAGAAAATCCATTGAAAGCCAGATCTATTGCAAGCCATATTAATTATTTTACATAACTGCACATTTAAGATAAGATTCACTTTCTTGTGGCTTCTCCAAACTTGATGTTTTTTCTTCCTCCTCTAAAAGTGTCTGAGAAAAATTTACCTTGTGACATTAGTCTTATGTGTAACAGTAACGAAAGATAATTTTGCCTACTAAAAAAAGCTGTGAAAATATTTCTCTTTTAAATTTTGTCTGTGATTATGAAATCAGTGATATGTAAAAGAATCCTTTTAGAATGACTTAAATTCAAAAATTCAAAGATAAAATTTTTTTACAGGTCTAGCTTGCAAAGTTTAGATAGCATTTATAAAGTGCTTTATTGTTTGCAAAAGACTTTTACATACTTTATTATTTAATCCTCCTAATAATCCTATGAGGTAAATAGTAGTATGCCCTTTTACAGATTGAGAAAAATGAGGCTTAGAAAAGTCACAGTTTCTATATGACAAAGCCAGAATTTCAACAAGAGACTGAATCACTAGAAGGGATTCTACAGCAGTGATGCCTATGCAGGGAGGGGTATTGTAAAAGATTTCAAAGGGCCCTTTCAAATCCACATCTCTGTGATTTCTATAATTTCAGATGGGAGGCAGCATGGTGTAGTGAGAAGACCTGGCTGTGTTACATTGAGCAAGTAATTCAAACTCTCTGAACCTTAATTTATCACGTGTAAAGCAGGGACAATTTTTAATAACTTGTAATGTTATTAATATGATGAAATGAAATAATGTGGAAAAGGGCCAGGCACTTAACTGCTTAATCGTAGAGCTATTATTGATATGTGAAATTCAAAATACAGTAATCCTTCCAATATACCACAGTTGTCTCATAGCCAGTTAAAGCCATGCCTTTGAAGGACAGTATAATATTAATTAACAACTATTTTCAGTGAATGAGAAAAATGAATGGAGAACGTGATAAAGATGTTAATAGTAGAGGAGGGAATTGGATAAAATGGAACTCATGTAGATATTTTGAAATAGAAAAGGAAATCACAATTAAAAGTAATAAAGATGAAAGGAAGAACACTGTAGGAGTAAGAAATAGCCCAGGATCTAGCTCAGTGGTAGGAAAGAGAGTGAGCACCACTTGGCTAAATCCTTGGACACACAGTTTCAGGACTAACTATGTTTGGGGGAATCCTCCTGCAACTTTTAGGATTCAGGGAATTGGAAACTTTCAGCAGTGGAGTGGAATGGTTCACACTGCAGATGGGCTTTATAGTTTGGTAGACATAGATTAAAAATCCTAGCTGTGCTACTTGCTGGCTCTCTGACCTTTGACAAGTTATTTAACATTCCTGTTCTCTTCTGTAAAATGCTGATAATAATTCCTGTCTTATGAGTTGTATTGAAGATTAAATGAGATGTTTATATATCAAGTGATTGTTTGTTTGTTTGTTTATTGCCTCCTCCCCTGCCAACAAAATTATAAGAGGTGTATGGGTAGTAACTGTTTTGGTCTGTGTACCTGGTGTATAATATATGATAGTAGGCCCTCAAATACTGAATGGGTGAATAAATGAACTGGTCATAGTGTGTGTGTGTGTAGGTGTGTGTTTATAAGTCCATATGCCTCACTGAATGATTTTAGGAAAATACTCCCAAGTTGCAGTGGTAGTTATAAGATTTTTATCATGATCTGTCCTTATCTAAACTTCTATTACATTTGCTGTCCAACCATTCAGAGTAACATTTAATCACATGATGTTTTATGTCCTTATTTGTTTTGTGTTTTATTTTCCTAATTATACTGCTAAGTTCATAGATGGTAGAGAGAGGTGCTTATCCATCATCATCCAGTCTGAGGCTATGCCTGTGGTATCACTATATTGGAGTAAGAATATATATATTGTGAATTATTGGGCCACATAACCAGGAATTTATACAATAGAGATTTCTAGGTATTTTGTAATAGAAAAAGCAAAAGCTTAATTTGAAACTTGAGAGTGGTGATAGGTCTTGGTGGGATTTTGGCTGAGGATGAAAATCCATTTTCTTCGGTTGTCTGACCTATTAGGTATATAACATTTGTCAGATGAAAGGCTGAAAGACATGACGTTAATGGACAAGAAAAGGACAAAGATATATATGAGAGCATTTATTATGTTCTAATTCTGGTCAAAGGTTATGTGTTGGTAGATTGTTTGAGACAGTCTACAAACATGATCTCTTGCTTCTGGGCCTTTGCACATGTCTTGGTCTCAAAAATTTCCCTTATCCCTTCTCCTTCATTTATTACTTCCTATTCTCAGTTTTTATCTTGATGTCACTTTCTCTGGGAAGCCTCCACTGCACTTACCTAAGTCTGGATGAAGTGTCCCTCTGGGTTCCTATAGCACCCTATACTTTGCTGTTTACACACACATAAAGTA
The DNA here is from genome assembly GCF_015220235.1 of Choloepus didactylus. NCBI lineage: Eukaryota > Metazoa > Chordata > Mammalia > Pilosa > Megalonychidae > Choloepus > Choloepus didactylus. The sequence goes on from NC_051309.1 coordinate 75,598,915, forward strand.
ATATTGTAATTGCCTATTTATTTGTGTCATCTCAAACAACTGAGAACAGAAGTTGTATATGTCTTACCATTATACCCCAGCACAGTGCCTAGTACTCAGCAAATATTTGTTGAATAAATAGCTTTTAAATTCATCTAATTTTAACTAAAAGGAAGGGGAGAAATCCTCAGAATAGTAACTTGCATTTTTGGGATGTTTGTTAAATGACTGGGCATTCATATATGTTAATATTTAATCCTTTAAACAATCCAGATGAGGCAATTGAGGTTCAGAGAAATTAACCTGCTCAAACTGCTGAGATTTGAACCATGACTCCTCCAGAGCCAGAGCTTCTGATCTTTCTACTTGGTAATACTGCCTTTTTCATACCTTGCATTTGTGTGTGTTGTTTCAGGGTAAAGAACTTCTTTACTCTTTACAGTAGCCTTTTGAAGCTAGATATTTCCCTAGTGGCAAAGCCATGACTTCAGAATTAGATTCTAGACAGCTGTCTCATTCTGGAGGGTTCAAAGGTGTAAGGCCTTTACAAAAATAGTGAAATGATAAAAGAAAAAGAAAAAGAGACAAGGAGTACTTGATTCGTAAGTAATGGAAACAAATCCAAACAGTATTTTAGCAAGGGTGGAACAAATTCTGTATTTTCTTCCCAAGAAAAGAGAAATTAATAAAGTTAGGAATAGTCATTATTAATACTAGCAAGTTATTTCTTTGTCATCTCATGATTTCCTGGCCTCATATTACAATATTATAATTTCCTTGCTTCATGTTGCCGTGAGTTCAGAATTCACAGACTCCCTACAGAAGACCCCATGGTGATCACCAAATGTTGCTACTGGGTGAATTTCATTCAGCTCCTTCCTACCATTGGCCCTCCTTCTTGCAGTAGTTTGTCTTATAGTTACTGTGCCTATCCCACATCCCTCCTCAAATTGCAATTTCTGGCAGGAGATAGCTAAGCAGGTTTGCCCCTAAGGTCATTGGCTTTAGCCACCCTTGGCCTATGACTTTACTTTTTACTTTCCCACCAAAAATTACTTCTGTTAAGTAAAGGGGATAGGAATATGGTAGTGGGGGAGTGTTATATTTTGGACAGAAACAAGCAGAGACGTGGAATTAAGGGAAACAATTCTCCACAACACCTTCCCCAAAGTGGAGACATCCCAATACATGCAGAGAAAATAAAATTCAGTGTGAAAATAATTCTTATTTGTTTTCTTGGAACTTTCTGAGTGTTTGGCAACTACTTTGACACATACAGGTCTTTGGGTTGTAGGGCAATGCAAATGCAAAATCTCAAAAGGAATAGGCAGTTTTTTTTTAATTTAAAAATGTTTTAAAGCTTTAAAAGATTTTAGTTTCCTAAGACCATGATTAGTCAAATTCTATTTAATCTCTTACCAAAATGTTAGATCTAACTGAAGACTTAAAAAACAGTTACAAATTTGGAAATAAATTGCTGTAAAACATATAATCCCAACATATATCTTGATTATTGGCTACTTTGTTTTGCCCTGTACTGTTCTGTAAATGTTTGATGAAGCCCCAGTTCATTATTTGCTTTTTTTGATCTCCTCCACCAGTTGAATATATTTTTGGTTCTGTCTTCCTTGTGACTTTGCATTTGTTCAATCTGGATTGGGATTTTGCTGAATCTGAGTTTGTGAGGGAGACAGAAGGAGGGATGATGGCCCAAGTAGGTTGTGGTTGAATAGAAGCAAATCCCAGGCTAGTTTTTTAAAATTGAGGTATAGTTGATATATAATAAAGCCTGTAAATCTTAAAGTATGTATACATCCATTTAACCACTACTCAGGTGAAGACAGAGAACATTTTCAGTACCACAAAAGGCTCTCTGGTGTGCTCCCCCAGTCATTAGCTACTACCAATGAAAACCACTCTCCTGACTTTCCTTACCAAAAATTAGTTGTCAGACCAGACTTTTTTTTAAATGCAATTTTGAGAAAAATTCACATACCATACAATTATCCAAAGTGTACAATCAACAGTTCACAGTATCATCACATAGTTGTGCATTCATCACCACAATCCATTTTTTGAACATTTTCATTACTCCAAAAAATAAAAATAAAAATAAAAGTGAAAAAGAACACCCAGAACATCTCACATTCCTTTTTCGCCCCTATTATTCATTTACTTTTTGTTCCCTTTTTTCCTACTCATCTGTCCATACACTGGATAAAGGGAGTGTGAGCCACAAGGTTTTCACAATCCCACAGTCACACTGTATAAGCTATATAGATTATACGATCGTCTTCAAGAATCAAGGATACTGGATTGCAGTTCAATGGTTTCACTATTTCCTTCTAGCTATTTTAGTACAGTAAAAACTAAAAAGTGATATCTATACACTGCATAAGAATAACCTCCAGAATGAACTCTCAACTCCATCTGAAATCTCTCAGCCACTGAAATATTATTTTGTTTAATTTCTCTTACCCCTTTTGGTCAGGGAGGTTTTCTCAATCCCATGATGCCCGGTGCAGGCTCATCCCCAGAAGTCATGTCCCATGTTGCCAAAGAGGGAGATTTACACCCCTGGGGTCATGTCCAGGGGGAGGGCAGTGAGTTTACCAGCCAAGTGTGGGCTTAGAGAGAGACAGGCAATATCTGAGCAACAAAAGAGGGTCTCTGGGGATGACTCTTAGGCTTAGCCTCTCTTTTGCAGTAACCAGCTTCATAAGGGCAAGGCCCAAGATAGAGGATTTGGCCTACTACAATGCTAGTCCCTAATGCTTGTGAGAATATCAGGAATTCCCCAGGTGGTGAAGTTTAATGATTCCACATTTTCCCCCAGGACCTCAAGGGGGCTTTGCAAATACTTTTTATTCTCTGCCCAAATTACCCTGGGATGTATCTGGGCTTCATGTTAACCTGTACAACCAACTAGATCTCACCCCTTATTCAAGGTTCCATGTAATTATGGTGTTTGAATAAACAGCATACAAGTTAAATTAGATAGCATGCTACAGAAAGTATACATTTTGCACCAAATAAACATCTCCTCCTTCAGTCTCACACAGAAGTTAAGCTTTTAAAATAGTCAATATCATCCTTTTCCCTTTAGTCTTGTTTACCTTAGTTCTAATCAAGTCCATTTTGTCCATTATCTCTACTTTAAGTCTAATCTCTTTTTCAGCTCTTTAAGCATTTTCTGTACAGGGTAATGCTGACATTCATAGCTGCCGAACTCTGGCTCTAATTCTCGGGTGTCACACAGATACCCAAAGTTACAGGGACCAACAAGCTCAGCATCTCAGAATTTAGAGATAACCATTGCAACTCATGAACAGATATGACTGCTGTAAGCACTTACAATCTAGGAACCTTTACCATAAGCCTTCCCCTGACAACCTATGTTCTCAGATTTAATTCTCAGAGTTTGCACATTATAGTTAGTCCATATTAGTGAGGTGTTATGTTTGTCTTTTCCATTCTGGCTTATTTCACTAATGTACTGTCCTCAAGGTTCATTCACCCAGATGCACACCTCACAATTTCATTTCTTCTTTCCACCACTTGGTATTCTGCTGTATGTATACACCACAGTTTACCATTCCATTTATCAGTCGATGTACCCTTAGGCCACCTCCATCCATTGTGAATCGTGAATATAGCTGCCATAAACACCAGTGTGCACTATCCATTCATGTCCCTGCTCTCAGTTCTTCCAACTATATACCCAATAATGGGGTTGCAGGACCATATGGCAGCCCCAGCATTAGCTTCCTGTGGAACTACCATTACTGTGGAACCACCACACTGCCCTCCAGCTGGGCTGTTCCATTCTACTTCCCTACCAACAGGGAATATGTGCATCCCTCTCTCCACATTTTCTCCAGCACTTGTATCCCTCTGTTTATTTTTTAACAGTTTTATTCACACACCATAGAATCTACCCTAAGTAAATAATCAATGATTCCCAGTATAATCACATAATTATGCATTCACCACCATAATATATATGAGGACATTTCCATCTCTTCCCCAAAGAAATAGGAAAAGGAGGAAAAAATGAAAAACAAAATACAAAAGATAGAAGAAAAATAAAAATAAAATACAATGAAAAAGTCAGACAACATCACCACCACCAAGAATCCCATATCACACCCTATATCCCCCTCTTACAGACCTTTATCTTTGGTATATTGCCTTTATTACAATTAATAGAAGCATTTTACAATGTTATCCTTAACTATAGATTCTAGTTTGCATTGATTGTATTTTTTCCCATGTACAATCCAATTTGCAATCCCTTGCAATGTTAACATTCATTTGTTCTCCCTCATTTAAAAACACTCTTATATTTGTACATTAAATCACTATCACTGACTGCTCTAGGTTTTGCTAAGTTATGTCCCAGTCTTTATCTTCTGTCTTTCCATCTGGTGTCATACCTGCCTACCTCTTTCAACCATACTCACACTCATCTTTGTTCAGAGTACTTACAATATTGTGTTACCATCACCCACTATTTTGCTATCCATTCCATTTCTGGACCTATAAAATCAATACTGTTGGACCTTCTGTACTCCTTCAGCATCAAATGTCCAGTCTCTAACCTCTTTCTCTCTCCTGATAGCCTGTGTTCTCAACTCTCACAAATGTTAGTCCATATTAGTGAGACCATACAGTACCTGTCCTTTTTTTTCTGGCTAGTTTGATTCAACATAATGTCTACCATCTACCTTTTTTGCCTTTTGGATTTTATATGTCATATCTTATTTTATTTTTATTTTTTCCCCTCTCTCTGCTTTTACTCCTACTGATAGCCTTCATTTCTACACTTTTCTCCAAACCTCTCACTCCTATCTTTTCCTATCTGCCTATAATGCTCCTTTAGTGTTTCTTGTAGAGCAGGTATCTTGTTCACAAACTCTCTCAGTGTCTGTTTGTCTGAAAATATTTTAAACTTTCCCTCATTTTTGAAGGATACTTTTGCTGATATAGAATTCTTGGTTGGCAGTTTTTCTCTTTCAGTATCTTAAATGTATCATACCACTGTCTTCTTGCTTCCTTGGTTTCCACTGAGAAATCTACACATAGTCTTATTAAGCTTCCTTTGTATGTGATAGATTATTTTTCTCTTGCTGCTTTCAGAATTCTCTCTTTGCCTTTGACATTTGATAATCTGATTATTAAGTGTCTTGGAGTCGGTCTCTCAAATCTATTCTGTTTGGAGTATGCTGCACTTCTTGGATCTGTAATTTTATGTCTTTCATAACTGATCTGGAATTTTCAGTGATTATTTCCTGTATTATTGTTTCTGCCCTCTTCCCCTTATCTTCTCCTTCTGGGACACCCATGACATGTATATTCATGCGCTTCATGTTGTTATTCAGTTCCCTAAGATCCTGCTCATATTTTTCCATCCTTTTCCTTATCTGTTCTTTTTTATGTAGGATTTCAGCTCTCCTGTCCTCCAGCTCATGAATCTTTTCTTCTCTCTTCATATCTCCTCTTGTATGTCTCCACTGTGGTTTTCATCTCCTCTATTGTGCCTTTCATTCCCATAAGTTCTGCCAATTGTTTTTTCAAACTTTGAGTTCTTCCTTATGTTTGCCCAAAGTCTTCTTTATATCCTTCATCTCTTTTGCCATATCTTCCTCATCTCATTGATTCAATTTTTGAATTGATTTAAGAGATTTGTTTGATTAATAATTAGCTGTTTCAATTCCTGTATCTCAGTTGAAGTGTAAGTTTATTCCTTTGACTGGCCATATCTTCATTTTTCCTAATGTGGCTCATAATTTTTTGTTGTCTGGGCATCTGGTTTCTTTGATTACCCCAATCAGATTTTCCCAGACCAGCTGTGTCCATGTCTTAGGAGGAAACTGTATTCAGGATCAGGTTTCCATGAGGGTGAGACCCAGCAGAGTGTCAGACTTTCCTGTGAGGCTTCTAGACTCTGTGCTTTCCCTATCCTGCCCAGCAGGTGGTATTTGTCAGCCCACAGCTCCCCACTGGTGTAAAGAGGTGTGGCTCCTTTAATTCTCAGCAGACTGTTTCCTGGCCAGGGGCTGAGGGTGTCAGAAGCTAAGCTTAAGTTGTTTCTGGTTCTCTCCCACAAGACCTGGATCCTGAATTCTCTGAAGGAGGGCAGCAACTTGAGTTGGGCACCACCCCTCTTTTCTTAGGGAAGATAAACCCTTTGGGGAATTATCTTATATATTTAAATTCCTCTTTGCCTCTCTGACTCTCTTAACTCCACTCTTGCCTGAGTCAGTACTGACAATTGAAAATGCCTCAGGCTTTCTCTAGTGAGCTACTTGGAATGGGAGAAAAAAAATGGAAAAAGAGAGAAAGCCCCTTTTCAGAGCCAGTCCCAGCCCCCTAGTTTCACCGGTCAACCAATATTGATACCTGGTTCTCTGTGCCTCTTCTCTTGGGACATAGCCATTTTCCAGTATTCTGAGCTCAGCTCTCTCCAAAAGCCTCTGTTTTTATTTGTTTATTATTCTTTTTCCATCAGCCCTACCTCCTTTCTGCCAGGAGTGACCTCAGTGTACTTTCCTGCTTGGTCTGGGTTTATCTGTGCTTGTAGCTTGTATTCAGTAGTCCAAATTTGTTAATTAAAACCACAGTTGGAACTTGGTTGAGTTACTGTTCCTTGCTTCAGGTAGTCTGCTTCTTTTTCCCACAGTGATGTTTTCCAACTCTGCCTGCCATGCCAGTGCAGCACCAGCTCTGCAGTTGAGGAGCTTTTCTTACAGTTCTATGCTAAGATCTCAGCTGTTCCACCCATTCCAGGCTGGAATGTGTGTTCAGTCACAGATGTCCCCCAACAGTTGTTCCAGACTATTTACTAGTTGTTTCTGGCTATTTACTAGTTGCTCTTAGAGGATTAACTAAATTCCACAACTCCCTATGCCACCATCTTGCCCTGCTTCAGACCAGACATTGTTAACAATGCTTTTCATATAAGACATCATGAATGGGAAGGTTGATGTAAAGTTTGGGAATTGGGAGCAAGTTCATATACAGGTGTGATGTGTCTGTTGCTTCCCAAGACAAAAATTCCTAGCTGGTTTCATTCAGTTCCTCATTAGTCATGGGATAGGGTTTTCCCTTAAGGTTTCCATCTCCACAAAGGATATATAAGTTCCCTCACAGAAGTCCCACTTTCTTCAAGTGACACTTTAAGGGTTTCCAGGTTTGCTGGGTGGCTAATATCCACTGGTAGTGGGGGGATTAACACTTACAAGTATCTCATCACTGAGTCCATTTCTCTCTGTCCCTGGACCTTGTTCCCCTTCCCAATTTGAAGGGCCCCAGTCCTGGCCCCCATCCAGATTTTATCTTCACATCTACTTGTCCCTTCTCTCAGTTTCGGAGTTATTTAGTCTTTGGGTACAGAAAAGCTGAAAGCATATATCCATATTTTTTCTGTCTCACATTTTGGTAATTGGTTTTTGAAATTCTTTCTGCTTTTGAGTTAGAGGAAGATAATAGAAAAGTGGGAAGGAAATATGCAGAAATATACATAGACTAATACTTTAGGAAATAGTCCTGTCATATATGAGACCACTTACAGTGTGGCCCCACTGCTTTTCTCTCATCTATCTTCATTTCCTTTCCAACCTTTTTCTCCATGATCAAACCATATCAAATTTACTGTTCCTTCTATGCCTTACAAAATCTGTCCCCTTTTCCTTGAGTGTCTCATGACCTCTGTTTCTCCTCTGTGTGTCTTCCCAGCTACCTCCTACTTTACTTTCCAGATCCATTTCAAAGTTTCTTTCTTTGATGAGTTCTCCCCATGTTCCCAAGCAGTTGGTTGCTCTCTTCATTTTTATGACAAAATATTTTGTTCACACATCTGCCATAGCCATAATCCCTTAGTTTTTAATTGGTTTATATGCTTCCCTTTTAAGCTAGACCATAGATTCATTTTTTAATGTTATATACATTTTTATTACTTTGATTTTATCACTTGACAATATATCCAGAAAATAACTCCATATCAGTTCATAGAGATCTTCATTCTTTTTTTCTTTAATGGCTGCATAGTATTTCACTGTGTGGCTGTATCAATGTTTATTCAACTAGTCTTCTATAGATAGGCATGTAAATTGTTTTGAATATTTAGCTATTAAAAATAACTCATCAATAAATAACCACTGTGTCTATATGTTTTTCATATTTGTGGAAGTGTGGCATTAGGTAAATTCTTAGAAGTGGGATCGTTGGGTCAAATAGCCAATGTATAAGTGATTTGTTAGATATTGCCAAATTCCTCTCCAAAGGGGTTGTGCCATTTGCAGATACATTAGCAATGTATGAGAGTGCCATACATGTAGGCAGATAATGGCATCTTCAAAAATAGTTGATGTTGTCCCCCAGGCAATGCAACAAACTAGACCTCTGTGGAACATAATCAAGAAGTCATAAGGAAAAACTATGCTGAGATATACAGGGTGTAAATGAAAAGCAAGCTGGCTGAGGTAAGAATTTAAAGTTAAAAAAAAACAAAAGTGAAATATCATAGTTAAAATCTGCATCAGAAGAAGTACAAAACAGAATTAGCAGTGCAGAAAATTAAATCAGTTATATGAAAGGTAAATTTGGTTAGCTTTCTCAGAATCCAGAGGAAAAAGACAGAGATGACAACGATAAAGGACATAGAAAAGTGCTTCAATAACATAATTATAGATGTTTTTCAGGAAGAAGCAAAAGTGTTAAAACAGGCAATAATCCAAGTTAGAGTAGAAGAAAAATGTCCCAACATGGGGAATAAGAAAACCTCAAATTATAAATCACAGATTTTAAAGGATTTATGATACTATGTGTATGTGCATGTGTGTGCACACACATATACACACACAGGTTCATATCATCCTCACAAAATTGTTTAATATCAGGGATAAAAAAAATTTTGTATAAGGATTCTGGAAATGAAGACCTCTTTAGAAATATGTTAAATGAGACTGCCAAATATAAATTCTAAATTAATTTTTAAGGGTTATCATCATTCCAATTAAATTAAGAGAGTTTTCAATTGATGAATTGATTCTACAACTCATTTAAATGCATACAAATATATTAATAGAAATAAAGGATTTTGTAAAGATTATTGACATAGACTAATCCTTCAATCTGCTATAACTACTATAAAGCAACAATAAATAAATCAGTGTGGCATTGATGGCAATGTGGCAAGAATAAATAGGTCGATATAACAGAAGAGACAATCCAAAAACAGATTTCAATATATGTTACATGAAGCAAAACAAATCAGTGGAGAATGGAAGACTTTTTCAACAGACAGCTTTATATTATGATTGGTTTACTGTTGGAGAGGAGGTGATCCATTTAGATCCTCACCCTTCAGACATAACAAAATACATTTCAGTGGATTAGTATTAAATAAGTATATTTAAAAATGTTAAACCATTAAAAAAAAGCCGTAAACTAAAAGAAAACAGGTTTTGTGCTTCAGATCCCTGAAGGAAAAGGGCCTTCTAAACTTAAAATCAAACGGAAAATGTAATATGTTATCCTGGATGTGATCCTCAAACAGAAAAGGGATATTGGATAAAAACTAAGGAAATCCAAATACGTGAACTTCAGTAAGTAAAAGTGTATCAATATTGGTTCATTAATGGTAACAAATGTACCATACTAAAGATAAATGTTAATTATATGGGAAAACTGAGTGTGCATTATAGAAGAACTTTGTATTGTTTTTTTGATTTTTCTGTCAATTTAAAACTGTTCTAAAAAAGTAAAGTCTAGTTTAAAAAGGAAAAAAGTAGAGGGAAGAAATCACTTAAGAATAGTTTCAAGCACATAAATTAAACATTTCTATATATCTAAGTTGTCATAAACAGCACTAAAACATAAATTGGAATAAATTATCTGCAGTGAAATAGACTTACAGAAATCAACTACGGTCTCCAATGGATATATGATTAGATGACATGAACTGATAATTCACAACAGAAAAAAATTGAAATGACTAATAAACACATGAAAAAAAGTGTCCAATCAGAAATCAAAGAAACTCTCATTAAAATAGGAATGCCATGTTAATTTTTCACCCTTCAAGTTAAGGAAAGTTGAAAAGCTAATCTGCCATTGTTAGACACTGCTGATGAAGGGCAAACTTGTGTGATCTTTTGAGCAAGAGTTTTTTTTATTTTAATTTTTAATGCAATTTTATTGAAATATATTCACACACAATGCAAACCATCCAAAGTATGCAATCAGTGGCTTACAGTATCATCACATAGTTAGTTGAGCATTCATGAACACAATCAATTTTAGAATGTTTTCATTACTCCAGAAAGAAAAATAAAAGAGAATAAAAGAAAACAAACCAAAAACATCCCATACTCTTATACCCCGCCCTGTTGTTGACCCCTATTATTAGTGTGGTACATTTGTTACTGTTGATGAAAGAATATTAGGATATTACTGTTAACTATAGCCCATAATTTGCAATAGGTATATTTTTTCTCATATACATTCTTTTGTTAAATCTTTGTAAAAGTGTCATATATTTGTTCTGTTTCATGAACTTATTTATATTTGTAGTGTTAATATAACAGTCATCATTCACCACAAGTTTCACTGAGTTGTAGAATTTCTTTATATATTCTGGATATCACACCCTCATCAGATATGTGGTTTCCAAATATTCTGTCCCATTGAGTTGGCTGCCTTCCCATCCTTTTGACAAAAGCCATTTATGCACAGTATTCAATTTTGAGGAGGTCCCATTTATCTATTATCTCTTTTGTTGCTTGTGCTTTGGGTGTAAGGTCTAAGAAACTACCCCCATCACTAGGTCTTGAAGTTGTTTCCCTATATTTTCTTCTAGGAGTTTTATGGTACCAGCTCTTATATTTAGGTCTTTGATCTATTTGCAGTAAATTTTTGTACAGTGTGTGAAATAGAGGCCTTCTTTCATTCCACCAACTCCATTTATTGAAGTGACTGTTCTGTCCCAGTTGAGTGGATTTGGAAACCTTGTCAAAAATCAATTGACTAGGAGTGCATGGCTTGGAAGAGGGACCCACTCACAAGTCCCAGGGACCATCTGTCAATACCAAGGACTTATGGGTCAGTGACAGAGACAAACTGTGGCAAGACTGAACTGAAGGATTAGACTATTGCAACAGTTTTAAATCTCCAGGAACACCTGGGAGATTTGATTATTAAAACTGCACCCCCTCCCTAACCACTCAGACACACGCCCCACATGCAGGGTGGGCAACATCAACTACACAGGCAAGCTTGGTGCACCAATTGGACCCCACAAGACTCACACCCCCACCCACCACAAAGATGAAGTGGGGGAGAACTGGCTTGAGGGGAATAGGTGTCTCATGGATGCCACCAGCTGGTTAGTTAGAGAAAGTGTACTCCATGAAGCTGTAGATCTGACAAATTAGAGATAAGGGTTTGAATTGGTCTACACATCCTAAAATAACCCTATGAAGTTAAACAAATGCCAAGAGGCCAAAAACAATAGAAAATTTTAAAGCATATGAAAAAACCAGACGATATGGATAACCCAAGCCCAAACACCCAAATCAAAAGATCAGAGGAGACATAGTACTTGGAGCAATTAATCAAAGAACTAAAGATGAAAAATGAGAACATGACACAGGATACAAAGGACATGAGAAAAGCATGGCACAGGATACAAAGGACATGAAGAAGACCCTAGAAGAGCATAAAGAAGAAATTGCAAGAGTAAATAAAAAAATAGATGATCTTATGGAAATAAAAGAAACTGTTGACCAAATTAAAAAGATTTTGGATACTCATAGTACAAGACTAGAGGAAGCTGAACAGTGAATCAGTGACCTGGAGGATGACAGAACTGAAAATGAAAGAACAAAAGAAAGAATGGTGAAAAAATTGAAAAAATCAAAACAGACCTTAGGGATATGATAGATAATATAAAACATCCAAATATAAGACTCGTTGTTGTCCCAGAAGGGGAAGAGAAGGTCTAGGAAGAGTATCCAAAGAAATTGTTGGGGAAAACTTCACAAATCTAAACACCATAAATACACAAAGCATAAATGCCCAGCAAACTCCAAATGGAATAAATCCAAATAAAACCACTCTGAGACATATTCTAATCACATTGTCAAATATGGAAGAGAAGGAGCAAGTTCTGAAAGCAGTAAACATAAAGCAATTCACCACCTACAAAGGAAACAGCATAAAGACTAAGTAGTGACTACTCAGCTGCTACCATGGAGGTGAGAATGCAGTGGCATGACATTTAAAATTTTGAGAGAGAAAAATTGCCAAACAAGAATTCTTTATACAGCAAAACTCTCCTTCAAATTTGAGGGAGAGCTTAAATTTTTCACAAACAAATGCTGAGAGAATTTGCTAATAAGGGACCTGCCCTACTTGAGAGACTAAAGGGAGCCCTACCAACAGAGAAACAAAGAAAGGAGAGAGAGAGATGGAGAAAGGTTCAGTACTAAAGAGATTCAGTACAGGTACTGTGCCAGTTTGAAGGTATTATGTCCCCCAAACACCATTATTTTTTATGTAATCTTGTGGAGGAAGACTTTCAGTGTTAATTAGATTGTAAGTCTTTGAATGTTTCCATGGAGATGCGCCCCACCCAACTGTGGGTGTTGACTCTGGATAATTTCCATGGAGGTGTTCGCCCACCCATTGGGTGGGTCTGAGTTAAATTACTGGTGCACTATATAAGATCAGACAGAAGGAGCGAGCTTGCTACAACCAAGAGACACACTTGAAGAAAGCACAGGAGCTGCAGATGAGAAACATTTTGAAGATGGCCATTGAAAGCAAACTCTTTCTCTGGAGAAGCTAAGAGAGGACAAATACCCCAAGTGCAACTAAGAGTGACATTTTTGAGGAACTGCAGCCTAGAGAGAAATGTCCTGGGAGAAAGCCATTTTGAAATCAGAACTTTGGATCAGACACCAGCCACGTGCCTTCCCAGCTAACAGGTTTTCCGGACACCATTGGCCATCCTCCAGTGAAAATACCCGAATGCTGATGTGTTACCTTGGACACTTCATGGCCTTAAGACTGTAACTGTGTAACCAAATAAACCCCCTTTTATAAAAGCCAATCCATCTCTGGTGTTTTGCATTCTGACAGCATTAGCAAACTACAACAGGTATGTTAAAGGACATTAAGAGAGAGAGAGAAAATATATATCTGACAAACGAACCAAAGGATAAGATGGCTGATTCAAGAAATGCCTTCACAGTGATAACGTGGAATGTAAATGGATAAAACTCTGCAATCAAAAGATATAGATTGGCAGAATTGATAAAAAAAATGAACCATCCATATGCTGCATACAAGAGACTCATCTTAGACACAGGGACACAAAGAAATTGAAAGCGAAAGGATGGAAAAAATATTTCATGCAAGCTACAGCCAAAAGAAAGCAGGAATAGCAGTATTAATCTCAGATAAAACAGACTTTAAATGCAAGGATGTTATGAGAGACAAAGAAAGCCACTACATACTAATACAAGGGGCAATTCAACAAGAAGAAATAAGAATCATAAATGTTTATACACTCAATCAAGGTGCCACAAAATATATGAGCCAAACACTGGCAAAACTAAAGGAAGCAATTGATGTTTCCACAATAATTGTGGGAGACTTCAACACATCACTCTCTCCTATAGATAGATCAACCAGACAGAAGACCAATAAGGAAATTGAAAACCTAAACAATCTGATAAATGAATATGATTTAACAGACATATATAGAACATTACATCCCAAACCACCAGGATACACATTCTTCTCTAGTGCTCACGGAACTTTCTCCAGAATAGATCATATGCTGGGACATAAAACAAGCCTCAATAAATTAAACAAAAAAATGAAATTATTCAAAGCATATTCTCTGACCACAATGGAATACACTTAGAAGTCAATAACTATCAGAGACTTAGAAAATTCACAAATACCTGGAGGTTAAACAACACCCTCTTAAACAATCAGTGGGTTAAAGAAGAAATAGCAAGAGAAATTGCTAAATTTATAGAGATGAATGAAAATGAGAACACAACATACCAAAACCTATAAGATGCAGTAAAAGCAGTACTGAGGGGGAAATTTGTAGCACTAAACACATACATTAAAAAGGAAGAAAGAGCCAAAATCAAAGAACTAATGAATCAACTGAAGAAGCTAGAAAATGAACAGCAAACCAATTGTAAGCCAAGTAGAAGAAAAGAAATAACAAGGATTAAAGCAGAAATAAATGACATAGAGAACAACAACAACAACAAAAACAATAGAGAGGATAAATAACACCAAAAGTTGGTTCTTTGAGAAGTTCAACAAGATTGACAAGCCCTTAGCTAGACTGACAAAATAATGAATGAGAAAGGTGACATTACTGTGGATCTTGAAGAAATTTAAAAAATTATAAGATGATACTATGAACAACTGAATGCCAACAAACTTGATAATGTAGAGGAAACAGACAATTTCCTGGAAACACATGAAAAACCTAGACTGACCAGAGAAGAAACAGAAGACCTCAACCAACCAATCACAAGCAAAGAGATCCAATCAGTCATCAAAAAGCTTCCCACAAATAAATGCCCAGGGCCAGATGGCTTCACAAGGGAATTCTACCAAACTTTCCAAAAAGAACTGACACCAATCTTAAACTCTTTCAAAACATCAAAGAAAATGGAACACTACCTAACACATTTTATGAAGCTAACATCAATCTAATACCAAAACCAGGCAAAGATGCTACAAAAAAGGAAACCTCAGGCCTATCTCCCTAATGAATATATATGCAAAAATTCTCAACAAAATACTTGCAAATCAAATCCAAAGACACATTAAAAAAACATACACCATGACCAAGTGGGGTTCATTCCACGCAAGCAAGGTGGTTCAACATAAGAAACTCAATGTATTACAACACATTAACAAATCAAACGAGAAAAATCAAATGATCATCTCAATAGATGCTGAAAAAGCATTCGAGAAAATCCAACATCTGTTTTTTATAAAAACACTTCAAAAGGTAGGAATTGAAGGAAACTTCCTCAATATGATAAAGAGCATATATGAAAAACCCACAGCCAGCATAGTACTCAATGGCAAGAGACTGAAAGCCTTCCCTTTAAGATCAGGAACAAGACAAGGATGCCCACTGTCACCACTGTTATTCAACATGTGCTGGAAGTGCTAGCCAGGGCAATCCAGCAAGACAAAGAAATAGAAGGCATCCAAATTGGAAAGGAAGAAGTAAAACTGTCATTGCTTGCAGATGATATGATCTTGTATCTGGAAAACCCTGAGAAATCAATGATACAACTACTAGAGCTAATAAACAAACTTAGCAAAGAAGTGGAATACAAGATTAATGCACATAAGTCAGTAATGTTTCTACATGCTAGAAATGAACAAATTGAAGAGACACTCAAGAAAAAGATACCATTTTCGATAGCAACTAAAAAAATCAAGTACCTAGGAATAAACTTAACCCAAAGGTGTAAAAGAACTATTCAAAGAAAACTACATAACTCTACTAAAAGAAATAGAAGGGGACCTTAAAAGATGGAAAAATATTCCATGTTCATGGATAGGAAGGCTAAAAGTCATTAAGATGTCAATTCTACCCAAACTCATCTACAGATTCAATGCATTCCCAATCAAAATTCCAACAACCTACTTTGCAAACTTGGAAAAACTAGTAATCAAATTTGTTTGGAAGGGGAAGATGCCTCGAATTGCTAAAGACACTCTAAAAAAAGAAAAACAAAGTGGGAAGTCTAACACTCCCTGACTTTGAAGCTTGTTATAAAGCCACAGTTGTCAAAACAGCATGGTACTGGCACAAAGAAAGACATATTGATCAATGAAATCAAATTAAGAATTCGGAGATAGACCCCCAGATCTATGGCTGACTGATCTTTGATAAGGCCCCCAAAGCCACTGAACTGGGACATAGTTTTTTCAACAAATGGGGCTGGGAGAGTTGGATAACCATATCCAAGAGAATAAAAGAGGACTCCTACCTCACACCCTACACACAAATTAACTCAAAGTGGATCAAAGATCTCAATATAAAAGAAAGTACCATAAAACTCCTAGAAGATAATATAGGGAAACAACTTCAAGACCTTGTATTAGGCGGCCACTTCCTAGACTTTACACCCAAAGCACAAGCAACAAAAGAAAAAATAGATAAATGGGAACTCCTCAAGCTTAGAAGTTTCTGTACCTCAAAGGAATTTCTCAAAAAGGTGAAGAGGCACCCAACTTAATGGGAAAAAATTTTGGAAACCATGTATCTGACAAAAGACTGATATCTTGCATATATAAAGAAATCCTACAATTCAATGACAATAGTACAGACAGCCCAATTATAAAATGGGCAAAAGATATGAAAAGACAGTTCTCTGAAGAGGAAATACAAATGGCCAAGAAACACATGAAAAAATGTTCAGCTTCACTAGCTATTAGAAGATGCAAATTAAGACCACAATGAGATACCATCTCACACCGATTAGAATGGCTGCCATTAAACAAACAGAAAACTACAAATGCTGGAGGGGATGTGGAGAAATTGGAACTCTTATTCATTGTTGGTGGGACTGTATAATGGTTCAGCCACTGTGGAAGTCAGTCTGGCAGTTCCTTAGAAAACTAGATATAGAGTTACCCTTTGATCCAGCAATTGCACCTCTTGGTACATACCCAGAACATGTGAAAGCAGTGACATGAACAGATATCTGCGTACCAATGTTCATAGTAGCATTATTCACAATTGCCAAGAGATGGAAACAACCCAAATGTCCTCCAACAGATGAGTGGATAAATAAAATGTGGTATATACACATGATGGAATATTATGCAGCTGTAAGAAGGAACGATGTCATGAAACATATGACAACATGGATGAACCTTGAAGACATAATGCTGAGTGAAATAAGCCAGGCACAAAAAGAGAACTATTATATGCTACCACTAATGTGAACATTGAAAAATGTAAAACAAATGGTTTATAATGTAGAATGTAGGGGAACTAATGATAGAGAGTAATTAAGGAAGGGGGAATGTTAACCCAATAAGAACAGATAAGCTATCGTGGGCAAATTTAATGTTCTGAGAATGCCCAGGAATGACTATGGTCTGTTAATTTCTGATAGGTATGGTAGGAACACGTTCACAGAAATGTTGCTATATTAGGTTATTTTCTTGAGGTAGAGTAGGAACATGTTGGAAGTAAAGTAGTTATCTTAGGTTAGTCGTCTTTTTCTTACTCCCTTGTTATGGTGTGTTGGAAATGTTTTTTTAATTTTATTTTTTTTTTTTTTTTTTTTTTTTTTTTTTTAATCATCATTTTATTGAGATATATTCACATACCACGCAGTCATACAAAACAAATTGTACTTTCGATTGTTTACAGTACCATTACATAGTTGTACATTCATCACCTAAATCAATCCCTGACACCTTCATTAGCACACACACAAAAATAACAAGAATAATAATTAGAGTGAAAAAGAGCAATTGAAGTAAAAAAGAACACTAGGTACCTTTGTCTGTTTGTTTGCTTCCCCTACTTTTCTACACATCGATCCATAAACTAGACAAAGTGGAGTTTGGTCCTTATGGCATTCCCAATCCCACTGTCACCCCTCATAAGCTACATTTTTATACAACTGTCTTCGAGATTCATGGGTTCTGGGTTGTAGTTTAATAGTTTCAGGTATCCACCACCAGCTACCCCAATTCTTTAGAACCTAAAAAAGGTTGTCTAAAGTGTGCGTAAGAGTGCCCACCAGAGTGATCTCTCGGCTCGTTTTGGAATCTCTCTGCCACTGAAGCTTATTTCATTTCCTTTCACATCCCCCTTTTGGTCAAGAAGATGTTCTCCATCCCACGATGCCGGGTCTACATTCCTCCCCGGGAGTCATATTCCACGTTGCCAGGGAGATTCACTTCCCTGGGTGTCTGATCCCACGTAGGGGGGAGGGCAGTGATTTCACCTTTCAAGTTGGCTTAGCCAGAGAGAGAGGGCCACATCTGAGCAACAAAGAGGCATTCAGGAGGAGACTCTTAGGCACAAATACAGGGAGGCCTAGCCTCTCCTTTGCCGCAACCGTCTTCCCAAGGGTAAAACTTATGGTAGAGGGCTCAACCCATCAAACCACCAGTCCCCTATGTCTGTGGTCATGTTAGCAACCATGGAGGTGGGGTAGGCGAATACCCCTGCATTCTCCACAGGCTCCTCAAGGGGGCACTACATCGTTTTTTTTTTTTTTTTTTTTTTTTCCTTGTTTGTCTTTTTCTTTTTTTTTTTTTTTTTTTAACTTTCCCTTCTTTTTTCAAATCAACTGTACGAAAAAAAAAGTTAAAAAGAAAACAAACATACAATAAAAGAACATTTCAAAGAGACCATAGCAAGGGAGTAAGAAAAAGACAACTAACCTAAGATAACTGCTTAACTTCCAACATGTTCCTACTTTACCCCAAGAAAGTTACATACTATAGCAACATTTCAGTGAACTTGTTCCTACTACATCCATCAGAAATTAACAGACCATAGTCATTTCTGGGCATCCCCAGAACGTTAAATAGCTTATCTGTTCTTCTTGGATTATTGTTCCCCCTTCCTTAATTGCTCTCTACTGCTAGTTCCCCTACATTCTACATTATAAACCATTTGTTTTACATTTTTCAAAGTTCACATTAGTGGTAGCATATAATATTTCTCTTTTTGTGCCTGGCTTATTTCGCTCAGCATTATGTCTTCAAGGTTCATCCATGTTGTCATATGTTTCACCAGATCGTTCCTTCTTAATGCCGCGTAGTATTCCATCGTGTGTATATACCACATTTTATTTATCCACTCATCTGTTGATGGACATTTGGGTTGTTTCCATCTCTTGGCAATTGTGAATAATGCTGCTATGAACATTGGCGTGCAGATATCTGTTCGTGTCACTGCTTTCCGATCTTCCGGGTATATACCGAGAAGTGCAATCGCTGGATCGAATGGTAGCTCTATCTCTAGTTTTCTAAGGAACTGCCAGACTGACTTCCAGAGTGGCTGAACCATTATACAGTCCCACCAACAATGAATAAGAGTTCCAATTTCTCCACATCCCCTCCAGCATTTGTAGTTTCCTGTTTGTTTAATGGCAGCCATTCTAACCGGTGTTAGATGGTATCTCATTGTGGTCTTAATTTGCATCTCTCTAATAGCTAGTGAAGCTGAACATTTTTTCATGTGTTTCTTGGCCATTTGTATTTCCTCTTCAGAGAACTGTCTTTTCATATCTTTTGCCCATTTTATAATTGGGCTGTCAGTACTATTGTCATTGAGTTGTAGGATTTCTTTATATATGCAAGATATCAGTCTTTTGTCAGATACATGGTTTCCAAAAATTTTTTCCCATTGAGTTGGCTGCCTCTTTACCTTTTTGAGAAATTCCTTTGAGGTGCAGAAACTTCTAAGCTTGAGGAGTTCCCATTTATCTATTTTCTCTTTTGTTGCTTGTGCTTTGGGTGTAAAGTCTAGGAAGTGGCCTCCTAATACAAGGTCTTGAAGATGTTTTCCTACATTATCTTCTAGGAGTTTAATGGTACTTTCTTTTATATTGAGATCTTTGGTCCATTTTGAGTTAATTTTTGTGTAGGGGGTGAGGTAGGGGTCCTCTTTCATTCTTTTGGATATGGATATCCAACTCTCCCAGCCCCATTTGTTGAAAAGACCATTATGGCTCAGTTCGGTGACTTTGGGGGCCTTATCAAAGATCAGTCGGCCATAGATCTGAGGGTCTATCTCTGAATTCTCAATTCGATTCCATTGATCTATATGTCTATCTTTGTGCCAGTACCATGCTGTTTTGGCAACTGTGGCTTTATAATAAGCTTCAAAGTCAGGGAGTGTAAGTCCTCCCACTTCGTTTTTCTTTTTTAAAGTGTCTTTAGCAATTCGAGGCATCTTCCCTTTCCAAATAAATTTGATAACTAGCTTTTCCAAGTCTGCAAAGTAGGTTGTTGGAATTTTGATTGGGATTGCATTGAATCTGTAGATGAGTTTGGGTAGAATTGACATCTTAATGACATTTAGCCTTCCTATCCATGAACATGGAATATTTTTCCATCTTTTAAGGTCCCCTTCTATTTCTTTTAGTAGAGTTATGTAGTTTTCTTTGTATAGGTCTTTTACATCTTTGGTTAAGTTTATTCCTAGGTACTTGATTTTTTAGTTGCTATTGAAAATGGTATCTTTTTCTTGAGTGTCTCTTCAGTTTGTTCATTTCTAGCATATAGAAACATTACTGACTTATGTGCATTAATCTTGTATCCCGCTACTTTGCTAAATTTGTTTATTAGCTCTAGTAGGTGTATCGTTGATTTCTCAGGGTTTTCTAGATATAAGATCATATCATCTGCAAACAATGACAGTTTTACTTCTTCTTTTCCAATTTGGATGCCTTTTATTTCTTTGTCTTGCCGGATTGCCCTGGCTAGCACTTCCAGCACAATGTTGAATAACAGTGGTGACAGCGGGCATCCTTGTCTTGTTCCTGATCTTAGAGGGAAGGCTTTCAGTCTCTCACCATTGAGTACTATGCTGGCTGTGGGTTTTTCATATATGCTCTTTATCATGTTGAGGAAGTTTCCTTCAATTCCTACCTTTTGAAGTGTTTTTATCAAAAATGGATGTTGGATTTTGTCAAATGCTTTTTCAGCATCTATTGAGATGATCAATTGATTTTTCCCTTTCGAGTTTTTAATGTGTTGTAATACATTGATTGTTTTTCTTATGTTGAACCATCCTTGCATGCCTGGAATGAACCCCACTTGGTCATGGTGTATGATTTTTTTAATGTGTCTTTGGATTCGATTTGCAAGTATTTGTTGAGGATTTTTGCATCTATATTCATTAGGGAGATTGGCCGGTAGTTTTCCTTTTTTGTAGCATCTTTGCCTGGTTTTGGTATTAGATTGATGTTAGCTTCATAAAATGAGTTAGGTAGTGTTCCATTTTCTTCAATGTTTTGAAAGAGTTTGAGTAAGATTGGTGTCAGTTCTTTCTGGAAAGTTTGGTAGAATTCCCCTGTGAAGCCATCTGGCCCTGGGCATTTATTTGTGGGAAGATTTTTGATGACTGATTGGATCTCTTTGCTTGTGATGGGTTGGTTGAGGTCTTCTATTTCTTCTCTGGTCAGTCTAGGTTGTTCATATGTTTCCAGGAAATTGTCCATTTCTTCTACATTATCCAGTTTGTTGCCATACAGTTGTTCATAATATCCTCTTATAATTTTTTTAATTTCTTCAGGATCTGCAGTTATGTCACCTTTTTCATTCATTATTTTGTTTATATGGGTCTTCTCTCTTTTTGATTTTGTCAGTCTAGCTAGGGGCTTGTCAATCTTGTTGATCTTCTCAAAGAACCAACTTTTGGTGATATTTATCCTTTCTATTGTTTTTTTGTTCTCTATGTCATTTATTTCTGCTTTAATCCTTGTTATTTCTTTTCTTGTACTTGGTTTAGGATTGGTTTGCTGTTCATTTTCTAGCTTCTTCAGTTGATCCATTAGTTCTTTGATTTTGGCTCTTTCTTCCTTTTTAATATATGCGTTTAGTGCTATAAATTTCCCCCTTAGCACTGCTTTTGCTGCATCCCATAGGTTTTGGTATGTTGTGTTCTCATTTTCATTCGTCTCTATATATTTAGCAATTTCTCTTGCTATTTCTTCTTTAACCCACTGATTGTTTAGGAGTGTGTTGTTTAACCTCCAGGTATTTGTGACTTTTCTAAGTCTCTGATGGTTATTGACT
Source organism: Choloepus didactylus (assembly GCF_015220235.1). Classification (NCBI taxonomy): domain Eukaryota; kingdom Metazoa; phylum Chordata; class Mammalia; order Pilosa; family Megalonychidae; genus Choloepus; species Choloepus didactylus. Next base: position 75,620,728 of record NC_051309.1, read on the forward strand.
TCTAATTGTATTCCATTGTGGTCAGAGAATGTGCTTTGAATAATTTCAATCTTTTTAAATTTATTGAGGCTTGTTTTATGTCCCAGCATATGATCTATTCTGGAGAAAGTTCCGTGAGCACTAGAAAAGTATGTGTATCCTGTTGATTTGGGATGTAATGTCCTGTAGATGTCTGTTAAATCTAATTCATTTATCAGATTGTTTAGGTTTTCAATTTCCTTATTGGTCTTCTGTCTGGTTGATCTATCTATAGGAGAGAGTGATGTGTTGAAGTCTCCCACAATTATTGTGGAAACATCAATTGCTTCCTTTAGTTTTGCCAATGTTTCTCTCATGTATTTTGTGGCACCTTGATTGGGTGCATAGACATTTACGATTGTTATTTCTTCTTGCTGAATTGCCCCTTTTATTAGTATGTAGTGGCCTTCTTTGTCTCTCAAAACATCCCTGCATTTGAAGTCTATTTTATCTGAGATTAATATTGCTACACCTGCTTTCTTTTGGCTGTAGCTTGCATGAAATATTTTTTTCCATCCTTTCACTTTCAGTTTCTTTGTGTCCCTGTGTCTAAGATGAGTCTCTTGTATGCAACATATTGATGGTTCATTTTTTTTGATCCATTCTGCGAATCTATATCTTTTAATTGGGGAGTTTAATCCATTTACATTCAACGTTAAAACCGTGAAGGCATTTCTTGAATCGGCCATCTTATCCTTTGGATTATGTTTGCCATATTTTTCCCTCTCTCTATTAATATCCTTTATTGTACCCATACCGAATCTCTTTAGTACTGAACCTTTCTCCAAGTCTCTCTGTCCTGTCTTTGTTTCTCTGTCTGTAGGGCTCCCTTTAGTATCTCCAGTAGGGCAGGTCTCTTGTTAGCAAATTCTCTCAGCATTTCTTTGTCTGTGAAAAATTTAAGCTCTCCCTCAAATTTGAAGGAGAGCTTTGCTGGATAAAGTATTCTTGGCTGGAAATTCCTCTCACTCAGAATTTTAAATATATCGTGCCACTGCCTTCTCACCTCCATGGTGGCTGCTGAGTAGTCACTACTTAGTCTTATGCTGTTTCCTTTGTATGTGGTGAATTGCTTTTCTCTTGCTGCTTTCAGAACTTGCTCCTTCTCTTCTATGTTTGACAGTGTGATCAGTATATGTCTCGGAGTGGGTTTTTTTGGATTTATTCTATTTGGAGTTCGCTGAGCATTTATGATTTGTGTATTTATGTTGTTTAGAAGATTTGGGAAGTTTTCCCCAACAATTTCTTTGAATACTCTTCCTAGACCTTTACCCTTTTCTTCCCCTTCTGGGACACCAATGAGTCTTATATTCGGACGTTTCATATTATCTATCATATCCCTGAGGTCCATTTCGAGTTTTTCAATTTTTTTCCCCATTCTTTCTTTTATGTTTTCATTTTCCATTCTGTCATCTTCCAGGTCACTGATTCGTTGTTCAACTTCCTCTAGTCTTGTACTATGAGTGTCCAGAATCTTTTTAATTTGGTCAACAGTTTCTTTAATTTCCATAAGATCATCCATTTTTTTATTTAGTCTTGCAATGTCTTCTTTATGCTCTTCTAGGGTCTTCTTGATTTCCTTCATATCCCGTACTAGGGTCTCATTGTTCATCTTTAGTTCTTTGAGTAGCTGCTCTAGGTGTGTCTCTTCTGTTCTTTTGATTTGGGTGCTTGGGCTTGGGTTATCCATATCGTCTGGTTTTTTCATATGCTTTATAATTTTCTGTTGTTTTTGGCCTCGTGGCATTTGCTGACCTTGATAGGGTTCTTTTAGGGTTTGTAGACCAGTTGAAGTCCTTATCTCTAATTTATCAGATCTACAGCTTCGTGGAGTACACTTTCTCTAACTAACCAGCAGGTGGCGTCCACGAGCCACCTGTTCTCCACAAGCCAGATCTCCCCTGCTTAGCCTTTTTGGTGAGTGGGGGAGTGAGTCTTGTGGGGCCCAATTGGTGTCCCAAGCTTGCGTGTGTAGTTGGTGTTGCCTGCCCTGTATGTGGGGCGTGTTTCTGGGCAGTCGGGGAGGGGGGGTGGCCCTAACAATCAAATCTCCCTGATGATCCTAGAGTTTTAAAGCTACTGCAATAGTCTAATCCTTCAGTTCAGTCCTGCCACAGTTTGTCTCTGCCACTGACCCACAAGTCTTTGGTATTGGCGTATGGCTCCTGAGACTTGCAAGTGGGCCCCTCTTCCAGGCTGTGCACCCCGGGTCCTCTGTTGAGGGATGACTGTGCTATGTCACAGGTGAGTGCCGTCCCCCCAGGGCAGTTCTGGGCTGCTGGGCTGTGTTGGGAGGCTCCCAGTCTGCTCAAATGATGGCTGAATGGGGCTCTGTTAATTCACACTGCTCCCCCTTCCCAGCTCTGGGACATTCAGCTGAGGTTGCAGGGAAGGCTAATGTCCACGCCCAGTTTTGTGGTGTGTGCCTGTTATTTGAAGCACTTCCGTCACACTGGGTTGTCTGGGGCAGCTCTGGGCTATGGGGCTGGCGATGGGCAGGAGTGTTTCCTGTCCACCAGGATGGTGGCTGTGAGCGGACACCCCCCTTTTCTTGGGAAGTTGTGTTGTTTAGTGAATTTTCTCAGCCACTGGATTATTGCCTTTTGTCTCAGAGCTCTCTTAGTTCTGCTCTTGACTTGACGTGCCCAAATTTCAATTCTTTGAAGCTTTCTGTATTGAGCTTCTTAGAGTAATTGTTTTAGAAAAAGCAAAAAGGATTTAAAAAAAAAAAAAAAAAAAAAAAAAAAAAAAAAAAAAAAAAACGGCCCTCCTCAGAGATCTAATGGGTTATTGAAATGCTAATAGACAAAGCAACCAGGGCCATTAAGGAAAAGTGCCCAGGGCAGAGAGATCAGCCTTGCTTCGGGATTTGCATATGCGCCTCAAGGCCTGATCTCCGCCCTTCCCCTTTCTGTGTTCACCAGAACTCCAAAAATCCTCTGCTTTTATTTTGGAGTTTTTCGTGTTGTTTTTTTTCTATGTCTGTCTCCTCTCTGCTGGGCTGGCTGCTCTCAGAGTCTCTGGTGTCTGGCCTCAGTCTATCTATGGTTGGAGTTTGAATCAGTAGAATGAGTTTCCGGTAAGAGCAGCCACTGCAATTCTCCCTTCTCCTTCCTGGGGCTGACAGCCCCTCCTCCCCCGGGACTGAGCCTGGCAGGGAGGGGCGCGGGTCCCCTGGCCGCAAAAACTTACAGATTTCGCTGATCTCAGCAGTTCCACGTTTTCATGAGTGTTGTATGAAGTATGCCCAAAGACAGATTGCTCTGTGGTGTCCAGTCCACGCAGTTCCTGGCTTTTTACCTACTTTCCTGGAGGAGTAACTAAAACATACAGCTCACCAGTCTGCCATCTTGCCCCGCCTCCAATTGTATGTTTTTTTTAAATTCTTTTTGATATAGTTGATTTAAAAAAAAAAGTTAATAATAAAAAAAAAAAAAAAAAAAAAAAAAAAACAATGAAAAAACTATGCAGAGCCCCCTTGAGGAGCTGGTGGGGAATGCAGGTGTGTTTGGCTTCCCCACCTCAATGGTTGTTGATGTGCTCACAGACATAGGGGACTGGTGGCTTGATGGGTTGAGCCCTCTACCATAGGACTTGTCCTTGGGAAGACTTGCTATAAAGGAGAGACTATAATTGTGTCTAAGGGCCTCCTCCCAAATGCCTCTTTGTTGCTCAGATGTGGCCCTCTCTCTCCAGCTAAGCCAACTTGGCAGGTGAACTCACTGTTCTCCCCCCCTACGTGGGATCTAACACCCAGAGGAGTGACTCTCCCTGGGAACATGGAATATGATTCCTGGGGAGGAATCTAGACCTGGCATCGTGGGATGGAGAACATCTTCTTGACCAAAAGGGGGATGTGAAAGGAAATGAAATAAGCTTCAGTGGCAGAGAGATTCAAAAAGGAGCCAAGAGGTCACTCTGGTGGGCACTTTTATACACAATATAGACAACCCTTTTTAGGTTCTAATTAATTGGAATAGCTAGCAGTAAATATCTGAAACTATCAAACTACAGCCAAGAACCCATGAATCTTGAAGATGATTGTATAAAAATGTACCTTATGAGGGGATTCTGAGAAGATGGTGGCATAGAAAGAAGTGGAAGACTTAGTCTCCCCCAGAATAATTCATAAATGAACAAAAAACCAGTAAATAACCTGGAATAACAGTGGGGAGACAAACGTGACTGTACACTCAACATCCACTGACATGAATTGGGAGGAATGCCTGAGATCACAGCATAAAATCTGTAAGTAAAACTGTTGACCCGCGCTGAGAACCGAGGACCTAGAGCCGAGAGTCCCTCCCTCACAGAAGCTGCACCGTGCACTCTCTCAGCCCAGCTCCAAGTGAGGTTTTAATATTAACTGCTCAATACAGACAGCGAATCCTCAATAAGCAGACAGAGGCTTTTGGTGACAACTGACCTTGGGAGAGTTGGGGGACATATCTGTCTCAGGATAGGGAGCCCAGAGAATCGGGTGCTATCTCTGGCTGATGGGTGAACCTGGGAGTTTTTCTGTCCCTCGCTCTCTCTCTGTGGAGAAAACCTGAGCTGTTCTCAGCATGCAAGGCGTTGCAGTAAAGACAGCCTCAGACATTCTGCATTCTGAAATGAGCTGAAAGCCCCGCAGCACAGCCCAGTGGCCCAGGGCTTCCCTTGAGGGATGGCGCACACTGATGACATAGCATGGCATTCCCTCAGCTGAGGGAGGATCGCAGCTTGGAGGGGGGACCTGCTTGGAGAACCCAGGGGCGCTATGCCAAGCCCAGTGGTTTGTGGGACAGCGAGAGAGAGGGTCTGGGGCTGAACTGAAATGAAGGCTTAGACTCTTGCGGCGGCCTTGAATCTCCTGGAACCTGGGAGATTTGAACAGTAGAACTGCCCTTCCTCCCTGGCCACCTGTACACACGCCCCACATTCAGGGCGGACAGCTCCAGCAACACACCTAAACTGAGTTCTCCAACTGAACCCACAAGAATCATTTCCCCACACACCATGGAAAAAAAGGTTGAGAAGTGACTTGAGGGATATAGGTGACTCACAGACGCCATCTGCTGGTTAGTTAGAGAAAGTGTACATCACCAAACTGTGTCTCTGAAAAATTAGATCGATATCCTTTTTTTCTGTTACAACTTGAAAGAACCCTATCAAGCAAAACAAATGCCAAGAGGCCAAAAACAACAGAAAATCTTAATGCATATGATAAAACCAGATGATATGGAGAATCCAGCTCCAAACACACAAATCAAGATTTCGGAAGAAACATTATACCTTGCACAATTAATCAAAGAACTACAATTGAAGAACGAAAACATGGCAAAGGATTTAAAGGACATCAAGAGAACCATGGCCCAGGATATAAGTGCCATAAAGAAGACCCTAGAAGAGCATAAAGAAGACATTGCAAGAGTAAATAAAAAAATAGAAGATCTTATGGAAATAAAAGAAACTTTTGGCCAAATTAAAAAGACTCTGGATAGTCACAATACAAGACTAGAGGAAGCTGAACAACATCTCGGTGTCCTAGAAATCCACAGAACAGAAAATGAAAGAACGAAAGAAAGAATGGAGAAAAAAATCAAAAAACTCGAAAAGGATCTCAGGGATACAATAGATAAAATAAAATGTCCAAACTTAAGACTCATTGGTGTCCCAGAAGGGGAAGAGAAGGGTAACAGTCTAGAAAGAGTATTCAAAGAAATTGTTGGGGAAAACTTCCCCAACCTTCTGCACAATATAAACATACAAAGCATTAATACCCAGCGAACTCCAAATAGAATAAATCCAAATAAACCCACCCCAAGACATATTCTGATCAGACTGTCAAATACTGAAGAGAAGGAGCAAGTTCTGAAAGCAGCAACAGAAAAGCAACTCACCACATACAAGGGAAACAACATAAGACTAAGTAGTGACTACTCAGCGGCCACCATGGAGGCGAGAAGGCAGTGGCATGACATATTTAAAATTCTGAGAGAGAAAAAATTCCAACCAAGAATACTTTATCCAGCAAAACTCTCCTTCAAATTTGAGGGAGAGCTTACATTTTTCACAGACAAACAAATGCTGAGAGACTTTTCCAATAAAAAGACCTGCCCTACTTCAAATTGTAAAGGAAGCCCTACCGACAGAGAAACAAAGAAAGGAGAGAGATATAGGAATTTTAACAGACAGATATAGTACCTTACATCCCAAATCACCAGGACACTCATTTTTCTCCAGTGATCACAGATCTTTCTCCAGAAGGGACCATAAGCTGAGACATAAAACAAGCCTCAAGAAATTAAAAAAAAAAAATGAATATACTCAAAGAACATTCTCCAAACACAATGGAATATGAATAGAAGTCAATAATTTTTGAACTATAACTCCACTATTTTACTTCCTACGTGATAAAAAATACACAAGCTCTAAGGACAAATCAGTGGTTTTGAACTCAATGTAAAATATGTAATTTTAGACAACTTTATAAAGTTGGGAGAATGAAGGAGTATAGGAACATAGTTTATGTGCCCTATTGAAGTGAAGGTGGTATCAAAGAAAAACAAGATTGATAGGGATTTAAGAGGTTAATTTTAAGCCCCACAGTAAACACAAAGAAATTATCAGAGAATCTAACCATAGAGATGAAAAGTAGAGTTTGGGTTAAGAGAAGTGGGGGAAGGGGCAATGGAGAGTTAAGAAAGGAGTGTAGGGTTGCTGTTTGAGGTGAAGGAAAATCTCTAGTAATGGATGGTGGGAAAAAGCATAACATCATTCTAAATGTGATTAATCCCACTAATGGAAGGCTAGGGAGGGGGTGGAATGGGAAGATTTAGGCTGTATATATGTTTCCACAATTGAAAAAAGAAAAAAAAAAAGCCTAACTAGATGACATTTGAATGCTAAGGATGAACTTGGATGGGATTGGAGGGTGGAGGACAGGTGGCTCGAAGGGACACAGTTGACACATAAGGAAAAGGAAATATAGAATGTAAGCGTTGTATCATTGTTGATTCTCTTATACTTCTTAGCTGCGCTTAATGGAATTACCTAAAAGAATGTTCTTGTTCATGGGAAGTATATATGTGAATTATAGTGTATGTTCAAGGATGTGTGCAGGTAACTCTCATATGTTCAGAAGACAGAGCAAGAGATGATGGATGATAGGGAGGGAAAGAAATAGCGATGTGACAGCATGTTAAAGTTGGTGGATTGAGCTATCAGGGGAGGGGGGTCAGGATATGATGGAATTCTGTGTATGGGGTTAGTATTGTTTTTGCAACTATTCATGTAACTTTGAATTTATTTCAAAATAAAAAAAAAGTCAAAAAAAATGTAGCTTATGAGGGGTGACAATGTGATTGGGAAAGTCATACGGACCACACTCCCCTTTGTCTAGCTTATGGATGGATGAGTAGAAAAATGGGGGAAGGAAAAAAACAAAACAACACAACAACAACAAAAAAGCACCCAGTGTTCTTTTTTACTTTAATTGCTCTTTTTCACTCTAATTTTTATTCTTATTATTTTTGTGTGTGGTAATGAAAATGTCAAAAATTAATTTTGGTGATGAATGCACAACTATATAATGGTACTGTAAACAGTTGAATGTACGCTTTGTTTTGTATGACTGCATGGCATGTGAATATCTCTCAATAAAATGAATTTAAAAAAAAGAAAAAAAATTAAATCCACAGGCAGGAGGAACCTTTGGGCCCCATTGTCTCATTTGTGGTCTGCCTTCCTCTGCTCTCTGCCTATATATTCCTTGTGTATTCTGTAAGCTCCAACCCGGATCCCAGCTTCTCAAAAACAAAACAAAACAAAAAAAACCCTGACAATCCCAGCCCCCACACATTATTCTCTCCCCAGAAGTTTTTATTACATATATAGTGTATGTCATATAAATTAGTAAATTATTAGCAAAAAAAATCAATTGACCACTCAACAACAAAAAGACAAACAACTCCAAAAATGGGCAAAGTCATGGAGAGACAATATTCCAAAGAGGAGCAAATGGCTCAAAAGCATGTGAAAAGATGCTCAATTTCACTAGCTATTAAGGAATTGCAAATCAAAACAATAGTAAGATACCATCTCACACCTACTAGGGTGGCCATTTTCAAAAAAAAAAAAAAATAGAAAAATACAAGTGCTGGGGAGTATGTGGAGAAATAGGAACACTTATTCACTGTTGGTGGGAATGTAAAATGGTGCAGCTGCTCTGGAAGGCAGTTTGGCTGTTCCTTAGAAAATGAAATATGGAGTTGCCTTATGATCCAGCAATCCCACTACTCAGTACATACCCAGAAGATCTGAAAGCAGGGATACAGACGAACACTTTCACACTGGTGTTCATAGTGTCATTATTCACAACTGCAAAAAGATGGAAATAACCCAAGTGTTCCTCAACTAATGAATGGATGAACAATTTGTGGTATATACATATGATGGAACATTATTCAGCAGTAAGAAGAATGAAGCCCTGAAGCATGACAACATGGACAAACCTTGAGGACATTATGTTGCGTGAAATACTTCAGACAGAAAAAGACAAATATTGTATGATCCCACTAATTTGAACTAATTATGATATGTAAACTCACAGTCATAAAATCTAGAATATAGGTTAACAGGAGATAGAATGAGGCTAGAGAATGGGGAGTGGTTGCTTTATATGTGCAGAATTTTAACTAGGTTGAAAATAAACGTTTGGAAATGGATAAAGGTGATGATAAGACATAATTGTGAGTATAATTAATAGTGCTAAATTGTATGTAAATGTGGTTAAAGGGGCAGTTTGGGGTCATGTATGTCAGAAGAAGGAAAGCTAGAGGTTAAAATATGGCAATCCCATTACCAGATATACACTCAGAAGAACTGAAAGTAGGGACATGATCAGACATTTTCATACTGATGTTTATAGCTGCATTATTCAGATTGCCAACAGATGGAAACAGCCCAAATGACAAGTGGATAAATAAATTGTGGTATATACATATGATGGAAGACTATGCTGCCATAAAACAGAATAAAGTAATGATGCATGCAATGACATTATTCAATTGCTCATGGATAGAAGCGGCCCAAGGGTCCATTGACTGAAGAGCAGAAGGGAAAGTGTGATGTATATATACTATGGGATATGGTGTGGAGGCAGAAAGAAATGAAGTCTTGAGGCATGCAATAATGTGAGTGAACCTTGAGCACATTACGTTGAGAAAAATAAGCCAGAAACAAAAGGACAAATATTGTATCGTCTCAGTAGTATGAACTAACTATAATGAGCAAACTCTAAGAATTCAAGTCAAAATCGTATGTTATCAGGAGATAAAAAGAGGGCAGAGATTGGGCAATCGATGCTTAAGGAGTACAGAATATTCAATAAGGTTGATTGTAAAGGTTTCGAAATGGATAACACAATACAGTATGATGGTAGCACAATACTGTAAGTGTAATTAGCAAAGTGTGGTTGAAAGAGGAAGACTAGAGTCATGTATGTCACCAGAAGGAAAGCTAGAGGATTAAAACTGGGGTATACAAGTTAGCAAAACCCAGAGTGGACAATGATGGTGTTTAATTATATAAATATAAGAGAATTCTTACATGAACTAGAACAAACATACATCACAATTACAAGGTGTTAACAATAGAGTGTTACATGGTAAAAGTACAATTAATGTAAAATAAGGTCTATAGTTAACAGAAACATTGTAATGTTCTTGCATTAATTGTAACAAAGGAACCATACCAAAACTAAATGTCAACAATAGGAGGATATAAAGGGTATGGGATTTTTTTTTCTTTAGAAGAAATGAGAATGTTCTCATATTAACTGTAGTGGTGAATACATAACTATGTGATTATACCAAGAACCTTTGATTGTGCACTTAGAATGGATTGTATTGTGTGTGAATAAAACTGTTTAAAAAAAAACAACAAAAAACCCAATTTAATCAATAAAATTAAAAAAAAATCAAATAACCATAGATGTGAGAGTCTATTGCTGAACTCTCAATTTTTTCCATTGATCAATATGTCTATCTTTATGCCAGTACCATACTGTTTTGACTACTGTGGCTGATAATATGCTTTAAAGTCAGGAAGACTGAGTCCTCCAACTTTTTCTCTTTTTAAAGATATTTTGGGCTATTAGAGTCCCCCTTTCCTTCCAAATAAATTTGATAACTATCTTTTCCATTTATGCAAAGTTGGTTTTTGGAATTTTGATTGGTATTGTATCAAATCTGTAGATCAATTTGGGTAGAATTGACATCTTAACGACATTTAACCTTCCAATCCACAAACACAGAATGTGTTTCCATTTATTTAGGTCTTCTTTTGATTTATTTCAGCAATGTTTTGTAGTTTTCTATTTACATCTTGTTAAGTTTATTCCTAGAGCTTTGATTACTTTAGCTACTATTGTGAACGGAATTTTTTTTCTTGATTACCTCCTTGAATAGCTCATTACTTGATAGAACTCTACTGAATTTTGCATGATCTTCTATTCTGCCACTTTGCTGCACTTGTTTATCAGCTTAAGTAGCTTTGTCATAGGTTTTTTTGGGATTTTGTAAATATAGGATCATGTTGTCTGCAAACAGTGATTTTTACTTAATCCTTTCCAATTTGGATGTCTTGTATTTCTTTTTCTTGCCTATCTGCTCTAGCTAGAACTTTTAGCACAATGTTGAATAGCAGTGGTGAAGTGAACATCCTTGTCTTGTTCCCAATCTTAGAGGGAAAGCTTTCAATCTCTCACCATTGAGTAGGATGTTAGCTGTGGGTTTTTCATATATTCTCTTTATCATGCTGAGAAAATTTCCTTCTATTCCTACCTTTTGAAGTTTTTTATCAAGAAATGCTGGATTTTGTCAACTGCCTTTTCTGCATCAATTGAGATGATCATGTGGTTTTTCCCTTTCAATTTGTTAATGTGGTGTACTGGTTTGGAGCTGTTAGGTACCCCAGAAGATGCCATGTTCTTTTAATCCATTCTTGTGGGGGCCAACCTATTTTGAGTGGGACCTTTTAGTTAGGCCATTTCAATTGAGATGTGACCCAGCTCATTCAAGGTGAGTCTTTATCCTTCACTGGAGTCCTTTATGAGAGGATAAAAGACAGGTAACAAAGGAGAGAAATGCCCAGAGACATTTGGAGACAGCCACTGAAACCAGAACCAGAAGAGAAGGACCAACAGACATTGCCATGTGTCTTCCCATGTGATAGAGGAACCTGGATACCAGCAGCCTTTCCTCAGAGAAGATATCTTCCTCTTGATGCCTTAATTTGGACATTTTCATGGCCTTCAAATTGTAAATTTGTAACCTAATAAAACCCTACTACCAAAGCTGTATTAGTCAGGGTTCTCTAGGGAAACAGAACAAACAGGAGATATCTGTAAATAGTATGAGTTTTTATAAAAGTGTCTCACACACAGTGTGGATGCATGAGTCCAAATTCCATAAGGCAGGCTACAAGCTGGCACTCTGAAGAAGGTCTTTGATGAATTCCCCAGGAGAGGCTGCCTGGATGAAGTAGAGATGAAAGTTCTCTTCTGACTGCTAAAGTCATCACCTTAAAAACCTTCAACTGATTAAACATCTCTCATTGTGGAAGACGCTCCCCTTAGCTGACAGATGTAATCAGCCATAGTTGCAATCAACGTACTGATGATTTAAGTCCATGAAATAGCCTCGTAGCAGATTGACCAGTGCTTGCTTGACCAGACAACTGGGCACCATCACCTGGCCAGGTTGACACATGAACTTAGCCATTAAATATAGTGTATTACATTAATTGATTTTGTGTTGAACCACCGTTGCATACCTGGGATAAACCCCAGTTGGTCATGGTGTATAATTATTCTAATACGCTGTTGGATTCGATTTGCAAGTATTTTGCTGAGGATTTTTTATCTATATTCATTAGGGAGATTGGTCTGTAGTTTTTTTGTTTGTTTGTTTCCTTTTAGTATCTTTATCTAGCTTTGGTATACGGTGATGTTGGCTTCATAGAATAAATTAGGTAGCGTAACCTCCTCTTCAATTTTTTGGAAGAGTTTGAGCAGGAATGGTGTTAATTCTTCTTGGAATGCTTGGTAAAATTCACCTGGGAAGCCATCTAGTCCTGGGCTTTTCTTTGTTGGGAGGTTTTTGTTGACTGATTCAGTCTCCTTACTTGTGATTGGTTTATTGAGGTCTTCTATTCTTTCTAGAGTAGTTTTGGTTGTGTGTTTCTAAGAAATTGTCCATTTCTTCTAAGTTGTCTAGTTTGTTAGCATACAGTTGTTCATAGTATCCTCTTACAGTCTTTTTTATTTTCAGGGTCCGTGGTTTTGACCTCCCCCTCATATTTCTGATTTTATTTATTTGCATCTGCTCTCCTTTTCCTTTGTCAGTCTAGCTAAAGGTTTGTCAATTCTATTGATCTTTGCCAAGAACCAACTTTTAGTTTTATTGATTCTGTACTGTTGTTGTTGTTGTTCTCCATTTCATTTATTTCTGGTCTAATCTTTGTTATTTCTCTCCTTCTGCCTGCTTTGGGATTAGTTTGCTGTTTTGTTTCTAGTTTCTCCAGTTAAGTTTCAGTTTTAGCTCTCTCTTCCTTTTTAATGTAGGTATTTATTACTATAAATTTCCCTCTCAGCACTGCCTTCACTGCATCCCATAAGTTTTGATCTATCGTATTCTCATTCTCATTTGTCACTGGTTTCTGGGCTCCCATGTGTAAAGGCTCTAGGCTGTGGGACTGAGAATGTTAACAGTTGGACCAGGAATGTGCCACATCTTACCAGCTGTGTAAGGTCCCAGCAGATGCACAGATGCTGGCCTCAGGGATGGAAGATGGGCATGGTTGAGTTCACTCACCACAATTTCTTGACACTAGTTTCTCTGTTTTTCTCCTCCAGCTCTTTGTTATATGTTGCAATGGTCCTTCCTTGGTCTCACAAGCCCCTGAACTACTGCTTTGGAGAGTTTCTGCCTGTTTTCTAGGTGTTTTTGGTGGAGGAGTGAGTTCTGGCTGTCCTCATTCCACCATTTTCCCAGAAGTCTCAGTCAACCATAGGTTCTTTGAAAACAATTCCTTTTTCCAAGTGCTATAATCTTTAATGCCTTGTGGTATAGTACAGTATTTCCCAACCTGTTTTGACTAGTGAGTGTATCAATTGTAGGTTATCTATGGACCAAAAAAATGAGTTGGTAATGAGGACTTCATATATTTCCTTTCACTTGTTTGAAAACAAAAGACATGCTTTCTTTTATTCTTTATTAGAGAAGCTGTGGGTTTATTAACAATCATGGATAAAATATAGAATTGCCATATGCCACCCTATTATTAACCTCTTGCATTGGTGTGGAACATTTGTTACAATTAAAATAGCATGTTTTTATAATTGTGCTATTAACTATAGTTGATGGTTTAACTTAGGGTTCACTGTTCGTGTAATATAGTTCCATGGAGTTTTAAAAAAATTGTATTATGTTACATATATGCTTCTAAGATTTCCCCTTTTAATCACATTCAGATATACATTTCAATGATGTTAATTATGTTCACAGTGTTGTGCTACCATCACCACCATCCCTTACCAAAGCATTTCCGTCATTCCAAATAGGAACCCTGTACATTTTAAGCCTTAACTTCCCATTTCCTATCCCAATTCTGCCCCTGGTAAGCTATATTCTAGATTCTGACTCTATGAGTTTGCTTATTCTATTTCAAATCAGTGAGATCATACAATATTTGTCCTTTTATGTCTAGCTTATTTCCCTCAACATGATGTCTTCCAGGTTTAGCCATGTTGTTGCATGTATCAGAACATCATTACTTTTAACAGTGCAATAATATTCCCTTATATGTATATAGCACATTTTGCCACTGTGAACATTAGTGTTCAAATATCTGTTTGAGTACCTGCTTTTATTTCTTTTGGGTATATACCTATTAGTGGGATTGCCTGGTCATATGGTAGTTCTATACTTAGCTTTCTGAGGAACTCACAAACTGTCTTCCACAAAGGCTGCACCATTTTCCATTGTCACTAGCATGAATGAGTGTTCCTATTTCTCTGCATCCTCTCCAACACTTGTTATTTTCCATTTTTTTAATAGCAGCCATTTTAATGGGTGTGAAATGGTATCTCATGTGTTTTTTGATTTTCATTTCCCTGATGGCTAATGATGGTGAGCATCTTTTCAGGTCCTTTATGGACATTTATATATCTTATTTGGATAGATAAGGTATTTAAGTCTTTTGCCTATTTTTTAATTGTTTGACTTTCTGTTGTTACATTGAAGGATTTCTTTATATATTCTGGCTATCAAACCTTTATTGGACGTGTGGTTTCCAGATATTTTCTCCCATTGTGTAGATTGTCATTTTACTTTCATGATAAATCCTTTGAGGCCCAAAAGTTTTTAATTTTGATGCATCCCATTTTTCTATTTTTTTGTTTTGTTTCTAGTGGTTAAGGTGTAAAGTATAAGAAATCATTGCCTAGCACAATGTCCTGAAGATGCTTCCCTATGTTTTCTTCTAGGAGTTCAATAGTTCTAGCTCTTATATTTAGCTCTTTGATCCATTTTGAGTTGGTTTTTGTATAAGGTGTGATGTACAGGTCCTCCTTCTTTCTTTTGCAAATGGAGATCGTTTGCCCAGCACCATTTGATGAAGAGACTATTCTTTCCCAGTTGAGTGGTCTTTACCACCTTGTCAAAAATCAGTTGGCCATAAATGTAAGGATTGATTTCTGAGCTCTGAATTTGATTCCATTTGTCTATATGTCTGTCCTTGTGCCAGTACCATGCTGTTTTGATTACTGTGACTTTATAATAACATTTAAGCTTGGGAAGTGTGATTCTTCCAACATCATTCTTTTTTTTTCAAGATGACTTTAGCTATTTGGGGATCCTTATGCTTCCATATAAATTTGATGTTTGGCTTTTCCATATCTGCAAAGAAGGCTGTTGGAATTTTGATAGGGATTCCATTGAATCTATAAATTGCTTTGAGTAGGTGTTCTGGTTTGCTTATGCTGCTGTTATGCAAAATACCAGAAATGGATTGGATTTTATAAAGATTCATTAGGTTACAAATTTATAGTTCTGAGGCCATAAAAGTGTCAAAACTAAGGCATCAACAAGAGGATACCTTCACTGAAGAATGGCCAATGGCATTGGGAACACCTCTGTCAGCTGGGAAAGCATGTGGCTGGCGTCTGCTGGTCCTTTGCTCCTGGTTTGTGTTTCAAAATTACTTTCTCCAAAATGTCTCTGGACTTCTGTCTTAACACTTCTCCCTCAGCTCCTCTGCCTCCTTGCTTCTTTCTCCAAGGATGTTCTCTCTAAGAGTGTACAGGTCTTTTTTTAGCTTCTCTGGGACAAAGTCTGGGTTTCATATCTTAGTATAGCATCTCCAAACGTCCTTCTCTCTACATCTCCAAGCGTCTCCAAGTACCAGCATCTGTGTTGATTCTTGAACTCTCTTAAGTACTCCAGTGAGCTAATCAAGACCCACTCTGAGTGGGTGGGGTCCACACCTCCATGGGACTAGCCCAGACAAAGGTTTGGGTGGGTTACATCTTCATGGAAACACCCAATCAAAAGGTTCCACACTAATCAAAAGACTGATAGGTCTGCCCCACAAGATTGCATTAAAGAACATGGCTTTTGTGGGGAACATAATAGATTCAAACCATCACAGTAGTATTGACATCTTAATGATTTAGTCTTCCAATGCATAAAGACATGCTTTTGAACAATAAAAGTTGCATAAAACCACAGAATAGAATATAAAATCTTTTGTTATTTCTATCTTTTCCTTTCTTTTAAATGTTAGGTTTCCTCTGGGTTTTGTCCTTTGCTGTTCTCTTTTCATTGTACACTTTCTGCCTGTGACTTTATCCATTCATTCCTGTGATTAAAATTATTGTTTTTATTCTGATGATGCCTTTGGCTGAACAGCTAGTTGCCTACATGGTACCTTTCTGTCTGTACTATAAGGAACCAACTTTTTGTGTGTGTGTGTGGCAACTATGTGTACAGACAAAACATGCACATTCCCAGACTCCCTTACAAATATGCATAGCCATCTGAGCAGTTATGGCTAATGACATGAAAGATGAACTATCTGGGGAGAGTAGTCTTTAAAAAAAAAAAAACAACTCAAAACTTATAAGAATCAGACTTCACCTTTTGACATGAAACCTGGACACAGTACCTGAAGACACATTATCAATCATGTGACCATGAGGACATAAACGACATGCTAAAGATGTCAGAACAGGAAAAGAGAAGGGAATTGTTTCCTTGATAACATTCTGGACAAGCTGCACTGGCCTTGGTCTACCTACTTCTTGATTTCTTGCTACATGATGAAATTAAACTCTTTTCTTGTTAAGCTACTATTTATAGGACTTTCTTGTTATTCACGGCTGATTGCATTTCTACCCTACATTTCACAAATCCAAGAGTTGATTGAGATTTACAGACTATAGTTACTGAAAAGATGATGTTATTGAAATGAAGTTTTCTCAGTGTCTCCTTTCATACACTGACTTAAACACAAAAGTGCTGGTTGTGATTTAGCTTCTATACCTGCTTTGAACATTCACAACTGCTTTAATACCAGAACAGTGATTCTTAATTTTCCTGAGTTCTCACATTAAACTATTGGTTTCTGAACACCTCTCTTCCTAAAGTACAGCATTTAATTTTAATAGAAAAATTAGATATTTTATTTGTTGTCACAGATAGCCCTTAAGAATTTGTCATAGAATCAGGCTATAAGCCAAAGAATCAGACTATTTGTTTTGTATGTTTATGTTTGTCTCCCCTACAGGAATAGATGCTCCATGAGGACAGGATATTTATTTTCTTCACTATTGTGTCCTTAGAGTCTAGATAACTAAATGGCACATAGAAGATACTTAATATTTATTGAATGAATGAATGATGAATTTACTAGTGTAAAGGGTAATATAGTAGACTTTTGTATATGAGTTAGGATAGGTTAGGTGATGCTGTAGTAACATACCTCCCCCCCAAACCTCCAAAATCTGTGACTTAAAAACACAAAAGTTTACTTTTTTACCACATTATATTTCCAAAGTGGGTCTTGCACAGTTACGTAGGTACTAACGATGAAGAAGTCTTTACCTTGTATGGTGGTTAGGAGGTGGATGTACCCCAGAAAAACAGGTTCTTAAACCTAATCCATTCTTGTGGGTGTGAACCCCTTGTATGTAGGACCTTTTGATGAGGTTACTTCAGTTAAGGCATGGCCCACCTCAATCAGTTTGGGTCTTAATCCCATACTGGAGTCCTTTATAGGAGAATGAAATTCAGATATAGTGAGAGAAAGCCACAGAGGGAGCAACCAGAAGCTGAACATCAATGGAACCTGGAATAGAAGGAAGAGAGTAGGAGACACGGCAAGTACCTTGCCACCTGACAAGCTAAGGACATAGTATCACTGGCCACTAGCCTCAGAACACCACAGTCTTTGGGAAGAAAGTGTTGCCTTAATGATGCCTTGGTTTTGCCTATTTTCCTAACCTCAAAACCGAGAGCCATTAAATTCCCATTGTTTAACCCAACCCATATCATGATTTGCTTGAGCAGCCAAGGAAATTAAACCACTTTGTCTGATGCATGTATAATTGCCAAAGGTGGGAAAACAGATATTATGACTTGTACATTGATTCTTAAAAACTTCTGCCTGAAGTGACATACAATATTTTCCCATTTTATTGGCCAAAGTAAACCACATGGCCAATCTCCAGGGCATAGGGAAGTGAAATACTACCCAGAGCCCAGACAGAGAACTAGTGCATTTTGACTGGCTATATAATATAAAATTAGGGACTTTGACTTTTGCAAATTCTGTGTCTGGCAAAATAGTAGGGTAGGTACTTGGGTTATTCATTCTATTGAAAAACAACTAAAACTTCTTGTTTGAATATAAAAAGCAATTCTAGAATTGTCCCACAAGCTGAAAATAGAATAAGGAATGCTCAAGCTAGGAAATAAATAAAGTTGGGAAACTGGAGATGGGGCTGGAAGGAAAACTGCCTTTTGAACCTTGATGTGAAGTGGGGCAGGTTGGTGGGCATATTTTCAATAGCTAGATAAAGCATGGATAAACTTATCCTTTAAAAATATGTTGTCTTGGTTCTCAAATGATTTGGTAGAAAGACCTAAGACCAGAATCTAGATTTCCTTAGTTTCCATGGTTGGAGATATCAATAAAGATATTTTTGCAAATGTATTTATTAATTGTAATTTAAAATGACTAAATTATTATTTTCTTTATTGCTCTGATTAGACAATATATGTATATAAATGTAAAATTCAAAATTTATAAGAGCACATATTTGAAAATTAAACTTTCTTTATTCTCTGGTTCCAGTTTCCCTCCCAGAGGCAATCATTGTTACCAATGTCTTAGTGTTTAATTATCCTTCCAGACATATTCTAAACATATACAGTATATGTATGTATATGTATATGTATACCCTATATAAATATACATAATATATATTCTTTAAAAAAATATCTCACAAATGGCAGCATATTAAGCTCACAGTTCTATACCTTGCTTTCTTCATCTCTCTTATCTTGGAGATCATTCCCTATCAGTATATGTAGATTTGCCTTACTCCTGGAAAATTGTTTAGAATTCCATTATATGAATGTACGCCAATTATTCCAGTATTTTGATATGTCAAAAAATGCTGCATAAATTTCCATGAATATGTTTTATTTCACATGTGTTAATAGATATATAGGATAAATTCCTAGAAGTGGGATTTCTGAGTGAAAAGTAAGTATATTTAAAAATTTAATTTTAATAGTGCCAAATTGCTTTCAACAGAGGTGGTACCAATTTTTACTCCCACCAGCAACTTATAGATGTTTCTTTTTCTCCCCAGTTGAAAATTTTTATTTTAAATTTGCTTATAGTGTTTTTGCCATGAGGAAATTTTTAGTTTTTATGTATTTGAATTTATCAATTTTTAAGTTTCCAGGTTTTGTGCAATATATAATAAGACCTTCCCTACCTTGAGTCCATTTTAAAAATTCTTCCATGTTTTTAGTGCTTTACTGTTTTTTTTCAATGTTTAAGACATTTATGCACATAAAATTTAGTTTGGTATAAGGATACAACATATTTTTTTAAATAGATGGCTTACCTAGTTGTTCCAAATCATTTACTGAATAATCTATTTCTTCCCCTACTGATGTTCAGTGCCACCTTTAAGCATATATTAAATCCCCTAATGTATTTGTCTATTTCTGGGCTTTCTATTCTGTTTCAATCATCTGTCACTCATTCAGTGGTACCACAGTATTTTAACTGGTGAAGATTCATAATAAAAATAAAGTAGTCTTGTTCACCTCTTATTGTTTATTTTTTTCTTTAGAGTTTCCCTGGCATTCTAGTTTCTTTCTTTATTCAAATGAACTTTAAATATGTCTTGCCATTTTTCCAACAAAAATTCTGTTAGTATTTTCATTGAGATTACATTAAATTTATAGATTTAAGTTAGTGATACTTGCTATCTTTCTAATATTGAGTCTTCCTAATCATGAATCTGAAATTCTTTTTCATGTGTTCAAGGATACTTTTGTATCCCTCAGGAGTGTTTTCAAATTTTCTTTATAGTTATTGTACGTTTCTTTTCAAGTTTATTTCTAAGTATTCTGCCATATTTTGTTGCCATTGCAAATAGTTTTGTCCTCGTTTTTATTGTTTAACTGGTTGTTTATATTAATATATATGAAGGCTATTAATATTTATATATTAATTTTGTAACCAGCTACATTACTGAATTCTTTTTTTTATTTGTAATTGTTTTGTTTTCTTTAAGTAGTAGATAGATCACCCCAAATTATAATGTTTACCTCCTTCTTTCCTATTTTTATGCCTAATTTCTTCTACTGACCAATTATTGGCTACTCTCTTTTCCAGAACAATGTTAAATTATAATGGTACAATCTTTTAAATTGTGTGTAAAGTGACCAAAAGGCTATGGAATATATGTCCCTAAAACTGCACAGGGAATATGTTTTAGAAAGAAAAGATGAAGTCAAAATGCTTCCTGAAAGAATGTAGTATATGTTTGAGTCTTTCAGGTATTTGTTCAAATGTACATTTTTAGTCAGACCTTCCCTGACCACCTATTTAAAATTGCATTCCCCAACCCCCAGTCGTTCCTATTTCCTTCCTGGCTCGTTTTTTCCCCCAAAGCACCTAATCACTATTTCACAAACTATATATCATTTATTATTTTTAATAATATGTGTAAGCCCAGTTTTCCTCCATTGGAATGTAAACTCCATTATACTAAAATTTTTACCTTTTTGTGCTGTATCTCTAGCACCTAGACAGTGCCTAGCATAGAGTAAATGCTCAATAAATGCTTGATGGATGGGATTTTCTAAGAAAAGACCAAAAAAAGTGCCATTTGAGAGATTTGCTTACTTCCAGGCAGATTTCTGTATAGAATAGGAAATTTGAAGAACCGAGGAATTTGGTAGGATTTTTTAAATTTCTGTGACTTCACAATTTTTTTCCAAATTATGTATATCATCTTTTTTTAAAAACAGTTTTATTCACACACCATGTATACAATCATTGGCTGTCAATATAATCACAGAGTTGTGCTCATCACCACAATCAATTTGAGAACATTCTCAGTGCTCCAAAAAGAAAAATCCTATATCCCTTATACTGCCCTATTATTAACACTTAGTATTGTTATAGTACTTTGTTACAATTGATGAATATTACTGTTAACTCTAGTCCATAGTTTGCATTTGTTGTATTTTTCCCACATACCATCCTATTAACATCTTTTAATAGTCTACATTTGTTCTAGTTCATGGAGAAACATTGTAATATTTATACAATTAACCACAGTCATTGACCACAACAGGGTTCACTATGTTACACAGTCCCCTGTTACATCCTCTAGCTTTCCTTCTAGACTTCCCTAAACTTCCCTTTTCAACCATAATCACACTCATAATTCAGCACTATTAATTACACTTACAATAATGTGCTACCATCACCTCTATCCATTTCCAAACATTTACAATCAACTTTATTAAGAATTCTGCACAAATTAAGCAACAGTTCCCCATTCACTATCCTTATTCTATCTCTTGGTATCATACTTTTTATTTCTGTTAACTTGTCTGTTTTTGCATAGCAATAAAAAATAAATGAGAATCTTCAAATCCCATTTGACCTGGGAAGATAAGAATCCAGGTGATGGTAGCTGTAAAGAGGAGAATAGGCTGAGACTTGAGGCTGCGCCAGGAGTTCTCTTATGGTTTCCTGACAGGCATCAATTTTGAAGAACAAAATATTTTTCATCTGTTTTGCAGAAATGACCACAACAGAATTTCACTACAAAGAGCATTTACCAGAAAGACTAGATCTCCACAAAACAATCTTCATGTTGTTCAAAACAGTTGTTCTTTTCTTTATACCTAATTCACCATTAAAATTAAACACAGCTATAGATATTTCACAATAGCAGTGAAAGACTTAATTTCTAAAGGAGGCAAATTAAGCCCAGGATGTAACTATGATTATGAAAAAAGAAAGGAAGGAAGGAAGGAAGGGAGGGAGAGAGGGAGGAAGGAAGGAAGGAAGAGGAGAAGGGAGGGAGGAAGAAGGAAGGGAGAGATAAAAGAAAAGCAGAGAGATAAAGGTTGTGAGGTATAAACAAATTAGCTGGTGCGATTCTGTGCAAGGTCTGTTGGAAAACTGTTCTAGAGGCCTTGATGTGGGAAAATGAGTTGCTCAGCAGGAAATGCTAAAAATACGGTGACTAGAAAGACATGGTTACCGCATGCTGGCACGTTTGCCTGGCTATTGTTTGGTACTTCGTTCTGATATATAGTTATGATACAGCATTGGTGCCCCTCCTTGATCACTACAGAATGGGGATTAACTTGAACCTAGAGAACACATAAAAATTCAGAAGCAAAATGTGGGGATTTCTAGCTCAAAGCGCTCTTCACATTTGTGCTATTATTAGTACCATGATTATGCTGAATTTAGCCTAGCATTCCTATTTCACCTGATGGGAAAATAGGAGGTTACTGCATTTAGACTGAGGGAAATCAGGAATGTCAGCCTACTATTAGCAATGTTTTCTGATAAAAATTGCAAGAGCCACATGGTAAGAATTTAAAGTGGATTTCAAATCAGTCGTCTATCAGGACAAATTTCTTCCCTCTTCGGTTTTGTGATTTCTGTTAATGTATTTCTTTTCTTTCTTCCAGTTTGACCCTGAACAAAGTAAAAGACTGCCTTCTTCAGTGGGACAAAGAAAATGTTTTATTTCTCATTTCAATCAGATACCAGGCAAAAGACCTTATCAAGCTCTAGAAGGTCTTCATGATCTTTCTCCTGACTTTCTTTCCAAGTTCATTTCTTGCCACTCTCCTCCTTACTCACTGCTCAGCAGCCATATTGCCCTCTTTCCTGCTCTTTGAACATGCCTAGCACACTCTTGTCTCAGGCACTTTGCTGTTATTGTTTGCTCTGCTTTTCTTCCAGAGCTCTACGTGGTTGACTTCAGCGTTAGGATTTGGAAAGACCGATGCGTTTTGAAACATATCTTAAGCTGAAAAGCTCAATGACACTAACGACTGTGACACTGGGTTTAAAATATATATATTTAAAAATAAATAAAAATATTTACTATATATAAATAAATAATATATTTTATATATATTTTATATGTATCTTGTAAATTATATATAGGTAGGATAAGAACATTATATAGTCCAGAGCAAGCTGGGTGAAGAAACTCTTCCATCACTCATCTTCTTGGAGTAGTCTCTGCTCAGCAAACCCCTGTAAATCAC
Organism: Choloepus didactylus; assembly: GCF_015220235.1. Classification (NCBI taxonomy): domain Eukaryota; kingdom Metazoa; phylum Chordata; class Mammalia; order Pilosa; family Megalonychidae; genus Choloepus; species Choloepus didactylus. The sequence continues at coordinate 75,643,623 of NC_051309.1, forward strand.
TCCCTTATTACTGTGACTGTTATGGTTTTTCTAAGTTTTAAAAGCACCAATTTATTACAGCCACTTATATATAACATGGGAAAACTGTACATGAATTAAATATCTGACAGTAAGGGAAGTTAAATATATTACTGTATATTCATATGATGGAGTATTGTATAGGCATTAAAATAATATTTAAAAAAAATTTAATAGCTTGTTTTGGTTTGCTAAAGCTTCCAGAATACAATATACCAGAAATAGGTTGGCTTTTACAATGGGGATTTATTAACTTACAACTTACAATTCTTAGGCCATGAAAATGTCCAACGAAGGCATCAACAGGACAATGCCTGGACTCCGCTGTTATCTGGGATGCCTCTGTCACATGGGAAGGCACATGGCTGGCATCTGTTGGTCTTTTGCTCCAGGGTTTCATTGTTTTCAGCTTCTGGCATCAGTGGGTTCCTCTCTGAGCTTCTACGGGTCTTCTCTTAGCTTCTCCAGGGCTTTTCTCTGTGAGCCTCTCTTAATTTCCTCTCAGTTTCTCTGGGGCTTCTCTCAACACTCTGGGCTTTTCTGTGTGTCTTTTGTCCTCCTATAAAGGACTCCAGTAAGGGTATTACCCATCTTGAATGAGGTGGGTCACATCTCAATTGAAATAACCTAATCAGAAGGTCTACCCACAATAGGTCTACATCCACAGGAATGGATTTAAAGAACATAGACTTTTCTGGGGTATATAACAGCTTCAAACTGCTACGCATGTTAAGCTGAAAAAATGAAGAAACCAAATGATATGCATGTGATTTCAATGGATGATTTAAATTATGTATGTATAATGCATTTTAAAGTTGGAAGAGATCTCAGAAATCATTGAGTTCAGGGATCCTTTACCTGGTTTTAAGGAGATTTGTGAATACTCTTCTCCCCAAATTATGTGCAAGATTTTGTATGGAAGTGTTTGTGTATAGTTTTCTGGGGAGATCTATAGCTTTTATCAGATTCTCAAAGGTTAAGATCTCTTGATGTTCACAGTTGAAGAAACTGGTTAAGAGAGATGACGGTCAGACTTCTCTTAATTAATTCTGTGGCTGATGAAAAGAGCCTTGATTCTTAGTAGAGAAGTAACCTAAGGGAAGAATTTTTCAGGCTATGCTCTTTTTTTTTTTTTTTTTAAATACAGTTTTGTTGGGATATATTCACATACCCTACAGTCATCCACAGTGTACAATCAGTTGTTCACAGTGCCATCATATAGTTGTGCATTCATTACCCCAATCAATTTTTGAACATTTTCCTTACTCCAAAAAAAAAAAAAAAGTAAAAGAAGAACACCTAAAACATTTCATCCCCCCATCCCACCCTATTTTTTATTTAATTTTTTCTCCAGTTTTCTACTCATCTGTCCATACACTGGATAAAGGGAGTGGGAGCCACAAGGTTTTCATAATTACATGGTTAAACCATGTAAGCTATATAAATTACAACTGTCTTCAAGAATTAAGTAAGGCTACTGGGTTGCAGTTCAACAGTTTCAGGTATTTTCCTCTAGCCATTCCAACACATTGAAAACTAAAGAGTGACATCTATATAGCACATAAGAAGACCTTCCAGAGTAACCTCTAGACTCCATTTGAAATCTCTCAGCCACTGAAACTTTATTTTGTTTCATTTCTCTTCCCTCTTTTTGTCAAGAAGATTTTCTCAATCCCACAATGCCAGGGCCAGGCTCATCCCTGGGAGTCGTGTCCTGAGTTACCAGGGTAATTTAAACCTCTGGGAGTCAGGTCCCACATGGGGGGGAGGGCAATAAGTTCACCTGCTGTGTGGGCTTAAAGAGAGAGGCCACATCTAAGCAACGTAGAGTTTCTCTGGGGGATATTCTTAGGCACAATGATAAGTAGGCTTAGCCTCTCCTTTGCAGTAACAAGCTTCATAAGAGAAAGCCCCCAGATTGAGGGCTCGGCCTACTAAATTGGCAGTCCTCAATGTTTCTGAGAATATAGGTAGTAGCACAGGTGGGGAAGTCCAGTGTTTCCACGTTTCCCTGGTTCCTCATGTGGGCCCTGCAAATACATTTTTATTATCTGCACAAATTACTTTGGAATGTGTGCTGATTTGTATATATTATGTCCCCCAGAAAAAGCCATGTTCTTTAATGCAGTCTTGTAGGGGCAGACTTATTAGTGTTGATTAGGTTGGAACCTATTGATTGGGTGTTTCCATGGAGATGTGACTCAATCAACTGTAGGCAAGGCCTTTGATTGGATAATTTCCATGGAGGTTTTACCCCACCCACTGAGGGTGGGTTTGAATTAGTTCACTGGAGTCCTATAAAAAGAACTCACAAACAGAAGGACCTCAGAGCAGCTGTGAGTGACATTTTGGAGAGCAACCGAGAGTGACATTTTGGAGGAGCTGCAGCTTACAGAGGCATTTTGGAGAATACAGCCCAGGAGCAAGCAGTTGCCTAGAGAGGAACGTCATGGGAGAAAGCCATTTTGAAACCAGAACTCCAGAGCAGACACCAGCCACGTGCCTCCCCAGCTAACAGAGGTTTTCTGGAGGCCATTGGCCATCCTTCGGTGAAAGTAACCTATTGTTGATGCCTTACCTTGGACACTTTATGGCCTTAAGACTGTAACTTTGTAACCAAATAAACCCCTTTTATAAAAGCCAATCCATTTTTTGTATTTTGCATAACAGCAGCATTAGCAAACCTTTATATACATACCAGATCTCACTTCCTATTCAAAGTTCCATGTACTTATGGTGTTTAAATAAACCGATGGTACAAGTTAGATTATTTAGCGTGTTGAAGAAAATATAGATCCTGCACCAAATAAACATCTCTTCCCTTGGTCTCACACAGAATTTGAAGTTTTAAAACACAGTCAGTATCATCCTTTACCTTTTGGCCTGATTTACCTTAGTCCTAAACAGATCTGCTTCATTCATATCTCTAACTTAATTTTAAACTCTTTTTCAGTTTAACAGTTGCCATATGAGGTAATACTGACATTCTTAGCTACTGAGCTCTAGCTCTGAGTTTCAGGTGTCACACAAATACCCAAAGTTCCGGAGACTGACTAGGCTATGCACAAAGAGTTCAGCATCTCAGAATTTAGAAATAACCATTACAACTCAGGAATAGATGTGAATGCTGCAATCTAAGGACCTTTACAATAAGCATTCCCCTGATAACCTGTGCTTTTTTTTTAAAATTCAATTTTATTGAGATATATTCACATACCATGCAGTCATACAAAGCATACATTCAATTGTACACAGTACCATAATATAGTTATGTGTTCATCACCAAAATTAATTTTTGAACATTTTCATTACCACACACACAAAAATAATAAGAATAAACATTAAAGTGAAAAAGAACAATTAAAGTCAAAAAAGATCACTGGGTGCCTATTTTTTTTGTTTTGTTTTTTGTTTTTTTTTTTGCCCCCATGTTTCTATTCATCTATCCATACACTGGGCAAAGGGGAGTGTGGTCCATATGGCTTTCCCAATCACACTGTCACCCCTCATAAGCTACATTTTTATGCAATCATCTTCAAGATTCAAGAGTTCTGGATTGTAGTTTGATAGTTTCAGGTATTTACTGCTAGCTATTCCAATTCATTAGAACTTTAAAAGGGTTGTCTATATTGTGCATAAGAGTGCCCAACATAGGGACCTCTCAGCTCCTTTTGGAATCTCTCTGCCACCGAAGCTTATTTCATTTCCTTTCACATCCCCTTTTTGGTCAAGAAGATGTTCTCCATCCCATGATGCTGGGTCTAGATTCCTCCCTGGGAGTCATATTCCAAATTGCTATGGAGATTTACTCCCCTGGGTGTCAGATTCCATGTAGCGGGGAGGACAGTGATTTCACCTGCCAAGTTGGCTTAGCTAGAGAGAGAGGACCACATCTGAGCAACAAAGATAAACTGTGCTCTTAAGATTCAATTTTCAGAGTTTACACATTATAGTTAGTCCAAATTAGTGAGATGTTATAATGTTTGTCTTTTCTTTTCTGGCATACTTCACTCAAATGTTGTCCTAAAAATCCATTCCCCTAGTTGCATGTCTCATAACTTCATTCCTTCTTGCAATTGCTCAATTTTCCATTGTATGCATACCCCACAGTTCATTCTGTTTATCAGTCAATGTACTCTTAGTCCACCTCCATCCATTGCAAATCACAAATTCTGCCTCTATAAACACCAGTGTGCAAATGTCTATTCGTGTCCCTCCTCTCAGATCTTCCAAGTTTATACCCAATAATGAGGTTGCAGGACTTTATGACACCCACATACTTAGCTTCTTATGGAACCACCACACTGTCCTCCAGAAAGGCTTCACCATTCTGCTTCCCCATCAACAGTGAATAGGTACATACCTCTCTCCACGTTCTCTCCAGCACTTGTATCCCTCTGTTTATTTTTTTCCCTGCAATTTTATAGAGATATATTCACATACCATACAATCATCCAAAGTGTACAATCAGTTGTTCACAGTATCATCTTAGAGTTGTGCATTCATCACCACAATCAACACTTGAACATATCATTAGCCAAAAAAAAAAAAAAAAATTAAAATACTAAAGGGAGCCCTACAGACAGAGAAACAAAGAAAGGAGAGAGAGACTTGGAGAAAGGTCCAGTACTAAAGAGATTCAGTATGGGTACATTAAAGGATATTAATAGAGAGAGGGGAAAAATATATATGACAAACATAAACCAAAGGATAAGATGGCTGATTCAAGAAATGCCTTCACAGTTATAACATTGAATGTAAATGGATTAAACTCCCCAATTAAAAGATATAGATTCACAGAATGGATTAAAAAAAATTAACTATCAATATGTTGCATACAAGAGACTCATCTTAGACACAGGGACACAAAGAAATTGAAAGTGAAAGGATGGAAAAAAATATTTCATGCAAGCTACAGCCAAAAGAAAGCAGGTGTAGCAATATTAATCTCAGATAAAATAGACTTTAAATGCAGGGATGTTTTGAGAGACAAAGAAGGCCACTACATACTAATAAAATGGGCAATTCAACAAGAAGAAATAACAATCATAAATGTTTATGCACCCAATCAAGGTGCCACAAAATACATGAGAAAAACACTGGCAAAACTAAAGGAAGCAATTGATGTTTCCACAATAATTGTGGGAAACTTCAACACATCACTCTCTCCTATAGATAGATCAAACAGACAGAAGACCAATAAGGAAATTGAAAACCTAAACAATCTGATAAATGAATTGGATTTAACAGACATATATAGAACATTACATCCCAAATCACCAGGATACACATACTTTTCTAGTGCTCACAGAACTTTCTCCAGAATAGATCATATGCTGGGATATAAAACAAGGCTCAATAAATTTAAAAAGATTGAAATTATTCAAAGCACATTCTCTGACCACAATGGAATACACTTAGAAGTCAATAACCATCAGAGACTTAGAAAATTCACAAATACCTGGAGGTTAAACAACACACTCCTAAACAATCAGTGGGTTAAAGAAGAAATAGCAAGAGAAATTGCTAAATATATAGAGATGAATGAAAATGAGAACACAACATACCAAAACCTATGGGATGCAGCAAAAGAAGTACTGAGGGGGAAATTTATAGCACTAAATGCATATATTAAAAAGCAAGAAAGAACCAAAATCCAAGAACTAATGGATCAACTGAAGAAGCTAGAAAATGAACAGCAAACCAATCCCAAACCAAGTACAAGAAAAGAAATAACAAGGATTAAAGCAGAAATAAATGACATAGAGAACAAAAAAACAATAGAGAGGATAAATATCACCAAAAGTTGGTTCTTTGAGAAGATCAACAAGATTGACAAGCCCCTAGCTAGACTGACAAAATCAAAAAGAAAGAAGACCCATATAAACAAAATAATGAATGAAAAAGGTGACATAACTGCAGATCCGGAAGAAATTAAAAAAATTATAAGAGGATACTATGAACAACTGTATGGCAACAAACTGGATAATGTAGAGGAAATGGACAATTTCCTGGAAACATATGAACAACCTAGACTGACCACAGAAGAAATAGAAGACCTCAACCAACCCATCACAAGCAAAGAGATCCAATCAGTCATCAAAAATCTTCCCACAAATAAATGCCCAGGGCCAGATGGCTTCACAGGGGAATTCTACCAAATTTTCCAGAAAGAACTGACACCAATCTTACTCAAACTCTTTCAAAACATTGAAGAAAATGGAACACTACCTAACTCATTTTATGAAGCTAACATCAATCTGATACCACAACCAGGCAAAGATGCTACAGAAAAGGAAAACTACTGGCCAATCTCCCGAATGAATATAGATGCAATAATCCTCAACAAAATACTTGCAAATCGAATCCAAAGACACATTAAAAAAATCATACACCATGACCAAGTGGGATTCATTCCAGGCATGCAAGGATGGTTCAACATAAGAAAATCAATCAATGTATTATGACACATTAACAATTCGAAAGGGAAAAATCAAATGATCATCACAATAGATGCTGAAAAAGCATTTGACAAAATCTAACATCCGTTTTTGATAAAAACACTTCAAAAGGAAACTTCCTTAATATGATAAAGAGCATATATGAAAAACCCACAGCCAGTATAGTACTCAATGGTGAGAGACTGAAAGCCTTCCCTCTAAGATCAGGAACAAGACAAGGATGCCCGCTGTCACCACTGTTATTCAACATTGTGCTGGAAGTGCTAGCCAGGGCAATCCGGCAAGTCAAAGAAATAAAAGGCATCCAAATTGGAAAAGAAGGAGTAAAACTGTCATTGTTTGCAGATGATATGATCTTATATCTGGAAAACCCTGAGAAATCGATGATACAGCTACTAGAGCTAATAAATTTAGCAAAGTAGCAGGATACAAGATTAATGCACATAAGTCAGTAATGTTTCTATATGCTAGAAATGAACAAACTGAAGATACACTCAAGAAAAAGAAACCATTTTCAATAGCAACTAAAAAATCAAGTACCTAGGAATAAACTTACCTAAATGTAAAAGACCTATACAAGGAAAACTACATAACTCTACTAAAAGAAATAGAAGGGGACCTTAAAAGATGGAAAAATATTCCATGTTCATGGATAGGAAGGCTAAAAGTCATTAAGATGTCAATTCTACCCAAACTCATCTACAGATTCAATGCAATCCCAATCAAAATTCCAACAACCTACTTTGCAGACTTGGAAAAGCTAGTTATCAAATTTATTTGGAAAGGGAAGATGCCTCAAATTGCTAAAGACACTCAAAAAAAGAAAAATGAAGTGGGAGGACTTACACTCCCTGATTTTGAAGCTTATTATAAAGCCACAGTTGTCAAAACAGCATGGTACTGGCACAAAGATAGACATATTGATCAATGGAATTGAATTGAGAATTTGGAGGTAGACCCCCAGATCTATGGCTGACTGATCTTTGATAAGGCCCCCAAAGTCACTGAACTGAGTCATAATGGTCTTTTCAACAAATGGGGCTGGGAGAGTTGGCTATCCATATCCAAAAGAATGAAAGAGGACCCCTACCTCACACCCTACACAAAAATTAACTCAAAATGGACCAAAGATCTCAACATAAAAGAAAGTACCATAAAACTCCTAGAAGATAATGTAGGAAAACATCTTCAAGACCTTGTATTAGGTGGCCACTTCCTAGACTTTATACCCAAAGCACAACCAACAAAAGAAAAAATAGATAAATGGGAACTCCTCAAGCTTAGAAGTTTCTGTAACTCAAAGGAATTCCTCAAAAAGGTAAAGAGGCAGCCAACTCAACGGGAAAAAATTTTTGGGAACCATGTATCTGACAAAAGACTGATATCTTGCATATATAAAGAAATCCTACAACTCAATGACAATAGTACAGACAGCCCAATTATAAAATGGACAAAAGATATGAAAAGACAGTTCTCTGAAGAGGAAATACAAATGGCCAAGAAACACAAGAAAAAATGTTCAGCTTCACTAGCTATTAGAGAGATGCAAATTAAGACCACAATGAGATACCATCTCACACCGATTAGAATGGCTGCCATTAAACAAACAGGAAACTACAAATGCTGGAGGGGATGTGGAGAAATTGGAACTCTTATTCATTGTTGGTGGGACTGTATAATGGTTCAGCCACTCTGGAAGTCAGTCTGGCAGTTCCTTAGAAAACTAGATATAGAGTTACCGTTCGATCCAGCGATTGCACTTCTCGGTATATACCCGGAAGATCTGAAAGCAGTGACACGAACAGATATCTGTACGCCAATGTTCATAGCAGCATTATTCACAATTGCCAAGAGATGGAAGCAACCTAAATGTCCTTCAACAGATGAGTGGATAAATAAAATGTGGTATATACACACGGTGGAATGCACCAAGGCAGTAAGAAGGAACGATCTCGTGAAACATATGACGACATGGATGAACCTTGAAGACATAATGCTGAGCGAAATAAGCCAGGCACAAAAAGAGAAATATTGTATGCTACCACTAATGTGAACTTTGAAAAATGTAAAACAAATGGTTTATAATGTAGAATGTAGGGGAACTAGCAATAGAGAGCAATTAAGGAAGGGGGAACAATAATCCAAGAAGAACAGATAAGCTGTTTAACGTTCTGGGAATGCCCAGGAATGACTATGGTCTGTTAATTTCTGATGGGTATAGTAGGAACAAGTTCACAGAAATGTTGCTATATTAGGGTACTTTCTTGGGGTAGACTAGGAACATGTTGAAAGTAAAGCAGTTATCTTAGGTTAGTTGTCTTTTTCTTACTCCGTTGTTATGGTCTCTTTGAAATGTTCTTTTATTGTATGTTTTTTTTTAATTATTTATTTTATTTTTTTTTATTTTTCATACAGTTGATTTAAAAAAAGTTAAAAAAAAAAACAAGGAAAAAAATATGTAGTGCCCCCTTGAGGAGCCTGTGGAGAATGCAGGGGTATTGGCCTACCCCACCTCAATGGTTGCTAACATGACCACAGACATAGGGGACTGGTGGTTTGATGGGTTGAGCCCTCTACCACAGGATTTACCCTTGGGAAGACTGTTGCTACAAAGGAGAGGCTAGGCCTCCCTATAATTGTACCTAAGAGCCTCCTCCCGAATGCCTCATTGTTGCTCAGATGTGACCCTCTCTCTCTAGCTAAGCCAACTTGAAAGGTGAAATCACTGCCCTCCCCTCTACGTGGTATCAGACACCCAGGGGAGTGAATCTCCCTGGCAACGTGGAATATGACTCCCGGGGAGGAATGTAGACCCGGCATCGTGGGACGGAGAACATCTTCTTGACCAAAAGGGGGATGTGAAAGGAAATGAAATAAGCTTCAGTGGCAGAGAGATTCCAAAAGGAGCCAAGAGGTCACTCTGGTGGGCACTCTTATGTACAATTTAGACAACCCTTTTTAGGTTCTAAAGAATTGGGGTAGCTGGTGGTAGATACCTGAAACTATCATACTACAACCCAGAACCCATGAATGTCAAAGACAATTGTATAAAAATGTAGCTTATGAGGGGTGACAATGGGATTGGGAAAGCCATAAGGACCACACTCCCCTTTGTCTAGTTTATGGATGGATGAGTAGAAAAATAGGGGAGGGAAACAAACAAACAAACAGACAGACAAAGGTACCCAGTGTTCTTTTTTACTTCAATTGCTCTTTTTCACTTTAATTATTATTCTTGTTATTTTTGTGTGTGTGCTAATGAAGGTGTCAGGGATTGATTTAGGTGATGAACATACAACTATGTAATGGTACTGTAAACAATCGAATGTACGATTTGTTTTGTATGACTGCATGGTATGTGAATATATCTCAATAAAATGAAGATTTAAAAAAAAAGCAAAGATTGACTTTTCATCTCATTCTAAAAAGAAAACTCAAGGAAACTTTTAATATGATACTTATTTAAAATGTAGTTTTATATATAGCTTTTATTGTGTGACCATATGATTGTGAAAACCTTGTGATTGACACTCCCTTTATCGAGTATATGGGAGATGAATAATAAAATAAAGACAAAAAATATATAAATAATGGGGGGGAGGGATAAGGGGTATGGGATGTTTTGGGTGTTCTTTTTAATTTTTTTATTTTTCTTTATTTTAGAGTAATGAAAATGTTCTAAAATTGATTCTGGTGAGAATGCACAACTACATGATGATACTGTGAGCCACTGATTGTATACTTTGGCAGGATTATATGGTGTGTGAATATATCTCAATAAAATTGTATTTTTCAAAAAAATCAAAAAAAAATAATAAAAAAGAGAAAAGAGAAAATACAATACAATACAACAATAAGGTCAGACAACAACACCACTACCAAGAATTCCATACCACTCCCTTATATGCATAGACATTTAGATTCGGTATATTGCCTTTGTTAGATTTAATGGAAGCATATTTCAATGTTACTGTTAACCATAGATTCCGGTTACATTGATCACAGCTTTTTCCCAATACTATCCTTTTTTTCAACACCTTGCAAAGTTGACAGTCATTTGTTCTCCCATATGTAAAAACATTTTTATATTTGTATGTTTAGTCACCATTATTACCATTCTAAGTTCACTAAGTTATACAGTCCCAGTCTTTATCGTCTATCTTTCCTTCTGGTGTCATACATGCCCTAGCCCCCCTCTTTCAATTTTACTCACAGACATCTTTGTTCAGGGTGCTTACGATATTGTGCTACCATCACACAGTATTGTGTTATCCATTTCTGGATCTAAATGATCAATCCTGTTGAACATTCTATACTCCTTCACAGGCTATGTGCTTTGATTCTGGTATCCCTTATCATACTCTTGTCTCTTTCCTGGGTGTAAAAGTATGGGCATGTTCAGAAACACTTTGTTCTTACACAGTTGAAGAACTTCTCCCTTGTTTATGGGTAGTTTTGCCTTCTGTAGTGGTTAAGAGTCATTATCCTTGAAGAAATGATGGCCATGGTTGTTAATAGGGAGATCTCAACTTGCATCTCAATTGTGTTTATCTGATTCTGGGAAGTCTTGGCCATTCAGGCTCTCCAGAATTTGTATGGTCTCTAAGAGTCTATTGCATAGAGGCTGGAGGATCCTGCTCAACAATAACTCACCCTAAAAGAAAAAAGGGTAGAGGCATCCTAGCTGGAACTAAGGGCAATACTCCAAGGTTGGTGAGAAGGGGTAATTTTGGGACACATTGAGGCATTCTTCATTCAGTTAATACTCTGTCCAGCTCCCATGGATCCTTCCGGAGTGCTAGGGAGGGACTGGCAGTAAAATCTCAAAGAGATATTTTCATGAAAGTCTTTGGAACTTTGGGAGAACAAAACATTGCTGTTTTGGGATCCATATAACAATTTAACACTACAATATTGAAGAGTTGTTCCCTGATTTGGTGGGGATTTTGACCAGATGTTTATTCTTCCACAGCCTCAGGGTGCCTCTACAGTAAGGGTGGGAGACTTAGGGGCCTTGACAGCCATCTCAGGGAGCCAGAAAAGGAGGCTATAGATGCGAGAACTCTGATCATCCCTACTTATGCAACACCTCCTGGGAAGAGGAGGGAATATTTTGAGGTCTTGCAATTGCCAGACAATTCACTTGCAAGCCTATAATTTTCCCCAGGCAGGGGAAACGGGATACATGTGGCCATAGAAGTGACATGTCCTCTTGTGCTTTGAATTTCAGGTATGCGATTTTATTCAAAATTTTGTAGTGAGAATGATCTCAAAGTATCCTCGAACTCTCAAGTCCTGTGATGACGGGCTTCAAATTTCACCAAAAAGAAGGGCTGTGACTTGTTTATGAATCACTTTCCACAGCAACTAGTTTGCCAAGAAGTCATTATATTTCACTATCTGGAGACAAACCCCTCTCTGGGTACTTTCTAAATCCTTGTTGGAAGCAGTAAGAAGGTGTGAAGTGTAAGAACCTTGGGACTGTGTCCCACACCACAGAGAAATGCTGATGAGCAGTTCTCCCCGCCAATGTGCTGCCAGCAACGCTTCTCACTGAGGGGATTAATATATTCATTGCCCCTCTGGAGGGTAGTGACCTCCCCAGGGGTAGAAATCTGGTTAATCTCTTTGTTCCTCTGACAGCAGGTCCGGAAGGATTCTGTTGCCAGGAATCGAAGGTAGTTGTTACCTTGGCAGCAGAGTGCAGCATGCGTGCATCTCTCCTGGTCCCCATGTGATTCTGTGCTGTGATGCCCATGTGTTTATACCTGTGCAAGATGCAGGAAGTAGAGGCAGCCCATGTGTGTCCTATATGCCCTCTTTAGGAGGAGGGGCTGGGCCCTCTGGGGTCAGTCTGCACTTACCCTTTGCTGCTCTCCTAGACGTCAACTGATGGGACCTCATAAACCAGAGGGGCACCTCTCAGGAAAGACAGAATGATTCCTGATATGGGCAAAGTTCTGGGTAAGTAAGGATACTTGCACTTTCATCAAACTAACTGGTTAAAATGCTTCTCAATATAGGGCACATGTGAGAGGATAAAGATCTTCCCTCTCTAAATGTTGCTGGTCAATTCTAACATCACATCAGAATTATCTCAATTGTTTCCAACTGCCCCTGCCTTTCTCATCGTGATTATCTTTTTCTTTCCTCACATATACAAACCAAATGCCTTATAAATTGGGGATGGCTTGTGCCAATGGGCTTTTAATTGCTCAGGGGTGAGTTGTGGGCATTTTAGACTTGAAGTCAAGTCTATGGTTATTGCTATTGCTGAGTTCCTCCTTATTTCACCTGGATTTATATATTTACTTGTCCCTGCTTTACAGAAGCTGTCACCTCTCCACTTATTTACTTTCAGGCTTCAGATTAAAATTCCAGTTGTTACAAAAAGTTCTGTTTAGAACAGGCAGGCTCAAGTATTACATGTTTATCACTGTAATTGATGATATTGTCATCATGGCATATTCATTAATGAATATATTTGATCATTTGCAGTTTTTTCCTTCCTTCCCTCCCCTCCCCTGTCCCTATTCCTTCCTTTCCTAACCAAATGTTGTTTGGGAAGATTCATACCTTAGAGGGAAAAAAACTGGGAAAAATGAGCTAATTCATACTTGTCTTTTATTTTATTATGGGGTTTCCTCCAAAGCACAAAGTTTTTCAGAACATGCATTCTTTCATAGCAGCAAGTTACTGTAACTTGAAAATCTTACCCTTTCCCACCCTGGGAGTACAAAACCATTTATGTCCCAATCGCTTTGCACCTCACCCCTTATGGTTCCTTTGGTGTTCCCTCTCTCTGCATATTTGTGGAAATGCCCCCAAAATGTGCATTTCATTTATCCATGTAGATCCTGGCATGGAGCTCACTATTAGGGCTTACCAAATTGGGTTGCCACAGCTCCCCTAAACTAGAACTCTCCTGTTGCTACTGCAATCTAGGTGCACATCTCCACCAACGGCTTGGTGGTATTTCAAGCTGTACCCCAGTGCTGCTGCCAGATTGGTGCGGACATGCCACGCTACCATCGTTGCTGTCTAGGTGCAGCTCTTGTCTCAGGCTTTTGTAAAATGAGGAAAATAATGCTTCATTGCTCTATGTAACAGTAAGATGAGAGTTTCTAGAACAAGGTTACTTAGCCTTACAACACACTGAATTAGATAACACAATGCTTTCTTTTGAGTTGACCTGCATGGCTCCTGCTGCAGCTGGAACTACCACTTGGAACTAATCTAGTTGGAACTCTGATGTCACAGTTGCCTTTGAGCCTGGTAAACTAGTACTTTGCTTCCACCAGCACCTTCTCATTTGGGATACCTGCTAATATCTTGGCCAATTTTGACTTTGAGAATGAAAAATAGAATGGTTTTTGCTTCTGTTTTGGGAAGACATGTGCCCCAAAGATTCTAAATTGTGAGATAGCTGTTAATTCCTATGCAAAGGTCCAAAACATGCTGCCAGAATGCCTGGCTCCCTATAGATTCTGCCCTGAGTTGCTATACTTACTACCCTCCAATCCTTAGATCCTTTTGCTCAATTTACTGTACCAGACATCTTACTCCCTTTGGTAAATTTTCTGTTGTCCCTTCTTATTTCTTACTTTATTTGGGTATCCCCCAAGTAATCAGACATGGCTATAAATGTGTGAAACATAATTGGTGTCAGGGTTAATTCTTGTCCCAGTAGGATCTACAGTCTCAAGTAATCCAATTTATCCAGTAGATACTGTGACTGTAAAAGGGATGAAGGGTGGTGAGCATCTCTTTATTCTCCCTAACTTGGATGTCTCTGAATCTCAGCTCCAGCGTAGCCAGAGTACTCTGTATTTGCAGCTAGGGATGTTTCAAGTTTCAAATACTTTATTTACAAATAGCCTTTCTCCCCCCACAGGATATTATTTCCTCTCACCATCTCCTTTTTTCCTTCCATGCTCTATCTAACCATCACTTTGACATCCTCTCCCTCTCATTTCTGCCTCCTCAGAACAGCCACAAAACTGATCCATGTTGAGATTGTTTCCCAATGATTGGAATGGGGATTTTCTCATTAGTATTTTTTCCATGGCTGCCTTTCTTTTTCATCAGAAAGGTAGATAGATAGATAGATAGATAGATAGATAGATAAAGAGAGAATACATATGTGTGTGTGTGTGTATATACATTCCCCACTCCTAAACACTTAATTTTCTCCACTTCATTTTTGCAGTTGAAATAATAGACTATTTCAAACATGCAGGAAATTACAGAGACTAATATAACAAATATCAAGTAGCCACTGCCTGCGTTTAACAAATGTTAAAATTTTTCCATGTTTGCTCCAGATTTTTAAAAATAAGTACAATTTTATGTAGTTGAAGGCTTCTATCTACTCCTCTCCAGCCCCATAACTCTCCAGAACTCCTAGAAGTAACAACTCCTATGGTAGGATTTTCCTTCCCATCAGTGTTTTGATGTACATGTATATATCCACATCAATATATTATATTGTTTTGTGAGCTTAAAAATTAAATGTAAATACAGGGAAACATCTTCAGGACCTTGTGTTAGGCAATGGTTTCTTAGACTTTACACCAAAAAAGATAAGCAACAAAAGAAAAAATAGATAAGTGGGACTTCATCAAAATTAAAACTTTTGTGTATCAAAGACATCATCCTGAAAGTAAAGAGACAATGTACAGAACGGAAGAAAATATTTGGAAACCATATATCTGATAATGGTTTAATATCCAAGATATATAAATAAGTCTTACAACTCAACAACAAAAAGAGAACCCAACTGAAAAAATGGGCAAAAGACGTGAATGAATATTTCTCCAAAGAAAATATACAAATGGTCAATAAGCACATGAAAATATACTTAACATCGTTAGTCATTAGGGAAATGCAAATCAAAACCACACTGAGATACCATTTCATACCCAATTGGCATGGCTACTATTAAAAAAAATGGAAAAGAACAATTTTTTGGAAAAGATGTAGTGAAATAGGAACATTCATTAATTGAAAGTGGGAATGTTAAATGGTGCAGCCCCTGTGGAAAAAATTTGGTGGTTTTCCATACGACCTGGCAATTCCACTTCTAGATATATACACAAAAGAATTGACAGCAGAGACTCAGACAGATATTTGCACAGTGATGTTCATAGTGGTTTTATTCACAATTGCCAAAAGATGGAAGCAACCCAAGCATCCATCAACTGGTGAATGGATATGCAAAATAGGATGTATACACAAAGAACTATTAATCAGCCAGAAAGAGGAATGAAGTTCTGATGTGTGCAACAACATGGATGAACCTTGAAGACATGTTGAGTGAAATAAGCCAGACACCAAAGGACAAATATTGTATGATTTCATTGATATGAAATAATTAGAATAAGCAAATTCATAGAGTCAGAAACCAGAATAAAGGTTACCAGGGACCAGGGTTGGGGTAAGAAATGGGGAGTAAATGCTTAATTGGTACCGAGTTTCTGTTTGGGGTGATGGAAGAGTTTTGGTAATGGATAATGATGATGATGCTAGTACAGCATTGCAAATGTATTCACACCACCAAATTGTATTTTTGAAAGTGGTTAAAAGGGGAAATTTCATGTTTTATATATGTTACTAGAAAAAAATTTTTAATTAAATATATGGTATCATTCAGTAAATATCACAATCCAGTGTGAATTGATACTTGAACTAAAAGATGTGGCAGCTTAAAGACAAGAAAGGAGTGTAAATGATGACTTGATGCTCTAAGAGTTTACATGACTTTGGTAAAGACGCTGTGCCTTGGACAGCCTGAGTTTGAATTCTAGCTCCACTTTTTCTAGGTGGGGAAACTTGGACAATTGACTTAATACCCTAACCCTCAAATTCCTCATGAATATTTTATAGTGTTATTTTGAAGATTAAATAAAATTATTTATATAAAACTTGTAGTGCAATGTCTGGCATGTAGTAAGCATTCTGTTCATTTCCATTATTAATGATGGGTATTAGCTTGCTTGAATGCAGATGTCTCAGTTTTTGTAGTGGATTCTATGTGGAGATCTACCTCCTCCTCTTGAATGGAACTGTGTGTGAATATGTGGGTGTATGTTTTTGTTCAGGAAAGGATAGGAAGGGAGTTGCTGAGAGGTTCTTATAACCTCAAAACAACCCCTCAACTCATGCAAGATGGGCTTTTTTGATGTGTTTAGAATTCTGTATTAGTTCAAGAGAATTGTTCAATATTCTAACATCTTACAGCATTATCAGTAATGGGATATAATAAGCTTATCAATAATGGGATTGTGTTGAAATATATTCTATGGAAATAACTTGAATCATTCCATTACAATAAATATAATTTAAAATGGTCTTTTCATATGTATGTTTTAACTTATCTGACACCTCTATGAATCTGTTCCACCTCTATTTAGACTCCCCGCTAAATGAAATTTTTATTAGGAAATTAAGATACATATTTGTAGATAAAAATTGAGAGAGGCCATCAGACCCAGGGGGAGACTCTATGACTTGAAGGATTTCAATGATTCTGTTTTCATTCTCATAAAACTTGTCTCTGAGGACACTATTCAGCCAAACAAACACACATACTAGTAGAAGAGACAAGATTTGTTCTTTGTTAGGAAGAATGGTAAAGCTAAAGGTAGAATGGGAATTTTCTTAGAGTAGCTTTTTCTTCCCAAGTTTTGTTAGGAAGAATGTTAAGGCTAAAGGTAGAAGGGGAATTTCTTTAGAGTAGCTTTTCTTCCCAAGTTTCAAATAATTGGGGTGGGGTGGTCAGAGATTGGCTATTTCAAATGGCTCTGCTAAGACTAAACAGTGACTTGATGAATGTAGACACTGAAGGAGGTGGGGTCAAGCAGGAGTATTGAAGGAAACACCCGAGCAAAGTTCACACAGAATGCTGTTCATGTTGAGGAAATATTTTTAAGGCACTAAACATGTGGGAGAACTGAGAGGTGTGTTGGTTAAATCCCAAACTCTTGTGTAGTTAGTGATGTGTCATGGTTCTTTCACAATCAAGAGTTCTTATTCTCTTCATTCAGTGGGAATTCTGAGAAATTGTGTTTCTTTCACAGGGACAGAAAATAAAGAGATATGGGCTTTTGGAAATAATACATGTCCCTGTTAGGACCTGGCTCCCAATACTAGTTTTGTTCCTGTTTTCCTAAATTGCATGCATTGTGTGATGAATTCCCTCTCCCCAAACATAACAATGCCTGTGGTAAAAACTAAGATAACATGAAAAAAAAAATTACTGTGTTTGTAGAATAACTTAAATCTTTGAGGATTATATCTGGAACTACCCAGTAAAGCAATAAAAAGATGATTTTCATTAAGGGTTACAAGATAATGTAAACATGTAAATAGGAATGGGCAGTCTGTTAAGTAAGAATAATCTGGCCACAATTTCTATTCTAAGGCTCATTTTGTGTGTGAGATTTTCTTAGAGAATTCAAATCCACATCACTGATGGATTTCAATATTTTGTACATTTTCATATAGGAACTTTTTCATTTTTGAACAACATTTAAAAATGAATATTTGCATTTATATATTTCAAATACCAGTAAGAGGTCAGGAGTAAATAGACTTATAGTAGTTTTTACAGAAAAATTTGCTGAAACAAATTTCCTATACATTTTCTAGGAATAAATGTTTAGTTTCCTATATTTTGCTAACTTTGTTAATAGGAATTTACACACCTTATTACCTCAGCAATAGCAGTAGAGAAATTTAAAAATAGGATGCTAAGAATAGAACCTGAAAAGGGAACAAGAGAAGAAAAGAAAGGATTCTTACATAGATTTAGGTCATCTCCTCTCACTGAGGAATTTTATGTTGTTTGAGATTCATCAAGTAATTGCTAATTTTTCTTTTTACAGATATCCACACTTGTTTTATAACCTCTTCTGGCTGTAAACCTGAGCACCGATGCTTGACCTATTGTAAGTCAAGAAAGTCATGTATGGAAAATAGCTTTGCATTTTAACTTTTCTTTACTTAAAAAAAAAAAAGTAAAGAAAAATATAAACTATAGATGATTAGGGAAAGAAAAGTTTTTTTGTTTCTGCAAGCAAATGTTCTGACCTTATTCTGAATTGATAAACTGCATAGCTCTAGCTTTACTAATTTAAACTTCTAGAGTACCTGGTGGGTACTCAATGAATCATTGCTATTGTTGATGAAAAAGAGTAGTAAAAGAGTGTGGAGATTTTTCCCTTTTGTAGCTCAATATAAAAAATTTCCTTTAAAACCATTGTAGGGTGATATCTATTTGTTGGTCTTACAATGGTGGGTCATTTATGCATCCTACTATAAATATAATCTTTTTTTTTTTTATCTTCAAATGGAAACAAATTGAAGAGAAGTATAGACACCATTTGGAATTGTTGGCAACTTCAAATGTTCAAAACACAAGTCACAAAAGCAGGAGAACAAAAAGCTTCATCCTGGCTGATTTGATGATTTAGCCAGCAATTGGTTTTGGCACCAAATTTTCCGCCAGACTGTTTAAAAAAAAAATCTCAGGAACTGGTAACTCTGTCCTCTGTGGGGAAAAGATCTAAAATATCTGTCCCTCATTATGCTTTTTGGCATGCAGATTTCTGATTAGAAGAAAAATATGAGGATATGGCTTTGTTAAGGAAAGCCAAGAATGGAAAACACAGTAATAAAACGTAGTGACCATTCTGCAAGGAGTTTTATCCTTTGCAGTTTTAGAAGTAGTTGGACTATCAAGTCTTGTATTATCAGGGTCTTTGCTCCTGCCTGCATCTGAGCACCCATGACTAACATAATGACGTTCAGAGTAAAAGATCATAGCAAAAATGGATGGGAAAGTACTCACATTTATCGTAAAGAGCTTCTGCAATGTGGACTGGTGCATATAACGTCCTTTCCAAACAGTAAGCTGTCTATTTTTGGCATCACATTCTGAATAGGACTCATGCTTATTGTGATAAAAGAAAAAAATGCTTTCAATGAGATTTACATTCAGCTCTACCATGTTATAATATTAAAGGCTGCAGTCTTTTTATAGGTTATACTAATTTGTTTGTAGGGTTTGTTAGCTTTGTGAAGTCACAGCCCTGAATACACATAAGGTTATGTGGTCAGGGGAAGCTCTAAGAGTTTTTTTTTGACAAATTCCAATTTGCTAATAGGTAGTATTAATGATACAGAGTGTGGTTAATGAAGTTTTTTTATTGCATTTTTTAAATTTAATTTTTTAATTCTTTTTTTGGGGATTTCAATGAGCAGGTTGTCTAGTGCTAAGGCTGAAGTCCAACTCATGTGAGAGTCCTCATTCTCCCAGAATAAGAAAGGTTTCTTTCTTCTGCAGTCCTCATTGAAGTTCCCCAGAGTTAAATTCTACATGTTCTAGCCTATATTCTCATGACTTTATTCTGCTAATCTTTGTTTAATATATGCCCCCATCAGTTTCCAATGAGCAGGCTAAAATTAAGGCAATTAAGTATTTTTTAAATCTACAGAATTGCACTTGTTACAATATTGTTGATCAATAAAACCATATGTGTTAGTTTTATATATTGTATGATATGAGCCTCCTGCTTGATCAGGATAATCTTTTCAGAAGAATGTTATGAACCTCACTGTGTTAAGAATGTGTTCCAAGCTTCATGGTATGCTTTTGGGTCCTGGCAAGCTTGAATCTCTTCCCTACTGCTGTGTGAAGCCATTCGGTACTACTCTTTGCTGAGGTGCAGTACCAGCAAACAGCAAATAAAAGCCTACACCCCAGAAGAGATTGACAGGCAGATCATTTGATCACAGAAGAGCCGAAATGAGTTTCAGGAAGGATGCTAAAGGCCAGATGGCCCTGCAGAGGTCTGCCAGGATGTTCAGAGGCCCCAGAGCAGCCAACCAATGAATGGACTGTGTTGTGCCTGTTGTACAGACAGTGCTAGGGTGGGGAGCCCTCGTTATTTATCAAAACAATGGGTTCAGGATTAGGAGAAAGGTGGACTTTCTATTTAGCTGCTTCCCAATATTGACTGAACTTTGTGGTCTTCCACCTGCTGTGATTGCTTCTGGACTGCAAGGTTCTGTTTGTATGGTAGTTGAGTCTCACTGACGGCCCTTTCTCCTTTATATAAATATTTACTGATGGGCACTGTGTAGGGCTGGATATACAATAGTGAACAAGATGGACATGGTCTCTGCCCTCAAGGAATGTATGGTCTACTGGGGAACATAGAAAATGGAATAATTGATTACAGTACAATTATACATTTTACATAACAAGGGATATGAAACAGAGGGTACAGAGTCCTATAGATGCACATTACAGGGAGAACCTAATGTAATTGGGAGGCCAGAGCAAGTCTTTCTGGAAGAATATGTAGGCTGGAACCTGAAGGATGAGGGGGAGTTTGCCAGTGAAGTGGGGAGATATTCCAATTAGAGAGGATACTGTATACAAAGTATTGAAATTGAGAGAGACTTGAGCATATTTGAGGAACTGGAAGACAAGGTAGAGGACCTGGAGGGTTACATTTCTGTCTCTCTCTTCCTGTACCCCAGGCTATAAAACAGGGGCGAGCGATGCAGAGAAAGGGTTTTGGTGAATGCAGCGATTTAAATTTTGGCAGGAGCAAGTACTTCATTGGAAATACTCTGGGTATCCACAAATGTTGAAGAAGGGGCATTTCCCAAATATGGGTCCATTGCTCGGTGCAGCTAATAGAAGTCACACAGAACTCGGCTGAAGAGGAAAAGATGGTTTTTTTATTTTACGCTGGTGGAAAGCAGGGGAAGTTTTCCCAAATCTGCTTCCCCCAAGTGTTTCTCCAGTTGGGTTTTATCCCCAGGTTCAGAGACAAAGAGAGATAATCATGCAACAAGAGTGATAGACAAAAGGCCCATCTATCTGGGAGGTTTGAGGCAGTCTCCCAGTGATTCTTCAATTGGCTAAACCCATTAGAGACAAAGGCAGTCAATTCAGTTATTTCCCATTTTTCTGTTTTCTTCGGGAGCTGGGTGGCAAGGTGCAAACTTGACATTTTCATATTGTGTAACAGGTTTGGAGAACTTCAGTAATTTGTTATCTCCTGTTTCCCTGTCTTTTTCAGGAGGCAGGAGACTTTACATTTTCAAATTGCTCCTTTGTGAGAATAGGTGCTTCCATTGTATCCTGTCTCTAGCTTTGAAGGTTACATTTTACAATTTCTTGCTTGCTTACAGTTTAAGATTATATTTTAAAAGTCACTGTTACAGTGTGTCATGGAATAGGAATGGACCTACCCAGAGAGGCAGAGGATGGGAGTTAGATTAGTGTAATCTATATAGTGTGGTTGCTGGCATGGTGGTAGTGTAAAGTGAAGGGGAAGAAGTTTGAGGAACCAAAAGCATATAGGAATAGTTGAAGTAACACAGATAGTATGTGTAGAGAAAGGAGAGAATGCCTAAAACAGAACCCTGAAAAGATACCAATCTTTAGTCACGGCCCAAGAGGGCTTTTGTAGCCAAAGGACTAAAGAAAGCACCGGACATGTTCTGAGACATGAGCTTTTATTATAGGGCTTATCTATAGGGTGGGGAAGTTGAGTCATGTTGCCCTGAAATCAGGAGTTTCTCTGAATGGATTCAGGAGTTGCTCTGAATGATGACGTGTTCAGAGCACAATGTGGAAATAGTCTGTACTTTGGGGTTTGAATAAGCTGGTTATAAGGGCTTGACATTCTAATGGGTGTGAGAGCATAAGGCAGGGAGCAGGGGTCGTGCACCATAGGGAGGGGTTAATTGTAATCAACAGGGAGGAGGGGAGGATTATAGAGGTAACAGTATCTCAGGGAGTTTCAGGGAGGAGGTAGTTTCGGGTATAGATTACAGTTAGCAAGCATCTGATACTACAAGAATAGGTCAAACCTTAGCTATCCTAGGTCAAGCAAACTGCCGTGTGCAGTTTTTAAGACACTTGGGGGCCAGGGGCTCCCACTCAGGCAGAGGAAGATCTGCAGAGAAGATTGAGAAGGAGAGGTCAGGGAGGAAAAAAACGAGGAAATTGTGGTATCACAGAAGCAAGGGGCTGGGACCAGAGTGAGACTGAGGTACTTGCCTCAGGTACCAAATTTAAGGGGATGTAAAAAAAACTCAGTAATTAAGGTAAATAATATTTTAATGCAATATCTAAAAAAAATAAAAATTAATGCAAAAAAAATCCATGTGAGCAAAATTTGAGATATTTAAAGATGGGATCAAAATCACTGAATTTTCCTTGGCTTCAGGCTCCAATATGACTCATCAGGACACTGTTACTGATCCTGTCTTTATGTTTAGAAGTTTGATATTTTGTTCGTATAGAAAGAGGGAATGATCAACAGTGTCAAATGTGGCTGAGAAGTCAGTCAACATAAGGATTGAAATGATTTAGGGATGTGGAAGTCATCCATCTCTATAGCTTATTTTACAAAATCATGTTTTAATAAATCATATCTTATTGTCTCTGCAAAGATAATCACCACCTCCTTAAAAACTGAGACCTTTTCTGAATTAGGAGATTGTAAAACCACAAACATATATTTTTAATCTATTAGTATCTTTCATATTAACTTCAAGATGAAATGAAATAAGTATTTCCTTAATGTTATGAATTCTTCTTTAGAATGAATATTTTTAGGATGCTTGGATCTCTGTTCTCCCCTAGATCCTTGGGGGAGGCATATTCAACGTTCAGAAACATAGGCTGGGGGAGCTAGGTATGATTGCTAAGCAAATTCATGTTTACCCCTGAGAGAATTCAATTGGTGTTTTGTTTGCAGATCTTTGCATCTCTTTGAGAAGCACTAGATTCTTTTTAAATAATTTGCTTCCTAATGGGCTCTTCAGTTTGAACTGCAATGTATAGTTCAGTGCTATATACAATACAATACCAGCTCCCTCTCTAATAAAGGTATTTACATTCCTTCTCAAATGCTCTGTTGCTGTTTTTTTGGTTTTTTTTTTTCCCCAGGTCATCCACAGGCCCTTTTATTTTCAGATGCCATTCTGTTGTTCTAATCATGGTTGACATACCTCAGAAGACTGGAAGTAACTTACCATGTCCCAGCCACCTGTCCAAAATCTGGGATGCTCCAGCTTCAACTTTCAATGTGTCAAAAGGTTAATTACATTTACAAGGTGAAAATTTTTCAGTTCTACCTCATGACCTCAACCTCTAGCCCTAGCACTCGAAGTCCTGTGTCCTGGGAAGCCGCTCCACACTGAACAAACCAGACAATCGGTCATTAAAGTCACCTAACTCTTTATTGCAGGTCTAAGTGTAACAGCTTACTTTGCTAATTTTACAGCTGCAGGGTTTTTGTTAAATTTCTAACTAGGAATTGTGAACATTCGTGGAATGCTGGCATTACAGAGTGAGAAGGGAGTTCAGAGACCCTGCACTACAACCATCTCATTTTACAGATGAATAAAATCTCAATTGCATTGCAAGGTTTTGGTCTTCTGCATTACCCTCTCTGGCTGCCATGGTACCAGACTTCTGGAAAATCTTCAAACATCTCCTTTCCTACTAATTAAAAACAAATGATTATGTTGGAACATCAACTACAATAATATTAAAAGTAGCATTAAGTTAGTTCTAAATTGTCCAATAATCTTTTTCTAATGCCTCTATTTGCGTCATAGGCATGCTAACTTCCCTGGTGTCTAAAATTCAGTGTCTCTCATGGATTACTCATGACTTTATGAAAATAAAAATGGTCAGGCTAATTAGCATCAACTCTAATAAGATCCCAAAGTAATTTTATACAATGCTTCCTAGGAAGAAAGAAATTAAACTTGATAACTGAGATGATGGGATCTAAAATAGAAGCAATACAGTGGGCATGAAAAATAGAAAATAAGTACAGAAAAGGGAGAAAGATGTGTGTACTGTTTGTGATGTCTGGACAAACTTTTCTTTTTAGAATCACACAATAGACCTTCGTTATTTTGCCTCTAAAGGGATTAAAAGTCCAGTAGTTCTCAAATAAGCTGGCTGAGGTAAGGGACTTGTTGAAAATTCAAATTCCTGGCCCCAAAACCTGGTCATGCTGATTCAGTAGATCTGGATTGGGACCTGGGTATCACTTAACTAGGGAATTTGAAGAAGTTTTCATATTTTCCACTTTGGGGGAAAATATTTAGTGGTAATTTCTCAGACTTCACTCTTTTGAGGTAGCATACATCATTATCCTTCCTTCAAAGAGGGGGAAATTGAAGAAGGCAGAGTCACATTTTAATGTGAGAATATTAGAACATGAGGATATTACTCCCAGTTTTACAGAAGAGCACCGACATTGAGATCCTGAAATAAGACCTGCTATAAATTACAAGGACTTGTGGGGTTCTATGGGGCAAATTGTGTGGTCTACTCTTTGCCATAATGAAAAGTTGGATTAGTGGTGCTATCGCTGGAAACTACCCAAGAGTCCAGCATTTTCAGCCCACGTCTGGCTTGTGCTGTAGAGATTTTCCAATCCTAATGAGGAGAAGAAAGGCTGCAGTCTCTATTGTTCACTATCCATGATGGAAGCATCTCTTACTAAGTGTGTGTTTATGCAGCCATGTACACATACCCACATACCCTGAAAAGTCCTCTGGGAAACTAACACAAGGCCTGAAGTTCTTAATTAGCAGAGTGGATTCCCTCAGCTCTGTCACTTAATGGTATAGGAGAAGGTGTGTTTGGCAATTAATTGGATGAGCTCTTAAAACTGGAATCCTGACCACTTGTGGTCATTAAAGATCCCAGGGTACTTTCCTTATGGCAGATAGAGTCCTGGATGGATTCCAACCGTGATAATTGAATTACATTCTGCCCAGCTTCCCTTTACACTTTCAATTGGACTCTGTTCTCTTTTCATTCTTAACTGAAGTCAACTCGTACACTATAGATGACTACTGCATTCCATAGTTGTCTGTAATGTAATAACAATGTTCCCTAGTTTGTGGATTTACTGGGTTAGTGGTCTACAGGCATACTTTGTATAGAAGAAAAATAGTTGATTTGACATCTGTAGAAACATCATACCACTCCTGAAAAATTGAGCTTGTTAAACATTTCAGCATGTCCTATTAGCTGTTAGAGGTTATTATTATTATTATTATTTATTTATTTTTTAACCTTTCCTTTTGTGGATGATGTCTTCTATAACCAAAGTAAGTAAATAAGCAGACCAAATCCACATTGTTAATCAAAAAAGAAAAAGCCCAGTTACTTAGATGACCATCATTTCAGGGTAGAGATAACAGTGGGGACACACTGGCAACCAATTTGATAGCTTGAAATTTGCTGATGCAGGATTCGGCCTCATGTTTCTTCATTAAAAATTAATAGTTTGTTTCTAATCTTCTACATTTTTCTAAAATGGGGAAGTTTGGTGGGCAGTATGCTTTCTCTTAACAGTTATATTTTGTTATTACCACAAATTATTTTACTAATACAGTTACTTTTTCAAACAAATAAAAATTCAGCAAACATATTTATTGAGAATAGAGCACTGTTATGTAAGGTTAAGAAACACCCGTAAGATACTATTTAGGGGCTTATCTGATTTGGGTAACTAAAATTCTCTTCAAAATATTTTTACAGCTAAGAATGAAATATTATTTTCTCATTGTAGATAATAACTTTCCAATTAAAAAGTATTTAACACACTTTAACAGACAAAAAACCCTTTACTTGGTATACAATTAACTAATAAATATTTAGGATTAATATTTATGTGCATTAATAAATAATGCACATAAAATGCATTCCCCAGTTTATGCGGTATGTCAGCATGGTTGAAAGTAAGTACAGTTGGAGATTTTCTTTTGTTTGTTTTTATTAACCTAACTTTCTGTTTTAGATAATATACTTGGCTCACTATTTCCTACCTTAAATAAAGTCAAAGCACACAATGAGTCAAGGCTTTCAAGTCAGGGAGTATAAGTCCACCCACTTCATTTTTCTTTTATGGAATGTTTTTGGCAATTTGAGGTCCCTTTTCTTTCCAAAATAAATTTGGTGACTAGCTTTTCCAAGCTGCAAGGAAGGTTGTTGGAACTTTGATTGGAATTGCATTGAATCTGTAGATCATTTTGGATGGAATTGACATCTTCACGACATTTAGCCTTCCTATTGATGAACATGGAATATCTTTCCACCTGTTTAGGTCCTCTTTGATTTCTTTTAGTAAGGTTATATAATTTTCTATGTAGAGGTCTTTTACACCTTTGTTCAGTTTATTCCTAGATACTGATCTTTTTAGTTGCTATTGTGAATGGAATTTTTTTCTTGTTTGCCTCTTTAGTTAGCTCATTAACTAATGTACAGAAACATTACTGATTTTTGCATATTAATCCTGTATCTTGCCACTTCGCTGAATTTATTAGCTCAAGTAGCTTTGTCATCAATTTCTCAAGATTTTCCAAATGTAGGATCATATCACCTGCAAATAATGACAGTTTTACCTGTTTCTTTCCAATTTGGATGTCTTTTATTTCTTCTTTTTTCCTAGTTATTCTGGCTAGTTGAATAACTGGTGACAGTGGGCATCCTTCACTTGTTCCCGATCTTAGACGGAAGGCTTTCAGTCTCTCACCACTGAGTACTATGCTGGCTGTGGGTTTTTCATATATGCCCTTTTTCATATTGAGAAAGTTTCCTTTAATTCATACTTTTTGATATGTTTTTATCAAAAATGGATGCTGAAATTTGCCAAATGCTTTTTTCAACATCTATTGAGATGATCATTTGATTTTTCCCTTTTGATCTGTTAGTATGTTGTCTTATGTTAATTGATTTCTTATGTTGAACTCCCCTTGTATGCCTGGAATGTACCCCACTTGGTCATGGTGTATAATTCTTTTAATGTGCTTTGGATTCAATTTACAAGTATTTTGTTGAGAATTTTTGCATCTATATTCATTAGGGAGATTGGCCTGTAGTCTTCCTTTTTTATAGTATCTTTATCTGGGTTTGGTATTAGAGTTTTGTTAGCTTCATAAAATGAATTATGTAGTGTTCCCTTTTCTTCAAGTTTTTGAGAGAGTTTGAGCAGGAATGCTGCTAGTTTTTTTTTTATTATTATTTTGAAATAAATTCAAAGTTATAGGAACAGTTGCAGAAACAATACTAACCCCATACACAGAATTCCATCATACCCTGACCCCCCTCCCCTGATAGCTCAATCCACCAACTTTAACATGCTGTCACATCACTATTTCTTTCCCTCCCTCCCTCGCTATCATCCATCACCTATTGCTCTGTCTTCTGAACATATGAGAGCTAGCTGCACACATCCTTGAACATACACTATAATTCACTTATACACTTCCCATGAACAAGAACATTCTTTTATGCAATCCCATTAAGTGCAGCTAAGAAGTACAAGAGATTCAACAATGATACAAAGCTTACATTCTATATTTCCTTTTCCTTACGTCTCAACTGTGTCCCTTTGAGCCACCTGTCCTCTATCCTCCAATCCCATCCAAGTTCATCCTTGGCATTCAATTGTCATCTAGTTAGACTGTCTTTTTTTTTTTTTTTTTCTCAGTTGTGGACACATATATACAGCCTAAATCTTCCCATTCCACCCCCTCCCTAGCCTTCCATTAGTGGGATTAATCACCTTTAGAATGTTGTAATGCTCTTTCCCACCATCCATTACCAGAAATTTCCCTTCACCTCAAAGAGTTTCTTAACTCCTCATTGCCCCTTCCCCCATTTCTCTTAACCCAAGCTCTACTTTTCATCTCTATGGTTATATTCTCTGATAATTTCTTTGTGTTTACTGTGGGGCTTAAAATTAACCTCTTAAATCCATATCAATCTTGTTTTTCTTTGATACCACCTTCACTTCAATAGGACACACAAACTATGTTCCTATACTCCTTTATTCCCCCACCTTTATATAGTTATCTAAAATTACATATTTTATATTGAGTTCAAAACCACTGATTTGTCATTACAGTTTGTGTATTTTATGTCATGTAGGAAGTAAATAGTGGAGTTACAGTTCAAAAATTATTGACTTCTATTTGTATTCCATTGTGGTTGAGAATGTGCTTTGAGTATATTCAATTTTTTTTTTTTTTAATTTCTTGAGGCTTGTTTTATGTCCCAGCTTATGGTCCCTTTTGGAGAAAGATCTGTGATCACTGGAGAAAAATGCATGTCCTGGTGATTTGGGATGTAAGGTACTATATATGTCTGTTAAAATTCTCTATATCTCTTTCTCCTTTCTTTGTGTCTCTGTTGGTAGGGCTCTCTTTAGCATCTGAAGTAGGGCAGGTCTTTTATTGGCAAACTCTCTCAGCATTTGTTTCTCTGTGAAAAATTTAAGCTCTCCCTCAAATTTGAAGGAGAGTTTTGCTGGATAAAGTATTCTTGGTTGGAAGCTTTTCTCTCTCAGAATTTTAAATATGTCATGCAACTGCCTTCTCACCTCCGTGGTGGCCGCTGAGTAGTCACTACTTAGTCTTATGTTTTTTCCTTTGTATGTGGTGAATTGCTTTTCTCTTGCTGCTTTCAGAACTTGCTCCTTCTCTTCAGTATTTGAGAGTCTGATCAGACTATGTCTTGGAGTGGGTTTATTTGGATTTATTCTATTTGGAGTTCGCTGGGCATTTATGCTTTGTGTATTTATATCGTGTATAATGTTGGGGAAGTTTTCCCCAACAATTTCTTTGAATACTCTTTCTAGACTGTTACCCTTCTCTTCCCCTTCTGCGACAGCAATGAGTCTTAAGTTTGGACGTTTTATTTTATCTATTGTATCCCTGAGATCTGTTTCAATTTTTTCAATTTTTTTTCTCCATTCTTTCTTTTGTTCTTTCATTTTCTGTTCTGTGGACTTCTAGGACACTGAGACATTGTTTAGCTTCCTCTTGTGAATATCCAGAGTCTTTTTAATTTGGCCAACGTTTCTTTTATTTCCATAAGATCTTCTATTTTTTAATTTACTCTTGCAATATCTTCCTTATGCTCTTCTAGGATCTTCTTTATGTTGCTTATATCCTGGGCCATGGTCTTCTTGATGTCCTTTAAATTCTTTGCCATGTTTTCATTCCTCGATTGTAGTTCGTTGATTAATTGTGCGAGGTACTGTGTCTCTTCTGATATCTTGATTTGTGTGTTTGGAGCTGGATTCTCCATATCGTCTGTTTTTATCATATGCATTAAGATTTTCTGTTGTTTTTGGCCTCTTGGCATTTGTTTTGCTTGATAGGGTACTTTCAAGTTGTAAAAAAAAAATGCCTATCTAATTTTTCAGAAACACAGTTTGGTGGTGTACACTTTCTCTAACCAACCAGCAGATGGCATCTGTGAGTCACCTATACCCCTCAAGTCAGTTCTCCACCTTGTCCCCATGGTGTGTGGGGAAATGATTCTTGTGGGGTTCAGTTGGAGAACTCAGTTTGGGTGTGTTGCTGGAGCCGTCCGCCCTGAATGTAGGGTGTGTGTACGGGTGGCCAGGGAGGAAGGACAGCTCTAATATTCAAATCCCCCAGATTCCTGGAGATTCAAGACCACTGCAAGAGTCTAAGCCTTCATTTCATTTCAGCCCCAGACCCTCTCTCTCGCTGTCGCACAAACCACCGGACTTGGCATAGTGTCCCTGGGTTCTCCAAGCGGGTCCCCCCGCCCATCCGTGATCCTCCAGGACCTCTGCCGAGGGAATGCTGTGCTATGTCACCAGTGCACGCCATCCCTCAAGGGAAGCCCCGGGCTCCCGGGCCATGCCGGGGCACTTTCAGCCTGATGCAAAGATGGCC
This sequence comes from Choloepus didactylus, assembly GCF_015220235.1. NCBI lineage: Eukaryota > Metazoa > Chordata > Mammalia > Pilosa > Megalonychidae > Choloepus > Choloepus didactylus. The sequence goes on from NC_051309.1 coordinate 75,673,871, forward strand.
AAACTGGGTGTCTCAACACCCCCCTCCTCACACAGTTCCTCCTTCCCAGCTCTGGGTCAACTGGAGGGGCTCTGGGCTGTGGGCATGGCCCCAGGCAGGAGTTTATCCAGCCCTCCGGAGAGCCAGCTGCTAGCCGTGGAGTTTCTTTCTACTTCTGGCTCTCCCCTCCATTCCCCCGGCCCCGAGGGTATCTGCAACAGGCTATCTTCCAGGCCAGACACCAAGGGGCCGGCCCAGCCCCCTCTTGCTGTGTTTTACTGCATGGTTCCCACTATCGCAACTGCAGCCGCTCCTGGGTTTTTCCCTTTTTAAATTTTTTTTTAAAAGAGCCAGTCGGTCTCCAAACGCCAAACCCTGGCTTCCCCAGACCGCCACACAGCTGCGGGTCTTCCAGCCAGCTTACTCACTCATTTTCAGAATGCCGACTCCCAGTTTCACCAAGTATACAGCCTGTGTGGAACTAGCAGACCTCGTCCAGCTGGCACATCGCTGTAACCAGTTCTTTTTGGGATGTTTGGGAAAACTTCCCTGTGTAGTCATCTGGCTCTGGGCTTTTCTTTTTAGGAAGGTATTTGATGACTGATTGGATCTCTTTACTTGTGATTAGTTTGTTCAGGTCTTCTATTTCTTCTCAGATCAGTCTAGGTTGCTCATGTGTTTCCAGGAAATTGTCCATTTCCTCTAAGTTGTCTAGTTTGTTGATGCACAGTTGTTCATAGTATCCTCTTATAATTTTTAAAATTTCTTTGGGATCCATAGTAGTGATCCCTGACTCATTTCTGATTTTGTTTATTGGGTCTTCTCTCTTTTTGATTTTGTCAGTCTAGCTAAAGGTTTGTCAATCTTGTTGATCTTCTCAAAGAACCAACTTTCGGTTTTATTTATTCTATTATTTTTTGTTTGTTTGTTTGTTTGTTTCCAGCTCATTTATTTCTGCTTTAATCTTTGTTATTTCTTTTCTTTTACTTGTTTTAGGATTAGTTTGCTATTCATTCTCCAGCTTCTTCAGTTGTTCAGTTTGTCTTTGGTTTTAGCTTTTTATTCATTTTTCTTCTATTCATTTAGAGCTATAAATGTCTCTCTCAGCACTGCCTTCACTGCATCCCACAGGTTTTGGTATGTTGTGTTCTTGTTTTCATTCATCACTAGATATTTACTGATTTCTCTTGCAATTTTTTCTTTGACCCACTAATTGTTTAGATTTTAACCTCCATATATTTGTGAAAGTTCTCATTCTTGGTGGTTATTGATTTCCATCTGCATTCCACTGTGGTCAGAGAATGTGCTTTGAATAATTTCAATCTTTTAAAATTTGTTGTGACTTGTTTTGTGCCCCAGCATATGATCTATCCTGGAGAACATTCATGAGTGCTAGAGAAGAATGTGTATCCTGGTAATTTGGGATACAATGATCTACACATTTTTTAGGTTCTCAATTTCCTTATTGGTCCTCAGTCTAGTTGTTATATTGATAGAATAGAGTGGTGTATTGAGGTTTCCTACTATTATTATAGAAACATCTATTGCTCTCTTCAGTTTTGCCAATGTTTTCTTTTTAAATTTTGTATATTGCTTTATTGTTTGACAAAGAGCATGCATCACTTTTACAATTAAAATAATTAAGGAAGTAAACATTGCCTAAGAAAAGAAAAAAATCAATGACTTTGAGATGTAGTGCATGTTCTTAAGTATCAAAAGCATGCCAAGATTTTTAACATGTTGAGTAGAGAATGTCTCACATACTTTGGAGTGCCTTGATTGGGTACATAAACATTTATGATTGTTATTTCTTCCTGGTGGATTGTCTCTTTCATTAGTATATAGTGTCCTTCTTTTTAATCCATTTTGTCAATCTGTATCTTTTAACTGGGGAGTTTAATCCGTTCACATTCAATGTTATTACTGTAAAGGAAGTTCTTGAACCAAACATCATGTCCTTTGGGTTTTCTCAGATTTGTTTTTTCCCCTGTCTCTCTTTTTTCCCTTTAAGTTACCCTTACTAATACTCTTCAATTCTTTTCCCTTCTCCAGACCTTTCTCTCCTTTCTCTTTTTTTAAGCCAGTAGAACTCCTTTTAGTATTTTTTACAGAGCAGACCTCTTGTTAACAAATTCTCTCAGCATATGTTTGTCTTTGAAAATTTTAAACTCTCCCTTACTTTTTTTCAATTTACTGTTTTTAAAAATTTTAATGCAATTTTATTGAGATACATTCACATACCATACAATTATCCAAAGTCTACAATCAGATGTTCACTGTATCATCACACAATTGTGCATTCATTACTACAATAATTTTTGAACATTTTCCTTACTCTAAAGATAAGAATATAAATAAAAATAAAAGTAAAAAAGAACACCCAAAACATCTCATACTTGCTTTTCCCCTCTATTATTCATTTACTTTTTGTGCCCCTTTTTTCTACTCATTTGTCCATACATTGGATAAAGGGAGTGTGAGCCACAAGGTTTTCACAATCACACAGTCACACTGTATAAGCTATATAGTTGTATGATTGTCTTCAAGAATCAGGTTACGGGGTTGCAGTTCAACAGTTTCATCTATTTCCTTCTAGCTATTCTAGTACAGTAAAACTAAAAAGTGATATCTATATAATGCATAAGAATAGCCTCCAGAATGATCTCTTGACTCCATTTGCCATATCTCAGCCACTGAAACTTTATTTTGTTTAATTTTTCTTCCTCTTTTTTGTCAGGAAGGCTTTCTCAATCCCATGATGCTGGCTCCAGACTCATCCCTGGGAGCCATGTCCCACATTGCCAGGGAGATGTACACCCCTGGGAGTCATGTCCCACATAAGGGGGAGGCAGTGAGTTTACCAGCCCAGTGTGCACAGAGAGATAGGCCACATCTGAGCAACAAAAGAGGTTCTCTGGGGGTGACTCTTAGGCAACATTATAAGTAGGCTTAGCCTTTCCTTTTCAGTAACAAGCTTCATAAGGGGAAGCCCCAAGATTGAGGACTTGGCCTACTATACTAGTAGTCCCCAATGCTTGTGAGACTATCAGGAATTCAGCAGGTGGGGATGTTTAATGATTCCACATTTTCCCCCAGGTCCTCAAGGGGGCTTTGCAAATACTTCTTATTTTCTTCCTAAATTACTCTGGGATGTATCGGGGTTTTGTGCTAACCTGTACAATCCAAACAGATCTCACTCCCTATTCAAGGTTCCATGTAATTATGGTCTTTGAATAAAGTGACCATACAAGTTAAATTATATAGTGTGCCATAGAAAGTACAGATTTTGCACCAAATAAACATCTCTTCCTTTGGTCTCACACAGAAGTTGAAGTTTTGAAACACAGTCAATATCGTCCTTTTCCCTTTAGTCTGGTTTACCTTCATTCTAATCAAGTCCATTTTGTTCATATCTTTAATTGAAGTGTGATCTCTTTTTTCAGCTTTTTTAACATTTGCTGTATTGGGTAATGCTGACATTCACAGCTGCCAAACACTGGCTCTGAGTCTTAGGTGTCACATAGATACCTGAAGTTACCCAAACCGACCAGCTCAGCATCTCAGAATTTAGAGATAACCATTGCAACTCATGAATAGATGTGACTGCTATAAGAGCTTACAATCTAGGAACTTTTACCATAAGCCTTCCCCGGATAACCTATGCTCTCAGATTCAATTCTCAGAGTTTGCACATTATAGGTAGTCCATATTAGTGAGATATTAGAATGCATGTCTTTTCCATTCTGGCTTATTTCACTCAACATACTGTCCTCAAGGTCCATTTACCTAAGTTCATACTTTCCATCTTCATTTCTTCTTGCCACTCCCTGGTATTCCATTGTATGTATACACCACAGTTCACCATTCCATTTATCGGTTGATGTACCCGTAGGCCACCTCCATCCATTGTGAATCATGAATATGTCTGCCATAAGCAGCAGTGTGCAATGTTCACTCCTGTCCCTGCTCTCAGTTCTCCCAAGTATGTAACCAATAAAGGGGTTGTAAGACCATGTGACAGCCCCATAGTTAGCTTCCTGTGGAACCACCATACTGCCCTCTAGCTGGGTTGTGCCATTCTACTTCCCTACCAACAGGGAATAGGTACATCCTTCTCTCCATATTTTCTCCAGCACTTGTATCCCTCTGTTTATTTTTTAACAGCTTTATTCACACACCATGGACTTCACCCTAAGTAAACAATCAATGATTCCCAGTAGAATTATGCATTCAACACCACAGTCTATATGAGGACATTTCCATCTCTTCCCTAAAGAGGAAAAGGGGAGAAAAAAATGAAGAGTAAAAATACAAAAGGTAGAAGAAAAATAAAAATAGAATACAATGAAAAGGTCAGACCACATCACCACCACCAAGAATCCCATAGTACTCCTTATATCCCCTTCTTATAGACATTTAGCTTTGGTATATTGTCTTTGTTACAATAAATGGAAGCATCTTGCAGTGTTACTGTTGACTATAGATTCTAGTTTGCATTGATTGTATTTTTCCCCTATGCCATCCAATTCTCAAAACCTTGTAATGTTGACATTCATTTGTTCTCCCTCACTTAAAAAAATTCTTATATTTTAAAATTTAATCACCATCATTTACCACTCTAGGTTTCACTAAGTTATACAATCCCAGTCTTTCTCTTCTATTTTTCCTTCTGTTGTCATTCCTATGCTTAGCCTTCCTCTTTCAACCATACTCACATTCATCTTTGTTCAGAGTACTTACAGTATTGTGTTACTGTCACCCACTATTGTGCTATCCATTCCATTTTTGGATCTATACAATCAATCCTGTTGAACCTTCTCTACTCCTTCGCCATCAAATGCCTGATCTCTAACCTCTTTGTATCTCCTTATAACCTGTGTTCTCAACTCTCAAATTTTACTCATCAATGTTAGTCCAAATTAGTGAGACCATACTGTATCTGTCCTTTTGTTTCTGGCTAATTTTACTCGATGTAATGTCTACTGTCTACCATTTCGTCTTTTGGATTTTCTATGGCATATCTTATTTCATTTTTGTTTTTCCACTCTCTTTCTTTTTACCCTTACTGATAGTCTTTATTTCTACACTCCACCAAACATCTCTCTCCTGTCTTTTCCTATCTGCCTGTAGGGCTCCCTTTAGTTTTTCTTGTAGAGTAGGTGTATTATTCACAAACTCTCTCAGTGTCTGTTTTTCTGAAAATATTTTAAACTCTCCCTCATTTTGGAAGGACAGTTTTGCTGGATATAGATTTCTTGGTTGGCAGTTTTTCTTTTCATTAGCTTAAATGTATCATATCATTGACTTCTCATCCCCATGGTTTCTACCAAGAAATTCACGCAGTCTTACCAAGCTTCCTTTGTATGTGACTTTTCTCTTGCTGCTTTCAGAATTGTCTCTTTGTCTTTGACATTTGACAATGTGGTTAATAAGTGACTTAGAGTGGTTCTATTCAGATCTATTCTGTTTGGGGTACTGTGCACTTCTTGGATTTGTAATTTTAAGAGTTTTCTGCCCTCTTTCCATTCTCTTTTCCTTCTGAGACACCCATAACATATTTATTTTTGTGCTTCATGTTGTCATTTGATTCCTGAAGACCCTGTTCATATTTGTCCATTCTTTTCCCTATTTGTTCTTTTGTGTGTAGGATTTCAGCTGTAATGTTCTCTAATTCACTAATCCTTTCTTTTGCCTCCTCAAATCTGCTGTTGTATGTCTCCATTGTGTTTTTCATCTTTTCTATTTTGCCTTCATTCACATAAGTACTAGCATTTGTTTTTCTCACACTTCTGAGTTCTTTTTATGGACACCCTGTGTCTTTATATCTTTCATCTCTTTTGCCACATTTTCCTTCTACTCATTGGTTTGATTTAGAAGATTTGTTTGAACATTTTTAGTTAGTTGTTTCTACTCCTGTATCTCATTTGGAGAGTTAATTTGATCCTTTGACTGAGCCATATCTTTGTTTCCTGGTATGACTGATGACTTGTTGCTGTATGACTTCAGGCTTCTGATTTCCTTGATTTGTTTATTCTGGGAGTCATTTTCTTTCTTTTACCTAGGGTTTTCTCATTGGCTGGCTTTGTTCTCTGTTCTTTGACATTCAGTTCAGCTTATTCTAGACCACCAACATAGTTTCTTTTTAACTCATTATAATTTTTCAGCTTTTGTTTTTCTGATTCTTGCCCTGCCTATATGGAAGGTTTTTTTTTTTTTTTTCCTTTTTTTACAGAGGGTCTCTCTAGATAGACTTGACTCCAGTCAGATTTTCCCAGAGTAGACAAATACAGGACTCAGGAAGAGGGTGTAATCAGTATCAAGTTTCCCTAGGAATGAGACTGAGCAGTTTGCCAGTTCTTCCTGTGAAGCCTCTTGATTTTGTGCTTTTTCTTTCCTGCCCAGCAGGTGGCATTTGTCAGCCTAAAGCTCCCCACTGGCATAAAGTGGTATGGTGTCTTTAATTTTCAGCAGACCCTGCCTCTTCCAAGGGTGTGGTTGACGCAAGGCCCAGGCAGAAAGTGGGTTTAAACTGTTTCTGTTTTCCAGCCCAAGGTCTGAATTCTCTGAATGAAACTGCCACTCGTGCTGTGCCCTGCACCCCCTTTCTTGAGGAAGATATGCCCTTCAAGGAATTGTCTCCTTCACCTGAATAGTTACTTTGTCTCTCAGATATTCCTTAACGCCACCATTTCCTGGGTCATTGCTGACAACTGAAAAAAAGCTTTCCGCTTTATGCTAAAAAGTAAATAAAAATCCTTTTCAGAGCTAGTCCTCAGTCTGCCGGTTCACCACTGAAGAGCTGGAGTTGATATCTGGCTCTGTGTTCCCCTTTTCTTGGGGAACAGCCATTTTCTAGTATTCTGCACTCACTGCACTCCAAACACCTCTGTTTTGTTTTGTTTTGTTTTTGCCTGTCAGCCCACCTCCTCTCTTCTGGGAGATACCTCTGAGTTCCTTTCCTGCTAGCTCCAGGTTTATCTGTGCTTGGAGCTTGATTTCAGCAGTCAAAATTTGTTAATTAAATTCACCATTGGAGCTTGGTTGAGTCGCCATCCCTTGCTCCTAGTAGAGACTGCTTCTTTTTCCAACATGGAAGGACTCCAAAACAGGCTGCTCTGCTAGAGGGAGGAGCACCAGCCTCTACAGATTGGGAGACTTTCTTAAGTTCTGTGCTGTTATCTTGGCCCTTCCATCCATTCTACACTGGTGTATGATGTGTGTCTGGTCATGTTAGTCCCCCAAACAGTTTTTTCCAGACATTTTCTGGTTATTTACTAGCTGCCCTGGAGGACAAACAAAATTTCACACCTCCCTATGCCACCATCTTGCCTCCCATATCTCTCATTTGTCTTTTTTTTTTTTTCATTTTTATTGAGATTGTTCAGATACCATACAATTATCCAAAGATCCAAAGTGTACAATCACTTGCCCCTGGGTACCCTCATACAGCTGTGCATCCATCACACTTAATTTTTGTACAATTTTTAGAAACTTTTCATTACTCCAGACAAGAAACAAAGTGAAAGATGAAAAAAGAAAAAAAGAAAAGGAAACGCTAAACCTCCTCTATCCCTAACCAACCCCCTCAATTGTTGACTCCTAGTATTGATTTAGTACATTTGTTACTGTTTATGAAAAAATGTTGAAATACTACTAACTGTAGTATATAGTTTGTAATAGGTATATAGTTCTTCCCTATATGCCCCTCTATCATTAACTTCTAATTGTATTGTCATACATTTGTTCTGGTTCATGAAGTGATTTCTAGTATTTGTACAGATGAACATGGACATTGCCCACCATAGGATTCAGTTTTATACATTCCCATCTTTTGACCTCCAACTTCCTTCTGGTGACATATATGACTCTGAGCTTCCCATTTCCACCTCATTCACACACCTTTCGGCGCTGTTAGTTATTCTCACATCTTGCTACCAACACCCCTGTTCATTTCCAAACATTTAAGTTCATCCTAATTGAACATTCTGCTCATACTAAGAAAGAGCATCTACATTTCTTCCACAAGGCAGGAGGGAGAGTCGAAGGTAGAGAGGCAAAAGAAAGAGGAAACAAAAAAAATGATAGCTAGGAAGCAGCAAAAGGAAAAATAACCTTAAATCAAAGTAGAATAAAGAATCAGACAACACCACCAATGTCAAGTGTCTAACATGCCTCCCCTATCCCCCCCTCTTACCTGCATTCACCTTGGTATATCACCTTTGTTACATTAAAGGAAGCATAATATAATGATTCTATTAGTTACAGCCTCTAGTTTATGCTGATTGCATCCCTCCCCCAATGCCTCCCCATTTTTAACACCTTGCAGGTTGACATTTGCTTGTTCTCCCTCGTAAAAGAACATATTTGTACATTTTATCACAATTGTTGAATACTCTAGATTTCACCAAGTTACACAGTCCCAGTCGTTATCTTTCCTCCTTTCTTGTGGTGTCTCACATGCTCCCCATCTTTCTCTCTCAACCATATTCATAGTTACCTTTGTTCAGTGTACTTACATTGTTGTGCTACCATCTCCCAAAATTGTGTTCCAAACCACACACTCCTGTCTTCTATCACTCTGTAGTGCTCCCTTTAGTATTTCCTGTAGGGCAGGTGTCTTGTTCACAAAGTCTCTCATTGTCTGTTTGTCAGAAAATATTTTGGGCTCTCCCTCATATTTGAAGGACAGCTTTGCTGGATACAGGATTCTTGGTTGGTGGTTTTTCTCTTTCAGTATCTTAAATATATCACACCACTTCCTTCTTGCCTCCATGGTTTCTGCTGAGAGATCCGCACATAGTCTTATGAAGCTTCCTTTGTATGTAATGGATTGCTTTTCTCTTGCTGCTTTCATGATTCTCTCTTTGTCTTTGACATTTGATAATCTGATTATTAAGTGTCTTGGCGTAGGCCTCTTCATATCTCTTCTGTTTGGGGTACACTGTGCTTCTTGGATCTGTAATTTTATATCTTTCATAAGAGATGGGAAATTTTCATTCATTATTTCCTCTATTATTGCTTCTGCCCCCTTTCCCTTCTCTTCTCCTTCTGGGACACCAATGATACGTACATTATTGTACTTTGTTTCATCCTTGAGTTCCCGGAGACATTGCTCATATTTTTTCATTCTTTTCTCCATCTGCTCGTTTGCGTGTAGGCTTTCAGGTGTTTTGTTCTCCAGTTCCTGAGTTGTTTCTTCTGCCTCTTGAGATCTGCTGTTGTATGTTTCCATTGTGTCTTTCATCTCTTGTGTTGTGCCTTTCATTTCCATAGATTCTACTAGTAGGTTTTTTGAACTTTTGATTTCTGCCGTATACATGTCCAGTTCTTCCTTTACAGCCTCTATCTCTTTTGTAATATCTTCTCTAAACTTTTTGAATTGATTTAGCATTAGTTGTTTAAATTCCTGTATCTCAGTTGAAGTGTACATTTGTTCCTTTGACTGGACCATAGCTTTGTTTTTCTTCGTGTAGGTTGTAATTTTCTGTTGTCTAGGCATGGTTTCCTTGGTTATCCAAATCGGGTTTTCTCAGACCAGAACAGGCTCAGGTCCCAGAGGGAAGAAATATTCAGTATCTGGTTTCCCTGCAGGTGTGTCTTAGAAAATTGCTCCACCCTTTGATGCCTCGGGTCACTGTGCTTTTCTGCCTAGCAGGTGACGCCTGTTAGCCTATAATTCTTGACTGGTGTGAGGAGGTGTGGCCGTGTTCCCCCAGGCTCTGGGGTCTGGTTGTGAATGAAAGGGCCCCACCCCTTTCCTCCTAGAGAAGACAGAGCCCCCAGGTGGAGGTCATTAGCATTTCAATGGTCTCGCTCTCTGCTTGTGCTGTCTCCATCCTTCTCCACTTCACAGCCCTGGAAACTGAAAATGACTGGGGCTTTCTCCACTGAGCTGAAAAAGAATCAGATAGTCCCCTTCAGACCCAGTCCAAGGCTCTCCAAGGTCAGTCCTCACCCAAAGCCTCTGTCTGTTTTTTGGGGCTGCGTACCTGTAGTGAGCAGTTCACACTCGCTACTTAAAACCCCAGCTGGAGCTCAGCTGAGCTGTATTCGCTTGCTGGGAGAGAGCTTCTCTCTGGCACCACGAGGCTTTGCAGCTTGGGCTATGGGGGAGAGGGTCTCCCGACCTGGTTCCGCAGGTTTTACTTACAGATTTTATGCTGTGTTCTCGGGCATTCCTCCCAATTCAGTTTGGTGTATGATGAATGGATGGTCTTGTTTGTCCCCCCACAGTTATTCTGGATTATTTACTAGTTGTTTCTGGTTTTTTGTAGTTGTTCCGGGGGACTACTTAGCTTCTACTCCTCTCTATGCTGCCATCTTGCCCCTCATTTGTCTTTTTGTTGTTATGTTGAAGGATTTCTTTATATATTCTGGATACTAAACCTTTATTGAATATGTGGTTTCCAAATATTTTCTCACATTGTTTAGGTTTTATTCCATGATAAATTCCTTTGAGGCACAAAAGATTTAATTTTGATGAGGTCACATTTTTCTATTTTTTAGTTTGTTGCTATGCTCTGGGTGTAAAATCTAAGAAACTGTTGCTTAACACAAGGTTGAAGATGCTTCCCTATGTTTTCTCCTAGGACTTTGATAGTTCTGGCTCTTGTATTTAGGTCTTTGATCCATTTTGAGTTGATTTTTGAATAAGATGTGAGGTATGGGTTCTCCTTTCTTTTGCAAATGGAGATTCAGTTTTCCCAGCACCATTTGTCGAAGAGACAATTCTTTTCCAATTGAGTTGTCTTTATTCCCTTGTCAAAAATTCGTTGTCCATTAATATGAGGGTTGACTTCTGACCTCTGAATTTGATTCCATTTGTCTATATGCCTAACCTTGTGCCAGTACTATGCTGTTTTGACTACTGTGACTTTATAATAATATTGAAGCTTGGGAAGTGTGAGTCCTCAAACTTCATTTTGCTTTTTCAAGATGGCTTTATCTATTTGGGTACCCTTACCATTCCATATAAATTTGATGACTGGCTTTTCCATATCTGCAAAGATGGCTGTTGTAATTTTGATTGGGGTTGTGTTAAATCTATAAACCACTTTGGGTAGGATTGACAACTTAACAATGTTTATTACTTCAAGCTATGAACACACAATGTACTTCCAATTATTTAGGTCTTTGATTTATTTAGCAATGTTTCATAGATTTCTTGGTACAATTCCTTTACATCCTTGGTTAGATGTATTCCTAGGTATTTGATTCTGTTACTTACTATTGTAAGTGGAATTTTTTCTTGGTTTTTCATCCCATTGTTCATTGCTTGAAAAATTTTTAATTTTGATGAAGTTCCATTTCTCTATTTTAACTTTTTTGTTTGTACATGTGGTGTGAAGTCTGAGAAACATTGCCTAATACAAGATCATGAAGATGCATACCTATAGTTTTTTCCCAGGAGTTTTATAGTTTTGATTCTTGTATTTAGGTCTTTAGTCCATTTTGAGTTGATTTTTTTGTATACTGTGTGAGGTAGGGGTCTACCTTCATTCTTTTGCATATGGGTATCCAAAATTGCCAGCACCATTTGTTGGCAACAGTATTCTTTCTAAATTAAGTGGACTTGGCACTCTCATAAAAAATCAATTGGCCATAGATGTGAGGATTTATTTCTGAACTCTCAGTTCAACTCCATTGGTCTATATGTCTGTCCTTGTGACAATTCCATGCTGTTTGATTTACTGTAGCTTTGTAAAAATTTGTAAGATGAGCAGGTATGAGTCCTCCAACTTCATTTTGTTTTCAAAGGTTTAGCTCTAGAAAAATACTGGATTTCTCAGGATTTTATATATACAGGATCATTTCATGTGCAAATAGGGAAGGTTTTGCTTCTTCCTTTTAATTTGGATGCCTTTTGTTCCAGTTTGCTAATGCTGCTGTTTGCAAAACACCTGAAATGGATTGGCTTTTATAAAGGGTGTTTATTTGGTTATAATGCTATAGTCTGAAGGCCATGAAAATGTCCAAATTAAGTCATCAACACAAGTATACCTTCACTGAAGGAAAAACAATGGCATCTGGAAATCCTGTTAGCTGAGAAGGCATGTGGCTCATGTCTGCTGATCCCTAGTTGTGTTCCAGCTTCTCTCTCAGCTCCTGTGAATTCTTCAAAATGTTGCACTTGGGACATTTTGTCTTCTCTTATCTTGTCTGGAGCAAAGTGTCAGCAAAAGTCTGCTTTCAATGGCTCTCTCCAAAATGTCTCTCTTGACTGTAGCACTGAGCTCCTTCTGTCTGAGCTCTTATAGGGCTCAGGTAAATTAATCAAGACCCATGCTGAATGGGTGGGGCCACACCTCCATGGAAATAATCCATTCAGATTTATCACCTACAGTTGGGTGGGTCACGTCTCCATGTAAACAACCCAATCCAAAGGTTCCAATGTAATCAAGATTAAATATGTCTGCCCCTACTAGATTGCATCAAAGAACACAGCATTTTGGGGAACATGATACATCCAAACTGGCACACGTTTTATTTCTTTTTCTTGTTTATTTGCTCTGGCTAGAACTTCCTGTACAATGTTGAAAAAGAGTGGTGACTGTGGGCATCCATGTCTTGTTTCTGATCTTAAGGGAAAGGTTTCAGTCTTTTGCCATTGAGTACAGTGTTAGTTGTGGGTTTTTCATAGATGCCCTTTATCACATTGAGAAAGTTTACTTATATTCTTAGTTTTCTAAGTGTTTTCATCAGTAAGCTGTGCTGGATTGTAGGAAATGCCTTTTCTGCATCTATTTAGATTATTAGGTGGTTCTTTTCTTCATTCTATCAATGTTGTGTATTACATTAATTGATTTCTTTTGATAAGCCCACCTTTTATACCTGGAATAAAACTCACTTGATCATGATCTATAATTCTTTTAATGTGTTGTTGGATTTGGTTTGCTAATATTTTGTTTAGGATTTTTGCATCTGTATGAATAAGGGAGATTGGTCTGTAATTTTCTTTTCTTGTATCTTTATGTTGCTTTAGTATTAGGATATTGGCCTCATAGAATGAATTAGAGTGTACCCCCTTTTCAGTATTTTGGAAATGTTTGATGAGAAATACTGTTCATTAATCTTGGAATTTTGTAAAATTCACCAGTGATGCCATCTGGTCCCAGACTTTGTTTGGAGGCTTTTGGTTACTGATTCAAATCACTACTTGTTATTGTTCTGTGGGATCTTCTATTTCTTCTTGAGTCAGTATAAGCAGTTTGTGTGTTTCCAAGAGTTTATCCATTTCATTTATGTTATATAATTTTTTGGCATACAATTGTTCATGGTATCCTCTTACAATCCTTTTTATTTCTGTGGGGTCAGTAATGATATGTCCTGGATTTTGTTTCTGCTATTTGCATCCTCTCTCTTTTTCGTCAGTTTAACTAAAGACTTTGTCAATTTTATTGTGTTTTCAAAGAACTGTGTTTTGTTTCTATGATTGTATTTATTGTTTTTTATTTTCTATTTCATTTATCTCCACTTTAATCTTTGTTATTTCATTTCTTCTCATTGTTTTGCATTTAGATTGCTCTTCTTTTTCTAGATCCTCCATTTATGCCAATAGGTCTCTGATTTTAGATCTTTTTTTTTTAAGACAAGCATTTAGAGCTAAAAATTTCTGTCTCTGTTTTACCTTTGCTGCATCCTCTAAATTTTGATATGTTGTGTTTTTGTTTTCACTTGCTTCAAGATATTTCCTAATTTTCCTTGTCTTTTCATTTTTGACCCATTGGTTTTTTTTTAATTCAGTTTTATTGAGAAATATTCACATACCATATAATCATCCATAGTGTACAATCAACTGTTCACAGTACCATCCTATAGTTGTATATTCATCACCCCAATCTATTTTTGAACATTTTCCTTACACCAGAAAGAATCAGAATCAGAATAAAAAATAAGAATTAAAAAAAACCAGACAAACAGATTCCTCCCCTATCCTACCCTATTTTTCATTTAGTTTTTGTCTCCATTTTTCTACTCATCCATCCATACACTGGATAAAGGGAGTGTTATACACAGGGTTTTCACAATCACACTGTCACCCATTGTAAGCTACATTGTTGTACAATTGTCTTCAAGAGTCAAGGCTACTGGGTTGATGTGAAAGAAGGGGAGCACACTCCACCCTCTGCATTCCTGCAAAAGAAAGTTTTATTCTACTCATTTCTACAGGTCTTTATAGCATCCAAAGTAGTTTCCTACATGACTATTTTCAGGTATTTCAGGGAGGGTACATTTTTTCTAAAGCCATAAGGTGTATTTACATATCTTTAGTCTCAAGGGACAGTTTCTTTGGGGGTTAGATGGGAAACAGTAGGGGTGGGAGACAGGAGCATGGAAGGAGCCCAGCAGGGGCTCAGAGACTATTCCCTTATCTAAATTGCAGTCTGCCTTCAGACATGCAAATATTTTGGCCTTTTCCTGGCCCAGTGCCCTCTGGAGCTTGGGGAGGCCCTGCTCTATAGTTTGTTAAGCCAGGGGACCTTCTGTGTCTCCACATCTCCCCCCTTTTTATTATGATTACAATTTGGTGTAGTGACATAAAGCTCATTTATTGGGATATCATGGGGGTTCTGGGAATGGGTGCCACATCTTCTTAGGCTGGTTCATCTGCACTGGAGTCAGCTTTGGGAGGTATCTTCTTCGTACAGTTGTTATAGCACAGCACCGTTGGTTCTTTGGGAAACAGGATGGTGGGCTTTAGAGTTCCACTGGGCTGTTTTGTGACAGATAACCTTTCAAAAATAACTGAAATTATAATCATTAGTATTATATTGTTTGTTGTTATGCACATGAGTAACCAAAGGAAGTTTAGAAGTTTTTAATTTTTATAATATTGTCTAAACTTTTTTTTGCAATTTATAACATACTGCATGAATTTAATTATTTTTAGTAGTTTATTTATTTATTTTTCTAAGGTGAAAGAATAAATTTTTTTGTAACTGTTGGAAATAAAAAGACATTATTTAGGGTTTGACCTTGAGAAAGTAAAATGTTAAAAGTTATTAGGTTTGAAACAGTATATATATATTTTTTATTTAGTTAAAGTTAAGGAAAAGACTTAGCTTTTTTAAAAGTGAGAAGACAGTATTTTTAAACAACCAAGGGCATGATAAACTTAACATATGTTGAGTGCAAGAAGTTATTTTGATAAGAGACTTTTTGCCTTCTATACTGATTACTTAGAAAAACACTTCTATAACTTTTTTTTTAAATGCAATTTTATTGAGATATGTTCACATAACATACAGTCATCCAAAGTGTAAATTAGTTGCTCACAGTATCATCATATAGTTATGCATTCATCACCACAATAAATCTTTGAACATTTTCATTACTCCAAAAAATAAAATAAAATTTAAAATAAAAAAAGAACATCCAAAACATCCCATTTCCCCTCCCCGCATTGTTGATTTACTTTTTTTTTTAATCTTCATTTTATTGAGATATATTCACATACCATGCAGTCATACAAAACAAATCGTACTTTCGATTGTTTACAGTACCATTACATAGTGGTACATTCATCACCCAAATCAATCCCTGACACCTTCATTAGCACACACACAAAAATAACAAGAATAATAATTAGAGTGAAAAAGAGCAATTGAAGTAAAAAAGAACACTGGGTACCCATGTCTGTTTGTTTCCTTCCCCTATTTTTCTACTCATCCATCCATAAACTAGACAAAGTGGAGTGTGGTCCTTATGGCTTTCCCAATCCTATTGTCACCCCTCATAAGCTACATTTTTATACAACTGTCTTCGAGATTCATGGGTTCTGGGTTGTAGTTTGATAGTTTCAGGTATCCACCACCAGCTACCCCAATTCTTTAGAACCTAAAAAGGGTTGTCTAAAGTGTGCATAAGAGTGCCCACCAGAGTGACCTCTCGGCTCGTTTTGGAATCTCTCTGCCACTGAAGCTTATTTCATTTCCTTTCACATCCCCCTTTTGGTCAAGAAGATGTTCTCCGTCCCACGATGCCAGGTCTACATTCCTCCCCAGGAGTCATATTCCACGTTGCCAGGGAGATTCACTCCCTTGGGTGTCTGATCCCACGTAGGGGGGAGGGCAGTGATTTCACCTTTCAAGTTGGCTTAGCTAGAGAGACAGGGCCACATCTGAGCAACAAAGAGGCATTCGGGAGGAGGCTCTTATGCACAACCATAGGGAGGCCTAGCCTCTCCTTTGCAGCAACCATCTTCCCAAGGGTAAAACCTGTGGTAGAGGGCTCAACCCATCAAACCACCAGTCCCCTATGTCTGTGGTCATGTTAGCAACCATGGAGGTGGGGTAGGCGAATACCCCTGCATTCTCCACAGGCTCCTCAAGGGGGCACTACATCTTTTTTTTTTCCTTGTTTTTCTTTTTTCTTTTTTTTTTTTAAATTTCCCTTCTTTTTTAAATCAGCTGTATGAAAAAAAAGTTAAAAAGAAAACAAACATACAATAAAACAACATTTCAAAGAGACCATAACAAGGGAGTAAGAAAAAGACAACTAACCTAAGATAACTGCTTAACTTCCAACATGTTCCTACTTTACCCCAAGAAAGTTACCTAATATAGCAATATTCCTGTGAACTTGCTCATACTATATCCATGAGAAATTAACAGACCATAGTCATTCCTGGGCATCCCCAGAACGTTAAATAGCTTATCTGTTCTTCTTGGATTATTGTTCCCCCTTCCTTAATTGCTCTCTATTGCTAGTTCCCCTACATTCTACATTATAAACCATTTGTTTTACATTTTTCAAAGTTCACATCAGTGGTAGCATATAATATTTCTCTTTTTGTGCCTGGCTTATTTCGCTCAGCATTATGTCTTCAAGGTTCATCCATGTTGTCATATGTTTCACGAGATCGTTCCTTCTTACTGCTGCGTAGTATTCCATCGTGTGTATATACCACATTTTATTTATCCACTCATCTGTTGAAGGACATTTGGGTTGTTTCCATCTCTTGGCAATTGTGAATAATGCTGCTATGAACATTGGCGTGCAGATACCTGTTTGTGTCACTGCTTTCCGATCTTCCGGGTATATACCGAGAAGTGCAATCGCTGGATCGAATGGTAACTCTATATCTAGTTTTCTAAGGAACTGCCAGACTGACTTCCAGAGTGGCTGAACCATTATACAGTCCCACCAACAATGAATAAGAGTTCCAATTTCTCCACATCCCCTCCAGCATTTGTAGTTTCCTGTTTGTTTAATGGCAGCCATTCTAATCGGTGTTAGATGGTATCTCATTGTGGTCTTAATTTGCATCTCTCTAATAGCTAGTGAAGCTGAACATTTTTTCATGTGTTTCTTGGCCATTTGTATTTCCTCTTCAGAGAACTGTCTTTTCATATCTTTTGCCCATTTTATAATTGGGCCGACTGAACTATTGTCATTGAGTTGTAGGATTTCTTTATATATGCAAGATATCAGTCTTTTGTTAGATACATGGTTTCCAAAAATTTTTTCCCATTGAGTTGGCTGCCTCTTTACCTTTTTGAGAAATTCCTTTGAGGTGCAGAAACTTCTAAGCTTGAGGAGTTCCCGTTTATCTATTTTCTCTTTTGTTGCTTGTGCTTTGGGTGTAAAGTCTAGGAAGTGGCCGCCTAATACAAGGTCTTGAAGATGTTTTCCTACATTATCTTCTAGGAGTTTTATGGTACTTTCTTTTATATTGAGATCTTTGGTCCATTTTGAGTTAATTTTTGTGTAGGGTGTGAGGTAGGGGTCCTCTTTCATTCTTTTGGATATGGATATCCAACTCTCCCAGCCCCATTTGTTGAAAAGACCATTATGACTCAGTGCAGTGACTTTGGGGGCCTTATCAAAGATCAGTCGGCCATAGATCTGAGGGTCTATCTCCGAATTCTCAATTCGATTCCATTGATCTATATGTGTATCTTTGTGCCAGTACCATGCTGTTTTGGCAACTGTGGCTTTATAATAAGCATCCAAGTCAGGGAGTGTAAGTCCTCCCACTTTGTTTTTCTTTTTTAGAGTGTCTTTAGCAATTCGAGGCATCTTCCCTTTCCAAATAAATTTGATAACTAGCTTTTCCGAGTCTGCAAAGTAGGTTGTTGGAATTTTGATTGGGATTGCATTGAATCTGTAGATGAGTTTGGGTAGAATTGACATCTTAATGACATTTAGTCTTCCTATCCATGAACATGGAATATTTTTCCATCTTTTAAGGTCCCTTTCTATTTCTTTTAGTAGAGTTATGTAGTTTTCTTTGTATAGGTCTTTTACATCGTTGGTTAAGTTTATTCCTAGGTACTTGATTTTTTTAGTTGCTATTGAATTTGGTATCTTTTTCTTGAGTGTCTCTTCAGTTTGTTCATTTCTAGCATATAGAAACATTACTGACTTATGTGCATTAACCTTGTATCCCGCTACTTTGCTAAATTTGTTTATTAGCTCTAGTAGGTGTATCGTCGATTTCTCAGGGTTTTCTAGATATAAGATCATATCATCTGCAAACAATGACAGTTTTACTTCTTCTTTTCCAATTTGGATGCCTTTTATTTCTTTGTCTTGCCGGATTGCCCTGGCTAGCACTTCCAGCACAATGTTGAATAACAGTGGTGACAGCAGGCATCCTTGTCTTGTTCCTGATCTTAGAGGGAAGGCTTTCAGTCTCTCACCATTGAGTACTATGCTGGCTGTGGGTTTTTCATATATGCTCTTTATCATGTTGAGGAAGTTTCCTTCAATTCCTACCTTTTGAAGTGTTTTTATCAAAAAGGGATGTTGGATTTTGTCAAATGCTTTTTCAGCATCTATTGAGATGATCAATTGATTTTTCCCTTTTGACTTGTTAATGTGTTGTAATACATTGATTGATTTTCTTACGTTGAACCATCCTTGCACGCCTGGAATAAACCCCACTTGGTCATGGTTTATGATTTTTTTAATGTGTCTTCGGATTCGATTTGCAAGTATTTTGTTGAGGATTTTTGCATCTATATTCATTAGGGAGATTGGCCGGTAGTTTTCCTTTTTTGTAGCATCTTTGCCTGGTTTTGGTATTAGATTGATGTTAGCTTCATAAAATGAGTTAGATAGTGTTCCATTTTTTTCAATGTTTTGAAAGAGTTTGAGTAAGATTGGTGTCAGTTCTTTCTGGAAAGTTTGGTAGAATTCCCCTGTGAAGCCATCTGGCCCTGGGCATTTATTTGTGGGAAGATTTTTGATGACTGATTGGATCTCTTTGCTTGTGATAGGTTGGTTGAGGTCTTCTATTTCTTCCCTGGTCAGTCTAGGTTGTTCATATGTTTCCAGGAAATTGTCCATTTCCTCTACGTTATCCAGTTTGTTGCCATACAGTTGTTCATAGTATCCTCTTATAATTTTTTTAATTTCTTCAGGATCTGCAGTTATGTCACCTTTTTCATTCATTATTTTGTTTTTATGGGTCTTCTCTCTTTTTGATTTTGTCAGTCTAGCTAGGGGCTTGTCAATCTTGTTGATCTTCTCAAAGAACCAACTTTTGGTGACATTTATCCTCTCTATTGTTTTTTTGTTCTCTAGGTCATTTATTTCTGCTTTAATCCTTGTTATTTCTTTTCTTCTAATTGGCTTACAATTGGTTTGCTGTTCATTTTCTAGCTTCTTCAGTTGATCCATTAGTGCTTTGATTTTGGCTCTTTCTTCCTTTTTAATATATGCGTTTAGTGCTATAAATTTCCCCCTTAGCACTGCTTTTGCTGCATCCCATAGGTTTTGGTATGTTGTGTTCTCATTTTCATTCATCTCTATATATTTAGCAATTTCTCTTGCTATTTCTTCTTTAACCCACTGATTGTTTAGGAGTGTGTTGTTTAACCTCCAGGTATTTGTGAATTTTCTAAGTCTCTGATGGTTATTGACTTCTAATTGTATTCCATTGTGGTCAGAGAATGTGCTTTGAATAATTTCAATCTTTTTAAATTTATTGAGGCTTGTTTTATGTCCCAGCATATGATCTATTCTGGAGAAAGGTCCATGATCACTAGAAAAGTATGTGTATCCTGGTGATTTGGGATGTAATGTCCTGTATATGTCTGTTAAATCTAATTCATTTATCAGATTGTTTAGGTTTTCAATTTCCTTATTGGTCTTCTGTCTGGTTGATCTATCTATAGGAGAGAGTGATGTGTTGAAGTCTCCCACAATTATTGTGGAAACATCAATTGCTTCCTTTAGTTTTGCCAGTGTTTCTCTCATGTATTTAGTGGCACCTTGATTGGGTGCATAGACATTTACGATTGTTATTTCTTCTTGCTGAATTGCCCCTTTTATTAGTATGTAGTGGCCTTCTTTGTCTCTCAGAACATCCCTGCATTTGAAGTCTATTTTATCTGAGATTAATATTGCTACACCTGCTTTCTTTTGGCTGTAGCTTGCATGAAATATTTTTTTCCATCCTTTCACTTTCAGTTTCTTTGTGTCCCTGTGTCTAAGATGAGTCTCTTGTATGCAACATATTGATGGTTCATTTTTTTTGATCCATTCTGCAAATCTATATCTTTTAATTGGGGAGTTTAATCCATTTACATTCAACGTTATAACCGTGAAGGCATTTCTTGAATCGGCCATCTTATCCTTTGGTTTATGTTTGTCATATTTTTCCCCTCTGTCTATTAATATCCTTTATTGTACCCATACCGAATCTCTTTAGTACTGAACCTTTCTCCAAGTCTCTCTGTCCTTTCTTTGTTTCTCTGTCTGTAGGGCTCCCTTTAGTATCTCCAGTAGGGCAGGTCTCTTGTTAGCAAATTCTCTCAGCATTTGTTTGTCTGTGAAAAATTTAAGCTCTCCCTCAAATTTGAAGGAGAGCTTTGCTGGATAAAGTATTCTTGTTTGGAAATTTTTCTCACTCAGAATTTTAAATATATCGTGCCACTGCCTTCTCGCCTCCATGGTGGCTGCAGAGTAGTCACTACTTAGTCTTATGCTTTTTCCTTTGTATGTGGTGAATTGCTTTTCTCTTGCTGCTTTCAGAACTTGCTCCTTCTGTTCTGTGTTTGACAGTGTGATCAGTATATGTCTCGGAGTGGGTTTATTTGGATTTATTCTATTTGGGGTTTGCTGAGCATTTATGATTTGTGTATTTATGTTGTTTAGCAGATTTGGGAAGTTTTCCCCAACAATTTCTTTGAATACTCTTCTTAGACCTTTATCCTTTTCTTCCCCTTCTGGGACACCAATGAGTCTTATATTTGGACGTTTCATGTTATCTATCATATCCCTGAGGTCCATTTCGATTTTTTCAATTTTTTTCCCCATTCTTTCTTTTATGCTTTCATTTTCCATTCTGTCATCTTTGAGGTCACTGATTCGTTGTTCAACTTCCTCTAGTCTTGTACTATGAATGTCCAGAATCTTTTTAATTTGGTCAACAGTTTCTTTAATTTCCATAAGATCATCCATTTTTTATTTAGTCTTGCAATGTCTTCTTTATGCTCTTCTAGGGTCTTCTTGATTTCCTTTGTCTCCCGTACTATGGTCTCATTGTTCATCTTTAGTTCTTTGAGTAGCTGCTCTAGGTGCTGTGTCTCTTCTGCTCTTTTGATTTGGGTGCTTGGGCTTGGGTTATCCATATCGTCTGGTTTTTTCATATGCTTTATAATTTTCTGTTGTTGTTGGCCTCGTGGCATTTGCTGAACTTCATAGGGTTCTTTTAGGGTTTGTAGACCAATTGAAGTCCTTATCTCTAATTTATCAGATCTACAGCTTCGTGGAGTACACTTTCTCTAACTAACCAGCAGGTGGCGTCCACGAGCCACCTGTTCTCCACAAGCCAGTTCTCCCCTGCTTAGCCTTTTTGGTGAGTGGGGGAGTGAGTCTTGTGGGGTCCAATTGGTGTACCAAGCTTGCGTGTGTAGTTGGTGTTGCCTGCCCTGTATATGGGGCGTGTTTCTGGGCAGTCAGGGAGGGGGGGGGTGGCTCTAACAATCAAATCTCCCTGGTGATCCTAGAGTTTTAAAGCTGCTGCAATAGTCTAATCCTTCAGTTCAGTCCTGCCACAGTTTGTCTCTGCCACTGACCCACAAGTCCTTGGTATTGGCATATGGCTCCTGAGACTTGCAAGTGGGCCCCTCTTACAGGCCGTGCACCCCGGGTCCTCTGTTGAGGGATGACTGTGCTATGTCACAGGTGAGTGCCGCCCCCCCCAGGGCAGTTCTGGGCTGCTGGGCTGTGTAGGGTGGCTCCCAGTCTGCTGAAATGATGGCTGAATGGGGCTTTGTTAATTCACACTGCTCTACCTTCCCAACTCTGGGACAATCAGCTGAGGTTGCAGGGAAAGCTAATGTCCACGCCCAGTTTTGTGGTGTGTGCCTGTTATTTGAAGCACTTCCGTCACACTGGGTTGTCTGGGGCAGTTCTGGGCTATGGGGCTGGCGATGGGCAGGAGTGTTTCCTGTCCACCAGGATGATGGCTGTGAGCGGACACCCCCCTTTTCTTGGGAAGTTGTGGTGTTTAGTGAATTTTCTTAGCCACTGGATTATTGCGTTTTGTCTCAGAGCTTTCCTAGTTCTGCTCTTGACTTGACGTGCCCAAATTGCAAGTCTTTGAAGCTTTCTGTTTTGGGCTTCTTAGAGTAGTTGTTTTAGAAAAAGAAAAAAGGATTAAAAAAAAAACAAAAAAAAAAAACCGGGCCCTCCTCAGAGATCTAATGGGTTATTGAAATGCTAAGAGACAAAGCAACCAGGGCCATTAAGGAAAGGTCCACAGGGCAGAGAGATCAGCTTTTCTTCGGGATTTGCATATGTGCCTCAGGGCCTGAGCTGGGGCCTAAGCTCTGCCCTTCCCCTTTCTATGTTCACCAGAACTCCAAAATCCTCCGCTTTTATTTTGGAGTTTTTCGTGTTGTTTTTTTTCTATGCCTGTCTCCTCTCTGCTGGCCTGGCTGCTCTCAGATTCTCTGGTGTCTGGTCTCCATCTATCTATGGTTGGAGTTTGGGTCAGCAGAATGAGTTTCCGATAAGGGCTGCCACTGCAGTTCTCCCTTCTCCTTCCCGGAGCTGACAGCCCCTCCTCCCACGGGACTGAGCCTGGCAGGGAGGGGCGCGTGTCCCCTGGCCGCAAAAACTTACAGATTTCGCTGATCTCAGCAGTTCCACGTTTTCATGAGTGTTGTATGAAGTATGCCCAAAGTCAGATTGCTCTGTGGTGTCCAGTCCACGCAGTTCCTGGCTTTCTACCTACTTTCCTGGAGGAGTAACTAAAACATACAGCTCACCAGTCTCCCATCTTGCCCCGCCTCCACTTCTATAACTTTTTATTGAGAAATAACACCTTAATAATTTAAGGAAAACTTTTCTTAATAAAATCAGGAGACTGTAGCATGAGGAGCTTGCAGTATGATGAGGAAAGTTTATATTTTATGAATTATTAGGCACATACAACATTGAATATTAATTACTGCTTTGGGTGGTGATTAAAATATTTAATGCTATTTTGTTGTATAAAACCACCTTTTTTTTCTTTAAGTTGTGAGGTTTTATTGTTAAGCAGTGTTATTACTAGTTTTTACCATTTTTTAACTTTGACCACAGAAATAGTTTTCACAAACTTTTTACAGCTTTTTTTATTTATCTTTTAACCTTGACTACAGAAATAAATTTTCCACTCTACAAACCTACAACTTTCTGTATCCATCTAAGCTTTATCCCACATTCTTATCCTTCCAGGCTTTATTTTACATTCCTAAACAATCAGTCATTTAGGACAAAGCTACTTGCCTTTTTCCCTTAATTAGAAAAACATTCTTTATACCTTCTATACAACATGCTATTACCACCAAAATTAAACTTGCTAGAATGATGCTAAATATTTTAAAACAAAACATTCTTTACAGAGAGAGGTAGTCAAAGTTTTCATTATCAGATTCCTTAGTAGAGATATTATTTTATGACACTGATTTTTCACACAAATGCACACCGTGCAAACTGCACAAAATTTAAAAGGAGAGCTAGAATCTGGGGTTATAGTTAGTGGGGTTGAAACCCACCAAGTTTGCATGCATGACTCTTGGATTAACTTAATTAGCAATACTACATAATAGACTAATTGAAATAAAAGAAAGCAAAGTGAACACAGTAAACAAAAAATTACACACTTACCCAGCACAGGGAAAGTTTGAATTGTAGAGGTACCTTAACTCAAGATGCCTTTGGTGTTTGTTCGTGGCAGACACTTTCATCTGGACTTCCCAGTCCTGGTACTCTAGGGAAAATTTGTGGGCAACTAGTTAAGCATAATGGGGTAAACAAAATCTCCGGCTAATGTGGCCTTGTGAAGGCAGCATTGCAAAACTGGTGCAGCACCTTTAGGGAGGGAAGGCAGCAATGGTGGCGATAAATGAGGAAAGGGAGGGAGCGAGGCTGTAGTCATTTCCCTACCGCCTTTATCGGCTGGTGGTATGGGCTCCGAGGGCTTGAGGGGCAGGAGGCATCTATTGGAGAGAACGGCGGTTTCTCTTTCAGGGACCTTAGTTTTAGAACTCTCAGTTTCGGCAATATGAAGAGGGGCCAGGGCAGTGCCAATAAGAGCCCATGTAGTAAATGTTTTAGAGGAAACTTTTTGTCCTCGCTCAAAGTGGCACTTTAAATTTTGTCCAGTGCACTCCCACACATCTAAGTCTAATGTGCCTTTCTTAGGAAACAAAGGGTTATGTTGAACAACATCATACAATAAAGAGTACAAATTATTTTCTGAAACAGAAGCTTCACTAGCCTGCAGCAGCCATTGTAAAATTAACACATACTGGAGCTGGGGAACACTGAGAGACTGACCCATATTGTTGAGTGGCTGAAACTTCTGACCCACCGCGAGACAACTCACTTGTACTTACCGCGCAGCTTCCAAATGTCATGGTCAGGATTGGTGAGCCCCACAGTGGGCGCCAATTGTGAAAGAAGGGGAGCCCACTCCATCCTCTGCATTCCTGCAAAAGAAAGTTTTATTCTACTCATTTCTACAGGTCTTTATAGCATCCAAGGTAGTTTCCTATGTGACTATTTTCAGGTATTTCAGGGAGGGTACATTTTTTCTAAAGCCATGAGGTGTATTTACATATCTTTAGTCTCAAGAGACAATTTCTTTGGGGGCTAGATGGGAAACAGTAGGGACAGGAGACAGGAGCATGGAAGGAGCCCAGCAGGAACTCAGAGACTATTCCCTTATCTAGATTGCAGTCTGCCTCCAGACATGCAAATCTTTTGGCCTTTCCCTGGCCCAGTGCCCTCCTTCAGACATCTGGAGCTGGGGGAAGCCCTGCTCTATAGTTTGTTAAGCCAGGGGATCTTCCGTGTCTCCACAGGTTGGAGTTTGGTAGTTTCAGGTATTTACTTCTAACTATTCCAATATATTAAAACCTAAAAAGTATTATCAGTATAGTGCATAAGAATGTCCACCAGAGTGATCTCTCATCTCCATTTGAAATCTCTCATCCACTGAAGGTTTATTTTGTTTCATTTTGTATCCCCCTTTTGGTCAAGAAGATGTTCTCAATCCCACGGTGCCATGGACGCACTGGTTTCTTAAGAGTGAGTTGTTAATTTCCACATATTCATGGATTTCCAGTTCTCCCTCCATTATTGATTTCTTACTTTATTCCCTTGTGTTCAGAGAATATATATTTTATTATTTCAATATTTTTACTTATTGAGACTTAATAACCTAACATTAGGTCTATCTTGGAGGATTTCTCATGTGTGTTAGAGGATGTGTATTCTGCTGCTTTTGAGTGAAGTGTTCTATACATATCTCTTAGGTCTTGCTGGCTTATAGTATCATTCATGTCTTCTATATTCTTATTGATCTTCTATTTCTCTTATTGAATGTGGTGTATTCAAGTCTCCTACTGTTAACGTAGCATGGTATTTCTCCCTTCAAATCTGTCAATATTTGCTTCATATGTTTTGAAGCTCTGCCATTAGGTGCATTTACATTTATAAGTGTTATATCTTCTTGTTAAATTGACACCTTTATCAGTATATTGTGATATTCTTTGACTCTCATAACAGTTTTTGACTTGTGTCTTTGAATTTAAAGTGAGTTTCTTATAAATAGCATATAGTTGGGTCATGCTTTATTATCCATTATGCCAATTTCTACACTTTGACTGGAGAGTTTAATTCATTCATATTTCAAGTAACTACTTTTAAAAAATTTAATTGTATTCATATTGCTCATATACCATGCAATTATCCAAAGATCCAAAGTGTACAATCAATTGCCCATGGTACCACCATACAGCTGTGCATCCATCACCACAATTATTTTTTTTTGAATTTTTAGAACATTTTCATTACTCCAAAAAAGAAATAAAGACAAAAAAAGAAAACTCAAATCCTACCATACCCCGTTATTGACTCATAGTATTGGTATAGAACATTTGTTACTGTTGATTAAAGAATGTTAAAATATTGTTAATGGTAGTACACAGTTTTCAATAGGTATATTTCCCCATATATACCCCTCTATTAACTTCTAGTTATAGTGTCATACTTTTGTTCTAGTTCATGAAAGAGATTTCTAATATTTGTACAGTTAATCACAGATATTGTCCAACACGAGATTCACTGTTTAATCCATTCCCATTTTTTAACATCAAACTTTCCTTCTGGTGACATATGAGACTCTAAGCTTCCCCTTTCCATGACATTCACACAACATTCAGTGCTGTTAGTTATTCTTACAATAACATGCTACCATCACCTCTGTCCATTTCCAAACACTTAAGTTCAACCTAGTTGAATATTCTGCTCATAATAAGCAACTGCTTCCCATTGTTTAGCCTCGTTCTATATCCTAGTAATGTATATTTCATGTCTATGAGTTTACATATTATAATTAGTTTATATCAGTGAGACCATACAACATTTGTCCTTATGTGTCTGACTTATTTCACTCAATGTAGTGACCTCAAGATTTCTTCATCAGCCTGTTTTTTTTTAAGATGGTTTTGTTCACCCATCATACTTTCCAACCTAAATAAACAGCCAATGGTTCCCTGCATAGCCATATATTTATGTATTCACCATCATCACCACTGTCTATATAAGGACATCTCTATTTCTTCCACAAAGAAGGAGGAAGAGACAAAGAAAGTAGAGAGACAAGAGAAAAAGAAAAAGAAAAAAAACCATGACAGCTAAAAAGCAACAAAAGGAAAGACAGAGTTAACCTAAAGTAGAATAAAAGAGTCAGACAGCATCACCAGTGCCGAGAGTCCCATACCACTCCCTTATGTCTCCCTCTTATAGGCATTTAGCTTTGGTATATTACCTTTGTTACATTAAAGAAAGCATAATACAAAGTTTCTGTTAATTATAGTCTTTAGTTTGCATTGATTATATTTTTTATCCAGTACCACCCTATTTTTAGCACCTTGCAATGTTGACATTCATTTGTTCTCCCTCATGTAAAAACATATTTGTACATTTTACCACAATTTTTGAGCACTCTAGATTTCACTGAGTTATATAGTCCCAGTCTTTATCTTTCCCCTTTCCTTCTGGTGTCCCACATGCTCCTAACCTTCCTCTTCCAACCATGCTCACAGTCATCTTTGTTCACTGTACTTATATTGCTGTGCTACCATCACCCAAAATTGTGTTCCTAACCTCTCACTTCCTATCTGTCTGTAGTGTTCCCTTTAGTATTTCCTGTTAGAGCAGGTATTTTGTTCACAAACTCTCTCATTGTCTGTCAGAGAATATTTTAAACTCTCTGTCATATTTGAAGGACAGTTTTGCCATAAATAGGATACTTTGTTGGTGTTTTTTCTTTGAGTATCTTAAATATATCACCCCACTTCCTTCTTGCCTCCATGGTTTCTATGGAGAAATCTGCACATAGTCTAATCAAGCTTCCTTTGTATGTGATGGATCATTTTTCTCTTACTGCATTCAGGATTCTCTCTTTGTCTTTGATGTTTGATAATCTCATTATTAAGTGTCTTGTCATAGCTCCATTCAGATCTATTCTGTTTGGGATATGCTGTGCTTCTTGGATCTGTAATTTTATGTCTTTTATAAGAGATGGGAAAAGTTTGTTGATTATTTCCTCTATTATTGCTTCTGCCCCTTTTCCTGTCTCTTCTGCTGGGACCCCTCATGACATGTACATTCATGCACTTCATGTTGCCATTCAGTTCCCTGAGACATTGCTTATATTTTTCCATTCTTTTCCCTGTCTGTTCTTTTGTGTGTAGGCTTTCAAGATTCTTGTTCTCCAGTTCCTGAGTATTTTCTTTAGCCTCTTGAGATCTGCTGTTGTATGTCTCCATTGTGTTTTTCATCTCTTCTGTTGTACCTTTCATTTCCATAGATTCTGCTAGTTGTTTTTTCAAACTTTTGATTTCTACCTTATGTTTGCCCAGTGTTTTCTTTATAGCTGTCATCTCTTTTGCCATTTCTTCCCTGAACTTGTTGATTTGATTTTTGATTTGATTTAGCATATTTCTTTGAAAATCTTTAATAGATTGTTTCATTAAAGTGAAACAATGTCTCAACTGCATCTTGATTGAGGTGTAAGTTTGTTCCTTTGACTGGGCCATATCTTTGTTTTTCCTAGTGTAAATTGTAGTTTTCCATTGTCTAGGCATTTGGATTCCTTGGTTACCTCAATCTGATTTTCCCAGACCAGAATGGGTTAAGATCTCAGAGGGGGGTTATATTCAGTTTCAAGTCTTCCTTCAGGTGTGTCTTAGAGATTGACAGACTTTCCTGTGAGGTCTCTAGCCACTGTGCTTTTCCTAAACTGCTCAGCAGGTGGCACCTGTCAGCCTGTTGGTCCTGACTGGTGTAAGGAGGTGTGGCCTCCTTAGTTTCTGTTTTGGCTGTTTTCCCCCCAGGCTCTGGGGTCTGGTTCTGAAGGGAAAACTGGGCCCTACCTCCTTCCTCTTAGGGAAGATACACCCCCTAGGGAGTTATCATCTGTGTTTGAATTGTTGTCTCTCTCACTCTGTTATCTCCATCCCTGTCTGGGTCAGAGTGCTGTGAACTGAAAATGACTGAGGCTTTCTCTGCTGAGCCCCTCAGGTTGAGAGAGAAAAAGGGACAGAAAGCTTCTTTAGAGCCAGTACATGGCTTCCCAGTTTCACTTGTTGGCCAGAAGTAACACCTGGTCTTCTGGGCTTGCCCCCCTCCTCCTGGGACAGATGAGTCTTCTGGTTCTTTAAGGTCAGTTGTCACTAAAAGCCTCTGTCTGCTTGTTGAGAGTTGGTAGCTTGTATTCAGCAGTCCACAATTGTTAATTAAAACTGCAGTTGGTACTCAGTTGAGCTATATTCACTCTCTCAGAGAGTGCTGCTTTCTACTACAGTGAGGTTTTGCAACTCAGCCTACCATGGGAGGAGGGGGCTCCCAGCTCAGGTATGCAGTTTTTACTTACAGATTTTATGCTGTGATCTCAGTAACCTGGATTCCTCCCAATCCAGGTTGGTGTAAGATGTGTGGACAGTCATGGTTGTCCCCCAGCAGTTATTCCAAGTTATTTACTACTTGTTCCTGGTTGTTTATTAGTTCCAGGGGACTAACTAAATTCCACTCCTCTCTATGCCACCATCTTGCCCCCTCTCCTCAAGTAACTACTTTTAATGCAGGACTCTCTTTTGCCATTTTGCTATTTGGTCTTTTTAAGTCTTATATCTTTTTCCTACTTGAGTTCCTTAATTACTACCTGCTTTCACACATATATAAATTTTGTAGTGAACCATTTTTACTTCCTTATTATTTCTTCTGTTATAGTTTCTTTGTGGTTACCCTGGTGCTTAAATTTAACATACTGAATCTATAAGAAGGAAAAAGTGGAGTTGATAACAAAAAGTACAGTACAGTAGTACTGACATTTAAAATTACCTAGGTGATTACATTTATAAGACATCTTTATTTCTCTATTCTCCTTTGTTCCACTGTCTAGTGTCCTTTCATTTCAATCTGAAGAACTAGGGCAGGTCTAGTGGTGACAAACTCCCTCCACTTTTGTTTATTGAGAATGTCTTAATTTCTTGCTCATATTTAAAAGACATTGTCACCAGATATAAAAATTATTGGTTGGCTATTCTTTTCTTTCAGCACTTTAAGTGTTTCATCCCCTTGCATTTTTAGCTTCCATTGTTTCTGATGAACAATCAGCACTTTATCTTATTGAGACTGCCTTGTACAGAACACATTGCTTTTTCTTGCCACTTTCAGAACTCTCTCTTTGTCCTTTGAATTTGACAGTTTGACTATTATGTGTCTGGGTGTGATTCTTTTTGAGTTTGTCCTCTTTGGGGTTTGTTGGGCTTCTTGAATGTACATCTTAAATACTTCTTTAAATTTGGAAGATGTTTTGACATTATGTCTTTAAATATTTCTTTTGCCCCTTTCTCTCTTTCTTCTTCTGGGACTCCATAATACATATATTGATATGCTTGATGGTGTCTCACAGGTCTCTTAAGCTCTATTCACTTAAAAATTTTTTTTATTTCTCTTCTTCAGTTTGAATCCTTTCAATTGTCTTGTCTTTGAGTTCCCTAATTCTTTTACCAGTTCCAATCTGCTGTTGAATCCCTCTTGAGAAACTTTAATTTCAGTTGTTGTGGTCTTTATCTTTGTACTTTTTGTTCCTTTTTAAAGCTTCTGTTTATTGAGGTCTCTGAATGTTAATTCATTGTTTTCCTAATATCCTTTATTCTTTCCATGTATTTTCACTTATCTCCTTGAACATTTTTAAAATTCATTTTTATTGAGATATATTCACATACCATGCAGTCATACAAAACAAAGCATACACTCAATTGTTTATAGTACCATTATATAGTTGTGCATTCATCATCAGAATTAATTTTTGACATTTTCATTACCATGCACACACACAAAATAAGAGCAGAAATTAAAGTGAAAAAGAACAATTAAAGTAAAAAAGAACACTGGGTGCCTTTTTTTTCCCTTCCCTCCTTTTTCTACTCATCCATCCATAAACTAGACAAAGGGGAGTGTGGTCCATATGGCTTTCCCAATCACATTGTCACCTCTCATAAGCTACATTTTTATACAATTGTCTTCAAGATTCATGGGTTCTTGGTTGTAGTTTGATAGTTTCAGGTATTTACTGCTAGCTATTCCAATTCACTACTCTATATCATGTGTAAGAGTGCCCACCAGAGTGACCTCTCAGCTCCTTTTGGAATCTCTCTGCCGCTGAAGCTTATTTCATTTCCTTTCACATCCCCCTTTTGGTCAAGAAGGTTTTCTCCATCCCATGATACCAGGTCTAGATTCCTCCCCAGGAGTCATATTCCATGTTGCCAGGGAGATTCACTCCCCTGGGTGTCAGATCCCACATGGGGGGGAGGGCAGTGATTTCACCTGTGAAGTTGGCTTAGCTAGAGTGAGAGGGCCACATCTGAGCAGCAAAGAGGCATTTGGGAGGAGGCTCTTAGGCGCAATTATCGGGAGACCTAGCCTCTCCTTTGCAGCATCAGTCTTCCCAAGGGCAAGTCCTGTGGTAGAGGGCTCAACCCATCAACCCACCAGTTCCCTATGTCTGTGAGCACATCAGCAACCATTGAGGTGGGGAAGCCCAACATCCCTGCATTCTCCACCATC
This sequence comes from Choloepus didactylus, assembly GCF_015220235.1. Classification (NCBI taxonomy): domain Eukaryota; kingdom Metazoa; phylum Chordata; class Mammalia; order Pilosa; family Megalonychidae; genus Choloepus; species Choloepus didactylus. The sequence goes on from NC_051309.1 coordinate 75,705,437, forward strand.
TCCTCAAGGGAACTCTGCATATTTTTTTCATTTTTTTGATTAACTCTTTTTTAAAATCATCTATATAAAAAAATTTTTAAAAAGACATACAATAAAAAATTTTTCAAACAAACCATAATAAGGGAGTAAGAAAAAGACAACCAACCAAAGATAACTACTTTACTTCCAACATGTTCCTGCTCTACCCCAAGAAAATAACCTATTATAGCAACATTTCTGTGAACTTGTTCCTACCATACCCATCAGAAATTAACAGACCATAGTCATTCCTGGGCATCCCCAGACGTTAAATTTACCCACAATAGCTTATCTGTTCTTATTGGGTTCCTTGAGCATTTTTAAAATTCTTATCTGGTATGTCCAAAGTCTTGTCTTCTTCATTGATGTTTTCTGGATTTTTATCCTGGTCCTTTGGATAGGGAATCATTTCCTGTTTATTTGCTTGTCTTGCTTTCTCTGTTTCACATTGTACATTTTAATATGTTAATGTGTTAACTCTGAGATTTAGTTCCTGAGCTTTCTATCCTTAAATTCGTATCCATCTAGTGATATTACAGAGATTTCCTTGAGTGCCAGGAGCTAAGAAAACAAAACAATACAAAAGTCTCTTTTTACAGTATTTGCAAATTGACTCTGTGTTGGCTGGTGCTGTCTTGCAGTTTAGCCCTCCTATGAAGATCATCCCAAGCTGAATGCAAAGTGCATCTCTAAATTTCTGAGTTGGCATCTTTTCCTGAACTTATGCTTGTTTGTGGACTTCAGAATTTCCCTATTTACAGGAACTCAAATGCCCTTCTACCCCTATGAAAGAGACTTTCTCCCACTCCCTGGGGTTCTACTGTATGACTTGAAATGTATAACCCTTTGTCCCAGGCACTTTGACTTAACTTTTTGTACATTGCTTCAGTGGTCTGCAATATTCTTTTGCCTCCACAATGAGTTCTGGTAGGCAAAGCTGGAGATGTTTCCTGTTTCAGTCTTTCAGGCTGAGTAGATGGGCTGATAGATGGACATGCATAGGGGTTACTCTGCTCATTCCAAAACAGGGTCAGTGACCCAAAATGCACACTCAGGCTGCCTTCACACCACTCCAAGGAGGATGTGGGGAGAGCCAGCAAGAGCAATATGAGCTTTTCCTGGTTTTTAAAACTACATTTTCTTGATTTAGCACTTTCCCAGTTACTGCAACACTTGAACTGTTTTCTTGGTCTCTGTGATATATAGCTTGCCAGTTTTTGCTAGTTCAAAGATTCTGTGGTGGAATGGCACCCTGTTGCATCTCATGCTGACATCTTGTTTGACTGGATTGGCCAACTAATTTTTTGACAAAGGTGCCAAGTCCACTTAAAGGGGAAAGTATATTCTCTTCAATAAATGGTGTTGGGAAGATGGAATATCCATGTGCAAAAGAATGAAGGTGATGTAGCTTATGAGGGGTGACAATGGGATTGGGAAAGCCATAAGGACCACACTCCACTTTGTCTAGTTTATGGATGGATGAGTAGAAAAATAGGGGAAGGAAACAAACAGACAAAGGTACCCAGTGTTCTTTTTTACTTCAATTGCTCTTTTTCACTCTAATTATTATTCTTGTTATTTTTGTGTGTGTGCTAATGAAGGTGTCAGGGATTGATTTAGGTGATGAATATACAACTATGTAATGGTACTGTGAACAATCGAAGGTACGATTTGTTTTGTATGACTGCGTGGTATGTGAATATATCTCAATAAAATGAAGATAAAAAAAAAAAAGAATGAAGGTGCACCCTTACCTCTCACCATATAAAAAATTAACCCTAAATTAGATCAAATACCTGAATGTAAGAATCAAAACTATAAAATTCTTAGAAGAAAACATAGGTAGGCTTCTTCTGGGCCTGTGTTAGGCAATGGTTTCTTAGACTTGGCATCAAAGGCATGAGCAAGAAAAGAAAAAAATAGAGAAATGGGACTTCATCAAAATTAAAAACTTTTTTGCAAAAGCAGCTAGAGACAATGAAAGGCATGTAAAACACTCTATAGGCAAATAAAACAATCAGAGTAGATCAAGATTCCCAGAGCAGAAACTGAGGAAATGAAGCTTCTCCAGGGGGTGAAACAATTGTGCAAGAAAGTACAATCTTAAACATTGTGTTGCATATCCATGGCAAGAATCAGATGAAAAGAGCTGAAGAATTCTGATCCTTTAACTATGGGCAATTCTGGTTGTAAAGATTAAGATGGACTAAGCATCAAAGAAGAGTCTTAACACAAGCCAATAAACACTAAAACCCTAGGCAAGATAGGAAAACCTAAGATGGCAGCTAGGTGAGACAGGGCAAAAAAAACACCTCCATGAAAAATACTAGATAAAAGCCAGAAAGTGACCCAGAACACCAGTTCCAGCATTGCACCAGCCAGGCAAGTTCTGCTAAATCCACAGGGACCATGCATTTGGTGAAACCAGGAGTCTGAATTCTGAAATGAGTGAGTAAGCTGGCTGAAAGTCTGGCTGTGCTGTGGTATGGGTAAACTGTGGGTTGGCATTTGGAGACAGATTAGTTCTTTTTAAAATAAAAAACAAAACCCAGGAGCAGCTGCAGATATGGTGGTGAGAACCACGCAAGGAAGCACTGCAGGAGCAAGCTGTAGCCAATGCCTTCGTGTCTGGCATGGAGGATAGCCTTCCCACACCTGCTGCTGATTGTCTTGGGGCCAGGGGGACAGAGAGGATCCAAAAGGAGAAAGAAACTGTGCCCCTTGCAGCCATCTCCCTTGTGCGCTGAGGACGCTCCTTCACGGGGATGGAGCCACAGCCCAGAGCCATGCCAAGAGTGTTTCCCACAACATCATGCACATGCCACAATATTGGCCATGGACAGTGGCCTTTAGTGCACCCACAGCTAATTATCCTGGAGATGTGCAAAAAGGGGGAAATTAACACACCCCATTCAACCATCTTTAAAGCAGGCTGGGAATGCCCCTGCACAGCCCAGTGGCCCAGGGCTTCCCTAGAGGCCTGCATGCACTTGTGATGTGGCGCAGCCTTCCCTCAGCAGAGGTCCTGGAAGAGCACAGCTGGGAGGGGGGACCTGCTCAGAAATCCCAGGGACCTTATATCAATACCAAGTACTTGTGGGTCAGCGGCAGAGACAATCTGGGGCAAGACTGAAATAAAGGCTTAGACTCTTGTAACAGCTTTAAATCTCCAGGAACACCTGGGAGGTTTGATTATTAAAGCTGCCCTGCCTCCCTAACCACCCAGACACATGCCCCATGTTCAGGACGGACAGCACCAAAAACACACCCAAACTTAGTGCACCAATTGAACCCCACAAGACTCAGATCCCCTTACACCACAAAGACCAAGTTGGGGCGAACTGACTTGAGGGGAATAGGTGACTCATGGATGCCATCTGCTGGCTAGTTAAAGCATACGCCACCAAGATGTAGATCCGATAAATTAGAGATTGGTATCTTTTATATCCAGAAAGAACCCTATCAAGTAAGCAAATGCCAAGAGGCCAAAAACAATAGAAAATCCTAAAGCATGTGATAAAACCAGACAATATGGAGAACCCAAACCCAAACACCCAAATCAAAAGATCAGAAGAGACACAGTACTTGGGGCAATTAATCAAAGACCTAAAATCAAACAATGAGAACATGGCACAGGGCATAAAGGACATGAAGAAGAGTATGGCACAGTATATAAAGGACATAAAGAAGACCCTATAAGAGCATAAAGAAGAAATTGCAAGAGTAAATAAAAAAATAGAAGATCTTATGGAAATAAAAGAAACTGTTGGCCAAATTAAGAAGACTCTGGATACTCATAATGCAAGATTAGAGGAAGTTGAACAACTCAGCATCCTCGACAACCACAGAATGGAAAATGAAAGAACAAAAGAAGGAATGGGGAAAAAATAAAAAAAATCAGAATGGATCTCAAGGATACAATAGATAAAATAAAATATCCAAATTTAAGACTCTTTGGTGTCCCAGAAGGGGAAGAGAAGGGTAAAGGTCTAGAAAGAGTATTCAAAGAAATTGTTGGGGAAAACTTCCCAAACCTTCTACACAATATAAATACACAAAGCATAAATGCAAGTGAACTCCAAATAGAATAAATCCAAATAACCCCCCTCCAAGTCATATTCTGAACAGACTGTCAAATACTGAAGAGAAGGAGCAAGTTCTGAAAGCAGCAAGAGAAAAGCAATTCACCACATACAAAGGAAACAACATAAGACTAAGTTGTGACTACTCAGTGGCCACCATGGAGGTGAGAAGGCAGTGGCATGACATATTTAAAATTCTGAGAGAGAAAAATTTCCAGCCAAGAATACTTTATCCAGCAAAACTCTCCTTCAAATTTGAGGGAGAGCTTAATTTCTTCACAGACAAAAAAATGCTGAGAGATTTTGCTAATAGAAAATCTGCCCAACTTCAGATACTAAAGGAAGCCCTACCAACAGAGAAACAAAGAAAGGAGAGAGAGATACAGAAAAATGTAACAGACATATATAGAACATTACATCCCAAATCACCAGGACACACATTATTCTCTAGTGATCATGGATCTCTCTCCAGAATAGACCATGTTCTGGGCCATAAAACAAGCCTCAATAAATTAAAAAAAAAATTGAATATATTCAAAGCACATTCTCTGACCACAATGGAATACAAATAGAAGTCAATAATTTTTTATTTGTAACTTCACTATTTACTTCCTACAGGATCTAAAATACACAAACTCTAATGACAAATCAGTGGTTTTAGACTCAATGTAAAATATGTAATTTTTGACAAGAACTACATAAAGGTGGGGGAATGGAGGAGTATAGGGATTTAGTTTATGTGTCCTATTGAAGTTAAGTTGGTATCAAAGAAAAATAAGATTGTTATAGATTTAAGAGGTTAAATTTAAGCCCCATGGTAAACACAAATAAATTATCAGAGACTATGACCATAGAGATGAAAAGTAGAGTATGGGTTATGAGAAGTGGGGGAAGCGGCAATGTGGAGTTAAGAAATGAGTGTAGGGTTGCTGTTTGGGGTGAAGGGAAATTTATAGTAATGGATGGTGGGAAGGTGATAGCATTACAACATTCTAAATGTGATTAATCCCACTAATGGAATGCTAGGGAGGAGGTGGAATGGGAAGATTTAGGCTGTATATATGTTTCCACAATTGAAAAAAAAGAAAAAGAAAAAGACAGTCTAAATAGGCAATGACAATTAAATGCCAAGGATGATCCTGGATGGGATCTGAGGATGGAGGAGAGGAGGCTCAAAGGGACACAGTTGGGACATAAGGGAAAAAAAGGAAATATAGAATGTAAGCTTTGTATCAATGTTGAATTTCTTGAACTTCTTAGCTGTGGTTAATGGGATTGCATAAAAGAATGTTCTTGTTCATGGGAATTATATATTGGAATTATATTGTTTGTTCAAGGATGTGTGCAGCTTGCTCTCATGTGTTCATAAGACAGAGCAATAGATGATGGATGATAGGGAGGGAGGGTTGGAGGGAAAGAAAGAAATGGTGGTGTGACAGGATGTTAAAGTTGGTGGATCAGGGTATCAGAGGAGGGGTTTCAGGGTATGCTGGAGTTCTGTGTATGGGTTTTGTATTGTTTTTGCAACTGTTCTTGTAAGTTTGAATTTATTTCAAAATAAAATTAAAAAAAAAAACCAGGCAAGAGACAAACTGATCTTCAAAGTAAATTCATTGAGATAATCAGATGCCTAGACATCAGCCAAAAGTTACAAGCCATACTAAGAAAGAGGAAGATATGGACCAGTCAAGCAAACAAATTAAAATTTCAGAGGAGACGCAGAATTTGGAATAACTAATCAAAAATGTTGAAACAAATCTCTTAAATCAGTTCATGGAGAGGAAGAAAAATATGGCTAAAGAGATAAAGGAAAGTAGGATGATAATGTGTGAGGCCTAAGGAAGAATTTAAAAGTATAAAAGGAAACATAACAGAACTTATGGGGATGAAAGGAACAATAGAAGAGATTATAAATACAGTAGAGTCACACAAGAGCTGATTTGAATAGGGAGAAGAAAGAATCAGCAATCTAGAAGACAGGACAAAAAAATCTTACAGACAGGATAACAGACAGAGAAAGAATGGAAAAAAATTGAGCAATGTCTCAGGGATTTGAATGACAGCATGAAGCACAAAAACACTTGCATCATGGGTGTCCTAGAATGAGAAGAAAAGGGAAAGGAGGCAGAAAGAGTATTTGAGGAAATAATGGCCCGAAATTTCTCAACTCTAATGAAAGACATAAATATACATGTACAGAAAGTGCAACATACTTCAAACAGAATTAATCCTGACAGACCTACTCTGAGACATATACTAATCAGAATTTCAAATGACAAAGATAAAGAGAGAATTCTAAAATCAGCAAGAGAAAAGAGATTCATCACGTATATAAAGGTTCTGCAATAAGACTAAGTTCTGATTTCTCATCAGAAACCATGGAGGTGAGCAGGCAGTGGTATGATGTATTTAAGGTGCAGAAGGAAAAAAAATGCTGCCAGCCAAGAATTCTTTATCTGGCAAAACTGTCCCTCAAAAATGAAGGAGAGATTAAAATATTCACAGGTAGACTCTAGGAGAGTTTATCAACAAAAGATCTGACCTACAACAAATATTATTGAAAAGACAGGAGCAAGTGGCTTGGAGTAGTGTGAAGAAATGAAAATTATCAGTAATGGTAACTAAAATGATAAAAAAGAGAGACAAAATAAGATATGACATATAGAAGCCATGATTAAAATGATTAAAGTAAGTATTGCCTATAGAGTAATAACATTGAATGTTAGTGGATTATACTCCTTGATCAAAAACACAGATTGGCAAAATGGATAAAAATGCATGATCCAATTGTATGCTGTTTACAAGAGAGTCACCTTAGACTAAAAAACAGACAGGTGAAAGTGAAAGGTTGCAAAAAGATAGTCCATGGAAATAGTAAACAAAAAAGAGTTGAGGCAGCTATACTAATATCAGACAAAATAGTCTTTAAATGCAAATCTGTTATAAGAGACAAAGAAGGACACTATATATTTTTTTAATTTAATTTTTTTTATTTTAAAATAAATTCAAAGTTATAGGAACAGTTGCAAAAACAATACTAACCCCATACAAAGAATTCCATCATACCCTGACCCCCCTCCCCTGATAGCTCAATCCACCAACTTTAACATGCTGTCACATCACTATTTCTTTCCCTCCCTCCCTCCCTCCGTATCTATCATCCATCATCTATTGCTCTGTCTTCTGAACATATGAGAGCTAGCTGCACACATCCTTGAACATACACTATAATTCACTTATACACTTCCCATGAACAAGAACATTCTTTTATGCAATCCCATTAAGCACAGCTACGAAGTACAAGAGATTCAACAATGATACAAAGCTTATATTCTATATTTCCTTTACCTTATTTTCTCAACTGTGTCCCTTTGAGCCACCTGTCCTCTATCCTCCAATCCCATCCAAGTTCATCCTTGGCATTCAATCATCATCTATTTAGACTTTTTTTTTTTTTTCAGTTGTGGAAACATATATACTGCCTAAATCTTCCCATTCCACCCCTTCCCTAGCCTTCCATTAGTGGGATTAATCACATTTAGAATGTTGTAATGCTCTTTCCCACCATCTATTACTGGAAATTTCCCTTCACCTCAAAAACAACTCCACACTCATTTCTTAACTCCCCATTGCCCCTTCCCCCATTTCTCTTAACCTAAACTCTACATTTCATCTCTATGGTTATATTCTCTGATAATTTCTTTGTGTTTGCTGTGAGGGTTAAAATTAACCTCTTAAATCCATATCAATCTTGTGTTTTTTTTTGATACCACTTTCACTTCAGTAGGTTGCATAAACTATGTTCCTATACTCCTCCATTCCCCAACCTTTATATAGTTGTCTAAAATTACCTATTTTACACTGAGTTCAAAACCACTGATTTGTCATTAGAGTTTGTGTAATTTATATCATGTAGGAAGTAAATAGTGGAGTTACAGTTCAAAAATTATTGACTTCTATTTGTATTCCATTGTGGTTGGAGAATGTGCTTTAAGTATATTCAATTTTTTGTTTTTAATTTCTTGAGGCTTGTTTTATGTCCCATCTTATGGTCCCTTCTGAAGAAAGATCTGTGATCACTAGAGAAAAATGAGTGTCCTGATGATTTGGGATGTAAGGTACTATATATGTCTGTTAAAATTCTCTATATCTCTTTCTCCTTTCTTTGTTTCTCTGTTGGTAGGGCTCCCTTTAGAATCTCAAGTAGGGCAAGTCTTTTATTGGCAAAGTCTCTCAGCATTTGTTTGTCTGTGAAAAATGTAAGCTCTCCCTCAAATTTGAAGGAGAGTTTTGCTGGATAAAGTATTCTTGGTTGGAAGCTTTTCTCTCTCAGAATTTTAAATATGTCATGCCACTGCCTTCTCACCTCCATGGTGGCCACTGAGTAGTCACTACTTAGTCTTATGTTGTTTCCTTTGTATGTGGTGAATTCCTTTTCTCTTGCTGCTTTCAGAACTTGCTCCTTCTCATCAGTATTTGAGAGTCTGATCAGAATATGTCTCAGAGTGGGTTTATTTGGATTTATTCTATTTGGAGTTTGCTGGGCATTTATGCTTTGTGTATTTATATTGTGTAGAAGGTTTGGGAAGTTTTCCCCAACAATTTCTTTGAATACTCTTTCTAGACCTTTACTCTTCTCTTCACCTTCTGGGACACCAATGAGTCTTAAGTTTGGACGTTTTATTTTATCTATTGTATCCCTGAGATCCATTTTGATTTTTTCAATTTTTTTCTCCATTCTTTCTTTTGTTCTTTCATTTTCTGTTCTGTGGACTTCTAGGACACTGAGACGTTGTTCAACTTCCTCTAATCTTGTATTGTGAATATCCATAGTCTTTTTAAATTGGCCAAGAGTTTCTTTTATTTCCATGAGATCTTCTATTTTTTATTTACTCTTGCAATGTCTTCTTTATGCTCTTCCAGGGTCTTCTTTATGTTGCTTATATCCTGGGTCATGGTCTTCTTGATGTGCTTTAAATCCTTTGCCATGTTTTCATTCCTCGATTATAGTTGTTTGATTAATTTTGCTAAGTACTGTGTTTCTTCTGATATTTTGATTTGGGAGTTTGGAGTTGGATTCTCCATATCGTCTGGTTTTGTCATATGCATTAAGATTTTCTGTTATTTTTGGCCTCTTGGCATTTGCTTTGCTTGATAGGGTTCTTTCAAGTTGTAAAAAAAAAGATACCAATCTAATTTTTCAGAAACACAGTTTGTTGGCATACACTTTCTCTAACTAAGAAGCAGATGGCGTCTGTGAGTCACCTATATGCCTCCAGTCAGTTCCCCCCAACTCTGTCTCTGTGGTGTGTGGGGAAATGATTCTTGTGGGGTTCAGTTGGAGAACTCAGTTTGGGTGTGTTGCTGGAGCCATCTGCCCTGAATGTGGGGCATGTGTGTGGGTGGCCAGGGAGGAAGGGCAGCTTTAATATTCAAATCCCCCAGGTTCCTGGAGATTCAAGGCCACTGCAAGAGTCTAAGCCTTCATTTCAGTTTTGCCCCAGATTTTCTGTCACTTACCCACATACCACTTGCATTGACATGCATCCCTGGGTTTTCCAAGTGGTCCCCCTTCTCAGCTGTGATCTTCCAGGACCTCTGCTGAGGGAAGGCTGTGCAGGTCGTCCCTCAAGCTAAGCCCTGGGTCACCGGGCCATACAGGGATGCTGTCTGCCTGATGCGAAGATTAGCCTATAATTCTTGACTGGTGTAAGTTCTGAATGAAAGGCAGGCTGTAAAGCTGGGGCCTATCCCTTTCCTCTTTAGAGAAGATGGATGCCTTAGGGGAAGGTCATTAGCATTTCAATGGTCTCTCTCTGCCTGTGCCACACCCTTGTGTGGGTCACAGAACTGGGAACTCAAAATGGCCGACTCTTTCTCCACTGAGATGAAAAAGGAACAGAGCTAGTCCGAGGAGACCCTCCAGCTTTCCAAGGTTAGTCATCACCCAAAGCCTCTCTCTACTTGTTGGGGATTCACACTTCGTAGTGAGCAGTTCACACTTGCTAATTAAAACCCTAGTTGGAGGTCAGCTGAGCTATATTTGCTCACTGGGAGAAAGCTTCTCTCTGGCACCATGAGGCTTTGGAACTCGGGCTATGGGGGAGGGGTCTCCCAATTTGGATCTGCAGTTCTTACTTACAGATTTTGTGCTGTGATCTCGGGCATTCCTCCCAATTCAGGTTGGTGTATGATGATTGGATGTTCACGTCTGTCCTCCTGCAGTTATTCTGGATTATTTACTAGTTGTTTCTGATTTTTTTTTTTTTTAGTTGTTCCAGGGGGACTACTTAGCTTCTACTCCTCTCTATGCCACCGTCTTAGATCTTCCGGACACTATATTTTAATAAAAGGGGAAATCCTCCCAGAAGAAACAACAATCATAAATATTTATGTACCTAACTATGGTGCCACAAAATACATGCAGCAAACAGTGGCTAAACTAAAGGGAGTAATAGATGTCTCTACAATAGTAGTGGGAGACTTTAATACATCACTCTCAATAGATAGAACATCTAGACAGAGGATCGTAAAGGAAACAGAGATCTTGAATAATATATTAAATGAACTGGAAGTAATGGGCATATACAGAATATTCCACCTGCAAACAGCAGGATATACATTCTTCTTAAGTGTGCATGGGTCATTCTAGAGGATAGAACACATATTGAGTAATAAACAAGTCTCAATAAATTTAAAAAGATTGAAATCATACAAAGCACTTTCTGTGGATCACAATGGAATGAAGCTGGAAATCAACAATAGGCAGAGAACTGGAAAGTTCACTAACATATGGAAGTTAAACAACACACTATTAAACAATCAGTGGGCCAAAGGAGAAATTGCAAGGAAAATCAGGAAATATCTTGAGATAAATGAAAATGAGAACACAATATCAAAATTATGGAATGCAGCCATGGCAGTGTTAAGAGGGAAATTCATAGCCCTACATGCTTATATTAAAAAAGAAGAAAAAGGTAAAATCTAAGATCTAAGTGCACACCTTGAGGAACTAGAGAAAGAACAGCAAACTAATCCCAAGGGAAGGAGAAGGAAAGAAATAACAAAGACTAAGCAGAAATAAATTGAAAATAAAATATAGAATTAACAAAAGCAAGTTTTCATTGTTTGAGAAGATCAATAAAATTGACACACCCTTAGCTATTCTGACAAAGGAAAAAAAGAAAGAAGATGCAAATAAATAAAATCAGAGACGAGAGGGAGGACAGTACTACTGATCCCACAGAAATAAAAAGGACGTTAAGAGGATACTATGAATAACTGTGTGCCCACAAATAAGACAAACTAGATGAAATGTACAAATCCCTTGAAACACATGAACAACGTATGTGGACTTGTGAAGAAATTTAAGACCTCAGCAGACCAATCATAAGTAAAGAGATTGAATTAGTCATCAAAAACCACCCCACAAAGGAAGCGCAGGACCAGATGGCTTCAAAGGTGAATTCTACCAATCATTCCAAGAAGAATTAATACCAATCCTGCCCAAACTCTTCCAAAAGATTGAAGAGGGAACACTACATAGCTCATTCTATAAGGCCAACAAAACCCTTACACCAAAGCCATATAAAGATACTACAAGGAAAGAAAATTGCAGACCAATTTCTCTAATGAATATACATGCACAAATCCTCACTAAAATGCTTGCAAATCCAACAGACATTTTTTAAAAGAGGAAATACAAGTGGCTTAAAAGTACATGAAAAGATACTTAACATCACTAACTATTAAGGAAATGCAAATGAAAACCACAATGAAATATCATTTCACACCTACTAGAATTGCCACTATTAAAAAAACAAAATTACAATTATTGGAAAGGATGTGGAGAAATGGGAACACTCATTAATTTCTGGTGGAAATGTAAAATGGTGTAGCTACTGTGGAAGAGAATTTCACAGTTCCTTCAGAAGCTAAATATAGAATTGCCATATGATCCAGCCATTCCATTGATAGTTATATGCCCAGAAAAACTGAAAGCAGGAACTCAGATATTTGCACACTGATTTTCATAGTGACATTATTCACAATTACCAAAAGCTGGAAGCAACCCAAGTGCCCATCAACCAATGAATGGATAAAAAAGTTACAAATATACATTTGATGGAATATTACCCAGTTGTAAAAAGGAATTAAGTTGTGATGCATGTGACAACATGGATGAACATTGGGGCCATGATATTGAGTAAAATAGGCCAGACATAAAAGGACAAATATTATATGATCTCACTAATATGAACTAATTATAATAAGCATTCTCAAAAAGTTAGAATCTAGATAAATTGGAGTTAGAGAATGGGGAATTGATGCTTGTACAGAATTTCTATTTCAGTTGATAGTAAAGGTGTGGAAATAGATGGTGGTGGTAGCACATTATTGTGAGTGTAATCCACAGCACTGAACTATAGAGGTGAATGTGGTTGAAATGGGAAACTTTAGGATGTATATATTACTGGACTAAAAATTAAAAGATAAAACATAGTAGTGCATAACACAGTGAACCCTATTATAGACAATGGACTATACTTAATAGTACAAGTAAAGGAATGTTTGTTCATGAATTAAAAACAAATGTATGATACTGATGCAAGTTGTTAAAAATAGGGTAATATATGAGAAAAATTCACCTAATATAAATTATGGATGATAGATAATAGTATGATTTTAATAATCTTTCATCCACTATAACAAAGGTAACCACTGTTATAAAATAGTACAAATATTTTTAAAATGCAATCATGAATTGTAACAAATGTTCCACACCAATGCAAGGTAACGGGAGTGGGCTGATGTATGGGAATCCTGTATTTTATGCATGATTTTTTGTGGGCCTACAACTTCTCTAATTAAAAAAAAGCACATTTATATACCATTTCATATCTAATATGGATGGCTACTATTTACAAAACAGAAAAAAAAACAAGTGTTGGAGAGGATGGGGGAAATAACACTTGTTACTTGAAGGTCAGAATGTTAAATGTTGCAGCCTCTGTGGAAAATGGTTTGTAAGTCCCTCAGAAAGTTTAATATAGAATTACCCAAAAGTATTGAAGCAGAGTAGAACACAGAACTACTGTAATAAATGTTGATGGTGGCATCATTAACAATTGCCAAAAGATGGAAGCAACTCAAATTCCTTCAACAAATTAATGGATAAACTAAATGTGATATATGCATACAATGTAATATTTTTCAGTTGTAAAAAGGAATGACATTCTGCCACATGTGGATGAACCTTGAAGACATCACATTGAGTGAAATAAGGACAATTATTGTTTGATCTCACTGATGTGAAATAATGAGAATAAACAAATTCATCAACCCCCAGAAATCAGAACACAAGTGTGCTGGTTTGAGTCTGTTATGTACCCCATAAAAAGCCATGTTCTTTAATGCAATCTTGTGGGAACAGACTTACTGTGGATGGGATCTTTTGATTAGGTTGTTTCTGTGGACATGTGACCTACTCAATTGTGGGTGAGAACTTTTGATTAGATTATTTCCATGGAGATGTAACCTCACCCATTCAAAGTGGATCCTAACTAGTTTACTGGCATCCTCTATGAGAGGATAAAAGATAGAGACATTTTGAAGAGCGAGAGAGATGCTTAGACAGAAAATGTCCCAAGACATTGTGGAGACAGCCATTGAAAGCAGAGCTGTCACAGACCCAGATGCCTGGAGATGCTAAGCTAGGAAATAAAGCCCAGAGTTTGCCCCAGAGGAGCTAATGAGAACCCACAAATGCTTAAGGAGAAAGCCACTGGAATCAGAAGTTGAAAGGAATACCCCAGAGCAAAGGACCAGCAGATACCAGTCACGTGCCTTTCCAGCTGATAGAGGTGTTCCAGACACCATCAGCCTTTCCCTCAGAGAAGGTATCTACCTCCTGATGCCTTAATTTGGCCTTAGATCTGTAAATTTGTGAACTAATAAACCCCCATTGTAAAAACAAATCCATTTCTGGTATATTGCATATCCAGCAGCTTTAGCAAACTGGAACAAAAGGCAAATTCATGCTTAACTGGTAGAGAGTTTCTGCTGGGGGGGTTGGAAACATTTTGATCATGGATTGTGGTGACAACAGCACAAGACTGTGAATATAATTAATACCACTGAATTATATATTTGAATGTTGTTAAAAGGAGAAAATTTAGGGTGTATATATGTTATTAGAATACAAAACATTTTTATAAAACAACATAGGCCTTTACAGTGTAAACAGTGAACTTTGCTGTAAACTATGGACTATAGTTAATAGTGTAATTGTAATCTTTTTTCATCAACTGTAACAAAGGTACCACACTAAGGCACACTGTTAATAATAGAAAAACTGTTCCTGTGACTGGGGGTATATGAGAACTCTACTTTCTGCATGAGTTTTCTTTAATCCTACAACTTCTCCAAAAAAAAAATGAGTTAAAGAAATTCTTTTTGTATCCCTCCCTTACTTGAAAGTAAAAAAAGGAAAACCACTCACATACTATTGACCAAATTCTTGTTTTTCCTGCTAGGGTCAATATGGTTGAAATAATATATGGAGAACACATGATGGCAAACTAAAATTAATTTCATTGTCTTGACTACTGATGGAAGGTGCAGAGCAAAGATTTCTGAAAATTAAAATAACTATTATAAATTACTTAGAATCAGTTCAAAGTCACAGCTTAAAATTTGTCTCAGCATATATTGCTTAGCAGATTTGTTTTCAATAATGAAATACACAAAGAACTAAAAGTTTGTAAATAAAAAGGAAAAAGGTAATAAAAAGATACAATCTAAACAGAATACTTTTATTTATTTATTTTTTAATCATCATTTTATTGAGATATATTCACATACCACGCAGTCATACAAAACAAATTGTACTTTCGATTGTTTACAGTACCATTACATAGTTGTACATTCATCACCTAAATCAATCCCTGACACCTTCATTAGCACACACACAAAAATAACAAGAATAATAATTAGAGTGAAAAAGAGCAATTGAAGTAAAAAAGAACACTGGGTACCTTTGTCTGTTTGTTTCCTTCCCCTATTTTTCTACTCATCCATCCATAAACTAGACAAAGTGGAGTGTGGTCCTTATGGCTTTCCCAATCCCATTGTCACCCCTCATAAGCTACATTTTTATACAACTGTCTTCGAGATTCATGGGTTCTGGGTTGTAGTTTGATAGTTTCAGGTATCCACCACCAGCTACCCCAATTCTTTAGAACCTAAAAAGGGTTGTCTAAAGTGTGCGTAAGAGTGCCCACCAGAGTGACCTCTCGGCTCCTTTTGGATTCTCTCTGCCACTGAAGCTTATTTCATTTCCTTTCACATCCCCCTTTTGGTCAAGAAGATGTTCTCCGTCCCACGATGCCGGGTCTACATTGCTCCCCGGGAGTCATATTCCACGTTGCCAGGGAGATTCACTTCCCTGGGTGTCTGATCCCACATAGGGGGGAGGGCAGTGATTTCACCTTTCAAGTTGGCTTAGCCAGAGAGAGAGGGCCACATCTGAGCAACAAAGAGGCATTCAGGAGGAGACTCTTAGGCACAAATACAGGGAGGCCTAGCCTCTCCTTTGCAGCAACCGTCTTCCCAAGGGTAAAACTTATGGTAGAGGGCTCAACCCATCAAACCACCAGTCCCCTATGTCTGTGGTCATGTTACCCACCATGAAGGTGGGGTAGGCAAATACCCCTGCATTCTCCACAGGCTCCTCAAGGGGGCACTACATCTTTTTTTTTTTTTTCCTTGTTTGTCTTTTTTCTTTTTTTTTTTTTTTTAACTTTCCCTTCTTTTTTAAATCAACTGTATGAAAAAAAATGTTAAAAAGAAAACAAACATACAATAAAAGAACATTTCAAAGAGACCATAACAAGGGAGTAAGAAAAAGACAACTAACCTAAGATAACTGCTTAACTTCCAACATGTTCCTACTTTACCCCAAGAAAGTTACATAATATAGCAACATTTCAGTGAACTTGTTCCTACTACATCCATCAGAAATTAACAGACCATAGTCATTTCTGGGCATCCCCAGAACGTTAAATAGCTTATCTGTTCTTCTTGGATTATTGTTCCCCCTTCCTTAATTGCTCTCTACTGCTAGTTCCCCTACATTCTACATTATAAACCATTTGTTTTACATTTTCAAAGTTCACATTAGTGGTAGCATATAATATTTCTCTTTTTGTGCCTGGCTTATTTCGCTCAGCATTATGTCTTCAAGGTTCATCCATGTTGTCATATGTTTCACCAGATCGTTCCTTCTTACTGCCGCGTAGTATTCCATCGTGTGTATATACCACATTTTATTTATCCACTCATCTGTTGAAGGACATTTGGGTTGTTTCCATCTCTTGGCAATTGTGAATAATGCTGCTATGAACATTGGCGTGCAGATATCTGTTCGTGTCACTGCTTTCCGATCTTCCGGGTATATACTGAGAAGTGCAATCGCTGGATCGAATGGTAGCTCTATATCTAGTTTTCTAAGGAACTGCCAGACTGACTTCCAGAGTGGCTGAACCATTATACAGTCCCACCAACAATGAATAAGAGTTCCAATTTCTCCACATCCCCTCCAGCATTTGTAGTTTCCTGTTTGTTTAATGGCAGCCATTCTAACCGGTGTTAGAAGGTATCTCATTGTGGTCTTAATTTGCATCTCTCTAATAGCTAGTGAAGCTGAACATTTTTTCATGTGTTTCTTGGCCATTTGTATTTCCTCTTCAGAGAACTGTCTTTTCATATCTTTTGCCCATTTTATAATTGGGCTGTCTGTACTATTGTCATTGAGTTGTAGGATTTCTTTGTATATGCAAGATATCAGTCTTTTGTCAGATACATGGTTTCCAAAATTTTTTTCCCATTGAGTTGGCTGCCTCTTTACCTTTTGAGAAATTCCTTTGAGGTGCAGAAACTTCTAAGCTTGAGGAGTTCCCATTTATCTATTTTCTCTTTTGTTGCTTGTGCTTTGGGTGTAAAGTCTAGGAAGTGGCCTCCTAATACAAGGTCTTGAAGATGTTTTCCTACATTATCTTCTAGGAGTTTTATGGTACTTTCTTTTATATTGAGATCTTTGGTCCATTTTGAGTTAATTTTTGTGTAGGGGGTGAGGTAGGGGTCCTCTTTCATTCTTTTGGATATGGATATCCAACTCTCCCAGCCCCATTTGTTGAAAAGACCGTTATGGCTCAGTTCGGTGACTTTGGGGGCCTTATCAAAGATCAGTCGGCCATAGATCTGAGGGTCTATCTCTGAATTCTCAATTCGATTCCATTGATCTATATGTCTATCTTTGTGCCAGTACCATGCTGTTTTGGCAACTGTGGCTTTATAATAAGCTTCAAAGTCAGGGAGTGTAAGTCCTCCCACTTCGTTTTTCTTTTTTAGAGTGTCTTTAGCAATTCGAGGCATCTTCCCTTTCCAAATAAATTTGATAACTAGCTTTTCCAAGTCTGCAAAGTAGGATGTTGGAATTTTGATTGGGATTGCATTGAATCTGTAGATGAGTTTGGGTAGAATTGACATCTTAATGACATTTAGCCTTCCTATCCATGAACATGGAATATTTTTCCATCTTTTAAGGTCCCCTTCTATTTCTTTTAGTAGAGTTATGTAGTTTTCTTTGTATAGGTCTTTTACATCTTTGGTTAAGTTTATTCCTAGGTACTTGATTTTTTTAGTTGCTATTGAAAATGGTATCTTTTTATTGAGTGTCTCTTCAGTTTGTTCATTTCTAGCATATAGAAACATTACTGACTTATGTGCATTAATCTTGTATCCTGCTACTTTGCTAAATTTGTTTATTAGCTCTAGTAGGTGTATCGTCGATTTCTCAGGGTTTTCTAGATATAAGATCATATCATCTGCAAACAATGACAGTTTTACTTCTTCTTTTCCAATTTGGATGCCTTTTATTTCTTTGTCTTGCCGGATTGCCCTGGCTAGCACTTCCAGCACAATGTTGAATAACAGTGGTGACAGCGGGCATCCTTGTCTTGTTCCTGATCTTAGAGGGAAGGCTTTCAGTCTCTCACCATTGAGTACTATGCTGGCTGTGGGTTTTTCATATATGCTCTTTATCATGTTGAGGAAGTTTCCTTCAATTCCTACCTTTTGAAGTGTTTTTATCAAAAAGGGATGTTGGATTTTGTCAAATGCTTTTTCAGCATCTATTGAGATGATCAATTGATTTTTCCCTTTAGAGTTTTTAATGTGTTGTAATACATTGATTGTTTTTCTTATGTTGAACCATCCTTGCATGCCTGGAATGAACCCCACTTGGTCATGGTGTATGATTTTTTTAATGTGTCTTTGGATTCGATTTGCAAGTATTTTGTTGAGGATTTTTGCATCTATATTCATTAGGGAGATTGGCCGGTAGTTTTCCTTTTTTGTAGCATCTTTGCCTGGTTTTGGTATTAGATTGATGTTAGCTTCATAAAATGAGTTAGGTAGTGTTCCATTTTTTTCAATGTTTTGAAAGAGTTTGAGTAAGATTGGTGTCAGTTCTTTCTGGAAAGTTTGGTAGAATTCCCCTGTGAAGCCATCTGGCCCTGGGCATTTATTTGTGGGAAGATTTTTGATGACTGATTGGATCTCTATGCTTGTGATGGGTTGGTTGAGGTCTTCTATTTCTTCTCTGGTCAGTCTAGGTTGTTCATATGTTTCCAGGAAATTGTCCATTTCTTCTACATTATCCAGTTTGTTGCCATACAGTTGTTCATAATATCCTCTTATAATTTTTTTAATTTCTTCAGGATCTGCAGTTATGTCACCTTTTTCATTCATTATTTTGTTTATATGGGTCTTCTCTCTTTTTGATTTTGTCAGTCTAGCTAGGGGCTTGTCAATCTTGTTGATCTTCTCAAAGAACCAACTTTTGGTGATATTTATCCTTTCTATTGTTTTTTTGTTCTCTATGTCATTTATTTCTGCTTTAATCCTTGTTATTTCTTTTCTTGTACTTGGTTTAGGATTGGTTTGCTGTTCATTTTCTAGCTTCTTCAGTTGATCCATTAGTTCTTTGATTTTGGCTCTTTCTTCCTTTTTAATATATGCGTTTAGTGCTATAAATTTCCCCCTTAGCACTGCTTTTGCTGCATCCCATAGGTTTTGGTATGTTGTGTTCTCATTTTCATTCGTCTCTATATATTTAGCAATTTCTCTTGCTATTTCTTCTTTAACCCACTGATTGTTTAGGAGTGTGTTGTTTAACCTCCAGGTATTTGTGAATTTTCTAAGTCTCTGATGGTTATTGACTTCTAATTGTATTCCATTGTGGTCAGAGAATGTGCTTTGAATAATTTCAATCTTTTTAAATTTATTGAGGCTTGTTTTATGTCCCAGCATATGATCTATTCTGGAGAAAGTTCCGTGAGCACTAGAAAAGTATGTGTATCCTGTTGATTTGGGATGTAATGTCCTGTAGATGTCTGTTAAATCTAATTCATTTATCATATTGTTTAGGTTTTCAATTTCCTTATTGGTCTTCTGTCTGGTTGATCTATCTATAGGAGAGAGTGATGCGTTGAAGTCTCCCACAATTATTGTGGAAACATCAATTGCTTCCTTTAGTTTTGCCAATGTTTCTCTCATGTATTTTGTGGCACCTTGATTGGGTGCACAGACATTTACGATTGTTATTTCTTCTTGCTGAATTGCCCCTTTTATTAGTATGTAGTGGCCTTCTTTGTCTCTCAAAACATCCCTGCATTTGAAGTCTATTTTATCTGAGATTAATATTGCTACACCTGCTTTCTTTTGGCTGTAGCTTGCATGAAATATTTTTTTCCATCCTTTCACTTTCAGTTTCTTTGTGTCCCTGTGTCTAAGATGAGTCTCTTGTATGCAACATATTGATGGTTCATTTTTTTTGATCCATTCTGCGAATCTATATCTTTTAATTGGGGAGTTTAATCCATTTACATTCAACGTTAAAACCGTGAAGGCATTTCTTGAATCGGCCATCTTATCCTTTGGATTATGTTTGCCATATTTTTCCCTCTCTCTATTAATATCCTTTATTGTACCCATACCGAATCTCTTTAGTACTGAACCTTTCTCCAGGTCTCTCTATCCTGTCTTTGTTTCTCTGTATGTAGGGCTCCCTTTAGTATCTCCAGTAGGGCAGGTCTCTTGGTAGCAAATTCTCTCAGCATTTCTTTGTCTGTGAAAAATTTAAGCTCTCCCTCAAATTTGAAGGAGAGCTTTGCTGGATAAAGTATTCTTGGCTGGAAATTCCTCTCACTCAGAATTTTAAATATATCGTGCCACTGCCTTCTTGCCTCCATGGTGGCTGCTGAGTAGTCACTACTTAGTCTTATGCTGTTTCCTTTGTATGTGGTGAATTGCTTTTCTCTTGCTGCTTTCAGAACTTGCTCCTTCTCTTCTATGTTTGACAGTGTGATCAGTATATGTCTCGGAGTGGGTTTTTTTGGATTTATTCTATTTGGAGTTCGCTGAGCATTTATGATTTGTGTATTTATGTTGTTTAGAAGATTTGGGAAGTTTTCCCCAACAATTTCTTTGAATACTCTTCCTAGACCTTTACCCTTTTCTTCCCCTTCTGGGACACCAATGAGTCTTATATTCGGACATTTCATATTATCTATCATATCCCTGAGGTCCATTTCGAGTTTTTCAATTTTTTTCCCCATTCTTTCTTTTATGCTTTCATTTTCCATTCTGTCATCTTCCAGGTCACTGATTCGTTGTTCAACTTCCTCTAGTCTTGTACTATGAGTGTCCAGAATCTTTTTAATTTGTTCAACAGTTTCTTTAATTTCCATAAGATCATCCATTTTTTTATTTAGTCTTGCAATGTCTTCTTTATGCTCTTCTAGGGTCTTCTTGATTTCCTTCATATCCCGTACTAGGGTCTCATTGTTCATCTTTAGCTCTTTGAGTAGCTGCTCTAGGTGGTGTGTCTCTTCTGGTCTTTTGATTTGGGTGCTTGGGCTTGGGTTATCCATATCATCTGGTTTTTTCATATGCTTTATAATTTTCTGTTGTTTTTGGCCTCGTGGCATTTGCTGAACTTGATAGGGTTCTTTTAGGGTTTGTAGACCAGTTGAAGTCCTTATCTCTAATTTATCAGATCTACAGCTTCGTGGTGTACACTTTCTCTAACTAACCAGCAGGTGGCGTCCACGAGCCACCTGTTCTCCACAAGCCAGATCTCCCCTGCTTAGCCTTTTTGGTGAGTGGGGGAGTGAGTCTTGTGGGGCCCAATTGGTGTCCGAAGCTTGCGTGTGTAGTTGGTGTTGCCTGCCCTGTATGTGGGGTGTGTTTCTGGGCAGTCGGGGAGGGGGGGTGGCCCTAACAATCAAATCTCCCTGATGATCCTAGAGTTTTAAAGCTGCTGCAATAGTCTAATCCTTCAGTTCAGTCCTGCCACAGTTTGTCTCTGCCACTGACCCACAAGTCTTTGGTATTGGCGTATGGCTCCTGAGACTTGCAAGTGGGCCCCTCTTCCAGGCTGTGCACCCCGGGTCCTCTGTTGAGGGATGACTGTGCTATGTCACAGGTGAGTGCCGTCCCCCCAGGG
Organism: Choloepus didactylus; assembly: GCF_015220235.1. NCBI lineage: Eukaryota > Metazoa > Chordata > Mammalia > Pilosa > Megalonychidae > Choloepus > Choloepus didactylus. The sequence continues at coordinate 75,727,106 of NC_051309.1, forward strand.
CAGTTCTGGGCTGCTGGTCTGTGTTGGGAGGCTCCCAGTCTGCTCAAATGATGGCTGAATGGGGCTCTGTTAATTCACACTGCTCCCCCTTCCCAGCTCTGGGACATTCAGCTGAGGTTGCAGGGAAGGCTAATGTCCACGCCCAGTTTTGTGGTGTGTGCCTGTTATTTGAAGCACTTCCGTCACACTGGGTTGTCTGGGGCAGCTCTGGGCTATGGGGCTGGCGATGGGCAGGAGTGTTTCCTGTCCACCAGGATGGTGGCTGTGAGCGGACACCCCCCTTTTCTTGGGAAGTTGTGTTGTTTAGTGAATTTTCTCAGCCACTGAAATATTGCCTTTTGTCTCAGAGCTCTCTTAGTTCTGCTCTTGACTTGACGTGCCCAAATTTCAATTCTTTGAAGCTTTCTGTATTGAGCTTCTTAGAGTAATTGTTTTAGAAAAAGCAAAAAGGATTTAAAAAAAAAACAAAAAAAAAAAAAAAAAACGGCCCTCCTCAGAGATCTAATGGGTTATTGAAATGCTAATAGACAAAGCAACCAGGGCCATTAAGGAAAGGTGCAGAGGGCAGAGAGATCAGCTTTGCTTCAGGATTTGCATATGCGCCTCAAGGCCTGATCTCCGCCCTTCCCCTTTCTGTGTTCACCAGAACTCGAAAAATCCTCTGCTTTTATTTTGGAGTTTTTCGTGTTGTTTTTTTTCTATGTCTGTCTCCTCTCTGCTGGGCTGGCTGCTCTCAGAGTCTCTGGTGTCTGGTCTCAGTCTATCTATGGTTGGAGTTTGAATCAGTAGAATGAGTTTCCGATAAGAGCAGCCACTGCAATTCTCCCTTCTCCTTCCCGGAGCTGACAGCCCCTCCTCCCCCGGGACTGAGCCTGTCAGGGAGGGGCGCGGGTCCCCTGGCCGCAAAAACTTACAGATTTCGCTGATCTCAGCAGTTCCACGTTTTCATGAGTGTTGTATGAAGTATGCCCAAAGACAGATTGCTCTGTGGTGTCCAGTCCACGCAGTTCCTGGCTTTTTACCTACTTTCCTGGAGGAGTAACTAAAACATACAGCTCACCAGTCTCCAGAATACTTTTAATATAAAAATATTTGTACCTGTAATCATGGGTGAAGTAAGTAGCTATTTTAACTACAATGAAAAACCTTACAGTGATAGCACCACGCAGAAAATTCCCTGCAACATTTCTAGACATTCTATAAGTGCAAAGAAGTTGAAGCCAGAAGGGTACAAATACTTCAAAATATCATGGAGGTGGTTATTTTATAAAAATAATATATTAAAAATATATCACAATCTTTTTATACTTTGTAATGAAATGAGCAGTGATAATAGCAATCTGTGATCCATATTCACTGTTTTATTGGCGGTAAAGTGCTTAAAAAGAGTTTTTGAAGTAAGCAGCGGTTTTTTTTTTTTAAATAGGTAATCTGTTCTTTCAAGGCTTTCAAACATTGAGTGAAAAAGTAACTGTTGTGAAAGAAACTCATGCTAAGGATATATCATTTTCAAAATTGATATTTATGAGTATTTATATAGTTACATGATTTTCTTGCCAAAATTGATGTTTTTTTCACCTATAAAAACTTCATATATTCACACTTTAAAAACTTGAAGATAGATTTTTCTAAGCCATTTAAAAATCTCTCATATGAAGAATTTGAGTGGATATGTAGCCTATATGGTAAAAATATTGAAATTCTATCTATATTCATTAGCTTATATGAGCAAATGATGGACTTCTGAAACAATGGAAATTTAATAGCTAAATCTCATCATATAAGCAATGGATGGAATTGGGAAATAAATATCATGATTTATTAAGAGCAGACAATGATATACTTCAGAGGTAACAAAGAATCTTTTGTCACCTGTCAGCCACTAATATCAGCTATCAAAATAAAATAAATGTAATTTTTATTTCTGTCAGACTTTTGAATTGCTGTGTCACAAAATTATATGAAAATTTACAAAATGTGTGTATTAAATCATATTATTCTTTATAAAAATGTTGATAATACTCTTAGAGGTGTCAGAAAGGTTTTTTGTACAATAAATATATAAATTAGAAATGTTTTAAATTTTTATCTCATCCTTTAAAATATTTTATACAAAGTACACAATGTATAGTTTGTTGTACATGTAAGTATGTAGATACATATACATATGCACATACAGACATACACACATATTTGGGGGTGTGCTCAAAAATCTTTCATGATGAGACGCACAATCCAAAATATTTGAGAATCACTGAATTAGGCATTCAAAGGTTCTCAAAATTTGACCTCAGGAAACCCCATCTCTTTAGCTAGTGTGAATTGTTTCCTATCCCTAAAACAAATTTTTATATTCCTTTCCTACACTATTGTCTTTATACAAGTGAATGCTATGTTAATTTACAAATTGAAATGTCCCACTTTTCTCTGGCTAACTCAAATCCTATCTATCTTCATGGCCTGTTCTTTGAAGACTCTCCTGGCATCTTCTGTTTTAAGAGTTCTCTCACATTTTAAAATGCATAGCAGTTACTGTTTTTAATAGGCTCTTAGCTCTAGGTGATATCATACTTTAGGGAGATCCTTTCATGGTATTATTTGCTTTAATGGGTATATGTCTTATTTTCCCAGCTTCTTGAAGGCAAAACCTCTCACTTACACTTTTATATTCTCCATAGTACCTAACACAAGTCCATGCAAGTAGTGGATCCTCTATGAAGTTTTGTGGAACCAATGTCTTTTTCAGAAAAATCAAGTTGAAGGAAGATGTCTCTGGAGTTCACAAAACCCTCTGTGGGAGGGATCAAAGATGGCAGATTAGGAGAGACAGAGAAAAATTCACGTCCATGAAAAACACTAGATAAAGGACAGAAAGCACTCCAGAATAGCATTACAGGGTGCCATGAGGTGGGCAGGGACTTCTACATCCATACTGAGTGTGTACTTGGAAAAACCATGATGGGTGAATGTTCAGCCTGGAGCACTGTCAGGAAATGGGTGGCTGGAGCCAGTGGATGGTGCAGAGGAGAGTTGCCTTCCATGCCCTGGGCACCCTCCCCAGTACCTGGTGTGGGTGATAACCCTTCATGAATGTGTGGTCAAGAACCCCTATGCTAGGGACTGGAGATTGGAGCAGAGAGATGGTCACAGAAGTGGGTAGCTTTTCACACCCCATGCAGCCATCTTTGCAGCTGGCTGGGAGACAACCCTTCACAGCCCTGCATCCAAGAGTTTCCTTGAGGGAATTTGGGATTCAGTGGCTTGTGACAGCATCCACCCATCCTCCATGGAAGCCTGTGGTATGCACAGCCTAGGGACAGGGGTGCCACATGGAAGACCCAGGAGCCTCCCCCCAAATCCCAGGGACTTGTGGGCCCATAGCAGAGAGGAACTGTGGGGTATTTGAGCTGAAAGGTGAGACACGCAGCTCTGCAGACCCAGAGTACTCCACCTGCAACCCTGGGAATGGCTGAGACCACTGTGTCCTGGAGCAGACTCTGCTAAACCACACATGGCATGCCACCCACCCTCAGGGCTGCAGTCCTCAGTGCACACAGAAAATTGGTGCACTAATTTGAACTCCACATGGTTTGGATCCCCACTCAGTGCACAGACTGACTTGGGGAGAACTGGCTTGAGTGTAAGAGGTGACTCAGGTGTGCCATCTGCTGGTAGGTCAGGGAAAGTGTACTCCACCAAGCTGTAGCTCTGCCAAATTATAGATAAATGTTCAAATAATCCTGCATATCCTAAAAGAACCCTATCAAGATAAGCAAATGCCAAGGGGCCAAAAACAGCAGAAAATTATAAAGCATAAGAAGAAACCAGAAGATATGGATAACACAAATGTCCAAATTAAAAAGCCAGAGGAGACACAGAACTTAAAGCAATTAATCAAAGAAGTACACAAAAACATCAATATCATGGCTCAGGATATAAAGAACATGAAAAAGACCCTAGAAGAGCATAAAGAAGAATTTGCAAAAGTAAATTAAAAAATAGATGATCTTATGGAAATAAGATACTGTTGATCAAATGAAAAATATTCTTGAGACACATAACAGCAGATTTGAAGAGGTAGAGGAACAAATTAGTGAACTCAGATACAGTGATGGAAAGTGAAAGCACAAAATAACAAATTGTGAAAAATTTCAAAAATTTGAAATGGGTATCAGGGAAATGATGGACAACATGAAGCACGAAATATAAGAATCATTGGTGTTCAAGAAGGGGAAGAGAAGAGTAAAGGGTTAGGAAGAGTATTCAAAAACATTGTTAGGGAAAACTTCCCAACCCTTCTAAATGACATAAATATGCAAATCAAAGATGCCTGTTCTAGTTTGCTAATGCTGGCAGAATGCAAAACACCAGAGATGGATTGGCTTTTATAAAAGGGGATCTATTTAGTTACAAAGTTACAGTCTTAAGGTGATAAAGTGTCTGAGGTAACACATCAATAATCGGGTACCTTCACTGGAGGATGACAAATGATGTCCGGAAAACCTCTGTTAGCTGGGAAGGCATGTGGCTGGTGTCTGCTCCAAAATTCTGGTTTCAAAATGGCTTTCTCCCAGGATATTCCTCTCCAGTCTTCAGCTTCTCTCCAAAATGTCACTCTCAGTTGTTCTTGGAGGCATTTTTCCTCTCTTAGCTTCTCTGGAGCAAAAGTCTGCTTTCAAAGTCCATCTCCAAAATGTCTCTGTAAACTGCAGTTCCCCTTTAAGCTCCTGTGCATTCTTCAAAGTGTCCTTCTTGGCTGTAGCAAGCTTGCTAGTATCTGAACTTACATAGTGTTCTAGTAAACTAATCAAGGCCCATGCTGAATGTGTGGGGCCACACCTCCATGGAAATTGTCCAGAGTTATCACCCATAGTTGGATGGGTGCATTTCCATAGAAACAACCTAATCCAAATGTTCCAACTTAATCCCCACTAATACTGTTTCTCCCCACAAGACTGCATCAAAGAACATGGCTTTTTTTCTGGGGGACATAATGTATTCAAACTGGTACAATACACAACAAACTCGAAATAGAAAAAATCCAAATAAACCTACTCAGACACATTCTGATCAGATTTTCAAATGCTGAAGAGAAGGAGAAAGTTCTGAAAGCAGTAAGAGAGAAATGATTCATCTCATACAAGGGAAACAATGTAAGGCTAACTAATGACTAATCAGTGGGCACCATGGAGGTGAGAAGGCAGAGGTATGACATATTTAAAATTCTGAGAGAGAAAAATTGCCAGCCAAGAATTCTTCATCCAGCAAAACTCTCCTTCAAAATTGAGAGAGAGCTTAAAATTTTCACAGACAAACAAATGCTGAGAGAATTTGTTAGCAAGAGACCTGTCCCACAAGAAATAGTAAAGGTAGCTCTACTGGCTGAGAAAAAAAGAAAGGAGAGAGGTCTGGAGAAGGGCACAGAACTGAAGAGTTTTAGTAAGGGTACCTTAGAGGAAATAAAGAGGGTGGAGGAATACATCTGACTAATAAAAACCAAAGGATAAGATGGCTGATTCATGAACTGCCTTCACAGTAATAACATTGAATGTGAATGAATTAAACTCCCCAATTAAAAGATATAGATTGTCAAAATGGATTTAAAAATATGAACTATCAATATGTTGTTTACAAGAGATTCATCTTAGATCCAGAAACACAAAGAAATTGAAAGTGAAAGGATGGAAAAGAATATTCCATGCAAGCTACAGGCAAAAGAAAGCAGGGGTAGCAATACTTAGTTCAGGTAAAATAGACTTTAAAGGCAAGGATGTCATAAGAGACCAAGAAGGATACTGTATACTAATAAAAGGACAATTTACCAAGGAGAAATAATCATAAATGCTTAAGCACCCAATCAAGGTGCTTCAAAGTACATGAGATAAACATTGGCAAAACTGAAGGTAGCAATATATGTTTCCACAATAATTGCAGGAGACTTCAATACACCACTCTCTCCTATAGATAGAGCAACTAGACAGGGGACCAATAAGGAAATTAAGAACCTAAACAATGTGTAAATGAATTAGACTTAATGGACATATATAGAGAATTACACCCCAAACCAGGATATACATTCTCCTCTAGTGCTCATGGAACTTTCTCCAGGATAGATTATATGCGGGAGCATAAAACAAGCCTCAGTAAATTTAAAAAGTTTGAAATTATTCAAAGCACAATCTCTGACCACAATGGAATTCAGCTAGAAGTCAATAACCGTCAAAGATCTAGAACATTCACAAATATGTGGAGGTTAAACAACACACTCCTAAACAATCAGTAGGTCAAAGAAGAAATTTCAACAGAAATTGCTAAATATCTATAGTCAAATGAAAATGAGAACACAACATATCAAAACTTACGGGATGCAGTGAAGGCAGTATAGAGGCAGAAATTTATAGCTCTAAGTGCATGCATAAAGGAAAGAGCTGAAAATCAAAGAACTAATGGAACAACAGAAGAAGCTAGAAAATGATCAGTAAACTAATCTTAAAGCAGGTCAAAGAAAAGAAATAACAAGGATGAGAGCAGAAATAAATGATATGGAGAACAAAAAAAATAGAAAGAATAAATAAAACCAAATGTAGGTTCTTTGAGAAGATCAACAAGATTGACAAACTCTTAGCTAGACTGACAAAGTAAAAAAGAGAGAAGATCCAAATAAACAAAATAATAAATCAGAGGGTGGACATTACTGTGGATCCTGATGAAATAAAAAAAAAAATCATAAGAGGATGCTATGAACAACTTTATGACAACAAACTAGAAAATTTAGAGGAAGTGGATAATTTCCTGGAAACACATGAGCAACATAGACTGGCCAGAGAAGAAATAGAAGACCTCAACAAACCAATCACAAAGCAAAGAGATCCAATCAGTCATCAAAAAGCTTCCTACAAAGAAAAGCCCAGGGCCAAATGGCTTCACAGGGCAATTCTATCAAACTTTCCGAAAAGAACTGACACCACTCCTACTTAAACTCTTTCAAAAATTGAAGAGAATGGAACACTATCTAACTCATTTTATGAAGCCAACATCACTCTAATACCAAAACCAGATAAAGATGCTACAAGAAAGGGAAACTACAGGCCATTCTCCCTCATGAATATAGATGCAAAAATTCTTAAAAAAAAAAAAAAATACTTGCAAATCGGATCCAAAGACACATTAAAAAAATCATACACCATAACCAAGTGGGGTTGATCCCAGGCATGCAAGAGTTGTTCAACATAGGAAAATCAAGCAATGTAATACAACACATTAATAAATCAAAAGGGAAAAATCTAGTGCTCATCTCAATAGATGCTAAAAAAGCATTCAACAAAATTCAGCATCCTTTTTTGATAAAAACACTTCAAAAGGTAGGGATTGAAGAAAACTTCCTCAACATGATAACGGGCATATATGAAAAACCTACAGCCAGCAGAATACTCTATGGTGAGAGATTGAAAGCCTTCCATCTAAGATCATGAATGAGACAAAGATGCCTACGGTCACCACTGTTATTTAACATTGTGCTAGAAGTTCTACTCAGAGCAATCTGGCAAGACAATGAAATAAAAGGCAAAAAAAAAAAAAAAAAAGGAAGAAGTAAAACTGTCATTATTTGCAGATGATATGATCTTATAGTTGGAAAACTCTGAGAAATGGATGACAAAGCTACTTGAGCTAATAAACAAATTCATCAAAGTGGTGGGATACAAGGTTAATGCACATAAGTCAGTAATGTTCCTGTACACTAGAAATGACCTAACTGAAGAGACACTCAAGACAAAGATTCCGTTTTCAATAGCAACTAAAAAAATCAATTACATAGGAATAAACTTAACCAAGGATGTAAAAGACCTGTACACAAAAAATTACATAACTTTACTAAATGAAATAAAAGGGGACCTAAAGAGATGGAAAGATATTCCATGTTCATGGATAGGAATGCTTAAACATCATTAAGAAGTCAATCCTACCCAAACTGATCTACAGATTCAATGCAATTCCAGTCAAAATTCCAACAACCAACTTTGCAGACTTGGAAAAGCTAGTTATAAAATTTATTTGGAAGGGAAAGATACCTCAAATTGCTAAAACATTCTAAAAAAAGAAAAATGAAGTGGGAGGACTTACACTTCCTGACTTTGATGCTTACCCCAAAGCCATTGTAGTCAAAACAGCATGGTATTGGCACAAAGATAGACATAGTGATCAATGGAATTGAATTGCAAATTCAGAAATAAGTCCCCAGATCTATGATCAACTGATTTTTGATAAGGCATCCAAATCCACTGAAGTGGGATGTAACAGTTTCTTCAACAAATGGAACTGAGAGAACCGGATATCCATATTCATAAGAATGAAAGAGGACCCTTACCTCACACTCTATACCAAAATTAACTCAAAGCAGAACAAAGACCTCAATATAAGAGACAGTACCATAAAACTCCTAGAAGGTAATGTAGGGAAACATCATCAAGACCTAGTAATAAGAGGTCACTTCTTAGACTTTACACCCAAAGCACAAGCTGTGAAAGAAAAAATAGATAAATGGGAACTCCTCAAAATCAAAAACTTCTGTACCTCAAAGGAATTTGTCAAAAGGATGAAGAGGCAGCCAACTCAATGGAAGAAAATATTTGGAAACCACATGTCTGATAAGAAACTGGCATCTTGCATTTATAAAGAAATCCTACATCTCAACAACAATAGTACAAACAGCTCAATTATAAAATGGGGGAAAAGATATGAAAAGACATTTCCCTGAAGTGGAAATACAAATGGTGAAAAAACACATGAAAAAATGTTCATCTTCACTAGCTATTAGGGAGATGCAAATCAAGACCACAATGAGATATCATCTCACACCAATAAGAATGGCTGCCATTAAACAAGCAGGAAACTACAAATTCTGGAGAGGATGTGGAGAAAATGGAACTCTCATTCATTGCTGGTGGGACTGTATAATGGTACAACCACTCTGGAAGACAGTTTTGCAGTTCCTCAAAAAACTAGATATTTAGTGTGATGGTTAGGTTCATGTGTCAGCTTGGCCAGGTGATGGTATCCAGCTGTCTGGTCAAGCAAGCACTGGCCTAACTGTTGCTGAGAGGACATTTGTGGCTGGTTAATAAACCAACAGGCTGGTTTATTAAATTATCAGTCAACTGGCTGCAGCTATGACTGATGATGTCAACAGAGGGCATGTTTTCCACAATGAGAGAATGCAGTTGGCTGGATTTAATCCAATCAGTTGAAGACTTTTAAGCAAGACAGATAAAGAACCTTCACTTCTTCTTTGGCTGACCAGTGAAGTGTTTCCTGAGGAGTTCATTGAAGTTGCCAGTTCATTTCCTAAGGAGTTCATCGAACATTTTCATTGGAGTTGCCAGTTTGCTGCCTGCCCTATGGAGTTTCGACTTGTGTATACCCACAGTTGCATGAGACACTTTTTATAAATGTTATATTCATAGATATCTCTCATTGATTCTGTTTCCCTGGAGAACCCTAATACATCAAGTTACCCTAAGATCCAGCAATTTCACTTCTCAGTATATACACAGAAGATCTGAAAGCAGTGACACAAACAGATATTTGCACACTGATGTTCATAGTGGAATTGTTCACAATTTCTAAGAGATGGCAACAATCCAGATGTCCTTCAACAGATGAGTGGATAAACAAAATGTGGTATATTCACATGATTGAATACTATGCAGCAGTAAGAAGGAACAAAGTAGTGAAAGTTATGACAACATGGATGGACCTTGAAGACATATGCTGAGTGAAATAAGCCAGACACAGAAGGAGAGATATTGTATGTTACTACTAATGTGAACTCTGTGAAAAATGTAAAATAAGTGTCTTACAATGTAGAATATAGGGGACCTAGAGATAGATAGAAGCTAGTGAAAGGGGAATGATAATCTAATATGTACAGATATGATAAAATAGGGTGATCTTCATGGTATGGGGATGGACAGGTGTGACTATGGTTCATTAATGGGATTATAATTATCAGTGACACATTGAAGGCAAACATCTGTGTAAATGGTTGTTTAAAGGCATGTAATGCACAGAGTAGCACCACAAACCTAAATAAGTGTTAGCATGATATACTTACAAGGTATAACATTGGTGCTGAGGGTAAACAACAGAGTGGTATGGAAAAACTACTCATTGCATATTTTTTTTTTTTTAATCATCATTTTATTGAGATATATTCACATACCACGCAGTCATACAAAACAAATTGTACTTTCGATTGTTTACAGTACCATTACATAGTTGTACATTCATCACCTAAATCAATCCCTGACACCTTCATTAGCACACACACAAAAATAACAAGAATAATAATTAGAGTGAAAAAGAGCAATTGAAGTAAAAAAGAACACTAGGTACCTTTGTCTGTTTGTTTGCTTCCCCTACTTTTCTACACATCGATCCATAAACTAGACAACGTGGAGTTTGGTCCTTATGGCATTCCCAATCCCACTGTCACCCCTCATAAGCTACATTTTTATACAACTGTCTTCGAGATTCATGGGTTCTGGGTTGTAGTTTAATAGTTTCAGGTATCCACCACCAGCTACCCCAATTCTTTAGAACCTAAAAAAGGTTGTCTAAAGTGTGCGTAAGAGTGCCCACCAGAGTGATCTCTCGGCTCGTTTTGGAATCTCTCGGCCACTGAAGCTTATTTCATTTCCTTTCACATCCCCCTTTTGGTCAAGAAGATGTTCTCCATCCCACGATGCCGGGTCTACATTCCTCCCCGGGAGTCATATTCCACGTTGCCAGGGAGATTCACTTCCCTGGGTGTCTGATCCCACGTAGGGGGGAGGGCAGTGATTTCACCTTTCAAGTTGGCTTAGCCAGAGAGAGAGGGCCACATCTGAGCAACAAAGAGGCATTCAGGAGGAGACTCTTAGGCACAAATACAGGGAGGCCTAGCCTCTCCTTTGCAGCAACCGTCTTCCCAAGGGTGAAACTTATGGTAGAGGGCTCAACCCATCAAACAACCAGTCCCCTATGTCTGTGGTCATGTTAGCAACCATGGAGGTGGGGTAGGCGAATACCCCTGCATTCTCCACAGGCTCCTCAAGGGGGCACTACATCGTTTTTTTTTTTTTTTTTTTTTTTTTTTTTTCCTTGTTTGTCTTTTTTCTTTTTTTTTTTTTTAACTTTCCCTTCTTTTTTCAAATCAACTGTATGAAAAAAAAAGTTAAAAAGAAAACAAACATACAATAAAAGAACATTTCAAAGAGACCATAGCAAGGGAGTAAGAAAAAGACAACTAACCTAAGATAACTGCTTAACTTCCAACATGTTCCTACTTTACCCCAAGAAAGTTACATACTATAGCAACATTTCAGTGAACTTGTTCCTACTACATCCATCAGAAATTAACAGACCATAGTCATTTCTGGGCATCCCCAGAACGTTAAATAGCTTATCTGTTCTTCTTGGATTATTGTTCCCCCTTCCTTAATTGCTCTCTACTGCTAGATCCCCTACATTCTACATTATAAACCATTTGTTTTACATTTTTCAAAGTTCACATTAGTGGTAGCATATAATATTTCTCTTTTTGTGCCTGGCTTATTTCGCTCAGCATTATGTCTTCAAGGTTCATCCATGTTGTCATATGTTTCACCAGATCGTTCCTTCTTACTGCCGCGTAGTATTCCATCGTGTGTATATACCACATTTTATTTATCCACTCATCTGTTGATGGACATTTGGGTTGTTTCCATCTCTTGGCAATTGTGAATAATGCTGCTATGAACATTGGCGTGCAGATATCTGTTCGTGTCACTGCTTTCCGATCTTCCGGGTATATCCCGAGAAGTGCAATCGCTGGATCGAATGGTAGCTCTATCTCTAGTTTTCTAAGGAACTGCCAGACTGACTTCCAGAGTGGCTGAACCATTATACAGTCCCACCAACAATGAATAAGAGTTCCAATTTCTCCACATCCCCTCCAGCATTTGTAGTTTCCTGTTTGTTTAATGGCAGCCATTCTAACCGGTGTTAGATGGTATCTCATTGTGGTCTTAATTTGCATCTCTCTAATAGCTAGTGAAGCTGAACATTTTTTCATGTGTTTCTTGGCCATTTGTATTTCCTCTTCAGAGAACTGTCTTTTCATATCTTTTGCCCATTTTATAATTGGGCTGTCTGTACTATTGTCATTGAGTTGTAGGATTTCTTTGTATATGCAAGATATCAGTCTTTTGTCAGATACATGGTTTCCAAAATTTTTTTCCCATGGAGTTGGCTGCCTCTTTACCTTTTTGAGAAATTCCTTTGAGGTGCAGAAACTTCTAAGCTTGAGGAGTTCCCATTTATCTATTTTCTCTTTTGTTGCTTGTGCTTTGGGTGTAAAGTCTAGGAAGTGGCCGCCTAATACAAGGTCTTGAAGATGTTTTCCTACATTATCTTCTAGGAGTTTAATGGTACTTTCTTTTATATTGAGATCTTTGGTCCATTTTGAGTTAATTTTTGTGTAGGGGGTGAGGTAGGGGTCCTCTTTCATTCTTTTGGATATGGATATCCAACTCTCCCAGCCCCATTTGTTGAAAAGACCATTATGGCTCAGTTCGGTGACTTTGGGGGCCTTATCAAAGATCAGTCGGCCATAGATCTGAGGGTCTATCTCTGAATTCTCAATTCGATTCCATTGATCTATATGTCTATCTTTGTGCCAGTACCATGCTGTTTTGGCAACTGTGGCTTTATAATAAGCTTCAAAGTCAGGGAGTGTAAGTCCTCCCACTTCGTTTTTCTTTTTTAAAGTGTCTTTAGCAATTCGAGGCATCTTCCCTTTCCAAATAAATTTGATAACTAGCTTTTCCAAGTCTGCAAAGTAGGTTGTTGGAATTTTGATTGGGATTGCATTGAATCTGTAGATGAGTTTGGGTAGAATTGACATCTTAATGACATTTAGCCTTCCTATCCATGAACATGGAATATTTTTCCATCTTTTAAGGTCCCCTTCTATTTCTTTTAGTAGAGTTATGTAGTTTTCTTTGTATAGGTCTTTTACATCTTTGGTTAAGTTTATTCCTAGGTACTTGATTTTTTTAGTTGCTATTGAAAATGGTATCTTTTTCTTGAGTGTCTCTTCAGTTTGTTCATTTCTAGCATATAGAAACATTACTGACTTATGTGCATTAATCTTGTATCCCGCTACTTTGCTAAATTTGTTTATTAGCTCTAGTAGGTGTATCGTTGATTTCTCAGGGTTTTCTAGATATAAGATCATATCATCTGCAAACAATGACAGTTTTACTTCTTCTTTTCCAATTTGGATGCCTTTTATTTCTTTGTCTTGCCGGATTGCCCTGGCTAGCACTTCCAGCACAATGTTGAATAACAGTGGTGACAGCGGGCATCCTTGTCTTGTTCCTGATCTTAGAGGGAAGGCTTTCAGTCTCTCACCATTGAGTACTATGCTGGCTGTGGGTTTTTCATATATGCTCTTTATCATGTTGAGGAAGTTTCCTTCAATTCCTACCTTTTGAAGTGTTATTATCAAAAACGGATGTTGGATTTTGTCAAATGCTTTTTCAGCATCTATTGAGATGATCAATTGATTTTTCCCTTTCGAGTTTTTAATGTGTTGTAATACATTGATTGTTTTTCTTATGTTGAACCATCCTTGCATGCCTGGAATGAACCCCACTTGGTCATGGTGTATGATTTTTTTAATGTGTCTTTGGATTCGATTTGCAAGTATTTTGTTGAGGATTTTTGCATCTATATTCATTAGGGAGATTGGCCGGTAGTTTTCCTTTTTTGTAGCATCTTTGCCTGGTTTTGGTATTAGATTGATGTTAGCTTCATAAAATGAATTAGGTAGTGTTCCATTTTTTTCAATGTTTTGAAAGAGTTTGAGTAAGATTGGTGTCAGTTCTTTCTGGAAAGTTTGGTAGAATTCCCCTGTGAAGCCATCTGGCCCTGGGCATTTATTTGTGGGAAGATTTTTGATGACTGATTGGATCTCTTTGCTTGTGATGGGTTGGTTGAGGTCTTCTATTTCTTCTCTGGTCAGTCTAGGTTGTTCATATGTTTCCAGGAAATTGTCCATTTCTTCTACATTATCCAGTTTGTTGCCGTACAGTTGTTCATAATATCCTCTTATAATTTTTTTAATTTCTTCAGGATCTGCAGTTATGTCACCTTTTTCATTCATTATTTTGTTTATATGGGTCTTCTCTCTTTTGATTTTGTCAGTCTAGCTAGGGGCTTGTCAATCTTGTTGATCTTCTCAAAGAACCAACTTTTGGTGATATTTATCCTTTCTATTGTTTTTTTTGTTCTCTATGTCATTTATTTCTGCTTTAATCCTTGTTATTTCTTTTCTTGTACTTGGTTTAGGATTGGTTTGCTGTTCATTTTCTAGCTTCTTCAGTTGATCCATTAGTTCTTTGATTTTGGCTCTTTCTTCCTTTTTAATGTATGCGTTTAGTGCTATAAATTTCCCCCTTAGCACTGCTTTTGCTGCATCCCATAGGTTTTGGTATGTTGTGTTCTCATTTTCATTCGTTTCTATATATTTAGCAATTTCTCTTGCTATTTCTTCTTTAACCCACTGATTGTTTAGGAGTGTGTTGTTTAACCTCCAGGTATTTGTGAATTTTCTAAGTCTCTGATGGTTATTGACTTCTAATTGTATTCCATTGTGGTCAGAGAATGTGCTTTGAATAATTTCAATCTTTTTAAATTTATTGAGGCTTGTTTTATGTCCCAGCATATGATCTATTCTGGAGAAAGTTCCGTGAGCACTAGAAAAGTATGTGTATCCTGTTGATTTGGGATGTAATGTCCTGTAGATGTCTGTTAAATCTAATTCATTTATCAGATTGTTTAGGTTTTCAATTTCCTTATTGGTCTTCTGTCTGGTTGATCTATCTATAGGAGAGAGTGATGTGTTGAAGTCTCCCACAATTATTGTGGAAACATCAATTGCTTCCTTTAGTTTTGCCAAAGTTTCTCTCATGTATTTTGTGGCACCTTGATTGGGTGCATAGATATTTACGATTGTTATTTCTTCTTGCTGAATTGCCCCTTTTATTAGTATGTAGTGGCCTTCTTTGTCTCTCAAAACATCCCTGCATTTGAAGTCTATTTTATCTGAGATTAATATTGCTACACCTGCTTTCTTTTGGCTGTAGCTTGCATGAAATATTTTTTTCCATCCTTTCACTTTCAGTTTCTTTGTGTCCCTGTGTCTAAGATGAGTCTCTTGTATGCAACATATTGATGGTTCATTTTTTTTGATCCATTCTGCGAATCTATATCTTTTAATTGGGGAGTTTAATCCATTTACATTCAACGTTAAAACCGTGAAGGCATTTCTTGAATCGGCCGTCTTATCCTTTGGATTATGTTTGCCATATTTTTCCCTCTCTCTATTAATATCCTTTATTGTACCCATACCGAATCTCTTTAGTACTGAACCTTTCTCCAAGTCTCTCTGTCCTGTCTTTGTTTGTCTGTCTGTAGGGCTCCCTTTAGTATCTCCAGTAGGGCAGGTCTCTTGTTAGCAAATTCTCTCAGCATTTCTTTGTCTGTGAAAAATTTAAGCTCTCCCTCAAATTTGAAGGAGAGCTTTGCTGGATAAAGTATTCTTGGCTGGAAATTCCTCTCACTCAGAATTTTAAATATATCGTGCCACTGCCTTCTCGCCTCCATGGTGGCTGCTGAGTAGTCACTACTTAGTCTTATGCTGTTTCCTTTGTATGTGGTGAATTGCTTTTCTCTTGCTGCTTTCAGAACTTGCTCCTTCTCTTCTATGTTTGACAGTGTGATCAGTATATGTCTCGGAGTGGGTTTTTTTGGATTTATTCTATTTGGAGTTCGCTGAGCATTTATGATTTGTGTATTTATGTTGTTTAGAAGATTTGGGAAGTTTTCCCCAACAATTTCTTTGAATACTCTTCCTAGACCTTTACCCTTTTCTTCCCCTTCTGGGACACCAATGAGTCTTATATTCGGACGTTTCATATTATCTATCATATCCCTGAGGTCCATTTCGAGTTTTTCAATTTTTTTCCCCATTCTTTCTTTTATGTTTTCATTTTCCATTCTGTCATCTTCCAGGTCACTGATTCGTTGTTCAACTTCCTCTAGTCTTGTACTATGAGTGTCCAGAATCTTTTTAATTTGGTCAACAGTTTCTTTAATTTCCATAAGATCATCCATTTTTTTATTTAGTCTTGCAATGTCTTCTTTATGCTCTTCTAGGGTCTTCTTGATTTCCTTCATATCCCGTACTAGGGTCTCATTGTTCATCTTTAGTTCTTTGAGTAGCTGCTCTAGGTGTGTCTCTTCTGGTCTTTTGATTTGGGTGCTTGGGCTTGGGTTATCCATATCGTCTGGTTTTTTCATATGCTTTATAATTTTCTGTTGTTTTTGGCCTCGTGGCATTTGCTGACCTTGATAGGGTTCTTTTAGGGTTTGTAGACCAGTTGAAGTCCTTATCTCTAATTTATCAGATCTACAGCTTCGTGGAGTACACTTTCTCTAACTAACCAGCAGGTGGCGTCCACGAGCCACCTGTTCTCCACAAGCCAGATCTCCCCTGCTTAGCCTTTTTGGTGAGTGGGGGAGTGAGTCTTGTGGGGCCCAATTGGTGTCCCAAGCTTGCGTGTGTAGTTGGTGTTGCCTGCCCTGTATGTGGGGCGTGTTTCTGGGCAGTCGGGGAGGGGGGGTGGCCCTAACAATCAAATCTCCCTGATGATCCTAGAGTTTTAAAGCTACTGCAATAGTCTAATCCTTCAGTTCAGTCCTGCCACAGTTTGTCTCTGCCACTGACCCACAAGTCTTTGGTATTGGCGTATGGCTCCTGAGACTTGCAAGTGGGCCCCTCTTCCAGGCTGTGCACCCCGGGTCCTCTGTTGAGGGATGACTGTGCTATGTCGCAGGTGAGTGCCGTCCCCCCAGGGCAGTTCTGGGCTGCTGGGCTGTGTTGGGAGGCTCCCAGTCTGCTCAAATGATGGCTGAATGGGGCTCTGTTAATTCACACTGCTCCCCCTTCCCAGCTCTGGGACATTCAGCTGAGGTTGCAGGGAAGGCTAATGTCCACGCCCAGTTTTGTGGTGTGTGCCTGTTATTTGAAGCACTTCCGTCACACTGGGTTGTCTGGGGCAGCTCTGGGCTATGGGGCTGGCGATGGGCAGGAGTGTTTCCTGTCCACCAGGATGGTGGCTGTGAGCGGACACCCCCCTTTTCTTGGGAAGTTGTGTTGTTTAGTGAATTTTCTCAGCCACTGGATTATTGCCTTTTGTCTCAGAGCTCTCTTAGTTCTGCTCTTGACTTGACGTGCCCAAATTTCAATTCTTTGAAGCTTTCTGTATTGAGCTTCTTAGAGTAATTGTTTTAGAAAAAGCAAAAAGGATTTAAAAAAAAAAAAAAAAAAAAAAAACGGCCCTCCTCAGAGATCTAATGGGTTATTGAAATGCTAATAGACAAAGCAACCAGGGCCATTAAGGAAAAGTGCCCAGGGCAGAGAGATCAGCCTTGCTTCAGAATTTGCATATGCGCCTCAAGGCCTGATCTCCGCCCTTCCCCTTTCTGTGTTCACCAGAACTCCAAAAATCCTCTGCTTTTATTTTGGAGTTTTTCGTGTTGTTTTTTTTCTATGCCTGTCTCCTCTCTGCTGGGCTGGCTGCTCTCAGAGTCTCTGGTGTCTGGCCTCAGTCTATCTATGGTTGGAGTTTGAATCAGTAGAATGAGTTTCCGGTAAGAGCAGCCACTGCAATTCTCCCTTCTCCTTCCCGGAGCTGACAGCCCCTCCTCCCACGGGACTGAGCCTGGCAGGGAGGGGCGCGGGTCCCCTGGCCGCAAAAACTTACAGATTTCGCTGATCTCAGCAGTTCCACGTTTTCATGAGTGTTGTATGAAGTATGCCCAAAGACAGATTGCTCTGTGGTGTCCAGTCCACGCAGTTCCTGGCTTTTTACCTACTTTCCTGGAGGAGTAACTAAAACATACAGCTCACCAGTCTGCCATCTTGCCCCGCCTCCCCCATTGCATATTAAAGACTATATTTAAAAGGAATATCTTACCAACTCTACACTAATACTAAGGATGAATAATTGGCAGCTAAGAGCTCTGGGGTATATTATGTTATGATATTTGTTTAAAGCTGAGAGTGATGATGATTGTACAACTAAATGAAGATAATGTAAGAAACTGACCATTTATCTTGGGATAGAATATATATTAAGTGAAGTTAGGAATCCACTACTTAATAAATCAAGCCCTTGACTTGAGGCTTGTCCTTGTGAAATTTAGTGTTGTAAATAGGAGGCTGAGCCCTCCTATAATTATGCCTAACAGGCACCTCCAGGGAACCTCTTTTGTTGCTCAGATGTGGCCTTTCTTTCTCTAAGCCCAATTCAGCAAATAAATTCATTAACTTCCCCCTCCACAAGGGACATGTCCCCCAGGGGAATGAATCTCTGTGGTGATGTGGGACATTACTACTGAGAATAAGCCTTGCCCTGGAGGTGTAGGGCAAGTAGGATTGAAAATGCCTACTTGACCAACACGGGTAAAAAAGAAAGGTGACAAGCTGAAGTCACAGTGGCTAAGAGATCCCAAATAGAGTTGGGAGAAGATGCTGGAGGTTTCTCTTATGCACAGTCCAGCTAGACATCCCAAATGGCCACAGCAAGCCATGCCCTTATCTAAAGTAGTCCCCAAATACCTAGACCCCTACCTGAGAGTCTATGAAAGATTTACTTACTAAGTTTTATCTTTCAGAAACTTAAATCCATCTGAGTGTTCCTATACCAGAAAAGTCCTAAAACCCAGAGGCAACAGCCTCTTTAAGAACAACAACCAGATGCAGCTCTCTTCCCCATACTGTCAACACCCCCTCTCAATATGAACAAGTTAGGGTGCTCACTGCCTAGACACCCCTGAAGATGAAGAAAGAGATTTTATGAGAGGAAGGGGTAGCAACAAATAAGATTTAACAAAGGTCTATGAATGCTGAAACTTTATTTAATTATATATATATATTTTTTGGATGCTGGGGTGTTGGAAGAACTGCAAGGAGGTAAATGACAGGGTGGAAGTGTAGCCTAGAGCATCCTTTGGGATTTCCTCCACAGCTGCTCATTGAATTGTGCCTGAAGGTCTTTACTTTTCTGTATATACCTTGTATTGCATAATAGGGAAGGGACTGAGACTGTGGAACTGTAACCTATAACAATTTTTGAAATTACCTATATAATTGCTTGTTGAGCTGTACATCAAGAGTTGACACATCTCTGTATGTATGTTATATTTTACAATAATGGAAATGGCTGAAGTTGTGAACTGTGACCCATGACATTCTTTGAAATTTGCTAACAACTTGTAAAATCGTACTTTGAAAGCTATCACTGTTGTGTATATATGTTAAAGTTCACAATTAAAAAAAACCCTCTGTGGTGGTGATGGGGAAATCTGTGTGTGAAGACAGCCTTTTTCTTCCTGGTGACACAGGAGGAGAAAGATCTCCCCTTTAAATGTCTATCTAGTACAGAGGATGTAGTCCTCATGATGAATATCGAGTAAGAGGAATTAACTAGAATCTCAAACTATGACACAAAAAGGAAGAATGGCTTATTTGGAGTCAAAATACGGTTTAATATATTCTCTTTCCCAAATGAGATAATTTTCAAGTGCTTCCTTTTCTTCCTTATTCATGATTATGCTCACAAACAATGGCAGATGGGAGGTTTGGAGTTTGTCATTTGTCTTCTCATCTCATACTAGTGTGGCATCTTTGTAGAAAGAAAACAAATCAATATGAAAGAAATCCTGTTTCCTCTTTGAATACCCTTCCATTTGTTCCTTTCTGTTTTGCCTTTTTTGAAGTGCATTTTCACTGTCCCTCCAAAGATGTTGATTATTTTTTAACAGCAGAGGCCCTCCTTGCTCAGCAGTCCTTCAGGATCAAGCAACTACTCCTCCTAAAAGAGAGATAGCTGGGAACTGTATGACTTAAACAGGTTATTAAAAAGCTATTGTCTGTGCTGCAACTGGGTTTATGATGTCTTTTCATCTCAACACCTGCCAAAATCTCAAGGTTCTAATTAGCTGCCAATCAGGGTAAAAATCTCAGAATAAGCAGCATTGTGCCTGGAATTACTATGTGGAAGTATATGCAAATTACTGGGGTTAAAGATAAGAAAGAATCTTTACTTTAGAGAATGAAAATCTTCATTAACCTAGGTTTATCAAACACTAGTAAATGTATTATTGACTGTGTCACAATGATGCCAGATAGAATGATGCTGTAATCTAAAGCCCAGGTTTCCTGGACACTGGTAAAACATGCTAGCTCTGGATTGGCTAGTTCCATTTTAATAGCAAAGAGTGGAAAGAACCAAAATCCACACTAATCTGAGAGTGTTTGGGGTCCCAAGTCCATGAGATCGGGACAAGCTCTACCCTACGCCACCCACCTTTTCCCATCTGCATCCATCTCCCTCTGTGTTATCAGAAGCTCCAGATGGAGCTTCCTGTACAATTGTTAATTATTATTATTATTTTTATCTCTTCACCCATAATGTGTCTAAATCTCCTGGCATTGCAACTGTTGTCTTTGTTGGAAATAGATGATAGCTTTCTTAGACGGTGAAAGTGGCATTTCTTTATGGGCTCTCAAGAGCAATGTGGATACTATTTAAGTTTTTAAAAATAATAATTATGTCCTGACACTTTAAAAAAAGTGAATTTCTTTGTAATTAGTTCTAGTGTTTAGGATTGCTTTCAAATTCACTTGGGTTTTTCCTTTAAACAAGGAGAAAAGATTCAGCTTGTTTCCCTTGTTTGGGATCCTTTGGAATGAAAGCACTATAGAAATGTAAGCTATTATTAATCCGCCCCTTCTCCAGACACATGTCGACGGGGGCTCTAAAATGTATATCAGCTGACGGTGTGTCTCAGCTCAAAGAAATCTGCAAAATTATTTTAAGCATGTACTTCGAATTTGCCCAAACCCCATCTATTTCCATGGAAATAGAAGTGGTGACCTGCAGCTAAGGCTCCTATTGGTTTTAGCAGTTATAGCAGGTTCAACTGGATGGATGCCACCTCCTGGAGAGTACTCAGCATTTTTCTCTAAGTGTTTTGTATAACAAGGGTGGAGTATGGGTAGGTCTTGTCTGGATGCAGAGGGATAGAAAGATCTTGCAGATTTCCTTCAAAGTCATGCATTGTATCATAGGACTTTGATTGCTGTTACCTCTTTCGCAATTGCTTATAGGCATTGCACAATAAGAGGAAGAGAAAATCATCGTCTTGCCCCTGTAGCTTTGCCATCTGTGTGCCTTGTTGGAATATTTGAGTATTACTGCCTTTTCCAATGTTGCTTCACAGCTATTATATTGACTGACCCCAAACAATCCAGAAATCAAGGTCTTCACTATTGTTGTTCTCTGTGGAATATTAAGTATCTGAATGTGTGTGACACTGTCCTGAGTACTGCATAGTCAAGACAGAGACACAGCTTAAGGCCACCACAATGCAGATGATCATGTGAAGAATGTGGTAAGAATTAGCAAGCACTGAACATCAGGGAAATAGATGAGACTATAGATTTGTATAGAATATCAGGAAATATAAGTGCATTTGGTGAATTTCTGCTTTCATCAGGTGAGATTTGTGGAAATTATGAACTTTCCTTAATTTGGTTGAAGTTTTGGTATATTTTTATTACAGATATGGAAATGAGTGATAGCGTTAGAACCCTTTCTGCTTCCTTGACCCTGAACTTCTTAGGGATAGTTTTAGGAATTTTGTAATCAAGACATCTTAAGGATCCCGTTTTCTGAAATAGCCCTATGAGGCCAAAGCTTCACCTTGTGTTTCAGTTGTTTATTATTCCCCAAACTCAGTGGTTCATTTTATTTACTCTTGATTCCTCAGTTTGGCTATAACTTGGTGGGATGACATGACTCTGTGCCATGTGGTGTTAACTTCTAAGATGGCCACTCTTCTGGCTGGAAAATTGGTACTCAGTTGGGGCCATAGGCCAAGAGGGTCTTGTTGGCTAATTTGACCTCTCTTTCTTTTAATTTGTACTTCTTCCCAGCAAGGTGGTCCATGCTAGTAAGATTTCTTATTCAATGGCTAACTTCCCTCAGAGTGTAAAATGCAGAAGCTGAGAGGTCTTCTTAAGAGTTCTTTCTGGAACTAGCACAGCATTACTTCTGCCCCATTCTGTTGGTTAAATCAAGTCCAATGGGCATCTCAGATTCAAGGGAGGGATGTGAATATCAGGAGGTGTGGTTCATTGGGAGCTATAAATGTAATAACCTTTCAGCCCTGGTCCTAGTGGCTGTACCTGCCATCATACCTTACTTAGTACCCACATTCCTCAAACTTTCAGAGACCTGTCTTCCTCTTTCTTTTTTTTTATTTTGTGTGTGTGTCTTTTTTTAATTCAGTTTTATTGAGCTATATTCACATACCATGCAGTCATACAAACCATACATTCAATTGTTCACAGTAGCATTATATAGCTGTGCATTCATCACCAAAATTAATTTTTGAACATTTTCATTACCACACACACAAAAATAATAAGAATAAAAATTAAAGTGAAAAAGAACAATTAAAGTAAAAAACAACACTGGGTGCTTTTTTTTTTTTGCCCCCATTTTTCTACTCATCCATTCATACACTGGACAAAGGGGAGTGTGGTCCATATGGCTTTCCCAATCACACTGTCACACCTCATAAGCTACATTTTTATACAATCATCTTCAAGATTCAAGGGTTCTGGGTTGTAGTTTGATAGTTTCAGGAGTTTACTGCTAACTATTCCAATTCATCAGAACCTAAAAAGTGTTGTCTACATTGTGTGTAAGAGTGCCCACCAGAGTGACCTCTCAGCTCCTTTTGGAATCTCTCTGCCACTGAAGCTTATTTCATTTCCTTTCACATCCCACTTTTGGTCAAGAAGATGTTCTCCATCCTATGATGCTGGGTCTAGATTCCACCCTGGGAGTCATATTCCACATTGCCAGGGAGATTTACTCCTCTGGCTGTCAGATCCCATGTAGCGGGGGTCCTGCCTTCCTCTTCCCAGAACTTCCTTCTCTCCAAACTTTTGTCCTCATGGCAACTACCAAAAACCTTGCTTTGTCTTGCTAGCACAACCATTGATTTCCCTATGAAGCTTTCTGAAGGCTACCTACCAGACTGCTGGGGCCTTCATTTGTGTTACTAATTCTCAAATGCACCTACGTATATGAAATAGAGTGCCAAGGAGTGTGGGAAATTGTGAGAGATAAGCATGAATCATCTTGTACATTTTACCATTATTTTTGAGCACTCTAGGTTTCACTGAGTTATACAGTCCCAGTCTTTATGCTTCCTCTTTCCTTCTGGTGTCCCACATGCTCCTAACCTTCCTCTTTCAACCATACTCACAGTCATGTTTGTTCAGTGTACTTAAAATTACTGTGCTACCATCACCCAAAATTGTGTTCCAAACCTCTCACTCATGTCTTTTCCTATCTGTCTGTAGTGCTCCCTTTAGTATTTCCTGTAGAGCAGGTACATTGTCCACAAACTCTGTCATTGTCTGTTTGTCAGAAACTATTTTAAACTCTCCCTCATTTTTGAAGGACAGTTTTGCCGGATATAGGTTTCTTGGTTGGCAGTTTTTCTCTTTCATTATCTCAAATATATCACGTCACTTCCTTCTTGCCTCAATGGTTTCTACTGAGAAATCTGCACATAGTCTTATCAAGCTTCCTTTGTATGTGATGGATCGCTTTTCTCTTGCTGATTTCAGGATTCTTTCTTTATCTTTGATGTTTGATAATCCAATTATTAAGTATCTTGGTGTAGGCCTATTCAGATCTATTCTGTCTGGGGTATGCTGTGCTTCCTGGATCTGTAATTTTATGTCTTTCATAAGAGATGGGAAATTTTCAGTGATTATTTCCTCTATGATTGCTTCTTCCCCTGTTCCCTTCTCTTCTCCCTCTGGGACACCAATGACATGTACATTCTTGCTTCTCATTTTGTCTTTAAGTTCCCAGAGTTTTTCCATTCTTTTCTCTATCTGTTCTTTTGTGTGTAGGCTTTCAGGTGCCTTGTTCTCCAGTTCCCAAGTGTTTTCTTCTGTCTCTTGAGATCTGCTGTTGTATGTTTCCAGTGTGTCTTTCATCTCTTGTATTGTGCCTTTCATTTCCATAGATTCTGCCAGTTGTTTTTTAAGCTTTTGATTTCTACCTTATGTTCGCCCAGTGTTTTCATTATATGCTTCATCTCTTTTGCCATATTTTCCATAAACTTGTTGAATTGATTTAGCATTAGTTGTTTCAATTCCTGTATCTCTGTCGAAGTGTAAGTTTATTCCTTTGACTGGGCCATATCTTCATTTTTCTTAGTGTAGGTTGTAGCTTTCTGTTGTCTAGGCATCTGGTTTCCTTGGTTACCCCAATCAGGTTTTTCCAGACCAGAACAGGCTCAGATCTCTGAAGGGGGCAATATTCAGTAACAGGTTTCCCTGAGGGTGTGTCTTAGAAGACTGACACACCCTGTGAGGCCTCTCGCTGCTGTGCTTTTTCCTAACCTGTCCAGCAGGTGGTGTCTATCAACCTGTCGCTCCTGACTGTGTAAGGAGGTGTGGCCCACTTAGTTTCTGTTTTGGCTGTATTCTAGTTTGCTAATGCTGCCAGAATGCAAAACACCAGCAATGGATTGGCTTTTATAAAAGGGGGTTTATCTGGTTAAACAGTTACAGTATTAAGGCCATAAAGTGTCGAAGGTAATGCATCAACAATCAGGTACCTTCACTGGAGGATGGCCAATGGCATCTGGAAAACCTCTGTTAGCTGGGAAGGCACGTGGCTGGTGTCTGCTCCAAAGTTCTGGTTTCAAAATGGCTTTCTCCCAGGACATTCCTCTCTAGGCTGCAGTTCCTCAAAAATGTCACTCTTAGTTGCTCTTGGGGTGTTTGTCCTCTCTTAGCTTCTCCAGAGCAAGAGTCTGCTTTCAATGGCTGTCTTCAAACTGTCTCTCATTTGCAGCTCCTCTCTCAGTTCCTGTGCATTCTTCAAAGTGTCCCTCTTGGCTGTACCAGCTTGCTCCTTCTGTCTGATCTTATATAGTGCTCCAGTAATTTAATTCAGACCCACTCTGAATGGGTGGACCAACACCTCCATGGAAGTTATCCAATCAGAGTCATCATCCACAGCTGGGTGGGGTGCATCTCCACAGAAACACTCAAAGAATTACAGTCTAATCAACACTGATAACATCTGCCCACACAAGATTACATCAAAGATAATGGTGTTTGGGGGGACATAATACATTCAAACTGGCACAGGCTGTTTTCCCTCAGGCTTTGTGGTCTGGTTCTGAATGGGAGGCCAGTAGTAGGGCTGGGCATAAGCTCCTTCCTCTTAGGGAAGACACACTCCCTAGGGAGTGATCATCATCATTTAAATATGTTCTTTGTCTCTCTGACTCTGCTATCTCCACCCTTGTCTGGGTCAGAGTGCTGTGAACTGAAAATGGCTGCAGCTTTCTCCACCAAGCCACCAGGTTGAGAGAGAGAAAAAGGGAGAGAAAGCCCCACTTCAGGGCCAGTCCATTGCCCCCCAAGCTTCACCCAGAGGCCAGAGATAGCACTTGGTCCTCTGGGCTCTCCCTCCTGGGACAGAGAAGTCCTCCGGCTCTTTAAGGTCAGCCATAAAAACCTCTGTCTGCTTGTTGGGGATTTGTAGCTTGTATTGAGCAGTCCACATTTGTTAATGAAAACCTCAGTTGGAGCTGGACTGACGTTATTCACTTGTTCAGAGAGCGCTGCTCTCTATCACAGTTTTGCTGTTTGGGCTGCCATGGGGGGAGGGGGCTCCTGGCTCAGGTCTGCAGTTTTTACTTATAGATTTTATGCTGCGATCTCAGGCATTCCTCCCAATCCAGGTTGGTGTACAATGTGTGGACAGTCATAGTTCTTCACCAGCAGTTATTCCAAATTATTTACTAGTTGTTCCTGGTTGTTTATTAGTTGCTCCAGGGGACTTACTAAATTCCACTCCTCTCTATGCTGCCATCTTAGCTCCATTCCATTGCATTTTTAACAGAGAACACTAGGCTTCAAGGACATTTAAAGCTTAGTGTGTGCTGTTTCAAACTGTATCCCAGACTCCTGGAGGCATGGGTTTATTCTCTTGTGCTCTGAAGAGTACTTCTGTTCTGCATTGTACTCCCCTGTTACCTCACATACATATCTAGATTTCTTTCTCTCATTCACTGCTGGAACACTCTTGATTCACTCATCCTGTCACTGCTAGTTTATTTAGTCTTTGTATCCAGACCCTCTTCATCTATTCCTGCTTATCCTGCCATCCATCCAGGTCCATAGTGGACTATAATGGCCTTGACCTTGACCATGGTTCTTAAGAGGGAGAAAGCTGTTTGGTGAAGGAGGAGGAAAAGTGCATTGTTTCTGTATCCTCTTTCTGTGACTCAAATCCACCTCTAATTTTGCTCCATAAAATGAGATCCTGCCACGTGTTTTGTATACTGCAACCCACTTTCATCCCCAGCCTTTCAATATCACTGAGGCTGTAGTATTGTTTTGCATGGAAGCTTCTTAGACTGAATGTACCTTTGTATTAATTAATTCATTCATAAATAATATAGACTTAATGTGACTACATTACAAGTTTTTCTGCTCTCAAGATACCTACAAGGTCTTTTAACCACCCTCTCTTTCAGAACTGTCTCATAGCTCAAACAAACCCTCATTCTAATAGCTCCTTTTGCTGCCACAACTTCATTCTTATTTGCTTTCTGCATATTTTCTGGACATTCTACCTTTATAGGATAGAAAATTCTCAAGTGGTTGCTTTCTATTTCTCTTGGAGTTTTGAGCTCTGAGGGCCAGCAAGCTCTAATCACTGGTTTCATCTGAATAAAGAAGCTGCAGTTGAGGTATGTTGTGTTAATGCAGAAAAAAGACTCTCCTTTTGTTGTTTATTCCACTCCCAAGCTTAAATACAAAAGACCATTTTAATAGGAAGCTTCATCCACAAAATGATTTTATGAAATAAGCCCTGATGTACTTTGGTTGACAAGGGTGGATTCTAACACACAGAGAAATGCACTGGGGACTTGTTCTTTTGCTGATAGTGAGCGCCAATAAAAAGACATCAGTTTTTCAATAATAATGCTCCATAGATATATTTGCCAAATTCATTTCTATATTTAACAGTGTCATAGCAGAGCTCCAAGACCTAGACCTCATGCCTATGTCAATATGCCCTTGGAATGACAAACCAGGTAGTTAAGTTGATTAATGGAGGGTATGTTCAGTCACCACTTTGAATAAAATGAAGCCAGAGGGGTCAATAAGTGAACTATTTCTGGAGGCCAGTGTTATTGTCTCTATTAAAATATTAACACTAACCATTCCGTGACTACCTCATTAATCAATTCTCTTTCATATTAGTTTAATTTATAGGCCAGGCTCTTTCCCAAAACTTGCCCAGGTAAACAAGATAAATCAAAGGTGGCAATAAGATCAAATGATGGTCAGGTTATTATTAACTCTCTTGCTACACTCTAAGTAGGGTCTGTGGGAAACAACCATCCTTAGTAGGAAAGGAGAGGTACAACCAAGGGCACACCAAATCCTTCTGTCTTTCCAGATTGAGAAATGAGAGCATTAAGTCTCACTTAATTCATATTATCTCTAAGGAACTGTATAGTCAGTGAGCAAAGTTCTTTTGAACAAGCTAATCTCAAGGTTCACAGATTATTTACACACCATTTCTTCTCTGGACTGATTGTATCCTTCCACCTTTGTCACAGTGAGTCACACTTCCCTGCCAATGGAGCCAGATTTTCTATTTTGTTGTGAGGGAAGGAGATTGGTGGGGTACATTGGGGTCCATAGGAGAGGGTACAGATAAAGATGCAGTCAATGATTGACTCATCTTTCTCTAATTACTTAACCACAACGGATCATCTAGTTGGGACACTAATGGAGATTAATCTAGTACATGAAGCTAAATTGCTTCTTATCTATATAGTCAAGTACTTGATTCTCCATGTTTCCAGCTTCCCTTGATTATTCTAGTGAAACTATTTTAAAATGATTTGCTTTTGAACACATTATAGCATCTAATAGGGATAAAGAAAATTTCTCCTAATGACTTCTGAACTTGTATCTCCAACTTTGATTTCTTTCTGTTCTCTTGACTTCTATTTTTAATTGCCTTGGTTCTCCACTTAGATTCCTAATAGGCATCACACACACATTGTTTTGATTTTCCCTCTAAAGTTTCTTCCCCTTGAGCCTGTCTCATTTCATTAAAAATAGCATTATTTACGTGATGGTCCCAAATGTAGGTCTCATTCTTGATTCCTTTTTTCCTCATTCTCCACAACATGGCAGTCTGTTGGCTTACTTTCCAAATGTGTAACAATTCTGACCACTGCTCATTCTCTTCACTGCTTTTACCCCAGTTCAAGATGCCATTAATCATCTCTGACCTGGACTATTGCAAAGACCCCTGCTCCCATTCTCGCCCACCTTCAGTATAATCCTCACGTAGCAGCCAACGTGATCATGTAACTTTTCTGCTCAAAACATTCTAGTGATTTCCTGTTACATTAGAATAAAGTCCAAATCCCTTACTATTTCTAACATGTCTACCTGCATGAGCCTTTATCATCATTTTATTCTCATTTTCCGCTGTTCTTTCCCTCATTCACAATGCTCCAGCTACACTGCCTCAAACATGTCAAGATTTTTCCCATCTCAGAGCTTGTGCTCTTGCTCATTTCTTTTCCTATTCTCCCCTCACACCTTCACATGACTTGCTCTCTCTCATTTCACTTGGGTCTTGGCTCAAATGTCTTAATCCTTGTATAAATGTCTTCTTGACCACTATGCAATAAATAAAAAATAAATTCATTAATTTAAAAAGTTTTTTGTGTTTTTGTTTCCCCCACTGGGAATTAACTCTGAGAAGTCAGGGAATTCATCTGCCTTGCTCACTAGTATCTTCAGCACCTACAACAGTGCCTGGCACATATTGGTGCTTAATAAATTTTGAGTGAATGAATAAATCAGTCCATTTGTATATATACTGCATTAGGGGCTCAAATGTACAAAATAAATGTATTTAAGCTCAGCAAAGCTCTTCAGCCAGAGGTCAATGTCCGAGGAATCATAGAAGAGTAAATAAGGAAAAGGACAATACTGGTTGCTTAGGTAGCTACTTTCTAACCTTTCCCATCATTTAATCAAAAGTCTTAAAATAAAATAAAATAACCTTCTTATTGATAATTTATTATGCCCAAAGCATGGGAGTAGGGAATACAAAGTTAAATTATAGAACACATGAGCCCAAATCCACATGTGAGGTGTGTGTGGGTTTAAGAAGGACAGGTCTTAATTAAAGAAGGAGTAATAAAACTTCTTCCACAAATGACAGGTTGTTATTGTTTTATAATCAGACCCAATGCATAAACATGCTCTCAGATATGATGTGGTGAGTGGTAAGCTCTAGAACAGAGCTTCCTAATGAGTTTGCTGGTTATAAATGTACCTCATGAGCAGACTTCTCCTTTGACTAAAACGAAAACAGACATACTAAAACTAAAACTAAATGCTATGCATAAAAAGAGTGGGAAGCACTGGACTAGGAAGTCAGAGGAGAAAGAGATCTGTTTGGGAATCAGCTGAGGTAAACTTTCTAGAATCTTGTGCTGCCATTTTGGGACACCTATGGATTCAAGCTCAACCATGACTCTTGCTGGTCGTCTGTTTTAGGAGAAGATAGCACCTCAGTGACGTTATCAATGTTAGGTATCCACTCATGACATTTACAGGCAGAGACTGCATCCTCTTACAGAGAATTCACCAACCTGAGTCTTGGCCTCCTTCCAACACCTTCCATTTTTCTCCTTGAAGATAATATCCACAGTTGAATGAACTCAGCTTTCTTCAGTCATCCCAAAGGAGTAACCAACTTTTTTTTGTTTGTGAAATAATTACCTGGGTGACTGGGTGAGTTTTGTTGTTAACAAGATACCTTTCTCTTTCTCTCTTTATTTTTTCTTCTTTCCTCTCTTTTGTTTATACTTTCTCTCCTTTCCCTGCTCTTCCTGTCATTCTTTCCACTCTCCTCACCTCTGTGTGTCTTCTTCCCAAGAAGACATTCTGTGAGGTAATAAAGTCAGTGTGATGAATTCCTAAGTCAACTGTGGGAAACCAAACCACATCGTGATGCTTTTCCTTCTTTCTCCCTGCATTCTCCTCTGGAAGAAACAAGCAAGGACTTGGGATTGCCTGCCGGTTCTCTATATTGGAGTGAAGCACGAGAAAGAGAAAGTAGGAAACAAGTGGGGTTTGACAATCTAACCAAGATTCATTTGTCAAAATGCCAAGTTAATTTGTGGTATCATGGCATGGGATATAATATTTCAAAATGTGGAATTACATTGAGCAGGCTCTCACAATTTCTTGGATAGGGTTTTTCTGACGAGGCGGTCTGAGGAGGTATTGCAGTCATCTGTCTGCATTGTAGCCAGCAGAATAGCTGTTTTCCAAATTTCTAAGGCTGGATTTGTTTTGGCTGAACTCTGTGTGCCTGGTAACATACTGGTCTGGCTTAGTTGTCCTGAGGGAATGTAGAACAGTTCCCACTAGCAGTGCCCTAGTGGGAACTAGGCTGGTCTCAAAAAAGCCTTGGGTCTGACCTCTGGTAGATTCAGTTTGTTGTTATGGGTCCCTCCTTGTCCTCTGGTTCAGGTAAGTGACTATTTCTGAATGCTGGGAAGAGACTCAGGGAATGTCAGAAACTTACAACTAGAAAAGGCTTCAAGGGTCATCCATCCTACCATTGACAAGTGTGGCTTCTATCTTCTCTATAGCTGAACAGGGACAGGGAACTTCCAAGGTTTTGAGATAGCATATTGATCTTTATAGATAGTTCTGACTATTGGAAAGTCTTCTTATTGAGTCAGCATCTCTATTGTCTCAAGTTTTTCCTATTGGCTCTCTCAGGGCTCTTCTGGGATCCTGTAAAACAAATCTTAGATTAGTTTAATAGGAAACTGAGTCTCTGGACCCTCTGAAGGAATTAATTTCCTAAGGGCCTCACCACTAGAAATAGTGTATAGACCCTTGAATCTGGGATTAGAGGAAGTGGTTGAAGCAAGGTGTCCCATGAACTCAGCAGGTTTAATCAGAATGACAGTTCTCTTTTATAATTTTTTTCTCTGTTACTTCTAGAAGATGGCATGGAAACACTCTACTGTTACTATTACTATTACTATTACTTTTACTTTTACTATTACTATTACTATTAGTTTAAAACTAAAGTCTAAAATAAATTAAGCACTAAGAAAAAAGATTATATTCAGGTTTCTTCTTCCAAATGGTAGGGTCTTTTTCTAGGTTCCCTTCTGAAATGATTTAGTGACATTGGTTCAAGAAGGTCATAAAAATAGGGTACAGCTTTTCTTTAGCAGAGAAGAGAAAGCTTTAAATTTTGTGTTAAAAACGCTGGGTATGAGAGCATTACATTCTTTTGGCTACTGGAGACCATTAAACATCCCACAGGTTTGAGTATGAAATTCTGTAACTATCTCCCCCATAGGTATGGAGATACTTTCTACTCTGTTTCTCATTTATTTACTCAATTAATGTTTGTTAAGCACCAATTACATGCCAGACACCAGGTTTGGGCTGGATGAGGTTGGAGAGGGGGCAATGTTCTAATTTTACCTTCTGAGGCTTAACTGAGAACCAGTGTTGTCAATTCTGCTGATAGGTTTGGATGAAGTTTGCTGTTCACTAATGGCGTCTCTCTTCCTATCATTATGAAAATGCTGGTGGGGCCAGAGTTTTACTGGCCTACTTTCAACGATGGCATTATTTTTTTAATTCATCAAATGGAGCCCCTAAATCCAATTAGCCACCTGGCTTAACAAATCATTCATAAATTTAAGTGTGAATTCATATTGCATATTAATATTATTTGCTTTTAAGCATGTGTGGTATATATTCATAGAACTGTTTTATGCTTCAGTATTCCTTACATTTTATGGCTAGAAAGGAAAATGCGTTATTGTAACAAAAATAAATGACAGTCCTTGGAGTGTCCAAGCAGTGAGTTTCTGTACACAGTGATGTTGCCTAGGGAGACAGAATATCTGGGAATAGAGAAACCAGACTCGGCTTTGGCTGAGGGTAGAAGAGGGAGGTACCATCTAGATTCTGGGGAGGACCAAGATCCATATGGAAATATGAGGCTGGTAAAACAGATGTCTTTATCATAAATGGAGATGGTCTGCAAGGCTCCTTCCTTTGCGAGCTAAGGTTTAGGTTCAGCCAGAAATAATGGTATGTAAACACTCTGATTCCCTCATGTGCAGGCAGAGAACTGAGCCAGTAAACACAAAGAGCCTTTTTTTTTTTTTCAGTTGGCAGAAGGCAAATGAAAGCTGTGTGTGTTACCTAAATGGAAAGGTAAAGTTAATTTGCAAAATGTGATAAAGATCCTGCCATTCAGTAGGACAAGCAGAAAGCATGATAAAAAAAAGAAAAGAAAAGAAAAGAAATCCTTTGCCTTATCTTATAAACTTCATCCATCTAGCAAACTCTTCAAACAAGTGTTCAAAGACGGAGATGGGAAAGTGCAGGTTGGGGTTCTTCGGGACTTGTGACCTGAATTCTCCTTTTGGCGCAGCTGACTTTGTCCTTTGGGTTGCTAAGCGCTCTGGAGCCACCCTCTGGCTTTCGCCTCCCATGCCTCTTCTTTCAGCTCTCATTTTTATTCTTGTGTCTTTCTTCTATCTTGTCATATCACAAATGTGGTAGAATCTTGGGATGATGGTGGAAAAAGTTATGGTGTGATCAGAAGTGTTGCAGAGGAAATAGTTTGCCGTATTTCAAAGCCCATACCTCAAATTGAGGTCACCTGATTTCATTTCATTCTTAACCTTTTCCATTATCCAATGTATCCTCTGAAGTAACTATCAGTTCATCCTGGCCTGTGCATTGTATTTAAATGTCACCTCTATAATTCTTTTCCTCTAGCCCCTGAAACATATAAGTACACACATATGCACACATGCTTTCTTCCTGATAATCAGGAAAAATAAACTCAGCCTAACATGAGTTTGGTAGGGTTAATCCAGCTTTAGGTTCGTAGGCTAAAAACACCACCTCCCTGTCATGTTTAAATTGGGCCTTGTAAAAATAAGGATTACTTGAAAATATATTGTGACTTCAAATATAATTAAATATGTCTTACAAAGTCTTATGAAGCATGACTAACATTTACTAGGTGTTTAACTTAAACAAGCATTCCTAGTAACAAACATTTTACTCACTTTAACAACAAATGAACTATACTAACGGAATTTTTTTTTTTCCCCACTAATTCCACTTCTGTAGATTACTGGCCAAAGTAGTTAGCTCAGTGAATTTCTCTTGTCTGTTGACCTGCTGACCTCTTCTGTTAGTCTAATATGGTCACTGATGAAGTCTTCACTTTCTGTTTCTGACCTAACCTTTGTCATTTGTATGTTTAATGGCCTCATTACTCTTTTTCATGCCACCTTCTCTTTCCTTTATTTATGCCTTTCCTCCTATGTTTTAGGCCTTTTCTCTCTCCTCTATTCTCAGATATACTTTTTATGCTTAAGAAATATTGCTTTTAGAAAAGTTTAAAATCTTTTAAAAATGTGTATAAAAGGCTGTATGCAATGTACATATACAGTGTAAAGAAAAACAATATAATGATCACTTATGTTCCTGTCACCTAGCTAAAGATCTAGAATATTATACCCATGCCGTAGAAGTTTCCTGTGTGTCCCTCCCCAATGACATTCCCCTCTTCTAGAGGCATAACTGACGAATCCCCAAAGTGTTGATGTGTTATTACTGTGAGTCTTGGTGCTTCACTCAAAATTATGTTTTTGAAAATCATTAATGATAATGTGTGCATCTGTAGTTCATTCATTTTTATTTCTGTATTAATATACAGCAATTTATTTACCCATTCTATTGTTATGAGCATTTGGGTTCTTTCCTTTTTTTTTTTTATTTTTGCTATTATGACCTAAATATTGTAAACATTCTTATAGATCTATTGGCACATGGGTGCAAGAGATACTTTAGGTTATATACCTAAGAATGGAATTCCTTCACACTTTCTTTAATCTTTTTTCTATGCTAATTTTCATCTCCATTTTTTCCCTTTTACCAACCTTATCCTCTATACTGCACAATATTCTCCATTCTTGCTTTTTCATCAAAAGAAGGGGATAATTATTTTACCCAGACCATATCATTTTGGAGAGAAAGGACTGGCTTCTTGGAATGGTGAAAAGACAGCCCTGGTTTTAAACCCCAGCTTTGCCACCTATGAAATGTGTGTCTGTGGGCTAGACACTATCCTCAATGAATTTTAATTTTTTCATCAGTAAATTGGGGGATATTAACACCCTTTTTCAGTGAATGGTTGGGAAGATTAGATGAGTGCTTACATCACTTGGCAAGACAGATAGTAGGCACTCAATATGTTTTTGCTTTCTTCTCCATCTTTGTTAGAAATAAAGTAATCCCTCATCTTCACCACAGCAAAGGCCAGACTGGACCCCATTCACTCCTCCAGTCAGTAACCAGGAAAGAGACAGACAGAAATATTGTTTTAGCATTTCTATTCATTCACTCCCAATGCCTCACATTGATCTTCTGGTTTGTGCCCCTGTTCTTGCCACCAGTGGGCTGGAACTATATAATCAGTGTGTACTAGATCTAGTTTGTCACACATGAGAGAATGGCAAGGCAATAAGGTGAATGAAATCATGCAATGCACTCTTGAATTTCTGTCCATATCTACTGCAGTCTAACAGAGATGTGGTTTTGGTGTATGCCTGGGGTATCCCTTTCAGAAAAGATGAACTCCAATGGGTCTGTGTTGGCCACAAGCAATGGCCTGCAAACACAGCCAAAATAA
The DNA here is from genome assembly GCF_015220235.1 of Choloepus didactylus. Classification (NCBI taxonomy): domain Eukaryota; kingdom Metazoa; phylum Chordata; class Mammalia; order Pilosa; family Megalonychidae; genus Choloepus; species Choloepus didactylus. The sequence goes on from NC_051309.1 coordinate 75,762,106, forward strand.
GGGACACCTACTGGGGTTTGCATTTGTTCAAGGACCTTTTCCTCTGTGGACTTGATAGTAACCTTCTACCTCTCTGGAAATGAGCTTATGCCTGGAGGTCTTTGAAGGCTTGGCACCATGAGTATATGACAACTCTAGACTGAAGAGTGTTTCTTCTGCATTGTGAAGCCCTTCTCATAGGCATGCTGTGAGGATAATGGGAAAGAATGTTGGTCATAGGAATAGAAATCAGAGTTGAGGCAAAATAAAATGAAGTGGGTGTTGGCAGCACACAAGGCCTGAGGCTTCCTTGTTGCAGGCTTATCCTGGGGCGTGCTTGGGCCTGGTGCATTTCTTCAGCTCTAAGACTGACATGGAAGCAGAGCGAATGTGACCTTCTGCCCGAAATATCTAAAGTGCTTTAGAAGTATCAGTGCACATCTAAGGAGGTGTGGTCCTGCTGGATGGAGCTGCTCCACTACCTGGATCTGGAGACTGCATGGTTGAACATCCTGGAGGACCACTTGCAGAGCACAGAGGCACTGCCCAAGGGAGCACAGTCTGTGGAATTTGGCCAGATGTTGATTGACGGAGGCATTCTTGATAATATAAACAGTGAGAAGCTGGAGGCTTTCAACAGCCAGTATGAAAGCCTCAGCTACCTGGCAGAGAACAAGCAGATTTCTTTGGAAAGGCACCTGCAGGCCCTGCGGGAAATGAAACAGAGTCTTCAGGACTTGCAGGAGAGCTTAGTGGTTCTGTGGTACTCTCAAGAAGATGGCAGCATAGAGGGGAGTGGAAGCTACTTTGTCCCCCTGGAAAAACTAATAAACAACCAGGATCAATTAGTAAATAATCTGGAATAACTGCGGGGGACAAATGTGACTGTCCTCTCATCATACATGAGTCTGAATTGGGAGGAATGCCCGAGATCGCAGCATAAAATCTGTAAAAGTCCCCTCCCCCCATGGCCCAAACTACAAAGCCGCATGGTGCTAGAGAGCAGCACTCTCCTTGCAAGTGAATATAGCTTAGCTGAGCTCCAACTGGGGTTTTAATCAACAAACATGGACTGCTCAATATAAGTTATGAATCCCCAACAAGCAGAGGCTTTGGGTGATGACTGACCTTGGAGAGCTGGACTGTGGCCATGGACTGGCCCTGAAGGTGGCTTTCTGTCCCTTTCTGTCCCTTTTTTGGCTCAGTGGAGAAAGACTCAGTCATTTTCATTTCCCAGCCCTCTGACCCAGACAAGGGTGGAGATAGCACAGGCAGGGAGCCCATTCAAATGCTAATGACCTCTCCTTAGGGAGGGTATCTTCTCTAAGAGGAAAGAGGTGGGCCCAGCTCTACTACCTGCCTTCCATTCAAAACTAGGCCCCAGAGAGGGAGGAAAACAGCCATGGGCCACATCTCCTTGCACCAGTCTAGAATTACAGGCTGACAGGCACCAACTGCTGGGCAGAAAATGACAGTGACTTGAGGCCTCACAGGGTGCACTAATCTTCTAAGACACCCTCAGGGAAACCATGGATACTACTCCCTCCTTCCAAGACCTGAGCCCATTCTGGTCTGGGAAAACATAATTGGGGTAACCAAGGAAACCGGATGCCTAGACAACAGAAAACTACAACCTACACTAAGAAAAATGAAGTTATGGCCCAGTCAAAGGAGCAAACCTACACTTGAACTAAAATAGAGGAATTTAAACAACTAATGCTCAATCAATTCAAAAAGTTTGGAAAGATATGGCAAAAGAGATGAAGCATATAATGAAAACACTGGTTGTACATAAGGTAGAGATTGAAAGTTCGAAAAAACAACTGGAAAAATCTATGGAAATGAAAGGCACAACACAAGAGATGAAAGACGCAATGGAAACATACAACAGCAGATCTCAAGAGGCAGAAGAAAACACTCAGGAACTGGTGAACAAGGCACCTGAAATCCTACACACAAAAGAACAGATATAGGAGAGAATGGAAAAATATGAGCAACCTCTCTGGGAACTTAAGGACAAAACAAAATGCAGGAATTTACATGTCTTTGGTGTTCCAGAAGGGGAAGAGAAGGTAAAAGGGGCAGAAGCAATAACAGAGGAAATAATCAATGAAAATTTCCCATTTCTTATAAAAGACATAAAATCATGGATCCGAGAAGCTTAGGATACCCTAAACAGAATAGATCTGAATAGGCCTATGCCAAGACACTTAATAATCAGATTATCAAATGTCAAAGTTAAAGGGAATCCTGAAAGCAGCAAGAGAAAAGCAATCCATCACATACAAAGGAAGCTTGATAAGACTATGTGTGCATTTCTCAATAGAAACCATGGAGGCAAGAAGGAAGTGGGGTGATATATTTAAGATACTGAAAGAGAAAAACCACCAACCAAGAATCCTATATCCAGCAAAACTGTCCTTCAAATATGAGGGAGAGCTTAAAATATTCTCTGACAGACAGTGACAGAGTTTGTGAACAAGATACCTGCTCTACAGGAAACACTAAAGAAAGCACTGTAGACAGAAAGGAAAAGACAGGAGTGAGAGGTTTGGAACACAATTTTGGGAGATAGTAGCACAGCCATGTAAGTACACTGAACAAAGATGACAGGGGGTATGTCTGAAAGAGGAAGATTAGGACCATGTGGGACACCAAAATGAAAGAAGAAAGATAAAGATAAAGACTGGGACTTATAAATTAGTGAAACCTAGGGTGCTCAATGTTTGTAATAAAAGATACAAATATGTTTTTACATAAGGTAGAAGAAATGAATGTCAATATTGCAAAGTGTTAAAATAGGGTGGGATTGGGGGGAAAATACAGTCAATGCAAACTAGAGACTATAATTAACAGAAACATTGTATTATGCTTCCTTTAATATAACAAAGGCAATATAACAAAGCTAAATGCCTATGGTGGAGGGGGGTAGGGGAAGTGTATGGGACTCTTGGCATTGGTGATGTTGTCTGACTTTTTATTATACTTTAGGTTAATGCTATCTTTCCTTTTGTTGCTTCCTAGCTGTCATATTTTTTCTCTCTCTCTCTTTCTTTTGTCTCTCTACCTTCTTTCACTCTTTCTCCTTCTTTGTGGAAGAAATGGAGATGTCCTTATATAGATAGTGGCAATGGTGCTGAATACATAAATACATGACTATACAGGGAACCAATGATGTTTACTTAGGATGGAATGTATGGTGCATGAACAAACCCATCTTAAAAAAATGGTTTGATGAAGAAAACTTGAGGGCATTATATTGAGTGAAATAAGACAGACACACAAGTACAAATATTGCAGGGTTTCACTGATGTGAACTAATTATAATATGTAAACTCATAGACATCAAATATAAGTTACCAGGATATGGAACGAGTGTAAAGAATGGGGAGTGGTTGCTTATTTTGAGCAGAATGTTCAACTAGGGTGAACTTAAACGTTTGGAAATGGACAGAGGTGATGGTAGCATGTAGTGAGAATAACTAACAGTGCTGAATGGTTTGTGAAGGTGGTGGAAAGGGTAAGCTCAGAGTCAGATGTGTCACCAGAAGGAAAGTTGGAGGTTGGAAGATGGGAATATATATAAACAGTGAATCTTGTGGTGGACAATGTCCATGATTAACTATACAAATATTAGAAATCTCTCTCAAGAACCAGAGCAAATGTATGACGTTATAACTAGAAGTTAATAACAAAGGGGCATATAGGGAAAAAATATGTACCTATTGCAAACTATATACTACAGTCAGTAGTATTTTAACATTCTTTAATCAACAGTAACAAATGTACTATACCAAAACTATGAATCAGTAATGGAGGGGGGGTTGGTTAGGGGTATGGGAGGATTTGAGTTTCCTAGTTTCCTTTTTTTGTCTTTATTTCTTTTCTGGAGTAATGAAAGTGTTCTAAAGATTGAAAAAAAATTAATTGGGGAGCTGGATGCACAGTTGTGTGATGGTGCCATGGACAACTGATTGTACACTTTGGATCTTTGGATAGTTGTATGGTATGTGAACAATCTCAATAAAAAAATTGAAAAAAAATATAATGAAGTATGTGGCATGCGTAAAAGTTACTGGTTAAATCCACCATAGATTTTAGATGAACAAGAGAGATGTTTGTACAAGGGAAGTAAGGAATTATCACAGGAGCACCTTCCCCTCCAGTGTGCACTCAACAGATAATTTCTGCATGAGTTAGTTACCAATTTGGGTTGATAAAATTGGAAAATCATTATGAAAATGTATGTTGGACTTTATTAAAAGGAAAATAGAAAGAAAATAATATTGAAAGGTAAAGTAGAAATACAAAATACATTAACAACAATCAGGAGGATAAAGTTCATTATGGTAAATATAGATTAAGAAGAAATTGGAAAAAATACAAATCTATGCCAATTAAAGGAAGAATAGTTGTAAATAATCATTTATTATTTTTTATATTTGTGAAGGGAAATTTTACAATCCATGCTACGGAAAAGATTAATATACATGTTTTTTTGTGTATCACTTTTTAAGTACAGTTTTAGAATTACAAAAAAATTGAGCAGATATTGCAGAGTTCTGTAGGCCCTTCCTCCCCAACCCCACTCCAGCATACAGTTTCCCTTACTATAAACATCTTGCATTAATGTGGCACATTTGTTACAATTAATGAACCAAAATTGATATTGTTATTAACTAAGGTTTCTAGTTTACATTAAGGTTCACTCTTCATATTGCCTGGTTCAATGGATTTTGATAGATGTATAATGACATTTATCCACTATTACTGTATCATACAGAATAGTTTCATTGCCCTAAAAATCCTGGGTTTTGCTTGTTCATCCCTCTGTTCCCCACCCCCCCCAAACCCCTGACAACTAGGGATCTTTTTACTGTTTCCATAGTTTTACCTTTTCCAAAATGTCATATTGTTAGAATCATAACAGTATGTAGCCTTTTCAAACTGCCACTTTCACTTAGCAGTATGCATTTATTGTGTGCCATTTTTAAGATGAAAAAAGTGGATTTCATTTATAATCCTTTTCATTCTTAAAAATTGCCTAGGAGTATGACCCGAATTTTCAAACTGTGGGTTGTGACAATTTAGTGGATCAGAAAATCAATTTAGGGCATCATAACATGCATTTAAAAATAAAATGGAATAGAAATTATTAGAGTGCATTTCATAAGGTAAAAGAAATTACTATTTTGTGACACTGTTGTTTTTATTATGTGTGTGTGTTTGTATACGGGTGGTCAGTGATTGAAAAAGTTTGAAAGTCACAGACCCAGATGACTTCTCATGAACCCTTCCAGTTCTAGTGTATAATGATTCTGTATGCTAAATAATGAGTTCTGTAGCTGGAAATCATTTTGTAGGATTTTGGGTAGCTCTTCTATCTGAGAATAGCACTAGTTCCTGTCGAGCGGAATTTGGATTAAGGTGTCTTGAACCGGATACAAAAGTATTAAATTATTAAAGAACTAAACAAAGAAGAAAATCCATTGGTTTCACCCTTAAACAGTCCAAAGGTATAAAGCTAGCAGCCATAATTAAGAGGACGCTCCATTTTGTGAAATTATTTCTCCTGTATTTCTGTTGTATTGTTCCTCTGCATGAGTTTATCAGAATTGTCTAATTAATTGGGGTACATTAAGTGAATGAATTAGAATAAATGTCTATATGATTTTTCAAAAAGTTCATTTGGTGCTACAGGTATTGGAAATATTTTTTTGCATTTCTTGGTTACATACATATATATTAACTTTGCACATGTGATTCTTTATAGAGCAGTCAGTGCTGAATTTACAAGAATCCATATGATCTCTGCTGGCTTTTCACACACTAATTTAATAAGCAGGAGCTTATCTGTCTTTCCTTATGTTTCTTTGCTGTTATCCATAAAACCCAGTTTTGGACTTGTGGGAATGATTGTTGGGGATTGAATCATGTCCCCTACAAAAGTCATGTTCAGGTCCCAACCTGCGGTCCTGTGGATTTGAATCCACTTGAAAATAGAACTTTTGAAGATGTTATTAGTTAAGGTGTTTCCAAACTGAATGATGGTGCCTTACTTCAGTTTGCTTGAAATCCTTATAAGCAAAAGAATTGGACACAGAAAGAGTAAGCCACAGGAGGAAGCTGGAATTCTGGAGAAAGAAGACATTGCCTTGTGCACTGTTAGGTGACAGAAGAGCCAAGGACTAAGGATCATTGGCAGCCGGCTCCAGAACTATCCATTCTTTGGGAAGAAAGCATTGTCTTGCCGATGCCTCGATTTTGGACTTCTCCTAACCTCAAAACCATGAGCCAATAAGTTCCTGTTGTTTAAGACAACCCATTGTGTGATGTTTGTTTTAGTAACTGAGAAACTAGAACAGTTTTTGGTCCTAGAAAGTGGGGTGCTGCTATGGAAAATACCTAAAAATATAAAAATGACTTTGGAATTGGGAAATGGGTAGAGGCTGGAAGAAATATGAGGTGCTTGATAGAAAAAGCCTAGATTGCTTTGAAAAGACTGCTGGTAGAAACATGGACATTAAAGGTCCTTCTGAAGAAGAGGACTTAAAATGAAGTGATAAATGAATGTGTTATTGGAATCTAGAGGAAAGATGATCCTTGCTATAACATGTCAGAGAACTTGGCTATGATAATTGTGCCAGTTTGAATGTACTGTGTCCCCCAAACGCCATTATCTTTGATGTAGTCTTGTAGGGCAGATGTTTTGGTGCTGATTAGATTTGCTTGGAATGTGCCCCACCCAGCTGTGGGTGATGACTCTGATGAGATATTCCCATGGAGGCGTGGCCCCGCCCATTCAGGGTGGGCCTTGATCAGTGGAGCCATATAAATGAGCTGACTCAAAGAGAAGGAACTCAGTGCAGCTGTGAGTGACGTTTTGAAGAGGAGCAAGCTTGCTAGAGAGGAACGTCCTGGGAGAAAACCATTTTGAAACCAGAACTTTGGAGCAGATGCCAGCCACGTGCCTTCCCAGCTAACAGAGGTTTTCTGGATGCCATTGGCCATCCTCCAGTGAAGGTACCCAATTACTGATGTGTTACCTTGGACACTTTATGGCCTTAAGACTGTAACTGTGTAGCCAAATAAACCCCCTTTTTATAAAAGCCAATCCATCTCTGGTGTTTTGCATTCCACAGCATTAGCAAACTAGAACAATAATGTTCAGATGTTAGAGTGAAGGCAGAACATGTAAGCAATGAACTTGGATATTTAGTGGAGGAGATTTCCAAGCTAAGTGTGAAAAGTGCAACCTGGTTTCTCCTTGTATCTTACAGTAAAATGTGAGAGGAAAGAGGTAAGATGATAACTGAACTGTTAAGCACAAAGAAACCAGCAATTTTGATTTAAAAAATGCTCAGCCTATCTAGATAGTATGCCCTGGGACTAAGGTCAGAAGCGGCTCTATCAGGGACCTCCCTGAGCTTTTGGGAAGTGAGTCCCAGAGGACAAGATTCCATGTGAGGGTTTAAATGAATAACCCTTTACTAGAGACAGTGTGGCTGAACATGGATCCAGCCAGTCATTTCAGTGGAAGTCAAGATTGGAAATGAAGTTAACCAGGAAGGATCTGTGGAAAGTTTTATTGTCTGATGATTTGGACCCCCTTGAACTGCACACAAAGCTGACAAGATTTTTTGCAAAATTTCAAGTCCAAGTCAGCTTGGTCTTGAAAGGGACAGAGAATGGATGAATTGAAGGAAGAGTGACAAGGACAGAACCATGGAAGTCAAGTTGAGGTCTGGATGGAAGGATCTTGCCAGGCCAAGAGAGTGTGTAGAAAGGACAGGTCCGCTGCTGCACTTAGAGGGGGGCAGACTACCTACCCTCCTGCAAGAACCTGGAGGGGCAGGCCTTGTACCCCATTGTTCATGGAGAGTGCTGCCACCCCAATGCTCAGAGATGGTGGGGCTTGTGTCCCAGCATTTGCAAATGACCTGGCCACTGCTTAGAAGGGGTAGGACAGTGCTCCGTGAGGTTTGGAGGACAAAAAATCAAGCCACAGGTGACTCTCAGACCTTGAAATCTAGTGTAGTTTACCTTGCTGCCCCCCACAAAAGGCACACTCATGTTCCAACCCCTGGTCTTGTGAGTGTGAACCCATTTGTAATTAGGCCCTTTGAAAATATTATTAGTTAAGATGTGCCCAAACTGAATGAGGGTGAGTCTTAATCCAATATGGCTGAAGTCCTTATAAGCAAAGGAAATTGGACACAGAAAGAGAAAACCATGGGAAGAGGCTGGAAGTCAGTGGAATCTGGAGAAAAAAGAGATGACATCACCATGTTTATGCCAGAAAAGCTAAGGACCAAGGATCATTGGCAGCCAGCTGCAAAAAAAGACCGCCTTGCTGATGCCTCAATTGTGGACTTCTCCTAGCTTCAAAACCATAAGCCAATAAATTTCCTTTGCTTAAGCCAACCCATTGTACGGTATCTGTGTTAGCAGCTGACAAACTCAAACAATGATGCACTGTCTAAACAGGCCAATTCTGTGGCATATTATTCCACAGAGTGCTACTGAGGAATCTGTTGTGGTGGGAAGTGAGTTAGCTTTCCTTATAGCTTGTCCTGCTCATGCCTTGATCAGAGACTTTGGTTAACCGCATAAAGAATTCTTGACACCTGACCACAATCAGGTGCGATAAATGAGGCTTTTTGATCTCTAGCCTTAACAAAAATTTCATTACTATGGTGTGTTTTTACTTTGTCACAGCTGTATGCATACTTTGTATACATGACATGTGTTTGGTATATCCTCATAATCTTTGGTCATACTATGCTCACAAATATTACACGTATAAATTATAGTGCTTTAAACACAACTGACTCTAATATAATCAAATAAATGTATTGGCATAAAGACAGTAAAATTATATCTTGAGGGAAGTTCGCTTATGTCCAAACAAGCACACATATCATGATTCTGTAGGCAGCTAATATAAAAATAACAGCTTGCAACAATTTGAGGCTTATAGTGAAACCGTCTTTGCTACCACTAATATTCTCCTATGAATTTCTTGCATTTCATCAGCAATAGTTTTTGGCCTCATTTTAGCAATGCTGAGGTAACGTTTCCTTTCTGCTCCAAACTCTTAACAGTTTTAATTAATAGTATTTATTCAGCTCATGCTTAACAGTTTTATTTTTGCAAAGCAATTTATAATCATTTTTATTCGTTATTCTAAATTAAGATTTAGAATGGCATGGCATAAAGAAAATGCTGCATGTTTGAGAAAAGAGACTATTCCTACCCAGCATTTGTCTAAATAGCATAATTATGGCTGCATTACTCACAGATTGTTTAATTATTTATTCTTTAATCCATAGCTGTAAATACACCATTCCAATTATGGAAGGTCTGCAAACCTGAGTTGTGGTGTTCATTGATATCTATAAGAATTCTTGAAGCAATGTTGACTGTGTGTTTATGGCTAAGACTATTAAAGAAAAAGGAATTTGGAGTAATGATGTAAATTATTAGACACTAATGACAATCCAGTTTAGTAGTGTGCATAATAAAGTTATGCCATGTAGAAATCAAGTCTCGGAATGTTACCACCTTTATTCACGTGAGTGATGTGTATAGTGATGTACTATAGATCAAACTAGTAATCAGAACATACCTTTTCACATGATTTGAATCAAAAGTTTCATAGAATGTTTAGTTTTGAATTGAATTTTCTAGATTTTGTATATACCACAGGATAAAAAATTAACATAATATTTTGTGGGCTTTGTATTTGTTACTTTTGCAGTCATTACAGAATGTAATGTACAAATTCAAAGCTCTGAAATTTGGAAATTGAAATGACATAAAACTGTCTAATTACTTTAACTTAGCATATAATCTTTGACCAGTGTTTGACTATGCAAACATCTTCTAATATTTAAAATGATTCTGTGTAACTCAGTTTGCCTTTTGCACCTACCTTTTGAACATTACACCCAAACACATGAGCATCTTTCCAAGAGGAAACCTCAGGATGGGAGAAGTGGTGAAACAGTGACCAACTTCCTTAACTGCTGCTGTCTCTTGCAAGGAAGGCAATGGTGGGAAGAAGAAAATATAACCAAATAAGAAACTCTATATGCCAGGTATTCTGCTACCCACCTGATTTAAAGTCTTATTTTCAGGATTTATATCCAATTTTCATACTATCATTCATTAATTAAAAATGGATTTCATGAAAAGCTTTTTTTCCCCTGGTTACAATAGTTTTTATAAGAAGTTATAACACAACAGCCTAGGTTTATGGGAAAAGACCCAATTAAAATATCAGTGTCAGTCAAACACATCCTTGACTATGTCTTCTTTTTTAGAAACGAGTAATATAAACATGTAGCCACACAGCATCTGCATAGATATTAAATTTGATAAAAAGTTTATGAATGTACAACTGTGACCTGAATGAAAGGGCATGTCTAAACAATGAAACCAATTTTCTGCTTACACTGGCAAAGATACCAACTACTGTGCCTAAAAAAACAGTTTAGTTTTATTAGCTAAATAAACAGACTAATCAACACCACTGATCCTCTGCTCCCACTTAACCCAAGCTTTCTGAAAAGCTTGGATGTTTCTCAAAGGCAAGTTGCAGATTTCAAATACTGAATTGAGGTTTGAAACACACCAAAATTCAAGTGATGGTTCCCATGGTGACCTTCCCTCAGCCACTTACTTGACAATGGATTGAAATGGCAAAGAATCTCTCCTCCAAATATCAAATCCACAAGTCCTTTAGACCTGTAGAATGCACTGGCAAAGGAATGGCTGACTTTGAATAGTGTATTTGGTGTTGGCAGGCGTTTCTTGCATGAATAGAGATTTTGATTCCTCATCAGACCTGTTTCTGGACATTCTGCTTGAAATCACTCACTCTGTGCCACCCATGATGTTGGTGTTCTGGATCACGGCGGGAGAGTATGGGTGGAGTGTGGGTGGGCCAGCAATAGATGAGTTTGCTTGTGTATGCTTTTCAGATTCACATACCCAAAGGGGAATCTGGTGTGAACCGGAGAACATCATTTTCACCTGGGAGACTTCTTTTTATTCAGGAAGCATCTGGCTGGATTTCACAGTACCTCATGTGGTTTCTTAAAAAAAAAAAAAAAAAAAAAAGCCACTAATAAAGTCATAAAATAGAAATAAAGAAAAAAATATATTTTTAATTATAAAAGAAAAATATACAAAATGTATGTGTATCTATATTCCTATAATGAAAATAGGATCATGCTTCAGCAACTTACTGTTTTCTCTTAACATTGTATTATGGATCTGAAATAGTGTACCATATAGTATTTAAACAATTATCAGGTATTCCAGTTTCATTTTACAATTTCAAGCAATAATGCATAGTACATCTTTGTAATATATATATATATCAAGTAGACTTGGATAACTTTCCTAGAAAAAATTCTTAGGAATAGAATTGCTCAGTCCAAAGTATTACATTTACTATTGTTGTTTTCATTATACATGAAAATATGACATTTTTGTAGATTCCTATATTGCTAAATGATCAACACAGCCTATTTGAAAACCTGGGTACAGTGTTTTCAATGCTTTTGGTTTCATTTCTCTGTTGTATTAGGGTTCCAAAAGGAAAAATGTGGATTTCTGCAAGTTGGAGTTCACAATAAAAGCTAACATTTTTTGAATACTTACTATGTGCTGGTTGTTCTAAGCACTTTACATATATTTAACTTGTGTACTTTTCACCACAGCCTCTTGAAGTAGATATGTTTTACTAGTGTAAAACTAGTAAACTGAGCTTCAGAGAAGTTAGGCAGCATTGACAGAGGCCATGCAGCTAGTAAATGAATGTGCAAGGATTTAAATCCATATAGTTTGATTCTAGAGTCAACAGTCTTAACCACGACCCAATACTGCCTCTTCCATGTTGATTATCTTTATTGGGAAGGAGTTAAACAAACTCCCTAATGTTTTATCTTATACACATGCTCAAGTAAGTGTTTAAGCCTTTTTTCAAGGACATTGAGACAACTATTATTAATGCTAAATTTTACTTGATGCCATTTTGGGTACTTGATATAATTGTAATTCTTTTATTTTATGTTGAGCTTTTTTCATGTGGAAGCCCATTTTATCTCTATAGCAATTTAATGGGTAGACAGGAATACTTGCCTTAGAAATTCAGAAACCAGCTTAAATAGTGAGGAGAGGAAGCCAGATCTAGTGGGCTTTGTGGGGAGAGGGTTGGGGAGGTAATATCGTGCATTTGAGAGTGGTAATAAGAGATGGAAGGTGGAATAGATGGGCAGTGAGGAAAAAGGTGGGAACTTGGGAAAAAGGAAGGAACTATTAAAAAAAAACAAACCCTGGCCTAGGTAAAGTACATAAATGAAGAGTATTTGACTAAAAATATCCACATAGAATAGCAACTTGGTGTTTGTGGCTAGGAGTATATGTTTTTCACCACACTTGAAGTGTCAAAAAACCAGATAATTAAAACAAATGGGCTTTGTACTAATTTCTTTTTACTGGTACATATTCCTTTCATATACTAGCTAGATGATGAAAATAAAGTTTGGATGAACTCTGAAGAAAGATCAATATTTTGTACAAGTAGGTTACCTTCGATAATAAATGTTTACTCTTCAGATAAATGTAAGAATCTTAGGAATTCATAAAATTGCAAAGAAACTATATTTCAAAAGTATTGATTAGGGCCATATGCTTGAGGGAGCTGTGTCTATTGAGGGGCAGAAGGATGAGAAACTTCCAGTGTTTCCAACTTGGCTTTCTTTCCCTTAGAAAGATGAAAATATTAGTGGGCCACAGGGTTCTGAGAGAGACATCACCTAGAGTGCCACTCCGCAAAGCAAATGGGCCTCTCAGTGTGCATCAAATAAACAGTTTGCGTGATTTCCCTAAAGGCAAGTACAGTGTTATAGAATGAGAAAAAGTGTCATGTGGCAATATGATTATTTCATTAACTTACTCTACAAGAACATTTATTGCTCCACCCAAGCACCATCATCCATATGCTGTTGTTGTGTTTTACTGAGGGGATGATGTCAGTGGCAGAGAATGTAGAGATAGAAAAATCGCCTCCAGTTTTCATCCCATTAAGTGTAAAGATGATGGCTTGCCAGACTTCCGTAGGGCAGGTTTCCATCTATCCTCTTACTGATGACTTTTTTCATAATTAATGAATTGCCTACTTGTGTATTTAATTATTAATATTTCTCTTTCATAGGAACTCTGCAGTAAGCTCCATGAGGACAAGGACTGTGTCATGTCTTGTTAACTGGTATTTATCCCCACTACCAAGCATAGTGTTTGATGCACAATAAACACTGTAAATTGTTGAGTGAATGAATGTTACAAAATAGTGTAGAATCATGGCAGGTAATAAAAGACAATTACGGGCTTTAGGTTTAACGTGTGTTCACATGGGTTACTTCATTCTGTTCTCAGAGTTTAAGTAAGAAATAATAAGAGGTAGAAATGCATCTGTTCCTCCCTTTTCTAGTCCTCACCATACTCACCACAATCTACTAACTGGGTGTAACATTACTGGGAGGTTTGCAATTCTCTAGGAAATAAGGAGGTGAATTTAATAATTAAGACTAATCATGTGCTTATTTCAACGTCAAACAGTGACTTGAATTCAATCAACATCGCTTGGAAGAGATAAAATTCTTGCTCACCCAAATGGAGATAGAATATAGATTGAGGCATTCAATGTTTTTGATGGACTGAGAGTTTTTTTTAAATTACTATTATTATTTTGGTAGTGTAATTGTGTCTTTTCTTTGCATGTTACTGAATTACTAGTAATATTCTCTACCACCAGCAGTGCCATCACCACCACTACCATAATAATAGTGGTTACACAGAGAATAAATACAGAACCAAGTTTCAAATCCTGAGTGGGTCTGACTCCAAAGCTCATGCTCTTTCTGTTGTACTCTTGATAAAAAGTGCAATTTTCGTAGACAGATCATCCTAAAAGGAATGGGACAGTTACATCCATTTGGTATCACTACTCTCAGGTATGTGCATGATTGTTAGTTCAACAATTCCAAGATTTTAGGGGTTTCATTTCTAGGCCAAGCAGCAGAATACTTGAGTTCAGTTCCTGCTGACCTCGCCCTGATACTTTAATGTTCCTGGTCCTTATCTTTTAAACGGAGTCATAGTTCATGAGAATGAGGTGTGGATCACTAATGAATGTAGAGCACAGGGGAAAGTGGATTAGCTCAGGAAAGAACCAAATATTATTACTATGAAAGAACATTTACCTTTATATTGGATCTAGGAGTGTTAAAATGTGGAGAGGCAATGCAAGAAAGAAAAATAATTATTTTAGGCTATTGTCAAAATTTTACTATTACAGGTCAGCTAGACTAGAAACTCAAGCATCCATGAACACATTTATTTGATATTTCAGTTCTATTTATTTGCTCACCTACTCTATTGTTTTTGATTTTGTTGTCTATAATTATGGTGCAACTTTCCTTTTCATTAATACAAGATAATTCAAGGTTCCTAGAAATGTATTTTTAAAAAGAAATATATCAGTAATGATTCAATCTTTGGCAGAAAAACTAGGGGACCAGGGAGCTAGAAATCAAATTAATGTAGGGAGAAGGGAGCTGACATTTTAGAAAGTAAATAGTAACACAAGCTGGGAAGAAAATAAAAATTTCAGGCCAGCCAGGTTTATCACATCAGAGTCTTCATTTGGCCAGGGGAGTAGACAGGCCATTAAATGTAAATTTAATCTTTTCATCCACTATTTTCCTTCAGTTTTACTTCATGATGAGAATGCTAAAGAACTATATCCTTATTCCATGTTTTAAGTGACTTGGGATTATATTTGATATTTATTAATCTGATTTGCTTTTATTGAATAGGGAATGGTTATCAACTATTGATCTAATGCTTACAGAAGGTAGAAAAGGAAACTTTAATTTTGGTAAGCTACAGGTATATATATATATATATACTTATTTATTTTTCATCCTGGGTTTCAGTAGTTTCGCAGCCTTTTTCAACTTGGCTAGGGTGTGCATATTATTTTTGTATTCCAGCTTTTAGTAGGTTTTCTAATTTAAGTGAAATGGGAATGTCCATTTTATTTTGTGTGTTATTTGTGCCTCTGAGGGTGTACCCCACATATGCCATGTTTTAATTTAGATATATTTGTACAAAGTAATAGACTCCTTTGGTGTATTTTCTGAACCAGTATTTCTAAACCTCTCTCTGACTCCAGAATGTCAGATATAGTTTCTTTCTGCAGTGGTGTCCCAGACTAATTTTGTAGCATTCCAGTCATCAATGTAAAATGATAATTGACTTATCTCAGTACTGCTGGGTTGAGTGAAGAGGTGTGGTATAGTCTGTAATAAAACAAAACAATAGGCATAAAGACATATGAAAAAGATCTGAAAAGGTATATCTTTCCATAAGTAAATATAAATAGGTTCCAATATATTTTATTAATGTGGTTATATGCCTTTATTTTAAACCAGGGGTTGGCAAAGTATGGCCCACTCTGGCCAAATCAGGCCATGCCCATTTGTTCCCATGTTGTCTATGGTTATTTTTTTGCAACAACTGCAGAATTGAGTTAAGAATTGAGCTGTTAGTTAAGGCAGAGAACACATGGCCCACAAAGCCAAAAGCTTTTACTATCTTACTCTTTACAGAACAAATTTGGCAACCCCCAATAAGACTAATGTCTTATGCTATTTCTTGTCGTGTGTTCATTCATTAAATATAACAAGCACCTAAATTCAAACTCTCCATAAAACAAACAGAACAGAACAAAACAACAACAACAAAAAAAACTCCACATTTGTTTTGAAGTTCTGCTTGGTATAATACATATTTTAAAAATGGCCTGACCCCAATAAAATTCTCCAATAAAATTTCCATATGGCATCTGGAACATTTTAGTTTATTTCTTTTGAAAGGAATGAAAAAATATTTAAGCACATTTATTTACTGTTCTTTAGGGGCTTCCAGAATCTTTACCTTTAAATAGAGCACCAATATAGGTATTGTCCATAGTGAAGCAGAAGTTGAGCCAAAAGCCTTCAGGTCAGTTTACTTTGTCCACAGAAAACTAAAGGTTTTCATATTGGTTCTGTATCTGTAATGGTAATTGAAACTTGGCTAACTAATGAGAAAAATGTGATTTAAGACCAGCACTATCAGAGACAAGAGGGCAGTGGCTAAAATAGCTGCTATCTGGGGGGGTGTTGTTTATTATTGGCACCTGATGTCATTGTATGAAGGAGCAATAAGTTACTGAATATTTCTGATTGTTGTGTAGCTGGCACCAATTCCCAGGAAAATAGTTTACTTTCAAATTTTTATTTATCAGGGTTTTCTAGGGAAACAGAACCAACAGGAGATATCTGTAAATATGAGATTTTATAAAAATGTCTTATGCAACTATGGGGATGCACGAGTCCAAATTCTGTAGGGCAGGATGTACAAGTCCAAATTCTGTATGGCAGGCCATGAGCTGGCAACTCTGATGAAGGTCTTTAATGAACTCCCTAGGAGAGGCTGGATGGCTGAAGAGAAAAGTGAAAAGTTCTCTCTTCTCTTTTAAAAGTCTTCAACTGATTGGATTAAATCCAACTGATTGGATTCTCTCATCGCAGAAGACACTCCCTTAGTTGATCATAGATGTAATCAGCCACAGATTATTGATGGCTGATGATTTAATAAACCAGCCTCCTTGTTCATTAACCAGTCACAAAATGTCCTTGCAGTAACAGTTAGGCCGGTAGTTGCTTGATCAGACAACTGGGCACCATCACCTGGCCAAATTGATACATGAACCTAACCATCACCATTGTGTTAAAAGAGTTTTCAAATCAAGGCATTATTTTGAAAGACATACCTTAATATCCATCTCCAAATCTACTATTTTATTCTTCTTGTAAGAAAGGGGAAGAGAAAATATTGCATGCTAAGAAAAGAAAAATATATGGACAATTGTTTCTGAAACCAAAACAAATTTGTGTTCCAATTCCATAACCATTTATCATACACTGGAATTTTATCCATAAGCAGTCTATTCTCTTTGTAGTTGCCACTCATGTGAACTTCAAGATGTCTGTAGGAAAACTGCCTATGGAATGTAAGAGCTTTCATGAGATTTGAAATGTGCATCAGGGGTTTAAAATGTGGTATCCTTTGATTCTAGCTTTTATCTAACTTGAATATGTTTACTATCAAACTTAATTTTACTGAGAAGAATTAAGTGCCAAATTTATGTCTGAACTTCACACTCCTTATGTGTCCTGTAGTTACCACTAATATGGTTACTTAACCTTCATTTGAGTAACCTACATGACATCTAGTTGAAGTTTCTAGCTTGGAGATTGCATGTTCTTCTAGAATGTAGGTGCTGAACTGTACAGGCAGCATGTTTGTTGGGTTATAGCTCAAATGTATTTATTCCTTGGATATTTAATTAACTGGCTAATCTGGTTACTATTGCTGATTAACAAACTACCCAAAATTTAGTTGCCTACAACAATAATCACTTTTTTTATGCTCATGGATTCTGTGGGTCAGGAATTTGGACAAGCCATAGCTAGATGGTTCATCTCTGCCTCACAGTGTCTAGACTTCAGCTGAGAAGACTTGAAGGCTGGGGGTAATTTGATGAGTGAGGACTGAAATCATCTGGAGAGCCCTCCACTCATGTCTGGTGCCTATGTTGTGTAGATTCAAAAACTAGAACTGCCAACTGGAATGCCTTTTTCATGTGACCACTCCAGGTGGCTTGGCTTCCTTATAGCTTGGCTGCCTTAGGGCAACTGAATTTTTTACATGTAGCTCAAGTCTCCAAGCATGAATGTTCTAGCAAACAAAACAGAAGCTATATCATCTATGACCCAGCCTTGGAATCCACATATCCTCCCTTCCACTGTACTATATTAGTTAAAGCAGTCCCAGGCCCATCCAGATTGAAGGAAAGTAGAATTAGACTCTACCTCTTCTTGGGGGGAGTGGCAAGGTAATATGTAGAAGGGCGTGTGGGATTGGAGATGTTCCTGAAACCCTCTTTAGGAGAAACAATATGCCACAATGGTCAAATTAAAAATGAGCACACAGTTGAGAGAATGTAAATTGCTCACTGAAATGTTAACATTTTTCTCATGTTAGTAGAATTGTAAGAAAGGGGAAGGGAAAATATTGCATGCTAAGAAAAGAAAAATATATAGACAATTGTTTCTGAAACCAAAACAAATTTGTGTTCCAATTCCATAACCATCTATCATACAGTGGAATTTTATCCATAAGCAGTCTATTCTCTTTGTAGTTGCCACTCATGTGAACTTCGTAGAATTGGATGTCTAACAGGCATCTCAGACTTATTATGCTCAAAACAGTGTTTTTGTTTTTTATCTTTCCCAAACTTGGTCCTCCTTAGATGTCTCCAGCTTGGAAAATGGCACCACCTCTGTGCTGATTTGAATGTATTATGTCCACCAAAACACCATTATCTTGGATGCAATCCTGTGTGGGCCGATGTACTAGTGTTGATTAGATTGTAATTCTTTGATTGAGTGTTTCCATGGAGATGCAACTCACCCAACTGTGGGTGATAACTCTGGTTGGATACTTTCCATGGAGGTGTGGCCCTTCCCAATTCAATGTGGGCCTTGATTAGTTCACTGGACTGTATAAAAGCTCAGACAGAAGGAGTGAGCTTGCTACAGTCAAGAGGGACATGTTGAAGAACACACAGGAGCTGAGAGAGGAGCTACAGTTTACAGAGAAATTTTGGAGACAACCTATGAAAGCAGACTTTTGCTCTGGAGAAACTAAGAGAGGACAAACACCCCAAGAACACCTGAGAGTGACATTTTGGAGAGAAGCTGCAGCCTAGAGAGGAATGTCCTGGGAGAAAGCCATTTTGAAACCAGAACTCCAGAGCAGATGCCAGCCATGTGCCTTCCCAGCTAACAGAGGTTTTCTGGACTCCAATGGCCATCTTCCAGTGAAGGTACCCGATTGTTGATGTGTTACCTTGGACACTTTATGGCCATAAGACTGTAACTGTGTAACCAAATAAACCCCCTTTTTAAAAAGCCAATCCATTTCTAATGTTTTGCAAAAAGGCAGCGTTAGCAAACCAGAACAACCTCCTAGTCCAAACTTAGGAGTCATCCTTGATTTTTCCCATTCTTTCAACTTTTAATCTATCATCAAGTCCACTCAGTTCCACCTCCAAGATATATCTCAAATTCATCCATTTCTGTCCATCTTCAGTGCTCACTTCCTAATGGAAGCCATCAACATCTCCCAACTGAAGTCCTGCAATACTTATCCACTAGGGACCAAATAATCTCAGCCTTCTCCCTGTATATCCTGGGGGTTGGGTGAGGAAGCATGGTATAGTGGAAAGAGTAGTGGTTTACGTGTAGTTTCAAAACCCTGGCTCTGTAACTTTGGTACTTAAGTTACCTGAGCCAAGTTACTTGAAATTTCTGGGCGTCTGTTTCCTCAGTTGTAAATAGGGATAATTTTTATCCTATTGTTTAAGGTTTCTGAGAGGATTAGAAAGTGCCTCACAAATGGTAGCTACTATTTATTGAAGGCAGCATTGAATTTATTTGCTTAAATTTTTTTTTAGCATCATACTGCACTACTTCCATTTATCTTGATGGTCTTGATGGGTTGTCTGTGCTAAAGCAAGATTACAAAAGCAGTTTGTTTGTTCAGTATCACTATACCTAGTATGTAATGATTGTTCCTCTCCAATCCATTCTCCATTCAGTACAAGAAGGGGATTCCCAAATCCTAAATTTGTCATATGACACACATTTGTTTATAACTCTTTCGGTGGCTTCTGATTGCTTTGAAATAAAATCCTAATTCCTTCTGGGAGCCTACAAGTTCCTGCAAAGATCTGGCTCCTGCCTTCTTCTCCAAACCTAATCATATTACCACTCTCTTTACTCATTGTTCTTGACCCTCACCAATCTCTGTTCTTCAACACCCAAGTGTCTGTGAACCAGCTGTTTTCTCTGCCAGGAGTGCTTTCCCACAGCTCTTTGCAAGGCTGGCTCATTTTTGACTGTCAGCTGTTACCTCTTCTGACCTTCCCTGACCATCTATTCTAAAGTGTACTATCTCATTTCTCTCTCCTTTATCATCTCTAGAACTTATGTTTTATTTTATTTATTTGTTTGCTTACTTACTGCCTCTCTTCCAACTAGAATTTAAGCTCCTTGAAACCAGTGACCTTGTTTCTCTTGTTCATGCCTGTCTCTTCAGTACTTATCTGGAACTTGTGCATAATAGGTGTTTCATAAATCTTTTTTTGAAGAATGACTAAAAAGTTTTTTGAAATAAGGAGAAAAATTGTATGTGTAAGTCTAAGTTCTCATGAAAAGCTATCCATATTTTATTCAAACCAGTAACTGAACATAAAAGATGACTTTTACATTAACAGTCACAGAAAAATAAAAACTTAAAGTTCTTTATTGGCTCAATCTGACCTTGAATATTTGAAATTGTAATTGTTATTAACTAAAGATAAGTTTCATTTATTCATTCATTCATTCATTCATTCAGTTTTTAACAAGAGCCTACTATAGGCATGGTACTGTAGTGGAGGAGATAAAGGATGTGAAAAATGTATAAGACATTTCCTATTTCCTATTTTCATAGTGCTTACAGTTGAAATGTTGTCAGAATGGAGGAGAAAGAGCACTTTAGGTTGAACTAATTGGAGTAGATGACATTTGAATTGAACACATAAAAATAAGAAAACTTTCAATAGGTGGAGAGGGAGGTGGAGGAAGGAAGGTATTCTTGGGAAAATAAATGGAATGAACAAGGGACTGAGGGTGGGAGAACACAGTGGGTGTTTAGGAAATGGTAAGAAGGCTGGATTGAGCGGAGCATCAAACTGTGTATGGGATCTGAAGCAAATACAGCTGATTGAAGCCAGGTCATGGAAGGCTCCAAGCTAAATGACTTGGACTTCATTCAATAGCTGAAGAACCATTGAAAAAATTTTGGTGGGGGTGGTGAGGGGCAGGGGATGGGGGACCAGAGTGGTGGGAGGAGTGCAGGAGCTAAATCAAAACAGTGCTTTAGAATGATTAACTGGGCCCCGTGTTTAGGCTCGATTGACAAATGGAGGAAGGAGCAGTCTGAAGTTATGGAGACCAAACCTTATCCACTAGGGACCAAATAATCTCAGCCTTCTCCCTGTATATCCTGGGGGTTGGGTGAGGAAGCATGGTATAGTGGAAGGAGTAGTGGTTTACGTGTAGTTTCAAAACCCTGGCTCTGTAACTTTGGTACTTACTTAAGTTACCTGAGCCAAGTTACTTGAAATTTCTGGGCGTCTGTTTCCTCAGTTGCAAATAGGGATAATTTTTATCCTATTGTTTAAGGTTTCTGAGAGGATTAGAAAGTACCTCACAAATGGTAGCTACTATTTATTGAAGGCAGCATTGAATTTATTTGCTTAAATTTTTTTTTAGCATCATACTGCACTACTTCCATTTATCTTGATGGGTTGTCTGTGCTAAACCAAGATTACAAAAGCAGTTTGTTTGTTCAGTATCACTATACCTAGTATGTAATATTTTCCTATGTATTCTCTGAAAAATCACTCCCTTCTACTCAGCAGAGGCTTCTTTATTTCCTGAAATGGAAACTGTCTAAAACGGAATATCCTTTACTCTTTTCAGGATAGACAAAGTGTTAAATAAACACTCAATACTTATTGCATTTTATTTTGATCTTGCAGGTCTGTCTGTATTGATAATGAAATCTCTCTCTAACATATTGCTTAATGAAAAAAGAAGACAGTAAAAATCTGATATCATATGACCCAGTTTTATATATATTCTCTCTATGTATCGTAACAATGTTATTGTTAATTATAGACCTTAGTTTACATTAATTGTATTTTTTCCACATAGCACCCTATTATTAACAATTTGTAATAGTAATGTATGTTTGTTCTAGCTCATGTAAGAACTTCTTATAACCACCATCATTGTCCACTCTAGGTTTTGCTAAGTTACACAGTTCCTGTTTTTATCATTTCGCTTTCCTTCTGGTAACATACACGACTCTAGCCTTCCTCTTTCAACCATACTCACACTCAACTTTGTTAATTACACTTACAGTACTGTGCTTCCATCACACAGTGTTGTGCTATCCATTACTGAACCTTTACAATCAACCTTATTGAACACCTTGTACTCCTTAATCATCGATTGCCCAGTCTCTGCCCACTTTCTATCTCCTGATAACACTTACCACATTTTAATTTAATCAAAGGAGCAGTTATAGAATGTGATGGCCACTGTGACAGAGAAAGCAGCCTAGTACTTCTTCTTCTACTTTGTTCCATTTGCCTCTTATTCTTTCTTCCCCATAACGGTTTATTTCAATATATTCCTTGGACTAGGATTCCAGGCTTTTTGTTCCAAGATACCACTAAACCTATGAAGAAATGGGAGTATTGAGAAGTGATTTGGGGTTAGTTTCCCTGGATCAAATGTACTTAAGTACTTATATGGAAAGTTGAGAGGAAAGGAATTTACCTTTCAATTATTTAAAAATCATCTCCCTTTTCTAGTTTCTTATTTACCATCACATATACTTGCACAGATATTTTATGATACACTTTTGCTAAATAGTAACCTTCTTTAGGATAAAGATTGCTGAAGAGCCATGTTAGATGGAATTTGTCACTCATTGCATCTCTTTGGAAAACAGTGGTAAAAATCTCTAATTGAGGGATAAAGATTGCTAGTACCAGGCCCAGGGCCTACATGCAAAAGAGTAACAATAACCAGAACAAGTAGAACATTTCCATCCTCCACTTATTTTTAAATGAAAAATTAAAGAAACCAAGGAAAAAACGGTGCAAGAAAATACTGTGGTGTTACCTTTTCCTGGCAATTTATTAATGGCCTTCAGATATAAATGTTGTATGTTTATGGTATGCTCTATAGGAATGATTTTTTATATAAAGCACATACATGTGATTGAGATTAGAAGAAAATACAACAGAAAATCTCATTTTAAATGGCTGTGATAAAAAAGTGGCCATGTTAAAAACAAAATAAAGTAGCATTCTGTTTTTGGATAGCTGGGTTCTCAGGTGTGTACACAGGTGTTGATGTCAGTAGATGTATGGTTGGTCAGTTTTGGTTGAAATCAGAGCAGTGAATGTAATTTAGGTGTCATGTTGTGTGGACTTCCTCAACCTCAACTAACTCTTCTAGATAAGATGTTTAAGTTCACAGAGGAAGACCAACCCCAACTCTAAACTTCCTCAAATTTCGAGGAAATCTGATACAGAGTTGACCATGTATGAAAGTGTATGGAGTTTTGGTATTCATATGGCTTCTTCTAATGATGGGAGTGATACCATTACTAATTATAGGGTTTTTATAGGGTTAAATGAGTTAATTTATGTAATGTACTTAGAACAGTCTTTGAAATGTAGTAAAGGCTATGTAAGTGTTGGCAGTTTTATTATTATTGTTAGTCAGGCAATCAATAATTTCATTGCTAGGTAGCATAGACTGTCACTAGAAAGCCTATTTCTTATGAATTCACATAAACAAAAGAGCAGCTCTGGAATTGTGCTGAGATGACAAGACAGCTGTCAACTGTGTTTAAAAAGATGGAGCCAAATTCCGATTGCCCCCCTTTTCTTGCCATACATCTTAACACGTGTTTTGTGACAAAAGGGACTGTCCTCACTCAAAATAAGCCTCAATGATCACATCATTTTTTATTAAAAATCAACTGGAAGCCACAAACCTAACTTACGCAAAGAAGAAAATATGCCAAAATGTTAGCAGTGCCCTCTGATACAGGATTTTTTCACTGCCATTCTATCTACATTTAACCATTTTTCTATAATGAAACCACATTATTTTTAAATGGCAAAAAAGCAACAAATTTTAATTCTTAAAAGCCAAACAGCTATAGTAAAAAATACAGCAAGATATCTGATAAGCTGTTATTTTAAAAATTCATACTATATTTCTATTTGCCCAGGTGCAAGAATGGCAGCCATATTCTTTTGAAGATCTTTTTGTCCCCAACACACTGATTTGAATGGAGCTCATGTGGGCAGTGATCAAACATGCTCAGCACCGACCGAGCAGCATCCAGTAACTATGAAAGGAGTCAGACATTGCAGGCTTCTCACTGGTGTCACGGTAGCTACTGTGTCATAGTTTGTAAGGATATTAACCTCATTATCAGATGAGTGTTTAAATTATATAATTATTCAAGTGGAAAAGTAGGTCTAGGTGGAATAAATGGAATTATGAATAAATTTTTATTCATGTGTAAGTTAAAAACATCCACATGGTTCAGAATTCCAAAAAGTACAACTGATACAGTGAGTTATCTTTTGTCCTGCCCCTGCCCCTAATTACTTAGTTCCATTCCCTGGAAGCAAACAGTTGCTTATGTAT
Organism: Choloepus didactylus; assembly: GCF_015220235.1. Classification (NCBI taxonomy): domain Eukaryota; kingdom Metazoa; phylum Chordata; class Mammalia; order Pilosa; family Megalonychidae; genus Choloepus; species Choloepus didactylus. The sequence goes on from NC_051309.1 coordinate 75,786,558, forward strand.
CCTTTCAGAGGTAGTTTCTGTACATGTAACTAAATATATAGATGTGCTCTAAAAGCTATTGTTTATGAAGAATGATGTCTTAGGGAATTTGTGGTAGCCTGAATCTGTCAAAATAGAAATATATTCTGTTTGAGTAACACTAATTTTTTATGTTCCCCCCAAATTGGATGCAACCAATCATTCTGTATAAGTAATTACTGACCTCCTACTATGTGTAAGGCACCATGCCAGATGCTTTTTTCCCCCTTGCAATTTTATTGAGATGTAGTCACATACCATACAATCATCCCAAGTTTGTAATCAGTTGTTCACAGTATCATCATATAGTTGTGCATTCATCACCACAGTCAATTTTTGAACATTTTCATTACTCAAAAAAAAAAAAGTAAAAAGGAACACCCAAAAAATACGGAATGTTTCACGAATTTGCATGTCATCCTCAAGGCCAGATGATTTTTGTCCTGTCAAATTGCCATTAAAAATTTTCAGTGTATGCATGTTGTCATTCAGATCTGTGCTCAAATATTGTGATCTCAGGCAGGGATTCCTTGACACCCAATTGAAAGTAGCTCTCTTTCCTTCTCCCTGTCATTCTATTCCAACACTATGTTTTATTTCTTCCTGTGCAAGGGTGATTCTATCATCTCTTCCAAGAGCTGGACACTTCTGAAAGTGAAACGGAATGCTGTTATTACACAGGGAGAACAGGAAAACTAGAACTGTTCCTTGCAAACAGGGGTGGTAGGTTATCCTATTCATGGTGTTACCACTTCTAAAATTTTACTGCCATTTACTTTTTACTTGTAAGCTCCATGAAGCAGGAACTTTGTCCACTTGTCCTAGGAACCTATCACCCAGAATGTGTGTTTGACATATACTAAGTATGTGTTTAATAAATATTTGTTGACTGAATGGATGACCTAATCATGTTCCATGTTATTGTAGAACTGAGCAGACTTTGGTCAGCAGTGGGAAATAAGAAAGTGATAAAGGGCAAACTTGCTCAGATGTTTCTTATCTAAAGAGAAAGGGAAAAAGGAGCCAAGTTTTAGTATTAAGGTTTTAATCTTGCATCATTTCCCACAAAGACATCAATTTCGCAGATGTATTGTTTTTGAAAATTTAATTTTATTGAGATATATCCACATACCATACAACCCTCCGAAGTGTACAATCAATTGTTCACAATACCAGCATATACTTGTGCATTCATCACCACAATCAATTTTTGAAAATTTTCATTACTCCAAAAAAGTAAAAATAAGAATAAAAGTAAAAAAGAACACCTGAAACATTCCATCCTCCCCACCCCATCCCTCACCCCCAGTATTCATTTACTTTTTGTCCCCATTTTTCTACTCATCTATCCACACACTGGATAAAGGGAGTCTAAGCCACAAGGTTTTCACAATCACACAGTCACACTGTGTAAGCTATATAGTTATACATTCGTCTTCAAGAATCAAGGCGACTGGGCTGCAGTTCAACAGTTTCAGATATTTCCTTCTAGCTATTCTAGTACTCTAAAAACTAAAAAGGGATGTCTATATAACTCATAAGAATAACCTCCAGAATGACCTCTCTACTCCATTTGAAATCTCTCAGTCACTGAAACTTAATTCTTTTCATTTCTCTCCCCTCTTTTGGTCAAGAAGGATTTCTCAGTCCCATGATGCTGGGTCCAGGCTCATCCCTGAGAGCCATGTCCCATGTTGCCAGGGAGATTTACACACCTGGGAGTCAGGTCCCACGTAGTGGGGAGGGCAGCGAGTTTACCTGCAGAGTTGGCTTAGAGAGACAGGCCACATGACAGATGTATTCTTGAAGCATCAACTGTTTTGGTACTTGCAAGGAGACTGAGGTGCTGTGGTTTTGAGGACAGGTCCAGTCTGGGGAGCAGACCAGTGAGACTTGGATGTCAGTGATCAGTTTGACCCAGGAGTTGGTTAGTTTGTAGGGAAACCTGTCTCCATGCAATGGAACAGCTGAGTCCATGTGACTCAGTTCCACACAGAAAAGGAAGAGCAGCTTTGGAGCAGCCTACTGTCTGGGCTTATTCATCCCCTGAGGAGGCGGGGAGGCCAGAGGGGTACAAAGGAACGAGTACCTTTCTGTGTCTGGGAGGTGGCTGGTGAGACAGATAGACAGACAGACACACACACACACACACACACACATTGGTCAATAGAATCCAGGGGGCCCAAGAGTCTGTTCTGGCAGAGAAGTCTGTGGTAATTCTTTAGTTAACTATCTTAGCTAAAACCAGAGCAATCTTCTAAATCAGGAGGCATAGGTCGTAGTAGTTTAGTAGCTTGTTTTAAGTTTTCCTTTTCCCTCCCTATGTTATGCTGATTCCTGGGAGAATTCTTATAGGAGGAAGAGGCCAAAACACTGGCCTAGGGTTATTAAAGAGAATGTTTATGATAAATGCATCAATACAATCGCTGAAAGATTTGCATGTTTTTCTATCACAAATATATTTTTCAAATTTCATCAGAGGACATGGTTTTGGTATCCTATTAGAATTATTGGATTTTAGGATAATTATTTTATTTTATTATTTTATTTTATTTTTTATTTTTAGGATAATTATTTTAAACTCCTTGTTTTTACAGCTGAGGGAATTAAGGCCCAGAAAGGTTGAATAACTTGCTTTCCCTGACATTAACAGAGACAGGCCCATGATTTTAGAAGCTAGAAATTCTTCTAAAATTTGATATTATGCATATTTAAAAAAAAATGACAATTGGATATGGTTGAAAGCTTATAAGTTGTGAGGCACCTTATGACATGTTTAACCAAATATAATTATTTTCTCTAGCTTATGCCATGCTGACAGCTTATAAACACTATGTTCACCTTCCTTCTCTCATAAAAAGGGACTACAGTTATTTTTAAACCTAGGGTTTGAAGGAGGGGATGTAGATTATAAATCTGGGTTAGGTGGATTTTTGAGGAGTTTATCAGACTGAATATGAACTTTCTGGACTGCAGGTGAAAAAAACCAGGACTTTGGTGACATATTTTTAAATATATGATAAAAACAACTTCAGTTTCATCCCAGACTGGTCCCAGAGTGAGAAGAAAGAGGGATTACTCTTTCCTTATTCTTACATCATGACGTGGTTGACTAAATTAATTCAGTGGCAACTTCAATGATCATTCTTTTGCAATATTGTTTATTAATGAAACAACAATAAGTCAAGACAATAGCAGCACAAAGAAAATCTCTATTTTGTATAGCAAAATGCTTATCAAACTTTCACCAGTGAGCCACATATTTAAAAATGATTTCACAGAAACATTTTAATCATTCATTGATGTTTGTAGTAATAGGGTATAACATATCTACTATCATAGTTCTGTTTAGACCCCTAAATGAGATGTGTATGAATGCTATAATTTTGCAAAATGAAGGATAAACATTCATTGACATCTTTAATGTTTTTCCCTCCTTTCTTGTGAAATAGGATGTGGGGGGAAACCCCCCAAATATAAGAAGTTATATTTACAGGTTCTGCTATTTGTTGAACGAAGTGTTTTACAGAAAATATCTAGTGACAAGCCATCACTCTTCTTTTATGTAAGGAGGAAACTTAAACTTAGGGACCTTTTCTATGTCACACAAAAATTGCAAAAAGTCTTTATGGTAATATCTGTGGATCAAATCTGTACTCCATTTGAATGAACAACACAGGGCCTATGAGTTGCATTATTTAACTACCTACAACCTTCCTGTTTTAGGATAAAAGAGTGCCAAGCTTATGGGAGACCAGGAATACCTGGATTGTCTATTCAAAAACTTTTACCTTCAATCTTGTTGGTGACATTGTCTTCAGGAGGTTTCATCGTTTGCTGCCACTAGATGGTGCTTATCATTGAAACAGATTCTTCCTCCCATCTTTCTGTTTTCTTTATGTGCCTGGTAGGACTTTGTAGGATATCAAAGTAACTTGATTGACAAACTAAGTAGTGGGTGGGTATTGTAGAAGTCATTTAGCACAGCTAATTATTGATGAAAAAGTAAATAAATCATTATCAGAAAGGATTATTTATACTGTTTTTCTAATTCCATTAATTGTTTCTGTTCATTCTTCTTGTCACCAAGCTAGGTGAACCCCAAGACAAAAAGAGGACAAATAAATCTTTCTTTGGGCTTATGAGGATCAAGGGACATAACTCAAGTTTCAGGATAGGTGGGAAAAAAAAAAAAAAAATCTCAGGATTCATTGTCCTCACCCAGAAAAGCAATAGCAAAGGTGACCACATGCAGAGCCAACAGGAGAAGTTAATCAATGACCTTTCAAAGGAAAAGCACATGTATCTCAATTAGTGGACAATAATCAATTGGAAAGGAAATAGAACATGTTCTTTTAATTGTGAGATAGCAAACATCAAGTAATGAGAATAATAAAGGTTATTGGCTCTTTGCCAAAGACAACTCCTCTCATTAATGTAAAGTACACAAAACTTTGCTCCTATAGCCCTCCAATTCCCTCCCTGCCCCTAAATCCTAGCACTAACTTCATATCTCTTTCAGGGTAAAATCTTCCTAATCTTGATAGTGAAATGTTTCCAGGGGTTACCTATTTGATTTGTGTGAAAAACAGTTTGACATATTTCGTAGCAGAATTCTAAAAACATATGTCTCTTGGACTCTTCCTTTCTCAAACATTCACCAACACTGTTTATTCATGGCTGGCTCACTATTATAATGAGAAATTGCCAGCTATGTTGAAATACATAATTCACAGTGTGAAAAGCTGCTAAGCAGCAGTGGCAAATTCTTAATGCAAAAGTAGCTTCCCTTTGCCTATGAGCTTACTTTGAGGTTGCTGATTCTTGCTAACTGTGTGTTTAGGGAAAGAAAGTTAATTTTAATATTAGTCTAAAACCAAAATATAACTACATAGATGAAAATCTTTAAGGCCAAATTTTTGTTTTATCTTCTCTTTTGAATTTCCCATGTCACTGTAGTGGATCATGTAGCATATGTGACTATATATATATATATATATATATATATATATATATATACACACACACACACATACATACACACACACACACACATATATATGTCAGATATGACAGCCAGACACATGACATTAGTACATTTTAATTTCAGACATTAGACAGCTTGGGGTGGTTTCCAGGGCCTTCTGAGCATAGACTAAGGATTTTAAAGATGTAAACTTTTTTTTTTTTAAACATACAAGCTCTATACCTCCTTCCCAGGCATTGGTGAGGCATCATATCACAGATTCACAGATTTCTCCAGTTTTTAAATACTGGAAAGAAAAGCTGCTTACCCCATACTCTCCCCAACTCCCCAAATTATTTTACTCAAAAAAAAAAAAAAAAAAAAAAAAGCACTGCTAAAGGTTTGGAATATGTGAAATTATTTCTCAGGGGCTTTATGTATTTTGGTGGTTGCTGTCGAAAATGCAGTTTGACCACTGACTTTCACACACACACATATAATATATACTAATAGGAAATGCATACAGGCTTGCATCATATACAGTGTGGCTCAAATCCAATTAAGAGGCTACTCTCTAGCAATACGCAGAACATTGTTAGATGGTATCTGTGCTGACTGTTCCTGTCTTAATGGTGTACTTTCAACTGATCTTAATGGGGCTGGGTCATTGTTATATTATTATTATTATTTGCTTGGCAAAGGGCACTTTAACCTCATTAATTAGCCTTAGGAACAGAGTAAATACAAGCAATCATTTTGCAAGCTCAAGAAACTCCCTTGTATTGCAAAGGGTCTTTCCCTTAACTTCCGGGGGGCAGACAGCAGCCATCAGTAACATAAACAAAGGACAAGGTTGAGAACCCGCTCTCTCCAGACACCCTTTGCTAATGAACGAGCACTTAATACTGTATGCTGTTAGAACTGTCTACCCATACATCACAAGTTTTATGTAGCCTCAAGAGTGAGCGGGGCTGGGAAACACACGGAGCTTCAGGTCCGCGCGGCAGAACAGCCGCTCCCCAGCGGGGAACTCTTGTGAAAGAAGGGGATCAAGAAAAAAAAAAAAGAAAGAGAGAAAGAAAGAAAGAAAAAAGAAACAGAACTAGCAGCGCACTCAGGCGTGAGAGAGGAGCAAGCGCGGAGGCGAGGGCGGCTGGTCGAGAGCCCGTCCTCCGCCAGCCCCAGGCGGGATGAGCCCGCAAAGCCCGAGCCCCCGGCGTAGGCGGCGCGACCCGAGGCCCCTCCCCGCCGCCGCGGATGCCCAGGCGGCTGACGCCGAGCGGCTGCCCGAGGCGGTGGGGGCCGGGCGGGCGAGAGGGCGCGAGCGAGGGCAGGGCAGGGGGCCGGCCGAGGCCACTAGCGGCTTTAAATATGGATCGCAGGCTCGTGCTCACCGCACAGCCTTCGCCGCGGCTTCCTTCCCCGAGCCCCTATCCCCCGGTTCTTTCCCGAGGGGCTCCCGGGTCGGGCACCATTGCTGCAGTATTAGTTACTGGCAGTAACATCGGCGATCCCCATAAATATGCAGGAGCTGCAGAAGGCAAAGTAGAGTAGACGCCCTAGCTCTCGCACCAGGCGGGCTGTGTAGACACCTCGCCCCCCGCGTCACCTTCTCCCCCTTCTTCGCGGGCCGTTCGGGTTTCCAGTTGTGCCGGCTCCGGAGACCCTCCCGCCCTAGTGCCCTCGCCCGCTCTCCCGCGCTCTCCTCTCCCCGCCCCGTAGCGCGCACCCACCCAGGCGACAAAGTTGTGACTACTTGAGCGCGGGTGGTTCGCGCCCCGTTCGCTCCGCGCCTCGCGCCGACAACTTCCCCGGGCTCGGCCCCACCGCGCCCGGGCCCGCGCCTCCGGGGATCTCGCGGGCCCCCAGCCTCCAGACCCGGCCGCGCGCGGTGCAGCGCTTCGGCGGCGGCGGCAGCGGCGACAGTCGTGGCGGCAGCAAAGGCAGCGGCGGCAGCAACCGCTGCAGCCCCACACCCAGCCGTCAAACTGGAGGAGCGACGGAAGCCGGACCCCAGGAGGTGAGCGCTTGGGCAGCGGGATGGAGGGTCGGCCGAATCCCCTGCCTCATCCTGGCGTCAGTGGCTGTGAGGACAGGGGCGGCGGTCGCGGGCCCGGGGGCCGGTTGGGGAGGAGCGCAGGCGGCCTCTGCGCGCTCCGGGGAGGGAGAGGTCAGCTTCGGGCCGGGCATCTCCTCCACTGGGCGCTGGCGGCGTGTAGAAGGTGCTTCCGCGGAAAAGTACTTTTATTTTCTTTTTAGCGTTTAGAGAAGAGTTTGGGTGGTCCTATTTTCCCCCTCCGCAAAGCCCCTAGCGCGAAGCTTGGAGTTGTTGCCAGGACTGTGGGGCAAGTGTATGCAGCGGGCTGGGCTCGGGCGCGGTGACACGTGTGTTCCTGTGAGCCAGGGTGGTAGCGAGTGAGGCTGGGCACCTGCCTGGCGAGGGAACATCCTCAAACCCACCAGCAGGAGAGGTGTGGGGGTCTCTCGGTGCCACCGAGCCTGCGACCCCTACTTCCTTGCCCTCTCCCAGACGGGAGCATTCACATCTCTCCCTGGCAAACCGAAGGCGGGGGGTGAGTCAGGCAGATTCTCTGTAAGTAGCACACACACATTTATTTGCAATGGATTTGGAAGGGGGTGGCAGAGGTTAAACTGGGATTTCTTTTGGCCAGCGACAGCGGAGTTCTTTCTCAGGTACTGGGCACCATGTGTGTCTTGGCAAGAGAGGTGATTTCTTTTGCTTAAGTGCATTTTACTCAGCCTTTGCCAGTCCGTTAATAACAGTCACCAGAGGAAGACAGGAGTTGAGAACTACATCAGCAAACTGCAGCAGGCACCACAAGGGAAAAAAAGTTCTTGAGGAACAAAAGGAAAATAAAACAAAACAAAACTGAACTTGATGTGAAAGATGGAGAAAGAAGCAGTTCTCTTTTATCAATGCAGTGCATCCCCCCCCCCCAGATTCTTGTGAAACTTCTGTTTTGTCCATCCTCAATCTTCTCAAGGCCCTACCTTCTTAGTATAATTGTGCACAGCAAGCTCTGTCCAGTCTTGACATTGAAGAACTGTAGCCACTTTGGTTTATCTTCTGCTTTTCCCATTTCACTTCAGTACCAGAGTAAGTTGCTCCTAATGAGAAATCATGAACTCTGGTCTGCACTGAATACACCCGTGTTATCTATAAATTGTCTCAAATCTTTCCTTTCCTAACACACACTGGATTGTACCACATTTCCTCTTTTTTTTTTTTTTTAAATCTGGGACTTGGAGTTGGAATAGTTTCTGAATTAAAGTATAAATTGCTCATTAGGGTTTATTTTCATTCTGATTTGAATAGATTCTTCAAGGTAGTAAGAAACTTCAGTGTAGTTGTAAGTAGCTTCTTTTAGCGAATATAATGTCTTTTGAAAACATTTCTGCCTAAAAAAGAACTCTGCTCCTTGTAGCTGTCACATTAGCTTTGAAATAATTTTCATAGCCATTATAGCACTTAGATTGAGGTTATTAGTATAACTTCATTCAAGGAAAGCATGCTTGCTTATTCTTCTAAGGCTTTCATAACTGAGAAAAAACTTTTACTTTCATTTTAAAGTTAAAAGTAGTGATAGGATTCTGATCTCTTTATATTAAATCATGGAATTGAATTATTTAAAATTTTAATACCAGGTCTCTAAAATGACACAAAACCTCCCACATATATGAATGGAAATAGAAAAGGAGTGCTCTTAGGAACAATTGAGGCATAGGGCACTGGGATGGGAGGATTAAGATGAGATGTTTTGATGGTTCCCAGCATATCTGCCTTTGAGAATACAGAAAACTAAGAAACCATTTTGTATGTCAATGTTTTTCAAAATGAGGTTTTTCAGTATCATATGTTTTAGAGTCATTTCTGCAGACTTACAAACATATATGAGGCACCTCAGCCAAAGAGATTGCCAGAATGTACCCTCAGTAGTGATGTATCTTTTAGTTCATTTTGCCAACATAAAATAACTTTAAATATTTGACTGCTAGTGTTACTATTCACCCTTTTAAACAATTAGAGGATATTTTGGATTTATAATAATGCTGTGTGAAAGGAATACACGGAATAATATTTAGAGAAAAGGTAATAGAAATTGGGTAACCTTGGGGACAACTTCAAGCATACCTGGTGTTAATCTCATTTTTCACCGACCTCTGTGAAGTACAGTTTTAAGGTTCTGATCCCTTGTTCTGATAACAAGTAAACACTCTGGCGGTGCTTGCATCTTAAAGAAAAACACAGCGCTTAAGGAAAGAACATGCACGTTAGCTGGTAAATCATGTAGTGATCAGGTTTCTCTGCTTGCCTCTGAGGGCGCTGTAGTCCGTGAGGACTGCTATTGTTAGGGAGAAGAGTCCTGAGAGAATTCACTGCTGCTCAAGTGTGGTGATACATAACCACGCTCGGTTCTTGGAGTTCTCGGTGTGTGCATTTTTAGTAATATGAATGAAATCTAAGACTGGAGTTATGGATGTTAAGATTGGAAGTGGAAAGAAAAAAATGAGAAGAATAAAATCTTCTAATGATGATTAAGGTTTCTAACTAGTGGTTGCTTAATGGAAGGAATCATGGTTCATGACTTGATGGAACAAAGGAAGTAGTAAGCAGAATACATACCTTGGTTCTCAGTGTTGATGGTATTCCTGAGTTCAGCCTTTGATTGTTTGAATTTCTGGCAGGTCATTTAGAAAACAAGATAATTTAGGAACATCCAGGAAGTTAGTAAGACTTTATAAAACTAGATCTTGCTACTTTTTTTTGCATGATGCAGGAATTTTAAGGGAAGGGAAGAATAATGTTTCTTTCATATATAAGGTCATGGCTAAGTTGTATTCCAAATACTCTTTGCATTTGTTCCAATATTTAAACATTTGAAAAGGTTGTGCCCACAAAATGGAAATTATGCTGCTCTCCTTTGGGCGTAAACATGGTATTTTATTTCTCGGTATTGCATGCCTATAGTTATTCATCTCAGAGGAGATGAATTCTCCTAACCCACCTTCTTAGTTCTTCTGTCTGATGTACATTTATGCAGCCACAAACATACACACATACATATGCCACCAGTTGCAGAGGGGGCCAATTTTATTTTATCTAAAGCCATATTTACTACCATCATAATGATTCTGTGGCAGTGACTTTATTCCATTTCTCTAGTTTCAGCAGTGCCCTGACATTCAAACAAGACATCCAAAGGACTTGGAGGCTATGAGTAGTGATGGCTTCACTTACCTGTGGTGGTAGAGAAGACAAAAATTTTTTTCCTCCAATCCTCTTTAAGATGTCTATAATTTTTTATTCTTTAATGATGATGCCTTACTGCCCTTTGAAATAAGTTGTGCATTCGAATTAAATGGTGGCAGAAATAGTAATGATGAAACCATGCATATACGTAGTTCTTTCCATTAGCCAGAACACTATTTTTAATTTTCTTCCTTGCAAATTAGATAGAGGTGAGGGATTATTATGTTTATTTAAAAAAAAAAAAAAAGATGAGGAAACTGAGACAGAACTTTATATGCTTTTCTTAAAATGAATGGAAAATTATTGGTGGAGGTAGGAATACAAGTTTTATCTTTTGACTAGCGATACATGTTTCTTGAGTTATTGAATGTTGAGTGAATGAATGTTGTTCTTGTCACAGCCAAAGATACTAAAGCAGATAAAAGTTCATCTGGGTTTAAAGCTACGGCTTACTTTCCCTGTTAGTAATTCTGCTCTGCGGCCATGTCTACCTACCTTGAAACTTTATTTCAAGTCATGCAGTGCCAGGAAGTGTTTCACTACTGAAGATTTTTCAGTTTGTGTGTAACATTTTAGCTCCAATCTTGAGAGAAAGAACATAGAAAGAAGTTATGTGAAATTAGGATGTTAAAGGAAATAAATAACAATAACTGATATTTTGGGGTTTTTGTTTTCCTACTTTGTGGGTAATTGTGTGGAAAAAGGGTACCCTCAGTTTAACTTGAATTTCTGTATTATACACATTAGAAAGGTTTTAAATAAAATTCCTAGTATACATGTTTTTGGTGGGGGTGTTTAAAATTAAAATTAATTAAAATACAAAATGAAAAAAGAATATATTGTCATTAAAACTGCCATAATGTTCTGTAAGTGATACCAGTAGAAAAGCTGTTTATAAGTCTTAGATAAGAAGTTATCAGCTTCTTTTCCTTTTTGTAAGTATATCCACTGACTGATGTTCTCCTTTATATTATTTGTGAATAAATACACCTTTGGTACCTGGAATTTTAGTTAATTCTGACTTTGACCTGGAGATCTAGTATTCACTGAGGGTCTAGTAACAACTTCATCTATTTGGAACTCATAACAACTATATCTATTTGGAATGCATATTTTAATATATGCCTCAGGAAAAAAAAAAGCCTCTCAACAGGTAAAATAAAGGGCAAAAAATACATACATTAAAATGGTTTCACTTTATTCATAGAATATTTCTCAGAGTCTATTTAGTTTTACTTCACATACAGTTCTAACACGATTGGTTAAAAGTTTCTAATACCGTAACAGAGACCTAACTACACATTAGATGATATAATTGAGCTGTTATTGGCAGATCCATGGATAACATTGAAAAGTGCCAGAGGACAACTGGTTAGCAAACAAATAGGTAGACAGACTACTAAAAGCAGATGCAAGAATTAAAGCAAGCATAGTAGCTGTGGACCAATTAGGCGTAGATGCTGATAGCATCACTGTATTACATGGTCTTCTTTCCCTCTTTTCTTGTCTCCCTCCTTATCTTCTTCCTATCTATTATGTTTTTATTGATCTATAACATGTGTACAGAAAAGTGCATGTCATTAAATTACAACAGCTAGATGATTTACCTAAGTGAACACATCCATGTAACTGGTACCTACACAACCTGAGATACAGGCAGACTACTGCCAACATCCAGAAACCCCTTCTTCTTCCACTAAGTCGTTACTTTCCCCCAAAGGTAATCTCTCTTCTGAGACTATAGACTACTTTTACCTATTATTGAACTCCCTATCGGTGAATCACATGGTATACATTCTTGTCTGACTTCTTTTGTTCAACATTATATTTGTGAGAATCATTCATGTTTCGTGTGTAGCAACAGTTTGTTTATTCTCATTGCTCTGTAGTATTCTTCCATATGAGAACACCACCATTTATTTATCCATTTAACTCTTGATGGGCATTTGGGTTGTTTCCGGTTTGGAGCTACTATGAATAGTGCCGCTGTGAACATTCTTGCAAATATCTTGTAGTAAAATGGTGGGAATTTCTGTTCTGTGTGTTGTGAGTTGAATTGTGGGTCAGTTTTAGTAGATAGGGTCTTTCTTCAAAAGCGGTGCTAATTCACAGTCCCACCAGCAGTGTATGAGAGTTGCAGATGTGCTACCTCTTTAAAAACATCTTGTATTATCTGTCTTTTTAAATTTTAGCCATTCTGGTGGATGTATAATGGTGTCACATTGTGGTTGTAATTTACACTTCCCTGAATATCTTTTTATGTGATTATTGGCTATACTCCTTTGGGAGGTACCTGTTCAGATTTTTTCCCATGAGGTTTTTGTCCAATATATTATCCCAAGTAAGAAAGATTTTAATACTTGGCAAGTTAACTTTTCTTTATTTGTTTAGAAAACTCAGCTAACCAGGGAAATTCATTAACCAATGCTTCCATATAATTAGTAAAATAAGTGGGTAAAGAGATTAGAAACATTTTGATCTTGTAAACCTCATAGTCTGAATCTGTGAAACCTTCTCCTTAAAAACTAAAAACAATTTAACATAACACTCAAAAACATGCAGAACTTGTCCTCAGCACTTAATATAAAGGTAGAGCATCTTAAAACTTTGTATTGCCTGGTGACTGATGGGGATTTATACTTGGAAGATAGTTGGAGTCCCAGCTCTATTACTTGCTAGTTGACTTTGGGAATTAAAAAAAAAAAAAAAAAAAAAAAAAAAAATATATATATATATATATATATATGTATGTGTATATATATATATATATCTTTCCCTTTTTTTATTATTAAAATGATTTTGAAACCCAATTCACAGCTGTGATATGAGGAATACATGAGTTGATCTCTATGAAGCCTGTTCTGAAATGTAAATAGCCATACATATGATAGTTGTTGTTGTTTCTACAGCATTCCCTATTCTTGAGTTGAGTTGTGTCAACACTGAGAACGAAGTTTCTGCTATATTAGTAAATGAATATTGGCTGAATATTTAAGCTTGTTTCTTGAGCTGTTACTCAGTGATTCAAACTGTGCTTTACTTTTTTTTTCTCTAAGACTTTTTCTTGCCAAAACTGAATTGGGAATAGTGTTTATCCAAACATCAGATTGAAAAATTGAGTCTAGCAGCCAGCAGTTTGAGATCACCTGTTTTCCTATATAGATCATATCAAATTTATGCCCCCAAGTAACACACGCAGGACCTAGAGAACCCTTGAAAATGATTACACTGCTTTTCACCCCATGGGGATCCCCCAAAAGCTTAGATGCTGAATATTTTTAGCTTCTACAATTAAAATGCTGACCAGTAAATTTCCAGATTTAAAATATTTAGTGGGTTCTCCAGTGCTGATATCTTGGAAACCATGTTTCTTGTAAAGTTGAATGTTTGAGGATGAATATTAGCTGAAAATTGGAGCTTGTAAAGGATAAGGTGGATAAGGTGTTTGTTTTTTCACCTCATATGTTGATTGTAGTACCAAAAGCAAACTTGCAGCATATACCTTAAAAACTTTTATGTAAAGAAAAAATTCTTAATCCCTTGAGAGGTGTGATATTTAACTGTGTTTGACTTTGTGACCCTCTTTTTCTTCATTTGAAAATTGGTTTAGTGGCATAAATTTATTTTTGAAATTAAATAGAATTAAAATTGGTATACTTTATTTGAGAATTGTATGATTGATTCTCATTTAAAAAACAGTAGGTATCCCTTTGCAAAATCAGACTTGCAAGCAGAAGGAACTTAGATTTTTCTCTGAAAAGCTAATCAGATTTTCTTACCACTATAGACTGATTTTCTCTTCCTGTATTATTGTATGTGTGTATTTTTATTTTTTTTAAATAAGTGGTGGTCTTGGTTGTTTGGCTTTTATCATTCAAGTATAACTGTTTTGTAGTATTCAGAGTACTGAGCATATAACTTATTACTTCAGAATAATATAACCAGTCCACATTTTATGAGGACATTTATATTTTAGGTATCATACCTCATGTTTCCGTGACCCAAATGTGGCTGCTTTAGGATGACAGTGGAAAATGGAATTATCTGGTACCACAGACAGCTTTTGTTTTTTGGTGTAGACATAATGCTATGGAAAACTGAAATAAAGAGATAATTGTGGTGAGCCTTGTTAAACTGTGTATTTCAGAAAACTTCATCTCCTGTTCTGAGTGATTTAATTCCCTTGAGAAGTTAAACTGGGTAGTTTTAAAACAAAAGCATCCATCGTGTCTGATTGTCGCGGTATATTAAATGCTGGAGGCAAGAGCCCTCCCTTTGGAGACTTAAAAAAAGAAGAGGATGCTGTGGCTTTAGGGAAGGACAGCTGTATAAAGAGTACGATCATGACAACTATAATGTCTTAACTGATAATGCTGAGGAAATGGTATTAGCTCTTCCATTTCTTGTGTTCTTTGACGTGGACATCTGTTGTATATGAGACTTTTTTTGTACCTTCTACCCCAGAATGATCATGAATGAAGCCTTGGAACTTTCATTTGATGAAATATGTTTGTACTGAGTGAGGGCTCAGTGAAACTGTCATTCAGACCGAAAGCTTGACTGGCCCTTGACTGCTGATGGCTGCACCCCTGAAATTCTCCCCTCAAGTGTTGCATGTGACTGCAGCTGCAGTGAGATACCGCAGTTGAACTGTTTCACAAATTCCTTCATTCCTTGGACCTCTGGAGACTGTATCTTCAGGAATGTGAGATGAGCTCTCATGATGTTAGCAGAGAAGGGCCTCTAGGTAGGAAAATTGTTAAGGCACTGATTACAATCACCTATAAAAGATAGCTGAGCATAAACAGATTGAGCAGAAACACCCAGCTCTCATGTTTGCATTTTTACCAGTTGAGCTCTTTTGCCAGGGAAAAGAGAGCTGGTGGATAGTAAATGTCTCCAAAGATTTAGATAAATGAGATCAGATAATTTCCCTTGATAAATACATTAAAAAGTGAAACAAAAACACTTGTCCAAAAATATCAGAAGAAAATATAGTTCAAACTCTCAGGCATTTTTGCTGCCAAAACTTGAGATAATGAATATACTCTTTGATTGATCTCTTTATTGCTCATTGCTTTTCACAGTCCTTCGTTGTTTCATGTGTTGGCGTATCCTTCTATGATGTATGCTACTTCATTACAGGAGCTGTGTTAGAATATTCTTTTGTGGTTCTCACAGTTTGTAGCATATTGTATAGCAGAAAATACTTATTTAATGGAATTATTTGAATGATAGTTAGTCACTAAAAATCTGAATGCATCAATCAGAGAGGCATAACTTTATCTAAATTCTATTACTCTTGGAGATATTTCTCCAGTGTAGTGGTTCTGATTATTGTTGTTAGGTCTTTCAAAACATTTCTAATGAAATCTGTTGTAATGAAGTTTGGAGTCCAGAAACTTTTGAGATGAAACTTTGTTATTCAGATTGGTGATGTGTTGTAGTTCCTTGGAAAAATTACCTAAATTTTTCTATTTGGTTATGACTGTCCCTGAATTGGACACATTTTTATTCAGTATGAATTTCAGATTAGTAGTTAGTTGGTACAACTTTTTAAAAAAATACACTTTATTCTGTAGTAATTGTAGGAAATTGCGAAATGTACAAGGTCTCACGTACCCTTCCCCAATTTCCTCTGGTGGGCACAACTTTTAAGATTTAGGGTGTACACCCAAAAAGATTTCTAAGGAATTGTTATTTTTATGCCTATTCTGAAGAAATATTTATTTAATTATCACTGATTATACTAGTTATTGTAAAAAATACAGAATTAGACATAGCTTCTTTTATGTGACTTTCATTTAGAAAAGGTACTCGTGTGGTAGGTGAGGAGGAAGACTCATTCATTTCCTTATTTTTTTCCGTCTCTATGCATTTGCTGTTAGCTTCATTCTAATTGTATTTTTCATGTTGATCCCTCTAAGAGTTTTAAATCCAAATGTTGATTCCATGAGATCTTTGGTACAAATGTAAGTGAAAGACAGTGGAACTCCTCCATGATACTGAAGTTAGAGCACCATGGTAACACTGATTTTGTATAAAGGTGAGAAAGTATTATATTGCATATCTCTATGTGTTAAGTATATATCACCTTCTTTACAGTATATGTGGCTTACAATATATATGTGAGTGCACAATATATTGAGAAATTTTAGAACAGTTTTATTTGTTATATATGCATAATATTTCCACTATAATCTCAGTATGTTTCATTAATATTCTTTGGTATATTGATAAATATTAAACTGTTGATCACATATTTGAGTTCAATATTATCTCTTAACAGGGGCTTTTTTGTGCTGTGTGTGTGTATTTGTCTATGTGTCTGAACCTTATGCAGTTTTACTTAGAGCACTTGTCAAAGGTTTGGTCTTGCACCTCAAGACAGACATGATTGGGAAAGATTTAGAGCACAGCATATCATGAGGATAGAGGAGTTTCTTTAAGAGAACAGACAGAAAGTTATTTGAATACTTTGCATTTTGAACAATAAAGTCTCAAAGCAGACCTCACCAAAGCCTATAGTGTCATGAACAGGTTCCCCCACATCCAAGAATATCAGAACTAGGAACACCACTTGTAATGGAGAGAAGTAGGCTTAGCATAAATAAAAGTTTAAGTGTATGTTGAGGGTGTTTATGCTAGCAGCTTTTCAGCCCAAGAGTAGAAACTGGCTTCTCCAAGAGGAGAAGGTGCAGAACAAATCTTTGGTGGATTAACTATTCATACCATTTGAAAGAAAAGATGGACGTGCTTAGTAAATACACCTAATCTGTTGGACGGTTATTCCCTCTTTACCCTGGACTCTCTCAAAGCACTTTGCTCAAAGCACTGATCATTTTGTAGAATAATTTCCTGTTCTTTGATATCATTGTCAGGTTATCACTGTATATTGATTGCTCTGGAGGGTTATGGGTCTGACCCCACATGGTGTTTCCTATAGTTTAATTGCCTGCAGGTCTGATCTTGACCTTGACTAGAAAGTGCTAGTTTATGTACATTGTTAAATTTCAGGTTATAAATGAGCATTCCATCTCCTTGTAAAGCTTTTTGCCTCAAATCCACACCTTGCTGCTCATGAAATGAAATTGGACGTTATTTCTGAATTGATACCAAGACTTTTGGCTCTGAATTCATTTGGGATGATCCTACTCATTTGAAATAGGATGCTTTCCCAACTAAATGAAATATATCTTATTATTTTGTAGGTTTTAAAAGTTGTGTTGGATAATTTTTTAGATGGAGTATTACGTTTACAAACAGAGAACTTGGAAAGCCCATTGCCGTGTTTTCCTGTTTGGTCCATTGTCTTTGAACTTCTGTGATGGATAGATTCTAGTATATGGGCTTGAACAATACAGTGTCCTTTCTATAAAAACTAGAGTGGCAGGAATAAAAACAGGCTAGAGCATGTAGCCCAGGCTTCAAGCAAGTTGCTACTTGAGTAGGGAGTTGGTGGAATAATTTCTTAGTCCCGTAGAGACAATGAAGTTTTCAATTCTGAGGTGAGCGTCCAAAATATGGAATCTAGAGGAACTGTGATGACTTGAGGAGCAGTGGCGGGAGGATGTGTGTGAATTCCTAAAGCATGAGTAGTAGTTACTACGACTCATAGAGTCTGAGGAATCAAGGAAGGAGATATAATGTTTTGAGGAGCCTGATTCTGGGGAACTGTGGATCTGTCTGCTTAAATTTCAGGAGGGTCTGTTTATCTACTGTCATCAGAGTATGAAGTATTCACTTTAATTGAATTTTCTGATAATGGAGCTTACCCAATTAAGTGTCCAAACTAAAATTCTCTTAAAATGGTTTTGATGTATATCATTCCAAAATGAATTGCACACATTTATCTCTTTTCTAAACAATATATTGAATATAATTTTCCTGTTTGTTCATTATTCGTGGTCATTATATAATTCAGCAAAGATCTCAGGGCCAGAGATGTGTGGAGCTATTGCTCCGGTACCAGGTGTTCCCATGTTGTTAGGCTTTAATCATTCTTTTGTTCATCTTTTATGTTGTAAAGAGGGTGTCTTAGCTGTGTCTACACAGGGATTCAGGATCTGGGTATTTGCTTAGATGATGGGCAGTAGATCCCCCAGTCCTCTATTTTCATGAGTTGAATATATGTGAGATAATGAAATTTTGACTAGAGTCTGGGTTGGGAGATGGGTAGTAGGGGAATGGCGAGCTATGCTGTCTGTTCCCTTACAGTGCCGTAGGGACTAGGCCTTGGCCATATTGAGAGAGAGGGTTGTAAGGCAAAGCTGAAGGAACCATTTTCATGAGAGACTTCTGGGCCACAGGAAGGCCCAGGCTGCTTTGGGATCCAGGTAGCAAAGTGTAACAGACTGTGTTTCTGGGTGGTATATCTTGAGGTGGTGGTTGTGTGCTTTGGTGCCTTGAAGGTTTGAGGAGATCCAGGAGACAGCATCATAGTCAGGAAAGTTGCATTCTCAAGTGGCCAGTGGCCACCAACCAAGAGGCCTGAGCAGACGAACCTGAAAGGATTGGTGGTGAGCATGGTGGGTTGAATCGTGTACCCCAATTTGGACATGTTCTTGGTCTTGGTCCACATTCTGTTATGTGGACCTATTGTAAATACGGTGTCGTCATATTGTAAATAAGGTATCGTCAAGAGGTTACTTCAATTAAGGTATGGCCCCACTGAATGAAGTTGGGCTTTCATCCAGATTACTACAGTCCTTTATAGGCAGAGTGAAAGTCAGAGGGAGAGAGAAGCCAGGAGAGAGTGCCACATGTATTGCCATGTGACAGAAAAACCAAGAGCGAAGGCTTACTGGCAGCTGGCCCTGGAACGCCAGTCTTTGGGGAGAAAGCATTGCTTTGCTGATACCTCTGTTTTGAACTTTTCCTAGCCTCAAAATTGTAAGCCAATAAATTCCTGTTGTTTAAGCCAACCCACCATATGATATTTGTTATAGCAGTGAGGAAACAAAAACAGTGTGCATGGCTGACAGACCCCAGGAATGATTGGTGAACTTTGAGAAGGTTGCTGAGATCCAGCTCTCCTGTGGTAAATTTCAGTTATTGTTATTGTTATTCAGTTATTGTTACTGAGCCTAGGTACTATAGGCTTTGTTAAGACCTGTGAAAACTCTGTCAAAATTGTTTTCTGAATCCTCATTGACTTGTCAGGATTTCCATGTACTGGTAAAGAGCATGAACTCTGGGATCAGAGTGCCTGGGCTTGAATCCTGTCTCCACCAAGATTTTTAAGTTGGGTTCCTGGGTAAGAGTTCCTGAGATGGAAGTTTATTGGGATTTATGCTGGGGAGCAATGCCTGCAGGGGAGGGAAGGAAGTTGGATTGGGCAAAAGAGGGGGTTTGAACTGTTATACAGTAGCAGCAGGGGCCTCAGCTGATCCCACCAGGAGTTCTGGAGCTGGGGAGACCCTTCAGAGTTGCCCCACTTTGAGGAAAGGGAGCCAGGCTTTTTTACCCCACGTCAACTAGTCATGAGATGCCCTTGAAGCAAAGTGTGACGTTGATTCAGGTGGCTTTCTTTGGCCAACTTAATTTCTGGAGAAAGACTTAGCTGAACGCCACCATCCACGAGCCCTTCCAGCATGTGGGGGAGCACTTTGGTTCTGAAGGCGAGATCTGGGCAGCACAGCACAGCACCCAAATACTCAGTGCTTCATGACGTGGGCAGCTCTGTGCTCCCAGTTCTTCATCTGCGCATATCTCATTTAATTCTCAGGGGTTAAGTAAGTTAATGTATGTAAAATGCTTAGAAAAGTACCTGATATGTAGTAAGTGTGATTTAGGTGTTAGTTATTATGATCATACCTGATTTTATCAGCTGTACCCTTCCCTTGTAATATGGTTCTTCTAATACACTGTGAGTTTGAAAGCTAATGCTTTCATTATTATTTTTTTCCTAATTCTCTTTACAAGAGGAAAGCATCTGACTGTATCTTAGAAAGGAATAATTCAATGGACTGTGTGTTTTAGTACTATTTGCATTTTAAATTTTTACTGCTGGAAAGAAAGGAATAATTACTTATAGTGGAATTTGAAGCATTGGGGCATATGGTGAATGAAACGTGTGTGTGTGTGTGTGTGTGTGTGTGTGTATGTTAGTTCTTAGTGTCTTCCAAGTTAACTCAGGTAAGAAACCATCAAACTGCAACCCAGTAGCCTTGACTCTTGAAAACGATTGTATAACAGTGTAGCTTACAAGGGGTGACAGTGTGATTGTGAAAGCCTTGTGGATCACACTTCCTTTATCCAGTGTATGGATGGATGAGTAAAAAAATGGGGACAAAAACTAAATGAAAAATAGGGTGTGTGTGGGGGGGGATGATTTGGTGTTTTTTTCTACTTTTATTTTTTGTTCTTATTTTTACATTTTCTGGTTTAAGGAAAATGTTCAAAACTTAGGTTGGGGTGATGAATGCACAACTCTATGATGGTACTGTGAACAGTTGATTGTATACCACAGATGACTGTGTGATACGTGAATATGTCTCAATAAAACTGAATTAAAAAAAATTAACTCAGGTAAGTAACTTCTCAGTTAATGGGGAGTTGACCTATCCCATACTGTAGAGTTGGGAAGCTGTGTGTTAGAAGTAGTGCATGCCCACTTTTAAGTGTTCAGCTCAGAAGCTTCTCATAGTCTTGATGTTTGCGTTTCCCATCACTCTGGTCCTAGATCTAAACATTATAACATATAATCCATAAGTGTAATGTTTTCTCTTGATTAAATTGCTCCAATTCTTCAGCCTTACATAATCCTTCTTTTCAGTGTTTCAGTATTTAAATTCCATAAATATATAGCACATCACCTACAGTGTTTTAGAAATTTGGTTTTGATTCAAAGTAATGTTCTCATGGAGGCTCAGTCCCTGCCAATTTATTTCTCATTCACTTGGGGACATGGCTAATTCCCTTGGAAGTTTTTATCTCCTTTATATTCAGATGGATGAAAACATTTCACTTGAAATGACATAATTGCTCCCAAATGCAGTAACTATATCATATTAAGTTGTTTATTTTTAAAAGACTGATTGCTCTGTTAACATGAAAGCAGAGAGTTAAAGATCTATGCCACAAAATGTTTCTTTAAAACATAAAGTTGTGCATGTTTCTTCTGTTTGCACCAGTACCCTTTTTACTGGCATACCCTATTAAAGCCAGCAGAGTGGAAGAGGATGTAACATATCTCCTTTGAAAGAACTTTTTAGAAAGAGGTCTTCCTTGAATTTATTTTCCCTCCCAGTTTTAGGTTGCTTGTAGCTGTTCTCAGTTTATTCTAAAAAAATAAGAATCTTAGGAGTGAACCAAGAACAGTAATTTATCTACATATTTATTCTGTTACAATATGTAGAAGGTGGTGATTATATGGAATGCCTAGTAACTATCGCATTTCACCAAACTGAGTCAATGAGAAATTTTGTCTCAGCTGTTTTGACATTGATCTTATTTCCGAGTTGAGAATGCTGTTGTTGGGTTCCATGTAGAACTTCATAGTTACTTCTGTTTGTGAGCCAGGAACCTAATGAAGATCTTCTCATTTCAGCAACCAGCCATTCTCTTTTTCCTGTTGAAATTAGGAATGTCTATCACATTTAAAATTTCACTTCCATATTTGGGTTTATTTTTGGAGGATGGGTCTATGGGAGGGGTGAATATAGATAAAAGATATAATAAGGCTGACTAATTGGTATGTGAAAGGTGTTAATATTTAAAGTGGTAAAAACTCCAAGCCCTTTCTAAAAGGAAGGATGACTTTTAAAACTGCATTTTGGGGATTAAATACATAAACCCCTTTTAAAGAGAAATGTTATTGAGCTTTATCTAAAGGGAAGCAAGACCCACATCAAAGAAGATTATGCCAATACAGCTTTACAGCTTTTTTTTTTGACTTTATTTATCAAAAAACCAGTACAGCTTTTAATTCTCAAAAACATGAAATTATGACTTTTGTATATTTGAACTTTCACTGTGTAGGAAATATGAAGTCAAAAGTAATATTTTGGGCAAAATTATTTATTTTTTTGGTTGGCAGAGGCCTTCAAGTGGACACAGGTGAGATTGATTTCTACTCTTGTATATTTAACCTCAAGCCAGCCACGAATACTGTGTAATTGCTTTGTAGAGTATGGCCTGCTAGTGACTCCCTATTTAAAAACCACTTAATTCCACCACCACCCCCCTCATCCCCCATTTTTTAAAAACAATGCTTGCTGGTGGCTTTTTAATGTGGGTTTAGTTATACTTTGAGGTAAAAGATTTTTCTCAGTGTTAGACCACTGTTCTGAGTTTTAAAATGAATAAATACAACCTAGAATACATTGTAGATAAGGAGGAAAAATTTTCCATCCCAAACACTTTTTTATTTAAATAGGATTACTTGTTACTTTCATTTAGAGTATTATCCAAGGTTATTGAATTCTTAGATTATTCATCTAAATTTATACACATAATGCAATCATAGGCACCTAAATATATTTGCTTGAACGATAAGTACAGAAGTACATTAAACTAGATTTTAATTACTATCAAAGTTTTACAAATAAATGTTTAGTAAATTCAGGGCATATTATATTACCTAAATAAAAGGCTGAAGGGGAAGGACATCTAATAAGCAGATTCCTTAAATTCCAGTGGAACCACATTATTAGAATGTATATTTTCTCTGAAAATTAAGGACTAGTTTTTCACCTGTGGGTTAGTCAAAGGTTGGTTAAAAGGAAAAGAAGATTCTATGAGGGTGTTGGCTGTTTGGTTTAATGGTCCAAATGAAATGGATAAAGAAAACATGGACTTGTACTAATGATTTGGTTTCTAACAATAAAGCTGGTGAGTTCACTTTAAGTGTGGTTTGTTGAAAATTGATGACGATTTTTAGAACTTAGCTTCTTATCTTCAGAGCACTTTCCAAATGTTGAATAATTAATTGCCATAAAGCCTGTGTTGGGGTCGCATAGCAAGCATGCCTCTGTTTACCAGGACACCATTCTGGCAGAGTCTGGAGATGTTGATTTTTATTTTTAGAGGTGTCTGTGCTCTCTAAGGTGACCAGCTTTTCAAATGCTGTCCTGGTTTCCAATCACAGTGTCATGGGAAAAGTAACCAAAGAGGGTAAATACAGGAGAACTTTTTATTCTCATTTTTCTATACAGATTTCACTTCCTCTCCCTTCTGCTTGCTCATCACTTTGCAATACTAAATTTTTTTTTAAAGTAGAAAGTTGATTATCAAGTTTGTTCTCTACAATTAATAGTCTCTTCTTACCTGGTAAAATTCAGAATTTATAAAACCTAGTGGAACTATGAGGAACAAATCCCAGGGGCAAAAATAGCACATTTGGAAAATGGCTTTAATAAAGAAATGAACCTTTCAAACAATAGTTTTTCTAGCTTTAACTTACTCTTGGAGTCTGAGGAATAACAAGTATAGAATGTATGTACTTAATAATGTGTTATAGACAGATGAGTTATAGACAGATGACAAATATACAGGATAAACATACTAACAATTAGAGAACAAGATAGGCCATGAGAAGAGCTTAAAGTAGACAAAATAAGCAAAGAATAAAGTGGCTAACTGAACCCTGGAGTTAATAAATCCGAAAGGAGTTTGAGAAGTGAGGGGTCATGAGTGACTGTGTGTGGTGGTTTGAAGCTGTATGTACGCCAGAAAAACATGTTCTTAAGCTCAATCCATTCCTGTGGGTGTGAACCCATTGTAAGTAGGACCTTTTGATGAAGTTACTTCAATTAAGGTGCTGCCCACCTCAATCAGGATGGGTCTTAATCCTATTACCGGAGCCCTTGATAAGCAGAATGAAGGTCAGACACAGAGAGAGAAAGCCACAGGAAGCAAGCAGCTGAAGGTCAACGAACCGGAAGGGGAAGGGAGCGGCCAGGAGAGCCTGCCATGTGCATTGTTGAGTGACAGAGGAGCCCAGGACCAAGATCACCCGTAGCCAACCCCAGAATGCCAACCTCGGAAAGAAGGCATCGCCTTGATAATGCTTGATCTGGACTTCTATCTTAGCCTCAAAACTGTGAGCTAATAAATTCCCATTGCTTAAACCATCCCTTTGTGTGGTATTTGCTTGAGCAGCCAAGGAAACTAAAACACGGTGCAACATGTGGCTTGAGGAAGGTAGGTATGTGAGAACTTGTGAGTTGAGTGGCAACTGTGTCCTCCCAGACAATACTAACAGTAGTCAGGCTAATTCCTAGCTTGTTTGTGTTGCAAGCATCAGGATGTCTACTGATTAGCTCTCTGGAGAGATGCAGGATGAAGTCACTGTGGCAGACTCAGAAAGCCAGCCATCCTTCAGTTCTGAATCTTTTGAAATAGAAAAGAGCCAGCACCTTTCTTTGAGAGCAGATAATCCCTTTGTGCTTTGAGAAATTCACCAGATAACAAAGAGGATGCTGTAGTTATTTCCGATGAATGCTGGGTTTCTTTGTGTATGGTTAACACCTTTAAAGGCAGAGCAGAGTGTGAGAATCTTTATGAGGTTTTAAGGAGATGAAGTCCAAGAAATCATAAAAGTGTTGACTCACACTTGCTTACTGAATACAGTGACAGGTTCTTAATTTTGAGATCTGGAGCCCATGGCTGGGCTTCAGGGTGGCTCGTGGTCCTCCAGAAATTGTATACAGAATTTGTATACAGGCATGTTTTTTGGAGGAGAGAATTGATAGTACTCATGATGCTGCCAAAGCTGTGACATACACAAAACACTTAATCTTTAATATGGGCTAGTTTCCCCTAAGAGTGTTTACTTAGTACCTTCAAATAACAAAACAAAATATTAGTTTCCAACTATCCACTCCCTCAAAATCTGGATGGAAAGGAAACGAGATCCAATCAGCTCCAGGACAATCACCTCTAAAAGTTTAATATATTTACATTCTCAGAAAGATCAGAAAGTACAGTGATGCAATCAAAACCAGTGAATGTGGTTATCTACAGTACATTAAATTGGAAAGGAAATGATCAGGACCATCTTATCTGTAATCAGTCATGGGACTTTCTTACTATCAGATCTGAAGAAGGTGTGCCCATAAGGATAAGGTAATTTCAATTATGCATTTGTAATTTAGCTTACTTTCACATATGGAGAGCTTTAGTAGCATTTTTGTGGGAAACTGCTCATCGAATATGTGGTAGAACTCATACTGGAGGTAGCAGACTTATTTGCCTCTAAATGGTTCTTTCTATAAGCAGTGTAGCTGTTTTTGTGAAATTGTGTCCACAAGTCAGTAGGGGAAACTTGATATTTAAAGGGATACTACAATATAAGAGAATCAGTACACACTACTGCAAAACAAGACCAACAAATTAGGATTCTGTATTTGAAGTCTGTGGTTGTTGTGTATCTGGGGTCTTCAATAACCCTTTGAAATTATAGCATCATATTATTTATCTCTTAATGTATGTATTTTATTTTAAGGTTGAAATCTACAGATTTCATCAGATTTTTTGGTCCATGGCCCAAAAAGGTTGAGAATCACTGGCTTTTAATGTCAGAATCTTATACACATGTATCTGAATTAGAAGCCTTCTACAATTTTGATGATTTTATTCAGCTTCAGAAATTTGAAGACACGGCATTGATAAGGAATAAAATAGTAAGTGGAGTGGAGTTCAGAAGTATTGAGGGCTGAGTACAGTCTTCGATACATAATGTATTAGGTGTGAAAAATGTATAAGAAGATAAGTGAGAAAGATCAAAGCAAGAATTCTCAATTAACTGAAGGCCTGGGATTGAATGTAGACTGAAATCTATAGATAATCAGGGAACCTCATGATGACCAGTAGTGAGAACTGTTTCACCTATGAAATTCACATATATTTTGATTTTTTTTTAAAAAAAGGACAGGGTGGTATCTAACCCTAGTTTTTGGGTTAGGTTTCATTTCCTTTACTGTAGTTGCCTAGTTAGAGGCAAAGTGAACACGTGGTTATGGATTTGGGTTGTGGCAGCAGACTGGGTGGCTGTTGCTTTGCTATTTGTGACTGATCTTGGGCCAGTCATTTGATGTCCCTGTGCCCTCTTTAAAGTAGGCATAACAATAGTACTCATATTGTAGAGCAGTTGTAGACAATCAAGTGCTCTAGTATGTATTGAGAAGAGTGCCTGTCTCATGTTAAGGACTTAATAATTGGTAGTTTATTACTACTTCTGCAGTGATGCCTGACAGTAAGATAGATAAGATACTGGGGGCTTAAAGGACAGGAAGAAGAAATGAGGTCTTGGCTGTATTCCAGGCACTCTAAGGATCCCTTGAATAAATGAGAATTGACTGTTTATATTATTGACACTAGTCTGAAGTCTCATGGAGGTGTTTCATTTGATTTAGTATGTCTAGATATATGGGTCTCCCAAATAGAACATTTCAGTTTATAAATTCAGAATTATAAAAATTAAAAAAAATCTGTAACCATGTGTGGGATAAATTTATAGAATGTGCTTCCATATCTTTCAAGGACGTGTGCAGGAATAAATCACTGTTGACTTTAAAACTAAAAATGTTTTCCATTACTTGGTAGGTATTTAATTTTTTTCTTTTGTTCACAAAATGACTAACTGAAGGTAACCATACTGACTGAAAAGCACTTTAAGAAGTTGAAATCAGATCATTTAGCAAATAAGCTTATATGGTGTGCCAGTTTGGATGCAGTATGTCCCCCAAAATGCCATGTTCTTTAATGCAGTCTTGTGGGGGCAGAGGTATTAGTGTTGATTAGGTTGGAATCTTTGGATTAGGCTGTTTTCATGGTGATGTGACCCACCCAACTGTGGGTAATACCTTTGATTAGATTATTTCCATGGAGGTGTGTCCCTACCCATTCAGCATGGGTCTTGATTCGTTTACCGGAGCCCTATAAAAGCTCACAAACAGAAGGACCTCAGTGCTGCAGCTTAGAGAGACATTTTGAAGGTGGCCATTGGAAGCTGACACTGACATTTTGGAGAGCCCCATTTTGAAATGCAACTTGGGATCAGCAGACGCCAGGCATGGCCTTCACAGCTAACAGAGGTTTTCCTGCTGCCAATGGCCTTTCTCCAGTGAAGGTACCCTATTGTTGATGCCTTACCTTGGACGCTTTATGACCTTAAGACTGCAACTTTGTAACCAAATAAACCCCTTTTATAAAAGCCAATCCATTTCAGGTATTTTGCATTCCGGTAGCATTAGCAAACTGGAACATACGGCTTTTCTTCAGTGGTAAAGAAAGCTCTGGAATTGGGAAAGTGATACAAAATATCCTACTTCAAATTTTCCTCCATGAATTACTTCATGGTCTTTCAAGAACTTTCTAAGAACTGAAAGAAGGATTTTTTTCTTTATGTAGAAAAAATTAGTGCCTGAGTTCTATTTTTTCTCTTCTTTTCATTCATGTTTGAGTTTAAGAAATTTTTGGAAGCCTGCCTTCCTTTAAGAAATTAAAATAATATGATATAACATGGTTATTGTTACAGATAATCAGATATATTATGGGCTATAATTAGGTAAACATACATGTAGAATTTAAAAAATTATTGGAAATAATTATTGGAAATAAAATGTGGTATTACACAGTTCTATGACATTACATTAAAAATTTTTAGCTCTATTGTAGTCTGTGGAAGCAAACTTGTTTCCTTTATTATTTTTGTTGTTCTAAAATCTCATAATCATTTTATGATTTATCAAATATGGATTTCTTTCCTACCTTGGTCATTGATTTCATTTTTATTATCTTGACTCATCTGTTTTAAATCACCTTCCTGTTTATGATTATTTGAAAGGCAAGTTAACTGATTTAAGTTGAATTCCTTGACACCTGAATCAGTTTCCCAGGTCATTGGTATCATCACTTGAGGAGATTTCATTATCTTTGTATTTATTGAGACTTGTTTTGTGACCTAACACATGATCTATTCTGGAGAATGATCCATGTGCACTCGAGAAGAAGGTGTGTTCTTCTGCTGTCAGGGAAAGTGTTATACACACACACACACACACACACACAGAGATATATATGTTAGGTCTAGTTGGTTTCCTTTTTGATTTTCTTTCTGGGTGTTCTATCCATTATTAAAAGTAATCTACCGTTAATGTAGAATTGTCTCTTTCTCCCTTCGAATCTGTCAATACTTGCTTTATATGTTTTGGGGCTCTGCCATTAGGTGCATATTAATTTATAATTGTTATGGATTTATCATTACTTTTATGCATTTGCATTTTGGAATCTGTAAGTAGTAAAAAGTGGAGTTACATACCAAGAAATACAATACAACAGTACTGGCATGTATAATTACCCATCTGGTTACCTTTACTGGAGGTCTTTATTTCCTTATATTGCTCTGAACCACAGTCTAGTGTCTTTTAATTTCAGTGTGAAGAACTCCTGTTAGCATTGCTTGTAGGGCAGGACTAGTGGTGATGAACTCCCTCAGCATATGTTTTTCTGGGAATATTTTACTCTTTCCCTCATTTTTGAAAGACAGTGTACCAGATAGAAAATTCTTGGTTGACTATTCTTTTCTTTCAGCACTTTACATATTTCAACCTGCTGCCTTCTTTCCTCCTTGATTTCTGATCATAAATTGATGCTTGATTTTAATGGAGCTCCCTAGTACTTCATGTGTTGCTTTTCTCTTTCAGCTTTCAGAAGTCTCTCCTTGTCCTTGACATTTGACTATTTGACTACCATGTTTCTGAGCAAGCCTCTCTTCGAGTTTATCCTGTTTGGGATTCATTGGGCTTCTTGAATGTGTGTATTTATGCCTTTCATTGGATTAGGGAAGATTTTGCCGTAGTTTTGAATATTTCCTCTGCCCTTTTCTCTCTTTCTTCTCCTTCTGGGACTCTAAGATTGCCTATACTGGTGTGACTGATGGTGTCACGCAGGTCTCATAGGCTCTGTTCACTGTTTTTCATTTCTTTGCCATGCAAAATTATCTGTTTATGAGTCTGTCTGCCTCCCTTGCCTGAAATCACCTTAAGGCTGCGGCTTTATCTTATTCATCTTTTATATCACTAGTATCTGGCATGTACTGACAAGAGTAGGTACTCAAGAGAAAATTGTTCAAGAAATTGAACTGGAGGTACGCAATTGCAATAATAGAGATGAAAAATGATAAAGAAACTTTTATAATCAAAGTTTCAAGGAATTGTCTGAAAAAATATGAAGAAATTTCAAACTCAAATATGACAAAGAACTCATTAAGAGTGTTTTTCTTCGTAATTCATCTTG
The DNA here is from genome assembly GCF_015220235.1 of Choloepus didactylus. NCBI lineage: Eukaryota > Metazoa > Chordata > Mammalia > Pilosa > Megalonychidae > Choloepus > Choloepus didactylus. The sequence continues at coordinate 75,816,056 of NC_051309.1, forward strand.
GGAACATCTATTCATTTGTACAGCCATGTGTTTTTTAGATTGCTTTCAAATATTATCTTTGTCTTCTACGAATAGCTTTGTATACTTTTACCACAAAACACCTTCACAAAACCATCTATCTTTTTATAATTACCCTCTCTCTTTTCCTTTGCTTACTCCTACAGACTTTGAGCTATGGCTGGAGATTTTAAAAAGATTTATAGTTTATGTGCTTTTAACAATATAAAGACATAGTGTTTCTACTATGATTCTATACCATGTTAAATTTAGATCTGTTAATTACTGTACTGTATTTCAAATATAGAGGTTTTTATAAACTGCCTCTGAAGCTCCAAAGTATTGAGAAAATTAAAATACCAAAAAGGTATTCTAACCAGAGGGTAAAAAGACAGACATTTTGGTCTGTAACACAAAATATTAACAATAAATTTCTGTCCATACATCCGTTTTAAGCAATGACCTTAATGTTGCTGTATTCTGAAGTTTTGAGAATACCTGGGTATGTTAAACAGAGCTTCTTTCTAAAAGTGAGTGTTAGCCTGAAAAATTGGAGCCCTGTCCTACTCAGGCAGCCATATTTTTCACAAATCTCAATGGCTGAGAAGGTGAAACATGTGGCAATTTAAAGTTATGTTCCCCCATAGTGTGGGAGTAAACACATATTAGTAATAGTATCACTTAAATTTATCTGGTAGCCTTTTTTTTTTTTTTTTTTTAAAAACTTATAGTGCTTCATGGATCTTATTAGAGCATAGGCCTTTGGTTGTGCAAAAGTAAGCATGTCTGTTTAAGGTATGGTGCATGGAGAGCTGGGTATCCATGTGCTAAAGAATGAGGGTGAACCCCTATATCACACCACATACAAAAATTTACTCAAAATGGCCTAAATATAAGAACTAAAACTATAAAACTCCTATTAAAAATATAGAGAAGCCTGTTCATGACGTTGTGTTAGGCACTGGTTTATTTTGCTTTATACTGCAAGCATGAACAATGAAAGAAAAATAGATTAATAGGACTTCACCAAAATTAAAAGCTTTTGGGCCTCAGTGGACTTCTTCTTAAAAGTAAAAACACAGCCTACAGAATGGGAGAAAGTATTTGGAAATTGCCTATCTGGTAAGGGTTTAACATTCAGAATACATAAAAAAAATCCTACAACTCAGTAACAAAAAGACAAAAACCCAATTATAAAATGGACAAGAGGTTTGAACAGACATTTCTCCAGAGGAGATATATGAATGGCCAAAAAAGCATGTGAAAAGATACTCAGCATCATTAGCTATTAGGGAAATGCAAATCAAAATCATAATGAGATACCATTTTACACCCACCAGAATGGATACTGGGGAAAAAAAATAGAAAAGAACAAGTGTTGGAGAGGATGTGGAGAAACAGTAACACTTGTACTCCTTCATTGTTGGTGGGAATGTAAAATGGTGCAAACACAGTTGAAAACAGTTTGACACTTCTTCAGAAAGCTAAGTATAGAATTGCTGTATGACTTAGAAATCCCAGTTCTACTTATATACCCAAAACAATTGAAAGCAGGGACTCAGGAAGCTATTTGCACACTGATTGTGCTTGTTTGGATATATTATATCCCCCACAAAGCCATGATCTTTTAATCCAGTCTTGTGAGATATTTGGATTAGGTTGTTCCATGGAGATGTGACTCACCCAACTGTAGGTGATACTTTTGATTAGATTATTTCCATGGAGGTGTGGACCCACCTATTCAGCATGGGTCTTGATTAGCTTACTGGAGTCCTTTAGAAAGAGCTATCACAGGCCCAGACTGCTGCTGATGCTTTGAGATGCTAGCCCGGAGTTTGCTTCGGAGCAGCTAAGAGAGGAAAATGTCCCAGGATATGCTAAGCCAGGACACACAGACATTAGACAGTTGGAAGCTGACAGAGTTGCTTGCTGACGCTTTGAGATGCTTGCCTAGAGTTTGCTCCGGAGAAGCTAAGAGAGGAAAAAATGCCCCAAGGGATACTTGGTGATGCTTAGAGATTCTTAGAGATGCAGACAGAAGGGCATTTGGAGGTGCTAAGCTAAGAGAAACCCAGAGACATTTTGGAGAAAGTCGTTTTGAAACCAGAACCCCAGAGCAAAGAATCAGCAGATGCCAGCCAGGTGCCTTCCCAGCTGACAGAGGTTTTCTGGATGCCATCGGCCATTCTTCAGTGAAGGTACACTCCTGTCGATGCCTTAATTTGGATATTTTCATGGCCTTCGGACTGTAAATTTGTAACCAAATAAACCCCCATTATAAAAAACAATCCATTTCTGGTATTTTGCATAATAGCAGCACTAGCAAACCGAACACTGATGTTTGTGGCGACATTATTCACAATTGGCAAAAGATCGAAGCAACCCAAGTGTCTGTCAACAAAAGAATGGAAACAGAATGTGGTGTATACATACAATGGAATAGTATTCAGCTGTAGAAAGGAATGAAGTTCTGCTACATGTGGCAACATGAATGAATCTTGAAGTATCGTATTAAGTGAAATAAGCCAGCCACGAAAGAACAAATGTTGCTTGATCTTACTGTTATGAAATGTAATTATTAACTCTAATGAGTATGCAAATTCATAGAGTCAGAAACCTGAATACAGGTTAGTAGGGGCTAGGGTGGGGTAGGGAATTAGGAATTAATGCTTAATTGGTACAGAGTTTCTGTTTGGGATTATAGAAAAGTTTTGGGTATGGATGGTGGTGGTGGTAGCCAACATTGCGAATGAAATTGACACCACTAAAATAGTATATTTGAACATGGTAAAAGGAAAGTTTAGCTTTTATATACGTAGAATAAAAATTTTAAAAAATTATAGAACTGTATAACACAAACAGTAAACCCTGATGTAAATTATGGATTATAGTTAATAGTATACAATAATGGCACTGTTTCATCATTTGTAACAAAAGTACCACACTGATGCAAAGTGTTAATAATAGGGAAAACTGTGTGGATGAGGGGAAGTATATAGGAACTCTGTATTTTATCCATGATTTTTCTGTAAACCTACAACTTCTCTAATAAAAAGAAAAAATGAGGAAGAAAAAAAATGGTCTTTGTCTTTGGGAGCTGTGGAAACAGACACAAAGAAACCAGGGACTCATTCAGAGTCATCTAGTCAGGGTGATAAGATTTACAGCCTGATTCATGAGTGTGATTACTGTGTTGCTGCATCACCGACTAAGTCAGCCGGCTGTCAGAATGTCTCATTGGCCATTTGTGGGACAACTTATGTGCCATCTATGAAAATCTAATCTTCCGATCTTTACTTGTCCAAGAGTCACACTAGTTTTCTTTCTTCCATCTGAAACAGTAAATTCAGGCCTAATTTCCAAGTTGTCCAGTTTCCTTCTGAAAGTTTGAGGTTGGTCTGTATCTTTACTGTTATTATTCTTTTGGTTTGGAATCCTTTGTTTTTTTCCTGATAGCCCATGGACTGAGCTTTAGTTTCTCACTTGGTTAGAGTCAGGGCTAGTTTTAATACAGTCATGATTCAGTATTTAGTCCTCAGGATCAAAAGTAGATCTAGGCAAAACTGTACCAGCTAGGAGGCAGTGAGCAAGGTGCTGAGCCCTCTGGGGCTGGGCAGAAGGTGGGGGTGCGTTTGCTTGGAGCAGAGGGTGACGACCAGTGCTGACCTCCAGTCAGCGGGCCCATCAGATGAGTGAGAACAGCCAGGAGGACTGTGAGGCCGGAATTGGGTTGCCCGGGGCAGAGCTCCACAGTGGTTGGAGAGCCATGGGACATGAAAGTGTGAAGCAGAGATTACGACTAGCTGACTAGGGAAGTGGTGGGCACTATTCCAAAGTGGTAGTGACATTACCCATGTGCATGTGTGTGTGACTAAGCCACTAGGTTCTGTTTTGTGCGGGCAAGCTCACGTTAAAAGAGACTGCAATTTGATAGATACTGTGAAGTCAGGCAGAATGATTGACGTGAAGCCGAAACTGAAACTCCTCCAGTGCTAGGGAAGGCATATAAAAATGAGAGAATATAAGCCCCGATGCCATTTCAGAATTCTGTTTTATCCTACATGTGCTGTGTTGCTGTCTTTGCATATAATTTGTACCGTCCTTTGTTCTCATTACGAGTACTAATACAGTATTTTGCCCCATAAAATATTGACCTGTGTGAGGGCAGCTCTTGACATGTTACAAAGACTCATAAAGTAGAAAGAGGGAGGCCTCTGCTCTTGTTTTTGGGACTGGAGCAACAAGAGAGCTCTGCTTCCTGGCTGGTGGGCTAGAAGGCAGGGGCTTCTTTTGCCACCACATAGGCCCAGCTTCCTGGAGAGCACTGAATTGTCACTGCAAACCAGTTGCTCTGTGGCTTTCCTTATGATTGCGTACCTTTCTATATATAGGTAAATACAGTGAAAGATGAAAAACACAAGAAGAGAAATCTTCCTCTTCTCTGCTCCCCACTCACGCTGCTTCCTTGCAGTATCTTTGATACCTCAATCGTTTTTCTTGATGTGGTCCCCAGCACCCAGATATACTGGAGTTTTGTGGAGAACTGCACAGTGTGCGTCTCTGTGTCCGGCATTGGCTGATCTTATGTGGAGGGGTATAGAAATGCTTTCAGCTGTGGTCTCCTAACTTGGTTTACACAGCCCTGTAAACAGTACTTCAGAAAGTGTGTCATCCTCAGCCTAGGATGACGCTGGCTAACAGCTGTTAGGAATGTAAAGGCCCCATGGGGAAGGAAGAGGATTGAGAGGGAATGGGTTATTTAAGCTACTTCAGGTACATGGTGGATTTTCTAAGCTGTTTGTATTTCCTGGTCAAGAAAGTTGGTGAAATGATGGATTCGTTTACTGATGTTTCTGAATCTTTTTCATGACACAGAATACTTAGAGAATAATAAAATTTGTACAGCACTTTGGGGTAAACAGTCTAGATGTCTTGTTGTTGGAGGTAATCAGCCTGTGGCTCTGGCTGTGCCTCCAGGAATGAGGGAGTGGATATATATCTCAGTCTACCTGCAACTGATTTGCAGCACACAAACCAGCACACTGGTTGGGAAGCCACAGGACTTAACAGTTGACAGTAGCAACTTTTATCCATTGAAACAAATTTTGTCCTGGGAGGTTGGGTTATGATTTTGGTTTCACTGTGATAGCTTCATGTGCTTAGAAACTCCTTTTGTCAGAATCATCTTATCTCTAACTTGGACTCCATACAATACCTATGTGCTTTATTAGTTATTAGGCATGTTGGGAAAATGAATAAAATGAATGAAATAAAAGTCTTTGAGGACCTTGAAAGTAGTATCCTATACTATTGCAGTGGTATCACAGAACTTTAAAAGTCATTTAGTCTGTCCTCCTGTCCTCTGCTCAGTCTTGTTGATTGTACAGAGTAGACTAAAGCATCACAGATGGGCTTGTTCTTTTTCAATGCATTAATTTGATTTTGACTGCTGTTTTGGTTTACTAAGAACTTTGTATTCTGGTCCTGTCCAAGGTGCAGATGGTTGTGCTTTCAAAACACCTTGTTGTCATAATAGCACCCATTTAAAAGAGTCAATATCCTGTTTTTAATATCACCGTTTTCAACATGATCGATTTGGTCCCCAAGGAAAGGGAGATGCTCGTGTACTGATGACTTTGGAGCCTTTGGAGAGGCTCCATCCACCTCATATCTCTCCCAGGTTACTGAGAAGGGAGGAAACAGCAAAAGGACCCTGTGCCAGGCACTTTCACACCCAGTAAGGGGGAGTGTGGGTTGTAGACTCAGACAGATCTGAGTGTGAATGTCCATGCTTTCCCCTTTTAGGCTTTATACCTTGGGCAACTCATTTTATGGCTTTGAGACTGGGTTTCTTTCTACGTAAGACAGAACTAGAAATAACTATAGGGCTTATGGATTGTTGTGAAAATCATAAATGAAATATCTAAAGGAATTTTCAAGTAGTGGGAGCACAATAAAGTATACATGTCATTATCATTAGGATAATTCTTTAGCATCATACAAAGCCAGTGATTTTATAAAACAAGAGAAATTATTGCTCATTTACCATTCTGTTTTAGGAAATCATTTGTGTTGGTTTCCTAGGGCTGCTATAACAAAGTACCAGAAACTGGTTTAGAATAACAGAAATTTATTGTCTCGCAGTTCTAGGGGCTACAAGTCTGAAATCAAGGTATTGGCAGAGCCATGCTCGCTCTGAAACCTGTAGGAGAGAATCCTTCCTTGTCTTCTCTAGCCTCTGGTGTTTGCTGGAAATCCTTGGTGTTCCTTGACTTGTGGATGCATTGCTGCACTCTGCCTTCATCTTCACTTGGCCACCTTCTTTCCTGAGTGCTCTCCATCCTCACAGGCTGTTCTCTCTTCTTAAAAGGACACCAGTCACTGGATTAGGGCCCACCCAAATTCAGTATGACATCATCTTAACTTGGTTCTGTCCTGAAACACATTTCCAAATAAGGTTGCATTCACAGGTACCGGGAGTTAGGGCTTCAACTTACCTTTTTGGGGCACTCAAGTCAACCCAAAGCATCATTAATTTTACATAATTAGTTCTTACCAAAAATATGTTAGTGAAGACCCTGGGATATATTTTCCCCTTCTTTTCTTCGCTGCATCCTTCAGTTCACTTCTGTATTTTATTTTCCTTTTACTGTGATATTTATATCTTGGCACTTGGGTATATGTTCGAGTGTTTTCCTGGTCATATACATTACACGTGCAGGTCTGTGTTTCCCAGGGCGACCACTTTCAAAAACACTCTGCTGGCTTGTTTCCAGTCCTCAGCCATGTTCCCAGTCAGTCCTCTGAGTATTATCAACAAGTTGAGAAATTTGACCTCTGATATACCAAGAGGTACATGCTTGATGATTTCTTTCCTTGTGTTCCTGCACCTTACATAAAGTTTGGGAGATGGAAGCTTCTCTTCTATTTTGTTCCTACCCTGGGACTAATAAATTTAGAAAAGATTTTGGAACAACTACCTGGTTTATCCTCCTGCCCCATGCAGAGGAAGAAGTAAGGTGTCAGAGACTTGGGAGTCAGATAGGGCTGGACTTGAATTCCTCCTCTGCCATTGGCTAGCAGTGTGACTGTGATAAACTTGTGCCTGTCTGGGGAAGATGAAGAATTCTGCTGCATTATAATTAAAGTTGCATGTGTTGAATGCCAGCTCTGTGCTGAGTATCTCCCACACAGGGTGTTTTGTGTATATTATCTCATTGCTTCCCAACAGTTAAACAATGTAGGTATTGCTAAACCCATTTTACAGAAGAAGAAATTGAGACTCAAAGTTAATAACTTTCATGCCCTTCATTTTACAAAAATTCTTTACCAATTTTTAAAAAAATTTTGTGTGAGGGGGACCAGGCAGGGAGAATCAGAATTAGACAAGGAATACCACTTTAGACTTGCCCAGACATCATAGCTTCTTTTTTAAGTAGACTGATCCCTACTGAGACTGAATAGCAAGACATTTCAACTAATCACTGGGTCAACTGGTCTGATGACAAAAGAGCGCAAATCAGTAGTACAATAAGCAAGAAATGATTTGGCTACTACAAAGAAAATAGCATTTATACAGCTTATTGGATAATTTTTATCTGTATGTGCTTATTATTTGCTTGCATTTCGAAGTCCATTGTAAACAAAAATGATTCTGTGAATGTAACAGAAATGGGCAACTCTCAGCAGGCCAGCGTTTCCGTTTTGTATAAGAACGCCATCATCTATGTGCCTCGCTGACATTTCCTGGGGCCAAATGTTAGTTTTGCTGAACTGTTAGCACAGGCAAGAAGACTTATAACACACACTTTTAGGCCTCTGTCAGGGCTGGAACATGATAGTGACAATCTGATTTGCACTGTTTCTGGCTCTTCCTTTTTAGGTTGGTTGCAACCTAAACTGGAAGGACCATGAAAGTTAAATAAATCGAGATTGGAGGGAAAGTAATTTTAACTTCTTGTAGGACTCTGCTTGGCAAAGGAACTTTTCTTCTGATATTTAAATGAAGAAATAATTTTTCTTTGTGAAGTTTTTTCAAGTTGGTAATAGTTCACAAACAAGTCCCAGATCTCTAGAAAGGGTGTGTTATGATACTGGACAGATCTTTACGAACTTGATTGATATTTTACTTTGGTAAATGAAATGGTAGCTGTCTTGTGTTTGCCCAGATAATTGTTTTTTTTTATATAAGGAGAAAAACAAATGTAAAAAGATGCATTGGACAATGTTTGTATATAATTTCTTCTTGGGGTAAGCTTGTCTCAACTGATTACTGTTAATTTATTTGTGTTTATTCATTAGAGGGAACACTGTTGTTTATCCTTTAATTTCAGTTATTTGCTTGATAACCTTCCTAACCAAATACATGCTTCTTCTAGTTCTCTTTTGGAATACTATCATTATATATTTGCACATTTCCCCACAGAAATCAATAATAAGAGTTATGCTTAGGGTTCCATTCTAGCATCCACCTTTCTATTTCACCTATAATGTAGCTAAAATAATTCTATTAGTTTTATATCATTATTAGTAATTTTGTTACTACTAATCTGTAACCTATATGGGTCCCATCATTTAATTAGCTGTGTGATCTTGACAACTTGAATAACATCTTTAAGTTTCAGTTTCTTCATCTGTGAAATGAGGATAATAGTACTACGAATAGTACTTATTTCATGAGTTGCTAGTGAGACGTAAATCACATAAAGGACTTTTTATATTAGCTTTAGATATTATTACTATGATTTGGCCCCATTGGTAATAAATAGGTTTTTTTGAGTTGGCCTTGGAACCTAACAAATCTAGTATTATTTCTTTGGGAAAATGGATTTCCTGTGTTTGGCAAGAAGGGAATATGGTGTCTTTTTTTCTTCCCCTGTTTCCCACCAATGTCTAGTAGAAGGGACTGTGGTGGTTTTTAGACACATTTTGCTTTTCCAGGATTCCAGGGGAAGTTCACCATCTTGTGCATTGATAGCGTATATTTGTATGTACATGCAGTCCTGACTTTCATAGGTTCAGCTTTCATTCAGACCACACTTTGATATTTAAGAACTCACATAAATGGCCTTTCATATTCTGCTCTTATACTTTTGTACATCAGCTGAGGAGTGGAGGGACATTTGTAGTGAATTCAAGGGTGGCTTTACACAGCAGCCTGCAGTTCAGTTTTGTCAGCATCACCATGTTTATTTGTGCTTCACTGTTTTTTGCTGTGAAAATTTGAGTGCTCTGTTGCATTTTATCCAATCATTTCTCACCATTGAGGGGTAAAAATTAAAAATGTACATCTCATAAATGTAGTTTTGTTTTGACCAAGATGAAAGCATTAGGCATGCCACAATCAGGTATTCATTGGATGAGAACTTGTATATTAAGATGTGAAGGAAAAGAAAAAAACTTAAGATGTTGATATGTTTTAATTTATAGCATCTAAAGTGAGGAATGTGGGTGTGGATATTAGAGCTTTTGGTTCTTTATGACATGTAAACATATTTATGTTATGACTTCTGTATTCATACATGTTTTCTGGAATGCACTGGGTATAAATGAAGTGAGAGGTCTGTACTGAATAGTTAAATTTTAAAAAAATTTTATTTTGGAAAATTTCTCACATAAACAAAAGAAGAGAGGACAGTACAATGAACTTCCACTTACCCATTACCACGCTTTGACACTTGCCGAAATGTTGCCAGTCTTGCTTCATCTCTCCACCTCCTTTTTTACTGGAGTATTTTAAAGCAAATCCCAGAAATGGAAATCATATAATTTCACCAATTAATATTTCTGTACATATTTCTAAGAGATAAAGACATTAAAAAAAAACCCAATGCCATTATCATACTTCACAAAATTAACAATAATTCTTTGATATCGTCTAATGCCCAATTAATATTCAAGCTTCCTTGGTTGTCTCAAAACGTTTTTTTAACCTTTGGTTTGTTTGAATCAGGGTCTCAAACCATGCATTGTGTTTGATAGTTATGTCTTGTAGGTCTCTTTTAATCTACTGGAGTTAAAGAGGTTATCTTTAAGTTGGAGAGTGTCATCTTTCCTAGGGTGGTCCATTCCTCTAGATACAAACAAGTCAGATAGGCATGTATTCCCTCCTAAATGATATGCAAGGGATGACAAGCTAACAACATTTCCCCCCAAGATGCAGTAGGTGTAAATATGTAATTTTCAGTCTTCTTACATCTGTCGTGTTTTCTTAAAATTAATCCAGTAAATTTAAGGTTAAAAACAACTTTAAGCTTATCCCTTTATCATTTAAAGTAAAGATTTGAATCATGGGTATTAAAAAGCTACAAGAGGGGAGAGGGAACATGGCGGCATAGAGAGGCGTGGAAGCTAAGTAGTCCCCCTGGAACAACTGAAAAAAAACAGAAACAACTAGTGAATGATCCAGAATAACTGCAGGGGGGCAAACGAGAGCATCCACTCATCATACACCAACCGGAATTGGGAGGAATGCCCAGGTTCACAGCATAAAATCTGTAAGTAAAACCTGCAGATCCAAGTCGTGAGACCCCCTTCCCCATAGCCTGAGCTGCAAAGCCTGGTGGTGCCAGAGAGAAGCTCTCTCCCAGCAAGCGAATATAGCTCAGCTGAGCTCCAACTGGGTTTTTAAGTAGGTAGTGTGAACTGCTCACTACAGGTACGAAACCCCCAAAAATAGACAGAGGCTTTGGGTGATGACTGACCTTGGAAAGCCGGAGGGTTGCCTTGGACTAGGTCTGAAGGGGACTATCTGTTTCTTTTTTGGCTCAGTGGAGAAAGCCCCAGCCATTTTCAGTTCCCAGTGCTGTGACTCTGAGAAGGGTGGAGATAGCACAAGCAGACAGAGAGACCATTGAAATGCTAATGACCTCCCCCAGGGGGTCTATCTTCTCCAAGAGGAAAGGGGTGGGGCCCTTGCCATTCAGAACCAGCCAGAGCCTGAGGGAACACGGCCATACCTCCTCACACCAGTTAAGAATTATAGGCTAAAAAGGAGATAAAAGCGCACAACTTACAGCCATTTGGCCCCGGGCGGACGGGGGCACTCCTGCCCAGGGCCAAATCCACAGCACAGAGCTATGCCAAGAAACCCAGTATGACAGGGAGTCTTTCCCACAGCACCGCTCACATGCCACAATATCGGCCATGGACAGTGGCCTTGAATACACCCATGGTTGATTGTCCCAGAGCTGGGAGGGCGAAGCTGTGTGGAAGGGGGAAGTTAACATGTACCATTCAACCATCTTTGAAGTAGGCTGGGAGCGCCCATGCACAGCCTGGTGTCCCAGTGCTTCCCTGGAGGCCGGCGCACACTTGTGATGTGGCATGGCCCTCCCTCCCTCAGCAGAGGTCCTGGAAGAGCACAACAGGGAAGGGGGAACCACTCGGAAATCCCAGGGAACCTACGCCAATACCGAGGACTTTTGGGTCAGCAGCAGAGAACAGCCTTAAATCTCTGGGAACACCTGGGAGGTTTGATTATTAAAACTGCCCTTCCTCCCTAACTGCTCAAATGCATGCCCCTCATTCGGGGTGGATGGCACCGACAGCACACCCAAATGAAGTGCACTGAGTGGACTCCACGGGGGTCAGTTCCCCACACACCACAAAGACAGGGTTGGGGAGAGCTGACTTGAGGGGAATTGGTGACTCACAGACACCATCTGCTGGTTGGTTGGAGAGAGTGTACGCCACCAAGCTGCAATTCTGACAAATTAAAGATCAAGTAAAGCAAATGCCAAGAGGCCAAAAACAACAGAAAATCTTAAAGCTTATGATAAAACCAGATGATATGGAGAACCCAAACCTAAACACCCAAATCAAAAGATCAGAAGACACACAGTACTTGGCACAATTAATCAAAGAACTACAGACAGGCAATGAGAGCATGGCACAGGATATAAAGGACATGAAGAACAGCATAGCACAGGATATAGAAGACATAAAGAAGACCCTAGAAGAGCATAAAGAAGATATTGCAAGAGTAAATAAAAAAATAGAAGATCTTATGGAAATAAAAGAAACTAGGCCAAATTAAAAAGATTCTGGATACTCATAGTACAAGATTAGAGGAAGTTGAACAACAACTCAGCCTCCTTGAGGACCACAGAACAGAAAATGAAAGAACAAAAGAAAGAATGGGGAAAAAAATTGAAAAAATCAAAATGGATCTCAGGGATATGATAGATAAAATAAAACGTTCAAATTTAAGACTCATTGGTGTCCCAGAAGGGGAAGAGAAGGGTAAAGGTCTAGAAAGAGTATTCAAAGAAATTGTTGGGGAAAACTTCCCAAACCTTCTACACAATATAAAGTGTAGAAATACAAATACAAATACAAAGCATAAATGCCCAGCCAACTCCAAATAGAATAAATCCAAATAAACCCACTCTAAGACATATTCTGATCAGAGTGTCAAATACTGAAGAGAAGGAGCAAGTTCTGAAAGCAGCAAGAGAAAAGCAATTCACCACATACAAAGGAAACAACATAAGACTAAGTAGTGACTACTCAGCGGCCACCATGGAGGCGAGAAGGCAGTGGCATGACATATTTAGAACTCTGAGAGAGAAAAATTTCCAACCAAGAATACTTTATCCCGCAAAACTCCTTCAAATTTGAGGGAGAGCTTAAATTTTTCACAGACAAACAAATGCAGAGAGATTTTGCTAATAAAAGACCTGCCCGACTTCAGATACTAAAGGAAGCCTTACTGACAGAGAAACAAAGAAAGGAGAGAGAGATATAGAGAATTTTAACAGACATATATAGAATATTGCATCCCAGGTCACACATTCTTCTCTAGTGATCACGAATCTTTCTCCAGAATGCACCGTATGCTGGGACATAAAAACAAGCCTCAATAAAAAAAAAAAATGATATTTTTTCAAAGCACATTCTCTGACCACAATGACATACAAATAGAAGTCAATAACCATCAGAGACTTGGAGAATTCACAAACACCTGGAGGATAAAAATGAGGGGGAGATGAAAACATTCCCGGATAATCAAAAGCTGAGGGACTTCATCACCAGTAATCAGTCCTATAAGAAATGCTAAAGGGAGTTGAGCAGGCTGAAAGGAAGGGACACTAAACAATTGACTGAAACTAGAAATAAAGATTACCAGTAAAGATCACATGGTAAATATAAATACCAATCTACTGTATTTTTGATTTATAACTCCACTATTTACTTCCTACAGGATCTAAAATACATAAACTATAATGATAAACCAGTGGTTTTGGACTTATTGTAAAATATGTAATTTTTGACAAGAACTACATAAAGGTGGGGGGAATGATGGAGTATAGGAACATAGTTTATGTGTCATATTGAAGTTAAGTTGGTATCAAAGAAAAATAAGATTGTTATAGATTTAAGATGTTAAATTTAAGCCCCACAGTAAACACAAACAAAGTATCAGAGAATATGACCATAGAGATGAAAAGTAGAATAGGGGTTCTGAGAAGTGGGGGAAGGGGCAATGGGTAGTTAAGAAATGAGTTTAGGGTTTCTGTTTGGGGTGAAGGGAAACTTCTAGAAATGGATGGTGGGAAGATGATAGCATTGCAGCATTCTAAATGTGATTAATCCCACTAATGGAATGCTAGGGAGGGGGTGGAAAGGGAAGATTTAGGCTATATATATGTTTCCACAATTGAAAAAAAAAAAAAAAACCAGACTAAGTAGATGACAATTAAATGCCAAGGATGATCCTGGATGGGTTCTGAGGATGGAGGAGAGGAAGCTCAAAGGGACACAGATGGGACACAAGGGAAAAAAAAAAAAGGAAATATAGAATGTAAGCTTTATATCAATGTCGAATTTCTTGAACTTCTTAGTTGTGCTTAATGAGATTGCATAAAAGAATGTTCTTGTCCATGGGAGAGGTATATGTGAATTATATTGTTTGTTCAAAGATATGTGCAGCTTGCTCTCATATGTTCAGAGGACAGAGCAATAGATGATGAAAGATAGATAGGGAGGGATGGAGGGAAGAGGGAGGGAAAGAAAGAAACGGTGGTGTGACAGGGTGTTAAAGGTGGTAGATCGGGGTATCAGGAGGGGGGTCAGGGTATGATGGAGTTCTATGTGTGGGGTTTGTACTGTTTTTGCAACTGTTCCTGTAAGATTGAATTTATTTCAAAATAAAATTTATTAAATTAAAAAAAAAAGCCACCAACAAATCAAGTCACGCTATTCCAATGATATCTATGCGTTAATTGTCTGCTTGGCATTTTCTGTTCTAAGCATCGTCCTCTCTGGGGCACATTTAAGTGGAGGAGGGGTCAGGTGGCAACCACGGGTCATGAACAGAAGTGAATACAGATTATACTAATTAATGTGGATTGGCTTTGGGTTTGAGCACTGACACATTGTTCAGCACCTTCCTAAGGATGACGTTAATGTGAAGGTGCTGAATTCTGGGGGATAATGTTTTCTAAGGTGTGTCTGTCCACTCTGATCTGTAGTGGACTGGGTGAAGTTTTGGCATGGCTGCTGTAAGGATGCTGACCCACTGGCAAGCCAGCACTGGCTGCAGCCCCTGAAACACTTTCTGAATAGGTTCCAGGAAAAACCTTAACTGAAATATTTGTATAATGACAAAGATTAAAAAAAGCTGGTGAACTTGAGGAAATACCACTCTGCTGCTTGGAATCCTCCAGTGTTTTCTCAGTTGCTTCCAGTAAAAGCCAAACCCTTTACAGTCGCCTCTAAGGCTCTACACAGCCTGCTGTTCCTTTATCTTTACCTTTCTGACCTTATCTCCTGGGTTCCTTCTTGCAGGCACTTTCCTGCCTCAGGGCCTTTGCGTTTGTTGTTTCCTTGCAGATGCAAAAAGCTCTTCCTCACCTTCTTCAGGTTTTTGCTCAACTAACCCTCTGTGAGGTTTTCCCTGACTAACCATTTAAAACTGCTTCCCCTTCCCAGTCCTACCCAACTCCTTAATTTCTTTTCCTTTCTTACGTTTTTTCCCCATAGCACTATTGCCTTCTAGCAATTACTCTACTATACAATTTACTTTATTTTACTGTCTGTTTCCCACCATGGATTTATCCTTAGCAACTAGAATGATGCGTAGTCGTAGTAGACACTCAATAAATTGGTTAAATGAATGAGCGAATGATTTAACCAACTAAATATATTCTGGAGAGCTTGATCACAAGTATACGCTGACAGAGTCCTTGGGGAAAATAAAAGATAAACTTTGAACAGTATTGTGAAGAGAGACATTTTAGTAAGGGAAGATTAGAGAAGTGTTTTCAGTGTTCACGTAATAGTGAACTGTGTTTATAAGATTGGTGAGATAAAAGTTGTTTTTCGGGTCAGTAGTAGGGACACATGGTGAGAGATGCACTCTCCTGGCCTTTGATACAGTAGAACCTTAACCTGTGTGCATTGAGGATTGTGATTTCAGCTATTTGCTGATGACACTGAAGGGTCATGCCACCTAGTAGCGTGTGCTTCTGTAGACTCACGTGGTGAGCCAAGACCCAGCCCAGTGGGTCGTCCGGGTTTCTTTCCGTGAGTATTCAGAAACTTTCATAAATTTACAATTCACATGTGGTGACAGAGTGTGCCGGTTTGAATGTATTGTGTCCCCCAAATGCCATTATCTTTGTGGTCTTGTGGGACAGATGTTTTGGTGCTAGTTAGATTTGCTTGGAATGTGCCCCACCCAGCTGTGGGTGGTGACTTCGGTGGGATACTCCTATGGAGGTGTGACCCCACCCATTCAGGGTGGGCCTTGATCAGTGGAGCCATATAAAACATGCTGACTCAAAGAGACTGAATGGAGTGCAGCTGTGAGTGACGTTTTGAAGAAGAGCAAGCTTGCTAGAGGGGAATGTCCTGGGAGAAAGCCATTTTGAAACCAGAACTTTGGAGCAGACGCCAGCCACGTGCCTTCCCAGCTAACAGAGGTTTTCCAGACACCATTGGCCATCCTCCAGTGAAGGTACCTGATTACTGATGTGTTACCTTGGACACTTTATGGCCTTAAGACTGTAACTGTATAGCCAAATAAACCCCCTTTTTATAAAAGCCAGTCCATCTCTGGTGTTTTGCATTCTGCAGCATTAGCAAACTAGGACAGATTTTGGTACCGGAAGTGGGGTGCTTTTGCTGCTGACTTTGCAAACACCAAACATGTTGGAACGGCTTTTTAAATGGATAATGGGGAGTTTCTGGAAGAGTTGTGAGGAGCTTGATAGAAAAGGCCAAAACTGTTTTAAAGAGACTGTTTGTGGAAATATGGACTCTAAAGATACTTCTGACGAGGCTTTGAACAGAGATGATGAATGTGTTGTTGCAAACTGGAAGAAAGGCGATCCTTGTTTTAAAGTGGCACAGAATTTGGCAAAATTGAGTCCTGGTGTCAGATGGAAGGAAGAATTTAAAAGTGACAACCTGGAACACTTAGCTGAGGAGATCTCCAGACTACCTGTGGAGGATATACCCTGGCTTCTCCTTGCAGCTTATAGTAAAATGAGAGCGGAAAGAGATAAACTTAGAACTGAACTCTTGGGTCCAAAGAAACCAGAAGCTGATGGCTTGGAAAATTACGGGCTTCCAGGGGGTGGAATCCCAGAAGCTACAGCCCAACGTGAGGATGTAACCAAACATGGAACCCAGCCACCATTTCAGTACAAGCCAAGATTGGAGATGGAATTATCCAGAAAGGATTTGTGGAAACTCCTGTTGTCTGATGGCTTTGACCCCTGCATGCTTCATGCGAAGCCAACAGAATTTTTGCAAGATCTTTACAGACAGAGCCGCTGCCAGTTGGGACTGGAGGAGACAGACAAGGAACAAACTGAAGGAAAAGTTTCTTCAAAGACAGAGCCATGGAGGTTGAGGTCTGGAGTCAAGAGGTCTCAGGCTGGGAGAGTGGAGCAGCCCACACGCATGGAAAGGGTGAGTTTGCCCTGGAGGTCGAGGGTGGGCATTCCACCTCGATGCTCTGGAAGAGTTTTGCCACCCGAGGTCCCAAAGAGGGTGGAGCACATTCCCAGGGAATTGGGGAGAGCCTGGTTGCCACCACACTGTTCTAAAGGGGTTGAGCGTGTGCCCCGGAGATGGAAGGGAATCCAGGAGCAGCCCTGATGTTTGAGGAGGGTGGGGCCGAGAAGGTGGTCTCCCCAATGTGTGGGTATGTTGGAGCACTCACCTAAGCGTTTGTAGAGGAAACGGCTGCCGAAAAGGCCCTTAGGAAGGGTTAGGCTCCCGCTCTCTCAAGCCCCAAGGATGCAACGTCATTCTGTAAATGACTCTCAGACTTTGAAATCTAATGGAGTTTGTCCTGCAGGTTTTAGGGACTGTTTTGGTCCTGTTATGCTTTCTCCTTATGGCAATGGAAATGTTTATCCTATGAATGTCCCTCCTTTGTATATTGGAAGCATATAACTTGTTCTAAGTCCACAGATCCAAAGCTAAAGGAGAATTGTGCCTTAGGACCCACCACGCCTAAATTGATTTTGATGGGATTTTGTACTTAACTTTTGTTACTGAAATGGTTTAAGTTTTTATAATATTGTGATGAAATGAATGTATTTTGTATTTGGAAAGATAATGTCATTTTGGGGTCCAGAGGGTGGAATGTGCCGGTTTGAATGTATTGTGTCCCCCAAATGCCATTATCTTTGTGGTCTTGTGGGACAGATGTTTTGGTGCTAGTTAGATTTGCTTGGAATGTGCCCCACCCAGCTGTGGGTGGTGACTTCGGTGGGATACTCCTATGGAGGTGTGACCCCACCCATTCAGGGTGGGCCTTGATCAGTGGAGCCATATAAAACATGCTGACTCAAAGAGACTGAATGGAGTGCAGCTGTGAGTGACGTTTTGAAGAAGAGCAAGCTTGCTAGAGAGGAATGTCCTGGGAGAAAGCCATTTTGAAACCAGAACTTTGGAGCAGACGCCAGCCACATGCCTTCCCAGCTAACAGAGGTTTTCCAGACACCATTGGCCATCCTCCAGTGAAGGTACCTGATTACTGATGTGTTACCTTGGACACTTTATGGCCTTAAGACTGTAACTGTATAGCCAAATAAACCCCCTTTTTATAAAAGCCAGTCCATCTCTGGTGTTTTGCATTCTGCAGCATTAGCAAACTAAGACACAGAGACTATTGGCTGTAGTGATCTTTGGTGAATTTGGGCATTTGCAAAATGAGATGTGGGTATGCTTCAGGAATATTAAGGGTCTGTTATTCTCTTTAGGTGTTCTTGTGAGTCTGCTCTTTCACCAAGTATTTGTTTATTATTTGTGACCCTGGGTTTCTGCAAACAAATCAGCAAAAGAGAGGCAGCATGACAGAGAGTTGTTAAGAGGACAGATTTTGGAGTCAGGCTGTCTGGCTTCAAAATCCTGATGTTGACAGTTACTAGCTGTGTGACCTTAGGCAAGTTTCTTAATCTCTCTGTGTCTCAGAGATGGTGATCATAAAAATAGTGAATACCTCATTGGATTGCTGTGAGAATTAAAACAGTTAATATTTAGAAGGCACTTAAAACAGTGGCTGGCACTTAGTAAGGTCTACTTAAATGTTTGCTAAATAAAAATAAAGACATTAATTATGAATATCTTGTTAGAGAATGCTTCACCCTTTGGTGGGTAGGCACACTGAGGTAGAGGAATAAGTGAATCTGAATGATTTAATTTGAAATTATAGGAAGGAGTATTTCAGCTAAGCATTAAGAAAAAAGTCTTGAAGGTAAGCCCTCATGGGCATGGATTATTTAATCATGCAGGAGGATGGTGGAATGGTTAAAACTGTAGACCTCTGCCCCGTCTTTTCTTCACACTTGGTGATGTTGGGAATTACTCCAAATTACCACTCTGAAATGGGGATGTAAAGAGTACTTCCCTCATGTGGTTTTTGTGAGGATTTAATTAAATAATCCATGTAAAATATTGAGCACAGTGCCTGGTGTGTAATAAGTGTTTTAAAAATGTAAATTGTTTTTATTAATAGATGATGGGAGTCCCAGATATCAGTCCCTACAACTTCTACAGGTATTGAAATCCTTTAGCTAGTACCTTCAGCCCTGCCCTGTTACTGAGCAATTCAGACAATATCTGACAGCGTAATGAATGAAATAATGTGTGTGTGGTGATTAGCACACTCCTGGCCCATAACAAGCACTCAGTAAAATTCTAGGATCCTCATCTCTGCCAGCAGGTTTGGTGGCTCAGGATGGAAGATATGAACAGTACGGTTGCCATATAGGGTAGAGGTAGGAAAGGAAGGTGCCTTTCTCCGATGTTCATTTTGTATCTCAGAGATGGGTATGCTAGGGTTGTACCTGATCAAGTGTCATCCAGCTGACTCCCAGCACTTTATCCTGGAGCAAGCTCCTGCCTTCAAGTCCCCATCTGCCTGCCAATCCGGAACTGGTCTTCAATCACTGTAAAATCCACAATAAATGCATGCAGAATTACAGACTGAAATGACATGTATGAGTTAAGTGTGGATTTTAGTTATCTGTGCTATTCCTTGTTTACCATTGACTATGCACCAGAGCTTAAGGTTTACATTGACACTTCAAATCCTAATTTCCTTTGTAGGTAGCTGCCACTCAGCTTCTTTATAGGCTTACCCAAATACATTACAGAATTTTTAATTTGTCCAGTTTCATACCTGAAGGACAGATTTGAACTTTCTCATAACTTCTCAGTCTCCTTCTGTATTTCCTGAGTAGTTTATGCTGCAATTTAATTTTTAGTTAATTCTTTCATATAGTCATTGAACAAATATTTTTTAAGCACCTACTATGTGGCAAGTCCGGGTACCTCTTTTTTTGTTTGTTTCTTCAGTTGAACACCAGCTTGCTTGTGTTTGGGGCCCATGAAAATATGAAAAACATACTCAGGTCCTTTCAACTTAGGGATTCTCCTAATGATAAACAATAGATGCCCTCACTGTATCCATTCTTTACTGGTCTGTTCATTCATTCATTCTTCAACATTTTAATGAGGACTTACTATGTGTAGTGACTGTGCTTGGCATCTAAGGTAGAAAGAGGATACCTGCCCTCAAAGAGCTCATAATATGGTGGGGAAGTTAACCATGACATGTCCAGGTACAATCGAATGAGATTAAATTATGATGGTGCAGTGCAATACACGCTAAATGAGAAGAAGGTACGCAGAGAACAGAGCATTGCTCTGCTTGGGGAAGGGTGTGACTGAGAATGTAGAGAGCGATCAGGACACGTTTAAGTTGGGTCTTCAAGAATGGGTTAACTAAGACAACATGATAATTAGAGGAAAGAGCCTGTACACAAAGGCATTGTGGCCTGTTCAGGGAATAGCTTGGCAGGGGGGATGGCAGGAGCTGAGTGTGGAAAGGAAAGCTTATGACAAGCCTTAAATTCTGTGTTGAGTAATTTGGACTTCATCTTCTACATCTTCTATAAAACAAAGGACCATTGAATAATCTTTAAAAGGAGAATGATATCAGCTTATGTTTTATAAGTGGATGGGTTAGAGGCGAGAGAGTCCAGAGCCAGGGAGACCAGTTAGATGGTATCCGTGAGAGGGCAGGTGAGACGCTGGACTCCTGCCTCACTTGCTAAGCCTGAACCTGTTGAAGCGTCCCTTCAACTGACACCTGCTGGGCAGGATGAGCTTTCAGCTGTAGGTATTCCACTTTCTCCCCATTATAATGCTTTTGGATATCCCCAGTTCCTCCTTTTCATCTTCCTTCTTTATTCTGCTGCTGGTTCTGGTCTGCCCCTTGGCTGAAGAACTGGTGGTGGTGGGGAAGGTAGAGAGAATGGATGTGCCTGCGGCTGGCCTTCTGCCTTGGCTGCTCACATGGAGCATCTCCAGCCATTTCATCTTGCCTGATCCTTCCCTTGGGACCTTTCTGATATTCACACCAAAGCCTTTGAAGAGGGGCAATTGAAAATTAAGAGTTCAGAAGGGAGACTCTTTTTTTCTATCCCTAACAGTAAAAAAACTCTGAGAAAACATTGAAAGGACAAAGTGCTTACTTTCTGAGATAGGAATGAGATGGCTCTGTTTGACAGTGGAACCCTGGTCACAAGCAGCACTGGTGGTGGCAGAAGAGCACATGGGAGGGCCCATGTAAGAACAAAGTTTAAGAGTGTGACAGTGGATGCAGGCTGAATTAGAGGAACGTCCCAAAGGTGTTACACAAGCAATTCCTTTTCGGCACTTAAATTTCCTCCCCAGCAATGTCACCCTTCATTTGTCGCCTCCTCTAAGCCCCCATTGCTTTTCTCATCCCATAGTCCCTGTTCCTCTCTGTGCTGGTTTGTATATAAATGTCCCCCAGAAAAAGCCATGTTCTTTAATGTAATCTTGTTGGGGCAGACATATTAGTGTTGATTAGGTTGGAATTGTTTGATTGAATGTTTCCATGGAGATGTGACTCAATCAACTGTGGATGAAATATTTGGTTAAATTATTTCCATGGAGATATGCACCCTGCCCATTCAAGGTGGGTCTTAATTTAATCACTGGAGTCCTGTAAAGAGCGCATGAACAGAAGGAGCTCAGAGCATCTGAGAGAGACATTTTGGAGATGACTGTTGAAAGCAGACTTTTGCGGATGCTAGCCCTGAGTTTGATCCGGAGAAGCTAAGAGAGGACAAAACGCTCCAATAGCAACATTTTGAAGAACTCACAGGATCTGAGAGAGGAGTTAGAACACAACCTGGAATCAGCAGACGCCAGCCACATGCCTTCCCAGTTAACAGAGGTTTTCCAGACAACATTGGCCTTCCTTTGGTGAAGGTATACTCGTGCTGATGCCTTCATTTGGATATTTTCATGGCCTTCAGACTGTAAATTTGTAGCCAAATGAACCCCATTTATAAAAGCCAATCCATTTCTGGTATTTGGTATAACAGCAGCATTAGCAAACTGGAACACCATTCTCCTACCAGTTCCTTCTTGTCCTTTATTGTTGAGCCTGCTCTCACATTTCAACATCAGCAATCTGAGGACATGGAAGACTTTGCCCAACATGGAGAAGATGGGAGAGAGGAGTCTGCTCCTGTGACTTTGAGGGGTGGTTTATCTCTGCTCTCCTCAGTTGAAACCTCCATGCATTTGCTCATGGAGACAGAATTATGGCCTTAGGGTCATAGCATCCTAATGACTTCTGGGACCCTAAGGGCTGTAATACTCTTCTATACTCTCTAGGCCCTAGGGACTCAAGATTTAGAGTCAACTAAAATTATAATTGAATTTATTTACTCCAGGAACTACTATAAACTCTAAACCAATTAGTGAAGCATTTAAGGTTCATTTTAAAGGACAGCGAAGTGAGAGTTTAACAAACTTTCCGAAGCTTATTAAAGGGCAGTTACTAAAGGGCAGATCTGGAATTTGCATCAGTGCTGCCTGATTCTGCATACATGTTGAAACAGGCAGATTCTGATTATACCTGAACAACATAGTAAAATAATGTTTCTAGAGGGGAAGTAAAAAAAAAAAACGACTTACAAATGAACATTTTTAAATTGAAAATTTGAAAATTTTATTGAGATAATGGTAGATTCACATGCAGTTGTAAGAAATAATACAGAGTGATTCCTTTTATACTTTACTTAGTTTTTCCCAAAGGTGACATTTTGCAAAACTATAGTACAATATCACAACGCAAGGATATTGGCAATGATGCAATCCACCGAACTTTTTCACATTTCCTCAGTTTTACTTGTACTCCATTCTTTGTGTGTGTATTAAGTTCTGTAGAATTTTGTCAGCTGTATAGGTTCATGTGTCCACCACCACAATTTAAGATCCTCAACAGTTACAAGGATCCCTTGTATTACCCTTTTAAATTGTACCTACCCTTTCCCTCCTCTCTGTCCCCTGGCAACCACTAATCTGTTACTTATTTTTAAAATTTTGTCATTTCAAGAATATTATATAAATGGAATCATGCAGTGTAACCTTTTCAGATTGTCTTTTTTCACTCAGCTTAATTCCCCAGAGAGCCATTCAATTTGTTGTGTGTGTCAATAGTTGGTGACTTTTTATTGCTGAGTAATATTCCGTGGAATGTATGTACCATAGTTTGTTTAACTAGTCACTTGCTGAAGGACATCTGGGCTAATTCTAGTTTTTGGCTCTTAAAAATAAAGCTGCTATGAACATTTGTGTTTTTGGGCTTTTGTGTGAACATACGTTTTCATTTCTCTGGGATAAATGCCAAAGAGTACAAATGAACTTTTAATACAGTTCATAAATCCAGAATTATGTTTGGTGTGATCCTGCTCTGGGTTGCAATTTCCACTTTTTTCCAGTCCGCAGCCTGATTTCATGTGCGGCTCACACACATTTCTCTCTGGCCTTCCCTGGCCCTGGGCCTGTGTAAATTTTCAGGCTGATTAGGGCTCTTCTGAACTCCGCGAAGGGGATTTGCAGCACTTTGTTGCAGTCTGATATGGGGGAGTTGCTTCTGCCATTAGTCACGCTTGTCAGGTTTGCTGCACCAATGTCTCTTTCCTCCAACATGTCTGTCCAGGGCTTCTGCGGTCTCTACAACCACATTCTTTTCTCTTACTTCCTGTGGGCCCTTAAATTTGAAAGGGAATGGTGGAGTGCAGCTTTTCATCTGCCCTCTCCCTCCGGTTCCCTGTAGTGAACACATGTTGCCAAAAGATGGCAGTGCACTTTGCAGCCACTGAGATTGCTGTGCCCCGTCGCCCGCGGCTAGGACAATTAATATTGTTCTTTATGTCTGTGTTGAAAATGTGAACAGCAGAGTTTATAACAAACAACAAAAGCACCAGCAAATGCTGGGAGGTTTAAAAATGTTTGAAAGAAAACGTCATATTTGTGAACAGTTTATAATGAAAACGGTTCCCTGACTCTTAGAAATGATTTGAATAGAGAATAGAACTCTGAAACGTGTATGTGAGTGTATAATTTTAGATGTCAGTACGGATTGCTGCTTTCTGTGTAGTGCCTGAAAAACATCTGTGGAAAAGCTGATTTTTGCCCCCTGTCTGATCCTAAACCAGCCAAGTGGCATGACAGTGATGGCTAATAATAATACTAAATAAATAGCAAAAATTTTCACTTCCTCATATTTGTCCACTCCCTGCATGCATCACTTCAGTGTGTGTGCGGGCATTTGTGTAAAGAACTGTTTAAACATTTGCTATGCACAGGAAAGCTGTTGTAAAGTGAGAGATTGGGAGGTGGTCACTAGATGTTGGAAACAGATCAAGCTAAGGAGGATAAGGTGGGATGAGTTTAACTACATGGTTAACTAATAAATGTTAAGCTGCATGGAGGGAAAGAACCAGTGGTGTCAAACTCTGGTATGGGCATGTTAAAAAACGGAGCCTTTCTGCTCCCTGGGCTGCCGTTCCCCTGATGCCTTTTTGGAAGTAGTCACAAAAGTCCAGCTATTAACTTGATCCTGGTGCAGCTTTGTTGACCAGAGGGGTAGGGGTAGAGGAGAGCAGGCCTGGTGCTGCGGAGGGGGGTGCAAATCCCAGAGTGGATCTGCTCCACAACAGCTCGTGTGCCAACATTGTGAGGTCTTTTTTCCATTCCCTCTGGGACTGAGTGCTGCAGTTGCTGTGACCCTACACCTCACAGCATAGCCGCAGTCCGGGGGTGGGAAGGAAACTGGTGGTTCCACCTTAAGCAGTAGCCCTTTTGCTAGTGCATCGTTTGGCAAAGGCCTCGGGCCAGGAGGAGACTTGTGCTGTATAATGTTATAACCCTGAAACCAGATGCTATTGCTATAGAGACAAGTGAAATGCTACCATGGATGGTATAAAAGGGGAGAGGTGGTAGAAGGGAGGTGGGGGGGCAATTGAGGCAAATTTAAAGGCTAGCACACCCAAAGACCTTCAACCTTTAGCAGCACTATAACAGGGGCAGGATTGCATTCTGAAACTTGGGTGCTGGCAGCCTGCCACTTACTGACGGACTGCCTGAATGGCAGCTGCTAGTGCTGTGTGGACTAGCTGGTGAGCACGTTGGCAGTTGGCGAAGGCTTCTGGGGGTGGGATCTCAGAGGGGTGGAATGTAGATGGGTGCCCAAGGCCCAATGGCTGACAGTTTTGCACAAATGTTTCTCGTGCCGGGCTTAAGTCACCCTTACAAGCTTGCTCAGTGATTAGGACTGGTTGGCGAAAGCCGGTCCGTTTGGCAGCAGATGGGACATGTGTTACAGTTACATCATTTTGGTGTCCCAGAATAATGGAGAATAAGAAAAATCCCACTGTGGGTGTGGACGTCTGCAGAAGAGGGTATAACTTCTACTGTCAGAGGACCCCGCTGAAGGAAGCCAGTATTAGCCCCGAGTGGATATTTTACTGACTGATGTGACCCTTATCCCCGTGATGCTGGTGAGAAGCTTCCAAATCTATTCTGAACTTTGCCTCATGCTGGTGATATTAGCAACCCAGGGAAATGTTTAGAAGTCTGCTCCTTCCCTTCTTTCTTTCCAGTGAATGCAGGCTGTGTGAAAGGAAAATTTTGGAAATGGGTTTGGGGGCCTGATTAGTGACTGGATGAGCTATTTTCTTCCTACCAATAGGAGGGAAAACTGTTGGGGTCAGACAGTCATTTTAAAGGATATTTTCTGCCTTACTAATAATAGCAAGCAACTATTTTGGGGATTTGGGAGGGGTGTGGAACACAACCCGAATAATTGACAGCTGTGGTGTCAAGATGGAACAGAGCCATAAAATCCTTATACTCTGTGCAGAAGTCTGTGTGTGCCAGGCTGGACTTGCTCTCAAGGAAGACTGAGGGCTGCTCTGGGGAAAGGCTGCTGTGACTGTGCAGCTTTTATATTTTCAGTTTGCAGCATTCACTCTTTCTTTTCCTATGGAAAAGAGGCTGTTTTCAGATGCTCTGCATTGTCCATTAGAAAGAACTGAGTTTCTAATTACTTGCTATGTATAGTCTTGGAGGAAATGTGAAATATGTATCAGCCAGGAATGCACCAACCATGATTCTCACTCTCTCACTCAGATGGAACATGGCGATGGTGCTTCAGTTAGGCTGGACCATTTGCTCAGCCTATGAAGAGAGCTCTGTGATGTTAACTTTCCTCTCCTCCCCTCCAGTTGTGACAGGGTTTCTTCCTTTATTTCCCTTTTGGCTGTTGCATGAAATTTGGGAAATGGGTACATGCTAAGACTAACCTTTTACTTAGGAAATGTGTTAAGAGACACCAAAAGACTTTAGGACCTGCTCGTTTAATGGTGGGGTGTGGAGATGATGTTCTGCATGAAGTTGTTTTGGAATCTGTAAGCTGACAGGCCTGGAAAGGGTTATTTTTGAGGAAAAAAAAGGGCTAAACTACCTTTGTCTTCCAAATGAGAGACAGTACTGTTGATGTATGTGTGGTAGTGCAGGGCTCCAGGCTCTGAAGTCTTTTAAGAAAATTTCCCCGTTAAGCTGTCATCCTTATCTATGTCTTTGAAGGTTGTATTACTGATGGGTTCTTGTACTTTGGACCAATCTCCTAGATTCCTAGGGAAAGTCTTTGAGAATGTAATCTCCATGGTGGCAGCGACCCTGTCGGTCTTGCTCATCACTCATCTCCAGTGCCTACAAGCATGCCTGGCACACAGTAGGCAGTCAGTAAAAATTTATTGAATCAATGGGAGAAGGCAGGAAGGAGAAAGGGGTGAATTCTCTCTGTGTGTCTAGCACTATGTACAATAATGCTTCAAGTGCTTTGGTCAAAGTCACCAACCACCTCCTTATTTCCAAGAGCAGAGCACTGTTACAGAGAGGCCGAGGAAGAAGACAGAGTAGTAAAGATGGCCCATATTGCCAGGCAGATTCTTTATTTCTTTGTCTTCTTCTTTCTTGGTCTCTCAGTAGCAGAGCTCTGCTCTTCTCTTGATTTCTTTGCCTTATTCACTGCTCTTCTTCCTCTGCTCTGCTTCTAAATGTTGACGTTCCCAGTGCTTCATTTTAGCCCCCTGCTCCTCTATTTCTACTTTCTCTTCCTGGATGACCGTGTGTGGAAGTAGTTCAGGTACCAACTTTATTCAATGATTCCTAAATTTTTATCTCCAACTCTGACCTCTTTAACCTGACTCAGATACAGTGGATTCTTGCTATCTGTGGAAGTTGTGGGCAAATACTGAACCATTGCCCCTAGGGCAAATACGGGGTTAGGTTCCTGAGAGCCTCTGGTCGCAACATTTTCGTCACCCGATCAGTACATAACCTTGTTTTAGGTGTGTTTCTGTTTAAAGACAACTTATTTAC
Source organism: Choloepus didactylus (assembly GCF_015220235.1). NCBI lineage: Eukaryota > Metazoa > Chordata > Mammalia > Pilosa > Megalonychidae > Choloepus > Choloepus didactylus. Next base: position 75,843,287 of record NC_051309.1, read on the forward strand.
AACAATTGCTTCTGGGAGTAAGTTCATCAGGGCTGTTAATATTGAACTCACAGCCAACAGCACTGTAACTTCTTCCTGAATGAAGCTTATCCGAAACACGTTTTTTTCCTCAAGGTGCATCACGGTTTTCTTCTGCTTCAGAACTCTAGACAGCACTGCAGCACTGAATTTGAGGGCCATTTTAAACGGTGAAATTACCAAGAAATAGCACAAAACTATGAAAAGCGTGGCACTAAATAAACTGTGAAAAGGACACTTGTTTGCAGTGTGAGAGCTGAAACAAGAAGGCTGAATGTTGCCTTGTTCAACCTCCGCTGGGAACGTGCACTTTGGGTGATTTGAGTGTTGATGTTGAGACTACAAACAATTTTAGCGAGTAGGTGAATTTACAAATATAGAATCTGCAAATAATGGTAATTCACATATGTACCTGACATCTGCTTTTGCACACATTATAAGCATCTTAACCTTAAAGTGGTCAAATGAGAACTCTTGATTCCTTCACAACAACCTGTTTCTCCCACAGCCTTCTCTAGACTCCTGTAGTAGTTTCCTAATTTCTCTTTCCCGACTATCTATTTTTCACTCAGTACCCAGAGGGATCTTTAAAAAATGTAAAACAGTTTAAGTTGCTCCCCCATCTTAAAACCCTTCAGTGGCTCCCAGAACACTTAGCATAAAATCCAGACACCTTATCAGGGCTCCGGTGCTCTGATTCTCTCCAGTAGCATCTCCTACCATTGACCTCTGTCTCTCTGTCCAGCCACACTGGTCTCATTTCTGTTCCTGGAGTATGTTAAATTTTTTCCCGCCTTGGACCTTTGCACTTGCTGTTCTTTTAACCTGGAACACTCTGCCCCCGGATCTTCCCATGGCTGGGTCCTTCTAACCATTCTTGCCTCTGCTCAAATGTTGCCTTCTTGGAAGACTTATTGGAGTCACTCTATGCCAGGTAGCTCTCTGCCTTATATTACTTTCTGTAGCGCACTGATGCTACCTGGGATTTCCTTGTTCATCTATTTATTATTAGTTTATTAGGAACCTTGTCTGTCTAATTCAAAGATGTATTCAAAGATGTGTTCCCCTCTTGCTGAAGAGTGCCAGGAACGTAGCAGGCACTAAATAAATATTTGCTGAAATAATGAATGTGTTAATAACTGATAATGGGAACCAGGGTGACATCTGAGGCTCATTGAGAATGATGAATGACTTGACCTCTCAACTCTTCAGGGCATTCTTTTTTCCACTATAATCCTGATGGCTGACCCATAGCTTGTTTGCATTTAGTTTTATGTGTTTAATTTGAGGATAGAGAAGGAAATGGGTATATATCAGGATTAACTATTGCATACAAGGCCCCTATCTCTGAAAGAAGAAATTCTGCAAGTGTCCTAAGGTAATGATCACATTGTCCACCAGTAGTTGAGAAGGGTGAAAAAGAAAGAAGGAAACTTATATTCATTAAGCATGCAGTCTGTGCTAGGCACTGCACTGAACGCTTTCATGACTGCTACCTAATTTGAATCTCAATGCAATCCTGTATGGTTGATATCTTTACTCCCAATTTTATAGATGGAAAAACTGAGGTTAAAAGAAGTTAAATACTTGCCTCCAGGTGACACAACTACTAAGTAGAACTAGATTTTTTAAACCCATATCTACCTGATGCCAAATTCCTGCCTTTTTGTGCTATGACGGTTGCTTCGGGAGATAGATATGCCCCTAAAATAGAAAGGAAGAAAATTGAATTCAGTGCACATCTACATAGATTATAACAAATATCTGGAGCACAAGAATAAGTTATACAGACAATATGGAAAACAGACCTACAATATTCAGTGCCTGAGCATATAATTGGATGAATAGAATACAGAGTGAACATTTGGTTCTCTGGCAGAGCTCATGTACGGTATGACATAGAGCAGCTGTCCCCAGAGAAAGTTCTTTGTTTCTAGACCAGTACTACGCAGGCTGCATTTGAGCAATTCAGGGATTTCTCTCTGAAAATTCCATGAACTCTATTTATAGTGAACTCTTTCACTATAAATAGAGTTCATGGAATTCTGTATATCAAAGTTAATGCAATGAAAAGGAGCCACAGAGTATGGAAATAAGCCTTAACTCTTATAATAAACCAGAAACATGTTTGGCATCGGGAGACCGTAAAAACGCTGTCATTACTTGGATGCATTCTGAGGTCTTATTTAGCATATGAAATTGCAGAGTAGATCCTATTATGTAAGGAGACAGGAGGACAGCATAATGTGGTTACAAAATGAAGAACTTTGTGCCCTCAGGGAAGGAGTTAACAGGACAGATATACATAGAGAGAGATGTGCGATAAGAAGGTGGACAATGAATGACATGTATATGTGACTGTTGCCGAAGTCGGGTGGCTGGATAATCCTCAGATGTCAGATTTCTGTGAGGCCAACATGTGACTCAAAGCTTGCCACTCAACAGAGACTACTGGGCTGTGCTGGTATTAAGAGGCTGGCTGGAAGCTAGGCTCCCACTGTGCACTAGACTAACTCCCTGTCGCTTTCTGCGTGTGGGCGGGTGTGCATGTGTGTGTGAGCGTATACATTTTTATGCAGTGGGAGTTTCAAGAGCTAAGCACTGAAGCTGGATTTCCACAAACGATCATCACGAGCACTCCAGACACACCAAACTTCCTCTCTTGGTATTTTTTTTTTTTTTTTTTTTTTTGCTTTCATCTTTTTTATTGCAACCCCCAAAGGAAATAACCCTCAACCTGCAGCCTAGAGAATTGGGATTATTGTCTCTCACCTGTCCATGTGGGTGCCCTCTCAAGGTTAGAACTGAAGCTATGTGGGACCAGCAGATTTCAAGCACCAGATGAGAGGAGCTGCGTGAAGGAGTAGCAGATACCAAAGGAAGAGCGACTCTGCCCTGTTAACATGAACAGCAGCTTGCAGGTTAACCTGCCCAGAAGCTGGGCTGCTTCCAGTGGCTCACTCCAGGAGAGGTCTGAGCATTCTTTTTTTCTGTTTTATTACTATAGGATGGAGGATGAAGCTGTCTTGGACAGAGGGGCTTCCTTTCTTAAGCATGTGTGTGATGAAGAAGAAGTAGAAGGTGAGCTTTATGGGTCTGGGAAAGTGTGTATTCATATACATATGTTTCTGTAGATAATGTCATTCATGCATTTTATATGTCTTGTATTTTTAATGTGAAAAACAAAGCCTCTCTGAGGAGTTTCATTTATTTCCACATTTTGCTTCAACACAGAAAGCAATTTTAAGAACTTCATTAGAACATCAGAAACAGAATTATTGTGGTCCTACCTGGTATCAAAGGGTTTTATTTTGTAGCAGGTGCCTACTTTAGCTGCCCCTCTCCTTCCAAAATGAATTCTTTTTGCCAGGTAATATTAACCACCTTCCAATGACTAACTCAAGGAAGCTGCTAGCTTTATATAAAAATATGTTTTGGCAGCACCTTCTAATCATCTCTAATGGATGTTGCAGAAGGAGACTGCTACCCTTGTTGCAGAAAAAAATGGGTCTAAGCTGAGGATATTAAGAGTGGTAATCTTGGATGAGTCTTGTGAAAAAGATGGACGAGCATTATTTACTCCAAAAAAACTCCAGGATTTCCTTTTATTAATGCTCCCAGTGCCCATTAAAAAACCAGATAAGTGTTGTGTTTTAGCTGTTGCTGTCATGCTTTCAGTGTGCCTCCCCTTCCCTTGTCTCTTGACTTATCAATAGTATGGGAATATTCCTGTAGGGATTAATTAATATTTACTGAAGTAACTATATGAAGGCATCATAGATATGCAAGAATTATTAATATTTATAATGAGAGTTTTAAAAGAATCAGGGTTATGGGAAATATTCATAAAGTTAAATGAAACTTGCAGGTGACCATATGATAAATTCTAGCCTTTAAAATCACCTAAGAGCTCATGTGTGTTTTGAAGACACTCATGTGTTTACTGCCATTTGATAAGCATTTAGTGCCTACTGAAAACTGGGATCACAGGGGTGGGTTTGGGAAAAAAGAGGGTAGGTGCTGTGTGCTCTGGATTGATTCTTCAACCAGACTGAACCCTAGGTCCTGGGAAAAGTGATGATCTTGTGTCACCTGGAATAGTTTGACTAGTGTGGCTTTTATGCTGGTTTTCATGCTTTCTTAGCAAGTTTCTCCTGATCATATCGTGTTGGAGGATGGCCCCACCCTGACAACTCCTGCCTGCTCCCCTCCCCTCCACCTCCCTACTTCCCATATTTCTGGTCTTGAGTATGACTAATAAGAATTTGATGCCTAAGTTTTTTAGGAAAAAGGAAACTACAGTATTTTCTTTCATATTGTTTTATGAGTTCCTTGAACTTTTACAATATGACTGTGGGAAAATCTTAAGTTGGTGAAAGCAAAAATAGTAAAACTTTTGACCTAAGATTCTTATACTCTGTGATGTTAAATCTCCATTGTGGTAACTGTCACTGTCCCAGTGTCAAAGAGGGCATAAAAATTTATAGCATATGGATGTAAGAAATAGTGTAGGTTTGAGCAAATATCCTATAGTTTTCTTAGGACAATCGAAGTACAAAAATCAGTGAGAAAGCTGCTTGAGGACTGTTGGAAATGTGATATATTCTCTCGCTCTGTGTGTGTATGTGTGTGTATTTTTTCCTTGAGAATAATGTTCCAACTAAGTTCTCAGGAGATGTAAATCACTTCTTGAGTTTATAAGGTCTGTGGGGATTGACTGCACCCTACTGCGAAAGGATATTGGACACAGGTTTCATGAGGCTTTGACTAAGAAGTGTATTTCCTGCAGCACTTCCCTTGATTTTCAAGTGCAAAATGAAGACAGCAATGTAAATGAATAGTACACAGATATGTAGCCATGTTTCTTTAAGGAGAAATAAAAAGACGGCCAATGGTGTTAAAATTCAAGAGGGTTGTTTAGCTTTGTGGTGGTGAAAGTTGCCAGGCAGATTTTGTGGTATTCCCCATTCTGAAAATACCTCTCTTTTAATGATTATCTTTCATATTGATTGGAGCCTAAACGGATTGCATTTCTTGCAAAGCGTGTTTTGTTAGTTGCTGGTTGCTGAAACCTGAGACCCAATAGGATGGTTGCTTATGGTGTCATCTTTGGTGGAGAACTTCCAACAGTACAGGCTCTTTTGCAGTAGAAATCTTGAAACTACAATTAGGAATCATTCATTTCTAGTTCTGGACCTCCCAAGTGACCCTCCCATTTTCTCACCTAGCTCCAACTGTAAGTGAAAGTGTAAAGAAGTTGAAATGGACATGAGTTTGATGGGTCACCCATAATCCTGGTGATTGAGAATGAAGAGACAGATGACTTGGTTGTAAGAGCTCTAATAAAGTTTTACATATGTAGTGGGAATGTTTTCCTCAAGGACATGCATCCATCTCATACCCAATTCCATAGAAAAGGACATATTTGAAGGAAAAAAAAACTTTCTGGTACAGTTACAGTAAGAAGTAAGTGCTCCAGACTTAAGGATCAGAAATTCAAAGGGCAGGTAGCTGGAGCATCTTATATTTCTACCATCAGTTATGTTTCCCTTCATCCAAGTAGTTATTTCTCCTGCTTCTAAGATAAACATGGTTGAAGTGTATTGTGGCACTAAGACTTGGCAAAAGTAAACTTAAAAAGAAACTTTGCTTTTTCAAAAAATAATTCACATGAGAAGATGTACTTCCAATAAGCAGCTTTTTTTTTTTTTTTATTTTTTTTTAAGATCTAAACCTCAGATCACCTTTTGTTTGGGGCCAATAAGGGGTCATAGGAATGTTAGGGATGTAAAAAAGATGTTGCAAGTGCCAGCAAGACCAGGTTTTGTAGCAAGCCAGAGCCACCACTATTGTCCCATGATGATATCTCCATAGGACTTGCTCAAGCACAAGCAAGGGACCCACTAATAATCAGATGTGTACTACACATACATTGCACTGGATGAGAAAGAATAAGTCATGGCTCCGTGACACAAACCTACATACAAAAAAGGTCTTAGATTGGCACTTTAGTTCATGCTTAGCAAACCCCTCCCTGCTGTGAGTGTCAGGAGAGAGGGGGCTGGCAATACTTCAAATGAACTGTTCCACCCCACATCCAGAGCAGTAGCGCATACGCCCCCCTGCTGCCTTACCCCGTACTCCAAACGTGATGGCTGGGCTTACACACCTACTCTACATGGGGTCTCTCTCTCTGTTCTAGTTGCTTTGCATTGTTTATATTTTAAAAATTCTTCTTAGAGTCTGCTATTTGGGGTGGTTGGATTCAACCTGAAGGCAGGAAAAGCCAGATGCTGTCTCGTGGCTCCTTCTGATGCTGTAGTTCTGAGAAAGGGGAGGGGGACTGAGACTTCAAACCACACCCTTGGTTCACCTTGTTCAACTTTACTCTCAGTGGGTGGCATGACATTTAATCCATGTTCTAAAAATCCCAATAGAAAATTGTCAACTGCAAAACTCACTTGAGAACAGAGTGAGTCAGAAGAGGAGTGATGACTCCTCTTCACTTAGTTTCGCTCATGTGCATTTGTGTTAATGGTTTCAAGAGGTACTCTTTATAAAGGAAACAGAGTGCCAGTTTTAGTCTTTAAAATAAATAGAAACTTTTATATCTCATCTTTCATGTGTTACTTTATACTATCCAGGCTTTTGTAAAGCTGACATGCATGGGATGGAGTGGTTACAGGAGATGAACTCATTTAAAAATTTCAGCATTTCAGATACCATGTGGGTATCATATTTGTTTCTGTACCAAAAGACTTGTGTGTGTCCACAGAATTTGGTCTGCAGATGACAAATTGATGGCACCAGATACATTATTTCAGATACACCTAGATGGGAGAAATTGCCAAATTGTTTTGGGTGAACCAAGGTTGAGGAAGGAGGAAAGAGTCCCAGGTATCTTATTTTTCCAAATAGGAGGAAATCTATGGGTTTTTATCCTTAAAAAAATCAGTCAACAGGATTTTGGATCTGTTTGATATAAACAGATTACTTAATATTCTCATATTTTGCAATAGGGGAAAAGAGCAAACTCCACCTTATCCTTTGAGATAAGGCCTTGGCTCTGCAAGGCTAGGTGCCTCCCCAGCAGGCTTTGGCAACTCTTGCTTCGTGAGGAGTGGCCTTTACTTCACGTCAATCCGAAACAACGACTCAGGAAACATAAAGTACAGCAAGACAATATTGGCTGAAACGTGTCTCCATTTCTGAAGCTTGGTTGGTGCTCTCTTAAAACTATTATGATATATTGTGGTGGTTTTCCTCTTCCTTTCAAACCAAGTCCATAAAGGAGTGTTCTCCGAATCTTTCTTAATGGAAGAATGATTCTAGAAATTCTCATGTCTACTGATGGACATTTAAGAGAGAGTATTGTTGAAAATGCATGGAATTGGCAGGAGAGTTGTCTTTAGGGAAATAGAAGTAAAAATGTAAGACAGGGTCTGGGACAAAGTAGACATTCACTAAATATTTATTAGATGAAAGAATTAATAAATGAATGAATAACACACTAATGAAATACATGTAGAATGACTTTATATAATCCTTTAAAATATTTGCTTAAATTTTTATTTACTGTTCATCAAATAAGATGTTATGGTCTCTATCTTATTCTTGGCATTACTCCCATTTAATTTTGCAAAGATCGTTGGCATATTTATATCATTTATATATTTATATTTATAGTGAGAAACCCCCTAAACATTTCTGCCTTATCTTTTTTCCTTTTACTTTACCTTTTAAACAGAGTCTAAAATGATGAAATAGGGACACTTGTCTTTTTTGAGGTCAGGTTCTCAACATTTTATAGACATGAAATCATAATGACAAACCTTTTTTCGCTAGAGGATATTAAGATGATCTACTCATGTACATTGGAGGAGGTAGTATTCTAAAAAAAGTAGGGCCTGGTAGACATTTGTTAATAATTACAATGGCAAAAAACCTAACTGCCTAGAAGGAGTAAATGAAAACCTACTGGTTGGAAAGGGAGGGGCCCTTTGGGGCTGGGGCTATTCTGAGTGCTAGGTGTAAGTGTCTGGTTGCACTTTGCTGACCTCTTCTCTGCAGTTCTCTCTAATTGCTCAGAAACCCTGTGTAAGAGGAAACTCTTGGGCAAATACTGCTGAAGGAAAAGAGTTCTTAAAAGAAACAATGTATCCACACATTGGAAGGCTTTGAAGAAATGCAGTGGGGTGTTTCAAGGTTGACACCTGAATAGCAATTTAGGTTTACCCAGAGCAGGTTGTGTCCATAAAGGCCTCCCCCAACTCTGCTTCCGTCTCCGTGTTCCCGGCAGCCTCAGCTGAAAGCCGGCCAGGGGTTCTAAAGCATGCAGCCCTTAGCTCTGTAGCTGCCCAACACCTCTTGCTGTGTCCCTGAAAAGTTAAATGTTATTTATATACAGAGTTCTTTGGCTTCAAGGACATCTGTTGATGATTCCATGGAATCAGACCTTCCTTCCCTGAGTTTTCCAATTGTATAGAAAACTCTCTGGGAGTATAGTATGGGCTTAAAGCCCTCTTGAAGCCATTTCCAGCCCGACATGTCTACATTTTTTTATGCAGTAAGCCATAAAAAGAATTGAACTTGGTACTTGGGTTGTGTTTTGCAAGGATCCAGAGATTCTGAACTAATGTATTTGCAGCAATTTTGTCCTTAGAGTAAGTCTCTTTTTAGAGGCTTTGTATTTGGGCACATTTGTGAGACATATTGTTTGATATATATAGACGTATGAATATATGTGTGTGTGTGTGTGTGTGTGTGTGTCTATCATTTATCTTATTCATGTGTTTTTAAGACAGAATGACTAGCATGTGTTTAAGCATAAAAGTTTGAAACTCATTCTGCTGCTGAATCATTGCATAAATGCATGAAGGAAGCAACTTATATTTTGGATTTTCAGTTTTTCTGTTTTTCAAATAGGAATACTGGGATATGCCTTTTACCATACAATTGTTTTGATAGTTACCAAAAACCAAATTGCTGCTTTACCTGACATTAGGAATGAGTGCTTTATGTTATATCACTCTCAACTCTTTTTCTTTCTGATTGATGCAGCCTCATCTATAATTTTCAGTGATTATTATCATTCCAAAAATTGTAAATGGCCTAAACATTGTAAAAAAAGTTACTTAATTAGTTTCTACTAATCTCTGTCCCTTGCTTTCCTAAGCATTGCTTACTTCTTGCTGCTTTCATTGGCAAAGTCAAGCTAAAATAGTCAAATGGTTTCCCTCAAAGCCTACTGTCTATTTCTCTTTGGCTCATTCTGATTCCCTTCAAGCCTTTTCCAAAAGGAGGCTTATTAACTCTAATTTTATATGGGGTAAAATACAAATGCTTGCCCATTGTCTAACAAAGCTTGCAAAATTGTTTCTTTTGGAAAAATGGTTCAAGTTTGTAGTATTTTTCTACCAGTGACGATTCAACACACATGTACATACCTGTCTACCTACATACATACATGCAGGTGTTTTTCCCCTCTACAGCAGAGACTAGAGTAATTTTTCTCTCTTTTTATAAGTGACTGACTATTGGTTTTATGTAATTTAGGTGCCAATTAAATGAGATTATGCAACAATATAGGAATAATCTATGTATTTTTTTCCTGAGCTAAATATTTCCCTATCCTTTTCATCACAAAATTCTGATGATTGGGGGGAATTGAGAATTGGGGTTGATGAAGGCTGGTGGAGTAAAAGTGTAATAAGGACCATTTGAGGCCCTCTTGCTGCTGTGGTGAGCTTGCTGGTGAGGCTTTATTTTATTTTGTTCTATTTTATTTTACTTTTGGGCTGACAGCTTGTAGGGGACTGAGGTGAGAGCCTGCCATGGCAGGAGGTTCCTAACATCGTACCTCTGAATCTGCTGATTGTCAGGTGGGATGAAAGGTGAAGGAGGGCGGTGAGTGACATCCATTGAATCAGCAGTGGAGGTGACTCAAATAGTTCCCTTCTCTGAATAGCTGAAAAATCTTTTAAATCTGGTTAATTGTTTTTACTTTTCCATGGAGTTAGAATTAGAAGTCAGATATCCTAGGTGCTGTGTCCAATGTGTTCACCTCTCTCTATACTCTGTTGACTTTGAATGGAGAATAGATTCTATTTAAAACTTTTGAGAGATTATTTTACTGACTGTTTTCCGGGTGGGAGGCTTAATAACTTTTACCAAGTCCAAAATTCTGAAAATCAAAATAGGAATTTTAGTAATATTGGCCAATATATCAATTTAACAGGGCCAGAACTGTACATTTAGAGATTGGTTAAATCACCATCCAGCCCCCTAGTTGATTATTAGATTTTCAGTAAGTAATTCTGTCCCTCCTGAGAAGAAAGAAAATGCCTTAGATGTGGAATTGATACAGATCAGATGTGGTGTTCTCTGCCTGATGCACATGACAACTGGTCTATGACCCTGGGATTTCAAAGGGAGAAAAAGTTTATTGCAACAGGGAGCCAGAGAACATCTGTCTCCCCAGTTCTAAGGAGTTTAGGGTTCTATGGATTCAAACAAGGGGAGATGGAGTTGTTATCATTACAGTAACAGGAATGAACAACTATAATTTGCTAAGCTAGAACTAAGCTAGAATAGCCATTATCATAACAAGTATAAACACTGTAGGCAGCTAGTTCTGGGCTGACTCAAGTTCCTTCATTAACATAAGGAGATACAAGTGGGGCCAATCAGTAGGTTTTTACGGTTTGCACTTGAGTGGGTTTCAGTGATTTCAGGTACTTACTTTTGGCTATTGTACAGTATACCAGAAAGTAAGAAAATGGTATCTATATAGTGATTCAGTCATCATAATTATTAATTAAATCTTTATTTCTCGGTTACAGAATGAAAGCTCATAGTTGAATCCAGTGGATATATGTATTTGGCAAGTTAAATAAGTATGTGATTGTTCAGACTATTACTCCCTTTTATGCAGTCTGTGTTATGGTTTAGAGAACATGGTAGTGAACCAGGAGTCTCAGGAACTGCTTCTATTTCTGGCTCTACCACTGCCTTTCTGGGAACGTAAGGCAGGTCATCACCCTATGGTTATTGTGTTTTCTTTATGCCAACTGCAGTTAGTGATACCAACCTCCTGTCTACCTGCTAGAGATAGTCTAAGAATTCTTGAATAATACCTGAAAAATACATCTGCAAAAAACCGTTGACAATTACATAATTTCTCACTTTCAGTTTCTCATACAAATAAATAGTATTTGTCCCTTCCTACCTCCTAGTTTTTCTAGGAGTATAAGTGAAGTAATTTGAAATCCCAAGAGGAACCCTATAAATTCAAGATATTATCTCCCTTGGATAAATTGCCTACATGCAATTTATCTTTATATTCAACATTTTTGTAGCCAGTGGTTGCTGTGACTACAGAATGCTTTGGGATTAAAGTTAATGCTGATATCTGGTAATCAGAAAATTAAATAAATTAGTACTTATGTTAGCTCTTCTATTAATAACTTTAATATGTAAAGTTATGGATACTGCTTTATTATTATTTTTGCTTTAAGCTTCTCATAATGACAAGGAACACTGTAGAAATAAGCTCTAAAATGTTGCTTTTCCGAGCTTACATGTATCATTGAATGTGCTAATGTATTCCAATTAGGGCCACAATTATTCTTTAAGGACACAAGGTTAGTTGATATGATAACTGAGAGACTGTATCATGTATGTGAGTGAATTTACATGGGAGATCAGAGAATATATCTCCCAAAGAGTGACACTGAGTTGAGACCTGAAGAATGAACAAAAATTAGCTAGATGAACAAAGAGGGGAAGCATCTCAGGCAGGCATGTGTGAAGGCTCCAAGGCAAGAGAGTGGTTGGCCCATTTAAGAAATGGAACCAAGGCCAGTGTGGATAGGACATGTGAACAGGGGGTGAATGGCCTGAGATGGCATTTAGCCTAGTTCTTGCTCGATAGTTCTACTTGAGTGTCTCACAGGTACCCAAACATTATATGTTCAAAAGATACTTTGTGGCCCTTTATGCAGTGCTGAAGATTTAGGATTTTATTGAGTGTACATTGGGGAGCCATTGAAGTAGAGTTTTAAGAAGGAAGTGACAAGGCAGATACCTATTTTTAAGAAGATCGCTTTGTCTGCTGGATGGAGTTAGCATAGCAGGAGGGTAAAGATAAATGTGGGGAGACTATTCCTGAGGGTCAAATGGGAGATGTTTTTGGGTTGGGATGAAAGAGATGGAGAAAAGTGGCTTCAATTGCCAGGACTTGCTGATGGATGGATGGATGGATGGGGGTGATTGCTTTTGAATTTCTGCTGTGAGCAACTGGGGAAATTCATGTGCCATTTTGTAAGATGGGGAACACTGGAGGAAGAGTGGTGTGGGGATGACAAGAATTCAGTCTTTTGAACATATAGTGTTTGGGGTACCTGTGAGACACTCAAGTAGAACTATTGAGCAGGAACTAGGCTAAACACTTCTGGAGCTAAGAAGACAAGACAAGGAAGGAGATATAAATTTGGATCCTTGGCATTTAGCTGGCATTTAAGGCCATAGGAAAGGACATTACCCAGGGTGAGAGAATACAATGGGAAGGGGACTGGACTGGACTCTGCGACTGCCAGCATTTGGAGATTGAGAAGGCATAGGCATAGAAATAAGAGGGAGACCATGAAGAGGGTGGAGCATCTGTGCCAAGAGAAGAACACTTTCTAGAAGGCATGATTGCTGCCTGGAAGTCAGGTAAGATGAAGATCGAAAAGTAGCCATTGGATTTGGCAAAAAGAAGTTGATTGGTGGCTTTCATTAGCAATTTGGGTGGCATGGTCAGGTGGGAGCCAAATCTAAGTAGATTGAAGAGTGCCCAAGGAAAACTGTCATCACGAGAAGTTGAGAAGAGACTTTGAGATGAAGGTAGAAAACTTTTAGCCTGCCTGTTTATATGCTCCATTACACTTAACCAATTAAAATATTCAGAACTGTCATAGAATTTTTAGAGCTACAATGTATCTTAGAAATAATTTAGCTCAATGTTTTCACCTTAAAGATAAATAGACAAGTCATGGAGAGATTAAAGTGGTTTTCTAGAGTTAACACTGATAGTAATTGGAATAACTAGGACAAGGATTTCGGTTCCCTGAATATCCAAGGGTGGTGCTCATTCCAACAAGTATGCTTGAGGTCTGTTCCCTCTGGGAGGGAAAGGAATATAGAAAGGGAGAAATGGATGAGGACTAGAAGCAGCACCTGGAAGAGGAAGTGGGAAGAACTGAAAGAAGAACAGAAGCCATTGGTTGAGCTTGTGAAAAGGTGAGAGAGAAAGAGGACATGACCTAGCTGGCCTCATTGTTGGAACAACCCTAGGTGGTCAGTGGGAGGGCATGCCAGAGCCAGATCATCTTTATACTCTCAGGCAGCTTCTGGAACTGAGGATTGTTGATTTACACTTGTCATGCTGTGATTATAAGAGTGAAAAATGAATCAGAGAATTCCTGAGCCCTTCTTTTTTTTTTTAGCTAATTACTAAATCAAAAGGACTAACGATTTTTATTTTGGCTGGTTTTGGCAAGTGGTGGAAGATGGGAGTGGTTGTGGTTGGGGCTGGTACCTTGGTGTTGGGAAATGGGAAAGGAAGTCCTGTAGATCTGGGAGCATTGGAGTCCTAGTCTTTGTACTAGGACTTTAACTGGCTGGTTGGTTGGTTTGTTCACTGTTAAATGAAGAGGTTGAACCAGATGATATATAAGTTCTTTCCACTCTAAAAGTATGATTACATGAGGATGTGTCAGTGGATGCAGGCCTTTTTTTCTCTGCTTGAATCTGGAGAATGATATTCATGAAGTTTCTGGGACGGGGCTTAACTAGACTAAATTAAGTGTCGTATAGCACCTTCCCTCCTCTTGTAGTTCTGGATCATTGTTATAGCCTTAGAGCATTATCCATATCTCATTTACCTCTGTCAGGTATGTGAAGGAAGAGAATAATTGTGAACTAATTTTAAACATTGGGTACCTGATTAGTCATGAGTGCATTAACTATATTGTGGATTCTCTCTCTATAGCAACCAAAGGCTGTCTTAGGTTTAGGCCATGGCAAACAGAGAAGCCATAATAGAGTGAGAGCTGAACAGTGTCTGTAGGAATGATAGTGTGAATGTGTGCCATTGTTTGTCTTCCTGAGCTTCCTCTCCGGCTGCATTGCAAATCCAGTTATCAATGACCATTGGATTAGCCATTGTTTTGTATCTTTCTGCCCTGCTTCCTGTTCAGCTGTGCAAGTGGTGACCACTAGAGAAATAATGAAAACTTTCAGTCTTCTGTGTTTGACTCACAAGTGGGTTTTTGTCTGACTGCATGCGTACTGTGCTTTAAAATTCACCAGGTCCTTGCAGAGTTCTAGGGTATCAGGATGAGTGGAATGTTCCACCGACAGACTCTGTTCTTCAGGGTTGGCACCAACTGTGTAGAAGCCTAGGGGGAAACTGTACAGAACTGGGTGATTTCCAGGAACTCTTTCTGGGCTGTGTGAGGGAATATTAAGTTTATGGAAAATGCTGACTCTGTGGACAGTTAAACTCGGTATAATGCCTAGAACAGCTGACTGAGGGATGAGTTAGGATAGGTCTGAAGTTGGCTGTTTTGTTCTGTTTAGGGTGAATGCTGTGGAGTGCCTTTGCTAGGGAACAGTGGGGGTTCATGAGTTATTGTCAGGGTTTGGGGTGTGTGGGAATGAAGTGTGGGGATAATGCTTTGGTTTCCCCCCTGCTTTAGTTTCCTAGGCTACTTAAAGCAGATACCATGAAATGGGTTGGCTTTAAACAATGAGAATTTATTAGCTTACAGTTTGAGGCTGTGAGGATGTCCAAATCAAGATGTCATCAAGGCAAAGCTTTCTTCCTAAAGACTGGCTGCAGGTGATCCTTGGCTCGTCTGCCATATGGCAAGGCACATGGTGGCATCTGCTGGTCTCTCCTTTCTCTTCTGGGTTTCCTTGCCTTTCTCTCTGTATTTATTCTGTTTATAAAGGACTCTAGTAATAGGATTAAGACTCATCCTGAATGAAGTGGGTCACACCTTAACTGAAGTAGCCTCATCAAAAGATCCTACTTGCAATGGGTTTATGCTCACAGAAATGGATCAGATTTAAGAATGTGTTTTTCTGGGGTACTCAGAGCTTCAAACCACCACACCCTCTTTGGAAGGGAAGGGAGAAAGAAGAACAACATTTGTGGAGCACCTATGTGTACCGGCCACAGCAGGAGGCACTTTATCAGCATTATTTCAGTTGACTTGTCCGTAAAAATATCTCTGTATCTCTATCTTCATAGATACAGACAAACAGATATAGATATGGGTACCTTTTTTATCTATAGAACAAACTTTTTAGAGACTGTAAAGCACTTCAGGAACTGCAGTTTATAAAGGGTAAGCTTATTTTTAGCCCTGTTTATTCATTAACTTAGGTTTCCCTAGTACCTTTAAGTGGGAATTCTTGTTTTCCTGGTCTAGATATTTTCAAATAATTGATGGTCACTGAACATGATAAAGATGTACTTCTTTAAAAATATTTATTAATACAGACTTCTTATAGTGTTGGACAATGTTTGCCTCTATTATCAGCTATTCAGTAATGGAAACTTAACCTAGTGTGTGGACTTAGGGTCCCATTCTTACCTGAAAAACTATTATTAGAACTATTTTGTGAAAATGAACACTTAGAAGACAGATGCAGAAGTTTGCTGAGCTTGAAGGACAGGAGTCTAGCTAAGCAACCATAAGCATGCATCTTTAGTACCTTTTCCTAGAGCTGTTTGTTCTTGCCCTGAGAATATCTTCATCATCAAATATTAATTATTAAAAGTGCTGTACTTAGAAAACACTGGGTAACAAGCTAAGATTTCTTACCAGTCTTGCTCTAACCTCAGGTTGCCTTAAAGATTTCTGGGAGACTTTTGGAACACAAAATTCCCATGCAGTTCAGAGGGAAAGGAGCGTTTCCCTGTTTTTCACTGCTTTTACCCGTTATTTACTTGCATGCCTGATCCTATGTGTAATTGGTAGCATTTATATTAAAATAGATTATTCATCAGCCTTCCTAATTATCTATAAATAAATTATATATGTAATATGTAATTATCTACAAATAAACACATGGATTTTATTTTATATGTAAAAAGGTGCCCCATCCAAAATATAAAAATACGGAAGTGATTCCTTATCTTGAGTAGTGGTATGTGTTTCAAGTCTGAACCCTCATGCAAAATTTCATGAAGAGCTGACTTACCTCCTGTTAACTGCAGAATTATGCTATACCTTGTGAAGGGGGTTTTCTTTTCATGAGGTGGTGTTTAAGCCTTAGTAAATTAACAATGTTACTTTGATTATATCTTATCAGAGCTGCTTATGGAGTTTGTGAGTAATAAGTTAGCAAGCTATTTGTATCTCATTTATTAAAGTGTTTAGGATTCTACATAGCACTCAATTTCTTATTATATAAAGTGCCAAATACAACCTCTGTCATGTCTGAACTTGAAACTGTGGTTCTAAATTTTCTTATGCATGTACTTCTAATTGAGATTTTTTGGTCCAAAAAGTAAGGTCTTTGCAGCATCTTCTTATAATCTGTCACTTGTCCAGGGTCTCTGCCTCCTATTCTAAATTTTTCTTTTCATAATAAAAAAAAAATCTCTCTTAATTCTTTCCTTACATGTCTCTTGGCAATAGCTAGAACATGTTTTAGACATCTTGGCATAGGACCAGGTTACCTTAGCTAAGCCAAGGAAGGCGGAATTTAACTTACATTTTGGGAGTATTGCTGATTAGTTCTGAAAGAAAGATTTAAAGTGCCAAGTGTAGTGGAATCTTTGCTTTGAACTGCAGAGAACAGAAATTCATTTGATTATGGAAAGAGCAGCAATGTAAGTAAAAATTACATTTAGTCCATCCTTCAGTGTTTAATTAGAGATGTACGTAGGAGGCTGGAGGTAGAGGGTGGGGTTGGGTAGAGGTGGCTGTGGGAAAAGATACATTCTGGGCAAAGATTTTACCCATGCTCTGGTGATTCTTTGGATAGAGCACAGTACTGAAAACTCAGGTTTTTAAAGTATTTATATACTTCCCTATTCCAAAAAGGTTTACAGTGAAAGGAAAATTATGGTTGAAAACTTGGAAGAGTGAGATTAGTTTATAAAACACATATCATGAAACTGCAAGTTGACCAAAAATTTGTCTCTTCCCTTTTGAGCAGTCAACATGAGAAGGGAAACACGGTTAGTTATAAGAGTTATAGTATAAATTTAGTATTATAAGAAATACCAAAACACTGATAAAGCACTCAACTATTGTTTATACTGAGATACAAGAGAAATTTCTCCTGTGAGATTTTATGTGGAGGAGAATAGATTAGTTATTGACAATAGCCTTGAGTTGACTTCCCCAAACCTTGTTTTTTTTTTTTTTTCTTTTCCACCTGTTCAGTGGAATAATAGCCATCTTTAATCTGTAGATTTATGAGGATTATGTGAAGTAATGCACATATAAAATGCCTAGCTAGTGCCTAGCACATTTGTAAGTGTTCAATAAATGGTTGCTATCATCAGTATGTACAGTAAACATGGCCACCTGTTTTCTAGGAAGGAGCTAATAGGTCTCAGCCATGCTGTACAATATCCTTTTCTGGTTTGAAATGATTGATGGGTTTAATCCTTCAAAGTCCTAAATCATCCTTGGTGGGCATAGTGGGCCTAGCCTGATAGCCTCTTTAACTTGAATGGTGATAGCCTCTTTAACTTGAATGGCTACAGAGCTGCTGTCTAAGTGTAAGAGTTCTTTGTTGGCCTGAAAACATTAAAGCAGCTATCAAAAGTATATAGTTAGTTTAGAAGTATCTTAGGAATTGGGAGAATTGGACATGATAGCCTCGCAGTACTTTCTGCTTGCAGCTGGGGTGGAGCAGGTGAGGATGGGAAGAGACAAGAATCACGTAGTGATAATTTTTGACATTCAGAGATAACCAGGAATGCCATGTTTTCTTCCCCAGTAGTAGTGGCTGTGTTGTGGATTGTGAGATATTCCCAAGACATTCGGAGTTCCTTGGCAACTTCCACCATCTGTCAGAGGAAGGCATGCAGAGTATTCATTTGAACACATGATACTGAGGACACTGCCAAATAAAGAACTGAGTGCCCTTTGCACACCTAAATGAACACTGTCAAATGTAGATCCCTGGAGTTTTACTTTACAGAATTTTGAGTAGCAAGAATGTAACCATTATTTTTAATAAATATTTAAAACAATCTCCTTTTCCTTCTGAATTATAACTAATTAAAAAAACTTTTTGCTTATTTTTACATTATCTTTGAAAGTAGTTTTTACTGAAATTTCTAGCAGAGAAAAATTGTTTTGAACCTAAAATTCCTTCCTAAGTTAAGCAGTATCTCTGATTCTTTGAGCTTCTTTCTGTTTTGTAGACTCTTGTCAGGTTGGAAAGCTTGTTTTGTCAAGTTTTCTCTTTTTATTTTATATATAAAATAATATACGATATCCTCAACCTTTGAGGCTTTCCTAAGAGTTTGCTGTCATTTTGTGTTATAATTTTAAAAATAGCCATCAATCTTCTTGACATCTCTTTGTGACAGGTAGAGATATTTTAATAGAAAATATTGAGATCCACCCATGATACTGTCATCAACAACAGCGTATTTTCATTGGTAATACCACTGTTATTGATCATGAGGGCAAGCATCCTATGGGGCAGTAAAAATACCTCCCTTCCAGATCATTTTGTTTACTTTTGGTGTTTTTGTTACTAAGCACATACAGCTTATTAAATATTTGGCAATCATCTTGATAAAACATTTCTTATCCCCATTTCCCAAAGCAAGGCTGTCTTACTCTGTTCTCATAGGCAAAGAAACTGAAATGCGGAGAGAGATTAAAGAGAGGTTGAGAAATAATTGATGAAGCAGCAGTCACTATCCCTGAGCTCCTAAAGATTTGCTCAACCCTTGGACTTTGATCCTTCTCTTCTATCTGAACATGAGACAGGAAAGTAAAATTTAGTGACCAGTAACATGTGAGAGCAGAAGGAGGATGTTTTGAGTTTTGAATTGATCAGCTCAGTGTCATGATTTACTCTGGCAGTTCTTGGAAGACAATATCTTCCTCATTCAGGCAAATTCAAGTTACAGGGCTGCAAACATCCACACAAAAAGTTGGTAGCCATGTGGATACCAGAGAATTGTGACTTCCCAGAGGCCATCACCGAGAGTATAAAAAAATGCCCCGAGAGTGGTAGTGCCTGGAGCTGGGAGTGGGAATGTAGAATGATGGCAAATGGGCATGAGGGATATTTTTGGAGTGGTGGAATGTTCTAAAATTGGATTATGGTGATGAGTGTACAACTCTGTAAATATACTTAAAATCATTGTATACTTAAACAGAGAGAACTTTATGGTACATAAATTATCCTCAATAAAGTTGATAAAAAATGCCTGAGACTTCCCATGATTTGAAAGGTGCCACATTTCTACTTGGTTTATGGGCACCATAGGGAGGGTGCCTATGATCAGGTATAGGCTGCCTTTTAAATAATTTGATCAAATGAACTATACAGATTTGGGTAAATATATTTAAACTTTTCAAAACTTCTCCCACCCGTGTGAAAGTGTGTAACAGAGTCAGCACAGGAAGCATATAAGACAGGAATTGGAGGAGAGGGTATAGGCTGAAACTACCACAGGGAGGGTGCCTATGATCAGTATATGACCAAAATTGAACTATCTTTGTGATGACGACCACTCAAAATAGGTTCTGAAAGATAACGTGCATTCCATGGCGTTTGAAGGCTCTCTTTCATTAGGTTGACAACAACCGTAACACTTCATAGCCAGACATCTTACCTTAAAATCCTGTCAGCTCCTTTCAGGGGTATAAATCTCCCTGACAATGCAGGATATGACTCCTGGGGATGAATCTGGACCCAGCATCGTGGGATTGAGAACAACTTCTTGACCTAACGGGGGATGCAAAATGAAATGCAATAAAGCTTCAGTGACTGAGAGATTTCAAACGGAGTCGAGAGGTCACTCTGGTGGACATTCTTATGCACCATATAGATAACACTTTTTAGGTTTTGATGTGTTGGAATGGCTGGAGGTAAATACCTGAAACTGCCGGGCTCCAGTCCAGTGGCCTTGACTCTTGAAGACAATTGTATGGCAGTGTAGCTTGCAGCGGGTGACAGTGTGATTGTGGAGGCCCTGTGGATCACACTCCCTTTATCCAGTGTGTGGATGGATGAGTGGAGAGGTGGGGACAGAACCTGGATGGAAAGTGGGGTGGGATGGGAGATGTGTGTGATTTGGGTGTTCTTTTTTTACTTTTATTTTTTGCTCTGATTCTGGTTCTTTCTGGTGTAGGGAAGATATTCAGGGATGGATTGGGGTGATGAATGCATGGCTGTGGGATGGTGCTGTGGACAGTTGGTTGTACACCTTGGATGATTGTGTGGTATGTAAATGTGTCTCAATAAAACTGAATTAAAAAAAAAAATCCTGTCAGCTCGTATAGGCTGCCTTTTAAATAATTTGATCAGATGAACTATACAGATTTGGGCAAATATATTTAAAAAATTCTTTCTGTACAACAGACATCAATATGGCTAATGTAGCTTTATTACCATTTTTGCTTAGTTGCCATTATTTAATAAGAAGTAGTAGAAAATAATATGACAGATTTAAAAAAAAATTCCAACTTTTTAATTTTTTCATGATATTTTCCAAATTCCTGAGCAAAGGCGAAAAAGCTTTCAGCATTTGATTTACTGAAAAAATTGGTTGACTTTGCTTATATTGTTGTGACTTGAGATAAAGCTGCAGGGCTCCCTCAGTAACTGGAGAGCAGGAAACAATTGACACTATTTCTGAATTCACTTTGTTTCTGAGACATTTCCTATTTCCTAATATAATATAGCTTTCCCATGAGAACAATTTGCTTGCAAATTGTTAGACATGATAAATTTCTCATTGGCACACATTCTGTGGGGAAAATTTCACTGTGCTTTGTTGTAGTTGAATTGGTGCATGCATTTCTGGTGCATGTGTGTTTTTGTGTGTGTGTGTGTGTGTGAGGTGGCCCTGTTTCATGTAAAGATGCCTCCAACTTCATTCCAAGCATCAAGTATTTTCTTTTGAACACTAAACTATTTACATAGGGCTCTGCATTCCTTAGTTGGAATCTCTTTCTTAAAGGAGCATTTATTCTTTTAACCCTGCCAATTTAGGGAAACATCCTTGTGAATTGGGGGTGGGGTTGGGGGGGGGGTGTTAGATATGCCTGATGAGTTACTGTGAAAAGTAATTCACAGCAATTTATACCAGACATACTGCATGCACATGTATTGCATGTAGGTATGTGATTTTCTGTGGCATTGTATGATAATTCCAGAAATGTGAAGTGAAACCCATAGATGAGATAACATAATATAATATAATTTGAAGTTCAAAAAATGTTCACTTTGCTTCCGAATTGGTGGTTCCCACATCCAGAAGTTATGCTGTATAGGAAGTAAAAGTATAAGTTTTCCCAATTAAAAAAAAAAACAAACATACAAAACTATGTAGAATTTTGAGTTTTTTTTTTTTTCTATCTTATCAGATTTTGTAAAAATAATGCCACTTGTCAGTTTTGCAGCTCCTTCCATCTAGAGAATTGAAAGCATTTCGCAATCTTCTCCTCATGCCCTTCTCTTTAAGGCAATTTTTGCTGGGCTGGGTTTATTTTTATCATTGCAACAACCAGTTTTTAGAAACTTTTGGAAACCAAAAAAAGAAAAATGAGAATGGCACTATAGCTGACATTCATTTTAGCTGTTGGCTAGTGTGAACATTTGAGTATTTCTAAAATCTCTCCAAGTATGTCTTAGATTTTCTCAGTTTGCCCCAGTTCTAAGTCTCTATTCTGCTGATTGGGGTTTAAAAAAGTTCTAATGTTAAAGCTTATTCTCAGAAGAATGACTTCTTGAACTTGGAGTCAGATCTTTATTTTTGCAGCCGCAAGAGCTCCTTTCCCAGCTCCTTTCTCAGTGTAATCATAGACTCATGGAAGGTTAGAACTTGAAGGGCCTTTGAGGATTGCTTGATTTAAGCCTCTCATTATATAAATGATGAGGTTGGGGCTCAGAGTGGTAATAGGGGCATGTTCAAGGTCATATGGCTAATATGATCAGAATCAAGGCCTCCTGACCTCCAGTTTGGTATTTGGTTTTTCTAGCAAAAGTAGTCTCCCTAGAAGGCAGTAGAGTATAATAACCTCACAGAATCCTAGTGCCAGCCAACAGGTTGAATTAAATTTTATTATTCCAGGTGAAGTTGGTCAAATAGAGGATGGCAATGTTGAGTTCACAGACATTTTCTTCTGCCCTGTGGATCTGGTGTGATTTATGTGCAGCAGAGCATGTGATTTGAAATGACTGGTGATTTGTGTGTCTTCCTCAGGCCACCACACCATCTACATCGGGGTCCATGTACCGAAGAGCTATAGGAGAAGGAGACGTCACAAGAGAAAGACAGGGCACAAAGAAAAGAAGGAAAAGGAGAGAATCTCTGAAAACTACTCTGACAAATCAGATGTGGAAAATGCTGATGAATCGAGCAGCAGCATCCTAAAGCCTCTCAGTGAGTATGCGCTGGGTGTTGGTGCCACTCTCTGCCACACTCCCAAAGCCTGGGGAAGACATTTTTAGTATCTTGTGGCTAATGGGGAGGGACACAATAAAACTGGAATGGGCTGCCCTAAAGGATAAGGTCTATGGAATTCATTTCCTTTTACCAGCAGGTTGATCTAGGAGATCTGGTGGTAAGAGTCTGGATTGATTAGAAAAGCATCTGAAAGTTTAGGCGTGGTTGCGTATTCTAAATTTTGAATAGTGAAGTAAGGCAGAGTGTTTACAGCTGATGTTTAACCACAGTAGTCAACAGTAATGAGAGACTCTTAAGGGACTTTTTGGATTATTTTGCTTAGAAATCAGGTCTGTTGAGATAGTAGGTCAAGATGAGAGAGCACCTGTATAGCTTTCCAAATATTGGGGTTATAAGTGACATTTAACCAGGTTGTGGACCAGGTTGAGTATTTTTTTTTTTTATCTTCATTTTATTGAGATATATTCACATACCACGCAGTCATACAAAACAAATCGTACATTCGATTGTTCACAGTACCATTACATGGTTGTACGTTCATCACCTAAATCAATCCCTGACACCTTCATTAGCACACACACAAAAATAACAAGAATAATAATTAAAGTGAAAAAGAGCAATTGAAGTAAAAAAGAACACTGGGTACCTTTGTCTATTTGTTTGTTTGCTTCCTTCCCCTATTTTTCTACTCATCCATCCATAAACTAGACAAAGTGGAGTGTGGTCTTTATGGCTTTCCCAATCCCATTGTCACCCCTCATAAGCTACATTTTTATACAGTTGTCTTCGAGATTCATGGGTTCTGGGTTGTAGTTTGATAGTTTCAGGTATCCACCACCAACTACCCCAATTCTTTAGAACCTAAAAAGGGTTGTCTAAATTGTGTGTAAGAGTGCCCACCAGAGTGACCTCTCGGCTCCTTTTGGAATCTCTCTGCCACTGAAGCTTATTTCATTTCCTTTCACATCCCCCTTTTGGTCAAGAAGATGTTCTCCGTCCCACGATGCCAGGTCTACATTCCTCCTCGGGAGTCATATTCCACGTTGCCAGGGAGATTCACTCCCCTGGGTGTCTGATCCCATGTAGGGGGGAGGGCAGTGATTTCACCTTTCAAGTTGGCTTAGCTAGAGAGAGAGGGCCACATCTGAGCAACAAAGAGGCATTTGGGAGGAGGCTCTTAGGCACAGTTATAGGGAGGCCTAGCCTCTCCTTTGCAGCAACCATCTTCCCAAGGGTAAAACCTATGGTAGAGGGCTCAACCCATCAAACCACCAGTCCCCTATATCTGTGGTCATGTTAACAACCATCGAGGTGGGGTAGGCCAATACCCCTGCATTCGTCACCAGCTCCTCAAGGGGGCTCTACATATTTTTTTCGTTTTTTTTTTTTTTTTTTTTTAAATCAACTGTATGGAAAAAAAAAATTAAAAAAAAAAACAAAAAACACATACAATGAAAGAACATTTCAAAGAGACCATAACAAGGGAGTAAGAAAAAGACAACTAACCTAAGATAACTGCTTTACTTCCAACGTGTTCCTACTATACCCCAAGAAAGTTACCTAATATAGCAACATTTCTGTGAACTTGTTCCTACTATATCCATCAGAAATTAACAGACCATAGTCATTCCTGGGCATCCCCAGACGTTAAAAAACGTATCTGTTCTTCTTGGATTATTGTTCCCCCTTCCTTAATTGCTCTCTATTGCTAGTTCCCCTACATTCTCCATTATAAACCATTTGTTTTACATTTTTCAAAGTTCACATTAGTGGTAGCATATAATATTTCTCTTTTTGTGCCTGGCTTATTTCGCTCAGCATTATGTCTTCAAGGTTCATCCATGTCGTCATGTTTCACGAGATCGTTCCTTCTTACTGCCGTGTAGTATTCCATCGTGTGTATATACCACATTTTATTTATCCACTCATCTGCTGAAGGACATTTGGGTTGTTTCCATCTCTTGGCAATTGTGAATAATGCTGCTATGAACATTGGCGTGCAGATACCTGTTTGTGTCACTGCTTTCTGATCTTCCTGGTGTATACCGAGAAGTGCAATGGCTGGATCGAAGGGTAGCTCTATATCTAGTTTTCTAAGGAACTGCCAGACTGACTTCCAGAGTGGCTGAACCATTATACAGTCTCACCAACAATGAATAAGAGTTCCAATTTCTCCACATCCCCTCCAGCATTGGTAGTTTCCTGTTTGTTTAATG
The DNA here is from genome assembly GCF_015220235.1 of Choloepus didactylus. Taxonomy (NCBI): domain Eukaryota; kingdom Metazoa; phylum Chordata; class Mammalia; order Pilosa; family Megalonychidae; genus Choloepus; species Choloepus didactylus. The sequence goes on from NC_051309.1 coordinate 75,868,190, forward strand.
GCAGCCATTCTAATCGGTGTGAGATGGTATCTCATTGTGGTCTTAATTTTTGCATCTCTCTAATAGCTAGTGAAGCTGAACATTTTTTCATGTGTTTCTTGGCCATTTGTATTTCCTCGTCAGAAAACTGTCTTTTCATATCTTTTGCCATTTTATATTTGGGCTGTCTGTACTATTGTCACTGAGTTGTAGGATTTCTTTATATATGCAAGATATCAGTCTTTTGTCAGATACATGGTTTCCAAAATTTTTTTCCCATTGAGTTGGCTGCCTCTTTACCTTTTTGAGAAATTCCTTTGAGGTGCAGAAACTTCTAAGCTTGAGGAGTTCCCATTTATCTATTTTTTCTTTTGTTGCTTGTGCTTTGGGTGTAAAGTCTAGGAAGTGGCCGCCTAATACAAGGTGTTGAAGATGTTTTCCTACATTATCTTCTAGGAGTTTTATGGTACTTTCTTTTGTATTGAGATCTTTGGTCCATTTTGAGTTAATTTTTGTGTAGGGGGTGAGGTAGGGGTCCTCTTTCATTCTTTTGGATATGGATATCCAACTCTCCCAGCCCCATTTGTTGAAAAGACCATTATGACTCAGTTCAGTGACTTTGGGGGCCTTATCAAAGATCACGCGGCCATAGATCTGAGGGTCTATCTCCAAATTCTCAGTTCAATTCCATTGGTGTATATATCTGTCTTTGTGCCAGTACCACGCTGTTTTGACTACTGTGGTTTTATAATAAGCTTCAAAGTCAGGGAGTGTAAGTCCTCCCACTTCATTTTTCTTTTTTAGAGTGTCTTTAGCAATTCGAGGCATCTTCCCTTTCCAAATAAATTTGATAACTAGCTTTTCCAAGTCTGCAAAGTAGGTTGTTGGAATTTTGATTGGGATTGCATTGAATCTGTAGATGAGTTTGGGTAGAATTGACATCTTAATGACATTTAGCCTTCCTATCCATGAACATGGAATATTTTTCCATCTTTTAAGGTCCCCTTCTATTTCTTTTAGTAGAGTTATGTAGTTTTCTTTGTATAGGTCTTTTACATCTTTGGTTAAGTTTATTCCTAGGTACTTGATTTTTTTAGTTGCTATTGAAAATGGTATCTTTTTCTTGAGTGTCTCTTCAGTTTGTTCATTTCTAGCATATAGAAACATTATTGACTTATGTGCATTAATCTTGTATCCCGCTACTTTGCTAAATTTATTTATTAGCTCTAGTAACTGTATCGTCGATTTCTCAGAGTTTTCCAGATATAAGATCATATCATCTGCAAACAATGACAGTTTTACTTCTTCTTTTCCAATTTGGATGCCTTTTATTTCATTGTCTTGTCTGATTGCCCTGGCTAGCACTTCTAGCACAATGTTGAATAACACTGGTGACAGCGGGCATCCTTGTCTTGTTCCTGATCTTAGAGGGAAGGCTTTCAGTCTCTCACCATTGAGTACTATGCTGGCTGTGGGTTTTTCATATATGCTCTTTATCATATTGAGGAAGTTTCCTTCAATTCCTACCTTTTGAAGTGTTTTTATCAAAAATGGATGTTGGATTTTGTCAAATGCTTTTTCAGCGTCTATTGAGATGATCATTTGATTTTTCCCTTTCGAATTTTTAATGTGTTGTAATACATTGATTGATTTTCTTATGTTGAACCATCCTTGCATGCCTGGAATGAACCCCACTTGGTCATGGTGTATGATTTTTTAATGTGTCTTTGGATTCGATTTGCAAGTATTTTGTTGAGGATTTTTGCATCTATATTCATTAGAGAGATTGGCCTATAGTTTTCCTTTTTTGTAGCATCTTTGCCTGGTTTTGGTATTAGATTGATGTAAGCTTCATAAAATGAGTTAGGTAGTATTCCATTTTCTTCAATGTTTTGAAAGAGTTTGAGTAAGATTGGTGTCAGTTCTTTCTGGAAAGTTTGGTAGAATTCCCCTGTGAAGCCATCTGGCCCTGGGCATTTATTTGTGGGAAGATTTTTGATGACTGATTGGATCTCTTTGCTTGTGATGGGTTGATTGAGGTCTTCTATTTCTTCCCTGGTCAGTCTAGGTTGTTCATATGTTTCCAGGAAATTGTCCATTTCCTCTACATTATCCAGTTTGTTGCCATACAGTTGTTCATAGTATCCTCTTATAATTTTTTTAATTTCTTCAGGATCTGCAGTTATGTCACCTTTTTCATTAATTATTTTGTTTTTATCAGTCTTTTCTGTTTTTGATTTTGTCAGTCTAGCTAGGGGCTTGTCAATCTTGTTGATCTTCTCAAAGAACCAACTTTTGGTGATATTTATCCTCTCTATTGTTTTTTTGTTCTCTAGGTCATTTATTTCTGCTTTAATCCTTGTTATTTCTTTTCTTCTACTTGGTTTAGGATTGGTTTGCCGTTCATTTTCTAGCTTCTTCAGTTGATCCATTAGTTCTTTGATTTTGGCTCTTGCTTCCTTTGTAATATATGCGTTTAGTGCTATAAATTTCCCCCTCAGTACCGCTTTTGCTGCATCCCATAAGTTTTGGTATGTTGTGTTCTCATTTTCATTCGTCTCTATATATTTAGCAATTTCTCTTGCTATTTCTTCTTTACCCCACTGATTGTTTAGGAGTGTGTTGTTTAACCTCCAGGTATTTGTGAATTTTCTAAGTCTCTGATGGTTATTGACTTCTAATTGTATTCCATTGTGGTCAGAGAATGTGCTTTGAATAAAATCTTTTTAAATTTATTGAGGCTTGTTTTATGTCCCAGCATATGATCTATTCTGGAGAAAGTTCCGTGAGCACTAGAAAAGTATGTGTATCCTGGTGATTGGGGATGTAATGTTTTGTATATGTCTGTTAAATCTAATTCATTTATCAGATTGTTTAGGTTTTCAGTTTCCTTATTGGTCTTCTGTCTGGTTGATCTATCTATAGGAGAGAGTGATGTGTTGAAGTCTCCCACAATTATTGCGGAAACAATTGCTTCCTTTAGTTTTGCCAGTGTTTCTCTCATGTGTTTTGTGGCACCTTGATTGGGTGCATAGACATTTATGATTGTTATTTCTTCTTGTTGAATTGCCCCTTTTATTAGTCTGTAGTGGCCTTCTTTGTCTCTCAAAACATCCCTGCATTTGAAGTCTATTTTATCTGAGATTAATATTGCTACACCTGCTTTCTTTTGGCTGTAGCTTGCATGAAATATTTTTTTCCGTCCCTTCACTTTCAGTTTCTTTGTGTCCCTGTGTCTAAGATGAGTCTCTTGTATGCAACATATTGATGGTTCATTTTTTTTTGATCCATTCTGTGAATCTATATCTTTTAATTGGGGAGTTTATTCCATTTACATTCAGCGTTATAACCGTGAAGGCATTTCTTGAATCACCCATCTTCCTTTGGTTTATGTTTGTCATATATATTTTTCCCCTGTCTCTATTAATATCCTTTATTGTACCCATACCGAATCTCTTTAGTACTGAACCTTTCTCCAAGTCTCTCTGTCCTTTCTTTGTTTCTCTGTCTGTAGGGCTCCCTTTAGTATCTCCAGTAGGGCAGGTCTCTTGTTAGCAAATTCTCTCAGCATTTGTTTGTCTGTGAAAAATTTAAGCTCTCCCTGAAATTTGAAGGAGAGCTTTGCTGGATAAAGTATCCTTGGTTGGAAATTTTTCTCACTCAGAATTTTAAATATATCGTGCCACTGCCTTCTTGCCTCCATGGTGGCTGCTGAGTAGTCACTACTTAGTCTTATGCTGTTTCCTTTGTGTGTGGTGAATTGCTTTTCTCTTGCTGCTTTCAGAACTTGCTCCTTCTCTTCCGTATTTGACAGTGTGATCAGAATATGTCTCAGAGTGGGTTTATTTGGATTTATTCTATTTGGAGTTCGCTGAGTATTTATGGTTTGTGTATTTATGTTGTTTAGAAGATTTGGGAAGTTTTCCCCAACAATTTCTTTGAATACTCTTCCTAGACCTTTATCCTTTTCTTCCCCTTGTGGAACACCAATGAGTCTTATGTTTGGACGTTTTATATTATCTATCATATCCCTGAGGTCCGTTTTGATTTTTTCAATTTTTTTCCCCATTCTTTCTTTTACGCTTTCATTTTCCATTCTGTCATCTTCCAGGTCACTGATTCGTTGTTCAACTTCCTCTAGTCTTGTACTACGAGTGTCCAGAATCTTTTTAATTTGGTCAGCAGTTTCTTTAATTTCCATAAGATCATCTATTTTTTTATTTAGTCTTGCAGTGTCTTCTTTATGCTCTTCTAGGGTCTTCTTGATATCCTTTGTATCCCGTACTATGGTCTTATTGTTCATCTTTAGTTCTTTGAGTAGCTGCTCTAGGTGCTGTGTCTCTTCTGATCTTTTGATTTGGGTGCTTGGGCTTGGGTTATCCATATCATCTGGTTTTTTCATATGCTTTATAATTTTCTGTTGTTTTTGGCCTCTTGGCATTTGCTTAACTTGTTAGGGTTCTTTTAGGATTTGTAGACCAATTGAAGTCCTTATCTCTAATTTATCAGATCTACAGCTTCGTGGAGTACACTTTCTCTAACTAACCAGCAGGTGGCGTCCATGAGCCACCTGTTCTCCACAAGCCAGTTCTCCCCTGCTTTGCCTTTGTGATGAGTGGGGGAGTGAGTCTTGTGGGGTCCAATTGGTGTACCAAGCTTGCGTGTGTAGTTGGTGTTGCCCGCCCTGTATATGGGGCATGTTTCTGGGCGGTCAGGGAGGGGGGGTGGCTATAACAATCAAATCTCCCTGGTGATCCTGGAGTTTTAAAGCTGCTGCAATAGTCTAATCCTTCAGTTCAGTCCTGCCACAGTTTGTCTCTGCCACTGACCCACAAGTCCTTGGTATTAGCATATGGCTCCTGAGACTTGCGAGTGGGTCCCTCTTCCAGGCCGTGCACCCCTGGTCCTCTGTTGAGGGATGACTGTGCTATGTCACAGTGAGTGCCATCCCCCTGGGGTGGTTCTGGGCTGCTGGGCTGTGTAGGGAGGCTCCCAGTCTGCTGAAATGATGGCTGAATGGGGCTTTGTTAATTCACACTGCTCCACCTTCCCACCTCTGGGACAATCACCTGAGGTTGCAGGGAAGGCTAATGTCCACGCCCAGTTTTGTGGTGTGTGCCTGTTATTTGAAGCACTTCCGTCACACTGGGTTGTCTGAGGCAGCTCTGGGCTATGGGGCTCGCGATGGGCAGGAGTGTTTCCTGTCCACCAGGATGGTGGCTCTGAGCAGACACCCCCCTTTTCCTGGGAAGTTGTGGTGTTTAGTGAATTTTCTCAGCCACTGGATTATTGCCTTTTGTCTCAGAGCTCTCTTAGTTCTGCTCTTGTCTTGACCTGCCCAAATTGCAAGTCTTTGAAGCTTTCTGTATTGGGCTTCTTAGAGTAAGTGTTTTAGAAAAACAAAAAAGGATTAAAAAAAAAAAAAAAGGGCCCTCCTCACAGATCTAATGGGTTATTGAAATGCTAAGAGGCAAAGGTCCACAGGGCAGAGAGATCAGCTTTTCTTCGGGATTTGCATATGAGCCTCAGGGCCTGAGCTCTGCCCTTCCCCTTTCTATGTTCACCAGAACTCCAAAAATCCTCCGCTTTTAATCTTGGACTTTTTCGTGCTGTTTTTTTCTATGCCTGTCTCCTCTCTGCTGGGCTGGCTGCTCTCAGATTCTCTGGTGTCTGGTCTCAGTCTATCTATGGTTGGAGTTTGGATCAGTAGAATGAGTTTCCAATAAGGGCTGCCACTGCAGTTCTCCCTTCTCCTTCCCGGAGCTGACAGCCCCTCCTCGCACGGGACTGAGCCTGGCAGGGAGGGGTGCGGGTTCCCTGGCCACAAAAACTTACAGATTTCGCTGATCTCAGCAGTTCCACGTTTTCATGAGTGTTGTATGAAGTATGCCCAGAGTCAGATTGCTCTGTGGTGTCCAGTCCATGCAGTTCCTGGCTTTCTACCTACTTTCCTGGAGGAGTAACTAAAACATACAGCTCACCAGTCCACCATCTTGCCCCGCCTCTGCCCAGGTTGAGTATTTAAAAGAGAATAGTGGAAAGCATCATAGAAATTAAGAGGTGAATATAGAGTGACACAGCTCTGAAATGTTGAAATATTAGATACCATACATTAGATACAGTAATTAAGAACAAAATATCAGGAAACCAAAGAAAATTCTTGGAATCAATGAATAGGATGGACTGTGTGTTTAGATGTGTTATATGTTGCTTTTTGTTTATTTTAATGTGGAGGATATTTGGCTCTAGTGTAGGCTTATGACTGAAGTGAGAATGAATATGTGAAGTAGAAGGGAGAAGCAGTATAAACACATGCCAATTTTGGGAGATTCCCTAACAGGAATTACATAGTGACAGCTTTTCATGTTGGCAGAGGTCTGTACATTCTTCATCTCTTTGCTACAGTTGCAGAACTTGCTCTAAAATGCATTATGGGTGGCACCGATGAAGACTGAGCTCAGTCACGGCAGATGATGACAGGCCAAATTAGAATTAACTGCCCAGGGGTGTTGAAAAGTGAATTTACAGAGTTAAATTAAAGAGGGTGTGAAGCGTAGTGATGTGAATCTTTTATAGTCTCATAACTGGAACTGAGCAGGTGGCAGAGGAAGCTAGAGATCTTCTGTGGTAAAGGATCAAGACTGACAGACTACTGAATTCAAGATAAAAAGTCCAAGGAGAGTTCAGGGATGGACCACTAAGATGAAAAGGAAGAAGACTTAGAAGGGACCAGATGGCAGGAGACTAAATTTATGTCCTTTGCACTGGAATGTTTGGGGAAAGCCTTGCCTGAAAGTGATCGTTCATGTATTGACTAAAATAATGGGGTCTGTTTCGAGCAAAGTCCTTGAAAAGCAGATAAAAAAAAGGTCGCACTTAATAGTCTGGAGGGACAAAAGATAACAACCACTTCCAAATAAATTACTACTGTTTATCTCGATTTGCTATCTCTTTTGGCAAGGCCTGAGCCAGAATCAAAGGGCTGCTCTCTCCAGTGTGTGCTTGTTCTGCCCTTCCTTTCTCCATCCTTCCCTCCCTCCCTCAAGTCATCTCTCATTTTGCAATTGAAGAACAAGAGTACATCTTCACTATAAGCATTAAAAAGGAAGGAGATACCTGACTAAGCAAATGGGCCTAGGGATTTCGAGACCAGTTTTTTAAGAAGGCAATGGAAACAGTGCCAGTAATACTCAGATACGAAGGAATGAATGAGATCAGAAAGGTACTAAGACTGATCGTGTGTCAGCCACGGAGGTGCTATTGCTTTCTGGGGCATTTTGGGATCAGTTTGAATAGAGCATGTAAAATAAACAAGGTAATCCATTCTTTTTGTCTTCAGAGGTCTCCTCCCCTGGGGGATGTATTATGTTGTATGCTAGGTTTCAGAAGGGATCCTATAGAGAGACAATGGTTAAGAACCAAGTTGTGCAATGACTGAGCATAAGGAAATTACTTATAAATTAGCATTCGATAGTTAATTTTTTTCCTCTGCTGATCAATATGTTAGGCTATAACATGATTTTGACATGTTTGACCTGAGTCATCCAATTTGACATGAAGGTCGTCTTAGAAATTACCAAATTTTCTTCAGCTTATGATGGAGATTGGATGAATTGGTAGTTGCTTATCTGGTGCAGTTCTATTTAAAAGTCAGAATTGTACTCAGGTATAGGAAGACATTTAGCCCTATGGCACCAACGTGACAATAAAATTTATATGGGGAGAGTCATTAATGAAATATCTGGCTAGTGCACCATTATTTTCTTTCAAGAATAGCTGCATACAGTATGTGTGATTCTTGGATCTGGAGTGTTTGAGTTACTTATGCCTGTAGACGTACCGTGACCCATACACCAGATTCCCATATAGGTCTGGCAGTGCATCATGTGGTGTTTCTAACTTCTCAGGAAAACACATATAATAGAGTAACTTGATGCGAGTCATCTTTGATTGTTTCCTCGCTCTCACCCCCACATGCAAAGCGTCAGTGACTTCACTGGTTCTACTCAAGATAATATGTTGTTCATCTATCTGCTGCTCTCTGGTTTTGCTGATCCATGCATCACCTCTCTTTCTTAGATGACTTCAACAGCCTCCTCTTTTCAAGACTTTCTAAGAGACACAGAGGCAACATGGGTCATCATAGAATGCAAATTGGATCATGCCATTCCTCTGCTGTAAGCTTCCTGTTGCCCTTGGAATAAAATCTCAATTTGGCATCATGGCCCACAATGTCTGTTCCAATTCTGTTTTGTGTTACTCTCTCCTTGCTCACTATGCAAAAACCACAGTGAATTTTTAGTTCTTTGCTGCCCAAACCTTTTCTGTTCTAGGGCCTTTGCATATGCGATCGTGTCTTCCTGGGACTGTCACCTCATTCGTGTTCTGGCTTTTCTCTCCCTTTATGCTCCTTGTCGGGGAGGATCTTCATTACCACTCTATCTAAATTATGTCCCCCCATATTATTCTTTCTCAGCTCCTCCTTTGTTTCCTTCATAGTACATGTTTCAACTTGCAGTTTTCTGAGCCTACAATTTTATTTTATGCCCATGCTAGATTGTAAACTCAGTGAGAGCAAGGATGAGGTTTGTCTTTTCACTGTCATATCTCTGGCACCTATCTTGATGCCTGACACATAGCGTGTACTTAATAAATGTCCATTATACAGTAATTGAACGAATGGGTTAGCATAGAGGAAGACATAAGCATTGTTTTCATTAGCCAGAATATTTCCTATACTCTAGATAAAGATTCAGTTGATTTTCTTGTTTTTAAGTCTTGTACATCCCCTTGAGATTTCTTTCCCTTCTTTGCCTTCCACCCCTGCCTCATAAGATTTAGTCCTAATTTTTAATTATCCCACTTTGGAAAGCACCTCATTATTTTAACTATTGCCAGTTTGGTATTTGGGTCTGGGTAGATGATTCATGAGTGTGTTGAGTTGCTTCTTGTCTACAGGCAATGGAAAAAATTGATCCACAGGGCACATGGATTCATCGTGTCCACTTAAAAATGCTCACCACATAGCACTCGGGCAGCTCAGCTTCAGAAGCTACATTGAAGAGGGCATGAAATTAAATAGTAAAGAGCATTTATAAGAAGAAAGGAGCCAAATATCTTCCAGTGTTTAGGCACACCATGAAGATGACATAATTAGTGGGTTCATTGAGCTTATAACAGGCATGCTTTTTATTTTCTCCACAACTCTGGTGTCAAGACATGGTTTCGGAAAAGTTAATGTGTGTTTTGATTCTTACACGTTCAGAGGAGGAAGCAAACTAGCTTCAGTCCCCGTCTGAACTGGGCTGCAGCTTCAAGCCCATGGACCACTAGTCTTCCAATTGTAGTGTCAGAGCTGGTGTCCCACATCGGGACACAGGAAAGGAAAGACATGTGAGAAGTGTGGTACACTGAGGATTCGGGAGGGAGAGAGCGGGGAAGGAAAGCGACATGGAAGACAGGAGGAGAGACAAGGGAATGAGGAGGTGGTGTGGAGTGGGCGGTGGAGAGAAAAGTTAGATTGTGCTCTGTCTTAAAAATAATCCTTTTACCTCCTCCACTGTGCACTTTTTTCCCCCAAGTTAGCAGCTGCCATCCTCTGAGGGTTGCCCAAAAAGTGGGTGGGATGGTGGTCGTCGCTGAGACAGGCTGTGAAACCAGAGCACGGCTTCCCACCATGAATGGTTTGGGCCTCTGCCTCTCTCATTTTGTTAGTGTCCTGGGATATTTATGGGGCCATCACAGGTCGCGTTGTGACTGCCAAGACTCTGAAGATGTGTAAAATGTTAGAAAACACATCTATAAACAGAACATACTGTTCAGCCTATTGATTTGATGTATACTCTGTTTCTTGACAAGCTTAAACATGCTTCAGTGCTTGTTGGTGCTAACTGCCTCTTGCACATGTGTCTATCCCTTTGCAGAATCATATTGCTAGGTATGTGCACACAGTCATTCAGTCTTGTGGTACTCTTTTAGCTCTTTGGATGCATACCAGAACTGATGACTTTATCCTGGTGAACATTGTTCTGTGAGCCTGGAACAATGGGTGCCAGCTGGTGATCCAGTTATATTCAGAAAATTGAAACAGAGAAATGGGCAACTGCTTTTGTTTGGGGCTTCTGGGTAAATGAACAGAACAACTTTCCGTAAGAGCTGAGAATACTTAGTATTTGATCATTTGACCTCCCTTTTCCCAGTACACACCCTTGCACCCTCCCCCTGTCCACCTCACTCTCTTGGTACATGGCTACTTTTTCTTGATTGTTAATGTTCTCAGAAAAGACCCTTAATTTTGATATCATAAAATAATATTTCTTTACTTTTCTATATATAGTTTGAATATGCAGAAAATGAGTCAGTATGCAGGAGAGAAGAGCATTTTGTGTGAAATGCAATGTGTGTGAAATGATACAGACTTTTTACCTTTTAAAAGCAAAACAGAACACAAATGAATTATCCTCTTTCCTCCTCTTCTCTAGTTTTCATCTTATGTAAGTAACGAGAGAAAGTACGTTATCTTTAGGTCTGAGAACAAAGGCTCTTTATGCTGAAAAAATAATCGAAAACTTAAAAGTTTGTGATGATACTGGAAAGGAAGTTTATTAGAGTGGTTAAGAGCACAGATTTGAGCCACATTACTTGAGCTGGAATCCCAGCTTGTACCAGCAGTGTAAATTTTGGCAAGGTACATAATCTCTCTGTGTTTTAGTTTTCTCGTCTGTAAAAATGGGATAATGGTAGAGCTTAATTCATAGTGGTTGGGTATTAAATGAGTTAATTCATGTAGAGTACTGCATCTGACACATGGTAGTCACTTGATAAAGGTTAGTGGTGATTATTTTTGAGTTACTCTGGTCATTTTTTTCAAACTCATGTTTTCCCATCCTTTGCACTCAGGTAATGCCAAAAGCTTCAGGCCAAAACTTTGTAGAGATTAATTCCTTATCAGCTTTAATCACCATCCCTGAAGAACTTCCGGCATTTCCTGCCACAGATTCTCACTTTGCTTTAGCTGTCAACTTAACTTGGGGCTACCAAAGACATCTTTGGGAGAACTTACCTAAATTCAGTCTTTTGACTTGCCAGTGGGTGTCACTCTGGACCCTGGTTGGCAAGCAAAGGGAGGAAGTGAGAACTTCAAGGGGCAGAGGTGCTATCTATTGTCCTGCCCTTTTGTGGATCACTGCCACTGGCAAGTGGCTCTGCTTATCAAGTGCGTCCTTGAATTTAGTCGACAATTGAAATCCCTAGTTCAGGGTCCCTCTATCCATTCTAAGGTTTTATGATGCAAGCATCTCTTCCTGGCTTTTTCTTTGTGATTCTCAGTGGAATTAATCTGGTTAAGAAGGTCTCTTGGGTAGGACAAGTCAGCTATTTGAAGGCAGTCCTGTGCAGAAAGGAAAAATGTTTGGCATAACTTGTGTTTGGCTGGCATTGAGTTGGCCCAACAACTGTGTTTTGTGTGGGACAAATAATTGCTGTTCATTCCTCTGAAATGCTGATAAATACATGAGATCTGTGTCATGGTGCTTCTATCTTCAGCCAGTTAAATGTAGAAATCTTCGAAGGAGCCTTGAATTTCTGAAAAGCAGTTCTCTTAACTCTCCTTGAAGTGCCCGCTTTGCAGTACAGTTCTTATGCTATGTAAGAGTATCATTTCTTGTTGCCACTGACTATTCTTTTAGCTATTCCATTTTATCATGCCATGGGATGTTATGAATAGTGTATTTACGTGTGTCATGGGAGAGTTGATGTTGTTGCTATTTATGACTTATGAGTTCAGTAGGCCTCTGAGGGTTCTCCTGTTCTCCAAGTGTTGGGGTACTCAGTGCTAAAAAGAGATTTTGACTTGGGGTGGAAAATGGGGGAAAACCAGAATAGTGGGTGGGATTTAAGGTGTGAAATCTACTTTAATAAAGTGAATGGAGTGTATATGATTGTCTGTCACAGGCATTGTCACCTAAGTGAAGGCAGAAATATCTTATGGCTTGGGGTTCAAATTTACAAGGTAGGAAGCTTGAGTGTGAGTATTTGTGTGTGTGTGAGATTGGAATGCACTGAAAGAATGGAAGGTATTTGTAAAGATATTCTGGAAATGATATTCAGCTTAAAAAATTTATTATATAAAGGGAAATAATTCTTAAAGGACTTTCTGGGTTCTTAACATTAGGGGTTTAAATCCAGGGGTTTAAGAATGTGACCTGTTGATGCAGAAGTAGTTGGGGTGAGGGGCCATGGATATACTCTATAAATAAATTCTCCGGAATTCTTCCATGACCACAATCTGGAGGTAGGAATGTTGGGTTCCTTTAATAACTTTCCCGTGGATGACAAGTGTTACTTGATTTTTTCATCACTCTTTTTTAGAGGTGTTGTGACCTTGGAGTCCACATTTATCCTGGTCACCTGTACACTCAAAATCTCAATTATCCTTGCTTCTTTCCTTTTCTTTTTGCTTCCATAGCATGTCATTCACTATGTTTTCCCTTCAAAGTGTCTCTTGTCTCTATCTGCCTCTTCCTTTGGATTGCTAAGGCAACATCTTTAATTTTTAGCCTTTAGGTTCTTCTTTGAAATAGAAGGGAATTATTTCAGATAAGGCTGCCAGACATCTAAAATATCAATTCCGTATAGTCTCTCCTTAATTAACAAACAAACAAAGAAGCAAAAAATAAAAAAACCTACCAAAAACAAAAAACAAAAAAAACAAAAAAACAAAAAACAACCCGCTCAAAACTTCCCAATTTATAAAGGCTCCTCATTACTTAAAAAGGTTGTTCTTAACTTGGGGTTCCTAGATATTTATTAAGAGTTAATTGACAATGTAATTGAGGTTCCTCTATTATTTTCAAAATTTTGAGTTAGCTTAGTGAAAATTACAGGTTCAGTCTGTCTCAGCACAGACTCCTTAAGTTCTTTTATACCACCTTGTAATGACTTTCCCAGTTTTTGAACTCCTTTGGCAAGAATTATCTGTGTTATGTGTCCTGATACTTAGACCTGCAATGCTTCAGGAAGTGACTTACCTCTTTCATTCAGGTGTGTGTCATCTTTCCAATAGCGTTGTTAGAGCTTCAAGGGCAGGAGCAATAGCTCACATTTATTTTGAATCATGTTCTATAATAGCATGTGCTTTGAATGGATGAGTAAATGAAATATCCAGAAATTTTGCAATAGGTTAAAATAGTCTGGAATATTCTAGAAAATAGAAACTGGAGAGGAAAGGTTGTGTAATTATTCAGTATTAACAGCAATCTTGGTTAAAAAAGAATGTTCTCCCCCTTACCCCCAACTTAAATCCCTATTGAAATGTGATTAAAATAAGAAATAACCAAAGAGTTATCCCATAGGGTAAGTTGAATAAGAGTGAAAATGAAGAGAGAAGGAAAAGTAATTTGTCTCTTACTATAACTCTACAACTTTGTTTTGCAATAGCTAATATGCATGTAAATAAAATAGAAATTGTCCATATTGACAAAACAGAAATAAAAGTGCTACCCTGTGTGTACTTTTTCTCACAGGAAAAATATTAAAATGTGTGAAAATATCCAGGTCAACATAGGAATACAAAGTATTTAAGATGACAGTTGTCTAAAGAACCATGTAACTTGCTGAGTTGGAATAAGCCTGCCTCTCCTTGTGCCTATTTCTCTAGGGTTTATATTCCACTGGGATGAGTGAATCTAGTATATTAAAGAGGCTACTTAAGAGAGTGAGATTTCTTAATTACTGAATGTGTCACCAAGACTGTTTGTGAAGTGTCTTACAAAGAGAATTTTCAGAATTGGTTATATGTGTGTATCTGAGGTACTCTGATTAAGGTCTGTGTTGCTGCAGAAATGGACTTAGATGACCTTTATACACCCTTCTCAGAATTATGATTTGATGATTCTGAGACAGGAAAATCTCTGGAATTTTTCATTCTTTTGCTGTTTTCCAATTAAGTTCTTTTTAAAAAGCATGAAGCACTTTGATACCGTTATTTAGAAGCCACTTCAGGTGATGCTGTTATTATGATCCAGGAATGCATATTAAAATTATTCTTTGTCAGTTACCAAAATTTTACCACAAAGGCCACAAGAGAAAGCAATTATATTTGATTGATTCTGCTACATTTGTGAGGCGTAAGGGAAGGAATAATTTAAGTGTAATGGAAAATGTGACTTCTGAATGCAAATTTACAATAAATGCGTGGGCCATATAGCTAGGTGTGTTTGTTTAAACCTTGAGCTGTTTTTGCAGAAAATAGGGTGGTTTCTGTTACTAAGACATGGGAATAGCGATTTCTGTAGCTAGAAATTCTCTGCAGATTCACCTAATACCCGGAATGCATGATAAGCAACTATAAAATCCAAAGCCAATTCTTTGCCTAGCTCTCCTGTGTTGCTTCTTGTGAAACTGTGGTATGCCCCAAATGGTAAAACAAAAACAAAACCCAAACAAATAAATGAACAAAAAATTTGAAAAAAGATTTCAGGTTATTTTTTAATTGATGTACACATACACAAATAGCTAATAGTCTCCCTTGTTCCCCAATTCCTAAATAGTGATTTTGAGTAAAAGATACACTCTGGTTAAGAAGGCCTGTAGGTAGGTAACGTATCCCAGTGACTACATCATCTAGGTCACATGCAAACCAAAGTTTTTGAAATATTTGGATGTGTGGCTTGAGGAAACTTTTGGGAGCTATTATTTGTCTGTTCAACCAGATTTGGAAGGTTTATAAATTTTTTATTCCCCTTGAAACTGACCTTGGAAATCTGTGTATGCTTTAAGTTCCTTTGATCCTATTTTTCCATGATTCTTTCTGACATTTGTAAAAACATGTAGACAGAGCATGTAATGGGAAAAATTTTAGGAACTTTCTTGTGTATTTTTGTATACAGATTGAAGTGAGAGAGATGCTTTCCTTGTTTCACAGGTGGGGGTGGGTGGAGGTGGGGAGCATGTGCTGTCTTCAGTGATTGAATGGGGCTGGGGAACCATTCTTTTAATAGAAGGTTTATACAAGTTTAGATGAAAAAGAAATCAATCAAGGGCAATATATGAAAAGCCAGCCTGGAGAATGTATTTATTTTTAAATAACAATTGAATTTTTAAAACACCATGGACAGCCATGGGGAATAGAGGGAGAAAGCGCAGGATACTGAGGAAAAGAAGAACGGGAGAAGTTGTCAAATTGTGAGAACAGAAGGAGAGAATGAGGAAGGATCTATAAACAAAAACAGTGAAACTTAAGAACAGAAAAATCACTGGGTGAATGGCAAAGACCAATATCTCATCCCTAAAAATAGAGCCCCATAACTTAGCTGGACCAGGTCTCCACATGCTGTGCTCATACTAGTCTCAGGTGGCCTCTACCTGCTTTAGCTTTGGTTCCTTAGGGATAGTTTTTTCATCATGGTCATCAAATGATTAGAGTGATTCTCTTACTAGCTTCACTCCAAGCTTATATTTATATTTACCTCTTTTTGTTGGTTTTAGAATCATCTCTACAAGATTCTTTCCTCATGCAAGGAAATCGAGGCTTTATATTCATGCTGGTCCTTTTCTCCACACCTGGCTTTGGGTACTAGCACACTGAGGATAAATAACGCTGGCTTTCTAAAAATTCCTCTTACATATTCTCTAGTCTTTAGCAGGCCATTTAATATAATTTTGCAGTTCAGTTTGTACTTCCTTTAGAAGATTGCTCCCAGGCTTTGTTTAGCCACTAGACAAAGGGACTAAGGCATTCAGTTTTCACCAAGAAGCTACCCCAAGTGTCTTAACTGAATCCGAAACTGGCCCCTTGATAATCTGCCTGATGACAGTGGAAATTCATAGTGAGGCAATGGGACTTTTTAGGAAGACGGCTGGGTCTAGGGGAATTTTTGTAACCAACAAACCATTCTTTAATTGAAACCATTGGATGTGGTTAGTAGTTTATTTAAAAATACCATGTTAGTTCATCCCTATATACTATGACAATCATAGTTTAATCAAAAGCTGCTTGTGACATTTCAGTTTAGTGTTCATGAAAGAATGGCTTGCTTCCTTGAAATCCTGAACTCTGTGCCAAATACCAACCCATTCACAATTGTCGTTTGACTTTTAGGCAGTTGTGCAAATTTTAAAGTGTCTGGTAGGTTCTTATTTATTTTTGTCACTTTCACTTATTTGTTATACTCTTAAATAGAAAAATATTTTCCAAGTCTTTTGTTTAGTAAACAGTGACTTTTACTCCTTTCTCCATGGTTCCCCTGAGAGGAAATAAGCTAATATAACTACTTTCTGATTCTCCTTTTTGGCCAGAAAGCCAAGATAAAGCATGATCTCACTGAGACATGATCTATTTATATGAACCATAAGCTTGTAAGCTTGTCATCGTTCTTTATGGTACCAAGGCAGGCTCCCTGTTTGCCTCTGTAATAGGATGAGAAAAGAGATGCAACCAAATCCCTGGGCCCTCAGTGCAGTGCAGCACAATGCAAGTCAGTTAATTTCAGTTCAATGCAAGAAATATTTATGGAAAACTTACCCCCTTCAGACACAGTACTGGGCCTTTAGCCTGCAGAGATGAAAATTTCCTAAAAATTGACAGTTTAGTGGGAAAAAAATATCTAAAACTGATCAGACAAAGTAGGTAGTGTGACTAGATTTTACTACAGATACAAAGTTTTCCTTTCTTGGTGAACTACCAACCTGTATATTTAATGTTAAAATCTCTCTCTCTCTCTCATTTATGTCTATCTGTCTGTCTGTCTTCTTCTTATTTGATATCTCTCTCCCACACCCTTCTTTCCTCCCCCCTCCCTCCCTCCTTCTGTTCCTTCCTTTTGTATTTTTTTTTTTTTTTTTTGAGATTTATAGTTTTAAAATTTGGTCTGTTATCTTGGTTGTTTCTCAGAGATACATTTATGAAAAGTTTTGGTCTTAAATGACTTGACTACAAAATGTCACTTAAGTTCTCTGCTCTAGGAAGCCTTAGCCCTCCAATCTGTTCATCCTGAACAAATGAAGTCATGGAAAAGTTATTCACTATTAAGGACACTAAGGAGAATGTCTCACTAAACCCCAGTATCACATCAGTTTCAAGTAGGATGAGATGTCTCATTCATTCATCAAAAATATTTTTGAGGGTCTATATTGTACAAGTACTGTGCTAGATGCTGGAGATATGATGGTGAGCAAAATTAAAGATACTTCCTCCCCTTAGGGAGCATATATTCTGTTGGGAGACACAGTAATCAAATGTTCATACAAATTAATGTTAAATTGCACCTGTGGTAAGTGCTGTGATGGTGTGGCCCGTGGTCTATAAAATCTGATTATAGGTGGGATTTGATGAAGTTAGGGGGATCAGGAAGGGCTTATCTGAGATATGAAGGATGAGAAAGATATAATGTGAAGGCAGAAGGAAAGAGCACAGGAGGTAAAAAGAAGAGCAGAAACAAAGGCTCCCTGCAGGAGGAGCATGACAAGTATGAGCGTGCTTGTTTAAGACAAGCCATCAACTTGTCTTAAACCTGAGTAGGGGAAGGCCCCCTCATTGAGAAAAGTTTGACCTAGAAAATAATTCTATAATCTTGATTAATATTTGAAGAAATGAAACAACTTCACGTGTATTACTACACATACAGGATGCCAAATGCATGATAAAAGCACGTCTGTATTTAAGGTACACAGTAAATTAAAGCGCCAGTTTTTACCTGAGTTTAAATAGAACTTTTTTGCTTACTAGCTTCATGGTTTTTCCCTCGTCTATTTTATCCACTGAACCATCCCCCCAACTTCTGCCATATGCTCTTTTCTGCAAATATTGCTTTCTATTGTATCCATGTGTCGAGTAAAGCAGTTGTCTTTGGACAGCTAGTGAGTCTCAGCAGAAGCTTTGTGCCTTCCTACCTTCTTTAGTTGCTCCATGATTTTCTCCTACTTTGAGGTAATGCTCTACTGACAGCCAAGATAATCCCTTGAGGATATTGATCCTGCAATTTTATGAATATAGAAGGGTGGAGGGGCAAACCTTCCCTGGTGAATGTTTCGGTAGTATTGACTTTAAATCATACACAGGCCTTTTCTAGCTGTGACTCACACGATGTGACGAAGGGAAGGAGGATTGAATGACAGGGTCAAGAGGACACAAAACCTCAGCCCTTCTGCTTACTCGATGACTTTCTTCCAGAATGACTTTCCATATATTACTGGAGTGTGTAGAATGGTATCTTACCAGGATGAGTTATACCCTGGTTTTGGTTTAACTCACTCTATTATAGTCATGGCAAGAAGAGAAATTTCTGATGCAATGGGAGATTTTGCTTAGCCAGAGGAATTTTGAAACCTTTTTGTACCAAGTACACTAGGATATTTTTGTTAACTGTAGTTTTGAAGTCTGTGATTAGGAAATTTGTGTTATCCCTAAAAAGAAATCAGAAAAGGACCTAGGAAGGCCTCACTGACTATAGCAAAAAATACTTTTTTATATCACTTTCATATTTTCACATTTTGCTTTTTTTCCCCTTTGTTTCAAGTTACATTTTCCATGAAGGTTACTTTGGATGGTAATGCAGGTTTTCCCTGGGTCCTTTATATGCAATTCAAAGGGCATTCATGGAGTTGACTGAGCTGAGTCAACTATATGTCGAAGAACATTTTATTTTTATGTAGTCCTATATAACATATAAATGGCTTTTCATATACAGTATCTTAATTTTTCCATAACTCCTGATGTAACTAGAGCAAGTATTATTACTGTTTTAGAAATACACATCAGAGGTTCCCACCGGCCAAGTAACTTGCCTGAGGATATCCTGTATTGGGGGGTCAGGATTAGGACAAGGGCTTTGGATTTCTGGTCTGGCACTCTTTATACTGTCTCATGAAGCTGTAATACTGGAGCTAAAAATGAGGAGCATTTGATTCCATTATTCGTTTCTCCGAAACTTGGTATATTCAAAATTAGCAAATTACAGCTATGAATAGTTGCTTTCCACTTGATTGGTCTAAAGTCAACTGAATCCTAGAGAAATCTCCTTTGAAAGTGTGTTGCCTTGGAAATGGATGAGCACAGCAGTATAATAGCTTTTACTGTATTTGAAATTCCAGTAGTTTAGGTGACAGTTGTATCTTTCTGAAGGGCGTGGGCAGATTCTGAACGGGCTTTTCCCGTGGCTCATCAGCTTGGCCGTGGCTGCTCTTATTACAGCAGTCACTCATTTTCACAGATGTCTTTTAAAAAGCTGTTTTTCTTTTCTTTCTTTTTTTATTTTTTTCATTTCTTTTTCTGTGTTCAGAATATGTAGTAGAAGTAATTTCTTTTTGGGTATATTGCATTGCTTTTCCTTGCCTAACAAGTAGTTGGTATTATGAAATGCATGCTGAACATATAACATTTGTATGACACTTCAGTCTTCCTCCATGATTTTGTTTGATATTCATGATAACTGTGAGAAATAGTGTGTCAGTATTAGCATTCCTTTATTTTACAGATGAAGAAAACAAGGTTTATAACAGCAGTGTTAATACAGAGGTTAAGACCACAGATGTGGAATCATGGTTTGAGTTCATATTCCAAAATGCCACTTACTAGCTGTTTGACTGTGGGCAGGTTGCTTTACTGGTCTAGGTCCCAGTTCCCATTATCTGTCAAATAAGGTGGTAGAGGTTTCTGTGAAGATTAAAGGAGGTATGATGCCTACAAAGGACACTGCAAATAATAAGGCCCAGTGTATGTTAGTTATTATCATTAAGCGACTGGACCTCATTCACACATTAGTAAGAGGCAGATCTGGGGCTTGAACTTGTGAGTTTCAACCTCAGCTCCTGCCTCATCATCTTGGCAACACAGCCAACCTCCACTGGCAGATAGCTGCTGAACTAAGTATTACTGAGGGGATGGGTTTCTGAAATAAAAGACTTAGAGATGCTGTGAGAGCGTTTGAACTCCTAGAATAAGTCAGCGAATTATTCTAAAAAATGGAGAAACACCCACCCTTCCTGTTATTAAGAGCTGCTCAGTTGAAGCCCAAATTTAACTTTTTTTTTTAACCCCTTCCTCTCTGGATTATATTAATACCATGTGAGTACTTTTGGATGTACCAGCTGATGTGCTGTATCTGCTGTCATTGATAGGGCATTCAGCAGAGATGTTGGGTTCCCACATTATACATCCCCTTATCACCCACAACCTTTTTTTTGTGATGGGTCTGGTGAGTGAGGGGTTCAGCTCACAGGCTCATGGGAAACAAACCATAGTCTCATTAGCACTGTTCTCTAAGCAAATTAGTTTAAATTAAAGGCTAGCAACAAATTTGCTCAAGATAATTACAGAGTTGGTATTGTCCCTTGAGGCATTTGCATTCTTTCCCGCCATGTTGTTTTTCCTTTTTCAGGGAGTCCTGCTGGTACTTTCAAATAAACTGCTTTGGGACCCCCTTACCACATGTCTTCTGTGTTTGCCTGTAGGGGTCCTCAGTGCTTCACTATAGTCTAACTGTACATTCATACCTTCACTTATTTGAACATTCACTGCTTCTCTGATTATAAAAATAATAGTATTTCACCTTTATATGTAATCTGACAGGTTACAAAGTACACTATACATACATGATTCTGAGAGTTCTGTAGAGATTATTATTCCTACTTTATATGAGAAAATAAGATCTGAAAGGTTAAATGAATTGCCCAAGGAGAGGGGGCAAATTATGAGAAATAGGTAAGCTTAAACATCCCAAGAAAAGACTGGTGCTTTTTTCATAATATTTAATTCAGTGTCTTCCCCTAGAATTGAACTAATTATTTGGGTAAATAACTTCCCACATTCTATTAAAGATTTGAGGTGTCTTGAAATAATAAAATATGGGTGAAAGTAGAAGTCAAAACCAGGAAGAAGACACAATATACAGCACCCTTACGGCTGATACTTTTCCTAGAGTTTAATTTAGTTGCCTGTGAGCTTCTTGGCAGCCAAGATAAAAAGGGACACCCAATCGGTTATATAATTCTTATCAGAACAAGGAAAGTGTGCTAAGGGGAAGTAAAGATTGTACTAGAACTGCATTCTAAAAGGAGTGCTTTACCTTGAGGCTAAGATAAGGGGCAATAAGAATAATTGAGGATAATGCTCTCTACAAAATTTTATAGCTATACGATAATATAAAAATGAACTGCAAGGGGGCTGACATTTGTTGGTTGCCTATTTGTGTCAGGAGCTCTACTAGGGACTCTGCATGACTTATTTTATTTAACTCTCATAAACATCCTTATTTAATTATTATAACTAACCTCTAAAAGTAACCTTATACTGTTTTCATGATAAGGAAACGTGACCTTGAGGAATTATATAACTTCTACAAGGTCACATAGGTAGTAATGGGTAAATGTGCAATTGAGACCAAGACCTTGTCTGATTCTAGGGCCCATTTTCTTTCCACTCTATCAGGGTGCCTTATAAGGATTTAAGGATCTAAGTTAACTAAATGCAAGTATATTGTCTTCTAGTGGTTCTACTTTATATGGGGATGTGTTTTTAGAGTACTCAGGTTAGAGGATCATCTTCCATTAATGTCAGTTCTCTCACTCTTGCTTTTGGTTTAAGAGTTGGATAGTAGACAAGCTCATGTTCTTTGCTGTGCTTGACAGTGTTTCTCAGAAATAATGACAGTTGTTGTTGCTGAATATTACGTACTTCATATACATTATCTTCTTTAATTTTCCTAAGAGCAATAAGGAAGGTACCATTATTTTTCCCACATTGCAGATGAGGAGAGTGAAGTTTACCGAGGTTAAATGACTCACAAAGGACCACATAGCTGCTCAGAGGCAGCTGCTTCACCACTGCACTAGTGGGCTTCTTGAAAAGCAGATAAAGTTGATCATCTCTTGAAAAAACTGAGGACCTAATCTGGATTCTTGCCTGAAAGGAAGGCCATATTACCTCAGCACTGAGACAGATTACTGGGATATCTGTAGGCAAGCCAAGATTTTCCTTAAAGGGCAGTTGGGTCAGCTTCAGCATGAGCTAAAGCTTTAGTCTGTAGAATTCCACATCATGAAGCATGACTCGGGCTCAAAATTTTCAAAGAAAATGTTACTGATAATTTTTCACAACTACAGAAAAATGTTAAAAAATGTTTCAGCAGCTTTTATGGAATGGAACAACAGGATCCCACTAGGGTAAATTAACTTTTAGATATAGTGATGTCAAGAACGGATATGAACAAGTTGAATTTTGAAGAATGCAGCCAAAAGTAATAATTTTAGTTTACAGCATTAATACAGGACTGTTCTTCTTGATGGTCCTTAAATATCATGATCATTTATGAAAGGGAGGCCACTCCTATTTTGTTATTCTTTGAATAATTACAACCACTTCTATCACCACTACAGGAAGAATAGGTAACATGTACTGGGTACTGTTCTGAGTGCTTAGTATGTATTATCTCATTTAATCTTCATAACAACCCTATGAGTTAGGTATAGTTATTAACTATTTTATAGATGAGGAAGTGGAGAGAGGTGAGTAAGTCACTCAGGGTACACTGCTGGTAAGTGGCTTGCTCACCACACTAGTCTGCCTCTACATATATGGTTGATCAGAAAAGATGTCTCCTCTTCTCTGTGGTAGGGTACAATGCAATGAGTTGATTTTAAATCCTTAAAGGTAGAAACTAAAAATAGTGGGGGCATTTGTTGCTCAACTGTGGCCTGTATCTCTCACCCAACTCTGCAGATGAACTCATTCTCCCCCACTAAGTGGGACATGACTCCCAGGGATGAGCCTGTACCCGGCATCATGGAATTGAGCAAGACTTCTTGACCAAAAAGGGGAAAAGACATGGAACAAAATAAAATTTCAGTGGCTAAGAGATTTCAGATAGATTTGAGAGGTTATTCTGGAGGTTATTCTTTTTTTTTTTTTTTTTTTTTTGCAATTTCTACAATTTATTGTGAAATATTTTTAATGAAACTGCCAAATTTATCCTTACATTTGTCTTTTCTTAATTTTTTATATGTACGTGTATGTGTGTGTATATGTGAGCACATATATTATATATGTATTGTTTCATGTGAAAGAAGTTTTCAAAATTAAGTTTTTAATCAATTATGAGCAAAGATTGACAAATTTGGTACACTATATACTGAACATGAACATGCTAAGATTCATTTTGACAAAGTCATTGACAGATTTGGAAAAGCTGTCTGTTTCTTTTCTAACCATTATTATTATTTATTTCATTTCATAATATTACTGAAAATAATCTGTCATATAGAGGAGGGTGGTGTTAAAAAATTATCAACTCCAGGTATCAAATACACATAGTACATCATTAGTTTGCGTTTTTGTTTTATCGTTTTTTTCCTTTTACTATTTTGGAGGTCATGTATTTTATTTCTATTCTTTGTGAAGTTACACTTAAAATTGTAACTTGCATACTTGACTCAAATTAATCTAATGTTTATTACAATCTCTGACCTCCTCCCAAATAATAAAAGGACCTCAAAATGAATGAACTCTGATTCCATTCTCCCATGTTTCATATTATTGTTGATCATAATTTTAGATCCACTTTGTTTTTAAATCCCCCTAAAATTATTCATCATTATTTTTTACACTCGATGCTTATGATATGTAGGTTTAACAAAATGTTTATTAGTATCCTTCTTGACATTTGTACCCTGAACTCCATTTACTATTTATGAGTTGTTTCCTTCCTCCTGAAGTATGTCCTTTATAGTCCTTTTAGCAAGAACTGTCAGTAGTAAACTCACTTAGATTATTTTTATTTTGTTGTTGGTTTTTAATTTGCTCTCACTCATGTATGATAGTTTAGCAAGGAACTGATCTTTATACTACTTTAAAGATATTACTCCAATGAGTTCTGAAATTACCACTAAAATACTTACTTCCTCTTCTTCCAAATCATCATCATTATCGTCATCTTCTTCTTCTTCACAAAGAGGCGGGGGTAAAGGACCAAGGATATCTTCCTCAAGATTAAATGGTTCTTCCGTCATTTTGAGGGGTAAAGGAGGGCCAATTAACTCATCATCGGAAGAATCAGAACTCTGTTCACTTTCACTGCTGCTTGTGTTCCTGGATGATGATTTCGAGCAATCTCTGACTACATTTGAACTTGACAGTGTCGGTTCAGTATCTTCATTTTGCCTTCTTAATTCTTTCTCTCTGTTCATTTCTTCCTCTTTTTCTCTTGCTTCCAGTGTTTTCTGACTTCTTTCCACAGCTATTCTTCGAGTTTGTTCAAACAATTGCTTCCAAGTCAAATGTGTGGGCTTTTTTTCCGAAACCCGTGAAACCTATGGTGACCGCCAGCTGCGGGTCGGGTTCCGACGTATCTGAACCTTCGCTGGGCCCCGGGCGCTCCATGAGGGGCCACTGGCTGCAAAACGAGTCACAGTTCCAGTAACAGCTCTGGAGGTTATTCTTAAACATTATATAGACATTCCTTTTTAGTTTCTAGTGTATCAGAATAGCTAGAAGGAAATAACTGAAATTGTTGAACTGTAATGCAGTAGCCTTGATTCTCGATGATGATTGTATAACTATATAGCTTTTATGGTGTGACTGTGTGATTGTGAACACCTTGTAACTGACACTCGCTGGATCCAGTGTATGGACAGAGGAGTAACAAAATAAAGACAAAAAAACCATATAAATAATAAGGTGTGGGGGTGGGGATAAGGGCTATGGGATGTTTTGAGTGTTCTTCTTTATTTTAATTTTTCTTTTTTTTTTTTTTTTGAGTAGTGAAAATGTTCTAAAATTGATTGTGGCGATGAATACACAACTATATGATGGCACTGTGAACCACTGACTGTATACTTCAATGGATTATATGGTGTGTGAATATATCTCAATAAAATTTCATGTAAAATTAGGGGGGGCAGGGATGCAGAAAACAGCATGAGATTGCCAGCTTATTTATGAGGAGACCACTCCAGACCACCCTGATTCTTACAATGTGGCAAGTATCAAAATGACTGGGTCTGTCTTTTGAATTCACATAGTTTAGTTCATTGGTTTCAGCCCACAGAGTCAAACTCTGGTTTAATATCCATGGAAGTTCAATCTTGTTACATTGTTCTTGACAGGTTTCCTCACAAGGTAATGCACTTTGTTTCAGTGATTATTAGTAGTGTACATTTGCCTAAAGACTACTTGCTCCTTAAACTGAATATTGGATTGAGAAGTCCAGACATGTATATTGATAAAGAAAAATTGGCATAAAGTTTTAAAAGAATAGCCAAGTAATTAAGAAGTCTATAGCTCTGAAATGCATATTTGTTAAGCCTTGGATGTGGGATCAGATTGACCTGGATTAGATGTGTGACCTTGAGACTGTACTATCTGTAAGCCTCATTTTCCTGAAAAATGGGTGTAATACTATGTAACTCATGGGGTGGTGGTTGTGATTAAATGAGATAATCAATATGAAGTGCTTAGCCTAGTGGCTGGCTTATTTAAAGCTTTCATTAAATATGTGCTCTGTGAGATTGTCCATTAAAATGGTATAAACTGTCTTCTGAGTCCATTTGGATAGAATCACACATAAAGAATTAAAATAGTTTGACGAGGATTGGGGCTTACCAGAATATTCCTGAGTAAGTAAGGTGCCGGAAGTTAGGTTCTCAAATGCAGTTATTAGCTTTGGAGGAATTTGAGGTTCTGATTAGCAAGCAGTATAGAAGCTTTTCCAACTGGAAGGGATGAGGGTGGTCCCATGGGAGAGCATTGGGCTGGCCCTCGGTAAGTGCCACTTACCACATCTTTGATACTGAGCATTCATTTAATGTTTTGGGTTTCAGTTTATTGAATCATTGAATGAGGGTTAGTGTAGGCAATCTTTAAATTCTCTGTCAGCTCTCATTTTCTCTTACTCTAAGTTAGTTTAGATCATATGAAATAAGATAAATTAGTCAGTAGGATAAAAAGTGACCAGAAAAGAGCTGTTCCCACATGGTCACAAATAAAACAGAGAGGAAATAAATACAAAATAAAACAAAAACCCCAAAGTAGGTTGCTGGAGATTCTGTTTTTCATTCCAAAATGTCTATTTAAGGCCAAATGGCTATTATCTTTCATTGATTTCTTTGGAGAAATGTCCTCAGCTCATTCACAAGATTAGGACCTTTTGCTTCCTTCCTTGACTGGGATAAAAAATTCTTTTAAATTCTTTCTTTTCAGCAGCAGGAGTGGCCCCGAGGATGCAAGCACAGGAAATGTCTTTAATTGTTGCCAATGGCAATACAGCCCTTTTCTGAGTTGCCCTGAGCTGTCACAGGAGTGAATATATGAATGAATCAAATGACCAGGGGAGATAAATCCAAAGAACAGTACCCCAAAGAACAATTTTGTCTTGAGCAAAGGGTCATTTAAACTGGAGTTGTAACTGGCACATTGCCTTGGAAAGATTTTTCACTTTCTCTCTACAATATTTCCTGAAAAATTTCCCTTCTATTTGGGAGTTCAAACTGGCTTTCACTATTTACTTTAAAATAGTGGTGACAAGGAGTGATGGCTAAATGTAGAGCACTTTCTAGAGCTCATTTCGGTCTTTCAAGGTTTCAAGGTAACAAGAATTTTTCTCAAAAAATTAGCTCTTCTTTCTCTCTTAGTGCTTTGGGAGCAGTGGTATTTTATAGCAGGCAGACATATCACAGATTTTCTATCCAAACCTCACATTTATCTAAGGAAAAGTGACTTGGCCAAGGTGACACACAGTTAACTTAAGCCTCCAGCACTCAAGCAAGTGTTTTCTCTGCTATATCATATTTCCTTCCTATATTGGGCTGTGGCTTCCTAATTCTTACATAATATCTTGAATTTACCACAGCAGTGGCAGTGACCCTGTTCTACCAACATTAGAACTTTTGAGCAGTGGAAAGATTTTTCTGTTTTTCTGAAACGATGCTTCTAACTGACGTTGAGAGTAAATCCATGGAGTCAAATGAAGAGTAAATCCATGAAGAGTCAAATCCATGAAGATGTGGCTGCCAAACTCCCCTGAGGCTAAGAGACACTAGAATAGCAAAGTGAAAGGATATGCGATGGGATTAAAGTTTCCACAACAATTAGTGAACAAGTGAGCTCTAAGTGCAGGTAGAGGACCTGTCCAAGAGGAGAGAATGTGGGCAGTCAACATTCTAAGAAGCAGCAACTTTCAGGCTACAGGATAGTCTGAAGTAATCCTGCAGTGGTGCAAACTGGCACGATATAAGACTTTTTTTTAAAACTTTTTATTTTGAAATAATTATGGATTTATAGAAAGTTGCAAAAGATGGTACAGAGAGGTCCCATATACCCTCTCTCCACTTCTCTCAAAGCTTATATGTAATTATAGTATAATATTACAACCAGGAAATTGATACTGGTACAATACATGGATACAGTGCATTATTTTATCATATGCATAATCAAGATAAAGAATAGCTGCATCACCATAAAATCTCCTTCATGCTGCCTCTTTATAGTTCCACCTTCCTACTCACCTCTTACCCCTTGCCCCTTGCCTAATGCCATCATCACTAACCCTTGGGACTACTAATCTGTTTTCCATCTCTCTAATTTTTTATACAGTATGTAACCTTTTAATGGGCATTTTTTTTTTCACACTCAGCATAACGCCCTTGAGATCTATCCAAGTTTTGATATAGTCCATTCCTTTTTATTGCCGAGGAGTATTCTGTGGTATGGATGCATGACAGTTTGTTTAACCATTCACCTTTTGTGAGGGACATTTTGGCTATTTCCAGTTTGGAGCTTACAAATAAAGCTGTTCTCAACAATCACGTACATGTTTTTGTGTGGACATAAGTTTTTTTCTCTGGGATAAATGCCTGGAAGTACATTGCTGGGTCATGTGCTTAATGTATTTTAGTTTGTTTTTGGAAACTGCCAAACTATTTTCCAGAGTGGCTGTGCCATTTTACATTCCCAGCTGCAGCGTATGAGTGATCCTATTTCTCTGCATTTTCACCAGCATTTGATATTCTCACTACTTTGTATTTAAGCTGGTTTAAAAGCGTGTATGGATAGCTTTTTGTGGTCCTAATTTGCATTTCCCTAATGGCTGTTATGTTGAATATCTTTTCATGTGCTTATTTGTCATCCATATCTCTTCAGTGAAATGTCTCTTTATGTCTTTTTTTTCTACTTGCTTATTAAATTGGTTGCATTTTACTGTTGAGTTTTGAGAGTATTGTATATATTCTAGATATGAATCCGTTGTCAGATTTGTGATTTGCAAATATTTTCTCCTAGTCTGTAGCTTGCCCTTTTTTCATCCTTTTAACAGGAAAATTTTTAAATTTTGATGAAGTCCAGTTTTTTTTTTTTTTCTTTTCTTTTATGGATCATGCTTTTGGTGTCATATGCAGGAACTCTTCATTAAGTCTTAGGTCTTGAAGATTTTCTCCTATTTTATCTTCTAAAAATTTTATAGTTTTACTCTTATATTTAAATCCATTGTTCATTTTGAGTTAATTTTCACCTGAGGTAAGGGTTTTAGGTCAAGACTAATTTTAAGATTTATTTTTCCCTTTAAATAAAAAGACTGTCTATATGAAAATGGTTGTGTAAGTACATGTAAAGTTATGTTGCCTACATTATATATTACACAATGTTTCCTACAAGGAAGGATTTGCTGCAACTAAATAAAAAGGGTAAAATTAACCTAAATATGATAGTTTTATTGAGCAGCTGAGTATTTAAATAAGTGAGGTTTGGGAATTTCAGGCAGAACACAAATCTGAGGAATACATCTCTCTTCACAGATTTTATTTCCTTACTGTCATTGATTGCACTGTACTTAGTTGGAGTTGGACACTAGATACTACCTACAAAGCAGATGCCAGAGCTTGTGTTTGACACAGAAGATTCTGAAGTAGGCCTGGAGTTGCAGTTCCAAGTTCTACTTAGAGGCCACAGTGTGGGATCTCAGTCCAACTTCTTATTTAATTCAACGCTGAAGAATGATTACATAAAAAGAGTGCACTAGAATTTGGTTTTGAGGGTCAACATGATGCAGAAGAGTGTTAGTGTGGGGGTCAGGAGGCCTGGAATCTAGTCCTAGACCTGTAGTAAGTGGTTTTATGACTTTCTATAACTCAGATAACCAATTCGAGTCCTGGTTTCCTCTTTTGTAAAAAAATGGGTTTGGACTCTAGCTGATCTCTAAAGCCCTGTCTGTATTTGTATTTCATTGTTCTGTCTACCTTTTCTTATAAAATGGACTGTGTATGATCACCATTTTCTCTTACTGACTGGAATATAAAAGTTGACCTTACTATGAGAAATGATAATTGATGCTTAATGATGTGTTTGTTAAAAATAATGTGTTATGGAAATCCCTTCTTTGATATAAAATATGTGTTGCATTAAATGTTTAAATGTATCTAATGCTGCAGTGGATTCAATCTCTTTCAAAAGTATTTTGAGACATTTTAATGACACGTTAAATGTTGTATGTCTTCTCTTGGAATTGACAATCCATTAGCAATATCTCAGTATTGTCAATGAAATGTGAACTGTTGATTTGCCTTGAAAAATGCACAAAATCAGTAACTGATGGTAAGAAACCTTTGACTTATTTTCTTTCTTTTTTTGTTTGTTTTCCTTTAATTTTCTGAATGAGATGTCTGCATGATTCAAGTTGTGGTCTTGTATCTGTTACATTTCTTATTTATATGACCTCTTTTGATCACTGGCACAAGTTTTGAAAGGTAGCAGTTGCTTCTTTTAAATGAAACCTGTTAAAAAGCCTTGAAAATATTGGTTTAGAATTTGAGCAGACAAGAAATGGAAAATTGGTCTGAGTTCTTAGGAAAGAAAAAGTAGCCGTGGCTTTGAGAAAGTTGTAAGTGGACTCTGCAGAAAACCAGAAAATAACCTGTATGGTTAATGCAGTACATTGTATGGCAAGTGGACTGGCAGCTGAGTTAGGAGAAAAGAGCAGAACTAATGCTGATTTTAACTGGAATGGAACCAGGCTAATTTGTACTAACGAGCGGGACACCGATGATTGATGATTGGATTTTTCAAATATGCAAAAAAATAGGGACCATCACATTAAAAGTAGAGGTCTGACAATATCAGACGTACTCGGTTTATAAATTTGACAAGCAAAATTCTGTTACCAAAATACTTACCAAGTCTACTGTCATGCATTTCTGAAAAGGTACAGCACTCTTCATCTTTTATGATAACTAAAGCTGTTTACCCATCTCAGTACAACTGACAGTGATCACAGCTCTTCTGGCTTGTTTCATTTTTCTTTAACATCGTTACAACCTCTTTTTCCTCTCTTTCTTTTCTTCCCTGATCCTCATTTCTCATCTCTTTCATTGCCTTAGGATACTCTTTAATGGAAACCCCGTTTCTATCTTGGTGTGCTTTTTTTATGGAGACATATCCTGGCGCAGGAGAATGATCTACGTGCAAAGTGTCTGCAACAGCTGAAATGTGTGCAGTCCTGACATTTAATTCACAGTGGGAGCTTCTCTTTCATACTATCAGAGTCATACAGGGCTGGACAAATCCTGCCTCAGTTGCTTTGAATATCTTGGCTTTTGTGGGTCAGAGGGCAGCAATATCTTGGCAGTATAAGGTGTGAAGGTCACTCTTCTCTCCTGTGTAGAAGTCCATAGCATCATTACCCTTATTTCCAGGGAAAGAAATGTTAGGCTGTGAAAGGAGTGGCTTTTGAGTCAACATTATTGCTATATGATCCCAATTTTCTTTCCTTAAGACTCATTGTTGGAGCTGACCAAATTGCACCCGTTAAGAATTTATTGCTATTTACAGAAATGGGAGCTCAAATCAGGTTGTGTATGAAACTTAGATTACTTTTCTTCTACAAAATTTCCACTGGTTTGGCATGCGATCCAGGTCCTAGGGAGCTTCCCTGCAGAGTTCAGTGTAAGCTGATCCCAGGCCAGTCAAAGGTGTCATCCTTCCAGACACAAGTGCTTGGCGAGCTTTTTATAGTCCTCTTGCTGCATTCAGATCCCTCCTCTTTTTCCTTCCTCATGCTAAATGAGGAGAGTAAATGATCGTAATAGAATTTTCTCAGCAGTCAGCTTTCCCTTCTTTGTCTTGACTGCTAAAGTCTATCAACTTCTGTTGGAAACTTAACCCACCATGATAAAGATAATAGAGTAATGCTAGTACTAGTATGATGTCATAGGCAAAAACAAGCTTCTATCAGCTGTATTTCCCAGAATGGAAATAAAGAGCTTCAACTTGTAATTTAAACTATGATCATTTTAGATATTATTCTCTTTGCCAGATTCATCACTAATCCTTTAATTGTAGAAAAATTTGGTTTCTACCAAAGGTATTTTTCAAAGAGTTTGAGCTCAAAGGGGCATTGAGTCTGCTGCTCTCTCCCACCAAAGCAGAAATCCTTGCTATGATTTTTCTGACTGATCATAATTCACATTGCCAGGGACAGAGAACGCATTGCTTTTCACTGTGGTTCATTTCATTTGTGGACAGTTCTAATTGCTTAAAATCCCCTTTGTTACATATTCAATAAAAGTCAGCCTTCCTGTGATTTTGACCCTTTGGTCTTAGTCGTGCCCCTGATAATACAATTATTTGTTCTTCCACATAAGAGTCTTTGAAAATAAGATGGAATTGTGACATCTTTCACCTTTGGATGACTCGATATTTTTGTAAAGTATGTTTTATATATCTTGTCTTCCTCCATGTCATTGCTAGCAATGTCAAATAGAACAATGCATTATTTCTACAAATGGATCATGGTTCATTCACCAACTCTGCTTGTGTCTGTCTGAACCTTTGCATTTAAACTATGATGATGACCCGTCTGTGCGTCCTGGTCTTGGAAACCCTAGTGGCTCTTATCCTTTCCTCTCCCCCCCAGTGCTTTTGCTCCCCATTCTTTTCTTATATATACCTGCATTCTTACACTTTGGGATTTGTTTCTTGTTTTCAGTTCCACATTGTCCCTGAGTCATCTCTGGTTTTCTGGACTCACTTGCTCTAGTTTGTGTAACTACCTACCCACCTTCCTCTCTCAGTACTAGCTATCAGACCGGTGCCCTCAATAGGGAATCCAATTGGGCCATTATTCAGTCATGGAGTAATTTTCTTTAGGGTGACCTTCCTGACTTCTATCTTGCAACAGTGGATTAAAGCTGCCTGGGGCAGGGCTTCTTTGGATCCTGGTTATCAAGCACATTCCCTTGTGTACCTCCGTGTGACACAGAAATGTCATTCCCTGTGTGTTCCTTGATGGACAAAAGCCTTAAGCATTGCCTTAAGGAACCAACATAGAGTCCTACTAGGTTACTTTTCTCTGTCTTATCCACAAATTAGGGTTAGATGTTTTGCTTAAAAGATAAACGATGCAGTCATTCAATCAGAAAAAGAAATGAGGCTTTCTTGGTGTGGCATGTTCTGTGTGAACCCATTGTGGCTCTTGGGACCTTTTGGATTGAAAGATCTGGTGTCAGTGTGGCTGGTTGCTGTCATTAGCGGTCTGTGTGGAGAAATCCCACACAAGCTCACCTGTGCAGTGTGAAGGCAGATTGCCTGTATTGATTGCAGTCCTCTTGTCAGATGTCTCCAGCCTTAAAAAAGGTGAATGATCATATTTCAGACAAGTTTGGTGAAGGCTGGGGCATGATGAATCATTGGAACTATTGATTTTCAACTGACAGGTACAGGTGAGTGGGCAACTGTTAACAGAAGTGAAGTCAATATCTTAGAGCACCAAGGAACTTGGCTAATCAATAATGAACAGTTGTAAAATAATTCGATTACTCTTTGAGATATCATTGAAAAGATGTATTTAAAGAAAAAGTTAAATCTTGCTTTCTTTGAATTTTGTCTCTTCTGGCCATTTTAAAATTTGTGCGTACCAGATTAAAATTTAGGGGTAGGACCTATTTCCTCCTTTGTTTTCTGTTAAACAGTTTTCCATAGTGACAAGTGCCATGTTTATGACTTTTTATAGCCATCACTAACAAACCTTTGAAGCAGCAATTTGCAAACTTAAGTTGGTATCAGAATCACTTGGAGGTCTTGTTAAATATTCAGATTTCTGGGCTTCTCTCCCAGAGATTTTGATTAAATAAGTTGGGGTGAGGCTTAGTACTGTTTGATAAAAGCACTGCATGTGGATTCGGTTACCAGTGGTCAGAAGACCAAACATTGAGATGCATTGAATGTATAGTACAATGCTTTCCTACTTACCAGCTGGTGAATGCTTTGCATTGTATTGTCAAAAGATCACTTGCTTTGGAGACTTATATTTCTCCCCTAGAATGTGCATTTTATTGTGCTGTATTGAAACACAGGAACACCCAACCAAAAGGGAATCATTGCAAGCAGTTTCTTTAATTTTTGTGCAAAGTCAGGTTAAACATTATATATTGTCTGTGGTTATTAAATTTAGAAAACACCCAACTTATTAAGCTAGACCGAATAATATGATTTTGCATTTGGATATAGCTATACAATTAAACAGTATTTTCATTGACATTGTCTCAATTGATCTTTGTAACAATCTGTGTGGTTAGTGTTACAATTTCCATTTTACAAATGAGAAGGTTTAAGGTTGTGAGTAAATGGTAGAACTGGTACTCTAACCTGTATTAATAATACCTCAAAATTAAACAGCATTTATTATGTGCCCCGTACTATGTTGTACATTCTATTCATTCTCTCTTTGAATCTTCATAAGAACACTATGAGGTTAAATTTTATTATTATTTTTTATTACTGTCACCAGCTCTTTTTTAAAAAAATGGTTTTTGGTGAGGTTAAATATTAGTAGCATCTCAAGGTCATATGACTAATAAAGGGCAGAGCCAAGATTTGAACTGGGTCATGCTCTTACCCTGAGTTGTGAAGGCAGATTGCAAGGATTAATTACAATCCTCTAATTAGATGTCTCTGTTCTCAGAAGTATGGGTGGTAGTATTTCCAGACAAGTTAGCAGTATACTTTACAGCAAGTTGCCAGTATACATTACACAAAACCCTCCCACAACTCATTCTAGAAAGAAGAACAGAAAGGAAGTTGTATCTAATGGGAAGGAAAGCACATCTTCAAAGTACAAAAATTAAAACTAAATGAAAGGAAATACAACTGTACATTTTTAAAAGAGTTGATAAAAATAGCATTTCACACTATACAGTCAATGGGAACTACAAAAATTGGGAAATGTGTAAGTCGTGGCCCATATATGTTTTGATAATGTTAGCCATTCTTTTGGGAGAAGCAATAGGGTTTGTTCTGTGTGTGGTCCTGTGTTCAGTATTTCCTTTATGGGATCATATTTCCATTACTAATTCCAATTGGCATTTGACTTTTCATGCTTATGTCCTTGGCAGTGATTGTCTTTATATCTTCAATGAACAGTATGGCCTTGGTGTTTTAAATCTGTAGTTTGCTTTCATCAGATACAGCTTTTGTTATTATGCTAGTGCTTTCCCCCCAATTATAGAAAAGTCTCATTGGTGTTGTATTCTGGGATTTTTTGTAAAAATTCAAGACTAAAATTTTTGGTTCTGGTAGCTTTGGTTATAACTCGAAGATCTCATTCAAAGAGAAGACATAACAAAATGAATAAATTTTCCTTGCTCTGAAGCCTACGCTGGAATATGGGTCAAAACAAAGTACGTTCTATTAACTAAATTTCACCATGATTCAGTGTGAATTAGCGTTCCAACCCAGATTAGCCCCAGGACCAAAGAACATGCCTGACGCAGAGTTGTCCATGAGTTTAATTAGGGACTTACAAAACAGGAGGCAGTTTTTCCCAGTGGCTGCGTGGTGGGGAGGGTGAAGTCAGCATTCCGCCATTCTGCAGAGAGAGAGAGGAGTGCCAAGGGGGAGAAGGGGTGTTTATAAAGGTTTGTAACAATGGAGTTTCTCTCGAGATTTGGTTATAAGGTCTCATGAGATTTTGTTACTGATAGTGATTAGGGGAGGGAAGTTTTAAGGGGCCTGTTGCCTGGTCATGTGGGTGGCTGAGTGTGTCTCATAATGGAGGAGGGGTGGGGCCCTGGGCTTGGGTCCTCACAATCCACCCCTACATAGCAGACTACATTGACCATAGGATAGACATTGAAGGATAAGAGACAATAGAACACTAGGATTCCCCCATGCAGAAATAACAACGCCACAAAGGATGCTACTGACAATTGATAAAATCTGTGCTTATTTTCTGAAATGTTGAGTTCTGCCACACCAGGAGGGTGTTTCACGTAGTCCAATTCACAGGGGTTACAGTTCAAGAAAGACTGATAGCACCTAAAAGTGGCAAGTCTATGTAAGTCCGATATTGGGTTCATCTGTGGGCATGAGTTAGCACTGAGGCCCTTTAGAGTGCTATGGGAAGAATGAAAGCTATTTATGGGAAACAATAGGGGTAATTCCTGCTGATAAACAAGCTAAGTTTCCATTAGCGGACAGACGAGGTCCTGGGGAAGGGGTGCTGTGAGGGGGTTTTAGATGCCACACTTTTCCCCCCTGCAATTGCAGGGAGTCTTCTCGAGTTAAATCTACAGTTAGCTTAGGCATGATAAATGTCCACAAAGTTGTACATATAGTACCTTGAGGTATGGGGGATCCTGGGTTGGTTATCTATCTATCTATCTATCTATCTATCTATATATATATATATCTGTATCTATATATATAAAATCTTAGATGACCCCGATACCCCATGGTCTTAGGATTCCCAACCAGCGTGGCTGCATTGGCCTGAATCGTGGCCAATTGACTTTATTTTCTCCATTTGCTAATGCTTGTGGTCCAAGCAAGAGCAAATTATTTTCATTACCTTGTTATGGTTGTAACGTTGCCAGTTCTTTTACCTGAATTCTCAGCACTTGCATGGGTCCCATGGTTACCAACTCAACGGGAGTGGAAGCTGCTGCTTGAGGTCATGAATTGAGGCTGGTGAGGGCTGGATATAACTGATGGGTCCACTGCTGCAGGGATTGTTTGTTATCTTTTAGCTGCTCTTTTAAAAGCCCATTCATTCTTTCAGTTAACGCCACTGCTGTGGGTTTGTATGGTAAATGAAATGTCCGTAAGACATCATGTTCAGTAGCCCAGGCTTGGGTTAATTGTTCAGTAAAGGGGATCCCTCTGTCATTGTCCACATGTGTGGGGACCCCAAATAAAGCCCTTAATTTCTCTAGACTACATATTGCAGCCTTCTGGTTGGCTTTTCCTACTGGGAAGGCCAGTAACAGCCCAGTAGCCATGTCTATGACTGTAAAGGCATATTTTCTGCCCTGAGTTAAGGGAAGGGGCCCAAGGTAGTCTACTTGTCATCTGGTGACTGGGATCTGCTCGCAGCTGATGTGAGGAAGCACTCTTGGTCATTGCAGTGAGCAGGAGGGGCAGGCATCCATGGCATCTTTCAGCTGTTGCCTCGGGATGTACAACTGGAATTGCAGCTCCATCCTCCACAGAGTCTGATTTCCTCGGTGTCCTGTTTTCCTGTGTAGCCATTCAGCAGCCTCATGTGATGTTGGCTCCAGGCTACCAACTTTTGCTAAAGCATCTGCTTTGATATTGCCAGTTAAAGAGTCAGTACAGACAGTTAGCGCATCTCCTGATTTGTGCAAAATGACCACCCGTACAGCTCTTAATTCAGCCCATTGGCTGCTTTGCATAGTCCCAGTTTCCCACCATATAGTGTCCACCATGGCTGCTGCTGTCCAGGTGGTGGGCTGCCCATGTGCTGATCCATCAGTATATCAGGTCAGCATCTTCACTCAGGGCATCTTGTGCAGTTCAGTTATTTATCCCATTAAAAAAATATCCATGGAAGTGATATGCAGAGCTCTATGGTTTTTTTCTCATTCTATCCTGTAAGTAGGAGAAAGTAAATTCTAATTCTGTTTTTCTCCTTTAGGTGACTGACCTGAAAAACATGTGACCTTTATATCTTTCTATGAAATCCAGGCTGCTTCTTGAGTTTTAGGGTAGCAGGGGAACTACATTCTAGGTTCTCAGACTTCAGGGACTAAGCTGAGGCCTGGGCTGACCTTGGGAATGTTCTTTGTCTTGCCTTTGGGAGTAGCACTGAGCAAAGCAGATGTTGGGGGGGAGCCAGGATTCCAACTCAGGCAGGAGTAAGTAATTGGGTTAGGTAAGAAATGATTCTTTTCCTTCCAGCAGTTGGACAAGCTAAGAGGCAAACATGAGAAAGGAAAGAAAGCTAATTTTAAAGGGAGAAAGGGTCTATAATAGAATAATTCAAAACTTTTTATTGAAGGAAATGGGATCTCTTTTGACTCTTGGTTGAAATGTTTGTTAGATGTGTTGTGTTTCTTGTAGTCATAGTATTTGTGCATATGATTATGGCACTGATCAGCCATGCCAGCTACTTAATTAATTAATAATTAGTTAGTGGATATCTGCTAGTACTGTACTGCATACAGAACTAAGATGTTCTAAATATTCTTACATAAGAACTAAAATATGCTTATATAAGAGATATTCCCTGCTTCCAAGGAGTTTTATAATCTTGCAAGAGAGAGAGATAAAATGTACATATGGCACAAGTTGAGAGCACTTGCCAAGTAATATATCAATAAGTGAAAAAATCACAGTACAAATCGAATACCTAAGTATTGAATAATTAAGGGACTAGTGTTAAAGATATGGGGCTAATTGAGGAAGGATTCTTTCTTGGGGGAACTGATTTTGAACTTGCTCATGAAAAGAGAAACATACATTGGCAGGCAGAAGTGAGGATGGCATTTCTGGTGGGAGGGAAGATATGTGCAAGGACTCAGATTTGGAAATGAAAATAAGCAAGTCATGTTTGGTGGTTGCCAAGCACCCTGACTTGTTCACGATGGAACTG
The DNA here is from genome assembly GCF_015220235.1 of Choloepus didactylus. Classification (NCBI taxonomy): domain Eukaryota; kingdom Metazoa; phylum Chordata; class Mammalia; order Pilosa; family Megalonychidae; genus Choloepus; species Choloepus didactylus. The sequence continues at coordinate 75,906,031 of NC_051309.1, forward strand.
CCATAACCATGGATAATTTATGATGAATTTGATTCACTAGATATTAGGAAAGTATGAAAGGTTCTTGAATATGAGCAGTGTGCTGAAAAGGATGGATATTGATAATTACCTAGACAACAATACCTAGGATAGATTTGAATAGTACATCTAGAGGTAGGGAAAGTGATAGGGGGCTATTTTATAATCCAGGTATAAAGTAATGAGTTACACGGGTTGCTGAGTTGGAAAGAAAATGAGCTCAGTTTTGAGATGTTATGTTTCAGATGTCAGTGCTTATAGCCTGAGATGACCAGTGAGTACTGAAGGTGGGATCACAGCTCGAAAGGTCAGGCCTTGAGCATTGATTTTTGAGGCACCCATGCAAGGTTCAGTAATGCATGTGGATTATGCTTCATGGTGGTGAATACTGAAGTAGAAATGCAGAAAGCCAAGTTTTGAATCTTTGGAGCTATTGCCAGCCAAAGGGGGTGGAGGCAGACAAAAAGAACAGTCAGCAAATGATACAAAGCAGTAGGAGAACACAGAGAACACTCAGGGAAACCATGCGAGAAGAAAATTTCACAGTGCTAAATGAAGCATAGAGGTCAAGGAGATCGAAAACTTGAGAAAGCCCTATCAGATTTGCCAAGGGAAAGGTCTTTGGAGACTTAGAAAAATTTGTTTCCAGCTAAGTTTCAGTGCAAAAGTGCACAAGGGATTTTGTAGGTACTCTGCTTGACAAGGGGATTAATGTTTAATAAATAAATCACTTCTGTAATTGCTTTGGCACATAACTGTGTATCTGGGTCTTCAGTATTTCAAGGGAAATTATGAAGTCACCACAGAAAGGAATTGAGGTTAAATTTCTCATATTATGCAAACCGATCAGGTGATTGGGTATATTATGTGGGAGAGACTGAGTCTTGAGAGAAACTCTCAAAGCTGAACTTGTTGGGCTTACTTGGATTCACAAGATCATACTGGCTGTGGGGAAAATCTTTGAGAAAATGTGAGACCCAAGCAATGTTTGAAAGCCTTTTCTTTGGTACAGTTACTTGGTGAATGCTAATGGATGAACTTGGAGCATGTTTTGCCAATGTTGAATTGTGGAAAATAATGAAAATCAAATTAAAGTTTACCACACAATTAACTTCAATTTATATGGAAGTGGAGGCACCAAAGAAATTTTGGTCAAGTTCTAAATTTAACCTAGAATTAATGTAGTACCAAAAGAACATAACCGTTTTGTAAGAAATGACAGTCTAGTTGAATAAATGGAAATTATAATTAGAAGCTTAGATATGATGAAGAATTCAGTTTTAATAGGTAGGAGATACTTTCTCATGACTCCAGGTGAGACATTTGTAGACAGAAAGAACAGTAACTCTTTGATTTATCTCCTATTCGACTAATTAGTGGTATTGTCATTAATTACAACATGAAACTTTAACATGATCTAATTTAGATGCAATCAGATGAAAATGTAGTGCTTTTTGATGAATTAAATGTGTGATTTTAGATTTATAATCACTTCACAGTAAACAGTTGAGAAAGAATTAAGGTAAGGATGCAATAGAAGTACTATTTTTTTTTTTTTTTTGCCTGTATTTTTCTTTATGTTCAGGTGGTAGTTGCCAGAACTTGGGGGCTAAATACAGTTTGGTAATAATTGTGAATATGACTTTAATGTTTCAACAGATTTTCATGTCTCTGCAGTAAAACCTACATTGCTTGAGCAGTTTTTTCTGTTATAGAGTTTTCCAGTATTTTATTAAAATGTAATTTTGATAAGTGAACTTGAAACTGTGCTTAAATTTGAATTGCATGGGATTCTGAGATTTTCATGGTTATCTACTCAAGTTGATACTTTACCGTGGTATTCATGACAGTGTGTGTCTTCCTGATTTTCCCAGAAGCTGCAGTACAGAATAGGATGTATATTCAGTTGAGCCGATAATTTTCAAAAGGTTTAGAAACATTTTTGTAAAATCTACTTATTTGAACTCCACCTTGTTACCAGAAAGATTTAAGGTGACATATAGTTGTTACATAAACTATAAGAATATAAAATAAATTAGACCAGTTGGAAAGTGAAAGGGAAAAATAGATAGGGATTAAATGGAGTTAAGAAAGAACAGATGTAATTCATTGAGCAGTTGTAGTCATGTCATGTGTGTGTGGGCCTAACATTTGTTTCTAGGTTTTTTACCAGACAGGGAAAAATATGAAATTTGGTTAGTTACTCAATTTCTAGAGATAGCGACTTGAGAACAAATCACTTGCTTAGAAGAAGCACAAGTATTCACAACATAATAGCCAGAAAGAAATAAAGAGGGCCTTGTATAACACAGTGATTGACACGCTTAACAACATCTTGACTGGAGAGTATTCAAGTTGTCTGGGTTCCACTGAGCAGGTTCATGAGTCTGTAGACTGATGGTGTCACATAAAAAGCCCTGCAAAGTCAATTCAATGGTGGGTCTTTAGGATCAGTTAGATAGTTCTTTTAGGACTTGTATTTGGGGTAACTGTTTTTCTTGACACCGATTGCATTTTGAACTTTCAAGGCATACATTACAACCTCTGACATACATCTGTCACTTTTACGGTATGAGCACTCCTGTTGAAAGCTTTCATTGTGTGAGCTGGCCTCTTACTGTGAATCAGCAGGAAAGGTAAGCTTTCATAACATCAGTGAAGGGTGAGGTAATTATGACACAATCAGTTATTGGAGTCTATGATAAAGGAAAGTCTTCAACCCTCCAGTGGCTATAAGGGAGAATTTAGCCTGATAAAAATTTCCAAAAATATTTTTCATGTTCCCTCAAAACCAGGAGTTTATTAGTAACTACTTAAATTGTTTCTGGAATTAGGTAGAATATTTATAAAAATAAACCAAATAAAATAGCAGTAAGATTTCTAATAATATAAGGCAGAAGCGAATTCTCCCAGCTAATAAAGGTTTCTTCTGTGAAGCAGTCTGTTGCTACAGAGGAACGGATTCCCACTGACAGGTGTGAGACATGTCTCCACTCTACAGAATGGGCTGTTCATTGTATTTCCCTTGGCATATGTGATTCAGGTTGTTGGAGACCTTGGTAAACTCATCCCATTAGATCATGGGTTGATGTAAGTTCATGTTTGGATATTTTTAAATTGTTTGGACCTAGCTAGGGGAAGAATGTATGTCTGCAGCTGGCTCTGAATGACATTAAACATGTTTGAAGTGTTTTTTATGACTGTGGAGTGGGTAGTAATATTTTTTTTGCGGTGCATTCTCAAGTGTGCCTGTTAGGAGAGCATTCCTGAACACACAATAAATCAGAGACTGACTAGCTATAGGTTAATAAGTAAGGCATTTAGAAACTGGGTGTGAGACAGATTTTGCCATTAATTGTAGAAAACACATGCCATTGATTTAAGATTCTTATGATAGGAATCACTCCTCACCAAACTGATATCTCCCTCATTGTATGTCCTTCTTTTTTAATTTAAATTTTTGAACTTGCTGCCTGGAAGGTAGCTGGTTTTCTTCAGCCAATGATATGAAAGAACAAATGGTACCCATAATTGTCATAAATACATTGTTTTGTTTTTGAGTTATATTAATTTAAACACAAGCCACTAGTTAAAAAGACACAGTCTATTTAGTATTTTCCTCTGCCAAAAATTCAATCTTATTCCGTAAAACAGATTCTTTACAACTCATTGCTTTTCTGAGATTATTTATTTATCTTTCTACAGTTTTGTGCAGTTAGCCATGCTGATACACTTACTCAAACCTTAAAAAATATTTAGGTATGGTTGACTGGGCAAATAATAATTTCAGTGTTAGAGGCAGGGAATTCCAGGAATGGAGCTCACTTCCCTAGGGAGAGATAACTGGAGATGTAGGCAATTGGAGATGAAGGACTGAAGTTTAGGAAAGTCATGATTACAGAAGTGGATTTATGATTTAGTCCCTTAATTTTACTTTAAAATATTTTTTATTGCAAAAATAATACATATATGTATAAAGAAAATATAATTAATATTTATAAGCTAAAAGAAGAAAATAAAAATTCCCTGGGAACTATAGATGACTATTAATGTTTTGGGTATATCTTTCAAAGTCTATATGTTAAACACATATTTTTTTGACAAAAATTGTACCCCACTAAATACCATTTCTATATCCTGCTCTTTTCTCCCAACATTATCTCATGAACATCTTTCTAGATCATTATGTAGTTTTAGAACCCAGTATCATTTTTAATGGCAATAGTACAGATTGTATCATAATTTATTTAACCATTCCTTTGTTTTGGGGTAGGGATTATTTCTCATTTTGGTTACTGCAAATAGTACTTTGATGAGCATATCCATGGTTATTTCATCAGGCAAAATTCCTAAAAGAGGAACTGTTGTGTCAAAGGATAAGCAGAACTTGAAACTTTCTGCTACACTGTGTCACAGTTACCTTCCAAATAATTTGTATCTGTTTGTCTTACAAGCAATTGTATGTGAGAAGGCATATTGAGATGACATTCTCTTTAAAGGTAATAGCTGAAGCTTTGCCACCGTAATGTAACTTGAGTGATTGACTGCTTGGCATAGAGCCTGGAACCTCTTTCTTGGAGGTTGGAGCATTCTTCAGTTCCTGCTCTATTGCATCTGCTTTTTCCTGAGCTGGGACTCGTCTTCCTTAGAATTAAAAACCATGTTCCTGAATCAGCCACATACTGTGGAAAAGGGGAAAACTCTTCTCCTCCCCACGCCTACCTTTCCTCCACGTTCTCTCTCATGGCCGTTCACTGATTTTCTTGTCATGCCTAGATATAGAGTCATTTCCCACAAGACTCTATCTGGCATACTGAAATGGAGAACTGTTGTGATATCTCTCTGTCTATACTTAAAAATGGAGAGGAATTGTCTTTTGATTTCTGGGAGGCAAGTTAGACCCTAGAGCTGCAAACACTAGGGGTTTATCCAGCAACATCTGGACTGGTTCACCTTTGCTTCGGAATACATGGATTCTTTTTTTTTTTTTTTTTTTTTAATCTTTTGATTTTGAAATAATTTCAGACTTACAGGACAGTTGTAAAGATAATATGAGCCCCCATACAGGGAGCTCCAATATCCACCCATCTCCCTGGATACCCAGATCCACCAATTTTAACATTTTGCCACCTTTGCCATATTGTTCTATCATCTCCCTATGTATCTCTCCCTCTCCCCCTCCCTCTCTCCCACTTTCTCTCCCCATCTCTCTGTGTATCTATCTGTCTGTATCTCATCCATGTATTCTCTGAATGTTTGAGAGCAGGTTGTACACATCGTACTCCCTGAGCACATAACACTTTCACGTACATACCCTATAAACAAGGATATTCACTTATGTAATCACCTTAACTGAAGTTATAAAGTTCAAGAAATTTAACATTGATGTAAAGCTCACACTCTATATTCCAGTTTTTGTGTCCCTGTATCCATTTGAGCCTTTTCTCCTAAATTCTTAGAGCCTATGCAGTATCATATATTTCATTTAATAGTCATAGCTCTTTAGTTTCTCTTTCTTCTTTGTTAAATTGTGGAAACAAATATACAGCATAAATATTTCCATCCCAACCCTTCTCAAGCATACCATTCAGTGGGATTAATCACATTTACAATGTTGCAGTGCCCTCACCACTATCCATGAATAGAACTTTCCCTTCACCGGAAACAGAAACCCTGCATGCTTTTCACATTAACTCATTGCCCCAGGCCCCCACCTGTAGTAACCTTTCCCTGCTTTCTGTCTTTATGAGTTTGCTTATTCTTTGATATTTTCTTTGTGAATATCACAGGGCTTAAATTTAAAAGTACTGAATCTGTAACAATCTCATTTGCTTTGATTCCAGCTTAACTTCAGTAGCATACATAAACTATGTTCCTTCACCCTCTGTCCATCCCCGCACCTTTTTATGTAGTTCTTGTCACAAATTATTTATTTATACATTATGAGCCCCAAACCATTGATTATCTTTACATTTTATGCATTTGCCTTTACATCTTGGAGGAAGTAAAAAGTGGAGTTACAAATCACAAATACAATAATATAGGTGTTTATATTTACCTATAACAGTATCTTTACCAAAGATTTATTCTTCACGGGCCCTCAGTCAATTGTCTAGTGTCCTTTTTTTAAATGCAATTTTACTGAGATATATTTGCATACCAGTAATCATCCAAAGTGTACAGTGGTTCACAGTACCATGTACTTGTGCATTCATCACCACAATCAAGTTTTGAATATTTTCATTACTCCAAAAAAATAAAAATAAAAATAAAAAAGAACACTGGAAATATCATATTCCCCAGTCCCCCCTCTATTATTTATTTATATATTATCTTTATTTTCTTACTCATCTGTCCATACAGTGGATAAACGGAGTGTCAGTCACAAGGTTTTCACAATTACACAGTCACACCGTAAAAGCTTTGTAGTTATACATTCATCTTCAAGCATCAAGGCTGCTGGATTACAGGTCAGCAGTTTCAGGTATTTCCTTCTAGCTATTCTAATACACTAAAAACTAAAAAGAGGTATTTTTATAATGCATAAAGTAAATTCCCGAATAACCTCTTGACTATATTTGAAATCTCTTAGCCACTGAAATATTTTGTTTCATTTCTCTTCCCCCTTTTGTTCCAAGGCTTTCTTAATCCGATGATGCCAGGTCCAGGCTCATCCCTGGGAGTCATGTCCCACATTGCCAGGGAGATTTGCTCCCCTGGGAGTCATGTCCCACATACGGGGGAAGGCAGTGCATTTACATGCAGAGTTGACTTAGAGAGAGAAGCCACATCTGAGCAACAAAAGAGGTTCTCTGGGGGTGAGTCTTAGGCATAATTATAAGTAGGCTTAGCCTCTCCTTTGCAGGAATAGGTTCATAAGGGCAAGCTGCAAGTTTGAGGGTTTGATCTATTAAATGTCCTTTTCTTTTAAGCTGCAGAACTCCCTTTAGCATTTCTTGTAGGACTAGTCTAGTGGTGATTAACTTTCAGTTTTTGTTTATCTGGGAATGTCTTAATCCCTCCCTCATTTTTTTTTTTTTTTTTCATTCAAAGATTTTTTATAGCTATTATATCCTAAGTATAACTTCATCCTACATTAAAAAGAAAATCCATCAGCATAACATCCAAAGTATTTTCAATCCTTCCTTCTTCACCCCAAAGAGCTACTGAAAATTACCCAGAAGGTATCTGTCATACGTAATATTGCTTAATTTACAAAATTCTTTCCCAAGGAAAAGTTCAAAAGGTGGTTATCTGGATATTCAAACAATACTAGAAAAATCTGACATCGTTCACTCAACATTCCTATAATTAATGAATGAGTCTGGCTTGCCCAAATATTAAATTATGAAACCACACTGTATAAAATGCACCTATTACATTTGAAAAGAAGTTAAACCTGTATTTATTTATTAGCACTGTTAAAGATTATACAAAACATTCAAGTGGCAAGTAATTATAATGCAAGCCCTTGCATGGGAATCCAAATTTATTGAACAACTGATACTAAGTTATATAAAATTGCACCACTTTAATTAAGACTTTAGTTTACATTTGGCCACCTCAACGTAGTTGTAACATTAGGTTGGTCAATTTAAATACTGTGGCTCCCTGTTGGATAGACACACAATCTTTATACCCAAATGTCAATGCATACAAACCAACAAGGCATTGTTAAATAAAACAGCAATCGTTACTGCAGATTAGGCACCCTGTGGCCAATTACATATGATTAAAATTACTTGCCACATCCACAGTACTCGTCCACCATTTAACATCTCAACCAAAACGTTACACATGTAAAACAATTACTGATAGGCAAAAATACTAAACTTGTATATTTGGTATTGCAGATACACTTATGCATGAGCAGGCAGAGGATTCACAGTGAGAATCTACAGCTGCAGAAGCCTGAAAATGATTTACAAAAATTGTTAAATCATTAAAAAATTGTTTGAAAATATACACTTCTTGTTGTAGACCCCACTGTACACACAACCATAAACATTATTCCCTATGTAAACCAAAAAGGAAACATATAATAAGAGATTTGTAAAGTCTGGACATTTCCTTCCCAACAGATGTTAAAGGCAATGTCTTTAATCTAAGACATTTTACTGAAAGGACTATCATATTTTAAAGACAAGATCGCTGTCTCCACTGGGTTTTCAAAAATTAAAAAAAAACTATGTAGCTGTGTTAATCAGAAGCGCTTATTTTGTACAATACAATGATAATGACCTTGAATTTCTTAAAGAAAATTAAAATAAGCTACAAGTATCAAAGAAGCAAAGTTATCTGGATTAGTCTATAGAGGAACTCTTTGGACTTTTTTTTATTAAGCTAGAATAGTTGTGGCAATTAGGATTTACACTATTGTGCTCTCCAATACAAAGTTTATGGGGTGTGTTAAAGTCTACAATACACTGTTTTCGTACATGTACAACATTGGTGGATGAAGAATTTCTTTTAAGCAGTAATATTGGATGTAGCCTCTGGTTTTACCAGTTGCATACTCTAGGACTATTATATAAGTAAAAATCTCTCTTGTGATACTGAAAAGTGATTAGAATGTGCAAACTGATGTAGTAGCTTTCATCTGCCTCTTAAAGGGTACTACCACAGGCAAGTCCATTTAAGATGTTGGTAGGTTTAACAAAGTTGGAATGCTGGCATTGTTGAATTGGGCAACAGTTCTTCAGACCTGGCTCAGAGCTACTGTGCATTTAGTATATTAAAACAGCTGACATGATGGCCTTTTGCAGATCTTCCCAGGCAATGGAGTTTTTCTGTTAATTTACCGTTCTAGGTCATAAAAGATCTCATTAACATTTATTTTTGATTTTGCAGAAGATTTTGCAGAAGATTCTAAGAATGCACAGTTGTTCCATTGTCTTGCTAGATTTTGACCTTACTCCTTTCCTACAACCCTTTCATCCTCCAAGTCACACTTATTACCAACCAGAATCATTGGAACATCATCGTTGTCTTTTACTCGAAGAATCTGTTCTCTCAGATCTTGTAAATCATTAAATGTGGACTGTGCTATGACTGAGTAAACTAATGTAAAGCCTTGTCCATTTTTCATATACAGATCCCTCATTGCTGTAAATTGTTCTGTTCCTGCAGTATCCAAGATTTCAAGCATATATACTTGTGTGCATCTATTTCAACTTGATTTCTATTAGAATCTTCTATTGTTGGATCATATTTTTCAACAAAATTTCCTTGAACGAACTGCATGGTCAGAGCAGACTTTCCAACACCTCCTGAGCCAAGAACGACTAGTTTGTACTCACGCATGGTGCAAAGTTGTCAAAATCTAGTACGTCTCGTGCTGTCACCGTGTCTGTGTAGCCAGCCTCTCCCTGCACCTCACGCTTCCTCTCAGTCGCTGCTCCTGGTGTCACGGCTGTACTGCTGCTACTGCTGCTCCTGCTGGTTACACCCCCCTCCCTCATTTTTGAAAGACAGTTTTGCTATATACAGAATTCTTGGTTGGCAATTTCTTTTTTTTCTCTCAGCACTTTAAATATGTCTTCCCACTGCATTTTTTTGTTTTTTTTTTCTGATACATGAACTTTTATTTGGGGCTTACCAACAGGGTGAGAAGTCACGAAGAGGTCATGGTGGCTCTTTTACACTGGGTGAGGAAGTTGACTGCAGGATTTAAAAGAATGGCAAGCCAGTTATGAGGGTTTGAGACAAAGACATTCCTAAGGGTGCAAGAGTGGGAAGAGTCTTGATGGGGGGAAGGGGGTGATGATCAGTAGGTAACCACAAGAGTAGACTAGATTAACATTTGACTACCACAAGTAGGTAGACTAGATTAACATCTGACAATGGGAGGTCTGGGGTACATTTACTTCTAGCTCTTTTATGAGACCAAGAGTTTCTCACCTCCTGCTTACTGCCCATTTCACGTTTTAAAGTTACATTTTAAGGTTAATTTATCCTTTTCTCTTTACTGGCTTATAAAGATGATAGGTGAAACATTAGCTGCCTAGGTCACACAGACTACTGTGCACCAAGGTCTGTAGGCCTGATCTGTTCAGGCCATGGGCTGCCACAATCCATCCCCGCACAACAGTTTGCGTTGACCATAGGACAGACATGACATCCATAATTCACAACAATACAATAAACAACATATTACAAGTAACCAGTATATATGGACAGCAATTGTATTAATAAGTGATGCCATGGCCAAGTTATTGAGTTATGCCATTTAAACAAAGGATTACCAGATCAACGACCAATACTTTGTATGTGATTTTACATATGATTAACAGCATGGGTTACATTTTGTGAATTATTAGGCACATACAGACAACACTGAACATTAGTTAGAGCACAGGTACTGCATTGGGCGGTGGCCAGAATATTTAATGCCATTCTGTTTTGCAAAACCACTTTTCTAAGTTGTGAGGTTTCATCATTAAGCAGTGATATCACTAGTTTTTTTTTTTTTTTTTTTTTTTTTTACCATTTTCCAACTTTGGCCATAGAAATAAATTTCCCTTTCTGCAAACCTTCTGCAACTTTCTATATTCATTCAGGTTTTGTTCCACATCCTTTCTTCTTCTTTATTCTGAACCAGTCATTTAGGACAAAACTACTTTCTTTTTCCTTCAATGAAAACATCCCTCATATGCTCTACATTCAAGTCACCAAAACAATTCTGGAAATTGTTTCTAAGCAAACATTTCACAGCATATTATTACCATTAAAATGAAACTTATTAGAATAATGCTAAATTCATAAAACATTTTGGTTACTGCATTATTGAAATAGTAATACACATTTTTTGGAACAAGAATTAACAACGTATGTAAGTATTAAATTGGACAGCTCAGTGGTTTAACAATATATAATCCGAGTCTTCATTAGTAGATAGAAGAGTTAGTTCCAGGTGAGGGGGTTTTAAATACCATATTTTCTCCCCCTGCGGGGAGCCCTTCAGGGTCAGATCTACAGTTAGTTTTCTATGTAATTCTAATACCCATGGGCTTAGGATTCTCAGCGAGTGTGGCTGCATGGGACAGAACCAGAGCCAAGTGACCTTATTCTCCCCAGTTTCTAGTGGTTGTGGCACAGGCAAGAGAAAGTTATTATCACTGCCCCATTGTGGCTTGAAGGCAGCCAGCCCCTTTATCTGAATTTGTAAGGTCTGCATGGGCCCAGCAGTTACGAAGTCCACAGGGGTGGGAGCTGGCTACTTTGGGTCTGGAGTTAATGCTGATATGGTCATTGAGTTTCTATCATCCTTAAGTGTTCCTTTAAAAGGCCATTCATTCTTTCAATTAACCCAGCTGCTGTGGGATTATAGGGCAAGTGAAAAGTCCAAAGAACATCATGTTCTGTAGCCCAGGTGTGGGTTAATTGCTTGGTGAAGGGGGGTCCCTTATCACTGTCCACATGTGTGGGGACCCTGAGAAAGGCCCTTAATTTTTCTAAGCTATGTATGGTAGCTCATTGGTTGACCTTGCCCACTGGGAAGGCCAGCAGCAGCCCTGTAGCCATGTCCACAGTGGTGAAGGCATGTTGTGCCCCTTTGGATAGAGAAAGGGGGCCAATATAGTCTACTTGCCACCAGGTGACAGGAATCTGATGTCATCGGTACCCAGTTTTCTGGCACAGTCATCGTTGGTGTTAGGCTGTGGAATTCCGCTAGGGCATCCGCTTCTACATTACCTGGTAATGAATTGGTGTTGTAGGCAGAGACATGGAAAAGCAGTTACCTTACATTTGTGGCAGGCAGTCCAGATGTCTTCCCACCAGATGGTATCAGTACTGGGCTGGACAGTCACGGCCATCCAGGTATCAGGTTGCCCATGTGCCAATCCATGCAGAGTCAGGTATATTTCCTTGTCCATTAGCGGTGGGCATGGGAAGTGCCACCTCGGGAGGATAGACAGGAAGCAGGGCATGTTGCTCTTCCACATAGGAGACCAGTCCAACAGGGTGAGAAGTCACGAAGAGACCATGACGGCTCTCTTACACGGGGCGGGCATCACCTTCCCACTGCCTTTTTCCCACCAGGGTTTCTGATGAGAACTTGGCACTAAAGCTTATTGAGGCTCCCTCTTATGTAATATGTTGCATCTCTCTTCCATCTTTCAGAATTCTCTCTTTATCATTGGCATTTGATGGTTTGATTCTAAAATGGCTTGATGTGAATCTATTTGGGTTTATGCTGTTTGAAGTTCACTGAACATCTTGGATGTTTGTATTCTTTTTTTTTGGTAAATTTGGGAAGTTTTCAGCCATTATTATTTTTCATATTGTCTCTGCCCCTTTCTCTTTCTTTTCCTTTGGGGACTCCCACAATGTATATATTGGTACGCTTGGTGGTGTCCCACAGGTTCTTCAGGCTCTGTTTACTTTTCTTTATTCTTTCTTGTTTCTGCTTCTTAGACTGGATGATCTCAGTCATCTTGTCTTTAAGTTCAGTGATTCTTTCTTCTGCCAATGCCAATCTGCTGTTGAAACCCTCTTGGAAATTTTTTATTTCTGTTACTGTGGTTTACAGCTCTTTTTGGTTCCTTTTCATAATTTCCATGTCTCTATTGATATTCTTTTTGTGTTTATTTGTTGTTTTCCTGATTTCCTTTATGTGTTCCTTTAGTGCTTCAAGCACAATTAGGACCGTTTTTTAAAAAAAGTTTTGCCTACGAAGTCCCAGGTCTGATCCTCTTCATTATTGATTTCTAATGCTTTAATCTTCTCCTTTGCTGGGCTGTCACTTCCTGTTTCTTAGTATGTTTTGTAATCTTTTGTTGAAGCCTAGATATTTTGATATTTTAATGTGTTATTGCTGGAGTTTAGACTCTGAAGTGTCTGTCCCTTAAGCTTGTATCTAGCTAGTGTGATGACAGAACTTTCTTTGAATGCAGGAAGCTAACAAAAAAAGAAAAAAAGAAATAAGAAAAAAAAAACCTCCTTTCCTGGTCTTTGCAGATTGATCTGTGCAAGTACTCTCCTTCAGAGCCTCTCCCTGTAATCAGTTTATAAAATAGTTGCAGGCCAAGGCATAGCCGCTTCCCTGGTCCCTTCTGTGCATGTATTTTGTCTTGGTCATGCATGTTTTGCCCTAGGAATTCCACTGTTTACATGGATGTGAATTTCTCCTCTTCCCTAGAAACAGCTTCCTCACATTCCCGGGCACTGCACTGTGTGTCCTACAGCCAGCAGGCAGGTTCTTCCCCCCACCCCCCCACCCTTAATAATAGGAGATTTTATTTTTCTCATTTATAGTTTCAGATGTTTCATTCGGGGTTCTTGGCAAAACAGCTCAATGTCCAGTGGGCAGTGGGGGAACTTGATACTCTACTTCTCCTTTTTGTCAACTCATTTAGTTACCATGTCCTGTCATTGTTACCTACTAAATGTCTCTTTTCCCCCCTTCAATTTTATTGAGATATATTCACATACCATACAGTCAATCACAGTGTACAGTTGTTCATAGTATCATCACATAGTTGTGTATTCATCACCACAATCAGCCCTTGAATACATTCATTTCTCCAAAAAAAAAAAAAGAGTAAAAATAAAAAAGAGCACCCAAAACATCCCATACATCCCATCCCCTCCTATTATTCATTTGCTTTTTGTCCCCATTTTCCTACTCATCTGTCAATACACTGGATAAAGGGAGTGTGAACCACAAGGTTTTCACAATCACACGGTCAAACCATATAAGCTTTATAGTTATACACTCATCTCCAGGAATCAAGCCTACTGGATTGCGGTTCAACAGTTTCAGGTATTCCTTCTAGCTAGTCTAATACACTAAGGACTAAAAAAGGGTTATCTATATAAAGCATAAGAATAACCTCCAGAATAACCTCTCAACTCCATTTGAAATCTCCCAGCCACTGAAACTTTATTTTGTTTCATTTCTCTTTCCCCCTTTGGTCAAGAAGCTCCTCTCAGTCCCATGATGCTGGGTCCAGGTTCATCCACAAGAGTTATGTCCCATGTAGGGGGGAGGACAGTGAGTCTATCTGCTGAGGCGGCTTAGAGAGAGTGGCCACAACTGAGCAACAAAAGAGGTTCTCTGAGGGTGATTCTTAGGCACAGTTATAAGTAGGCTTAGCCTCTCCTTTGCAGCAACAAGTTTCATAAGGGCAAGCCCCAAGATCGAGGACTTGGCCCATTAAATTTGTAGTCCCCAATGCTTGTGAGAATATCAGGAGTTCCACCTGGGAAGTTTAATAGTTCCACATTTTCCCCCCAGTCCCTCAAGGGGGCTTTGCAAATACTTTTTTATTCTCTGCCCAAATTACTCTGCTATGTATTTGGGTTTCACACTAACCTGAACAAACAAACCAGATCTCACACCCTCTTCAAGGTTCCATTTAGTTATGGTGGTTGTATAAACTGACCATATAAGTTAAATTATATAGCATGCTACAGAAAATACAGATTTAGCACCAAATAAACATCTCTTCCTTTGATCTCACACAGAAGTTGAAGTTTTAAAACACAGTCAATATCATCCTTTACCCTTTAGTCTAATTTGCCTTAATCCTAACCAAGTCAATTTCATTCATATCTCTAAGTCTGATCTCTTTTCAGCTTCTTTAACACTTGTGATATGGGGTAGTGCTGACATTCATAGCTGCTGAACTCTGACTCTGAGTCTCAGGTGTCACACAGATACCCGTAGTTCCAGAGACTGACCAGGTTATACACAAAGAATTCAGCAACTCAGAATTTAGAAATAACCATTACAACTCAGGAATAGATGTGACTACTATAAGAGCTTACAATCTGGGAACCTTTACCATAAACCTTCCCCTGATAACCTATGCTCTTGAATTCAATTCTCAGAATTTGCACATTATAGTTAGTCCATATTAATGTTTGTTTTTTCATTTCTGGTTTATTTTACTCAGTGTACTGTCCTCAAGGTCCATTCACCTAGTTGCATACCTCACAACTTCATTCCTTCTTGTAACTGCTCAATATTCCATTGTATGTATACACCACAGTTCACCATGCTGTTCATCATTCGATGTATACTTAGGCCACCTCCATCCATTAAGAATCATGAATACTGCCACCATAAAACATCAGTGTGCAAATGTCCATTTGTGTCCCTTCTCTCAGTTGTTCCAAGTATATGCCCAATAACGGGCTTGCAGGACCATATGGCAACCCCATATTTAGCTTCCTGTGGAACCACCACACTGCCCTGTGGGCTGCACCATTCTACTTCCCCACCAACATCCCTCTCTACACATTTTTTTCCAGCACTTGTATTCCTCTGTGTATTTTTTAAACAGTTTTATTCATACACCATACATTCTATCTGAAGTAAATAACCAATGGTTGCTGGTATAATCACATAGTTATGTATTCACTGCCACAATCTATATGAGGACATTTCCATTTCTTCTGCAAAGAAGAGGAATAGATGAAATAGAAGAAAAGAAAAAAAAAAAAAGAAAAAAGAAAAAAATGACAAATAAAAAATTAAAAAATAAAATTAAAAGAAAATACAATAAAAAGTTCAGACAACATCACCACCATGAAGAATCCCATACCCCTCACTTATATCCCCCTCTTAGAGACATTTAGCTTTGGTATATTGCCTTTGTTACAATTAATGGAAGCATATTACAATGTTACTGTTAGCTATAGACTTTAGTTTGCATTGACTTTATTTTTTCCCCAATACCATCTCATTTTCAATACCTTGCAAAGTTGACATTCATTTTTTCTCCCTCTTGTAAAAACATTCTTATATTTCAGGCCTCTTCTTGACTGTTCTCCCACAGCATTCTGTAGGAGCTCTGTGTGTGCCTTTTACGTGACCTTTTTCATGCAGGGCAAGTTCTGGGACAACAAGCCCCTGAGGCCACCACCAGACATACATGCTCCCAGTATGTGCATGAGGGTCACGCTGCTCCCTCTGGAACTGGGATCTGGGACCCACACTGGGAATGTGGGCCGGCTCCATGCTGGGCAGGTGAGGGGAGGAGAGAGGGGCCAGCCAGGGCACCTGCAGGTCCCACTGCTTATAAGTGACTTTTTCTTGATTGTGTGCTTGTCCTGTTACTGCAATCCTTTAACTGGCTTCTGGAACTCTGAGCAATATATTTCTGAATGTTCTTGCTGATTTTTCAAAGGTTCTTTGGGGCTCTGGAGATTCTCCACATAGATTCTTGATAATACTCACAGAAGAGACTGTTAGGGTTTTTACCTTGATTTTCCTAAGAGTGGAGGCAATCCTAGAACCGATCCCCATTCATAATTCTTCAAATTTGATTAGAGAAGAAAATCTTCAAAGACATTCCTGCCTTTTCACTTTGAGGAAGCCGGAATGATTTTACTTATTTTAAATTGAGGGTTGTTCATCCACTTCAGCATCTACCCCATCCTCCATTTCTTTGGTGTATCATGTATCACTTAATGCTTGTTTCTGTGTCTTCAGAAGTCCTGCCTTGAACCAAATCTTTAAAATTTTTTTCGTTTTCTTTCTTTCTTTATATCATACAAATAAAACTGTTATGTGTTTTCATTTCCATAATCAAAGAATCTGGAGCAAAAAAACAATGCAAAACAGTAAATAGTGGAGCAAAAATTAGAGCCTCCCTTTGACTCTGATCCCCACTCCAGAGGTGTCCTTCCACTCCTTTGTCTATGAATTTATATGCATATAAATGTACATCTAGAAAGAAATTAACTTGTTTTTTTTGCAACAGATATAATTAGAAATTGACCTACCTCATGTGTAATCACAGACGAACTAAGAGTCTAAAAATCCAGTTTGTGCTTATTAGAATGGCATGAAGCATTTCTGTTATAAGAAATGTCTGGATAAATGGCAAAGCTCTAGGCTCCTTGAGTTTCTTTTTATTCAGAGTTGGATGCATTTTCTGGTTTGAGGCCATTAGTTATTTTAAAGAAGAGACCTAAATCATTATGTTTTAAACATCAAAAAAGGATTTGGGGAGACTGAAGTGTGATTTGATCATTTTTTCTGATTATGTGTACTCTCTACTTAATATTTCCCTAATTTTAATAAGTGGCTTACTTATGTGCATTTAGCATTTCTTGAAGTTGATAACCTCAAACAATTCTCTACTTATTACACATACTTGAAAATCTTCTTTCTCAGGTTGAAGGGAGAAGTATTTTGTCCTTGTGGACTTGTCAGTTCACAGACATAGCAAATTGCCTAATTGGCTGGGTAATAGAAAATAAAGGGCAGAAAATAAGAAATTATCCTGCATTGGATATTACTTGGTTCTCTCATATCGTCTGAATTTTAAGGTATTATTGGGAAAAAACACTTAATCTTTTATTATAAAAGATAAAAGCAATCTCTTACAAAGTATAGGTTGTTTGCAGGACTGAGAAGTATTGGAAATACATCCTGATGCAGCTAGCTGGCCATACCAAATGGCTCAGCTTAGTTGCACTCAGTGGCAAGAGACATTCTGAGGTCTCCAATATGTTGGGAGGGGGGGGCCCAAGACAAAGAAGTCCTTGTAAAGTCCACTTAGAGGCTTGGCTGTGAGAGAGAGTCCTTGAAGAATCTGTGTTAACTGTGCCCTGCCCAGTGGCATGCTGCCACAGTCCTTATGCTGTGAACCGTCAGCGTTGTGGAACGAATTTATTTCTCCAGGTAAATGCTGTGAGTTTCTTTGGCTTATTAATTCCATTGTTATCCCTGTGCTCTGGAGCTGCTCTTGTAGCATTATATACCTGTTCTGCAAAGTCATATCACACATTGTTAAAAACTGCCTACTTTTCATTGTTTCATGTGTAGTTGCTTCTGTAGAAATACTTCCTTATCCTTATATGTACCTTTATGGTTTGATATATATACATACATATATATATATATATATATATATATATATATATATATATATATTTCACCAACACATTAGTTTCTTTGGCAAAGTGTAAAGAGAATAGTATTTGTAATCAGAAGACTTGGATTCAAGTTCTACTTCTGCCATTTAATAGCAATATAAGCTTTTTGAGGCTCCATTTCCCTTTCCAATGTCGGTTGGAACTTGTGGCCCTCAAATGACATAATGTCTTTAAAAGCATTTTGTGAACTCTAAACTGTCACATAAATGGTAATTATTATTGTTATTTAAAATTTGTTTTCCCCAGTGTAGTCAAAGTCATGCCCCATGTGCTGTCTTAATCCCAAAGAAGACATATAAACTTAATATACCCTACTTTGTTAGTCAAAAGGAAATTGTATAGGAGCTACTGCTAAGTAGTACAATTCACTGGTGTGCTATTTCATGCTGCATTTCTACAAGCAGCTTGGGTAGAGAAAGCAGGAGGCAGGGAGCAGATATCAATAAAGGAGTAGTTTCTACAAAGACTGGTGAAAGACTGCATTTTGAAAGAATGAGTTCAAACTGTTAAGACTTATAGTGTCCTATAATATATATTGATACTTAAAGAGTAGCATTTATGAACTTTTAAAACAATATTTTTTTTGTGAGTCACTAAGTACACAAGTATGGTCAAATGTGTATTACACACAATTTAGAGACATTATCTAGCTTTTCAGGTAAAAGTCAAAGTCCTTTGGTTATACAGTAAACAATATGGTAAAGGAGGATTTCCTAAAGCAAATTTCACATCCTGCAATATGTATTTCCTCAGTTTGACGCTGGGGCCATCTTCAGGTTAGAAAGTGTGGACAGGAAATAATTCAGTTACAGGTCTGGGCAGGTTCTGTTTCCCCCTTTGTAGAAACATTGCTGATCATGGTGGGACTTGGTTTTCATCCTTCCAACCTCATAGATGAGTGGTTAGTTTCATTTCATTCTTTGGCTTCATCTTAAATTTATTTGCTTGTGCTTTCCATTGGAACTCGCTTAGCTTTTCTGCTGAAAATTTTCTCTCCACAGTACAGCGTTAGAGGTGTCTTAGCAAATTGTATTTACTAGTCTAGTTTATTATTCTTGTTCTTATAACATCTTTATTGAAGCAGGACAGCTCACAATCTAGATGTGCTTAATGTGAACATCCCTTATATTTCCAAAGAAAAGCTTTATGCTGGGATTGAATGAACTGTTGGATTAGCTGAGTTAAGAGATTCATTTTTGCTATCTGTGAGGCAGAAAAGTGGCAGAAGGATATGTGACTTCAGCCAACTGGCCTCTGACCAGCCTCCCTGCTGTCTAGACCATAGGAAATAAGGTATTTGGAGACAGGTGCTGAGGAAATGGATAACACTAACTATGAGAAGTCTGACACATTCCCAGTTGTGTTCTTTATATTAGGCATTCTGTGCATTTGTTGTATTGCAAAAGATAGTTTAGCTTAGTAAAATCTTATTTTATTTCACTTTCAAGATAGAAATGACATTAATTGTTGTAGAAATGAGAAATAGTCATATATATGAATGTGGGGCTGTGTATTTAGTCTTGTGGGCTTTGGAAGTAGTGGTGATTTTTCTTTTCAGTCTTATCAAAGGAAATATTTTAAAAACTGCAGAAACAACCAGGCTATTGATGAAGTATGGTGTAGTGGTAAAAATGTACTGAACCCTTTTTTTTTTTTTTAATGTTGGCTCTGGTAGTAATTTGCTGAACCTGGACAAGTTCCTGAAGTCTCTGATTCTCTGTATTTTTGCTTATAAAATGGGATTTTTATATAATTTCTAAGGTACCTTCCAGATCTAGACTTCTGTGAATCTGTGATTTTTCTCTCTGCCACAGTGATGGTTTGTTTCCTTCTACAAAGTATGACGGTAACACATATTCCTTATAATGAAAATTTACTTCAGAAATACAAGGCAGCTAACTTTATTGCAAAGGAAATGTGTGGAAGTGGACCCGTGAGTCTTGAACCTAACTGAGCTGCCTGTAGCTCATTCTCTTTCACATGACCTACCAGCAATTGTTCATTCTTGGCTATTTGTTCCTCCACTTCCTGGTATGCTGGGATTCTTAAAGTAGGCTCTGTCTTAAAAGCATAATTTTCTGCAGCCTGCTTCTCGACAGGTCAAATGCATTTCAATAGTGACCTTCTGGAGGAAATGTCCCAGCCTTCGTGGTATGACACTTAGGTAGCACTAAGTTTGGGACTTTGCAACAATATAGGAGAGGAAGATGGTGCCATGATGGCTTCAATAGGACATTTTGGGGATGGTAAACATCAGATACTCTAGCCAAGCATAGATTTTGGTAAATGGATTTTTGACAGGCTGTTTTATGAACTCCACCATGTTTCCTAAATTCTCACTTTTTGAAGTAATCACTCTTTTGATGTTTACACATTCTATCACAAATGGTATTTGCCATCTGCCAAAGATGAGAGTATAAAAATCAGGATGTACCAATTGTTTTCTTAATTTCCCCTGCTTTAATCTCTCCTCTGAATGTGGTAGTGATCTTGAGTCATGTATGTTGCAAAGGTGAGGCACATTGCAATATAAATCTGAGAATTTAGCAGGAGATGGGAAGGAAAAATAGATGCTATAAGGGGGATGGTTGGGGCAAGTAAGTCCATTATTTATGTGGCGCTTCTTTGTGGAAAAAGAATAGCAGATTGATTGTTTATAATGAAATTTGGCCTAAGTGGCATTTGCACAGACATAAGGTGCATTTCACAGCAATGCAATGTAATATGCCTGTTAGTCTTTCATAGACGTCTCTGTAGCTGTCAGAATGTTTGCTGATGACTTTGCTGCTCAAACTCAAAGGTACTTTTTTTTTTTTTTTAACTCTTGGCATCTTTCTCATGGATCACCTCTTGGAAAACACTTCTAGTGTACATTAATGAAACTTACCTGTTTATGACCCATCCCATTTCCACTTTTTTGATTAGCCCCTTGGAAACCACAATTTTTGTTACTATTAGCAGAATGAATAAAAGGGAGGCAATAGTTTAACATTGTAATCTAGGAACAAAAATCACAGGACTGTGTATAACTTGGAAGCTTCCCTGCTCTTTTTCAAAGGAGTTGCAGCTAAAACATCTCAGATAGGTGTTTTGTCCCCCTTCTTTCCCTTTCCATTCTCTTTTCCCCCTCTTCTCCTCTCCCACCCCTCCCACCCCTCCTCTCCACTCTCTTCCCTTTCCCTCTCCTCCCTTCCATTACTTTCTCTCCTTCTCTCCTCCCTCCTTCCCTCCATCCCTTTCTCTTTCTCTCTCTTTCTCTCTTCTCTTTCTGTATTTAAGTACTTGCAATAAAAGAGGCACCAACAGTTTGCTTTGCTTCATCCCCAGAGCTCCAGATTTTGTTTCATTAACATCTATCGAGTGTCTATTATATCCTGGACTCTATTCTAGGCCCATTCCTAGGCATTGCATTTATTTCCCATAGCAGTCCAGTGAGAGAGCTGTTTTATCTCCATTCTGTTGATGAGGAAACTTTTGCCTGATTCACAAGCTGATATTTGGCAAATCCTGAATCTGAAATCAGATCTCCTGAATCCTCCCTATTCTAGGTAGAAACTCTGTGTTACAGTTTGGAAGCGCTTTTAGAAAGAGAGCCATACGTTAGTGTGGAATCAAGGCAGTGGTGATTAAATGAGTACAACATGAGGGGAGATTCTACCTTAGATTCCCCAATGACGGAGTTGGCTTGAGCATGTTTTACCTTTGCACTGTGAGTCTCTACTTATTAAACAGGGTTAGAAAATGTTAATCTGTAGCTATCTGTATTCGCTGTGAAATCTTAGTTGCATTTATGCTTCTGAAGGTTGTGGAATATTTGGAGCAACTTGTTTGGGAGAGAAATCCCAATATAGTTGTCTTTACAACACAGCATGTAATAGGTTTATTATCTAAATCAGTTATTAACAAATGTACTGAATTACTGGGCAGAATCTGATTTTTCAGTGGACCAATCAGCAAATTTTACTGTGTACTTACTATGTGACTGACACCTTACAATTATGATATAATTTAATCCTTATACCATATTTAATGAGTTCTCAATCACTAACCTCATGATGTTCAAAATAAGAGGCTCAGAAAGATCTATAATTTCCCCAAGGTCACTTAACTAGTAGGTGGTGAGCTGGGATTTGGATCTTTGAGAGCACAGAAATAGCACAGGAGTTACTAGTGTGGGGTTCGGGGTAAGATTTAAGTCTCCATTCTGTCTCTAACTAGCTGTGTAACCTTGGGCAAATGACTTGACTTCTCTAAACCTTTATTTTGAAAATGATCTACTTCAGCAGGCTTTTTTTAAAAAAATGATAATACCCCTAATGTTTCTTTCCTTTTTTATGCAATTTTATTGAGATATATTTACATACCAGATAATCATCCAAATGTACAGTGGTTAGTGGTATCATCATATAGTTGTGCATTCATTACCACATTCAATTTTTGAACATTTTCATTACTCCAAAAAAAAAAAAAGAATGAAAATAAAAATAGAAAAGAACACCCAAAACATCTCATATCCCTTATCCCCCCATTATTTATTTATTTTTTGTCTTTATTTTCTTACTCACCTGTCCACACACTAGATAAAGGTAATGTCGGTCAAAAGGTTTTTAATGATTACACAGTCACACCATAAAGGCAACATAGTTATACAAGCATCTTCAAGAATAAAGGCTACGGGATTACCAGTCAATGGTTTCAGGTAATTCCTTCTAGCTACTCAAATACACTAAAAACTAAAAAAGAATATATAATGCATAAGAATAGCTTCCAGTTTGACCTTTCGACTCTATTTGAAATCTCTCAGCCACTGAAACTTTATTTTGTTTCATTTCTCTCCCCCGTTTTAGTCCAAGAAGACTTTCTCAATCCTGTGATGCCAGGGCCAGGCTTATCCCTGGGAGTCATGTCCCACATTGCCAGGTAGATTTACACCCCTGAGAGTCATGTCCTATGTAGCGGGGAGGGCAGTGAGTTTACCTGCAGAGATGGCTTAGAGAGAGAGGCCACGTCTGAGAAACAAAAGAGGTTCTCTGAAGTGACAGGCATAATTATAAGTAGGCTTACCTTCTCCTTTATAGGAGTAAGTTTCATAAGGTCAAGCCCCAAGGTCAAGGGCTTAGTCTATTAAATTGGTAGTCCCCGATGCTTGTGATAATATAAGAAATTTGCCAGGTGGGGAAGTTTAATATTTTCACATTTTCCTTCAGTCCTCAAGGGGGCTTTGCAAATACTTTTTTATTCTC
Organism: Choloepus didactylus; assembly: GCF_015220235.1. NCBI lineage: Eukaryota > Metazoa > Chordata > Mammalia > Pilosa > Megalonychidae > Choloepus > Choloepus didactylus. The sequence goes on from NC_051309.1 coordinate 75,929,184, forward strand.
TGCTCTTATTACTCTGGAATGTAACAGGACACCACCTTAACCTGTACAAACCAATAAGATCTCACTCCCTATTCAAGTTTCCATTAATTGTGGTGTTAAATAAACTGATCGTACAAGTTAAATTAGATGGTGTGCTACAGAAAATATAAATTTTGCACTAAATAAGCATCTCTTCCTTTGGTCTCACACAGAAGTTGAAGTTTTAAAACACAGTATCATTCTTTACCCTTTAGTCTGATTTGCCTTAGTCATAACCAGATCAGCTTCATTCATATCTCTAATTGAAATCTTATCTCTTTTCAGCTTTTTTAACAGTTGCTGTATGGGGTAATGCTGACATTCATAGCTGTAGAACTCTGGCTCTGAGTCTCAGGTGTCACACAGATATCTGAAGTTCCAGGGAACAACCAGGTTATACACAAAGGGTCAGCATCTCAGAATTTAGAAATAACCATTACAACTCAGGAATAGATGTGACTGCTATAAGAGCTTACAATATGGGAACCTCTACAATAAGCATTCCCCTGATAACCTATGCTCTTGAATTCAATTCTCAGAATTTGCACATTATATTTAGCCCATATGAGTGAAGCGTTATATTACTTGTCTTCTCGTTTCTGGCTTACTTCACTCAGCATACTGTTCTCAATATTCATTCACGTTTGGAGGGCTTTTCTGAAGATTAAATGGTATGTTGCAAGTATGTCTTTAGCATGGCCTGGCACAGTAAGGTATACAATGGCCCTGTCTATAAGGGTTTGCTATATATAATAAGAGATGAAGCAAAGATGAAAGTGAAAAAATTTACATGTTTTGTAATGTATGAAAACATGCTAAATCATGTAGTTTTTACAAAATAGACTAACACGGTGCGTGTGGTATATTAGGTAGAACTTTGGATTGTGACCTGGATATGCAAACTTTTCCCGTCTTTACCACCAGCACCGTCTGACTCTTAGAACTAGATATTTCACTTCTGTGTCTCTGTTTGTTTCATATGTTCATTCATTCGTCAACACCTGTTGAGAGACAGGCACCCTGTACTGGGAATCTAGGTAGAAGATTTTAGGTAGGAGATGGAGCTTAGACATGGTCCCTGTCCCAACATGGGCCATGGAATTTGCAACCTAACAGGACGAAGGACAGATGTATGAAGAGTTAGTTATAATACAGTATAAAAAGTGTTATAATAGTGAGACCCATACAAAGTACTGTAGACAACTGCAGGAGACACGTTATCAATCTGTCTGGAGCCTGGGGAGGCTTGGCGGAACAGTCAACAATTGAATTGAGCAGTGAAGATGAGAAGGGATCATGTCTTATTCATCTTTGTATTAATGTTCCCCAAAGCACTGATTACGGTGCCTAACACATAGTAGGTCCTCAGTAAGTGAATCAGATGCTGATTAGCAAGACTGACTTTGTTGGAAGATCCATTCTTTCCTGTGCTCCTTGTCATAGCTCCTCTACCTCACTCAAACACAGTGTAAGCCCATAATTCATCTGTTAGTGTACACCAGAGTGGTGAAGGGTACAGGCTCTGAGGTCAGGCTTCCTGCTTTTAGTCCCTGTGTCTGACATTTGCTGGGTGTTTGACATTGAACAGGTTACTAAACTTCTCTGTGCCTCAGTTTCTTCATTTGTAAAATGGGGATAATAATGGCACCTGCCATTATTAAATGGCAATAAAATTCAATGAGTTTATATAATGCAAAGAACTCAGAGTGGGACCAGGCACATAGTAATCAATAAGATTGTAGCAATTTTTATTTTTCATTATACATATATCTTTGCTCCAAGTTAACTTATCAGTAATGCTGTCTCACAAATACTTAATGCTACTCACAAAAATAGTGTTTTTTTCCTGTATATTTTCTGATTGACAGGGAAGAAAAGAGAAGGTGACTTATTCCAGGAAGCGCATTGCTTTTTCATGGCTCACTCTTGCTTTAAAACACTGATCATAAGGTCCTGGTTAATGCTACAAGGAGCTCACATGTATTTTGCTAATTACAAATCATGCTTCTTGGCGGCCCCTTTAACTGTTAAAATGACCTCCAGATTCTGATTTTTCTTCACTATTTATTAATAGTTAACGAACTGTTTAATGCTTAGCAAGAAAGCCAAGTAAGCCTGAAGCATTTAGGAAATGGCATGTGAATTAGTTGTAAACTGTTTCAGTAAACATTAAATGGGTAGCAATTACTTAAAGTGATTGCCTGAATTTCATTAAAGCATTTAAGAAAAAAAATATGTGGCTAATGCTGTTTTAATTATAAGGAACTCATTGAAGGCCAGCTTTGAACGAGGGTTTACTGAACTAGCCTAATTCACACCTCATCCAGGGTGTCTGTTAAAAATACAGATTCTGAGTTGTCACTCTAAACCTACTGAGACCCAGGAACCTGGTAATCTGTGTTTCTAGAGACCTCAGGTGAATCTTATGATCAGAGCCTATTTGGAAAACACTGCTCAATTGTTGGGTGCTTTAGATTTTGCTTTCAACAATTGCAAGAAGAATTTAAAGATACTTCAGTATAATGTAACCAGCAGTCAGTAGTGGTGAAGATAGAATTAAAGTAGCTGAGAAAATGGAAGTCTGTGATTTCTGCATTGATTTCTAAAACACACACCAGATTTTGCCACTTCTTGCTGAAAGCCCTTTAATACTTCCCTATTGGTATTACAGGATAAAGTCTAAATGCCTTATCAAAGTATATAGAGCCATTTGTGTTTTATCTCAAATCTACTTTTATAGTCTCCATCTCTGCCCTCTTACTGCATTTTCATGTTCTGTGTTCCAGCCACACTGAATTGCATACTTCCAAAGTGCTTTGAGAAAAAGTGAAAAGCAAAACAGAACATTATATTGTTATGACCCCTAGTGCAATGCTACTAGACACTCAATATACAGTAGGTGCTGAAAAAATATTTGTTGAATGAAAGAATAAATCAGTAGTGCTCACCACAAAGTGCTGTTTACTATCTGTTTACATGTGAGTTTTTTCCTTTTGGTATGTGAGTCCTCTGAGAGCACTACAGTTTGTGCAATTTCTGGCACTTAATGGATATTCATTAAGAATTTGTGAATGAATCAATAGCCTGATAGGATCCCAGGAAATAATAAGTACTTTGAATATGCATAGTCAGCCCTTAGTTATCCACCCTATTGAAGGGAGACTGGATAAGCCAAAAAAGTTAAGTAATAGTACATTTGATTTTCTTGGAATTTATAAAATTATCAAGCCAAACAATGACTGTCTGAATCTTGAGAGACTGGAAATCTGGCTAGCTTTTCTTGGTTCCTCCCTTTCCCACAGAATTCTTTGTTTTCCTCTCTGTTACATGTCCAATAGCACCAAACCCAAGACAGATACAAATACTACAGTTTTGGGCAGAGCTGATCTGTCCAAAATCACCTTTCTTAATAGCTCCCATCTCACCAAGGTTGGGAAGGCAATTAAATGTTTTGAATTGAATGAGGACTTTGGCTTGAGTGTGGTTTCCTGGGAAAATAAAAAATAGACAAATGATATTGAATAGTCATTGCGTTACTTTATCAGTCAGCTTGATTATCACAGGAAACTGAAAGTAATGTATTTGGGTTGCTCACCTGACTGCCGGCCAGTACATTGCAAAGCCTTGGTGCTGGCATTAATTTAGACCTTCTTCAGCAGTCAGAGAAGGCTTCCTCCTCAGACTGGGCTTCAGGTACTCCTGGGGTTGAATGGGGTGAAGTACAGGATAAACATATAGTATTTACCTAAAGCATCACTTTTACTTGAATATTTGGAAGGAAACATTTTTTATAATAAAATAAACATCGAACTATTTCTTTTTAATGTAAAATTCATGATGGTCTTTAAAAATGTAAAGACAAAGCAGGAGATTTATGAGGATATTTTGAGGCTGGACAGATGCCTCAGTTACCCCTCTGATGAAGGGGAGATATATTTTTGAGGAACATGCACACGAGACTAAAGGATCAGTTTGTAAAATGCAAGATTTAATTACTGTAATATAGACATTTGAAATTTTAAATAGATACTCGATGGCAAAGCACTTTAAAGTCTTAGTTTTTGACCACATAACTGAGAGGAAAACTCTGGAGTTTCCCTTCCACCACTCCTTGGTGTAAAGAACGGTGATAAAATCTTTAGCTTCACTTGTTTCATGAGAAACCAGTTAGGACCCAAAACTGTAGAGAGAAATGCCTTCCGTCTTTTAAGAACAAGTTAAATCATAAACTACTTTATTTCAAGCCAGTTGGAGGTAGCATACTGCTGGCAATTCCAAACCATTTTAAAAACAAAAGTTATGGTTATTAATTTTTGAAGCCACAAAAGCATGAATCAACATTATAGCAGTGTCAGTATCTCAGTAGGAACTGGTTTCAGCTGAACTGTGGCAGCAAAATAAACGTTTGCAGATTGTTTTGACAGAATGTCATCCGCTGGGCTTCAATTTGCCAGCAGCCTTACTTCTGAAACAGAGTTGCAGCACTTGAAGTAGAGAAGAAAATCCTCCCTCTGAATATTTCTGGACTTTAGTAAATAACTCTATTTGCAAGCATTTGTAGTGTAGCTTTGCAGATGTTTTCAGTGGAACTGAGTATGTTGTTAAAAGATGTGCCTCTAAACATCTGTTTGACATATTTGACCACCGTGGATACTAGGGAAAAGGGTCCAGAGAGCAAACTTCTCAGCTGGTCACCATGGTGGTACAGGCCTTTTTAAAACAGAGGTCACATGTGTTTAAAGCTCTCTAGACAGGCTGTAAAATGGAAAAGTTCAGCTCATGTGCCAACTTACCATATGCAATTATTGGCCCTTGGTAGATAGATAGTCTTAAAAATTATAATGTTCCTTGTTAGTTTTTATGGGATACCTTTTTTAAAAAATTTCTAATTTTTGTGTGTATGTGTAGTTTGATTTGATTTTCTTGTTTTTTTCAGTATACACCCATCACTGAAGTTTAGCCACATGCCATCCTATGAGGCCAGTTTATTCCCTGGAATGACTATGTTTTTATTCCTTTTGTTATGTTGTTTGATGAGTTTGAAGAAAACCATTTTCCAAAGTAGTAACATACATATTATACAAAACTCTGCTTGTATGTGTTATTTCATCTGACTCTTAAACATGTTTGTAATTCCCAAAGTTAAAACTGACAAGTTTATAGGCCAAGTTGTTTGAGTCCTGAAATGAAGTTAGACAGCTCTTAAAGCCATTTAAATTGGAGAAAAATAAACTGAAAGTAAGAGAATGAATGGCTTGTTGGAAAGTAAAGGCATAGTTGAGCATTCATTGGAAGGCTGTTGGTAATACAGTGTATAGTGCTTGGTTACTTTAAAGATAAAAATAAACATTGTTTTTATCATGATTTTTAACATGCTTAAATTTCAAAGAGTTCAAGTCAATGACCAGATACGTTACTGAGATATGGAGCATGGGGCTCTTGAAAGATGCCCTGTGTTCACAAATACAAAAGAAATAGAAATGAAGGAAGAAGTACAATGTAATATAGAAAGAGTGTGGATTTTACAGTCACACAGATTTACATAACTTCATTCTAATTCTGAATCTACCCATTACTGTATATGTGATCTGGGAATTTGGTTAACCTCCTTGAACATGCTTCATATCTGAATATAGGGACAATAACATGTAGGTTATGGGAATGTTATGAGGGTTAAAAGAGATAATACATATTCAATGTAGGTGCTATTTATTCTTAAATAATGTTTCCAGTCAAGTGCCTTAACTAATGCAAATATTACAGCTTAATCTGGTAGTCCAGAAAAAATAGAAAGCAAGCTGAAGACTGTCTTCAATAAACCCCGTAATCTTAATTATCTTTTTTTTTTTTTTTTTTAAATATGGAACGCTTCACGAATTTGCGTGTCATCCTTGCGCAGGGGCCATGCTAATCTTCTCTGTATCGTTCCAACTTTAGTATATGTGCTGCCGAAGCGAGCACTTAATTATCTTTTGAAGAGGCTTGCAAGTAGTGATCAGTTGACAGGAAGAAGAGTAAAACCTGTGATAGTGGAAAATAGAGGTATAAATTTTGAAAGAAAAGCGCAGTGGTTGTGTAGTTCAATTTGCTTGTGTGTGATTTTGTCCCAAACAAGATTGTCGCCAAGTTATTGTTCTCAAAGTCTTTAATCATTTTAAGTAGTAATAGATTCAGAATAGAAGAAAAACTCACTTCTGAAGTGAACTTAATTGCAGCATGTGAAAGAATACATTCTTATGTCTCAGCTCAGAACATTCTAATTTTACAGGCAAAATAGCCAATCGTCATTCATGGTGTGAGGTGCCATGCAGATTTTTCAGAATAATTTTAATTGCAGTTGAAGTGAATTCTTGGACATAACCATCTATATGACTTGTTTGAATCACTCTGTAGGAGGAAATTTAGTGACAACTGATTTAATGCCCAAATAATAAATTTTAATATTTAGGCATATTTTATATTATTGACCAGAAAAAAAAATTAGAAATTGACTTTCAGCATTCTGCTTAAGAGATTTATTTAGCTGAGATCACAAGTAGCTATTAGGTAGAATTTTTGATGCGTTTTAAAGTAGGATTATGAAAACTAGGCATTGGCTAGTTTTTCCTAGAGTATGCAAGGCAGAAGTTCAGAGTTTATTTAATAACCATAGGTTATTTATATATAAACCAACAACGGAATCTATAAAATTATTTGGGTCTTGTTTTGAAAAAATCTTCAGGAACATGGTTAAGGGCTAATTTACACCTTTGATTTTAACATGAGTTTTGGTCTACTATAATAGAGAATCATACTTCCTAAGCCTCTAATAGATAACAGTAGAGACTGGGTGGGCATATTTTGGGGTTTAACAGTTTTAATTTGTATCTATTTTTGGTGCTGCTCAGAGATAACCCATGCTTTTAAATATTCTTTGAGAATCTTTTGAGTTGCTGATTCTGTATTTGTTTTTGTCAGATACTACTTGAAGAGGAAAAGTAGACTGTTATCAACAGGACCTGTGAATCAAACTATTGCTCTATACACAAAAAGGTTTATTTCAGTAAGTCAGCCTTGTGCCTAACTTAGTTCCTTTCGCCACATATTCTTTTCATCTGTGAACCATGTTGCATGCATTTTCCTTTCTTTCTGTCTTTGGAAATCCCAGTCCATATTTACATGCTTTAATATTCTTCTAATGAAGTCTCAGTTTCTTAATCATCTCAAATACTTAGTACTTACTTAGGTCTCTGGAGTTATGTGCCTTTCCTTGTTTGGGTCACTTGCACTGAGGTGTATTTTTGTTGCATACAGATTAATCATAAGTGCATTGAAGGGAACAGTAAATACTGACTTTTTATTGTGCAACTTTTAAATGTAGCTATTGTTAGTGCTCATTACACATCTTTTACTAAATGACAGGGTAAATAAAGGGTGAGCATGTCATTAAGGGTTAGCTTCTCTCCAAGAATGCCAAATTCAGTTTTTTCAGCTTTGCCCTTGAAAATTTGTTGGTAATGCTTCTCAAAGGAAAACTGGCTCAAAAGTCTCAAAATAAATAGTACATTAATAAATCATTAAATATAAAAGGATGATTTGTGTTTCTGAATATCTGGTTTTTGCCTCTAGTTATGTTTTTAATTTGTTTATTTTATTAGAGAAGTTGTAGGTTTACTAAAAAATCGTGCAGAAAATACAGAATTCCCATATACTGCTCCCTCGCAACATGGTTTTCTCTATTATTTTCTTTAAGATTACATATTTAAATTTTTTATTCTCAATATTATAGGTTTACAGAAAAAAAGGAAGAAAATACAGAGTTCCAATATATACACACATCCCCCCCCCCCCATTTCCCCTGTTAACACTGTGCATTAGTGTGGTAACTTTGTTTCAATTAATGAAATAATATTGTAATTATACTATTAACTATAATCCATAGTTTACATTAGGGTTTACTGTTTGTGTTGTATCATCCCATGGTTTTAAAAAAATTTTATGCTAGTAACCATATGTATATATATCCTAAAATTTCCCCTTTTAATCACATTCAAATATATAATTCAGTGGTGTTAATTACATTCACAAAATTGTGCTATCATAACCATCATCCATTATCAAAACTTTTCCATCATCCCAAACAGAAATTCTGTACCAATTAAGCATTAACTCCCCATTCCCTATCCCCACCCTGGCCCGTGATAATCATTGTTATAGTTTCTAACTCTATGAATTTGCTTATTGTAATTATTTCATATCAGTTAGACTGTACAATATTTGTCCCTTTGTGTCTGGCTTATTTCACTCAACCTGATGTCTTCAAGTTTCATCCATGTCATCTCATGTATTAGAACTTCGTTCCTTTTTTACAGCTGTATAATATTCAATTGTATGTATCTGCCACATTTAATTTATCCATTCATATATTGGATACTAGGGTTGCTTCCACCTTTTGGCAATTGTGAATAATGCTGCTAGGAACATTGGTGTGTGAATAGCTGTTCAAGTTCCTGCTTTCAGTTGTTTTGTATATGTACCTAGAAGTGGGATTTGTGGTCACATGCAATTCTGTGCTTAACTTTCTGAGAATATATCAGTTTTCCATAGCAGCTGCACCATTTTACACTCCCACTAACAATGAACAAGTGTTCCTGTTTTTCCACATTCTTTACTATATTTGTTCTTTCCTGTTTTTTTTTTTTTTAAATTGTAGCCATTCTAGTGGGTGTGAACTTCTATCTTATGGTGGTTTTTATTTACATTTCCCTAATGGCTAATGATATCAAGCATCTTTTCATGTGCCTTTTATCCATTTGTATATGCTCTTTGGAGAAATATTTATTGAAGTCATTTGCCCATTTTTTAATTGGGGTGTTTGTCTTTTTGTTGTTGAGTTGTAGGAGTTCTTTCTATATTCTGGATATTAAACCATTATAGGATATTTGCCTTCCAAATATTTTCTATCATTTTGTGGGTTATATTTTTACTTTCATGATGAAGTCCTTTGATTCACAACAATTTTTAATTTTAATTTATATCCTATTTATCTCTTTTTTCTTTTGTTACTTGTGCTAAGAAACCTTTGCCTAACCCAGGTTCCTGAAGTTGCATCCCTCTGCTTTCTTCCAGGAGTTTTATGGTTCAGTTCTTATATTTAGGTTTCTGATGGATTTTGAGTTGATTTTTGTATATGTTGTGAGGTAGGGGTCCACCTTCATTCTTTTGCATATAGATATCCAGTTTTCTCCAGCACCATTTTTTGAAGAAGCTATTCTTTCCCCATTGAGTGGATTTGGCACCCTTGTCAAAAATCAATTGACCATAGATATGAGGGTTTATTTCTGAATTCTTAATTTGATTCCATTGGTCTACATGTTCATCCTTGTGCTAGTACTATGTTGTTTTGATTGTTGTAGCTTTGTAATAAGTCCCCCCCCCAGGGGGTATTTATTTATTTATTTATTTATTTTTATTAAATTCAGTTTTATTGAAATACATTCACACACCATACAATCATCCATGATATACAATCCAGTCCACAGTATGATAACATAGTTATGCGTTCATCACCACAATCTGTCTCTGAACATTTTCCTTACATCAGAAAGAACCAGAACAAGAATAAAAAATAAAAGTGAAAAAAGAACACCCAAATCATCCCCCCATCCCACCCCATTTGTCCTTTAGTTTTTATCCCCATTCCTCCACTCATCCATACACTAGATAAAGGGGGTGTGATCCACAAGGTCTTCACAATCACACTGTCACCCCTTGTAATCTACATTCTTATATAATTGTCTTCAGGAGTCCAGACTGCTGGGTTGGAGTTTGGTAGTTTCAGGTATTTACTTCTAGCTATTCCAATACATTAAAGCCTAAGAGGTGTTATCTATATAGTGCATAAGAATGTCCACCAGAGTGACCTCTCGACTCCATTTGGAATCTCTCAGCCACTGAAACTATTTCGTCTCATTTTGCATCCCCCTTTTGGTCAAGAAGATACTCTCAGTCCCACGATGCCAGGTCCACATTCATCCCCGGGAGTCATACTCTGCGTTGCCAGGGAGATTTACACCCCTGGGAGTTGGGTCCCATGTAGGGGGGAGGGCAGCAAGTGCACCTGTCGAGATGGCTCAGTTAGAGAGAGAGAGGGCCACATCTGAGCAACAAAGAGGTACTCAGGGGGAGACTCTTAGGCACCATTACATACAACTTTAGACTCTCCTTTGTGGTAATGAGCTTCATAAGGGCAAGTCCCATGCTTGAGGGCTCAGCACATCAAACCACCAGTCCCAATGTTTGTGACAACATCAACACTATTTCAGGTGAGGATGTCCAACACATCCGCACCTTCCCCCAGATCCTCGGGGCTGGGGAGGGGAAGGCTGTAAATATATTTTTTATTATCTGCCCAAATTACTCTAGGATGTGTCACTATTTCACTCCAGCCTATACTAACCTACCGTATCTCACTTCCTATTCAAAGTTCCATGCAATTGTGGTGTTTGAACAAATCGACTGTAGAGTTGTACCGTTTAGAAAATTTAGATCCTGTACCAAATAGATATCTATTCCCTTGGTCTCATATGAAAGTTGAAGTTTTAAAACACAATCAGTTTCAACCTTTACCCTTTGGCCTGGCTTGCCCTGGTCTTAACTAGACCTGCTTCATTCATATCACTAATTGAAGTCTGGGCTCTTTTTCAGCATTTTTTTTTTTTTTTTTTTTTTTTTTGACAGTGGCTGTATGCACTAATACTGACATTCATATCTGCCGAGCTCTAGCTCTGAGTTTCAGGTGTCTCAGAGATATTCATTGTTCCAGAGACCAATCAGGTTATACGCTAGGGGATCAGCATCTCAAAGTTTAGAGATAGGCCTTACAATTCAGGGATAGAGTTAACTGCTGTAAGAGCTTACAATCTAGGGACTATTACAATTATTGTGTCCACATTAGGCTATGTTCTAAGATTCAATTCTGAGTTTACACATTGTAGTTAGTCCATATTGGTGAGGCATCATCCCTCTCACCATGTTTTCTCCAACACTTTTACTCCTATATATATATTTTCCTACAATTTTATAGAGTTATATTCACATACCATACATTTATCCACAGTGTACAATCAGTTGTTCATAGTATCATCATAAAGTTGTACATTTTAAAATCATTAAGTTTGAGTCTTCCAACTTTGTTTTTTTGCAGGATGTTTTTGACTATTTGGTGCCCCTTACCTTCCATATGAATTTGATGATTGGCTTTTCCATTTCTGCAAAGAAGTCTGTTGGAATTTTGATCTGGATTGTGTTAAATCTGTAAATTGCTTTGGGCAGAATTGACATCTTAACAATATTTAGACTCACAATCCATGAACAGTGAATGCTTTTTATTTATTTAGGTCTTCTTTGAGTTCTTTTAGTAATGATTTGTAGTTTTCCATGTACAATTTTTTTATATTCTTGGTAAAATTTATTCCTAGATTTCTGATTCTTTTGTTTGCTATTATAAATGGAATTTTTTTCTTGATTTCTTCCTTAGATCACTCATTACTGGTGTATAGAAACACTACAGATTTTTTTCTGGGTTAACTTGTTATTTAATTTGCTGAGTTCATTTCTTTGCTCTGATAGCTATCTTCTGGATTTTTCAGGATTTTATGTATATAGGATCATGTCATCTGCATATAGTGAAAGTTTTACATCTTCCTTTCAATATATGTGCCTTTTATGTCTTTTCCTTATCTAATTGTTCTGGCAGTACTTCCTGTATATTGTTGAATAATAGTGGTGACAGTGGGTATCTTTATTTTTTTCCTGATCTTAGAAGGAAAGCTTTCAGTCTTTCACCACTGAGTATGATGTTAGCTGTGGGATTTTCATATATGCCCTTTATCATGTGAGGAAGTTTCCTTCTATTTCTAGTTTTCTAAGCATTTTTATTAAGAAGGGTGCTAGATTTTTCCAAATGCCTTTTCTGAATCAATTGAAAGGATTGTGTGATTATTTTCCTTTGTTCTGTTAACATGGTATGTTACATTAATTGATTTTCCTTGTTGAACCACTTGATGACAAATCCCACTTGATGTCATGATGTGTAATTCTTTTGATGTGCTTGGATTCAGCTTGCTAGTATTTTTGGGGGGATTTTTGCATCTATATTCATATTGTAGGGGATATTGGTCTGCAATTTTCTTTTTTTGTTTTGTTATCTTCAGCTGGCTTTGGTATTGGATGATATTGGCCTCACAGAATGAGTTAGGAAGTGTTCTCTCCTCTTCAGTTTTTTGAAAGGGTTTGAGAAAGATTGGTGTTAATTCTTCTTGGAATGTTTAGTAAAATTGACCAGTGAAATCCTCAGGTCCCTGGCTTTTCTTTGGAGGTTTTTGATTACTGATTTAATCTCCCTTCTTGTTATTGGTCTGTTGAGTTATTCTATTTTATCTTGATTCAGTGTAGGTAGATTGTTTCTATGAATTTGTTTCTTCCATCTGTGTTACTTAATTTGATGTTGTACACTTGGTCATAGTATCCTCTTATATCCTTTCTGTTTCTGTTGGATCAGTAGTAATGCCCCTCTTTCATTTCTGATTTTAGTTATTTGTGTCCTCTCTAATTTTTTCTCTGTTATTCACCTAAATGCTTGTCAATTTTACTGGTCTTTTCGTAGAACCAACTTTTATTTTGTCAAGCCTTTTTTTTTTTTCTCTCTATTTCATTTATTTCTGCTCTAATCTTTGTCATTTCCTACTATCTGCTCTCCTGGGGCTTAGTTTGCTCTCTCTTTCTAGTTCCTTCAGTTGTGTTGTTAGGTCCTGAGATTTTTCTTCTTTTTTAAATGTAGTCATTGAGAGTTACAAATATCTCTCAGCACTGCCTCTGCCGTACTCTATAAGGTTTTTAGGTTGAGTTTTTGTTTCATTTTGCCACAAGTTATTTCCTAATTTCCTTTGTGATTTCTTCTTTCATCCATTGGTTGTTTAAGATTATGTTGTTTGATTTCCACATGTGTTAATTTTCCAGTTCTTCTTTTATTGATTTCTAGCTTCATTCCATTGTGGTAGGAGAAGATACATTGTATAATTTCAGTATTTTGAAATTTTTTGAGACTTTGTTTATTACCTAACGTGATGTATCCTTGAGAATGATCCATGTGCACTAGAGAAGAATGCGTATTCTGCTGCTATTGGATGAAGTGTTCTCCATCTGTATGTTAGGTCTAGTTGTTTTAGGGTATTGTTCAAGTCTTATGTTTCCTTATTGATCTTTTGTCTACATTTTGTATCCCTATTGCAAGTGGTGTATTGAAATCTCCTATTAATGTGGAACTTCTTCCATTTCTCATAAATATGTAATATTTGCTTCATATTTTTTGGGCCTTTGCTGTTAGGTGCATTTGTATTTATGATTGTTATGTTTTCATGTTGAATTGACCCCTTTATCAGTTTATAGTGACTTTTTTTGTCCCTTGTAATAGTTTTTGATTTAGTGTCTAGTTTATGTACCCCAGCTTTCTTTTGGGTACTATTTGTGTGATGTATTTTTCCCTATCCTATCACTTTAAACCTATTTGTGTCTTTAATGTAAGCTGAGTTTCTTTAATAGAACATATAGTTGGGTCGTGCTTTTTTTTATCGATCTGTGAATAACTGCCTTTTGACTGGAGAATTTAATCCATTTACATTTTAAGTCACTACTGATAATGTAGGACTTTCTTATGTCATTTTGCTATTTGGTCTAAGTCTTTACCTTTTTTTTGTCCCTCAATTGTTTTGTTAAATCTTACTTTCATATTTATTTGATTTTTTTTTTTTTTTGTAGTGTACCATTTAGAGTCCTCATTTCCTCTGTATCTTTTGTTCAGATATTTTCTTCACGGTTACCATGGGCCTTAAATTTAACATCCTAAATCTATCACTGTCACAGTTGATTTGGTTCCAGTTTAACTTCAATAGCATACACACACACTGTTCCTATTTACCTCTGTCCACCCACTCTTTTGTTTTACTTGGAATAGGTTATGTTATTAAACAGTGAATTCCAAAACTATGGATTTATCATTACTTCATATTCATTTGCAATTTAGAACCTGTGAGAAGTAAAAAGTGGAGTTACATAACCAAAAAATACAATACAATAGTACTGGCATTTATAATTACCAGATAGTTAACTTTACCAAGGGTCTTTATTTCTTTACCAATCAATCTACTGTCGAATGTCCTTTGTATGAGTCTAAAGAACTCCCTTTATCATTGCTTATGGGGCAGGTTTTATGGTGATGATCCTCCTCAGTTTTTGTTTATCTGGCTTGTCGAATTTCTCCCTAATTTTTGAAAGAAAGTCTTGCTGGACATAAAATTATTGTTTGGCAATTGTTTTATTTCAGCACTTTTAAGTATGTCTTCCCACTGTCTTTTTCTTTCATTGTTTCTGATGAGAATTCTGCACTGAATCTTACTTGGACTTCCTTGTACATGACATGTTGCTTTTCCTTACAATTTCCGGAACTCTATCGTTGCCCTTGGCATTGGGCAGTTTGACTATTATGTTTCTGGGTATGGTTCTTTTCAAGTTTATTCTGTTTGGGGCATGTTGGATTCTTGAATGTCTTTTGTTAAATTTGCTAAGTTTTCTTCTATTATTTCTTTGAATATTCTTTCTGCTCCTTTTTCTATTTCTTCTTCTTCTGGGATTCCTATAATGGATATAATAATACACTTGATGGTATCCTCAGTTAGACTCTGTTCACATTTTTTCATTCTTTTTTCTTTTTGCATCTCAGCCTTTATCATTTTGATTGTCTTGTTTTCAAGTTTACTGATTCTTTCTTCTGCCAGCTCTGTTCTGCTGTTGACATCCTCTAGGGAATTTTTCATTTCAGTTAATTTGTTCTTCGCCTCCTGTATGTTTGGTTCATTCTTAAAATTTCCATCTCTTTATTGAGATCCTCATATTGTTCATTCATTGTTTTCTTCTTTTTTTTTTTTCATTTTTATTGAGATTGTTCAGATAACATACAATCATGCAGAGATCCAAAGTGTACAATCACTTGCCCCTGGGTACCCTCATACAGCTGTGCATCCATCACACTTAATTTTTGTTGAATTTTTAGAAACTTTTCATTACTCCAGACAAGAAATAAAGTGAAAGATGAAAAAAGAAAAAAAGAAAAGGAAACTCTAATCCTCCCCTATCCCTAACCAACCCCCCTCAATTGTTGACTCGTAGTATTGATATAGTACATTTGTTACTGTTCATGAAAAAATGTTGAAATACTACTAACTGTAGTATATAGTTTGTAATAGGTATATAGTTCTTCCCTATATGCCCCTCTATTATTAACTTCTAATTGTATTGTCATACATTTGTTCTGGTTCATGGAAGCGATTTCTAGTATTTGTACAGTTGATCATGGACATTGCCCACCATAGGATTCAGTTTTATACATTCCCATCTTTTGACCTCCAACTTTCCTTCTGGTATCATATATGACTCTGAGCTTCCCCTTTCCACCTCATTCACACACCATTCAGCACTGTTAGTTATTCTCACATCTTGCAACCAACACCCCTGTTCATTTCCAAACATTTAAGTTCATCCTAATTGAACACTCTGCTCATACTAAGCAACCACTCCCCATTCTTAAGCCTCGTCCTATATCTTGGTACCTTATATTTCATGTCTATGAGTTTACATATTATAATTAGTTCCTATCAGTGAAACCTTGTAATAATTGTCCTTATGTGTCTGGCTTATTTCACTCAGTATATTGCCCTCGAGGTTTTGTCATCAACCCATTTTTTTTTTTTAATATGGTTTTGTTCACTCACCATAGATTCCATTCCAAGTAAATAATCGATGGTTCTCTGCATGGTCATACATTTATGTGTTCACCACCTTCACCACTATCTATATAAGGGCATTTACATTTCTTCCACAAAGCAGGAGGGAGAGTTAAAGAAGGTAGAGAGGCAAAAAAAAAGAGGAAAAAAAAATGACAGCTAGGAAGCAGCAAAAGGAAAAATAACCTTAAATCAAAGTAGAATAAAGAATCAGACAATATCACCAGTGTCAAGTGTCTAACATGCCTCCCCTATCCCCCCCTCTTATCTGCATTCGCCTTGGTATATCACCTTTATTACATTAAAGGAAGCATAATACAATGATTCTATTAGTTACAGTCTCTAGTTTATGCTGATTGCATCCCTCCCCCAATGCCTCCCCATTTTTAACACCTTGCAAGGTTGACATTTGCTTGTTCTCCCTTGTAAAAGAACATATTTGTACATTTTATCACAATTGTTGAATACTCTAGATTTCACCAAGTTACACAGTCCCAGTCGTTATCTTTCCTCCTTTCTTGTGGTATCTCACATGCTCCCCACCTTCCTCTCTCAACCGTATTCATAGTTACCTTTGTTCAGTGTACTTACATTGTTGTGCTACCATCTCCCAAAATTGTGTTCCAAACCATGCACTCCTGTCTTCTATCACCCTGTAGTGCTCCCTTTAGTATTTCCTGTAGGGCAGGTGCCTTGTTCACAAAGTCTTTCATTGTCTGTTTGTCAGAAAATATTTTGAGCTCTCCCTCATATTTGAAGGACAGCTTTGCTGGGTATAGGATTCTTGGTTGGCGGTTTTTCTCTTTCAGTATCTTAAATATATCACACCACTTCCTTCTTGCCTCCATGGTTTCTGCTGAGAGATCTGCACATAGTCTTATTAAGCTCCCTTTGTATGTAATGGATCACTTTTCTCTTGCTGCTTTCAGGATTCTCTCTTTGTCTTTGACATTTGATAATCTGATTATTAAGTGTCTTGGCATAGGCCTATTCATATCTCTTCTGTTTGGAGTATGCTGCGCTTCTTGGATCTGTAGTTTTATGTCTTTCATAAGAGATGGGAAATTTTCATTAATTATTTCCTCTGTTATTGCTTCTGTCCCCTTTCCCTTCTCTTCTCCTTCTGGGACACCAATGATACGTACATTATTGTACTTTGTTTCATCCTTGAGTTCCCGGAGACGTTGCTCATAGTTTTTCATTCTTTTCTCCATCTGCTCCTTTGCGTGTAGGCTTTCAGGTGTTTTGTTCTCCAGTTCCTGAGTGTTTTCTTCTGCCTCTTGAGATCTGCTGTTGTATGTTTCCATTGTGTCTTTCATCTCCTGTGTTGTGGCCTTCATTTCCATAGATTCTACTAGTTGTTTTTTTGAACTTTTGATTTCTGCCGTATATATGCTCAGTGTTTCCTTTACAGCCTCTATCTCTTTTGCAATATCTTCTCTAAACTTTTTGATTTGATTTAGCATTAGTTGTTTAAATTCTTGTATCTCAGTTGAAGTGTACGTTTGTACCTTTGACTGGGCCATAACTTTGTTTTTCTTGGTGTAGGTTGTAAGTTTCTGTTGTGTAGGCATGGTTTCCTTGGTTATCCAAATCAGGTTTTCCCAGACCAGAACAGGCTCAGGTCCCAGAGGGAAGAAATATTCAGTATCTGGTTTCCCTGTGGGTGTGTCTTAGAAAATTACTCCACCCTTTGATGCTTCAGGTCACTGTGCTTTTCCAGCAGGTGATGCCTGTTAGCCTATAATTCTTGACTGGTGTGAGGAGGTGTGGCCCTGATCCCCCAGGCTCTGGAGTCTGGTTCTGAATGGAAAGGGTCCCACCCCTTTTCTCCTAGAGAAGACAGACCCCCCAGGTGGAGGTCATTAGCATTTCAATGGTCTCCCTCTCTGCTTGTGCTGTCTCCACCCTTCCCAGAGTCACAGCCCTGGAAACTGAAAATGACTGGGGCTTTCTCCACTGAGCTGAAAAAGAAACAGATAGTCCCCTTCAGACCCAGTCCAAGGCAACCCTCCGGCTCTCCAAGGTCAGTCATCACTCAAAGCCTCTGTCTGTTTTTTGGGGATGCGTACCTGTAGTGAGCAGTTCACACTCACTACTTAAAACCCCAGTTGGAGCTCAGCTGAGCTATATTCGCTTGCTGGGAGAGAGCTTCTCTCTGGCACCATGAGGCTTTGCAGCTCGGGCTATGGGGGAGGGGGTCTCACGACTTGGATCCTCAGGTTTTACTTACAGATTTTATGCTGTGATCTCAGGCATTCCTCCCAATTCAGGTTGGTGTGTGATGAGTGGATGGTCTCGTTTGTCCCCCTGCAGTTATTCTGGATTATTTACTAGTTGTTTCTGTTTTTTTGTAGTTGTTCCAGGGGAACTACTTAGCTTCCACTCCTCTCTATGCCGCCATCTTCCATTCATTGTTTTCTTGATATCCTTTGTTCTTTTCTGAGTTTTCTTTGATCTTTTTGAGCATATTGAAGATCATTTTATAAAGTCTTTGCTGGTTATAGTCAAAGCCTGGTCTTCTTCACTGATGGTGTCTGAATTTTCGTATTCTTTTTTGGATGAGCCATCATTTCCTATTTCTTTATTTGTCTTTTTATCTTTTGTTGCACACTGTACATATTAATATTTTAATGTGTTAATGGTGGGATTTAGTCTTTGATCTGTTGGTTCCTTAAGTTTGTGTGCAGCTAGTGATATGACAGAGCAGAGATTTTCTTGAGTACCATGAGCTAACAAAAACAGGCAAACGAATGCAAAAAACACTTTTCACAGTCTTTGGATGTTGGCTCTGTGGTCACTGATTCTCTCCTTCAGAGTTTAGCCCTCAAAAAAGAAGGTCAACCTCAGACAAAAGTGAAGTGTCTTTCTGGGCTTGTGTCTTGTTCTGGGTTTGTGTTTGTTTGTGGCTTAGTAATTCCCCTGTTCACAGATATCTGAATATTCTCCCTACTTCCTGTTTGGTAGACTTTCTGCCCCTTGTGCACACTCTATTATATGTCCTAAAGCTTGTATTCTTTTGTCCCAGTGTGCTTGGACTTAATTATTTCTTACACTACTTTAGCTGTCTGCAAGCTGCTTCTGTTGCAGGGTAAGACCTGGGAGGGTGAGGCAGAGATAAATTTTCTGGTTCAGCTTTTCTAGATGCCACAGGATAGATTGACACTGACATACTGGCACCTCAGTATACACATAGGTGTTACTTTTCTCCCTTTGGAACAGGGCCAGGAACCCATGAGTGCAAGTGACTCCATACCACTCTGGGGAGAGATTGGAGGACGGGCTGGCAAGGGTACCTTGAGCTTCCCCTATTGTTTTTAAAGCTGTGTTTGCTTGATTTTGCACTCACCTGGTTACTGCAACCTTGTAACTGTTTTCAGGAGTTTTGAGGAAGATGGTTCTTACAGTTTTTGCTAATTTTTCAGTGATTCTATGGGGGTACAGCACCCTGGGACATCTTATACTGCTGTCTTGGTAAACCAGAAGTCCTTAAAGTAGATTTTTGTAAGGCAGAAAAGCAATATTCAATTCCACTATATATGAATGTGCCTTCAGTAATCTCTTCATGATTCCTGCTGTTATTGTATGCCAAACTGATGGGGAAGCTGATTCAGAGGGATCAGAGAGGAGTTGCTCACTCTGAATTGGAGTTGAAAACAGGACCAGGTCTTGTAATTCTTATTCCATTACTTCATCCTTCATTCTTGTTGCCCTAGAGATTATGTTGTCTCAAGAAATAGGTGGCCTGTGCTAGCACTAGAGAGGAGAATATGTGGAGAAACTCTGTCCTGAAGATTTTAATGGAGGTTAGTTTCTTAAGTGAGTCCTCCTTAAACTGTGTTGACAACTCCCTCCCTCCCCACTTTTACCCTTCCCCCCAAAATAATGCTTCTTCTTTAGTTCATTTTCATGGTAATAGACCACTTGGGTCTTTGTATTTAATATTTGCTTTGATCTTTAGGTCCTCCTAACTTGCCTACACATCAGCTTCAGGTAGCTCTTATCTCAATTTACCTAGGTTTTCTCAGTTTACCTAGGTTTCTCAATATTAGCTTGTCTTGATCTTGTTTCCTCCTTCTGGTCCCTTAAGATTTACTGCTTATATTTTCTACTCTGGCATTTGTGTCTTGTTTTTTTTTTTTCTCGTGGATTCTGGCTTACCTTGTTCCTCAGATGCAGAGCATCCTCCATTGCCTCACAGGAGCCCCCTGTCTCATTCTCTATAACTCTGTGAACTGAATCCCAGATACCCTACTTTGCTAGTGGTTCTCTCCTGCTCCTTCCACATAAGGGAAATAGCAGAAGAATTTTCAGTTTAAACTCTAGCTTTATTTGAGAACATTGAGTTCAGTCTCCTCATGTTACAGGTGAGGAAACTGATGCCTATACAAATTATGGTACTTTCAAAGTCACACAATTAGTTACAGATCCAAGAGTAGAATACAGTTTTCCTGGTTAATTTTTCCCCAACATTATACTTACCATTATGGATATTTTACTTCTAAAAAACCACACAGAGAAAATATAAATTTAAATGTAGAATAAGTATAGTTTAGAAACTTAACAAATACTACAAGCTCATTAGTTGTTTGTATAGACAGAAGGAGTTTCAATACAACATTCATGAGTGAAGAAAAGTGACTTTCGTTTTGTGCCTGTTATGAATCAAATTTTTACCTTGGGTTATGCCTAATCTCTGCTCTATAAGGAGACTAAAGCATTTTATGAACATAGTTCAAAGAAAGGCATATTTGAGCTTATATGTGTCTTGAAACATGTCATTAATAGACAACTTGCTAAAACTGGTACTTGATGGGTCTAAGAAGGGGTTGTCTGAGGGGACAAGGAGGGCAAAGAAATTCTACATTTTATGATAGTTATCTAATTATTGGAAGTTCTGTACCCAGTTAAGGAATAGCCATACTTTACATATCACCACAAATCTTAGAAGTGATTAAATATTCTCTCTTTCTCCATTTGGTGGTCCATTTCTGTACAGGAAGCTGTTAATGATCTTTTAAGGTGGCACACATTTACCTCCCCCCAATGAACTGAGGTTGTCTCAGATGCCTCCAAGTAATACACATAACCCTCTTATATAAAGGGTTAAATGAAACATTGTGTTGAAAAGGGCAAATTCTTTACTTTTGTTGGTATTTCTCTGTGGACTACAAGGATTATTCATAGCACACTTCAATAGGAAGTTAGAGTCCCTAGCCAGCGCACATACCTGCTTTGATCTATGGTTTTTATCAGCTTTGGGTGGCTTAGCTATGTGTATAATTTAGGAGGAAGTTTACTTCTACAATAAATTATGCTACTCTTTCCTAAAAGCCATTTCGAAAAACTTAGCTGACCTCATTTTATTGTTTACTGAAAAATGGATATAGCAAATCCCTATTGATAATTTGGAAAAGGTACTTGGTGAAGCAACATCAAAACTTGTTTATATTGATTTAGACTCCTGTAATTCACATGCCATTTCTCAAGTAGTTGACTCAGGTTTTACAAGTGTTCTTTTCTATCACTGCCTGGTTGTGAGGTCTTTGCAGGCCAATGGACATATGCTGTTTGTTGACATTCCTAATTTAGAGTGTCTTGGGTAGGGAAAACAAGGCAAATGAAGCATTATGCTGTCTAAGAACATAGAAAGTCTACTGTCAATGTAGTGAGTGTTGAAGGACCCATTATATGTATTTTTCTTTGCTGACAATGTAATTAAGTCTCAGAGAAGTTGGAGATCACTGCCATTTATTTTGGACCTTCAGTTCAGAGCAGATCTAGATCAGGCAGAAGAGTAAAAAGCTTGTTGTTTTAAATTTGTCTTTTTATCTTTTGTTGATAAGATAAAATTTTGCATTTCCATATTACATTCAGAATTTTGTCATTGTCTTTAGAGCAGTGACACATCTGTGGAAAATGTGACCTTTTTTTAAGAAAGAACCAGTGCCCACATGATGTTTCCCTGATTCCCCCTTTCCCCATACTTTTTCTTAAAGTGGTTATATTTTAACCATATTTTTAAATACATATTGCTATGCAGAAAAGATGGGTGGAATTTTTTGGCAATGTGAGATGAAGTCAGAAGTCCTAAAGATTCGTTAAAGTTTATGCTGCTATCCTTGATGCCTTTATGTTCCTGTGCATTTCTAAAGAGTCTGCATAGAGAAGTATAATTTCTTCTTTGGTCTGTGGAGGTGTCTAATGGCAGCATTGGCATGGTGGTTGTGACACTAATATTGGAGATGTACATTGTTTAGAAAATAGTGGCACTTTAGTGAGTCTGTAGAGTTTATTTTGGGAGTCTTGAAGATTTCCTAACATTGATGAGAATTGAGTCTGACTTTAGAAACCTCAGGGTATAAATTGTGCTGATAATTGGTCTGAGTTGAACCTGGAGAAAATGCTGATGTGTTCACTTTTAAGCACAGTGATTCATCATATAAACCTTATCATGGACAGCTCTGACACAGTAAAGAGAAGTGAAATAGGGAGTGAGAAATGAAAAGAAAATGGAAATGGTGTCTATGACCATATACCCACTAGGAACTTTTGGGTCTTTTAGGAAAAGGTTGCTGGTTGACCATATTAATTAGTAGGTAAGTTTCTGTTTACAGAAAACATCCTACTTCCCCATCCTGCTTGCATCAAGTTCCTACTCCTCTTGTTCTATGCCTCGGGGATTATTTTTAGGTATGTGTGATTGCTCCGTCTACTAGCTTTCAGAACCATGGCCAGTCCTGTTAGGTGGTTCATAGCAGGCTTTTCTGGTCCCTAAGCAGCAGCAAAAGCAAGTGCTATAGGATTATGTTTGTGTTGAGAAAAACAATTGAGATTCTGCAGCTTCAAGTATTGTAGGGAAGGCTCTGGCACTAATTCGACACGACTGTTCTCAATTTAGCAATGAAAAATACCTTAATTGGTTTGTTTTCCTTATAAGATTAAGCTTAATTTTAGAAAATTTAGAAGTTACACAAGAAAAACAAGGAACACAAAAACTATCAATAATTCTACTGTTTAGGGTTAATAATTGCTGACATTTGGTACATAATCCTTTTTTGTTTTTTTTTAAATATATACACATAAAACAGTAAGCCTTTGGTTGCAAGTGCACTAATCCCTATTATAACTGGAATAAACAAACAAAAATGAAAGTATTGACTCACTAAAGGAAGAATATGGGCATAGCTCAGTCTTTGAGGCTAAGTAATTTGACATAAACAAATAACTAGAAGGAAGTTCAAAACAACTGGGAGGAAATGCTTATCCAGACCTTAAGGTTTTAGGTATTTTGTAATTTTAACGAGGCAGATACACTCTGTTGATCAAATGTGGGTGAATGGGCATGTTTGTCGGAATTCCTTTTCCTTACTTGAGTCTAATTTTCATTTCTTCTGGAAATTCCCTGGCATGTGGTAAGTGTCAAAAGTCTCAATTTAGGACTAAAGCAGGGGCAAACCAACATCTTGAACTCTGTACAGAGCCCCCAAATCCATGTTATCTATCCTTTTGTCTCATCCAGAATTCTTAGTCTCCTGTTTTTTTCACTACTATGTTGGTTTGGCACCTCAAGTATTGCCTGCTTGGAAACTTTGGGAATTGATTTCTTTGGCAGGACATTGGGATTGCCGTGCTGAGCCTTGGTGACAGTGTCTATAATGTGGTGCTCCCTCCAGGGAGGTTTGCAGACAGAGGACATCAACAAGGGCGGGGGTGGGGGGGTGGGGGGGGTGGTTGGAGCCAAAAGGAAAAGTATTTGTGAAACCGCCTCTCCCCCTAGTGACCCAGGAAGTACTTGAGAGATGGATTTATCTGGAGGATGCAGTCTTGTGATATCAACTGGTGGCAAAAATCACTGAACCTTGGGTTATTACTGTTTCTGTGATTCCATTTGTATCTGCAGGCCCATGAATACTGTGCACACTCAGATTATGTGATGTAGGGCAAAGAATACCATGGAAAGTCAAGTACAAAAAGAAACCCAAGAGTTTAGTTTCACCATTAATTAGTTTAGGTTACGTTGAGGGTGCTAAAAACCAAAATGATTGATGTGAAATTTACCTCTCTCTCTGATGAAATATTGAAATAATATTAAAATTGAATTAAAATACTTGAAAGAATCAGAAGACCAAAAAGATTTTGTGCCAACAGTTTTCAATACAATACATTCTGGAATTTCATTGATCAATTTTATTTGACTGCTAGGCAATCACTGGAACTGCTTCTTTGTGAATGGCTTTGCAGCATTAAGAAAAGACATATTAAACACTGTTGGCAAGAGAGCCATGTTTTCAGTTTTCAACCCATTGTGTTGGCAGAGATTATTAAATGTTAATATGGAGTAAGTTGGAGAATGTAAGGGCTACCACATTTTGAATTCTGAATATCTTATAGATATAACCTGAGTCTTAACAATATTTTTGTAATGTAAACCATAGGCAAATTATTTTTCTACATTTTGCAGACAGAAGGCTAAGATACAGATATCTCCCCCAAATGTCCCAGTTACCCGCAGTTTTTATCAGCTCTTGCTAGCTCAAATTGAACGTACTCTGCTCCTATGTAAGAGAGTTTGGTAGTATTCTAAAACCCTTTTAGGCTCTTAGTGCTGTTGACTTTCTAAAGCTGAATAATAATGTCATGGCTTATTAAGAATAATTTTGGTAATTGACAGCTTTTCTTTAGTGGAAGCTTATTAATACATGGATACCTAAGTATTTTTAAAATTATCCATCTTAATGGATGCTATTTGGCTGTTTCAATTTCTTAGTTGATTTGAAACAGAAAAAATAACTGTCTAATTTGCTGTTTGGAGCCTGCCAGCATGTAAATGCATAGTCACTTTTTTGATTTGTTGATGCAAAGGTAGGTTAAGGCATGGAGAAAGCCTTGGTGACTTTTACAGATTGCTCGAAACTTTGGATTCTATAAAAAGGTTTCTTCATGCACAATTAATTTGATGATGCATCCAATATATGGGAATTTACTGTACTTTAACCCATTAAAAAGGAATCATAGAAGTGTATATCAGGATTCTTTTGGTAGAAAGTGACAAAAAAAAATCAACTCTTATGGCTTTAAAGTAAAAAAGGGGATTTCTTGACACATATGATTGGAAAGTCAAGGGTTAATAGCTTCAGGCATGGCTGGATCCAGGTGCTTAAATGATGGTACCAGAAACCTTGGTTCTGAGTTCCTCTATGTTTTCTTTATTCTCAGACAGGGTTTTCCCTTAGGGTTGCAGGATGACCATCTGCACTTAAAAGCTTTTATTACCATTTTAGCAACCTCAGCAAAAAGGGAAGATTTGTTTCTTAGTAGTTTCAGCAAAAGGCTGACACTTATTGATTTTGATTGGCCTGGATTAGGTAAAGTGTCCATTTAAATATCAATTGATTTGACTAGGAGGTATGATATTTTCATTATCCAGACAGGGGATAGGTTCAGCCTAATTGAGTCATAAGTATAAAAATGGTTCTTCAAAGAAAAATGGAGCACTGTTCTCAGGGAAGGAGATTAGGGGTACCAAGTGGGCAAGAGTGACAGGTAGCCACTACAATGAATGTGCATGTGTGTATGTATGAGATGTGTGTGTGTGCATGTTTATGCAACTTGAACTTTATTCATTTAATTATTTTTAATTTTTTATATTTATTAATGTGAAAATGAAGTCTGAAGGTCTTATGTGTGTGTGTGTATCTATCTATCTATATATACATATTTAAGTTTTTTTTTAAAGTACTACAGTGGTCCAAAAAATGAGATAAATTGTGCAAGCTTTAACAAGCTTGGTATTTACCCACAAACTTTTGCCTCAGAATGGACAGAAATGAAAACTTAAAATGATAACTATATAAATCAGTTGAGGATAGCACATTAATAACTTAAAGAAATAGTTTTTTCTCTTAACACTTTGATTTGAGAGCTAAGACTTTACCAAAATGATGGACTTTGTTAAGGAATAAACACAAAATTCACAGCAAGGGAATTTGCACGTAGATTTGTCATGCTCTGTATGAATTGTTCATTGTGACCATTATTTACATTTTTTTATTTTTTTTGGTAGCCTGCAGGGTGTCCACAGTTGGAAACCTTCTAGACCCAAAATAAAAGGGCACATTCACACATTGCCTTTTGGTGGATAATGAACCAAATGTTCACTTAATTTACTTTAGGACTATTTCATATGCTATTGTGATTTCTGCCTCTTCTGAAATCCAGTACATTTTCTGTTTGCACCCTTCATATGGCATCTGACCCTGTGGGTTTAAAATTTTTTTAAAGGAGATCGTCCAGTAAAATGTAGTGGCTAAGAAATGGGCTTAGAAATAACACAGGTGGGTTTGAGATCATATCACTTGCTCGTTGTGTGATATTGAGGAATACTGTTATCCTCTTACCCTCAGTTTCCCAATCTTTAATATAAGAAAATAATAATAGTAGCTTAATAGCTGTTTCATAGGCTTGTGTAAAATAAATTGTTTATTAAATGGGAAGTATTTAAAACAATGTTTGATAAACTGTAGTTATTAAAAAATGTTAGCTATTGAATATTACATTTTTATTAATAGCATTTTTTAAACTATTTTTATGTATCTTCTGTTCCAGTTTGCTAATGCTGCCATTTTGCAAAATTCCAGAAATGGATTGGCTTTTTTTTTTTTTTTTTTTTTTTAATCGTCATTTTATTGAGATATATTCACATACCACGCAGTCATACAAAACAAATTGTACTTTCGATTGTTTACAGTATCATTACATAGTTGTACATTCATCACCTAAATCAATCCCTGACACCTTCATTAGCACACACACAAAAATAACAAGAATAATAATTAGAGTGAAAAAGAGCAATTGAAGTAAAAAAGAACACTGGGTACCTTTGTCTGTTTGTTTCCTTCCCCTACTTTTCTACACATCCATCCATAAACTAGACAAAGTGGTGTTTGGTCCTTATGGCTTTCCCAATCCCATTGTCACCCCTCATAAGCTACATTTTTATACAACTGTCTTCGAGATTCATGGGTTCTGGGTTGTAGTTTGATAGTTTCAGGTATCCACCACCAGCTACCCCAATTCTTTAGAACCTAAAAAGGGTTGTCTAAAGTGTGTATAAGAGTGCCCACCAGAGTGACCTCTCGGCTCCTTTTGGAATCTCTCTGCCACTGAAGCTTATTTCATTTCCTTTCACATCCCCCTTTTGGTCAAGAAGATGTTCTCCGTCCCACGGTGCCAGGTCTACATTCCTCCCTGGGAGTCATATTCCACGTTGCCAGGGAGATTCACTTCCCTGGGTGTCTGATCCCACGTAGGGGGGAGGGCAGTGATTTCACCTTTCAAGTTGGCTTAGCCAGAGAGAGAGGGCCACATCTGAGCAACAAAGAGGCATTCAGGAGGAGACTCTTAGGCACAAATACAGGGAGGCCTAGCCTCTCCTTTGCAGCAACCGTCTTCCCAAGGGTAAAACTTATGGTAGAGGGCTCAACCCATCAAACCATCAGTCCCCTATGTCTGTGGTCATGTTAGCAACCATGGAGGTGGGGTAGGCGAATACCCCTGCATTCTCCACAGGCTCCTCAAGGGGGCACTACATCTTTTTTTTTTTTTTTTTTTTTCCCTTGTTTGTCTTTTTTCTTTTTTTTTTTTTTTTTTTTTTTTTTTAACTTTCCCTTCTTTTTTCAAATCACCTGTATGAAAAAAAAAGTTAAAAAGAAAACAAACATACAATAAAAGAGCATTTCAAAGAGACCATATCAAGGGAGTAAGAAAAAGACAACTAACCTAAGATAACTGCTTAACTTCCAACATGTTCCTACTTTACCCCAAGAAAGTTACATAATATAGCAACATTTCAGTGAACTTGTTCCTACTACAACCATCAGAAATTAACAGACCATAGTCATTTCTGGGCATCCCCAGAACGTTAAATAGCTTATCTGTTCTTCCTGGATTATTGTTCCCCCTTCCTTAATTGCTCTCTACTGCTAGTTCCCCTACATTCTACATTATAAACCATTTGTTTTACATTTTTCAAAGTTCACATTAGTGGTAGCATATAATATTTCTCTTTTTGTGCCTGGCTTATTTCGCTCAGCATTATGTCTTCAAGGTTCATCCATGTTGTCATATGTTTCACCAGATCGTTCCTTCTTACTGCCGCGTAGTATTCCATCGTGTGTATATACCACATTTTATTTATCCACTCATCTGTTGAAGGACATTTGGGTTGTTTCCATCTCTTGGCAATTGTGAATAATGCTGCTATGAACATTGGCGTGCAGATATCTGTTCGTGTCACTGCTTTCCGATCTTCCGGGTATATACCGAGGAGTGCAATCGCTGGATCGAATGGTAGCTCTATATCTAGTTTTCTAAGGAACTGCCAGACTGACTTCCAGAGTGGCTGAACCATTATACAGTCCCACCAACAATGAATAAGAGTTCCAATTTCTCCACATCCCCTCCAGCATTTGTAGTTTCCTGTTTGTTTAATGGCAGCCATTCTAACCGGTGTTAGATGGTATCTCATTGTGGTCTTAATTTGCATCTCTCTAATAGCTAGTGAAGCTGAACATTTTTTCATGTGTTTCTTGGTCATTTGTATTTCCTCTTCAGAGAACTGTCTTTTCATATCTTTTGCCCATTTTATAATTGGGCTGTCTGTACTATTGTCATTGAGTTGTAGGATTTCTTTGTATATGCACGATATCAGTCTTTTGTCAGATACATGGTTTCCAAAAATTTTTTCCCATTGAGTTGGCTGCCTCTTTACCTTTTTGAGAAATTCCTTTGAGGTGCAGAAACTTCTAAGCTTGAGGAGTTCCCATTTATCTATTTTCTCTTTTGTTGCTTGTGCTTTGGGTGTAAAGTCTAGGAAGTGGCCTCCTAATACAAGGTCTTGAAGATGTTTTCCTACATTATCTTCTAGGAGTTTTATGGTACTTTCTTTTATATTAAGATCTTTGGTCCATTTTGAGTTAATTTTTGTGTAGGGGGTGAGGTAGGGGTCCCTCTTTCATTCTTTTGGATATGGATATCCAACTCTCCCAGCCCCATTTGTTGAAAAGACCATTATGGCTCAGTTCGGTGACTTTGGGGGCCTTATCAAAGATCAGTCGGCCATAGATCTGAGGGTCTATCTCTGAATTCTCAATTCGATTCCATTGATCTATATGTCTATCTTTGTGCCAGTACCATGCTGTCTTGGCAACTGTGGCTTTATAATAAGCTTCAAAGTCAGGGAGTGTAAGTCCTCCCACCTCGTTTTTCTTTTTTAGAGTGTCTTTAGCAATTCGAGGCATCTTCCCTTTCCAAATAAATTTGATAACTAGCTTTTCCAAGTCTGCAAAGTAGGTTGTTGGAATTTTGATTGGGATTGCATTGAATCTGTAGATGAGTTTGGGTAGAATTGACATCTTAATGACATTTAGCCTTCCTATCCATGAACATGGAATATTTTTCCATCTTTTAAGGTCCCCTTCTATTTCTTTTAGTAGAGTTATGTAGTTTTCTTTGTATAGGTCTTTTACATCTTTGGTTAAGTTGATTCCTAGGTACTTGATTTTTTTAGTTGCTATTGAAAATGGTATCTTTTTCTTGAGTGTCTCTTCAGTTTGTTCATTTCTAGCATATAGAAACATTACTGACTTATGTGCATTAATCTTGTATCCCGCTACTTTGCTAAATTTGTTTATTAGCTCTAGTAGGTGTATCGTTGATTTCTCAGGGTTTTCTAGATATAAGATCATATCATCTGCGAACAATGACAGTTTTACTTCTTCTTTTCCAATTTGGATGCCTTTTATTTCTTTGTCTTGCCGGATTGCCCTGGCTAGCACTTCCAGCACAATGTTGAATAACAGTGGTGACAGCGGGCATCCTTGTCTTGTTCCTGATCTTAGAGGGAAGGCTTTCAGTCTCTCACCATTGAGTACTATGCTGGCTGTGGGTTTTTCATATATGCTCTTTATCATGTTGAGGAAGTTTCCTTCAATTCCTACCTTTTGAAGTGTTTTTATCAAAAAGGGATGTTGGATTTTGTCAAATGCTTTTTCAGCATCTATTGAGATGATCAATTGATTTTTCCCTTTCGAGTTTTTAATGTGTTGTAATACATTGATTGTTTTTCTGATGTTGAACCATCCTTGCATGCCTGGAATGAACCCCACTTGGTCATGGTGTATGATTTTTTTAATGTGTCTTTGGATTCGATTTGCAAGTATTTTGTTGAGGATTTTTGCATCTATATTCATTAGGGAGATTGGCCGGTAGTTTTCCTTTTTTGTAGCATCTTTGCCTGGTTTTGGTATTAGATTGATGTTAGCTTCATAAAATGAGTTAGGTAGTGTTCCATTTTTTTCAATGTTTTGAAAGAGTTTGAGTAAGATTGGTGTCAGTTCTTTCTGGAAAGTTTGGTAGAATTCCCCTGTGAAGCCATCTGGCCCTGGGCATTTATTTGTGGGAAGATTTTTGATGACTGATTGGATCTCTTTGCTTGTGATGGGTTGGTTGAGGTCTTCTATTTCTTCTCTGGTCAGTCTAGGTTGTTCATATGTTTCCAGGAAATTGTCCATTTCTTCTACATTATCCAGTTTGTTGCCATACAGTTGTTCATAATATCCTCTTATAATTTTTTTAATTTCTTCAGGATCTGCAGTTATGTCACCTTTTTCATTCATTATTTTGTTTATATGGGTCTTCTCTCTTTTTGATTTTGTCAGTCTAGCTAGGGGCTTGTCAATCTTGTTGATCTTTTCAAAGAACCAACTTTTGGTGATATTTATCCTTTCTATTGTTTTTTTGTTCTCTATGTCATTTATTTCTGCTTTAATCCTTGTTATTTCTTTTCTTCTACTTGGTTTAGGATTGGTTTGCTGTTCATTTTCTAGCTTCTTCAGTTGATCCATTAGTTCTTTGATTTTGGCTCTTTCTTCCTTTTTAATATATGCGTTTAGTGCTATAAATTTCCCCCTTAGCACTGCTTTGCTGCATCCCATAGGTTTTGGTATGTTGTGTTCTCATTTTCATTCGTCTCTATATATTTAGCAATTTCTCTTGCTATTTCTTCTTTAACCCACTGATTGTTTAGGAGTGTGTTGTTTAACCTCCAGGTATTTGTGAATTTTCTATGTCTCTGATGGTTATTGACTTCTAAATGTATTCCATTGTGGTCAGAGAATGTGCTTTGAATAATTTCAATCTTTTTAAATTTATTGAGGCTTGTTTTATGTCCCAGCATATGATCTATTCTGGAGAAAGTTCCGTGAGCACTAGAAAAGTATGTGTATCCTGGTGATTTGGGATGTAATGTCCTGTAGATGTCTGTTAAATCTAATTCATTTATCAGATTGTTTAGGTTTTCAATTTCCTTATTGGTCTTCTGTCTGGTTGATCTATCTATAGGAGAGAGTGATGTGTTGAAGTCTCCCACAATTATTGTGGAAACATCAATTGCTTCCTTTAGTTTTGCCAATGTTTCTCTCATGTATTTTGTGGCACCTTGATTGGGTGCATAGACATTTACGATTGTTATTTCTTCTTGCTGAATTGCCCCTTTTATTAGTATGTAGTGGCCTTCTTTGTCTCTCAAAACATCCCTGCATTTGAAGTCTATTTTATCTGAGATTAATATTGCTACACCTGCTTTCTTTTGGCTGTAGCTTGCATGAAATATTTTTTTCCATCCTTTCACTTTCAATTTCTTTGTGTCCCTGTGTCTAAGATGAGTCTCTTGTATGCAACATATTGATGGTTCATTTTTTTTGATCCATTCTGCGAATCTATATCTTTTAATTGGGGAGTTTAATCCATTTACATTCAACGTTAAAACCGTGAAGGCATTTCTTGAATCGGCCATCTTATCCTTTGGATTATGTTTGCCATATTTTTCCCTCTCTCTATTAATATCCTTTATTGTACCCATACCGAATCTCTTTAGTACTGAACCTTTCTCCAAGTCTCTCTGTCCTGTCTTTGTTTCTCTGTCTGTAGGGCTCCCTTTAGTATCTCCAGTAGGGCAGGTCTCTTGTTAGCAAATTCTCTCAGCATTTCTTTGTCTGTGAAAAATTTAAGCTCTCCCTCAAATTTGAAGGAGAGCTTTGCTGGATAAAGTATTCTTGGCTGGAAATTCCTCTCTCTCAGAATTTTAAATATATCGTGCCATTGCCTTCTCGCCTCCATGGTGGCTGCTGAGTAGTCACTACTTAGTCTTATGCTGTTTCCTTTGTATGTGGTGAATTGCTTTTCTCTTGCTGCTTTCAGAACTTGCTCCTTCTCTTCTATGTTTGACAGTGTGATCAGTATATGTCTCGGAGTGGGTTTTTTTGGATTTATTCTATTTGGAGTTCGCTGAGCATTTATGATTTGTGTATTTATGTTGTTTAGAAGATTTGGGAAGTTTTCCCCAACAATTTCTTTGAATACTCTTCCTAGACCTTTACCCTTTTCTTCCCCTTCTGGGACACCAATGAGTCTTATATTCGGACGTTTCATATTATCTATCATATCCCTGAGGTCCATTTCGAGTTTTTCAATTTTTTTCCCCATTCTTTCTTTTATGCTTTCATTTTCCATTCTGTCATCTTCCAGGTCACTGATTCGTTGTTCAACTTCCTCTAGTCTTGTACTATGAGTGTCCAGAATCTTTTTAATTTGGTCAACAGTTTCTTTAATTTCCATAAGATCATCCATTTTTTTATTTAGTCTTGCAATGTCTTCTTTATGCTCTTCTAGGGTCTTCTTGATTTCCTTCATATCCCGTACTAGGGTCTCATTGTTCATCTTTAGTTCTTTGAGTAGCTGCTCTAGGTGTGTCTCTTCTGGTCTTTTGATTTGGGTGCTTGGGCTTGGGTTATCCATATCGTCTGGTTTTTTCATATGCTTTATAATTTTCTGTTGTTTTTGGCCTCGTGGCATTTGCTGTCCTTGATAGGGTTCTTTTAGGGTTTGTAGACCAGTTGAAGTCCTTATCTCTAATTTATCAGATCTACAGCTTCGTGGAGTACACTTTCTCTAACTAACCAGCAGGTGGCGTCCACGAGCCACCTGTTCTCCACAAGCCAGATCTCCCCTGCTTAGCCTTTTTGGTGAGTGGGGGAGTGAGTCTTGTGGGGCCCAATTGGTGTCCCAAGCTTGCGTGTGTAGTTGGTGTTGCCTGCCCTGTATGTGGGGCGTGTTTCTGGGCAGTCGGGGAGGGGGGGTGGCCCTAACAATCAAATCTCCCTGATGATCCTAGAGTTTTAAAGCTACTGCAATAGTCTAATCCTTCAGTTCAGTCCTGCCACAGTTTGTCTCTGCCACTGACCCACAAGTCTTTGGTATTGGCGTATGGCTCCTGAGACTTGCAAGTGGGCCCCTCTTCCAGGCTGTGCACCCCGGGTCCTCTGTTGAGGGATGACTGTGCTATGTCACAGGTGAGTGCCGTCCCCCCAGAGCAGTTCTGGGCTGCTGGGCTGTGTTGGGAGGCTCCCAGTCTGCTCAAATGATGGCTGAATGGGGCTCTGTTAATTCACACTGCTCCCCCTTCCCAGCTCTGGGACATTCAGCTGAGATTGCAGGGAAGGCTAATGTCCACGCCCAGTTTTGTGGTGTGTGCCTGTTATTTGAAGCACTTCCGTCACACTGGGTTGTCTGGGGCAGCTCTGGGCTATGGGGCTGGCGATGGGCAGGAGTGTTTCCTGTCCACCAGGATGGTGGCTGTGAGCGGACACCCACCTTTTTTTGGGAAGTTGTGTTGTTTAGTGAATTTTCTCAGCCACTGGATTATTGCCTTTTGTCTCAGAGCTCTCTTAGTTCTGCTCTTGACTTGACGTGCCCAAATTTCAATTCTTTGAAGCTTTCTGTATTGAGCTTCTTAGAGTAATTGTTTTAGAAAAAGCAAAAAGGATTTAAAAAAAAAGAAAAAAAACGACCCTCCTCAGAGATCTAATGGGTTATTGAAATGCTAATAGACAAAGCAACCAGGGCCATTAAGGAAAGGTGCCCTGGGCAGAGAGATCAGCCTTGCTTCGGGATTTGCATATGCGCCTCAAGGCCTGATCTCCGCCCTTCCCCTTTCTGTGTTCACCAGAACTCCAAAAATCCTCTGCTTTTACTTTGGAGCTTCTCGTGTTGTTTTCCTTCTATGCCCGTCTCCTCTCTGCTGGGCTGGCTGCTCTCAGAGTCTCTGGTGTCTGGCCTCAGTCTATCTATGGTTGGAGTTTGAATCAGTAGAATGAGTTTCCGATGAGAGCAGCCACTGCAATTCTCCCTTCTCCTTCCTGGAGCTGACAGCCCCTCCTCCCCCGGGACTGAGCCTGGCAGGGAGGGGCGCGGGTCCCCTGGCCGCAAAAACTTACAGATTTCGCTGATCTCAGCAGTTCCACGTTTTCATGAGTGTTGTATGAAGTATGCCCAAAGACAGATTGCTCTGTGGTGTCCAGTCCACGCAGTTCCTGGCTTTTTACCTACTTTCCTGGAGGAGTAACTAAAACATACAGCTCACCAGTCTGCCATCTTGCCCCGCCTCCGGATTGGCTTTTATAAAGGGAGTTTATTTGCTTACAAATTTACAGTGTGAAGGCCATGAAAATGTCCAAATTAAGGTATCAACACAAGCATACCTTCACTAAAGAAAGGCCAATGGCATCTGGAAAATCTCTGTTATCTGGGAAGGCACATGGCTGGGGTCTGCTGATCCTGGCTTGTGTTTCAGGTCCTTTCTCAGCTCCTGTGCATTCTTCAAAATGTTGCTCTTGGGGTGTTTTGTCCTCTCTTAGCTTCTCTGGAGCAAACTCTGGGCTAGTATCTCCAAAGTATCAACAAAAGTTTGCTTTCAGTGGCTGTCTCCAAAATGTCTGTATCAGCTGCAGGTAGCTGTGAGCTCCTTCTGTCTGAGCTTTTATAGAGCTCCAGTGAACTAATCAATACCCATGCTGAATGGGTGGGGCCACACCTCTATGAAAATAATCCAATCAGAGTTACCACCTACTGTTGGGTGGGTCACATCTCCACGGAAACAACCCAATCCAAAGGTTCCAACCTAATCAAGACTAAATACGTCTGCCCCCATAAGATTACATCAAAGAACATGACATTTTGGGGGACATAATACATCCAAACCGGCACATCTTCCTAGTCCCATAAATTCCTTGAAGACAGGGATCTTTTCTTAAATAATATATGGTGTCCTTTCAGCAAATACCACAAAGTATTACTTACACTAAAAACTAATCAATATTAATTCATTAAGTTATCAAATGGGAATGTAGAAATGTGTGCTATCATCAGTTGTAGCAGATGTTCCACACCATTTGCTGTTGTGTTGGTGGTGTGGTGGTGTATGGGAAATCTGTATTTTATGCGTGGTTGTTCTGTAAACCCACAATTTCTCTAATGTAGAGAAAAAAATGGGAGTCTAGAACTATATTCCAATTATTGTTAAGTATCAGAGTTTCCATTTTGTTACGGCATTATTATGATTTTCCCAGCCACCAGCCAAAATAGCAGAGGAACTATATAGCACAATATATACTGTTTATTCTTTCATTCATTCTCTTGTTCATTCATTCATCTATTCTTTTTGTGCAAGCTAGATGCCAAAGTTTAGGTAAGGGATGAACCAGATGGTTCACTTAGTAAAGATGTACAGCAATATACAGCAATGAATAAAACACAAAGCAGGTGGATATTACATGACTTCACTGAACTGCAGATTGTGTTGTGATCCCTCAGGGTAGGGAGAGATTGCTTCTGGCAGAGGGAAATAACTTACCTGAAGTGATCATTTTTTTATTTGTGACTTACTCAACACTAAAATGCTACTGTAGTTTGGTTTTTGCGCAGCTAATACAAAGAGAGATTAAAAGAAAGGGTAGAATAAGGCCAGTTTTCAAACATGTATTTTCTGTTTCAGAGTTCTTAATGTAAGCTTCCTTTTTATTTACTTAGAAATATCCAGGATCTATTTAGACCTATATAATTCATTAGTTTAATATTTAGAATGACTATTACGGGCATGATACTGTGTTGATTATTGAGGAGGGCACATAAAACACAGAACCTGTCTTCCAAGAATTTGGTGATCTAGTTGGAGAGAGAAGTCATATACACAAAACTTAGGAAATAATGAGCAAGCTCTTTATAAGCTGGTGTCTAAATGAGTACTGCAAGCGGAAAGTATTATGGTGGTTTCAATAAGGGAGGAGTGCAAGTTGCTGTGAATGATTATTATAGTATGTGGGAAAAGATAGAATTTTCAACTGGGCCTTGGAAGTTGAGTCAGATTTAGTTAGAGAGAGGGAGAAAAGAGTATTCTAGACAGAGAGAATAAGCAAGAATGAGCAAGTATGATCTGTCAGTTTCAAGACAATTCTGGATGGTTGCAGGAGACAATGTTGGACACAGACTGGGGGCAGAGTGACGTGAAAGGCAAGCTGAGAGGCTGTTGGCCCTGAGAGCCCCTGTGTGTTGTCATCTCATATGACATCCCTGATTGACAGATAATGGCAGCCCAGCGGAACTCTGACACCAAGTTCAGGCTCAGCAGGAATGAATGTGATGATGTGTGATTGTCTGCTCTGGATGCTGAGGGTGGGGTGTGGGGATGGCTAGCTGCCTTGCCACATATTTGCCATCCTTCTGGTAGGCAATTAGAATTTGGTAGGACTAGGTCTCTCTCTAACCCCTGCAGACCATCACGTTATCCTGCAGGTGCATACTGGTCAGAGATACCACGTTTTCCTATATCAGGAAATTCTACAGCCACTCAAAAAGCCCAAACACATTCTAACCAGAGCACAGTATTTAAGAAAACCACATACACAAAACAAGGCAGTTTAGTTAACTTTGCTTTGGTCTACAGACCACCTGTTTTGACAGAGGTGATTGGATTAATTTAACAGTTTCTCTCGCTCTTTCATATTTCATTAGGTTCTATTTTATGATGAAGCTAGGTCAGTTATTACTTAGAATCATGATCTATTCCTATGTAATACAGGTTTATTTTCT
This sequence comes from Choloepus didactylus, assembly GCF_015220235.1. NCBI lineage: Eukaryota > Metazoa > Chordata > Mammalia > Pilosa > Megalonychidae > Choloepus > Choloepus didactylus. The sequence goes on from NC_051309.1 coordinate 75,966,005, forward strand.
GTGAGGTTAAAGGGGTTTCATTCTTTTCCCCTTGTACTCTATTGTCTGTTTCCCAAAATGTAGTTTTGCCTTTTTGTTCTCATCATTGAAGCCACTTAAATCACTGACATCAAACATGCAGAACTTTTCCTTTTTTCTTTCTTTTCAACCTCTTTGTTTTCAACACACAGGGGCTCTCAGGGCCAATAGCCATGAGAACTTTTTTTGAGTTTTCTTTCTTTCAAGCTAGACAGGTTTTGCTAGTAAGGGCCAGCAATTTTAACTAATTCAAACTTTTTATTGTAGGTGCTAAAAAATCATTATCATTCCATATTTCAGATGGAGAAGTTGAGACCAGAGAAGTTAATTAATTTGTCTCAAGTCACACAGCTCATAAGTAGCAGAATTGGGATTCAAACTCAGGTAGTCTGGCTCCAGAGTCTATACTCTTAATCTCAAGGTGATGTTGCCTCTTGTATTTAGCCCTTTCACTGTCTGATCAGAAGTTACTAGAAAAATGAATTCCTGACATACTCAATAATAGAGACTCTTGCTCTACATATTTTTGTGTTAAGAGTGAGGTTAACATTTGAGAAGGGTATTTGCGAGCCACGAAGGATGCCTCTACTACAGATCGATATTTATGGTACCATTGCTATGCCCTTTTACCTCTAATCCTGCGAAAGCTGAGGGGAGGAACTGAGGAAATAAAATTACTAGTTTCTTAAGCAAGCTAGTTTATAATACATGATTTTGGAATTTTATCTGAAAATTATTTTGATACAGGTTTCTCAGAGGCATGTATTTAATAAATAAGAAAACTTATGAAGGTGCTTAGACCTGGTGCCTGGAGAGTAAGACCTGGAGGTAATGTTACATCCTTTTTCCATTCCATTTTGCAGAAGTCACTGTTGACTTGCTCTGTAATAAATAGTGAGTTGTGTTTTCCTCAACCGAGAGTGTTAGACCACAGAGAATGCTCTGTAGATCAGAGTGTCGCAGAGATGTATGCCCTGTTTATGCAGGAGATTCTGTTCTTCAAGCAGAAGTATTTTTTTTTCTTAACTCTGTTAGAGGTGGGGATAAATCCACATCATATCTTTAGAAATGGACAAAAAGTTGGTTTCTAAAAACCTAGACTTTTCCCTTCTAAAAGCTAGTTCTACCTCAGAGATTTTTGATGTTGAATATTGATAGTAAGTGAATCAAATTTGTGATTGTCAGTTGCAGAATTACTGTGATGACTAAAGTGACTAAATTTTTAGTGGTGTGAGTATGCTACCCCTCAGAAGTATTATCTGGGTTCCAGATTCTTCGCATCATTTCCTCACTGTCATGCCCTCCCTGGTCCCCTAAAATAACTACACTTCCCATTGCTTGATTGGAAATACATTGCAAATGTTTTTATACAAAAGACCTGAACTTCAGATTTTTTTCTTGCAGAGATAGTAAGAAATCTCAAAGCCATTTTTTTTAAATTATAGAAGTAAAGCACTCATTTTGTCCTGTATTAATATAAATTGATCATCTTTAATATTTTTCAAATACTTAGAGTTAGCAGATATTTTTCTTGTGTTTTGGTTAATGTACTAATTTTTAAATTCATTTAACAAACAATTAGTTAATGTTTATTTCCCCTACAAACATGTAAATTCAGTAAGAACGAGGATCTTTTTGTTGTTTGCTTTGCCTTAAGAGTCAGAAACAAACCCTGTTTAGAACATAGAAGGTGCACTTGTTGGCCAATACCCATTTTTGATTATCCATTTTTGTAAAATGTCACCTAGATTTATCATTAGGAGATAAAGAGACAACACAACTACATTTCTTGCTGTACGTGAACTGAATAACACATGTGCAGTGACCAATCACTGACAGATTTTGAAAGAGATGTTGTGATTGGTCACTTATGATACTCGTCTGTTATTTACATGATTAGTGGACTGAAGAGCTAGTTGTGAAGTTTGTACTTTATGCAGTTACAGTAATTGTACCATGCTAACTGAAATTTTAACTGTATTATAGGGGGGATTGGTGTTATTTAACTAAAACATGGTAGCTGAAATTCATAAACATTGGAAGTGTGCAAAGTGAGAGCTGCCTCAATTTCAGATTTTATTCTATGGATATGAATGTATTTTTTCTTACAAAATGGGATTGCTTTAGGTATATGATTTTGTAATTTTTTTTTTCATGTATTATTATATGGTTTAAGTGTCAGAAAACCGAACTCTTGACTTCATTTCTTATGAATGTATGGTATTTTACTGTGTAGTGATACCATAGTTTATTTAACCAATCCTCCTTTTTGGATATTTAAGCTTCTATTTTTCTCAATTGTATATAATGCTGCAGTGGTCATCTCTGCAGCCACGTCTTTGAGATACAGTTATTATTTACTTGGAGTGAATGCATGTTCAGTGTAGAATTGCTGGCTCAAAGGATATACATATTTTAAAAACATTCCCATAGTCTTCCAAATTGTTCCTCAGAAGATGTTCCCATTTAGACTGCTACCAGCAGTATAAATTGGTAGATGCTAGTTCATGTTTCCTATACCCATGCCGACATTGCACTCTTTTAATTTGTGTCATTTTAATAGGTAAACATGTATCTTTCTTTAATAGCTTTGATCACCAGATAGGTTGAATATTTTCATGTGTTTACTTGTAGTAAATGAATTTTGATCTAGAGAACTTTATTCTATCCTGTGTTACAGTAGTCTTTCAGATGATGGGGAGATTCTTGCTTTATTAGACTGTTGTACATATACTTCTACAAATGTATATTATATTCATATACACACACAGACCATATTCACATGTATGTACCATTCTTCGTTTGGTTCAGGGATTATAAAGAGTCTCTGTGGGGCTTAGTTTTGTAATGTGACCATCAGTTTTGAAATGCTTTTCTTTCTTTTTTCTTCTCTAAGAAAGAGAACAATAACCCATGACCTGGGGGAAATCCTCGTTAATTTTTCCTTATGTGATTTTCAGGAGACAGAGGTCAAAAGGAGCTAGTAGGGCATTCAATTATGTGCTTGAGTGTGTTGGAAATATTTTTTTAAGTTCAGGTGTACAATAATTTACTTGGGCTTGTTTTTCAAGTGCATGGAAGTGTGACTAAACATTTTTGTGTACTGCCATTATGAAAAGAAGAGGCCCCATCTTGTTAAATATTCCTTCATCAACTTTGTGGTTAGCCTGTTATGGGCAGTGAGGATTCTGCAAGGGCATGGGCTTTCAGCACTGGACAGAGGGAGGGTGAGTGGGAGGTGGAGGACTGGACGGAAGTCAGGATTGGGGTGCTTTGTTGCACCCTCCCACTGCTGTATGAAAAAGTGATTGGCTCAAACTGGTGTTCTGTCTAATAATTTTGGATAGGTCATAGGTGAGGAAGGAAGAGAAGTTGTGTGATTGGACCAGAGCTGTTGTAGGAGGGAAAAAGTTTCTTTGTCACGCATTGCACAGAATTGGAGCGCTGGTTTTCTGGAGTGGTGGAGAATTGAGATACAGTTCACAACTAAAGGAATAGAGAAGGGCTTTGATTTTCTTTTGACTTTAGGTTGGGGGTAAGGGAGGTTCAGGAAGAAAGATGTCCACTGAAAGTTTGGAGGGGAAGCTCAACAGCCTTGGGGAAACAGGAAAAGCCCCGAGCCACACTTTCCTTAGGGTGGTCCAGCTAGTGTTTAACCACAGTATTTTCACTTCTGCAGTCTCTCCTGCCGCAGAACGCATCCGATTCATTTTGGGAGAAGAGGATGACAGCCCAGCACCCCCTCAGCTCTTCACTGAACTGGATGAGCTGCTGGCTGTGGATGGGCAGGAGATGGAGTGGAAGGAGACAGCAAGGTGAGGCATGGCTGATTATGTATGGTACTGACCTGGGGAAACAATGGTAGGACAAGAAAGGTGTCTGTGAGTGCCTTTCTCTAGCCTTAGCAATTTGAATAGCTGATGAATGTAATGTTGGCTGGGAAAAGGAATAAAAGAATTCTATGTCTTCTTTTCTATTACACTGATGTGAATGGAGGGCACCCCTTGTTTCACTGCTGGAGCATGGTTTCATTGATCTCTGTTGATTTATAATGTTGACCTTTACAAGGAATTAGAAGTAAATCTCCATTCATAGCAAAATATTTTAAAGAGATGATAAACTCAAACATCCAAAGAGGATAGCCAAGAGAGATGTTTCCATGGTCTTTACATGCTATGTTTTCTTATGAGATCTTGTCTGACTCATTATCCCTACTCTGTTAGGTGGAAGGTTGTGAAGGCACTGATTGTTACCCATAAAGTTGCTGTTAAGCCAAGTAAAAACATATTATCTTTTAAATATACAGCTGAAATAAAGTCGGAAGTTCACCTGAATTTGGTGTTAAAAGACCCAAGTTTAATTTCAGACTCTGTCACCTGTTTTGTTGGCTGCATGACACTCAGAGCTTTGGTTTCATCATGAATAAAATATAGTAATAATGCCAACTACGTATAATACATATCTATGCTATATAAAATGTATAATATATATAAATGTACTATTATGCAATATATGTCTAATTATAGAATATATATGTATATACATCCATGCATGTGTGTCTGTGTGTGAATGGAAATGCTTTGTGAATTGTTAAGCATTATACATATATCTAAGATTTCATTAATTTCATGGTAACAGAGCTTTTCTTTATATACAGATTCAGATATATATTCCAGACTAAATCTTCTTCTGTGTCATTTAATAAATATGTAATATAAAGACTTTGATATAATGCAGTTATTGGTCTCTCATTGTACTCTCTACAGGAGTTTTCCAGGGTATTTCACTTTCACAAACAAATTAATGTTAAGATATGCCTTTTATAGCCTATAATTTAAATCAGATCAAATTCAATTCAACCAGTGTTCTTTGAATGCATACTATGTGTCAGGCAGTGTTTTAGGTACTGGGTGTATAGCAGTGAACCAAAGAAGCTCATACATATATCATGGTATTTTTTTGAAAAGTTTGGAGTGAGTTCAATCACTCATGGAAGAATGAGGCAATCCTAATTAGTATCTCAGATTGGGTTTAATAAAAATAGAGCAAAGAAAGTGGAAAGTCTTCTCCTGTGATTTTATAGTTGGAAAGAGATTTGCATCTGTTGTTCTGATTCTAGGTATGTCATTCAGGATTCAGAAGGAAGTAGTTTACCAGTTATGATCATAAGAGCAGATGAGCTGTAAAGAAGGACTAACTAACCCACTAGCCTTTCCTTTTCTGAATGAAAAATTTTTAAGAGTTAGAAGAAGAACTTTCATTTTCTGTTGTATTCCTTAAGAGTTTAATACATAATACCATTTATAATCAAATCTTCTTCAAGTTAGATTTTTCTGTAGTTTTTGTGTAGTTCCTCAGATTTATGCCTTATAGGTTTATGTATTTATTCTAATTTCCAAAATTTTAATACTACTTGAGGTTCATTTTGAGTAGGATTGAATGTCTTCATTTCTTTGGGATTGTTAATAGTGGAGAAGCTTCATAAATTAATTCAGTTGATCATGGTAAGGAATCTTTTATTCGTCACCAAGAATTTCTAGGTGGCTTAACCTTGTGGAAACACCTGCTTTTAAAAAGTTCAGTAAAACTCATGGATCATTTCATATGACTTAAATCATGCTCAGAAAAAAAAAAACAACATTATATTTCACTCCTGGTCCTCATAGTAGTATTTAGAAAAGAGGCCTAAACTTTTAGTTTTTTTCTTTCCAATTGTTGGATAGTTCTTCTTTTTCTAATATTCAGACACCTTCTACAGTGGGTCTTGTTTTTACTCTTCTGTTTGATAGTTTATTAATATGCTCTCCCTGTAATTAAAAAGCTTTCTATACCCATTTCCACCCTTCCTTATTTAGGGTTTTCCCTTGAAGCTCTTCCTTCTTTGCTCTTTTGGGGCTTCTTTCTAGGAATCAATAATTGCCTCTTATTTCCCTCTCTCAGCACCGATAACCTGTATACTAAAATTCCTTGATGAAGTGTACTTTTAGTTTATAGAATATCCTCCAAAAGAAGGGTTACCAAGCAAAAACTACTATTATTATCTACAGTGCATTTTTGTTTTCCTTTCTTCTGATAGGAAAATACAGGAAGAGAACTGTATTGGCACAGTACAGTTAAGCATTGGGGGATTTTGGTCTAGTCTTGACTTTGCTTCAACTAGCTATTTAACTTTGAGCAGATTACTAAGTCTCCCTGAGCTTGAGTTCTCCCTTCTATCAAATGAGGGTTGTATTGGACTGCATCTTCTCTAAAACCATGAATAGCTCTAATATTCTGCTCCTGTGTGTATACTGTTGAAGTTAGCTGTGACTAAAAGAGCCACTTTGATTTTTATTCTTATCTTGAAATTTTGTGTAAGCAGCTACCGTAGAGTAGTGTTCATGTGTAGTTTTCTGGTTTGTCTTTCATTCAAATGCAGATTATACTTTTTTAATGCAATTTTATTGATACATTCACACACCATATGATCCATCCAAAGAAAATAATCAGTGGCTCACAGTATCATCATATAGTTGTGCATTCACCACAATCAATTTTAGAACATTTACATTACTCCAAAAAATAAAAAAATAAAAATAAAAAAGAATACTCCAAACATCCCCTACCCTTTATCCCCCCTATTATTTATTTCTATATATTTTTTGTTTTTATTTTATTACTCATCCAAATGCGGATTATATTTTGTTTTACATGACCCCTGGCCCCAGAAAGATGGAGAGATCACACAGTTCATTGTATAGCTAATTCAGTGTTGAATGAGGTGGACATGATATTTTTAAGATTTGTAAGGATTAAGATGGTTTTGAATACTTTAAGATGTTTGGCAACTTTTATTTCCTTGGGAGCATGTCTCAGTTTGGTGATGTCATCAGTCCCAAAGAGACTACTACTGCAGTGGGAGTACATGCTGTGTTAGGGGGAGGCTGGCCAGGAATAAAAATAGTCACAGATAGTCTACACTTACAACTTCTCTTATATAGCACTTGTAACAATTGCTATTAATTAATTAATTGTGCATGTGATTATTATTTGCTATCTGTATTCTTCATTACACTAATTCATCTGAAGACAGGGTCCACTAAGTCTCTATTCACTGCTGCTTTCTCAGTGCCTTGCAGTGCTGACACATATGGGGGGCTCAATAAATATTTGTCAAATGTGTAATTAGTTGAGAACTGATTGCCTGAGAAACAAATGTTCTGAATATAAGACTTCCTTAGAAGTGTTAATTGACCAAAGCTGGAGTTCTTGATAATTCATGTTCTCTGACGGACAGACTGCTGGAGTGACAGACCCAGGGCACCAAGCACACCATTGATAGATGTATGTTTAAAAGAGGACCTATGTTTCAAGTTTCAAACTAATTCATCAATACTCTGATGCCATCTCCATTTATATCGCTAACCCAGACTTCTTTTGATTGCAATCTTCCATGGCTAACAGGCATCTCAAAGGTAACATGTTTAAAACTGAGCTCCTCATCCACCTGCCTCAGATCTGCAGTTTCCCGCATCTTAATAAACAACTCAATTCTAGTTGTTTGGGCCAGAAACATTGAAATCTTCCTTGACTCCTGTCTTTCTCTGCAACCCTTATTGATTCATTGGCAAATCCTATTTATTTTACCTTCAGAGATATCCAGATATCCAGAATCTTACCACATCTCGCATCCAGTACTGCTATAACCCTGGTCCAAGAAGCCACTATCAACTCCCACATAGATTAGTGCAAATGCCTGCTGATTAATTGGCCTCCCTGCATCTGTTATTACCCATCCCCCACTCCCTGCTCCCCAACATGAGCTATTCACCATGAACTCTTTGACCTCATTTACCTGTCTCCCACTTGATCATTCTGCTTGTGCCTCATTGGTCAGGCATGCTCCTGTGTCAGGGGCTTGGTATTTCATGTTCCCTTTCCTTGAAATGTTCCTGCCCGGTGCCCCCCAGAAGTATCTGTGTAGCTCATATCCCAACTTTCTTCATGTTTTTATTCAAATATTACTTTCTCAGTGGCTGCTCTATCTAAACTTGAAAACTTTCCCAGCACTCTATCCCCTGTTCTCCCTTATTTTTCTCCTAAGGACTTAATTACCATTTAGCGTATTATATATCTAGTTATTGTCTGTCTTTGCCCAATAGAATGAGCATTCCATGAGGGCAGGAATCTTTGGTTGTTTTGTTCACACTGTATTTCTAGCTACCTGGCACACATTCACCCCTCAAGAAATATGTGTTCACTGAGCAAATTAATAGAAAAATAGAATTTTAATTCTTAGTTTGCTTCTCCATCTAAGTCATGTTGAGAACTTTGGAGGTAGTTGTATCTACAGAAATGATGCAGATTTTCAGCAGTCTTTACTTCCTGTGATATGTTCTCCTTCAGAATGTTTGTTTCAAAATATTATTTTAATTATTTTTTGTTATAAATTATTATTTTTATTATAAATTTATTATTTATTATAAATTTTTATTTTTTACAGAAAAATCATGAAATACGTATGGGTACAGGATACCCATCTACACCTTATTATTAAAATATAGCATTGGTGTGCTACATTTGTTACAATAGATGAAAGCACAGTTTTATAATTGTATTGTAAACTATAGTCCGTGGTTTAATTTAGGATTCAGTGTTTCTGTTGTGCGGTTCCATGGATTTTTTAAAAAAACTTTTTATTCAATATCATAAATACAACCTAAAATTTCCCCTTTTAGCTGCATTCAAATACATAATTCAGTGCTGTTAATTATATTCATAGTGTTGTGCTACTGTTGACACCATCCATTACCGAAATTTTAAGCCTCAATTCCCTGTTCTCTACTCCACCACATATTCTAGCAACCCACAGTCTAGATTCTGCCTCTGTGAATGAGTTTGCTTATTCTAATTATTTCATATCAGTGAGATCATACAGTATTTGTCCTTTTGTGTCTGGCTTGTTTCACTCAATATGATGTCTTCAAGGTTAATCCATGTTGTTGCATGCATCAGGACTTCATTCCTTTTATGGCTGCATAATATTACATTTTGTGTATGTACCACATGTTATTTATCCGTTCATCAGCTGATGGACACTTGGGCTGCTTCTATGTTTTGGCAATTATGAATAATATTGCTGTGAACATTGGTGTGCAAATACATGTTTTGAGTTCCTGCTTTCAATTCTTTTGGGCATATATGCAGCAGAGGGATTGTATAGTATAGGTAATTCTATACTTAGCTTTCTGAGGAACTGCCACCTGTCTCCAACAGTGGCTGCACCATCTTACATTCCCACCGGTAATGAATGAATATTCCTATTTCTCCACATCCTCTCCAACACTTGAAATTTTCTATTTTTTTAATACTAGCTATTCTAGTGAGTGAGAAATGGTGTCTCATTATAGTTTTGATTTTTATTTCCCTAATAACTAGTGATGTTCATTATCTTTCCATGTGCTTTTTAGCCATTTGTATATCCTCTTTGGAGAAATGTCTATTCAAATCTTTTGCCCGTTTTTTAATTGGGTTATTTGTCTTTTTATTGTTTAGTTGTAGGATTTCTTTATATATTCTAGATATTAGACCCTTATCACATGTCGTTTTCAAATATTTTCCCCCATTAAGTAGGTTGCCCTTTCACTTTCTTGACCGAGTCCTTTTGCGCAGAAAAGTTTTGAGTTTTGATGTGATCCCAGTTATCTACTTCTTTCTCTTGTTGCTCATGCTTTGGGTGTAAAGTCTAAGAAACCATTGCCTAACACAAAGTGCTGATGATGCTTCTCTATGTTTGCTTCTAGGAGTTTTATAGTCCTGGTTCTTATATTCATGTCTCTGATCCATTATAAGTAGATATTTGTGTATGTTGTGAGGCAGGGGCTTAACTTCATTCTTTTGCAAATGGAGATCCAGTTTTCTTAGCACCGTTTTTTGAAGAGACTATTCTTTCCCAATTGAGTGGTCTTTGCCACTTTGTCAAAAATCAGTTGGCCATAAATGTGAAGGTTGAATTTTGAGCTCTTAATTTGATTCCCTTTGTCTATATGTCCATCTTTGTGCCAGTACTATGTTGTTTTGATTACTGTGGTTTTGTAATAAGTTTTAAGATTGGGAAATGTGAGTCCTCCAACTTTGCTCTTCGTTTTCAAGGTGGCTTTGGCTATTTGGGGCTCCTTACACTTTCATATAAATGTGATGATTGGCTTTTCCATTCTGCTGAGACGGTTGTTGGAATTTTAATTGGGATTGCATTTAAGCTATAAATTGCTTTGAGTAGAACTGACATCATAACAATATTTAGTCTTCTAATCCCTGAATATGGAATGTCCTTCCATTCATTTTGGTCTTCTTTGACTTGTTTTAGCATTGTTTTATAGTTGTCTAAGTCCTTTACATCTTTGGTTAGATTGATTCCTAGATATTTGATTCTTTTAGTTGCTATTCTAAATGGAACGTTTTTCTTGATTTCTTCTTCTGACTGTTCATTGCCAGTGTGTGGATGTTGATCTTGTACCCCGCCACTTTTCTGAATTTATTTATTGCTCTGGTAACTTTTCTGTGACTTTTTCAGTATTTGCTTTATATAAGATAATGTCATCTGCAAATAAGGAAAGTATTACTTCTTTTTTCCAATTTTGATGTTGTCTATTCCTTTTTCTTGCCTAATTGCTCAGCCTAGAACTGCCAGTACAGTGTTAACTAACAGTGGTGACAGTGGGCATCCTTGTCCTGTTCTTGATCTTATAAGGAAAGCTTTCAGTCTTTTACCATTATGTATGATGTTAGCTATGGGCTTTTCATATATTTCTTTTATCATATGAGGAAGTTTCCTTCTATTTCTAGTTTTTTAAATACTTTTATCAGGATGGGGTGCTGGATTTTGTCATATGCATTTTTTTGCATCAATTGAGATGACTGTTTTTTTTTTTTCCTTCATTCTGTTAATATTGTGTATTACATTAATTGATTTTCTTATTTTGAACCACCCTCGCATACCTGGGATGAATCCCATTTTGTCATGGTGTATAATTCTTTTAATGCGCTATTGGATTCACTTTGCTATTATTTTCTTGAGGATTTTTGCATCTATATTAATATGAAATATTGGTCTGTAATTTTCTTTTCTTGTGGTGTCTTTATCTGGCTTTGGTATGGAGGTGACATTGACCTTGTAGAATGAATTAGGGAGTATTTCCTTTCCTTCAAGTTTTTGGAATAGTTTGAGCAAGATTGGTGTTAATTCTTCTTGAAATGTTTGGTAAAATTCTCCTGTGAATCCAACTTTTCCTGGGCTTTTCTTTGTTGGGCTGTTTTTGTTTCTAATCCAATCTCTTTACTAGTTATTGGTTTGCTGAGATTGCTGAGATCTTCTGTTTCTTCTTGAGTCAGTGTAGGTAGTTTGTGTGTTTCTAGGAATTTGTTCTTTTCATGTAGTTTGTGTAATTTGTTGGCATACAGTTGTTCATAGTAGCCTCTTAAACTCTTTTTTATTTAAGTGGGTTTAGTAGTACTTGTCCCCCTTTTCATTCGTGGTTTTAGTTATTTGTATCATTTTTTCATTGTCTGTTTAGCTAAAGGTTTGTCAATATTATTGATCTTTTCAAACAACAAACTTTTGGTTTTGATAATTCTCTTGATTGTTTTTCAATTCTCTGCTTCATTTATCTCTGCTCTGATCTTTGTTATTTCCTTTTTTCCTTCTGCTCACTTTGATTTAGTTTGCTCTTCTTTTTCCATTTCTTCCAGTTTTGACATTAGGTCTCTGGTATGAACTCTTTCTTATTTTTGATGTAAGTATTTAGAACTATACATTTCCCTGTCAACACTGCCTTTGCTGCATCCCATAATTTTTGGTTTGTCATATTTTCATTTGCCTCAAGATATTTCCTAATTTCCCTTATTATTTCCTCTTTTAACCTGTTGGTTGTTTAAGAGTATGTTATTTTCTGCATTTGTGGATTTTCCATTTCTCCGTCTGTTATTGATTACTAACTTCATTCAGTTGTGGTTGGAAAAGACACACTATATTTTTTCAATATTTTTGAATTTATTTAAACTTGTTTTGTGACCTAAGATATGATCTATCCTGGAGAATGATCCATATGAAGTAGAGAAGAGTGTGTGTTTTGTTTGTTGTTGGATGACGTGTTCTAAAATGTATGTTAGGTCCGGTTAGTTCAAAGTATCATTCAAGTCTTGTATTTCTTTATTTATCTTCTGAGTATATGTTCTATCCATTATTGAAAGTGGTATATTCAGGTTTTCTGTTAGTGTAGATCTGTCATTTTCTCCCTTCAAATCTGTTAGAATTTGTGTCATACATTTTGTACCTCTGCTCTTAGGTGCATATATGTTTAAAATTGTTATACCTTCTTGTTGAATTAACTGCTTTATCAGTATATAATGACTGTCTTTGTTTCTTGTAATTGTTCTTTTTTAAATGCAATTTTGAGATATTTACACACCATATAATCCATCCAAATTATACAATCAGTGGCTCACAGAATCATCATATAATTGTACATTCATTGCCACAATCCATTTTATAACATTTTCATTACTCCCAAATAAAGAAAAACATAAAAATAAAAAAGAACACCCAAGACATCCCATACTCCTTACCCCCACCCTATTATTTATATATTTCTTTGTCTTTATTTTATTACTCATTTGCCCATACACTGGATAAAGAGTGTCAGTCACAAGGTTTTCACAATCACACCTTGTAACTGTTTTTGATTGAAGGTCTATTTTATCTGGCAATAGTATAGGTACCCCAGCTTTCTTTTGGTTATTAGTTGCATGGTGTTCTAGTTTGCTTTTGCTGCTGGAATGCAAAACACCAGAAATGGACTGGCTTTTATAAAGGGGGTTTATTTGGTTACACAGTTACAGTCTTAAGGCCATAAAATGTCCAAAGTAATGCATCAACAATCAGATACCTTCACTGGAGAATGGCCAATGGCATCTGGAAAACCTCTGTTAGCTGGGAAGGCATGTGGCTGGTGTCAGCTCCAAGTTCTGGTTTCAAAATGACTTTCTCCCAGGACATTCCTCTCTAGGCCGCAGCTCCTCTTCAAAATGTCACTCTCAGTTGCTCTTGGGGTGTTTGTCCTCTCTTACCTTCTCCGGAGCAAGAGTCTGCTTTCATCAGCCATCTTCAAACTGTTTCTCATCTGCAGCTTCTCTCTCAGTTCTTGGGTGTTCTTCAGAGTGTCCCTCTTGGCTGTAGCAAGCTCGCTCCTTCTGTTTGAGCTTATGTAGTGCGCCACTAAACTAATCAAGGCCCATGCTGAATGGGCAGGGCCACACCGCCATAGAAATTATCCAATGAAAGATCTCTCCCACAGTTAAGTGATCACATCTCCACGGAAATATCCAATCAAAAGTCTCCAACCCAATCAACACCTAATATGTTTACTGCCCACACAAGACTGCATCAAATATAATGGGGTTTGGGGGGACATAATACATCCAAACCAGCATATATGGTATAATTTTTTTTCCATCCTTTCATTTTCATCCTACTTATGTCTTTGATTTATTTACTGTGAGTCTCTTGTAGACAGCGTCTAGTTGGGTTATAGTTTTTATCTGTTCTGCCAATACCTGCCTTTTGACTAGAGAATTTAATCCATTTATGTTTTAGAGTCACTAGTGATAATGCAGACTTTCTTCTGCCATTTTTGCCATTTGGTCTTTGTAAGTCTTATATACCTTTTTTGTCCCTCAATTTTGCAGTTCATACCTGCTTTCCTTTTTTATTTGATTTTTTGTAACATTCCATACTGAGTCCCTTCTCGTTTTTGTCTGCATATATTTTTTCATATATTTGCTTTGTGGTTACCATGCAGTTAAAATTTAACATCTTAAATATGAAACAATCATATTTGATTTGATACCAACTTGACTCCAAAGGCATATACATACACTGTTCCATAGCTCCCTGTTCCCTAGCCTTTTTTTGTACTTGTTGCAAATTATATCTCTGGACATTGTATGTTCAAAACCATTGATTTGGTTTTATGTGTTTGCATTTTAGCATCTGTAGGAAGTAAAATGTGGAGTTACATACCAAAAATACAGTACAATAGTACTGGCATTTGTAATGACCCATGTTGTTACCTTTATTGTAGGTCTTTATTTCTTTATGCCATTTTATTCCTTTCCTTTCAGTCTGAAGAACTCCCTTTAGCATTGCTTTTAGGACAGGTCCAGTAGTGATGAACTCTCTCAGCTTTTGGTATCTGTGAATATCTTAATCTCTCTCATTTTTAAAGAAAGTCTCACTGGATTTAAGATTCTTGGTTGGCAGTTGTTTTCTTTCAGCACTTTAAGTATTTCAACCTTCTACCTTCTTGCCACCATGGTTTCTGATGAGAAGTTGGCACTTAATCAAATTGTGACTCCCTTGTACAAAACATGTTGCTTTTCTATTGCAGCTTTCAGAACTCTTTCCTAGTCCTTTGCATTCAACAATGTGATCAATATGTGATAGGACCTGTTTTTCTTCAAGTTTATTATCCTGTTTAGTGTTTTCTGGGCTTTTTGGATGTGCATATTCATGTCTTTTGCTAAGTTTTGCAGGTTTTCTGTCATTATTTCTTTGAATATTCCTTCTGCTCCTTTCTCTCTTCTCCTCTGGGGCTACCATAATGCTTGTATTGGTATGCTTGATGCTGTTCCAGAGGTTTCTTAGGCTATTTTAACTTTTTATAATTCTTTTTGTTTTCTGCTCCTCAGCTTGACTAATTTCAATTGTCTTGTCTTTGAGTTCACTGATTTTTCTTTTGCCAGCTCCAATCTGCTGTTGAAATCCTCCTGGGAATATTTCATTTTAGTTATTGTGGTCTTCAACTCCAGTAATTCTGTTGGGTTCCTTTTTAAAATTTCTATCTCTTTTTAAGATTTTCATATTGTTCATTCACTGTTTTCCTGATATCCTTTAGTTCTTTCTCTGTATTTTCCTTCATCTCTTTGAGCACATTGAAGTTCATTTTTTAAAAGCTTTTGTCTGTCATCTCCACAGTTTGGTCTTCTTCATTGGTGTTTTCTGTATTTTTACTCTCTTCCTTTGGATGGTCCATCATTTCCTGTTTCCTGCTGTAATCTTTTGTTGCACACTGTACATTTTAATATTTTGAAATGTTAACTCTGGGATTTATTTCCTTGTATGCATGTTTCATGAGCTTACACACAGCTGGTGATATGACAGAGGTTTTCTTGAATGTCAGCCCTCCTACCAGGAAGTTTTGCCCAAGGCAAATGCAAAGTGCAGGTCCTCCCTGTCTTTTCTGGGCCTGTGTCTTGTCCTGGGTTGTGCTTGCTAGTGGCTTAGGAATTCCCCTGTTTAAAGGAGTTTGAATGCCCCCTCTCCTTCCCTAGGAGACCTATCTTCTCCCTTTCCTGGTTTTCTACTGTAAGACTTAAAGCAGGTAAGCCTTTCCCCCAGCCACCTGCCTCAGTTATTTCTTACACTACTTCCGTTGTTTCAGGCTGCTTTTGTCAGGAGGGCAAATTCCGGGAGGGGGATTTGGGAGAGGAGTTTCCCAAGTCAGTCTTTTCCTGCTGGACCAAGGCCAGGGACCCACAAAAGGAGTGCTGCCTGCCTCCAAACTTACCTGGAGAGGGGATGAGGGAGGACTCTGGAAGGGTGTCGGGAGCTTCTTCCATGGCTCCCTAACATTGCGCTTCCTTGAACTTCCCAGCAAATGCAGCCCTTCAGCTGTCCTCTGCAGCTCTGAGTAAGCATGCTGTCTTTAAGTTTCCTCTGCTGCCTTTGTGTGGGGCAGGTTGGAACAATGGCTGCCCTAGAGCTGGGTGTTTCATTTGGCTAATGCTGCCATTATGCAAAATACCAGAAATGGGTTGGCTTTTATAAAGAGGGTTTATTTGGGAGGATGGCCAGTGGCATCAGGAAAACCTCTGTTAGCTGGGAATGCATGTGGCTGGCGTCTACTCCAGAGTTCTGGTTTCAAAATGGCTTTCTCCCAGGAAGTTCTTCTCTAGGCTGCAGCAGCGAGCTCCTTCTGTCTAAGCTTCTTATATAGGGCTCCAGTGATTTAATTAAGAGCCACCCAGAATGGGCGGGTCCCTATCTCCATGGAAATTATCCAGTCAGATGTTTCACTCATACTTGGGTGGGTCACATCTCCATGGAAACAGCCTAATCCAAATAGTCCAACCTAATCAACACTAATACATCTACCCCCATAAGATTGCATTAAAGAATATGGCTTTTTCTGGGGGACATAATATATACAAATCAGCACACTGGGGCACCAGTAATCAGAAGTCAGTCTTCAAAAGCCATGATTTGCAGTTGGCCCAGTCCCATCTTGGATCTTGGGGAAGTGGATTTTTGTTCCTTTGTGGTATCGGCAAGTATGCTATGGGTATACCCCATGGCAGCCTACCCCTAGAGTGGGCCACTGTGGGGAGAGGGCAGTTTACAGGTATTTATTGTAATTTACCATCCTCTTCTTCTCCCCCCTTCCCATGCTGCTGTACAGTGTTCTGCTGGCCTCTGGAGTTTCAAAGTAGTTGTTTCACTTAGTTCTTGCCTGTCTAATAGCTGTTCTGGTGGAGGGACTGATTCCTGGAACTTCCTACTCCACCATCTTTCCACACTCCCCAGAATGTTTTTGTAGTAATTTCTGACTATCATTATGTCCAGTTTCCAGACATGATAGTTTTTTCGTACTAAAATTCTCAAACTAATAAATGTTTAATGCTTAGAAGGGATTAATTTTATACATGAAGATGTGGCATGAATGTTTTTTATGACTAACTTAGGAACTTGAGAAGTCTCAACTTTTCAATGAAAAGCCAAATTGATAGATTATTTTACTCCATAGAGCAATAACCCACCAGACCCCTGTAGTTTAATGTAGGTTCTAATGTGTGCCCACACCTAGAGAACACAATCCTACCTCTCCTTCCCCTTTTAAGTTTTGATACTTTTCAGTTGGCTTGTGATTTGATTTGACCAAGAATATTCTATCTTGAGTCTCACTATTTCTGCTGTTTGACTCCTACTTCAGGAATTTCAGGTTAGCTGTGTGCCTCAATAAGGTGTTTTATTTCAGTAATAAGAGAGCTGTCCCCATTTACACCTTGGAAAGCACTGTAGTCATGTAAAACTGTGAACAAGAGAAATCTTTATTTATATGAAGCATGAAGTAACAGCTAATTCTACCACCTTCCTTTTCACATTTTTTTTCCATTTCCTAAAAGTTAGAACATTGAATTTTCAGTGGCTTTTCCGCCACTTTTCCGCCATAGAGAATAAATGGAACACGGTGCAAAGGTGGAAGTATCAGATCTGAGAAATGTATATGATCAGTGGAATGGCAGTGAATGTTACTATTTTTAAAAGGGTCCTTCTGAATATTTGGTCATTTTTAGAATGATGACTTTCAATACTGTAGCAATAACTATGATGGAATCATTTGTATTGGTGAAGATGCTTTTGTTCCTCATTAAGAATTTCTAGGTGGCTTGGTGTTAGCTAATAGGTTCATAAAGCAAACTGGAAAAGAGTAAGATATGGTCCAGCTTTGGGGATGATCAAATCCAGGAGGAAGGGACTTTTTCCTTTTAGTCAGGGATGTCTCTGCAAAAATGATTGTCGGCTTTCTGTTTTCCTTTGCCTAATTTTCAGATGGGCAATTCTGGATCTCACCACTGTTATGTGATATATATGTTAACGATCACTCTCCCAGTGTGATTCAGACTGCACTGCCAAACCTGGAGGTAAAGGAAAGGAAAGCCATCACAAGTTTCAAAAAACACAACAAGTTAACAAAGAAATAGGGCATTGATGTTTCGCTTCCACCCAGAAAGTACAAATGAACACTCATCTGAGTTTCTAACTTGGCTGATTAACCCAGTTTACCTCTGTAAAACCTGATTTCAGATATGCCCCTAAAACATTAACATGTGCACTCACCCTGTGGTTTTGGAGACAGAACATCCTCTTCCCAATTCTATACTAACTTTTGCATCTTTTCCCTGCTGGACTACAGTTAAAAGACTGTGATTACTTTGGAAAATGCTATTGTAAGCCAAGTTTTTTTTTTTTTTTTTTTTTTTTTCCTGTAAGAAAGGCTAAAGGGAAAGAAATTTAATCTAGGTAATTATATGTAGTTGTATATATTGTTTTGAAATAACTTTTGCTGTTGATCGAGAAAATCAAGAATTCTCCTTAAAACCTCATTTATCCCAGATGTGCACTAGCAATGGCTTCTTTTGTGTGTTATGAGGTAGTTAGTAATTAGCAAGAAATTTATTTTCATTTTAATAGTTTTGTGTAGTTGGATTATATTCCAGTACCAAGGTCATACCTATTTTCTACTGGAAAATTGGAATGTTTTTAAGTTAGAGGTCTCGTTTTTTCCTAATTATATTTAGTCAAAAGATTGGAAAGTTGAAAAAATCAGTGATTCCCAGTGAGCCTTCTGTTTATTCAACAAATGAGTAAAATGCTGTTTAGTTGGCAGTCACTTGAAGTGCATTTAACTGAAAAGTATTTTATCATTTCTTCGAATGAATCTTGGAAAAAATAAACTTCATCTAATAAACTCATCCTCCAAAGTTTCAGCAGTTTTGTAATTGCAAACATTTAAAAAGTCACTTTCTGATAATTTTCCTATAACATGGCAAGTACTGAGACAAAAAGAAATGTAGGAAAGTTACAGCAAATATATGGTTCTTCATACTTATTGCAAAGGGTAGATAGTGGCTTTTATTGTACCCTGAGGTAAAAATGTCTGGATTTTTTGATGTAATTATATGGTTCTAAAGCACCTTTACAAATTCATTGGCACTTGAATAGGCTGAACTTTGATAGCTTTGCCTTAGCCTTTTCTTTAATGGATTCTGATTTGAACTGATTAGTGTTCAGTTTTTTTTCCAAGTTTGTCCTTGATCTGTGAGAGGGATGACAGTGGAGGATAACATGGAGTTTCTGAAATGAAAACTTCCTGCAAACAATCTGTTTAAATGGGCATACCATTATTTTACGCCAAAATGCATATGTTGGAAATATAATCAGTTCCTTGAACAATTACAAGCAATACATTTTAAAGGAATTTAATAGGAATTACCCCTGAGCTTTCCTTATGCTGTTAGCTATGCTTTAATGTGACATCATCACAACATTAAATATTTACTGAACTCACAATGAAATAGATGCTAAACTGAGCTGTGAGATAATCCTTATCCCTTAGGGGCTAAGATTCTAAAGAACTGGCTAGTTTCTAGACTTTACATTTACATTCCTTTGTGGCTAAATCTTGACCTAAAGGACTGTTGTAGTCCAGGAAGGTGAGTAATGCTATTTCTTAAATTCAAGTTAGTTGTTATTTATGATTTATAAATGTACTTTAAAACTTGTTCATGGTTATATTTAATTCCAGTAAGGTTGATTACAATACAAAATATGGAAAGGAAATTAAAAAAAAAAAACAAAAAAAAAAAAACTGGCCACAAAAACGAATGCTGTGATTTTGCTTCTTTTTCTTTAAAGAAAAAAAATTTGACTTTTATTATTTGGAGAGTTGAAGATGATGGCAGAAAATAGCCATTGTTGCATCCTCTGTGTAAGTGAAACTTAGTTTTCTCTTGAGGAATGGGTTTGACAACTAATAGAGGTGGAAGTCCATTAAGTAAAGATACTAGGGATGTGAAGGCTATCTAAAATATTCACCCTTGCTGAGTTTCTAGCTGACCTTGTCATTCATCTTGGTTGGCTTATATTTTATGTCCCAAGATTCTTATCTCTCAGCTGGTTGTTAATAAGAATACTCTTATGAAAAACACAGTCACTGCATTTTTTTAGATTATATAATATGTATAATCTAAAAGGAATTATATAATATGTAACCCTGACTTGATTTTATATGCCTTGGAATCTTCTATCTACTAGTGTGCTATCTTGAGCAATAAATTATAACAACAAACATGGTTAGAGATTCTTTGAGCTATCTTCTAAAGAAGATAACAGTGTTGATGTTATATATTATATAAAATGATTACTCTCAAATGACCTTTTATTAAACTCATAGGATTCTGTAAAAGTATGATATAAAATTGCCATTTTTCTCCTGTTTCCTTCTAGTTCTGTGAAAAACTACTAATTTGAAAACACACACACACACACACACACACACACACACACACACTAAGATTAAGGGTCTTTCATTCTTTTTTGGAGTTTCTCAGCCACTTTTGTAGAGATAAACAAAGTTCAGTTCTGAAGTTCTAGAACTTTTTTGGTGGTGTTGTAGACTTTTTAACTTGTTAGGAAAACACGTAAAAATCCCCATCTCCTACATTTTGGGGATTCAGCGGGGAGTGGAATGGCCTTAGAATTGAGGATGAGGTTGGGGACAAGGCTTCAGTTGACATGCAGGAGTTGCCTGGCAGTGAGAGGTTTCCTGGGAGCCTGGAGGGAAAGTCTTTGGATTTGGCTAAAATATTTCCTAAAATATTTCTGAATCATTATGTGTGTGGGCTTAATTAACATTCTAAATTCTTTGACATTGTGGCTGATCTCTTGCTCTGTTTTCACTCCTGGTTCTACTAATGTGTTTTTTTTTTCCTCCTCTGGGGGTGGTTGGCAGTCTATAAATAATACCTAATGTAGAGCTTAGCCTGATCTCTGCCCTTTGTTCTCATCTTTAGTGAGTTAGATGAGTGGTTAGCTTTTTCTAGGAAAACATTTTTCAATCATTAAACCTTTGGGTGAAGAATGTTGCAAAACAAATTTTTAGCCTCCTCTTTGTCTTTTACAATATCTTTCAGAAGATTTGAAGTGAGAGAAAGAAATATTTTTGTTTGGGTCATGATGAATAGCAAGCTGATGAAGCTTTTTTGGTTTCCTTTGACAATGTAGAATCTATATGTGTAATATGTGATATAAAGGCTGTCAAAGCTTTGCTGTCATTTCCTTTAAACTTTTTTATTATGTATTGCTAAATTATCAAAATGTCTGGAAATCTTAGAAAGCAGTAGTTATGAAAAGAGGTTTGTTTGTCCTAATATTAAAGTTAATAGATCTGTTATCAGAATAGATCTGTTGTTTACTGAACTTATATATTTTTAAACACAATGTGGAGCCACCCTTGAAGGGTAAAGCATCTATTAGAAACTCAGTGAAAGAGGAACATGTGTCAGCCAACAAATATGTATATTAATAAGATACAACACTCCTACATGCTGGCCCTCTTTAAGCTTTAAAAAGTGATACCTTACATTCATTTGACCACTTCACACACCATGCTTTTCAAAAATTTAAGATAAATGTTGGTTCATCACTGATATTCCACCTTATGTATACTTGCCTTATGGAGTCAACAGAGTTCTCACAATGGTGTTTATTTTTACACATTACAGTCTTTATCCACAGTGAGAATTTTGAAATGGATACTTTTTCTACCTTATTTTAAAAATTTTAACTAATAAGTCCTTAGGATTTCGTGGTTATGTATAGACAGACATGAAACCAAGGTTGCTTTGGCTCCTTGAAGTTTGCCTTCTAAAACATTAGGGGAGGAAGAGATCTAGCTACTCTGCTTGATGTATTTATAACGGTAATATAATTAACGATATAATAAGCTTTTAAAACTCCACAAAAGGAGACATTTTGGAAGTGCTAATGGGGGTGGAGATAGAGAGGTTGATGTTGCTATTTCCAGAGTAGGTAAGAGTACTTTTAATTGCTGTTCACTAATCTCTTCTCAGGTGGATTAAGTTTGAAGAAAAAGTCGAACAGGGTGGGGAGAGATGGAGCAAGCCTCATGTGGCCACGTTGTCCCTTCACAGTTTATTTGAGCTGAGAACATGTATGGAGAAAGGATCCATCATGCTTGACAGGGAGGCTGCTTCTCTCCCCCAGTTGGTGGGTAAGTATAATGTTCAAGTTCCTGTCATTTCTTTAGCTTTACCTAACCGAGTCTCCATCCTTCCAGGTGACTTCTGGTGTAAGCAGAGTTGAATAGTCTATAACATTTATTCTTTTTTATATTATAAAACTAGTGTAGTTTTGCAGAAAATTTGGAAAATACAGAAAAATACTGAGAATAAAATAAAAAACCCTCTACCTACCTCCATCTAGTCATAGCCATGGTTAACATTTTGGAATTTTTTCTTCCAGTTTTGTTTCTCAATCTTCACTTTTATCAATTTCATTTTTGACATTATTTTTTGTTGCAATTGGGATCATATTGTGTATGCGCAGCTTTGTATTCATTTATTTCACTTGTTAGCATAAGATTAATATGTTGAATAGACTCCCCAACTTACTTGGTTACATTGGACTGGAAGTCTGCACAATAGATTCTTAGAGCTCTTTGACTTGAGACATTGCACTGAAATTCTCTGGATCTGTTTCATCACCTGCAAAATAGGGTTTAAATCTTTTGAAAGGAGGGGATTAGTCTAGATGCTGGGTTTGGGCTGATTTTGTAGGTGGAAGTCAACCCCCTTTAGTGGTGTATAGAGAAAGGTTATGTGGAGCAGGAAGCTAGCAGGAAACGGTGTGTGGGTTAGTGACTGATTTGGGTCACAGTGATGTTGAGTGTCATTTGTATAACCACCAGCAAGTCACTTTGCCTCATGCTGATGGGCAGATTTGATATCTTTTGGAGTTAGTGTTGTGTGAATTGAATGCTAGCACATCATTTTGAACACCTTGGACACATATCACTAAATTCCAAACAGGAGTGGTTGCTTAAGCTTTCTAGCAAGAGCCTGGCCTAGAGTGCCTTATTACCATTCGGCTCCATTTGTACTGAAGATCAGGTTTCCCTCAAAAAGAGGTGCAGAGGCTCTACTTGTTATTGCTGGGAAAATTATAAACAGGTTCCCACTGGACCCACAGAGAAGATTGCACTTTCCCAAAGGGTTCCAGTGCACCTATCCTGGGATTGTGGGGAAGAAGATGTGGACTGTGGCCCTGTAGAAAGTGACTAATAAAACATTCCTGTGTCATTTCAGACTTACTACAAAATTTCTTTGTGTATCTGTAGACAGAAGGCAAGTTTATGCATCTGTGCCTTTATAGACAATGGGAAAGGTACAGCATTCATGTTGGAAGAAAAGATTTGTTGTCAGACGAGTCATATGTGTGGCATATATGTCTGATTCTTCTTTAGAAATCCTGTTAATCAGATTTGCAGAGAAGCCCTACACCTCTCAGGCATCTGAGTTCCTTAAGGTGCAGTGGAAAGAAGGGCGAAGCACTAATGTGAATATACTGGAAAGACAGAATTAATTAGTTCATGGGTTTATTCAGCAGTGCTGCATATGTTTCTACAACGTGCCAGACACATTTTAGGTCCTGGATTTAGGTTTTCAAATCTAGCATTTTGTAAATGGGTAAGTTAAAAATGTACATCCACATAGGTAGCTAAATAGTGGAGGAAATACTGCACTATGTAGAATTTTTCATATTTGACAAGGCAGGTGAGGCTGAAAATTGAAATTGTTCTGGGAGGAAAGATCTTGTATTATTATACCAAGAGAAGATAGACCCATCTACAAAGAAGATAGAGAGATGCAAACAGAGGGAATGGTTTTCTGGGTAATTTGTTCCACTGACTTTTCTCACTCGTTAAAATCTGTTAGAGAGATTGTTACCCAAAAAGTGTCGTGGTCAGAAAAATATCAATCCAGTTTTTGAACGAGAATTGCAAAGTTTCTCTATTCTCAGACTTTAAAACTACTCTGGAACAAAGATGTCTGAAATCAGACAAGTTAAGAAAATGTCAGAAACGCATAAATGTGGGGCAAACTGGAAAAGATACTTGTGTCTAGGCAATATATATGGAGTGTGTGTTGTGGTTTAAAGGTCACCAGAAAGGTTCCCATATTTAAAAAAAAATAAATCCTGTTATGGTCATAGCAGCATTACTCACAATTGCTAAATGATGGAAGCAACTGAAGTGTACGTCAACTGATGAATGGATAAATAAAATGTAGTATATATGCACAACGGAATATTATTTGGTCATAAAAAGGAATGAAGTCCTGATACATGCGACAACACGGATGAACCTTGAAGACATCATGTTGAGTGAAATAAGCCAGACACAAAAGGACAAATATTGTATGATGTTACTGATTTTGAAACAATTATAATGAGCAAACTAGTAGAGTCAGAATCTAGAATGTAGGTTACCAGGGGACGGGGTGGTATAGGGAATGGGAATTTAAGGCTTAAAATATACAGAGTTCCTACTTGAAATGATGGAAATGTTTAGGTAATGGTTGGTGGTGATGGTAGTACAACATTGTGAATGCAATTAACAGTACTGAAATACACATCTGAATATGATTAAGTGGGGGAAATGTTAGATTGTATATATGGTAGCAGAATAAACATTTTGAAAACATAAATCCTACTTTAAGCCATCATTACAGCCTGAAATTCCACCATTTAGAGATTCCTTCCACTCAGCCCAGGATTTGTCCCTTATTAGAACGTACATGTTCTCTGGGAGA
This sequence comes from Choloepus didactylus, assembly GCF_015220235.1. Lineage (NCBI taxonomy): Eukaryota > Metazoa > Chordata > Mammalia > Pilosa > Megalonychidae > Choloepus > Choloepus didactylus. The sequence goes on from NC_051309.1 coordinate 75,990,509, forward strand.
GTCTGCTTGAGATGCAGAGTGGTGTTGTAGAAAGAATGCTGCAGTTAAAGTTGGTGGTTTAAATTAAAGTGTATACCTCTTACTAGCATGTATGACCATAGGCAAATTACTTTACTCATTGGGAGTCTTGGTTGCCTCATATGTAAAAGGAGGATAATGGTGTACCTCTCAGGGTTGTTGTATGAATTAACTGAGGTCATAAGTAAGCGTTACATATTTACATGTCTAGCCTAGTGTAAATCAGTTTATCCTGATCTTTCTAAATGTCACTTAGGGCTGAGTGTAGCCTTTTTGGATCAGGTAGAGAGATGTCCATGGATTACATGAACAGGAGAAAGGACTCTGAAAGGTGAGATAGACAGAGCTGGAAATAATTTAACAGTCTCTTTGCTGTGCCTGGCGATGATCAACAAAGGTGGTGAAAGTTAAAGTTGAATTACATGCTTTGAGTTTTTCTGTCTTCTGGATCTTCAGCACCAGGAATGGGCATCTTAAGGAGCTTCTGGTCTTGAGCTAATAACTGATCCTTCACATGAAGTAGAAGACGGAGTCCCACATTGTATTGAAGCCAAAGAGAGAGATTCTTGTACTTATGACATTTAAAAGGTTAATCAACCTTCCCACTTAAATTTTCCATCTTCTTTTTTATCAGTAATGAACTTTTTCTCTAACTTCCATGCATTTACTCTAAAAATTGTTGTAAAAATTTAAAATGAGACATCAGCATCTCACTTCCGGGTATCATCACTCACTAATATGTTTGCTCTACAGCCTCCGGAGCAAGCAGGCAGACAGTCAATGCTGTCATTCTGGAGCTGATAAAATAAATAAAAATGCCAAACTGGAGGCAGATAATACATGACACAACCAAAGCAAAGGGAAAAACAGAACCAGATCTGTAGGAGTGGGAAAAAGAACATGTTTGAAGGATTGTAACTGGCTAAAAATTAGAATACTTAAAAAAATTTTCTGAAGTACTCAAAATATTATAAATCACTAAAGAACATGAAGGAAAAAAACACCTTTTTTATTTTAAATGACGGAACATGGCACAGTAACTTGAAGAGTTATAGTCATTATTTTAGATAAAAGACTTTTCATGCAATGTAGGATCTCACAGCTTCGTTGAGCAATTCGTAAAAAGGGGAACATCCTGTTCAGAGAGTAGAAGGGTGCTCCATTGAGGGAGTGCACAGGGAAAGCTCACAAAAGGGCTAAAGAGGAAGCAATTGAGGAGATGTTCTGATTGTTGACATTGTTTCCTTTTATGTAGGGGGTCTTACAGAGTGGGGAGCAGATATACATTGATTAGTATGGTATGCTTGTCCATTCTGATAAGCTCTCTCCACTTGACTAAACTAGTTTTATCACCAGGTGTTGCTTATTATTGACCATGTAGGGTGCATTCCATTTTCTTGGAAAACACCTGCAGGTCAATTGTTTTTGCCCTCTGGATAAGTCAGTCTTAGAAAGGGGTCTTTTCCTGGCAACACCCAGTGTAGACGGCCATTTTATTTTACTGAACTGTCCATCCCTTTGGTCATTTTTCCAATGATCTCATTGGAAACTTGACCAAAAACTCTGGTCATCACCATTGATTTATTTTCTTGTCAGGCAGTTGAGTTGGCTAGGATGGTGTTTTGTTCCATTTTTTGTTTTTATTTTTTTGTGTTTGTTTCCTTTCTTGATTTCAGTGAGGTTTGTTGGATGGCTGTTTAGTTACATTTAAGACCCTTGGAATGGGGTTACTTATTCAGTTGAGTGGATTGCAGATATGGCCCTCTCTCCCTCCAAGTCAGGGTCTCTCTTATTTTTATTTTCATTTTTAGTCTCGGTCCACTAGAGACAGTACCATTTCTGTCTCATTTTCATTTTGATTAGCTACCTTAAGAAAAACAATTTGTCTTGAGGGTAACAAGGAATTTGAACAGAATCATGAAGCACAGTTTGTACAGCAAGAAATGACAACCTATAGACTGATACTGTTAAAACCATAAATCCAGAGTGTACTAGTTTGTCTCCATATTCCATTAAACCAAGAATCTAGGTCAGGAAATAGTTTTGTCTGTTGAATGTTTGAGCCTGAATGATATGAGACACCTTAACTTGGTCCTTTAAAATATTCAGTTTCTTTATCACTGTGCCAGATTTGTTAACATAAGTACAACATTGTTCATGGGCAACTGGGGTATCTAGAGCCTGTCTCTTTTGCAAGAACTCTGATGCTAAGCTGTAAACTTCAGCCTGGAGGGTCTGAAGAGCATTTAGGGTGGTGTTAAAGCTCTGTTTCTTAACCTTAAATATATTTATAATTGCTCACTCCAGTTCATATGTTCCTAAGTAAGATAGGATGGTGTGAAAGAAAGAGGGGAACCATGTATTACAGTAGATCAAAGGATCAGAAGTATTATTCCTCTTTTGTCAGTTTGAGACCCGGTGTCTAAAAGGTACTAAGTAAACTTTCTGATTGGCATTTAGGGTAGGCAATTTATGCAAACTCACAGGATCCAGTCTAATTTAAAGGTAGGTGCCAAACTCATGCAGTTCTCTGCAAGTTTACAAAGAGGATGCAAAATAGCTCAGACAATGAACAGGCTCAGAATCCAATAACCCACAAAAGTGTGCTATAGTTTTTCATGGAAACATGAACTTTCTCTCCCATCACCCTCCTTTTGATCAAAGATAGTCTTAAAAAGATTATTTTTAGTCATAAAAAAAGGCTGGTTTCTTTAGGTTTTGTCTGATTATTTGCATAGATGCAGCAAGAATGGAAATGTATCATATCGGCCTTTGAAAGTTTGCTTTGCTGGCAGGTTTCATAAGGAATCTCTTTTTGGATTTTTTTTTTTTTAACCAACCTTTCATTTCATTTAGTTGACACACTGAATTGATCTTTTCATTAAATACTATAAACACTGTACCATTCTGACTAGATAATTATATCTATAATGGTCAATTACTTTTATACATTTAGATGTACTAAGAAGGTATATATTGCCTGTATCTATTATGGATATATTGCCTGTATCTATTGAAAAGTTAAGAGTTAATGGCTTCAAATTAAAAACAAAAATACTAACCTTAATTAGAAGCCTTATAATAAGAATTATATAATTCAAGATTCTCTTGAATCATCTGAAAAGTGCTGCAAAAGTAGTTAAAATTATTATATGAAAACCACCTAAATATATTTTGCATCCTTAAATCAGAAGATTACCTCACATTGCTATTTTTTAATACAATTTTATTGAGATATATTCACATACCAGATAATCATCCAAACAGTTCATGGTAATATCATATAGTTGTGTATTTATCACCATGTTTAATTTTTGAACATTTTCATACTCCAAAAAAAAAAAAAGAATAAAAATTGAAAAAAGAACACCCAGAACATCCCATACCCCCTATTCACCCCCTGTTATTTATTTAGGTTTTTAGTTTTAAATTATATATATATATATATATATATATATATATATATATGTTTATTGAGATTGTTCTCATATCATACAACTATCCAAAGATCCAAAGTGTACAATCAGTTGCGCATGGTACCATTATACAGCTGTGTATCCATCACCACAATTAATTTTTTTTTCAATTTTTAGAATGTTTTCATTACTCCAGAAAAGAAACAAAGACAAAAAAAGGAAACTCAAATCCTCCCATACCCCTAACCACCCCCGCTCCAATATTGATTCATAGTTTTAGTATAGTACATTTGTTACTGTTGATGAGAGAATGTTAAAATACTGTTGTATATAGTTTGCAATAAGTATATATTGTTTTCCTATCTGTCCCTCTATTATTAACTTCTAGTTATAGTGTCATACATATGTTCTAGTTCATGAGAGAGATTTCTAATATTTGTATAGTTAATCACGGACATTGTCCACCACAAGATTCACTGTTTTATACATTCCCATCTTTTAACCTCCAGCTTTCCTTCTGGTGACATGTGTGACTCTGAGCTTACCCTTTCCACCACCTTCACACACTTTTCAGCACTGTTAGTTATTTTCAAGCATGCTACCATCACCCCTGTCCATTTCCAAATGTTTAAGTTCACCCTAGTTGAACATTCTGCTCATAATAAGCAACCACTCCCCATTCTTTAGCCTCGTTCTATATCCTGGTAACTTATATTTCATGTCTAGGAGTTTACATATTATAATTAGTTCATATCAGTGAGACCCTGCAATATTTGCCTTTATGTGTCTGTCTTATTTCACATAATACAGTGCTTTCAGGGTTTCTTCATCAACCCATTTCTTTTAAGATATTAGTTTTGTTCACACACCATACATTCCATACTAAGTAAACAATCGTTGGTTCCCTATACTGCATAGTCACGTATTTATGTATTCAGCACCATTGCCACTATCTATATAAGGACATCTCCATTTCTTCCACAAAGAAGGAGGGAGAGTCAAAGAAGGCAGAGGGATAAAAGAAAAAGAAAAGAGAGAGAGAAAAAAAACAAAAAACCAAAACATGACAGCTAGAAAGCAACAAAAGGAAAGAGAGCATTAACTTAAAGTAGAGTAAAGAGTCAGAGAACATCACCAATGCCAGGAGTACCATACCTTTCCCCTATTCCCCACCCCCTCCATGCATTTAGCTTTGGTATATTGCCTTTGTTATATTAAAGGGAACATAATACAATGTTTCCGTTAATTATAGTCTCTAGTTTGCACTGATTGTATTTCCTCCCCCATCCCACCCTATTTTTAACACCTTGCAGTGTTGACATTCATTTGTTCTACCTCATGTAAAAACATATTTGTACCTTTTATTACAGTTGTTGAGCACCCTAGGTTTCCCTGAGTTACACAGTCCCGTCTTTATCATTCCTTTTTTCCTGGTGTCCCACATGGTCACAACCTTCCTCTTTCAACCATATTCACAGTCATCTTTGTTCAGTGTACTTACATTGCTGTGCTACTATCTCCCCAAATTGTTTTCCAAATCTCTCACTCCTGTCTTTTCCTGTCTGCAGTGCTTCCTTTAGTGTTTCCTGTAGAGCAGGTACCTTGTTCACAAATTCTGTCGTTGTCTGTTTGTCAGAGAATATTTTAAGCTCTCCCTCATATTTGAAGGATAATTTTGCCAAATATAGGATTCTTGGATGGTGGTTTTTCTTTCAGTATCTTAAATATATCACCCCACTTCCTTCTTGCCTCCATGGTTTCTGTTGAGAAATCTGCAGATAGTCTTATCAAGCTTCCTTTGTATGTGTTGGATCGCTTTTCTCTTGTTACTTTCAGGATTCTCTTTATCTTTGATGTTTGATAATCTGATCATTAAATGTCTTGGCATAGGCCTATTCAGATCTATTCTGTTTGGAATATGCTGGGCTTCTTGGATCCGTAATTTAATGTCTTTCATAAGAGATAGGAAATTTTCATTGATTATTTCCTCTATTATTGCTTCTGCCCCTTTTCCCTTCTCTTCTGCTTCTGGGGCACCAGTGACAAGTACATTCTTGCTTTTCATTTTGTCCTTAAGTTCTCAGAGATGCTGCTCATATTTTTCCATTCTTTTCTTTATCTGTTCTTGTGTGTAGGCTTTCAGGTGCCTTGTTCTCCAGTTCTTGAGTGTTTTCTTCTGCCTCTTGAGATCTGCTGTTGTATGTTTCCATTGTGTCTTTCATCTCTTGTGTTGTGCCTTTCGTTTCTGTAGATTCTTTTTTTGAACTTTCTATTTCTACCTTATGTATGCCAAGTGTTTTCATTATACGGTTCATCTCTTTCACCATATCTTCCCTAAACTTTTTGAATTGATTTAGTATAAGTTGTTTCAATTCCTGTATCTCAGTTGAAGTGTAAGTTTGTTCCTTTGACTGGGACATAACTTCATTTTTCTTAGTGTAGGTTGTAGTTTTCTGTTGTCTAGGCATGGTTTCTTCCTTTGTTACCCCAGTCAGGTTTCCAGACCAAAACAGGCTCTGGTCCCAGAAAGAAGAACTATTCATTATCTGGTTTCCCTGAGGGTGTGTCTTAGAAAATTGGTATACCCTGTGATGCCTCAGGTCACTGTGCTTTTCTGCCCAGCAGGTGGTGCCTGTCAGCCTGTAACTCCAGACTGGTGTAAGGAGGTGTGGCCCATGGCTGTTTTCCCCCAGGCTCTGGGGTCAGGTTCTGAAGGGAAGGTAGGTAGTAGAGCTGGGCCTCAGCTGTTTCCTCTTAGGGAAGATAGACATCCTAGGGAGAGGTCATTAGCATTTGAATGATCTCTCTCTGCCTGTGCTATCTCCACCCTTGTCTGGGTCAGAGCCCTGGGAACTGAAAATGGCTGAAGCTTTCTCCACTAAGCTGAGACAGGAACAGAAAGCCCCCTTCAGGGCCAGTCCGCAGCCAACCTCTGGCTCTCCAAGGTCAGTCATCACCCAAAGCTTCTGTCTGCTTGTTGGGGTTTCGTAGCTTGTGTCAAGCAGTCTACATTTGCTAATTAAAGCCCCAGTTGGAGCTCAGCTTAGCTGTATTCACTTGCTCTGAGATAGCTGCTCTCTAGCACCATGAGGCTTTGCAGCTCGGGCCATGGGGGGAGGGGGCTCCCAGCTTGGATCTGCAGTTTTTGCTTACAGATTTTATGCTGCAGTCTTGGACATTCCTCTCAATTCAGGGTAGTGTATGTTGAGTGCATGGTCACATTTATCCCCACACAGTTATTCAGGATTATTTACTAGTTGTTTTTTCATTGTTTATTTGTTGTTCCAGGGGCGTTAACTAGCTTTCACTCCTCTCTATGCACCATCTTATTTATTTAGTTTTTGCCTTTATTTTCTTACTCATTTGTCCATACAGTTGATAAATGGAGTGTCAGTTGCAAGGTTTTCACAATTACACAGTCACAGCATAAAAGCTATATAGTTATACAATCATCTTCAAGTATCATGGCTACTGGATTACAGTTCAACAGTTTCAGGTATTTCCTTCTAGCTATTTTAATACACTAAAAACTAAAAAGGGACATCTATATAATGCATAAGAATAACCTCCAGAATGACCTCTCAACTCTGTTTGAAATCTCTCAGCCACTGAAACTTTACTTTGTTTCATTTCTTTCCCCCTTTTGGTCCAAGAAGGCTTTCTCAATCCCATGATGCCAGGGCCAGGCTCATCCCTAGGAGTATTGCCCCATGTTGCCAGGGAGATTCACACCCCTGGGAGTCATGTTCCCTTTAGAGGGGAGGGCAGTGAGTTTACCTGCAGAGTTGGCCTAGAGAGAGAGGCCACATATGAACAACAAAAGAGGTTCCCTGGGGGTGACTCTTAGACATAATTATAAGTAGGCTTAGCTTTTCCTCTGCAGGAATAAGTTTCATAAGGGCAAGCTGCAAGATTGAGGGCTTGGCCTATTAAATTGGTAATCTCCAAAGCTGGTGAGAATGTCAGGAATTCCCCCGGTGGGGAAGTTGAACATTTCCAGATTTTTACTCCATCCCTCAAGTGGGCTTTGCAGATAATTTTGTATTCTCGGCCCAGATTTCTCTGCGATGTGTCGGAGCATCCCATTAACCTGTACAAACCAACAAGATCTCACTCCCTATTCAAGGTTCCATGTAATTATAGTGTTCAAATAAACTGACCACACAAATAAAATTATATAGTATGCTACAGAAAATATAAATTTTTGCTTCAATTAAATATCTTTTCCTTTGGTCTCACACAGAAGTTGAAGTTTTAAAACACAGTCAATATAGTCTTTTATGCTTTAGTCTGATTTGTCTTATTCCTAAACAGAACAACTTCATTCATATGTCTAATTGCAGTCTGATCTCTTTTTCAGCTTTTTTAACAGTTGCTGTGTGATATAATGCTGACTTTCATAGCTTCAGAATTCTAACTCTGAGTCTCATGTGTCTCACAGATTCCCTAAGTTCCAGGGAACCACCAGGTTATACAGAAAGAGCTCAGCATCTCAGAATTTAGAAATAACTGTAACAACTCAGGAATAGACGTGACTGCTGTAAGAGCTTACAATCTAGGAACCCTTACAATAAGCCTTCTCCTGATAACCTGTGCTCTTGAATTCAATTCTCAGAATTTGCACATTATATTTAGTCCATATTAGTGAGCATTATAGTATTTTTTGTTTCATTTCTGGCTTATTTCACTCAAGATACTGTCCTCAAGGTTCAGTCATCTAGTTGCATGCTTCACAACTTCATCCCTTCTTGCAGCTGCTCAGTATTCCACTGTATGTATACACCATAGTTTGCCCTTCCTTTCATCAGACGATGTACCCTTAGGCCACCTCCATCCATTGCAAATTGTGAACACTGCCACCATAAACACCCATGTCCAAATGTCCATTCATGTCCCTGCTTTGAGTTCTTCCAAGTATAAACCTAAAACCTGGGTTGCAGGATCATATGGCAACCATATACTTAGCCTTCTGTGGAACCACCACACTGCTCACCATTCCAAATTCCCATCAGTAGTGAGTAATTTTCTATTCATAATAATTTTCTATTATTCTATTATGCGCTGTTCTACTTCCCTATCTACAGTGAATAGGTACATCCCTCCTTCCACATTTTCTCCAGCACTTGTATCTTTCTGTTTATTTTTTAAACAGTTTTATTCACACACCGTATAATCCATGCTAAATAATAATCAATGGTATAATCACAGTTATGCATTCACCACCACATCTGTGTGAGGACATTGCCATTTCTTCTGCAAAGAAAGAAGAAGAGGAAAAAAGGTGAAGAATATAAAATTTAAAAAGTAAAATAAAAAGGAGAAACAATAGCAATAACACCAAGAATCCCATACCCCTCCTTTATATCTCCCTCTTACTGATATTTCACTTTTGTTTATTTCCTGTGTTACATTTCATGGAAGTATATTACAATGCTACTGTTAACTGTATACTAATTTGCATTGATTATATTTTTCCATATACCATCCCATTTTCACCACCTTGCAATGTTGGTATTCATTTGTTCTCCTTCATGTAAAAACATTTTTGTTTGTGTATTCAGTCACCATCATTGTCCACTCTAGGTTTTGTTAAGATATACAGTCCCAGTCCTTATCTTCTATCTTTCATTCTGGTGTCATACATGTCCCTATCCTTCCTCTTTCAACCATACTCACACTCAGCTTTGTTAAGTATACTTACAATATTGTGCTACCATCAGGTGGTATTGTGCTACCCATTTCTAGATTTTTACAATCAATTCTGTTGAACATTTTTTATTCTTTAAGCATTAAATGCCCAACCCTTCCTTCTTTCTATCTCCCGATAACCGGTGTTCTCAATTTTAACTCTAAAGTTATCTCGTTAATGTTAGTTCATGTTAGTGAGACTCTACAATATTTGTCCTTTGGTTTCTGGCTAATTTTGCTCAACATAATGTCCTTGAGGTTCAATCCATGTTGTTATATACTTCGTGACTTTATTCTGTCTTACAGCTGTGAATATTCCATTGTATGTATATACCACATTTTGTTTATCCATTGGCCTGGTGATGGACATTTGGGCTCTTTCCATCTCCTGGCAATTGTGCCTCTATAAACTTCGGTGTGCAAATGTCCTTTCACATTGTTGCCTTCAGTCTCTCTGAATATATACCTACTAATGGGGTTGCTGCATTATGTGACAATTTTATACTTAGCTTCCTGAGGAACCACTACGCTGCTTTCCAGAATGGTTGCACCATTCCAAATTCCCATCAGCAGTGAATAAGTGTGCCTCCTTCTCCACAGCCTTTCCAGCACTTGTAGCTTTCTGGTTTTTTTTTTTTTTTTTTTTTTTTTTTTTTTTGGTATAATAGCCATTCTAGTAGGTGTGAGATGATATTTCATTGTGGTTTTAATTTAAATTTTCCTAATAGCCAGTTAAGTTAAACATCTTTTCATATTTTCCTAATCAGAAAAGTGTCTGTCCATGTCTTTTGCCCATTTTTAAATAGGATTGTTTATCTTTTTTGTTGTTGAGTTGTAGGAACTCTTTATATATTCTGGATATAAACCCTTATCTGGTATGTGGTTTCCAAATATTGTCTCTCATTGCATAGGATCCCTTTTTACTTTCCTAATAAAGTACTTTGATGTGCAAAAGTATTCAATTTTGAGTAGATCCTATTTATCTATTTCTTCTTTCATTGATAGTGCCTTGGGTGTAAGGTCTAGGAAACCACCTCCTATCACAAGATCTTTGAGATTTCCCTACTTTTTTTTTTCAAAAAGTTTTATGGTCTTGGCTCTAATGTTTAGGTCTGTGATCCATTTTGAGTTAATTTTTTGTATAATGTGTGAGATAGGGGTCCTCTTTCATGCTTCTGGATATGGATATCTAGTTCTGCAAGCACCATTTGTTGAAGAGGCTTCTCTGTCCCAGTTGAGTTGACTTGACTGTCTTATGAAAGATCAGTTGGGTTGTCCTGGGTTGTCCATAGATGAGGTCTATTTCTGAACCCTCAATTCAAGTCCGTTGATCAGTATACCTATCTTTATGCCAGTACCATGCTGTTTTGACCACTGTAGCTCTGTAATATGCTTTAAAGTAGTTAGTGTGAGACCTCCCACTTCATTTCACTTTCTCAATATATTTTTAGCTACTCAGGGCACCGTGCCCTTCCAAATAAATTTGGTTATTTGTTTTTCTACTTCAGCAAAGTAAGTTGTTGGGATTTTAATTGGTATTGCATTGAATCTATAAATCAGTTTGGGTAGAGTTGATATCTTAATGACATTTAGTCTTCCAATCCGTAAGCATGGTATTTACTACCATTTATTTAGGTCTTCTTTGATTTCTTCTAGCAATTTTTTTGTAGTTTTCTTTGAATAGGTCTTTTGTGTTCTTGCTTAAATTTATTCCTCAATATTTGATTCCTTTGGTTGTTACTGTAAATAGATTTTTTTTTCTTGATTTTCTCCTCAGATTGCTCCTTACTAGTGTATGGAAAGAGTACTGATTTTTGCATGTTGATCATTTATCCTTCCACTTTGGTATACTTGTTTATTAGCTATAGTAGCTTTACTGTAACTTTTTCCAGATTTTCTCTATGTAAGATCATGTCATCTGCAAACAGTGAAAGTTTTACTTCTTCCTTTCCAGTTTGGATGCTTTTTATTTCTTTTTCTTGCCTAATTACTCTAGCTAGATCTCCCAGCACAATGTTGAATAATAGTGGTGACATTGGGCATCCTTGTCTTGTTCTTGATCTTAGAAGGAATGCTTTCTGTCTTTCCCCATTGAGTATGATGTTAGCTGTGGGTTTTTCATATATTCCCTTTACCATGTTGAAGTGTTTTCATCAAGAAAGGATTTTGAATTTTGTCAAATGACTTCTCTGCATCAATCAAGTTGATCCTGTGTTTTTTTTCCCCTTTGATTTATTGATGTGGTGCATTGTATTATATTAATTGATTTTCTTGTATTAAACCACCCTTGCATACCTATAATAAAGCCCACTTAATTGTGGTGTATAATTCTTTTAATGTGCTGCTGGATTCTATTTGCAAGTATTTTTTTGAGGATTTTTGCATCTATATTCATTAAAGAGATTGGCCTGTAATTTTCTTTTCTTATAGTGTCTTTCTTTGTCTGGCTTTGGTATTAGGGTGATGTTAGCTTTGTAGAATGAGTTGGGTAACTTTCTTTTTTTTTTGAAGAGTTTGATCATAATTGGTACTAGTTCTTTCCTGAATGCTTGGTAGAATTCACATGTGAAGCCATCTGGTCCTGGACTTTTCTTTTTTGGGAGATTTTTAATGACTGAGTCAATCTCTTTGCTTGTGAATGGTTTGTTGAGGTCTTCACTTTCTTCTTGAGTCATATTGGTTGTTCAGGCTTTTCTAGGAAGTTGTCCATTTCATCTAAGTTGTCTAGTTTGTTAGCATATAGTTGCTCAGAGTATACTCTCATTATCTCCTTTATCTCTTCTGGGTCAGTAGTTATGTCCTCCCTCCCATTTCTGATTTTATTTATTTGCATGCTCTCTCTTTTTTTCTTTGTCAGCCCAGCTAAGGGTCCATCAGTTTTATTGACTTTCTCAAAAAACCAATGTCTGGTTTTGTTGATTCACTTTATTGTTTTAATGTTTTCAATTTCACTTATTTATTTTTTTTTTTTCTAATCTTAGTTATTTCTTTCCTTCTGTTTGCTTTGGGATTATTTTGCATTTGTTTCTCTATTTCCTCCAGGTGAACAGCTAATCCCTCAATTTTTGTTCTTTCTTCTTTGTTAATATAGGCATTCAGGGCAATAAATTTCCCTCTCAGCCCCTCAAAACATGTGCATCCCATATGTTTTGATATGTTATGTTTCCTTTTTCATTTGTCTCAAGGTATTTACTGATTTCTCTTGTAATTTCTTCCTTGGCCCCCTGGTTGTTTAAGAGTGTGTTGTTTAACCTTCATATATTTGTAAATATTCCAACATTCCACCACTTATTGATTTTCAACTTAATTCCATTATGATCTGAGAAAGTGTTTTGTATAATTTTGATCTTTTTAAATTCATTGACAGTTTGTGGCTAAACATGAGGTCTATCCTTGAGAATGTTCCATGAGCACTTGAGAAAAATGTAGATCCTCTGTTTCGGGTGTGTTGTTCTGTAAATGTCTGTTAAGTCTAGTTCATTTATCATACTATTCAAAATCTATGTTTCCTTATTGATCCTCTGTCTAGATGGTCTATCTCTTGTTGAGAGTGGTGTATTGGCATCTTCAAATATGATTGTAGAGGTGTCTACTTCTTCCTTCAGAGTTGTCAGTATTTGCCTCATGTATTTTGGGGCAATGTATCTTAGTACATAAATATTTATGATTGTTATGTCTTTTTGATGAATTGTCCCTTTTATTAGTACATAGTGTCCTTCTTTGTCTCTTTTATTTGCTCTGCATTTGAAGTCCAATTTGTCTGATAATAGTATAGCTACTCCTGCTCTTTTTGGTTTGTTGTTTGTGTGAAATATCTTTTTCCAGCCTTTTGCTTTTAACCTATTTTTGCTCTTGGGTCTAAAGTGTGTCTATGTAGACGGCTTGTAGATGGGTCCTATTTTTTTTTTTTTAATCCATTCTGCTAGTCTGTGTCTTTTGATTGGGGAGTTTAATCCATTAACATTTAATGTTATTAATGTAAAGCAGTACATTATTTTCCCATTTTGTCTTTTGGATTTTATTTGTCATATCTTATTTTTTCCTTCTCTTTTCCCTTACTGATAATCTTCATTTCTACACTGTTCTCCAAACGTTTCTCTCCTGTCTTCTTATCTGCCTTTAGTGTTCCCTTTAGAATTTCTTGTAGAGTTGGTCTTTTATTACAAACTTTCTCAGTGTCTGTTTGTCTGAAAATATTTTAAACTCTCCCTCATTTTTGAAGGACAGTTTTGCTGGATATAGAATTCTTGGTTGGCTGTTTTCCATTTCAGTATCTTAGATATGTCATACCTCTGTCTTCTTGCCTCCATGGTTTCTGCTCAGAAATCTGCACATAATCTTATCGAGCTTCTCTTTTATGTGATGGATTGCTTTTTTCTTGGTGCTTTCAGAATTCCCTTTGACATTTGGCAATTTGATTAGTAAGTGTCTTGGAGTAGGTCTGTTTGCTTCTATTCTTTGGCATATGCTGTGCTTCTTGGATCTGTAGTTTTAAGTCTTTCATAAGAGATGTGCAATTTTCTGTGATTATTTCCTCTATTATTGTTTGTGCTCCCTTACCCTTCTCTTGTCCTTCTGGGACACCCATGACACATATATTTGTGCAATTCATGTTGTCATTCAGTTCCCTGAAACTGTGCTCCTATTTTTGTATTCTTTTCCCTATGTGTTCTCTTATGTGTAGGATTTCAGATGTCTTGTTCCTTAGTTCACTAATCCTTTCTTTTGCCTGTTCAAATCTTCTGTTATAAGTCTCTATTGTATTTTTCATCTCTTTTATTGTGCCTTTCATTCCCATAAGTTCTGCCATTCATTTTTTTCAAACTTTCATGTTCTTCCTTATGTTCATCCAGTTTCTTCTTTATATCCTATATTTCTTTTGCCATATCTTCTCTCAACTTCCTGATTTTATTTTTTAATTCATTCAACATGTTTGTTTGAACATCTTTAATTCATTGTTTCAACTCCTGTATCTCATTGAAGTGTCAGTTTTTCTTTTGACTGAGACATATCTTCATTTTTCCTGGTGTAACTTGTAATTTTTTGTTGGTGTCTTGTCCGGCGCCGCCCCGCTCGACCCCTGTTCCCCGGCCGGCGAGGGGAGAAACAAGGGATGAGAGAGAGAGAGAGATGCAGACCACGCAAACTGACCTGGCTGGAAGTCACGACTCGAGCCACACGGCGGTTGCGAGAGCAAGTCTTTTACTGAAGCTAGATAAGCATTCTCTGTTACAGGTTTCCACGCGGGGCAGAGTGCCTCGCGGGAGAGCAGCCTCGATGTGGCCGTCAGGTATGGCTCCTAGTGGGCTGTCTCTCCGAGGTTCGCTTGGGCAAACTCTTAAGTACTCTACTCATAACCAATGATCTAGCGCCGCGCATATGCACTCAATTGGCAGATAGGAATAGTGAGTGTGCACGTCATAAGCGGAAGCAGGATATGGGCGCCATCTTGGCTCATTCGATGGGCGGGGGGACTTTGGAGCAGGTTTACAGCGCATGCGCTATGCCCGTCCCGGGAGACGGCTCTCCACATCTCCCCCTTTATTATTTATATCGACCCAGTGTCCCCAGTGATGAGTGTGCTCCCGTGAACCCAGATGGCTCACAATTTGTTCCGGTGCTTTGGGGAGTCTGGACTAGGTCTCAGCCATTTAGCGGCGGAGCCTCTAGCACCGACCAGAATGCTCACCTCATATGGAGACAGGAGAGTCCGTGAGCTGGAAACAACATGACTCTCCCTGCAGTGCTTTGCCTTGCAACTGGGGGACAAAGGCGGGGGCAGGGATAGCATTAACCAGAGTCGGAGGCGTCACTAGGCGTCCCTATGCATTGGCTAGAGTCAAGTCTGGCCACAACTATGACTCTGCCTTAGGGACCTACCTGAGACAAAAATTATGACTGCTGGCGTCGCCCGTTATACCCGGGACACAGCTGCGCGCTTAGCTACAAACCTCGCTCCCGAGTGCCCCGCCCGAGGCGGCCAGGATGGGGTATGGCCATCAGAATGGTCGCTGTTGGGGGTATCAAAGGTGGAGGACATAGCCATCATAGTGGTAACACGGTACTGCCGCGCTTGAAACAGGCGTTCTAGCAAAGATTTAACAATGACTAATCCCACCAATGGTCCCACCATCAAGAGAATCCAATTAGTCAAATTGGGCCAAGAGAACCAAGAGGTGACTTGGTCCCACAGATTTTTTACAGTCTCGCCCAGTGTGGAAAGGTCGAAACTAACAGGCTTCAATTTCCTAATGTTCTCAAGTCCCTGAAGGTCGGATTTCACTTGGTCGGAGAGATTGGTGAAGTTGGGGAGATAAGTGTCCTTGAGCCACTCGGCGACATCTTGCTGCTCCTCTGTCAAGTTCACCCTAACCGGGGTGACACAAAGCCTCCCGAATAACCATCGGGTATCACACGTCTGCTGGAGAACTCTCCAGAGTCCATCTATTTCTAGTCCAAGTTCATCTATCTCCGCTAGGAGTTTCTGAACGGCCTGGAAATTTAAGTTCAGCATCTGATTGTGGCGGCGTAGCACGTCTCGGGTAAGGTATGCCTCTTGGACGCCTAGACTTAGAGAAGGGGATATTGTTAAGTGAAACAACTTGAGAAACAGGGCCAACCCAGTCGGTTGCCTTGACGGGGAGCCAGACATAACTTGGGCGATACACTAGGATAGCGGGGCGGCGAGGCATCCGGGTCTTTGGAACGGTTGCAGACTGTAGGAGCAAACCCCGGAAGGAAAAGGCACCTTTGAGTCTCATTTTTACTCAAGATCCCTTCACAAGACTGGCGGCTCTTCCCTGTAACGTTAAGAAATTCAAGCAAGACTCCCTTACTTAACTCGCCATTACCAGTTTCACAAGTAGCATTCGCCGCAACTGTGGTGTTGACAACCTTGACAGAGAGGTTAGCAAAAGAGAGGATCAGTGTGTACTCGTTGAAGCTTGTGGAGGAAATATTTCTGTCAGAAGGCAGGTGGTGGAGACCTAGAGACAGGGTACGAGTGAAAAACACAGGAGAGGCGGGAGACCCAGCAGAGAATGGGGCCAGGGTCGGGGGATGATGCCACAGGCCCCAAAGACCACTCTCCTGCGCTACCACAGTTCCACTAAAAAAAAGAAAAAGGCAGATTAGAAGGATTGCTATAGGAGAGCAAAGAACAGAGTTACCGATCCTCTTTTTGGGCAACCGCGGGGTGGTCAGTCGTACTATTATCGTCTTGTCGGTCGTCGCCATCATCAGCAGGGTCGGAGGCTTGGTCTAATGGTTCAGGTTGTATATTCGTTGGCGTTTCTGACAGCTGTTCCTTGGCTTCTTCAGGTGATGTCACGGTTCTCACCAGTCTTTCCGGAACCCACACTGGTTGACGTCCTGGTTCCTGGGGAAAAACACAAACAGAGCCTCTGGCCCAGCTGAGCACCGGGTCAGGGCCTTTGTGGCAACGGCCACACGGCCTGGTTACTGCACCTGGTTCGCCAAACCGTTGAGTGGCAGGGGGCTGACGTCTATTGGGACAATCTCTCTTAAAGTGCCCTGATTGGCCACAGCCATAGCACCCGTTAGACTTTGCCCCTAAGGTTCTCGGGCCTTTTGTAGCCACCTGTAGGGAGCTAGCTAGCATGGCAGCTAGACCTGCATTAGTTAAAGGGCTGCCAGTATCTCTACAGAGCCTGACCCACTCTGTCAAATTTTTTGCTCTGTTTTGTGCCAGGATAACTTTGCACTCCTTGTTGCACTGCTCAAAAATCATTTGCTTAACCACAGTCTCTGCTACTCCTGGATCTGAGAAGATTCTCTCAGCTGCGGTTTGCATCCTGGCTACAAAATCCGCAAATGGTTCTGTGGGGCCTTGGTGTATATTGCTGAGTGAGGCCTGAGCCTCTCCCTTTCCTGTTAGCTTTTTCCAGGCACCCACAAAACAGCGGAAGATCTGGGCGTAGACCTCTTGTGGGAAACCCGTTTGGTTCTGGGCATGGGCGCCTCTCCCCAACAGCATGTCAGCATTCCACCCGCCACGTCTCCCCGCCGCATTCCTTGCGGCCTGCTCTTCAGCTAGCTCCTCAAACCATGCTTTCCAATCTATGAATCGGCCTGACGGCAAGCAAGCACGGGCTAGCTGAAAAATATCTGCGGGTGTATGATTTAGAGCAGAGAGGTTCTCGATCATGTTCAAGGTATAAGGGGCATTGGGGCCATACTGATGGACGGCCTGCCTCAATTCCCTCAATAGTTTGTAATCATATGATTCGTGCTGATTGCCACCTTGGGGATTGATAATAACCGGGTACATTTCTGAGACTGGCTGCGGCTCAAGTGGCTGGTAGCCACCCAGCATGCCAAAAGGTCTAAATGTTGTGAAAGGGTTCCATCTCCAGAAATGTCTCCCACCACTACCTAATGGCAAAGGGTCCTGAGGGCCTGTGTACTCGGGCGGGGGGTACGGCAAAGGTTGCCCCTCCCCTGACCGGCCCATCGGGGTTTCCGGGTCTGGCAGCAAAGGATAATTACATTTACTGGGCATGGCCACTAGAGGGAGCTCTCGGCGAGGTCCTTTGGTGGGACCGCCCAAGGCGTCAGTTGGGAGCTGGGGTGTCCCTGGGGGTGCAGCGGTAGACATTGGCGGGGCGGAAGGCCGCACGGGTGTGGCGGGAGGCTCCTCCCACTCAATTAGCGGGGATGCTTCCGCCTCCTCGTCAGTATCGCTATCTGACTCTGAGTCAGAGTCACTGGACTCCGGCGGTTTGCCCTTATAGGAGCCGTCCGCTGACGAAACTGACTGGGTTTCTTGGAGCGCGCACCGTGCTTCTTGCAAGGCAGAGGACGGGCTTAGGCCGGCAGCCGATTCTAGTTCAAGGACCGCACGGACGGTCTCCCATATGGGTACTAGAATCGGGTCCATACACACGCCCGTCTGGCGCGCTCGGTCTATGTCGCGACCGAGCTTCATCCAAGAGGGTAGGCTAAGGCTGCCGGTGCAGGCAAACCAAGGGGCAAAAGTATCAACATCATCAAGAAAACGCTGAAGGGAGCTTTTCCTGACCGAGATACCCCGTTGTTTCAAAAGGTTCTTTAAGGGAGCTAAGAGAGGTGAACTTCCGGACTGCCCCATGATTGCAGTCGGCACTATACTTCAGTCACTCGGAGAGCTCTTCCGAGTCCCCCGGGGTCACCTGAAAACCCACGGGCCCTAACTATCATGTAATAAGACGCACTCACCTTCTCGCGTTGATCAGGCGCGGGAAGTCCGCCGTAAGCTCGATGCGCAGCGCTGCTCTCCTCACAGAGGGACCGTCGAGAGCGAGGCAGGAGGAGGAGCGTTCCCCGTACGGGCCACCACTTGTCCGGCGCCGCCCCGCTCGACCCCTGTTCCCCGGCCGGCGAGGGGAGAAACAAGGGATGAGAGAGAGAGAGAGATGCAGACCACGCAAACTGACCTGGCTGGAAGTCACGACTCGAGCCACACGGCGGTTGCGAGAGCAAGTCTTTTACTGAAGCTAGATAAGCATTCTCTGTTACAGGTTTCCACGCGGGGCAGAGTGCCTCGCGGGAGAGCAGCCTCGATGTGGCCGTCAGGTATGGCTCCTAGTGGGCTGTCTCTCCGAGGTTCGCTTGGGCAAACTCTTAAGTACTCTACTCATAACCAATGATCTAGCGCCGCGCATATGCACTCAATTGGCAGATAGGAATAGTGAGTGTGCACGTCATAAGCGGAAGCAGGATATGGGCGCCATCTTGGCTCATTCGATGGACGGGGGGACTTTGGAGCAGGTTTACAGCGCATGCGCTATGCCCGTCCCGGGAGACGGCTCTCCACAGTGTCTAGGCGTCTGGTTTCCTTGATTAGTTTATTTTAAAGGTCATTTTCACTCTTTTCCATAGATTTTTCTTGTTGGTTGGCTTTGTTCTTTATCTGTTCTTTGACATTCAGTACAACTTATTTGCAACCTCTAGCATAGCTTCCGTTTAACCGATCTGAACTTTTCAGCTCTTGTTATTCTGGTTCTTTGCCTCTGTCAGCACTGACAATTGAGAATGCCTGAGAATTTCTCTAATGAACTACTTAGAATAGTTTAAAAAAAGAGAAAGAGTAAAAGAAATCCCCTTTTCAGAACCATTCCCCAGCCCCGAAGGTTCACCAGGCAATAGCCAGAGTTGTTACCCAGTTCAAGGTACCCCTTTTCTTGGAGCACAGCCCTTTTCCAGTGTTCTGAGGTCAGTTGAGTCCAGATTTTACTTATTATTTGTTTGTTTGTCTGTTTATTTATTTATTTATTTAGTTATTTTTTTCCATGTGCCCTGTCTCCTCTCTGCCAGGAGAGAACTCAGGGTTCCTTTCCTACTTGCTTCAGGTTTATCTGTGCTTGTAGCTTGTATTTAGTAGTCCAAATCTGTTAATTAAAACCACAGTTGGAGGTTGTTTGAGCTACCTTCCATTGCTTCTACTAGAGACTGCTGCTTTTTCCCATAGGGGAGTGGTCCAACTCAGCTTGCTATGTCGGTGGGGGAGGGGCATCATCTCTGCAGTTTGGGAGCTTTACTTACAGTTCTATGCTGTGATTTTGGTTCTTCCACCCGTTCCATACTGGTGTCTGATGTGTGTCTGGTCACAGATGTCCCCCAAACAGTTGTTCCATACAATTCCTGGCTATTTACTAGCTGCTCTAGAGGATTAAGTAAGTTCCACAACTCCCTATGCCATTATCTTGCCCCACCCTCCCTTTGGACTTCAATAGCCTCTTGAGGCTAGGAAGCCAAGCTAAGAACTCAACACTGAATTTCACAGGCAGTGTACCTATCAATTCAAGTGAATTTCTCTTTCTAAGGACCCCAGAGTATCATGGTTTCTCTGCTTGCCAGAAAGTAACCTTTATTGACCTATAAGGCTGGGACCCCTGGAGCCAGGTACCAGGCTGGTTTTCCCAAGAGGGTTTGCAAGCATTGGCTCCATAGAGTCAACCTTAATTCCTTAAAAGTGTTTAGTCAAATCTGATTACATGAGCATTATTCTCAAACATGACAGTCCAGTTAAAGCCTTGGTTATATAACCAGTCTCTCCAATTATTACCTGTTAACAGGAAGGACAGATTCTCACTAAACCTACGTGAATCACTATTTTGCCATGTAGAATGTTCTATATGGCAGAGTACAGGCAGGGTGAAAAAGATGAATGTTCTGTGAATTATAGACAGCTTAAGGGAAAAGAGTGAGGTGTTCTTATCTAGAAAATAGAAAACTGAAACATCAGCAATAATTCAAGCAAAACTATAATCATTCGTTATGTGTTCATTCACTCCTAGGTAATTCATCCTTCTGTTAGCAATCTCATGAACCCATTGACTTCTTCACTAGAATTCTGGATCTTGACTCACAGCCTGTGCCCCAGAGAACTTGGCATATTATTTTCCCTGAGTCTCTAAGAAAGTCCTTTTTGTTGAAGATAAATCTCAGTGGCTTGTAACTGACTGCCAGTGTTTTCAGGGAAGCATTAGAATGAAAATTGACTGTAGCTGACAAAAGACTTAAGACAATGTGGTTAATTTATTACTATTTTACAAAAGTGAAATTTCTGATGAAATTTCATTACAAAAGTAATACAATTGAGAAGGAATTTTTTTCCTGTGACATATAACATTTTTTAGGACTAACTGAAATTATGACCAGTAACGCTATATATATGTACTGTTGTCTAATAACAGGCAGATCAGTACTAGGACATTTCATGGACCGTGAGGATATTGACAAATCTCTAGGAACTTTATACAATTTCTGAAATGTTTGTATTAATAGCATTTTACCCATGCACATGTAACCAACAGAAAGTTAGAAAATCCTATTTAATTTGACAACACCTCCTGTGCAACTCATAACATATCAAATAAATCTAATTATTTTTAGCACCTCTCTTTCTACATGGGGAAAGAACAAATCCTTTGTGATTTTCCAGGGAACCACTGGAAAATCTCAAAGATAGTTTGAGATCAATAAAATGCCATGTAGGGTTTGATTTTGGGAAGGTAATATGTCAAAATCTGTCAACTTTGCATATTTTGTTCAATAGGAAAATGGGTCACTGTAAAACAATCTTTGGTTCCTCATTTAACTAAGTGACAATAAAAGATTTCGCAAGTGAATAGGAGTTAAAGTTACTGTAAAAAAAAACCCAACAACTTAGTCCTTTTAAGAGTGAGACTTGTTCTCTAAAATAAAGGATTGTAATGTAAATATAAATATCAATAAGGACATATTCTGATAAGACATAGAATCTTTGCCTTCTAGACAGATTATTCAAAAGGTTAAGAAAAATATTTTATAACTTTTCACTAAAAGCAGACCAATAATCCAAGAAAACTTTGTTATTTTAACAGAGAGAAAACCAAATTTTAATTTTGCATGAAGATACTGTCTGATAAGAAAACCCTTAAAATTTTTATAATCCTATCAAATCTTAGACATTCTTGACCAGGACAAATAAAATTCCTTTTCTGCAAACATTCTATAACTTTCTATATCCTTTCAGGTTTTGTCCTACAAATTCCTGTTTCTCATTCTGTAGCAACCAGTCATTTTACTTTAGGACAAAACTATGTTCTTTTTTCTTAACAAAGCACATCCTGCATATCTTACGTACTTATGTTACCAAAAAGATCTTGGAGACTGTTTTTAAGCTGACAGCCTACAAAAAACAATTATTGGATGAAATTTGTCAGAATAATAACCCAATTTGGTTAAACACTAATTTATATTTTTCATCACCTTAAAGTTCTAGTAGATATATTGCTAGCTTATTTTATCAGTAAAGCTGTATAAATTTAGGGAAAACATACCTAAGTAGCATAAAATTAGGCTTGTCTTATATTTATGAGAAGGCATAGCTGTTTTTATTTAACTTTTTTAATTAGTCCTGTTTATCAAAGGTTTATCTGTATTATGTGAACTTGAAATTTTTTCAAACATTTGGTTTTAGTTCTAAGAATACTCTTTTTTCATTGGAAGTATTAGAAGTTTGGTTTTCTTAATTTTGAGGACTCTAGAATATTAATTTATGTATAAGGACTCATTTTTCTTTAAGCTAATTTGAGTAGAGCTCTTTTTAGTAGTTTTATAAATTAATTTGGCAATACCATCTGGAGGTAAGAAAATATCATCCACCAGACATACAGAAAGACACAAATAGAGAGTGTATAGCTTCAATTTAAAATTTTTCATCCATGAGTCAGTCATAAAAACACAGAAAACAGCAAAATACACATCTCACTAGATTATGTAAGCTATTTTAGAGTCTTGCAATTCTTAGAAGATGCTGGGTACCAATTAAAATAAGCATCCCATTTGACCTAATCTGGGAGCTCTTTTCCTTTGAGTAACCTCTGAGATGAGTAAATTTTTCTAATTGGAATGTCCTCATAATGGCCATTGCAACTCTAGGTTGTCTTTGGTGAGATTTTGCTGTTTGGTTAGATGGGCACAACTCCTGGCCCCGTAATTTTTGAACTTGTAATATGCCAGGTTGTCAGAGGATGGGGAATCAAAGTTTTTAGAGTTTGAGGATCCCATCTATACCATTTCAATTCTTTCCTTATGCATAGGAAGCAGTAGCAAAAATGAAACTGCAAACTGAACCAAAGGCTAGGGACCCAAACTCAAAATTTGAGCCTTCTTGTCAATAAAATTGACCTGCTAACTTGGACAAAGCACTTTTTACCTTGTGCACAAGACAAATCTTCTTACCTTGTGTGCAGGATGAAAAACTAGCAGTGGCTAAAATGAAACTCTGGACGGTACCTAAAGTACAGTCCACAGTACTCAACTTGGGCTCAATATTTGCACCTCCTGGTCAACAAGATTGACTCACTAAGTAAGCTATGGCTAGTGAGATCAGAGAGCTTGAACACAGAGAGAGTGGAGCTTGAAATCTGAAACGAACTCACCCACGAACAACTCTTAGAGATTGCAAGAGGATGGAGAAACAAAGGGTATCTTGTTTCCAGAGCCATCAGCAGTTGCCTGTGGATTCCATCCTCATCACCAAAACTAATAAAAGAAAATCATTTCATGTAATTTAAGATATCACAGCTTTGTTGAGCAATTCATGAATCCAGCTGCACCCCATTCAAGAAGTAGAAGGGAGCTCCACTGAGGGAGTGAAAAGGCGAGGCTCACACAGGGTAAACAGGGAGGCAAGTGAGGAAATGTTCTGATTGGCTGACATTAAGTTTCCATTTTACATGGTGGGGGAGAGTCTTACAGAGAGGGGAGTATGGTATGCTTGTCATTCTGATAAGCTCTCTCTACCTGACTGGAACTAGTTTTATCACCAGGAGTTGCTTATTGTCGATCCTGTAGGGTGTATGGGTGTATCTCATTTTCTTGGAAAACACCTGCAGGTCCATTGTTTTTGTTCTCTAGAAAAGTCCTTCTTGGAAAGGGGCCTTCTTCTGGCAATGCCCAATGAAGACGGCCATTTTATTTTACTTAACATTTGGTTATTAAAAAATTCATTTTCTAGTAGAGGATGAAGTGGGGCTGATTTGTCCTGAATTTTGCCAGTAATTCTGAGTTGAAAATTATGCACATCTAAGTGTTAAGTTGCATCTCCCTCCCCCTTCCCTGAATTTTATCTCAACAAATGAGAAGAAAAGGAAATAATAGCAAGTGTGAATATCTCAAACAAACAATAGCATGATTATCATCATTCTTTGCAGTCCACCTGCTACTCCTTCACATCAGCCTGCTTCTGAAAGGCATACTGCCTCTGCAGGCTCAAAGGCACCGCCAGGGAAGGGGCATGAGCAGTCAGTGACTACTTAAACTGGTGTTAATTCTCACACTTACATTAAAAAAAAATTAGCCTAATTCAGAATCTCCTCAGGATCTCTACTTCTTTTCTTCTTGAAGAACCCCTTTTTGAATGCTAATAGAAAAATCTGTCTTTAAAGTGTTATAAAGGATAAAACATCATTTTAATAGATTATTATACTAGCTCTATTTTTCCTATATTCATTGTAATTCTACATTGAAAGAGAGTCATTCACATATGTGGCCAAGTGCATCGGAATTCTTCTCCCCACTGAAGTTGAAAACAAAGCTTTAGGATTTGGGGGAAAAGATGGTGGCATAGAGAGGAGAGGCAGCTAGTTAGTCCCCCTGGAAAAACTAATAAACAACCAGGAACAACTAATAAATAATCTGGAATTACTGCTGGGGGACAAATGTGACTGTCCACACATCATATACCAACCTGGATTGGGAGGAATGCCTGAGATCGCAGCATAAAAACTGCAAGTAAAAACTGCAGACCTGTGCTGAGATCCTCTCTCCCATGGAAGCCCGAACTGCAAAGCCTCATGGTGCTAGAGAGTAACTCTCTCTGAACAAGTGAATATACCTCAGTCCAGCTCCAGCTGGGGTTTTGATTAACAAATGTGGACTGCTCAATACAAGCTATGAATCCCCAACAAGCAGACAGAGGCTTTTGGTGACAACTGACCTTGGAGAGCTAAAGGACCTCTCTTTGAGGGAGGGGGAGCCCAGAGGACCAAGTGCTATCTCTGGCCAATGGGTGAAATTGAGGGTGGCTGCAGACTTTCACTGAAGGGGGGTTTCTGTCCCTTTTTCGGCTCAGCAGAGACAGCCTCAGCCATTTTCAGTTCCCAGTGCTCTGACCCAGACAGCGGTGGGGTCAGCAGAGACAGACTATTCAAATGTAAATGGTATCTCCCCGGGGGGTGTACCTTTCCTAAGAGGAGAGAGGTGGTGCCAAGCTCTACTACTCACCTTCCATTCAGAACCAGACCCAGAGCCTAGGGGAAAACAGCCATGGGCCACACCTCCTTACACCAGTCTGGAGCTACGGGCTGACAGGTGCCACATGGTGGGCATAAAAGCACAGTGGCTTGAGACCTCTCAGGGTGTATCAGTCTTTTAAGACACCCTCAGGGAAACCAGATACTATTGCCTCCTTCCAGGACCTGAGCCCATTCTGGTCTGGGACAACCTGATTGGGGTAACCAAGGAAACCAGATGCTTAGACAACAGAAAACTACAACCCACACTAAGAAAAACAAAGTGATGGCCCAGTCAAAAGAGCAAACTTACATTTCACCTGAAATACAGGAATTGAAACAACTAATGCTAAAACAATTAAAAAAGTTTTGGGAAGATATGGTAAAAGAGATGAAGTGTATAATGAAAACACTGGTTGGACATAAGGTAGAAATCGAAAGTTTGAAAAAACAACTGGCAGAATCTATGAAAATGAAAGGCACAACTCAAGAGATGAAAGAAACAATGAAGATATGCAATAGTCGATCTCAAGAGGCAGAAGAAAACACTCAGGAACTGGAGAGCAAGACACCTGAAAGCCTACACACAAAAGAACAGATAGAGAAAAGAATGGAAAAATATGAGCAATGTCTCCGGGAATTGAATGACAACACGAAACACAGGAAGGTATGAGTCATGGGTGTCCCAAAAGGAAAAGAGGAGGGAAAAGGAGCAGAAGCAATAATTGAGGAAATTCAATGAAAATTTCCCATCTGTTATGAAAGACGTGAAAGTACAGATCCAAGAAGTGCAGCGTACCCCAAACAGAATAGATCTAAATAGACCTATGCCAAGATGCTTAATAATCAGATTGTCAGATGTCAAAGACAAAGAGAGAAACATGAGAGCAGCAAGAGAAAAGTGATCCAACACATACTAAGGAAGCTTCATAAACCTATATGCAGATTTCTTGATAGAAACCATGGAGGCAAGAAGAAAGTGGTGTGATATATTTGAGATACTGAAAGAGAAAAACCATCAACCGAGAATCCTATATCTGGCAAAACTATCCTTCAATTATGAGGGAGAGCTTAAAATATTCTCTGACAAACAGACAATGACAGAGTTTGTGAACAAGATACCTGCTCTACAGGAAACACTAAAGGGCGCACTACAGGCAGAAAGGAATAGACAGGAGTGAGAGGTTTGGTAAACAATTTTGGGAGATAGAAGCACAGCAATGTAAGTTCACTGAACAAAGATGACTGTGAGTATGGTTGAAAGAGGAAGGTTAGGATGTGGGACACCAGAAGGAAAGAGGAAAGATAAAGACTGGGACTGTATAACTCAGTGAAACTTAGGGTGCTCAATGATTGTGATAAAAGGTACAAATAAATTTTTACATGAGGAACAAGAAATGAATGTCAGCATTGCAAGGTGTTAAAAATAGGGTGGGATTAGGGGAAAATACAATCAATGCAAACTAGAGGCTATAAGTAACAGAAACATTGTATTATGCTTCCTTCAATGTAACAAAGGCAATGTACCAAAGATAAATGCATATGGGGCGGGGCATAGGTGAGGGGTATGGGACTCTTGGCATTGGCGGTATTGTCTGACTCTTTATTCTACTTTAGTTTAATGCTATCTTTTCTTTTGTTTCTTCCTAGCTGTCATGTTTTCTTTTTTCCCTCTTTCTTTTTTCTTTTTCTTTTGTCTCTCTACCTTCTTTGACTCTTCCTCCTTTGTGGAAGAAATGGAGATGTCCTTATGTAGATAGTGGTGATGGTGATGAATACATAAATACATGACTATACAGGGAACCATCAGTTATTTACTTAGGATGGAATGTATGGTGTGTGAACAAAACTGTCTTAAAAAATGGGTTGATAAAGATATCTTCAGGGCACTATATTGAGTGAAATAAGACAGACACATAAGGACAAATATTGCAGGGTCTCACTGATATGAACTAATTATACTATGTAAAATACTAGACATGAAATATAAGTTACCAGGATATTAAATGAGGCTAAAGAATGGGGAGCAGTTGCTTATTATGAGAAGAATCTTCAACTAAGGTGAACTTGAAACGTTTAGAAATAGATAGAGGTGATGGTAGCACATTGTGACAATGACTAGCATTGCTGAATGGTGTGTGAAGGTGGTGGAAAGGGTAAGCTCAGAGTCACGTATGTCACCAAAAGGAAAATTGGAGGTTAAAAGATGGGAATGTATAAAATAGTGAATCTTGTGGTGGACAATGTCAGTGATTAACTGTACAAATATTAGAAATCTCTCTCATGAATAAGAACAAATGTATGACACTATAACAAGAAGGTAATGATAGAGGGGCATATAGAAAAAAATATACCTATTGGAAACTATATACTACAGGTAATTGTATTTCAACATTCTTTCATCAACAGTAATAAATGTACTATACCAAAACTATGTATCAATAATGGAGGGGGAGGTGGTTAGGGGTATGGTAGGATTTGAGTTTCCTTTTTCTGTGTTTATTTCTTTTCTGGAGTAATGAAAGTGTTCTAAAATTAGAAAAAAAATTAATTTTGGTGATGGATGCACAGTTATATGATGGTACCATGGGCAATTGATTGCATGCTTTGGATCATTGGATAATTGTATGGTATGTCAACAATCTCAATGAAAAATAAACAAACAAACAAAAAAACCCCACAGAGTTATAAGCCAATAACTCTGATAGGAAATGGATTAGGAAAAGATAGCTCTACTTCTGGATTTCTCATTTTTGGATTATATTTAAAGCATTCTTGAGCTGTACATGTTAGAATATGTTATTCATGTAGTTTCTTGCTTTTTTTACACTTTTTATTTTTTCAAATCAGCAATTTCTTTGTTTTTTATATGTTCATTTAAAAATAACCCAGAAAAACATAGCACAAAAATAAAAATAACTCTAATCTTTCAGAGCTATTCTTCCAGAATTTTCTGCTTCTATTTACATATATGTAATTTATTTTAAAAATGGGATCATACTACCCTATTTTAATCTGCTTTTTTAAATGTAAAAATATAATGTAAATATCTTTTCATCTTATTACATATAAATTGACATCATTTTAGTAGCTGCGAAATATTCAATAGTCATCTTTTATGGACATTTATGTTGCCTTAAACTTTTACTGTAAAGAAAAGAAGTGAACATCTTAGTTATATTTGTGAACCTGTGTGATAGATTCCTAGTGGTGTTTTCTGGTTTGCTAAAGCTGCCAGAGTACAAAATACCAGGAACAGTTTGGCTTTTTCAATGGAGATTTATTAGGTTGCAAATTTACAATTCTATAGTCATGAAAATGTCCAAATTAAGGCATCAAGAGGGAAACACCTTGACTCTGAAGGAAGGCTGATGTCATCTCAGGTCTGCTGGCCCTTCTCTCCAAAATGTCTCTGCCTTCTACCCTCTCATAAAGGACTGCAGTAAAGACAATTAAGACCCACCTTGAATGGGTGGAGTCATATCTCCATGTGGGTGGTCCCACCCACAGTGGGTCTCCCCCCAGAAGAGTGGATTAAAAGAACATAGTCTTTTATGGGGTACATAACAGATTCAAACCAGCACATGGTGGAATGTTCAAAAGATTTGGACATAATAAAGGTAAAAGATTTTGATACGTACTTGCTGAATGGCCTTCAAGAAAGGCTCTACTAGTTAATGCTGTCACATCAGCATATGGAACTACCTGTTGCACACCCCCTTCACACTTCTCAGGATTAGACTTTTAAATTTTTGCCACTTGATAATCTCATTGTTGTAATCTCATCGTTGATAACATTTGCATACATTTGTTTAAATTGTTAATCTTGAAATTGAATATTTCTTGACATATTTTTGGCCTGTTGTATTTTCTTTAAGAATGCTTTCTGTATTTTCTTTAAGAATGCTTTTGCCATTTTTCTGCTGGGATGGCGAGCTTTCTCTTGTTTCACAAAAGCCATGGATATGGTTTTTTTCATTTTCTTTTTCTTTTTTTGAATAAAGATAAATATTGTACGACATAGAAAAGCTCTATCTGTGAGTCAGGAAACCAGGGTTTGCTTGGGGGGTTTTCTTCTGATTAGTCCATGTCTCTGGGCACATCGCCTCTCTGGCTTTTGTTTTGTGTATCTGTATAACAAGGGGTTGTATTTGATAAGGTTCATTTCAGTTCTTCTCATTTAGAGTTGACACATTCTCCCCCAACTGGTAGCGTCTGTGGGATTTTGAACACTGAAGACTTAATTTCAGTGTAGCTGTGAAACGTTACTGCCCCCACTTTCGTTTGAAAGGTTTTGTAGTTTATGTTTAAAGAAAGCCTATGATGTGGGCCATTTTTAAGGAAACTTAATGAAGGGCATAAGCCACACAGATGTTTTAACCTGTTCTAACTGGTGATTTCCAGGCATTTGTAACAGAGGGCCGGCTGTGCATACATATGGATTGGTTTGTGAAGGGAGGGCAAGAATAGAGAGATCCCCTGCCAGGAAGGGTAGATAAAAAACACTTTAATCCACAACCCTGAAATTAGAGTAGGAGTTTGATAACACTTGCAACAGATATGCTGGGGCTGTTTGTTTATTTTTATGGCTCTTCTGTAAAATGGACTCTCCACTTTGAATAAGACTTAAAGCAAAAGTAGAAGGGATTGTGTTCTGTAGGCACATAATTATTCTACTGTGGAACAGAAGGTTAATAGTAATTACGGGATCAGTTCTGAGAGTTTTACTGAGTGAGGTTTGTGTACTTAAAAATATATGGAGATAAAGGCCACTTTCAAACCAAAACACTCTTACTAGAGAAATTCTGCCTTGCCCAGGCTCCCTACCAAGTGGTCCAAAGTTATCTGACATTCATGCCGTCTGTGTAAAGCATATGATGGAAAATCCTGGATTCAGCCTCTATTTGGCTTCCAAATAATTGAATTTACTCTGTAAATTGCCAGTTTCTGGCTAGAGGCTATGAGGCCAGTTTCTTGAGTGCTATAAAGAGATTGACTTCCAAGATTTGCAGTCGTGCCTGAGTGAAGCCCCTTGAACATCTGTAACTTCTCTTTACAGAGTCAGGAATGCTTGGGAGGTGCTTCCATTGCCCATAATATTTTTGCCAGACTTTTCGGAAAGGATAGCTTTTGTTTTCTCCTCCACTTTTATATACTGAAGTGTTTTCTCAAGAAGAAAATACTGACTTGTTTTAGATGCATCCATGTACCAGAAAAAGTGGACATGGGGATTCGTTCTACTTTTATGTGGGAGACAAAAGCTACCTGCACACAGTAGGGTAGCTTCCTGCCAATGCACTTCTTGTAAAGAAACAGTGATGTTTGTCCTGATCCCCATTCCGGGCAGAGGAGCTGTCTGCCTGCTGATCTTAGCATTAGAGTTGGATGCACCAGGCTACATTTATGCCATACACTGACATGCCACACTTAACTTGTGAGAAAAAGGATTCTAAATTTTGGAGGATTCTAAATTTTCATTTAGAGTAAGATATTGCCCTTCAGCAGAGTGACTCATGGAACAGTTTCTATGAAACAGGGTCATATTTTTTAGTTAAAATTGTACTAAAAAAGAACCAATAAAGCAACTTCAATTTTTTGTTAGTGAGATTAACATATTGAAATTAGAAATTCTGTTCAGTTGATACTTTAAAATGACTAATGGAAATACATTTGACAGGCTTTAGTTGGATGTAAATAAGAAGAATAGGCCCTCCTCTCTTATAAAAGACTAAAGCACGATTTTGTAATTTAATCTTTCTTTTATATTCAAATAACCTTATATTGGGAAAGGTATTGTTTTCCTTTACTTCATTCTAATATAAAGATACTATAACATTATAGAAGAATTTGGGAAAACAGATTAAAAAATCAACAATCTTATATTTTAATTTTTGCATAATCTCCAACTGTTTTTCATATCATTTATATTTCTTGCACACTTGCTATGATGGAGTACAGGAACTTCTCAAAGTCTATTTTTTTAACTTAAAAAATGTGATTACTGACTTGATTGTGTTACTTATAGAAAAATGGACTTACATGTATTCATATTAACTGTGACTGAAAAAATGAGTAAAAGAAATTCTGCCTCTCCAAACATAACATTAATACTGTAATATTTATAACTTTCTCATTTATGCCAGTATTCCTATGTTTTTATCCACTTTTTATAAAGTGGGAAGTTGGAAATTTATAAAATTAAATATCAATATTACATTTGAGGATGCTATCCATAAAGCAAGAGTAAAAAATTAACTTTGTGGTATTTTTTTGTTTTTGTTTTTGTTTTTGCATCAGAGATGATTGTTGAACATCAGATTGAGACAGGACTATTGAAACCTGACCTTAAGGATAAGGTGACCTATACTTTGCTCAGGAAACACCGGCATCAAACCAAGAAATCCAACCTTCGCTCGTTGGCTGACATTGGGAAGACCGTCTCCAGTGCAAGTAGGCTGTTTACCAACCCTGATAATGGTAATGCAGGGGCAGGCTGGCTGCTGCTTTCTCTTACCCATTTCACTCACCTTTGCTTCATTTCTTGTCATCTTTTCTTTACCCTTACCTATCTTTCTTCCTTTCTTGAATTGATATGCCACAACCATTTCATAGTGACACTTTTTTTATCCATTGGGCAGGTTTTGCAGTCCTGCTAGAAAGACCTCAGCTACTGTTATTGTAGACTACAAAGACCACGGTGCCTTGCTTGCTTCATCTACATCTCTTCTGACTGACTGAGATGGTTTGGCAATAACTCTATGTCAGAGAAGCAACTGAATATTTCAGTTGTATCAGCATTAGGGAATATGCTTTCAACCTGGTGGCTTGTCAGAATTAGAAGAGGATAGTTGGATATGAATAAATGCTCTGAGGTCTCGTATCTTGAAGTGCTTGCTTGGTATTTGAGATGATGTCCAGTCTATAATTGATTATTTCATCAAAGTAAAGACTCAATATTATTGTTACCACTTAAAAAACAATTTTTTCTTTTGTTGTGTGATAATAATAGTCAGATGTGAGAATAATTATTCAGGATGGAATGTGAACCCCATTATATAGTGACAGGAAAGACACTGTATCCTCTTTATACTCTATTGCATTTACCGGAGTTTTCTATATAGTATTTATCTTCTGTATCATTGTCTCTGTTTCAAATAAATACCATGTTTGGATAAAATCTGAGAAGGAGAAGTCAGTTTCCATGAAGTATGGAGAATGAAGGCACAGAGAAAAAGAGTTCCTAAGCATTGGACAGTAAAACTATGTCTTTCCCTTCCCACTGAGCTAGTCATTTTTAGCTTCCAGAGAAATGGGTAGATAAGAGAGACAGCTGCACTGTCAGAATAACATAAAACCTGTTGTCGTGGAAGAGGTGGGCTAAATAAATTGTAATAAATTGAATTCCCACTCAGCAGCTCCATTTCTAGAAATTGGGTTTTCTGACTCAATGTTAAATTAATGTTTGGCTCAGAGAGAGCCTATTATTAGCAAACTTTCTTTGGTATATTTTGAACCATTCCATTGTTGTAGTTTATTGATTTTTAAAAAAAATTTTTAAATAGAATCAAATGAAAAGTTGTTTTATTGAGTGACATATATTGGTTTAACTGCCTTAAAATCTTTTTCTTTTTACTCTATTTAAAGCAAAACAGGTTCTAAGTAAATAATTAAAATGAAAAGTGCTCTTTATATATAAAAAAACACTCACAAAAGGAGAGAATCTAATTGAGAACATTTCTATTACAATTGGATGGTTCTCCCATTACCCTCAGTATTGCTATTGATGGGAAATGTTTTGGTTTTGTGTGTTTCCTTGTTTTTTTTTTTTTTAATTGTATTTTTGAAGTGAGAGTTGTTTAATGGTTGGAAAACATTTGTTATTACTGATGGCACAAATATTTCATTTTTAAAAAAGAACTCATGTTTTTGATATTACAGTAGTTAAAATTGAAGTCCCCCTTTTATATCTTATTTTATAATCTTTCTCATGTAAAATGAAATTCCATGATTTGGAGGGTTTTTGTGTTTGTTATTTTTTAAACATGGGGTTGGGTAGTAGTATAAAGCATTTAGAAAGTACATTGTTTTCAAATATTGCTTATATTTGCCAAGAGAAGAGGAATGAGTGTGGCAGAGTCAGAATGTCTTCCACTAGTATGGTGAGAGCTTCATTTTCATGGAGGTGCAGGCACAGTAGAAAGTAGGAACAGATGGGTCTTGGAGACAGTACCCTATGCTTTAGGAGAAAGTATTCGGATGTGGAACACAACCAATGAGTTGATATTGTTCAAGTCATTCAATCTTTTATCCTATCAGTAGATCTTTGTACTTTAGAGGAAAGTTGAAATTGTCTATGTCATTCCCTTTTCACATATGAAATGTTATATATGCAGGGCAGACAGGAAATAGGAAAAGGCAGGCAGCTTTTTTTTCCGGCTCTTCAGGTGAGATCAGCTTACACTCTGAAGCATGGAATATGATTAGGCCTTTTTAAACAAGTTATAATTGGCCTTTGTGTTACCTAACTCTTTTTTAAATATCTAGAGGCAAAATTTGGCCTGGAAGGATCCTAGAGCAGTGAATTTCAGGTGCCTCCAAGGTACATTATAAATTCTCAGATGGCACATTTTTGGTTTTCTAGAGGTGTTCTTAACTTGCAAGTTTATACATTTACTTTTCTATCTTAAGGCTTAATTACTTAACATTTTTAGCAACTGAGAAATGTTCGTAGAATAAATTTCTGAAATAGAGTTACAGAACTATTGCTACTATTTTAATAAGCCCAATTGGCTTCTTACATCTGTTGTAGCTGAAGCTAGATTCTAATATCACCGTGTAAATTCTAGATAAACTTATGTCACCTTAGCCTTCTGTCTTAGACTGGAAAATAGACTCACTGTCATTGCCAGAGTTAGTTATATGGCAACAATGTTATTCAAAGCTGAAATTTATGGAGATACTTTAGAGTTGAGAATTTTTTCATTGCCCATTGGTGTGATGGAACCAGCTCTTTCTTATTTGCAAAGGTCAGTTGTTAACAGGAATTTTGTGAGCTGTTAAGCACAGCTATTATTAAAAATTAAATTACGTTAACTTACACTTAAATAATTATATTAAAAACGAACATAGTAAATACTAGACTCATTTCTTTCTCCTTATTTTACTACATTTTACTATAATGTGCTCCTAAGGTTATTTACATCTGTTGTGCCTGAATGATAGAAATACTATTTAATAATGTGCTGCTGTGCATCTCTTTGCAGCTCCTTGTTGAGTGGAGCTTGAAATGGGCCATGGTGGTAGTAGTTACACAACAGAAATCAGCAAGTGCTACACATTAGGGCTTGACTTACTGTTTTGTCAGTTGTCTCTAGACTTAAAAAAGTGATGGAGAAAATATTACTAATGCAGATTAAATTTGAAAGTATACAGTGGCTGTAGCTGTTAACATGTGAATGGGATAAAAAATTGAGGAAATATTCTTCCCATATTTGGAAGCCATTTTCCAGTTCAGCAAAGGTGTTACACACATCTATGTTGAATGAGTTGTCTAACATAAGTTTGATTATTTCGCTTTCATCTTGCTAGTTAACATATATGAAAATATTAATCATCATTGATATTGGAACTACAGCAGATTGCAACCATCAGTTGACTCTTCATACAAGAGTTAGGCAAAAATCATCAAAAGCATTCTATGTGAATCAGTTGGCTACACAGAATTTACAATAAAGAGTATTGTTTATATTATTATTAGTTGTACATTTGTGTCCTATTCATCCTTTATATCAGTAAAATTGTTACATATGTGATTTCTTTTTCTGGAATGTTGGTTGTTGGACGTTTTCTAGCATACTTACTACCAGCTTACCATGTCTTTCTCCATAGCTAAAGATTAACTCTTTGCTTTTAGGGCCCTGGTGTGATTTGGGGTTCAAGATGGTTTAGTGTTTATAAAAAGAAATGAAAAACATTTTTATTTATAAAAAATCACAAAAGAATCAGGCTAGCTTCCAAGATGTTAATCATTATGCAATTGCCACTTGCCTGAGACTTCTGTGAATTCTGATGGGCATGTCTGCCAGGTATTAAATTTCAGCCAAGTGCTATAATTTCTCAACATATCAATCATGGCATTTCTATAGAGTTAGTGCTGCATGAAGAGATGAATGAAGTTTTAGTTTCCTCTAGTGTTGAATTTTCCTTCACCTATTCTTTCTTATTATTGTTTTAGGTAGAACCATATGAAATTGCTGATTTTTGTGGTAAATACAGTTGACTGTTAGCAATTTCATGTATCTCTATCTAAAACTTTAGTCTGAGATATTTAGATAATAGTTCTGTATTATTTTAGTTTACTGTGAAAGAATGACTTTTAATCCTAGAAACTTTGTTAGCATTTAAAAAATCAAGTAAGATGTATTTAGTTTGTTCTTTATTAGGAAGTAAAGTTTATACTTAAATTGATATTCATTTATTCAACAGATGTTTCAGATGTTTATGGTAAAGTTAAAAATCATAGTTTATAGGATGGTCTGGGTTTAAAAAAATAATTTACTATTTAAATGGACATTTTTGATATGCAGTGTCTTACTCTAACGCTTACAAAAGATGAATGAGACCTGACTTAAAGACCAAAACTCATAGAAGCCCGATTTGAGTATTGAGCCTTCACTACCTTGGTGGAAATTTGGGTAAAACCATCACCGTTTGCCCCTGTTCTTTTTTTGTCTTCTTCACTTTTTTTCCCCTAGACTATCATAAAAATAAGTTCCTGCACTCCATAGTCTAAAAGTGCAGATGCCTTTTATTAAGAAGTGACTTTGGTTATCTAATCTGACCCAGAATATGAATTTCATTTTCCCCCAATTCAACTTCATGATTCCGGTTTTTTTGTGTGTTTTTTTTTGTTTTAAATTTGTGTAAAGTTGTTTTTTTTTCTTTTAATTAAGAACTGACAAGGTAATTTTGTGCTCAGTTTTGACATCTGTAAAACAGAGACAATGAGAATTAAATGAAATAATATATGTAACATATTTAGAATGGTGACTGGCACATATAAATAACTCAACAAATACAGCTAAATTATTTGCAATATGTTTAAGAACAGTTAGGGAAGAAGAATCTCATCTAATAGGAGTGGTTTCTGGAATGATTTCTTTTGACTCTGCATCTTACTGTTTGGGAAGAAACTCTCGGATACAGTGCTCATTTATTTCCTCTGTCTTTTGGTGAGTGATACCAACACCCTTTCCCTCGCCATGAGAGGAGAGGAAGCTGCTTCTCATCACAGCCCTTTCGGAGTAGACTGTCCCCCTTGTTGATGGCACTGTTTGCTAAATAGCTGTCAGAGAAGCCTCAGCCTCACTGGAAATCTGAGAATTAATAAAGCTGCTCCAGCAGGTAGGTGAGGAGCTGAAAAAGGCGGCAGCTCCGAGCCGGAGCAGGTGGCTCCTAGGCCTCACCCTGCTTCCTCCACTCTTTTTCCTGGTCCTGTCTGGCCTCTTTTATAAATATGGGGGCCTTGGGTCTGCTCCTGATTGAACTTCTGGGTTTTATCTTCAGTCCAACACTTTTTTTTCCTTTTTCCCTCAAATATGAGAAATGTGATCCACTTATTCCCACCACTTACCGCTACCAATCACTTTGTCCCTGGTTCCTCTTTTCAAGGCCACCTGCTAGGCAGGATACAGCTTCCTAGCTCTCTGCCATACTCTCTTTCTAATGTGAGCACACACAACTTTTACTTATTTTTCAAAGTGTAGTCTATTGTTATCATCCCAGGAAAATAGATAGTGGTTAGCAATGCAGAACAGACAACGGGAAGTATTAACATTTTTGTTAATGATAATTCTAGGCCTCATTGAAATGTAGGTAGTCTTGGATCTGATTTGAGATTAGGTGTATTTGGACTATTTGGTTTGGATAGTAGCTCAAGCTGACTAGACAGTAACATGGGGTGGATCTGCTGGGACCACCACTAGGTTTGGTAGTTTTCTTGTTCCTTCTAGAAATTCTCAATTTTTTCCCCAACTTGTCCCAGTTATTTTTGGCTGGTTTCTTATACTTTGCAACCCTCCATCATACTCTTGAATTCAGACATGGTCCCTGAATCAGTGACATTTCCATTACTTTCCCCAAAGATACCTTCCTTTAGGGAAGGTGATCATTCTTCCCTGGTTCTGAGATAGGTTTGCATCTCAAGTCTCTTAAGGTCCCATGAGACCTTAAGATGAGGATCTTCTTTTCAGGTGCCTTTCTAACCACAGTCAGCTCCCTCCTAAAACCAGCAGCACACTTCCATTTTGTTTGGCACTCTAATTCTCAATTCATTTGCACCGCATAGAAGAATAGCCTGGCTAGAACCCAGTGAATGATCCAACTCTTCCAGGCCTGAGATTAAATGAACTTATCCATGTAAAATTTCTAGCAAAGTGCCTGAATGGAACTATTTCTTAATAACAGAAGCTATTATTGTTATTTTTTTAATCATATTTGTAGTTCATCCATTAGGTATGATTCTTTTTTTCCTTTCTTTTCCCTAGACAGGTAACTGATCTTTCAGATTTAGAATATCCAAATCTTTAAATAAACAAAAGGTCATTCCCTCTCTGTATTTGCTAGTCTATTCTGCCCTTTATGGCAATGAAAAGTCAGGTTTGAGAGATGTTAGATAACACAAGTAACTAGCTGTTGACATTAAAGGCCTGCTTCATGCTCTTCTCCTTGAAGACATGGCTCCATTTTTACCAAAGCCTTATTCTAATTCTGGACTAATACTTAGTAGCAGTGTGATTTTTCATTAATTTATATAGTTTTTTGAGCCCAGTTTTTATATCTGTAAAATAAGGATAGTAATATCTAATTTTGCATATATAACCAGGAGTGAGATATCCTTGTGAGAAGTATTTAAAAGTATAAAGTGAGATACCAGTGTAAGGTAGAAATATTTTGAGGCAAAATTAGCGACTTTAAGATTTTAAATTATATGTCTATTTGATAGACCTTGGGAAGTTAATATCTGTTTCTAAGTTTTCCACTACAGATGCAAGTAAAAAGGGCCTCATGCTTTCTGTTGGTCTGTGGTAGCCAGGATTGACCTGAGGAATACAGGAAGTACTAAAAACATGGGGAGGGGGAGCTAATTTTTGCAAATCAGAAATAACCTTGTAAACAGCAAAGAGTCTTTTTACTCCACAAAAGGAATCTTAAAGTTTAAATTTACATGAGAAGTATTAGAAAATTATTTTCCCTACACACTGCCTTCTGGCAGATTCTACTTTAAAAGATTAAAAAAAAATTGATTAAAAGCAAGCCAGTGGTTCTTCCAAAAAAAAAAAAAAAAAGGGTGGAGGGGGTTTAAATTGAGGATAGAGCTTCAATTTCAATTCACCACCATTTTTCTGTATTCTGTTATTTTCTGTGGCTCTCAGTTTTTTTTGTCTACCACTTCATATATGAAAACATACTTGGAGTTTTATTCTTAATGTAAGGCTGCTTGCATTCTCAACTTTACAGATGCCAGATAATACATAATGAGGTGTCACTTATGGGCTTTATAATATTTTAAATTTAGAGTATAAAGAGTGATCAACATGTCTGAGCAATGACAGTTCTTAGCTAAGTAAATAATGAATATATAGCAGGTTGTTACCATGAAATAAGCAATTTAAAAATTTTATTAATTGCCGGTCTGTCTTACACACTCAGGGTGCATGATAGGGGAGAGGAACCGGAATGATTCCTCCTGTCATATCTTACCAAATATGAGCACTCTTTTTCCCATTTCCCCTCTCTGGAATGGCCATGTACTTAAAGGAGCCTGAACTGATTCGTTGCTGCCAACCCTGAGTAAATCTTCCAACACTTGAGATTCTTAGTAGAGCCACCCCTGAAAATTCTTGGATTCCCCAGCCTCATTTTGCAGCTAGTAGAGTAGTTGTAGATCTGGAATCACTTCCTGGTCTCTGTGAAGGAGAAATGAGAGAAGAGAAGGGTGAAGGACAGGAAAAAAAGTAAGGAGAGGAGGGAAGGAAAGATAGAAACATAAGATATGAGCATTATGGATTCTTTATCATGCCTTCCAATAAGAAAAAAGGAGGGAGGAGGGTCAAATTAAAATCTTCTAAGAATAATTAAACATGCTTCATTGTACTCAACCCCTGTTTTCAGTAAAAATGCAAGAGACGAAAGGTGTCTTCAGGCTTGTAAACTTACTTTCTTAAAAACCGTAATTTGCATTTAAAGTTGAATTTAAGTTCAGCAAAGGTATCTGTCTTTAGTGTTTTCCAACATCCTTCAGGAAGTTGAAAAAAAGGAAACATCAGTCATTGATGTTTTGCAACAACACCTCTCATTTATTGAGCACTTATTATACAACAGGCATTGTTCTGTATGAAGTCTCTAATGTATATATCATTATGTCCAATTTGTAGATGAAGACTGTTTCAGTTTGCTAAAGCTGCTGGCATGCAGTATACCAGAAATGGACTGGCTTTTAACAATGGGGATTTACTGGTTTACAAGTTACAATTCTTAAGCCATGAAACTGTCCAAATTATGCATTAATAGGAGGATGCTTTCTCTGAAGTAAGGCTGTTGGCATCTGGGATACCTCTGTCATATGGGAAGGCACATGGCTGGTGTCTGCTGGTCCTTCTCTCCTGGGTTTTGTTGCCTTCAGCTTCTGTTTGCAGCGGCTTTCTCACCCCTTCTGGGCGCTTTTGCTCTCTGCTATCTCCAAACTTCTCTGGTTGTTTCTCTCTGGGCTCTCTGGACTTGTTCTGTGTCCTTTATCCTCTCATAAAAGACTCCAGTAAAGGGATTAAGACCCACCTTGAATGGCAGTGGGTCACATCTCAAATTGAAATAACCTAGCAGAAAGAACCCAGCCACGGGGATGGATTAAAAGAATGTAGCCTTTTCTGGGATACGTAACAACTTCAAACCAGTATAAAGACTGAAGCTCAGAAATATAAAATGACTAGTCCGAGCATAATAAATGGAAGAACCTAGTGTGCTTAATAACAAATTGCTAATTCAAATACAACAGGCCTCCTCAAGCATATGTTTCCCACTCAACAATGAGTCAAGGTCTGTTATTCTTGTAGGCATGTGCTAGCAAAGGGCTTCTTGAGGTCTTTTACATTTAGACAGGAATACAGACCAAACATGTTAGACAGTTGAATGTCTTTATAAAGCTTTCCAAACAGAGATTTCTAGGCAACATGTACTCATGCTTCGTATGTTCACAGGTGAAATGCAGCTATACTCTTAGTTTAAGTTTCTTGATGAAATAACTGCCAGATGCATATTAGGCACTCAATAACTGTTTTAACACACAACATTGCAACCCCAAAGAATCTTAAAACATTTATGCAAATAATACTTCTTTTCTTATTTGATAAGCTTGTTGAAAAAGCATTTAATGGAGAAGTTTTTTGGAGTATTTGCATGATTCAAGTATAGACAACTTCTCTTAAACAGGTTTAGGATTGATGATTTTGGGTAAGTGGATCTCAAGGGGAAAATGAATTCTTAAAAAATCCAATCCTCCTCACAACTTTTTACTAACATATAGGTTTTGGAAACCATCACTCAAAAATTTTCTTTTGAACTTTATCTTTCCTCATCAAGTCGCAGCAATGTAAGCCAATTTCTACATTATTGATTCCTGAAGTCAGCTAAAAGGTTTATTTAAGAAAGAGTGTGTATATAGTAGCAAAACTAAGTTGCTTATTTTGAAGCTTAAAGTGTAGAAGAGGTTCAATGAAAGCATTATTTTGAAAAGGTATATTATATATCATTACCATGGTATAATTATTGGAAGTTTGGCCCCAGCTTTGGAAACAATTTTCACACATTTGATCTTACAGTCAACTCTGGAGTAAATTTATGAAAAGAAAAGAAGTAACATGAAAGCATTACAGAGTTTCTAGCCCTGTCTGTACAGAAGTTCATAGGGGGGACCAAAAAAAAAAAAAATCAAAATGTTGGAATTTGCCAACGTAAGTAATGAATGCTGTGAGCCTTCTGTTTTCATGAAGGGTAAGTAGCCAGATGGCTATAGTCTGGCTTTACTAAAACACAGGTGCCATGTTTCTATGGGAAGTTTCATTTGCAG
Source organism: Choloepus didactylus (assembly GCF_015220235.1). Classification (NCBI taxonomy): domain Eukaryota; kingdom Metazoa; phylum Chordata; class Mammalia; order Pilosa; family Megalonychidae; genus Choloepus; species Choloepus didactylus. The sequence goes on from NC_051309.1 coordinate 76,031,536, forward strand.
CCTGTCTTTGGTGCCCGGTTCTTTGCTGCTGTGTGCCAGGCTTCTTCATAGTGAAGCTCAGTCTCAGTGGAGGCTGTATGTACAAAAATAGCTTTGGTTCCCGGGAAATAATACACTGATATGTTGAGGCGGTAGAAAAAAGAGAGATGTTGTTGGGCATAGTTATATACCAGCACCTGGGTTTTGGAGCAGCTGTTGAACTCTTGTATTCATTTTAGGAGGAAGCCTTGGATCAGTGATAAAATTTGGGTGGATATATGCGCATTAGAAGCTAGACTGTGAAGACTCTTTGGAGTTTACTTGCCTTATCAACCTCTGGCAGTTCTCACTGATCTGGAATTTCAACAGATTCATGTTCAGGCCAAGATAAATGGGTGCCACTTGTCTAACCTCTTCCATTTCCTTTAGCTAAACCTGCAGGAAGATTGGCTCTTTAAGCAGGCCATTCAGTTGTCAAAAGAAGTAGGAGGTGAAACTTGGTCAGTATGATAATATACATTTCTAAATACCTCCCTTTTGACAAAAGCAATTTTGGAATAATTGCTACTGGTTAATTTCCATTTTTCATTTATCTTAGTGCGTTAAAAACTTGCAAAGAAGTTCAATTATGGGAAACAATTAAAAATTCAGATTGCACAGAGAACACATCAGATTTGCCTCAAACAGGTGCTGGCACAGATGGCCTGCTCACAAGTCCTGGCTTTATTTACAGCTTTTTAAACACAGACAGATAAATTGACAAAAATGTTTCTGGATTTTATAATGTGCGAAATGCCCAAATTTGGGCATAAACTTACATTCATGTGTAAATGGTTCAAATGAAAACTTGAACTCCCAAGTCACCAATTACCTCAAGAAGACCATTTGTCTGCCCCATAGTTTGCACACTTGTGTAAATACATTATCTAATCTGCTTTTGGATATGCTTTAATTGTTTATTGCCTTGATCATTGAAATAGCTTGCTTCATTGCTAAGGAAAATGGTATGCAGTCTGATTAGATATTCCAACCTCATTGTCTTTCCTTAGAAGCTAATTATACTGTCCATTTCTACTATCCTTGGAGTTTGGTGTTTGATAAGAATAGCAAAATAAATGCCGTGATACTCAAATGAACTGTCTTCAAGCAGAAGTTGATGGCCCTATTCAGTTGATGGAAAATACCTGGAGGAACCATACTGTTTGCTTATTATTTAGCTACATCATCACACTGTCTTTGATGTGATCTAAGATTTCAAGTGAGTGCACTAAATATTAAAATTACAGTAAAAAAGTATTAAAGGGCACCAGAAAATGAGGAGTAATATGTATTTCTTTATCTATTTATGTTAAGTATTGAGTTATCTATAGCCCAGTCTCATGTTTCTGAAGGACTGAAAAACAGGAGATAAGGGAAAGTGAGAGCCGGTTATAGTAACCAAGGAAAATATTTCAGAAGTAGATGTATGAAATGTTGCTGTCTGCATTTGTGCACAAGAGCCATAGAAGGGTTTACTGGGTAGGTCTTAAGAAAGCTGCTTATTAATATGACAGTGCACCCTCCCTGTGCTTTACAAAACTGTGTAACTTCCCTCTGTGTTTGCTTATGTGGTGCAAAATTATTAACAGCCTTGATCATACATCTTGAGATGAATGTTCATTATATAAGTCTTTCTTCTTCTGAATTGAGTCCATGTTTTGTGTTTTAGAGCTGCAGGGCAGATCATCTATTGGTACTTGGGGAACTATAATGATTAAATGTAAATTTCTTCAGACGTTTGTTTTTGATTCTGCTTTGGGATTTGTTCCATCTAAGGTTGCCGAGTCATGGGAGGGGGTGTGTCAATGTAATATGTCATTGTTCTTTAACCCGCTTGTGTGATTTGCTTTAGTATTTTTTCTTCTTAATTAATGCTTCCATCCTCATCCTTGCTGTGGCTGCTCATGTGTCCTCCTCCTCCTGTCTTCTGCTTCTGACACTAAAGCCCGCAGCCCACTTGAGAACTCAGTGCCCTGCCTAGCAACCCGCACCTTGGATGATGACCCCCGAGTGCAGTGCACTCCCAGCGTGGGATGGCTAAGTAAGTCCATGACTGGGGAGTGGGCAAGGATGGTGGTGGTGGTGGGGAGTGGGAGGGCAGAAAGTTCATGGTTACTGAGTGGAGGGCATTCTCCAGAATCTCCAAAAGTATAAGATTGAAAGATTCCTGTGCTCACTGTTAATGATTCATTTATTCCTTCTGCTATCAAAAAGTGCAGTAATAATACATTTTCCTTATGATCTGCCATCCTGAATTCAAGTCAGGTACCTTGAAAGGTAATGGAAAGAGTGCTAGTCTAAGGGTTATGCCAGGCGCTGGCAGCCCTCCCTCCATGTGACCCCTCTCTATGAACAATGAAAAAGGAGCATAAGTTAGAATTTTTACCTTTTAAAAATTAACAGCTTTGTTAAGAGACAAGATTTGAAACTCAAAGACTAAAGAACATGTGCAGGAAACTACTTTTCCCTAAAATTTCCAAAATGATTATATGTGATACAATTTTTTTTTAGTTGTCAGGAAGTCCATTCGTGGTGACATGATTAGTTTTTAACTGTTTATTATTCCCTTTGGTATGATAAACCTATTGATTTAAGCTTCTTAACTGTTTTAGCATGAGAAAAGTTCCTTTTTCTAGGAAGATGCTTTCCTCCAATGATTCACTAGGGGAAGTTTTAGTTCATCCTAAAATAGTATTTGTTGAGCTGCATTCTTCCAGGGCTTCTCTTGTGTAAATTTGACATTTTTGGAAATTGTATTAATAATCTTTATGTCCTTTAGAGATAATAAATGTATTGGCAGACAATGATGTCTTGGCAGCATTTTGTGCTAGGCACTGGGTATACAGAGATAGATTAGGTAAGTTCCTGCCTTCAGTGGGCTTCCTTTTTAATGAGGGAGGCAGCACACAAATGGATAATGATAATATAAAATACTTAGTGAAATGACTGAGAACACATATGCATACACAAACACACACACACAAAATTATGGGAACATCCACTTGACTTGGGCGTGATAGTAATAGAAGAAGTTTCTAGAGGTGATTTCAGAGCTAAATCTTAAAGGAAAAGTAGGAGTTTGGGAATAAGAGAGTTGGGAAAATGGCCCAGTGTTGAACTATTAGCTTTGTAATGGTTTCTGTTCTAAAGTAGGTCATAAGAGCTTGAATTATAATTTTATTGAATAATAATAAAAGTTGCAAGCTCTGAGCTAAGGACTTGACCTATGTGATATCATTTAATCTCTAAACAACTCTGTAAAGTGTTTAATTTTTTTTAATCCCCATTTTACACATGAGAGATGGGAGCCTAGAGTTTAAGTAAATTGTCCCAAACTACACAACTCCTAAATGTCTAGTGCAGGAGTTGGACTTCATTATATGGTGTTTCATCTATAACTTGATGGGTCATGTCTCAATGAAGTTAAAGTATAGGAAATTCACATGGTCAGATTGCCAAAAAGATCTAACACGTGATTTTTTTTTCTGTAAGAACATGCATTCCTTCTAATAAATTATTTTTCCTCAGTACTGTCTCTTGGGGAAAATATATTAAATTCCAGTGAGAAGTTTAGTCATTGGGGGTTGGAGTCAGGCAAGATTGGATTTGAATCCTGGATTTATCACTTGCTGGCTCTGGACTTTAGGCAAGATACTTCTCTAAAATTCAGTTTCTCAACTGTAAAATTGGCTTACTCTTACCAGTATAGGATTGTTGTGAAATTAAATGAGAAGTATGTTGAGCGTCTAGCATGGTGTTCAGCCCTCAGTAAATCCAGAATTACAGTTACTAGCAAATTGCACATAGGAATTGTCCAAGAAACTGTAGCTATTGTTATTCTCTGAAAGTTTTATTTATACAATGCCAGATATCCAGACATTGAAGTATTGTTGGGGATAAAGCATCAAGGAAATTGACCCAAATGTCCACTGTTTGTTGATGATATGGAAATATGGCAACTATTGAGAAATCTCCTTGTGACCCCACCCTGGGCCAGTCCTTCTAAGAAAATATATTTTAATCATGAGGGAGGGTCCTTCTCATTGTCATTTCCTCCCTATACTAACAGCACTGATATATAATTTTAATCACCTTCCCCAAGGTTCCCTATTACCTACCACATCAATTCAATTTAATATACACATATTGAATAACTAGTGTGTGCAAGATAATGTTACTTCCTGCTGGTTTCACCCACCTGTCCAGCCTCATTTTCGTCTCTTCTCAATATGAACCGCTTCTCTAATCAGAGTGTCCTTTGTCTTTGTCTTATGCTAAGTCCTATATACATAATGTTTTTGATTTCTGATTGTCTTAGTTGATCCCTTTGCCGTCCTGGAAATGCTTTTTCACATCTGCCTATCCAAAACCATTCAATAGGGCTATAATAAGTTCCATCTCCTTTCTATAAAATTGAATTAATCATCAGATTGTTTCAAGTCTTAAAATTCCATGGCTTATATTGTCTGTACCTCACAATTGAAGATTTGCCACATATTGTTTTATTTAGTCTTATGATGCTTCATTGTATTTTTTTCAACTACATAAAAAAGCTCCTTTAGGGCAGGGACCTTATGTCCTAATTTTGTGTCTCTTCCAGTTGAGTGCTGGTACTTGAATATGGAAGTTGTACAATAAACATTTGTTGATCCTTGATACACTATAGTTTTATTAAAAGCATCTAATGGCTGGGATTTCATTAGGGCTCATGTTTGTCACAGTAAACCATTAACCAGGAATGAATATTGTTTACCTGCAGTAACTATTTCCCCACATTCTTGCTCATCCTCATCTGATGAATTTGCTGATCAATTTATTCCTAATAGTTAACAAGGAATTTTTAAAAGCATTGCCCAGAATGTCAGCTGAGAGACAGGTTTATGAACAAGGCTCCATTAATTAATCTTTCAATATTCTTATCTAGATATTTTCAGGCCTAGTGTAACCTGAAGTAACTACCTACCTTTATAAAGCTACTTTTAAAGTTGCTTTTGGGGAGTAAGCTCTCCTTTCTACATTGTATGCTTCTTATCTTGGTTGTCACCTGAGGTAGATGTGTGCTTAGAGCTCTTATCCATTTCAAATGTTGCCAAGGTTTTGAATTAGAAGTTGGAACAAAACCAAAAATGATTTCCTCTTACTGATCTCACTGGCAGGTCTGAAATCAGCCTGGGCTACCAAGAACAAAAGAAAAGCTTTCTCCTCTACTTTACAGGACAAGTTAATACCCACCTAAATGCTTTCCCATTATTAGAGCATAGGAGCATATCCTATCTTGGTGGATCCAAAATGGCTCTTCACTTCTGAGCCCTTATCTGTGAATTCAGTTTGACAGCAGCTGGTATCATCTGAGCCCTTAGAAAACACTTGTGTCCTTCTGTAGTTACTGGCAGTCCAAATCATCTGCTTCAGACTCTTAGGTCTGAACTCCAAAGAAGAAAATGAGGCTTGAGGCTTTTTTTCCTGTCATCTTATGCACATCCCCAGCATCTGTCTTCACTTTGTTTTGTGTTGTGTCTGTCTGGAGTGTAAATGTACTGGGCAGGGACCTGTGCCAGTCCGTTGTTTTGCTTTGTAGGTACTTAGCCAGTGTTTATTGTTATCACTGTCCTAAGTGTTAATATTAGATAGTGCTGTTTCTATTAATGAAACCGCAGTGGTATAACTGTAGATTCTTGTTTGATCTCATAATCAGGCTAACATTAGATTTTAGAGAACTGAATTATAAGTGGGCTTTTTGGTTTTCCTAGCAAACTTTTTTCTATTATCTTTTTGGGCATTTCTGGGATTAGGCAATTCAAAGTCATTCAACTTTTGGAAAGTTTACTGACTAAATAAAAATTATAATTTTTTTCTGGCTCTAGAGTTTTCTTAAAAAGTTTTGGAACTTCTTTAGAAAAGTGGTGAACCCAGAGAGTTTACTTTAACAAATTTAATTTGACAACTGTTTACTGAGCTCTTACTTTGGTAGTTACACAGTCCATTTGGAGGGAAAGAGAGGAGAGAAGTTCACAGACAATTTGAGATAGGTGTTGGTAAGTGCCATGAGCCAATACAAGGGCAGACCTGCTTATATATAGGGTCTAACATAGTTATCTGGCATATAGTACACTCTCTGAAAATGCTTACTAGAAGAATGCTTGCTGTGGGGCATAAAAACAAGAGAATCGGAAACAGAGTTCTTCTTAGAGGAGACAGATTTTCAATGGGCCTTGAAAGATGGGTTGTATTTCCATAAATGGAAATTGTAGTAAAAGCAAGGTGAGCCATTGAAAGGTGATGCTAGTAAGAGAGAAACTATAGAAGCAAGCAGGTTGTATAAAGATGAGTTTGTGTGAGGTAGAAGAAATTGACACATCTAATTAGTTGAGAGGGCATGAGAACGGGACATTGGGAAGCTAATGTGACAAAATAATTAGGTCATTTTTTAGAAGGCCTATGAAGGTTTTTTAGCTTAAGGATAGCATGGTCAGAACTGCAAATTAGGGAAAAATTAATCTGCCAGGAGTTATTTGAATGGAATAGAGTGGGAAAAGGTTGGAGCCAGGGTGAAAGTTGGGAGGTGATTAGAGTAGACTGGAAGGTGGTAATGAGGATCTGGACTAGGATTGTAGCTATGGAAATGGAAAGGAGGGGGGATAAGACAAGAAATGTTATAGAGATAGCATCTACAAGACTTGGCAACTGACTGAATTTTTTGTGAAGGAAAAGAAGGAGTCTAGGATGGCTGAGGTTTTGGGTCCACAACTAGGAAGATGATAGGAAACCCTTCATGGACAAAGGTGAAGGGGTTTACAGAAACATGACCATTGTGTCATGCATGTTGTGTCTGTCTTTGAAGATAATATTTCACTAAGACTCTTCTAGATTTCTGCTTTGTTATAAAAATCTCACCTGACTTTTTCTGAGCTCCATCTAAACCTGCCACTGGGCAGGAGAGCAGCAACCACATCATGGCTATCTTTATTGCCTAGTGTTTTTAGAGCATTTTCATCCTGATTCCTAGCACTCAACCATACATTCCTTCATTCCTTTCTTCACCAGGTTCAAGGTTTGGTGTTGTTCTTGGATGGGAATATTATTAGGGTCACACATTGTACCATTTTCATATATATTTTTGGCCTTTCAAAAGACAAAAGCAAATCCAAGTGCAACTTGAAACATTCCCTCACCATAGCTTTTCATAGTCATACTTTTCAAAAGTCTGTGTAGGAAATAAGATAAAATAAAATCCTGACATATACCTTCAGACTTTTAAAATTAACGTAGGACATTCAGAAAACTTATGTGGTATCCAAGAATGAGTTATAGCATTCTTCAAATGTCGACAGTCCTAAACACTTAAAACAACAATAAAAACAAATGAACAACAACAAAAAAAAACACCACCCAAAGAAGGAATTCATTACTATTTATTCCAGGTTTCTCAAAGAGATTTCATTACCTATTTCATTGATACCTAGGAGTGTATTTACAATGGACTAAAGTATATTCTGACTCTGAAAGGCTATAAATAGAGAGAATACAGGTGAGTAAGGAATAAAACATTATAAATTCTATTATATTTCAGAGAAATGGGGACTTGGAAGAGATTTCAAAAGGCACAGATTTGGAAAAACTTTGACAACCTGCTGAAATTATAAAATAAGGTTGTTTTAAACCACGGAGAGTTTTGAGATTCATGAAGATTCAAACTTACCTGACAATTAATCAGTTAAACATGGAAGTTGTTTATAATCAATCTCTTCCTTTCGTTGCCGCATTCATCCCTCTTGATGACCTTCCTGTTCCTTATCATCGTTCTCCCTTCTTTCAAACTTAGAACCTTAGAGTCATCTTTGGTTATCCACTCTCCTTTTCTTTCTACCCCGCATGAGCCATTAAATCTGTTAAATGTTATCTCTGTAATATTGCTTGCCTCTGTCTCCTTTCTAGTCTTACTATCATTGCTTTCGTTCAGGTCTTTATTTCCTTATGCTGCTTATCCTTGGGCACACACAAATGCATCCTACACTCTGCCTTTGTATAATTCAACTGAATCAACATATCTCAATAGATTGAATGCACGTGACTGTGGGGATGCGCAAGTCCGAATTCCGAAGGGCAGGCTGCAAACTGGAAACTGCAATGAAAGATTTCAATGAATTCCCCAGAAGTTTGTTGGTTGAAGTAAAGATGGTGATTCTCTCTTCTGACTGCTGAAATCATCACTTCTCCTTTTAAAACCTTCAACTGATTGGATGAGACTTCTCTCATTGCTGAAGGCAATCTCCTCAGTTGAATGTAGATGTAATCAGCCATAGATGCAATCAACTTACTGATGATTTAAGTCCACAGGATATCCTCACAGTTACAAACAGGCCAGTGCTTGCTTGACCTAACAACTGGACACCAAAACCTAGCCAAGTTGACACATGAACCTAACCATGACACCATGGCATAGTTTTCACTATTTTTGGTTTGGGAAAATATGATTATTTTTCATAAAATGTTTTTTTATGTTAACATGTAATGAGTTATTATTGTAAAACAAATTAATAAATAATTATTTTAAAATTTGGTTTTAAATTTTATTATGGTAAATATTGGTTGATATAACCCAGATAAACAAATGCTCTTAGATTTTAAGAGTGTAAAGGGGTCCAGAGAACAAAAAGTTGACAACTGCTGCTCAGTTGTATCTTGTAGAATGCCTTATACATAGCAGTAGATCAATAAATGTTGAATGAATGAATAAGCAACAGAACTAGATGATTCAAATGCAAGATTAAATAAAGCACAGTGGTAATTCAAAGTATTAAAAGGGAAGGGTTAGTAAAAGTCATTAAGAAGTGATGTCTAGCTACAGGTTTATGACTTTGATTCCCCCTTTGCCTCCCAGAGTATATTGCTGAGGCATTGTGGAGTGGGGATGATTGTGAGGGGATGAGAAGAGTTGGTCTTCTTGACCTTTCCTTGCTGCTTTCATGACAACTAGTAGTCAGAATAGGCTGGGTTTTGCAACAATGACAGCCAGCCTGTTACTTCTCAGTTGCTTAGCACCACCAAACTTTTTTTCTTACTTATGTTACTGCAAGTCTAACGTGAATCTTCAGGCAGCACTGCTCATGGTAGTTACACAAGATCAGGCTAACAGACATCTTATCTCAATACTTGCTTGCACAATCATTGTAGCAGTGCAAAAGGGTGATGGGTTATGGTAATTCGCAGGCTGCCTCTGAAACTTCTGCCCAGAAATGACACACATCATTTTCACTCATATTTCATTTGCCAAAATAAGTCCTGTGTTCATACCTAACTTCAAAGAATTGCTATCCTAGTGTGTGCCCAGAAGATGGAAATTCAGAAATATTTTGCAGACAACACTAATGACTACTACCCACTCACAATAGGAATTGCATCCTTGACTTTGGAATGTTCCCTTCTTTGCAAGGCCAAGAGCACTGTGAAGCTGTGCACAGCCAATGTGCAGAAAATCTTCTCTTCCTGCATACTATTATAGATGGAGGATGGGGGCTCTTCTTATAGTTAGAGAGGACTGAGGTTACCAGTTCAAGTTCTGTTGAAGAACCTGTTGGGCTGTGGTTTTACAGGGGACTTGTGAGACTAGATTGATTCAAAACTGATGGATAGTCTTTCATGCAAATATATAGTAAAGTACTCTTATTAGACCAGATGATGTCTGGATTTAATTATTGGAGACAACTGAGATCTTAACTACTTGAATTAGTATGACTGTGCACATGTGAGTGAGAGAGATGGGAGGAAAAGCAAATGCAATATTCTAGTTGCAGATATCAATTTCAAAGTTAATAATGAAATTTGTTCTTGGCAGCAAATGGTAGAATTTTACTGTCATGAAAATTGCTAGCAGAATCTTCAGAAATATGGTTTTTCTCTCAGTGGTAAACTGAATGTTTATGGTGTTTAGAGTTGTCCAGGTAATTCAGATCTTAGTTCTTCTCTCAGTGTACCCTCCAGCTCAGTAGATCCACCATCCATCACCTCTCCAGGCCAAAAAGACCCTGTCATCTTGGACTCCTTCTTGTCCTTCATCACCTATATCTCATCAGTCACTGAACCCTTCTGCTGTTTTACTTCCTATTCATTCCTTCCCTTCCATGACTCTCTAGTTAAGGTCCTCATCATCTCTTGTGTAGACTATTTCAATATCCTCCCGTTTTCCCCACTTCATTCTTATCGCTTTAAATCCATCCTTCACAACTGCCAGGGGGGCCTATATAAGTCATAAATGGGACCACGTCTCTCCCTCTACTCAAAAAACCTTTTGTGACAACTCCCTATCATTTAGAAGCTGTCTCAAGTTCCCTAACCTGTGAGATACTCCTTGACTTGGTCTCTGCTTAACTCTTTAATCTTACTCTTGTACTACAAGCTCCAAGAGTCTTTTGATTCCCATATACTTAGGTTTTATACCTTACAATCTCTGTATTCCTCCAGCAAACTTTTTTTTTCACACCTTTCTTCCCCTCATCCCACCAAAGTGCCTTCCCTCCTTTCTACTCCAATAACTGCCCCCCAACCTCTTGCTTTCTCAACTGCATTCACTGCATTAAGGTGAATTTGCCCTCATTGTTAGCAAAGTACCTAAAGAGCCTGGACCAGATCCCATACATCTTTGTTACTCCAGTACCAAGATGTTCAGTAAATGTTGGCTTGAACCGATTCACCCACCTCTTTCCATTATTTGCTAACCTTAGACTGTCTGTCACTCTTGTATTTCCTTTGTCCCTACCAACTTGGCATGGAGAAAGTCTTTTCTGATTACTTTGAAGAACTTACTCAATCTGAAAACAAATAAGAGAGGAAATAGAAGATGTAGTATCCACTGAAGCAGAATGTGTAGTATATATTATCCTGAGACAAACCTTTGAATCATAGGTAGACCTGTTTTATTTTGACCCTTGTGCTCTTGAAAGGAATGAATAGAAACTTCTCAAATTCATCTAGATTTCCTTATAGTATGACTTAGTTGTTGATTTTCACTGATTTTTATTTGGAGGGGATTGGGGGAACTGTCATTAGGTCATGGATTGTGATTCGTCTTATATAGAGCAGGGCTCTTTTGGAGAAAACAGTGATTTGTTTGTCATCTAGGGCCTAACATAATGCCAGATGCACAGACAGTACATCAATGTTTGTTGACTAAATGATCAGTTAACCTGAAAATGAGAGAAAAGGATGAAAAGAGAGGAAACTTGGGGACCTAGAGCAGGAATGATTTTTTTCTAATTTGTCATACCAGAGTCTTCATATCACTCAAACTGATCAGCCTTAGTGGCATGGGGCAGCTCTGCTGCTTTTCTGTGGCTGCTGATATTGTAGAATTTGAGAATCAGACTCCTTTGCCAGGCCCTCCATTTCTTGCTGACCAGACCATTCTATCTGTGGTTGAGGTACCACTACCAGGGCAACTACTACTGCTCCCAACTGTCGTTTATTGAACACAGTGCAGTCTCATTTAACCCCCACAAAACATTCCTATGAAGTAAGCATCAGGGATATCTTGTTACAGATGAAGACACTGAGAATCAGTGAGTGTAAGTACTACTTGTAGTCATTAGAGCTATTTCACAAATATTCCAGCTCTCCCTCTCTTTCTGGGCACGTATGAGGACTCCTTTTCCTTGCCCACTTAAAGTTAGGTGTGACCACGTGAATTGCTTTGGCCCATGAAACGTGACAGGAAGTGATGAGTACCATTCTCAGGGAAAGCTTTAAGAGTCAGTATGTGCTTCATGTGTCTCCTTTTCCACAAACCAACAATATTCTGGAGAGTGACTGCTCCACACATCTGGGTCCTGGCATAAGGACAGTGATGCAGAGCAAATATCCAGCCAGCTTATGATGGACACATAGCATGAGTGAAAATAAATCACTGCTTTGCCTACCCAACAGGTGGAGTGTCTAAGGATACCTAGTAAGTGGCAGGACCAGGGTTTGAACTCAGGTATGTGGGCTCCACATGACATGCTTCCTCTGCTTCTCATTCTCTATATTCTCTGGTCTCTCTAATTTCAGCCACAGAGATTCCTTTTGCCTCCTAATAAGAGGTGTGGACACTGATGACTCAGAGTTTTGTTGTTTCAAGTTCGAAAATGAAATTCCTGGTGTTTCACAATGACAGGCAACCAGTCAGCCTTAGGAAGTGTAATTTTCTGGGTTGTTTCTCTTTTCTGAGGCTTATTCTTACCAATGCCAGGAAAGAGCTGGAACACACAAAGTAGCTTTGTGGGCAGTGATCAGCTTTTGCCTCAGAAAGAGTCACACACTATGACGGGATCTGCAAGTAGTAGCCATGGTTACAAATCAAAGAACAGTTTTGTTAGGTGAATGTAGTAGAGAAACTAATATCAGCTTCCTTTTTGAGGAAGAACAGAATAAATCCAATTGTAATGACACGTTTTTCCCTCAATAAAAGTCTTACTTTAAAAATCGATTCTTCTAACACAGACTTAAGCTGGAGTCTGGATTTTAGTAATTGCTATAGGTGTCAAGAGTGAATCATTTCTCCAATTTCCAAAGGACATCTTTGAATAATTTTTGTCTGGGTTTCTAGGGAAGTGCGTAGAGCCTGCAGGAAAGTGGCATTTCCTCTTACCCAGCTAGTGGCTTTAGCTGTGTCAGTTTTTATTATTATTTATGATGATGTCAGTAATAGTTGTGACTGTTGTCTTCAGTAAGAATGATTTTATAACCTTGGGTTGGGAGATTCCCTTCCTCATTTATTGATGATAATTTTATTATATCCAGTTGCAGTGATAGATCTTTGGGGTGTTACATTAATTCATTCAGTTTGTCAATTTATTTGTTCAATTAAATATTTTTGAGGACCACTTTTTGCCCAGTGCCCAGCTAGGTGCTAGGAATATACAGTGAACAAGGCACACATGGGCACGTCGTTCTTACCTTCAGAATACTACTAGTTAAACTGTTTTACCAAAGGAAGTGGTGTTTATGATAAGCTGGTTCTCCTGTGCAGAGTGAGTAGTGCATGTAAAGAAATAGAGTGGGTCAGAGAATGAGACCCTAGTGAAGGCAGAGAATGAGACGCTAGAGACCCTCTAGTAATAATCATGTAGCAAGAGACCTAGACTTGGCCATAAAAGTGGTTACTAGAGCAATTGGAGAAAAGGCGTCTTAGTTGGTTCATGAAAGCTGGCTTAATACTTAAGTATAACTATGTAGAGGAAAGTACACTTATTTGCTGCTTCAGAGAATAGAAGCAGCCTTATGGGTGAATATTTCAGGGAAGAAAATACTGTCTTTGGGACTCCTGAGATTTTGGATAAGGATTTGAATGCAATTTTTTTTTTTTTAGAGTTCCGTAATTTTCCAGAAGGATTGATGACCTGATGCAGGTTTTATTTTTCCCAAGTTTAGGCCTGTTGGCTAGGATATAGTCCCATCCTCTTGTATGAGGCTTCAGTGTTTTCCCATCAGGGGACCTTTGAACACCAGTTTCTTGGGAGCGAATGAGACTGCAGAAACCAAATCCCTAGTACTAGAGAGTTGTAAAAGGTAAAGCAAAGACTTCTATTTATGGAGATCCTTAATAAAGCCTGGGAACATATGAAAATGTCCTTCATTTCTAAGGTGACTAATGGAAGTTATGTGCATTTAAATGAAGCTGTCTTTCTGAGCATATATGTGCTTTGGTTGTCACTTTGAATGCAGTATTGCCTCTTGGTCCATTGAAAGACTGCTGTTTGTTTACCTGGGAAATTGACTCAGTTTACCACAGACTCAGTTTACCACATATAAGAATGAGCTTTGCTGTGGTGAAATGGATTGTTTCATTAACTGGCAAGCTTCCTTCATCAAAACTACAAAGGCAGATATTAGAAGGCTGGCTGTGTTTGATATTTTAGGATAAAAATTGCTTGGGAGAGAAGTTGGTTAGATGATCTCCAAGTGCCCTTTAATTCTGTGATCCTAGGAGCCCCATCTATAATAACATACCCAGCCTACCAGAGAATCTGCCTTGTAGTACGTCTACACTTACTGTACCCTTTTTATTGTATTCCTGGTCCAAAGATAATGTATAACTGTGAGAAAATTCTGGTAGTACTGTATAAGAGGCATTTCTGAAAAGCTAAAGCTTTTTTGTTGTTGTTTTTGTTTTTTAACTTTGTGCTTTAAAATAACCTCAAACACACTAGACCTCCACAAAAACAACACAGACCACATACAGAGAATCCCAACAGCTCCAAACCTCTAGATACCCAGATCCACCAACCCCCACACTCTGCCACATTGTTCTGTCCATCCATCCATCCATCCATCCGTCCATCCATCCATCCACCTGTGTATCTATCCATTTTCTGAGCACTTGAGAGCTGGATGCACCCATCATATTTTTTAAACACGCAACGCTTCCACGCATACTCCCTATGAACAAAGACACCCACCCAGTGCAGTTATCAAGGTCAAGAATTTTAACATTGATATAAACTTACATTCTATATTCCAATTTTTTCTTATGTCCCCAAAATGTCCTTTTGAAGCTTCTTCTCCCAGATCCCATTCAATATCATGCATTGCATTTCATTGTCATTATCTTTTTTTCTTTCTTTATTTCTAAATGTGGAAATATATATACAACACAGATCTTCCCATTCACACCCCTCTAAGCATGCTGTTAAGTGAGATTAATCACATACACAATGTTGCAGTAGCCTTACCACCATCCATTATTAGAACTTTCTCTTCTCCCCAAACAGAAACCCTATATGTTCGTGTTCCCCTCCATCTTCTCACCTTTATGTAGTTCTTGTCAGATGTACATATTTATACATTATGAGCCCCAAACCATTGATTTATCATTGGATTTTATGCATTTGCCTTTTAGATCCAGAAGGAAGTAAAAAGTGAAGTTACAAATCAAAAATACAATAGTACTGTTATTTATACCTATTGCTGACAGGGCGACGCAGGAATGAGACACGGACACAAAGCTAAGAATTAAGGGAGCAGGGGGCCCACTTGCATCTTGTGCTAAGTGGACGACAATGCAGCCTTGCTCCAGCTATTTATTTCAGAAGATCAGATGTATCCAATCTAGGTTTACGATAATGGTAGTCACAAGACACGCCTCTTTACAGGGCGGGCCTGCATGGCATTCTATGCAGGCCTGCGGCTCAGCATTCCAAGCCACCACCCCAGATACGCCTCAGGCAACATGGAAGACTCAGTTTCCCACATATACCCATGTCATTATCTTTACTAGTGATCTTTATTTCTTCATGTGCCTTCCGTCAATTGTCTAGTGTCCTTTGATTTAAACCTGTGGCACTATCTTCAGCGTATCTTGTAGGGCTGATCTAGTGGTGATAAATTCTCTCATTTTTTTGTTTATCTGAGAATGTCTTAATTCCTTCCTCAGTTTTAAAGATGGTTTTGCCAGATACAGAATTCTTGGTTGGCAATTTTTGGCTTTCAGCACTTTAAATACGTCTTCTTACTGCCTTCTTTCCTCCAGGATTTCTGACTGAGGCTCCTTTGCATGTGACGTGTTGCTTCTCTCTTGTGACTTTCAGATTTCTCTTTGTTTTTGGTGTTTAATAGTTTGATTATAATGTGGTGTGGTGTGAGTCTGTTTGGGTTATCCTGTTTGGAGTTAGTTGAACATCTTGGATGTGTATATACATGTTTTTTTGCTAAATTTGGGAAGTTTTCAGCCATTGTTTCTGTGGCTATTTTCTCTGCCCCTTTTTCTCTTTCTTCTCCTTCAGGGCCTCTCAAAATACATGTATTGGTACCCTTGATATTATCCCACAGGTTCCTCAGGCTCTGTTCACTTTTCTTCACTTTTTCTTCTTCTCCTCAGAAAGGATCATTTCAGTTGTCTTATCTTCAAGTTCACTGATTGGTTCTTCTGCCAGCTCCAATCTGCTGTTGGACCCCCCTAGGGAATTTTTAGTTTCTGTTACTGTGGTCTTCACTTCTGTTTGGTTCATTTGCATAATTTCTATGTCTCTATTGATATTCTGTTTGTGTTCATCTGTCATTTTCCTGATTTCGTTTAGTTCTTCATACATGTTTTCCTTCAGTGCTTCAAGCACAGCTAAGATTTTTTTTTTTTTTTTTAAGTCTCTCCATCTGGAATATCCCAGGTCTGATCTTCCTCATTGATGGCGTCTAATGTTTTAAACTCCTTTGCTGGGTTATCAATTCCTGTTTCTCTGTATGTTTTGTAATCTTTTGTTGAAATCTGAACATTTTGATATTTTAGTGTGTTGTTGTTGGAATTTAGACTCTGGGGCATCTGTTCCTTAAGCTTGTATCCAGCTAGTATTATGCCAGAGCTTTCCTTAATGCCAGGAGGAAACTAAAAAAAAGAAGAAGGAAAAAAAAAGGAAACACCTTTCCCGGTTTTTGAAGATTGACCTGTGCCAGTGTTCTCCTTCATAGTTTATCCATATGATGAGTTCAGAGCATGGCTCCTGGCCAAAGAGTAGGAACACTCTGATCTTTTTCGTATGTGCCTCTTATCTTTGGCACGTGCATGTGGGTGGCCCAATTACATGGATAGGAATGTCCCTTCTTCTCTAGGAAACAGTTTCCTTACTGTTCCTCAGGCACCTCACTGTATGGCCTATGCCAGCAATTTGTTACCCCCAGGCAGCCCAACTTGACTGCTCTCCCACAGAATTCTGTAGGAGAGCTAGGTGAGCCCCTTTCTACTTGCAGCAAGTCCCTCAGGCCTCCACTAGACAGATTGGGCCAGACATTCATGCTCCTGGTATGTGCATGAGAGGTTGACCTCCAGAGCCAGGACCAGGGATCTGTACTGAGAGCACAGGCTGGCTTGATGCCAAGCTGGTGAGAGTTGGGCAGGGGCTAGTCAGGGCACCACAAGATCCTACCACTTTTAAGATCCTTCTTTCTTGTTTCAGTGTTCACACTATTACTGTAATCCTTTAACTGTTTTCTGGAGCTTTGAGAAGTATGTTTCTACCAATTCTTCCTGATCATTCAAAGCTTCTATAGGGGAATAGAGCCTTGAAGCATCTCATGCTGCTGATCTGATTTGTGCTGAAGATAAAGTTTTGACACTGATTCAGATTATTCCTAGTATGAATTTCTTTTTCTTCTTTTTCTTCTTTTCTCTTCATCTTGGCTCAGCAGAAAAATGCTTTTTTTAGAAAGCACCTTTGTCCACCATAACCAGACCCAGTGAAGTATTCTGAGTTGCTGCATTTTTTTTTCTTTTTGCTGAGGCTTCATGTATTTTGCCACTTGCTCTTTTTCCACTCAACTCACCCTCCTTAACACTTAAGTAGTAAATGTAGAAAAGAACATATTACCCTCACATCAGGATGACAGGTGCCAGAATGAGCAACGACCACAGTCTCCTCAAGAGAATATAAGAGATACCATTAAAGAACTTTCTATTCCCACCATGCAATAGACATAAGTAAGCTAGGTGCAGCCTGCTTTTGCTGAAAGCTCCTAAGCTTTGTTTTCCCAAAGTCACTGCCTATTCTCTGTGTAATGAATATCGGCTACATTGAGACCTTTGTCCTCCTTTTTTGAGAAACTCTGATGATTTCAAGTCCCACCTTGGTGTATGAATCAGGACTGCAACCTGTCAGTTACCTGAACTCATATTTTTAGACTGGAAATTAAAAATGATAAGTGGTTATAGGACCTAAACCATGGCAATTCTAGTTTATCGTTTCCTAAGGCTTGAGTTCAGAGGAGATTTATACACATGACTACGGCCAGAGGGAAAGAGAAGAAAACTAACATTGAATATCTGTGTGGGACACTTCTTAGTGTTTTGTTGTTGTTTAATTCTTACAGCAACCCTATAAGGGAGGTATTATTACTTCTATTTGACAATCTTTCTTACCCTGAGTTTGTCTTCTTTCCATGATATTATGCTGATGTAAATGATCTCTTGGATTCCTTTTATATTTCTTCTTCTGGGCGCATTAGACTCATCACAGTGGTGTGTGAGCCATTATCCTTTCCTCTCCTCCTGGAGAGAAAAATGATGACTGAGCAGTTGGTGTCAGGCATAGTTAAAAATCCTCACCCTTGGGACTTCTTAGAACTAGATAACTAGATGTGATTTAGGCCAGGATGGTATCAACTTGGAACTGCAAGTATCTGGATCTGGCTTGCACTTTTCCATGAGAAGGAAATCCTGGGCTCATCTTATTTCTGACCAGATTCCCAGGGTAACCCTAGGGTCGTTTGAGGCCTCGGAGCTATCACACATTCGGAGCCTA
The DNA here is from genome assembly GCF_015220235.1 of Choloepus didactylus. NCBI lineage: Eukaryota > Metazoa > Chordata > Mammalia > Pilosa > Megalonychidae > Choloepus > Choloepus didactylus. The sequence continues at coordinate 76,049,814 of NC_051309.1, forward strand.
GATGTCGCTTTGGCTGAATTGCATAATAAACCTCTTCAGGTGGGTAGAAAATGAGTGTAGGAGAAACTGCACACCAAGAAAAAGTGCTGTGCCCTGACTTTGCTCTCACTCAGACTTAAGCCATTTAAGTGTAGAAAGTCTTCAGGACCCCTTGAGTGAAAGAGAGAATGTAAGCCCAGGTGTGTTTATGCACTTCTTCCCTGGAGGCTGCTTTCTGAGATGTGGGTGACCTGTCGTGACCAATTGTTCAGTCTTAACAACTAACCTGAAGTGCAGTCAATAAGACCATGTGGAGTTACTGCATGAGGAAGCCAGTTTTACTGGCCTTTCCTCTAGGTCATGTTTTGTGAGCCATAAATCTAGAGCTGTAAGGAAAGAACTACAGTTTTAAGTGGAGGCCCAGGGAATGTGTCTTTTAATCTTATAAAGTTTTAAATCTGTGCCGTTTATCTATATCCTTATCCATATCTACATTTGGCTTCAGATGTAGGGGTATCCAAATGGTTTGCTTTTCTGCACATATCCCTACTTTTCGTGTATGAGGGTTTTTTTGTGACTAAAGTTATATTTTGGAATCTTTGATAATTCTGACACAGCCTATAAGGAAAATTTCTCTTACCATAATTTTTAAAATAGGGTAAATAGGGTTTCATGAAGCGTGCTAAAACTACTTAATAAAAATCAATTTTAAACCCTGTTAAATTTTTTGATGTCCATGTTTGTATTAAAATTTGACTTAATTAAATCTCCCACGGTTGGTAGTCAATAATGCTGCTAGTCAATAGTGTTTCAACTTAATTTCAGGTACTTAGAAATATTTAAATTAGATTTAATTAATACCTATCATAAGATAGACATACATTATATTTTAGTCAAAGTATTATGTGCATATGGTCATAAAATTGAAGAGTACAGAAGGACTCTAATGAAAAACCAAACTCCTTTGCTTTTATCTTCACCATACCAAAGCATGTCCCTCTTAACAACCACTTTTACCTCTTAAATTGTTTCCACTATTTTTTTTTTCAGTTTATTTTGTGCTTATGTTCGTATCTCTATACAATCTTGCTTTTCTGATTTATCGGTCTTTAGATATTATTGATTAATTTATTGCTATGATAGAAAAGGTTTTACCTCATTTGTACACACACTTCTCCTTCTCCCAAATATTTTTGTGTCATTATTCTTAGTTTCATTATTAATTACACTTGTAATTTTAAGTAGTAAACCTATACTTTTATTTATTTTCCCAGCAAATATTGACAGGATCTTTTGAGTTTTTTCCTTATGAAAAAGGATATTAGCACCACTACCTTTCATTGCACTTCTCTCTGCTTCCACTCCCAGACTTTTGTCTTCGGTACTTTTACTTTTTATTGTCAATATTGGTTAGATTTACATTCTCATCTTTATCTATAAATAATGTGCTTCCTCTATCAGTTGATTCTAAGGTTAGAAAACCATAAATTGCATCTATATTATTATGACTGTATGAATATAATTCACTTTAAAGGTTTGAAATGAACTGTAATTACATTTCCTTTCTTTTCCTTTTTTTTTTAACCTGGAGCTTTAAATCGTCTTTCAGAGATTTTTTTTAATTACCCTTTACTGCATTCTGAAGCTTCCCCAATATCTCAAGGATACTAATATACCTGTAAAATCTCTTGAAATCTCTTTCCTGCAGGTCCTGTCCCTCCCCCTGCTCACTCCCCATTTCTCCTGCTCCATCAGAGACTGTTTTCTAGAACTGTTGCACAGCTGTTATTCCCACTTAACTTTCCTTGCTTTCCTGAGTTAGAGACCATACATCTCTTTCTCAATTTATTCTCTCATTTTGCTAAATCACATTCTCAAGTAACTTGGTATGAAAAGTATATGAAATTTTTAACAGTTTTCAAGGTGTTTTATTTTTTTGTCCTGAAAGTTTCTTTCTTTCTTTTTTTTTTCACACTTGATTAGTGATTTGGATGAGTATAGAATTCTAGATTGAAAATAATTTTCTTTCGGAGCTTTAAAACCGTGGTTCTATTATCTTTTACTATTCCTTGTTGCTTATGAGAATTCCAAAGTCTTAATTCTTATTTCTTCTCCTCTCAAGATAGACACATTTAGGATGGTCTCTTCCTTCTGAATGTTGTGAAGTTTCAGTTATTGATCTACACACAGGGCTGATTTTCTGTTTATCTTTTGTGGTTTGTTGTGTTTATTTTTTCCTTGGGGCCCTTTCAATCTGAAGAAACATATCATTTAGCTCTGGGGTAGTTTCTTTGCTAATGTTCTCTCCCCATTTTCCTTGTTCTGTCTGAGTGAGTCTCCTAGTAATCAGATAATGGCCTTCCTGGATTTGTAGAGGGACACTTCCCAGATCTGGGTTCCTCCCTGGTGTGGCCAATAAAAGTCACTCTGAACCAGGCTGAGGAGGTAAAGAGGGTTTATTTATGCCAGCAGGAGGACAGGGGAAGATTTTCTAAACCAGCCTCCCCAAAGTGATCTTTAATTGGCTTTTATACCCATCAGAGACAAAGAAAGATAATCCTCTTAGTTAACAGGTAACAGAGGTCTGGAGAATTTCAGTAGTTTATCCTACTTCCTTCAGGATTTACATCCTGTGACACCTGGGAAAGGTGCCTCCCAGTCTATGGAGATAGATGAAAGGCTTATTTATATCTGGGAAGTTTAGGGCAATAGATTAAAGCTTATTCAGGTCTGGGTGCAGACTTTACATTTACATACTACTGCAGACTTTGCATTTGCATATTGCTCCTTTGTGAGAGCTTTCATTATAGCCTGCTTCCAGCATTGAAGGTTGTGTTTTAAGTCAACTTCACAATTTCCAACTTGCTTGCAGATGTAAGATTATGTTTAAAAAGTCACTGTTGCAGATTGATCCACTACACCGTTTGTCTTTTTCCTCATGTTTTCTGACTCTTTGTCGTTCTCCCCTCCCCTGCTTTTTGTAGGATTTTGTTGATCTTATTTTCTAACCCTCATATTTTTCCTGATTTTGAATTATTTTCGTAGTATTCTGTCCTTGGTTTATGGATATAATTTCTTCCTAAATTTCTCTGCAAAGTTATGAGAATTTTTATTTTATATTTTCTAAATTGTATTTATTTTTCTGTGTTTTTTTTTTTTTTTTTTTTTTTAAAGTCCTGGGCTTCCTCTTAAATGTACAGTGATCCTCAGTTTTCCATTTATTTTTAAGAAAGAAGATATACTTTAGAGTGAGCAGGAAGCATAGGGTTACCTTGAAGGGTCCCCTAAATTCTAAAGTTCAGAGCGCTTTCCCTTGAGGTACAAATGTGCTAATTGCCCTTGTCTTTTTGGAATACCTCTTGAGCAAAGAGCCCTTCTAATTTTTGGCCTATGGTGTAACTGCCTTGGTTGCTTAGTGTTCTACCCACCGGGCGGTATTAAACTTTTCTGCATACTTTTCATGAACTCATAGCTTTCAACCTGCATCTTACTCTTGCCTCCATTGTACTTGGCATCTTCCATTCTGGAGCTCACTTACATGGATGAGCTGCTTCTTTTTTAGTTGACGTCGTACCCCTCTCACATATATTTTACAGTGCAGTCTTTAAATCCATAAATGGTATCAGGTTGTGCTACTCTGTCTGCGCTTCTTCTTCCAGAAACTTATCAAAGTCTCTTGTCTTTTCTCCTACCAGTTCTTTTAATTAATGTGGATTTATACTTTTTAAAAAATATTTTTTCTCTATCATTTAAAAAGTGTCTAGGAAGGGATTGGATGTAAACATACTTATGACTCAGTAGAGTCATATACTAAGTCTTCTTAAAATGTTTTAAATTTAGAGCTTCATCAATTTAAATAGTACCTCTACTAGTCTGAATTAGAGAGGTTTTACTTTGTCTTGGATCTGATGTCTGCATACAGATACAGGAGGGTATGACAAACAAATAAAATCAGACCCTGGTACATGCCCGTGAAGTGATGTTGCTGTAGGAACCTATTCTTTAACTTGGTTTGGGGCATTTAGTAAAAATCACTTTGGGTCAGTGCCTATTTGGAATGAAGGCAGAGAGCATGTTCATTTACTTCTGTTATAACCCACCATGATAGGTCTTTCCCACTTACCCTTTCATTGGCTAGCATGGGCTTGCTGAAGATTCTGTTCTTTTTGCTTTCCAATTTTGTGAGAAAAGAAGGTCACAGTTTATTTTATATACATCTACCAACATTTTTTGGAGAGAAAACTTCTTGTTCATAGCTTTACATTATGCATGTGTGCACACGGATGTGTGTTCGTGTATGTATGTGTGCTTATGTATGTGTGTTCCTCTGTGCATATGTGTGGGAGTTTTATAATTAGAGAGAGAGAGAGAAAGAGAACACTATTGTGAAATCACAAATACTACAAACCCAAGGACCACAGCTTCCTTGAAGTTTTCTGTGGAGATTTTCCTATTTAGTTTTCTAGTCTGTATTTGTTTCTGAATGTTTCCTCAGCTGGGTAGAGATTTTTAAATGTCTTTTTTTTTTTTTTATGTGTGTGTGAGAAAAGAAAATATGCTTTTTTATAAAAAATTAAAATACCTCTTTCAGAATATAAAAAAAATAAATATACAATGCAATATTATTAGATTGGGGGTCGCCATGCTCTAGAGCATTTTGCTTTTGCTGGGTGACATTTAAAAGGAATTGGAGGAAACGAACCTGTGCATTTGACATTGAAGTGTCTGAGACCTAACACTGAATCTTGCAAAAGTCCACAGAGTAGTCAGAAAATTTGAAAACAGTAGAGAACAGGGTCAAGGAAATTGAGGTGAGAAAGATTATCAAGGGATTGTGGACCGCAGAGGATCACAAAAGGTAGAGAATGGTCTTTACTAGAAACGAATGGTATTAGTGAGGACTTACTGACAAAAGAATTCACCCGGTGTTTGTTATGCCCACGGTAACAAGTTTGCTGTGATTTAACCTCTGCACACTTCGTTGCTCTCCATATAAGGATGTCTTCTCCATTATCTTTGCCCCATACATTAGAAGTGATTTCAGCTTTTAGCTAGAACTGAACTTTACATACTATGATAGTTATCTGGATCTTTTGATGTCTTCTTCTTTCCTCCAAATTTGCTTCATGTTCCAAGCCAACCACTTTCTTTATTATTCTTCAGTTGCCCCAGGCTTTTCTCTATCCAGGTTCCCTTTTCTTTTAACTGAGATCCTGCACCTTCCTTCATTTCCTTTCCCATTCTCACTTGATTTTTCCTTTTATTACCTCCTACATCCTCCTCCGTGATCACTGCTGGTTGACAGGCTTCTGACGAGTTTGGCGGAGTTTGGCGGAGTCCTTCGATAATGTTAGTTCTGGGCCAGTCACAAACTTTCTCCTTATTTACCCTAAGGCTTTCCAGGTCTGAAGGCTCTTGGAGAGTGCACACAGCGTCTCCCTCCATAGGAAGTGGACCTTGAACAGTAGTGTTTGTAGTAGTAATTCCAAGTGGAGGTAAAATGATACTCAGTTGCTATTATTCATTCATTCATAAGTACTTATTAAGCGTTCTGGTGCTAGGCTGTGAGGCTGTAATATGAACAAGACAATCCAAGGGCTTTGGATCTGGGCTTATAGTGTTTACTTTGTATTAAATCATGAACAAACAACCAAAATCTGCTAAACAAAACAAAACAATTAAAAATGAAACAAGCAAAAATACCCAAACTGATTTTCTTTGTTATGAAATTCCATCAAAAGGCTTTTGACCAATGATATTTTTGTCTTTCCTTGATCTAATATTTAAATTTTAAATATCTCTGTATTTTATTTGGAAGGGCGGGTTGTCTAAAATGACATGTTTTTTTTGGGTACGGACAACGCTGCTTATTCTGTTGCCATGGGAGACTAGGCAACTGGTCTGACAAAATCCAAACTCATCTTTTAGCCATTCATTTTCATAAAGAAAAGAGGGAAAAATATTCAATTTTCTTCTTTTTTTAATGAAAATGAAAAGTAAAAAAACACAAACTTTATCTTTGGGAGCAGCTAGGTTGGAAACCAAGAACATGTGCCTTAAACATCCTTAGCAGTGTTATATTGCACATAATTGGCATGAAAATAGGATATGCTCTTTGTGGTTGTATATTAAATTTTGTCTCCATTATAAAATGATGAGTTGGTGTGTTTGTTTATGTAAATAATTATAGAGTGAGATCAGTTTTTCTCCCAGAGGCAGTAGGACTGAAATTAAGAGATCCAGGTTTAAGTCATGTGTGACCATGAACTTAACCTCTTTGTACTTCATTTTGTTTATCCTTAAAGTGGTAAAATAACACCAACCTCACAGTATTGATAGGATTAAATGAGATAAGTTAAAGTAACTAGCACTCAAAAAGATTTGCTGAACTTTAATCTTGGATATAGGTATTTTCTAGCAGGTTTGTTATCTCAACAAAGAAAAAACAAAAGCATGGCAGTGGTTCGGTGGGGTGCAGAAAACACTAACATGCGTTGTTCTGAAGCTGCATTTATTATTAGTTCTGGGGTCCCAAACTGTGCAATTTTGACCCACACCTCTGAATTTTCTCATATAAGTGTCCAGATTGAGCTATATGTCTATTTGATTATGTTTTTGTATTAAAAATGTTTATTGTTTCATTATTACTAAGAATTAAAAGACTGGTTTTTTACATAGGCTATGCGATCTTTGTTTTAACTTGTCCCTAGATCCTCTATTAGCTCATTTATAGAATTATGAGATGAGGGGGAGGGGAATTTGTGTGTTTTTGTATTAACATACATATTCACATTTTTCATGTAATATATACATGTTTAAATATCATGCTGTGCCTGTGCTGTACATTTTCCTCACCCCCTTACATTGTATCTAATAGACGTAATTGCAGGGGATTTTATAAATTGCTACATGATTTTCAAACTTAGTACAGAATGTAATTAATTTTTACAGAAGACAGTATGTACCTGCCAACTGGGTACTTTGAAAATGAAATTGTTTTTGATTGTGTGAAACTGCTTGAAAATGTGATTCTCCAAAGCTTTCTTTTTCTTATGGCCAGGAAATAGTGATATGGAAAGTAATTATGATTATGCACTCGAGGCTGGTTCTTTTTTTTTTTTTTAAATCAAGCTTAAAAAAACAAAAGTTTCTTTGGGGCCAAGAGCCCAAAGAAGACATTTGTATGCCCTGGATTTTAGATGGAAAGGCGTACAGGTGGTAGCATTGAGTGAATGAATTGTCATCTGCAAAAAAAGAGGCATACTTTAGGGTAGTCTGGTATTTCACCTTTTTTTGGTACAAGGTGAAATTTTCCTCTGCTACTCCCATTCATTCAGGATTGAAGTATAATGAGTTTACATTATAGACTAAAACTCTAAACAGAAAGCTCTGATTTATTCTGACAATGTGTCTTACACATGTCGGGTACAAAATTTCCACAATAGAATGTTGTTAGGATACTTGTGTGTAATAGCTTCCCTGGTTTGCTAAAATGCCACTCACAAATTTCTGATTGTGAGATAAAATCTGTTTTGTAATCTCTTTTGGCTCTTGTCCTTGTCTTCTTTATTTGGGTGATATATTTCTGGAATAGCCTGATTAAACAGCGAGTTTTCAAAACAGAGTTTTTTTTGTTTTTTTTTTTTATTATTGGTTTGTAGGTGAGGATTCAAAGAAAAAGCCAAGTATGGTCCTTTTTGTGTGTTTGTGTTAATGACTTGCTTGAGATTTGATAGTTTAGAGCTGAACCAGGTTGTCAGAATTACCCCTCTGCCGATTCTAACCTATATATGTTTCTCCCGACTCAGATTCCAACTGGGACACACCCTCCTATCAAGCTAACTGGTTTATTTAGTGCAGTGGTTCTCGGACTTTATCACGTGTCAGAATCACTTGGAGGGTTTGTTAAAACCGAAATTGCTGGGCCCCACCCCCGGAATTTTGATATAGTTGGGGGGGAGGAGGGTGGGTGGTCTAAGAATTTGCATTTCTAACAAGTGCCCGGTGATGCTGATGCTGCTGGTCTGGGGACCACTGATTTAGAGCACTGGGAAGCATTTGTCTTTGGTTTAAGGCATTGGCAGGGGTGGCATGGGTTTGTTAGAGAGGGAAGTGGGAAAAGATTAAAGAATGCTGATCTTTTTGCTTAGTTATCTTCCCAACTAAGCAAAGTGTTGACATCTGAATTCCCCCAGTGTATTACAAAGTTAAACATTAGTGAAGCTGTTAATATTAATTACCTATATTATTGAGAATCAGATCAAGATAGGAGGAACAGTAGGTTTCATTGTTTCATAATATCAGTCTTCTCTCCCCTGTCTGGTCTCCTGTATCTTTCTTGGACCAGTGCCTTTCTCTCTCTGCTGCCCATGTAGTTTGACTATAGATAGCCAAACTATAACTGTCTTTCAGAGATGAAAAGAAAACATGAAGCAGTATATCAAATTTCTTGGAAAAGCTTTGACATCAATCAATGTTATTATCTTATAATAAAAAATCCTATTCATTTGGTTTCAACCTATTCAGATGTTGCAGCAGTTAGGATATTACTGGGACTGAAATGTACCTTTGCAGTATTTATAAAGAATTTCCAAAGCAAATCAATCAGTTTAGGATGTTGCCCAGGAAATTTAAATTACTTAATGAAAAAACTGCTTTCACATTATTTCAGTACCACCACTTACATACAATTGATTTGATAATTACAAATCAGTCTTATCTATTCGTTTACAAAAGCTCTTTTTAAATTGTAATTAAGATTAGGGGTGCTAAGGCTTCATTGCATTAGGAATATATAATTTAGACTTCTTCACTAATTTAGGCAGAACCTTCACCTAGTTAGTCCAAATAACTGGCTTTGCTTTTTAATATAAAGTATAAAACTATACCTAATCAACATTTTCTGTTATTTTCAAACACAGAATTATTCTGGGTCATTCAAGTATGTACTCAGTATCTTTTGTACTGAGTGGATATTAGAAACCTGGTGTGTGATTTAAAGAAGAAAACATGATCTTCAAAGGGGTTCTTTTAATTTTGCTCGTGGAGCAGGTTTTTAAAAAATATTCTTTCCTTTGAAAAATGCCCTGTGCTCAAATTTTCCTAGAATAAAATACCCTCACCAGGTGAAGGATTTAAGATTTCTATACCACATTTATTCAGTGAAACGCAGCAGAGCAGAAAAACTGTTTTGCCAGCTCAAGAGAATTATGATTTTTCTGATCTGGTAGTTAAAAGCAATTAAATTATTTAAAGACCTGCTATATAGACATTAGGTTATTAGAAGTAGATATTAGTCTTTTGTGAAATTATGTTTTAAAGTTTTGATTTGAAGAAACTAAAGTCTGTAATCTAAAGAATTTTTGGCAGCAAATGTGAAGCGGTGCTCAAACTTAGGGACTTGTTTTCAACCCTTGTCCTCTTGCTGTGAAGACCAGCTTGAGTCAGATCATTGAGGATTATTGGTGAGCACATTACTTTACACCCTGCTAGGGTTGAATCAAACACGCTGGATTTGAAAATCTACTCTTTTGCTTAGTAAACCTAGAAATTTCAGGTCCAAATGCAGAATGCAAGTTCAGTATTCTATTGATTAACAGTTTCCTTTAAAATTTTCTGATTTCTAGCTCTCTCTCCTCTCTATTCTTGTTTAACAATGTTTGAAATCATTGGGAGGATTGCCAATGAATTTAACCTACAGCAGTTATATTGACAGAGAGATTGTTCCCATGTAGGATTCCTGAAGAAATCCATCCTTTGACTCAAATGAGAGATTCGATGTATTAAAGGAAGAGACGGGATAAGCTTATTTTGTTCTGGCAAATGAAAATGCAGAGAAGTAAGGGAAACTGTGATGGTACTGCTTTGAAGCAAACAATGGGGATCCTGGATCAGATTCCCACTAGGGAGAAATATTCCTGATCAAAGTGTTAGCCAGAGAAGGGAATGCTGGTGGCTTTAAGAGTTGATCAGAGTGAATGGTGCTCTAGAAGGGCTGCAGAGGGCTGGGTGAGGAGGTTAGGGTCTGCATCCAAGGGTGAGCTCTGCTGAAGATGAAGGGTGAGGTGGTCTCTGCAGGACACAAGGGAAGAAGAAAGCACACCAGCTAGATTAGGATGTGTATGGGGTAGAGTGGTGACAAATAAATAAACCAAACCAGAAGTAAATTAATTTATATGCTTATTGTTTTAGAAGTTTCTTTCAAAGTTTAACTTATCTTGGAATAGAACCAGGCAATAAGACTTAAAGTATTTGGGATTTTGCCTACTTTCCATGTATTCTTGTTTATACTCCAACCTGGACTCGGGAAAACTCTTCAGGAGAATCCTAACATGGTTAAAAGCATCACCATCATTCCCATTACCATCTACTAGTGTTTATTAAAATACAGCTAGGGTCTTTGTGATTCTGAGAAGTTTTTAATTGTAGTTCACTTTCATTTTTCTAGGTAGCCCAGCCATGACCCATAGGAATCTGACTTCCTCCAGTCTGAATGACATTTCTGATAAACCAGAGAAGGACCAGGTAAGCAAAGAATTCTTTCTTCTTTGGAATCTAAGACAATGTATATCTAAAAGATGCTGGGAAAGATTAGAGATGATGGGGCCCTAACATAAAATGGACCATTATGTATGGATGGGGGTTCAGACTTTCTTTGAAAGAAGTGGAAGCAGTGTGTGAAGGGATTTGGAATGTAGAAGACAAGAATTTGAGTCTTGACTCCATTCCTTATAAGTGTATTCATTTGGGGAATTTAACTCTTGGAGCTACATCTTTAAAATAGTAATAATAATCCCTATCTTGTGAGGATTAAATGAGATAATGTGTAAAAGAAGTGCTTTGGCAAACTATACAGAGGCAAGAAATGCTAAAAATTGTTGACTTTCAGGGGGGTACTTTAAATAAAGGTAATGATAATTAAGGTAGTTTTGTTAGCTGCATATTTACTGAAACAGAGAAAATAGGCCTTTTTGAAATAAGAGAAAATAAATCAGGTTTTAAATCTCTTTACTAGCTTTCTTTTGAATAGAATGTGGTAGAAATTGAGCCATGTTTCCACTAAGGCTGAGGAAAATATACAGCATTAATATTAATAAAAAGATGCTTTGTAAATAAAAGTTCTCAAAGCTTCAAAGAAATGAAAGGAGCATATTTTAAAAGTGTCAGGATTCCCTCAGAGTTGTAGCAGAAGTAGCATGTGTTTGGAAGCACAAAGAAAATGAAGCAAGAAGACGTCTTGGTACTTGTTTCAAACCAACTATATGATGTTGGGCACCCATTTCGTCCTCTGTTAAGTGGGATCAATAACGTAACTCACCTCAGAAAGTCAAGTATCTGATTCTTGCTCTTAATAGCTTACATTTTTGTCCTTTGATGTAATAGAACAATGTGATTCAAGTAGGGTTCATGTTGGTGTGCTAAATCATATATTATTTGCGTGGCTTTAGTTTCTGTCTTTTTATTTTTAATAAAAGGGTTTTGAGGTCAAGGTGCTTTTGAAGATTCCTATTTTTTACACTTTGCTATTTTAAAAAACCCATATTTATGTTGGTGTTCTTCTTTAACTAGTAGTGACAAAGGTTTATAGGCCTTGGTGATTTCTAAAAATAAGAGGAAAGATGAAATTACTTTCTTCCTTCTGAAACGTCTCTCTTTCTTTCTTTCTTTCTTCTACTTCTCACCAGCACAAACCTAGTCGGGGCCTGCATCATCTCAGACCTGGATTGCTAGAAGAGCCTTTAGACTTAATCTCTTGTCTCTATTGCATCCCAGTTCAATACACTTTTCATAATGTTGCCTTTATTTTTCTCTCCTGGCACAAAATCTTATAATGGCTTCCTATCAAGTTAAGTTTAGAATTCCCTATTTGACTTGTAAGACCCTCTTATCTTTATTTATGTGTCTCAGAATACGGTCTCTCTGCTTTGGTCAGGCCTAATTTCTTTACTTTCATTCCCCTTTATAGTAAAAAAATTTTTTTTAATTAGAGAAGTTGTAGGCTTACAGAAAAATCATGTAAAAAATATGGCATTACCATATTCCCCCCACCACATTGTTAATACTTTGCATTAGTCTGGTACCTTTGTTACAATTGATGAAAGAATATTATAATTGTAGTATTATATATAGTGCATAGTTTACATTAGGGTGTAATTTTTTTCCAATTTACTACCCTATTTTTTTTGAAAATTTTAAACACCATTTTATACTGCACATAAAGCAAGCATTCGGCAAGGGAAAAACATCTGATGTACTACCCTATTTTTAACACCTTGCATTAGAAAGAATATTTTTTAATTTTTTAATGATAATATATCATTTAAAATAGGGTTCACTGTGTTGTACAGTCCTATGTATTATCTTTTAATTTTTAATCTAGTAATGTATATATGACCCTAAATTTCCCTTTTAACTACATTCACATGTATAATTTAATGCTCTTAATTATCACAATGTTGTGCTATCATCACCACCATCCATTTACAAAACTTTACAGTCAACCCAAATTGAAATTCTGTACAAATTAAGTAAATTTATACAAATATATAACCTATATTCTAGATTCTACCTCTACGAGTTTGCTCATTCTAATTATTTCACATCAGTGAGATCATACAATATTTGTCTTTTTTTGTCTGGCTTATTTCACTCAACACAATGTCTTTAAGGTCCATGTTGTCACATGAACCAGAACTTCATTTCTTTTTAATGCTGAATAATATTCCATTGTAGGTATATACTACATTTTATTTCTCCATTCATCAATTGATGTATACTTTGGTTGCTTCCATGTTTTGGCAATTGTGAATAATGTCACTATGAACATCAGCGTGAAAATATGTGTTCAAGTCCCTGCTTTCAATTCTTTTGGGTATATACCTAGCGGAGGGATTGTCAAGCCATATCATAATTCTATACTTAGTTTTCTGAAGAAGTGACAAGCTGTCTTCCACAGTGGCTGCACCATTCTACATTCCCACCAGCAATGAATGAGTATTCTTATTTCTCTACATCCTCTCTAACACTTGTGATTTTCTGTTTTTTTAAAAGTAGCCATTCTAGTGAGTGTGAAATGTTATCTCACTGGGTTTTGATTTGCATTTCCCTAATAGCTAGTGATGCTAAGCATCTTTTCATATGCTTTTTAGTTATTTGTGAATCCTCTTTGGAGAAATGCCTATTTAAGTCTTTTGCCCATTTTTCTATAGGGTTGTCTGTCTTTTTATTGGTGAGCTGTAAGATTTCCTTATATATTCTGGATAGTAAACCCTTATTGGATGTGTGGTTTCCAAATATTTTCTCTCATGGGTTAGGTTGTCTTTTTACTTTTGTGGTAAAGTCCTTTGATGCACAAAAGGTTTTGATTTTGATGATGTCCCATTTATCTATCTGGATCTTAGAGGGGAAGTTTTCAGTCTTTCACCATTGAGCGTGATTTTAACTGGGGGTTTTTCATAGATGGCCTTTATCATGTTGAGGAAGTTCCTTCTATCCCTGTATTTCAAAGTATTTTTATCAAGAAAGGATGCTGGGTTTTGTCAGATGCCTTTTCTGCATCAATTGGGATGATCCTGTGATTTTTTTTCCCTTTATTTGATTAATGTGGTTTATTACATTAATTGATTTTGTTATGTTGAACCACCCTTGCATACCAGGGATAAAACCTTCTTGATCATGGTGTATTATTCCTTTAGTGTGCTGTTGAATTCAATTTGCCAGTATTTTGTTGAGGATTTTTACATCTATATTCATAAGATAAATTGTTCTGTCAGTTTCTTTTTTTGTAGTTTCTGTCTGGCTTTGGTATTAGGGTGATATTGGCCTCATAGAATGAGTTGGGTAATGTTTCCTCCTGTTCAGTTTTCTCAAAGGGTTTGAGCAGGATTGGTATTAATTCTTCTTGAGATGTTTGGTGGAATTCATCTGTGAAGCCTTCTGGTCCTGAGCGTTTTTGTTTAGAGGTTTTTGATGACTGATTCAATCTCTTTACTTGTAATTGGTCTATTGAAATCTCTTTCTTTTAGATTCTGTATAAATTGTTAGTGTTTTCTAGGAATTCGTTCATTTCATCTAGGTGGTCTAATTTATTGACACACAGTAGTTGTTCACAGTAGCCTCTTATGATCCTTCTTAATTCTGTGGGGTCTGAAGTAGTACCCCCCATTCATTTTTTTATGCATATTTTAAATTGTGAACTTTAACATAATACATAACAGTGATAACTTTCAAAGTACGATTTAACAAGTAGAGCACAAATTTCTAACAATGTTATGGGCTATAGTTCCACAATTTCAGTTATTTCTATTATTGTGCAACATAACATATATACAGAAAGGTGTTAACCTTTAAAGTACAGTGCAACAAGCAGTTATATAGGTAATTTCAAAAAATGTTATGGGCTACAGTTCCACAGTTTCAGTTCTTTCCTTATTCTGAAATATAGGATATATACAGAAAGGTGAAAACCTTCAAAGCACATTTCAATGAATAGCTATAGAACAAAATTTAAATGATGTTATTGCTTACAGTTCCATCATTTCAGTTATTTCCTTCTAGCTATTCTAATACCCTAGCACACACACACGCACATATATATATATATATTCCTTTGTTAAATCCTGTCTTGTCTGTTGCTGCCCCTTCATCTCCTTTAATCTCTTTCTTCATTTTCAGGGATGTCTAGGCAGTGACCACCCTAACTTGTTCATATTGAAAGGCAGTATTGGCATTATGGAGAAGGGGCTGCATCTGATTGTTTTTCTTAAAGATGCTGTTACCTCTGGGTTTTAGGACTTGTCTAGCATAAGAACACTCTGGTGGATTTAAGTTTCTGAGAGGTAAAACTTAGTGAGTGAATCATTTATTGAAGCTCAGATAGGGACCTAGGTATTTTGGGACTACTGTTGGTAAGGGCATGGCATACTGTGGCCATTTGGGACATCTGCTAGAGCTTGCATAACAGAAACCTCCAGGATAGCCTCTCGACTCTGTGTGAGATGTCTTAGCCACTGTAACCTTATTTTGTTACCCTTTTCCCCGCTTTGGTCAAGTACCATTTTCAATCCCTAGCTGCCAGGGCCAGTCTCATTCCTGGGATTCATGTCCCAC
Source organism: Choloepus didactylus (assembly GCF_015220235.1). NCBI lineage: Eukaryota > Metazoa > Chordata > Mammalia > Pilosa > Megalonychidae > Choloepus > Choloepus didactylus. The sequence goes on from NC_051309.1 coordinate 76,064,901, forward strand.
ATTGCCAGGGAAACTTAACACCCCTGGGAGTCATGTCCCATGTAGTGGGGAGAGTAGTTAATTTGCGAAGTTTGCTTAGAGATAGAGGCCACATTTGAGCAACAAAAGAGGTTCTCTGGAGGTGCCCTTTAGGTATAATTATAGGAAGGCTTAGCCTCCAATTTACAGCCCTAAATTTCACAAGAGCAAGCCTCAAGATTGAGGGCCTGATTTATTAAGTAATGGGTTCTGAATTTCACGTAACGTATATTGTGTCCCAAGATAAATGGTCAGCTTCTCACATTATCTTCACTTAGTTATATAGTCATCATCACTCTCAATTTTAAACAATTACCATTACATAAAACATCCCAAAGCTCTTATCAGCCACTAATTGTTCATCTCTAATATTAGTGTAGTGCTGGTAAGATATTCCTATTAAATATAATCTATAATATGTAATGGGTAGTTTTTCCATAGACCACTCTGTTGTTAACTCTTTGTTCCAGTGTCATACCTTATAAGTATATCATGCTAACACTTATTTATGTTTGTGGTGCTACTCTGTGGGTTGCATGCCTTTAAACAGTCACTTGCGAACGTTAGCCTTCAACACGGCACTGATACTTACAATCCCATTAATGAACCATAATCACACCTGTCCATCCCCATACCATTAAGTTCACCCTCATTATCATATCTGTACCTATTAGATTATCATTCCCCCTTCACTAGCTTCTGTCTATCTGTAGGTCCCCTATATTCTATATCACTTATTTTACATTTTTCACAGAGTTCACATTAGTGGTAACATACAATATCTCTCCTTTTGTGTCTGGCTTATTTCACTCAGCATTATGTCTTCAAGGTTCATCCATGTTGTCATATGTTTCAAGACCTCATTCCTTCTTACTGCTGCGTAGTATTCCATCATTATGTATATACCACATTTTGCTTATCCACTCATCTGTTGAAGGACACTTGGATTGTTTCCAACTCTTGCCAATTGTGAACAATACCACTATGAACATCGGTGTGCAAACGTCTGGTCATGTGACTGCTTTCAAATCTTCTGGGTATTTACCAAGAAGTGAAATTGCTGGATTGATATCTGGTTTTCTGAGGAACCACCAAACTGTCTTCTATGGTGGTTGTCCCATTATACAATCCCACCGGCAATGAAGAAGAGTTTCAGTTTTTCTACATACTCTCCAGCATTTGTAGTTTGCTGTTTGTTTAATGGCAGCCATTCTTATTGGTGTGGTCTTGATTTGCATCTCCCTAATAGCTAGTGAAGATGAACATTTTTTCATGTGTTTTTTAGCCATTTGTATTTCCTCTTTGGAGAAATGTCTTTTCTTATCTCTTTTTCCCATTTTATAATTGCGCTGTTTGTACTACTGCCATTGAGTTGTACATGTATATCTGTATATATATCTTTATTTATGGAAGATATTAGTCTCTTATCAGATACATGGTTTCCAAATATTTTCTTCTATGCGTTAGCTGCCTCTTCACCTTTTTCACAAATTCCTTTGAAGTACAGAAGCTTTTGATTTTGAGGAGTTCCCATTTTTTTTTTTCTTTTGTTGCTTGTGCTTTGGGTGTGAGGCCTAAGAAGAAACCTCCTAATACTAGGTCTTGAAGATATTTCCCTGCATTATCTTCTATGAGTTTTATGGTACTGGCTCTTATGTTGTGGTCTTTGGTCCACTTGGAGTAAATTTTTGTATAGGGTGTGAGGTACGTTTCCTTTTTCATTCTTTTGGATATGGATATCTAGTTCTCCCAGCCCCATTTGTTAAAGAGACTGTTCTGTCCCAGTTCATTGGATTTGGGGGCCTTATCAAAAATCAGTCAACTATATATCTCGGGTTCCGTTTCTGACCTTTCAATTCGTTTCCATTGATTGATATGTCTCTCTTTGTACCAATACCCTGCTGTTTTGACTACTGTGCTTTATAGTAGGCTTCAAAGTCAGGAAGTGTAAGTCCTTCCACTTCATCTTTCTTTCTTAGATGTTTTTGGCAATTCAAGGCCCCTTTTGCTTCCAATAAATTTGGAAGTCTGCAAAGTAGGTTGTTGGAATTTTGATTGGAATTGCATTGAATCTGTAGATCAGTTTGGGTAGGATTGACATCTTAATGACATTTAGCTTTCCTATCCATGAACACCAAATATCTTTCCATTTCTTTAGGTTCCCTTTTATTTCTTTTAGTAAAGTTATGTAATTTTCTGTGTAGAAGTCTTTTACATCCTTTACTCTTCTTTTCACCTTCTGGAACACCAGTGATTCTTGTATTTGTGCACTTCATGTTGTCCATCATTTTCCTGAGATACAAATTTTTCAATTTTTTTCACCATTCGTTCTTCTGTGCTTCCACATTTCATTGTCCTGTCTTTGAGTTTGCTAATTCGCTCATCTGTTTCTTCAAATCTACTGTTAACATGTCTCAAGTATATATTTAATTTTATTTCCATAAGATCTGCTATTTTTTTATTTACTCTTTCAAATTCTTCTTTATGCTCTTCTAGGGTCTTCTTTATGTCCTTTATGACCTTAGCCATCATACTGAATTTGTTTTGGAGATTTGGGTGTACTTCTTTGATTAATTGCTCCAAGTTCTGTGTCTCCTGTGGCTTTTTAATTTGGTTGTTTGGGTTGTCCATATCTTCTGGTTTCTTCATATGCTTTGTAATCTTCTTTTTTTTTTTTTTGGCCTCATGGCATTTGCTTATCTTGATAGGTTTATTTTAGGATATGCAGGATTATTTGAACGTTCATCTATGAGTTGGCAGAGCTACAGTTTGGTAGAGTGTACTTTTCCTGTCCCACCAGCAGATGGCTCTCTTGAGCTACCTCTTACCGTCAAGCCAGCTCTCCCCCAACATAGTCTATGTGCTAAGTGGGGTCCAAACTGGGTGGAAGTCCAATCAGCGCACCAATTTTCCATTTGCCCTGAGCACTGCCCGCCCTGTGGAAGGGAAGTTGGTCCTGCACTGTTTGGCAGGGAGTCCGCTCCAGGGCATAGTGGTTACAGCAGTTCCTGGGGGCTGCGGAGCTGTGTGTCTCACCTTCCAGCTCCAATGCCCTGCAGTTCCTATCCGCCATGCGCCCATGAGTCCCTGGGGCTGGGGAGAGCCTCCTGGCATTTCTGTGCAGCACCCTTGCCTCTCAGCTATGCACACCATGGGCTTCTGTGGAGGAGGAGTGGTTGTAATCTCAAGACCGCTGAATCCAAAGTTCCCTCACAGGAGCTCTCAGCCATGGGACTGTGAAGGGTTATTTCCTCAGCGAACTGCTGAGATGGGTGCCCAGGGCTTAGAAAGCTTACCCCTCTGTGCTCAGTGGCTGACTCTCGCCACCAGTCCCTGGCTTGGTAGTTCTCTGCTGCGGGGCTGTGAAGTGAACTGCTGACTGAGAAGGGTGCAAGGGGTGTGGAAAGCTGCTCACTTATGCACTTGTCAGCCAGCTCCAACCCCTGTCCCCAGCAGGGTTCCGGGCCAAACACTCACCCATCCTAAAGGCAGTCTCTCTGCCTCTCTAGCTATGTCCACTCTGTGTGGTGTAGAAGTCCCTACCCAGCTGGTGGAACCCTGGAAGTGCTATTCTGGAATGCTTTCTGTCCTTTATCTAGTGTTTTTCATGGAGGAGAATTTTGCTCTGTCTCTCCTAATCTGCCATCTTCCCAGAAGTCCTCCTCTCATTTTTTATTTTGTTTGCATATTCTCTCGTCAGTCTAGCAAAGGGTTTGTCAATTTTATTGATCTTTTCAAAGAACCAACTTTTGCTTTTTTTAATACTCTTGTTTTTTATTCTCTATTTCATTTATTTCTCCTCTGATCATTGTTATTTTTTTCATTCTGCTTGGTTTGGGTTTATTTTGCTGTTCTTTTTCTAGTTCCTACAGGTGTGCAATTAAGTCTTTGATTTGAACCCCTTCTTTTTTAAGGTAAGCAGTTAAAGCTATCAGTTTCCTTCTCAGCACCGCCTTTGCTAGATCCCATAAGATTTTTTTTTCTTTGTTAAGAGCAGTGTGGGTCTACAGAACAATCACAGGATTTCCATGTATCACCACACCACCAACACCCTGCATTGGTGTGGAACATTTGTTACAATTGATGATAGCACATTTTTATAATTGTACTGTTAATTAAAGTCAGTGGTTTAACTTGGGTTCACGGTGTAGTGTAGATTCATGGATTTTTTCAAAAACATTTTATTCTCTTACCATATATACACTCTTAACATTTCCCCTTTTAATCATATTCACATATATGTTTCAGAGCTGTTAACTGTGTTCACAATGTTATGCTACCATCACTGCCATCCATTACCAAAATATTTACATCATTCCAAATAAGAAAATGTACATTTTAAGCCTCAACTTCCTGTTCCTTATTCCCACCCCATCCCCGGGCGGCCTATATTCTACATCCTGACTATATGAGTGTGCTTATTCTAATTGTTTCAAATCAGTGATATCTTACAATATTTGTCCTTTGGGGTCTGGCCTGTTTCACTCAACATGATATCTTCAAGGTTCATCTGTGTTGTTGCATGTATCAGGACTTCATTCCTTTTTACAGCTGCATGATATTCCATTGTGTGTATATACCACATTTTATTTATCCATTCGTCAGTTGATGGACACTTGCATTGCTTCCATCTTTTTATATTGTGAATAAGGCTGCTGTGATCATTGGTGTGCAAATATATGTTTGAGCTCCTGCTTTCAATTCTTTTGGGTATATACCTATTAGTGGGATTACTATAATTTGCTTTCTAAGGAACTGTCAAACTGTCTTCCACAGCTGCTGCATCAGTTTGCATTGCCACCAGCAATAATGAATGTTCCTATTTCTCTGCATCCTCTTCAACACTTGTTAATTTCCATTTTTTAATAGCAGCCATTCTCATGGGTGTGAAATGGTATCTTAATGTGATTTTGATTTGCATTTCCCTGGTGGCTAATGATGTTGATCCTCTTCTCATGTGCTTTTTGGCCATTTGTATATCTTCTTTGCAGAGATGTCTGTTCAAGTCTTTTGCCCATTTTTAAATTGGGTTGCTTGTCTTTTTGTTGTTAAGTTGAAAATATTTCTTTATCTATTCTAGATATTAATCCTTTATTGGATATGTGGTTTCCAAATATTTTCTCCGATTGTGTAGGTTAATAAATATATTCAGCAAACTGGTGGCGTACAAAATCATGAGCAAAAATTCAGTAGTATTTCTATACCCAAGCAATGAACAAAAGGAATAATAAATCAAGAAAAATATTCCATTCACAATAGCAGCTAAAAGAATCAAATATCTAGGAATAAATCTAACTAATGATTTAAGGGACTTGTACATTAGAAAACTACAAGTAATTGCTTAAAGAAATTAAAGAAGACCTAAACAAATTGAAGGATATTCTGTGTTCGTGGATTGGAAGACTAAATATAATTAAGATGTCAATATTACCCAAAGCAATTTATAGATTCAATGTAATACCAACCAAAATTCCAAGATTCTTTTTGGCAGAAGTGGAAAAGCCAGTCATTAAATTCATATGGAAGGTTAAGGATCCCTGAATAATTAAAGCTATCTTGAAAAGAAGAATGAATTTAGAGGCCTCACATTTCCCAATCTTAAAACTTATTACAAAGGCACAGTTATCAAAGCCTCATGGGTCTGGCACAAGGACAGACATATAGACAAATGGATTAGAATTGAGAGCTCAGAAATCAACCCTCATATTTATGGCCAAGTGATTTTTGACATGGAGGCAAAGACTACTCAATTGGGAAAGAATAGTCTCTTCAACAAATGGTGCTGAGAAAACTGGATCTCCATTTGCAAAAAAAAAAGAAAAAAAAAAAAGAAAAAAGATGGGGAATCCCTACTTTACACCACATACAAAAATCAAATCAAAATGGATCAAAAACCTAAATATAAGAGCTAGAAGTATCAAACTTTTAGAGAGAAACATGGGGAACCTCTCTTCAGGACCTAATGTTAAGCAATAGTTTCTTAGACTTTACACACAAAAGCAATTAAAATAGCTAAATGACACCTCATCAAAATCAAAAACTTTTGTTCTTCAAAAGACTTTATCTCATAAGATTTGATATGTGTTCTCTTTTCAATAGTTTCAAGGTATTTATTGACTTCCCTTGTAGTTTCTTCTCCCAATGATTGTTTAAGGCTGTGTTATTTAGCTTCTGTTTATTTGTGGATTTTTCCTGTTCTTTGCCTATTAATTGATTTCAAGCTCCATTCCCCTAAGGTTAGAAAAGATGCTTTGTATAATTTCAGTTTTTCTAAATTTATTGAGACTTGTTTTGTGACCCAACATGTGGTCTATCCTGGGGTATGAGAAGAGTGTATATCCTTCTGTGTTGGGATACAGTATTCTGTATTTGTCTGTTAGGGTCTAGTTCATTCATCATAGTATTGAAGTTCTCTCTTTTCTTATTAAGTTTCTGTCTAGAAGTTCTATCTATCGATGAGAGTGGTGTATTGAAGTCTCCAACTATTATTGTAGAAGTTTCTGTTTCTCCTTTTAGTTTTGCCAGAGATTAGATTGAGTGTGTGTACTCTTTGCCAACGGCTCTGCTGTGGTCTCTCGCTCTCATAATAAACTCAGGGCTATTGTTTTTTAACCTTTTTTTTTTTTTTTTCTGTTTGGGTAGGGAGAAAAAAAAGGTTGCCAGGTTCAAATTTGTTTTGAAAAAGCTTTTATAATTAATTAGCCAATGTCCTGGAAATGATCCTGGCTGTGAAGTCAAACTTGTCCTGTGTGCGTTTCCAAGTTGGCCAAAAACAGCTTCCATTTGACCCGGACCAAAGTTTTTGATTGACTGATTATCTTGCTTGGATATAATCTGAACAGTTGTGATGGCACTTCGCAACTTCCTGGAGCTATGTAACTTCCCAGTAGCACAAGAAATTTAGTGTTGGGAGTTCTGAAGTGGAACAGGATTTCTCTTCCTGACAGCTAGATAGTGACAAAATTTGATGGCATATTTTTTATGAGATTCTGTTTTGGGAAAACAGAAGAAATAAATCTGTGGACTGCACTTTTTCTTTCTTGGCTCTGCCAAGCCTACGTACTTATGATTTCAGTAGTGGATGCCTTATTGAGAAATAGCTCAAAATAGTTAACGGCAGAAGAAGAGCATAGCCAAAATTTAGGCAATTCAATGCTTCCAACAATATTCTGACTTGGATGTTATATTTATTAAGCAGAAAAACACCTGGGGAGAAGTAGATTGAAAAAAATACATATGGAGCACATCTCCTTTTAAGTCTACATAAATAACCTCTTCTATTTTGTTGCTATGGAGGATTTAAAAAAAAAATTTCCAGCTATCTTCCCCAGTTGCCTTAGACTGATTTCTTTTCCTATCTCCCCTTATTTCTTTCATGTTGTTTTAAAAATTTACAAGTGTGATGGTTGCTCATCAAATGTGGTGGGTTTATTTTTGCCGTTTTCATGTGAGTATTGAATCATCTGTAAGGATGAGAAAATCAGTTTTTCTCATGATTTTACCTCTCAGCTTTAACTCTCTTTTAGAAGTCTTGGGTTTAGTGATGCAATGGCATTAAAAGTGTTTGACATTTTTTTTTTCAGATTTATCAATAACTCAATAACATCTCATAATTACCACACTTACATGTCCAGCCTTAAATGAAATTATTGTAATGGATGTAGTAGATGTAGATACGCCTTGCAAATTCTCAGGGAAGCACTTAAGGCTGACATAACCTTGTAATCCCCTTATCTGATTATCATTTCTATCATACTCATTATTTAGCTAGCTTATCTGAGAATCTTATCTCATAGGTCCCCTGGTGGAATCTGGCCGAAGATTAATTTCTAAAGGTGTTATAATCATTTTTATCACCATTGATTGCCTGTTATATTTAAATATGCTTGGCTGCTTTGATCACTGTTTTTAAAGCCTGAAATTTTACAGAAATAGAAGACCCATATTTAAATATTTTGTCAAAGAGAAAGAGGATGAAACCATTAAGCCATGTACAAGTTTGAATGATTTTCTTAAAATGGAATCTAGAAAGAAACCTTTTGTCATAGAATAACCCCCAAAGTTTTTTCTTACACACGTGTGATATAGGAGCATGTCAACTTAGTTTTGCTGAAATGACTTTTTTTTTTTTTCCTAGTATTGAAGATATATTTCCACCCCAGGGCCCACATAAAACTTCCCTTAGTATTAATAACTATTTCATATTCACAGTGATTGAAAAGTATGGTGGCAGCTCCTTCTCTTTTTCAGGACTCAGCCAGAAAACCTGCAGTTTTTACACTGACTACTGGGTGTTCTCAGTCCACTCCTCAGGGAGGGTGCAGTGGCTAAGATAGGTTCATATTTCTGAGGTTGTAATACTTGCCTTTGTTATGTTTTCAGGGACCAGTAAAAAAAACACTGTTGTGTCAGGAAAGCTCCAAATTGAATCACATCTGTGAAAACCTGAGAACAAAGGCATGTTGTGAGGAGGTGGTTACAGTCGTTTTATATCGGGAGCCACTGTGGTTTTGTTAATTATGATAAGCTTCCCTGTGGCTCAGCAGCTACAGCTTTTCTCCAACCAGGTGTCCTTGGTGGGAACTAGTATAGCCATTTATTGCAGTGATTATCTTTGGGCCCCTTTAAAGGGGATCATTGCCACTTAGACAATTGACAAAAAATGATGTCTGCCATCATCTTTTCCCTCTCTACAAGAAATTTGACTTACTATAGTTTCCTTCTCCCACCCTATGCCTTCTCCCATATTTTTAAAACTTTAATAATTGATGGTTATTATTATTATTTTAATTTATTAATTAAAACAATAATTATTTATTAATAATATTAATATTATGCTATTAATACTTATTTTAAGAACATGGGTGTTTTAATACTTAATTTAATTATTCATTAATAATTAAACTTATTTTAATTTATTAATAATATTAATATTATTAATTTTAATACTTATTTTAAGAACCTGGATGTTTTAAAATTTGGACAGTTGAATTTTCCTGTTTTCATAGTGTTATACTTCCTTGAAAGCTGTTTACCTGGATCAGAAGATTAGCATTCATTTAAAATCAGTTCTTTGTGAGCTTTAAAATGAAGCAGAAGAACCTGTGTATGAAGTAAAGTAAGCTCAGTCTTGTATTTTCAGATAAGAAACAGAGGAGTCTTTTGTAAGATTTAGGATCATGGTTTCAAGTAACTGTGACTCTGCAATGAATTTGAACTTCTAAATCACACCCTAACTGTATACTGCTATGATTTGAATTCATTCATTCATTCATTCAAAAGGTATATTCTGTGCTAGACAGTGTCCTTGGTGGTTAGGTTTCCAGAGGCAAATGAAACAGGTGAATCTTTTGACTCATGGGGCTTCCATGCTTTTGGGGAGAGATAGGCCATAAACCGCAATAAACAAGTAAACGATGAATAGAAGAATTTCTCATAGTGATAAGTGCTATCTTGAAAATAAACAAAGTAATGTGGTGAGGTACAGGAAAGCTATTTTAGGTAGGAGGTTCGCTAGACAGCAGAAGATCTGGGGAAAGAGGTTTCTAGGCTGGGTAAAAAGCAAGAGTAGAGACTTTGAGGAAGAAATGAGTGTGGTGTATTCAAGAAACAGAAAAAATAAATTTAAAAGACCAGAGTGGCTGGGCAAAGGCAACAAGTGTGCAGTGATATGAAGCCAGAGAACGAGGCAGGAGGACTTTTAAATTTTATTCTACGTGCTGCGAGACACATTATAGGATTTTTACCTGGACAGTTCTACACTCTTAATTTACATTTTAAAGAGATCCCCGGGGATGCTCCATGATAGGATGGAGGTGTTTGCCAGGGGTCTGCATCTTCCAGTGGTGTTCTTAGTATTAACATTGTATGAGAGTGCAGTGACTTAAACCAATAGCTGAGTAGACCAAATAGCAGATTTCTTAATGTGTTTGCCATAAATGTCAAGATCTTATTCCTATTGACACCAAAATTTCTGTTCCTTAGAGGTTTTATAAGGAACAAAAGAAAAAAACGAATTCCTAGTTAAAATGCTTTTTACCTAACAATGGTCTCATTTGATGCAATAGCAGTGGATGTAGGTCACCAAGAGTAATGAGATGGGGATTTTGAGTGATTGTACTGTACCTCCAGACCACTTGATGTTACTGTTAGCCAACATCAGCATGCTACGGGGGTGAAACATGACTCCAGAAAACCTCCCTGGAGGCTTCTCTGAGGAATGGACAGTGACCAGCTCCTTAGTCTTAGTTCAGAAAGGAGCATCAGGATGTGTAGGAGCAGGATAGAGCAGCAAGGAGGGGGTCCAGTACTACACTATTCCCTGTACCTGTGAACAAATTCAACTCCAGGGGTACCTCAGGGAAGTTCCTGTATTTGAATTGAACAAAGGGGACTGTAGTTATGACATGTCTTGGATAATAAACTGGCATGTTTTATATTTAATGTCACGTTTTTTCTCTTTTGAATGTATAGCTTCTGCCTGTATCTCAATATCACAAATATACTTGGAATGTATTGCAGAGAGTAGTAGAATGCCATCAACAATTACGTTTGATAGAAGTCTGCTCTCATGTCATTGGTTACCTACCTCTGACCAAGGCCACATGAAAAAATTTTTTTTTGCCTTGTGCCAAATTTTTATAAAACCAGAAAGCAGAAAAACCTTATGATGAACACCATAGAGCATGCTTTAAAAAAGTTTATAATAGTTGTAAATATATATGTATTTACATATAAATATATCATTCTTAAACTGCTATAGTAAAATGTTATCTATTGTTTTTAAAACATTAGTTTTTTTCTAATTTAAAAATATACAAAATTGCCAGAAAAATTCAAACACAGCAAAAAAAATGAATAAAACAAGTAAAAGTTCTTGAATTTTCACTCTTCAAAATAACCATTATTAACAGTTTGGTAATAGATGTGTATTTATATATTTATATGTAAAATAAAATGGGATCATATGATTATGCAACTTTTTTTTTGTTATCTAATACCGTGGACATCTACCTTATTCTTTTTAAATGCTGCATAGTACACATGAAATCATGTTTTAATTTAAATGATCTTCTATTAATAGGTATTTTGTTATTTTCACTTCTTTGCATTACAAACAAGCCTTTGAAAATATGCTTATTGTAAAATTTTTTTTGCATTCTTTCATTAGTGTTTCTGGAGGAGAAATTGCTGGGTCACCATGTGTTGCCAAGTACCTTCCAAAAGATTATGCCAATTTGTGTCCTAGATCTTTTAAAAACACTTTAATAAATCCTCCCCCACTGCTAGAATATCATTTGCCAGTTAGATTTGAGTTTCCCCTTCATGATTCACTCCACTAAAAGCTTAGCAACTCAGTTGAAGTGAAAAGAATCTCAGTAACTAGCATGTGCCATCCGGTTCCCTTTGGGGACTTTCTTCAGAAGCTTAAAATATCAGGCTAAAACTGGGTTTATTCTTCCAGTCTAACTGGGTCTTCTACCTGGCTAATCTGCTGAATTCTGAGGTGAGGAAGTGAAGAGTGCAGTGGCAGTAGATTTGGCACTTGTATGTTTCTGACTGCTTCTGCTAAAGGTGTTGCAGTTCCCAGCTCTGAGAAAAATCCTTCCTATTTTGTTAAAATTTCCTTGGCAGCCAACATAGTCATCTGAAGAGCCCTTCTTGGTGGTCAGCACTAGGAACAAAAAGGAAAATCACAAGAGTTGGACAAGGGTTCTCTTTGAAGCACTATCCAATACATTTGCAGCTTGGCTTTGCTTTCTCCTCCCTCCACCCCCAAGAGAATTTTAAGTGAACTTATGTCCAGACTGCAAATTTAATTAAATAAAATGTTTTATACCTTATCTGGAAGTGCTTTATTAGAAGCTTTGAAGAAGCGTTTTCATCTGGGACAGCTAATGAAAAGATAGGTGAACCATTCTTTACATGTTGAGTATTACCAGAAACTTCTGCTCCCCTGTTTCCCTCCCAGCAGGGAATCACTGCAGAGTAGATTCCTGAAGATGCCACGTCACAGAAGGAAGTTTTTCTTGCTCTTCTTCAGAAAGCAAAGGGTTTCCCACTGTTTCCAGCTCACTTGTTTGATTGATCTAGTGGCTAGCTGATTTATTTGTCTCAGCAGAATCTCATGACCTTATCAGTCACCAGCAGAGCTTCCTGATTTCTCCGTGTGTTACCACCAATGGTCTGGTTTCATGCCCTAGAATCGAACTACAATGAAAACAACCATGCTTCCTTTTCCTCAGCCACCAGGTTAAAATCAGCTATAATATTTTCTACAGTCTGAAAGCCAGTGGTTAATAATACCAAGTTGACATTCCTGCCTAATCAATGTTCTATGCATACACATCATAGAGGCTAGAAAGTAACCCAGTCATTGCACAGGGAGCTGTTGCTATAGCTTTCAGCTTCAAAAGGAGCTGCCTGTTATGAGTCAGTGGCTCTACCTGATAGTAGAGAGTCTATTCCTATATAAAGAACAATTAAGAATAATTATCAACAACTAACATAGATTGAGCACTTAATGCTGTGGGGTTAGTGCTATCAACCTATTTTACCTATTAGTAAACTTGAAACACAAAAATATTAAATAGCTTCTCCAAGTTAAACAGTGTCTGACCTTAGATAGAGCCTGTGCTCTTAATGAGGGCAATGAATTCTGCCTATTTGGATTAGGGTCTATTTTAGGTCACAAGCCATAGTGAAACAAACAGGTCCGATTTATAGTTTCTGGCCTTCAGTTTGTCTTTGAGGCACACATTCTGCTGAATAGGCTAATCACTAGAATTGCTTTAAAAAAAAAAACAGAAAAAATTTAAGAGTTTTATGGGGACTGGACGTTTGTGCTACTACAGTGGGACTGGTGGAAGCCAGTGAGAAAAAAGAGTGAGGCTGATAATTTAAGAAGGAATAATATATAATCTCATATTGTGCATTTATATCTAACTAGGGAAAACAAGCAAACAGTTTGGTGCTGACAGCAAAGTGCAGTAGGAATTCTGCTAAAGACAAGATAACTGTGGGTTGGAGCAGTTGATCACCGACAAACGAGGGACTTTAAAAGCATCTTTCTGATAGAGAAAGTAAATAACAGAAGAGAAGTATTTTAGCCACAATAAAACATTCTTTCTTGGAGAAAGAGGTAAAAAAATGGGAGAGATAAAACAGAATGTAACTATCTGTAGTTTAACAATACAAGTGAATGACCTGGTTCATCCAATAAAGGGAAAATAATGTGACTTAAAATGCTTTGAAACAATGGTCAAAATCTCCCCAAATTTGATGAAATATAACAACATTACAATTTTAATTTTTTTTCTTAGTTAGAATCATCTGGAGAATTAGCAAAACTAGATTAGATAACCATGCCAGATAATCGAGAGTTAGAACTTACTTGATTCATAGATCTGCGCTTATGCTTTACTGAAACACCCCATGGTGCCTTGACTTTCAGGCTGTTCATTACTCACCCTCAATATAGATTTATGCAATTCTAGGTCACCAAGTCTGGTAGATAAACATCTGATAAAAGGGAAGAGCAAATACTATGGAACTTTTTCATTAAAGTGATCATAGGACCATCTTTGAAAACTTAAATAAGCATGTTAAACCTTAACTCCTCTGAACTTATTTTCCTGATTCATAATATAGGCATTGTAATTCTATCTGAAATGTCTTCTCAACAGAGCTGTTGTATGAAAAGAAAAGTGCTTAATGTACTTTAAAATATTATAAAAACCTTAATTATCATTGTCCTTTTAATTATTTAAATGTGTTAATAATGTTTTCTCTTTTTTGCTTTGTTTTGTTTTGCAATAAGATTGGGTGGGATGAAAGTCCTTCCTTACCTTTCAAATTACATTCCTAATTTGGCTCTTCGGAGTTTCATACTACTGTGCTCCACCGGCACTCTAATGAAATGTGTTTGGTTGTCTTTCCACTAATATTGTTATTCCATGCACATTTCCATCAGCTCCAAACCTCTCTTTTCCTCTTTACTTGGCCAAGTTTATGTCTTCTTCAAGGCCGAAATCAAGTGCTACTTTCTCCGTTCTGGAACATTATAGCTCATGTTAATGACTACTGAGTCTGAAATTTTACAGCACCTAGTATTTACTATTTGCATCACTTGTCACTTAACATGGTCTCACTTGTTTGTTTTCATTTTATGTCTCATCTTCTCTACATTGGGGCAGAGGGTCTGGGGAGAGGGGAGAGCAGGAGTCTTGTGAGTTGGTTGCTGATGATAAAGATAACTAATTGAGGAGAATCAGCTTCTACTTGTCCTTTATCTCAGGATTTTTTTTTTTTTTTAAGGCTGTCAAAATGACTGAGAGTATGAGAGTTTCTCAGGGAAAAACATGATTTCTCAAAGTAGTGTTATTATCTCATCTTTTCATTCTGGCAACTCTTGAAAAATTATTTCATATGGCCATTGATGAAGTGTTTTATTTGTGTTAACTAGTTGCTTGAAATGCACATTCTTGCCCATGTTGTACATTTTAAATTTTTTTTCAGTGAGGACAATCATGTAAATGCTAACACTTTACATGTAGTTTGCTCTTTTATTCATTAAAACCCCATTTATACATTTTTCTCATACAACTCAATGAACACAGTTAACAGGCCGACTAACATAGCTTGAAGAAAACACCAATTTTTTTGTTTTTAATTAAAACAAAGTGTAGAGTGTCACAGGACTTACCGAAAAGCAGCTGTCAGCACAGAAAGATGTTCTATTGTAGGGTGTTACTAAGTTTTCCTGTGTATAGCACATTTCAGATCATGGACCATCAAACATTCTACTTTTGGAGATGAGCTACTTAATTTGAAAGACATAAAATAATGTGAAATTAGGGATAAGGCAGATCAAACTTGAAAGGATTCATCATCGAATGGTATTTATCATTGAATTTATTAGTGCTCTACATTATTACAGTACTGTTTCACTTACACATTTTTCTTGTAGTTTGGGTTCCAAGCCTAGTATTTTGGTAAAGATCTAAGTATATTATTGATAATAAACAAGAATAGGTCAAGTTGAAATATTGGTGTGTATTAAGATGACTTTGAGAAAAACCTTTTGGTCAGAAATAAAATAAGTTCATCTCTTCTCATGGTGTCTTTTAATTGCATTACTCATTGTTGCTTAAATGAAACTTAAGATAACACCTCTTTCAATATCAGCTTATTTGTGATACCACATAATAAATAAGGGGAATTCTAGAAATTTCAGTAAGTAGCCTCTACATTGATTCTTTGTATGAAGAAAAACTAGATGGGTAATTTACTTTCTGGTTGAATTATGATTTCCAAGAAGTCATTCCCTGACATTGCACTCTGGAGGGAAGATCCTGTTTAGTAAAATAGCAATGCTACTACAACTTTAAAAATTGTTGTGAAACTCTTTTCCAAAGTGAGGAATTCTCATGGAGTAAACTCTGTTTGTCAGGACATTATGAAAACATCTGTAAAACTGTGTCAAGAGATTTTCACGTGAAGATGGCAGTGTTGTTCCTATCCCTGTGTGGCTTGTGAAACCCTCTGAATGAAGTCCTGTTAAGGGTCCAAGGATTGAATGAGTTGTTTTGAAAGACCTTGATTCATATCATCTTTTGGTTTCCAGTTATACTTTTGAAAATCTTATGTGGTTTTTCGTTCCTGAAAAATGCATTGCAGTAGTGTAATGTGCAGGTTTTCTTAAAAAACAAAACAGGTGGAGATAAGAAGCCTTATTGGAAGATTCTACCATCCCTAACGTTATATACTAGGGGCTGTATACTCCTATGCTTGTGTATTTTAAAATCTGTACCTTTTTTGGCCTAAACTGAAAAAAGAAGACTTAGAGTCATTTCATAGCTTTCTGGATAATAGAGAAATGCATTTTGCATGACGCAGAAAAAGCCTGGGTTTTCTAGTCCTAGAGATGTTGCTTCAAATCCTGGCTTTCTTCCTTACTAGGTGAGTGATCTTGGTTAGGGTACATAATGTCTCTGAGCATTAAATTTCTCATTGTAAAAGTGTGAGTTATAAAACCTGTCTCCTTGTATAATGAGAATGTTTGTGAAGTATACCAGGCACAGAACAGGTGCTTAATAAATATTATTTCCGTTTCCCCGTCCTTTACCCCTGTTTTCATGGAAATATGAGAATAGAAGAAAATATGAAAAAAAAAAAAAAAACCACCAGAAAATAAAATAAGTAAAGTAAGTGAGGCAATATATTTTTAATTATTGGACAGGTTCAAGAGAAAGTAGCAAAGATCTAGTTAGTATAGATCTTAATTTAGAATGATTTTATACTAAAGAGTTTCCATAGGAGTACATAGGTGTAATTTTGTGGTTGTGCTGTTTTCTGTTCCCTCTTGTCCTTCCTATAAATTACAAGCCTCTAGCCAATTTATGGTCATATATTAAGAATTGTTTTTATATTCACATAAACCATTATGATTTTTAAATCTGAGAATGTAGAAAGCTGACAAAGCATGCAGAGTATATGAAAAAATAAGAAGAACTTGGTACAAAAAAAGTGTCTTGTTCTGATTAAAATCTTTTGATGGCTTCCCATTGCCCTTGTGATGAAGCCCAGAATCCTCTGTGACCTTCAGAGCCCTGTGCAATTCTGCCTAATGACTTTCTCCAAAGTGATTTTGCAGTCTCTCCTTGCTGACATTATTCCAACCACACAGGTGTTCTTTCACATCCACTAACATGCCAGTCTTGCTCCTGCCTCGGGGCCTTTGCGCGTGCACAGCCTCTGCCAAAATGCTCTTTCTTCCCTTGCCTGCTGGCAACTCAGGCTCACCCATTATTCATCAGTATAAATGTCACCTCTTCAGGGAAATTTTCTGTGACTTCTCAGTCTGTGCCATGGCCTGCTGTCATCAAATTGTTGTGTATTTTAATTTTTGGTTAAATGTTTGTCTTCACCAATAGGCCATTTGCTTCAAAAGTGAAGAGATGATGTCTGGCAAACTATAGCCCATGGACCATATCTGGCCTGTAGCCTGTTTTTGTGTGGCTCACAAACTAAGAAGGGCTTCAATTTTAAAGAAAGAGTTACACAAAGAAAAATAAAAGAAGAATATTCCACAGAGACAGGATGTGGGTGGCAAAGCCTAAAATACTATCCATTTGGCCCTTTAAAGAAGAAGTTTGTCAACTGGTGGTCAGTGTGTGTTGAATAGAGGCAATTAATAAAATCTGTCGTGATATTTTTGTAAGCACTTTGAAGACCAGAATCTTTGTGATCATCAGAGGGTTCTTAGCTAAACAACTGTACTCAAAAGTGTGTTAATAAACTAATGTCAATAAGGTAGGGATTTCTAATGCCATGGAGATTCTTAGTTTGTACTGCCCTGCTGAACAGATTTGCAATTCAGATTAAGAAGTTTTGAATTGCAAATCAGATAAAGAAAATCAGATAGCACAAAAATTCTAGCTATCTAGAATTTTAAATGACGGGATCAAGATAGAGAATGATCTTGACACAGGAATTTAACAAGGATAAAAGTAAACTATATGAGTCCAAAATATGAAGTAAGTAGACAGGGAAAATCCTACTTTATCTGTACAGAAAGTTTTATATTTTTAATATATTTTCTAAATACAACTTTCATCAGATTTTGATTTTTTCAAAGGTGTACAATATCCAAAAACTGTTGAAGGGGTGTGGTTACAGCAAGTAGGATGGTGAGATGCCTGGCACTAACCTAAGAAGAATAATCAATGTAACTTACCCGGATCTTTTAGAGAAGGGAAGGATTGAGGACTGGGAAGTTCATGATGGTTGCCTTCCAGTGAGAGGGAGTAGATTTATTGTCTGTGGCTTCATATGTAAAATTATGACAGAAAATGGATGTTTCATGTGGTAGTTTTTATTTCAATGTAAGGATGAATTAGGTAGGAAATACAGCGTTATCATTAGTTTATTTATGAATATTTTATTAAGTCACCTTTGAACCACACACTGTGTTAGAGATTAGGATTACAAAAGTGAATAGGACATAATCTCTGCTCTGCAGGGGCTCTCATTATAGATGGCAAGACAAACCTGTAAGCAATGTAAGATGTTAGTTTGCCAGGCTGCTAAGACAAATACTGTGCAATAGGTGGGCTTAAACAACAGGAATTTATTGGCTCATGGTTTGGAAAGCTAGGAGTCCAAAATCCAGGCATCAGCAAGGCCATGCTTTCTTCCCATAGTCTGTAGTCTTCCGGTGCTGGCTGCCAGCAGACCTTGGGGTTCCTTGGCTTGCAAGTCTGCCTTCCATCACATGGTGATCTCTCTTAACTCCTTGTGTCTGCTCTTCCACTTTTCACTGATTTCTGGCTTCTGGCTTCTCCCTGTGGCTTTCTCTGATGGACTACATCTAATTTCTTCTGTTATAAAGGATTCCAATAAAATGGATTAAGGACCATGCTGATTGAGTTGGCCACACCTGAACTAATATCTTCAAAAGGTCCTATTTGCAAATAAGTTCACACCCACAGGAATGCAGATTAAGAATATATGTTTGTTGGGGTACATAATTCAACCCACCACAATGTTCTAGGCCTGAGAAAGGAGTAGAGAGGGGCTGGGGAATGAGCACAGACATTTAAACTAATTATCACATTTGATTGCTTTTTCTTTCTCAGTAATGTTTAAGAAGAAGCAAGTGACTGTATGTTAGAAATATAGTCATTGGATGGGAAAATGGACTAGATGGTCTTCAGGTTCTTTTAAGATTCTCTGATTTGATGAATGTCACATGAATGGTACATGGGAATTGAAAAAAAAGATGCAGAACTTTGGGCTAGAATAGACTCTGGAAAAAGGGAGTGAATGGACCCTCAAGGTCAATGTCCCTGTCGGTAAAGTGATCTTAACCTCTTGGTGGTTTAGCCAGTGGCCCCCAGATTCAAATGAAGCATCTCTCAGGGGAAGTTCTGTATAGTTGTTGCCTGTCCTTGTATCCAAACCTCACTCTCCTTCAATTCCCTTTTTCTGCTTCTGCAGTATTCTCTATTGTTCTAATTTGGTACATGTTCTCAGAGACCTCAGAGAAGGGTACATTAAAAAAAAATCTGCTAAATAAATAATAGCATGACTACTACAGATTTAATTATAGCTATACAGCTGCTTGTTTGAAGGGTTCTGCTAGAGCCATATGGTCCCTTGTACATCCCAGCCCTGGGAGGACCTGGTTTAAATGTTTCCCAGCTGATAGTTTTGAATTCTCAGAGAACAGCTAGCAGCTGCTTGGAAGTCAATAGGGTGGTGTGCTTTACCTTGACTGTGTCTCCATG
Source organism: Choloepus didactylus (assembly GCF_015220235.1). Classification (NCBI taxonomy): domain Eukaryota; kingdom Metazoa; phylum Chordata; class Mammalia; order Pilosa; family Megalonychidae; genus Choloepus; species Choloepus didactylus. Next base: position 76,084,208 of record NC_051309.1, read on the forward strand.
GATGGATGTTTTATTGACAATTTCTAATTAGGCTGAAGTCATCAGATATTAAAGCACCCATCCAGATTGGTCTTGGGAGTTATATCAACTTACTAGTTTTGCAGGCTGATTTTTGTCAGCACAGATGATGTGTTAAATGAAAACTACTTCTGCATTTAACCACTTTCACTCAAAAGCATTTTAAAGAAGTATTTTAACAAATAATTCTTTTAATTTTGTTCTCACCCTGGGAACAGAAGTGGAGGAGGGCTTGGGAGAGGGCATACGGTCTCGGCCCTGCAGCTGTTCTGGACTGAGCTCCTCGCAGTCCCTTCCAGTTCCAAAATTTCGTGATTGTGAATAAGTTGTGAAACAGGCTCTTGCTGGTGACGTGTTTGTGGAGGAGAGGGGTGGCTTTTCATGCTCCCGTTGTGGTGTTCCCTTTGTGGCTTTCTCTAGTGCGTAGAAGGCCCAAATTCCCCATCCCTTGGGCCACAGAAATCTTTCATTATGAACTCTGTGTCAAGCTCTAAACCTCAGAGAGTGTAGCAGAGTTTTAGCCCTTCTTATGTACTTTTCCAGTTCAAAGTCTACCTAATGCAGTGGTTTTTTTTTTTTTTTTTTTAATTTATTCTAATAACATGTATACAACCTAAATTTTCCCCTTTTAACCACATGCAAATATATAATTCAGTGCTGTTAATTACATTCATAACGTTGTGCTACCTTCGCCACCATCCATTACTAAAAATTTTCATCATGGCAAGGTTTTTCCAAGTCAAGAACCCATTTGAGCTTGTGATGAAATTATGGAACCTTTCACCAGAAAAATGCACAATAAATCCATTGGCATAAAAAGCTGTCTATAATTTCAAGGTGCTCCCGGAGTCCCAGAGCATCACCAGGAAGCCCAAGTTAAGAACTTCTATTCTCTGCTTTGTTAAGGGCCCTGCCTTCTCCTCCTTGCTGTTTTGAGTGAAGGGGGAACTGCAGGTGAGATTGAGAACAAAGAAGTAGAAGGTGTGTGATCTGAAGCACTGGCTCTGAGGTTCAGATTGTGCCAAGAGCAGATCTTTGCCTGGTTAGTGGACTGTATTGGCTTGGAGCAAAGAGGGGCATAGTGGACACCGTTTTTTCCTTTCCCGCACAAGAAAAGCATTCTGCATAGGTGTTTATCAAGCCATTAACTTTAAACTCTTGATGCCTACTATGACTCTGATGGTTTCACCCTCCCTCCTTTCATCCTTTGAACTTTTTGTTTTTAAGAGCACAGCTATGTTTTCCATTAGCTACCCTAACTGAAACATTTCCCCTTTAACTGTGATTTTTCTCTTGAAGTCTCTAATCCTGTGATGTTAATTTTTGTTTGTTGTTTTGTTTTCATTTGGTTGTTTCCTCTGCAACCCCTGTCCTCATGGCAGCTGGAGATTGTGGGACCAAAAGAACCACAAGGTTTAGGATCTCTCTTTTTGGGGTGGAGAGGGAAGACTTGTTAATAGGTACTACTAGATAGGGCAAGAGTCAGATGTTTCACGTTCTTCTTTCCTGCTGAAACAGTCATTTGAGGACAAATGTGTCATTCTGAGGGAATACAGATAAAATGGTGCTGTTGTGAGGAATTATATTTGTTCTACAGTATAGCTACGCTGATCCACCCACGCTCACCTCAGTCTTTAGTTCATCTGATTTTGTAGCTTTACAGAGTGGATCTCTCTGCAACATTCTCTAGTTAAAACTCATGCATTTGTATACCTGGTAGAATTAACTTACCTAGGAAGACACTTTACTGCATGATTATATGTTTTAAGTTTATAATACAAACTTAAAGCTGGGGAAAGAGATTTCTTCCTCAAATTTAGAGGATTGTATATTTAATTAAATGTAATGCCAGTCTAGCTGCATTTTACTTTATTGCTTTAGAAGAGAAAAGTTTTATTTTTGACAATCACCTTCTCTTTCTCATTTTTTTTCCCTTGGATTATATTAAGGTTCTAACGTGGTAAGTGTTACCTTTTATTGCATTTCTACTTACCATGCTGTTTCAGCTACTGTGCTAGGAGCTATTTACATTTTATCACCTGTATAATATTATTATAAATCTCCTACTTTATAGCTGAAGATGCTAAATGCAGAAGGTAAATAACTCTCTGGTCTTTTCAGCAACTGTCACTCAGGTTAAAATAAAATAAAACTTTAGGGCATAGGTATTTTTAGTATCCAACCAGATTTTCACTAGTGTTTCTGGCATTCACCAGTATTGTTGAAATACTTGCATTAGATATAAGGGAACATTAGGCATTTGAGGAAATGCACTGTTGGTTCTGTGTATCATTCTAGAATCTTCCTTCTCCTTTATCCCCTCTTTCTAGGCATTCAAGTCGTATATATTCTGTCTTTTAATTTTTCTTGAATATGTTTATAACATTCTTTCCTTGCTATTGTGAGGGCCTCAGAATACTCCTATTTAATACATTCATGGAAGGGCCCATTAACCACCCAGCATAGCACTGTGCTCACTTTCATCTTATTTACTGCTTTTAACACTACTAAGTAGTCATTTATTATCCTCATTTTACAGATGTGGAAACTACAGCTAGTAAGTGAAAGAACTGAGGTTTGCTTACAGTTCTGTCTGACTCAAAGCCCATTCTCTTGATCTCTACTTGAATTGAAGACAGCTGGAGAACAGTTACCAAGCATAGCTTGGCAACTTTGGACTCTGGAGCTAGACAGCCTTTGGTATGAATCCTGGCTCTGCCTTTCCTAGATTTGTGATCTTAGTAGAGTTAAGTAAGCTCTCTAAATATCTGTCTCCTCATGGGTAAGTGGTGACAATGATAATAACTCATTCATCGAAATGTGGTAAAAATTAAATAATGCATGCAGAGTTCCTGCTTCAGTACCTAGCACAAGGTAAACAAAAAAAGTGTTAGTCATTATGATTATTACTAATAATAATTTAAAAATTGTTATTGAACACCTCTGTGCCTCTTGGTAAGGATGGTGCCTTTATAATGCCATCATTCCATTCTGAGTTTCAGAATCTTAAGTTAGGAAGGAATTCAGTGTGCGTCAGTCCTCCCAATGCAGGACCGCCCTTCTGAACCTCATTGGTAGATCCCAGAGCAATGCAGAACTTTCAGGGACTTCAGGAGGGGGTTTTTTATGTTTATTTTTTATTATTAAATGAATGGTACCTGTCAAGAAGGCTGAAAGTAAAAGTAATTTTTCATTAACATATAGTCACAACTTTTTGGAACTAATAAAGGCCCTTCTAGACTCACCAGAGACCTTTCTCCAGTTTGCTGGCACCAAATGAAGGGCCTTTTGTGGAGTTCTCAGTGTCCTTGGTTGTGCTGATGAAGGGTATACACATGCCACAGTACAGTTGTGATCAAATGGATTTCACTCAGTTAACAAACGTTTATTGAACACTTACTGCAAGGCTTGCCCTGTGTTACTCACCAGGGAGACAAAGTTGAATAACATGTGGTCTCTTTCTATAGAGTGCTTTAGTACCCTTTTCTAAAGGTACTTATAATCTAATAAGAATCATAGGCAAGTAAATCAATGAAAGCAACGTGATAAGTTTAATTGCAAAGGTAAGCATTGAGTCCCGTGGTAGAATAAAGTCAGGAAAGGTTGGGGCAGTCAGGGTCAGGCTTACCTTTCCTGTACTGCCTCACTAGAGTTTGGAAGCATAAGTGGAATTTAGCATTCTGGGGACTGTTAGGACCGTCATCCAGGCAGAGGAATTTCCTACCTGATAGATTAATGGGAATTTTAAGTCTCCTTCCTTCACACATGAAGCAGTGACCTGCCTTTACAAGCAGTGGAGTTCTGAACACAAAAATGAGAGGAAACACACTTTAAAAAGCATTACCTAACTCAGCTAGCACCCAGAGTTTCCAGGTTCTTGATTTTCTATAGTTTATTCCTTTTTAAAGTGCTGTTCTCTGTAATTGAGTTTTTTCCTTTCCCTTTTTCTCTGACTCATTTCAATTGATGCAATTAAATACTGTTAAATACTTTTAAATGTACTCATTGAAGTTTTTTAAGGTTATCTGTTCAGAGTCTAAACCATTGGAGATGCTTAACATTGGTTTACTGTGTAAAAGATTCAGGGATTTCAGGACAATGCCTTCTAAATTCTAGGTAGCAATGTATTCATAAGTAATGTAAGTGTTTCACAGTGTAGCAAAGTGGACAGAGTATTAAAGAATTAGAATGACTGGATTCAAGTCCTGGCTTTGCCATTTGACTGTATGAGTTTGTTGATGTTCCTTAAACTTTTGAGCCCTAGTTTCCCTCATTTGTAAAATAGTGTATTAATACATTACTCACAAGCTTGCTGTAAGAATTCAAGTAAAGTAGTGTATGTGGAGTGGTTTAAACACTACAAATAGCTATATACATGTTGACTGTTTTTTTTTTTTTAATGATAAGAGAAGAAAAAGTGACTAGAGATTCTGACAAGTTGATTTTTAAACTAGGTCAGTACTTGAAATTTCATCCTGTTTAGGAATTCAGAACTGGTGGTTTGTACTTAATGTTATATTTAGCTTAATAGCCATTTGTAGATGTGTTGCTTTGTAGAATCATTTGCATTAACAGTGGTGAGATGTCTATATTTGGAAGGAGAGATTAGAAAATCAAATTTTCACCCTCAGGGGACTGTTTTCGCTTTGAAGTTATGTTTTTTAGATGGAAGAAATGAATGTAGAAGAGTGGTCAAAAAGTAAAAACATGTAGCCACAGAGCATTTTGGCATCTTGTCTTATTTAGTGACTTTGTCTATAATCTTTCATATTTCATAAACCCTGGAGTTCTCAGACCTCATCACAAATGTTAAATGCCTATAACATTATAAATAATTGTGTACATTTTGGATTCTGTGTGTTATCTGTCGAGCTATAGCTTTGTTTTTAGGCCTTTTAGTCACTGGGCCAATGGCATTTAAATTTGGGTATGCTTCCAAATTGCAGCTTGAAGATAACTGAAACGGCAATCAGAGTTCCATGAAAAACAAAACAAGAACTTTCTAGTAATTATTCCAGTAATTCTCTGTATCACACCAAAAAAAAGAGAGTCCTATCCTACAAATTAGCTTAAGAGATGAGTAAAGAATATCCTCATTTAATAGAAAAGCTTTAAGATGATTTTTTCTTATGTGGCCTTAGAATACAAGGCAATACCTAATTAAGCTTAGAAAACAGTGAATCTTATCTTTTTCCTTCTTCTGCCATTTCCTAGTTGGGCAACTATACACTTCACAGTAAGGAAGTGAGATTTAGAAATGGAATGCTGGTGTGTGTTTAAGATGGTGTTTGTCCGGGCTGTTCAGGAACACCCAGACCCTGTCCTCAGCCCCACACTCTATCTGGAATGTCATCAGGGGAAAAGTGTACACAAGGAAACACCCAAGGTCCAAGATTCCTTTATTACTGGTGCAGGCTGTGGCTCCAAACCCCAAAGCAGAACCCTGGTGAACTAGGCAGGACCTTCTGCTCATCTGGGTAGCTATAAAGAACCTATAGGCAAAAACAGGTTCTTTGTGCTTGGAACCCAAACCTGAATTTGTGGATTTTGATTCAATACTACAAAGAAAGACCAGAATATAGCTTTCTATGAGAAGAACTATTTTCCCAGTACTGGGGGCATAGCTGGCCTAGGCCACTTTTCTTAGAATTTGATTAGTTCACATCAGTCTTTTCTTTCCCTGGGGGCTGGTTGGGAAGGCTGCTTGAAGATGGGGATTGGGGAGGATGGGTTACAGGGACAGCCTTCAATTAGCTATGGAAGCTGTAGGCAATGGATTGGTCTCCAGCCACCAAAATCTAGGATTCCCAGAATTCGAGACTGTAAATTTGTTCTATGTGAACAAATGTAGCTCTTGAGCAGTCCAATCTATTTCAAAGGTCTCCCAGGATTAGTTTTTACAAGGATGTTTGTCATAGCTTCCTTCTTCATCCAAGCCCTGTTGGAGGTATTTACCTGAGAAACATATATTTGATTACATTTTATTTAGGTTGGGTGGTGGGATATTAGGGTTTGTATACAAATGGAATCAGGAATGCGTCATTCAGACACAGCCCAAGTGTTGTGCACATCCAGGTATTGTTACCCACATGCACAGTAGGAGACAGACAGGCAGTAGAGTGATTTACTCTCCCTGTAGGAAAAATTAGAAGGAAGTAGGGGGTTGGGGAGTGAGCCCCAGAGTTTTTGTATCTTGCTAGCAACTTTACATCTCTTATCTCTTCTAATCTTTACAGAAGCCTTTAAAGTGATTAGCGGCTATGGGATATGATTTTAGTTTTTTACTGTCCTTTATTTCCCTTAGGGGTTTCCTGCCAAGGGAATGCTACATGTGAGCCAAATTTGCAATGCAGTAATGGTTTATTTATTAAGAAACTCATTGTAGTATAATTTTTATTAAAGTAAAAGATATACATATACTATATATATGTAGATATAGTATATATGTGTATATGAATGTATGTGTATGTGTAAATATGTGTGTATGTACGTGTATATGTTAATAAGCACAATCATAAATCTACAATATGATAATTTCTCACAAGGTGACCACACGTATTTGTGCATCACTTGGATTTTGAAATAGAACATGATCAGCATTGTAGAGTTGTTTTTTATTTCATTCAGGTCAGTTTTTATTTTTATTTATTTTTGTTATTTCCTTCCTTCTATTTTCTTTGGGTTTCTTCTGCTGTTTTATTTTTACTTCTTGAGATACGTATTTATGTCATTGAGTTTCAGCCTTTCTTCTTTCGTAATATTTGCATTCAAGGCCACAGATTTTACTCAATGCATGTGTTTAACTGCATCCAAGTTCGATATGTTGATTTTTCATTGTGATTCAAGTAATATAGTTTTTAATTTCCATTATAATTTCTTCTACAACCCATTGGTTAATTAGAAGGGTATTTCTTTGTAAACATTTGGATATTTTCTTGTTATAAGTTTGTTATTGATACCTAGTTTAATTCCCTCTGTTGTCAGTTGAACATACTCTAATTTAAATCTTATGAAATTTTTTGAGACTTGCCGATGATCCAGCAAATGGTTAACTTTGATAAATCCTCCATATGCATTTGAAGAGAGAGAGAGTATTATGTAGTTGCTGAGTGCATTGTTCTATTTAGGTCAATATTTTAGGTCATATTTTTAATCTTCTTGCTCAATTCTTCACAATTTACTCATTTCTTGATCTGCTTTTTCTATCAGTTTTGTTAAAATCTCCCACTGTGATTGTAGGTTTGTCTGTTTCTTCTTTTAGTTCTGTTAATTTTGTTCCATGTACATTTTGAAGCTATGTTATTAATTGTATACAATATAGATTTATTTTATATTCCTATTGAATTAATCTTTTATTTTTTCCTCATGAAATGTTTCTCTTTATTTCTTGTAATGTTTTCTTCCTTTAAGTCTTCTTTGTTAGATATTAGCATGGCTCCATCAGCTTTTGGTTAGTATTTTTGGTATTTCAGTCCTTTAGGAAAGGTCTGCTGGTGATGAACTCTCTCGGCTTTTGTTTATTTGGTAATGTCTTCCTCTATCAGTCATTTTTGAAAGACGGTCTCACCAGATAAAAAATTCTTGATTGACAATTCTTTTTCTTTCAGCACTTTTAAATATTTCATCTCACTGCCTTTTCCCTTCTCTAGTTTCTGACTAGTAATCAGTGCTTAATCTTTTCATGATTCCCTAGACATAGTATATTACTTTTCTCTTGCAACATTTAGAATTCTCTCATTGTCCTTGGCTTTCAGCAGTTTGGCTACTGTGTGTCTGGGCATGTTTTCTCTTTGTGTTTATCCTCTTTGGGGTTCACTGGGATTCCTAAATGTGCATATTAATGTCTTTTGTTAAATTTACAAAGTTTTCGGTTATTTGTTTGAATATTCCTTTTTCCCCTTTCTCTATTTCTTTTTCTTCTGAGACTCCCATGATGGCTATATTGGTATGCTTGGTGGCATCTCAGAGGTCTCTTAGTTGCTGTTCATTTATTTCATTCTTTTTTCTTTTCGCCCTCACCCCAAATCCTTTAAACTATCTTATCCTTAAGTTATTCTTTTTTTGTTCTGCCACTCCAATCTGCTGTTGATACCCTCTAGGGAATTTTTCATTTCAGTTTAGTGTTCTTCTACTATAGTATTTTTGTTTGGTTCCTTTTAAAAAATTCGACCTCTTTATTGAGATTCTCATATTGTTCATTCATTGTTTTGTCACATCCTTTAGTTTCTTTCTCTGCATTTTTCTTTATCTCACCGAGCATATTTAAGATCATTTTTTCAAAGTCTTTGTCCGGTATGTCTAAAGTTTGGTCTTCTTCGTTAATGGTTTCTAGATGTGTATGCTGTTCTTTGGGTTGGCCATCAATTTCTTTTCTTCATCTTGCAATCTTTTGTTGCACATTGCACATTTTAATATTTTAAAATATTAGCTCTGGGATTTAGTTCCTGAGTTGTTTGTAAAATACAAACCTTAAATTTGTATCCAGCTAGTGACATGACAGAGATTTCCTTGATTGTCAGGAGCTAACAAGAGAATCAAACCAACATAAAAATCACCTTTCATAGCCTTTTCACATTGGCTCTGTGTTGGCTGCTGCTCTTCTTCAGAGTTTAACCTTCCTATCAGCAACATCAGCTCAATGCACATGTAAAGTGCAGGGCTCTCTCCTTCTTTTCTGAGTCTTGTCTTGGGGTTGTGCTTGCTTGTGACCTTAGGAGTTCCCCCATTTATAGGAATTCAAATGCTCCATCTGCTTTCTATGAAATAGACTCTATCCCTCCTGGTTATTCTGTTGTATGACTGAAAGCAGGTAATCCTTTTTCATCCACTTTGACTTAATGTTTTCTTCCACTGTTTTGGCTCTGCAAGCTGCTTTTTCCTGCTAGTTGTGGGAGGGTGAGCCAGAGATGAGATTCTTGGCTCAGTCTTTCAGGCTGCCACCTGAGAGAATGGCACTGACATACAGGTACCCCAGTATGTGCAGAGGGGTTACTCTGCTCCTTCCAGAACAGGGTCAGGGATCCACAGTTGGAGTGCATGCTGGCTCCACACCATGTTGGAGAGGCGAGAAGGTGGTGATATCATGGGCTACACAAACTTCTCCAGCCTTTTCAAAAGCTGCATTTTCTTGATTTGGCACTTGCCTCATTATTGCAACCCTTTATTTATTTTCTGGAATTTTGAGGAGAATGCCTTTGTCAGTTTTTGGTAGTTGTAGTAAAGATTTTGTGGAGACAAGGCACTCTGGAGTGTTTTATACCACCATCTTGTTCGACTGAAATGAGCCCACTTTTACTTTTTTTTTAATAGCTTCTTTTGAATATATATCCCATTTTATAAAATTCATCCAATTTTTGTGTACAGTATAATGAATTTTAGCAAATTTATGCATTGTGCTACCATCAGCACAATCTAAATTTAAGACGTGTCCATTGCCACAGAAATTTCCCTTGTGCTGGTATGCTGTCAGTCCCCACTCTTACCCCAGCCCCAGGGAATCTCTGATCTGCTCTGTCTCTGTGGTTTTCCTTTCTTAGGAATTTCATGTAGATGGAATCATATAATATATAGCATTTGTGTCTGGCTTCTTTTACTTAGCATGATACCTAGGAGTGGAATGACTGGGCCCTATGGTAGATGTAAGCTTAACTTTTTAAGAAATTGCTCAATTTTTTTCCAAAATGTTCTTCCGTTTTATTTGAACCAGCAGTGTATGAGAGAGTTCTTGCCTTTCCACATCTTTGCCAAAACTTGGTATATTCAGTCTTTTCCATTTTAGCTATTATAAATAGGTGAAGTTCTCCAAATATGTTCATCATTTTCATAATTGGTAAGATTTTTCCAGGTCCTTTTTTACTTCCATGGAAGCTTTATGATTAGGTTGTATATTTCTGTGATAAAACCTCCTGGGATTTTGATAGGATTTGTTTTGAATCTTTAGATCAGTTTGGGGAAAATTGTTATCTCAATAATATTGAGTGTTCAAATCCATGAACTTGGTATATCCATTCATTTATTTAGGTATTCCTTAATTACCTTCAGCTTTTGTGTGTGTGTGTGTGTGGTTTCAAATGTATACTTCTTGCACTGATATTATTAAATTTATCCCTAAGTATTTCACTCTTTTATGCTATTGTGAATGAAGTTTTTAAAATTTCATCTTCAGATTGTTTATTTGCCAGTGTAAAGAAATAAAGTTGATTTTTATATCTTGCTATCTGGCAGTCTGTGACCTTACTATAACTCATTTATTTATTTTAATAGACCCCTTAGTATTTACCACATACAAGGTCATCACTATTACAAATAAAGACAGTTTTACTTCTTCCTTTTTAATGTGTATGCCTTCAGTTTCTTTTAAATTTATTGTTATTATTATTTGCTTTAATGCACTGGCTAGGAATGTAAGTAGAATGTTGAATAGTGATAGGGAGTATACTTTCTCGGTTCTGATCTTTCACCATTAAGTTTGATGTTAACTGCAGGTTTTTAGGACACAATTTCTCTTCCTAGTTTATTGAAAGTTTTGGGCATGAATGGGCATTGGATTTTGTTAAATGCTCTTCTTCATCTATTGAAATGATTTTTAAGTTTTTTCTTTTACTCTATTAATATGGTATATTGTATGGATTAATTTTAGGTTGCTAAATCAACATACCTGGGATAAATCCTACTTCATCCTGGTGTATAACCTTTTAATATGTTGACAGATTTGAATTGTTAATGTTTTTCTAAGGATTTTTGCATCTATGTTCATGTTATAGTTCTTGTATTAAATCTTTTGCTTTCAAAAGATTTCTCCTTTTATAAAGGAGAAAAAAATATATGTATGTTTTTTTTTTTATTTGTCCATACAGTCATGATTTTTGGTGCTTCTCATTCCTTTCTACAAATCTGAGTTACCCTCTGGTATCATTTTCCTTCAGGCTGAAAGATTTCTTTGAGTATTTCTTAATAGGTCTGCTAGCAATGGTTTCTCTCCATTTTTATGTATCTGGCAATCTTTATGATGTCTTCACTGGCTATAGAATTAATCCTTGACATTTTTTTTACTTTCAGGAATTTGAAGAGGGAATTCCATTGTCTTCTACCTGTTCCATCTTTTATGTTGAGAATTAAGCTGTTGGTTTGATTATTCTACTTTAAAGTTAACATGTTTTTTTTCCTTTATTTTCCTTTGGATGTTTATTTTCATCAGTTCTATTGTGACATGTCTAGATGTTGTGTTCTTTGTGTAGTTTCTTGAATTTGTCCCTTCATGTTATTTTGGCAACTTTCTTGGCCAGGATCTCTCCCTCTGTCCTCTTTTTCTGCAACTAAAATCACATGAATATTAAATCTTTTTTTTTACCATGTCTTATCTGATTTTATAGTGTTTTCTTTATTTTCCATATTTTTCCTCTTTATGTGTCAGTATGGATGTTTTCTGCTAACCTATCTCTCAGTTCACTAATCTTTTTACCTGTTTCTAATCTCCAGTTGATCCCCTAGTTCAGTTTGTAACGTTAGTTATTGTATTTTTGAATTTTAGAGTATTTTGACTTAAAAATAGATTCTGTGAAAATTCTTCATCTTGTAATCAGTTTTCTTGAAATATTAATCAGATATTTCAAAGTCTAAGTCTGATAACTATAATTCATAGCTCTCCTTTGTTTCTAACTTATGTTTTTTTTCCCTCTTGGGTCCAGTCATTTGATCCTGTCTCTTAGTATGCCTGGTGATTTCTGACTGAATGCCAGATTTAATATATCCATAGTAGAGATAATTTGATACTCTGGGTTTTTTCTTTTGCTTTTGCCTGGCATTTAGGCTGGGATTTGTTACTTTAATATCCTGTATGTAATTGAGCTGATTACAAGCTGGTTTTCAGTCTTTATGAAATTGGCCTGTTACTGCTTTGCCCTTTTGTCTAGGGTGTAGCCCTTAAGGAGTCCCAGCTGAATGCCTAGCATCTTTACCCATCACTTTGAGACTGCTGAAAACTCTGCTCATCTTCTGAATCTTTTGTAGGTACTAATGAATTATCAGATGCTTTTTGGAGAAAATCACAGCAGAATTTAGCCTCCCCCCCTGCTCTTTTCTTCTCTTAGGGACATTGGCCCCTCAAATTTTTGATGCCCTAGTAACTTTCTTGTGATTTTAAACAGATAAAATTATGCAGCTTTCCAGATTTTCTTGCTAGAAGAGTTGGTATGATGCATGTTATTTCACCATAGCTGGATATGCAAGTCTCCTAGACACAGTTTTTTTTTTTTTTTTAGTTTAGAAATTTCTAGCTAGCCAAATATACTGATCCAGGCATTCACCTACCCACACAGAATCTAAATCCTGTGGTTTCTAGACTCAGAGACACCTGTTATGATAGAGAAATATAGTTGTGCCTGTGAAACAGACTCTGAGTCTATTCATCTGAGCAGCCACATGGATGAAAATAACAAATCTTTTTTATCCATTCAGTTGTCATGCTGGAAGAGAAAACAACCAGCTTGTTTCTTGTTTTCAAGGCACTGTAACTCTCTCATTAGGAAAAAAGTAGCAATAAATTTGTCAAATTCAACAAATTGTTCACTTCTCTCAAGAGGTAGAGAAGTGAAGTAAGCAGATGCATAAATATGGTAAGGGGAGAAAACACTTTTTCCTACCCTTATAGTTGTTTGCATATGGTAGGTGGATGAATTCATAATCAGAGAGCATAAAATTTTATGAGGATCCTGTTTGAGCTAGGATCTTCCTTATCCTTTTGAGTTCCTTAATTCTTAAGGTACAACAGCATGTAAATATCTTTCTTTGCTGTATCTTAGGCACTGTTCAAGAGGTAACCTCAATGAAATTCAGATATAGGGTGATCATATAATTTTTTCTTTGAGACTGAGTTATTTTTTTTAATTAAATTCACTTTTAGTGAAATATATTCACATACCATACAGTCATCCATGGCGCACAATCAACTGTTAACAGTACCATCACATAGCTATTGCATTCATCACCCCAATCTATTTTTGAGCATTTTCCTTACATCAGAAAGAATCAGAATAAGAATAAAAAATGAAAGTAAAAAAGAACATCCAAATCATCCCTCCCCTCCATCACATCCTATTCTTCATTTAGTTTTTGTCCCCGTTTTTCTACTCATCCATCCATACACTAGGTATAAAGGGAGTGCGATCCACAAGGTTTTCACAATCACACTGTCACCCCTTGTAATCTACATTGTTATACAGTCGTCTTCAAGAGTCCAGACTACTGGGTTGGAGTTTGGTAGTTTCAGGTATTTACTTCTAGCTATTCTAATGCATTAAAACCTAAGAGATGTTATCTATTTAGTGCATAAGAATGGCCACCAGAGTGACCTCTCGACTTCATTTGAAATCTCTCAGCAACTGAAACTGTATTTCGTTTTATTTTGCATCTCCCTTTTGGTCAAGAAGATGTTCTCACTCCCATGATGCCAGATCCAGATTCATCCCTGGGAGTCATATCCTGCGTTGCCAGGGAGATTTACACCCCAGGAGTCAGGTCCTATGTAGGCAGGAAGGCAGTGAGTTCACCTGCCAAGGTGGCTTAGTTAGAGAGAGAGGGCCACATATGAGCAAAAAAGAGGTACTCAGGGGGAGACTTTTAGGTATAATTATATGCAAGTTTAGCCTCTCCTTTGCAGTAATGAGCTTCATAAGGGCAAGTCCCATGATAGAGGGCTCGGCACATCAAACCACCAATCCTCAATGTTTGTGAGAACATCGGCAACAATCCAGGTGGGGAAGTCCAACGCTTTTGCATTTTCCCCCAGCTCCTCAGGTGGGCCCTGCAAATATATTTTTATTCTCTGCACAAATTACTTTGGGATGTGTAGCTATTTCACTCGAACCTGTACTAACTTACCATGTCTCACTTCCTATTCAAAGTTCCATGTAATTGTGGTGTTTGAACAAACTGCCTGTAGAGTTATACTGTTTAGAAAATATAGATCCTACACCAAATAGACATCTCTTCCCTTGGAGACCGAGATATTTTTGGGACTTAAAAGAGGACCTATTAATAATTGTGCCAGGATAAAGTAGCAAACCAGGATTGTCATGAGTCAGCTGGGTTGTATGGTGACCCTACTTTTATGTGATATAATACATGCATCTTCTCCAGTGGAAGGAAATGTTATTAGGGTGACCTAGAATGATTTTGAGCTTACCAGATGAATTTGTTTGGGAAAGAGTAAAATATGGAAATTCTCAAAGAGAATGAAAGGGAGGAATCAGCAGGAAGAAGAGAAAATAAGCTAAGAAGAGAGGAAAAAGAGAGGTAGGAATATCAATAAGAAAACCAGGAATAAGATCTTTGTCCAGGAAGTCAGGTGAATGTTAGCATGTGGGTATGAATAACTAGGCATGGTGAACTGAGAATAAATGCAGTTTGGAGGTTTAAAATCATTTCCATGGAGAGGAAAAGAGAATGTATGGAATGGGGTAGGAGTAGATGAAAAGCTTTGTAGAAATAATGAGTAAATATACTCAAGTTTAGATGATTTTTAAAACATCACTTGTAGGAAGGGCATTGAATAGTCCACAGGTTCACAGTTTAATAAATCTGATTCAAATGACAAAGCAGGAGTACTCCTACTTATAAATGATGCTTTTTACAGATGCAATTATTTTAACACGTAGTAATAGTAGCACAGAAAAGAGGAGAATTTAAATACCTGCTTAGTGACTGAGGAAAAATGAGATAGTTTGGAACTGCTTATCGGGTAATACTGTAGGTCTTAGGGTGGTGGTAAGGATAGTTAGGTTATATGGTTATCCCAGACCTTTAACATTGATTAGCAGTTACATTGTGATGAGTCCTATAGAGAAGACCTAAAATATGCAAACTGCTTTCATAGAAGAGGGCAGAAAAATCTAAGACCTGAGTGGAGTGGAAGATTGAGTGGAAGATTGAGCTTTTCAGTTAGCTATATGTGATGCATATATCTTGAATATGAATAACTATTCTCATCCTCTTACAGAGCTCACATTCCAAGTAAGTGACCTCTTTTACAGTCAGTCCATTTTTTCAGCTTTATCCATTCATAATTTCTAGTTTCTTTGTATGCTAATACTGTGATCCCTGGTTGTTAGAAAACCACTCAGAAAGTAAGGAAGGTTAAGAAATTATAAGAGTACACATTTATGACAGAGGACAAGCTGGGTACTTCTAAGTAATTATAGCAAGTTCTTACTTTGGTAGAAAGAGTATTAATTCTGAAGTCTACACATCTGGAGTCACAGAGTTGGTGTTGTAAACTGGTAGATAAAAAAGTTCACAAAATTGCTGAGCTAGCCAAAGTACCTTTTGGCAGTTGTAGCTCTACAAGGCAGCCATTGAAATCCATTTCTCTGAAATCAAGATTGATTAAAGGAATTTTTTTCACTGTTTGTGTTCTTGTAGTTGACCCTGCATAAAGTCTAGGCTGGGTATCCATTGGAGAAAAAACTAATGATCTATAAGAAAGGAATGTCAAACTTTATCTTTGGAATTCAATCCAGATGAGTTTATTGGGTGATTTTCAACCTGATTTGAAAGCCCCGGGATCCCTTCTTGTTTTCATTATCTTTTATTGCTCTTTGTAATTCTTAGGTCATTCTTTACTCTTCTGGTTTAATTGTCACATGTTTTTCTTAGTATTTTATTACTTTTCACAGCTTTTATGTAAGTCCAAAATTGATTTTCATACTTTAGTCATCACTGTTTCCTTTGTGACTTGAAAAAGATAATGTGTGAATCAGTGTTTGGTGAACCCACCTTATCTCAGGGATCTTTAAACTTTGACTCTGCTGCCAGGTGTGATCCCTTTTTTTGATTTTCCCATTGTACTATATACCTTTCATAGGGTATTTCTTTCTTCATTCATTGTACCATTTCTGTATTTCTTTCTTCTCCATTGGACTTTAAACTTTAGGAGAGTAGCAGCTATCTGTTCTCCACAGAGCATACTAGGAGGCCTTGAGCATTGTAGGCACCTGTGATGCTTGAAGAGAATTAAATGGAGTTGAATGTGGGATTAGATGGAAAGACTGAGGAAATTTCTGCCCACAGCAGCAGATTCTATTCTTTTTCATAATGTAATATGCCTTATTTACCTCCTAGAGGGAGATAAAGCATGCCTGGGGCATATGGACATATTGAAGGCTCTGAAAAAGTCCACAGTATAGAAACATTTAATTTTTCATAACCTGCTGTTCCCCAATTTTTTTTTTTTTTTTTTGGCAATTATACTTTTGTATTATGGGCTCTTCATTAGACACATATACCCCTCAAACTAGTTTAAGCCCAAAAGGCAATTTAGTGGCTTATGTAATTGGGGAGAATTCTTGTTGAGTTCACAGAATGTTAAAGCTGACTGCCTCTGGGGACTCAGCAATTTCCTTTTCATCCGTTTGTCCCTCCTGCTTTTGTCTGTTTCATTTTGTGTGCTGACCTCATTCTCTCCTACTGTGGACAGTCGTGATGGGCCTTTTCAAAAAGGTGGGGAACAACTTCAGATGAAAGAGAGTATGTTGATTTTTACACATCTAAATAGTTTTTCAAAGGATTTGTTCCCTGCTTTGGTTGTGCACCTGTCCTTTGGACCAGTCACTGTTGAGGGTAGGGGTTTAACTAAGATTGATTGGCCATATCAAGGCCTTTTGTTCACTCATGTGGCCTGAGTGGTGGTGGGATGTGGAGAACTCACCCAGAAATGGTCATAGTCTGGATAATAAGGGAGACAGGAAAGCATGTTGGGAAGAACAGAAATAATAACCACCGTTCATTCATTCAACCAATATTTATTAAATCCCTCTATATACCAGGCACTTTTCCTGGCATTAGGAATACAGCACTGAATAAAATATATAGATATTCCTACCTTCATGCAGCTTACATTTTAATGGGAGGAAGATAATAAAGAAGATAGATAAAATATATGGTATGTTTAACCGTGATAAGTACAACAAAGATAATAAAGCACAAAAGAGGAGTACAACGTATCTGTGAAGAGAATGGGAGGTGGAAAGTTTAGCTTGGGTGGCTAGGGAAAGCCTCACTGACAAGAAGGTCCTTTAAAATAAATGTCTGCAGGAAGTAAGAGATGGAGCTGTGCAGACATTCCATTCAGAGGAAGCAGCAGGTGTAAAAGCCCTGAGGTAAGAGTGTGCCTGGTGTGTTTGAGGTGGGGCATGTAGGCCAGAGGGGTGGGCCTGGAGAGTACCAAGAGTAGTAGGAACTATGGTCAGGGAGCTGTTGGGTAGCCAGAGAGTGCTGGGGCTTGAGGCTGTCCAAAAGGCATTGGCATCACTCACAGTGAAATGGGACCATTAGAGGGTCTGGAGCAGAGGAGTGACATAATCTTACTCTTAACTTGACTGCTCTGGCTGGTCTTCTGAATAGACTGTGGACAAGGGTATAAGCAGGGAAGCCAGCCAGGAGACCAATGCTTTAGTCAAGGAGAAATGAGAGTAATTTGGACTGGGGTTGTGGCAGTGAAGGTGGTAAGAAACGGTCAGATTCTGGATGTGTTCTGACTGTAGATCCAACAGGATTTACTGATAGAATGCACATGAGGTATGAAAAAAGAGAGAAGAGTTAAATGTGACAGCAAGATTTTCTGCCTGAGTAATGGAAGAATGCGATTGCCTTTAACCAGATGGAGAAGATTGTAACAAGAGTCTGGTTTGGGGCAACTATTCAATTTTGGACATATCAAGTTTGATATGCTTATTAGACTTTCAAGTGGAGATATTATTATAGGTCTGGAGTTCAGGGGAAAGGTCCAGACTGAAGATATAAATTTTTAAGTCATCAACATAAAGATGCTATTTAAAGCATATGACTTGATGAGATCACCTAGAGAAAATGTAGATAAAGGCCCCAAAATGAATGAGCCTCCTGGTGACGTGGGACATGGATTCCGGGAATGAGCCTGACCCTGGCATCAAGGGACTGAGAATGCCTTTTTGACCAAAAGGGGGAAAAGAAAGGCAACAAAATAAGGTTTTAGTGGCTAAGAGAAAGCAAATAGAGTTAAGAGGCTGTCCTGGAGGTTACTCCTATGCAAGCTTCACCTAGATATGCCAAATGATCACAGTATGATAAGCCCAAGTCAACAGTAGCCCCTAAAACGTTAAAGAATACCCGGGTCCCTATCTCACTCAGTTTATTCTTCAGAAACTTAAATTCTTCAGAGAACTCCTATGCCAGCTAAGTCCCAAAACCCAAAGGCAATAGCCTCTTCAAGAACATCAACTAGATGTGTCCCCTTTGCTCAAGAAGTTGACACCCCTTTTCAACAAGAACAGTTAGGGTGTTCACTGCCCAGACATCCCTGAAGATCGGAAAAGTGATTAAACTAGAGGAAGGGGTAGTAACAGACAAGATGGAATTTAACAGAGGCTTATGAACACTGAATCTTTAAATAATTTTCTTTTTCTTAGTTGCTAGGGTATTAGAATAGCTAGAAGAAAAGAACTGAAATGGTGGAACTGTAACACCTAACATCCTTTGAGATTTGTCCTATATAGCTACTTGTTAAATTGTGATTTGAAAACTATCACCTTTTTGTATATATATTATATTTCACAATAAGGAAATAACTGAAACTATGGTACTATAACTCATAACAACTTTGGAAGTTTCCTATCTATCTACTTGTTAAATCACACTTTAAAAGATATTACCTTTTTGTATATATGTTATATTTCATAACAAGGAAATAACTGAAGTTGTGGAACTGTAACCTATAATATTCTTTGAAATTTGCTTTCTAACTGCTTGTTCAATTGCACTTGGAAGGTTATCACTTCTATGTATATATGTTATTCTATTCTACGATTTAAAAAATATGATTTAAAAAAAGAGCAATCCAAGGCCTGAGCCTTGGGCACCACATTTTTATTTTAGAATAGCTTTTAGTTTCTCTTAGATCTAAGTATTCCACAAACATAGTTTAAGAAATGCTGATCTAAAAGAACAGTGTTTAGAAATTGTAACAAATGAAAATTCTGAATTAAAAGAGCAATAACATGTCTTTTCAACTACCTCTCTTCAGAGCATATGGAATACAGTTTATTTCATTTGGCCTTAAAAATATACTTCTAATTTTTCCATATGGGTACAGTAATCTCAATAAATATGTACCATACTACTAGTAAAATATTTTGTGGAAGTAAGTATTTGTGCTATATTCTGCATGTGTTGTGCGTCAGGTAGTTGCTTAGTGACAGAACCAGACAGAGTTAGTAGGTTCTAGATTAAACCTTTAAAACCCTCCTAACTTTTTTGAGCATTTGATGGGTTTTTGATATGATTTTTAGTGCTAGAATCCATTTCTTCCATTTCTGACATTTAGTACAGCTCAATTATGTGCAAAATAGGTGTTTGGTACAATTAGAGGTAAACTGCTCTTACCTTTAAGAAATTCCTAAGATACTTGAAAAAACTTAAATTTGGCAAAAGTGTGATTTAGAAATGAGCACTTCGGAGTTCCCAAGGAAGTGAGATGAGTAGTTAGAAAATCTTGTGTTGAACTCTGAAGGATATTTAGAAAAGGTAGAAATGAGGAAAGGACAATTTTTGGTAATGAGTCGGGGGAGGTGTCTAAGTGCATTAGACAGAAGGAATAGATTATGATCAGATCCCCTGCCTAAGTCGAGCAAAGTCTGCTGGAAAGAAGGAAAGTAAAATCAGGTTATTTTAGAGCTTTGAGTTTGGTGTTGGTAATGGGAACTCTGGAAAGTGTTTTAGGAAGATTATTCTGGCTATGATATTCTGTTAAAAAATTCATTAAATCCCGTTGATACTGTTTAGGCCACTTGGCCATAACCCACACTCTCCTTTGTCTTATAGGGAACAAGTCATTATTGCCGCTTCCTCAGACAATATCAGCTTAATAACTTGATGTTTTTAGACTCTTCCCGTGATTCCTCTTTTAATACCTGCCAAGTATAAAATGAATTTTTAAAATATTAGCATTGCTTAGAGGATTAATGGTTTAAACTTTGGAAAATTACCTTACTACTCAGAAAGTGGTCATGTTCTTAGCATGTAAGAATATGTATCCTCCCTTTGTTTTTTTGACTCCCATTGAATTCTTAGCCCAAATCTCCTTGCTTTTTGCCTCACAGATTTCTTCTCATATGAAGTACCAAATTAAAACCCTGTAAAAAATGCTGTGGAGGGGTGATAGAATTTTGAGACCAGTTCTTATGTTGCTTATTTTCCCTAATTAAGAACTCCTTAAATAGAGGCTGGAAATAAAATTTTGCCATAATCTTTTTCTAATGGGAAAAATTGAGTCATACCTTTCACTTCGTATTTCAGCAGTAATTCACAGCAGGAAATATTAAGTTCACTAATACTTTTGACTTGAATGTAGGGACATTTATATTGAATGATGTATATGTATCAAAAGTCAGTGTCTTTTGCATTGTCATGGAAAATTCTTATCTGGATCCTTCCATGGTTGTTGAAATTTTTTCCTTGAGTTGTGGAAGGCGTTTCCCAATCACTGAAGGATGCTTGAACAATCCTATTCTAAGTGGGAGTTGGAGAGGGAGGGTAAAGGAAAGAATAACACTACGATATAAGCTTTCAAAGTGACTGTGTTAAGCAACCCCACTCTTCAAGACAACTGTTTTATACCTTCTCTTCTTTCCTCAAACCTCCACAATCCCCCTTCCTCCTCCTACCATCAGATGATGACCTCATTTCTTATTTCACAGCCCAAAATACGTAATCTGATGGCCTCATCTTCACCTGACCAAATCTCCCAAACCACCTGCATTTGTGCCCATATAGTCTGCCTTCCCTTATTAGGATCAATACACTCTTGGGGGACACCATCTCTTCTCAGTAGTTCAAGATCTTTGCTTCTGCAGCAACAATATTTCTCTACTGGGTCATTCTCATCAACATTCCAAAGTGCTGTTGTATCTCCCATTAAAAAAAATTTCCCTATTTTATAGTCTTTAAGCTACCTCCCCATTCCTCTACTTCTCTTGGTAGCAACATTTCTCAAAAAGAATTATCACTGTAATCCCTGTCCCCACTTTCTCACCTCTCATTCTTGACTCAGTGCACTAGTGTCCACTGCAGCAGCTTTTGTCAACATCACCCAGCACCTTTATCTTGCCATATTCATTGGTCCATTTTTAGCTCTCATCTTATTTGAACTGTCAGCAGTCTTTGACTCAGCTGATTATACTTTTCTTAATGAACACTATGTTTACCTTGTTTTTGGTGAAATCCTGGTCTTCCTCCTACGTCACTGGCTGATCTTTCTAATTGTCCTCTGATGATATCTCCTCCCATTCCTATGAAAATTACAGTGGCCCATGACTTACATCTTACCCCTCCTATCTGTCTTCACCCATACTCAGTGTTGGGTCATCCTGTCCCATGGCCTTAAGTACTTTTTTACATGGTGATGTCTCCCAAATTTATGTCTGCCTACTCTGACATTCCATCTGGACTTTCGGGAGGCAACTCCCATCCAAACATCCAAACCTTCCTGTGACCCTTAAGGCCCTTACTATCTGGTCCCTCCTCATCTGCGCAACTTCGTTTGCTGTTTTCTGTCCTTTGCTCCTTCGGCACCCACCACACTTGCCTTCTTACTACTCCTCTAACTGCCAAGCTCCTTCCTATCTTAGAGGCCATACACTTGCCTTCTCCTTGCCTAGAATATTCTTTGCCCAGATCTTTTCATGATTTGGAGTAATTTGCACTCCACAGTCAAATATATTTCTTCAGAGGTTTTCCCTGACTCCCCTGTCCAAAATAGTACCCTCTTACCTGTTTTATTATTTGTTTTTTGTTTTTTGTTTTTTTCTTTTTAGCTCTTATCACTGCCTTAGATTCTGTTTTCCTTCTCTCGTGCTGGGATATAAACACAAGGAGGGCATGACATTCATATCCCTGCATCCCTAAGTCTTGGATCTGTGTCTGGCTCATAGTAAACCCTCAGTAAGTTTTGTTAAGTAGGAGAATAGATAAATGAATGAACAGAGTTGTGCTATACATTGTTTTGTATGTAAACCATGTGATTATACCCTCAATAATCCTGAATCCAAGCTATGGAGAAATGTTTATTATAATAACATGGTTAAATATAATAGAAAAATGACTGGCTAGGTCCTGTTGCATGTAAATGCATATAAAGAAATTCCCCACGAGCAATAAATGGGGTGTCTCTTCTGTTCCCCTCTTGGGAAATAAGTTTTATGTTTTCTTGCTTCTTCCCATGCAGTTGAAGAATAAGTTCATGAAAAAACTGCCACGTGATGCAGAAGCTTCAAATGTGCTTGTTGGAGAGGTTGGCTTCTTGGACACTCCTTTCATTGCCTTTGTTCGTCTGCAGCAGGCTGTCATGCTGGGTGCCCTGACTGAGGTCCCTGTGCCCACAAGGTAAGTTGCTTCCTGGCCTGCTGGGGTCTATGACATGATTATAGGGAAGTATTCTCTCCCTCAGGCTAGAGAGTCAATGTTATGAGGATACAACCAGTGCAAGCACATAGGAGAGATATAATCTAAACCAGTGGCCCAGTCTGACTTTTTTTGTGTGCTGTCAAATTTCTTGGTACTTGTATAGTAGTAGTAGTAATAATAGCTACTATTATTACTATCATTGCAATAATTTATTGGGCAATGTACAGTTTCTTCTTATGGATTATTCTATTCAATCCTCACAATACCATTTTAAAGTTCAAACTATAGGTATCTGAATTTTACAAAGAAAAAACTGAATCTGAGAGTTGTAGTAGCTCGTCCAAGGTCATGCAGGTGATAAATGGTTCAACAGTTCATGGTTGCTTTCATTTTCTATATGTTTCATCAGAAAATTGGAAGCAGTATGTACTTATATACATATATATATATATATAAATTCATTAAACTGTACACTTAAATTTGCATCCTTTACTGTTATGTGTTGTACCACAGTAAATTTTTATTTTAAAAGGGAGAGTATTATTATTATATTGCATTCATGTACTCTTTACACTGCAGAGGACCTTAAGAGTCATCCTGTCCATTCTCTATCTGAAAACTGAGCTCAATACAATTAGCCTTAGGGTAACCAGTTAGTTGAATAGAAGTTAATGCTTCATTTAACTTTTGCTGAAGAGGAGTTTGAAGGGAGGCTTGTATTTTTCAGGATAATGTTGAAGATTATCGAATGAATAAGAACTGAAAACTTTTTTAAATTGTGGTGTGCTTTCTGTGGGTCCCAGGGTGAGGAGAAATAACTTTTCTCTTCTTTGGGCTTCCCCACCTGAGTAGGAAGGGCTATGAATCCTCCTCAGCAATCTTAGGTGGGCTGAGCATGCAAAATTGACAGTGAGAAGAGGCTCAAGGTTTGTTTTGAGCCATATTAGGTGGAAAGTTAGGAGAAAATTTCCTCAAGGTCTCCTAATTCATAGGCCTTACTCTTCCTGATCAGGCAAGTATTTTCTTCCCCATTTTTATATTTCTTAAGCCCTTAAAGCAGGAATAGTTCATGGGGAAATCACTGGAAAAATAGCAATGGAAAAGAGATAATCATAGCTTATTCAGTTAATAGGAATATTATGATTTGTAACTTAGCTTTTTGCTTGAAAACATTCCAGCAAAGCTTTGCAGTTCCTATCTAAGCTATCACCTGGCGAACAGCTGACTCAGATAATGGCTGAAGTCCAGTTCATATGCCCCTATGGTTTTATTTATGTCTCTTTGGACTAACTTTACTGGAACTTGAAAGAACAAAAAATACAAACATGTGATGTATTAAATAAAATTTTTCTTTTTTTTTTCATTTTTATTATTTTTCTTTAGAAACCACACACAAAAAATGTCTTTTTATTTAACAATAATACAAGTTCATTGAGTACCAAATCATGACCGTTTTTGTGTTCCCTTTTATACTAGTCTTATCAATGGCTCCTATCAGCTCATTCTCCTTTCTTTTTCTTTTGTATCTGAGGGTGGTAATCTAGAGGTGAAATACAGCATCGTTTGAATTAACAGAAGGAGCCATGAATTCAAGGGAAGGCAATTCAATAATATCATAAAACTATTTCAGGGCAATAAATCTGAACAATATATCCTTGCATGTTAACATTTTCCCCAGGAAATAGTTTAATCCATTTGCTGTCCTCTGGGCCAGTGCAAACTGTAATCATTGAGTAGGGAGTCTCATTAGCTTTTATTTTGTGAATAATGTGGGGCCATTTACAATGGCTGCATCCTGTGAAATCCAATAAAGGAAATCCCAAAAGAAATGTGATAGTCATTGTGAAGGACTACCTCTGCATTCAATGATGAGCTTTAACATACATGCTACTCTGTTGTACTACAATGAGGCCTGAAAAGTCTGCTTTTGTTCATATCTATGTATAGTGTTTTTCCTTTTAAAGGTGGAAGAAAGTTATGTTTATTATTGTTATTATTAATAATCAGTATTACTTCTACCAGGCACCTTTTAGGTAGTATTACTCTAGCCATGTCCCTTTCTTGTGACGAATTCACAAGTTTCATCTATTCTGTTATTTGTTTGATCGGTTTTAGCTTTCCTCTTGCAACTGGACGGTCAGTGAGGTGGATGTGTCTTTACTTGGGGACTCTTCTTGCTCTCTGTGTGAAAGCAAACATGCCTGCATTTTCTGTTCTTTGATCTTTGGTAACTTGGCAGGATAGGTTTATGATTTTCCTCCCATCTTGCAAACACTTTGCTTGCTTTTGTCTTGTATCTGCTGAGACCACCACTTATTCCTATTTATGAGCTATATAAGGGGTAAATATTATTATTCCCATTTTACAGTTAAGAGATGGAGGCAAGGGGAAGATTCACTCTCAGTTCTGGAAATCGAGTTGTAGATTTCTGACTCCAAGATGAAACTTTTAGGGAAAGCCCAAGGAGATATCTGGAATGAATTGAAATAAAATATTTTACTTTTCCCCTGAAAAATAATAAAAGCCTCAGATCAGTTTGTCCATTTCTAATCTTCATTTGCACATAAACAAGTAATTATGCAGTAAGCTCTAGTCCTCTAAAAAAATTAGAATGCTTACCCTTTTAGTGTCTCTGTAAGTTAATATGTATTTTATGTTATAAACAATGATTTGCCTAAAAGAAATAGTTTGTGATTCTTTGTCAAAACCATAAAAAAAATGATAGAGGGATTGAGATAGAGGTCCTGGTAGCTCAGTTCTGTCTTACCCTCCCATCTAACTGCTAGCTGATATTTACTCCATGTAATGTGGTTGGTTATGGTGGGTTTGTGGTCCTGTTGAATTTATCGTTGAAGCTACAGTTTAGCCACATTTTCCAAAGCCACTAAATATAAATAATGGCTTATTTGATTCACTGTTGTTTTGAGAGAATGGAGTAGAGGATTGGTACATGCTGAGTTTATTCTAGAAATAGCTGTGATATAACAGGAAGGAAGGAGGTACACATCCTTTGTAAAAAGATTGAGTGGTTTAGGAAGGCTGGCTCCTTTTCTGATATTGTGCTCTGTTTTTGCCTGTAATTATTATGTGAATGTGAGTGAAGTCCATTGGTTCCGGATACAGATCATCTGGTACTTCTTTTTGTTGTGGAGAATGCTAGAGGCATCAGCCCCAGGCATAATTAGTTATATGAAAGAGCTCACAAAAGTAGAAGGGCCTCATAAGGATTCTTGAGACAACTAGGCAGTATTAAAATTTCTATGACTTTTTTATGCTTTATGAGGGAATAAAAAGAATTCAGTAACATAAATTAATTTTTTCCCAAGCTGTCAACATGGGCTGTGCCCTA
Organism: Choloepus didactylus; assembly: GCF_015220235.1. Lineage (NCBI taxonomy): Eukaryota > Metazoa > Chordata > Mammalia > Pilosa > Megalonychidae > Choloepus > Choloepus didactylus. Next base: position 76,110,006 of record NC_051309.1, read on the forward strand.
CTAGCCATACAAATGTGATGTTTACTCTAATTTGTTAATAAAGAAAAAGGCTTCTGGTTAAAAATAACATCTGTCCATTGACAAAAAACAGCTTGCACCATGAAAGGAGTTCTCAGTATATTATAAAAGCTGAGTTTGGCAGGATGTACTTCTTTCGTAAAGTTGTAACAGCTTTTGCTTCTCTGAGGGTTAAAGGGGAGAGAACATGTTTCAGGCAGAGGAAACTTCAACTTGCTGAGTTGTTCTGTGCTGTTAATTTTCCCAGATCTCTCATCCTCCTTTTAATAATACAGTCCAAATTAGAGTCTTCTTAAGTCTCCATTCCTGCAGCTGAAATTCTTAAGTTGAGGTAGTGCTTCCTGCTGCCTTACGGATGGCCAGATTCCCTCTCTATATCATTTTAAGGATGGATTATTGACTTGTTCCTGACTAGAGTAATGTGAAAATTTTAACTGTGTGACCATGTTGTTTCCAGTTGGCACTGGTAATATTCCATTAAAGAAAAAAATATCTTTTTGTTAAAATAAAAATTACATTACTTGGGAAAGGGGACTTTTACCTTTATATTCAGGTTACTGAACCAATATAATTCTCATATTCTGAATTTTGAGAAATGAGATATGTTACAGGCACCATTAGACTTCCTTCCATTCATTCTTTGAGAAATACTGTTTAGCAGAGAGCAAGGAGTAAATATTTTACAGAAAACAATTGCCCTCATCTCATAGAATTTAACTTGGAGGCACTATCAGCTCTTGGAATGGTTACTCATCCTCTGTCCAAGTTTATGTTAGATAATTATTGATGACTGAAAGTGTTTTTCTCCCTCTCTAACTAGACAATATTTTGACTCTGTTGCCAGATAGTCAGCCTGATAATTAACCCATATGCCAATAGATAAATACATTTCCGTAATGTGTGTTTGGAAACTATAATAATGATGGAGACGCTAGGGAGTAAGAAGTAGGAAGGGATACATAGTGGGTCTGGAGAGGTTTTGGATATTGTGAATTATTTAATAGTTGAAATCTAGATACATGGGAACAGTAAAAATGGCAGGCAAAGGAAACCCATCATTAAAAAAATGTATTAAATAAAGGATCTAAGGGTTGTTTTCCCTTGCTGCATTGTAGCTGCCACTTTTCTGTCAAATTATGCCTTTATTGTCTACCCTTATATAAAGGCAGATAGGATTGGGAAATATGACCAGAATTGTAGGTGTTTCTTAATGGGATTTGTATTCGGCTTTAGTGGTTATTCTTTGCATATGTTCCACTCAAACTACTGATCTGTCTCTTCAGAAAAATACATTTTACTCTCAGAAAGAGACACTTTATCACACTATAGGTGGTAGTATGTAATTCAGGGACAGCTTCAAAGGAAGAAAAGTTCTATTATCAATTCAGCTTCAGTGTTAGAACTAAAACCCAGTTCTAATAATGACTTCCTTCACACCTAAACTTTCCTACCTGCTGAGTGCTTTTGCTATTTCATCTACTATGATAATGCTTAAAAGTGAATATGCCACCCTACTCTAGGACTGGTTTCTAAGTAAATAAGTATTAAAATGGTTTTATGGTTATTCTGGTATTAAATCGGAGTATTCACACTTCCAGATACCTTCTTACAGTCTTAACTTCTGTTTTTTTATTTCCCCCTTGGATTGAATTCTATGATGAAAAAAAAGAATTATCCAATCAAGGGCATTTTGGGATGGACCCTGACAGTTTGTAGAGTACTTGTTGCCCATCCTTTTTTATATTTAAAATAAGGTAAATAAATGCTAAAATTCTGCCAAGCAAAGTGCTAAACAGTTCCTTGTGCCATAAAGTCTTCCCTAAATTTTGTCTCCAGCTAAGTATCCACAAGTTCTTTCCCCAGAGTTACCTGTGGAAGTGACCGTCTAATAGATTATCTCTGTGGAATCACAATACCAGCATATAGATTGAGCAGATCATATTAGGCAAAATTGTGTGGTGAAGAGAGCAGGGGATTAGGAGGCCTATGTATCTGTTCCCTGCCATTTCCTAGGCACAGTCCTTGGGCCAATCCATTAACCTCCTTGATCCTCAGTTTCCTCACCATTAAATGGGAATTGAATACCTACCTTATTGCACAGTGCTGTATGAAAGTTTAAATAAGACGATGAATGTGAAATGCTTTGCAAGTTTTGAAAAGCTGTGCCAGTATATGATGGTATCATTTTTACTTTCCTCATTATGTCCTTGTTAGGTAAGGCATGCTCATAGTTAAAACAGGGATTTATCTATTGTGTCCTTTGGGTGTTGTTTCTTAATCATTTACTTCTCAGGTTCTCTCCTCCCCAGTTGAAACATGCATCTTTGCTCTTTTGATCAGTGAGGGAATCTGTCCAACAAAATAAGAGATGACCTAGTGGGGATAAGCTCACTACTGCATGTTTCAGGACCTTTTTTGCTGCAAAGCAGTGCTTTGTGCCCTACCAAGAAAACAGATTTGGAGAGGAAAATGAGGACACCCACAAAAGCATTTTAACTCTCTGTGAATGGTGCTCTATTTTGAATTTGTCTCACATTTCTCTTTCTTTTCTTTGGCTGTCAGCATGTGGCGCACTTGTAGAGGACTTGGATTTTGCTGACTCTGTCATTTCAGAGTAGAATATTTCCTAAAAGTATGGAGAGGATCATTTGTCACTGCCAATATTGGATAAGGAAAAGTCAGAGAAATCTGAAGATGTACTACATCTTTCTAGTTATTGTGCTTGATGGGTGTTCTCCAAAGATTGTTAAGAGTCAGTAGAAATGGAAAGAGAAGAGAGTTTGAAAAAGGAAGATTGAATGACTCATAAGGTGATGCTTTCCTACTCAGTGAAGAAGCTTCTCAGGTTTCTGTGCCAAATAAACTGAACAACTATTTGTCCTTCTCAGTAGTGCGAGTATTCTTCATATTGCCAAGAATATTACCTGTGTTTTGAAGATGAACTCTAGTGCTAACCTTTTAATAAACTAGAATAAACATTTCTCAGTTTCATGTGTATTCAGTCTAATGAAATGTGTTACAGCCTTTGCTTCTTTCCTTTTCCCTTAGGTTCTTGTTCATTCTCTTAGGTCCTAAGGGGAAAGCCAAGTCCTACCATGAGATTGGCAGAGCCATTGCCACCTTGATGTCTGATGAGGTAGGGAAGATGGTGATCTGTGAATGTCTTAGTTGTGTTGTGTTCGTTTGTGTGAATTGACCGTCACAACTGATTCAGTTGGTATTATGTGGTTACTATAATCCCATACATGGAAAACAAACTGATTTCTACACGGTTTTCAATTAGTGAGGGTTGAATTTTGTTTTTGTGTTGAATTCTAACCTCTATGTTAGAACATATTTACCTTTCTTTTTTAAAAAGTTTTCAATTCCTATGACTTATGTGTGTTAAATATTCTTCTAAAAAAGTTCAAATTGGCAGTATTAATTTAAACCATATCGCTTAAAATAGTCATTCTGGGAATTCAAATGTCCCTATATAATATCGTTTCAGGAATGGTGGGTTCTTTAGGAAAATAAAGCATAATAAAATGGATAATGCATTTTTCTTAGGTATCAAAAAAATACATGCTTTATGGTTTTCTTATCTTGTGAAAAAGAACAACAGAAAAACTAAAATGAATTGGCAAACCTTACTGCAGAGTAGTACTTTGGAATTGTGACCTTACTAACTCTCATAACAACTCAACTGTAGTTACACCCATTTTAGATAAGATAAAACTCAGAACTAATCTCATAGTAGGAGAAATAGCATTAGAATATTAGAGCATTGATTTCTGCTTCTGTGTCTTTCTAGTTTAGTTATTTTTTCCAAACATTTTGTTTTGCTTCATTGTTTTTACTTCATGTTTCCATGTAAGTGGAGATAATAGTAGAGGACACGTTTCTCCTTAGTTGTAGTTCTATAGGGTGATTACTCAGATGGTTAACTTTATCCTGGGATTGAGAGCATTGAAGCATAGCTATGCTGGGTCCCCTGCCTCCCACCCCCAACGGAGTTAAGCATCTCAGTGGATTTATTTATTTATTTATTTGTCTGTGTGTATATTTTCATTAAAAAAAATCCTTCCTCCTAAGATGTATCAATTAGAAATGCTTTGATCTGCAAATGTCAAGAAAACCTGACTTGTAGTGGCTTAAACAATTTTGGATTTATATTTCTAACATAAGAAATTTGGTGGTAGGTGGTTGCTGGATTGGGTTTAAGTTGACTGCTTAATGATAAATCAAGAACCAAGGCCCTTGCTTCATGGTTAAGGTGGCTGGAACAGTCAGCTTCAGGCATCTCTGTAGGCAAGAAGAGGGGTGGTGTTGCATCTTTTTCAGGGATTCTAAAGCCTCCCTGGACAGCCTTTCTTTTGTGTCTCCTTGGTTTGAGTCAATCCTCTGCAGGGAAGACTGGAAAAGAGACTCTCTGACCCTCCAACCTTTCTAATGGGAGGCAGCAAGTTAAAATGGGATAGGAGATGGCTGTGTCTGCCACAGATGGTATACTGGCCCTTTGTTTTACTTTTTCCCCAATTCTACAAACCCTGCCCATTAAATATTATTTATTAGCTTTTAGAAATGCTTGTTGTAGGGGAGAAGAGCAGATTTAGAAGCAATCTTTAAGCATAGGTAAGGGTGTTGAACAGGGCCACATTCTCTTTTGGAGATTAAGGAATTTGACTCATGAAATATGAAAGACTTAGATTATTTGTAAAGAATTTTCAGATCGTTGTCTAGGTTAGAAGAATGGAATGATTGACTAGGAGGATTGTATACATTCTGGAAGCTCCTTCTTTGGACCTTTGTATAGAAGGCATAAAGCATTTGCTGCCTTAGATGGTTTAATTGCTGCTTTACCTAAAGATAGATAATCACCCTTTGGTCTATGTGTTGCCAGTATAACCCAGATTTTTTTCTTTTTTTTAATCACCAGCATTATTTGCGTGTTTGAGAGCTACAGTGTTTGCATCTTAACCTGCTCTTAACCCTCAGCTTGAACTTTCTTTTCTTGACTTACCAGCAGTTTGTTTGCTGCCATAGTTTTTATTTCAGGGAAATGAATTTTTGGTAGATATCTCCAAACCATTTTAATCTGGCTTCCATAGCAACTGTATCAGTTTGCGGTACATACCAGTGAGAGATGAAAGACAATGTCATTTTATGATAGTGATAGAAAAAAATCTGGTAAAAGAACACAGTGTTTTCTCATGCTTTTGCCTATGTTCCTTGGGATCATAATCTGAAGACTTCAATGTTTTGGGATAAACTGAATAATAGGAAATATGACAGCATGGTTATGGGAATACACAGTGGATTATGGATTACATTCTTCAGGCTTGACATGGTGGGAGGCATGTGGAGGGTCTACTGTTGGATCAGCACATCTCTGATTATTCTTTAGGTGTTCCATGACATTGCTTATAAAGCAAAAGACAGGCAGGACCTGATTGCTGGCATTGATGAGTTCCTTGATGAAGTAATTGTCCTTCCACCTGGGGAATGGGATCCAACCATCAGGATAGAGCCTCCCAAGAGTCTTCCATCATCTGACAAAAGGTGAATTATCAGGCAGTTAGGAGTTTTCGGTTGCTGGAACATCCCTGGGAAGAGGGTTGTGTTTGGAAGAGGAAGTGGGACCAGGCAACTGCTCTATTCCAAGGGAATCACATATATGCCTTAGTTCACATTCCCCTGACAACTGTAAAATGAGTGTCTTTATGCTGTGATGTTCGTCAGTGATTACAAATTAGAGATCTCAGATTACAGTATTGGAATGTATCACAGAGACTCTGTGGAGATGTTTTGGGGACTCCATACACGTGGAAAGATCCAGTAACTCAAGATGATTTTGAAGTTTAAGAACTTGGGTGAGGGAATTGAGGAGAGGCCATTTAATGGAAATCTGTTGTTTCCAAGGTGAAAGTTTCCCTCTTAAACAGTATGCAATTCATTCAGTGTTTCCATTCATCTAGTCATTTGTCTTAGCTTTAAATATAACACTTAAGAATTGTCTATTAGGATAGCAGAAAGGAATAATTTTTCTTCCAAATGTTTTTACTCCATCTCTCCTTCAGCCAGTGCATGAAGAAGAAAAATGAAATAAATTAATGTTCTCTTGGGCCCTGTTATCTTGCTTAGAAAGAATATGTACTCAGGTGGAGAGAATGTTCAGATGAATGGAGACACACCTCATGATGGAGGCCATGGAGGAGGAGGACATGGGGATTGTGAAGAATTGCAGCGAACTGGACGGTAACTAATGGATTGATCCTTTTGCCATTCATGATGAGGCTCTCCTTTATAGAAATTTTCATTCTTTTTCTATCAGCATTTTATTAACTGGATTGTTCATTTGTTCATCCCATAAATATTTATAATGTATCTGTTAGTCCCAGGTGCTGGGGTAGAGCAATGAATGAAACAAAAATCCCTGCCCTTATGGGGGATTACTTTGTAGTTGTAGGAGACAAACAATAAAAAACAAATAAATGGTTTATGGGGAAAAATAAAGCAGAAATAGGGAGTTTTGTGATGGAAGAAGGTATTTCAGTTTTAGACAGGGTGATTAGAGACCTTCAGAGAAGCGGACATTTGAGGAAAGTCCTGAAGGTGGTGGAAATCTGACCATGTAGATGTGGGGGTGGGGAGGAGTGTTCCAAGCAGAGAGGACAGCAACACAGTGTGCATTGTGTGTGTCAGAACCAGCGAGAAGGCCAGTGTGACTGGGAGTGGAGTGAGTGAGGGCGAGTCTTAGAGAAAGGGTCGGAGAAAGAGCTCGTGAGTATGTGGCAGGAAGATCGATTCATGTGCCATTTTTCCTGTTTCCGTTTCCTGCTTGCTAAAGCAAATGCCATGCAATGGGTTGGTATAAACAACAGGAATTTATTGGCTCACAGTTTTGAGGCTTGGAGAAATTCAAAATTAAGGTGTCATCAGAAAGATGCTTTCTTCCAGAAGACTGTGGTGTTCTAGGGCTGGATGCCAGAGATCCTTGGCCCTTGGTTTTCCTGTCACATGGCAATAGCAGCCTTTCCTGGCTTCTTGGTTCCACTGACTTCCAGCTTCTCGCTGCTCCCTGTGGCTTTCTCTCCCTGTGTCTGAATTTCATTCTGCTTATAAAGGACTCCAGTATTTGAATTAAAACCCATCCTCATTCGGGTGGGCCACACCTTAACTGAAGTAACCTCATCAAAAGGTCCTACTCACAATGGGTTCACACAGGAATGAATTAATCTAAGAACATGTTTTTCTGGGGTACATACAGCTCCAAGCCACCACACTTCCTCATCTGGCTTTAATGATTCCATCTTCCCTGTATATTCACTCAAAAATGAGTAATTTGTTAGGGAAATGAGTAACTCACAAGTCACTTTTCTTTCTTCTTAGTTTGCAACTGGGAATTCAGGTTTCCCGGATTGCTTTGGTTAAATTGCTTTTCATAATAATAATTCTTTCTACACTATTGAGTTCTCCATTTCATTTTGGTTTAAGTAGGATAGTCATTTTATGAAAGTATGACTCTTTTCTAAGCATGGCAGTCTTTTGAAAACACAAAAGTATGTCATTTTGATATGAAATTGAATATGAATGAGATTAAGTTCTTTCTATCATCTGATGACCCACTTAGTTTCTCTCTCAAATTAAGAGGAATTTCTTCTCTTCCTTTTATTCCTTTCTTAAAGAATAGAGAGCATCAAACCTCTCCCTCTCCTTTTTTTCTGAATAATTCTTTATAAACTATTTCCATAGAAATATCCTTTTCCTTTTCTAGAGATCTGAGTAGTGGGATCTAATTTTTTAAAAAAATTTAATCAGACTGTAATTTCATTCTTCCATATTTTGCCCTTCATACATGCATTGAATGTCTGCAGCCTGCCTGGCACCATGCACAACCCGTGCATGCCAAGACAACTGAGACAGGGCACTGAGGTGCAGCTCAGGTGTAGCAGCACACAGAGAGACAGACAAACCTGATAAAGTATGATAACCCAGAGTTATACTCAAATGGAGGTTCAAGACATGAGAGAGCTGTTGAACTCTGAGTGAGGGCATTCTAGGCAGAAGGAATGGTTTGGGGAAGGCTGAGACCTGAGATTTGGCTGGGAAGGGCAGTTGACAAAAGCGTAGGTGAGGATGTCTGCTGATGTTCACTGTGAGGCTCAGCTTACGATATTCTTTCACCACACACTTGCATGGTTCCCTACTTGGTTCCTTGCCCCATATCTCCTTCTTGGGAGGCCACCTCTGGCCATTCTATCTAAAATTTCAACCACTACTCCTCCAATGACTTATAACCCTCTTTTCTGCTTAATTTTTCCCCTAGATTTTTAGTGCTCTCCCTTTTACTTATTTATCTTGTTTATTGTCTGTCCTTCCACAGAAGGTAAACTCCAAGAGGGCAGAGATTTTTGTCTGTGTGGTTCACTGCTGTCTCTCCAGCACTCAGAGTATTGCCTTGGCACGTTGCAGGTGATCAATAAACATGTATTGAGTGATTGATTGATTGAATGAGTGAATAGGGCTGGAAAGAAAGCCATGGCAAGATTATAAAGGGCCTTATATAATTTGCTCACACATTTAGGCTTTTTTCTCTAGGCAGTGAGAAATTTTAATTCATCAACACAGTGCACACTCCTCTGAAGACCAACTGGATAGCCTTTAGGGAATGTGACACCTTATTTGGTGCCCAAAAAAGAGAATTGGAAGCACATTCATTTCTCTGCAGTTTACTGGCTTCATCTTAAGTGGTCAAATATAGTGTCTTGTCGCTGATTCAAGCATTTTAAGTACAATTTCTTTGTGGTTTGGTGAGTTATCTCTTGGATTATTTGATGGTAATTTGTTTTACATTGTCACATGTTTGCTTTCTCTTTGCCTAGGTTCTGTGGTGGACTAATTAAGGACCTAAAGAGGAAAGCACCATTTTTTGCCAGTGATTTTTATGATGCTTTAAATATTCAAGCTCTTTCAGCAATTCTCTTCATTTATCTGGCAACTGTAACTAATGCTATCACTTTTGGAGGACTGCTTGGGGATGCCACTGACAACATGCAGGTGGGTATGGTTTTAGGGAGGACACAAATAGTACAACCCAGATTGCCTTCCTCACCCCTACAGCTCAGTTAGAAGCAGATGGCCTTTCAGTTACTCAGCGTGATTTTCTTTCTTTTGCTGGATGCTGCATTCTGGCCTGCTGCTGTATTTCCAGCATTTTAGTAATTACAAAAATAGCTTGATGAAATCTGGCTTGAGTCACAAGTTGGGAAAAAAAGGGAAGGAAATGAGGATATACAATTCTATTTGGGCAAAAGCATATCAGCTGTTTCAATTTTATGCAGTGCACAGGGTTTAGATCTGTCACTACCTTGAGTGTCTGGCTATGTACTATTAAACTTGATGATCACATTCTTTTTGGGAATGCATGATTAGCTCCATTTTACACGTGAGCAAATAGTTATCAAACAATTGAGTGATTTTCTCAAGGTTGAATTTGCATATCTAATGGTAGATCCAGGCTGGAGTTCAGCATTAATACATACAAGCCATGAGTTGTTTCTCCTGTATCTGGATCTGCATCTCATTAAGCTTGACTTATTGAGCTGACTTGACTTATTTTGTACCAACAAAATTTGTTGGTTACTTTGCAGGTAGCATTTGCTTTCTTTTTGCACCAATCAAACCCAGTTTCAGTGGTAGAAAAGATATTTTAAATTTCCTGAGTCAGTAAAATAGGTAAAAAATAACTTTTAGTAGATGCATTCATTTTAAAAAAAGAAAGGCATTGTACTAAGTGCTGAATACAGAGTTGTGAATGAAACTGAGTCTGATGGAAAGAACCAGATCTGAGCCACTTTCAAGCCCTGTCCTTCCATATCAGAACTTACTACTGCTTAAACTATATGACGTTCTTAAGTGCGAGTTTATTTTAAAAATTCAGCTGATTCCAGAGGATTGCTTTTTCTTCTGCTGCTGCTTTCTTTCCTGGGCAAATTCATGTTCTACATTTCTGCCTAAATACAAAAATGAGATGGAAACTATCTGTAACATCTAGGTTGACCCAAGTACAAAGAGTAAAATTACTTTCAAAAATGTATTTTACTTTAAGTGTACTTTCATCTTTTAGCCCTTATCAATTGCTGCATAAAATATAACCCAAAAACTTAACCAGGGACTTAACCATTTAGAACAACCATTTTACGACTACCTCTCATGGTTTCGGAAGCTGATGGTCTCAGCTGGGCAGTTTTCACTTGGGTCCCTCATTCTGGCACAGCTGTCATCAGATGCCAGCTGAAGTTGGAGTCATCTGAAGGCTTCTTTACTGACATGTGTGATGCCTGGGCCAGGCTGATTGTTACAGCTGGGGCCTACTTGGACCTCTCTCTTTCCACACTACTTTTCCATGTGGCTAGCTTGGGCTTTCTCACAGCATGGCAGTCAAAGAGTAGCTTGGCTATTTACATAGTACTTGGCTTTCCCCAGAGCAGGTGTTCCAAGAGACCACAGAGGAAGTTACACAACCTGTGTTGACTTAGCCTCTTAAAAGAAAGCATCCTTGGTACTATATTTTATGGTTGAAGTATTATTGGAAGCTGGCTACCACTGCTCTCCTCCTCCTATTCCATATGGCTTTTTGTTAAAACTACTTAAAAGTAACATACATTTTAGAACACAACTCATTTTTGTACTATAAATTATTGTGGTTTATAATATGTAGACAGATACAATTGTGTCATACTTATTATCATTGTAATATTATGTTGTACTAAAATGTTGTCTTCATTATTTCTGAATAGAAACCACAATGGAAAAACAATGAAAAATCTTAGCTACGTGACAAGGTTCTCATGTGCAAATTGTTTATGCCCCATTCCTGCAAACCCCATTTGACTTTTCTGATTTGCACCAAATTAGATGGGTGGAGCATTGGATAATAAAAGGAAACATAGACCTCCTGGACAATTGAATAAATATATTTGGTGGATAAAATTCAAAAGCACTGAAGGAAGGAAAATAGTCCCAAAGGAATCCCACAAAAATAGGGAGATAGGTATGGCATGACAGAAAAATATCTGGGGTCATGTAAACTTTGTTGGAGTGAACCAGCAATGTTGTATAGTATGTATGACACTGCTACTATATGCAAAAGTAGTATCGCATGTAGGAGCCATGAAGTGTTTTTTCTATAGCTGAATCATGTTGTAGATAATTTGGATACAGTGTAACTGAAACTGATCGGAAGACTGAAACATAGCACCTATTAGGAAAGACTAACTGTATTGGATTCAGTTAGCACAAGGAATGGTTTGCAGATTTAAATGCGTGCAGAGGCCAAGCAGGCCTCATAAATCAGAGAGGAGAGTTGGGTGGGGATTCTGATGCCCCCTGAGAGCCCAAGCCCCATAATCAGGGGGCAGTTGCCAGCTTTGCTTGTTCACATGTGAACATGCACCAGTGTTCTTCATTTTCTGTTTTTTGAAGAGAGGCTGGAAATTCAAAGTCTGTGTGAAATCTGGCGACTTTTAAATATTGACAGCTGATTAACATATTAAAAGTAGCATTGTGCTGGCCAAAGAACAACCATCTTTGTATTACCTGTGAGAGACCTGTGATATGGGGAGTAGAAACCAAGTGTAATAGGATTCAGGCATGCAGTGTATGAAAAGAGTGGGTTTTTGCCTGTGTTTGCTCTACTGATTAGATAAGAAAAAATAAATTAGATTGTAACAGTGATGTCAGTAATAGAACTTTTATAAAATCTGATCTACCATGAAATGAGGTATTTATTTTTCATCCAAATGATTGGTATAATGAGTAACTAAGATAGATTATTCAAGAAAACAAGTGGAAAAGAAAGTCCTAGGAAAGTACTACAAGGCCAGCATGAAGAAGATAAGTCATGCAACCACATGTTAAGAAAATAAAAGGAAGTTCTAATTAATAAGTACTAGAGGCTTTTGAGAGGGTAGGAAGATCAAAATCGTTTTCTTTCAGAGTATATAGGGATTTGTGTGTGTGTGTGTGTGTGTGTGTGTGTGTGTGTGTATGTGCAGATAATTTTTAAACCAGTTTTTTCATGGACCTTCTTTTCATTGAGATGAGGACATTATAACACTTCCTATGTGTTAGTTTATTGCCTTTTAGTAACTGAATTGAAATGTTTTGCAACCTCATAAAGCTTAGCTTAACAATACTGCATCTGAAACTAGGGATAAGGTCTGTTAAAGTCTGTTGTTGATCCCTCCTGGGGGAATTAATTTCTATATGAGTGAGTTTTGGGGAAAGTAAAGGATTCTACTCTGTGATATAAGTAGCTAAAATAGGTATTTTTCTCCTCAGTTATAAATAACATTGCAAAGGCCTTGCTGGTGGAATAAGATGTTTTCTGGGCTTGGAAGATTTCAGGAGAATCATAAGTGCTTTCAGTGAGTCAGGATGCTTAATGTTAGACTAAAATGACCATTTTCTGAATGTTACTCCTGAGATTTGATGTAACTTAAAACATCCAATTCAAACCCTTGAGCATATTTGCCTGAAATAATTTGGTTATTTCATAAATAGATTTTGTAACTTCCATTGATAATTTCACAGAAGTTGCAGAATCTTTATTGCTTTTTAAAATTTGTGTGAATAAAAATATTTAAAGATTTTTTTTTCTCATTTCTGTAGCCATTTTCCTTTAAAAAATGTGTTATCCGTAAGTCCTCCTCTGCCCTAAAGTTTCATATTTCTAGTAGTCATGGTAGGTGGCAGAAACAATGAAAGAGAGGCATAGAAAATTAATGATTGTCAATATATATTTGTTGCACCAAATAATCCATTTTTAATTACTTTTGGGTAGAATAATGCTATTAGCAAATGGGTTTATAGATCTAAACACTGGGTTTACAGATGCAAAATAATCTGTGTAAATAGGAATTTGCTAGTACATACATACACGCACACACCCAAGTCAATAGTCATGTATCTGAGTAATTTTACTTATTTCCTAATAATTTTAGATACCCTAGTATTTACATAGGAACATTTCAAATAGGAAAACAGTCTACGTATAACCAGTGTATTAGCTTTTCTTGCAATGGTAAATGACATAGATTGGTATAGTTTTGACTATTTTAATACCAGGGAATGAGGTGGTTTAATGTGTCAAAGAGTATCCCATAACTGAAGGGGTATATACTTCAACATACAGAAGTTTTGATGCTCTGACAGAAGTCTTGACGTGGCATCAGGACAACAAAATGTTTTATGGATTTGATGCTGAGGCCCAGGTCATTTAATATATTTATGGCAGAGATTGATTCATTCCTTTGCAAATGTTTATCATCTACTATGTGCCAGACACTATTTAAAATGTTACAGGTACACATAATTGAGCAAAACTCTTAAGAATCCCTGTTCTGATGGCATTTACAGTCTAAAGTGTTGATGAAAACAATTTTTCTTTAACCCTAGTAAATCCCAGTGATGTGCAGTGGGCTTATTTAAGGGGGAAGTCCTCTGGCTTCATTCGGCTTTCTGAACACTAGACTGGGACTAGGCAGCAAAGCATTGGCACAGCCTGAAGTGATCTGCAGTTATATCACATGCCTTCATAAATGTGGCAGTGGGTTATTCTGAAAAGCATGGGCAGCTCAAATGAGTCAACTGCAAAGAGTGTTTCTGCTTTTAAAGGCAGGAAACTCAGAGGTGGTTCACAGAGGGCCTTTATTTTCAGACTACAAATAGACATGGGCACTGGGTAGAAACGTGTTGTGAAAACACAGATGAGTCACCATACTGCTGTTGTCTAAGCAAACTTTTGTGCCAGCTTCTGTTCAGGAGGTCTTGCCTGCTCAAAGACAGGAGTCTACATTGCACATTTATTTCAGAGCTGAAATATATGTATACTTTCAGTGAAAATATAAGAATAAACGAACAAAATTTTTCCTCATTAGAAGATTTTGTGAGCTATGTGTATCATTTCCAATAGAAGTATGTTCAAAATGAAATAGTCAAGGCTATGATGGCCCCAAGTATAATCCAAATTATGGTGGCAGTGTAGATGCCTGGAAGAATTTTCCAAATTGGCACAGAAATTTTGACCATCAGACTGCTTTGAGAGGGCTCTGGGGCTTACAGAGAAAGCATTAACAGATTCCTTGTTACCTGTGGGCAATTAAAGTTTAGCTTGGGCTGCTGGGAGTAACTGAGTCACTTTGCCAAGAGTTGACCTTACATTAATCTGAGACTCAGCCCTGACTTGTGACTGTTTCCTGTTCCTAGAGCTCAGTGTCAAAGGATTAGAGTATAAGCTTTTTGAGGCTGGCAATTGTACAGCATTCTCATTGTGCTTTTCCATAAGTCACACCTTCATAATGCTCTGGTCCCTCTGCCATCCTGCCAAATAAACAAAGGCTTTTCAGCATCACCATACTACAAACATGTGCCTTCCACAACTACATTCTCTGTGATCTTCTCATTCCATCATATTTATATTCTTGGTTGCTGAGCAAGTACACCATTTTATTCATTTAGACATTTCTAAATGGTAAATGTTTTAAATGTTGATATGGTAAATGTTTTAAATGTTGATAAGATTGTAGCATAAATATATATAATCACCAGAATTTATTACAGTTATGGGTTTTTCATTCAGAGTACTAGCCAGAATAGAACCTTGATATCAAACTAAATCAACAAATACTTAGGGATTTCTTGTTCTGTGGACATGACACTGATACAAAGAACACTTTTTGATATTCTGAAGTAAGTCCTTTTGTTATTTAAGAATTGTTCTTAGTTTTATGGGGCATAGAAATGAGTTTTAATTTGAATCTGCATTGTTGATTGTGAATGACTGAACACACTTTAGAGTGAAGACTAAGTGAAGAAAGTAATTTTATTTTTTTACACGAGTAAATGTAGTCCTGTTTTCACAAACCTCTTAGCAAAAGAATACAGTAAGATTTTTAGAATTATGTGAATTTGTTGATATTTTTGGAGCCCGCCACAACACATTTTAGGGGAACTTGTCTTATAGTAGGAAACATTTATAGCTGACATACCTAAATTTGAGGCTTTATTTTAACATACTGCTGTGCTGAGAATATTTCATCAACCTTCTTAATTTGGAAATATATCATTTCTTGTTCATATGTAATGTTCCTTGACAAGGCAGACGACTTTTACCAAGCTTATCATATGCAATTTATAATTGTAATATTAAAGCAAATTGATAACTATACTGAGGACTATACAATAATTTCAATTTACCTAAGTGTTGCACTTTGGCATGAAAATATATTTCTTCCTTGAAATGGAAATATAAGGTGACTGGTTAGTCTGCACAGATACATATTCCTGTTTCAGAAAGTTAGGTAGATATAGTCTGTTGCAGTGATTAGGTTGTTTTGGTAAGCAAAATTAAATAAGCTTATTTAATGACAAAGTGAGGGACTCTGACATGACTTCCAGGGATGAACCTGGACCCGACATCATGGGATTGAGAAAGCCTTCTTGACCAAAAGGAGGAAGAGAAATGAAACAAAATAAAGTTACAGTGGCTGAGAGATTTCAAATAGTGTTGAGGGGTTATTCTGGAGGTTATTCTTATGCATTATATAGATACCCCTTTTCAGCTTTTAGTTTTTTGGACTAGCTAGAAGGAAATACCTGAAATTGTTGAACTGCAACCCAGTAACCTTGATTTTTGAAGATGCTTGTGTGACTATGCGATTGTGAAGACCTTGTGGTTCACATTCCCTTTATCCAGTGTATGGACAGATGAGTAGCAAAATGGGAACAGAAGGTAAATGAATAATAGGGGAGATGGGGGGTGGGATGTTTTGGGTGTTCTACTTGACTTGTGCTTTTATTTATTTATTTATTTATTTATTTTTTGGAGTAATGAAAATGTTCAGAAATTGAACAATGCTGTGTTGTTAACAATATTTCCATTCTTGGTGATTATCTACTTAGTGTAAGTTCTAGTGGAATGATTGGATATGCTCATTTTATATTTTGATATTTATTGTCAAATTTCACTCTATGAAACTTCTCCCAATTTAGACTTGTAACAATAATACACAAGAGGACCTGCTTGTCCTCACCCTTGTAAAATTGGATTTTGTTCCATCTTTCCATTTTTGTCATTTATTGGGTAGAAAAATGATGGCTCATTATTATTTAATTCAAATTTCTTTTATTTTTAGTGAGTGTGAATATCCTTTCATATTCTTATTGACTATACCTTTTTTATAAACTGCCTAGTTGTGTTGTGTCCCTGGTGTATTTTCCTTTTGGGGTATTAGTCTTTTTCTCATTGAATTGTAAGAACTCTTCGTATAGTAAGGATGGTTTTCCTTTCCTTGTCACCAATATTGTAAGTATATTCTCCCTAGACCAATGATTTTTAGGAATGCGGAAACTGGCAATGAACTCTGTAGGGCAGGCTGGAAGACAGGAAACTCAGGCAGAACTTGATGCTGCAGTCTTGAGGCAATGATTTGTTCTTCTCAAGAAACCTCAGCTTTTGCTCTTACGGCCTTCAGCTGATCAGATGAAGCCCACCTGCAAAATCAAGGATAGTCTCTGTTACTTAAAGTCAGCTAATTGTACATGTTAACTCCATGTACAAAATACCTTCACAGCAACACCTGGATTAGTGTTTGATTAAATAGCTGAGTACTAGAGCCTAGCAGAGTTGACACATAAAAGTAGCCATCACAGTTCATAAACTTTACTTATGATTTCTTTTACTGTATAGATTTTAATTTTTGTGGAGTTAAAAATCTTCATAATTTTCTTTTATAAATTTCTTATTTTCATAATATTAAAACTTTGACAGGCTTTCTCTACCTTAAGATTAGAAAAATATTTACCCACATATTTTAGTTTTTTATATTTTAATTTAAATTTTTTTTTGGAATTTATTTTTGAGTAATATCATCCTGGCATTCAGTGATAGACACTTCAAATGA
Source organism: Choloepus didactylus (assembly GCF_015220235.1). NCBI lineage: Eukaryota > Metazoa > Chordata > Mammalia > Pilosa > Megalonychidae > Choloepus > Choloepus didactylus. Next base: position 76,126,970 of record NC_051309.1, read on the forward strand.
TCTAGATATATATTCACAGCTTTCAAACAAAAAAATATTGTAAAGCGTCCCTGTCTTGTCCATCTGTTTTATTAGACTTGGAATAGAAACTCTTTGGGTAAAGTTTTGGCAGGGAGATAATTTGCCTTCTTTTTGTCTGTTCCTTCTGGAGAGTAGAAACAGAAATCCTGTTTATGACGACAAAGCACTTTAGGCAGAGTAGATGGCAATAAGAATTTGGCAGCTGTGATCCGTCAGGAAAGAAATCACTGATTTATAGGCTCTAGCTACACAGGTGAAATAAAAAATGAGGGTTATGTGTCCAATTTTCTTCCCCAGTGTAGATTAATGGTGTGTGTAAGCAATTGTTAACAGTGCTAGCAGGTAATTCTTGGAGGAGGAAGGGAATTTGCTTGAATTAAGTCAGTGCACCTTAAATTCGGGCCACATGAGAATCACCTGGGGAACTTTGAAAAAATACTGATTCCCCTGGCCTCATCCTCAGAGATACTGCTTTAATTGTTCAAGGTAGAGATATATATGTTGTGATAAATGTCACAAGTATCATGTGATGTTAGTTTGAGAAGCACTGATTTAGATACTTGCATAATTTCTCCATATATTTTGATCATATGATTTGGCTTATGCTGTTGACCTGACATCAAAACTCATCCAAGTTGATTCAGCTCTGATTATTTCTAGTGGCCACCTTTAAAAGGTATTAGGCTGCATCATTGTTCTTGGCTAAATTTCAGATTTGAAGACTCATCTAGAAAAATTAAATTCTATTATTCAACATTCTGCCCAGTTCATGTAAATCTCCACCACCACTACCTAAAATTTCTCTTTTTATGGCTAGAAACATTTTATATTAAATTTAAAAACTTGAAATATAACAATAATATTTGTGGATGCTTTATTATTTAATGCCACTGAAATATTACATTTCCATGTTTTACTGGGATGAAAGTTGTCAGAAAAATAGGAAATGTTTTCTTTTCTTGGGAAAGTATGCCACTTTTCTCTTAGCCTTTACTTCTTTTTCTTCTATTGTTACCACCCTAGACAGGGTTTCAGTTATTAATCGAACTAATAAATTCCTCAATAAAATTGACATAAAACAACAAGTCATTCTTTGCTGTTATATGAAGATACTACTAAATGCAATGAAGTCAAAATTGACAGCAAAAATTTTTTTAAAAGTCTTTTCTTGAATGTGCTTACCTTACATTCGCCATGACATGGTGGTAAGCACCCTCTGACAGCCTTCTCACGTAGCTTAAAGACATAAAATGTTGCTGTTACAAATCATGGTTGAATTTTTTTTTTTTAACATCTTGCTCCTATGGTCTGATTGCTTGTGCTTGATGTACTTTTCTGGGGCTTATGATGATTTTCTTTACTGTTTTGAAAAACAGGGACCATCTTTGGTTTAACGTCATACTCTCATATAAGCAGAAAAATATTCACAGATTATTTGGGATGAAGATTAGACTTCACTGCTGTAAAGTAAAACATTTTTCTTATTGCAGTTAATTCTGTGTGTTGAGTAATCCAAAGAATAAAAACAAACAACTTTCTGTGGTCATAGTGCTGCCTCCTAAGGTTTCTCTTGATTTACAGTTTACCTTGAGAAATACTGAGGTTTTAGAGGCTGCCTTGTTTTTTCTTTTCCTTCAATGACTAGTTCTCGTTTTTTCTTTTCATGTCACTCTTTTGACTGTGTCTCTCCACATCCTCCATCTCTTGAAAGAAAAACAAGAGAGGAAGGCTGGAAGGGTGGATAAGCAGCAAAAGAAAGGAAACTGACATTTTTTTGTGTGTCTCTGCTTTGTGCTAGGTGTTATTCTTCACGCTTTATACAGTATTGTTTTATTTAATCCACATTTTTATCCTGTGAAGTAAGTGCTGATTTTACAGAAGAGATAATTAAGTTTTAGAGATGTTACCCTGTGGGTAACTGGTGGAATTAGATTTAAACTCAGATTTCCCTAATTCCAAATAATGCTCACAAAGTGCTGAGCTACCTGGGAGAGACCTTGGAGATCAACCAGTCCAACATCCTCATTTAATATCTAAATGAATACATTAAGCATATGTTACTACTTATCAAAATGTATTATGTATCAGAAAGTATGCTAAGCATATTCCACATGTTATCCGATCTTGTGTGCATACTAACCATATATGGGTTTGATGGGGAAACTGAAGTATAGAGAGGTTAAGTAATTTGCTTAATGTTATACATTGAATAAACGGTACAGTATAGATGTCAACTCTGAACTGTCTGACTCCAGCATCCGTTGATACTCTATATCATCTCATTTATTTCTCCTACATGAAGAAACTATAATTCGGAGAGGTCAAGTGATATTCCCAAGAGCATCCACCCACTGTCTGGTGGCAGAATAGAGTTTAGACTACAGATTTCCTGACTGCCAACTCTTTGCTCTTCGTATTATGCCACAGTGGATGTCCTCTGATCAGAGTGGAAAAAATGAAAGTACAGCCTAAATAGAGCCAGACCAGTTTTTTGCACCTGATTCTGCCACACCTCCGAGCACAACCATCCACATTCTCATGACTTGCTAGGGAATTTGTTCCCCTAAGAAATGTGTTATGGCTACTAAAAATGCACACATCCACAAACTATTTTTTCCTTCCTGTGTCAGTGAACACTGATTAAAATTAATCAGAAAAGGAGTTTCTGCTATTTCACCTTATAAATTGCTTTAAACTGTAGTTACAGTTAAACTAAAATTATTCATTACATAAGAATATTTAAAAATTTTTCTGTATTGTGGCTTGATATGTTACATGTCAAAATGTGGTGAAAATAGTTCTTTTCTCAGAAACGCTGGAAGCATCTCTAAGTTTAAGGAAGTTTCCAGTTTAGTGTGTATAATAAATCACCTGTGTCTATTTCAAGATTGTCAACAACAGAATGGAAACTGTAGCACTTACCAAAGCATCAAATACTGAAATAAAAACAATCTGCCTTGTAACAGTCAACATGGCTTCCATAAATCAGTGTCGTTTGCTGGAAGAAATTAGTTGTTTTCTTTGCTGAATGAATGACTTTGATAAGTGGAAGCTAGTGTGTGATTTGGACATTTTCTGTTTGGTTCCTTTATCAGTTCTGAGTATTTGCAAGGCACATGGAGGAATGGTGTATTGCATGATGGAGAGAAAGAGCAACATGGCATCACTGAAAAATCTTGTTCTTGTCCTCAAACATATCAATAGCTATGTCAATTAGAGAATTCTTAATCACATTATTCCTCCTTTGTTCTTTCATATTCTCCCTTAACCCAGGCTGTACTATATTTTGATCTTGTACTAGTGATGAGAAATAGGCACTTCTGGTGCTTGATAAAAAATGTTGCAGTAAAACTTTCCCTATCACATGTACACAGAGGGTGGCTTGACCTATCACACAGAGCTTTCAAATCCCTAAAAGTGCTCTAAAGTACGATGTAAAGAAAGAAAGATATATTACCTTTTTAAAAAGCCAAATGTCAGTTCACAGTTTATGAAAGAAAGCATGTCCAAGAAAATCCCAGGTGAATTCACACCTTTTTTTTTTTAATGCAGTTTTATTGAGGTGTATTCACACACCATATAATCCACCCAAAATATACAATCAGTGGCTCACAGTGTCATCATATAGTTGTGCATTCATCACCACAATCAAATTTAGAACATTTTCATTACTCCCCCCCAAAATAAAAAAAATGTAAAAAAATAAATAAGTAGACCCAAAACATCCCATTCCCCCATACTCCCTATTACTTATATATTTTTTGTGGTTATTTTATTAGTCATCTACCCATACACTGAATAAAGGGGATGTCAGTCACAGATTTTCACAGTCACATGATAAAAGCTATATAGTTATATGATCATTATCAAGAACCAAGGCTACTGCATTACTGTTCAACAATTTCAGGTATTTCCTTCTAGTTATTCGAATACACTAGAAAATTAAAGGATTATCTATATAATGTGTAAGAATAACCTCCAGAATGAGGTCGTGAAACATATGACAACATGGATGAACCTTGAGGGCTTAGTGCTGAGTGGAGTAGGCCAGACACAGAGAGATGTTGTATGTTACCACTAATGTGAACTCTGTGAAAAATGCAAAATAAATATTTTATATTGTACAATGTAGGGGACATAAAGATAGCAACTAGTGAAGGGTAGACAATAATCTAATAACAGATAAGCTGTTGAGGGTAATCTCAATGTTATGGGAATGCTCAGGAATGATTATAGTTTGTAAACGTTCTTGGGTATGGTAGGATCATGTTGGAAGCAATGTAGTTATTTTAGGTTGTTTACCTTATTTGTTTTGTTAGGGTTTGTTAATTAGGTTATTTGTTTTTCTTAATCCTTTATTTGTTTGCAATGTTGTGGTATTTTTTGTTTGTTTGATTGTTTTTTGTTTGGTTTAATTTTTTGATGAATAAAGTTAAAAAAAATTAAAAAAAAAAATAACCTCCAGAATGACTTCTCGACTATTTGGAATCTCTTAGCTGCTGAAACTTTATTTTGTTTCATTTCTCAATCCCACGATGCCAGATCCAGGCTCATCCATGGGACATGGGAGTCATGTCCCACATTGCCAGGGAGATTTACACCCCTGCAAGTCATGTCCTACATAGGGGAGAGGATAATGAGTTAATTTGCAGAGTTGGCTTAGAGATACAGAGAAGGAACACCTTTTATCCTTGCCAAGGATGAGGCAGTGGGATGGGTGGGTACATTCTGCAGACTTATGGAAGGTTGAGTGTGAATTTGTCTATGTCATTCCACCTTCCTGAATCCCAAATCAACATGTGTTAGAAATCAAGACAACTACTATTTGTTGGGCATAGGAGAATCCTTTTCTCTGCATAAGTGTGTCCTGGTTCTGCCAGCCTTGTTTATTATAATAATTTCTGTCCCTGTGAGAAAGAATGAGCTGTATACTCTGATTGTGTATGGAATGGCTATAAAGTAAAGGGTTAACGCTCTTTGACCACTCCTTGGAACTGAAATCTGCATAAGTGGGAGACCCTTGTAAGACCCTCCTGCCACATTTGAAATCTGGACTCTCCTGGGACAGAAAGAGTAGTTCTGAATTGTTTCAGATTTGTTTACTCACTATGTAAGAAGCCAGTCTCATTATCTGATTGTGAACCCTTGTTTTTTAGTTTTTACATATATAATTTTGGCCCATCCTCACTCCACTGCTGTTATTATATAGTGTTGCTCTAAAGAACTTTTGTCTGTTTTCTGAATTGAAATGTACCCTTGAAGAGGAGGGCCGCCTGTTGCAAATGCCATTCTAAGTTGAATGTTGTAGGCTCTGAAGTGGTGTAAAAAATATTGTGAATAGTCATTGCAACAAGAGTCTCCTAAGATGGATTTTGAGTGGAGATGGAATTTAGTGTGTTTAGGTTTTGTAAATGATTTTAAAAAATCAATTTTTTTTTCATAATCATTTCAGGTATATTTTATTTTTTGTAAAAATTTTACAGAATTCTGGAGGATTAGGGCAGTGGAAAGAGGTGGCTTAGTGAGGCTGACAGGTGGATAGATCAATGGTGGGGGGTGGAGGCAGGAAATAACTGAGGAGCACCTCAGCTTCCCCAGAAATCCACCCTACTTCAGTCAGGGTGGCCTAGATTATAAGGCTGCTTGTTTTATGTAAATATAAATCATACTTCTATGAACACGCAATTTCTAGTTTAATAGAAAAGGAAAATCTTCATAGCAGCATTTTGTTTTAGTATACAGATAAAGTTACAGAGACCAAATGCTTTATCTCTGCTGTGTAAGTTAACTTACCATTAAAAATATATTACTGTGTCTTTTAAAACTGTAGCATATCTGTATTCATTTGAAACTTGTTTTATTTTGTAAGTTTTATTTAAATTAATAATCCTATATGAATAAAAGATCTGTGCTTTTATATTTGAAAATCATTCCTTGATAAAATGCTATTTTAAGTTTACAAAAAGAACATCCTACAAATAAATTTATGCTGTACCTGAAGACAGAAATAATAAATAACATAGGAAACAGGCTAGTTTGCTGTTACTTGAGTCATTGGTCCTGAATGAAGTGATTAAGAGAGGAAAGTTAGAGATAATTTTATAAGTCAGTGATGTTTGAAGACCCATGTTTCTTTGTTTCTGTTATACTAAAGAAAACTAATGGTAGGTTGATTTCCAGAGATATAACTACAAGAAGATGTGGCCACAAAAGGTTTAGCTATTCACGTCCCTGCATATTTGCTCCCTCTAGAGATAAAGTTAATCAAGGCTTTTATATACATTTACATTGGACAGTGAATATGTAATGAGAATGGTTTTTAGATTGGTGTCTTAGAAATTGCATATGGAAGCCTCAATATTTTTAGTATGGGTCAGAGACACCTTTTGCCTCTTATAGTGACTCCCCAGTCATTGTACTCATTACAGTTTTTGGAGCAATTCAGCCCTTGGAGTAGGAAGGAATGACTCAATTGTATGTTGGGTGAATTAAAAGGTGGTGATATTCACATTGGTTAGAATTTTTGTTCTTCATATTTGTTTCATATGTATACTAAGGCCCTCTTAAATAGCATATTCACGTGGCTTCACTTCCCTCATAACCTCTTAAATGGGAAGGAAATAGACGTGTTTCATTTAACACCTACGTTTTCTTTCTATTAGGGCGTGTTGGAGAGTTTCCTGGGTACCGCTGTCTCTGGAGCCGTCTTTTGCCTTTTTGCCGGTCAACCACTCACTATTTTGAGCAGCACAGGACCTGTTCTAGTTTTCGAGAGGCTTCTATTTAATTTCAGCAAGTATGTATATACATATGTAATTATAAGTTAGAACTGTTTATTGGTAGAACGCTCATAGTCTAGATAGAGCACAGAATAGTAATAAGGTAGATCCAAGGATTTTTCAAAATATTGGAATTTTAAGATTTGGAAGTTGAAAGGGCCTTCAAGTTGAACAGGCCAGTAATTTTACATTTGAATCAACTGAGGCTGAATATGCTGTATTATCTCCTTGTCCCCTTCCCAGTCAGTCTCTGTCCTTGTGCTGCACTGTGCCACAGGGGGCTGACCCATAGGTACTGCAGTGCCCAGGCTACCTTGCTCTCTCGTTCACTGTTGGGTTTGGCTAATGGGAATCCCTAACAGGGAAATAACCACCTTTCCCATCTCACTGTCTCTGCTTTGGCACCACAGTCTGGCAGTAGCTCTTCCCCTAGGACTGTAGCCTTTGCCAGGTCACCCCTCTACCATAGCTCCAATCCTCACCAGGCTCTGGTAAACTGTCCAACTTGGCCCTTTCAGGCTAGTAATGGTTTTCTGCTGTTGGTAGTCCCTGGCTGTGTTGCCATTCGTTGTTCCCCACATCTCTGCAAATAGCCGTTCATTAAGTTCTGACAGAATCCCATTTGAGTATGCTCCTGTTTCCTGCTGTGATTATGACTGATACACTAGAGAGACTAAATGACTCTTTTAAGATCACATGGCTTATTAATGAAAGAGACCTTACTGATCCACTGCTCCTAACCTCAACTCCCTTGTTCTTATCTAAAGATACCTTTCAAGGTTCAGTTGAAAGAATGAGAACTAACGTGTATTGAGTGCTGACCTGTGCCAAGTACTGTTCCTAAGGACTTACCGTGTATTGACTCATTTAATTCTCATAGCTGTTCTATGAAGTAGGGACCATATCCTGTTTCACAGATAAGAAAGCAGGCATGGAATGAATTAAGTAATTGTCAGCAGTTACCATACCAGTCAGTGGCAGGGCTGGGATTTGAATCCCCGCTTTCTGACTCCAAAGCTCATGCTTCTTACGGGATCACCAGACATTACTAATGGACATGGCAACTGTGATATCAATATTTTCATTTAGAAATTGATGGACCATTTTTGGAAGGAGAGAAATGAGTTAAGTGAATTATCCAAGTGGCCACATCAGCCTACAAATGGATTCAGATTCAGATTGGGTTTCTATACTCTTTCTAACATACATGATACTTTGAAGAGAACATTGCCTTTACAGGTAGATCTCATTCTTTAGATAGATTGAAAAACTTCATATGGCTTGCTAGAACTTTTTGGGATTTCCATATTCTTACATTGTTATGCATTTTTAGAATTTTAATTTTAGAAATGTTATTACCTACATAGTACCTCGTGGAGTTAAAGACTCATATATAACTTTTGAAACTGTGTGCATCATCAAAAATGAACAGAAGGTACTGGAGAGAATGAGGATTTAAAACCAGGTTTTTAAAAATTGGATTGAGAACATTAGCAAGATTCCTCAGAGAATTTAAAATTCCAAATTTTATATAATGTGAGTTTTCTGTAGGTCATTACACCAATCCCTCCTCCATCATAATTCTCAGAAGAACATTGGAAAGGATTCTATTCATGTTAGTTTATAAAAAGAGTCAAACAGTTTTTATATGTTTAAGAAAACTCTGTGTGAGAGAAGAAAGCCTTTGTGGAAAAATTAAACAAGTATGTACTATAAACAGGAACAAACATGCACAACCTTTGGAGAAAGATTTATTGGATGCAATGTGATCAGAGCCTTAATCTACAGAAAATGTTTGCCTTCCAGTTTGCTTTAGATAATTGTGAGATAGAGATTATTTCCTTTCACTAAGCAAGCTCCTTTCTCACTTTCCCTTCTGTTTCATCATAGTTGGTAATGTAAACTTAGTTCCCTTTGATTCATTTCAAAGCAGTTGAAAGCAATGAGAAACATTTGAGAAACCATGTTTTAAATCCATTGCTAGTATATGGCAAACCTTACTATTTTATTCACAATGCTGTACAATTTGCTTATGTATTATACCATCAATGCAAACATTTTGTCTATATATGGGGCATTTGTATAGATCACTATCCCCCAAAGTGTATTTTATCAATTACTAGTACCGTTAGGTGCTCCATGATCAAAAGGTTCTGTGATCCCAATAAGTCTGGGAAGTGCTGCATATTATATCACCCTCCTGGTGGGGTGCACTATGCATGTTAGCATGCTCAGGGAACTGCATATTATATCACCCTCCTGGTGTGGTGCACTATGCATGTTAGCATGCTCAGGGAACTGCATATTATATCACCCTCCTGGTGTGGTGCACTATGCATGTTAGCATGCTCAGGGAACTGCATATTATATCACCCTCCTGGTGTGGTGCACTATGCATGTTAGCATGCTCAGGGAACTGCATATTATATCACCCTCCTGGTGTGGTGCACTATGCATGTTAGCATGCTCAGGGAACCGAGAGGTCTTTAAGTAAAGAAACTGTTTCACATTGTCTTACCCAGATTTCACTAATTTTGAGAAATGAGTAAATCTTTATTTTGTAGCCTTGGTGGAATCTAACACTAACTACATAATTCTGCACAGATTTCTCTCTTGAGAAAACTGAGTTTAATATTTTCTCTTTAAACTACAGAATCATAAAGGACTATGAATGCTGTATCATTGCCTCTTAAAATTAGTATTGGAATGTAGAAAATAATTCACAACTTTCCAAAACACTTGTAGTTTCATTTCCCAGATTCTGAGTCTTTTTCTTTATTTGCACACATTGTATCCCAGTAATAGAGAATTAGACTCTTTTTTTTTCCTTAAGTGAGGATTCTGAGAACAATTTTAACAATGTGTTTTAAGCTGCATAAAAACTTCACAATTAGAAAAGGATTTTTAACCTGTATTATTGTCATTTGGTCATTTAATAATTTCTTTTCTATATTCTATAAACAATGTACTTTAATGCCTTGTAGTCATTATTTTCCTCTATTATATTACCTGGTTATTCCTTTAGGGAGTTTATATTTATGGGGTTGAACATTAATTTCTGAAGGATGTCTCACATATGAGTTTTTCAGTTTGTCTGTAAGCTTGGTTTAATGCTACTCAGAAACCATAACTCAAACTATCTGGGAACACTGAATGGCTCCGTCAGGACATATAGTATTTTCTCCTTCCACTATTTCAATTAACTGTAATTTCTTCATTTGGTCTTTATTATCATTGCCTGTTACTTTTAATAACTTAGTTGCTACTTAAACTTGGCACCAAGGAGACTGATAGTCTTACTGGACATAGTAATACCATTTTGTTTTAGTCATTACTGATGATCAACTTGTTTTAAGAAAGTTTCTCTTCTCTTATTCCTCTGTCTTGCTGCTCTAAACATATCACTTTAATAAGAAAGTGCTGATGGTTTTAGGATTTTGAGTCGTTATTGAGCTGCCCTAGGAGTATTTGAGTCGAGTGGCCAGTTGGGTAGTATTTTTTATTTTCTAAGAATTAAGTTTACACATGCATGTTTTCCCTTTGCACCCAAACTGATAGTATTCCTAACCATTAGCAAGTTATGCATTTGTTTCTCATCCTGTTCCGTAAACCTCAATTCTGTAAACAACCAGTACTATTCTTATCCAGATTGCTCTAACTCTCACATTGTTAGGGAAGCAAAGCTAGGTAGTTGTTTAAACTTGTATTTTAAGAAAAAAGCCTGTAGACAGAACTAATGAAACATTTCTCAGCCCTGACTCTGACACTGACTCGTATGACAATGTAAGTCATCTCGAATTCCTAGAACTCAACTTTTTTGTAGTCTGTTTATCTCACAAAGACATGAATAGGATTAAACTTTGGAGTCCCAGATATATGTGGAACTGGAAGGGAGTACAAAATCTGTCTTTAGAAAGATTCCAGGAAATCCATAGAAGATAATTTTCTACACCAGTGTTAATAATCTCCTGTTTTGATGACATATTCTAGTTTGTGTGATTGGTTGAAAGAGGGAAACAAATGACAATGATTTTCATGCCCACCCTCTCATGAGCTAGGTATAGATTGGACAGAGGAACTATCGTGTAAATTTTAAAAAACAAGTCCAGAGACTTGATGTCTGGTCTAAGTCTGCCATTTAAACCTTGATATTGGGAAAAATTATTTAACTTCCCTTGGTCTTGGTGTCCTCATCTTTAAAATGAGGCGTATTAGACCAATTCATATCTAAGGAAATTTTAATCCTATCATTCTATAATTTTTAGCAATTATAGGATGGATCTCTCCTGGTTCCATCTGACAACTCAGAGGCTGAGTGTTGGTAACGGTTTCAGTCAAATCCTAAGCTACAGGCATGCATCCATTCATCCAGCAAGTCCTTATTGGACACCTTCTATGTGCCAGGCACTATGTTAGGTAAAGAATTTGAATTTTATTCTAAGATCAGTGGGAAGCTATTGAAAGGTTTTAACAGGGGTATCTGATTTACATTTAAAATATCATGTTTTTGTGGTGTGGAAAATGGCTTTGAGCAGGGCAAGCATGGAAGTGAGAATATCAGTTAGGCAGTTCTTATAACAATAAAGCGAAGACTTACTGGTGACCTGGACTGGGTTGCTGATGATGAACGTGGAGACATGATGTCTTTTAGGAAAGTGTTAAAAATACTTAGCTAGCAGTTATAAGAAAGCCATTATCTGAAAGCAAGGCTGTAGAACTTCAAGCACATGTGATCCTTGATTTAAAAAATGTGAACACTATTCTCTGCTTTTCATCACAAATAAATTATGAGTCATAAAACAAAACAAACAAACAAAAAAACAGAAACATACCCAATATGGTAAAGCATTCTCCACATAATTTTACAAGAATCAGTGTTGTCTTAGTTTGTCAGAGCTGCTATGACAAATACCACACAATGGATTGGCTTAGCAGGAATTTGTTGTCTCCTTGTGTTGGAGTCTAGGTTCTGGCGGGGTTTGCTTTCTCCTGGAGCCTGTAGCATTCCAGCAGTCCTTCACCACATAGCCTGCTTTCTCTCTCCTTTCTGCTCCTCTGATTTCTGCTGACTTCTGACTTTTGTTGGCTGGTTGCATTCGAATTTCTTCTGCCTTGTAAGGACTCAGTCATGTGGATTAAGACCTACCCTGATTCCATTTGGCCTCATCTAAATAGAATCTTCACAAATCCCATTCACAGATGAGTCTACACCTTAACTAATAATAACATTTTCGAAGGTTCAGACCCACAGGAACACTGATTAAAACTTGAACATATCTTTTGTGGGGGACATGATTCAATCCTTCAGAAGTATGAAATGTTAAAATGTCATCATCTCTTTTGTGAGTCTTGAGCTAATTTCACTTGTTAGAAATGGAAAGGGAAATGAAAGACAATGGCCTTGTTAGATGAAGGGGGTAGATTTTAAGTCTGCTGTCTGACACAGAAAGACAGAAAAATAGTTGTTCCTAGATACTTCACGCATAAATTCAGCAGAAGATTTTATCAGTGGGCAAGCTTCATGAAAAGTGGTAATGTCTGGCTGAAGCATGGCAAGCACAGACTTTCTTGATCCGACTACAGCCTACAATTGTAATTTCACCTCCTCAGGATGATGGCACTGTGTCCACTGTGAGCATTCTAGGCGTTTTTATGTACTCTCTCCTCTTCCTGGTCTGACCTTCCTGGTCTTTCTGGAAGCCTCCTACTTATTCTTGAATGCCTCGAGTTCTTTTTTCTGCAAACTTCATTTATCCCCCCAGCTAGAATTCGTTACTCCCTCCTCCATGACACTTTGTGTGAACCTTTAGATACTGTATAGTGAGTCAGGGTTCTCCAGAGAGATAGAACTAACAGGAGATAGATAGATAGATAGATAGATAGATAGATAGATAGATAGATAGATAGATAATGAGGAATTGGCGCACACAAAACTATGGGGGCTGGCAAGTTGGAACTCCTTGGGAGAGGCTGTAGGCTAGAAACTCCAGTAAAGGAGCCCTGAGTCTGAATTCCCTAGGGGAAGCTGGAAGACTGGAAGTTCTGGCAAGAGTTGATGTTGAAGTCTTGAAGCAGAATTTCTTCTGACCTCTGGAACCCTCAGTTCCTGCGTTTAAGACCTCCAACTAATTAGCCATGTTATGGAGGGTTATCTCCTTTACTTAGGTCAACCAATTGTAGATGCTAATCCATTTATGAAAATGCCACTACAGTAACAACTAGGCCAGTATTTGAACCAACAGTGACACACTATAATGGAGGCAAGTTGACACATAAAATTAAGTATCACAGATATCACTTAGTTATGTATAGTGTTATTATTTGTTTATCAATTTGTCTTCTTCAGAAGAGTGTGATGACTTGGGGGCAGAGAAACACATTTATCTTAGTGTCTTCAGTAACCAGAAAGACTTATAGACATTTATTGATTACATATTGGGTGTCAATGTTATGCTTTCAAATTGCTTCCTCTGTAAAGTACATGAAGGCAGGGACCATATTTTTTTAATGAGCAGAGTAATGAATTATTCACATAGAAATTCTGTGTCTGCTTTTCTCAAACTTCTGGAATTATTTCTTTATAGTGACATAATGCCATCACTAGGCCAATCCTTAAAATTAATTCTTTCTGGGTAAATTCTAGAATGAACTTCATATCTAGTGGCAAAAAGTGATCTTGTATTTTTAGTAATCATTCCACAGGTACTTGGTAGTTTCATATTGTCCTTTTTGATCCATGAGGGAGGAAACTAAATACTCTCTTTCTTCTTTCCAGGGACCATAATTTTGACTATTTAGAGTTTCGCCTTTGGATTGGCCTGTGGTCAGCCTTCCTGTGTCTCATTTTGGTGGCCACTGATGCCAGTTTCTTGGTTCAGTACTTTACTCGCTTCACGGAAGAGGGCTTCTCTTCTCTGATAAGCTTCATCTTTATCTACGATGCTTTCAAGAAAATGATTCATCTAGCAGATCACTACCCCATCAACTCCAACTTCAAAGTGGGCTACAACACTCACTTTTCCTGTGCCTGTGTGGCACCCAACCCAGGTGAGGACATCCGCTTAATGTTTATGTTTGCCTGTTTGGAGGAAGGTATAGGCTCCATGCTTACAAAGAATCAACATGGTGTCATGAGTCTCAGGAAAGTGTTTTATTTTATTTTTCTCTGAGAAATCATACTAGATTTGAAGTCTCACTGCCTGAAGCATCTTAGCCATGTGATTCAATCAGCAAGTGGAACCAGGAGCTCTGGAATGTGAACAGTACCAGCTCAAAACTTTGAAATGAACTCAAACTGCAACATTTGCTGTAACTGTATGTTATTCTTGATTTTATGTTATAGGTGAAGAAACCCAAGCACAAACATTAACAGTTGTAAAAACCAGAAGAACCTAGTTCTCTGAACTTCTGCACCATATTTTGCTGCTTTCTTACGGCTATAGGAATCTCTACCTTTAAGTAAACTCTAAATAGATCATTTTAAGCTTATAGAAGAAATAAAGAAAGTACTCACTTTATCATAATTTGAAGCATGAAATTAAAAAAGAACTTTAAAAGGTCACCCTAGAGGTAAAGTATAGCCTTATGGTTGCTCACTACTAGACAATGTAAATAAGAAAGGAAAGGAAAAGAAGTAATAAAAGAACTTTTAAAAGATACATTGTATTCTAGGAGCAGATTTATATTCTAGAGTACAGAAAGACATAAGAGTAAGAGTAACCTCTGGGTAAAGAACATGATTCTAAGCATCTTAGCACTTTAGTATCCTTCTTGCCAAATGTGAGTCAACAGCACAACTTTTTCACAAAAAATTGTTCATCTTAGTCTTTGGAATTTTTTCTTGGAGTAATTCATCATCATTTTACAATATGGAAGGCATTTAACACTTTTGATAAAGTTGCTTTCTATTGGCTCTGCAAGAATAAGGGGTAGACATTTGTGTCAGACAATTAAATGGCGACAGTACTAGTGATCCCAGGTTATGTGATTAGCTAACAAGGTCAATGTCTCTTGAAATATAAATTGATACACAAAATACATACTTTTTCACTAAGAGCTCGTATTGCTAGAATTTCTGTATTGCAGTTTTCTGAGACTCTAAATCTGGGGCATAAATTTGGGACACATTCTTGTAATATCCACTTGTACTTATAGAATGAGGAAAAATTCCTTAATGTGTGCAGTAAAACAAACATGATTATATCATAGACTGGAATGCAAAATTCTTATGAATTTAACAAATAAACAAGATATATGAAGAAATTTTATGCTGGTGGCAGGCTTTTTCAGATTACTCCTAAATATGTTAGAAGTGCATCTTCGTTCTTCCCTGCCATTTTGGTGAAGTCTTGAAAGAGCGATACACACCTTGAGTGGTGAGAGAAGGGCACACCACCTCCCCCAAAATGTGTCAGCCAGTAACAACGATGAAAAGATAGGACACTGTGGGCTTTGCACTTAATATTCTTTTTGTTTTGCTTAAGGAAAGTCAACCCACACAAAAAGAAAACCCATGCTTGAAGACAAAACTGTGAGGGGTACAAAGTCAAAATTTAAAATTTCAGGTGAACCTGAATGACATGTAGTTATAAAAGCATATTAGTGTTAGGATAGATGCATATTTGAAGTATTTTTAAACTTTTCAAAGTGCTTAGAAGAGAATAGGAACTCAATACATGTAGATATTGTTATTAGAAACAATGATATATGCTCCCCAGAGAAACACAGATGCCACTATTAGAACCGTGTCCAGAATAAAACCCTGAGACTCTACATCCTGGACTCTTGGGGATGGTCTAGATTATAAATGCTAAATATTAGATTAACTGACATATTTAATTGTGGGACTTTTAACTTTCCTTTTCATTTATTTATTTATTTCTGTCAATATATGTGTGTATTTATTTATTTATATTAAAGTCCTTAAGTTCACTTCTTAGGCAAGTCTGAGTAATCATACACCAAGATTTTCTAAAGGAAAAAAAAAAATTGCTACTCAGCTGTTTTGAGATGTTCATAAAGGTGGATGAGGGCTTTGTCAGCACACCTGTCACATGGTAAAAGGATCTACCTGGCCTCAGCACCATACCTATCCGAGGCCAATGGAAACTTGTGTTCATTATTTTATTAATTTAATGCTGACAAAGAAAGTAATATGAAACCAAGGAATACAGATCTGAGTGTGTCGTAATTGTGAAAAAAAAATTCTACATGTAATTTTCCTCCCAAGAAGGATTTCTGATTTCCTAAAAATGTGATTTTTAGGAAATTTTACACGTGCATGGCAAGTGCTGGCTTAAGTAGTAACAGCTTTTCCTATGACCTGTTTCCCCCAGTTTGTGTAAATATGAGCCAGTCCTGAATATCTAAGGAGTTGTCTGCCGAAGACTCTGACAATTCCTACTACCTCTGTATGGTTTCAGTTAAGCAGTGTAGCAGGGCTTTGATGTCAGGAAAACATGCAGTCCCAGCTTGGCTAATACCAAATGTGTGACTTTGAGCAAGTTCCTTTGCCCAAAGTAACAGTCTCAGCTTCCTCATTTGTAAAATGAGATTGCTAATAATATCTGCCTTAGAGTTGTTTTGAAAAAAAGAAAATGATATATAGCAATGTATTTAGTACAGTGTTTCTGATATGTAATATGTAGTTAAATGTTAGCTGTCATTGTTACTCTTGTTATCCATTAAAATTTATGGTTAGTATTTAGCCTTAAAGTGTGAGTGATAGATCAAACAAAAGAACCTTCACCATCCTCCTTTTAAGCATCTGTTAGACCTGTTAGTGGCACCCTGTATTTCTGGAGTTCTCCAGATGAGTGGCACTCATGAAAGATATGTACATGAATGTGAGGCATTATTTAAACATATGAAGACCAATTTCATTTTGTGGTTTGGAAAAAGGGAAATGGATATTTGCAATTTCATACACTCTCACATTTTATTAAAAACCCTTATAAGATTAATGATTGTGTGTTTTCCTGTAACATTAATACTTTTTAATAACCTTAAATCTCCCTAATAACCTTAATACTTTCTGATAGCAAATTGCATTGTTCCAACAAAACTTTTGTACTTAATGGCTAGTAAACTGAAAAAATTATAGTGAGGGAATAATAGAGCTGCATGTACAACTAGAGTAACTATTTTAAAAACAACAGAAGACTAGCCTTTCATCACAACATGCACTCCTAGTAAAAGAATTCAGTCAATGAGTCAATAATATTTAAACTGGCGGATGCCTTGTTTATTGACACCAGGACAGTATGTTACAGTGATCCAGCAACTGCACAGATTGAGTCATGATGCTGCAAACTGAGAGATGATTTTTTAGAGTTGGAAATAAGGGTCACTTAATCACTAAGAAAACCTATTCATGGCCATACATTACTGTGGCTTTTTGTGCTTTTTGAAGACGCCTCTTCCTCCTCTCCTCCTTCCTGATTTTTCTTGTTCTCACTTGCTTCCACACAATCTCAACACTTCCTAATTTTCCTTTTCCTAATGCACCTTTTCTTTCCTTCCTCCTATTGCCGTCTATTGCTTGGTAAACCCACGTCATATAGGCAGGTTTACTGAAGAACTAAGGAATCCCAGGTGCAAGTACTAAGAAGGAAAATTTGCCATTTAGTTTGACATATATGCCAGCATATTTACGTGATTTTTCTCAGAAATGGGATAACTAGTAATTGATGTGATGCTTACTGGTAGAGGCAAGTTATATTTCTCACTGTGCCTTGGTGGTTATACACCTGTGCAGAGATGTATAATGAAGAAGATAATTCAATTCAAAAGCCAAAAGTGAAACTGAAAAATATCTGATTGAAGGACAGTGTGCAAAATCTCATTTCATCACCAACATCCCAGTTTAGAAAATTGTTCATGTAAAGAACTCCAGTGTGCTTTGGAGTAAAGTAAACTGAGTTTGAATTTCATCTCTGCCACTAACTAGCAATGTGACCCTCAACTGCAATAACTGCTTAATCTATTCAAGTCTGTTTCATAACTGTGAATTTGAGTTAGTAATTATACCCACTCTCAGAGGCTAGAATGAGGATTAAATGAGATAGTACATGTAAAATTGTTTGGCACCTAATAGACACTCATAAAAATCTGCTCTTTTTCTTGTTTCTCGCTAAAAGATGCTCCAGTCATCTTTTATATTTTTTTGTTGTATTCCTTTAAAGACTCAAACATTTAATTTTCTCAGAAGTATTCCTAGGGAAAGATACTAATTATGCATGTACCAGAAGCCTGTAAAATAAGCTACTAACCAGCAGATAAATAGGAAACATTGAAGTCTTAATTAAAGAAAAAAAATGTTAAATAGTTCAGTGTATCATAATTAGAGAATTTAGTGCTATTCCGCTGAATCTCAAGGCTACAAAAGTATACACTATTTATGGTAATGTGGACAGCTTGAAAACCCTATAGGCAAGGATTTCTTTTAAGAGGAATCTATCTAATTCATTAAAAAAATATAAACACTAGAAATTTGTAAATAGGGTAAAGTACATGGAGTTCCTTCCTTCCTTTTCCCCCTTTTTCTTTTCTTCGCTCTATTGTCCTTTCCTTCCTTTCCCTTCCTCCCTCAACAAATGGGTATACTTCATCACTGTGTTATTTGCAATGAAGTAGAATCTATGAATACACACACACATTGCTTTTGTAAAATGTGTTATTTTTTTAAAATAGTATTAATTTGTGAATGAACAAGGTCAGATTTTTGCTTTCATTGGACCTGGACTTTAGAAATAAATTTCTGCTCTTGTACCTCTGATTCATTACCTAATTGTTCCAACAAAACTTCAATGTGTGAAGGTTGCAGTGACTCCAGACTCAGTGGCACATTAATATTTTGGGAAGGGCCAAAGTAAATTTTCTGATAAGGTGTTGGTTTTGTATCTGGAGGGGAAAGAAGCCTTGCTATTATAATTTGATGAACAAATTATAGAAGCAAGAAAAATCACCTCAAAGGAATAGAAACCATACTTTATTGTTAACAGAAAATATATATTTTATGGATTTATTGTTGACTCTTCCATGGAGACCATGCCTAATAATGGATGAATGATTAAGAGAAATAAAGCCTTTTTTAGGCACCAAGTGTGTCACTGTCTGTAGTATCTTAAGTAAAAGATGGCCTTTTCCCGTTTGAAACTCTTAAGATCAAGTTAAGTGATTGGAAGTAGCCATGGCTTCCATTTCCACAGTTTTATTATATTCAAAAGGTCTTCTGAATGCCCTGAAATGGTTGTCACTAGAGTAGAACTCTAATACCATTTCTTTCTATATAATTTTTTTATTATCTTAATGAATGCTATGTGCCAATATGGTATCACCATTAAAAAAGACTGCTGTATTGCATCTCCTGTGGTCCCATATTATAGTGAACATGTGTTTTATAATTAGAAAGCCCATTAAAAGAAAATTAGGAAATAGAAGATAATCCTAATTTATCTCCTGTGACCAACATCATATTATATGCAATTTTATTTTTATTGTGTGTCACTCTCTCTTTAGATTATAAAGTAGGTTTAAATCACAGCTAATGGTTAAACAAGGAAATACAAGATCTGGTGTAGCATCACTCAGGCTTGCATCTGTGAGGACACTTTACCAGCACAATTGATTTTTTTAAAAATTTTTGCAATTGACTTTTTATCATTCATGGTAATATGGATTTTGAGATATCAAAGATACTTAAAAGACCATGGTTTTAGTTTCATTTTTCTGTCCCAACACATATTTTAGTAGTTTTCTGCATAACCCCTTGTAGAAAGCGGAAGGGGGAAGCAATGAATTTGGGTAATCACCAGAGCTGCGTAATTCTCTAGCTTTGGGTTTGTGTAAAAACACAGACTGGAAAAAGTTACTCCAGAATGATTTGTATAACACATCGTAAATGTAATGATGGGTGGATATGGAAGAGGAGTTTTTGTGAAAATAGTGCTAATTCTATCCAGCCTAATACCTCAATAGTAGCTCAGCTCTTAAACTTCATGTAGGGTCACGGAGGAGTGAGAATAGTGCCCTTTACAGCATGGAGTGAAGAGTGTCATAATTTGAATCTGCCTAGTTACAGTGAAAATCTCAAACATCAGGCTTGGCAAAAATGCATAGGTAAACTAAAATAAAAACAAGAAAATAGGAAGAAAAACATGTTGTTTGTTTGTCTTATGACCTGAGGTAATGGCAGGTAATTTGCCTAAGAGCTGCTCCTCTCAGAATTTTCCCAGTTCACTTTCTCATCCCTACAAAAGCCATGTTTGCCCTTTTATTCACCAAGAAATTTAAGGCATAAATATGGGAATTGATCCAAGGCACTAGTATTATCAAGTTGTCCAGGATCTTGAAGTAAATCTGACATGACCATGAAGGTGGGAAGCTTATTCAGTTTTATTCTGTATGTATTTTGTGTTTATTCAATTTTCTCAAAATGTTGCTTATATAGATTAGAATAAAAGATTAAAATTTTACAATTGTGGAGAATATTCTTAGAGTTTTTTTCTAGTTCAGAGATTCAGATTAGACTAACATTTATCAAGTACCATCCAAATGCCAGACATTTTACTAGGGGATCTTAATAACACCATATATATTATTTAATCAACATGAAAACCTTGTGTTTCAGTTTGCTAAAGCTGCCAAAATGCAATGTACTAGAAATGGACTGGCTTGGGGGGATTTATTAGTTTACAAGTTTGCAATTCTAAGGGCATGAAAATGTCCAGATTAAGGTATTAACAGAACGATGCCTTCTCTGAAGACTGGTTACTGGCGAACTTGGACTTCTCTGACACATGGGAAGGCACATGGCATCATCTGCTGGTCCTTCTCTCCCGGGTTTCGTTGCTTCCAGCTTCTGGATTCAGTGGCTCCCTCTCTTAGCTTCTCTGATGGTCTTCTCTTTGAGCTTCCCTTAATTTACCTCTAGCGTCTGTATTTGTTTTATCCTCTCGTAAAGGGCTCCAGTAAAAGTATTAAGACCATCTTGAATGAGGCGAGTCACATCTCAATTGGAATGACCTAATCAAAACATCCCACCTACAATATGTCTGCACACATGAGAATGGACTAAAAGAACAAAGCCTTTTCTGGGGTACCTAATAGCTTCAAACTACTATACTTGTGAGGTAGCTGACCTTCTTCCCCAGGGGTGAAGTTATGTTTTCTCCTGGTCATATGGCTGGTTGTAATCGTAGCTACCATTTATTTAGCTCTAACTTTGGACTGGACACTATGCTAACAATTTTGCCTACATTGTCTTATTTAATCCACACAACAACTTTTTGAGGTGGGTGGTTTCAGATCCAGTTTCACAAATACGGTACCTGTGGTTGAGGGGGTGAAGTAACTTCGTCAGGATCTTGTTGCCAGAGAGTTTGGAGGCCCTGTACTCCAGAGGTGGGGAGTTAGAATTCATGGCCAGTTCTCCTAGTACTCCTTTTCTCTACATTGTGATGTGGTGGTATACAAAGTGGACAGATCTGCAGGATGGTTGTTATTCATACTTAACTTCATGACCTCAGGTGGGCTTTTGTGCATTCTTCCAATGGCACAGTTTCTGCTGATGCGTAAAGCAGAGGGCCATGAGGTGGTCCTAGTGCCAGGTCACTAGAAGATAAAGAGGCAGCCTTAAACAGTGCAAATGGTATTTCTCTATTGAGGATGTGTACCAACCCTAGCACGAATGTCACTTCCTTCTCCCGTTCATGCCTCCCACAGCCATACTTGGCCCCTTATTCTTTCTCTAGATTTTTCATTAAACATAAAAAGAGAAAAGTAAGCTTGAGACAGAATAGTCACAGGCACACTTTAAAATGTCTGTTATAGACAATTACAGACAACATTCATTCCCCTTTTCCAGAAGATCAGCTAAAATTTGATACATTGGAAGGAGGAGCAAGAAATGAAAATTCAAGTAACATAAAATGGCCACCCGTGGAAACTCCCTGAAACCAGGAATGGGATGCAGACTGTCCCAGAGATAATTAGCTTAATCTAAATTAGGTGGGTTCTCAAGGCAAAAGTTTGCTTCATAATCTATGGTTCTGTGCAAATGGTGAAGGCAGTCAGAGTGCAGTGTGTGTTAGCTTTTCTGTTTGACATTTCCAGAATCCTAATTAAGAGTATTGCAAGTTCCATACAAACACATTATTCTGAAATTGGTTGCCAAAATATTTGCACTGTATGTTTCTGGATCAAAGCAGTGACCAATGACTCTTGTAGATCAAGTTCCCAATTGGAATTGATCATTTTTTTCTCTTCTGCATGCTTAAAGAAATTTACTTTTAATCTCACTTACGAACTCTACCAATACTCTGCCAATAAGTATTTATTGGAAGTGCTTTTCCATGTATTTATTTTGAAGTCTTTCTTTTGAAGCTGTTGCTTATTAAAATAAGTAGGAAAGAGATATTATATGCTTTTTACTGACCTTTTGATACTGGCCTTTTGGGATTTTTGAGAGTCAGTGTGCTTCAATAGCTTGTCTTAGAGGAAAACTGACAAAAAATAAAATAAAATAAAAGGAATTTAGATGAGCAGAATTGATGTGTATCCAAAACTTGAGAACAGTTACTGAAAGTTCAGATTGGAATCCTATTTTAGTACACTCCTGGTCTTTGTTATCTGTCATTTCATTTCACAAAGGAACCTTGAATATCTTTCTCCCTCACTTCATACTCTTTGCTTTTATGCAGAAAAGGGCATTGCAAAAAGATCTTCACTCTGCTGTGACAGGAAGCTCATAAAATTGCATTAGAGAATCTAGCTCAGGAAGAGCTGTTTCCCAGACACCATGTAAATAGAGCCTGTGATTTTACATAATGCTGTTTTTCTTCAAAAGCTTGAACAGGTCAGAGATTTCAGTTCACAGTTGACATTCACAACATCTAGTCTTGGCAAGTGCTATCTACCTTGAAGTCTGTGATCACATAAATCATCTCAATTGTGATTATTGGAAATGCTGGGTAGTAAAAGAAAGAGTTCTGAACAAGATTCTGGTACCAGCTCTGCTTCTGAGTGATGCTATAATCCTGGGCAAGTAACCTGCCATCTCTTGCTTCAGAGCCCACACGATAAAAATGGATATAAAACTATACCTATTAGGGACTCTGGTATGTTTTCAAATGAACAAATAGAATAATATAAGAAAATGTACTTTAAACTGTTTAGAACAAAACCTAGGTTTTGTTAATAATAATTTACTAAAGTCTTCTTCCTTTTGGGAATGGTTTCATGATTGGTTACCCATTTGGCTGTGGCCAGATATGTTTTATTGTTTGGTCCAAGCCTTCCTTTACCCTATTTTGATGCTCTCTGTAACCTACAATGAAACAGAGAAAATAAGAATACATTCAGTTTGCACATGTGATTTACTGACCAAATAGGGCAGCCCGGGCAGCAGCTAGCTCAAGGTTATTAACTTTACAACCCAGAACCTTCAAAAATCAGAGTAGATACAAAAATGAGATAAACCAAGATTCATCTGTTCCAGTTTGCTAATGCTTCCATTATGCAGAATACCAGAAATTGATTGGCTTTTATAAAGGGGTTTATTAAGTTACAGATTTACAGTTCTGAGGCCATAAAAGTGTCCAAACTAAGGCATCAACAAGATGATACCTTCACTGAAGAATGGCCGATGGCATCTGGAACACCTCTGTCAGCTGGGAAGGCGCATAGTTGGCGTCTGCTGTTCCTTTGCTCTGAGGTTGCATTTCAAAATGGCTGTTTCCAGAATGTCTCTGGGTCTCTCTTTGCTTCTTCAGCTCCTGTGCATCTAAGTGTCTTGGTTTCTCCGGGGCAAACTCTGGGCTAGCATCTCCAAATGTATCCAAGCATCTCCAAGTGTCAGCATTAGTGTCAGCTCTTAGCTTCTCTCCAAAATGTCCTTCTCAACTGCTCTGAGCTCCTTCTGTTTGTGAGCTCTTTTGTAGGACTCCAGTGATTAAATCAGGATCCACCCTGAATGGATGGGGTCCATATCTCCACGGAAATAGTTTAATAAAACATTTTGCCCATAGTTGATTGAGTCACGTCTCCATGGAAACACTCAAATCTAAAGATTCCAACCTAATCAACACTAATATGTCTGCCCCCCACAAGACTGCATTAAAGAATATGGCTTTTGGGGGGGACATAATATATCCAAACGGGCACATCATCTCTATATTTTCTCCCCTTTGTTTGCCTTATTTCATTCCTTTTCCTTTTATATGCTCTCATTCATTGTTAGTCATGAAATACCTCCTTTCCTAGCTTCCTTTGTTGACAGTAAACAACTAATTTTACAGTACATGAAGCCAGTGATCAACTTACCCAAATATTAACAGCCATTTTCTTCCACCAGACAAAATATATTGAGTGCCTTATTAATAGAGAAGCGTTTTTTTTTTTTGAAACCTGATAGCAAAGAAACTTTAATACTATCTCTTAAATATTTGTCATTCTTTCATGATGGATAAAGTTATCAAATTAGAGCACAACACATAAATGTGTTCAAACCTTTATTTTATCTAGGTGAAAGGTGAAAATATTTATAGTAAATGAAAATTCATTGTGCCTTTATGTTGTTGTTGAAGATATTTTTAATGCCTAGCCTTACCGTTTTAGGTATTTATACATTTAGGTTGTCTCTTTTATTTTTATAGTAAAAAAGCTGTTTTTCTTTCTTATAGTTAATGTCTCAATATCTAATGATACCACACTGGCCCTGGAAGATTTACCAACTATTTCTTCTGCTTACGTGGTAAGTGACTTAATATTTCAAACCACCTGCATATTGTATGCTCTAATTTTAATATTCATAATATGATGTCACCTACTATTCTGGTTTGCTAATGCTGCTATTGTGCAAAATATCTGAAATGACTGGCTTTTATAAAGGGGGCTTATTTGGTTACAAATTTGCAGTCTGAAGGCCATGAAAATGTCCAAATTAAGGTATCAATATGAGTATACCTTCCTTGAAGGAAGGCCAGTGGCATCTAGAAAAACCTCTGTTAGCTAGGAAGGCAGGTGGCTGGCATCTGCTGACCCTGGGTTGTGTTCCAGCTCCTCTGTCAGCTCCTGTGCATTCTTGGTTCTTTCTCCCAGGACGTTTCTCTCCAAGCATGTCTAAACATCAGTGTCAGCCTTCAACAGCCATCTTCAAAATGTCTCTCTAAGCTGCAGCAGCTCTGAGGTCCTTCTGTTTGTGAGCTTTTATAGTGCTCCAGTAAACTAATCAAGACCCATGCTGAATGGGCAGAGCCACACCGCCATGGAAATTATCTAATCAAAGGTATTACCCATAGTTAGGTGGATCATGTCTCCATGGAAACAGCCTAATCCAAATATTCCAAGCTAATCAACAGTAATATGTTGGCCCCCACAAGATTGCATTAAATAACATGGCGTTTGGGGGACCACAATACATCCAAACTGGCACACCTACCAATTAGCAAAATCAGCAATCCTGGCATGATACCAGTGATAGTGGTGAGACACTTTCTTTTGCTCTATAAGTCAACGTTTTTTGTTTGTTTTTTTTTGGGGGGGGAGGGGGCTTTTTTGCTTTAATTAAAGCAAACATTTACTCCTTCAATATGCTTTTGAAATCTTAGAAGTTTACCTACTGTATCTCATTTATTCAGACCTTAAAATATTTTTGCAAGAGCAAAGGGAGAGGTTGAAAAATGAAAGCATGGTATCCTCTTTCCATCCCGAGTACATTAAGAATTCTTCTGACTAACCAAATAGTGCTATATTCTTCTCATTAAGAGTGATTGTAGCAAGGCATTTCCCCAGTAACTTGGAAAGAACTATGCTTTGGTCACATGACATCCTTTCCCAGGGCTTGTAACCAAGGATATTTAAGGAACTGGAACTTAGCTTTAAAAATGAGCTGTTTTGCATGGGAGGTCTCACACGGGAAGGATACTTTTGTGTTGGAGAAAAGAGGAAAGTGCTGTTGAAGGCTTCCAATTGTGTTCCTTCTACACTGAATATGGAATCTTACCAAAGAATATCAATCTCTCAGTTAAACAGACAGAACCATAGTACCTTATATTGATAGAGTGCCCATCTCCCAGGAGACCAGAACACTTCTGCAGATATTATGTAATGAGTGCCCACAATATCCCTTTTAAGATGATGTTTTGTATCTTTCCTGGTCAGCTCTTGCTTGACCCTGTTTATCTCTTGTGCTTGTATTCTTGAGCTCTCTTGACTTCTTTCCTTACTGTTTAAGTTTTCTTTGATTTTCCTCAAACCTTGTTGCTCTCTGTTTCTTCCATGTGTGATTGTGTGCGATTGTGTGTGTGTGTGTGTGTGTGTGAAACAGAGTAAGTTTAAAGGTCAGTCAGCCAGCCAATTGCCTAATAAGACTTGCCTAAAATGCAGGATACTTTCTCCTATACATCAAGGAATTTTAATTGAAATTCTTATTATGGTAAAAAAATAATAAAAACATTATATTAATTTGCAATAAAAAATTAATAAAACACTCATTTCCACTCACTTACAAAGAGATTGTAGTCTAACTTAATTCTTTTTGTAGCTAATGAAAGAAAGCTTTAAAATTAAATTATGTTTTAGCCCTGTCTTCGGGCGAGTCCTAGAAGAGACTCCAGTAGTTGATATGTAATTATAATAAGAGTATTCTATCACAGTAAGATTCATGAAAAACAAATGAAGTTCTGAATGACTTCTGGTATGACTGTGATAGGGAACATAAAGATATAATGATTATAATTTAGCCATCACTTATAGAGCATCTACTAGAGATGAGGTGTTTGACTTTACACATATTATAATCTTTAAAATCATCAATATATGTGTTAGAATTGTTAGCAAAACCTATCAGGCATCATTATCCCCATTTTATAGATGACAGAAACTGGAGCTCTGGGAGGTAAATAATGTTTTTTGCTCAAAGTCACACAGCCATAAATTAGTAGAACAAAGTTTTGAACTGACTTCTGGGTGGTTCCAAGACTTGTGCTTTAGTTAATACACCAGGATGCTTCAGTGCTTGCAAACTGAAATTTAGTCCCTCTCAGTTCCAATGTGTGCTGTATACCCCAGGGCAGAAGTCCCCTCATATGTATCAGTGACACCCTTAGGTAAGATAATAAGGTTGTATATTTAAGCACCTTTAGAGAAGGAAGTTAGCAAAAAGAGAATAATCTATACATGTGTATACATGTATACATATCCTTCATTTCTCTTCTTCTGTTAATATCATTCCTTCATATATACTTGGATATATATGTAGGTGATTGTTCCAGTTTGGTAAAGCTGCCGGAATGCAAAATACCAGAAATGGATTGACTTTTACAATGGGGGTTTATTCACAAATTTACAGTTCTAAGGACATAAGTGTTGAAACTAAGGCATCAACGAGAGGATACCTTCACTGAAGAAAGGCCAGTGGCATCCGGAACACCTCTGTCAACTAGGAAGGCACTTGGCTTGCATCTGCTGATCCTTTGCTCCCAGGTTGCATTGCTTTCAGCTTCTGATTCCAGTGGCTTTCTCCTTAAGCATCTGTGGATTCTCACTTAGCTTCTCCAGGGCAAACTCTGGGCTTCATCTTTTAGCTTAGCATCTCCAAACGTCTTCCTGGCTGCATCTCCAAGCATCTTGAATGGGTGGGGTCACACCTCCACAGAAGTAATCTAATCAAAAGGTCTCACCCACAGTTGAGTGGATCGCATCTCCATGGAAACAACCTAATCAAAAGATCCCATCCATAATAAGTCTGCACCAACCACAGTGGATCAAAAGAACATAGTCTTTCCTGGGGTACACAACAATCTCAATCCAGCACAGTGATTCAGAAATAAGCATTAAAGAGGTAATATGATTAATTATCATCAATAATAACTACCATTTATGGAGCACCTGCTAGGTGCTATGTCCTTTACATTAATTGTCTATAATCCTCACAATAACTTTGAGTTAATCAGACATTACCTCTAATCCAGAGATGAAATAGAAACTTAGAAAGGTTAACTGATTTTCCAAGGGCCATAAAGTGGTAAACCTGGGATTTAAACTTAGGGCTTTCTAAATCCAAAGTCTGCCTTATTTCCATTCTTTGAGGGAAGCAGCATAATGTTTTATATAGAAAAACTTATAGATACTGAATCGTGGTATCAGACTGCCTTGTTTCAAATAAAGGGCTCCACTGCTTAACAGGCTGTGGAACCTTCTCAGTTTTCCATTTGTAAAATGGTGATGATAATAGTAGCTACTTCATAGGTACTGTACAGATCAAGTTAATAGATAGGAATGACTTAGCATAGTGGCTGGCACATACTCATCTCTCAATCACTGTTAGGTACTATTATTATTCTATTTAAGTACTGTTATCATTACACAAGATCATGCTGCCTTCGTAACTCAGAACTTAGTGAAGACAAGAAATTGGAAGCCACTGCTCCTGACAGACCTGCTTGTCAGTCTGCTTGTCTGTGCTAGCTCTGCTACCCTGAACCTTTACTAGGACATTTAGTCTTGAGGACCTAGTTTCCTCCTTTTCATCTCAGTCTGAATTAGCTCATGAGAGAAGGTGCTGTAAAAGTGAATGCAGCACCAGGGAGGTCCCCTCTCATAACTCCCTGAGAATATCCTGTTAAAGAAGGAAGGTCTTTTCACTTCAGTTTCATTACATGAAGACAAAGTTTCTTCTTCCTGGTGGTAGGGGTGTTTCCAGGGGGAAAAGAGCAGGAAAAGGGGGCCATTAGAGTGTTTAGACTGATAGTAGAATTCTAGAATAAACGTAACGCAAGATAAAAGCCCTGTTTTTCCTTATTTCCATGTATTGTTAGAACCACTGTGTCTTTGCTCTCCTCAGCTCTGCCAATTTTCCCATAGCTTTCTCACACTTGGCATATACAGGCATACCTCATTTTATTGCAGTTGGCTTTATTGTGCTTCACAGATGTTGCATTTTTTTTAAAAATTGGTTTGTGGCAGCCCTACGTCAATAGAGTCCATAAGCATTTTTCTAACAGCATGTGCTCACTTCCTGCAATATTTCAAACTCTTTCATTATTGTTGTGTGTTATGGTGATCTGTGATCAGTGATCTTTGGTGTTATTGTAATTGTTTTGGGGTGCCACAAACCATGCCCATAAAAGACCACAGACTTAGTCAATAAATGTTGTATGCTCTGGCTGTTCCACTGACCTACTTCCTCTCTCTCTCTCTCTCTCTCTCTCTCTCTCTCTCCCTCCCTCCCCTTTTCCCTCTCCCCTTGGGCCTTCCTACTCCCTAAGACACAACAATATTGAAATCTGGCCAAATAATAACTCTTATCTATAATGGCTTCTCAGTGTTCAAGTGAAAGAAAGAGTCATAGGTCTCTCACTTTAAATCAAAAGCTAGAAGTGTTTAAATTTAGTGAGTAAGGCTTGTCGAAAGCTGAGACAGGCCAAAAGCTGAGCCTTTTGTGCCAAACAGCTAGCCAAGTTCTAAATGCAAAGAAAAAGTTCTTGAAGAAAATTAAAAGTGCTTCTCCATTGAATACACGAATGATAAGAAAGTAAAATAGCCTTATTTCTGATATAGAGAAAGTTTTAGTAGTCTGGACAGAAGATGAAACCGGCCACAACATTCTCTTAAGCCAAAGCCTAAACCAGAGAAAGGCCCTAACTCTCATCAATTCTGTTGAAGGCAGAGAGAGGTTAGGAAGCTGCAGAAGAAAAGTTGGAAGCTAGCTGTTCTAGTTTGCTAATGCTGCTGGGATGCAAAACACGAGAGATGGATCGGCTTTTATAAAAGGGAGTTTATTTGATTACACAGTTACAGTCTTAAGGCCATAAAGTGTCCAAGGTAACACATCAGCAATCGGGTACCTTCACTGGAGGATGGCCAATGGTGTCCAGAAAACCTTTGTTAGCTGGGAAGGCACGTGGCTGGCATCTGCTCCAAAGTTTTGGTTTCAAAATGGCTTTCTCCCAGGACGTTCCTCTCTAGGCTGCAGTTCCTCAAAAATGTCACTCTTAGTTGCACTTGGGATATTTGTCCTCTCTCAGCTTCTCCGGAGCAAGAGTCTGCTTTCAACAGCCGTCTTCACGCTGTCTCTCATCTGCAGCTCCTGTGCTTTCTTCAAAGTGTCCCTCTTGGCTGTAGCTCCTCTTCAAAATGTCACTCACAGCTGCAGCTGCACTGAGTTCCCTCTGCCCGTCAGCTCATTTATATGGCTCCAGTGATCAAGGCCCACCCTGAATGGGTGGGGCCATGCCTCCATGGAAGTACCTCATCAGAGTTATCACCTACAGTTGGGTGGGGCGCATTTCCATGCAAACAACCTAATCCAAACATTCCAACTTAATCCCCACTAATATGTCTGCCCCACAAGATTGCATCAAGGAATATGGCTTTTTCTGGGGGACATAATACATTCAAACCAGCACACTAGCAGAGGTTGGTTCATTTGGTTTAAGAAAAGATGCTATCTCCATAGCATAAGAGTGCAAGGTGAAGCAACAAGTTATCCAGAAGATTTGGCTAAGATCATTGATGAAGGTGTCTATACCAAACAACAGATTTTCAATGTAGACAAAACAACCTTATACTAGAAGATGACATCTCGGACTTTTATAGCTAGAGAGGTGAAGTCAATGCCTGGCTTCAAAGTTGAAAAGGACAGACTGACTGGCTTGTTATGGGGTAATGTTGCTGGTGACTTGAAGTTGAACCTAATGCTCATTTACCATTATGAAAATCCTAGGACCCTTTAAGAATTATGCTAAATCTACTCTGCCTGTCTTCCATAAATAGAACAACAAAGCACATCTATTTACAACATGGTTTACTGAATATTTTAAGCCCATTGTTGAGATCTGCTGCTCAGAAAAAGGATTCCTATCAAAATATTACTGCTCATTGACAATATACCTGGTTACCCAAGAACTCTGATGGACGTGTACAAGATTCATGTTGTTTTCATACCAGCTAATACAATATCCATTCTGTAGTTCATAGATCAAAGATGCATTTCTACTTTCAAGTCTTGTTATTTATGAACACATTTCATAATGTTCATAGTTTCCATTGATAGTGATTGCTCTGATAGATCTGGGAAAAGTAAATTGAAAATATCCTGGGAAGGATTCACCATTCTAGATGCCATAAACAACATTGATGATAATGAGAGGAAGTCAAAATATCAATATTTACAAGCGTTTAGAAGAACTGCCTACAAAATTCTTTAAAAGGTTCACTTAAAGCTTTGAGACCAGCCACAGCATATCCACATTGTATTTGAGCACAAAGCATTAAAACTTGTGGCTTCCATTTACAAGATATAGAACATTTCCGTCATTCCAGAAAATCCCATACAATTTTCCTTGTCTCGTTTTATACCCCAGCTTTCTGAGCCTTGGGGTACAGTAGACCCTCTTATTTGAGAGAAAACCCTCTGAGACATTAAGTAACTTTTAAAAGGTTAAGGAATTTGCCTTTTGAAGGGGGTGGGGCAGAGCAAGAGAGCATAGAACAATCTCTCAAGGCTCAAAAACCTGGGACATAAAACAAGATATAGAACATTCTATGGAACTTTCTGGGTTGATGGAAAATCTTTCTGCTCTGTCTCCCATCTTAGCAAGGTGACTTTCCTGTCCTTGGAGGAGGCTCCGTGTATCTAAGGGGGATCTCTGTCAGATCTCCTGCCCAAACTCCTGCTTTCGTTGTACTAATATGCACTTGGTAGACGATGAGAAAGTTGGTGGGTTGGTGGCAGTAATCTAGGTGTGTGCCTAGGGCTCCTCTGAATTCTAATCTGTCATACCAGTCTACAAGCAACCATCAAAAATTCGTTAAAAATTGAGCTTATTTCTCCTTACCTGCATTTTTAGTGGATTTCTCCTCTGTTGCTCTGCCAGAGATGAGGCAGCCATGGATGTTTTCTCACCTGTGAAAGACCTGTCACATTTTGGAATTTGTTCATTTAGATTTCTTTGTATCCTCATCTCTCTGTGTTTCTAAAAACTATTGTTTTGTAGCTTATCCAACTTCCTTTGGTTGTTAGGGTGAGAGTGATAGTCTCTTGCAAATTTCTATGTATTAATCATAAGTAGAACAAGTCAATTTTGATATTTCACAATGATACATGTAACCACAGACAACTGCTGCTCAAATGCATGCTGTAGATCATAAGGCACGAAGGCAGATCACGGCAAATCTGGCTCACTCACTGGGGGTGAGAAACCTAAATGAGTCCATCTACTGCTTAACCTTGAGAGTTTTATTTGTAGCATCACCTTCATTGATATAAAATTGATACTCAGGGAGAGTCAATAGAATCTTTAATATTTTTTTCTTATTCTAATACCCAGTGAAATATATCATGTCTACATGGAGATGCTGTTAATCATGAGACTAAGCACTATTACAGTCACATAAATTCTGCTTGACGGTCAGACATGGAAGCCAAAGTGCTTTGATTTGATGTACCTTCAGGGTGATTCTAAGAGTTAACATTCATTTTCATGGGAAATGGAATGTCATATTAATCCTCTTTCTCCCCTTGGGGAAGTCAAATGTAAAAACTGTTTTGTCCTTAAATCTCCTTGAAGATTACGTGTTCTTACTTTAAAAAAATACAGAAAATTTCAAGTATGCACTAAAATAGAGAGAATAGAACAATGACCCCCCCCCCCCCCCCCCCCATATACACATCTCCTAAGCTTCAGTGACTGTCAATGTTTTGCCCATCCTGTCTCATATATCCCCGACTTTCCTTGGTGGGGAAGGATGCTGTAGTATTTTAAAATAAATCCTTCAGTATACATTCTACCTTTAAGATTTGGAAACAAATCTACTTTGTATAAATTTGTGTTGAAAACTGAGATCCAGAGAAATTTATTGAAATCTCTTTTTATGAAATTAACCTCAGATAAGACCTAGTTCAACAACTTGATCCTACTTACTCTTGAACTGTATTTCCCACTACCCCTTTACACAAACAATCTGCTTAAGTTCATGTGCTCCACTCCACATGGTGACTCTTCAAAGAGTTTGTAATGAAGAGTTTATTGAATAAATGAATGAAGCCCGCATTTCAACATCTTTGTTCACAGTGTCTCTCTGCCAATGCTGTACCTCTTTCTTTCCACCAATACATTAAGATATACAAATCCAAAGTGTGTCACTTTTATTTCCCTTGTCCATTGACTTTTGTTACTCTCCCTGTCATTCCTTTTTAGTTTTCTTGTTCTGCTACTCTACTCTTCTTAGTTGGTTTTTTTCTTTTCTTTTTTTTTTTTTTTAATATGAGAGTTCTCCAAGGACCAGTCCTTCTTTCAAGGTTTAGTTTAAATCTTCCTTTCTCTATTATACTTAATGAAATTAATTACTCCCTCTTCTGATATCGCAATCTCTGTGCAACTCATTTAAACACTTTCTTTTACTGCCTTTTATTATTAGTGAATATTTAAAGTGAACATATTTTATTTCTCCAAGGAAATTGAGGACAGGATATGCCTTATTCTTCTTTATAGTTCCCTTAAAGCTTGTCTTAGTTCATCCATGAAATAGGGGCCCAATATATTTTCTATTTTATTTTTGGGTCAGA
This sequence comes from Choloepus didactylus, assembly GCF_015220235.1. Taxonomy (NCBI): domain Eukaryota; kingdom Metazoa; phylum Chordata; class Mammalia; order Pilosa; family Megalonychidae; genus Choloepus; species Choloepus didactylus. The sequence continues at coordinate 76,160,339 of NC_051309.1, forward strand.
TTTTTCTGTTTTCCAGGTGCTATTATTATTCAAAATAGCCTGTCTAATTGAAATAGAGTCACCAGATTTAGCAAATAAAAATACATGATGCCCAGTTACATTTGAATTTCAGATAAACGATGAATGGTTTTTAGAGTATGTCCCAAATATTGCATGCACATCCTTTATTTTACTTAGCAATGCTCAATAGAAAGTTTATTTTATTTGAATTTTGTCCTCCAGATAAAAAGGGTAGATAAATTGGTGGGTGGTATTCCTTAAATATGTCCAGTATTCCAACTCTTGATGTAAGACTTCGTTCATTCACTCAACAAGGATGTATATTTGGTGCCTTGTTCTAGTTTGCTAATGCTGCCAGAAGGCAAAATACCAGAGATGGGACTTTTATAGAGGGGCTTTATTTGGTTACACAGTTACGGTCTTAAGGCCATAAAGTGTCCAAGATAATGCATCAACAATTGGGCACCTTCACTGGAGGATGGTCAACGGCGTCTGGAAAACCTGTTAGCTGAGAAGGCATGTGGCTGGCATCTGCTCCAAGTTCTGGTTTCAAAATAGCTTTCTCCCAGGATGTTCCTCTCTAGGCCGCAACTCCTCTTCAAAATGTCACTCTCAGTTGCTCTTGGGGCATTTCTCCTCTCTTAGCTTCTCTGGAGCAAAAGCCTGCTTTCAACGGCCATCTTCACATTGTCTCTCATCTGCGGCTACTCTCTCAGCTTCTGTGCATTCTTCAAAGTGTTCCTCTTGGCTGTAGCAAGCTCACTCCTTCTGTCTGAGCTTATATAGTGCTCCAGGAAACTAATCAAGGCCCATGCTGAATGGACGGGGACACACCTCCATGGAAATTATCCAATGAAAGATCTCGCCCACAGTTAGTGATCACATCTCCATGGAAACATCCAGTCAAAAGTCTCCAACCTGATCAACATCAATACGTTTCCTGCCCACACAAGACTGCATCAAAGATAATGGCATTTTGGGGGACATAATACATCCAAACCAGCACATGCCTGATATATCCTAAACTGAACTCTACTTCTGTCTTGGTCTACTCTACTCCTCTTTCTTATTTCTCAGTGTTGCACAGTCTCTTTGGTTCTCAGGCTTTGAACTTTTATCATTTATAGCTTTCACCCATCCCCAGCCCCAACAGTTGCCAAGTCCTAGTCAGTCTCTCTCTTTCTCCCTCTCCCTAAGGCTCTCTCTCTGCCTTAATCTCTCACTTTCCTACCTCCATTCGTGGGTTTCCCATCTTTCCCTCCTTTCATTCCTATAACTGGATTTTTTCTCACTGAGCAAATGCTTCAAAAGTCTCCACCAACCCTAAGGCACTTGACCTTTTAATGCTCTCATACTCTAGCTCATCCTTTTGTATTTCTTGAAGAAATATTCTGCAATTGCCGTTACAGTATTTCACTCCCACACGTTTCTCAACTCATTGAATTCTGGCTCCACTCTTTTGAGTTGCTCTCTCAAAATTCACAAAAGATCTTTCAGTTTTAAAAGAGAAAATCTGTTGGGCTTTGCCCAGCCTTCATCCCTCATCTCAGCAACATTAGACCCTCTGAACACAGTCCCTACCCCAATGTACTATCATTTTGTCTTCCTTTGAATTTCATTGTTCTCTCTGTCCTTCTTTTATCTATCTCTCTGATGACTTTTTCATAGTCTTTGGTGTCTTAACTTCCATTTTGGGCACCCTAGATGTTTTGTACTCTTTTTTTTAGCATCTTTTACTTTGTAATCTTTTTAAATTCCATTCCTGCAGTGATCACCCCCTTGCAGATGTCCACTAAGTCAGTCTCTCCAAATTTTACTCCTCTTCTAGATTCAGGTCTCCAGACTTAATTAAACATCTCTTTTATGACTTCACCCTGATAAAATTGGTGATCTTAATGAAGGGAGCTAAAATATAATTGTAATAGAAAGTAATAAGCATCATAAATATATAGATACAATGTGCTATGAGAGTTCTGAAAGGCATAGAGAACTTCTGAAATTATTTTCCCATTTGTCTTGTTCTTAAAGTTCTGATTTATCCATTTAGAACATTTACAGAATTTTGCATGGGAAATAAAGATCAAAGCCATAGAGAAATGATAATCATCCTTAAGGAGTAAAGGATAGCATCAGTGGAATGAGTTAAATCTAATGCGTTAAGCTTGGAGGAGACAGTGGTGGCTTGAAAGAGGGTGATGGCATTGATTGTGAGTGAGATGTGTTCTGATTTGGATGTATTTTTAATATAAAGTTTTTGCCATGATTCAATTTGTGATAGAGAAAAAACAAAGATTCCTAGGTTTTGTTCTTAGGATCAGGAAGGATAAATTTGCAATTGACAGAGATGGGTGAGACCACAGGGGGAGCAGGTTTTTAGAGGAAAATGAGTTAGTTTTGAACAAGGTAATTTAAAAATACCTTTGAGGATCCAAATAGGAATGTAGGGTAGTTTAGTATTATGTAGTTATAAAATTATTAATCCTTTGAATTGGAGAACATTTGTTGATGATTTATCAAATTGTTGTTATCATGCAACCATGAATTTGTTCTTAGAGTAAATGAAAATTGCAGTTTGGTTGAAATACACTGAAAACATCATATTAGGACAGAATTATCTCAGTCATTACAACACAAGAGCAGTAATTCTAAAACTTCTTTGTGTCTTTGACTCCATTGAGGTCCTAATGAAATCTTTGGTCACTCTTCCAAGATAATGTTCATGTATCAGTGTTTTACATGTGATTTCAGGGACTCACAGATTCTTTGGTCTTTATGTCACTTGCCATCTATGCTATATATGTCCAATAAAATATTGCCCTCTTTTGTGATCCACTATTACTTGGTTATATATATTTCACCATGACTTATTATATTATAATCAGAATGGTTTGTGTGTGAAGAATACTATTCACTTAGGAGTATTTTCCAGAGTTATGATCACATTGATCTTCATGGTACTTCTTTGCAGCTATTTAAGAAAAAATCCCTATTTGTGATTGCACAGGAAAATGAAGATACTTTTTTCTGTTATCCAACTGCATAGTGGTAGAACTCAGATTGATGCACTTGAGGGTATTTTCCAGCCTGCTGCTTTAATAAATTTTCAACATTTCCCTCAAATTAGACTCCTCAGGAGATATATGAACCTAGAGAAGAATCATTTTCATCTTTTTGCTTGTCCTATGACTTATAACAAATCTGAAAATTATAAGCAATCAAAACCAGAATTGCTTGTAATCAATCAGTGTAAAAAATGATATCCATGAAATAACAATATAAATATAAAAGTGTATCAAACAAAAAATGTAATGTGTTAATCTGATAAAGTCATGAGAATTTTAAAAAGAATAATATAAAGTAATGTGGGGGTCCTAGACAAGAGATTAAGCCAGGGATAGGCAAAGTTTTCTTTAAAGGGTAAAATAGTAAATATTTTATAATTTGTGGGCCAGATGGTCTCTGTTGCAACTACTCAACTCTGCCATTGTAGCACAAAAGCACCCATAAGGCAATATGTAAACAAATGAGCATGGCTGTATTTCAATAAAACTTTATTTCAAAAAACAGACAGTAGGCTGAATTGGACCTGTGAGCTTAGTTTGCTAACTCCTGAATTAACCTGTTCATAGTAATTTTAGAGAACTTTCAATAAGCGATGCCAGCAGTGGTTTTAAAGCAATGCTCCCCTTAAAGTGAGCTAGAATTCTAGGAGGTGACTAAGGGGCTGCCTTGAGTTGGGCACGGTGTGCAGAAGAGGGCAAGAGGAGCTCAGTTCTATCAGTTTTAAAGACTGGGGTTCTGGGTAAGTGAAAAAAGTATTTCCCTGATAATTTAAATTTGAATACTATTGGATTACAGCAAGCAGTAATTTATTTAGTGCAGGTTCTATTATTTTTAAGCTCCTTTTACATATGCAAAGCAAAATGGACCTCTGAAGTGAAAAATATCATTTTGACCCAAAAGCATCTGTTTCATAGATGACAAAATGAGATATCTTGGAGTCAAAATTATATAAATTGACTCGCTGCATGTGTTAAACTGTCAGCTAATTATCTGATACTTTATTTGCATAGTTATATATATAAACCATTAATGGATGAGTTATGTTTTGTCTTAGTGTTTATTTTTTTTGTGACATGGATCCTTCTTGTTATAGAGTTAATCATCATTGATATCAGCTTATATGGAATAATAACACTGAAATGACACAAATAATATAGATGGCTTTTCAGTGATATTTTAATATAATTGTTTATTAGCTGGAGTTTAAATTTTATAGGCATGGGATACTGTGTATGGAGATATATCTCAAGTTTCTGTACATAAGTCTTTAGTGAAAGATGCTATTTGGAGGCTAAGTTTTCTATACTTAGGAATCATTTGAGGCTTACAAAATCCTGATATTGGTATTTAATTTGATGTAAGCAAGAAAAAAGGTCTGTTGTTCCACGTTCACATGTATAGCTTACCCCTCACCCTACATCTCTGCAAGGGAGACAATAAAACTTCCCACTGGGTTGTTTTTAATGCAGCTTTATTTCTTTGGGGAATTCTAGTTATAAAGAAAGATTCTGCTGGTAGAAAGTGCTGAAGTAAATTATGGTAAATTTTTGCTGATTTTTTAAACAAAGAAATCTGTTACCCTTTTATGACCTCTAACTTTAAATGTGTTCTGCTAATACATCATATGCAGAAAATCCAAAAATTAATATGAGACATGATTAATTATCTTTCGGAAGCAGAGTGTGATAAAGGAGTAGTAATTATGCAATTCAGCTATTTACAAATTGAGGCTAATACAGAAAAGTGTTTTGGGGATTGATCTAATATCTACTTTTTATTGACTTATATAAGTACTTTACTTTTGACCTCTAAATATAAAAATAAAAGTACAGATTCCTATTCCAGCCAGAGATTTTGTGTTTTTGATCTTTGTGCTGGTTTAAATCTGTTATGTCCCCCACAAAAGCCATGTTCTTTAAATGACTCTTCTGGGGACAGACTTACTAGTCCTTTTGATTGGGGTGGTACCTTTTGATTGAATGTTTGCATGGAGATGTGACAACTCAGCTGTAAGTGAGACTTTTTGATTAGATCATTTCCTTGGAGGTATGACCCTGTCTGTTCCAAGAGGGTCTTGAGTAGATCACTGGAGTCCTTTAAGAGAAGCTGAGAGTGACATTTGGAGAGAAGCTAAGAGCCAACAGAGGCGCTGATGCTTGGAGACACTTGGCGATGCAGACAGAAGGACATTTGGAGATGCTAAGCTAAGAGATGAAGCCCAGAGTTTGCCCTGGAGAAACTAAGAGAGGACCTCCAGGTGCTTAGAAAAAACGTCCTGGGAGAAAGAAGCAAGGACAACCAGGAGCTGAGAGAGAGGAGCTGTTCTAGTTTGCTAATACTGCCGGAATGCAGAGCAACAGAAATGGATTGGCTTTTTTAAAGGGGGGTTTATTTGGTTACACAGTTACAGTCTTATGGCCATAAAGTGTCCAAGGTAATGCATCAACAATCTGGTACCTTTACTGTAGGATGGCCAGTGGTGTCCAGAAAACCTCTGTTAGCTGGGAAGGCATGTGGCTGGCATCTGTGCCGGAGTTCTGGTTTCAAAATGGCTTTCTCCCAGGACGTTCCTCTGTAGGCTTCAGCTTCTCTCCAGAATGTCACTCTTAGTTGCTTTTGGGGCATTTTTCCTCTCTTAGCTTCTCCAGAGCAAAAGTCTGCTTTCAGTGGCCTTCTTCAAACTGTGTCTTATCTGCAGCTCCTTTCTCAGGTCCTGTGACTTCTTCAAAGGGTCCCTCTTGGCTGTAGCTCCTCTTCAAAATGTCACTCTCAGTTGCACTGCTTTCCATCTGTTTGTCAGCTCAGTTATATGGCTCCAGTGATTAATTTAGAGCCACCCTGAATGGGTGGGGCAACACCTCCATGGAAATTATCCAACCAAAGTCATCACCCACAGTTGGGTGGGGCGCATCTCCATGGAAACACTCAAAGAATTACAATCTGATTAACACTGATACGTCTAACCACACAAGATTACATCAAAGAATATGGCTTTTTCTGGGGGACATAATACATTCAAACTGGCACAGGAGCTAAGACAGAAGCCCAGAGACATTTTGGAGAAAGACATTTGGAAACACAACCCAGGCGTAAAGGACCAGCAGACCCCAGCCATTTGCCTTCTCAGCTGACAGAGTTGTTCCGGACACCATCGGCCATTCTTCAGTGAAGGTATCATCTTGTTGATTCCTTAGTCTGGACACTTCTAAGGCCTTCAAACTGTAGCTTTGTAACTTAATAAATCTCTTTTATAAAAGCCAATCCATTTCTGGTATTTTGCATAATGGCAGCTCTAGCACACTAGAACCATCTTCTTTTCGGTTTTATCATTCATATTAAGACAATTATTTGAATGATAAAGCATATTAATGAAGTTTTTGGTGTCAGCTAGACATCTTGTCTTCAAAAGACTGGAGAAATTATCTTTCCACATTTATTTGAAAGGTATTATCAAATAACTCGTCTGTTAGCATGTGTTAGCCCATGGCATACTCATTAGGCACATGGCATACTCATTAGGCCTGGACTAATGAGGAATAAGGTTATAGGTAATTAGAATGTTCCCAGGCTGAGAACCCAACCCCTTCCTCCCTCCCAACCCCATTGGCATCCATTTAGACAGGTAAGATTTTGAAAATCTCTGTCCAGGAAATAGCCATAAACACCACAGTATACAAGTAAATTCTGAATAGCAAACACATCTCACTTAAAGAATAAATATTTAAGAAGGCTTAAATTATCACTGTATGGAACAACTGCAGAAATTGAGCAAGGGAATTAAGTACAGGAGACTATTCATCACTGAAAATGTTTAAGCAGAATATAAGTGTCCATCTCTTAGGCCTATTAAATACTAGTGGTGAGAAGGCTCATAAAATGACTTCTAGAAAGAGTTCCTTGGGCTCAGAATATGTTTATTTGGTCATTAATTCAAGTAAGTTGGCTATTTTAGGTTAGGTTTTCTAGGAGCGGAATCTGGTACAGGGATTTCACATGCATTAATTTATTGACGGTATAGGCTCAATGCAGAGGAAATAAGGGGAGCAGGATAGGACAGGGGAGGAGTTAAGCAAGGAGGCTGTCTCAGCCAGAGTTGAGCTTCAGCCTTATCCCATTGTACCATAGAGTGGCTCCCGCTTTGAGACAAGGGGCCTTGTTTTGAACCTTTTGGCCAATAATTGGTACCTAATATTCCAGGTGAAGTAGCTCTTGTGTGACTAAAGGCAATTCTCCAGAGAAGGGGGGCAGCTGTCAGCTAATACCCAGAGCAGTCGGGAGGTGAGTGCACTGATGCTATCCAATATGCTAGCTAAAAGATTCTCCTGCATCTTAGAAACAGAAAGTCGGAACAGGGGTGAGCACACAGAGAGATGCATAGCACTGACGATGTGACAGCACTAAATGAAATGGAAGAAAATTTGAACTTGAGGCCGTATAACATAGGGATGTATATCCCATGCACAACTCCACAGAACATTCCAACAATGGATGCTTATCATGATAATCTAGAACCAATAAGAAAAAGTTAGTTTATTAAGGATATGCAATTGTAAAAGCAGGGGCCATTGACATTCTTATAGGGTTTAGTTATTGTCACCAATTATTTAGGGGAAAAATAGCTTAATTGTGAAAGTGCTGAGTAAATGAGTTAGTTAGCTTACTATAATGTTTAGACCATTAACCTTCAGGGCCATGAGCTAGAAGCATAAAGAGCTGTGCACTACGGAAGCACAGAAGTAAAGTACTTTTTGAACAAAAAGGTGTTTTAGAGAGTGAGTACCTCACATTTCGAGATTTAGGATAATTATTGTGTCTTAGTTTACTCTCAGGAAGTTTGACAGAAAGAGGGATTTTGTGGTTTGTTTCTGTTGAACAAATGGATGATTGTAAAGCTGCAGCTCAAACTAGGTAGTAGGTTACATCATTCCTGTTGTATTTTCAATAATAGCGAGATTTCTGGCCCCATTACCTGTTACTCCATTGACACCTCATCAAGCTTAACTCTCCAGTGGCTATCTGCAGACTGTTTTGCAAAAACTTCAGTATAATCCCTATATATCCCATCAAGTATCAAAAGCTCCTTTTGATGTGTCAGTGTTCTATTGAAAAATGTTTATGTTTTTCTTCTTCAGTACCATAATGCTACCTTTGACTGGGCATTTTTGTCGACGAAGGAGTGTTCGAAATATGGAGGGAAGCTTGTGGGGAACAACTGTAATTTTGTTCCTGATATCACGCTCATGTCTTTCATCCTCTTCTTGGGCACTTACACCTCCTCCATGGCTCTGAAGAAATTCAAAACCAGTCGTTATTTTCCAACCACAGTAAGTATCTGAGCTTCATATAATTTTTACTGAATTTGCACTCTATTCACAATAATAAAATTTAAAAAAATAAAGGCACCTGTAATTCAGCCTTTCCAATACAATTTTGTCCATTTTTATTATTTTGTCCATATTTTATTATTTTCCAGACTTTGTCCATGTGCATACATATTTAACATATTTGTAATCCAGGTTTTAAAAACCTGCAAAGATTCACAATTCTGCCACAAATTCTATAATCAGTCTCACTGTATTGAAAGGAAAAGGGGATGTAATTCTATCTTAAAAAATGCCTGATTAAACAAACAAAAGTTCCTGATTCTGTAGCATTTAAGTAAATAAACAATAACTCTTTTCATACTAATTTGGGATTTTGATGTTATAGCATTTCTAGTTAGCTCTGTGTGTGAGTAATTTAGTAGTTGAATTGTGCTGAGGGCATAAACTGTGTTGTTACACAAGTATAGGTACAAGATATGAATGTCATTTGGGCCAAATTTTCCTTCCCAAAATGATGAATGCAGCAGGATGGAGAAACAGATAATGGAGCTGGGTGTGCAGACATTCTGTCTCCCAGTTAACATGCTTGGATGAACTTGGAGTCAAAAGTGGTTCATTGAGAGACTACAAGATAAGACCAGCATTTAGTTAATGGTATTTTGTTTTTTTTTCCTACAGAATGAAACTAAATCTTTTGCTTTACAGTTCAATCCTTAATGTTCAGAATGTCAACATTTCTGAGGTAATCCTGATGATACCTGATTAGTATCAGTGACCTGCTCTATACAGCTGACCTTCATGAAATATCTCTTCTTGTGTTTTATGTAGAAGGAGTACAAGAATTTTTTTTGATTCTTCTAATGAAATTTTTTTATAGAAGGAAATGAAACTTTAAATTAATATATTCACTTTCACCTAGGAAAGTTTTGACTCTCTGATTCTTCCTATCAAATTGAAAATAAAGGGAAGGATTGATAATGAAATGTCCTGAACTAACTGGTCCAAGGATTGAAAATTTCCATAAAGTGAAATATTGACAGAAAAGTTCATCTTAGTGTCCTTAAAATGATTATCACAAACTGGTGGTCCACAGGCTGAATTCAGCCCGTCATCCTTTGTTTAGCTGTTTGTAAACTCAGATACTTACAACACTGAGGCCCTGGGTGGAACCTGTACTTTCCAAGTAGTCATTGTCCTCAGAACTCTTGATTGTCAAAGACATGGCTTTGACACATTCAGGTTAAATGCCTGTCCTTGAAGACGTTTGAGCTTGTGACCCCAGGCCACACACTGGGAAATATGTATACTTGATCCACCTCTTCAAAGGTGTGAGTTTCCTGTAGAACAGATTCCTGGGTAAAAGTCTCTGAGGGTGATATTTAAGTGAAATTCCAGGTCATTATCTCAACCAAATAAGTCTTTTTGATAGTCTCTTCTTTATTTAGGTCTTTCCTTAATTATTAATTCATTGAGCACTTTTTTTTTTTTTTTGCTTACACTTCGGGAATCATTATCCCTTTTTCATCTCTTCCAACTGCCAAAATCTGATATTATTTATGCATAGTAGGTGGAAAATTTATGAAGCACTTGTCAGTCGTATTTTGAGATTTTTAGAATAAACTAGTTTCAACCTTAAGATGAATACAGATTGTTTTAACTGTCTACAAATGTAGGCATCACCTTTTTCTTCTGGTATTAACTCCCTAATTGATCATTTTCTTCAGACTTAAAGAAATTCTCAACTTATAGGAGCCAAGCAAGTAATTTCTCAGCCGTTGATGAATGCTATTATAGAATAGTGATAGGATTTTAGATACAATTTCTATTAAGAAGCTTCCCAGAATAGTTTGAAATTGTATGCCCCAAATCATAAAATGAACAGGAAGGAGAAAATATGTGGATTTCTAAGGGACAGTGTATAACTATGTTGGCTTTCAGCCTGTCGTCTCCCTTTACACCCCTGTTTGCTTCACACTTGCAACTAAATAATAAAACAAATGTACATAGTATATACATACATGCATACATTCATATGTATGTATATAAATGAATAAGAGAATTTTGTTCTCTCTCATTTGCCATAATATATTTTTATTTGTTAACACTTAGAAGAATGCTTTCTATAGGTAGAAACAGATAGATTTATAGGTTTTTTATATATTATATCACATAATTAAAACTTATGTGCTCAAACATTTTAGACAATCATTTATTCCTAAATTATCAAGGTTAACTGTTACTACCTCCTAACTTGTACCAACAATACACATGAAACCTAAAAAATTCAAAATGCTAATACCAGATAGCAGTGCCTTATCACACAAAATGACCTATACTCCTTTAGTTCACACATCATTTTTCTTTCATACTCTCATCTTTAAACACTTGTATGAGTTGTCAATTAAGACTGTAAACTGCTTGAAAACTGTTGTACTTCTATTTTACTCCTTATATCGACTAGCACAAAGTTGTATGTAGACTAGGTACTCAATACTTGTTAACTAGTGGAAACCAGTCAATTAGAGATAAGTGCTGCGTTTTGTGGTAAAAGCACAGATGTGGTGACCAGGAGCTATAGATTCTAGTGTCAGCACTGCCAGTAATTAAGAATGTGCCTTTTGGTAGTTAACTCCTTGGGCTTTAGTTACATCACCTAGAAAGGGGGAGCTCAGCTAGATGACAATTAACATCCTTTTGAGCTCTAATATGCTACAATTTTAAGGAGAATTTCCTGGTTCCATCTCCTAATCTCCTAAATGAAATAAATTCTCTATATTAAACTAATCCTTATAGCAATGATCAATTCTTACAGATTTCCAGAAATTAATTATTGTCTCTATCTTTATCCCAGATCTGCTTTTGCAGCTGCCACAATCACACTTACTCATCTTCCTATATTCCCTGTCTCAGCCAGTAACATCACCTCTCCTCACAGCCACCCAAAATCAAAATCTTAAAATCGTATTTGGTGTATCAGTCAGAGTTCTAGCAGGAAGCAAATGATATACTCAAATTAGGACAATCTGAGGAGCTTAATAAAGGCACTGTGTACTAAAGTGAGTTTAGGGTGTTGGGAAAACACAGGGGAAGTGTGGTACCCCAGAACCATTAACAGTGGAGTTATTACTATACCAGGTTCAAAGCATGAGGAAAAGGAGTGGTTGCTGGATCCTGGAAGGAGCGAGACAAGCGAGAGAGCCATTTTGAGAGGCTCTGTGACCTTGGGTTGAGGAATTTAGCGAGCCTGAGGCAATCTCACACCTTCTGCAACTGCTGTTAGACTTTAAGTACACGTTTCCTGTTTTGTTTCCATTTAATCCATTTTCTCTGACTGTGGACTCAATCCACATCCCAGTGTGTCTCAACCTCTAGTTCCTCAGTGAAGTCTGAAGATAAACATTTCCAACCTTGCCTCCATTCCCAGTGAGAGAAAGAAGATGGCATACAGTGAAGTGAACTCGAGGACCTGTTTCAATCCGGTGCAAGTAGATCAAATCAAAGATTGAGGGCCTGTGCAGAGTGCTGAACTATATAGAATAAGACACATCTATATAGGTATTTTTTGTACCTACTGCTCAGAATAAAAACACATGAAATATAGAATAAGAAAACAAACAACTGGAAACAAAGAGAGCAAGGGAACTGCCTGTTGTAGACCCCACAGGCCAGCATTCCAAGGCAGAGAGCAGTACGGAGAGGGAGGAGAGAATGGATCTGGTGTGACAAAGATATCCATCCCATTTGGCTCTCTAAATTTGTCTTTATGAAATTATATTTGCCATAGTCTCCTTGATTATTTTGCTCTACTCTCTCTGCTTTACACTCATGCTACTATTCCCCTAGTTAAGTCCCTCATTTCCATTGCCTAGACTAGGGTCAGTGACCCGCTCTCCACTCTCTTCTTCGTGCAGCCACCAGCAATCCATGAGTATAGCACTTAAGATGGCCTTTGCTGGCCTCTCCATCAGGAATTTAATTTGTATATTAGGCATTTCCTTGGAGCCCTGAAGTTCAGTGGAACATGGGGTAAAATGCCGGCTCTCCATTGACCGTCTCCTTTGCACTTCCAGTCCTTTGTAGAAGGGTGCATCACTCTGTTACCCCACACTGTTAGTGTTTCTGTTTCATCTGCCTCAAGTCTTTAGTCAAAGTCTTTCAGCATCACCATTTCCAGTAGGAACATCACAGCCTAATCTGTGGTCTTCTGGGGCAGATGGCTCAGGGCATTAACATGAAATGTTCTTCCGGATTCTCTCACCAACAAGTGATTATAAACATGGAACAAAGATGCCATGCCGTCACTGCATATGTGGTGGGAAAATAAGTGGTAGCTTAAAAAACAGAGCAAAATTGTAATGGATAGAAATCATAAAGCTATAGAACCCCATGAAAAGGCAGAATTATTGGTATTATAGCTTAGCCACAGTCAGTGTGGCTGGCCCATGTGGAATACCTTTCTAAGGCCAGTTGAGGAAACCTCACAGGGAGACTCGAGCTCAGGGAATGGGTACCCTGACCTTACTCTCCTCCCCTCAGTGGTCTGCTCTGGCTGCCACTGGCCAAACCCAACTGGAAGCCAGAGAAAGGGAGCCCATTGTAGACCACAAAAATCAGCATCAGCACTTAGAAAAAGTGTCAACTCTAACCCTCACGTGAACTGAGGTAATGGTAAAATTCTTTTTAAAATGCTTCCTTATTGTTATTTTCATTTGAATGACCAAAATCACTAAATTTCAGGTAGTATCAAAAGTCACGTAATTTATCTAGGTGACATTTCAGCAGAATGTTCTTTGGTAACCTTTTTTAAAGCCTGTATTCTATATCCTTTAGTTAGTGTATTCATTTAATATTGAACAAAAATTTATTGTAAACCTAATGTGTGATTGACATAATACTAGATGGTGGTGGTACATTGACAGGTAATTCGTGGGTCTGGCCCATGGTAGGCACTTAATATATATTTGGTGAATAAATTATATTTTTAAATTCTCAAATTAGGTTGCCTTGTTCTGGTTCTTACACCTTATTCTTGCTCATTACTTCCTGTGGTTTCACACTGGTTCCGTTTTCTGACTGTAAGTTGTGTGATGCTGGTTTTTGAGGAATTGTTGTTACAGATGAAAAAAAATGTGTAGGATTTCAGGAATTTAAATGAAAACACACCAAGCATTTTAGTTAGGTGATACATTTATTTGTAGCCATGTAAAACATATGAAAGTCTGGAATTCCAAATCTAGCTGTATGTTTGGGAAAATGATTCTTGGGTTGACATTTTGGCCTGTTAAAAGTTGGATGTGTTAGTTTATAAACAACTCTACAAGAATCTGACAACATCCCCATTCTGTTTTCTTTTCCTCTCAGAAACTTTCTTTGTGAATGGGAAAACTGTCAAACTAAAACAAATGATGTATCAAAAGTGAGAAAGAAATACTGGACATGTATTCTGTGTCCCATCCTAGTATTAGTTTTACTGGGTGGCATTTGGCTGGTTCTTTTAGAAATATCAGTCCACTGTAAACTCATTCAGAAAATGACTTTGCTGTCAGTGAAGGAAAATCAGATTTTCAAGTTCTTGTGGTATTTGATGCCAAGGAAAGTAATTTTTCAAGTTAAATTCGTTTTTAATCTGAAATTGTTTTTCATTTGTTTTTTTTTTCCTTAGGAATGACAAAGGGATATTTGCTTATAAATGCAACTTAATTAGTATGTTAAATATTTAACAAAGACTACAAGTGGTTCAGTTCTTGTGGACAGAAGACAAAAAATAGAGCCAATCTAAATGGAGCTCTAAGACAAATAAGATTAGGATCACTGATTGGTGAAGCATTTTGTCATAACTTTTAAGGATGGCAGAGAAGAAGTGTGTGGATGGAAGAAGTAATTTTGCACATGGTACTCTGTTGCTCCTAAGCACGGTCAGCTTACATGTCAATCACAGAAAAGTCACCCCCTTGGGATACATGCATTAGCATAAAATAGCTCATGCCATTCTCAGGTTGTCTAATGCATACATATGACTTACTAATTATTTTTTTAAGCTTTTATTCTTGAACTTTAGCATAAATTATAAAATCAGCTTCCTTTTTAGACTCTGGAACGCTAATATAATGGTTTCATTGGTTTATAATTCCAGAAGACCTATTAGAGGGTCAAGAAATTTTGAATTGGGTCTTATTCATTGAATTTTAGTATTAGGAGTTTGAATACCATCTATTCCAACCTTGCCTCTTTGCATAACTTAATGTCTGAAGTGGTCATCTGCATGCTACTTGAACACTTCTTGGAAGAAGAATTTAGTATCTTTGAAGGAACTGCTAAAAGAAACACAAATCTGCCTTTCCATAGCCTCCGTCCAGAGTCTGCTGTTGCTTCCTGAAGCTACACAGAACAAGCTTAGCCTTTCTTCTGACAGACTTCACATATTTGAAGACAGGTTCTCCCTACAACTTTTCGTAGCCTATTATTGTTTTTTGTATGATATGTTTTCTGGATTCCTCACTCCTCTGGTTCAGCTCCGTTTTCTCAATCAGTTTCAAATTTTCGGTTTCAACTTGAAATATAGTGACTGGATTGGGACATAAATTTCCCATATGATTGGATCATTTTGTTTCTGGCACACACCCATTTGGTTTATTGTTCTTCTCAGTTTTGAGGCAGGATGGAATAAGAGACCTATGAGTGATTGCTGAAGACTCTTTAGTATCCTGCTGAACCATTTCACAAGATCTGCTTCCCCCATCACATGTTTGGAAAAAAAGTTGTTTTTTTTTTCTGAAAAACTTTCACTGGCGCATTCTAAGTCCCACTCAGATCACTTCTCAGTCCAGTTCTCTATATTACTCCCCATATTTCTCTTACTCTGTAATTTACAGCACTAAAATCCTAGATAGCATCTAAATCAGACTTTCCTTATATTGAGTTCTGATTATAGTAGATATTATTGGATCAGATTACAGTGTATTTTAATTGTTGCTATGACTAACACTAATATTTATTACTTTCACCATGCTTTATAGCATTAGTTACTAGCAGGGATCAAATTTCAAAATTCTTGTGGTATTTTGTGCCATTTTGCAATTGCCAAAGGCACATATTTGTCTGGCATACTTTTTTTTTTGTTTTAAATATACATAAATGGTCTTTTACAGTGTTGTTTAGCATTTTCCAAGCAGCACGATCATTAGAGGAGTTGACATCATGAATTAATATTTTTTGAGAACCCACAGGGTGCCTGCTGCTATACTTATCTCTTTATTACAGCTCCCTCCATTGAATACAGCTCTGCAGGCTAACAGCCTTTCCCCCCAGTTAATTTAGGAGCAGCTGCTGTCCTCACAAAATGAAAACCAAATGTCCTCTGGGGCTTCAGAGGAACCAAATTTATTTTTTTTCCCCTGTAAATTAACAAGCTTCTCACTGTTGGTGTCTCTATTATTATGACTCTCTCAATAATTAATACAGTATCATCCTTCATGAAGAGTATGTTTATAATAGATTTATTAGGTTGTTTTTGGCCAAGAACAATAGAATAGCATATGGTTATTTTAATTTCCCTTCCTATCCACTTAATTTCTTCTTTTTTGCTTAGGTAGTTTAAATGTTTAAGCTGGTTGCTTACTAGATTTTAATTGGGGTATTTTCAGATTAATTCTGAAGAGGACAGAAATGTATTTTTTCTATTCACTTTTATAATTAAAAAATAGCAAGCAAAAATAAAAGAGTTCAAAACCAGTCTGTCATAAAAGGGGTGATTATTAAATTTAATGTTTAATTGAGGTGTGCTTTTCTTTTTGTCTTTTATACACTGAGGTAGGAATTCTATGTTGTAGCACATCTGTGTACCATTACAAAAACAGTTTTCTTTTTTTTTTTTTGGCAAGACTTTGCTATATATGAATTCTCTTAATTTGTGTTTCTCTTAGACTGTGATAATCTACATCCCTAGGATACTGGAATTGGAGAGACTTGGCCTTTGGTTTGGATGGACCCTCCCATGTTTGTCTATGCTTGGTTTGAGGCCCCTGAATCCACAGGATTAAGAAGGAAGTCTTGTGGGAACAGGTTGTCTCATAAAAACTTGGGCACTTCTGCTAATCACTACCAATAATAGCTAGTAGGGAATTAGGAAATATGGGTGTCTAATTATGTTTCCTTATTGATAGTATTGATTCACAGAAAAGGCCACTGTTCAGAAGTTTTTGAAAGAGACCAAGTTTGATGAAAACGAAGACTAAACAAACGAAAAAAAGAATTTCATAGAATTTCCTTTTTCTAAATGTGTTTGGAAATGCAAGAAGGGCTCAAAGAGAGCCATCCTTACCTCATTAATGTCAGACTCAGAGTTCCTATGCAAAGTCACCAGGGTATAAATCTAGCAACTTGTATCTACTTATTGCTTGTCATGTTTGGAGCAGTTTTTTATTCTACTGTGACAGTTTTGCCTAGTTCAAATTAAAGTTTAAGTTTAGTCTAGAGTAAAACCTGCACAGCCTGTTAAAACAGCACCCCTACCTGCCTTCTCTAATTAGAGGATTTAGAGTTGAATACAAGTTGGCCTGGGAAAAATCAATTTCCTTGACTGTGAAGTTTAAACTAGATCCAATATCTTAGAAATTAATGTCTTAACAGTAAACACTCTTCTAGGAGTGAGTTCTGTTGTAACTGAACTGTATTGTACAATTTAAGGGGAAGGAAGTAGAAATAAGAGTAAGCCTGTTATACAGAACATATCATCCTAGCTGTGATTCTTAATGAAGTTAAGCAGCATTATTATTAGGGTAGCTTTTTTTCCCCATAAATTTAAGAACTGGAATCCTGCAGTTTATTATAATTTCTTTTTAGCTACTTTCCTACCTATAGTGTGTATATAATAGTGTCACACTTGACAAGGATACCATCGCCTAGGGTTTCTTCCAAATTTATTTTTCACTCCTTTTATACAATTTAGATTCATTCATTTATTCAACAGATATGTACTGTATGCTCACTTTGTTCTCGGGGCTGAGATACAGCTGTGGACAAAACAAAAAATCCTTACTTTCTTGGTGCCAATAGTCTCATGAGACAGGAAACAAGTGGGTGATAAGTGCTGTTGAAAAAATGAAGCACAGAAGGAAGATAGAGAGTTTTAGAGAGGTCAGAAATATTACCCTACTGGGAAGGTAACATTTGAGTCAGGACCAGGGAGAGGTGAGGGAGTGAGTCATGTAGCTGTCTGGGGAAAGAGCATTCTAGGTAGGAAAACAGCAAGTGCAAAAGCCCTGAGGTGAGAATTTTCTAAGATCTACAGGAGGCAGGTGTGACTGGAGATGAGGGATTGAAGGGGAGAATAACAAGAGATGAGGTTAGGAATAAAAGATGAACCCAGGTCATACAGGGTCTTATTTTGTGATGACTTTGGATTTAAGTCAGAGTGAGATGGACCACTGGGGTGTTATAAGCAGAAGAGTGACGTGATCTGTATTAGCTTCCTGTTGCTGCTATAACAAATCACAATGAATTTAGTGACTGAAAATAACACAGGTTTATTATTTTACAGTCAGAGGTCTGGCTTCTGGCAGTCAGAAGTCTGAAATGTTCTTGGTGGACTAAAATCAAGGTGTTGGCAGGGCCACTTTCCTTCTGGAAGCTCTAAGGGGAGAGGTATTTCCTTGCCTTTTCCAGCATGTAGGAGCAGTCCGCATTCCTTGGTCCGTGGTCCCTTTCATCTTCAAAGCCAGAAATGGATGGTTGAGTCTCTCACGCAGCAGCACGCTGACTATTCTTTTATTTACAAGAATCCCTGTGATTATACTGGGCACATCTGGATAATCCAGAATACACCCCCCACCCCCATCTTAAGTTCAGCTGACTAGCAACCTAATTCTATCCGCAACCGTTATTCCTCCTTGCCATGTATCCTAACCTATTCACAGGTTCTGGGAATTAGGATACAGACATCTTTAGGGGGTCATTTTTCTGGCTGCTGTATCGATAGTGTACTGAAGGGGGTCAAGTGTAGAAGCCGGGAAACTAGATAGGAAGCTAATGCAAAAAACCATGTTTGGTAAAGTGATGGCTGAGACAGAGTGTTAATAGCAGTGGAAGTGGTGGTGAGAAGTGGTTGGATCCTGGATATGTTTTGAAGGTAGTTTGCTAACCTATTAGATGAGGAGTATAAGAGAAAGAGGACAGTTAAGTGGATTCCAAAATTTTTAGCCTGAGCAATGGAAAAATGCAGTTGCTATTAACTAAAATGAAGAAAATTACTGAAAGAGCAGGTTTATGGGGGTCAGAGGTTGAGTGGGGTGGGGAAAGGAGATCAAGAACTTAGTTTTCAAGATGTTAAATTTGAAATGCCTGTAAGAAATCCAAGTGGAGTTGTCAATAATTAGATATATGATTCTGGAGTTTAGGGGAATGACATGGCCTAGAAATATAATTTTTTTTTTTATTTTTAGCATGTTTATGGTAGTTTAAAGCCAAAAGATTATATGGGATCACTTATGGAGAAAACTTAAATAGATAAAAAGAAGAGACTAAGGTAGGAACTTTGAAACACTCCAACCTCAAGAGATTGGGGGATTTGAGGAGAAACCAGCAAAGAAGGCTGAGAAGGAAGAGTCAATAAAATAGGAAGAAGACCAGATCTTCTAGGTCTGCTTTCCAGAATGCCTTTAGAATGTCAAAGTATTCCTAGATGCAAACTCAACAACTGATATATTCCTAGCCAGTTGCTTTTGAAAAACTTAGAAGAGTTACACTGGCTGGCCAGACTATTACTATAAAAATACCCTGTTATCAGTTCTGTCTGTTTCTATCCATTGGTAGTTTTGTGTATACTATCCATCTGTGGATTTAATGAGATATTTTTGAAACTGTATACTAATGCCATCTTTAGATGGTGATATTTTTATGTAGGATCTGTACTAAATTTGAGAGTACAGAATGGAGCATGAAATTCAGTTGTTTCACTAAGCTACTAAAAACTAACCAGAAATTATAATTTTAGAAGATTGCACAATTTGATATTCTTTGAAGTATCCTCTTTGTTGACGAATTACTTTCCCTATGAGTATGGATTTAACTTTTAAAAACAATTGTAATCATTCATATGTTGTTAGGTAGAGTGAAAATTGGTATATCAATGTAAAATTCTAGAAAGTATTTTGGCATTACCTATCAAAAGCTTTAAATTTTGTATACAAATCAACTTAACTCTGCTGACAGGAATGTATCCTGAGGAAACACTCTTAACATGTGTGCAAAGATTTCTTTGCAGTGTTTTTTATTATAGTGAAAAGTTGGAAACAATTTAAACAATAGGGGATTGAAGAAATAGATTTTGAGATATCCATTCAGTATAAAACTGAAGTCATTAAAACTTACTATGGTAGAAAATATCAATGTAATAGAAAAAAGTGAAAAAAAGCAAGAATATAGAATAAAATTTAATATAAAACAGTATGTAAAGATGATCCCATTTTGAGAAAAACTACATGTACATATATATATATGAACATACATATACACCAAAGAAAGATGTATTTGCAAATGTTAAAATTCATTTCTAGATAGTGGAATTAGAACATGTTTTCTTTTCCTTTTTTAGCTTATGGATTTTTTTCTAAATGTTTTACAATGAACATATATTAATTTTAAAATAAGAAAAATAAAAATGAGTTTCAAAGAATGTATAACCATTGATCCTCCAGACATATATCTGATATTTAATGTGGGTAATCAAACAGTCTTTTCCCAGTAATGAAATTATAAAAGAATTTTAAGATTATTTGGAACATTAGCAATAACAGTATCAGTGAAATAGGTGAATAGCTTCATAGAAAAAGTGCCTTGAAAGACAACATTGAGTTGGATTTGGAATTTCTGGGATTTTTTTTTTTTTTTGGAGGGGAGAGTTTTTTTTTTTTTTAATTGAGATATAGTTTACATAGTAAAATGACCAGATCATAGATACACAGTTTAATGAGTTTTGGCAAATGTACACACTCATATAGTCAACACCCAAATCAAAACATAGATAGCTGTTTGCATGAAGGAAAAAATCATTGTTTTTCTTTATATATTGTCACACCACCAATAATTTCTTAAAGCGATTTAGAGTTTCCAGGGTGCTTTCTCTTTGTGGGTACTTGGAATCATGTGCCTTGATCTCACTACCTAATGGAGCGTATGGGGTGCCAGGGCCAAGTCAGGAGCACCATTTGTGAGCCCTAAACGGCAATGTCCAGTTTGCTCTGTTGGTTTTACAGGGTGTTCAATTTGTGGAAGACTAAGACCTTCTCTCCTAACTAAAACAGCAATATTTCTCAAGTGTCCTGTAGTGATTCTGGTCAAGCAAGAGTGTCCCCTGGCAGGGAAGGAGAGATAGGCCTATCAGAATTCCTACGGATTAATTGTAGATTTGATTCATTTGGTAACTGCGACTTCCCTCCTCCTTTATTAAAAAGCTAAAAGGAGAAAAGCTTTCTTTTAAATAACATCCCCTCAGTCCCTTTTTGAACCATTTCTAGGGTATCTGAGTTGTTGACAAGTTGAATTTTCTGGGTAAGAATTGGAAGTGATAAACAAAAACTAACTTCTTTTTTTTACCTTTGCGATGACCTCTGGTCTTCTAGTGATTCCTAACATATGTATATACTTTTTCCAGACCATCCTGTCTGTGTCAATACTACTTGCACGAAACTTTTAAAATGGGAGTTCACCCTGGTATTGTGCCTCTGGGAAGAATCCTTTCTAACTGCAGGGATTCCAGATACTTCCAACCAAAATTAGCTCTGACTGACAGTTCCATATTATTACTGGGCTCTGATTTCTTGTTTCTTGGCATTGATGGTTCCTCTCAAAGATCTCTTGCCAGTAGATTATTTATTTATTCCAGTGGTCTCTGCAGCCAAAGAGACCTCCTAGAACTTGAAATAATAATAGTTAATATATTAGGAGAGTGTACTGTGTTCCAAGCATTGTGTCAAGCATTTTCATGGCTTAAATCTTATTTTATTCTTTTTTTTTTTTTCACATGTCCACCAATGCTTATTTAATTCTTAAAACAGATGGAGTAACTGAGGTTAAGGATAAGTGTTTACAATATTAGATAATGGAGCTTCGGTTTCAACCTAGGTAATCTGTCTATAGAAACCTCACTCCTAATTCCTGCACTATATTTTCTCCCGAACTCTATCCCTACCATCTATTTGTGCTTCAAATCAGTATGTATAATCGGTGTTAACTTGCCCCTAAAAGATCCCATAGCTGGCCACTCCTTTGTGGATACTTCTCAAGAAAGTGAAACCTAGCAGAATCCAGCTCTCCAAGAGGGAAAGGAACACCTGTCCAAAAAGACCATTTTCCATCCTGCTGGTAGCTAGTACCCAAGGCTCCTGATTTCTGGTAATGGTCAGACATTGAGCACTACAGCCCTCAGCAGATCCACACCACCACGTAATTTGTCTCTCACTTCGATTTCTGTTGAATACCTAGCTGCTTTATCACACTACTCTTGATTGATCCTCTTTCCTGAAATTATGCACCCACTCAGCCCCTCACTGATCTATCTTCCTTCATCCAGTGGCATCAGAAAATTGAGTGCTCACAGTGAAATAACGACAACTTCTGAATCAACCCACGTTTAATTTTGAAGCAGTCTTCCTTATGTTTGACTTGACTGTGAGCTACATGAAGATAGGGACTATGTTTTGTTTATTTGCATCACTAGTACCAGTCAAAGTATTAGGTGCTGAGAACATTCTTGTTGAATGACCATATTATGCATTACCCTGTGTACCCACCTTATGGGGACACTGAGATGACTGTGCTGTAATAATGCTCTTAAGCCATTGGCAGAGCCACTGGAGACTGCAGAGGAGTGTCCAAGCAACTAAATGGTCCTGTGCTCTCCTTACTAACTTGTAAATGGCCACTCTGCATCCACACCATGGGAAGGCTGGGTTTGCTTCTTATATTCCATAAGGCCCAGAACTTGCCCAGACCTTGACCAGAAGCAGTTACTTAGAAAGTTGGAGGATTGTCCTGTAATGGAGACTACATTTAAAGAGTGATGGTGAAGAGATATTCCACATACTGGAGTCTTTAAACACTAACCTGGGGTGAGAAATATTTTCTTTGACAGAGGTAGTGAAACCACACACTTAAGGTTACTCTCCAGATCGGTATTTACCTCCTTCATTGGACGTAACTGGAAACTCCTTCCGTGCTAGCTTCTTGGTGTTTTCAGTTTACCTTATGGAATTTATCTTTCTCTACCCTCACAACCCTATTTCTCAAATATTAAACAAAATTCTATCTCTTTATGCAGGTTTTCATAATAGGTCCTGATATTTGTACAGGAGAGTATTGATTTTTATTTCAAGGATATATTTTATTTGATTCTTCCCTCCCTGCCCTGTTCCTGCGTGTACACGCACATACACATCCTGTCATGTTCTGTGGAATCAGATTCAGTTAATCTGAACAGGAGATAAAGTGATGGAAAAACAAGATATAGTTTCTATGCAGTCTGATACTTCCTTTTGTTTGCTAATGAAACAGTTACTACAAACCATTAACAAATATAAAACTCTTCAGTTCAAACATAGACAAATGTATCCGTCCAGTGCTAAAAGGCCTCTTGTTTTTTTTTTATTTTTCCAGGCAAGAAAACTTATCAGTGACTTTGCCATTATCTTGTCCATTCTCATCTTTTGTGTAATAGATGCCCTGGTAGGTGTGGATACTCCAAAACTAATTGTGCCAAGTGAGTTCAAGGTAGGTAAAAGTCATCTGTCTTTTGATCATTCCTCGAATGCTTTGCTTTCTTCTCTTTCCCCTACTCTCATTTACTATCTCTCTCTCTCTCAGTTAGTTTTGTACAGCTATTCACTTCTTTTTTCAAAAGCAGCCCCTTACTAGGATCAAATATACATTTATCCATTTCTTCACTAAAATTAAATGTCAGATATTGGGATCAAGAACAAGGTTCATATTGTATTGATTTTTATTTCAAAAGACACTTTACATTAGAAAATCTGCCTTATATTTTAGAGTATTTTAAAATTTCCGAAGTATTTTCATACACATTATCACCTTGAACCATATAACAATTCTGGAAAGTATTCAGTATAACTATATTCATCCTGATTTTACATAATTGAAATTGAAATTCATGAAAGTTGAGTAGTGCTCAAGTTCACAAAACTGATGAGAGTCAGCATTTTTGAAGTTCAAATCCAAGTCTCCAGACTCCATTTCAGTGGCCTTTTCACAGTACCAAAGTACCTGTCATATATATGGCACATAAACATGAGTATGTTTACATATAATGTATATTTTAATTATTACAAAAATATACAGGAATTATTTATTTTATGAACCTGTTAGTATTTGCAGGCCTCATGGGTAAAGTTTATATTTCTGTCATTCTAAAATATCCCTACCTAATTTTCCATTACGATTACTCTTTCACTTATTTTCTAAAATAATCCCCACTCCTTCTCTCCACCACCAAGATTATGTATATGCTAAGAGAAACTAAACATCAGTTTCAGCTTCATAGCTGTTTAATGAGGAAGGGAGATCTATATTATAGGAAACAGATCTTTTTTTTGCATTATTTCCTTTATCATATTCATTAGCAAAGATAAGTTGTCATTCACTCATTAATTCATGTAAGTCAATATTTATTGGAAGTTTGCTTTTTGAATCAGGCACCATACTAGGGATTTGAAATGCATTGATGAGCAAGGCAAAGTGCCTTCCCTTATGAGCGCACAACCTGGTAAAGGTAGTAAAATGTGGATAGATTTGGTGATGGAGTGATAAGCAAAGTGCGACAGAAGAGAGAAATATCCTCAGAGAAGTGACACCTTCTTGATAGATCGCAAATATGGCAAAACTAATTCCTAGATAGTATTCTATTTTAGTTTCTTTATTTGAATTGTTTGAAGTTAGGAAAAGGACAAACAGGAAAATAATTTTCTCTGTAGTAGATTTGTATGGTCCTCTGACAGAAAATAGATTGAGAACTGAAAAATGGCCATCTTTGCCAGGTTTCTTTGATATTTCTGAGGATTTAACCAGTTATTCTGGATCATTTCTCATATGCAAAATAAGAAGACCAGAGTGTTTAAATAAATTCAGTTATGACATGTAAAAACATTTGTAGGTTTGTGCACATTATATTATGAAGGTTATGTTACATTTTGTCAGTAGTAGGAACAAAGCCAGCGTAAGGGCTAAAAACCAAGAACAAAATTGATAGTAGTTTTGCAATTTCTTGCTATACCTTTCGCTATCAATTAGGTTTGGGTTTTTCTTCTGACTGTCCCTTAAACCCAAACTCCCTTCTTCCATCTTGAGTCCTTTTCTTGAATCGTGCCAAATGCACAAATTGGCATTTCCTTCTTTTCCATCAGCTCATGTAGTTTTCTGTCTTTCAAGTATTGCCTCAAAAATAACATTCTTTGGGAAGTTTTTGGTGAATCATCTTCTTTCACTAGCCTATCATCAGTAAAGCTGGTTCTTCCTACTTTTCAATATATTGTCTCTCCGAAGGAAAAAATAAGTGTGTCTTGCCAGATTTTTTTTTAAACAAATAGCATGTATTAAATGAGTAGTAGTCTGAAAAATGTTCTCTCTTCTTCAAGCCAACAAGTCCAAACCGAGGTTGGTTTGTTCCACCATTTGGAGGAAACCCCTGGTGGGTGTACCTTGCAGCTGCTATCCCTGCTTTGTTGGTCACCATTCTGATTTTCATGGACCAGCAAATCACAGCTGTGATTGTAAACAGGAAAGAGCATAAACTCAAGGTAAGTGTCTCTAATAATGTTTATCATTGCCTTCTACTTTGTTTCTGTTATTTGAAAATACTGATTCCAAGTCAAAACAGTTTTATATGGAGTTATTATAGCTACTGTTCCCTAAGCCTTGGCAGAATCATAGATCACCACAGAGGACAAATGTCCTCAATCTAATACTTCTGGGAGACCGCACTTAAACCTGAAGAAATTGTTTAAAATCATTTTTCCTTAGCCACCAAAGAGGAAATACAAACACATTTTACCACATAGCCACTGTCATTCTACATCTGATTTTAATGTGGTAACTATCTTTAGTGAAGACAATGACAAAGATTTAATTAATATTTACTGAGCACTACTCTCTGTTAAATCAACTCATATGTATTTTTAAAGATTATTCAGATAGTTCATGTGTATAGCTGTAAGTAACCATTTACATTTGTTTCCCTCAAACATTTGTTTCAGTATGTTATTGACCACAAAGTAGTGAGAAAATTCTTTATTTCGTACATGTTGTTTTCTTTTTTATGTGTCAGTTATTAACTTTGTCATAAGTCTAAAGGAAATCTTTTGGTGGTCTGTGATATCTTTCGAGAGAGCTGCCTACAATATTCTTACTTTATGTAATGTGTCTCCAGCCCTAGTGATTTTTTTTGTCACAAAGGGTTTGGAAAATACCTTTTGGAGGTGTGAGAAATTAATAACAACAATAATAAGATTTATAATATAGTGGATGCCTGCTACGAGCCAGGCCATGCTCTAAGCACTTTTTATTATACATTAACTCATTCACTTCTTGTAACCGCCATATGAGGGAAGCACGGAAGCATGTTAGAATCAGTCTCCTGGGAGCAGGAGAGGCAATTTCTAAGAATGGGTTTCTGCAGAGCAGGGAAGTAAAATCACAAGAATTCATATACTGCCCACTAGAAACAAAAAGAGCTATCCTAAGAGTTTCCTTAAGCAATTTTTCCAGCATACTGTAAAAGGTATCACATCTGAATGACAAGGGATCATTTGGTAGATCATAATAGTACATATAGCCTTTGGTCAATAACTTAATTTTTTAAATTGTAGAATCTATTATAATTCCAAAGAGTGTATATGATGCATTTCTGTAGTTTAAAAGGAAATGATGAAATGCCCTCTGTCTTATATCAAGTCTACATACATCTGTGGGTCTGCCTGAGGACCCTCTTTTCTGTCCCATTGTGTTATTTGTTCCAGCTCTTCAGGAGTGTTTGGCTATTCTCAGCACTGTCGTTCCATAAAAATGTTAGCATCAGTGTGCAGAGTTGTACATATACATTCACATACCCACACCGCACACAACCGTGTGGGAATTTTATTTGCAGTTACATTGAATCCATGCATCACTTTGAGGAGAAATTTTGATACTGAACTAATATGATATATATCTCCATTTATTTAGGCCTTCTTCAGTGTCTATTAATAACATTGTATAAGGTCTCCCATATCTTTTGTTAGATTTATCCAATTTCTTTTTTACTGTTGTAAATGGTTGGGGCATTTTCCTAAAGTTCCCTTCCCTTCCTGGCATATAGAAACCAAGTTGATTATTGTATATTGATCTTAATCTGGCACTCCTTCTAAGCTGCTTAGTTCTAACAATTTTCCATAGATTTGTTGGTGTTCCATAGATTTCTTATTTTATTTCTTCCTTTTGATCCTTATATCTTTTAATTATTTTTCTTTCCTTTTTGCCAGCTAGGACATCTAGTTCTCAACAATGTTGAGGTGGCTTTTAATGTTTCTCTGTTGAGTGCATTGTGTGTGTGTGTGTATGGTCAAATTAAGATGTTTCTTCTTTGTCCAGTTTGCTGAATATTTAAATTTACAATGAACTGATACTAAATTTATTCAAGTGCTTCTGAAACTGTTGAGATAAAAACGTGAGTTTTCATCTTTATCTGTTGATGGTGGTAAGTTACATTAATAAATTTTCTTATGCTGAATCAACTTTGCAACCTGATCAGAATATAATTTCTTTTACACATATTTAAATTTGGTTTGCTAATATATTTTTAGGGATTTTTATATCACTGTTTAGGATTATCTGTAATCCTAAAATTATCTCTGTGACTTTCCTTTCTAATTGTATCCTTTGTCTAATTTTGGTATCAAGAATATACTAGCCTTATAAAATGAGTCAGGGCAGTGTTTATCCTACTTCACCTCCTATCTCATTCTTCAAAAAGGTTGCTATATTTTCTTTATATTTGTAATATGTATCTTTTCTTTGAATAGTCAGACATGCTTATCAAACTATCTGGGCCTGGTATTTTCTTTGTGGAACTTTTAAGACCAGTGATCAAAATATTTTACTAGTTAAAAATCTTTCAAGTTTTCCATTTTTCTAAAATCAGTTTAGTAGTTTATACTTTCTAGAATTTGTCCATTTAACCCAAATTTTTAAGTTCATTGGCATAAGTTGTTTATAATTTTCTTTTGTTATTTTTCTTATCTGCACCTGTTACTTTTCCTTTTTACATTTCTAATATTATTGATTGATTTGTCCTTTCTCTTTATTTTCCCTGGTCAGTCTAGTGTGAAGTTGTTAATTTTATTAGTCTTTCCCCAAAGAATTATTTTTTGCTGTATTGCCTCTCTGTAATATATCTTTGATTTCTATTTTATTAATTTCTGCTCTTTATTGTTTCTTTTTATTTAATTTCCACTCTATTGCCTTCTACTTTTTGGTGTTCATTTAATTTTTTCTAACTTCCTAGGTTAAATATTCAGCTCATTAATTGCCAGCCTTTCTTCATTTCTATTTTAAGCTTCATCCCAAAACTTATGACAATGTCTCAGTTTTATTCAGTTCCAAATATTTTATAATTTTCAGTATGATTTATACTTCGACCCATAGGTTTTTAAATTTCCAGGCATACACATTTTTAAATTATCTTTTTAAAAATTGATTTCCAAATTAATTCTGTTACTATCAATGGACCTGGTCTGTATGGTGCTGATTTTTTTAGAATTTGTTGAAACTTATTTATTGTGCTGGAATATTGTTAATTTTCATTTACATTCCATTTGTATTTGAAAGGAAGGTGCCTTTAACAGTTGTTGGGTGCGTTCAAAATATATGTCCATTTTACAACTGTGAATTATATTCATTCATGGATTTTAAAGTTAATTTAGCAAATCACCACCAACACTTTAAAACTTTAAATATATTGAAATAGAAAATATCAAAATATGTCCTGCTTATGAAGTGTAAATCCTAGTTCATGAAAATTTGTTTCAATTATATGCATTCAGTTGTTTATGTTTATTGTTTATAATGTGCATAAGTATTACAGGCTATGATGCAAAAGGCATTTCTTATTGCACGTCAGGATCAAAAATGTTTGAAAAACAGTGAAATAGGTCAGATGTTTTGTTTATGTTTATCAAATCTTCTGTATCTTTACTGCTGTTTTGTTTGCATGTTTAATCCATTTACACAGAAAGATATGCTAATAATCTTCCATTTAGTAAACTCCCATAATGATGGCTTTTATACTTCTTTCTCATGGTTTTATTAATATTTGCTTTATGTATTTTGAAGTCATGTTATTAGTTGTTTTCATTTGCCAGGCTGCTATGACAAATAGCACAAATGGGTTGCCTTAACAACAGGAATTTATTGGCTCATGGTTTTGAGACTAGAAGAAGTCCAAAATCAGGATATTGGCAGGGCTTGCTTTCTCCCAGAGTCTGTGGCATCCGGGTTCTGGCTGATGGCAGTTGGCTTGCATCTCTACTTCCTGTCACACGATGATGCCCTCTCCTTTGCTCTGGTCGTCCAGTTCTCTGCTTACTTGCAGCTTCTGGCTGCTCATGTTTTTCTCTGACCTGGCTTCTGGTTTCTTCTCTTTTTTTAAGGCTTCTCTTTTTCAAGGCTTCCAGTAATATAGATTAAGAGCTGCCTGATTCAGTTGGCCACACCTTAAGTAAAAATAACACTTCAAAAGGACCCATTTACAAATGGTTTCCCATCCACGGGAATGTGGATTAAGATTAAGAACATGCTTTTTGAGGGGGTACATAATTCAGCCTGCTACAGTACTACATGCACATTTGTATGTTTTATCTTTTTAGTGACTTGAACTTTTTATGTGATTCTCTTTCTCTCTATCAATGCTTTTTTGCCTTAAAGCTTATTTTATTTCATAGTAAAGCTGTGGTAGTGTCTCTTAATTTGTACTTCCCTAAATATATTTTTCCATTCTGTTCTTTTGTCTTCCTTTTTTTTAATTGTCTCTTTGCAAATAAAATAGACTTTTAAAAAATCCATTTCTACAGTCTTTGTTTTAACTAAAGTAGTTTAATCCATTTAAATTGATGATGATGATTAATAGATTTGGATTCATTTTTACCACATTACTTTTGCTTTCTATTTGTCTCATTTTCTCTGTGTTCCTCTTTATTCTCCTTTCTTGCCCTCTTTTACATTGGTGGAGTTTGATTTTTTTTTTTCTTTGTTTCCTTTTTCTTCCATCAACCAGTTTGGAAGTGATGCACTCTCATCTTTTTGTTTAGTGGCTATGTTGGGTATTTTAGTGTGCATATTTAATTAGCTTAAACATTAGTCAGTATTTTTTACCCTTCTTGTGAACTATATGCAGAATTTAAGGTTGATATTCTTTCCAGAATCATATACTACTCTTACCAAGATTTTTATATCTATCTTAATTTTTTAATCTAAGTAATTAGACATAGTCAACATTTTTAGAATTATCCATGGTTTTCCATTTTCTTTGCCCATTTTTAGTTTTGCCTTTCTGACCTTCCCTTTGAGAATATTTTCCTTTAGCCTGAATTATTTCCCCTTAAATAGTACACACTTAGCAGGCTTTTCATTTTAACATTAAGTGCCCATATAGAAAATCATAAAAATCAAATGCCCCCTCCCTTGCTCCTGTGCTGCTCACAGGTTGAGATGACTGACTCAAGGACCTATAGTCTATCTGATATACCCTTGTTGGTGAAGCTCTGCTTTTCAGATTCCTAAAGTGAGGATCTTTGGATAGGAAACTCTTTCATTTGTGTACACCTGAAAGTATCTTTGCTTGACTTTAATTCTTGAAAGTTAGTTTCTCTTAATATATAATTTTTGGTTGAAAGCTAGTTTCTTTCAGCACTTGTAAGCTATTTTCTCACTGTTTCAGATATTTATTGTTAGTATTATTCCTTTTAGTATTATTTCTTTTGAGTGTTTTATGATCTTTTTTTGACTCTGTTTGACAGTTTCACTACAATTTGTGTAGGTATGAATTCCTTTTTAGTATATATTAGATTTATTGGGCTTCCTGAGTCCAAGAATCAGTATATTTTATCAGTTATGGAAATTTTTGTGTCTTTGGTTCTTTCAGTCTCTAAAACATCCTTCTGCAATTCCAAGTAGAATTTATTATGCATTCCTTTCTTGTGCTCCATTTGTGCTAACTTGTTTATATATTTTCCATTCCTTGCTTCCCTGGGTTATATTTTTGTTAATTTCCTCAATCCTTTCTCTTTACTAATTCTTTCTTCTCTTGGTTCTATTCTACTACCTATTCAATCCATTGAACTTTTCATTTCAATTGTTATACTTTTTATTTTTAGGAATTCTATTGTCCTTTCCCAAATCTTCTTGTTCAATTTTTTTATTGTAATTGTTCACATACTTTATAATTATTCAAAGATCCAAAGTGTACAATCAGTTGCCCCCAGTACCCTCATACAGCTGTGCATCCTGTTCAATTTTGATGGTCACTAGCTTCTTTATTATTCTTTTGTACCCTCTTTTACTTATTATTTTATGTATCTGCTGTCTTTTCAGATCTGATAGTAACCTTTGTTTCCTTGGCTGACTTATACTCCTGATGTCATTCTTCCTCATATTTTTGGTCTTTTTATAAAGAAATTTTGAGCTAATATTCCTGAGCAAATGTTTTAGAGAGTGTGTTTAAAATATAGCCTTCCAAAGATTTTATTTGCTCTTGGGAGGTGTATGAAAACCCTTCAACCCAGGAACAGTTCTTCATTTTTATTTATTCTCATATAAAATGTTTTATTATGGAAATTTCCAAATACCCAGCTTCAGTAATTCTCAGCTCATGGCCAATCTTATGTCATCTAACCCCCATCTCTTCCCCTTCCTATAATACTTTGAGGCAAGACTTGACTGCATTTCATTTCATCCATAAATTTTATAGAATATGTATTTTTAACATTGAGGTCTCTTTTTAAAAACATAGCATATTACCAATACAAGACTAAATAAAATAAAAAATGTAAGCAACATTCCTTAATATCATCAAATATTCAGGGAATTTTTAAATTTCCAAATGTGCATAAATGTAATCAACTTTTTTTTTAATTAGAGAAGTCGTGGGTTTACAGAACAATCATGAATAAAATACAGGATTCCCATACAACACACCACCACCACCACCACCTTGCATTGGTATGGAACATTTTTTACAATTTATGATAGAACATTTTTATAATTGTACTATTAACTAAAGAACGTGGTTTAACTTAGGGTTCACTGTCCATGTAGTTTATTTCCATGGACTTTCATTTAAATCTTAAATATGTTACCATTTATACAATATAAAATTTCCCCTTTTAATCACATTCATATATGTTTATATAATATATATATATATATCAGTGTATATATATTTTTTTCAATGCTGTTAATTGTGTTCACGATGTTGTGCTACCATCACTACAATCCATTACCAAGACATTTCCGTCATTGCAAATAAGAACACTGTACATTGTAAACCCTAAGTTCCCATTCTCTAACCCAACCCCATCCTGGATAAACTATATTCTAGATTTTGACTTGATTTTCCTTACTCAAATTTTCAAAACAGTAAGATCATATAATATTTGTCCTCTTGTGTCTGGCTTATTTCACTCAACATGATGTCTTCAAGTTCATCCATGTTGTCATATGTATCAGAACTTCACTCC
Organism: Choloepus didactylus; assembly: GCF_015220235.1. Taxonomy (NCBI): domain Eukaryota; kingdom Metazoa; phylum Chordata; class Mammalia; order Pilosa; family Megalonychidae; genus Choloepus; species Choloepus didactylus. The sequence goes on from NC_051309.1 coordinate 76,192,497, forward strand.
TTTTTACAGCTGAAAAATTTTCCATTGTGTGTCTATCCCACCTTTTATTTATGCATTCTTCAGCTGATGGACACTTGAGTTGCTTCCATCTTTTGGCAATTGTGAATAAAGCTGCTGTGAACATCAGTGTGAAAATACCTGTTCAAGTTACTGCTTTCAGTTCTTTGGGCTATATACCTAGTAGGGTTGCTGCCATATGGTAGTTCTGTACTTAGCTTTCTGAGGAACTGCCAAACTGTCTTCCACAGCAGCTGCACCAATTTATACTGCCACCAGAAAAAAATGAGTTTTCCCTATTTCTCTGCATCCTCTCCAACACTTGAAATTTAACCATTTCTTAAATAAAGCCATTCTAATACATGTGAAATGGTATCTCGTTGTGGTTTTGATTTGCATTTACCTGATGGCTATTGATGTTGAGCATCTTTTTATATACTTTTGGGCCATTTGTATATCTTGTTTGGGGAGATGTCTGTTCAAGTCTTTCCCCATTTTTAAATTGGGTTGTTTGTCTTTTTGTTGTTGAGTTGAAGGACTTCTTTATATATTCTGGATATTAACCTGATATCTGATATATGGTTTCCAAATATTTTCTCCCATTCTGTAGGTTGTCATTTTGCTTTCATGTTAAAGTCCTTTGAGGAACAAAAGTTTTTAATTTTGATGAGGTCCTATTTATCTGTTTTTTCTTCATTGCTTGTGCTTAGGGTACAAAATCTAAGAATCCATTGCCTAACACAAGATCCTGAAGATGCTTCTGTACATTGTCTTATAGGCGTTTGATAGTTCTAGTGCTTATATTCAGGTCTTTGATACATTTTGAGTTGGTTTTTATATATGGTGTGAGGTGTAGGGGTCCTCCTTCCTTTTTTTGCCACCTTGTCAGAAATCAGTTGGCCATCTAAGTGAGGGATGATTTCTGATCATTCATTTGATTACGTTGGACTGTATTTCTGTCCTTACACCATTACTAGCTGTTTTGATAACTGTGGCTTTGTAATAAATTTTAAGATCAGAAGTGTGAGTCCTCCAACTTTGTTCTGTGTCAAGATGGCTTTAGTAATTCAGGGCCCCTTAACCCTCTGTATAAATTTGATGATTGGCTTTTCCATTTCTGCAGAGAAGGTTGTTGAAATTTTGATTGGAATTGCATTGAATCTATAAATTTCTTTGTGTAATATTGACATCTTGATGATATTTAGTCTTCTAATCCATGAACACTTATTATCCTTCCATTTATTTAAGTCTTTAATTTCTGTTAACAGTGTTTTACAGTTGTCTATGTACAAATCCTTCACATCCTTGGTTAGATTTATTGCTATTATTTGATTCTTTTACTTGCTATTGTGAATGGAATTTTTTTCTTGATTTCTTCTTCTAATTGTTCATTGCTTGTATATAGAAACACTACTGATTTGGGGGTGTTGATCTTATACCTCACCACTTTGCTGAGTTCATTTTTTAACCCTAGGAGCTTTGTTGTGGGTTTTCATGATTTTCCATATATAGGATCATGTCATCTGCAAATAGTGAATGTTTTACTTCTTCCTTTCCAATTTGGATGCATTTCATTTATTTCTTCTGATTTATTTTTTCTGATTGTTCTGTCAATGACTTTTAGTACAGTGTTGAACAACAGTGATAACAGTGGGCATCCTTGTCTTATTCCTGATTTCAGAGGAAAAGCGTTCAGTTTTTCACCATTATGTAAGATGTTAACTGTGTGCTTTCCATATATGCCCTTTTTTATGTTGAGGAAGCTTCCTTCTATTACTAGTGTTCTAAGTGTTTCTATCCAGGATGGGTGTTGTGTTTTGTCAAATGCCTTCTTTGCATCAATTGAGATGATCATCTGGTTTTTTACCTTCATTCTGTTAATGTGTTCTGTTACATTAGTTGATATTCTTATGTTGAACCAATCTTGCATACCAGAGATGAATCCCACTTAATCATGGGGTATAGTTTTTTTTAATATGCTGTTGGATTCAGTTTGCTAGTATTTTGTTGAGGATTTTTGCTTCTATATTCATCAGAGGTATTGCTCTGTAGCTTTGTTTTCTTTGGTATCTTTATCTGGCTTTGGTATAGGGTGATGTTGGCCTCATAGGATGAATGTAGGTGTGTTCCTCTTCTTTTCAATTTTTTGGAAGAGTTTTATAAGCTGAATTGAAGTTAATTCTTCTTGGAAAGTTTGGTAGAATTTATCCATGAAGTCATCTGATCCTGGGGTTTTCTTTGTTGGGAGGTATATGATGACTGATTTAATCTCTTTACTAATTATTGGTTTGTTGAGATCTTCTGTTTCTTCTTGAGTCAATGTAGGTAGTTTGTGTGTTTCTAAGAATTTGTCCATTTCATCTAGATTACCTAATGTATTGGCATACAGTTATTCTTAGTATATGCTTGCAGTCATTTTTATTTCAGTGGGGTTGGTAGTAATACCCCCCTTTTTATTTCTGATGTTTGTTATTCGTACCCTGTCTCTTTTTTTCTTTGTCAGTCTAACTAAAGTTTTGTCAATTTTATTGATATTTTTAAAGAACCAACTTTTGGTTTTGTTTATTCACCTATTACATTCTTTTGTTTTCTATTTCATTTATCTCTGCTCTAATATTTGTTATTTCCTCCCTTCTGCTCACTTTGGGTCTAGTTTGCTCTTCTTTTTCTAGTTCTTCAGTTTTGAGATTAGGTCTCTGATGTGAAGTCTTTCTTCTTTTTTAATGTAAGCATTTTTTTGGAGCTATAAATTTCCCTCTCAGCACTGCCTTTGCTGCATTCCAAGTTTCAGTATGTTGTATTTATTTTTCATTCATCTCAAGATATTTCCTAATTTCGCTTTTTATTTCCTCTTTAACCTATTGGTTGTTTAAAAGTGTGCTGTTTAATTTCCACATATTTGGGAATTTTCCTTTTCTCCCTCTGTTTTTGATTTTCCCTCTGTTTTGTGGTTGGAGAATATACATTGCATGATTTCAATATTTTTAATTTATTGAGGCTTGTTTTGTGACCCAGCATATGGTCTATCCTGGAGAATGATCCCTATGGACTCAAGAAGTATGTATATTTTGTTTCTGTTTGGTGCAGTGTTCTATATATAGGTGTGTTTTGTCTTGCTGGTTTAGTGTATCATTCAAGTCCTTTACTTCCTTAATCATCTTCTAGCTAGATGTTCTATCCAATATTGAAAGTGGTGTGTTAAAGTAAATATATTTGTAATTGTTACATCTTCCTGTTGAGTTGTCCCATTTATCATATATAAGGACCATCTTTGTCCCTTGTAACAATTTTTGACTTAAAGTCTATTTTATCTGATATTAGTATAGTCACATCAGCTCTCTTTTGGTTACTCCTTCTGTGGTGTATTAGTTAGGGTTCTCTAAGGAAACAGAATCAACAAGAGATATCTATAAATATAATATTTTATAAAAGTGTCTCATGCAGCTGTGGGTATGCATGAGTCCGAATTCTGTAGGTCAGGCAGCAAACTGGCAATTCCAAGGAAGATGTTTGATGAACTCCTCAGGCAGCAAACTGGCAACTTTGATGAACTCCTCGGGAAATGCTTTGCTGGTTAGCCAAAGAAGAAGTGAAGGTCCTCTATCTGTCTTGCTTAAAAGTCTTCAACTGATTGGATTAAATCCTGCTGATTTCATTCTCTCATTGTGGAAGACACACCCCTCATTGATGTAATCAGTCACAGCTGCAGCCAATTGACTGATGATTTAATAAACCAGCCTTCTGGTTTAGTAACCATCCTTCAAATGCCCTTGCAGTAGTGGTTCAGCCAGTGCTTGCTTGACCAGAGACCTGGGCACCATCACCTGGTCAAGTTAACACATGAACCTAACCATCAAACATGGTGTAATTTTTTTCCATCCTCTCATCTTCAACATACTTGTGTCTTTGACTTTAAGGTGGGTCACTTACTACAGCATATAGTTGGGTCATGCTCTTTTATCCATTCTGCCAACCTCTGTCTTTTGACTCAAGAGTTTAATCCATTTATATTTAAAGTCACTACTGATAATACAGGACTTTTCTTCTGCCATTTTGCTATTTGTCCTTTTTAAGTCTTATAACATTTTGTCCCTCACTTCCATTAAAGCCTACTTTTATATTTATTTGGTTTTGTTTTTTTGTGTGTGTTGTACCATATTGAGTGTCTTCTCACCTCTGTCTGGGTATATTTTTCATCTGTTTTCCTTGTGGTTACCATGGAGTTAAAATTCAGCATCCTAATTATATAACAATAATATTTGGTTTGATACCAACTTAACTTCAGTAGCATGCACATATACTTTTCCTATACACTTCTTTGCCCCCAGCCTTTTTTGTGTACTTGTTAGCACTTTGTATATTGTGTTCCAAAAACCTAGATTCATCATTACTTTCATGCATTTGCATTTAAGCACCTGTAGGTAGTAGGAAGTGGAGTTACATACTGTTCTAGTTTGCTAATGCTGCCAGAATGCAAAACACCAGAAGTGGATTGGCTTTTATAAAAGGGGGTTTATTTGGTTACACAGTTACAGTCTTAAGGCCATAAAGTGTCCCTTCAACAAAGGGTACGTTCACCAGAGAAAGGCCATTGGCATCCAGAAAACCTCTGTTAGCTGGGAAGGCATGTGGCTGGTGTCTGCTTGCTTCCAGGTTGTGTTTCAGAATGGCATTCTCCAAAGTGTCTGCATCAGCTTCCAACGGCCATCCTCAAAATGTCTGTCTCAGCCACAGCTAGCTACGAGCTCCTTCTGTCTAAGCTTATGTAGTGCTCCAGTAAACTAACTAAGGACTATGCTGAGTGGGTGGGGCCACACCCCCATGGAAATTATCCAGTCAGAGTTATCACCTACAGTTGGGTGGAGCACATTTCCATGGACACTGAAGCAATAGATTCCAACCCAATCTGCATTAATACATCTGCCCCCACAAGAATGCATTAAAGAATACGGCTTTTTCTGGGGGACATAAATATACAAACCAGCACACATACCAAACAGTACAATACAATAATATTGGCATTTGTAATTACCCACATGGTTACCTACACTTCAGGTCTTTCTTTCTTTATGCTTCTTTGAACCTCTGTCTAGTGTCTTTTCTTTTCAGTCTGAAGACTTCCCTTTTTTATTGCTTTTAAGCCCAGTTAGTGTTGACAAATTCCCTCAGTATTTGTTTATCTGAGAATGTCTTAATGTCTCCCTCATTTTTGAAAGAGAGTCTCACTAGATATAAAATTCTTGGCTGGCAGTTGTTTTCCGTCAGTGCTTTAAGTATTCAGCCCACTGCCTCCTGCCTTCATGATTTCTGATGAGATATCATGACTCAGTCTAATTGGGACTCTCTTGTACTTAACAGGTTGCTTTTCACTTGCAGCTTTCAGAACTCTCTACTTGTGCTTGGCATTTGATAGTGTAATCAATATGTGATGGGGTATGTTTTTCTTCATGTTTATCCTGTTTGGTGGTCTCTGAGCTTCTTGGATGTTAATATTCACATTTTTTGCTAAGTTTGGAAATTTCACTGTCATTATTTCTTTGACTATTCCTTTTGTCCCTTTCCTTCCTTCGTCGTCTTCTGGACCCCCATAATGTATATATATTGTTGTGCTTGATAGTGTTCCATAGCTGTCTGGGGCTGTTTTCACTTTCACTATTTCTTTTTTCTTTCTGCCCTCAGCCTGACTCACTTCATGTGTTTTGTCCTTAAATTCACTGATTCTTTCTCTGCCAGCTCCAATCTGCTTTTGAAACCCTCTTGGGTATGTTTCATTTCACTTACTGTGGTCTTTAACACCAGTAGTTCATCTGGCTCCTTTCTTTAAACTTCTGTCTCTTTATTTTTTTATTTTTTATATTGTTCATTCATTGTTTTCCTGATATCCTTTAGTTCTTTCTCTGTTTCCTTGAGCATTTTTAAGATCATTTTTTTAAAAAAGGCTTACTGTGAAGTGTCCACATTCTCCTCTTCTTGACTGGTTGTTTTCTGTGTTTTTAACCTCTTCCTTTGGTTGGGCCATCATTTCCTGTTTCTTTGTCTTAGACTCATTTGTTGCACACTGTACCTTCTTTTTTTTTAATAAATGCAATTTTATTGAGGTATTCACACACCACATAATCCATCCAAAGTATACAATCAATGGCTCACAGTATCATCCTATAGTTGTACATTCATCACCACTATCAATTTTAGAACGTTTTCAAAAATTAATAAAAATATTAATAAAAATAAATAAAATAAAATGTAAACAATAAAAATTAAACAGAACACACAAAACATCCCATATCCCTTGCCCCTCCCCATTATTTATATATTTGTGTGTGTGTACTTTATTACTCATCTACCCATACACTGGATCCAGGGAGTGTCAGTCACAAGGTTATCACAGTCACACAGCCACACAATAAAAGCTATATAGTTATACAGTTATCATCAAGAATCAAGGCTACTGGATTATAGTTCAACTGTTTCAAGTATTTTCTTCTAGCTATTCTAATACACTAGAAACTTAAAGGAATATCTATATAATGCATAAGAATAACCTCCAGAATGACCTCTTGACTACATTTGAAATCGCTTAGCCACTGAAACTTTATTTTGTTCCATTTCTTTTCCCCCTTTTGGTCAATAAGGCTTTCTCAAATCCACAATGTCAGGGCCAGTCTCATCCCTGGTAGTCATGTCCCATGTTGCTGGGGAGACTTACACCCCTGGAAGTCACGTCCCATGAAGAAGGGATGGTAGTGAGTTAATTTGCAGAGTTGGCTTAGAGATATAGGCCACATCTGAGCTACAAAAGAGATTCTCTGGGGGTGACTCTTAGGCATAGTTATAAGTAGTCTTAGCTTCGCCACTGAAGAGAGAAGTTTCATAAGGACAAGTAGATTTAGGGCTTGGCTTATTAAATTGGGAGCCCCTATTGCTTAAGAGAGAATAGCATGAATTCCCCAGGTGGGAAGTTTAACAGTTCCATATTTTTCTCCAGTCCCTCAAGGGGTCTTTGCAAATACTTTTTTATTTTCTGCCTAACATATTCTGGGATGTATTGGGGTATTACATTAGCCTGTACAGAATAACAAGATCTCATCCCCTATTCTAGGTTCCATGTGATTACATTGTTTAAACCTTTTAACATTTTAAAATGTTGACTCTGAGATTTACTTCCTGGGATGTCTGTTTCTTGGTTTTGTAACCAGCTGGTGATAAGACTTTCTTGAGCTTCAGCCCTCCTATCAGGAAGGTCTGCCAAAGGTAAATGCAATTGGCAGGGTTTTCCCTGTCTTTCTGAGCCTCTGTCTTGTTTTGGGCTTTTGCTTGTTATTTGTTTCGGAGTTTCCCTGTTTACAGGAGTTTGATTGTCTCCTCTGTTTCCCAGGAGATGGACCTCCTTCTTCCATGTATTTGATGCCTCAGACTGTTGTCTCAACTGTCTGCCTCTGTGGATTTTTATACTTCTTTCTTTCATTGTCTCACACTGCTTTTGCCTGGAGGGCAAATTCTGGGAGAAGGGTCACCCCAGAGATGACTTTCCCAAGTAAGTCTTTCTAAGCCAGACAGGGCCAGGGATCCAGAAAGGGGTGCAGTTTGGCTCCATAGTGCCCTGTGGAGTGGATCAGGAAGGGCTCCAGTAGCTTCTCTGATGGCTCCCCAAAGTTGAGATTTCCTAGCCTGCCAAGCAAATGCAGCTCTTCAGCAAACTGTCTTCCCCAGCCCTGAGGAAGTCTGTGTCTCTAACCTCCACTGCCTCTGCCCCTGTCCAGGGAGGGTTGAAACAATCACAACCACCTTTGTCCAGGGAGAGTTGAAAGAATAGTTTTCCCTCAGAGCCAGGAACCAGCCATCCAAATTCACTAATTAAAGCCATGATCAGTGATTGGCCATACTCACCCCTGTTCTTGGGGAAGAGGATTTTATGTTCCTTTCTGTCACCAGGGAGCTAGTCAGTGACTGGACCCTGCAGCCACCTGCTGCGAGAGTGGGGGACAGGTGCCATGACGTGGAGAGAGCAGTTTATTGTTCTTTACCATAATTTATCAATCTCTTCCTCCCACTCTTCCCTGGATGCTGTACAGTGTTCTTCTGGCCTCTGGAATTACAAAATAGTTGTTTCAGACTGTTTCTGCCTGTTTAATAGTTGTTTTGAAGCTCCCTACTCTGCCATCTTACCCGGAAGTTCTCTATAATCAACTTTTAAAATATAATCTATTTGTTTAAATCAGAATCCGAGTAAAATTGACACATTATGATTGGTGGATACATCATTTAAATTTACTTTATACATTTTCTCATCTGTCAGTTCAGCTTGTTTGTTTCCCTTTTTATTTGTTGAGGATGCCAGATTGTTTATTGTTCTGATTATCTTTTGCTGGATAACAAACCACCTAGCTGAAAATAACTATTTATTATGATCTCTCATGTTCTTTGGGTTGACTGGGCTCAGAAGGACAGTTCTTGATTGCGGTCTCTTTCACAGTTGCACTTAGATAGCTGTTGGATTTTATTTTCACTTTTACTTTTATCCTTTAATGAACATGTGTAAGTGCTAACTGTGGAGATGAATACAAAACCGTATGATGATACTGTAAAACAGTTTATGGTTCACTGTGGATGACTATGGTATTTGAATATATCCCTATAAAATTGCAGGGGAAAAAAATAAACAAAGCGACACAAGTGCTGGAGAGAACTTGCAGAGAGATGTATGTATTCACTATTGGTGGGGATGTGGAATGGCGTAGCCTACCTGGAGGACAGTATAGTGGTCCCACAAGAAGCTAGGCATGTGGGGGTTTCAAAGTGTTGCAACCTCGGTATGGGGTATATACTTGGAAGATCAGAGCAGGGACATGAATGGACATTTACGCACCAGTATATATGGTGGCAGTATTCACTATTTGCAATAGGCGGAGGTGGCCTAAGAGTACACTGACTTATGAATGGAATGAACTGTAGTGTATGCATACAGTAGAAAATTGAGCAGCTATAAGAAGAAATGAAGCTGTGAGACATGCAGCTAGGTGAATGGATCTTGAGTACAGCATTTTGAATAAAGCACACCAGAAACGAGAGGACAAGCATAATGCCTCACTAATATGGACTAACTATAATGTGTAAACTCTGAGAACTGAATCTTAGAGCACAGCTGATCAGGGAAATGCTTATTGTAAAGGTCTCTAGATTGTAAGCTCTTACAGCAGCCACATCTATTCCTGAGTGGTAACGGTTATCTGTAAATCCTGAGATGCTGAGCTCCTTGTGTTTAACCTGGTTGGTCTCTGGAACTTTGGGTATCTGTGTGACACATGAGACTTGGAGCTAGAACTTGGCAGCTATGAATGTCAGTATTTCCCCATATGGCAACTGTTGAAAGAGCTGAAAAGAATTCAGACTTTAATTAGAGATATGAATGAAGAGGATCTGGCAAATCAGGTCCAAGAGTAAAGGACGATACTGACTGGGTTTTAAAACTACAACTTAACGTGTGAGACCAAGGGAGGAGATGTTTATCTGGTGCAAGATCTATATTTTCTGTAGCTCACTAGATAATCTAGTTTGTATGATCAGTTTGAACACCATAGATGCAGGGAGCGGTGAATGGGAAGTGGGATTTGGTGAGTTTGTACAGGCTGGGTGAAATCCCGACACATCCCAGAGTGATATGGACAGAAAGTGTAAGTGTATTTGCGGGGCCTCCTGAGGACCTGGGGAGAAATGCAGAAGTGTCGGACTTCCCCACCTGTGGACTTTGCCACCTGGGTTATTGCTGATTTTCCCACAAACATTGAGGACTGCCAATTTAGTGGGCTGAGCCCTCTATTGGGGAGCCTTACCCTGTGAGGCTAGTTGCTACAAGGGAGAGGCTGAGCCCACTTATAATTGTGCCTAAGAGTCCCCCCCCAAAGAGCCTCTTTGTTGCTCAGATGTGGCCTCATCTCTCACTAAGCCCACTGAGCAGGTGAACTCACTACCCTCCCCTCTACATGGGACATGACTCCCAGGGGTGTGAATCCCACTGGCAACGCGGGAAATGACTCCTGGAAATGAGCCTGGACCCAGCACTGAGGGATTGAGAGGATCTTGACCAAAAAGGGGAAGAGAGATGAAACAAAGTAGGGTTCCAGTGACTGAGTCAAATGGAGTCAAGAGGTCACTCTGGAGGGTATTCCTATGCACTATATAGATATCACCTTTTAGTCTTTAGTGTGTTGGAATGGCTAGAGAGAAATACCTGAAGCTGTCAAACTGCAACCCAGTGACCTTGATTCTTGAAGACGATTGTATAACTATGTAGGTTGAATAGTGTGACTGTGTTGACTGAAAACCTTGTGGCTCGCACTCCTTTTATCCAGTGTATGGACAGATGAGTGGAAAAATGGGGACAAAAATTTGATGAAGGTTAGGGTGGGATGGAGGGTATGGAAAGATTTAGATGTTCTTTTTTGCTTTTATTTTTATTTTGGAGTAAGATTTAAAACTTGATTCTGGGAATGAACGCACAACTGTATGATGGTGTGTTAGGCAATAGAAGATGCTAGACCAGTAAACAGTTGCACCTGCAATTTGCACAGCTTTACTTTTTCTTCCTGCCATAGTCAAATGGTCAAAGTAGTCCCAGGGCCAACTTCAATTCAAAGGGATTAGGAAGGACTCCACCTTTTCCTGGAGGCATGACAAAGTCCCATTGCAAATAGTATGTAGAGTAGGGCATATTTTTCCAGCCATATTTGAAAAATAAAATCTACCACATTTGTACTGAAGAATTTCTCATAGTCAGGATTTTAGTGATTGTTTCTCCATGGTGTCATTTAGCATGTTCTTTTGTCCTCTGTGTTTCTTTTAAATTAGTCATTGGATCTAGAAACTTAATCAGGTATAGGTTTGATTTTTTTTTTTAACAAGGAGTTGGGGCAAGACTAATTCTTAGGTGGTATAGTGATTTTCCATCAGGAGGTCATTTTAAGTTACATTTTTTGTTTGGGGTTTTGGGCTACAAAGGAAACAAGAATTACAGTCTGTTTTGGTTTGCTAAAGCTGCCAGAATGCGATATACCAGAAATGGGTTTGCTTTTACAATGGGGATTTATTAACTTACAATTTAAAGTTGTAAGGCCATGAAAAGGTCCCAATTAAGGCATCAACAGGATGATACCTGGACTCTGCAGACATCTAGGCACCTCTGTCACATGGCAAGGCACATGGCGACATCTGCTGGTCCTTCTCTCCAGCGTTTCTTTGATTCCAGTTTCTGGCTTTGGTGGCTTCCTCTCAGATTCTCTGGGGCTTCTCTGAGCTCTTCTGGTTTCATCACTTTTAAAGGACTCCAGTAAGGGGGTGGTTAAGACCCACTCTGAATGAGGCAGGACACATCTCAATTTAAATAACCTAATCAAAATGTCCCACTTACAGTAGGTCTGCACCCACAGGAATGGATTAAAAGAGCGTGGCTTTTTCTGGGGTACATAACAGCTTCAAACTACCACAGATTCCCAAACCCAATTTGAATGTGGGCTTGTGGTCAGGGATATCTTCAAAGATTCTTTTTTTCCCCCTTTTGATGTTATGTACAGTGGTAAGACCAGGACAAGTATGTGTTCTCACTGTCTTTTTCTGTAAGATATATGTATTTCCCTAGTTTATCAACTGAATGTGCTGTGTTTTGGGTATCTTAGTTTTATTGGGGGGTGGGGTCTACTGTCTAATACCCCCTCCCCCATATCTCTACGATTTTTCTCTCAGGCCAGGGCCAGTCTCCAGGGCTTATCGACCCTGTGGATTTACACTTTCTTGTTACCACTGTTTTTTTCACCTCCAGTTGTTTCCTTTACTTTCCCTCAGGTAAGCCATCATTTCTAAAAGTTGTTTTCTGTGTTTTGTCTGCCATTTTTTAAATATCCTATAATGGGAAGGGTATTGGAATTGATCTAGCTTACCAAAATTCTGGAAATGCATATTGACTAATATATTTTAATTCTGAAAATATTTTGGAAACAGATTTGTTGTCTTAGTCTACACTTAACCATATTTGTTTTGTATCTTTAGAGGTAAACACCTGTGCAGTTTTGTTCATGAGTTTTCTCATAAATAAAATTCAGAATATAGAATTTAGAAAATTTAGAATTGATAAAATGTAGAATTTTTTTGTTCCCAGTATCCTGTACAGAACATTAGAGAAAATAGGTATGTTATGATTTACTTCTTGAGTCTATAAAAAAGAGCTTACATCATTTTAGGAACTGATTATTTGAAAGCATTCCTTTCAACAACAATAGCTACTGAAAAAAAATGGCAGTCAATTTTTTTTCACAAAGGCAGTGATATTAGCGGACATTTCAGCATTAGTCAAAGGCTTTTCACACTGGAAATTGTTCTTTTCACATTTTTGTAGGAGAGAAGAGCTGTTGAATGTAAAAAGTAGAGAGTCTGTCTAAAATTCTAAAGGACGCTGACTGCTATGAAACTGATTCATAAGCCAAACTGAAACAGGGACAGAGATGAAGCATGATGGTATTAAAAGCAGCATGTTTTTGGGTGGCATGTGCTTTGGCACCATGTCAAGTGGCTTTGGTTGGCTAACTGCTCTGATTGGGATGGGAACCACCTTTACACTCTGCTGATCAGCTCTGTATTGATACAGGAATGCCAAGGCACTTGGCTCTTTTTAGCCATCATTTTGGTTAGTTATATCCCACATTATCCCTGCAGAGCACTCAAAAGCAAACCAGGTTCAGAGAGGTCATGACTTCTCCAAGGTCATCCCCTGAGGACTGACAGAGGCAGGAAGCGAACTTGAATTTGACTGCAAGGCCAGGGATACTTCTCACCAGGAAAGTGATTTGAAGAGTTTTATACATTCGGTGTGGTTTCTAGAAATAGATATCAGGTGGTTGTAGCAACCAATTTTTTATGATATCTATCATAAAACCCTTAATTGGGGTGAATTTTCTTGGATAACTCCAAAATCCCTACCTTGCCCTCTTTTTACTTTACCTTTTTATTCCTACTCCTATAACCCTAGATCTAGCCCTTTTATTTCATGTTTAGTCTGTTTCAATGGATTAGTCATGAGTTAATAACCACTCCCTTCCTTCCTTCCAAAAGCATTAATTTTTCTTTAAAAGCACTGTTCTTATATGTCAGTCTTACATTTATAAACCTTGTTTGGCCCACTTTTGCCCCTTGAAGAATGTTCTTTTTCCTTAGCCTGGGATTTAAGGCCCTTTATATGACCTCAACCTAAATCTAAAATAATTTTCTCCACATGTTTCTCCATGTTCTATTCAAATGAACTGTGGGCTTCTCTTCAAATCTGGTGATTTCTTCTACTAGAAAACTCTTCTCCCCACTCCTCAATGATGGCCACATATCAAAATCTTCCCCATCCGTCAAGACCCTCCGAATATGAAAGCTTATCAGTGTAGCCTTCACCCCTAGTGTAATTTAGTATTGCTCTTATGGTATAGTATAACTCTGTGGCACTGATCCCATGATGTCTTGTGTGGTAATTATTTTGTGTTTTGAGTTACTCCCTTTCCAGGCCAAAACGTTTCCAACTCTTCTGTGGCCCATCACAATGACTTTCATACAGTATTCAAATATATATTGAATAATTTTATTGTGTTAGCATTGTTCTCAGAGTTGTTACACTGTGTGAAATGGGTGATAACATCCAAACATACAAACCTTTTCCAGTTCTTATAGTGAGTGTTTATGTTATTTAAAGCCCTGTTTAAATGTCATCACTGTAAGGAGTTTTTGTGGGTTCACTGTAGACATAGTTAAACACTTCATCCTTTGGGATTTAGGGGTATCTTTTTCAAACCTCTTTGAGTCTCTGTTTGGAGTGCATTGTGATTTTTGTACAAGTCTGAGTCTTCTTACCCAGTTGTGTGCCCCTTGGAGGGAGGTGCTACATCATGGTTTCCAGTGTCTTCATAAACTAGCACATTGTCTGAATCACGGTGGGCTCCTAGCATAAGCCTGAATCTTTGTTCTGTGACTTTGCCTGTATGTGTACTGCCCTTGACCCTTTCTTTGTTATCATATATATGCCAGATGCAAACTTCAGACTTAGACTAGCCTTTTTGTTTCATAGATTTTGATTACTGTGGATTTGTTCCTAAATGACTTTTGTTCTGTATTAGCAAAGCATATACAATTTCAAAGGGAAATAAAGTTTCACTTCTATCTTTGTACTTAAAATAATCTCCAGTTTCAGAAAATAGAACATGATCTGGGTTTGTATTTAAGGAGACTAGAACTTTTTAAACGTTAAAAGACACATTTAACCTTTTGAGCATTTATTGAGTCCCTGCTATGCACGGAACACTTATCTTAGATGTTGCAGATAAAAATTGCTCTAAGTTATGGTCTCTTTTCTGAAGGAGTTTAGAGGATTTTTCCCTACTCACACCCCAACCCCACCACCAATCTGGTTGGAATTAACCTTGCCTTCCTTTATGCTTTGTATCTTGCACATACCTTAAATTATTTGTTTTCACATTTGGCTTCATGAAATAATCTGTAAATTCTTTTAGGGCAGATATTCTGTCTTATTTATTGTATCTAGGGACATGGAGCCTAGACTAGAATAGACATTCGATAAATGTTTATTAAATGTTAGTTTTGCAAGCAAAGGTATGGACAAATGCGAAGACCCCAGGCTTGAGGGAGCATATATTCAGGAACAAGGTAGCAGGTCACTGCAGCTGGAGCATAGGGGATTAGTTCAAGATGAGGACAAAGGGAGTGGAGCCAGATCACATAGAACAGGGTTTCTTAACCTCAGCATTTTGCTATTCAGGGTGGATAATTCTTTATTGTTGGGGGCGGTCCTATGAATTGTAGGATATTTAGCATCACCCCCAACTTCTACCTATGAGATGCCAGTAGCATCCCCTCCCAAGTTGTGCCAACCAAAAATGTCTCATGACATTGTCATATGTCCCTTAGGGGACAAAACATCCAGTAAGAAACACCAATGTAGAGCCTTAGAGATGATGTTACAGGGTTTAGGTTTTATTCTAAGTGAAACAGGAAGCCATAGGAGGGTTTTAAGCAGGGAAGTGCCATGTAATAATTTAGATTTTTAAAAGATTACTCTGTGAGAAGAATGGATTGTTACGGACAAGGGTAGCAGCAGAGTCTTCTGTGGTGAGAGCAGCATAAGGGCTGAGGATGTTGTGAAGGAAGAAGCAGAATTGGAGATGGGCCTTGAAGGTAAGGATGGAACTAAACAAGGGTCAAAGAGTAGAAACAGAAAGCTGGTTGAAGAGTGGTACATAGGAGATTATAAGGGGCAGAATGAACGAGGAACAATTAGGGAATGATAAAAGTCTCAGGTATCCTGATGGTCTTGACTCCCCTTGGCCTGCCTGGCCTGCCCATTTCCTGGTGGCCTCCCCTGCTCCCTCAACATTCCAGTCTGGAAATTCTGCAATGAGAATTGCATTTGAAGACTCACTCTGGCCGCAGTAAGGATGGATGGGAGAGGTGTAAAAGTGGAAGGCCATGAAAGGAGCATTCAGGAGCCTGCAGTGTAATCCAGGTAGAAAATTATGAGAACCTGCAAAGGGCAGTGGAAATGGAGAGGAAAGGTATAAGGATCCATAAAATTCACATGCTATTTATGAAAGATGCTGTTTTCTGTATTTCTTGCAATATTATTTCTGTTAAAAAGTGCCAATATTTGAATATCATTTTTATTCCATTAAATTCTAGTCATTCAGATATTTTTAGCCAAAAGGAACATCTTAGAAATGGCTTGTTCATGTATATAAGTTGTTTTTCAGTAACAACTTCTCTAAAATAATCCTTTGGGTTTTGGGATCTTTAAGACAATTGCTGGTACATCATGAATGCCTGAGCATAGCTTTTACTATTTAATTCAACAAATGTGTCTCCAGAGTACGTAGAATACTAACTAAACGTCGTAAATCCTTGAATATTTAAATTTGACAAAAAGAATTCATTGCTCTTCCCTTTTAAGACTCGGTCTACTTAAAATTGTCCCCATCTGTTTATTGTGTTTCCCCAATGCTATTACTTCAGGTTAAGCTGCATCATCTCAAGCTGGGATTACTGCATTGTCTCTCCTTTCTGTTTTCCTTTTCTACCTCCAATCTTGACCACTTACAGTACGTTCCCCACAAACCAATAAAGCAATCTTTCTAATCAGAAGTATGATCATGTCAGTTGTCAATTTAAAACCATTCAATGGCTTCCCATTGCTCTTAAGATACAAAAATATCCCAAAGCCTTAAGCAATACATAAAAGTTCTTCCTTCTCTAGCCATATTTCCTCCCTCTCCAGTCTCCTCCCATGACCAACTCTATACCATTTTCTCAAAATGGCCACTTTTTTGGCCTAGTCTTCCCTTGCCTTCTCATATCTTGTCTCCTAGTTGGCTGTGGCTCATATTTTAGGACTCAGCTTAAGTACAGCCACACCTCAGAGATATTATGGGTTTGGTTCCAGACCACTGCAATAAAGCAAATATCACAATCAAACCAGTGACATTTTTTTTGTTTGTTTCCCAGTGCATATAAAAGTTATGTTTACACTATGCAGTAGTCTATTCAGTGTGCAATAGAGTATGTCTAAAACACAATTTAAAAATACTTTATTGCTAAAAAATGCCAACCATCATCTGAGCCTTCAGCGGATTGTATACTTTTTGCTGGTGGAGGGTCTTGCCTCAGTGTTAATGGCAGTGGTGGTTGCTGAAGGTTGGGGTGGCTGTGGCAATTTCCTGAAATAAGGCAACAGTGAAGTTTGCTGCATCAGTTGGCTCTTTCTTTCATGAAAGACTTCTCTGTAGCATGCAATGCTGTTCGATAGCATTTTACCCACAGTAGAACTTCTTTCAAACTTTTGAGTCAGTCCTCTCAAACCCAGCTGCTGCTTTCTCAGGTAAATTTATGTAGTCTTCTAAATCCTTTGTTGCCATTTCCACAGTGTTCAGAGCATCTTCACTATGAGTAGATCTCATCTTAAGAAACCTCATTCTTTGCTCATCCATAGAGGCAACTGCTCATCCATTCGAGTTTCTTCCTGAGACTGCAGCAATTCAGTCACATCTCCATTCTTCACTTCTAATTCTAGTTCTCTTGCTATTTCCAAACCATACCTTCAGTTACTTCCTCCACTGAACTTGAACCCTTCAAAGTCACCAGTGAGAGTTGGAATCAACTTCTTCCAAACTTCTGTAAATATTGATAATTTGACCACCTCCCATTATCATGAATGTTCTTAATGGCATCCAGAATGATGAATCCTTCCCAGAATGTTTTCAATTTACTTTTCCCTGGTCCATCAGAGGAATCACTACCTATTGGAGCTATAGCCTTATGATACACATTTCTTAAATTATAGACTTGAAAGTTGAAATGACTGTTTCATGCATGAACTACAGAATGGATTTGGGGTTAGCAGGCATGAAAAAAACATTATTCTCTTTTTACATCTCCATCAGAGCTCTTGGGTGCATTGTCAATGAGTGTAATATTTTCAAAAGAATAGTTTCTCCGAGCAGTAGATCTCAGTAGTGGGCTTAAAATATTCAGTGAAGAGATGTACTGTCATCCAGGCTTTATTATTCCATTTACAGAGCAAAGGCAGAGAAGATTCAGCAAATTTTTAAGGGCCCAAGTATTTCATAATAATAAATATGCACTGGCTTCAACTTCAGATCAACAGCTACATTAGCCCCTAACAAGACAGTCTTTTCTTTGAAGCTTTGAAGTTAGGCATTGGCTCCTCCTTTCTAGCTATAAATGTTCTAGATGGCATCTTCTTCCAATATAAGGCTGTTTTGTTCACATTGAAAATCTGTTGTATTATGTATCCACTTTCATCAGTGATCTTAGCTAGATCTTCTGAATAGCTTGTTGCAGCTTCTATATCAGCACTTGTTGCCTCACCTTGCATTTTTATGTTAAGGAGGCAGCTTCTTTCCTTAAACCTCATGAACCAACCTCTACTAGTTTCCAACTTTTTTTTTCTGCAGCTTTCTCACCTCTCTCAGCCTTCATAGAATTGAAGAGATTTTGGGCCTTGCTCTGGATTAGGTTTTGGCTTAAGGGAATGTTGTGGCTGATTTGATCTTCTATCCAGACCACTAACACTTTCTCCATATCAGTGATAAGCCTGTTTCATTTTCTTATATGTGTGTTCACTGGAGTAGCACTTTTAATTTCGTTCAAGAACTTTTCCTTTGCATTTACTGCTTGGCTAACTGTTTGGCACAAGAAGCCAAGCTTTTGGCCTATCTCAGCTTACAACATGCCTTCCTCACTAAGCTTAATTATTTCTAGATTTTATTTAAAGTGAGAGACTCCTGTACGACTCTTCCTTTCACTTGAATACTTAGAGGCCATTGAAGGATTATTAATTGGCCTAATTTCAATATTATTTTGTCTCAGGTAATAGGGAGGCCTGAGGAGGGGGAGAGAGACGGGATTGGCTGGTCGGTGGAGCAGTCAAAAGACCTACAACACTTATCGATTAGGTTTGCTGTCTTAACATGTTCGTGGTTTGTGGCACTCCAAAACAATTACAATAGTGACACCCAAGATCACTGATCACAGATCACCACAACAGATATAATAATAAAAAAGTTTGCAAGAAGTAGCAAAATGTGGCACAGAGACACAGAGTGAGCACATCCTGTTGGAAAAATGGCACTAATAGACTTGCTCAGTGCAGGTTGTCCACAAATCTTCAATTCATAAAAAACACAATATCTGTGAAGTGCAGTAAAGTAAAGCACAGTAAAACAGATATGCTTGTACCACCTCCTATGCAATCCTCGTCTGACTTTGGGTTCAGTTGGGTATACCCTTTCTTGGTGCACCTATAGCACGCTGAGCTCACTTTGCTTGTAGACCTTTAACCCTTTTTTCTCTTGAATGCCTGTTGATTTATTGGCTCTGCCACTACACTGTAAGCCACTGTGTCTTATCTGTCATTTTATTTCACGGGTCTAGCTCTAGCAGAGTATCACTGGATGAATAAATTGACATCTGTTCTTCCACCAACATTTATCTACAGTTTCCATTCTGTGTTGAGCACTGTGCTGCACTTTCATTGGCACTTACATTAAGATCTAAAGCATGGGTAGAAATTAGCTAAAAGAAACTGGGTGGAAAGGATGGGGAGAGGAAACTGTGCGTCAATCATGTAATAGGACATAATCTGGAGATAATGAGTACCTGAAATAATCCAGTGTGTCTACAATGAGAGTGGGAGAGTTTAGGCTGGAAAGGGATGTGTAGAGGAACCAGTCAGGGTCTGCAAATCATGATCATTTCCCTTCATCTTAATAGCATCAAGAATTATCAGTATGGTTGAGGTGAAGGACCCTTTTTGAAGGGAAGGATTTCAGGAAGTACAATGTAATTATCATGTACCTATAATTGTTTTATCTCAGAATTTTTGTTTTTTTCTGGTGGTTTTGCATAGTTACCTTTATATTCTACTTCTTCCTGGATCCTCTTTGGTGTTATGTTGTGCCTTTTTTCTTATCTTCAGCATATTTAACTTGAACTTATTTTTATCAAAAATAGAGTCAGAAAGCATGGAGATGGCTCAGGATGGAATGCGTGACCTGTTGATCTGGCCAGCATGCACATACTTCAGTTGTTATAGTTTCCTTGGTGACAATATGTAGGGGAGCCTACCCTTAAATGCCATATTGGTACCTCTAATATGTACTTAGTACCTTAATAGGGCTTGAAACTGTGTCATATTTCTAACTGTTGCTTCCCCCCTTTCCTCCCAAAGAATTCACATCTTCAAATTAAGAAATAAAGTTTAATTTTTTTTGGTATGGATAATTAACAGTTAATAGTTGCCAGTCAGGAGATCATGTATGTGCTACTTATCATTCAGTTTAAAAATATTTATTGGGAATCTACCATGCGTCATGAACTGTTCTTAGGTACTCAGCATACAAAGGAAAGTAGACATGATCCAGATGATCAAGTTACTTACAGTCAATTTAGTGTCCAAGACAGATAAATACAGAGACACTTTGAAAATAGTGTGATGATATTGTGATAGGAGAAAGAATAAAGTAACAGATAGGAACATTAAGGATGAAATCTAACCTAACTTGACTCACCAATCTCACCTAGGCTGAGGTAGGGAAAAATTACCAGAAAAGACAAAAGCTAATTTAAGTCTTAAGTATGAATAG
Source organism: Choloepus didactylus (assembly GCF_015220235.1). Lineage (NCBI taxonomy): Eukaryota > Metazoa > Chordata > Mammalia > Pilosa > Megalonychidae > Choloepus > Choloepus didactylus. The sequence goes on from NC_051309.1 coordinate 76,212,689, forward strand.
GACTGAGCCAAGGGAAGAAGAGTAAAGATATACGATGTTTCAGGTAGAGGAAGCTGGACACAAAAGGCATTATTGAGAGAGACACATTTCAAAGAAATTACATATGGTTGAAAGTGGCCATGGCATAGGATCCAGGCAGAGGAGAGCTGAAAGATGAAGTTGCAGATGTGAACAGAGACCAGCTCATGAAAGACCTACAGTAAGGACATAGGTAGGACGTAAAAAGGCAGGAGTTAGCAAGTCCTACAGGCTCCATCTTAAAGTATAGCCAGAAATACAACCACTTCTTGCCATCTTGGCTGCTACCACTCTGGTTCCAACTACCACGATCTCTTGTATGCGTTACCGCGACAGCCTCCTAAATGGTCTTAACTGTGCCTGAACCCATTCAGTCTGTTCTTAACACAGCAGCCAGAGTGTTTAGAACATAAACAAATTATGTCACGCCTCCATTTAAAACCCTCCAGTGGTTGCCCATCACTTTCAGCAGAAGAGTCCAAGTTCTCCTGAGCACTTATTACTATTTAAGATACTATAAATTTTGCTTATGTTTTTTATTGTTGTCTACTCAGTAGAATAGAAACTCCAGAAGAATGGAAGCTCTCCGCAAGGGCAGGAAGTTTTGTCTGTTTTATTCGCGGATGTTTTGCAGCACCTAGAACTATACCTGGAACTATGTTGGCAGTCAATATTTGTTGAAACAATGAATGACTGAAACCCCAGATATATCATGATATTCAACTCATTAGTCATCATTGAACACATTTGTTTAAACACATCCCCACCGTGCCTTACTGCCTCCTCCCTTTCCCCACTCCCAAGTCAAAATGTTATACCTTCCTGGAATGAACTGGCTTTATGAGTTTATATTAACCTATCTGCCTCCCAGGTACATTTTCATTCTTAGTCAAACCTGGACTAAGTAAATATTTGCTTTTCTGCCTTGTGTCAGCTACCCTTCCCTGTGTTATCTGAGAACATGATTAGATCCACATGTGCGAACCAGGGGTGAAATCTTAGCATGTTGGTGAGAGGAAAGCAGTGTTTTGAGTAACGTAACAGGATCTGAATGATAACAGTCACTGGGTTTCTAGTGTAAATCACATTCTCGTCTTTTAAGGCCAGACTCTCCATTTCCTCAGATTGGACATACTCCGGCTCCTGATACTGCTGCTTCCATGCTGTGAAAACGGACTGTTGTACTTTGTCAGTCTCCATAGGGGTATTAAGCATTTGATTTCTTCATAAATAGAGCAGAGAAATGTAACCATAGAATAACATTGTGGACTTGTTTGACAATATTTACTTGGTGAAAAAAAGAGCTAGACCTTCTATTATGTTGTCTGCTCTTCTAGTCAGTAAATGTTATGGTGTTCATTGAGCAACGTTTGAAATCTGTCTATCCTGATTAGACGGGTGTTAATTACCTTAAATGACAATCTTTAATATATTGTTAAACAATTATTTTCATATAGTAAGAAAGGTGAGACATGATCTTCTACGTACCTTCTCAAGGTGCCTTTCACATCTTTAGTCTGTGTATACTGAATACCTTCTAGGTGAACAGCATACTGCTAAACACTGTCAAGCAAAGAAGGCCTGGTACTTGCCTTTAAGATGCTTATTGTGCTTGTGTTAACAACATAATCAGTTCCACTACTGTTACTGCCACCATTTATTGAGTCTATTGTGTAACAACACCTACCACTTAAGTTCCTACAAGATGCTTTACCTCTGTTACTTCATTCAATGGTTCTAATAACTCTTCAAGGTAGTCATTGTATGTCCATTGTTCAGGGTACAAAACTGTATGGAGAGAGCTTAATTAACACTAAACATGTAATAAGTGAAGCTGCAACTTAAATCTAAATTGAACAAATATTCGAAGCTGTAGCAGAGGAGGTGTCATGTGGCAGTTGCATGTTTAATTGCCAGGAGGAGTAAGATATAGTTCTGCCCTCAAGGAGCTTACATTCCGGTAGATATTTTTATCAAGCACAGTGAGTATTCCACCAGAAAAATTGTTGGTTTCTTTTGGTAACCGTAATTCCCATCTGGAAATACTAATGGATGGCTAACATGAGTAATCTCCCCTCCTGGTTTTATCTCTTTCTACAGAAAGGAGCTGGGTATCACCTGGATCTCTTTTGGGTGGCCATCCTCATGGTGGTGTGCTCCTTCATGGCTCTTCCATGGTATGTGGCCGCTACTGTCATCTCCATAGCTCACATTGACAGTTTGAAGATGGAGACAGAGACTTCTGCACCTGGAGAACAACCAAAGTTTCTCGGCGTGAGGTATGTTAAGTCAGGAAAATGGCTCTATAAAATGCATTGTGCACACATCTGGGTGTCAGGAATAAGAATAGGGGCAGATTTGGAGGAGAAAGAACTGATAATGATTAATTTATTCCTGTATTTTCTGTTCTAGAAAGGACTGAATTCTTATCAGAAAAATAGTCTCCAACAGTTTTTTTAGTTCACTTTTGTTTATGATACATAAGTTTCCTGTGATTCCTAAAAGGCTAAATGTTGCAACACACAAACACAAGCAGGTCATTCATTTTCTTTAGCATGCAGGTCATTTTTGTAATGTGGCACTAACTGCACCACAATCAGTAGGGAGGCCAAACCTTTTAATCTCTCAGTCCTACTGAGTTTCCCTGAAACTCTTGAGTCTACCTGTGATTTTTAAGATTCTCAGGGAAGGAATTCTTATTTTCCATTTGATTTTCTGTCCCCATAAGCACTGGGAAACTTTGACCCCTAGCTATTAAATTTGGGTAGCCATGAAAGGCAGTGGGGCAAGACCTTTATACTCCATTGAGTACTTTTTTGCAGCAAACTCTGCTCTTAAGTACTTGAATGGATAGCTCACAGGACAAAACCATCATTTCCCACGCCACAACAGTGGATAATTCTTTCTTAGGGGGTGGGGGAAGGGTGTTGGATGGGAATCATATTTGTTAAAAAGTACTTTTGTTGTTGTAGATTTGGAAATTAGACTGATGGGATTTATTGCACTCATGAAATTTCCTTGAGCTGTTTGTTAATTAGCATGTGGGACAATGTAATATTTGTCTCCTGTGAAAGAAGGAGTAATTACACAACAGTACAGGTTGTTTAAAAAATAAGGGCTTCAAAGAGGCCATTAATTGATGGACCAAGAGCAAGTGATTTTTCTTTCTTGCTTCTAAAAGGAGCAAAAGATTTAGAAGGCTTATTAAATTTTCTCTTTAAAACTTCAAATTGCGATTGTATTTTAAAAAGAATTTTATACTTATGTTGAGTTTATATGCTTTCCTTGAGGTACTTATTACATTATATAAACACCTTTGGGGTTTTAGTCAAATATTGATTTGGTCAATGTAAGGTCTTTTCTTTTTATGAAGGCGAAAAGACAAGTAGATATTTATGAGAACAAGAGTTAGATTGGTAATCTTTTGATTTGGTTTCAGGGAACAAAGAGTCACTGGAACCCTTGTGTTTATTCTGACTGGTCTGTCAGTCTTTATGGCTCCCATCTTGAAGGTAAATATATGAAATACTCACCTTTTCCTTCTTCCCTGAATACTGACAGATAATTGGACATGTGAAGAATGGAATTCCTTATGAAATATTTGCAAGATCAACATCAGAGTTCTATAACACACTGAAGAATAGGGGTTAGGTAGAAAGAGAACTTAAGCTTTTTCTTAATTACTTTCTCACTCTGTTACCCCCCCCCCATAATAATAATTATTATTTTTGCAGTCATTAGGTTGAATATGCAGTTGCCAATATTCACACTTTTTGATCTATGAAAATGGCAATTTCATATAGTTCAATCTAATATTATTTCAGACTGATCTCCTCCTTCTACATTTTTTTTTTATTCTCCTAGTCTCCCTACATCCTTTCTTCCCATTACTCTCCATATACTGTCCCTTAATCCTACTTTCTGTTAGATCCCCAGATAACATGAGAAATTCAGGAGATCATTTTGCATTTTTTTTCTCCTTGTGTATTGTAGTATTCCATTTTCTTTGCATCAGGAAGCCTAATAGTCCACTGAGAAAGATTAGAGTAAAATTACTAATTTTTATTTAGAAAACTTCAGAAGTGAACTTCTGAAAAGAAAAAGTATATGAATATTAAGAAAGTTAGCTGGAGTCAATGTACAGGTTGGATTGATGGGGTGAATAGCTGCCTAGGTAGATCAAATACAAACTAAATGTGAAAGCCTATTTAGAAGCAGAAACAGGACTAAAGAGGAGGATTAGTGTAACCTGTTCATGAACTTCCAATTTGCTTTTTGTAATACAAGCGTTTTTCTATACCAGCCAATTGTTGATCATTTGTATCTATACTTTGCACCATAGACTTAAAAGCTATAAACAGCCACTGTTAATTGTATCCTTCCAAATTTTTCTCTGAAACTTTTTGTTTTTAAAACAATTCTGATTTTTAAGGTTTTTAAAGTTTTTATTTCATTACACAAGTAATGAAATGGTACATTCTTGTACCGAATTCAAACAATATAAAAGTATACATAGCAAAAGATAAAAGCCCTCCATTTCTCTAAAATTAGCACATTTATATGTCACTCGCCAATCAGATGAATTTGAGAAAAGTGGCACTGTAATTCTTTAACCTATAGAAAAGAGTGACTTTGCCTTTAGGGTATTTAGACTAATATATACATTATGTACAAAATACTTGATAAACAGTTGAAAGACTTAATTATTCATCTTTTGCCCTTGGTTTCCACAGTGTCTATTAGCAGGTTAAATTAATTTATGACTGGAATCATGGAGGAATATATATCTCACGTAACACATGGGAAAGTAAGATTAAAAATAACCTTAGAGCCATTGTCTCTGTTATATAGAGAAGACTTTTAAAGCACATAGATTTTATGTTCTACAGGGACAGAAGGAAATGTATTGCCATGTTTGCCCGTGCACAGCAAGTCATGTGGTAGATGTGAAGTTGTAGTGAGTTTCACAGCATTCAATCCACTGCCAAAATGCTTTGTGTTCCTTTGTCACCCCATAGACACCAGCTAACCTAATGGCAGTTTAAAGCACAGGTGACTGAACATCTCCTGGAGATACAATTTTTCAAGAGTTCTTTGGAGGCAATTCTGACCCCCCCCCCCCCCCCCCGCCATGTGGAAGGATCTCCTAGAAATAAATTTGCCCTGGGGTTCCTGAAGGCAGACTAGCATGGTACAACTGCCAAGTGTCTTTTATGTGGTCTCCTAGTACTTTTCCACTAGTGAGGGATAAATGGGCAGAAAGCTTTTCATCAGTTCAGTTTACTCATTACCCCTGTCCCCACCCATTTTGTTACATTTTTATATTTCTTTTCATTAATTCACAAAAATACTAATCCAAGAATGTCAGATGTGTTTAAAAGTTGTTTTTTATTTTAGTGCAGCAAATTGGCTTTAATCCCAGGGAATCTGTCCACTGACTAATCATGTATAATTCCAAAGGGACATAGAGAACAGATACTGTATAAATTGCTATTTTTAAGAAGAGATGCAAGACTCACATTTTCAGCAACGCCTCTTCCTAGCTATTTTCTCACCCTGCACCCAAATATGGCTGTAGAGGAGTTAAAGCTGAAAGCCCTTTTGTTCCTTACAGTGATTCTCTTTGCCTCCAATATGCAAAGGACTTTAGTATTTACAGGAGCAGATTAGAATTCAGAGAAAGGAGAAAGAGAGATAGGTATAAGGGATCAGTGAGTGTGAGCTTGCTTTTCCGTTGACCTTCTGTTAAGTAATCCATGCTTTGGCTCACCCTCATTCAGTGGCTAGTGTCCACAATCATGATTATTTCTACCTAGCAGCTTTGGGTCAACACAGTGTCACGGTAAGAGTCAGTGCAAGAGGTAGTCCAGCAAACATTTTTGTTTGACCAGCTTTTGCCCCAAATGTGGGAAATGAAATTGTGTTTCTATAGTTTCCAACATATTGTGGAAGACCTAGATTTTAAAACAATGAGAATAAAATAGTCTAGCATTGGCTATTTTGTTTCTTTCTTTGGAAAGTAAGGCTTTCCTTACTTCAGGAATCCCTTTCCTGATAAAGTCAGCTAATTTCAGATCTTGTGTGCTGCTCTTTTACTATTGAAGTTCGGGGTTTTCAGTACATAACTTTTGTTAGCAAACTTGAAAAGTCAATACAGGAAGAAGTAGACGTTGAAGGTACAGCTTAACTGAAACCTAAGTTATGACTAAGTAAAAGTCAAGATTAAAAATTAACTTCAGAATTCACACAGAAAGTGGTGTCAGGGGTCACCCTGGAGGAGGGGAACTTTTTTCCTCCACCATGTGACTATATGTTTTTTAAAGAAACATTTGACAACTTCAGAGAATGGTTTTACTTATAAGTTTGCCTTTGAAAAGCAAATCAAATGAATGGGATCAAGAGAAATGTTTGACTTTTACTTTTCAAAGGGAATGTCTCAACACCCTCCCTGCCCCACTCTCCACATTCCTACAAGGTTAGTGGCCTCATATGATCCTAATACTTTTCTCCCACGCATTAAGCAGTTTTAGGTAATGGTTCCTCATGCCTGCTTATGCAAGTATACTTTGAACATGAAGTTTATGACTTCTGTTTTAATCTCTTTGCTGAAATTTGTCTTTTTATGTTGGAGAATGTAAGGAATTGTTGTATATTAGTTTTCAGTTCACAAGGCTACCCCTTGACCTTAGCTGGCTATAGCTCATACATGCCTCAAAGCATAGAATCTAACCATTGATTCAGTACAGAACTGTTGGGAAGCAGGAATAACTAGCAGGTTAAACAGTTTAGATCTGTGCTTCCGCTGTGGAAATATTGCCTAAACTACTATACTGTATGGGTTGGGAGAATTAGGGGAGATTAAAGAGGAGCAAAAAGATCAAAGGCAGTTCCTTGAGCTTACTTTTTCCATTCTTTTGGCAAACCCAGAGAAATAAAGATCAAGTAAAGTTCACAGCTATTCTGTTGCCTTTGCCTGAATTAGTTTATCTTTAATGTGAGTGGTGGCCAAAATTTATCTGTAAGATTTGTTTAGTGTTCTAAAATGTGGAGGATAGCATTTAATTTGTATTTGGCAAACATTTTTTTGAGCACCTACAATATGCCAGGAACTCTGCTCAGTACCAGGGAAACAAAGAGTGGTGATGATGACGACAATGATGATGATGATTGCAATAACAGCTACCATTTATTGAACTTAGTATTGGATTAAGGGCTCTGAACAGATTTTTTAAAATTTATTCTTTTAATAACACCTACCGGAAAGGTACTAATAATTATCTCCATTTTAAGGATAGGAAAATCTGTGAATAACTTGCCAGGTCACAAAGTTCTTAACTTGTAGCACCAAAATTCAATCTCAGGTAGTTCTGACTCTAAATCCTGATCTCATAGCCATCACATGATTTGTCACCTTTTAAAATAAAACACAGTACTCACCCTCAAGGTACTCATTCTCTTTCATTTCCCATGAGATGATCTTCTCTAGCCTCCTCAATCCAATTTCCAAGTCTCCGTTACATGGAGAGAAATAAGGCATTTTCACAAACTCCTCATCATGCTTCTTTCCAGTTTCTTCAATGACTGGGGACCAGATTGCAAGTCAGCAATTTCCAGAAAAGCAGCTGCATTTGTGTCACCATTCCGTAGCTAAGAATAAAAAGGATGTACTTATTGGTTTAGATTTTTAAGGCTTAAGGGTATTAGGATATTACTTTGATAACATGTTTCTGAAGACAGTCGTCGTAGCTTGAAAGGGCAGTGTAACAGAGCTTAAACAAACCATGGCTTTGGGTCAGACCTTTGCAGCCATCCTCTGGCCTGTCCGTCTGTTGCCCTCTCACCGCCACCAAAGAGATTTGTTCTTGAGCAGATGCGGGTTCCCCAACTTGTCAGTGAAAGTCCCGATGATGACAACGCCAATGCCACACTTATCATTTATTGAGTACCTATTATGAGTCAGGCCCTGAACTAGATATTTTGTTACTTATTCTCTATCATGATCACTTTCTAGATGAGAATACTGAGGCTCATAGAAGTGAATAACTTGCTCCTGTTACACAACTAATTGAGCCAGAATGTGAACCAAGATCTTTCTGACATTTGTGAAGTCTCATTCCTGTACTGAATTCTGTGTTGTGGACAAACATGGTTGAACTGTTTATTAAATTACCGTTTTGCACGTTTTCCTTATGGGAGTTTTCTAACACTATCAGCAAAAACAAAGGGAGGCAACAAATGAGAAAGAGTGGTGATGTGATCTGAATATGTTAAATCTTTAACTTCATCTGAATTTCATTATTCTTTCAGGTCATAGGATTAATTACTCAAATTTTTCTTTTTTAATTTAATATCTATTACATGCATCAAATATATATGAAATATAATTTGCTTTTGGCTTGCTGGGTATGATTGATTGTTTCTAAAATTTTCTTTGCATAATTTTATCACCTGGCAAGTCTTTATGTATTTACAAACTTAGTATTCCCTGTGCTTTTTATTTTAATATCTCCTGTTTTGCCTTGTAAAAATTTCTTTATACTATTACCATATATTATACAAGTTTAAATTGGGTCAAATCTTTTAAAAACACATCCTTCTTTTCCTTCCTTTGAGAAGTTTCTATTACAGTGATAATGAAGTCTTAAGAATTGGCCTTCTGATATCATTCATAAAACAATTTCAATTTAAAAATTCATCTAATTTAGTAATTGTGTCAAGTTTCACTATGATTTTCAAGCTGAAGATTTTTATTAAGAAAATGCACTGTTGTATAGAAAATGGAAATTTTCATAAGACATTTGTATCACATAAAGTTGGCCAGAATTGACTTAATTGCCTTCCTTGCACCCTTTCCTCAACATCAAAAAATGAATGTTTACAAATAAAGACTTCATATCTAAAGCTAATTTCCTGCTCACACCCGTGACACTCTGGGTTAATATTTTCGGATTTTATTTTGCGGTGGATTCAGCAATATATGTAATCATAAATCTAATACAACAGACCCAGTCACCAAGGCACAACTTTCCTCCACTTTGGCATTAGGACATTGGAGAAAAGATTTAGCCAAACTAATGTGAGGGGTGGGGATGGGTCCAGGAATCACCTTTGGAATTACTTTCTTTCAAGTTAGAAAAATGTTCTACTACGATTAAAAAGTAACTACTGCAAGAACACTAGCCAGTTTTCCATGAACTGTATTTCCCCTCTCCTCTTCCACCTCTCTTTCCTTCCCAAAGAATTAGAAAAGAAATATTAAAAAAGAGGTCATCATATATTAACGAAAAATTGAAGTGCCCTTTGCTTGCAGAAGGTACTGAAGAAATAAAGCACTTAGTCAAAGCTATAAAATGGCCCCTTTGTTATTTATTATTCTTAGTAAAATTATACAGAGGAATTGTACTGAATACAAACATGCACATTCTAAAGGAAAATAAGCACGTGGCAGAACTGAAGTGCCTTGAATGTGATGTGTCCACCTCTTTGTGGTGATTGTTGGGTATTACAGCACCCACGGCTTCCCCACCACCAACATCCCTCACGCACCCTTAAACGTTCTGTGTCATTTGTTTTTTCTGAGCTCGGGATCAAATTAGCTACGTTAAAATTTCTAGTCCTTCTTAGAAGAACCATTTGAATTTTTATGTAAATGGGTATATTTATTCCATATGAATTTAACCTTTAACCAATAATAATTTCACCAGCATAGCTAACACTAGTAATTGGAGGCAGTCATGACACATTTTAGAATTTACTAGATCTCTGCTAATGGCCAAAAGGTCTCAGATACAGAACTGTTTTAGGTAATCACCAGGAGAGGCTAATAGGAATTGTGCTTTAGTTAATACATGTGATAGGGCTTCAAAACTTACTCTAAAGCCATACTATGTTTTCTGGCCACAATAGCTTTCTTTACATAGGTTTGGTAAGATTTGACTTCTTGACTTCTGATTTTAGATTTTAGTATTTTGGCTTTGAAAACTCTTGAAATTACTTGACCTTCTGTTCAGACCCCAAGGATGGGAATCTTTTGTCCAGGTAGAAAACCTCGAGAAACCAAATCATCCCTGATTTGCTTAGCTTCCTCAGTACCAAGGACATTTAAAAGGCTAAGAATAGATAAAAGTTACTAACATCACATCGGAACTACTCACTGTTAAGGCATTGATTTAAAAAATGCCCATAGTTAAAAAAAAAAAAAGAAAGAAAGAAAGAAGCATAGACATCAAATGAAATGTAAAAGTCCCTTTGACCCTCCTTCATTTATTTCTTGTACAAAGGGTTTTAGAAGTTTATTAAATGTTGAATAAAGGACACTAATTAGAGGTCACTATATTATATTATATACTATCATTTAGTTTCAGATTTAGCCTTTATTTAAAATCTCCCTCTCCATTCCTGTTTTATTGTTGCTGTTATTTTTAAACTTTTTCCATTTTTTTTTCCTTCTTAGTTTATTCCTATGCCTGTGCTCTATGGTGTGTTCCTGTATATGGGAGTCGCATCCCTTAATGGTGTGCAGGTAAGTTTTCTTGGCAATCTAAGAATAGAGATATAATTCTAGTACTAAGAACATTCTAGTAATAGATCTCTGGAGAAAAGTGCTAACCATTAACCACTGATTTTTAAAAATACATTTAATTTCTTCTTTTTTTTACCATTTACCCGCTTTTCATTTCTGGTATGATCAACAAAGTTAGCCTGTGTTAACAAACATTATCATAAATATCCATTCTTGAAGTATGACCAGGAAAGTAAGAGAGAGATCTAACAACTTTTAATGTGCTCTTCAAGATACTATTTGTCCATCTGCCTTAACCCTTTACCAAGAATAGGCTATTCTTTTGATTTGCTTTCACATGGCTGAGAGCAGTGATTGAAAGTCTTGTACCAATAAAAGAATCAAGTCAGTGTGGGTTGTGTGTTGTTTTGATGAAAACTTCAGCTATTCACGACTGACCTCTTTTTAAAAAATCAATAGGGAAAACTTTGTAAGGGACTTTTTCGTTCATTTGAGGTTTAATTTAATTGGCACCAGGAAACTGAAAGTACTTCTGCTGCTTTCTGGCACCTTGTTAATTGTAGCCTTATTTAGCACTTAGTAATGTTTTAATGGGAAAAGACTGCATGTTCTTTGAACATCATAAAAAAAAATTTTGAATCCCTTCAAAATAATCCTTGCTTTCATTTATTGAACTTAGATTAATTTGGGTTTAGAATCAGATAAAGCTGGGCAAGTGGCCAGACTCCCAAAAAAGAGATAAGACTGTTTTATTTTTCCCTGTTAGGTTCATAGAGTAGAATTCTTCACCATTTGAAGATTTGTTACTACATACATGTTGGTTCTTCATAGATTGGACCAAGTGAATGTGAATGTGGGTTTATTTGTGTCCATGAAACTTTGGGGAAGCATAAATTTGTGAAAATACTTTATTTTTACCTGATATTTTAAATATTCTTTATTCCCATAAAGGGAAAATTTTGAAACTAATATGGCCCCCAAACTAGTAGTTAATGTTGTGTAGCCTTGATAAGCCAGCCTAGACCACAAGTTTGATTTTAAATTTAGGTGCCTTATCAATGGTTTGTGCTTAGTATATGTTTATTAAATAGAAAGAAAAAAAATCAACAATTTCATCATGATGGGAAAAAGAATGCTTTGCTGAGGGAGTGGCTGGTGGATTTCTTAAATTCTGTGCTTTTGCCCCTATTTTTCTCTTTCCCTACCTTTGTCTTTTAGACCTTTTTGGCAAGATTTGATTTAGCAAGAAATTTTGTAACCCAATTTTTATAAATGGGAAGGTCCTTATTAGTCAAAAATAGCTCTGGAAGAAGAAAGAAGACTTTTAGATAGGATAATCATTTCAGAGAAGATTATTTGTGATAGTCTACTTTTATACTTCTACCTTCCCTCCAGAAAGAAAGTGAAGAAATTATCTATGTTCTTTCTAGATTCCCATTCTGTCACACAATTATTCAATAGCTGTTGAAAATCTGCCATCTGAAAGACCCTATGATAGGTTTTCAATTATCATGTCTTCATCATCATCATCATCATCATCATCATCAGTGCAACTCAGCAGTTATTCATTGAAGTACAGTGCTTGGCAAATTGTTGCTCAACAGTCATTTCAATATCTGTTTATATATAACAGTGTGATAACCCATCCTTGATTCAAGTACTTTGTTGCTTACATTCAAACACATTGTAATATTCAGGGGGCTTTTCACTGAGAAGAAACATGTATACATTGTTGAATGTATTGTTTAAATTTTCCTATAAATAAACAATGCAAAATGCATGAAAATATCAATGGATTCCTGTTTGCAAATTGGATATTCCTTTTATATACTTGAAAAATCCCTGAAATATTTATAATGCATAGTACCATCACCTCTTCTTTTAGGTAAGACAACTGAGATAGAGTAAGGTATATGAGTTAGATGTCTTCTTTCAGCATATCATTACTAAGATAGGCACAAGATCATCTATTGCGAGACACAAATAATAAAAATAGAAACTAGAGAAGCAGCTATAGTTTATATTTTGCTTTGTTATTTTATTCTGCATAACATTCCTGTGAAGTAATAACAAAAGTTAGAGGAGACTTATACTATGTCCTACAATGACTGTGCTAGAGTATATTTACTCCCTGACCAGTGATTTGTCCCTTAAAATTACCTAAATTATGGAATATAAGTCACTAGTGGTTAGTTAGGCATGGTGGAAATGGCTTTGTGTATCAGCCCCTGAAGTAATGCAGTTGAATGCTCTGCCCTTTCCTCCCCAGTTCATGGACCGTCTGAAGCTGCTTCTGATGCCCCTGAAGCATCAGCCTGACTTCATCTACCTGCGTCACGTCCCCCTGCGCAGAGTACACCTGTTCACTTTCCTGCAGATGGTGTGTCTGGCACTGCTCTGGATCCTCAAGTCAACTGTGGCTGCTATCATTTTTCCAGTCATGGTAGGAATTCCCTTGTTGAACCTACCCATGTTGTCACACTAGTATCATGTGGTTATTGTGATATTGAAGGCACATGTGTCTTCTGTGTGGTTTCATTTTTCTAGCTTTGGTTAGTTGTATTGTTGTAAAAGTTCCCTGTCTGCAGTACAGGACTGGACTTTAGAATCAGATTCACTTGAATTAAACTCTGGCTCTGGTTCATGCAGCTCAGTGGACCTTCCTGAGCTGCCATTTCCTCATCAGTAAAATGGGGATGGCATTGCTGTTATTGTTCGGAGGTTTACTGATAATGATATCAAGTGTCTGGCACAATGCCTGGCATGTAGTGAACACCAATTTCCATTTGTTATTTTTAAAATATCAATGTACAGTGGAATCAATCAAAATAGCACAGTCCAGTACAATTCATTCCAAATAATAGAGAGTTTTGGTAACTTGTGAGAGGTCACCCAGTGAATTAGAAGAAACGGAATGTGTTCAGTTTTTGAAGTCCTTGCTGGTTTGTATCCTGCTAAGTTTAAGAATGAAGCTGGGCTCTCTATCGTTGCCGTGATGTGATGAAAAGCAAAGGAAAACTAATATTCACAAGTGAAAGAAGAGAAAAATAAAATGTTAGGTCTCTGTTTGGCTTCATCATTGAATTTTAGAATTTACCATGGCACTCTGATTCTTGCAAGACAGTGCACATACATACACTCAAAACAAGTCACATAGCCAGCCTCACGTCCACTCTGTCTCTTACGTGGTTCTGGAATCAGAGTCTCCACACACTGACCATATTCTATTTTCTATAAAAATCCTCTTAATTTTAACTAGGATTATTACTTTATTTTATGTGTATCTGTTGTTTGTAACTTTTTTTTTCTTCCAGGGAGCAGAAAATAGTGGTATAAAATATTAGTGATATTAGTAGAGTCAGCTTTTTTCTTCTTGATGGTCTCTTATCTCTCTCTTTTTAACTTAAACTCTGTTAACCTACTGGCAAACATATTTAAGATAAGGAATGACTCTCATTTACCTAGTCATATTACGTATCTACTAGTTTTGCTAAAACTAGGAAAAATGAAGTTAGAACTGAAAAAATTTGTAACATATGCAATAAATCACTTAATTGCATGTGCTAAATAGTAATGAAAAATTCCTTACCTTTTTCAAAGTACTTTTATCTTTTGGAGTTTATATTTGATCTCAGAACAATCCTATAAAATTAGTAGGGCAGGTATTATTAATTTCTCTGGGAGATGAAGGAACTGACACATAGAGAGAATTATGTGCTTAAGCACACACCTGTTTTAATTTGGGGTCGAGCCAGGACCCAAATCTTAGTCTCCTATTTTCTATTGCATATTAAATTTACTACTGAGAGAAGACATCTTTAATGTACCTTCAGAAGTTAACTTCTCAGGAGCAATTAATAGAATTAAAGATACAGAGGTTAAGAATTCTGGTTTTGGATGCAGATACCTGGGCTGTTTGTATCTGTCCTCTATCTGGCTTTGTGATCTTGGATAAGATACTTAGCATCTTTAACTTAAGTTTTCTCAATAGAAGGTGGAGATAAAAATATCTACTTCTTAGGGTTGTGGTAGAGAGAAATAAGATAATATTACCTAAGAGTTTAGCACAGTATTTGGCATATGGTAAGTATTCAGTTAATGGTGATGATTGAAGTAGTCCAGTAAAATTAAATGGCCTAGGCGGACACTCAAGGACTACCTCATTGTTAATATTTTGCACTGTGTGATGTACAAATTTTCTATATTTAAAAAAATACATATGATATTTTAACTTTGAATAATTAGAAATTATTTACAGGCTTTTTCTCCTTTAAGCTTTTATTTATTTTATTAAAAATCTGACATGGAGGAAAATGGTTTCAAAAATATTCCGTTCACATTATAATTCTAATTGATGAGATCATACACTTCAGGAGACTCTTAATGCACTGTGTGATGTACAAATTCTCTATATTTAAAGAAAATACATATGATATTTTAACTTTGAATAATTAGAAATTATTTACAGGCTTTTTCTCCTTTAAGCTTTTATTTATTTTATTAAAAATCTGACATGGAGGAAAATGGTTTCAAAAATATTCCGTTCACATTATAATTCTAATTGATGAGATCATACACTTCAGGAGACTCTTAATGCACTGTGTGATGTACAAATTCTCTATATTTAAAGAAAATACATATGATATTTTAACTTTGAATAATTAGAAATTATTTACAGGCTTTTTCTCCTTTAAGCTTTTAGTTATTATATTAAAAATCTGACATGGAGGAAAATGGTTTCAAAAATATTCCGTTCACATTATAATTCTAATTGATGAGATCATACACTTCAGGAGACAAAACAATGTAAGGTTTAGCTAAGACTTTTATGAACCTACTTTACTCGTGAAGAAAACGTTTATGGTTCACTTAATATAAGCCCATACAAGCAAGAGTTCTGTCATATTCTAGTCTTTCACCAAATAGGTTTCTGCTTGCTTTGATGTGTGAGTGTCAGCGCTCACTATGAATTCATCTTATATGGCATCCTTTCCTACTTTTTACCTTTATCCTTTCAGATCTTGGCACTTGTAGCTGTCAGAAAAGGCATGGACTACCTCTTCTCCCAGCATGACCTCAGCTTCCTTGATGATGTCATTCCAGAAAAGGACAAGAAAAAGAAGGAGGATGAGAAGAAAAAGAAGAAAAAGAAAGGAAGTCTGGACAGTGACAATGATGATGTAAGGAATTTTCCAAAACTGCAAATAAAGTTAGTTAAAGGAACAAAGTACTTGCATCAGTATTTCCTATTCCTGATGCAAGATAGAGGGCTGAGCTCCAAGAATGTATACCTATGTATGTCACATGTCATCATTTCAACTTCCTTTGTCCTTTGTGTTCTCTTGTTAGTGTTATAGATTTCTGAATTCTTTCTGTAACCGTTAATAACTAATAATGACATAATGACCTAAAATAAGGCCCACCACATTTAAAAAACTACGGTCTCAGAGGTATGAAGGAGATTTGCTTAATAATGCTATAAAATGTATTTAGTTTCCTATTGATAATCCAGACTTTAAATTTGAGAGTAACTCAAATTTATGTAGTTTTAAGCATAAATGTAGATAGATATCAGAGATCTCACCCTACATGATCTGTGTTTTCACTTGAGTATGCTCTCCACCAAAGTTCTCTGCTATTGTACTTATACTAGCACTCTATTTATACTAACATGATTTGGGATTATTTCCTATACACCTTCAATAAAAGAGAATGAGAATTAGAGTTTGGGTTCTTTTTTACATAATTGTAGAGGTCATTATCATAGTCCAGATAGTCCTCCTGCCATTGGCTGATTAAGTTGATAAATAAAATTATTGCCCATTTCAGAAATGCAGATTCTCTAATAGGGTCTGTAATCAATTTTAGGAGAAAAGCTGGGATTTGTTCTTCTTAATGCACATGCACAATGTTTATCTTAGTAGTCTTTTGAAACAATTGCCAAAATGGCATTTTCTGTGTGAAGATTTGTTCTGGATTTTATGCGGTACATTATCACAAATAACTTTTCTGTTTCATAACCCATTTTAAAGTGAGAGTATAGTTACTTTTTAGTTAAGTGTCTACTTTGTACTTGATAATTTTCATTGATAATGCATGTCTTACCCTGATTTTTCATAACAGCCATTTAAAGCATGTATTGTTCCTGTTTTACAGATGAGAAAATTTAGATTAAGAAATGTTATTTTTCCAAGTATGAGAGCCATAAGTTGCAATGCCAAAATTCTAATCCATGACTGCCTGATTATTTCCAGTTGGTCAAGTTGTCTGACTATATTCTTTTTGGACAACATGGAACTAGTACAGTGAAGGAAGGCAACAGACAGAATTGGATTTCAGATATATTGATCTAAAAAGAAAAGGCTAAATTTACAAGGCACATTTAGCCAAAGAGAAAAAGTGTCTGAGGGAGCTTTTATGACTGTCATCATCCATCTTCAATAAGAACAGGTGTATAGATTTTCTCTTTTCAATGATGACAGGAAAAGAAAGAATGTGTTTAAATTGCAGCAGAGATTAAGATGCAATAAGTATCAAGATGAATGGTTTGTTTATGCATTCAAGTAGAACTCAAAATTCAAAATAAATTTCCAGACCACTCAAGAAAAAAAAAATTTGCCTGATATATTGAGATGATTAAAGTAACATTTCATATTGAATCTTTAAAACAGACACCTCAGTTTGTGTATGTGAACAGTCAACTTAATATTCAAGTCATGTTATGAAAATACGAAATAAGGTTATAAAAGCCTTTTCTCTAATGGCGTTTAAGAAAAAAATAAAAATAACTTCTAGGAATGTTCTAAATTTAGTGCTCCCTAAATGCCAATAGTTGGATTGAATCAGCACCTAGGAGCCTCTTCCAATTCTTAGATTTGATTTTGAACAAATATTTCATTTAGGCAGTGCTATTATTTTATTAATAATATTTACCATCTTCAGCCCAGTATTTCCATCAGATTTCCTAAAAATAATGTGTGAACTCATTTCTTTTCTTTTTATCATCCTCTTCCTTGCTCCCCTCGCCACCCCACCCCACCCCCGACTGCAAACGAATGTATGCATATGTTCTAGACAATGAGTCTAGACAGGCAATTTAGAGTACATCTGTGCAGCAAGTTCTGTTTGTTGATCCCATTATCTGGAGGACCGAAATTCAGAAGGCAACTCTCCTGATGTTCACCTGATGGTCTCATGGTGTGAAGACCATGGGTACAGGGAGTCACACAGGGGCAGGAGGTTTGTAGTTCGAATGTTTCTGAGCAGTAGTAGTGAAAATTTTGGCTTGCCAACATTTTGCCACTCGCAGTCATTTTTGAACCTGCCTGGCTGGCTGTGATTAAGGCTTGCTGCCAACCTGCCCATCTATATATGATAATATTTTGGGAAATATTTGAAATACTGTAATTGTCCTTCTTGGCAATCTCATAAAGGTAGATGCATGGACATCTTCACATTTTTTTGTCATTTTAAGTGCATTATCTTAGTCCTTTGAAAAAATATTGCATCTCATTACCCTCTTTAGATTTACTCATACAGTCATTCTCATTGGGGTAGAAGGCTTTATGTTAAGATTTATTTTTTTCTTTATTTGCTTTGAACCCTGGTTCCCATTTCTGTTTCTTTCAAGTAAAGATCATCTCCTTGCCTTTGTTAAAAGATGAATTGGATCTTTTCAGTTCCAAACGTAGATTTGGATTCAATATAATGAATTCTTTAAAAAGTAAAGTAGTAATCCTTTGGAAATCCATTTGGATTTGGCCAGGTGGATAGTTCTCTAAGCAGTCCCATGATTAGCTGCCTGGTTTTACCATTTTATTCCAGTCTTGATTGTGCTTGTCTGATCATCATACACAACATTCTTATCTATTTTTTATCTTCTTTCTTTTATCTTCTTTTTCCTTACATTTTCAAATATCATTGGTGCCAGCAAATTGAAATGACCCTTTAGCTATAAAATAGTATTTGGTAGAGTATTAGAATACAGGAAGGAGGTTCATTTTAAGTGTATATGGAGGTCTCCTTGAGGCTGGATGTTCGATAGGTCTTTTCTCCCTAGCACTAATATAAATGATATATGATAGGTTTGATTTATATGGAGAAGTAGAGAGCACTGTATATTAAAAACATTCTAAAAAGTTTTGTACTTTTCTTTCACAGTCTGACTGCCCATACTCAGAAAAAGTTCCAAGTATTAAAATTCCAATGGACATCATGGAACAGCAGCCTTTCCTAAGTGATAGCAAACCTTCCGACAGTGAGTAGAACTAACCTCTTGCGTGCCTGCTTGAATATGATTTGCATGTAAAGATAGAAACTTTTAGAATGATCATCTACATTAACTTTCCCTATATTTTCTCTTTTTTCTTTGTAAAGATATATACTTTATTATAAAACTTCATTTTTACATTCCCTGAGCTTCACTCTTCTTCCCTTCATCTAGAACCTTTTTTTTTTTTTCGGTAGTCATCTCTCTGATCCAAGTCATCACCAGTTTCTTTAGTTGCTAAACTTGTAACCATATTTTTTAATTGTTTTTTTTTTTCCACTGGTATTTAGAATTGCAGCTCATAGTATTACTTCACAGCCTGTAACTGTTTGTATTAGGTTCCAACAATGATCAAATCAGCTCAGAAGAGAAATTGCACCATGGGCTCCCAATGATAAATGAGTCAATTATCAATATTGAAAATTTGGAATAATTGTTACTTTCAGTTAAATTGGCATTCATGAAATTAGCACAAATTTTTGGGTATTACTTAAAAGATATGTACATTTTCTTCTTGATTTTCTTCATTGCCCTTCTGCTATTTCAGAATCACCTTTGGAATGACACTGGTCTTTCTGGGGTAATATATGGGTAGCTAAGGTGTAATGGTTTGTGACTTGTCATCTTTCCTCTGTAATTGAGTAACAGGCCATTTTTAAAAGGGGGAAAGCCTCTGTAGTAACGTTATTGAATACCTTAAGCTATTCCAGTAATAAGGAGCTATTGTTTCTAAGCTACTTTTCACTTTTTCTCATTTGAAGAAAATACATTCTTTTAGATGGTGGCATTTATATAACATAGATCCAGATGTACTTCAAAGTATGCTGACTTTTTGTGGAAAAAAAAAAAAGACAGTCAAAGCATTTTTATTTCTATTTGACAATGCCATTTCAATGTCTGTAAGAGGTTATGAAGATAATTTGAAGTTAATGACCATTGGTGGGAAATGGGCACATTAGTAATCTATTGCTATGTAATAAATTACCACAAAACTTAGCAGTTTAAAGCAACAAACGTATTTTCTCAGTTCCTGAAGTTCAGAAATGTAGGGACAGCTGCACCTGGTGGTTCTGGCTCAGGATGTCTCATGAGGTTGCTGTCAAGCTTAGAGATAGGGCTGCAGTCTCTGAAGACTTGTCTGGAGCAGGAGAATCTGCTTCCAATGCTTACTCCAAGGCTGTTGGTGAGCAGTTTCTGTCCCTTACTATGTGGGTGCCTCCCTAGAGCTTCTTATGACATGGCTTCCCCCAGAGCAAGTGATCAGAGAGGGAGAGAAAGCAAGACAAAAGCTGCAATGTTTTATAACCTAATCTCTGAAGTGGCATACTGTTACCTCTGCCATAATATACTGGTCACAGGGACCAACTTGGATACAGTGTGGGTGGGAATTGTCAAAGACACAAATGTCAGGAAGCAGGGACCATTGGGGCCATGGTGGGAGCTGGCTACCACACTGGGTTTAAAGAACAAAGGGTTAAAGCAACCTACCTTCGGTGTACAATTTAAAGGCTAGTTTCTGCTCATGCCTATCAATGGGATCTGATTAAGAAGATTATCTATTTGAATTCAAGCCCACAAGGCATGATCTGGCTTTATTTTTCATCTCTAGAACATTAATGGTTAACAGAGACTGTGAAAGGAACCCAGCCTGTAGGTCTTCAGTTGGCATCATAACCTGGTAGAACCTTTCTAAGTGCAATTTAAAGGCTGCTTAAAAAGACAGAACTTGAGGCTCCTGGAGAAAGTTTATGGCAGATTGGTTACTGAGCGCCAGTTGTTCTTCATCCTCCCCAAAATCCTTTAAAAGGAGGAATTGAAAGTTGAAACATTTATTAGAAATATACTTACGCAAAATCAACATGATCATTCTGACAACTTTTCTAATGTCATGTTGATCTTTTAGTATAATCCATAAAAGAATAAAATTGATAGAAGTAGAATTCCTCAAAATCTTTTGTTTTTCCTTTTCATGATTAACAGCAGGGTAAAATTGTAAATGCTGAAGATGGAAGAAAAAAATAAGGGCAAGTCTTGGACATTAACATCAGTGCCATCACCCTCTAAAAATGATGCCCGTCTTTCCACTTTCAGTGGGGAAAACAACATCGGTCCATCCCAGAAAACCCAGAGTGGAGGCAACTATGTGATTTTGGCTTTGTCACACTATACTTAACTTTATATAGTGTTTATTTAAATGGTCTAAACTCATCTTTCTTACTCTTTCCACTTGTGAAAGATGCATCAATGGGGTGGACAGATCGATTTTTGTGACAATTTTTATTTTAACTCTTATTTTATGCATTGCCAAAAGCCTTACTATTTATGATTTTTTTAAAACATATTTTTTTTCCTAGGAGAAAGATCATCAACATTCCTTGAACGCCACACATCATGCTGATAAAATTCCTTTCCTTCAGTCACTCAGTATATACCAAGGTAAAGGACAGCCCAGTATTTTACGTTTTCTGTGGGGTGATTGCCCCTTAGAAATGTAGTCGATGGCAGATTATTGGGAGAACTCCTTGTTCTCCTTCCTCTCCACAGTTTATCTAAAATAAATGACCCAACTCCCAAACCTCATCCCATTTTTATTGGTAGAAAATATTCTTAGAGACCTACATATTCTTAGAAATAATGGAGTCTTTCAGTATCATTAAGTTAAAGTCCATGATCAACATTAGCTCTTATCATATCAGTATCATTTCTGATGTAAGGAGTAATTGGCGCTTCCTGGCTATTCTTCTCAAGTAGTTTCCTTACGTCTTACACAAGGCTCCAAGATTTCAGGTCCTACTTGATTTTCTAAATGTTTTCTTCATGTAAGTCTTTTTGCCTTTCAGTCACTGACAGTATAACCAACCCAATAGTCCCTTCTTGGGTTGGTTTTGCTTTTTCAATCTAGATATGAAATTTAATGAAACTTTAACTTGAATTTCTTGATTCTATTGTTACCTTCATTTTATTTAAAAATATCTGATGCATCGTTTTTTAATACAGAGGAGGAAATACACATTTAGAGAATACAAAATAAATGGCACATTTGGCTTCTGTATAATGTATAAACAATTGAAGAAATCTGGTTTACTTACTATGTCTTTTGTTTTTCTTTTTTCTTTTTTCCTAGTCATCCTAGAACTCCAGTAAAAGTTGTGCCTCAAATTAGAATAGAACTTGAGCCTGAAGACAATGATTATTTCTGGAGGAGCAAGGGAACAGAAACTACATTATAACCTGTTTGTCTTTCTTAAAACTGACAGTTTTTGTTATTAATGTTCCTGTTTTTGTCTGGTTATTTGTTTATTTTATAATTTGTATTTTGTTAAGTTTTTGGTCACTGGCCAAATTATATAGCACTCTCTTTGCTTCTCTCTTGCATAGGTAAAATCAAGACAATAGTGTACTGTACCTTAAAAAATAACATCTGCAGAATCCCCCATGTTCTTATACTTTCAGATGTGTCCTCTGACAATCATATTCCTCTGTCACTGAAGACACTCACAGATCCTGTCCTTTTCCTTTTTTAAGTGGAGGGCAAAAGTATTAAGGATTTTGTAACACCTTTTATTAAAACACTGAAGGGACTTAGAACTTTAGCTTTGGAGCTGTGCTTACTGGCTTGTCTTTCTGTCAGGTAGAACAAACCTTGACCTCCAGACAGATTTCTTTCTTGCTTACAGAGCTCTCCAGGACTGGAAAAAGTGCTGCTATTCTAACTTGCTCCTGCTTATAAGCCCAAATCTTAGAGTAATCAAAAGAAGAAACACTAAAGGTACTTTACTCCCTGTAGAAAACTATTGCCATCATTGTAGCAAGTGCTGGAATGTCCCTTTTTCCTATGCAACTTTTTTTAACCCTTTAATGAACTTATCTGTTGAGTACATTGAAGAATATTTTTCTTCCTAGATTTTGTTGTTTAAATTATGGGGCCTAACCTGCAACTTATTTTTTGTCAATTTTTTAAACTTTTTTTTAATTACTGTAAAGAAAATGAATTTTTTCCTGCAGCAGGAAACATAGTTTTGAGTAGTTCTACCTCTTATTTGTAGCTGCCAGGCTTTCTGTAAAAATTGTATTGTATATAATGTGATTTTTACACACACACACAAACACACAATCTCTAGGGTAAGCCAGAGGCCTAGATCATATTAAAAACACCATGTTTCTAAGCATCCATTTTTTCCCTTTCTTTAAAACAAATCTAACTTTCTATGAAGGTGATTGGAGAAGAAGGAAGTAACTCCTATGTAATGGATATAACTGATAACAGCTGCTGGTTTGTATTACTATGTCAATGTCCTCTTCAGTATTGTTAGATTTTTTTCCATTTTGAAATATTTGTGTGTTTGTGTATGTACTCTGTGTGTGGCTGGTGCACATATATACAAAGTTAAAAAGAGAAAGAGTGAAGGTAGGTGAAGGGGAATGTTATCCAGACTATTATGTCAGTTTTCATAAAACCCAACCACATATGAAAAATCCATCAGGGTCCAAGAGATTTCTATTATGCAAAAGAGAGTAAATCTATTTTGTTACCCAAATATCGGTCACCATCACTGATACAATAACCCATATTTACAATACAAAAGCCACAGGAAATATTAATGGACCATTCACACCTCTTCAAAGTACGAACCAGAATACAAATAGATCCACAGAAGTATATGTGTATACACTTTAACAATACTCACATTTTTAGGATGCAAAGGCAGTTATTCTATGGGTCTGGGACATTTAGGATATTTATGTGTGTATATATGTGTGTGTATGTGTATGTTTCAAAGAACCATATTGAAAATTAGACCTTTATTAAACAAATTTAGCATGGTATTTAAATATAATTTTTAAAGCATTATATACTGTGAATGTGCATTGAAAACAACAAATTTAAGTGTTGAATCCATAATTTTGGATTCATATGATACATATGTAATATATCCTAACTATAACAAGTTGTTGGAAGAATACTAGATGCAGAGTGAAACCACTTATTTTGGTTTCATAACATACATATAGACTCCCACTCATTCTTATATTATCTAATTTGATTTTGTCCTCTTGAAATTTTTATTATAAAATTTTTATTATCCTGAATTAACTATTAATGTTGTAGTATCCAATAATCTTAAAACTTTTAATTTTATATAAATTAGAGATAAATAACCTGCAAATTTTTTCATTAAAATTACAGTAGTGAATTACATGTTATCACGTTAAAACCTCACATGCCAGATTTCAGCATCACATTTTTAGAGCTACCCTAAAAACATTATTCTAGTTATCTGGTTTTCTATTGCCTTCAAATAAAAGTACATAAGAAACCTTTCCCTTTTTCTTTACTGATGGATACATTGGTAAAATGTTTAAAACAGTTAAGCATAATACATTCAGCCTAACCTATTATTTTGTTAAAGACACTTTTGTTTACCTTTATAAAAACTCTAGATATAATAATTTTTTTGCTAATCATGAATCAGGTATTCAAGGATCCATGCCTCTCTTTGTCTCTTTCAAAGAACTCCTGAAACAACGTATTCATAATTTCAGCCTTGGAGTAGATCTAAGGCTATCAGCGCTTCCATTGATCCGTATTCTGTGACGGAAGGTTGATATTCATGATATGACCACAGAATAATATCTTACTTTTGCTGAAAGGAAGTTAATATCAAACCTTTTCAATATTCTGAGAACTAGGGAAGTTTTTAAAAAAGCATTACTTTCAGAGGAACACGTATCACCGAACAAACAAAACCTGATATCCATGCAGAGCTACCAAAATCTAAGAACTAACCAGATTTCTGCATGTCTTTATTTCTGTGTAAATAAGACCCACAGAATTCAGTGGTAAATTTTTCACAAAGTATTTCTCCCTGGTGTGAATTTGGAGCTAAAGGATTCAAGTTGCTAGAAGCAAGGTATTAAGATTATACTACGCGTTGTTACCCAGAAGCTGATGACTGCATAAACTTATTATTGGAAGGGAAGAGATCACTGTGACAGGAGTCTGCCTTATCAAAGGATCACAAATGTCTCTGGCTTTGCATTTGAAAGAAAATCTCTTGGAGACACTGTTATCCTTGGTAAAAGTCACTCTTCTCTACCATGTGGAAAAACTATTTGGAATCTTACTATTTCGTGTGCCATAGGCATTTGTGTTCTTGCTTCTTCTTCCTGACAGGCAGTGGGAGGAAAATGACTTATTATTGAAGTAAGAAGTAGGGAAACAAAATTTTTTTTTGGCTGGCTTTGTCCCCAGCCCCCTACCTCCAAAACTGGGGGGGGAAACAATTGTCTGCTGTTAGTAATTCAGTTTGTGTATATTTTATGCACGTGCACCAACATACACAGAGTAAAGCTTTTATTAGCTCTGTACTGGTGTTTAATATAGAGAACAGTTGTCTTCTAAGTTTTTTTGTTGTTGTTTTTTAACTGTTTTAAAGTACTTGAAATGTATTGACTGCTGAATTACATCTTTAAAAAGCAAAACAAAATCATTTGAGTTGTTTTACAGAGGTTGGCATTTTTCAGGAATGGGACAAAGCTTTCTTCAATTCTTTTCATGCCACTCAATGATTTTGGTGCAGCAACCTGAGATTTTATTTGTATTCCATCATAGTTAGCATCAACTCTTCACAGCATGAACATGAAGCCCAGTGACACCATGTGGCCAAGTACAATCAAATGATATTTTATAGCACTTGACCATTTGAAGGATCTTGGGAGTTTTCAGATTTCATTAAGCTTCATTTCAGCCTGAAATAAAAATGTTTCATAATATATGCTAACCAGTCAAGCTGTGTTTTGATCAGAAATTTGGATATGTCCTATTTTGGCTCATTTCTTTGTTCTTTATGAGTACATACAAAAATTTCAAATTCTGTTTCACAGGCAAATATTGCAGAGGGATTTCAACTCAGGGCTAAAGTCATTCAGTGAATTTTTCTGGAGCTTGAAGTAACTTTGTCCCAGTCCTACAATGTGAAGAGTGGATAGTTGCCTCTTTTTAGCCATTTTCATGGCAGGTACATATCCGTACACATTACTTTTCAGAATCAATACGCACTTTCAGATATTCTTATTTTTATTCTCTTAAGTCTTTATTAACTTTGGAGAAATGATGCATCTTTTTATTTTAAATGAAGTAGATCAACATGGTGGAACAAAATTATAAAGAACAGAAAACATTTCAATATATTACTAATAATTTTTTTCCAATATAAAACCTGAAATTCCTATAACATTATAGTATTTTACAGTTTTATGAAGCTTTCTATTGTGACTTTTATGGAATTAAGAGATGAAGAAGATGAGATATTTTAGCATTTATATTTTTCAAAATTAAATGTATACTTAAAATAAAGTAACTTTATGCATTTATGAGTGTCCAGTGTTTCTGTTCAATTCTTCAAATAATTATTGAGTGACTTTTAGGTTACTCCTTGGGTGCTTCAGGGAAGACCAAGATGAGAAGTTGGAGCCACTGTCCTTAGATTGCTTATAGTCACTCCAGGAAGAAGGACAAAATAAGTGTACAGATTATATAAAATGAGAGATTGTAGGAATTATCTACCTAAATGTTAACAAAGTATTATCATGTAAATGCCAAAGCAAGAAAAATATGTCCAACTAAGAGCAATGGGAATGGTCACATTGAGAAGGTAGTATTGTCATTGTCCTTCCACAAAGTTCATGAAATATACAATATTATTTTCTTGCATCCAGGATAATGTATGTAAGCATAAGCACTTACTGAAAAACAGTTGCTCAAGTAAACAAAACACCAGAGTAGTATGACACAAAAGGCACAGTACATACCCTTCCTGCCAGGCCTATTCAAGCTTTCATGTAACCTTTGAAATTCTCTAGGAAGCTTGAGTTCAGCCCTACGTTATAATCACAGAGTTGGGAGGCAAATAATAGAAGGAATGAGGAAGACCCATTGGTAGCAGTAAAAAATAACACTGATGGGGGGGGAAAACATAATGAGATGGGGACATGGTTAGAACAATCTATCTGGAAGCTTAAGACAGAGTCAATAGCTCTGAACATCTCTAGTGATGGTGGGGGTTGGATTTTATCACTGAGCTGAGCAAGAAACTAGGATCAAATTACGTTCAGTATAATATATAAAGGAAACGTGCACTTCAGCAACTCTTCATATATGCTACCTTACATACTTGACCTATCTGAGACCTAGGAGGTAAACTATAGAAGCTTCTTTGCTACCAGCCCATTGAAATGGCAACTTGAGTACTGGGAAAAGAGTGTAATGCTCACTCAATCTACTTTTATTAAAAACGCTAACAAATTTGATCATCTTTGGCTTTATCAGAACATAAGAGACAAAATATAACAGAGAAAATAATTGATAGGTGTTTCGGTTTGCTAAAGCTGCCAGAATGCAATATACCAGAAATGGGTTGGCTTTTACAATGGGAATTTATTAGCTTACAAATTTACAGTTCTAAGGCCATGAAAGTGTCCCCAATGAGGCATCAACAGGACGATACCTTCTCTGAAGAAAGGTCTATGGCATCCGGGGTTCCTTTGTCACATGGGAAGGGACATGGCCAGTATCTGCTGATCCTTCTCTCCTGAGTTTCATTGCTTTCAGGTTCTGGCTCTTTCAGTCTATGTGGGTCTTGGCTTGCTTTTCCTGTGGCTTTCCTCTCCAACCCTCTGTGTTTCTCTCTCTGAGCTTTCCAGACTTTTTTCTGTGTCTTTTATCCTCTCCAGTAAAGGATTAAGACCCACCTTGAATTGAGTGGGTTACATCTCAATTGAAACCACCTAATCAAAAGGTCCCACCCACAATAGGTCTGCACCCACAAGAATGAATTAAAAGAATATGGCCTTTTCTGGGGTACATAACAGCTTCAAAACAGAATAGGAAAACTAGGTTAACAAGAATTAATAGCTTAGTCCTGGCAGGAGGAGAGAAGATTCTAAAAACTGTATAAAATATAGTAAAAAAAAAAAAAAAAAGCCTTAAGAATCAGGCTATTTATGCAGAGGTAAGGATGCTGCAATAGTTCTTAAAGGAAAAAAATTACTGCAGTTAATGTGTAAAATGATCATCTGGGGCCATCAAGAAAATATTACATTGTTTTCTTTGTTCATTCATTAATGTATAAACATTGAATTGGCTAGTTACTGGAGAACCAAAAATAAGACATGATTTCTAACATTATGTAACTAAGAATTAAGTGAGAAAACAAGACTTGTAGACAACGTAGAGCAATACAAACTTGTAGGTGCTATGACAGAAGTATGCAGCAGGTACAGCAGGGACCCAAATGAAGGAGTTATCAATTCCTTTTGGGAGTAAGAGGCCAAATTGTCAGGAGAAGCTTCTGAGGCAGTCTGTCAGTTTGGGTGACATCTACTAAAAATGGTGTCCAACATGGAGTTAGGAAGGTGGATAAGGACATTACAAGTGGAGGAAGTAGCAGAAAATTGGTATGCATTTATTCAATAATTATTTGACACCTACTATGTACCAGACTCTTTGCTTGGTTAAATCAGCCAACAGAACAGACACAGTCCCTACCCTACTGAAGTGTGCAGTCTAAAATGATTAAAAACAAAAACTAATCACATACTGAATTATGGCTTATGATAAGTGCTATTAGGGGAAGGGTAGGTTAATATCAGAGAAAAATGGACCCAATGGAGATTGAGTAGACAAGAAAGGCCTCCTGGGAAAGGATAACTAAGTGAGATCCACCTTGGACATGGATGAAGCCAGGTGGACAGCGAGGGTAAAACTGGACTTGGCAGAGGAAACAGCATAGCTGTGAAGATAGAGGGGGCCAAATGATAGGGAGAATGTTGAAGGTTCAAGAGACAGGGTACCTTGGTGTAAAGTACCAGTGTACTAGGAATAACTAACAGAAAGTGCCAGCTGGTTAGGAGGTTGTGATCTGAGAGGGGAAGAACTGAATGAGTCTGCAGAGTTGAGCAATTTCTGAGAAGAGAATGTGTCTCCAGGAGTTAGTGACCTCTCAGCTGCATTTGACACCATGGGACCATTCCTTCAGTTCAAAGAGTTTCAACTTATGCTAAAGGGCAATGGTGACCCATTAAGGGTTTTGAGAAGGGAAACAATTCAACAGATTTGCCCAGAATGAGGAACGGATTGGAGAGTTGCTGGCCTAGAGGTAGATTGGTCAGGGGGAGCCATTGCAATAACCCAAATGAGGGAGGATAGTTGGACTGATCCAGAGGTGATTGTATCACATGGATAATAGAACTTCTGGACTCAGTCTCCTGGCTTTTCTCATGTTTTTCTGCCTGAATCTTCTAGAATTGTTCATGCTTTTTTTTTCTTCCTCAAACAATCAACTCACAGTGTTTTTTAAGTTCCTATCTTTTCCTTCTCGTGCCGTTGTGAGCTCCTCTTTCTCTTCATACCTCTTTAGTATTAGTGATCCTCAGGATTCTGTCTGAAGCCTGATTCCTGCGTTTCATGTCCTGTCAGAAATCACACCCACCCCTGTGCCTTCAGATAGCATCTAAGGGCTGATGATTCCTGAGTCTGTATTTTCAGCCCAGATCTCTCTCCTGACCTTCTAACTTATATAGCCAACTGATTTCAGAACATTTGGACTTAAATAACACATCTCAACATATCCAACTTAGATTCACCCACTTAATCTACCAAAACATACTCCTTCCCTTGTGTTCTCTATGCCAGCAAATGATGCCATCAGCTATATAGTTACTCAAGACCACAATGTCATCCTTAATTCCCCCTCCCTCATTTCATTTATCCAGTGAATCACTACCTCTATTCTATTCTACCTCCTTAATAATTCTAAGTCATCCACTTTTTCTTAATGTCTCCATGGCCACTACATGTAATTAAAGAGAACACTTAAAAATTGAAAATATGATTCCATTTTTTTAAAAATGAAAGAATAATTGGAAGATACAGTTTAGAAAATATCCCAAAATATAGAATCAAAAGAAAAAATATGTTTAAAAGGTATAAAGTATTAACCTGAGAGAGTCAAACCTCAACTCATAGGGCTTCCATAAGAGATGTCAGGAAAAATGGAAGGGAGAACATTTTCTATAAAATAATAAAATTTCTCAGAAATGAAGGGAGATATGTCTCTTCAGATATGAATCTGAGAGCCCAGAAAATTAATGATAAAAAATACACAAGAGTGTGGAATTACAGATCACCAAAAATAAAAATTTCAAACATCAAGAATCAAAAGAATAACCTAAAATTGTCTGGAAAAAGAGAAGGCCTACAGAGAAATGAGAATCAATGCTGTGACGGGCTTTTCAACAACGAAAATTGTTTGCTAGAAGATATTAGTTCAATGACTTAAAACTTTTGAGGGAAATTATTTTTAAACCTAAAATTTTAGATCCACTAACCTATCAATCAATCAAATGTAAGATGGAATAAAATATTCAGAGATATTCAAACTCCAAACAGTTGATCTTCCACTCATCTGTCCTAGGAAATTATTCAAGAATCTTTATCATCAGGGATTTAACTGAGACATCAAGAGTCAAGTTCACAGAAAACAACTGGTTCAACCTTATAGAACATAAAGTCCCAGGATAATAGCTGTGCATCAGGCATAGAGCACAACCAATCAAAACCAAAGGAGGAAGATGAACGCCGGAGTGAGGATGAACGAGGCTGAGGGAGAGATTCGAAAAGTGACCGCCAGCCACCTTCCACACCATTCGCTATGCTATTAAGCCAGCATCTGTAGACACTTCCTGTGAAGGACAGCACAGGTTGCAAAGGAGATGAGGTCACATTTCCGCTGCCACATATCCCTGGATCCACACCACCAATGACTTGTGTTCAAAGGGAACAAATGACCATATCAAAAAGACTGTGTGCTTATTATTAATCATGACACTGGTGAATACATACTGGAAAAAACTCAGTAGCAGCATTCAGGTCAAGAAGACAAATGCTGAAGGGAGCAGTAGAATGGAACAGCAATCCGCTGATCCCCCACAGCCATCACAGCCGCCACCGCCGCCACCACCTATCCCATTCAGAGCTCCAAGGAAGCCTCCTGGCTGGACCCCAAACATTTCCCTTGAAAGCTAACCCCTCACCCGAATGTCTGCTGGATGGCGTCAAAAGAGAGCTGAGGGCCGAAGTTGACACCACTGAGCAGATGAGCTGCAGCCGTGGGAGCAGCTGCTCAGACTCTGGGAGCTCCCCGGGCAGTGATGGCGACAGCTCCAGCTGTAGAAGCAAGGACGGTGTCCCAGCCGGTCCTCCACGGCCTCACACCAGCAGCCCCACCTCAGCAGATTCACTGTCAGCAGCGGACCCAGCTGGCGGCAAGGAAGCAACCAGCTTATGAACACCCTCAGAAATGACTTGCAGTTGAGTGAGTCTGGCAGTGACAGTGATGACTAGAGCTGGATCTTTTGAAATCTACTTTCTGGTGCACAAATATAGTGCAAGACCTGGCTACTTTAGCATGGAATCCATCATCAAAAGGAAAATGTTGTGGATCAGGGACTGTAGTAGGAGTTTGAGGCTCTGGAGCGCCAATATTCAAATTTTTAACTTGGAAATGATGGGTGGTTTTCTTACATGTTTTTTGAACAATCTCCTATTTCAAAGATTAAGTAGATCTATAGAAGACTTAACAGAATTATAGTCCTATCTGGTTAACTTTGTTAATGAAAAACAGATAAATGTGCCCTAGTCTAAGTTATTCAAAGGCCACGTCTTTGCCAAGCTAGTGATTCGGTTTTAAACCTCAGTTTGGCAAGTGGTCCATACGAGTGAAATGAAACCATCTTTGAGGGGTAGAAAAGGAAGGGAAACCTTAAACTATAGCATAGAAAAATGTTAAAACCACTTTAAATTGTTGATACAAAGTGGTAAGGAAGTTTTGTCTGACCCAGCCTGACAAGCCAGTGTGCCGGTTTGAGTGTATTGTGTCCCCCAAATGCCATTATCTTTGTGGTCTTGTGTGGGGCAGAAGTTTTGGTGTTGGTTGGATTTGCTTGGAGTTTGCCCCACCCAGCTGTCGGTGATAATTTTGATGAGATGTTCCCATGGAGGCGTGGCCCCACCCATTCGGGGTGGGCCTTGATCGGTGGAGCTATATAAATGAGCTGACTTGGGGGGAAGAAAGAGAGTGCAGCTGGGAGTGATGTTTTGAAGAGGAGCAAGCTTGCTAGAGAGGAACGTCCTGGGAGAAAGCCATTTTGAGGCCGGAGCTTTGGAGCAGATGCCAGCTGCTTTCCTAGCTAACAGAGGTTTTCCGGAGGCCATTGGCCATCCTCCGGTGAGGGTACCCGATTGCTGATGTGTTACCTTGGATGCTTTGTGGCCTTAAGACTGTAATTGTGTAGTGAAATAAATCCCCATTTTATAGAACTACATTTCAAGTCCGAGTCCTAGGGTGCCAGCTGGGTGGTGCCCTGGCCATCTGTTAGTTCAACCTGCCTGCAAACAAGGAAGTTGAAGCACACTGCTGTGTTGTGGCAGGCTTCCTGCCTTCAGTCCAGGATTTACCTGCTACTCTCACCTTTGAATCCCATTTGTTGGAGCCAGAGATTCTTATACATGGGACTTTGAAGGTACATTGGAATCTTTACTGGATTCCAAATGATAAAAAAGGTTGGGTGCTTCCAGCTCAAATTCAGATCCAGACAGTCCCTAAATACTTGATGCTTCATGGGCAGGATAAACCAGCAGCCACTGTGCTGACATGTTACTCAGTTATATTGGGACTTGTAGTTCCAAGTAGATGCATTCTAAGTTTATTCATTCATTGGGTTTGGTGGGGGGGTGGGGGGTGGAGTGGGGAGTGGAAAAGAGTTGCAGTGAAGAAACATCTCTGAACAAGTGAACCAGCAGTAAGTTTCAGAAAACAAGAATGTTGAAGGAGTGCTGCAGTATGAAATAAGCACATTCTTTGATGAGGTATTTTGGTTCATGCTCCAGTACCACTTTTTGTGCCTGACTTCAGATTGATTTGTATTTTTATATAAAACTAGAAGAAAGTCTCAAGATTGCCGTCTGTGGTGTGTAGTTTCTGAACAAATCTGTTGTTGCAGGTCACTAGTAAATGTTCCCATATTGAGTGAATGTGTGATAAATTGTCCCATAATTAGTATGGAGTAGCCCATGTTGGCAGTTTGAATGACTATGTCCTGGAAAATTTTCCATCTTCTTTGGTTCAAGGGGTGATAAAATGGTTTTCCTTCCCCAGGTTCCTCCATACCCCTCCACACATGGCCCCTCCCTGCCCAGCTAGTGGAGGGAAGCATTCTGGACCAGAAAGGAAAGAGATGATCCATGGTGGGGCCTTTGGTTAGAGTAGGGCCATATAAAGTCAACCCTGTTTCATCCACACAGTAACCCCAGATATGGGCAGGATGCGGGGACCCATCATCCAGCAGCACATCAACACTACTCTACCCAAGCATAGGTCATAGGTATGCCCAGTGCCCCGTGGGGGATTCTTAGCCCATTGAGAGGTTTTGGTGGATTTAACAGCATGTAGGAACTTTATATGTTGAATGAATAATTGATTTATAATTCCTTGGTAATGATGAGAGCTCAGGGAAGGTGGAGGTCATGATTGGGAGATTTGAATTGTTACTGGATGTGGAAATTGTTTCACTGCTCTAAACTTGCTCAAGCTGGGTGTATTAGGGTTCTCTAGGGAAACAGAATCAACAAGAGATACCTGTAATATAAGATTTTATAAAAGTGTCTCACCTAACTGTGGCTATGCATGAGTCCAAATTCCATAGGGCAGGCAGCAAACTGGCAACTCCAATGGAGATGTTCAATGACTCCTTAGGAAACAAGCTGGCAACTCCAATGAAGATGTTAGATGAACTCCTCAGGCAGCGAACTGGCAACTTCGACGAACTCCTCAGGAAATGCTTTGCTGGTTAGCCAAAGAAGTGAAGGTCCTCTAAATTTCTCACTTAGAAGTCTTCCAACTTCAATTCAATTGAATTGAACCCAGCTGATTGAATTCTCTCATTGTGGAAGACACTCCCTTAGTTGATGTAATCAGTCACAGCTGCAGCCAATTGACTGATGATTTAATAAACCAGCCTTCTGGTTTATTAACCAGCCACAAAAGTCCTTGCAGTAATGGTTAGGCCAGTGCTTTCTTGACCAGTCACCTGGACACCATAACCTGGCCAAGTTCACCCATGAACCTAACCAGCACACTGGGGCAGGTTCTAGGAGCTTGAACTAAAAGTGTCTATTTAAGCCGCACTTCTGTTTTTATTTATTTTCTTATTTTTTTCTCCCAAAGTCTTGATTTTGGCATGTCAGGTCAAGATGTTTTTTTTCGTATAGGAAGTGCCTGCATGTGGCACTGGGCTTGGTAAGTCAAGCTCCAAGCTTCAGGCCCTCTCCCTTTTCATCCATCCTACTTGACTCCATGGTTAATCTCAACACGGCTTCAGTTTTGGTCTCTGTGTAAATCCTTTAGTGTACTCTTTTCTCCCATCTGCCCAGCTTTGCCTACCAAAGTAAGGAAACTTTTCTTCCTTGGAATGAAGAATTTGGCCTCACAGACTACTTCTCATAGTGCCCTTGTGCCAGCCAAACTGGACTTCTTGGGCTTCCTGCCTCGGTGCCTTCTTTCAGTCTTCTTCCCCAGGCTGCAGGCCCCCCCGCCCCTTTCCCATTCCAGACTCCACACCTGAGACTCCATCGGGGCCATCTTCAGAGGCCCTTCCTCTGTTCGTTTCAGTCCATATCTCCATATGGACTGACCTTCCTCTTCCTTGAACTCTGGTTGGTGTGAACCTCCTAAAAGCAGGGATTATTATTATCACCTCTGTTCCCTCAGGTGTCCTGGCAGGGGAAGAGACAGAACACCTGCCAGTGAAATCCTGGGGTTCTGCACAGATAGAAAACATTCCAGGCCTTAGTTTTCCGCCATCCTGGCTGATTTTCACAATTTTCAAGTCTAACTGAATTGACAAAATTACTGTTTATTTGCTCTGTACCATGTCTACCATACTGTGGGGTATTTAGGTGAGGTGTGAAGATTTAAGTCCAAAGTGTCCGAGAGGCTGTGGTAAGCCACAGTGAAGAAGTGATTTGGCGGAAATGTAATACAAGTAAACTGAGGATTTGTAAAAATGCCACTCATTATTTTATTTCTGTAGCAGAATCTTTTTTTTTTTTTCTATGTGTGGTGTTAATGTGTATGTACTGGGAAAACTTGAAATTTCCAAAGTTCTTACTTCCCTATTTGAGAGGTTGGTTCAGTAGGATGTCTTCATATGTGTGATGTACTTATTACATTATTTTGAAAGAGAAATAGTCTGTTATGAGGATGCCTATTAGGTACAGCCAAATTGATTGTTTCCATTTGGCAAGGAAGGTAGAATTTTTGCAACTAAGGCCTTAACCAGTAGGTTGGAAGACAAGACCAATTGAAGCGTTATGAAATGTGTGTTTTTGTTGCTCCTGTTATTTCTGTCTTGGGTTTGTTGTTTTGTTCCTTAGTGATTTTTAAAATCTTTTGCATAAAAGTTTATTTTGCTTAATTATGAATAGACATGCATATTTACATTTATGTGAAATATCTGCTGTGTAAAGTTTTTTTTTTCTTTACAAAAGATCACTATATTTTAATAAAATGAAGGTTAGCAAAATAAAAATAAAACTAAAGGAGGATGACGGAGGGCTTGATAAGGAACATAGTAAAAAGAGGGATAGATTGTAGGTAAAACACTCCATGGAATGGGTAAAATGACTGGGAGCTTGGAAAACTTAAATAGATGATAAAGGGCACTGAAAAAAAAGGCAATTAGAGAATTCAGTAAAAATAAAAATTTGAACAAGAAAGTCATGGTTCAAATTAAGAAACTAGTCCAAATTGGAATAGAAGCTAATAGACTTGAGGGAAAAATTCTCATTCTAGATTCCAACAATGATTAAGAATCTGGCATATACCGGACATACAATGAAGAAGGCATATGTTTATTTTCTCAACAAGTAAACAAAAGCAATCAGAAACTCCAGGAAAAATAAAAATAAATGCTGAATGAGAAATGCATGCTCCAAATATGTAACAGATTAAAATTTTGAGCTATTGATGGAGTGCAAGGAACTGAAATTTAATTGAACATGACATCTTCTTTCAGTGGTACAGGTGTAATTACACTGGATATATAATTATAGCCCACTATTTGGTTCTGCACTAGAATGTTAATATAGCCATAATAATGGAAATACTATTTATTGGCTTTCAACATTTGCAATCAACAACAAAAAAAGCATTTTAAAGAGTTAAAGAATTGAATGCAAATGGTATTTATTTCCTTTGACAATGTAAAAGACAACCAACAAAATGCTGGGAAGTAGAAGTGATTGGTGTGTGGGAATACCAAACCAGTCAGTGAAGGATTTGGAAAAACTAATAACTTTTTCTGGCTTTTGTTTAGTGTGCAATGTCAGCACCAGCATCTCTGTGTTTCTCTTGGTTGTTTTATCCAAGTTCACAAAATGGCTGTTATATTTTCAGTCATCACAAAACAGGATAAAGAGGGTAGACAGGCAAAGGGCTTTCTCTTACCTAGATTTTGTCTTTATATTTGGGAAGGAAAGCTCCACCCAGCAGACTTGAGTTTACATTTCATTGGGCAGATCTGAATCACACTCAGAGCAATCACTGGCTGATTTCAGAATGAGATTACGATTTTCTGGAGCTAGGTTGGATCTGGGGATCTGTATGGTCTGAGCTCAAGGTATCTCATTCCTGGACAAACTGGAGTTGGTATGAAGGGGTGGAGGGAATAGATGCTAAAAGGTGAAATAGCAGAGCAATATTTTCTGATTTGAAAACAAGCACTCTCCAATATTTTAAATGTTGTCTTCTTTTACCTTATTCAACCTGACCTTATATTTCAGGCTGACCTGATAAAAAGTTAGCTCAGTCAGGATATTTCAAACATTGAGATTTAATGATAGAATTGTCGAGTGGGTGCGTCTATTGAGAATTAGCAGTAACAGAGCTTCAATTATTGATTAAATTTCTCAACTGGCAGACACAACTGCTGACTTTGGGCAGAACTACAGCTAATTATGAATTAGTGGATTAGTGACTATACATAAGCTATTTTCAACAGATCAGCTTTTTGATGGGTGAGTATGATTAGATGCTATGGCTAAAACAGTGCTGAGTATATTTTTAGATGCCATGATACATATCCTCATACTAAATATGCAACTTAATACAAAATTTATCTTTTTATATAATTTTCTAGAGTACCATGCAAGATAATATTTACTTATGATTATGAGTTTGCTTTAATATTTCAATTCCTTGATCATTTAACGCCTGAGATGGGAGGTTTGGGTCTTCCATTACAAAGGTGCGATACAATGCTATTGTGTTATTTACAAATCTCTGTGAACAAAAACCCTGGCAGACTATGTTTTCTGTTAATGCAATGCTTAAGCAATCAAACACATTTTGAAGACTTGGAACAGCTAAGTATGTGGCTTAGAAGGAAGGGAGTAGAGCATAGTGATTAAGCATAGAGGTTTTGGAGTCAGCTTCAAATCCCAGCCATGCAAACATTTCTGAGTCAAAATTTACACTCTCTATATAAGGTTAATAACAGTATAGTTAGTCTAGATGAGCCAGTAGGAGCACTCTGGCTCCAGAGTCTGTCCTCTTAGCCACTATGCTTTGCTGCGTATTATTACAATCCATTGTAGTAGTATGCTTTGGAAAGAAAGAAATTGTCTTTCTTAAAATATATTCTGTAAAACAGGTTTTTTCAGGACCTTAACTCTCTTCCCCACTTGCCTAGATTAGTAAGGTTTTATCATTGTTGCTATTATAGTTTCTTCTCTGGATAATTGTTCTGAGATCTTTTAGCTCTGTCATTTCCTGGGTCCCACTACAATGACAAGTCAATGCACCAACAAGCTGATAGCTGACTGAGGTGATAAATATAGATTTCTAGTTGTAGATTAGAAACCAATTAGCGGAAAAACCAGCTCTAAAGGAGAGGCTTCTTTAAATCCACAGGTACTCTTTAAATTTCTGTGGTATCATAATAGTAATTTTTTTTTCCAGTTCAAAAAAGCACAGGTATTATGCTGATCTCTTAAAGTAGGTTTTTCATGGTATTGGACAATTCCCTAGAAATATACCCTGTTTTAGTTTGCCAATGCTGCCAAAATGAAATATGCCAGAACTGGATTGGCTTTTATGATGGGAATTTATTAGCTTACAAGCTTACAGTTCTGAGGACGTGAAAATGTCCAAATCAAGGCATCAACAGGTGATGTTTTCTCCCCAAAGACTGGCGACTGGCGATCCTGGACTCCTTTGTCACATGGCAAGACACACAGTGGTGTCTGCTGGTCTCTCCCTTCTCTCCCAGGTTTTGTTGCTTTTGTCTGTGACTTTCTTTCTCAACTTCTGTGTATCTCTCTGTCTTCTGTGTTATTCCCTCTGTATTCTGTGTGCATTTAACTCTTATAAAGGACTCCAGTAAGAATATTAAGACCCACCTGGGTCATGCCTCAACTGAAATAACCTAGTCAAATGGTCCCACTCATAACAGGTTTATACCCCCAGGAATGGATTAGCTTTAAGAACATAGAGCATGATCTTCCTGGGTCCATAAAGCCTCCAAACCATCACACCAAACCAAAATGGTAACCTGCCGAGCTAAGCTTCCATGAGTCTATTCTCTACATAGTGATAGTAACGTCAGTGATATCATGAATATATGAGAAAACAAGCCCTACTCCAGAAACACTACATTTTAGTGCTTATTCTTATAGTACAATAGTGACTCAAGTTCCTACCAAAAGCTGACGCTTCTGTTTCGTGGGAGTGATAACATGTTAGATGAAACACAGACATCATATAAATGTCACAGGGTCAAAGGCATAATACAAAAGGCCAATATATTCAGCAAAGCTCCAAAAGGGGAAGAAAACCTGTAGCAGTCAGCTTAGGCAAAATTATGTTGTGGTATCAAAGGGCTTCAAAAACTCAAAGGCTCATAACAACAAAGGTTGATTTCTGACTTCTGCAACAAGTCCATTACAGATTGGCTGAAGCTCTGCTGTCTGTCATCTTTGTTCCAAGATCCAGGTTAATGGAGTACTTCCAACTAGGTGTAGCTGAATTCATGTTAGAGGGAAAATGGAGCATGAGAGAACCACTGATGGCTATTTGTCACAACCCAAGAGGGCCATGCCAGTCCAAAGGCCAAAGAAGACAACGAGCATTTTCTGATACATGAACTTTTATTCAGGGCTTACTTACAGGGTGAGAAGTCGTGGAGAGATCATGACGGCTCTCTCAGGCCGGGCAGGCATTGCGTTCACAGGGAAGACAACTGTGCAATGCAAAAAGGGCAGAAAGCCTTTTATAAGGGTTTAAGACAAAGACTTTCCTAAGGGTGGGGGGAGCATACATGAGGGAACAGGTCACTCTGACCTGAGGAGTGGTGCAGGAAGGACTAGAATAACACTTGAACAATTACATTTTGCTCTTTTTGGGAGACTGAGAGCCTCTCACTTCCTGCCTGCTTGCATAAAGTTACACTTTAAGGTCAAGTTACTCTTTTTCTCTTTATTGGCTTAGAAAGACAGTAGGTTAAACATTTAGCTGCCTAGGTTATACAGACTGCTGTGCACCAAAGATCTGCAGGCCTGTTTTGCTCAGGCCACAGGTTGCCACACTACTAAAGCTTCTGCTAATATTTCATTGTCTGAAGCAAGTCACATGTTCAAGCTTGAAGTCAATAAGGAAGGAATATGTAATCCTCCCTCAGGGAAACACAGCAAATGAAGAATAATAGCAAATATCATCTATCACAGTCCCAAATCTCATTTACAAATATTTGCTTCCCTCTCTTCTCTCTGGATGAGAAAAATCTGAAAGTCTAGGAATGGCATCAGGATATGAGTAGACAATCTTATGACAGTCTCTATTACGTTAAGTCTGATTGTGGTTTCTCTTGACCAAGAGGTCTATGGACAAAACAGATGAGTTATCTTCACCTCACATGCCAAAAATCAGTGATAGAAGAGGGAGAGGATAATCATAGCAAATGCTCGCTTTCAGAAAAGGGATCGTCAGAGAGGCACAAAGCAATTCTGAAATCACATTGGGTAGACATTTCAAGAATCAGTTACCCTGAAGTCTGGGTATACTTCTTGCTTAGGTCTTTCTTCTGCTTCCTGAGATGAACTTCCCAGTCCATTGTTCTCCATGGTTCTTGGTTCCACCCTCTAGAAAGACTTTCTTTTTAGTATGTCCTTCTTGGCCATGATGAAGAGTACGTGGAAGAATATGTCCTGGGGCCTAAGACGCTTTCTCGGTTTCTTTCTGCATATGGAATATTGGACCCCAAGGGTCATTTTTAGTCACTGTCAATTTTATTCCCAACTGGTAGAATACTCTCAGAAATGTACTAGCCTTCTTTTTATTTACTTGATTCCACAAACTCCATACATCTACACCCTTATCATCCATTCTTTTCATGTACGTCTCTCTCTCAAATTAATTACAGTTGACTTGAGTTAATCAGGTTTCTTGAGGTTGAGAATAGATTCATGCCCTTGGTCCTTATCCGTGATCTATTTCATCCAACTGAAAGGATTTAGGGGGCTCCATTTTAAATGATTCAAAAGTTTTAACAAATGATATTATGTCCATATATTTGATTTGGTCCTTGGAATGAGGTTTTATTTGGCCCTTTGTGGTTGAAATGCCCTCTCATTATTTTCTTTTATGTTTGGAGAGAATAAACAGATGTATCTTTCAAATCTGATTGCAAACTGCCTTTTTTTAAACAAATTCATCTCTGTCAAGTAATACCTCATCAGATACAGCAAGCAAGGTATACCACTAACTTTATGTTTCCCAACCTCTGTGCCTATATCCAAAACTCAGTCAGTATATCAACTGTCTTCCAAGTTAATGCAGACAACAGTTTTACCAAATGTTTTGCCACCATATAATATGGATTGTCATCTTTCCAGACTCCTTCACAGTTTCCTTACCACCCATTGGCTGGACCCTGAGCCAACACAGTTTGGGTTTTTATTATGGTACCACTGTCCTTCTAGGTACCGATTTCCATATGTCAGCTTGGGCTAAATTATGCTATGCTAATAAATGACCTAAAATATCCATGGATTATAACAGCAAAGATTAATTTCTCAAGCTGCATACCAATGTGACCCCGTGCCAGGTCATTTCATTCCCAGAACCCAAGCCACTAGCCTCCATCTAGACATTGCCAGTCTAATGGCAGAGAGAACAGAGAACATGGCAACCACACAATAGCTCTTAGAGTTTCTGCACACAAGCGGACCACATGCCTTCTAATCACTTTTCATTGGCCAAGACACAAGTGGATATGGCCAGGCCTGGATGTGGGGAAGTATTATCCTTCCAGATGGAGCAGGAACACTAATAAACTCTACCACAGCTCTAACCTCATCGATCCTACAAAAAAGCAAAGGAGAGGCACATTTTTTCCATCCTCTGAGCTTCTGTTGAAAGATTCCTTTGGCTTGGCTGATTAATAGCATTAATATGATCTATGGGGTCAGAGATTTTGTATGAATTGATGTGGTGGTTCTTACTGGAAATTGCCAGCAAAGGTGCTACTGAAATTTTGCTTCTTTCTAACGGAATGTTTTTATTGAGCATAGTAATTCCTATTTCCTATGTAAGGTAGCCTATATATAACTTTAATTTTAATAACATCTTTTTAGATTCTTTGAAGCATAAAGCACCCTAAGCTTAAGTATTCAGCATAATGAAATCTTGTTTATACATGCTTGTAAAATATCATATACATAATAATATGGAATATTTCCAGTACCCCAAAAGGTGCCCGTGTGTATTTTTCAGTCAATACTTATTCCATCCCCTATAAGAAACTGCTGTTCTGACTGCTATGTCCTTAGGTTAATTTTGTCTATTCTTAAATTTCAAAGAAGTGGAATTATATAAATGTACTCTGTTCCGTATAGCTTGTTTAACACTACAAAATGTCTGTGAGAGTCATCCATGTAGTTGCGTGTATCAGTAATTTTCTTTCTTGGTGTTGTGTAGTTTTCCATTAGATGAATATACATTTGTTATTCTTCTGTTGATGGACATTTGGGTTGCTTCCAAGTGAGGACATTAGGAATAAAGTTTGTACATGTCTTTTGGTGACCATATACACTCTGGTTTCTTGGGTATATGCCTATGAGTGGAATTGCTAGGAAATTTCCTGAAGTCCATAGCTTGCCTTTCCATTTTATTAACAGTGTCTTTTCAAGTGCTACAGGTTTAAATTTTTATGGCAATTTATTGATTTTTTTCCTTTTAGAGTTTGTGCTTTTTTGTATTTGTACACAAGAAATCTTTACTAAACCCAAGGACAGCAAGACTTTCTCATGTGTTTTCTTTTAGAAGTTCTATAATTTTAGCTCTTACATTTAGTTCTATGATCTATTTCAAGAAAAAATTATGTACGTGGTGTGAGGTAAGAGTCAAGATTAATTATTTTGCATATGGCTATCCTACTGTTCCAGCATTATTTGTCAAAAAGACTATCCTTCCTTCACAGAATTGACTTTCACCTTTGTTGGAAATCAATTGAAAATATATATGTCTGTGTACTCCTGGGATCCCTATTCTTGTCCATTGACCTATTTGCCTATCTTGAAACAAATAGCACACTATCTTGATTACTGTAGCTTTAAATGTCTTGAAATCAGGTAATGTAAGTCCTCCAACTCTTTCCTTTTTCAAAACTGTTTTGGCTAGGCTCTTTTTTTTCCATGTGTATTTTAGAATAAGCTTGTCAATTTGTACAAGAAAACTTAATGAGATTTTGATTGGGCTTGTGTTGAATCAACAGATCAGAAAGCAATTCTATTCCTGGTTATTTTATGCTCAGGTATACCAGGATACATGTACAATAATATTCAAAACACTATTGTTTGTAATCATTTGAAACTGGAAACAACACAAATATCTTGCAATACTCAAATATGTAAACATATCCTATACAGAAATGGAAATGAGCAAATTACAACTACATACACCAACATGAATGAATCTCTCAAAAATTATGTTGAAGAAGAGAAGCAAATTACAAATAATATATCCAGTATAACTTTGTACAGATAAATTTAAAAACAGACAATATTAAAAATAATTTTAGGTATATATGCGTGTGTGCATGTTAAATTTATATAGTGTCAAGAAAAGCATAAAAATCAGTGTTATGGTTACACCTAGGAGGGAAAGAAGGGAATATTTATCAGTGGCTTCCTTTTATAGTATTGGTAATATTCTACTTCTTAACCTTGGTGGTAGCTACAGCATTGTATTTTATAATTTTATTTTATTGTGTTTTTTTAATATATTGTTTAATATATTTATACATATATTTTATATATTTTTATATATTTTTATTTTATATTTAAAATTTTATAAATTATAAAATTTTATTTTATAATTTATTTTATAATTGTTTTGAAGACAAATTAATTCACAAAAATACACATATATGTGTATATTATAATATTCTTTGTGTATGATAACTTCCAAAATAAAAATGGAAAAAAAAGTGGATCTTGCGGGTTCTGTGGGCTTGCACAGGTATTGCTGACTTGAGAGCTTCATTAATGTTGGGACCCCCAGCTATCAATACCTGTTGACCTTTTCTCTTGGACTGGCCAATTTATCCAGGAAGGAATCTTCTAATCTAGCTGACAGTGCTCTCAGAAACAAATGAGGGAAGGGCCCGGGAGGTCTAACTATTTCTTATAGAGCCTTTTATTTAATTTTCTTGTTATCAGTCTGCTACCCAAACCCTCAGCTAAGCCTATTGTCCCCAAGTCCAGAGTCCTCGTAGTTGAACTTCTCTGGAGAGTAAACCTCCAGTCTTCTGTTGGTGTGGGGTATAGATAACTGCTTTGTATACAGTGTGGGAGGAAAAATAAGGTCCTAATTGCTTATTATATGACCTTTTAACCCTTCTCCTCTGTTCAGCCCACCCACATTCCTATTTTCAGAGGTAGCTTATGCTTGTAATTTCAAGTGTTTTGGGGGCTCTGTGGTACCAATTAGCTTGCTTGTATTTCTCCACTGCTTGTTTACTTTTATATTTTTCAGTCTGTAAAGTCAGTTTCTAGTTGGTCAATTGCTTTCCAGCTCCCATTATTTTTTGGCTGTCACCCCTTCTATTTTTTATCCTTGTGTTTTTTTTAATCTCTCCATGTAAACACACTGTAAAAAATCCATACTCAGTGTCTACCTTGGCTTCTCAATACTATTCTTCAATAAAAGGAAGATGATTGGAGAAATGATTGATTCTAGGACTTGTTCAGGGATAATACAAGATGATCCTGGAGCATCTTGTAATGCCAAAAAGCAAGGAAGTGCTAAAAGAATGAAAATATGGGGGCATGTCAAAAGGACACAGAGGTGAACCTGAAAGGGCTGCCAAAGGCCAACACTGGAAAAATTGAGCAACAAAATAAGTAACGTAATTTAGATAATACACCAAGTGTAAAATAAATATACATGAGTCCAAATAGATATAAGTAAATAAATGAATAAATAAATAAAAGGGGGAAGGGAACAAATCTTCCCTATGAAAGAATTCCAAATAACATAAGCAGACACTCCCCAATCCAGGAGTTGGAGCTTTATTCCCCTTCCATTGAGTGTGGGTTGGAAT
The DNA here is from genome assembly GCF_015220235.1 of Choloepus didactylus. Lineage (NCBI taxonomy): Eukaryota > Metazoa > Chordata > Mammalia > Pilosa > Megalonychidae > Choloepus > Choloepus didactylus. Next base: position 76,257,214 of record NC_051309.1, read on the forward strand.
TAATTACTCCTTTCCAAAGAATAGAGTACAGAAAGGGAAAAATAGTGCCTTTACTATATCTGGCAGGCACTACCTTCACCAACTGATGAAGGTTAAAATCATCAGTGATCATGTTGATGTCATATACTCCGATACAATGTGATGAGACATACACTTCATCTCTGTGATGTTCTTCCCCCTAATCCATAATTCCAATTTAATCATGAGAAAACATCAGACAAAACAAACCCAGATTGAGGGATGTCTTACCAAATATTTGACCAGTACTTTTCAAAAGTCTTACGGTCACAAAAAATAAGGAAAACTAAGAAATTATCACAGATTGGAGGAGACTAAGGGAGCATGACAACTAAATGTAATGTGATATCATAGATGGGATCCTGGTGAAATACAATGTCTGTTGTTTGCTCACTAGCATTGTACCAATGTTAATGTCTTGGTTTTGGCAAAGTACCATAGTCATGTCAGATGCTAAATTCAGGGAAACTGGGAACTCTCTATATTATCTTTACAACTTATCTTCTGTAACATTTAAAGTTATTCCAAAATAAAAAAAGTTTTATTTTAAAAAACTCTTTAGTCCTGTTGGTTCCTGTGGGATGCTGAACATCTGACGAAGATTATACATAGCATTCTTTTCTGATAGACCTTCTTACCTATGCTCTGAAGCTCTTTAACTGAAGACGACTGGACGACGGTGATATTAACAAAGAACTGAAGCAGAAATTAAACTTTTCCTATTGTGAAGAAGAGACTGAGAATGAAGTGCAGAAGAAAGTGTGAGTGAGTAGGGAGGCCCAGAGCCAAACCCCAGAAAAGTCTGAATTTCAAGCTTCAGAGGAAAAGTTTAAATCTCCCCAGCACATTTCAGGAAAAAGACAAAGGAAGTCCAGTTCAGATTCTGAAGACTCCGGTGTCAGGCTCTCTCAAATGTCCTGAAACACTGGCACAACCGGACAGCAGGAGAAAATTGCTGCACTGTGACAGACCCCTTTAATCCCCAAAGCCTGCTGAGCCAGTTGGTGATTTCTTCAACAGGGAAGTTCCCCTCCCAAGACTAAGCATTTGCAGCTCATGCCTGTTTCCTCTGCTGATGAAATGACCTCATTGGCTATGGGCAACATTAATCCCTTCACACCAGAGCCCTATAGAAAATTATTCCTTCAATCCAATGGCAAGAGGAAAACCAGAGGAGAACCTGAAGAAGATAGTCCAGGGGAAGACAAGGTAGAACAAGGGCTGCCTGCCTAGAGATGTGTCTTACAAGAAATCAATATGGATTCTCGCTATGAAAAAGAATTGTTGGAGGTAGGAAAAATTGGAGTTGGAGAACTGGCACAGTCTACAAGTGCATTAAGAGGCTGGATGGATGTGTTTATGCAATAAAATGCTCTACAAGAACTTTTGCATTATCATCAAATGAGAATTTGTCTTTGTGTGAAGTTTATGCCCATGTGGTACTTGGGCATCACCCCCACATGGTACGTTATTACTCTACATGGACTGAAGATGATCACATGATCATTCAGAATGAATACTGCAATGTGGGAGAAGCTGCTATATCAGAAGCCAAGGTGCCTGGCAATCATTTCCAAGAGCCAGAACTCAAGGACATCTATGCCGGTTTGGATATATTATGTCCCCCAAAATGCCATGTTCTTTGATGCAGTCTTGTGGGGGCAGACATAGTAGTGTTGATTAGGTTGGAGTCTTTGGATTAAGTTGTTTCCATGGAGATGTGACCCATCCTACTATAGGTGATAACTCTGATTGAAATATTTCCATGGAGGTGTGGCCCCACCCATTCAGTGTGAGTCTTGATTTAATCACTGGAGTCCTTTAAAAATGTTGATACAGAAGCTAGCTGGCTTAGCTCAAGAGATGCTTGAAGTTATGGATCTCTGATATTGGCTGCAGCCAAGAGGGACACTTTGAAGAACGCACAGGAGCTGAGAGTGGAGTTGGAATACAACCTGGGATCAGCAATACCAGCAACATGTCTTCCCAGCTAACAGAGGTTTTCCGGATGCCATTGGCCTTCCTTTAGTGAAGGTATACTTGTGTTGATGCCTTCATTTGGACATTTTCATGGCCTTCAGACTGTAACTTTGTAACCAAATAAACCCCCTTTATAAAAGCCAATCCATTTCTGGTATTTTGCATAGCAGCAGCATTAGCAAACTGGAACAACATCCTTTTACAGATTTCCCTTGGGCTTAAGTATATCCTTAACTCCAGCATGGTGCACCTGGACATAAACCAAGTAAAATCTTCATTTGTCATGAAATGCAAAGTGACTCTCCTGCAATTCCAGAAGAAATTGAAAATGAAGTGGATTGGTTTCTCTCTGCCAATGTGATGTATAAAATTGGTGACCTGGGCCATGTGACCTTGACAAGCAAACCCAAAGTGGAAGAGGGAGATAGTCACTTCCTGGCTAATGAGATTTTGCAAGAAGATTATCGACACCTTCCCAAAGCAGACATATTTGCCCTGAGTTAACAATTTCAGTGGCTGCAGGAGCAGAATCAATAATAAGTGTGTTGAATGGCATCATATCTGCCAGGGTAAACTTCTGGACATTCCTCAGAAGCTCTCAGAAAACTTACAATCTGCTCAAAAATACGATCCACCCGGATGCAGAGCAAAGACCTTTTGCAGCAGCTCTGGCCAGAAATAGAGTTTTCTGGCCTTTCCTGGGGAAAACTGAAGTGCTCCAGCAGCAGCCACACTGAAAAGGGAATGGAGAGAAGCCCAGCAGACCCAGTCCCCCAAGGAAAATATCCATCAAGGTGACCCTGGGTTCTCTGGAGCCCACACAGTATCAAGAAGCATCAAACACCTGGTGGGAGGAAAGAGTACAAGGTCTTCAAGCTTTGCCATCGGTAAATCTTGAGGGAATAGAATTTTGTTTTCCCTTTCCTATTCTTCATAAGAATTCATTTTACACCAACCATTCTTCTACCGTATAGATTCCAGAAATATTGTCCGAAACTTCCTCATAAAATTGAAAAATTAACCGACTGGAATGTCCAAAGATTTCAAAAGTCACACTTAAAACCCTAAACCTATTAAGGGTTTTTATTACCAGTTTTCCCAAGATTAATAATTGGTAGCCATTTCTCTTCTCTTTTGTTACATTCCCAACACCACCTTTCCACAATTTATGTGCTTCTCACATTTGTTCTAACAAAGGGAAAGCATTGGCCTCTGAATTGAAAGAAGAAAAGAAAGTAGCCCCGAGGGCAGCCTGTGGATTAAAGGTTGTTGCTGCCAATTATCCACTAAGAATAGAAAAGAATAAAACTTGGTTTTGAATTGACATAACAGCTTATAAGAAAATTTGCCTGGATTTCAACAGTGCTCCCCGTGTTATACGATGCTATTCCTAAAAGCAAATTCTTAGCCACTTTTAACTAGTGGTTCTCCTAATATATTTTCTGGTAGGAGACAATCCCTTTACCTGATAATTGTATTTATTAAATAAATGGCTTCACCAGTATGTGAGGTAGGTAGAAATAAGACTACATGTAACTTGAACATTTTTGAGCTGGCTGTTAACTTGTTGCACAAAAACACTGGGAAATAGAGGGCTCGAGGGAAATTTGACTTGGCCATTCTCCCTCAGTCTGTTTGCCCTTATTCTCTTGTGTCTGTTATGACTATTTTTGATTTTCTGAGTGTCACCAATTTCTCTTTTATCTTATGGTCAGAATTTGGCTTTGTTTTCTATGATTTAATCATATTTTATTTGAATCCTTTTCTCAGTATATATTTTTAAAGGAATAGAATATTTTTAAGTAAAGGTTTTTATCTTGTCCAAAGCCAAAACAAAAAAATCTCTTTAGGGTCGTTCCACAAGGGAACTATGCTCTGCCAGGTCTGATTGGAAGTTCACAATCCTAGTAAATCCTACTTATGCTTCAAGATGCAGCTGGATGGTGAGTCCCTCTAGGAAGCCACCTCTAACTTCCCCAGACACAGGTTTCCATAGTACCTGGCCCTTACTTCCTTTTATTGTACTTATTCCAGTGTTGTCTCCCTGGTGGCTTCTGCAGCCTCAAGGACAAGGATCAGAATCTATTCATTGTTTCATTTGGTATGTGGTAAAATGCCTCCAGAAGACATGCATGCATTTAATAAGTACATGTGTGTCTGAGCCAAGTTGGTTATAGGGTAGGACACAGCCATTTCAGTGTAAGAAATAAAGTGAAGAAAGCCACCAATTTCTACTTTCTTAAAAAGTCATTTCCTCTCTTTTTTTTATTCCTTTCTGTTTACTGTTTTCTCAAAACACCCTATATTTCTTTGGAAGTAAAATACAGCCCAAGACGATCGCTTCAAATCGCAGGGGAACTATAGCAACCAGAGTTAGACTGCGATGAAAAACAAAGGTTTAATTAGCCTTGTTACAGTGACATTTTTCCTAATAGTAAACCATGTGCTGTGAGAACAATCCCTCTCCTAATTATTAAGGGAATTATGCCTTATAAAGCTAAACTCTACCAGATGATGTTTAATGGACTAGGAGTTGAAGGAAACACTTGACATTGGTAGCCTCTTGGTATAGCAATTTTTTTTATCTTTGCTGATTTCTTTTCCATTAAATGATCAAAAAATTACCGTGACTTTATTCCCATAGGCTGAAAATTAACCTGCTAAGCTTGAGCCCAAATCAGATTCTGATGACTAAGAATTAATCTATTTTAGTGGGAGCATGTCTAACGGAAATCAGTATAGCTCTTCTCTGTCACAGCAGAGCAATCGCTGCTGTCACCGGTAATTGATATCCAGTAGCCAAATGTGGAAATCATTTAGGTCTGAATCCCTTTGTTCCCTGGCCAATATTGATCAAATTTTATTTTTCCAGAGTACATCTGTTCACATGCACAGCTTTCACAAGGTTAACAAAATCTTCATTTTGAAGGTTAAAAATAAGTGGTTAAAAGAGTGTTTAAATCTCTTCAGCACAACTACATGTACAGGATTGGGTGATTTCCCAACCCTGACTTTGTGATTCTGAATTACTCCAGTCATTTGAAGAAATGGCAGAAAGTTGTGATTATTTTTAAGTTCAAAGTTCAAAGTATTTTAATATATCACAGGGAAAAGTTGTAAGTGATAAAATAGAAGGATAAAGAATTGTAATTCTAAAGAGGCTACACATGGGGAATTTACTTATTCAAAATTTATTCAGAATTTATTTATTGAGGATCTACTATTGCCAGGGATTGTGGTATGTATTTCATAAAATTGGTGAATAAAATACTTTTTGCTCCTGCTTTTATGGGGCTTTCAGTCTGAAGAGGAAAAAATCAAAAAAGATGTCCATGTTAGAGTATAATTTGCTTTTATCACCAAGTTTATCTACTGTTTAATAAGGCTTCTTTCGCTTTAGTCAGAGGCTCACTTTTAAGTATAAGTCAAGTGTGGGCAGATGTCTTCCAGTGGTCAGAGTGTGGTATGATTTAAGGATTCTGCTGCTTTAATATATCTCTTCAATCCAGGTATACCATTGTCTAAATTTGCAGGATTAATGATCCCCTTTTAAAATATAAATACCCCTAGGGGCATTTTAAATAGCTTCTTTAATACAATCTCCCTCTACTCACTTTCATGCAATTAGTGTCATCCTTTCTGTCTGTATATCCTTCCCTTCTAATGTATCTTTCAACCAAGGCTCATATAAAATGCTTTCGCTACTACGGAGCCTTCCTGGATATCATTCTTGCTTTACTTTTATTGTTTATATCACGTATTTGATACCTAATGTGCTCTGCCTTGTATCCTAGAAGTGAAGCAATTAATATACAATATCATTGTCTATAATTTCATTGTAAGTGTCACAAGCCCAGGGGTTTTCCATACCAAAAAGTGGCTGCATAAATCACCATTTCCACCCCTGCTTCCTGCAAATTGTTGAAAGCAATAATAAATAATAAAACAAAACAAAAAAAACCTCTGAAAACCCCACTTACGGTGAAAACCAGCTATAGGAATCATCTTCAATAACATATAATGCTGCAAAAGGCATCCAACATTGTTAGTAACCCTGTTGGAAAAAAGTGTAGGTATGAAATCATTGACAGAAATATTATCAATGGAAAGGTCTAGTGATGGTAGTTCTCAGAATGTACCAGAAAATCCTTCTTGAAAGAAAAGGCCAGACCAGAGTAATATCCTTTGTTTGTGGCTAAAGGGATGGGAATTGACTGAACCTGTTTGAAAGAATTACCCAGAAACTGTTTGATTCTAAGAAGCAGGGGAGACTAGGCCATGCAAAGAATTACATAGAGAAGCCATATTTGTTGTAAGTAATCTGTAGCTGCAGAATAGAATAGAGATTTGTATTGTAAAAAATAGCCAGCCCTGGGGCTGAGAAAATTTTTTAAAAACAACTGGTCCAAGATACCCAATACATTCATGACAAGTAATAAACAAGGAAATAATGCAGCTTAGATGCAAAGATACTCCAAGGAATATAAAGAGAGAGAAAGTGCTAACAGGTACTTGTTAACGGAAGAACACTAACCATAAAAAATGCATAACAGATGCAAATTTTGATTACATATTGTGGTGGTTTGAAGCTGAAGAAAAATATGTTCTTAAATCTAATGTATTTCTATGGATGTGAACCTATTTTTAAGCAGGACTTCTTGATGATATTACTTCAGTTAAGTTGTGTCCCACCTCAATCAAGATGGTTCTTAATCCTATTACTGGAGTCCTTTATAAGAGAATGAAATTCAAATAGTGGGAGAGAAAGCCACAGGAAGCAAGAAGCTGAAACAAAATCCAGAAGAGAAGGAAGAGACCAGAAGACGCCACCATGTCCCTTGCCATGTGACAGGGGAACCAATGTTCACCAGCATCCAGCCCCAGAATATGCCACAGCCTGTGGGGAGAAAGCATCACCTTGATGATGCCTTGATTTGGGCATTTTCCCAGCCTTAAAACCATGAGTGAATAAATTCCCATTGTTTAACCCAACCCATTCCATGGTATTTGCTGGAACAGCCTAGGAAAGCAAAATATATATTTTACCGTAATGGAAAATCATTTTAAAAAATGAAAACATTCAGAGAAGAGATGGCAAGAAAACATAAGAAGATAAAATGTGAACTGGAAGAAATTAGGAAAGAAGTAGAAGAAAAAACCCAAATATTTATAGAAATTAAAGTGAAAGTGGAAAGAGCACAAGGCAAAATAGACATTGAAGAAAGTGTTATTGAAAATAGAAAAATGCAAAATGAAAGGAAAATGAATAAATCACAAATGATTGGAGAAAAATTATACATATAAAAGAGAGAAATGGAGATCCAAAATATATATAATTGGCATCCCCATAGAAGAGAACCAAAATAATGAAAGAGAACTAATATTCATGTAAACAGGAAAACTTTGCTGATATAAAACCAAATCCTAATCTACATATTGAAAAAGTATATCCTGTACTATGGAAATTGACTCAGAAAACTCAATGCTGGAATTCATCCTGGTAAAGTTACTAGACTTCAAAGAAAAGAAAGAATGCCAGAAATAGCCTGTTGGTACTCAGAAGGGGGCTAGAGGCTGGTTCACCACATTTCCCAGGATCACTTGATAGAAGGATGACAGTTACATTCTTCTTATGGGAGGCACCCCTGAGTTTAAGAAGCAAGAAGAAGGGAGAAGCAGAAGAAATTCAGTAAGGGACACTGGGCTCCAGCAGCAATGGTAGTGAGTGCCAGCTCCTGGGCTCTAGTTTAGTTCAGAGTGGCAGCTCCAGCAGGTCTGTGGCAAGAATGGTTTTGTGGGTTCCTGCAGGTCACTGCAGTTCCTGATCTCAGATAGTGCCGCCTTACCTCTCTTTCTCTTCCAGCCATGCCAATAGTTTTGCAAGTGTTGCTTGTAATACCTAAAGGAATTTCAGTTTTTCTAATAACACTCTAACTGAAATAGCCAGGCAGGAAAAGGAAACACATAAAATCACTTATCAGAGGACAAAAATAAAATTGATCTCAGATTTTGTATAGCAACATTCAACACCAGAAGGTGCTATATATACCCACAAGATCCTCAAGGAAAATAAATGTAATCTAATGGTTTTATATCTAGTCAAATAGTTTTGAACATGCAAGAAATTTGGGAATATTGTTTTTGAGAGCTTTCTTGGGGAAGCTGCTAGAGAATGAACTTCAGCCAAAGAAGAGATGACTGAAGAAGATACAACAAAGGATTAGCATTGAGTATTGGTTATATTTAACAGCACAGCTAAGTCTAAACCAAAGCTTATGATTAGGATATCAGACTAGAAGTTTAAAATTATATACTTCCAAAAAATGAAGAAATGCCATACTAAGAAAAGTGAGAGAGAAATGGGAAAAAAAATGAGAGATACATTCAGTAATTGTTTCATCTCTAATAGTTGGGAATAAAAAGATATAATGCAAGACTGAAAAATTAGAGAATTACATATACATGTAACAGTAAATAAGAAAAGTGAGAGAGAAATGGGAAAAAATGAGGGATACATTCAGTAATTGTCTCATCTCTAATAGTTGGGAATAAAAAGATATAATGCAAGACTGAAAAATTAGAGAATTACATATACCTGTAGCAGTAAATTACTAAAAACTATAAAAATAATGCTATTGGATAAGATTGAATGGGTTTGGAAATGAAGGGAGGCAAACAAAGAGGAACCACCATAATTTATTGATGCCTATAGTAGAGAAGCAATAGATATTTTCTTTAGAGATAAAAGAATAATAGCATTTTATAAAAGTATAATTACAAAGGTAACTGCTAGAGAAAAAAATATAAACCTTTTTTGATATCACAACATTCTCAATGTTTAAGATGCAGTTCAAAATTACCGTACATAAGTGGTCCAGAAAAATGTGATTCTATTCGCAAATAATAATAATAATAATAATAATAATAATAATAATAATAAAAGACAATCAACAAATACAAATCCTGAGATCCCAGATATTGGAACTATCAAAGGATTTTCTTTAAATTATCCATTGTAAATAATCTCAATGAAAAAAATGAAAATATGGTCATAATAAACAGAGATAGAAATCTCACAAGGAAAAATAGAACATATAAGAAAGAACCAAACCATATCTTATAACTAAAAATAAATCTTAAATAAATTTATTAGAATGGCTTAACAGTAGTCTGGGGATATCAGAAGAAAGTATTGGTAAACTTGAAGATAGATGAATAGAAATTATTCAACATGAGGAAGAGATTGGAAGAAAGGTTGAGATAAAATAAATAGAAACTCAAGATCCTGTGGGACAATATAAAAAGCCTAATATACCATTATACATGTATAATTAGAGTCCCAGAAGGAGAAGAGGGAGAGGATTTAGAAAAATAATGGCTAAAAACTTTTCAAATTTTGTAAAAGACACAAACATACAGATCCAAGAATCTTATCCAAGTCTATAAAGGATATGAAGAAAAACACGCCTAGACACATCATAGTCAAACTGCTGAACACCAAAGATGAACAGAGAATCTTGAAAACAGCCAGAGAAAAGTGACACATTACATACCAGGAGACAATAATTCAAATGGCTGTGGATTTTTTATGGGTAGCCAAAAGGGCCAGAAAAAAATGTAATAACATATTTAAAGACTGAAAGAAAAAAAATCAACCCAGAATTCTATATTCAATGGAAATATTCTTCAAAACTGAAGGCAAAATAATGGCAGCTTCAGATAAAAGAAAACTAACAGAATTTCTCATCAGAAATGATAAATATCTGGCTATATATAAGAATTTTTTCCTTTTAATTTCTTTAAAATACTAATGACTGTTTAAAGCAAGAATTGTAATGCTGTCTTATGGAATTTATAATGTATGTGGATATAATACACATGACAACTGGATCATAAAGGGATGGTAGTGTTATCACAGGTAAATAGACCTATAAGGTTACCCTATATTTTACATAAAGTAGTACAATATTATACAGGTTAATAAATAGACTATAATAATTTACAATTAAATAGTTATAAATAGACAGTGAAGAGTTCAGGATATATATTGTAATCCATAGAGTGTCCCCTAAAAAGATGTAAAGAGGTATAACTAATAATCCAATAGATTTTTTAAACAAGAAAATATGCAAGTAATCCAAAAGAAAGCATAAAAGCAGATAAAAGGGAACAAACAAAAAATAAATAGTAAAATGGTAAACTACAGTATGTCAACCATTATCAATAATTACATAATGTCAATGGAATAGACATTCCAATTAAAAGGCAGAGATGATCAGATTGGATGAAAAACAGCAAGATTCAACTATTTACAAGAGATGAGCTTTAAATATAAAAGCACAAATAAGTAATAATAAATGTAAGGAAAAGACATGCCATGCAAGGAGTAAGCATAAGAAGACTGGAGTGGCTATATTTTTATTGAATGAAGTGGACTTCATAACAAGGAGTATTAGCAATGATACAGTGGACATTTCATGATGATTAAAGAGTCAGTCATTAGGAAAATACAGCAATCATAAATGTTAATGCATTTAATAACAGAGTTTCAAAATACGTGAAGCCCCTCAACATAAGACATAACTTCAAGGGGTTAAAGTCTCCCTGGTAAAGTGACATGACATGACTCCCAGGAATGAGCCTGTCCCTGGCATTGTGGGATTGACAATGTCTTCTTGACTAAAAGGAGGAAAAGAAATGAAACAAAATAAGATCTCAATGGCTAAGAGATTTCAAATAGAGTTGAGAAGTCATTCTGGAGGTTACTCTTATGCAAGCTTCAATCAGATACTGCAAAATGCCATGGTATGCCAAGCTCCAACCAACAGTATTCCTGAAAACCCTAAAGAATACCCTGGGCTTTATCTAAGGACTCTATAAAAGTTTTACTTATCAAGTTTATTTCTTCAGAAACTTAAAATATCCAGAATGTTCCTATGCCAGATAAGCCCTGAAACCCAGAGGTACTAGTCTCTCCAACAACATCAAACAGTTGCCTTACTCTACCTCATATTGTTAACACCCCTTTTCAGCATGAAGAAGTTAGAATGGTCATTGCCCAAATATCCCTGTAGATTGAAAGAATGATCAAATGAGAGGGGAGGACCTGTAACAGAAGTTACGATTTAACAAATGATTATGACTACTGAATTATTGCATAGATATTTATTTTTAGCTTCTAGAGTATTAGAGCAGCCAGAAGGAAATACCTGCAATTGTTGAGCATGATCTTTGATAATGACTGCTTAATTATATAGCTTTTACCTTGTGACTATGTGATTGTAAAAACCTTGTAACTAACAGCCCCTTTATCCAGTGTATGATTAGATGAGTAATAAAATAAAGACATCCATGGGAAAAAAAGTCATGAAGCAAAAACTGACAAATGACAAATGAAAAGGAGAAATTGACAATTTATGATTACAGTTGGAGAGTTTAACATCCTCCCTCAGGAACAGATATGGCAATTAGAAAAGCAAAACTAAATATATAGAAGATCTGAAGGGTATTATTATTAACAACAGTAACTTTATACACAGTTTAATGGACACTATTCCCAACTACTTAAAATACCATACACCAAGATAAATCATGTGCTGGGCAGTAAAACAAGTTTAAATAATTTTTTTTTCTTGTCTAGATTGGGTATTTTTTTTTCTTTTTTTTTAACCTTCATTTTATTGAGATATATTCACATACCACGCAGTCATACAAAACAAATCGTACATTCGATTGTTCACAGTACCATTACATAGTTGTACATTCATCACCTAAATCAATCCCTGACACCTTCATTAGCACACACACAAAATAATAATAATAATAATTAAAGTGAAAAAGAGCAATTGAAGTAAAAAAGAACACTGGGTACCTTTGTCTGTTTGTTTGTTTGTTTCCTTCCCCTATTTTTCTACTCATCCATCCATAAACTAGACAAAGTGGAGTGTGGTCCTTATGGCTTTCCCAATCCCATTGTCACCCCTCATAAGCTACATTTTTATACAACTGTCTTCGAGATTCATGGGTTCTGGGTTGTAGTTTGATAGTTTCAGGTATCCACCACCAGCTACCCCAATTCTTTAGAACCTAAAAAGGGTTGTCTAAAGTGTGCATAAGAGTGCCTACCAGAGTGACCTCTTGGCTCCTTTTGGAATCTCTCTGCCACTGAAGCTTATTTCATTTCTTTTCACATCCCCCTTTTGGTCAAGAAGATGTTCTCCGTCCCACGATGCCAGGTCTACATTCCTCCCCGGGAGTCATATTCCATGTTGCCAGGGAGATTCACTCCCCTGGGTGTCTGATCCCATGTAGGGGGGAGGGCAGTGATTTCACCTTTCAAGTTGGCTTAGCCAGAGAGAGAGGGCCACATCTGAGCAACAAAGAGGCATTCGGGAGGAGGCTCTTAGGCACAACCATAGGGAGGCCTAGCCTCTCCTTTGCAGCAACCGTCTTCCCAAGGGTAAAACCTACGGTAGAGGGCTCAACCCATCAAACCACCAGTTCCCTATGTCTGTGGTCATGTTAGCAACCATTGAGGTAGGGTAGGCGAATACCCCTGCATTCTCCACAGGCTCCTCAAGGGGGCATTACATATTTTTTTCCTTGTTTTTTTTAACCTTTTTTTCCTTTTTAAATCAACTGTATGGAAAAAACAAAAATTAAAAAAAAACAAAAACAAAAAAGAAAAACATACAATAAAAGAACATTTCAAAGAGACCATAACAAGGGAGTAAGAAAAAGACAACTAACCTAAGATAACTGCTTTACTTCCAACCTGTTCCTACTTTACCCCAAGAAAATTACATAATATAGCAACATTTCTGTGAACTTCTTCCTACTATATCCATCAGAAATTAATAGGCTATAGTCATTCCTGGGTATCCCCAGAACGTTAAATAGCATATCTGTTCTTCTTGGATTACTGTTCCCCCTTCCTTAATTGCTCTCTATTGCTAGTTCCCCTACATTCTCCATTATAAACCATTCGTTTTACATTTTTCGAAGTTCACATTAGTGGTAGCATATAATATTTCTCTTTTTGTGCCTGGCTTATTTCGCTCAGCATTATGTCTTCAAGGTTCATCCATGTTGTCATATGTTTCACGAGGTCATTTCTTCTTACTGCCGTGTAGTATTTCATCGTGTGTATATACCACATTTTATTTATCCACTCATCTGTTGAAGGACATTTGGGTTGTTTCCATCTCTTGGCAATTGTGAATAATGCTGCTATGAACATTGGCGTGCAGATATCTGTTCGTGTCACTGCTTTCCGATCTTCCGGGTATATACCGAGAAGTGCAATCGCTGGATCGAATGGTAACTCTATATCTAGTTTTCTAAGGAACTGCCAGACTGACTTCCAGAGTGGCTGAACCATTGTACAGTCCCACCGACAATGAATAAGAGTTCCAATTTCTCCACATCCCCTCCAGCATTTGTAGTTTCCTGTTTGTTTAATGGCAGCCATTCTAATTGGTGTTAGATGGTATCTCATTGTGGTCTTAATTTGCATCTCTCTAATAGCTAGTGAAGCTGAACATTTTTTCATGTGTTTCTTGGCCATTTGTATTTCCTCTTCAGAGAACTGTCTTTTCATATCTTTTGCCCATTTTATAATTGGGCTGTCTGTACTATTGTCATTGAGTTGTAGGATTTCTTTATATTAAAAAGATATTAAATTAAATAACATGCTTCTAAATAATCTATGGGTCAAAGAAATAAAAAAGAAATTAGAATGGATTGTGTTGAATCAATAAATTGCTTTGGGTAGTGTTGACATTTTTATGATATTTAGTTTTCCAAACCATGAACATGGAATGTCCTTCCGTTTATTTAGGTCTTCTTTGATTTTTTTTTTTTAAGCAATTTTTGTTGTTTTCTATTTACAAGCCCTTTACATCCTCAGTTAGATTTATTCCTAGATATTTGATTTTTTTTAGTTGATATTCTAAATGGAACTTTTTCTTGAATTCTTCTGATTGTTCATTTCTTTTGCATACAAGCACAATAAAAATACCATCAACCTTCTTGGCAGAAGTGGAAAAGCCAATCATCAAATTTATATGGAAGAGTGTGAGGCCTCGAATAGCTAAAACCATCTTGAAAAAGAATAATGAGGTTGGAAGACCCATACTTCTCAATCTTAGAACTTATTACAAAGCTACAGTAATCAAAATAGCATGGTATTAGTACAAAGACAGATATATAGACCAACAGAATCAAATTGAGAACTCAGAAATCAATCCTCACATTTATGGCCAGCTGAGTTTTGACAAGGGAGCAAAGCCCACTCAATTGAGAAAGAATAGTCTCTTCAACAAATAGTCTGGGAAAACTGGAACTGCATTTGCAAAAGAAAGAAGGAGGACTCCTAGCTCCCATGTATACAACAATCAACTCAAAATGGATCAAAGACCTAAATATAAGAGCCAGAACTATCAAACTCCTAGAAGAAAATGTAGGGATGTATCTTCAGGAACTTGTGTTAGGCAGCGGTTTCTTAGATTTTACACCCAAACCATAAGAAGCAATAGAAAAATTAGATAAATGGGGCCTCAACAAAATTAAAAACTTTTGTGCCTCAAGGGACTTTATCATGAAAGTAAAATGACAACCTACACAATGGGACAAAATATTTGGAAGCCACAGATTGATAAAGTTTTAATATCCAGAACATTTAAAGAAATCCTTCAGCTTAACCACAAAAAGACAAACAACCAAATTATAAATGGGTAAAAGACTTGAATAGACAGCTCTCCAAAGAAGAAATAGAAAAGGCCACAAAGCACTTGTAAAGATGCTTAATATCATTAACCATCAAGTTAATGCAAATGTGGTAGTTTGAAGCTGTTATATAACCCAGAAAAAACCATGTTCTTTTAATCCCTGTGGGTGCAGACTTGTTGTATGTGGGATCTTTTGATTTAGTTTTTTCCATTGAGATGTAACCTGCCTCATTCTGGGTGGATCTTGATCCTTTTGCTGAAGCCCCGTATAAGAGGATGAAACACCTATGGAAGCTAAGAGAGGGAGCCACTGAGGCCAGAAGCTGAAAGCAGCAAAACCCAGGAGAGAAGGACCAGCAGAAGTCACCAAGTACCTTGCCATGTGACACAGGAGCCCCAGAGATCGGCAGCCTGTCTTCAGAGCCCAGATATTGTCCTGCTGATGCCTTGAGTTGGATATTTTCAGAGCCCAAGAACTGTAAATTGTAAGTTAATAAATCCCCTTTGTAAAAGCCAACTAATTTCTGGTATATTGTATTCCAGCTGCTTTAGCAAACCAAAATAACAAATTAAAACCACAATGAAATACCATTTCACATCCATTAGAATGTCTACTATTAAACAACAGAAAATTACAATATAGGAGAGGATATGGAGAAATAGGAACGCTCATTCATTGTTGATAGCAATGTAAAGCTGCTGTGGAAGACAGTTTGGCAGTTCCTTAGAAAGCTAAGTGTAGAGCTATCATTTGACCCAGCAATCTTACAATTAAGTATTTACCCCAAAGAATTGAAAGCAGGGACTCAAACAGATATTTGCATACCAATATTCATAGTGGCATTATTTATAATTGCCAAAAGATGGAAGTAACCCAAGTGTCCATCAACTGATAATGGATAAAGGAAATGTGGTATATACATACAATGGAATATTTTCAGCCATTAAAAAAAAAAATGAAATCCTGATACACGCAAGAACATGGATGAATCTGGAAGACATCGTATTGAGTGAAATAAGCCAGCCACAAAAAATTGTACTATTGCATATAACCTCACTGATATGAAATAATTAGAATAAGTAAACTCATACTGTTAGAATCTAGAATATAGGTTACCAGGGGACTGGGTGCAGATAGGGAATGAGAAGTTAAGGCTTAAAATGTATAGTGTTCCTATTTGGAATGATGGAAATGTTTTGGTAATGGATGGTGTTGATGGCAGCACAACTTTGTGAATGTAATTAACAGCACTGAAATATACATTTGAATATGATTAAAAGGGAGAAATGTTAGACTGTATAAATGGTAACAGAATAAATTTTTTAAAAAAATTCATGGATCAACCTGGTTCACAAACAGTCAACCCCAAGTTAAATCATGGACTATAGATAATAGTACAATTTTTAAAATATGCTATCATCAATTATAACAAGTGTTCCACACCAATGCAAAGTGTTAATAATAGGGTGGCATACGGGAATCCTGTATTTTATGCGTGATTGTTCCTCTGATAGAGGAAAAAAGATTTTAAAAAAGAAATTAGAAAATATTTTGTGCTATCTGATAATGAAAATGCAGCATATCTAAATTTATGTGATGCAGCTAAAGCTCAGAGGGAAATTTGTATCATTTAGTGTTTATCTTAGAAAATAAGAAAAGTTTAAAATCAATGTTTTTTGCCTCTAATAGTTAGATGAAAAAAGATCAGTTAACCCAAAATACATAGAAGAAAATAATAAAGAACAGAATCAACATAATAGAAGATTGACAATAAAAAAGAATTAACAAAGCTAAAACCTGGTTCTTTGAAAATAGCCAGTTAATAAACATCTAACTAGACCAGTCACTAAAAAAATAGATAACAATTCACCACTATCAGGAATTAAAGAGGTGTTATCACCACAGACTCTACAGGGAAGAATATTGTGGATAATATTTGCCAATAAATTTCAACAATTTAGAAGAGATGGAAAAGTCTCTTGAAAAACTAGTAATGTAAAAACCCATTTCAACAGGAAATTTTCTGATTTGGTATTTCTTTCAGTATGTCTTTCTCTTGTTTGGTTCTGTGTGTTTAGCAAATAAGTACCAGAAGTTATTTAGGGTCTATAGGGAATTTTGCTGTTTGACATCATCAGAAATTCACCATCGTTTGTAACTGAAACTGTCTCAGAATGAGTTTTTTTTTAATATTTTAGAAATGCATATTATAATAGATGGTTTGAAATACCATCTCAAACCACAGAGAAAGGCTGACAAAGGCATGATTCCTACCCAGAAAATCTGTGCTGAGAGAAATTCCCTTTCAGCACTGCTGACCGGTTTCTCCTTATCTCCACTGCCAACCTGGAGAATCATTATCACAGCCCCAGGAGAGAACAGTCCTGGTTATCTCCTGTCCAATATCTGTTTGTGGTTCATATTTTAAAATCTTTATAATTTATGTGTAGGACAAGAAAGCAAAATCATCATGGTACCAAAGTCTGTTAATTGCACTAAACAGAAAGTTTCACATTATAGGTTGCTATTGTTCCTCTCCTGACTCTGGAATATAGGTTGCTCAGGAATAAGTGTTTGTGTTTGTGCATTTATGATTGGATATTAAGGTTGATTCCTCTACATTCCATTTATTCATTTAATGCGTACTATGCCCTAGGCATTGTTCTATAAAATCCCTTCCTTTGTGGAGCTTCAACTGCATGTGTGTGTGTTTAAAATACCAGGCAGTGAAAAATGTGATGGGGAAGAGTAATAGCACACTGATATGGTATGTATTCCATGCCAGGCACTGTTCTAATTGATTTTCACATATTAACTCACTTAATCCTCATAACACCATTAAATAGTAGTAGTATTCTGTTTTACAGATAAGGACTGTGAAACAGATTAAATAACTTGCAAATGTCATATAATTAATCAGGTGGTGGTGGTGGTGGTGGTGAGCTTGGATTCAATCCAAACAGTCTGAAGCTAGCCACTAAGCCATGTGGCCTCTCAGCAGAAAATGGGGTTGAGGTCGACAAGGGGAGATGTGCTGTTTCAGATATCGGAGTCAGGGACAGCTTCTCTAAGGAGCGGCAAATGAGCAGAGACCTGAAGAAAGTGTGATCACTGCTGCCTCATGAGGTCATTAAACTATCACCCAGTTCATTTTATCTTATCTTTCAACTAGATTGATTGCTCCTATATCTCCCTCAAAATCCTTTTCCAGCAAGGGTGTAACCCTTGAACTTGGGACAGTGCCTGGTACGCATGCTTTAATCTCCTTTTATGTTCTTTCTCCTTATTTACCTGAGTTCATTGCCCTCTCTCTGTCATAGAGGTGGCCATGCTGGCCTGTAGGCAGCCTAAGAGCTCTCTCAACAGGAATATTAGGAATTAGAGCAATGAATTTAAACCATGACCCCAAAGGACTCATGTGAGTGACATGGTTCCAAGAAAATGTCCAAAATATTTTCCTGGTCAGGGCCACTGAAAGTGATCTGGAAGGGAATCAAAGTCACACATCAATTACTTCCCGTCTCTGCTGAAGGGCATCTTGAGTAGCACCACTCCCACTCATCTCGTGAGGCGTGAAGCCCATGCCATTGGACTCTGGCTGCTGATCTAGAGTTAAGAGCAAGACGAAGACAGCAACAAACTTGCTAGCTCAAACAGGCAACAGTTTCCCTAAGAAAGAAATCAGTTAAGAACTAACTGTCTTAATTTACTAGGGCTGCTATGGCAATGACCACACACTGGTTGCCTTAAACAACAGGGATTTATTGTCTCACAGTTCGGGAAGCCTGAACTCCAACATCAAGGTATGATTGGGTCATGCTTTCTCCCAGTCTGTAGCATTCTGGTGCTGGCTTGTCAGTGATCCTTCCATTACTTGGCTTGTAAATGCATCTCTGATTCTGTCACATGGTGATATGTGTCTCCTTCTCTGGCTCCCACTCACTTGACTGCATCTGGATTTCTTCTCCTTATAAGAACTTCAACCCCATTGGATTAAGACCCATCCTGATTTTATTTGGCCTTTATCCAAGTAAGATCTTTGCTGGTCCTATTTACAAATGAGTATTTACAAATGAGTTCACATCCACAGAACCAGGGTTTAGGACTTGAATTTGTTTTTGTGGTGGACATGATTCAATGTACCACTCTAGATTATCAGATTTTAAACTAGTTTTAGTCTAAAGGAGAAGGAAATACTTGAACAGAAGCTAAAGACTTGTCATTTCTTCCCTGACGTGGATAATTTTAAGGTTCATTAGGGCAATACAAGTAGGCTTTCATATATTTTAGTGGTTCTGTCCAATAAATATTTGTTTAGCACTGGCTATGTTAGGAGACCAACCTGTTAGCAAGAGCTCCACAGTCTACTGGGGGAAGTTAGATCTGACAGTACAGTGTGGTAACAGAGATATTACCTTAGCTTTAAGTAATGGAACTTCATCTAGCCTGGGTACTCTACTATTTGCTTTTCCTAGCAACTGGAGGAGAATTGACATCTATATCATGTTAATTCTGCTGAGAGGAACATGGTATACCTTTGCAATTATTCATCTCAGCCCATGGTTTCTGAATGCTAATGTTTCCTTCCAAGCAGCAATGATCATGTGTAGGGGATACCTATATGATTTATTACTCAGATTTATCCCCACTGGAGTCAGCTTGAGAAGCAGCAAGTTGGCAGAACTCAGAGGGTCTCTCTCTCTTTCCCTTTTTTAGTCACAAGCTCTAGATAATTCTTATATTATACAGTCTTTTCATGTCATGATATCATTCTTGTTCAGCATTGTAAATCAACCCCCTAAATCCTCCCCAGATCTCATCCCAAGGTGGATAGAAAGATGCTATGATTTGCCCCTAATTACCGTTTACTTCATTTGCATGTGATTGTCTCATTATGTTGCAATAATAAGGAACCATCCTAGGGCTGAGATGACTGGGAGTAGAACATGTGCAGTGCATTTTGATGGACCCCCAACTCAGCTTAGTCTGTTCTTGGCTACCCTAACTCTTATGATTAAAAAATACAAATGATTCTACATTCTGAATGTTCTCTCTCTTTGTTTATCTCTTTCTCTCTCCAAATGCTGGCTGACTGGCACTGTGCCTCCTGAATTTATTAAAATAACTCTATTTCTACTGATGGATGTTGATGAAATTTTATTTCTTCTGTAATATAGATGCCCCCTCTGACACCTCCTTTCCACAAAATCATGGGGGGTTTATGATTTACTCTAGCACTTACCCTCTATTATTACCTCCAAATGTAATAGTGCTGAGATGCTGCACAAATGCTGTGTTTTTAATGTAGCCAGACAGCAGTACATTAATCATTTAGGGATGTTCCCTTGAGGTAGGTTTTTTTTTTTTTTTTTTTGGTAGGATTAAAGTCATTTTTATTCTCTTCTTCTTTTTTTTAAATTCAGTTTTACTGAGGTATATTCACATACCATACAATCATCCATGGTGTACAATCAACTGTTCACAGTACCGTCACATAGTTGTGTCTTCATTACCCCTGTCCATTTTTGAACATTTTCTTTATACCAGAAAGAAATAAGAATAAAAAACAAAAGTAAAAAAGAACACCCAAATCATCCCCCCCATCCCACCCCAATCTTCATTTAGTCCCTGTCCCCATTCTTCTACTCATCCATCCTTACACTGGGTAAAGGGAGTGTGATCCACAAGGCTTTCACTATCACACTGTCAACCCTTGTAAGCACATTGTTATACAATTGTCTTCAAGAGTCAAGGCTACTGGGTTGGAGTTTGATAGTTTCAGATATTCACTGCTAGCTATTCCAATTCACTAAAACCTAGAAAAGGATATCTAAATAGTGCATGAGAATGCCCACCAGAGTGACTTCTAGACTCCGTGTGAAATCTCTCAGCCACTGAAACTTTATTTTGTTTCATTCCGCTTCCCCCTTTGGTCAAGAAGATGTTCTCAATCCCACGATGCCAGGTCCAGATTCATCCCTGGGAGTCATCCTGTGTTACCACAGAGATTTCCACCCCTGGGAGTCAGGTCCCACATAGGGGGTCCCTTGAGTTTTTAAAATAACTAAACTTATATCACACTCAAGTAACTTAACTCTGCTGAGAGGTAGATGGTGGTAGAAAAAGCACTGCACATGGAGTTAGGCTTGGATTTGAATCCTACTCTGGCAATTATTATCTGTGGCTGTGGAAATCTGGACATGTTTCTAAAACTCTTTGAGCCTTGATATCATCATCTGTAAAAGAGAATAATAATGCCTGCTTCACAGAGATTTTGTATGTTAGAATTGAATGGGAAAATATACATAAGAGCACTTTGGCACAAGGCATGGCACATGTCATTGAACGTAAGTTGGGTGCATGGATATTGGTGTCACAGAAGGGTTTGATTCTGATTTTGTCCTTTACTCACTGTGTGACCTTGAGAAAGCTATTTATCTTCTTTATGTCTCAATGTTCTCATGTGTTAAATGGAGATAAGATTTCTTATCTCATAGGGTGGTTGTATGGATTAAAAAAGATAATGAATATGAAGTGCTTGCCATAGTACCTAGCAAGTTATTAAGTGGTCAATATATGTTAGCTGTATAACTATGCTAAGCATTTACACAGGTATTAGTAGCTGCCCAATAAATATAAATGTATCTAAATTTGACAAAAAGGAAGTGTCTCTTTGAAACAAAATTCTTCTGAAACAAAAACAGTAGGCACTGTGCATAATCAGACTAGGAACGATGGACTCAGGCAGGCAGCCTAGTCCATGACTATAAGTCATTTTATAAGGGACTGTCAACAAATCTTAGGAAATCAGCATTGAGAGTCATAGAATTTTGCCCACTTTCACCCTTGCCTTAAGAAGGAAGGGACTAGTATATAGATGGTATTTAAACAATATTTGCTGAATGAATGCTGCTGTTTAGCATGCTGTTATTTGAAAAAGTTTTGAAAGCATTTAGCAGACTATTTCTTTACTCACCATGCATGGCATTTATCAGGGCATGATGCTTTCCTTGGAAAAGACTAAGCAACAAGGTTATCTCTCCATGAATGACCTGTGAAAAGGCTAATGTGATATTTGCTCCAAGCGAGATACCATGGTGTACAGGTAATGTTTTTACAGAATTATCTGTAGATAGTATTGTTTTCTTTTCCAGGAACATGTTAGTATTATTTTCCTGTCTTTGAACACTAGTAAGGTGAATAGATGCTAGATAAAAACAATTCCAGAACTCTGCTATGAAAAGATGGAAGTTTTAGAAGACCTCTTTTATCCCAGCATTCTATTCATGAAAAAATCCTCATAAAAGCTGATTAATATGCTGGTTTTATGAATACTATTTATTAGTGACACTGATAGAGAGCAAATGGGTCTTGTAGTAGTACAGCATTTCTCTGCCTGGCACACTTTTGTCTCTGCAACTCCAGCCCTATAGGGAAATGCTCCTATCCAGTAATTTCTGGTAAATGTGGTTTCTTTTAATCACAATTAATTTTATTCCACAGCATGTTTAAGGGAATGTTATTCTAAGGAAGCTGTTTGGGATTAAAATAATTTAAAAAACTGGAAAGTATGCACATTTATGTATTGTTTCATTAAATATATATATATATGTTTGGCAGAAAAAAAAGTTAGACTCTTTTGTACAAAAACAAAGCAAAAAAAAAAAAAAAAAGAACCCAAACAGAGCTAATACAAAACCTTGAACCCTTGCAAATTGGTAAATACTTGTGATAATTGCAAGGATGTAAACTTGGGTATCCAGCAGCAATTCCACTCCGTGGAACCTGTGTTGCAACAGGACCCCCAGGAGCAGGTAACACTCAATCCTTGGACACCAACAGCCTGTCCTGGAGGCATCACTTAGGTTTAGTATATTAGAGATGGAGCATGACTACTGATTTACCATTTGTGCTTTCAGCTAAGGGACTGGGAGGGAAGAAAGAGGAGGCAGATCTGGGCCTGGGGCAGGGAGAGGAAGCCCAAGACTAGCTAGCGAGGAGGCAAGGCTGGACATGGTCACCATGTAGACACAAAAGTGAGAATGGAGCCTGCGGATTTTGTGTCTGGGGGGCTGATGCTGGTGAGGACTACAATGAGGTGGCTGCTTTGCTTGGGACAAAGGAGGCACAGGGCAAAGGCGAAAGGAGGGAGGGGATTTGAAAGCCGATCTCAATTCAAATGGAACTGGTTGTGTGGACTGACTCTGGAGAGAAGGGGATGGAGGAGGTGGTGTTTGATCTTCCCATTAAGTGGCCAGGCCATTTCCTTGGAGACAGACCCTGGAGCACTCCCTGTGGTCTGGTGGGCAAGCCTTGGGGCAGTCTAGTGCTGCTGGCTTTCATCCTCCAGGAAGAGAGGACATCCCTGCTGGGGTTTAGCATAGAAGGGCCCTTTAGCTCTCTGACTGGTGGTGGGCTTTGCTCCTTTCCCGCCAGCAGACTGCAGCAATGAGAAGTGACCTAAAGCAATGGAGTCTAGAAACAGTACCAGGGGGTTCAGCAAGGCACCAATGAGGGGCAAAAAAATGCTGAGGCTAGAGGTAAGGCCAGAGAAAGTGTGGACCCAGGGCTTCCCTTTACCAAGAGGATTCCAAGGCATAGGTGTGTGTTCATTCTTCTTTCCCGGTTGAGCTAGATTTTCCAGTTTGGGAAGGGTGCTTCTGGACCTGGCCACTTCAGTTACAGAAAATAAAAAGTCCTGATATGTGTTGTATGCTTATTTCAGTTGTGTGAATGCTCACACCATGACTGATTTCAAGCTACCCATCTGGAATTGGGAAGAGACACACGCAATCACCTCCAGCCCACCACAGCTTCTATCCCTTATCAAACATGTAACTCTTGTGGGGCAGACATTGGCAACACCTCCAACAAAAAAGGTGGATGCAGGAACCAGACATGGCAACTCTTTTTGTCCATTCCTTTTGCCTCAGGTACTTATCCAAAGGGTGGACATGTGATTCAAGTTGGGCTTCTATTAAGGGTCTTTGTAAGAAATTTGGCATTTGAAAGCTGAAGGAAGGTTTTTTTCTTTCCCTTTGATAAATGAACTGTGATGTCATAAACTCAGAGTTTCTAGAGCCTTGTTCTCCAAGCATATGTGATAGAAAAGAATGAGGCCCAGCAAAGAATGGGAGACATAAGAGATGGATGGATGGATGGATAGATGGATGGATGTAGAGAGAGATTGACATAGCCACATCTTCAGTGTTTCATTACTACATGAGCCCAAATTCCTATTAGTTGACTAACTTAACTTGAATTTAGTTTCTTTGGCTTGCCACCTAATACATATCTCCATATGCAGACAATAGAATGGTATGAAACTATGAAAATGATGATTTTGAAGCATAATGATTCACATTTGAAGATTTTTCTACAATTTCCATGGATTTTGTTTAAGATTTAAAAGTTCTTAAAAATGCATATGGATTAACTAAAGTCATAAGTCTTCTCTTGCTTTTGGATTTCCATTGACCTTTGGGAATGGCATTTTAATGGGCCAAATAATTCATACTATACGTATATTAAATTTTCATCAGTGGAAATACAGTGATATAGATACAGATTTACATACACACACAAAAAAACTCACAATAATCTCAGACCCCAATATAATTTGATAATACTAATCTAGGAGAAAGAGGGGATAGAAGTAACTACATTTTCCTCAAAACCCAAAACCAGAAACAAACCCTATACACAATACTATACATAGTATCTTAGAACCATCTGTTTCCAAGGCTGTTCAGATAGCTATCTGCACACTGTTGGTCTCGTGTTGAGTATCTGAATAAACCTGAGCCAATCATGGTCTTTTGCTAGGAATATTAGAATTGAAACTCTGAAAGGATAGCCATTTCTTTGGGTGTTAAATATTTAAGATGTAAAGCTTGAGAGTTATTGGTGGTTATGTTTCTTATAATGTAGGCACAAGAAGCAGACAAAATTCATTTTCAGGCCAATAAAGCAGAGGGAGGGAGACTTGCAAAGACAAGCAGAGATGGCTGACAGAGTGAGGCTCTTGACTGCATTTCTTATTACAACCTGGTGTAGTGCTTCCTGAGCCCTCACTACATTCTTCTTACTGGGTTCTGTGAGTTGGGTTCCTGTTACTTGTGACCCAGAGCCTTATTACAAACCCCCATGTCATAGGATTGCTGCAAAATTTAAACACAGTAACATTTTTCAATTTCCTAGTATAATGTCTGGCACTTAATAAGCGCACAGAATGTTGCTGTTATTGTTAAAAACAAATTGCTTTTGTATATCTGTCTTGCCGTTATCAAGATTTCCTAAGCACATCCATGCTTGTCCAAGACAAAATGCCTTCTTGTTTACCACACATTCTTTTCATGTTAAGGTTAAAGAATGTTCTTTTTTTTTTAAAAAAAAAACCATTACATACCCATAAGCAGCATTAGATACATAGGGCAGTGCCTGACACATAGTAGGCATTTAATGATTTGTTCAAGGAATGAATTTGAGATATAAAATAGTGATAATTGAATTATTTCGGTAATTTCAAAAACAAACAAATGCTCTCCCAATCAGTCCTAACGGCTGCCATAAATATTGAAATAAAATCTTAGATTTAATTAAAAAAACCTCTGATAATATTTCCTTGACAATGTCTGATAAAACTTCTATTGAACAAAAGGCTCTTTGATTTTGTATTAATTCTGAAAACAGACCTAATCTTGCAGGTGTGGGATTTTTTTTTAAATAAAAAATCTGCATAAGATTATCTTGTTCTGAACTTATGTTAACCTAGTGGAGAAACAGTAGTTTTACATGGGTTTAGTGTGTTTGAGGTGAATATCACCATTAGAGAATATCATCATTTTACAAAATTTGCCACGTATGTTTTACTACACTGTTATGTTTTTATATTTCTTTGCAGAATTTGAAAGATATTTCCACAATGTCCTTTGTTCTGTGATTTATGGTAAGGAGACGGTCATTTTTCTAGGAAACCACGTTAATATTAACCTGTAGTATTTGAGGAAAATGTTGACTTAACAAAGGTGCTTTTCTAATTACTCACCTGGCTCGTCTCTCCATTGTGATTCCGTTGAGTACTATGAAGTTACACATTACTAATCAACAAGTTCGGTACTTTCCTCTGCTGCAGAGTAGATAAAAAACTCCTCTCAAGAGACCTTGACTTTGGCTTTTTTTACACCCTTTGAGATCATTCCTCACAATGATCTTTCTTTCCAATGGAGCTTTGTGCTCTTCTTAAGGAAGAGAATGTAAGGGTGTTGCCTAATGAAAGTCCTCAAAAATAAATTGTACAAATACAAGGAAAGACTGTGTTCCAGCTAATCTGAAGACAGACATAGAAGAATCAGAATTTAAATTGTGGAATGGAAGAATAAGGACGGGCTGTCAAGCAGTGAAACAGTGTTTGTTTTGTGATGTTTTTGTTTGCTGAGGATGCCTTCAAGAAGCGGCTAAAAGCCATTTCTCCCCTCCTTAGAGAAATCTATACACCAATATACCCAAAATTTGTCATGACATTTCAGAGGGTTCACAAACATGCTGAAAGTCTTCTATGAATTCTATACTAAGAACACTTGATCTAAAGAACAATTTTCCAACAATAAAAATAGTTTAATACTTCACTAAGCTGCGTTTCATGAAGATCTGCTCAAATGGGAAGTACGGCCTTGGGTTTACATCTGAGCTGACTTAACATTTGTTTATTGAAATACTGAGATGCCAAAGTAATTTTCTGTTCTCTCAGTCTTTGGAAGATGTGTATTCTGTGAAATGCATGTGCATTCATACTACAAATACTGAAACTGAGGGATGAATCTGCTATGTCTGAAGTAGTAGTACCATAATGGGACTTACATCATAATTTGGGGGACAATAAATTTATAAGAAGTTGGCTGCATAGGACAGGATGGAAAATTAAATTTAGGCTCATTAATCAGAAGTAGTAAATAAACTGAGATGCTCTAAGCATCTTCTTCTAATATCATAGATAAAATTGGGATGATTTATTGTTTTACCATAAAGTAATAAGTCAAGGGCACAAAAATGGCCTGGGGAAATTATTGAAAATTTTGTTTCAAATATTTATCTCAGTGGGATATAGCCAGAAGCTGCCTTCTGGTGGTAATGAGTTCTTGTCGCATGGCTTACAACTGTGTTTAATCCATGGGGATACCTCAGCCCCTCTAACAATACATATTTTTAAGAAATGAGTGAACACCATGATACACAAAAGATACTTGACACTGTCCTTCAGTAGTGTCTGTTTAGAGCAAAATATATTCAAACACACATATCCATGCCTCGGGCATGGATACTAGCAATAAATACCTGCCTTTGATAATGTGCACTAAAATTTAAGAAACACTGAATTATTCCATTTGGAGGCCATTAAATCCAACTTTCTCTATTTCTATTACCATCATTATAAAACACCACTATCATTTTCATCATCATCATCTGTTCAATGTCTTTATTTAAACACATCAATTCTGGCAACAGTATTTTAACTCTATTGGCTCCTACCTTGATTTGGAAAGCACAGAATGCATGCCCTTTAGATCCTTGTACGAGAGTACCACATGCAGCTGTCTGCTGCTATAGAAAATTGATAGTTTTAGAGAATTTTTGAAGGCTCCGAAGTCAATGCCTATCTTTTGATCAGTGTTTTCAGAGTTGTTGACTGAAGCCTACAGTAAGATATACAAGGGGCCTATTACATAGTACATATTCACAGCAAAATTTTTAACAAAAATATAATTAAGATTACTATCTACAATACATTTTAATATTTGCTTTTTTGTTCTTTCCATTTTATTTTATTCACATAATTTTTAAAGTGATGTCTAAAAGCCTCTAAATTCATTTCACAACCCCATGAGAATAAAAACAGTATGCAAATTCCTGCTCAAGGGTAATAGTTCTCAAAATTTGGTGTGTAAAGGAAGATCTTAAGGATCATTCTCTTTCAAAATGCAGATTACTAGGCCTGGCTTCAAATTTCCAGTTCACAAGGTTTGTGTGCAGTCCAAGACATTTCAATATTAAGAAGTTTCCAAGGTTATTCAGATGTACATTTTGAGAAATAGGTGCTACCTAATAATTCATGTTCTATTCTTGAATTAAGTTAGATGAGCTAAAAATCACACATTTTCACAACGCTGTCTCAGTTTCCTACATAGATACTGCCACGGAGATGAGCTTTGGTGTCTTGTTCTCAGCTCTCATTGAAGGATGAAAGAAAGAATTTGATATTGGATTTTTTGTAAATATGTCACTGAGGCAAGAGTTCTCATAGCATCATTCAGTGTTGCCTGTGTTAAGCTTCAAGTGAAATATTTTTCAGTACTATCCACCAGGGAAGACTTCACTTCCCTTAAAGAATTGCTATTTTTTCCCTCATCCTGAAAGGGAATCATATAACTGATTATATTGCTCCTTGACAGCCAAGATTTTTTCTGTGTTTTAATGCCCTATTCCTATCACCCAGAACAATGGTTGGCTCATAGTAGATAGTAACAAAATAAATATTTCTTGAATTGAATTGAATGTTACCCTTTCACTTTGACTGCCAGCAATCTTAGAGGCAAATTCATATCTCAGCTTGAAACTATGTAAATCTCATTGTCTACATAAATTTTGACCTTCCATGCCGATCTGTGTGCTTCCAGGTTTTGATCCGGTAAACTTATATATGTGGCAGGGTATATATAAATAAATCTCACCAAATACAATTATATGTAAAACGCATAATAGTTTGAAATTATATTCACATGTATAACTTCATTTATTTTCTCCTCACAAGAGCCTGATTTAAAAACTTAGACAGTTCTCCTGATTTACCCAATTACGACCAATATTTTCTGTCTATACAACCCATATTCTTTTCATTAAACCAGGTGTGCCAGTTTGAATGTATTATGTCCCCCAGAAAAAGCCATATTCTTTGATGCAATCTTGTGGGGCAGACATATTAGTGGGGATTAAGTTGGAACATTTGGATTAGGTAGTTTCCATGGAAATGCACCCCACCCAACTGTGGGTGATAACTCTGATTGGATAATTTCCATGGTGGTGTGTCCCCATCCATTCAGCATAGGCCTTGATTAGTTTCCTGGAGCACTATATAAGCTCAGACAGAAGGAGTGAGCTTGCTACAGCCAAGAGGGACACTTTGAAGAATGCACAGAAGCTGACAGAGTAGCTGCAGATGAGATGCATTTTGGAGATGGCCTTTGAAAGCAGACTTTGGCGCCGTAGAAGCTAAGAGAGGACAGACACCCCAAGACCAACTAAGAGTGACATTTTTGAGAAATTGCAGCCTAGAGAGGAACATCCTTGGAGAAAGCCATTTTGAACCCAGCACTTTGGAGCAGATGCCAGCCACGTGCCTTCCCAACTAACAGAGGTTTTCCGGGTGCCACTGATCATCCTCCAGTGAAGGTACCCAATTGCTGATGTGTTACCTTGGACACTTTATGGCCTTAAGACTGTAACTGTGTAAACAAATAAACCCCCTTTTATAAAAGGCAATCCGTCTCTGGTGTTTTGCATCCTGGCAGCATTAGCAAATAAGAACACCAGGGGTCAGCAAATATAGCCCATGGGCCAAATTCTGCTTTTGTATGGCCCATGAGCCATACAAAACATTTTTAAATGGTTGAAAAAATTACAAGAATAATAATATTTTGTGGAATCTGACAATTATAAGAAATGTAAATTTCAGTGTCTATAAATAAAGCTTTATTGGAATTCAGCCACACCCATTTGTTTACATATTGTCTTTGGCTGTGTTTATGCTACAATGACAGATTTGAGCAGTTGCAACAAAGATCATAGGCTGTATGCTCTGCAAAGCCAAAAATATTTACTGTCTGGCCCTTCACAGAAAAAGTTTGCCTACCCTGCCATTGTAACATCCTGTTCCAACCAAGTTACTTCCTTTTGGGGAAAGGTTGACTTGCAAAAGAGGAGCAACAGGTATGGTGGCTGTCTATGAATTAGAATTATTTGCCTAGATTTTAGATAAGCTGCATAAATAAGCCTCTGCCCAAGTATAAGCTAGTTCTGCTGTGTTTCAAACTCAAGGTGTTCCTTGAATTACTTCCATTTATTGTGCTGTGTCAAAAGTTTAAGTAATTTAAAATTTCCACCATTAACAGTCACCTTTCAAATGGGCTGACATATCTTTTAATTTGAATAGCTTTATGCTTTAGTATTTTCTTTAGAGTTGGTCTAGATTTACATCTTGATTTAACATGTAAATGCAACAATATTACTTTAAAAAATTTGGTAACATCCATATAACACAAAATTTCCCATTTTTAAGTGTACACCTCAGTGGTATCAATTACCTTCACAATGCTGCACTACCATCAGCACCATCCTTTACCAAGGCTTTAATGATGCCAAACAAATGCTGTACTTATTAAGCAAAAACTCCCCAATATCTCTTCTGCCTGACGCTGGTAACCTCTAATCTACTTTCTGTCTCTATGGATTTGCTTATTCTAAAAACTTCATATACGTGGAATCATACACTTATTTGACCTTTTGTGTCCAGCTTATTTCACTTAGAATGATTTTAAGTTTCACCCATGTTGTACCATGTATCAAACCTTCATTCTTTTTCTTATAACTGAATAACATTCCACTGTGTGTATGAACCACAATTTGTTATCCATTCATCTGTTGTGGAACCCTGGGTTATTTCCATCTTTGTTCTCAGTTAATCCTTCATCTCTCAACAGCTTGGAAAAGAGGCTAGGTGGGTTCAAATAAGGTCATCAGTCTTGAAGAATTTTCAGTATCTTGACTCTTGCAGGGTTGTTTCAATTCAGCATATGATGAAGTGAAGGAGTGCAAAATGGGGGGTAGGCTGTGAAAGTGAGACTAAAAGGCTAAAAGGAAGGATGATTAGAGAATTTGAACAAATGATACCCAATTAATCTTTATAAACTCCCATGAAATATTACAACTCTTGCTTTTACTTGTGGAAACTATGTAACGTGATGAGTATTCACCATGCTTATGATCTGGCCCCGTGGCTCCTGAGCTTTTGAGTTCTGAAGGAAAGATCAGGCTGGCCTCTGTAGTGCAAATCTGTCATAGAATCACAAACCTCCGAAGCCTTCAGGAGAGTCTGAGGGTTTGGATAAAGTAATTACTAGAGGAGCATAAGCCTGTGGTTATGGAGTGTTTTGCTTTCCTAAAAATATTGTGGAAACTTGGCTGCCCAAGTTTGCTTTTGAGATAGAGCTAGAGACTCCCAGCATGTGCTTGCAGCCAGCACCCGCTGTTTAATGACGCTTTAAACCTGTCATTTAAATTGTTCCCCTTCCACTCCCCTCTCTGTGTTGAAGCACGTAACAAGAATGACTTCCCATGTGATGATCTTTAACATTCTCAAGAAAAAGCACTTAATGATAAGGGAAGATATGTCATTGTGCTGAATAGGCTTTTAGGTCAAAACTCAAAGCATTGCATCCAAGTGGGAAAGTTAACATTGTCTATATATTTTTCTTGTATATTTTCCTACATTCTGCCATGAAGGTTCATCTTGTTACTCTGGTCTTAAAAAAAAAATGATTGAGGGCCAGAACTTTTAATACTAGTTTTGGGTAATTATGCCTTGAAAAAGTTCCATCTCTAACATTTGGGGGATTGAGCCTGTGGGTGTCTGAGCCTTGGGGGTTATCTGCCCATGGTGTGAGGGGAAAAGCAAAATGTCAATTAGGCAGCTCCCTTGGCTACCTTCTCACTTGAGTTTCAGGAACTTGATCCCACGCTTTATTTTATCTCATCCTTTCATGTCAACATATTAGCTTTACAAGTTTGTTAAAAATGTGCTTCTTTGGCAGATGGGCTTCACCCTCATGGGGATTTTGTTCAGCAGAGTTGACATGTTCAGCTATTTGACATTGTTGCCTAAGTGGTTGTTGACTGACTCAACTCCTTTGTCATAATGACATGAATGAGTGTGAATAGGCAACTAGGTATGAAGGGATGAAAAAGAAAATACAGGAACTAAGTTATCAAGTGTGGTAGTTTGAAGCTGTATGTACCCCAGAAAAACATGTGCTGAAATTTAACCCATTTCTGTGGGTGTGAACCCATTGTAAGTAGGAGCTTTTGATGAGGTTACTTCAGATAAGGTGCGACCCACCTCACTTTGGATGGGTCTTAATCTTATTACTGGTGTCCTTTATAGGAGTATGAAATTCAGACACAGAGAGAAAGCCATGGAAGCAAGATGCTGAAATCAACAAAACTCTCTTCTCCCAAGAGAAGAGAGAGACCATCGGTTGCCACTGTGTGTCTTGCCATGTGACAGAGGAATGAAGATCACCAGCATCACCTTGATGAGACCTTGAATTAGACATTGTCCTGGCCTCAAAACCATGAGTGAATAAATTCCCATTATTTAACCCAACCTGTTTCATGGTATTTGCTTTGAGCAGCCTAGGAAACTAAAACAGATTTTGGTATCAGGAGAGTTACGGTGTTGCTATTGCAAATACCAAACATGTGGAAATGGCTTTGGAATTTTAATAAGTAGAGGCTGGAAAAGGTACTTGATAGAAAAAGCCTAGATGGCCTTGAAGAGACTGTTGGTGGAAATATGGATGCTAAAGTTATTTCCAATGAGGCTGTAGAAAAAAATAATGAATGTATTATTAAAAAGGAGGAAAGACAATCCTTGTTTCAAAGTAGCGGAGAATTTGGCAAAATTGAGTTCTGATGTTAGATAAAAGGCAGAATTTGAGAGTGATAAACCTGGATATTTACCTGAGGAATTCTCCAAGCTAAATGTGGAAAGTGCAGCCTGCTTTTTCCTTGCAGTTTGTAGTAAAATGTGAGAGGAAAGAGATAAGTGGAGAACAGAACTCCTGGGCACAAAGAACCAGAAATTAGTGTTTTGGAATATCCTGAGCTTCCAGAAAGTGAATCCCCAGAGAATAGTGCTCCATGTGAGGGTTTAACTGAACAAGGATCCAGTCAGCCATTTCAGTGCAAGTCAGGATCAGAGGTGCAGTTATCCTTGAAAGATCTGTGGAAAGTCCGATGGATTGGATCCTTGTGTACTATATGCAAAACCAACAAGTTTTTGTGAGATTTGTATAAATGGAACCACTGCCAGCCTGGATTATTAGGGTCAGAAAAGGGACATACTAGAGGAAAAATCTCTCCAAGGGCAGAACCATGAAAGCTGAGATCTGAGCCAAAGGCATCATTTTAGGCTAAGAGTGGGGTCACTCATGTTTGTGGAAAGGGTGAGTCTGTCCCGGTATTTGGAGAAGGTGGGCCTTCCACCCCATTGTTCAGGACGAGAACTGTCACCCCAGTGTTCTCAGAGGTAGCGCCTATGCCTGAGGGATTGCAGAGCGCCTGGCTTAAAGAGGGTGGAAACTTCACCCCAGTGTTTGAGGAGAACATGGCCACTGGGCAAGCACCCAGAAGGGGTGATGCTGCCACTGCATCAGGACTGGAAGACAAAACATCATTCCATAGGTGACTCTCAGACCTTAAAATTGAATGGAGTATGCCCTGTTGGGTTTCAGAATTATTTGGAACCCATGATTCCTGTTTTCCTTCCAATTTCTCCCAATGGGAATGGAAATGTTCATCCTATGCTTGTCCCTCCTTTGTATATTGGAAGAAGATAACTTTTTCTCAGGTTTCAAAGGTCTGCAGATGAGGGGAACTCTGCCTTAGGACAGACCAGGCCCAGAAATGATTTTGCTGAGACTTTGTGCTTAACATTGTTACTGAAATGACTTAAGACTTTTGGAATACTGTGATGGAATTAATGCATTTTGCATATAGAGAGAACATGTCTTTTGGGGGTCTTGAGGGTGGGGTGTGGTGGTTTGAGAAATATGTTCTTAAAGTTAATCCATTCCTATGGGTGTAAACCCACTCTAAGTAGGACCATTGATGAGGCCACTTCAGTTAAGGCGTGATCACCTCATTTCTTTTTTGGGATCACAAAGATGCTGGGTTTGGGGAAATTCGGTGCTGGTTTCCCAGATCAGCTCTGATAATCTAGGTCACGTCATAGCATTTCTGCTGAAGTCACTTTCAATCTCTGCCAATTATCACAGAATTCGAAAGAACTACCTTTCTGTGGTAGGCACTTCCTTTGATTAAAGCAATCTTAGGTACTACTCCTTAAATGTGCCTGAAGAGTTCTTTTGAAATTTTTTTTTCCCCTAGAAAGTATATATTTGACTCTTTGGGAAATTTAAGGTCAGCATTTTGGAAAATGTGACCAGTAAGTACTCTGTCAACAACAAGCAGTGGTTTCTCAGATGCTTATAGTTAGTTGTTTATGTGTCTATCCCAGCCTCCCAACAGTTTTGAATAAAATTTCTCCATATGATACTGCTGCTGATTCGTCTTTATTTTCCAATGATCTGTATGCTGAATTTCAATGGTGGATTGTGGGGGAAATAATTAAAATAATTTTATCCCTTTATTGACCCTCTTGCCTTCATTCATTTTGGTTCAGCTCACAGTCCTGGCCATATGTGGGGGGCCCCCTTCTGCATTCCCATCTTTCTTAAGTCTCTCTTCAGTCCTCAGCAACTGCTTCTGTGGCTACTGAACTCTTTCCTGCTGGAATAAGAATGGTCTATTCACTTGCACGATTGGTTGGCAATGGCTAAAAGGAAAGTCAGGAAAGGGAAAATCTCTAGAAGAGTATTCTTGGGAACTCTTCATGAGCCAAAGTAAAGAATGAAATACAGAAAAAAACTGGAATGCAATTGTTCCGGTTTGCTAATGCTATCATTCCGCAAAATACCAGAAATAGATTGGCTTTTATAAAAGGAGTTTATTTGGTTGCAAAGTTACAGTCTTAAGGCCATTAAGTGTCCAAGGTAAGGTATCAACAATAGGGTACCTTCACTGGAGAAAGGCCATTGGCATCCAGAAAACCTCTGTTGGCTGGGAAGGCACGTGGCTGGCATTTGCTTGCTCCTAGGTTGTGTTTCAAAATGGCATTCTCCAAAATGTCTCTGTGTCAGCTTCTTGGGGCAAACTCTGGGCTAGTACCTCCAAAGCATCAGCAAAACTCTGCTTTCAACAGCCGTCTTCAAAATGTCTCTGTAAGTTGCAGCAGCAAGCTCCTTCTGTCTGTCAACTGTTTCATATGGCTCCAGTGATTTAATTAAGATCCAGCCTGAATGGGTGGGGTAACACTTCCATGGGAATTAGCCAATCAAAGGTCTTGTCCACAGTTGATTGAGTCACATCTCCATGGAAACAATCAATAGGTTCCAACCTAATCAACATTAATACATCTGCCCACACAAGATTGCATCAAAGAACATGGCATTTTGGGGGATATAATGTATCCAAACTGGCACAGCAATTCACCCTCATACCTTGTTCCACAGTTTGAAACACTCTACATTTTCCAGATTCTATCAATGTTGAATGCAATGTCTAGTCATGATGTTACCTTATGGAAACATGGAAAACAGCATCCTTCACTCAAATTTGAATGCCAAGGTATAATTGCATTATTCATAGAGCGATATGTTGAAATGCTTTGTTTCTGGTAAAATATAGGCCCAGATAAAAGAGGTTTACATCATTAAGTACCAAAGCTTTATATAGAGAGGATTTCTGTATAAACCCTTTATATAGAGAGGTTTGTTGAAAAAACTTAACATTTAGTTGATGACTCAGCACCATCATTATTAGCATTAAATCTCTGAACCTATTTAAAGCAATTTTCTCTCCATGGGTCCATAAGTATGTCCTATATTAGTAAAGGGTAAGAAATGCTGTTTTCTGGTAGCATTCCTATTATTGAATTCTGAGAACTACATGTGTAGTTTTTAATCAACTGAGTTAAGACAAGTTTTGAAACAATGGTGGAGTTAGGGAAAGTAAAAGGGAAGAGGCAGAATAACTCTTTCTTTTTTTAAAAAGAGTATTTTAAACTAAAAAAAATTTAGTTATTTTCTTAGTCTGGGCTCCTCCCAAAAAATCAAAGCCTAAGACAAGATAGTTTATTTGGGAAATGATCAGAGGGTGCAGGAGTGGGGAACCGGGACAAGTAAAACAGAGAAGGAGAGAAAACCCACACAAAGTGTGTTATTGAGCCTGTCACCCCCGTGGGCAACTGGGACTTAATCTGGCCAGGACACTCTGAAACCATGTAGTCTGCTATTCAGAACTGTCTCTCTGAGGGAAAAAAGAGGAGAATAATTGCCCACTGACTTCTATCCCCCATTGATGAAGATTTGCCCATGGGTGTTAACACTGTCTCTCACTTCCACATTCTGCAAGCATGTGTGCTACCAACAACCAGAGCAGAAGGGGAGTAATGTGGTAGAGCTGGGGTAAGGAGTTATCAGTTTACGCTTGTGTGAAGCTCATGCCACCCAGTCCCTCACCCCCACCCCCACATCGTCAATGACTAGAGTAAAAGATAAACAGAATGGATACGAAGTAGGCACAAGAAACATGTAATCCCATGACAAATTCTGCCCCAGCCCCACTACTGTTATCATTAACACTAAGATTACTATCAAAGATATCCACTTTGCAACTCTAAATTCAACAGAATAAGCAAGTGTGAACCTAGCTTATTATCTCCAACTGTCTCTTCCTTCCTTTGATGACTCAGTCAAGATTCAGAGCTCCAGGGGAGAACTCATAATTGGCCAAGCTTAGGTCATAGTCCTGTCTCTTTGCTGATCAGGGTGGAGAAGAGGTTTGTTTCCTCCAACTTCCTTTACAGAAGATGATTCCTTCTACCCAAGACTATACCTGTTGGGGAAGAAGCAGTGAGTGGTATGCTGGAATTGGCTTGCAGCAACTTAACGGTTAAATTTTCAGGAATTTTATAAACTCATTAAATAAGGCTGTTATTAAAACTTAAATTACACAAACTTACAATTAAATAAATCATATTTAAACCAAAAGGTGGTAAATATTCCAAATATCAATTCCTAATTATTTTACTACATTTTACTACTATCTATGTTCTTGACATTACTTACATCTATTGTGTCTATATGTTGGAAATACTATGTAATGGTGTGCCACCACACATATCTTCCAACTCTGTGGCTCAATGACTTAGTGAAGACAGGAATGTTTTACTTCAAAGAAATTCACAAATGTTACAAATTAGGACTTGATTTATTGTTTCACTGGTTATCTAAACCAAAGAAAATGTTGGAGAACTGTTATTCATGCAGATTAAACTGACACTGTGCTGCATCTATAGCCATTACATTGTAAATGGCACAAAAAATGAGGAAATATTATTCTGGTATTCACATACCATTATCTGATTCAGAAAAGAAGTCATTCATGTTATTTATGAATGCGTAAAGTTAGGGCATTACATACGTCTTTGTTATTTCACTTTTGCCTTACTCATTACCATAAATGAAAATATCCACCAGCATTTGAGTCTACACTCTTTCATTAATTGCCACTATAGGTTGGCTACAAGAGTTTGTCAAAAATCAACAAAAGCATTCTATAAGAATCAATTAGCTATAAGGAATTTACAATGAAGAGATAGAGAGTATTATATGTTTTATTATATTTGTAAATTTTACACTGCATGTTCTTTGTGTGAGTAAAACTTATAATGAACTTACATGTGAGTGTTGTGTGATTTTTTCCCCCAAAGAGTCAGTTGTTAAACATTTATCAGCACACTGCTAGGTAGAAGTAATGCCTCAAAAGAAAATCAGGATGTTGGGCAACTAAAAACATAAATTAAAAATTTCAACTAAGACCCATATATAAACCAGGCAATTGAAGACAACACATGGGGTATACATGGGGCAATAGAGTTCAAAAAAACAAAAAAGAAAACAAAGCATAGAGAAAAGAGTGAAAGGAGATAAAGGAATGAGTTGAGGATAAGTTAAAGTCAAGGGAGGGCTATTGTTGATTACTTATTTAAACTATGAAATATGGTGCTAGATCATGGCTTTTGAAAGTGTGAGGGTGAGGAAGGGGAATTGATGACAGTGGCAAATGTTTGGAAGAGATATCAAGGAAAATTTCAGAGAATGCTATGTCTTATTGTAATTACCCTGTAATGCCCAGATAATACTTTATATATAGTAACTTCAGTAAATGTTGGTCACTGGAAGCATAAATCCATCATTGTATTATATATTGACCCTGGCTTTGCTGTTTATTAGTTGTGTGATATTGGGCAAATTAATCTCTCTGTCCCTCAGTTTTCTCATCTGTCAAATGGAGATATTATCAATTTTATTGTACAGTTTTATGAATTAAAAATACTTGGCTTATGTAACACCCTTAGGGTAGTACTTAGAATTAGCAGCCAGTGGACTCATTTCCATGTCTTCTTTTTACTTTTTTTGATCCCTCCCTTAACGCCAGGTTGGCAGCTGTGACTTTCTCTGTTTACACTGTGTCTGCCTCTTTTAGTACTTCTCACTTTCCTTCTACTTTTCGGTAAGAGTGAAAAATGGCCCTTATGACAACCAGACCACAATATTCTCAACAGAACATATAACAACACTCAGAATAAGCCATAGTTGAGGCTACTTCACGACTACAGAAATGACTAAACATTCCTCCCTCTGACTAACGTGAATGATTGGTTACCAATAACCACTAGGTTTGCTTTAACCCTCCCACTAGTCTTATGAAAAGTGTTAAGATTCCCAGTCACTAAATTGCTCCTGCTGCTTCAGAGCTTCCAGTCCAGAGCTGGTCCTTCCTTCTTTAGCCCTGTCCTCAGAATCATCCAACGTAAGCTCAAATCGTGTAAGAAGTACTTTCTCAACTTCCTCTTACTGAGATGCTCCTGTGGTTCCTATGGGGTGTAGCATCCCTTGCTGCCTCAAGTGTAGTCCTGATAGTTAGTGGGCTTCAGCAGTGCTTATGTAATCAGTAAATGACTAGAAAGATTGATAACCAAGTATAGTTTGTTAAGAATCTTGTGTTACTTAAGAGCATTTATGATTTTTAGTAAGTTGCAAAGGGAACCAATACGTTGCCAGCATTCACAAGGAT
Source organism: Choloepus didactylus (assembly GCF_015220235.1). Taxonomy (NCBI): domain Eukaryota; kingdom Metazoa; phylum Chordata; class Mammalia; order Pilosa; family Megalonychidae; genus Choloepus; species Choloepus didactylus. Next base: position 76,295,971 of record NC_051309.1, read on the forward strand.
GGAGATCCTCGTATATTACATTTGGTGAACGTTCAGGCTGAGTTCTGGAGAACTGAGATCGACACATATTTGTATCTCCATTCTCTGTGCCCATTACACTAAACATACTTACTTATTGATCAGTCCCGATGCATGTAACTTATCTCCCATCCCTGTTCCTGCCCCCTCCCTCACAGGGATAGCCTCTTTACTCCATTCTGGTTTCAACTCCTCATGCCACGCCGCTATCACACCTACCTCCTCCTCCCTCTGCTTGAGCGCCACATCCTACACCAGGCTGCCTCCCCGCATGGACACTGTCCTCACCCTGGCCTTGCTTTAACATCCTGCACTGGGCCACTGTGGATCCTCTATGCTGGGGTGGATGCCTATTTTGCTCAGTCCTCCCAGTTATCTAGGACTGAATTGTCCAGGAAAAGGAAGAGAACTATGGGTCTATTTTTAATTAGGAATTTCTAACTTTGTGTTGTTAGTTATCCATGTGTTCCAATAAGCCTGGTGCTTTTGTTTTTCTTTGGTAGCATTTATGCACCTACCATTTTAAGACACAAGAAGGTAACTGGAATATTTTTCTCCTCCTCCTCCTCCTCCTTCTGTCTCTTCCCCTTCCTCTCCTTCTTCTTCTTCTTTTTTTTGAAGACCAAAAACCATCATTGGTTTTCTCTTGCCCAGATTAAGCTGAACAACACTGGAATTTCCCAGTCTGGCACCAACCTATTTCTCTTGCCTCCTTTCCAAATATACTCTGACACATAATTTGAACACTTCAGGTACTGTGAGCTCTTTCCCCAATGACAAATATGCCATGCTCTTTCACACATTTGTACATGCTTTTCCTTCTTTCTGGCATGCTCTCACCCCCTTTTCTACCTGGAAGGCTCTGACTCATTCTTTAAGATTCAGGCCAAATGTCACCTTCTCAGTGAAATCTTCTACAAGTCCCCCAGGGTGAATATGTCCTTTCTGCCTTTTTTTTTTTTTTTTTTTCCAGAGTACTTAGATCATATGTTACTGAACTGCCACTGCCAGCTGTGTAACCTTGGGCAAATTGCTTAATCTTTCTGAGTCTCAGTTTCCTCATCAGTTAGGTGGGGAAAATAATAAAATTGTACCAATCTCATACAGTTGTTATAAAGGTGAAATCAGATGATGCATAACCTATGACAAATAGTCAAAATGCTTATTATTACTGTTATGATTATCTGATTGTCTCCCACAAAAGATTATTTGTTTGTACGTATAGTCCCAGAACTTAATCCAACATCCCAAACATCATCTATGATAAGTGCTGTTTTTAAAGGAACTCATTCATTCGGGAAATATTTTTAAGTGAATACTGTGTGCCAGGCACATATTATACAATATTATGGCCAGAATAGTTACGCTGTCTGATCTCATGGGATTCATAGTCTAATAGGAAATAGAGAATTTAGCAAATAATTACACAAATAAATGAATGCAAATTGTGATAAATCTTAAGAAGGAAAATAATTGTGTGCTCAGTAAGACAGTGAAGGGGATGTTAATTTAGATTAGGAGATAGAAAAGCATTTCTGAAGAAGTGATCTTTTCTAAGTCCTGAAGGCTGAGTAGAAATTAAAGAAGCCAGAAGTGTTTGGAAGAGAGGAGGGTATGTATGAAAGTCTGAGGCAAGAAAGAACTGTGATTCTATCAAGCCAGGTTTTGCCATGCAGTGAATGGAAAGGAAGGGTGAGGGGTGGTATGAGATGAGATTAAGGGGAAATCTGGAGCTATATCGTGATCATCTTGAGGAATCTTATGGGTTATAAAAATGACAATGGAAAGCCATGAACATTTTAGTCAGAGGTGTGACTTGATATCCTAGTTCCCTCTCCTCCCCCAACTATTCTGGTTATGTTGGAGAAAACATGTAGCAGGGACACAGGTAACGTGATATGACAGAAGATTAAGGGACAGAATTCTCTGAGAGGAGAATGAGGCAGGTTAGATGAGGAGGGAGGGAGGGGAAAGTGACCCATAACAAATTTCCTCACTCATTTCGCCACTCAAAAAGAACCAATGAAAAGTGCAGCTCGTCAATTCCTTATTAGCATAACCAGAGGGGGAAGGGACCCTCCAAGTCCTTATAATGCAAGGATCCCGACTTCAGAGCACTTCTTTGGAGAATGCCCAACCTTCTTCAAGCATGTACCTTCACATTAAACTTTTTGGCTGTACACGCTAACTTCTTGTTTGGCTGTACACACTGACTAGTCCTTGAATTCTTTCCTGCGGCTGAGTTAAGAACCTTCACTTCATCAGCCCCTGGTTGAGGACTCGACTTCTCCAAGGACTCCCAGGATTCTCTGGCATCGAGAACTCCTGGGGCTTTTCAGCATCTAGCCAGGAACTCCCAGAGCTCCAGCATCCAGCTGAGAATTCCCAGGGATCTCTGGCATCATCAAGTTTATTAAACTTTTTGGTTGTTAAAAAAAAAAAAAGAAGGAGATATGGTGGTCCTGGAAAGAAGTGGATTAGGATGATGACAGTGGTCACAGAAAGACAATGGAGGGCTTGGAAGTGCATTTTGAAGGTTGAATAGATGGCCTGGTGGCTTGAAGGCAATTGGTATGTCTGAAAGTGTTGTTTAGCATGACCAAGGTTCTGGCTTGAGCAGAAGGACAAGCAAAAATAGATGAGTAGTTTGCTAAGATGGTGGAATATAGAGGAGGAGCAGTACTTTGAGAGAAGATAGAGTTCAGTTTTCGATGTATTAAGTGCATATGAAATGACTGTGAGACATCCAAGTAGAAATATCAAGTACTCGTTAAATATATGAGTCGGAGGTCAGAAGAAAGATCTAAACTCAATATAGAAATTTGGGAGTTGTCATCATAGAGATGAAATCCCTGTTCCCTCTTTCTCTCCTCCTCCCATTATTGATGAAAACCACTAATCTTATTTGCTAGAATCTTTCTGGATAATTGCTATATTAAATATATTATAAATTAATGGTATTGGCAGAAAACCAGTGGCTTTCTCTGAAGAGTAATACAGTCAGTTCTGCTATAACATAATGTGTTCCTTAAAATCCATAGTGCTGTGCATATTTGTGCAATAAACACCAAAGGGCTTATAGGAAAAATGGGGCATAACACTAAAAAGCTTCATTAGTTTAACACTGATAAAAAGGATAGAAACAATAAAAATGGTAGCACAGTTTTACACATTAAATAGTTAAGCAATACATAATGCTTCAACAAATATGGTATTTTATCTTGAAAATGACCTGAAGACCTTGTTGAAATGGGCTTTGGAAAGGTTACAACTTGTGAATTACTGAAGTGGTAGAAGGAGCCTTATCTGAAATTAGACAGAAGTTGTAACACCAGATGTGGAGAAGTATGGCTTGTAGTCCTTCATCCAAACATCACATTTAAACCAATTCACAGCCTTAAATCCAGGGGCATGTTTTTCTTCCTTTGAGATGTAGTTCCTTCCAGGGATATGGTTATAACAGAAAACAGTTTCTTCAAAATTGAAAATTTTATCCAGAGTAAACAATGCTTCAGTTGACTTCTTTATCACTGCTGGAGATTCTTTTGCTGCTTTCTTATCTGTACTTGGGACTTCATCAGACAGCTGAAAGCTTTGGAAATTTTAGTGATGTTTGAAACCACCAAACTAGTTGATGCTCTCACTACAATGAGCCGCTTCTGCAGGATTTGGTGATTTCCATTTAAGCTCTTCGTATCTAGATAGTGTTTCCTCTCTGATTGCAAAAAAGGTTGTTAACCAATATTTTTTTTCCATTTGCTTTTCAATCCATATGCACAAAAATCTATTTCTTCTGTTTCCTTAGGCCTTGTTCTTAGGACTTTGCAGTACTTTAAGCTGTGCAAGCAATAGAATTTGTTTCTATTTACCCAGTGTTGGCTCTGGTGGTTGGAAATCTGAATTCTTTTATGTCTTTTCTCAGGAGATATCACTGTTCTTTTGTTTCTTTCAAAATCTTTATTACTACAAACTTCTCAATGTTAAAGTTTTCCTTTTCCATGCACAGTTTGGCATTTTTGAGGCAAGATATTTAGACATATTTGAGATGAATGAGGTTTTTAAAAACTTTTTAATACAAAAGTTTACAAGAAAAGTTTACAAAATTTACACATGCAAAATACAACCTTGTAGGATAACACATGCAATAAACTGGGGTAGGTATAGTTGTTTGCATTTTGTGTATGCATTTTGTGCATTCCTACTTGGCTTAGTTCAACTGGGTGCAGTTTTTTAAGTTTACCTATTGTTTTCTGCTGATAAAATCATGCACAAGCAAATGTGAAATTCACATTATGCTCAAATTGTTCCCCAATATAGTGATGGTGTTGGAACAAATTTAAATGTTCAAAACAAGCATTATAGCAGAACTCACTCTACTTTATTCTTTTTCTCAAACTTTCCCAGTAGAACATTCAAGTTTTAGAAAACAGAAGTGTTTGTAATAGGCTCAGAAACACATTTTACTCTTAAAATTTGTAGTAAATCCATTCTCAATGAGGTGGAAAGTGTTGATGAAGTGGGCATTAAGTGGATTAATTGTTTGTTTTATACTCTAGGACTTGAGTGATTTTTTTTAACCTCAGCTTTGAAATAATTTAATTGGATTGTGTTCCGGTTTGCTAATGTTGCTGTTATGCAAAATACCAGAAATGGATTGGTTTTTATAAAGGGGGTTTATTAAGTTACAAGTTTATAGTTCTAAGTGTCCAAATTAAGGCATCAACAAGATGATACCTTCACTGAAGAATGGCTGATGGCATCTGGAACACTTCTATCAGCTGAGAATGCACGTGGCTGGCATCTGCTGTTCCTTTGCTCCCAGGTTGTGTTTCAAAATGTTGTTCTCCAAAATGTCCCTGGGTGTCTCTTAGCTTCTCTGTGGCAAACTCTGGGTTTCATCTCTTAGCTTAGCATCTCTAAATGTCCTTCTGTCCACATCTCCAACAATATCTAAGTGTCAGCAAGCATCTGGGCCTTGGCTTAGCTTATCTCAGGGTGTTTTCATCTCTCTGCTTTCTGTGCAAGCTCCCTTTGAAGGACTCCAGTAAACTAATCAAGACCTATCCTGAATGGGCAGGGTCAAATCTCCATGGAAACATCCAATCAAGAGGTGACACACTAATCAAAAAAATTAATCAATCTGCCCCCACAAGTTAGTATTAAAGAATATGGCTTTTTCTGGGGGACATAATATATATAAACCAGCACAGATTGCTAGACATGTCAGTTTTTATTTACAAGTTTATCATAGAAAGTTCTCTGTCTGTGTCCTCTTTTATCCTGTGCTCTTATTTCATCTATCTATATCTTTATGTATACATATACCTATATCATCTTTCTCTCTATCCATCTACTCTATCTCTATCTAATCTAACATCTATACATTTCCATGCATTTGCCTTGTACTGATTCAGCCTGATTAGAGGTGCATATGTGACAAATGTAAGAACCTCAGGAAAGTTTTGTATTATTTTAAATTTGAAAATTCCAATGTTAAGTATAATAGAAACAATCCATACACAGAATTTAAAAGGAAACCTTGGCCTTTACATAAACTATATACTTGTATTACACATATTACTTTAAGGGGTCTGGTGTTTTCATTTTAGATACTGTAATAAGGACAAAATGGTTACTATGGATAACAAGGCATGTTCCATTTGATAACTAATGGAATTAGAATTCTTAATAGCTGATGGTGAAAAATTCATAACTCATTAAGAACAATTATAGATTTTTTTTCTTTTACCATTAAATGAGTCCAAGTTCAATAAAACTAAAAGGTTAATTCAAATGACACACATATACACACAAATATTAATGAAAATTATGATGTATCATGCATTTTCTGGAGACCAGAAATTCTGCTGGTGCTTTTACCTATGTTTTCTCTAATCATCAGTGTGAATCTTCACATGGTAAGAATAAACTAAAAACTGGGAAACAACTGATTTTGACAAATAGTCTTTCTGTTGAATAAGCTAAATTCCAAAGTTCCCCAGGATTTCAGAAAAGCTGAATTGTGTTATGGTACTTGTATTCAGCACAAACTTCTTTGCTGCAGCGGAGTTTTGTTAAGTACTTCACTTTACTATATATGTTTTGACACAAGTTAAAAACAAGTGAAAAAAGTTAAAAAATAATTAACAAGTTTATTTCTTTTTAAAAACTCTATGTAAGAATTAATTTTAAAATTCATTAAAATATAATTTTTTAAAATTAATTATCTTGAACTGAACAAATGTGTTAAACCAGTTGATTATACTTATTATTAAAGCTTAGATCAAGACATTTCCTATTTACCAATTTACTGATTATTTGCTGTCTCTTTGATGTCTGAAGATTGCAGCTGGTATATAAAGATATAGAACGATTTTAGAGTTTTCCTTAGAAGCTACTCTATACCTGGGCTGTGACTTCCTTGAAGGCTGTGATTATGTCATTACTGAGGATTTTGTATTTCCATTGCCTGATAACTAGAGCTATTCATGATGCATATGTGGATACATGAGTGCAACAAAAAAAATCTTTAGGACCAGGGACAAATAGCTTTTACTATTAAATTTACTTTGGAAATTATCTCCAATGTTAAATGACATAAAATAGAAATTAATGATTTGTATATGTAGTGGACATGATTGTTTAGTTAAGAAATTTAAATGTATCTACTAAAAATCTGCTAAAATTAATAAGGGTTCAGAAAAGAGACTGAATATAAGACTATTTTATGGATTTTATAGTCATGTCAATAACGACTTAGAAAGCATGATGAAAAATAAAATCACATACTCATTGGCAACAGAAACATTTAAGTTTTGATGAAGGGATTCTTCATGTGGAAAATAAATGGATGAAAATTGTTAAGAAAATTATGTGAAATATATTTTACCAAAATTGTGGAATATTATAAAGCCAAACTAATCAGTAAAATGACACTGATAGTCAGAGAAAATAGTCCCCCAAAAGATATTCCAATAGACACAAAAGTTTAATATGAAGGGTCTGAATGTTATCCTGTGTGTACAATTTTATATTCACACATACACTTGCAGAAACACCTGCAGATACACAGTAAGCAATCAGAGTTTTATTTTACTCACAGGTAAAACAGCCCCCAGAATTGACCCCCCCCCCCAAGCCTAGACCCTCAGATGTCACAAGGAGAGGCAGATAGATAAATCCTTCTTGTGGGGGCAGAATTGCATTGTAGGTGAGGAACCCAGAAATATGAATTTCTCCACTTATATAAAAGTGGAGGATATACACCCCTCCTCCTGGTAGAAGTAGAAGGAACCTGGGTCTTACCCTTTAGAATATAAATTACTCTCTCAAGGGAGAAGATAAGACTAGGGTCTGGAAGTTCATAACTGAGGATGTTCTCTCTTTGCAAATACAAACACATGGGAAGATAAAACCCTGATCTCCCTCCAGTGGTCTGGCTCAATCTTCTGGTTTGCTAGAGCTGCCGTTATGCAAGATGCCAGTAATGGATTGGCTTATATTGGCCTAAATATCAGTAAAATGATATTTACTAAGAGTAGTGCTGATATTATCAGGTTAGCTGAAGACAAGCTGAATACAAAATTATTCTAAGCACATAATCTCAATAAATCATAGAAAAAGTCTGGGGGAAAAACCCAGAACTGTTAAGAATAATTATTTTTCAGTAATAAGATTATAGGTGCTGTTAGTTCTCTTCCTTAGGAATTTTTTGTAGTCTCCAAGTTTTTTATGAGCACTTGATAATTTACAATCCTGAAAATATGACTATTTTCAAAGGTAATTATTCAAAGGAGAGCTTGTATAGCCTTTGTACTAAGATTGGCATTCTGATAGGGTGCACTTGCTAAAGACCATTTATAGGCCTCAAAGTGGCAATTTTTTCACATCTAAGGTTTAGCAGGCAAAGGATACAATACAAGAGAGCATTAAAGAATATGCATGATAGCCAAAGGCTATCTCATATCAAGGGATCCAGAGTAACCATATGTGAGCTGCAACTGTCCTCCCTCTGATAAGGCCAGATAGAATTTCTGTCTCAGATCAGGAACCACTGATGAGTGCACTGAACACCTCAGAACCAAGGAGACTGAAATGGTGTCTTGGGTATGGATTCTCATACCATGCTGGTCACATAGCCATATTGTTTCTGTGTAACCAGCCCTAATGGCAGAGGCCTTTGGGTTCTCACCAAGATTAGGTGCAAATCATCCTTCTCACTGTTATCAATAAACAATGCTGACAAACTGGTACAAACTGCCCTGAAACTCTTGGATCCATGGTTACAAAGCAACATTATTAATTGTATGTTTCATGCCTTGACCAGAGATCAGTGTTGTGCAACTATATCACTTTATTCAGTAAATCACTCAGGCCAAATCCAAGCCTGCTCGAATTAACCCTCATCTCACAGCCTTGAACAGCCTGCAATATTGGAAAGAGACAGCCTGGCATGGAGATTTGGCATGGAGATTAGATTTGGGATGACTGTTTTCCCCAAGAGAGTCATGAGTAATACGTCAACAACCTTTCATAGAGTCACTGACCCAATTAACAGATGCAGATTTTAGATTGCATATCCATTCTGCAGCTACAACTGCACACTTGTGTAGAGCATACCATCAGGAGCCTCCTTGGACTTGAAGGACCTTGTTTTATAAGCTGTTCATTTAAATGCAAATTGTCACCAGCTGTTGTTGCTACAAAATTATTTTTAGATTTTTAACTTGATCTTCTGTTTTACGTGGTAAATATTTACTTCTAGGTTTATGTTCCTTTAGCAAAAGTTATCATTGTATATTTTAAAACATATCAGCCTCTGACAGACTAGAACTCTTGGTATGTAGGGATGGTTCCTCACTTTTCATGTATAGGGCCTCTTTCATCGCATGTTAGAAAAAGATTGCTGAATGAAATTCAGACGTCATCTGACTTAGCACAGTTGTCAGATTTCAGGTTGATTCTTGAAATCTCATTTTCTGAAGTCCAAAGCTTAGTCATTGCAATTTCCATAAATAATATTTATGACAATTTTCTAAAGAGATAATATATGCAAAGATGTTTTTTTTTTAGAGTGCCTAGAAATATTTTTATGAGTGTATTTAGACATATTGTGAATATATACCTTTTAGACTCTTGATCCCATGGCAACATTCAGGGATATGCAGCTATAGCTATAGCTATCTATCATCTACCTATCTATCTATCAAATTCAAGAGTCTTTTGCCACTTTGCAATTTTCCTAAAATCTCAAAGGGAAAGCTTTGTTATTTGTTAGAACATGGGTTTTTAGAATCATGTGAATTCTCAACTTGCAACACAGAATCATTACTAGATATTTGGTTGTTTACTTCACTGCTTCTCAGTCGCAGTTTCTTTATATAAAGTAAGAAAATCCATGATCAAGTATCCTCATAATTTTCTTTGTTATAAAGGTATAAGTGATTTATCATAATTTCTCAGTTATCTTCACTGGTCTGAAAAATGGGTAGAATATTGATAAAAACATATCATTTTAATCAATAATTTCAAAGTGTACATTTTTTTGTCATGTTGTTATCAAGTAACATGGTTTAGTTTGAATCTTATTTTTTTTCATTTTGTCAGTTTTAAAATAGACCAACCATGAAGAATTCAGGAGAAGGAAATAATGAAATAATTTATGTAATTCACAAAACAAGATATAATCTGACTATTCCCTGAATGACTGAGAAATAGGTATGTAAATGGTGACTAAAACAAATCTTGGTGACTAGAAACAAATGATAACTGGAGCAACTTTCCCATGTATTTTAGAGTACATAATCTCATTGAGAAATATTACTGTGCTGTCTGTATTAAGGTATAGGTATACACTGCCTCTGTCAGTCTTGAGAATTTTGCAGTTCTTACATTTAAGTCCTTCCCAGTGTGATGCACCAATTTTCCAACTCTTTAGGGGTTGATTATCCAATATAAAGATGATCCAGGCTAGCAAGATGGTTCTGTGGTCAAATAACCTCGAGAAACACTGGGTAAATAGCACTAAATAAGTCTTTACTTCCGGACTCCTTATTGGGTTAACATGTTTGAAAAATCTCTAAGAGGAGGCTACACTATACTAAAAAAAGGATATAGTGTTTCTCAAAACTTATATTTCTACAGAATTCAATCATCCTCTTTTTTTGGAAGCACCTCATTGTACCAGTATTCCAGAGGTGTCCTGGTGCCAGCTCCTACTGGCTCGTAAAAGCCGATTTGGGTCTTCACTTCCATCCTGTAGGTAGGTTGAAATTAGCGATGATGGGAGCATTTACACAAGGGAAATCAACAAATGCTACAAATCAGGGATCTCTTCCCTGGAAAAATGGTTGTTAAATATTTACTACTGTGGCATTCATAGGGCACACTCTGTGTCTCTTATTCACTGCTCTATGACTAGCATTCAGGGAAAATGACTGTCCCATACATAACAGACACTCCATAAGTGTTTGTCGCATAATTGAGGGTGAAGTAAATCACCCAGAAATAAACGTTTGTTTTCACTTTTCTTGAAGATCTTCTAGGACACACACTTTATCACCAACTCAGAATCCTGTTCCTAAAATGTCAAGAATTTCTCCCATACCAGCTACACTTTTTTCCTGCTTAACTTTAAAGGTTTATTTTAAGCCTTCTCAAGAATTTATGAGGCTGGAGAAAAAGTGAAATCTGGTTACAAATTATTTGTTACAAAAAATCCTCATAGAAAGCTGGAAGAGGGGCAGTCTTCTGTTGAATGTTATATTAAATCAGTGTCTCAAGTGGATAGACTGTATCACAGCTGGTTTGTATTGGTGATGTGGCTACCCGGTTGTACCATATTGTGAGTTTAATAAGAGGCAACCAATAAGTTTGAATAGTCAAATCATAAATCTATCCTGCTTCACTCTAGAGTTACCTTAATTGATATTCATTCAGTGCTTACCAGAGTAGGAAGTGCTTATTTTTTGATATTTGGATTAGAATTATGCAATTCTTCTGTCAAGTCACCTGCTGTTGCTGGAAAGTTCTTCCTCCTAAGCATGGTTAACAGGTCATTCGGCTCTTTTCCAAATCAGTTACTGAAAGTCTGATAGATGTAAAATTAAACCACTTTGTGCAGAATTACAAATTTCCATATAGGAATTGTTAACTAAAAGACAATCGAAGACACTGAAAACTTTGAAGAAGGAATTCCACTAGTATCATATAAGGCAGTGGTTCTCAAACTTTGGAGAGCCTTTACAACACTTGTGATGTTAGTTTTAAATACAGTGTGAAAAGTTTTTTCTGAAGAGGTCTTTAATTTCTTTTCAATTTAATTGCTGTAAAGTACTTCACTTACATATCTAAAAGAAGGGAACAAATATTAACTCCATTTTTTACCATTCTGCCATTCCTCTAAGCCTCATTTTCTATTATGTGTCCTATGCATTCCTTCTCATTAAGACCTTTCAAAACTGTCCCTTTCTCCATCCTGCCCACTTTTCCTGCCTTGGTTAATGCTGTAGATAATGTGATAGTTCCCTACTGGCTTCCTTATTTATAGTCTTTATTCCTTTCAATCCATCATGTCTATTGAATAGAATTATTCTAAATATAAAAAACATTCTAAAATATCTGAAGTATGTAAAAATTTGCATCCATACATAACAATTTGTCAGTGGTTCCTCAACATATGTAACAGTGTTTTCCAGTAGGCACAATGCATGGTACTGGTGGAACCAAACAAGATTTCTAGGTAGGACATGGATAAGCATTTAAAATTGTTGTAAAAGAATGCAGGCACAAAATGGCAGTGTAGGAAGTTTTAATAATCACTCCCTCCACTAGAAACATGAAAGCGCTGGAAAAAGAGATTGGAATTAACTAGGTGGTTAACTCTGGAACCAGAATGGAAACTTAGAACAACTACAGGAGTGCCAGAGGAAGCAAGGGGCAGCCAAGAGTTCAGTCTTTATAAGTGAAAGTGCAAACCAGTGACCAGTCTTCATTTCTCAATCCCACAGCAGCAGATGTGGAAATGGCTGCAGCTGTAGCAACACAGCCCAGATTCCGGGAGTGGCTGGCTGGGACTGGAGCTGGCAGCGGAAACCTGCTGCTCTGAAAATTGGGGCTGAGAGTCAAGGTCAGTCAAGGGACATCCCTGAGGGAACATCATGGAAGCTGGCCTCAGTTTTGGCCCTCTGGGGAGCAGTGCTTCCAGCCTCCCACCAGCTTCCACCTGAAAATAAAGAACTAGTTCACTTTCTTTGGCTGTTTGTTCTTTTTCCTTCCGTGTGGGGGCATTTCCTGGTCTGGCAGGTGCCTGAGGGCCCCACATAGACTCTGGCCTTGGTCGTAGCCCCCTCTGCAGCAGTGACTTCTGGCATCACACCAGCAGCTACCTGGACTTAAAGACCCAGTGTACATTTTTGTTGACAGTGTTTCTTCTTTCTCTTTTTTGTGTTGTTTAGTCTGGTAAATCTCTGAGGGAGGAGCACAGATGCTACCCTTGGTTTCTCTCAGAAATAGAGTTTTCTGGCCTTGTATCAGCATCTACCTGGACATAAAGAGCTGGTGCATCTCTTTTTGGTTGATTGGTGTTTTTTTTTTTTTTTTTTTTTTTTTCCTTTTTCTGATTTGTAATTTTGGTTCTTGTGGCTCCCTAAGGGATGAGCAAGGATGCTGGCCTATGTTTCACCCTTGACAGCAGCAGCTTCTGGCTTCCAACAGGGACATAACAAGATATGTGGAGGAGCAGTGAACTCCAGTTTTTGTGTGTGGTGTGATGTGGGTGTTTTGCCTGATAGTAGTTTTCTCCCTCCCCTTCTTCCTTTCTTACCTTTTTCTCCCCTTGTTCTCTCTTTCTCTTTTTCTTCTTGTTCTTGGTCTGGTGATTGAAGAGTAGGAGAAATTTCCAGAGTGCCCACAACAGTACTTACAATGTTCAGTTATCAACAAAAATTCACAAAGCATACAAAGAGAAAGGAAAGTATGGCCTAGTCACAGGAAAAAATTAAATTTGACAGAAAATATTCCAGAGGAAGCACAGTCTCTGGAATTACTCATAAAAAATCTTAGCGCAACTATCATCAATAGCATCAATGAACTAAAGGGAAACAGGGACAAACAACTAAAGGAAATCAGATAAGCAATATATAAACAAAATGAGAATTTCAATAATGAGATGGAAATTATAAAGAAACAAATGGAGATAATAGAACTCAAAGTACAAAACCTGAAGTGAAAAAATTCAATAGCAGAGTGGAGAAGGCCGAAGGAAGATCAGCAAACTCAAAGAAAAGGCAATTGAAATTGTCCAGATTGAGAAGCATAAAGAAAAAATACTAGGAAAAAAAATGAACAGAGCCTGAGGAACCTGTGGGACACCAGTGAGTATATCAATATATGGATCATAGGAGTCCCAGAATAAGAGAGAGCTGAAGGTCCAGAAAAAAATATTTCATGAAATAATGGTAGAAAATTTCCCAAAGCTGACAAAAGATATAAATATACAACCCAAGATGTTCAATGAATGCTAAGCAGAATGAACTCAAACATATCTACACTGAGACACATTATGATTAAACTGTCATATGTCAAGAACAAAGACACAATCTTAAAAACATCAAGAGAGAAATGAAACATTACATGTGTGGGAGGACATATTTAAAATGTTGAAAGAAAAGAATAACCTATTAACTGAGAATAATGTACCCAGCAAAGCTGTCCTTCAAAAATGAGGGAGAAATTAAGACATTTACAGATAAACAACTAAGGGAGTTCATTATCACTAGGCCTGCTTTATAGGAAATACTAAAGGGAGTCCTCCATGTTGAAAAGAAAAGACACTAGATATTATCTTTTTTTAAAATTTTTATTTATTTATTGAGATTGTTCACATACCATACAATTAACCAAAATCCAAAGTGTACAATCAATCAATTGCCCCCAGTACCATCATACAGTTGTGCATCCATCACCACAATTAATTTTTTTCAGTTTTTAGAACATTTTCATTACTCCAGAAAAGAAATACAGACAAAAAAAAAAAAAAAAGGAAATTCAAATCCTCCCATATCCCTAACTACCCCTCCTCCATTGATGACTCATAGTGTTGGTATAGTACATTTGTTACTGTTGATGAAAGAATATTAAAATACTACTAACTGTAATTAGTTTGCAATAGGTATATTTTTTCCCTATATGCCCCTCTATCAATAGTATTTAATTTTCAGATATTTAGAATCATCTTATTTGATATCACAAAATAGTGGCTGTGTTACAAATTTTACTATCTACCCAAGAGAAAAGCAATTCACCACATACAAATGGAAAAACATAAGACTAAGTAGTGACTACTCTGCAGCCACCATGGAGGTGAGAAGGCAGTGGCACAACATATTTAAAATTTTGAGAGAGAAAAATTTCCAACTCAGAATTCTTTATCCAGCAAAGGTCTCCTTCAAATTTGAGGGAGAACTTAAATTTTTCACAGACAAACAAATGCTGAGAGATTTTGCTAATAAAAGACTTGTCCTACTTGAGATACTAAAGGGAGCCCTACCGACAGAGAAACAAAGAAAGGAGAGAGAGATATGGAGGTTCCATAATATTAGATGAAGATGCATTTTTAAGCCATATTGTGACCACTGAATATAAGTATATTGTTGCACTATTCTCACCATACATAGTACAGTATATTGCACTATTCTCACCATACATAGGTTGCAGAATAAATCTGAATACAGATCAATATTTCCCCTTCTTCCTCCTTTGTATATTTATAAACATGCCTACACATAACCCTTGCTATTCAATTATTTTTATCTGAACCAAGGAACTAAATGCATTGAGATAATTTTGTATTGTTTATAGGAATTCTCACTGCAAACTATACAAGCATAGGGATCAGATTAAACAGACTTTTTTTTTCCAAACCCTCTGTCTGAACTCAGAAGGTAAAATGGTTCAGTATTTTCCATTAACTATGCAATAAATAGCAAATCTTGGGTCCACAATTAATGTTCTTTTGTTTCAGTGTATGAAATAGAAGTTAATAATTGCCACTTAAATTTAGTGGTTCACTGACTACAATAAAAGATGTCTCTCCATATATAAATAGACATTTTCACCAACACTGCTCTCTATATGCCTTTGCTCTATATATCCCATGCCTATCTCCAGACAATGGCATCTCATCTACACCAGCCAATAAAACATAATTGAGAATACACATTTTTCACTGGTGTCAAAAAGTGTAGGAGTATTCCTTTGGATTTTCAAAAGAAGTCTATATTTTCAGACTTAAATTTAATAGTTTTTAATTGCTCTTAGTCTAATTCCTGTTTTATCAATTAAGAAACTGAGTCATCTTACAAGTTAAGTGAGATGACCACATTTACAATCAGCAAGCCAGAAGAGTGAGGCAAGTATCTTCATCTTCTGACTTCTAGTGTTTCAGAAAGAATGCCATACCATAAACCTGAGTTATCCATTTGAAATAGAGTGAAATAAATGGTAGCATGGAATAGGATGTGATACCAAGTATGTTTTCTCCTTCATAATGTCACCCTTCTGCAATGTCTGTTTATTCCTCTCTGAAATATGGAATTAAAAATAATTTAATATAGGGTTGTGTCTTATGATGACTATGATGATAATGAAGCCAAACTTATATTCAGTGGTCACAATATGGCTTGAAAATGCATCTTCATCTAATATTATGGAACCTCCATATCTCTCTCTCCTTTCTTTGTTTCTCTGTCGGTAGGGCTCCCTTTAGTATCTCAAGTAGGACAAGTCTTTTATTAGCAAAATCTCTCAGCATTTGTTTGTCTGTGAAAAATTTAAGTTCTCCCTCAAATTTGAAGGAGACCTTTGCTGGATAAAGAATTCTGAGTTGGAAATTTTTCTCTCTCAGGATTTTAAATATGTCATGCCACTGCCTTCTCACCTCCATGGTGGCTGCAGAGTAGTCACTACTTAGTCTTATGTTTTTTCCTTTGTATGTGGTAAACTGCTTTTCTCTTGCTGCTTTCAGAACTTGCTCCTTCTCTTCAGTATTTACAGTCTGATCAGAATATGTCTCAGAGTGTGTTTATTTGGATTTATTTTATTTGGAGTTTGTGGGGCATTTATGCTTTGTGTATTTATGTTGTGTAGAAGGTTTGGGAAATTTTCTCCAACAATTTCTTTGAAAACTCTTTCTAGACCTTTGCTCTTCTCTTCCCCTTCTGGAACACCAATGAGTCTTATATTTGGACATTTTATTTTATCTATCATATCCCTGAGGTCCATTTCGATTTTTTTTATTTTTTTCCCCCATTCTTTCTTTTGTTCTTTCATTTTCTGTTTTGTCGTACTCCAGGTCACTGATTCATTGTTCAGCTTCCTCTAGTCTTGTAATATGAGTATCCTGAATCTTTTTAATTTGGTTGACAGTTTCTCTTATTTCTATAAGATCATCTGTTTTTTTTTTTTTATTTACTCTTGCAATTTCTTCTTTATGCTCTTCTAGGCTCTTCTTCACGTCTTTTATATCCTGTGCCATGCTCTTCTTCATGTCTTTTATATCCCATGCCATAGTTCATTGTTTGTCTTTAGTTCTTTGATTAATTGCTCCAAGTACTGTGTCTTCTCTGGTCTTCTGATTTGGATGTTTGGGTTTGGGTTATCCATATTGTCTGGTTTTTCATATGCTTTAAAATTTCTGTTGTTTTTGGCCTCTTGGCATTTTCTTAACTTAATAGTGTTCTTTTAGGATATGTAGGCTAATTCAGAGACTTTTTTCTAATTTGTCAGATCTACAGCTTGGTGGCATACACTTTCTCTAACTAACCAGCAGGTGGCATCTGTGAGTCACCTACTTCCCTCAAGCCAGTTCTCCCCAACTTTGCCTTTGTGGTGTGTGGGCATTTGATTCTTGTGGGGTCCAATTGGTGCACCAGTTTTGAGAGTGTAGTTGGTGCTGTCTACCCTGAATGTGAGTTGTGTGTCTGAGCAGTTAGGAAGCGAGGGCAGCTTTAACAATCAAACCTCCCAGTGTTCCTGGAGATTAAAGGCTGTTCCAAGAGTATAAACCTTCAGTTTGGTCTTGCCACAGATCGTCTCTGCTGCTGACCCACAAGTCCTTGGTATTGGTGTATGGTCCCTGAGACTTCTGAGGGGATCCCTCTGCCAAGCCGTGCCTTTCTAGGGCCTCTGCTGAGGGAAGGCTGTGCTATGTCACAAGTGCACGCCATCCCTCAAGGGAAGTTCTGGGCTGCTGGGCCATGTAGGGGTGTTCCCAGCCTGCTGAAATGATGGCTGAATGGGGGGGTTCAAATCTCCCCCCTTTTGCACCTCTCCACCCCCCTAGCTCTGGGACAACCAGCTGCAGGTGTGTGAAAGGCCACTGTCCATGCCAGACACTGTAGCATGTGTGTGTGTTGCTGGAAACACTTCCCGTCACACTGGGTTTCCTGATGCAACTCTGAGCTATGGCACTGGTGCTGGGCAGGGGTGTTCCCAGACCTCCAGGAAGATGGCTGCAAGGAGCGTGGTTTCTCTCCCCTTATTCTAGTTTGCTAATGCTGCCAGAATGCAAAACTCCAGAAATGGATTGGCTTTTTATAAAAAGGGGGTTTATTTGGTTACACAGTTACAATCTTAAGGCCATAAAGTGTCCAAGGTAACACATCAGCAATTGGGTACCTTCACTGGAGGATGGCCAATGGCATCTGGAAAACCTCTGTTAGCTGGGATGGTATGTGGCTGGTGTCTGCTCCAAAATTCTGGTTTCAAAATTGCTTTCTCACAGGATGTTCCTCTGTAGGCTGCAGTTCCTCAAAAATGTCACTCTTAGTTGCGCTTGGGATATTTGCCCTTTCTCAGCTTCTCCAGAGCAAGAGTCTGCTTTCAACAGCTGTTTTCAAACTGTCTCTCATCTGCAGCTCCTGTGCTTTCTTCAAAGTGTCCCTCTTGGCGGTAGCAAGCTCACTCATTCTGTCTGATCTTATATAGTGCTCCAGTAATTTAATTCAGACCCACCCTGAATGGGTGGGCCAACACCTCCATGGAAATTATCCAATCAGAGTCATCACCCACAGTTGGGTGGGGTGCATCTCCATGGAAACACTCAAAGAATTACAATCTAATTAACACTGATAGATCTGCCCACACAAGATTACATGAAAGACCTTTGGGGGACATAAAACATTCAAACTGGCATACCCCTTTTGGCTATCCCCTGCCTGCCTCACTCTGAGACAATTAGCAGTGGGTTCGTGA
The DNA here is from genome assembly GCF_015220235.1 of Choloepus didactylus. Lineage (NCBI taxonomy): Eukaryota > Metazoa > Chordata > Mammalia > Pilosa > Megalonychidae > Choloepus > Choloepus didactylus. Next base: position 76,314,241 of record NC_051309.1, read on the forward strand.
AAGGCTATCATCCACGCCAGATACTGAGGTCTTCCCACAGGTTGTGGAGATGCCGTTCCTGCTGCGCTTCCCCATGCGGTCCCCACTGCCGTATCTGCAGCCACTTTCGGGCTTTTAAAAAGAGCTAGTCCACCTCCAAATTTCAACCCATGGATTCTCCACACCACAGCGTGGCTGCTGAACATTCAGCAGGCCCGCTCACTTGCCCCAGAATGCAGACTCCTGGCCTCACAAAGTGCGTGGTCCCTGCAGATCCAGCAGACCCTGTCCAGCTGGTGCATCACTGGAACCACTGTTCTGGGTGACCCTCTGGCCTTTATCTAGTATTTTTCACAGAGATGTTTTTTTGCCCTGTCTCTCCCAACCACCATCTTCCAGAGGTCCAGATCCACAGTTTTTACCTACAGATTTTATGCTGTGGTCTCAAGCATTACTCCCAATTCAGGTTGGTGTATGATGAGTTCATGGTCACATTTGTCCCCCCACAGTTAGTCCAGCTTATTTACTAGTTGTTTCTGGTTTTTTCAGTTGTTCCAGGGAGACTACTTGGCTTCCACTCCTCTCTATGCCACCATCTTAGTTCCACCTGTAGATATCTTGATGAAGAAATAAAGATCTCCAGCATAAGTAACAATATGGGTAAATATAAATGTCAGTGTTATTTCATTTTTCAGTTGTAATGATGTCTTTTATTTCTTATAAAGCTTATAACTCAAATGCATAAAACCAAGTATAAATCTTCATTACTGGGCATACAATGTACAACGTGATTTGTGCCAAGAACAACATAAAAGGGAGGTCTGGAAGGATACAGGTGGTGCAATGTATGTGTAGACTATTGAAGTTAAGTTGAAATAACACAAACTGAACTGTAATATATTTAGGATTCTAAATATAATCCCCATGGTAACTGTGGTGGTTTAAAGTGGTTGTATACCCCTGAAAAGGTCATGTTCCTTTTGTCTATTCCTGTGGGTGTGGAGCTATCATGGGTGGGATCTTTTGATTAGATTGCTCAATTGAGATATGATGCACCCCATTCAGGGTGGGTCTTAATCTGCTTACTGGAGCCCTTTTAATAGGATAAAACATGTACAGAAGTAGAGAGATGAAACCAAGGGAAGCTCATAGAGAGAAGCCCCAGAGAAGCTGAGAGACAAGGACACACCCACAGAGGAAGCCTCTGAAGCCAGAAGCTGAAGGCAATGAAACCCTGGAGAGAAGGACCAACAGACACCCTCCATGTGCCTTCCTATGTGACAGAGGTATCCCAGATGCCAGCAGCCTTTCCTCAGAGAGGGTATCATTCTGTTGGTGACTTAAATTGGACATTTTCATGGCCTAAGAACTATAAATTTGTAAACTAATAAATCCCCATTGTAAAAGCCAACCCATTTCTGCTATACTGCATTCTGGCAGCTTTAACAAACCAAAACAGTAATCATTAAAAAAAAAAAACTAAACAAACAATCAAAAAAACTACACAGAAGGAAAGGATAAGTGATTTAAAATGGCTCATCTAAAAAAAGATCATCTAAACAAAAAGAAAGCCAGTATTGGAGGAAAGGAGGGACAAAAGGTACAAGACTTACAAAAAACAATTAGCAAAATGACAGAGGTAAATAATACCTTAGTAGTAATTTCCTTAAGCATAATAGTTTAGACTTTCCAATCAAAAGGCAGAAATAGAGTGGATAAATAAACATGACCCAAAATATGTACTCTTTGAAAGAGACCCATCTTAGATCCAAAGTTACAAATTAGTTGAAAGTGAAATGATGGAAAAATATTCCATGCAAATAGTAATCAAAAGAGAATTTGGATGGCTGTATTAATATTAGACAAAATATCTTTAAGTAAAAAACTCTTATAAGAGACAAAGAATGACATTATGTATCAATAAAAGTGTCAATTCAACAAGCAGATTTACCAGTTATAAACAGATATGCACCTAACCTCAGTGCACCAAAATATATGACACAAACGTTGGCAGAATTGAGTAGATAAATGCACAGTTCTACAATCATAGTTGGAGATTTCAGTACAGCACTTTCAGTACTGGATATAACATCCAAACAAAAGATCAATAAGGAAATGGAGGACCTGAACAATATTATAAACTCACTATATCTAACTTACATATATAGAATAATTCATCCAACAACAGCAGAATACACATTCTTTTTGAGTGCACATGGATCATTCTCTAGGATAGACCATACGTTAGGGAACTACAGAAGTCCCAAGAAATCTAAAAATATCCAAATCATCAAAAGTAACATCTCTTGAAGACAATGGAATGAAACTAGAAATCAATAACAGAAGGAATGGGAAATTAAAAAATACATGGAAATTCAGCAGCACACTCTTAAATAACCAATGGCGTAAAGAATAAATCACTAGGGAAATTGGAAAAATCTTAGAAACAAAGGAAAACAAAGACACAACATCTCAAAACTTATGGGATGCAGTAAAGCAATGCTCAGAGGGAAAATTATCACTGTGAATTGCTATATTAGAAAAAAGAAAGATCTCAAATTAGTAGCCTAATTTTAAGTCTTAAGAAATTAGAAAAAAAGATCAAAGTAAACTCAAAGCTAGCAGAAGCAAAGAAATAAGATTAGAGTGGAGATAAATGAAACAGAGACTAGAAAAACAATTGAGAGAATAAGCCAGATAAAATGATAGTTATTTGAAAAAATTGATAAAATTAACAAACCTTTGTATAGGCTAACAAATAAAGAAAAAGGTGGAATTAACTAAAATCAGAAAGGAAAATGGTGACATCACTAATGACTTTACAGAAATAAAAAGAATTACAGGAGAATATTATGAACAATTGTATGCCAAAAAACTAGATAACTTAGAAAAAAGGAAAAAATTCCTAGAATTACATCAGTTACTCAAATGACTCCAGGAGAAATAGAAAACATCAACAGACCTATAATAAGTACAGTGATTGAATCAATAACAAAAATCATTTCTACCAAACATTTAAAGAAGAATTAATGTCTATCTTTCTAAAATTCTTCCAAAGGTTTCAAGAGGAGGGAACACTTCCTAATTTTTTCTATGAGGCCAGAAGCATTAATCTGATACCACAAACAAGATAAGGAAATTAAAGACCAATTTCCCGTATGACTATAGACGCCAAAAATCTTCAACAAAATACTATCAAACTGAATCCAATGACATTTAAAAATGATTATACACCATGACCAAAAGGAATTCATCCCAGGAATACAGGGTGTCTCAACATACAAAAATCAATGCAGTATACTACATAAATAGAGTGAAGGGGTGGGGGGACACATGATTCTCTCAATAGATGTAGAAATGGGATTCAATGAAATCCATCACCTTTCTTGATAAAACCACTCAGAAAAGTAGGAAGAGAAGGAACTTTCACAATGTGATAAAGCCCATTTAAGAAAAACCTACAGCTAACATTCCACTCAATGGTGAAAGAATTTAATCTTTCCCTCTAAGATCAGAAATGAGACAAGGATTCATGTTTTCCCCCTGCTATTCAATATTGTACTTGAAGTGCTTGCCAGAGCAATAAGGAAAGAAAAAGAAATAATAGGTATCCAAATTGGAAAGGAAAAAGTAAAATTACCTCAATTTGCAGATGACATGTGACCAAGGTAACACATCAGCAATTGGGTACCTTCACTGGAGGATGGCCCATGGTGTCTGGAAAACCTGTTAGCTGGGAAGGCACGTGGCTGGTGTCTGCTCCAAAGTTCTGGTTTCAAAATAGCTTTCTCCCAGGACGTTCCTCTCTTAGCGGCAGTTCCTCAAAAATGTCACTCTTAGTTGCACTTGGGGTATTTGTTGTCTCTTAGCTTCTCTGGAGCAAGAGTCTGCTTTCAATGGCCGTCTTCAAACTCTCTCATCTGCAGTTCCTGTGCTTTCTTCAGAGTGTCCCTCTTGGCTGTAGCTCCTCTTCAAGATGTCACTCACAGCTGCACTGAGTTCCTTCTGTTTGTCAGCTCATTTATATGGCTCCAGTAATTGAATTTAGACCCACCCTGAATGGGTTACACCTCCATGGAAATTATCCAATCAGAGTCATCACCCACAGTTGGGTGGGGAACATCTCCATGGAAACTCTCAAAGAATTCCAACCTAATCAGCACTAAAATGTCTGCCCCAAAAGATTGCATCAAAGAATATGGCTTTTTCTGGGGGACATAATACATTCAAACCAGCACAACATGGAACAATAAATCCAAAAGAATTAATAAGAAAATTATTAGGGCTAATAAATGAATTCAGCAAAGTGACAATGTACAAGATCAACACACACCAAAAAACAATTGTGTTCCTATACACTGGTGAAGAATCCAAAGAAGACACTAAGGAAATAATTCCATTAACACCTAAAATAGTAAAATATCTAGGAATAAATTTAACTAAGGATAAAAAAGACTTGTGTACAGAAAACTGAAAAACTGCTGAAAGAAATTAAAGAAAACCTAAATACATGGCAAGACATTTCGTGTTCATGGATTGGAAAAGTTAACTTTGTTAATATATTAATATTACCCAAAGCAATATATAAATTCAAGGCAGTCCCCTTTAAAAAACCAGAAGCCTGTTTTGCAGAAATGAAAAAAACAATTCTCAGATTTATATGGAATTGCAAGGAGCTGTGAACAGCCAAAACAATCTTGCAAAAGAAGAGCAAGGTTGGAGGACTCACACTACCTAATTTCAAATTGTGTTACATAGAGACAGTAATCAAAATAGTTTGGTACAGGCACAGAGATAGACAAATAGATCAGTAGAACAGAATTCAAAGTCCAGAAATAGACCCATACATCTATGGCCAATTGATTTTTGACACGCAGTGGGGGAACACAGTCTCTTCGGTAGATGGTGCTGGGAATACTGAATATACACATGCAGAAGAATGAAATTAAATCCCTACCTCAGACCATATTCAAAAATCAACTCAAAATTGATCAACTGAAAAGGGATCAAGGGCCTAAATATAAGAACTAAAACTATAAAACTCTTAGAAGATAACATAGGGGCAAATTTTCATGACTTGGGATTTGGCAATGGATTCCAAGGTATGACACAAAAAGCATGAATGACAAAAAGAACAATAGATAAATTTGATTTTGTTGAAATTAAAAACTTTTATGCAGTTAAGGAAATTATCAAGAAGTGAAAAGACAACCACAGAATGGGAAAAAAATAGTTTCAAACCATACATTGGAAAAAGGTTAATATCCAGAGTATATAAATAACTTTTACAATGCAACAACAAAAAGACAAACAACCTAATTGAAAAATGGCAAAGGACTTGGACAGACATTTCTCCAAAGAAGATATACAAATGGCTGATACACACATGAAAAGCTGCTCAGCATCATTAGCCATTAGGGAATTACAGATTAAAACCACAGATACCATGTCACATCCACTAGGATGAAGATTATTAAAAAAAAAAAAAGGAAAATGACAAGTGTTGGAAAAGTTGTAGAGAAATTTGAACTCTAGTGCATTGTTGGTTGGGAATGTAAAATGGTGCAGCCATTGCAGAAAGCAATATTGTAGTTCCTCAAAAAGTTAAATATAGAATTATCATTTGACCTGGGCATCCCACTTCTAAGTTATACCAAAGAGAATGAAAACACAAACAGATACTTGTACACAATATTCATAACAGCATGAATCACAATAGTGAAAAGCTGGAAACAACCCAAATGTCCATCAACAAATGAATGCATAAACAAAATGTGGTACATACATGCAATGGAATATTATTTGGCCATAAGAAAAAATGAAATTATGAGTCATGTTGCAATTTGGAGCACACTTGAAAACATTATGCTAAGTGAAATAAGCAAGACACATAAGGGCAAAAATTGTATATCACTTATAAGAAATGACTAGAAGTAGCAAATTTGCAGAAATAGAAAGCAGAGTAGAGGTTACTGGGAGAGAGGAGTATGAGAGGAGGTGTAAAGTCTAAGAAACCATTGCTTACTACAAGATTTGAAGATGCTTCCCTACAATTTCTTCTAGGAATTTTATAGTCCTGGGTCTTATATTTAGGTCTGTGATCCATTTTGAGCAAATTTTTTTGTATGATGTGAGATATGGGTCCTCTTTCATTCTTTTGCGTATGGATATTCACTTCTCCCAATACCGTTCATTGAAAAGAATATTCTTTCCCAGTTGAGTGGACTGGCAACCCTGTCAAAAATCAATTGACTGTAAATGTAAGAGCTTATTTCTGACCAATTCAATTCCATTGGTCAATATATATATCCTTATGCCAGCACCACACAGTTTTGACCACTGTACTTTTTAATATGCTTTAATGTCAGGAAGTGTGAGACCCCCAACTTCATTCTTCTTTCTCAAGATGTTTTTGGTTATTCAGGGCTCCCTTCCCTTCCAAATAAATTTCATAACTGGCTTTTCCATTTACACAAAATAGGCTCCTAGAATTTGATTGGGATTGTATGGAATCTGTAAATCAATTTGAGTAGAAGTCACATCTTAACAATATTTAGTATTCTAATCCATGAACATGAAATGTCTTTCAATTTATTTATATGTTCCTTGATTTCCTTAAGCACTGTTTTACATTTTTCTGTGTACAAGTTTTGATAGAATTAGTATGTTAGAGACTAGGAAACCATAATTGTTTTAAAAAGAGGAAGAAAAAGTGCTTCAGTCAGTTACTATAGGTAAGTCACTAAGCAAAGACTTTCATTTATCATTTAATTTTTTCAACAGCTTTATGAATAGGCATCATCCCTAATGTACATGTAAGGTAACAAGTTCACAGAGGTTAAGTAACAGTTCCAAGACAACATCTCTAGAAATTGAGGAACTGGTATTCCACTGAAGGGAAATTTGTGAAAAAAAGGAAAATATTATGGTTTTCAGTCTTGGGCAGGGCTGGTTATTCTATATGACTTTGTTCATGTTCACCCTAGTGTGAATAATGGGATAATGTCAAGAACAAAAAAGACATGGGTGGTCAATAAATAGTTGATTGATTGACTGTGCCTGCTGTGCTTTCATTTGCCAACGTCTTTTTGACTATAAGAAGGACAGTTAGCCTCTTTCTGTCCTCAATTAATTATTGAGAATAACTTTGACTTCTAACATTTCATGAGTTTATGGGTTTTTAAAATTAATCTACTAAGAATTTTAGATTTTCATAGATGATATAATCTTTATGCCATTGAATAATTTTATTGAATTTACTGGTTCTATTTTCTATTGAGGAACTATTTGAACATTACAGAAGCTAGTAATTTGCCAGAATCATTGCCTGATTCATACTCTATTTAAAGAGACACTGATAAGTAATTTAGAAAGAAAATAGAAGTGATTGTGTTTTTGTGTAAAAGAGAAGGAATAGAAATGTATATAATTTTTAAAAATGATATAATATATAGCAATTTCCCCAAACTTCTCTTATGAGAAAATAGCCATGTGCATGAGAACCTGAATGTAAACTATATTAGAAATCAATATGAAACAATGAAATATTTAATTAAAAATTAAGTGAGACATAATCCTAATATGCCAAATCTTACTAGCTTTTTATCCAGTTTAGTATATATTTAATTTAACATTAATAACATTAGTATATATTTAACATTAAAAACAATAGCAGAACAAAAAAATTTGAGAAACCCTTCAAACTTGGTAAGGCACTTTATGCACCTATTTGAAGAACTCCTCATTGAAATCATGAAAAATGGAATATGTACCGTCACTGTCTCTTTCTTCCCCTTTCTTCAACATATATTTTTATCATATATGGCACAGTGTTAGATGCTATGTAGGAATTTTAAAAATGGAGAAGACATGATGCCTGTCCTCAAATGACTTAGTTTAGGAGGGAGAATAAGACAAGTACACGTATAATTGTGATGCAAGAGGAAGGATTTGAAAGAAGAGTGGTAAAAAATCTGACCTGAATTTTGATTGAAATGATATCGAAGTGTATGGATATTACATCATCCAACTATGAATATGCAATATCTGTCCTTTTATTCATAATTTTTCATGAACTTCAATAAAGTTTCACATATCACTCCATAAACTTTCTGAGCATTCTTTATAAGGTTAATTCTGGGTTATAGTGCTATTGTGAATAGATCTCTGTTTTGTGTTGGTTATTGCTAGTGTTGAGGAATGCTTCTGATTTTTGCAAATAAATTTTGTAAAACTTGCTGATTTGTTTTAATGACTCTAATAGGCAGTTGATTTTTTTTGGTATAGGCTTTTGGCATACTGGCTTTGTGAAATTAAGGAAGTTCTAAGTTTTCTATTCTTGCTTTCAAGATTTTGTTTCATTTTAGTTTTTAATTAATAAATAGGCATTGAACCCTGTCAAATATTTTTCTGCATCATTTTGGAAATCACCTGGTTATCTGATTTGCATCCCGTGATGTGGTGAAATACAGTGTTAATCTTTTCTGTTATTCTATAGTTTTTGCAATCCTTTACTTGCCCATATACTGTTGGATTCGGTAGGCTAATATTATTTAAGATTTTGGCATCTGTGGTCATAAGTGAAATGGTTGACGATTTTCTTTTGTACAGTACATAATGAAGTTTGGAATCAAGGGTACGTTGTCTACACTAGCATCCTAAAAATATATCAGGCAGCTTCCCCTCAACCATTTTTTTTTAAATTATGGAACAGCTAGTATAAGACAGGTTTTCCTGTTTCTTGAGAGTTTTATAGGCTTTCCTTGAAACCATCTTGATCTGAGATTTTCAATTGCTTTAATGGTTATTTGTTCATTTGAGATATCTATATTTCCTTGTACCAATTTTGGCATTTTATGTTCCTTCCATAAAGTGTATCCATTTCATCTAGATTATCAATTTTTTAGCATAGAGTTTTGTTAAAAATATGTTTTTTTATTTTAAAAATCTCTGTGGTATGTATACTTATTTGCCTTTTTTAAATCCCCTGATTTATTTTCTTCCTCTATTCAGAAAACAGAAAAATGACAACAGGTTTAGGATACTAACAAAGGCTTCATGGACCAGGTACCTTGTGGAAAAGACAAGAACACAAGAACAAGGGCAATATAAATAGAGAGAAATACATGAGCAAATTTAGAGTTGAGAAATAATTTTTTTTTTTTTTTTTTTTGTAATGGTAAGAGTGCATAAAAAACTATTCAACTTGCTTGGAGCATAGAATGAATATTATAAGGAAGGGACCTGGAGGATAATACTTGAAATATAGGTTTGGGGTTTGAGTTAGAGGGAAAATCTAAGCTAGTACTTACTTTGGAGATTTCTGAGAAAGAAAGCAATATGATTAGAGGTAGGGATTAACCTGGTATAGATTGTTGAATAAGTCAACAGGGAACAACCAAAGGAAGGTGTTAGTCATTCATGCATGGCTATGAATTATTTTAATTCAATAATTAAAACCTCTTTAATTACTATGTTATTCTTTCTCTTCCAATTACTGTCAAAATTTTCAAAAGTTGACTGCACTTACCGTTTTCTCTTATACATTACTTCCTGTTTCCTTAATATCTTGCTCTCTGGTTTCTGCCCCAACTGTCTGACTCCTAAAAAGCATCAGAGCTGCTAGTTGCCAAATCAAGTAACTTGTTCTTACTTGTCATCTTATTTGAAATTCCGATACTCTTCATCTCTATGACCTTAAGAAAATTCTCTCTTACTGTGGCTTCCCTGAGGCTGCTTTCCTTCTTTTCTATAATTACTCCTTCTGTGGCTCTAGCTTCCTCTTTATCCTCCTTCCCCTCATGTCCATGTTTACTGAGATTTTGCCAGTGGGCAAAGTTAGTGTTGGGTAAAGGAATCTAAGCATTGCATTTCTTCCCATGGCATCTGTCATAACTTCTATTATAAGAACATTCAATCTAGACTGCGAACTCACTGAAAGCATTACTATTGCAGGACTGCTGCCTAGCATTCATTTGATAAGTATGTACTGAGAGTCTGCTCTAAACCAGGAACCATGTCAAATTCTTTGCATACAATAAGATGGATGTCACTCCCAAAAAGATTATGGTAACAAATGAGTTTTGAGTGGCTGAATGAATCTCCGTCTTAAGCCTTGATAATTCCTTTTAAGCTCCACACCTGACAGACATCGTCATCTGGATGTCCATGTTGATGTGTAAAGAAAAATATTTAAAGAAAATACATCTAAAACTAGCTCATCATTTTCTCTAAATTTTTCTTCTCCCTGCTTTCCCCCCCCCCCTCAATTTTCTACTCATCCATCCATACACTGGACAAAGGGGAGTGTGGTCCATATGGCTTTCCCAATCACATTGTCACCCCTCATAAGCTACAGTTTTACGTAATCATCTTCAAGATTCATGGGTTCTGGACTGTAGTTTGATAGTTTCAGGTATTTACTGCTAGCTATTCCAATTCATTAGAACCTAAAAATGTTGTCTATCTTGTGCATTAAGAGTGCCCACAAGAGTGAATTCTTGACTCCTTTTGTTCTCCCTGTGTTTTTGATTTCTGATAATTATACTACTCACTTCTAAGTCTTTGAAGTTCAAAATCCCAAAGTATCTTTGATGTTTTTCTCTTTCTTGACTCTCCACAGCTAACTAATTGCCAAGTTCTCATTGATACTTTTCTGGATCAAGTGTCTATCATGTCTTCACAAATGTTCTAGGGGTTTACTGATGGTTATCTCTACCTAAGTAACTTTCTTTCCAAGACTTCCCACACATTTGTGCCAAATTGAGAGTCTCAAAGCCCAGTCCCATTCATGTTACCCTACTACTTAAAAACCATTGCTGCTTAACAACTGCCCCAAAAAATATCCATCATTTTCTCTTTCCCTACTCTCCTGCAGATACTCTATACTCTAGCCATACAACAATTTGAATTTGTCACACACATTCTTATTTCTAGGTCTGTGCTTTTGCTCTTTCATCCAGTTGAGGTATCTAGGAACCTCTGTCTCTACAAGTTCAGATCCTTCCATTACCCAAGAAAGGCCCTTCTCAAATGGTACTTTATCACAAAAGCTTTTCTTTTTTTTTTTTAATGAAAATTTCTATTTTTATTTTAATATTAATTATAAATATGTTGTTCCTTACCAGTTTGTTACAACTAAGATTATTAATAACCCAATTACAACATAAGAACAAATTTACAAGAAAAAAAATCAGATTTTAAAAGAAGGCTGCATGTATGTAAACAAATCATGTATTGAGCAGTTGGCACTTTGCCAAGACACTCCCACTCATTATCTCATCTAATCTTCACTGAAAGGGAAGTGTAAAAAATTGTTGGAACTTTAATTGGTAGATCTGAACTCAAATCCAGTTCTGCCTAACCTCACATCAGATTGATTTCAGATATTTTTGCCATCATCATTAATTGTTGGCTGATCTCTATGTAGCTCATATTCATAAATCCTGTATAGAGGATAGTCAAAGTTCTAATATATCTTCCTGAGGACTGGTGGATTTTGGTCCTTGAATCACCATATTTTTGATATTTATGTATCAAAAATTGAGTTGATGGCATATGAACTGAATTATCAAAAAGTAGCAGGTAGGATCTGGAAGTCAATGTGAAGTGAGAATATTATAAATTTCCTTTTAGAAAATCAGAATAAAAGGTATTGAGATAGAGGACAATGATTGTAAAAGAGAATGAATGCTCGTCTTACATCCATGAAGTAACCAAAAGAAGGAAGCGCAGACATGCAGAGTAACTGCAGGAGGAAGCAGTTTAACATCAACTCACATGACAACGATACACTCTCATTGAATGTATGGCGTTGGCCCTCAGATTTGAGACACTGCACCAAACTGGTAACTATGGGTATAGAAGTCCCTGCCCAGCTGGTGGAACTCTGGGACTGCTGTTCTGGAGCACTTTTTGTCCTTTATCTAATGTTTTTCATGGAGGACACTTTTGCTCTGTCTCTCCTAATCCATCATCTTTTCTGATGCCCCAGCTTTCATTATTCCCACTGAATACCAATTGCCTCTATTTATGCCATGTAACATTTTTCTAAATTATGTTACAGTAATTTCCATATTTCTCTACAATAGTTTGGATTATTTTTTCAGCAAATGTTTACTCCCTTTCTCCTCTGCTCTGGAGGAAGTGTATTTCTCTGTTCAATTGTTGTTGGTCTTGGCCATGCCACTTACTTTGGCCAATAAAATGCCAGTGGACCTGCCATGAGCAGAGGCTTTAAATGTGTTTGGACCTTGTATTTCTGCCTTTGCCATTAGATCTTGGCCCCGGGGAAGACATGCAAAATTGACTTAAACACAGTCTGTAGCCTGGAACCAAGATCTGGAACCAAGTTCCAGTGAACTGCACCTCAAGGCAGGACCACCCAGCTGAGCAGAGGCTAGATTAACTGAACTAGAGGCAGCCTGCACACTCATGAGTGTAAGAATAAATGCTTGTAAGAATTTTGTGGTTTTTGATACACAGAAAAATGAAGATATTGAGGGATACTTTGTTCCATGTCTTCTCCAATCTCTGCCTCTGTCTTCACATGGCATTTCACATGTGTATCTGTGTGTCTATGTTTGTGTCTCTGTTTTCTTTTAAGGACAACAGTCATAGGATTGGAGCTCACCCTAGTCTAGTATGATCTCATCTTAACTTGGATAATTATATCTGAAAGACCTATTTCCAAATAAGGTCACATTCTGAGAGTCCAGGTGGACATGAATTTTGGAGGGACATTATTCGATCCAGTTTAAAGACTGATTAGAAGTAGCTAGCAAGGTTGGAGAAAAACCAGGGAAGTCTTTTGGAACCAGTATGAGAGTGCTTCAATAATCAAGCATCATAACTAGTGTCAAATACTACTAAAAATCTAGACAGACTGAAAAATGTTCATTGGAGTTAGAGACATGAATGTCATTGGTGGATTGATAGAAGAAACTAATTAGAGTGGGTTGAGGAAAAGTGGGAAGTGAGGATATTATGATAAGGCTATAACTCTCAATAGGTGATTTGATTCTGAAAGAGAAGTGCATAATTCTTCTCCTCTTTTAGAGAGGTATGTGGTTATCAGGAGAATTTTTATTTCTCAAGACTATGCACTTGAATGTGTTTAAATGTTAATGAAAATTACCCAGTTGAGAAGAAGTTCTTAAATACTCAAGAAAGATAACAGTGCAAGATAACTGGGAAGGCAGGGGGAGATAACATCATAGACCAACGGAAAGTTTGGTCCTAGATAAGAGAGAGGCATAACAGGAAAGGAGAAAGAGTGTAGATGAAAATATAGGCAGGCTTGAAAGTGGAAATTTGAAAATGGGGATAGGAGAGAGTTCATATTTGATATTTTCAACATTGTCTTTGATGCAGGATGGATGGAAATTCATCTTTTGAGAGTTGGTGGTGGTGGTAAGATGTGGTTTGATGTTTGAGGAACATACACAATGCTTTCTAAAGTCATTGTGGAAAGCCAGCTTGAGAAAGAAAAGTAGAATTTTTTCACAGAGTTATGCCCATTTGAATTTAGATATCATGAATTTATAGAATTATTTATCTGTCTTACTCATGAATGCCTTGAACAGGACTACATGCATTGTTGTGGTGTAGACATCAGTATTGGGGTTATCCACTATTTGGTTTTGCTGTGCTTATGGAGTCAAAAAAGAATAAGTCAGGAGATTTTAGTTCATTGACAAGACTTGTTGAAATGATGTCCCATGGAGTCTAAGCTAACTAAAAAGGAATTAAAAGAAAGAGCTGATATACTAGAACAGAAAGATGGATGAATAGAAGTTGCCATGAAGTCAAAGAAAGTCTGTTTTGGGGATGGGTGAATCTGGAAGCTGGAAGAAGTGGAGTTTGAGATCAGAGAGCAGAATGATTGATGTAATGATATTTAAGGTGAAGTAGTTCTGGTGATGGCAAATCCAAGATGAAACTATAGGAGCAGGTTGCTGAAGCTGAGTGGATGAAATTTTGATTAAAAGAAACCATAAAATATATATGCTTGATTCAAAACACAATAAAACAAGCACTGTGATCCCTTCACAAAGATCTGAATCTCTCCATCCACCTCCAATTCCCTTCCTACCCATCCTCATTGCAAGACAGTCAACTTTCTGAACTTTGTGTTAATCATTGCCTGGAAGTAGACTTATTACTATTTTTAAACATAAGGTGGGGAAGAATTTTTTGGAAGTGGCGATGGGAACAAAGGGACATTAACCCCACTTGCTGACACATAGGTTGCTGGGAACATGGAGTCCTAGGTGGAAAACCATGTGAGTTAAGGCAAGGAAGTGGAAGGAGAGCTCAGAAAAAAAGCATGAGTATAGAGGAAAACTTGCTGACTATGGAGATATAGTTTCAGAAAATAGAAGATTCTGTCTCTCCTACTAAAATTTATGCCAGTTGAGGCAAGGGAGGAGGTAATTAGAAGATTGCTGTAAATATAAATTAGGATGGAAAATCACTGAGGTCATTTTCAGACACATTATTTTCATCAGGTTTACCACAAGACTTCATCAAGGAATTAAAAGGATATTTGGACAGAGGTTGGCTACAGCTTTCAATATTCTTGGAGAGAATAAGCAGTATATCATTGTCCTGGTTTGCTAGGGCCACTATAACAAAATACCACAAATTGGTTGGCTTAAACAATGGGAATTTGTTGACTCATAGTTTGGAGGTTAGAAGTGCAAAATCAAGGTATTGGTCAATCATGCTTTCTCCAAAGTCTGTGGCATTCTGGTGGTGTCCTGCCGGCAGCCCTGTGTCACAGGGTGATCTGTCTCTTTCTGTCTCCTCCTGTGGCTCCCACTTCCATGTCTAAATTTCTTTTGTTTATAAGGACTCCAGTCATAGGAGATTAAGGTCCACCCTGAATCAATTTGGCCTCAACAGAATCTTTGAGGATTCTACTTACAAATGAGTTTACACCTATGGAGCCGAGGATTCAGAATTGAGCATGTCTTTAAGGAGGACATGATTCAATCCCCAAGAATCATCAAACTTGTTTTTATGATGAAAAATATTTAGTATTAAAGCAGTATTTTATGTGTTTCTCTGAATATTAATTTCAAGGTATTTGATTATATTCTGGTTACAAGACAAGTCTGAATGAAATGTGGAATAGAAGTTAGTTCACATTTATTAGAAAACTCTGCTCCTGAAATGACAACTCACACTCACTTGCTATTTTCAGAACATTCTTGGGGACTCCTTACTCTATACTTCTCAGCCAAAGTCCAATACAAAACATAAGACTAATTTACCGAAGGACTTTTCCCACTGGGTAGATCAGCATTCTGTGACCCTTGCTTCCAGAAAAAAGAAAGAAATGCAGGTGCACACACACAACTATTAAACTTAATTTAAAAAGCAAACAGTCAACTCAAGGACCAATGGCACATATTCACTTCTTGGATGTGCACATTACAGTAATTTTGGCATTTCTTTTGACTGTGGAATGATTTGTCTCCACACTCCTTGGTGAGGGTCAGACAGTATTGCAATTATAAAAGAGAGCTGGGTTACTGTCTCATGCCCCACCCTCTGCAGCCCCCTCGTTCATTCCTTTCCCTTCTCTGCTCTGTTCTTTGTGGGTGTATTGGGAGGGGTGACACTAGAAATTGCAGTTCATGAGTTCCTTTCCCCTCTGGTTTCTGGTTGGCTAAGAGGGCCAGAGTGCCTGAGGAGAAGTGGGTTGGGGTAATTTTCCACCTGATTCCTTCCTGCCTCTGTGCAGTCCAACTATAGTTCCGACCAGGCTGCTCTCACAAGACTCCAGTAGCACCAGTTCCTTCCCTCATCCTTCAGGTTGGGTACTTTCACATTCCTTATGGTTTCCCTTAACCTCCTCACTCCTCCCTTACTAAATTGTCTTAAAACTTTCAGCTGAGTTTGCCTTTTATTTCCTACTGGGACCTGGACTGATGCAGAGGACTGTTATCTCTGTTTAGAGAAAATATCTATATTGAAAGAAGGATCATTAACACATCAAGGTCTGGTATTGGAAACCATGACTGTGACTATTTTCCTTATAAGTTGATGGTCAATCCTGTAGATGGCATGAAGTACCTATGTGCTCTTTCTGACTTACTGGATGCAGTACCGCACTTAGACCTGGGCAAGAGGTTCCCTGCCCTGAATCTTGCACTTTAGAAGACCCTCACTTTGGCTCTCCTCCAGTCATGCCCCTTGCCTCCGACTGAACAATCTCAGGGACCAAGAAGATGTGTGCCGATCTAAAACTCTTATCCCCCCGCCTCCTCTAAACCATGTTCTGGATGCTTGGACCACTGTAATTCCCCATCCAAGCAGACTGGAGCCCACTTCAAGGCCCTGATTGTGCCTTATTTGGAGGACAAGATCATGCTGCTGTCCCTGATGATTTGGGATGGGGCTAAGGGTGGGAAGAGAAGATGGTGAGGGGGGAGCAGGCTAGGAAATGGGACTGGGGACTAGAGATTGAATCTCCCCACCAGCTTCAGATGCAAAGCTCCAGGGAGTCTACTTATTCTCAAATTAAATCTGTCTTACCAGCTTCAGATTCCTTTGAGGAAACTACAAGAATGATACCAACTATAGAGGGGGGCTGGGATGTTGGAAAGATGAGAGGGGGGGAAACCTCTGGGCATACAGTCAGAGGGTCTCTGTGAAGGGCAGGCCTCTCTGTTTATCATTTCATCTGTGATTTTATTACTGAAACAAAACAGTTTAATCCCTCTAATTTTTCTATATTACAAACTAAAACAACATAAGTAAAAGATTTTTGATAATTTCTTGCAACAATTAATTTATCCTTAAGACCGTTTTTGACTTCATACTTTAATCAAAGAGCTCATCATATTTAATATACTCCTGATGTTTCAGCAATAAATTACGATTTTAAAAATGTTTCAAGGTTGAATAACTTTGGCTAACATTTTTCTCCCAGTTCTTAAAATACCTTGGAACCTGGAGTTGGTATCCTTGGAGATGGGTGTCCTCGGAGGTAGGTATCTTTGATGATTCACCTTGTTGTGAAGATCTTGTTTCTCACTCTGTTAAATTCTTCCCCTCCTTATTCACCTGGCAACTATTCTAATTTTAACTCCTTGGACATCACTAGATTCCTGCCATAGCTCCCTAACTGAATTACTTGCCCCTAGGGTGGCCTCCTTTCAATCTCTCCTAAACATTGCTGTGATATTGATCTTTTTAATCATGCCATTTCCTTGCTTAAAATCCTTCAGTGGCTCCTGATGGATTTCAAGGATAAAGTTCAAATTCTTTAATTTAGAACATAAGGGCTTTCCTGACCTCATTTCTCTCTATACTTTCAGCCTTGTTATCTGCCACTCCTTCACATGTACCCTTTGCTCCAGCCATATTCAGCTATTTGTAGTTTCTGCAGTTTTCCAGAAAACTAGACAATTTTCCACGACCCTGTCCCCCCCACCCCGCCCCCAGGGTGACTCAGATACACTTTGCCTGTGCTCCTAACACTCTGTCTTTCTCCATCTATCATGGCACTTACTGCACTGTGCTATGGTCTTTGACTTACAGTTTTTGAGGTTGAACACCATGTCTCATTTATTTTACAAATGAATGTGTAAAGACAAGAATAGCTAATGCCGCTCTGCAGATATTAATAGGGCATAATTTTGAGCTGTTTCTTTTTTTTCCTTCAGAAGTGAGAGTTGGCTTATGTTCACTAGTTTATTTTCTTTTTATGGGTTCTGATGAAGTTAAGTGCATGTGTACTTTGGGTAGTGGGGTGTGTGTGTACTGTGTGTTGTGTGTGTTTCTGGTTCGGGAGGATGCAGATTTACTTTCCTTAAGAAGCCTACAAAACACAACTCTTAGGAACTGTGGAGAATAAATTTCTGGGACTAGATGCTGAATAGATTCCTGGGACTCTCTGTCTTAGAATGCCCTTATGGGCTAGAATTAAAATACTTTAGGGTTCTTCATGCCAGTTTTTCTGTGTGTGCTCTTTTGGCAAGCCATCACATCAACACAAGATTCTCTTTAACATCTAAATCTAATCAACCAAATTTACTGTTCACAAAAATAACCCTCAGAGATTTGACATGGACTAACCAGTTAATGAGGATAATGTGGTTTGAAATCAGACTAGCTGAAAAAATTAGGCAGCAAAGGTGTCTTTCATGCTTCTCCATTTGCCTGGAATGTCCTCTACTGGCTTTTCTGTTTGGCAAACCCTGATTCATTCTTCAAGTCTTCCCTGAATTTCCTGGGCTGACTTAAGTACCTTCCCCTGTGTTTCTATAGCACACTGTGATAACTAACTCATAGCACTTACTAAGCTGTAGTATTTTAGGACGTATCTGTCTCCCCTTGACTGTGAGTTCTTCAAGTACAGGGACTACATTTTTTTTTTCCTAATTTTATCCCCAGTTCCTAGTACTGTGTCTGGAACATACTAGAAGCCAATTAATATTGCCAAAGTGTCCAGATCCCAGGAGGGAACATAATCAGTTTAAGATGATGGCTGAACGGCTCAGCTAGGGAGATTACTTGCATATACAACAGATAAATACTTGTTTCTATGAAAATAATACATACTGCATATAGAAAATTTGGAAAGCATGGAGGTATATGAAAAAGGAACTTAAAATGATCTGTAATCTGCCCAAGAGTAATTACTGCTAACAACTTGAATACTTTTGTGTACATACAAAATTCAAAGGCCTAATTTAAATATTTATGCCCAGTTTAAATATTTAGCTTAACCTGGGTGTGCAGATCTAATTAAGAAACAAAATGCAAAGCACTCCTAAAGAATCAAATACTCTTTTGTGGCAAAGGAGTTTCAAGGACAGGAGGGACATGTAAGATTTTAAAAAGGAAGTTCAATTTGGGAAACCATTTAGGCTTGAAGTAGCTATTTTCCTTGTATGAGTGAGCATTTTATTCTGAAGCCAGATTTTATTTGTATAGGATTAATCTTTTCACATTTTTCTATTTTTCCCTGTTTTACAAAGATTGAAGAATCAGCTATTCATAGCTACAGAGATTTATTTATCCAGCTTATTAGCTGAGGAGTAGTTAGCAGCCAGGATAAAGAGGAATGCTTCTGAAACCGTGAGCAGATATTCCCAAATGTCATTTCTGTGGGTGAATGTCATTAATCTTCTAGCTTCATTCCTGGGGGCTTTAGAGACAAGTGACAGATTCCTTGTATCCTTCCCTCAATCCCTCACCACTGTAGGCCTAGTGTTGAAGTTATAAGGTGAAAGGAACCTTTCTTAAAAAAATAAAACTCTAGTCTTTCAAAGTTGGCACTGGAGGGAAAATCTTTCCCTTCTTAGAAGAACACTTGTTCATCATTGCCCTCCCTATAGTGAGTTCAGAGAGTTGTTTCCCCTTTAAAATCCTTTAAAATTCCAGGCCCAGAGTAGAACCAAGGACTTTCACTTTGACATCCAGTAGGATAGCTGAGATGGGGCTAAAACATTTTTAACAGGGCCTTCCTAAAAGCTTGGGGAAAACAATGAGGGAATAAATATAGGAAGTAAGATGTTACCAGCCACTCTGTCTTAGGTGACTTGACTGGTTAAATGAGATTCATTGGCTATGCCCCATTCTAGTTCTTAGGCTGCCTCTGTGTGAGAAAGTTTATTTTAACTCCTATCATGACCTCAGTATTTCTCCGCTCTTGAAATCAATACCCCAAAGTCTGCCTTCCAGATCCCTATTTTTTGTTTGAGAAATGTCTTCTTTCATTTATACCTGACAACTGACTGAATACCCTCCCCTCCATTTGTTGAGGAACCCATCCTCTATTCTCCATTATGGTCTGAATAGCATAAATAGTAAAAATATCAGTAGCAGTTATATGGGAATGGTAGGACTTGTCACTAAGACTATACACTATACCTATAGTATAATACTACAGGTAGTATAAATATATACCACACAACTAGGACTAACTATGCAATTTGCAGGGCCCAGTGCAAAATGAAAATGTGGAGCCTTTTGTTCAAAAATTAAGCATTTCAAGATGGTGAAAGCAGAGCATAAAGCCAAGTGAACGGCCTTTCTGAATACGGGAGCCCTAGCAACTGCACAGGTTGTGTGCCCATGAAACCAGCCATGCACACTATACGTCCAATAGTTACACAATAGATAAAAAATATAGAAGCTTAGGATTCTTTAAAAACTTAACAAACTCTAGACCAACTGGTCTGTCCTAGGAGTTAAAATATTCTTTCATCAAAGGGAAAGAAATCCTCTTGTCTGGCATTTCAAAGGAGGGAAACTATTTTTATTCACTGAAGTTGTGAACCTCTAATGGATGAATAGGTTGAACCCAGGATTGAGATGATGTCTAGCCTGTGTGATGGATGAGAAAGGACCAGCCCACACCTGGGGTGGGGTGTTTGGTATGATTAGATGGCTGGATCTGCAAGCATGCAAGTAAAAAGGAAAAACCAAACCAAACCACCATAGCAACCTAATGATGCTGCTGTCCTGTGGCAGAAGCCACCTGTTGACCACTGGAATCCAGCAGGAGAGTGTTTCATTGAGTGAAATTTCTAGGAGTGCATGACAGTGGGGAATTTCAACAGGACTGAAGGTTTATGGAATGTGCAGTAATGGTGGAAATATAAATACAGAAAAATAATCTATATTTAGAAAAATATAATCTGGCTGAGTAAGGGAGAAAAAGAATCAGGCAGAAAAATATAATTGGGCTGGGTGC
Source organism: Choloepus didactylus (assembly GCF_015220235.1). Classification (NCBI taxonomy): domain Eukaryota; kingdom Metazoa; phylum Chordata; class Mammalia; order Pilosa; family Megalonychidae; genus Choloepus; species Choloepus didactylus. The sequence goes on from NC_051309.1 coordinate 76,334,933, forward strand.
AGGAGGAATCAGGCTGTGATACCTGAGCATCGAGTAACCTCTCCAGAAGACAGCATGGACCCAACCGAGACTGTTCACAAAGCTAGACCTGGATCTTGGTTTAAAAGTTAAGAACAACAAATATGAGTCATCTGCTGCTGTAATCCAAAGGACTCAGGAAGTTGTGGTGCTGTTGTGTTCCGTTCATGGCTCCTCAAACTTAAATATGCTTGGAGTCACCTAGCTGTAGTGTTACGGTGCCAATTCTGAGTTTGAAGATCTGGGGTGGAATCGAGTTTCTACATTTCTAACAAAAGTCCAAGTTATGTTGCTGCAGACCAAACTTTGTGGAGCAAGGCTGGACCTGGTGATAATTAGGAGCCATTGGGGCATAATTGTAGGGGCTGGAAGCTAAGATTCACCTGGGAAAGAAGAGAAGATGACAGTTTGTGGAACCTCCAGGAAACCTTTTTCTAATTGAATCTGAGAGAGCAAATGAGATGAAGCTGGATTTCCAACAATTTTTGAAGGTCAGGCTGCACCAGAGAAATAGTTTTTATGCTGTTAGTAGTTTGTAGGTGTTTTTTATGACTTGATTGTAGCTAATGTTAAAAACTTAGAAAATAAAAACTATAACAAAAAGCTAAATAGAACTATGAAAACTTGACATTTCACAAGAATCAACAAATTGCTCCTGTTATAAAATTCAGGCTCAAAGAAAAGAAAAAGAGAAGCAAAAAGAAAAAAAAAATATGTCTAAAGAGAATTTTGGGGAAGTTGAGCATATAAATTCTGGAAACTTTTTGCCTTACCATTTTGAAAAGAAATAGGCTTGTAGTCAATAGACATTATCTACTGCTTGGATAGTCAGACTGAGCGAATAGAGCAAACGTGTATTACAACAAACTAATACAAGGAAAGGTGCTAGTTTCTTTTTATATCTGTGTTATCTATTTGTATTTTCAGTATCCGCTTTCCGATGACTTAAGGTGGAAACAGAGCTACTCTGAATAGTACTTTTGACCAGAATGGAGATAAGACCATGAAACATATCTGGTACATATTCCAAAGGTTTAAAGAAGTTATTAATGCATCATCTTAATTTATAAAAGCATAATGAACACATATGTCCTAAAGTTTGATATATAGTTCTTAAAAGAATCACATCATTTTAACATTAGCATTTTAAAAATATAAAGGATTAATTCACAGAGATAATCATAATCATTCCTCCACAAATGACAGTTAAAGGTTTTTGAAAATTTACTATGTTTCTAACACTTTACATAGATTTTAATCCTTAAACAATCCTATGAGGCAAGTGCTATGTAAATACCTAAAGATGAGAAAAGTGAGGTTTAGAAGGATTACCTGATACAAATTCCAAGTAGTTCTTATTTCCTTTGTCTCTATCAAAATACAAATACCACATAATGTAAATGAGTGTGATGGTTAATTTCAGGTGTCTACTTGGCTAAGTTATGGTGTCCAGTTGTTTGGTTATGCAAGCCCTGGCCTGACCGACTGTTATTGTGAGGGTATTTTGTGGACAGTTTTAAAACATTAGTCATAGACTAATTGTAACTAAAATTGTAGACTGTTTTAAACAATTAGCCATAGATTGCATCTATGGCTGATTACATCTACAATCAACAAAGGAAATTGCCTTCAGCAATGAGAGAAGTCTCCTCATCCAATTACTTGAAGGCCATAAAGGGAGAACTGAGGATGTCAGCAATCAGAAAGAATTTCCATCTCTATTCAGTCAGCCAACTTCTCAGGAATTCATTTTCATCTTCATTGGAATTTCCAACTCGTGGCTTCTGGGGAATTCAGCATCACCATTGAGTTCCTAATTTATGGCCTGTCCTACAGAATTAGGACTTGTCAATCCCCACAGTCAAGTGAGCTAATTCTTATTATAAATCTCTTAATATTTACATATTATTACATATATATGTATAAAATATATGCATGTACATTTATACTGTATATACTGGTGACTGTTTTTCTAGAGAACCCTGAATAATACACTGAAACCCAAGAATTATTAGAGAAAAAAATGGAATGACAATTTCAAGAATGAAAAAACAAGTATTCTAGGATTAGAACCAGGCCTAGGATGGCAGCTGGGGTGCAAAATTTAAGGAGGCACTCACTCCAAGTGTTGTGCAAATGCAGGGTTGGCACAAGCATGACCCTGAGAGTGAGTTCCTCTTTAAGTCTTAAGTTACAGGTACCTCGCTTGGCCCACTCTACTTCCACTCTTTCTAAGATTATGATACAATAATAAAACTGATGTTAAAGTGTTTATATAAGATTTTAGAAAAATCTAAAATCCTAAAACTCTTGAAGAATTTTAGCCTTACCAGTTGTTTGAATCATCATAAAAATAGTGTAGGTGAGTTATTATTAAGTTCATTTTAGAGATGAGAAAATTAAGCTTCAGAAATGTTAAATGACATTTAAAGATCTCTCTAGGAGTTTGGGAGAGAGTACGAGTCCAGAGTTTATGCTCTTTTCATTATGCCACCTTGCCTGAGTGTGCCTGGAGTTACAGTTCCCTCCATGAAAACTGATTAAAGGCAACATTTCATTTCATATTCTTATCAATATTTGATGACAAGATCTATGAAAGGGAGAAAGAGTGTAGATAATCTAAACAGAATTATATTTGAAGTTGAGACAAAAACATTTTTCGTTTTGTTAGTTCTATCTTCCTAATTTTATTTTCCTTTTCATAATATTAATATTAGTTTGTGTTCTAACTACTGACTGACTGGAACTATTGACAAAGAAACATGTTGTTGTAAGGTAGAGAAAAACCTGACCTGGCAGTAAATTTGTTTTAGATTAACACGGGCACAAATAAGCTGTGAATGAGTAATGTGAAACTATCTTCACAAACTCTTCTAAGACCTCTGCATGTGAAACAGTTTATCTTAAACATTGAAATGACAGGCCTATAACTTAAAAAGCACAGTGTTATTGGGATTAAATGAGTTTTGAGCCATACTGTGATCAAATTAGATGGATTTAACTAATGCAAATGTGCTACCATATAATTCTGCTCAAATAAGCAGCTTTTTCTGTAGAACTTGTACATGGACACAGAAATGAGTCATAGAACAGTTCAAATGAATAACCAATAGTCTGTGGAACTTGATCTCTAACCACTAATACCCGGGTTATTAAGCCATTGAATTTCACTTTTAACCATCACAGGAGTGAACATTCAGTCTTTAGCATTTTAAATGCACTTCATGAAACAACAATAACAACAACAAAAAAAGCTAGGTTACTTTTGGTGTTAGATCTCTTGATTAAGGAAAAGGGAGTTTGAATATCAAAGAAACAGGAGAATGAAGGAAAATAATTTTATTTGGTGAAATGAACACATCTGGTAACTCATTTGACACTGAACTACACATTATTTTTTATTATAATCAGTTTTGTTTTCAAATAATTTTGTAATATCCTTAACAAGAAAGGACTAGTTTTTCTAATTCACCATGGTTCCCAACATATTACCAAATACAAAACATAATAAATATCTTAGTATCACTACAGAAAAAATCCACGAAATTGATAAATGGGTGTGGTAATTGAAGTTGTATGTACCCCAGAAAAGGACACGTTCTTTTAATCAATTCCTGTGGGTATAGACCTATTGTGGGTGGGACTCTTTGATTACGTTATTTCAATTGAGATGTGACCCACCTCATTCAAGGTAGGTCTTAATCCTCTTGCTGGAGTCCTTTATAAGAGGATGAAACACATACAGAAGCTAAGAGATGAAATTAAGAGAAGCTCATGGAGGAAGCCACCAGAAAAGCTGAGAAAAAAAGACATACCCTCAGAAGCTGAGAGAGGAAGTCACTGAAGCCAGAAGCTGGAGGAAGTGAAACCCAGGGAAAGAAGGACCAGCAGAAGATGCATGTGCCTTGCTATCTGACAGAGGAGCCCAAGCTCGCTGGTAACCTTCAGAGAAGGTATCGTCCAGTTGGTGCCTTAATTTGGACATTTTCACAGTCTTAGAATTGTAAACTTGTAAACTAATAAACCCCCATTGTTAAAAGCCAGTTCATTTCTATTATATTACATTCCAGCAGCTGTAGAAAACCAAAACAATGAGTATCTCACTATCCTGGATGACATACAAAACAAATGGCTTGAAGACTCAATTCTGTATTTTCTATCCTGAAGAACAGTATTAATGCCAGAAAGATCAAATTACTGTTTGGTCATAAAATCATTCCAGGAATTTTCTAATATAAAATGTGCATATTTCCCTTATTCTGGTTCTCATTGATATTTGAGTAGTTACATTCACGGGGATAAGAAGCCCTGATCCAAGAATAGTTTCAAAGGGGAGGTCAAGTACCACATGAAACAAGATTAAAGCACAGAAACTTAGAAGGATGGTTTTCAACCGAGAAACAACTTCTGCCTTAATTCTCAATTTCTTTTCAAGATCCCTTTTTGCTAAAGAGATGTAATACCCCTCATCCACAGTTAAGCCAAACATCAATAGAAATCTCAGGCAGTTACTTCTGATCTTACGAGTCCAACATCATTAAGTTAACCTAGAACCTTCTGCAGTCAGTTCTGGAATATGGAGTTATCTAAAGGTAAGAGAAGAATCCTTAGAGTTTATAGGAAGAAAGCAAAATATGAAATAATGTCAGCATTCATTCATTGATTTATTTAATTCATTGAACATATAATTGTTCCTCCAAATGCTAATGATATAGAAATGAACAAAACAGAGAGGAAAAATATATCAAAAGAGTAAAATATAAAGGATATAAAATATTGACAAATGCTATGAAGAAAAATAAAGCAGGGAGAGGGGATAAGGAGTGCCAGGTGTTGGGGGTATTAGGATTTTGCTTTTTAATATAGGGTGCTCAGGAAGTCTTCAAAGAGATCTAAAGGAAGTGAGGGAGAGAGACATGTGGATATGTGTAGGAGGAACAGCCCAGTCAGAAGAAACAGCAAGTGCAAAGACCCTGAGGTAAGAGTGGATTTAGCATGTTCGAGGAGCAGCAAGAAGGCCCAGGTCACTGCAGTGGAGGTAGCAGGAGAGGGAAAAGTTGAAGCTGAAGTCAGAGAAATGTGGGTCAGGATTTAGAGTCTATTTTGAGACCTGGACTTGTGCTGTTTGCCACAGCGGTAGGGGTTTAGAGCAGAAGAAAGACATAAGTACAATCATTCTGACTGATGTTTTGAGAAGAGGCTGTAGGGGGTCATGGAGGAAACAGGAAGACCATTTCAGAGGTTACTGTAAAATCTAGGTGAGAGATAATGGTTTGGACTAGGGTGGTAGCATGGAGGTGGTGAGAAGCATTCAGATTCTGGAAATACTTTGAAGGTAGTGCCAACAGGATTTGCTGAATTGGATGTGGGTTGTGGGAGAAGAAGAGTTGACAGGTGACAAATGTTAAAGTGAGGAACATGGAAAAAAATACAAAGAATATTTTAAAAAATGTAATAAGGCCATTTAAGTTCCCAAAGCAGTATCTCAATTTGGGAAGAAAAGGCTAGGGTTAGGTGAAGAAAAAAAAAAAAAAGCAAAAAAAAAAAGCAAACAAAGGAAAGGAAAAGAAACTCTGAGATGCACAACCCAAGATTGTTCATCCTCTTTGTGTAGGTGACTTTTGGCTTATCATTGACACCGAGAAGCAGCTAGGCCCACATCTCCTGTAGGCACTGCTAGATCTCTTCCTTCAGCTTCTTCAAGTCTTGTGCTAAGTGCAAGTGCAGCTCTGGCAAAGGGGTTTAGCTTCTTCTACAGTTCATCTGCGTCATTGAGGTTGGAGACAGTGAGAGACAGACAAAGTTTCTAGTCTGTTCTTATAGTTTCCAGTTTGTCTTTGTGAATTCTGGCTTGTCCTCAGTCACCCCCTTTTCCATCTTTTCTTCCAGATGACATCTCTGCTGACCTATAGCAACTTTATGTCCATCACCAGATTCAGAGGCAGCATCCATACATTGATGTCTTTATCAGTAGCCACAATTACATGATGTTTAATCCTTTTAACAAATTGCTTACTCTGTATCACTCGTCATTCTGCTTTCTGAGAGAACACTAATGAACACACTCATCTCCTTGGATTTATCTCTCTTTTCTTTCTCACACTAGCCCTGCTCATCTGGACTGCAGGTCTTGGTCATCCTGTAGATATGACACTTCATAGTCTGGACATTCATGACACTTCTTGGCAATGTTTTATTTTCTTATAGAATCAAGCATATTTTTTCACCCAGTCATGGTCTTAAGGGTGTTGTACAAATACATCCATACACATTCTAGCTGATAGTGTAAAATTCTGATGTAAAAACCTAGTTAAAGTTTTCAGTTAGCTGACTATGGAAAAAATATATGAAGAAGCTCAGATGTTTTCGTTCTAAAAATTAAACTCAGCCCTGGGCTATAGAGTCAGAACTTCAGCACATGCTAAAGCTCTACACAAAGAGGATGAACAATTTTGAGTTTTGCCTCTCAGAGTTTCTTTTCCTTTCCTTTCTTTGCATTTTTTTTTCTTTTCTTCACCCAATCCTAGCCTTTTCTCCCCAAATTGAGATACTGCTTTGGGAACTTAAATGATCTTATTACATCTTTAAGAATATTCTTTGTATTTTTTCCATGTTCCTCACTTTGACATTTGTGAGCTGACCAAAGGAGGTAATTACTGAAAAATCTTTTTTGTGACTCAAAATACATTCTGCCTTGCTTCTTTTTTTTTTTTTTTGGCTTTTTTTTTTTAATCTTCATTTTATTGAGATATATTCACATACCACGCAGTCATACAAAACAAATCATACTTTCGATTGTTTACAGTACCATTACATAGTTGTACATTCATCACCTAAATCAATCCCTGACACTTTCATTAGCACACACACAAAAATAACAAGAATAATAATTAGAGTGAAAAAGAGCAATTGAAGTAAAAAAGAACACTGGGTACCTTTGTCTGTTTGTTTCCTTCCCCTGTTTTTCTACTCATCCATCCATAAACTAGACAAAGTGGAGTGTGGTCCTTATGGCTTTCCCAATCCCACTGTCACCCCTAATAAGCTACATTTTTATACAACTGTCTTCGAGATTCATGGGTTCTGGGTTGTAGTTTGATAGTTTCAGGTATCCACCACCAGCTACCCCAATTCTTTAGAACCTGAAAAGGGTTGTCTAAAGTGTGCGTAAGAGTGCCCACCAGAGTGACCTCTCGGCTCCTTTTGGAATCTCTCTGCCACTGAAGCTTATTTCATTTCCTTTCACATCCCCCTTTTGGTCAAGAAGATGTTCTCCGTCCCACGATACCGGGTCTACATTCCTCCCCGGGAGTCATATTCCACGTTGCCAGGGAGATTCACTCCCCTGGGTGTCTGATCCCACGTAGGGGGGAGGGCAGTGATTTCACCTTTCAAGTTGGCTTAGCCAGAGAGAGAGGGCCACATCTGAGCAACAAAGAGGCATTCGGGAGGAGGCTCTTAGGCACAACCATAGGGAGGCCTAGCCTCTCCTTTGCAGCAACCGTCTTCCCAAGGGTAAAACTTATGGTAGAGGGCTCAACCCATCAAACCACCAGTCCCCTATGTCTGTGGTCACGTTAGCAACCATGGAGGTGGGGTAGGCGAATACCCTTGCATTCTCCACAGGCTCCTCAAGGGGGCACTACATCTTTTTTTTTCCTTGTTTTTCTTTTTTTTTTTTTAACTTTCCCTTCTTTTTTAAATCAACTGTATGAAAAAAAAGTTAAAAAGAAAACAAACATACAATAAAAGAACATTTCAAAGAGACCATAACAAGGCAGTAAGAAAAAGACAACTAACCTAAGATAACTGCTTTACTTCCAACATGTTCCTACTTTACCCCAAGAAAGTTACATAATATAGCAACATTTCTGTGAACTTGTTCCTACTATATCCATCAGAAATTAACAGACCATAGTCATTCCTGGGCATCCCCAGAACATTAAATAGCATATCTGTTCTTCTTGGATTATTGTTCCCCCTTCCTTAATTGCTCTCTACTGCTAGTTCCCCTACATTCTACATTATAAACCATTTGTTTTACATTTTTCAAAGTTCACATTAGTGGTAGCATATAATATTTCTCTTTTTGTGCCTGGCTTATTTCGCTCAGCATTATGTCTTCAAGGTTCATCCATGTTGTCATATGTTTCACGAGATCGTTCCTTCTTACTGCCGCGTAGTATTCCATCGTGTGTATATACCACATTTTATTTATCCACTCATCTGTTGAAGGACATTTGGGTTGTTTCCATCTCTTGGCAATTGTGAATAATGCTGCTATGAACATTGGCGTGCAGATATCTGTTCGTGTCACTGCTTTCCGATCTTCCGGGTATATACCTAGAAGTGCAATCGCTGGATCGAATGGTAACTCTATATCTAGTTTTCTAAGGAACAGCCAGACTGACTTCCAGAGTGGCTGAACCATTATACAGTCCCACCAACAATGAATAAGAGTTCCAATTTCTCCACATCCCCTCCAGCATTTGTAGTTTCCTGTTTGTTTAAAGGCAGCCATTCTAACCGGTGTTAGATGGTATCTCATTGTGGTCTTAATTTGCATCTCTCTAATAGCTAGTGAAGCTGAACATTTTTTCATGTGTTTCTTGGCCACTTGTATGTCCTCTTCAGAGAACTGTCTTTTCATATCTTTTGCCCATTTTATAATTGGGCTGTCTGTACTATTGTCATTGAGTTGTAGGATTTCTTTATATATGCAAGATATCAGTCTTTTGTCAGATACATGGTTTCCAAAAATTTTTTCCCATTGAGTTGGCTGCCTCTTTACCTTTTTGAGAAATTCCTTTGAGGTGCAGAAACTTCTAAGCTTGAGGAGTTCCCATCTATCTATTTTCTCTTTTGCTGCTTGTGCTTTGGGTGTAAAGTCTAGGAAGTGGCCGCCTAATACAAGGTCTTGAAGATGTTTTCCTACATTATCTTCTAGGAGTTTTATGGTGCTTTCTTTTATATTGAGATCTTTGGTCCATTTTGAGTTAATTTTTGTGTAGGGGGTGAGGTAGGGGTCCTCTTTCATTCTTTTGGATATGGATATCCAACTCTCCCAGCCCCATTTGTTGAAAAGACCATTATGACTCAGTTCAGTGACTTTGGGGGCCTTATCAAAGATCAGTCGGCCATAGATCTGAGGGTCTATCTCTGAATTCTCAATTCGATTCCATTGATCTATATGTCTATCTTTGTGCCAGTACCATGCTGTTTTGGCAACTGTGGCTTTATAATAAGCTTCAAAGTCAGGGAGTGTAAGTCCTCCCACTTCGTTTTTTCTTTTTTAGAGTGTCTTTAGCAATTCGAGGCATCTTCCCTTTCCAAATAAATTTGATAACTAGCTTTTCCAAGTCTGCAAAGTAGGTTGTTGGAATTTTGATTGGGATTGCATTGAATCTGTAGATGAGTTTGGGTAGAATTGACATCTAATGACATTTAGCCTTCCTATCCATGAACATGGAATATTTTTCCATCTTTTAAGGTCCCCTTCTATTTCGTTTAGTAGAGTTACGTAGTTTTCTTTGTATAGGTCTTTTACATCTTTGGTTAAGTTTATTCCTAGGTACTTGATTTTTTTAGTTGCTATTGAAAATGGTATCTTTTTCTTGAGTGTTTCTTCAGTTTGTTTATTTCTAGCATATAGAAACATTACTGACTTATGTGCATTAATCTTGTATCCCACTACTTTGCTAAATTTGTTTATTAGCTCTAGTAGCTGTATCGTTGATTTCTCAGGGTTTTCTAGATATAAGATCATATCATCTGCAAACAATGACAGTTTTACTTCTTCTTTTCCAATTTGGATGCCTTTTATTTCTTTGTCTTGCCGGATTGCCCTGGCTAGCACTTCCAGCACAATGTTGAATAACAGTGGTGACAGCGGGCATCCTTGTCTTGTTCCTGATCTTAGAGGGAAGGCTTTCAGTCTCTCACCATTGATTACTATGCTGGCTGTGGGTTTTTCATATATGCTCTTTATCATGTTGAGGAAGTTTCCTTCAATTCCTACCTTTTGAAGTGTTTTTATCAAAAAGGGATGTTGGATTTTGTCAAATGCTTTTTCAGCATCTATTGAGATGATCAATTGATTTTTCCCTTTTGACTTGTTAATGTGTTGTAATACATTGATTGATTTTCTTATGTTGAACCATCCTTGCATGCCTGGAATGAACCCCACTTGGTCATGGTGTATGATTTTTTTAATGTGTCTTTGGATTCGATTTGCAAGTATTTTGTTGAGGATTTTTGCATCTATATTCATTAGGGAGATTGGCCGGTAGTTTTCCTTTTTTGTAGCATCTTTGCCTGGTTTTGGTATTAGATTGATGTTAGCTTCATAAAATGAGTTAGGTGGTGTTCCATTTTCTTCAATGTTTTGAAAGAGTTTGAGTAAGATTGTTGTCAGTTCTTTCTGGAAAGTTTGGTAGAATTCCCCTGTGAAGCCATCTGGCCCTGGGCATTTATTTGTGGGAAGATTTTTGATGACTGATTGGATCTCTTTGCTTGTGATGGGTTGGTTGAGGTCTTCTATTTCTTCTCTGGTCAGTCTAGGTTGTTCATATGTTTCCAGGAAATTGTCCATTTCTTCTACATTGTCCAGTTTGTTGCCATACAGTTGTTCATAATATCCTCTTATAATTTTTTTAATTTCTTCAGGATCTGCAGTTATGTCACCTTTTTCATTCATTATTTTGTTTATATGGGTCTTCTCTCTTTTTGATTTTGTCAGTCTAGCTAGGGGCTTGTCAATCTTGTTGATCTTCTCAAAGAACCAACTTTTGGTGATATTTATCCTCTCTATTGTTTGTTTGTTCTCTATGTCATTTATTTCTGCTTTAATCCTTGTTATTTCTTTTCTTGTACTTGGTTTAGGATTGGTTTGCTGTTCATTTTCTAGCTTCTTCAGTTGATCCATTAGTTCTTTGATTTTGGCTCTTTCTTCCTTTTTAATATATGCGTTTAGTGCTATAAATTTCCCCCTTAGCACTGCTTTTGCTGCATCCCATAGGTTTTGGTATGTTGTGTTCTCATTTTCATTCGTCTCTATATATTTAGCAATTTCTCTTGCTATTTCTTCTTTAACCCACTGATTGTTTAGGAGTGTGTTGTTTAACCTCCAGGTATTTGTGAATTTTCTAAGTCTCTGATGGTTATTGACTTCTAATTGTATTCCATTGTGGTCAGAGAATGTGCTTTGAATAATTTCAATCTTTTTAAATTTATTGAGGCTTGTTTTATGTCCCAGCATATGATCTATTCTGGAGAAAGTTCCGTGAGCACTAGAAAAGTATGTGTCTCCTGGTGATTTGGGATGTAATGTCCTGTATATGTCTGTTAAATCTAATTCATTTATCAGATTGTTTAGGTTTTCAATTTCCTTATTGGTCTTCTGTCTGGTTGATCTATCTATAGGAGAGAGTGATGTGTTGAAGTCTCCCACAATTATTGTGGAAACATCAATTGCTTCCTTTAGTTTTGCCAGTGTTTCTCTCATGTATTTTGTGGCACCTTGATTGGGTGCATAGACATTTACGATTATTATTTCTTCTTGTTGAATTGCCCCTTTTATTAGGATGTAGTGGCCTTCTTTGTCTCTCAAAACATCCCTGCATTTGAAGTCTATTTTATCTGAGATTAATATTGCTACACCTGCTTTCTTTTGGCTGTAGCTTCCATGAAATATTTTTTTCCATCCTTTCACTTTCAGTGTATTTGTGTCCCTGTGTCTAAGATGAGTCTCTTGTATGCAACATATTGATGGTTCATTTTTTTTTGATCCATTCTGTGAATCTATTTCTTTTAATTGGGGAGTTTAATCCATTTACATTTGACGTTATAACCGTGAAGGCATTTCGTGAATCAGCCATCTTATCCTTTGGTTTATGTTTGTCATATTTTTCCCTCTCTCTATTAATATCCTTTATTGTACCGATACCGAATCTCTTTAGTACTGAACCTTTCTCCGAGTCTCTCTGTCCTTTCTTTGTTTCTCTGTCTGTAGGGCTCCCTTTAGTATCTCCAGTAGGGCAGGTCTATTGTTAGCAAATTCTCTCAGCATTTGTTTGTCTGTGAAAAATTTAAGCTCTCCCTCAAATTTGAAGGAGAGCTTTGCTGGATAAAGTATTCTTGGCTGGAAATTTTTCTCACTCAGAATTTTAAATATATCGTGCCACTGCCTTCTCGCCTCCATGGTGGCTGCTGAGTAGTCACTACTTAGTCTTATGCTGTTTCCTTTGTATGTGGTGAATTGCTTTTCTCTTGCTGCTTTCAGAACTTGCTCCTTCTCTTCTGTGTTTGACAGTGTGATCAGTATCTGTCTCGGAGTGGGTTTATTTGGATTTATTCTATTTGGAGTTCGCTGAGCATTTATGATTTGTGTATTTATGTTGTTTAGAAGATTAGGGAAGTTTTCCCCAACAATTTCTTTGAATACTCTTCCTAGTCCTTTACCCCTTTCTTCCCCTTCTGGGACACCAATGAGTCTTATATTCGGACGTTTCATATTATCTATCATATCCCTGAGGTCCATTTCGATTTTTTCAATTTTTTTTCCCCATTCTTTCTTTTATGCTTTCATTTTCCATTCTGTCATCTTCCAGGTCACTGATTCGTTGTTCACCTTCCTCTAGTCTTGTACTATGAGTGTCCAGAATCTTTTTAATTTGGTCAACAGTTTCTTTAATTTCCATAAGATCATCCATTTTTTTATTTAGTCTTGCAATGTCTTCTTTATGCTCTTCTAGGGTCTTCTTGATTTCCTTTGTCTCCCGTACTATGGTCTCATTGTTCATCTTTAGTTCTTTGAGTAGCTGCTCTAGGTGCTGTGTCTCTTCGGATCTTTTGATTTGGGTGTTTGGGCTTGGGTTATCCATATCGTCTGGTTTTTTCATATGCTTTATAATTTTCTGTTGTTTTTGGCCTTGTGGCATTTGCTGAACTTGATAGGGTTCTTTTAGGATTTGTAGACCAATTGAAGTCCTTATCTCTAATTTATCAGATCTACAGCTTCGTGGAGTACACTTTCTCTAACTAACCAGCAGGTGGCGTCCACGAGCCACCTGTTCTCCACAAGCCAGTTCTCCCCTGCTTAGTCTTTTTGGTGAGTGGGGGAGTGAGTCTTGTGGGGTCCGATTGGTGTACCAAGCTTGCGTGTGTAGTTGGTGTTGCCTGCCCTGTATATGGGGCGTGTTTCTGGGCAGTCAGGGAGGGGATGTGGCCCTAACAATCAAATCTCCCTGGTGATCCTAGAGTTTTAAAGCTGCTGCAATAGTCTAATCCTTCAGTTCAGTCCTGCCACAGTTTGTCTCTGCCAATGACCCACAAGTCCTTGGTATTGGTGTATGGCTCCTGAGACTTGCAAGTGGGCCCCTCTTCCAGGCTGTGCACCCCGGGTCCTCTGTTGAGGGATGACTGTGCTATGTCACAGGTGAGTGCCTTCTCCCCAGGGCAGTTCTGGACTGCTGGGCTGTGTAGGGAGGCTCCCAGTCTGCTCAAATGATGGCTGAATGGGGGTTGTTAATTCACACTGCTCCACCTTCCCAACTCTGGGACAATCAGCTGAGGTTGCAGGGAAGGCTAATGTCCACGCCCAGTTTTGTGGTATGTGCCTGTTATTTGAAGCACTTCCGTCACACTGGGTTATCTGGGGCAGCTCTGGGCTATGGGGCTGGCGATGGGCAGGAGTGTTTCCTGTCCACCAGGATGATGGCTGTGAGCAGACACCCCCCCTTTTCTTGGGAAGTTGTGGTGTTTAGTGAATTTTCTCAGCCACTGGATTATTGCCTTTTGTCTCAGAGCTCTCTTAGTTCTGCTCTTGACTTGACCTGCCCAAATCGCAATTCTTTGAAGCTTTCTGTATTGGGCTTCTTAGAGTAATTGTTTTAGAAAAAGAAAAAAGGATTAAAAAAAAAAAAAAAAAGGGGCCCTCCTCAGAGATCTAGCGGGTTATTGAAATGCTAAGAGACAAAGCAACCAGGGCCATTAAGGAAAGGTCCACAGGGCAGAGAGATCAGCTTTTCTTCGGGATTTGCATATGTGCCTCAGGGCCTGAGCTCTGCCCTTCCCCTTTCTATGTTCACCAAAACTCCAAAAATCCTCCGCTTTTATTTTGGAGTTTTTCGTGTTGTTTTTTTTCTATGCCTGTCTCCTCTCTGCTGGGCTGGCTGCTCTCAGATTCTCTGGTGTCTGGTCTCAGTCTATCTATGGTTGGAGTTTGGATCAGTAGAATTAGTTTCCGATAAGGGCTGCCACTGCAGTTCTCCCTTCTCCTTCCCGAAGCTGACAGCCCCTCCTCCCACGGGACTGAGCCTGGCAGGGAGGGGCGTGGGTCCCCTGATTGCAAAAACTTACAGATTTCGCTGATCTCAGCAGTTCAACGTTTTCATGAGTGTTGTATGAAGTATGCCCAAAGTCAGATTGCTCTGTGGTGTCCAGTCCACTCAGTTCCTGGCTTTCTGCCTACTTTCCTGGAGGAGTAACTAAAGCATACAGCTCACCAGCCCGCCATCTTGCCCCACCTCCGATCTGGATTGGCTTTTATAAAAAGGGGGTTTATTTGGCTACACAGTTACAGTCTTAAGCCCATAAATTGTCCAAGGTAACACATCAGCAATCGGGTACCTTCATTGGAAGATGGCCAATAGCATCCGGAAAACCTCTGTAAGCTGGGAAGGCACGTGGCTGGCGTCTGCTCCAAAGTTCTGGTTTCAAAATGGCTTTCTTCCAGGACGTTCCTCTCTAGCAAGCTTGATCCTCTTCAAAACGTCACTCACAGCTGCACTCTGCCTTGCTTCTTTTTACTTACAATTTTATTTATGTTAGGTCAGAGACATTCTAGGAAAGCTAGACATTCTAGCTCTCAGTAGCACTGATATTTAGCCAGGCTGTTACTTTCCAGCAGTTCACACCTGGGTTATGTGGGAGCAGGAAAAAGTTGCACAAAGTTATCTCTATTTACTAGGTAGTAAACATGGCTGCAGCAGCTGTCAGAATGATCTCTAAAACCTTAGGTCCTGAAAATTAAGTTGTGCTTGCTGTGGTTTTCATTGTGTCGCAATGATATTTATTGTATGCAGATAACACACTCAAGTTTTCTCCCTTTAGGAGTTTGATTTTGACACTAAGTTGAATGGACAGGTAATAATTTAGGAAATAACAATAGGATTTAAGGGACTTTGACAAGTTGAGTTGAAAAGAAAAAGGAGAAAGTTTAAAACTGGGAACAAGGGAATGCTAGCACAGTTAAGGAGAAAGATTTTGCACATTCAAGGAGAAGACGTAGAAACCATTTATTTGAAAGTGTGACAGAAAAAAGATCTTGGGGTATTAGCAGATGGTTTGGTGAAGGCAACAGATGATCCTGTGTTGCTTGTGTTCCTTTATGCACTTACTTCTCTCAAAATGCATGAGCTTCAGTTAGCAACGCCTGTGCTGCATCTTTAGTACAACACCTGAAGACGGCTCCTTGGCCTTTGCTAAAGTGACACCGAGTACTCTCTTCATTTCCCTGTCAGCTTCCCATTGTCCAGCTCCTTCATAAAGGAAGTAATAATCCTCATCCTCTCCCACCTGGTTTGCTTATTCCACAAAAATAATTCCTTTGATTTAATCCAAAGTGGGGTGGAAAGGCCTTTGACCTCAGTTAAGAGGCAAATGCCAAGGAGAGAGAATTCATTAATTCTTATTGCATATTTCAGCCCAGTTTCAGTGTGAATAAAAATGGGATCATTTCCAGAAAGCAGCCCAAGAGGGTGGAAGGGATGGGCAGCACAAAGAGAAGGAATCAGCATGTGGAAAGAAGACATGCTCTTCCAGAAGTTAAGCTTTAGCCCATGACACAATTTTGCTAGCCTCTTTTGTCTGCCCTGGTTGAAATGGGAATTCTCCCTTGTTTTCTGCCTTTTTTTTTTTTTTCCAGCTGTACTGGTTTATATATATTATGTCCCCCAGAAAAACACCATGTTCTTTGATGCAATCTTGTGGAGGCAGACAAATTAGGGTTGATTAGATTGGAATCCTTTGAGTGTTTCCATGGAGACATGACTCAATTAACTCTGAGTGAAATGTCTGATTGGATAATTTCCATGGAGATGTTACCCCGCCCATTCAGGGTGGGTGTTAATTGGATCACTGGAGTCTTATAAAGGAGTACTCAGACAAAAGGACCTCAGAGCAGCTAAGAGTGACATTTTGGAGATCAAATGAGGGTAACATTTTGAAGAAGAGCTGCAGCCTAGGGAGGAATGTCCTGGGAGAAAGACAGAACTCCAGAGCCGACACCAGCCATGTGCCTTCCCAGCTAACAGAGGTTTTCTGGACACCATTGGCCTTTCTCCACTGAAGGTACCCAATTGTTGATGACTTACCTTGGACACTTTATGACCTTAAGACTGTAACTTTGTAACCAAATAAACCCCCTTTATAAAAGCCAATCCATTTCTGGTATTTTGTGTAATGGCAGCATTAGCAAACTGAAACATTAGCTTTGTCATTTTTATCTGCATAGCTTTCTTTTAGTCCCACTTTACTTTACAACAGTATTTAAAAATGATTAAATGTTTAAAATCATATACTACAAATGTGTTTCTCTCCAGATACTAAAGAGAAAACCTAACCCTAACCCTAACTTTCATAGGGTCCCCAAATTCTTCTCTCTAAAAGATTGTGTCAATGAGATTGCAGGGATCTGTGAAAATGTTTGTAAAGGAACATGCATACATCCAAAATTTACAGGTCAAAGAAAATTCAGGGAATCAGGCTTTAAAAAAAAAAAAAAGAGCAGTAGCTGACTCTTGAGTGTGAGCAGGAGGGTCTGCTATCAGTACCCTGCGTACATGGTAGAAAGGAAGCAGACAAACTTCCCTTGGCCAGATAGACTTCTGGGATAGTGTCCCTTATTTTTTGCTTTTAAATATTTTCATCTATCCCTAGGGAAATTTGGCTAGCATGGAAGAGAGTCTAAAAGAGAGGAGGGAAACTGGAAGACTGACGAGGGGTGAGGCTATAGATGACATTAAAATTTTTTTCTTGGCCTTATTATAGGAAGCCAGAAATAGTTTGTGGAGCTTGTGGTCAAGCATAATTTCCTCAGAGCTGCTTTAGTTTAGAAGCAAAGCTGGAATGAAAAGGCAGTCAGTCAGAATAAAAATGTTTATAATTCTTCCTGTTATGAAATGTCCTTTTCCATATTTATTTTAGCTAACCTTAGAGAAGGTATCCTATTCATCTCTGAAATTCATCCTGTTTTGGCTTTTTCATCCTTGAAAGAACTCCCATTCTCTTTCATTCAATCAGCCAATCAGACAATGATTTATTAAAAAATATTTGAGTGCCCAATATGTGCCAGACAACATGCTAATGCTGAAGAGAGAAAAGCAAAAAAGATATGGTCCCTGCCTTTAAGGTAGAGACCACAAAAAAGCCCACAGTCTATCTTGGGAAGACAGATTATCAAATAAATTATGGCCAGATTGGGTCAAAAGGGCTAACACAAGGTAACTGTAGGCTCAAAAGAGGAAGTGATTAAATCTTCTTGGTTAGATCAGAAAAGTTTGCATGGAGCAGGACCCAAGCCGGATCTTGGAGGATGAAAAGGAGTTCACCTGGGGGATAAAAGTGGGTGATGGGAGGATGAGAGGATATTTCAATTAGATGGAAGGGCACATATAAAGACACAGAGAAACAAAAAATTGCATCATGATTTGATTATTCTTGGCTATTTGATACACTTGAAGCATAGGGTTCCTGCTTGGGAGTTGCCTTTGCTTTCCAAGGCTGCTATGAAAAATGCCAACATTGGTTGGCTTAACAACCAGAATTTATTATCTCACTGTTTTGGAGGCTAGAAATCCAGCATCAAGGTATTGGCAAGACTTACTTTCTCCAATGTCTGTAGCATTTTGACAGTCCTGCATCACGTGGAGATTTCTCCTCTCTGGCTTCTTGTGACTTTCTCTGACTGACTCCGAATTTCCTCTTTTTATAAGACCTCCAGTCATACAATTAAGACTCATCTTGATTCAATTTGGCCACACTTCAACTAATAATAACATTTTCAAAAGGTCCTATTTACAAATGGGTTTACACTCGCAGGAATGTGGATCAAAATTTGAACGTCTTTTGTGAAGGACGTGACTCAATCCCCAAAAAGAGCAGTGGGAAATTTGGTTGTCAAGAGCAGAAGGCTGATGCGGATCACAGAGGACCTTGTATGCTATACTTTATCCTATGAGTCCTTGGAAGCCACAGAAGATGTTTTAAGTAGATGAAGTACATGATCACATTTACACTTTAGAAAGGTCATTCAGGTCTTGGTTTAGAGGTAGTGCAAGAGGGCAAGACCAATACACTGTGCTAGACAAGAGGGACTGAACTAGGAGGTGGGGCAAGATGGTGGACTTGTGAGCTGTATGTTTTAGTTACTCCTCCAGGAAAGTAGGTAGAAAGCCAGGAACTGCGTGGACTGGACACCACAGAGCAATCTGACTTTGGGCATACTTCATACAACACTCATGAAAACGTGGAACTCCTGAGATCAGCGAAATCTGTAAGTTTTTGCAATCAGGGGACCCACGCTCCTCCCTGCCAGGCTCAGTCCCGTGGGAGGAAGGGCTGTCAGCTCCGGGAAGGAGAAGGGAGAACTGCAGTGGCAGCCCTTATCGGAAACTAATTCTACTGATCCAAACTCCAACCATAGATAGACTGAGACCAGACACCAGAGAATCTGAGAGCAGCCAGCCCAGCAGAGAGGAGACAGGCATAGAAAAAAAACAACACGAAAAACTCCAAAATAAAAGCGGAGGATTTTTGGAGTTTTGGTGAACATAGAAAGGGGAAGGGCAGAGCTCAGGCCCTGAGGCGCATATGCAAATCCCGAAGAAAAGCTGATCTCTCTGCCCTGTGGACCTTTCCTTAATGGCCCTGGTTGCTTTGTCTATTAGCATTTCAATAACCCATTAGATCTCTGAGGAGGGCCCTTTTTTTTTTTTTAATCCTTTTTTCTTTTTCTAAAACAATTACTCTAAGAAGCCCAATACAGAAAGCTTCAAAGACTTGCAGTTTGGGCAGGTCAAGTCAAGAGCAGAACTAAGAGAGCTCTGAGACAAAAGGCAATAATCCAGTGGCTGAGAAAATTCACTAAACACCACAACTTCCCAAGAAAAGGGGGGTGTCTGCTCACAGCCATCATCATGGTGGACAGGAAACACTCCTGCCCATCGCCAGCCCCATAGCCCAGAGCTGCCCCAGACAACCCAGTGTGACGGAAGTGCTTCAAATAACAGGCACACACCACAAAACTGGGCGTGGACATTAGCCTTCCCTGCAACCTCAGCTGATTGTCCCAGAGTTGGGAAGGTGGAGCAGTGTGAATTAACAAAGCCCCATTCAGCCATCATTTCAGCAGACTGGGAGCCTCCCTACACAGCCCAGCAGCCCAGAACCGCCCTGGGGGGACGGCACTCACCTGTGACATAGCACAGTCATCCCTCAACAGAGGACCCGGGGTCCACGGCCTGGAAGAGGAGCCCACTTGCAAGTCTCAGGAGCCATACGCCAATACCAAGGACTTGTGGGTCAGTGGCAGAGACAAACTGTGGCAGGACTGAACTGAAGGATTAGACTATTGCAGCAGCTTTAAAACTCTAGGATTACCAGGGAGATTTGATTGTTAGGGCCAACTCCCCTCCCTGACTGCCCAGAAACACGCCCCATATACAGGGCAGGCAACACCAACTACACATGCAAGCTTGGTACACCAACTGGACCCCACAAGACTCACTCCCCCACTCACCAAAAAGGCTAAGCAGGGGAGAACTGGCTTGTGGAGAACAGGTGGCTCATGGACACCACCTGCTTGTTAGTTAGAGAAAGTGTACTCCACGAAGCTGTAGATCTGATAAATTAGAGATAAGGACTTCAATTGGTCTACAAATCCTAAAAGAACCCTATCAAGTTCAGCAAATGCCACGAGGCCAAAAACAACAGAAAATTATAAAGCATATGAAAAAACCAGACGATATGGATAACCCAAGCCCAAGCACCCAAATCAAAAGATCAGAAGAGACACAGCACCTAGAGCAGCTACTCAAAGAACTAAAGATGAACAATGAGACCATAGTACGGGATACAAAGGAAATCAAGAAGACCCTAGAAGAGCATAAAGAAGACATTGCAAGACTAGAATAAAAAAATGGATGATCTTATGGAAATTAAAGAAACTGTCGACCAAATTAAAAAGATTCTGGACACTCATAGTACAAGACTAGAGGAAGTTGAACAACGAATCAGTGACCTGGAAGATGACAGAATGGAAAATGAAAGCATAAAAGAAAGAATGGGGAAAAAAATTGAAAAAATCGAAATGGACCTCAGGGATATGATAATATGAAATGTCCGAATATAAGACTCATTGTTGTCCCAGAAGGGGAAGAAAAGTGTAAAGGTCTAGGAAGAGTATTCAAAGAAATTGTTGGGGAAAACTTCCCAAATCTTCTAAACAACATAAATACACAAATCATAAATGCTCAGCGAACAAATCCAAATAAACCCACTCTGAGACATATACTGATCACACTGTCAAACACAGAAGAGAAGGAGCAAGTTCTGAAAGCAGCAAGAGAAAAGCAATTCACCACATACAAAGGAAACAGCATAAGACTAAGTAGTGACTACTCAGCAGCCACCATGGAGGCGAGAAGGCAGTGGCACGATATATTTAAAATTCTGAGTGAGAAAAATTTCCAGCCAAGAATACTTTATCCAGCAAAGCTCTCCTTCAAATTTGAGGGAGAGCTTAAATTTTTCACAGACAAACAAATGCTGAGAGAATTTGCTAACAATAGACCTGCCCTACTGGAGATACTAAAGGGAGCCCTACAGACAGAGAAACAAAGAAAGGACAGAGAGACTTGGAGAAAGGTTCAGTACTAAAGAGATTCGGTATGGGTTCAATAAAGGATATTAATAGACAGAGGGGAAAAATATGACAAACATAAACCAAAGGATAAGATGGCTGATTCAAGAAATGCCTTCACGGTTATAGCGTTGAATGTAAATGGATTAAACTCCCCAATTAAAAGATATAGATTCACAGAATGGATCAAAAAAAATGAACCCTCAATGTGTTGCATACAAGAGACTCATCTTAGACACAGGGACACAAATACACTGAAAGTGAAAGGATGGTAAAAAATATTTCATGCAAGCTACAGCCAAAAGAAAGCAGGTGTAGCAATATTAATCTCAGATAAAATAGACTTCAAATGCAGGGATGTTTTGAGAGACAAAGAAGGCCACTACATCCTAATAAAAGGGGCAATTCAACAAGAAGAAATAACAATCGTAAATGTCTATGCACCCAATCAAGGTGCCACAAAATACATGAGAGAAACACTGGCAAAACTAAAGGAAGCAATTGATGTTTCCACAATAATTGTGGGAGACTTCAACACATCACTCTCTCCTATAGATAGATCAACCAGACAGAAGACCAATAAGGAAACTGAAAAGCTAAACAATCTGATAAATGAATTAGATTTAACGGACAGATACAGAACATTACATCCCAAATCACCAGGATACACATACTTTTCTAGTGCTCACAGAACTTTCTGCAGAATAGATCATATGCTGGGACATAAAACAAGCCTCAATAAATTTAAAAAGATTGAAATTATTCAAAGCACATTCTCTGACCACAATGGAATACAATTAGAAGTCAATAACCATCAGAGACTTAGAAAATTCACAAATACCTGGAGGTTAAACAACACACTCCTAAACAATCAGTGGGTTAAAGAAGAAATAGCAAGAGAAATTGCTAAATATATAGAGACGAATGAAAATGAGAACACAACATACCAAAACCTATGTGATGCAGCAAAAGCAGTACTGAGGGGGAAATTTATAGCACTAAACACATATATTAAAAAGGAAGAAAGAGCCAAAATCAAAGAACTAATGGATCAACTGAAGAAGCTAGAAAATGAACAGCAAACCAATCCTAAACCAAGTACAAGAAAAGAAATAACAAGGATTAAAGCAGAAATAAATGACATAGAGAACAAACAAACAATAGAGAGGATAAATATCAACAAAAGTTGGTTCTTTGAGAAGATCAACAAGATTGACAAGCCCCTAGCTAGACTGACAAAATCAAAAAGAGAGAAAACCCATATAAACAAAATAATGAATGAAAAAGGTGACATAACTGCAGATCCTGAAGAAATTAAAAAAATTATAAGAGGATATTATGAACAACTGTATGGCAACAAACTGGATAATGCAGAAGAAATGGACAATTTCCTGGAAACATATGAACAACTTAGACTGACCAGAGAAGAAATAGAAGACCTCAATCACAAGCAAAGAGATCCAATCAGTCATCAAAAATCTTCCCACAAATAAATGCCCAGGGCCAGATGGCTTCACAGGGGAATTCTACCAAACTTTCCAGAAAGAACTGACAACAATCTTACTCAAACTCTTTCAAAACATTGAAGAAAATGGAACACCACCTAACTCATTTTATGAAGCTAACATCAATCTAATACCAAAACCAGGCAAAGATGCTACAAACAAGGAAAACTACCGGCCAATCTCCCTAATGAATATAGATGCAAAAATCCTCAACAAAATACTTGCAAATCGAATCCAAAGACACATTAAAAAAATCATACACCATGACCAAGTGGGGTTCATTCCAGGCATGCAAGGATGGTTCAACATAAGAAAATCAATCAATGTATTACAACACATTAACAAGTCAAAAGGGAAAAATCAATTGATCATCTCAATAGATGCTGAAAAAGCAATTGAGAAAATCCAACATCCCTTTTTGATAAAAACACTTCAAAAGGTAGGAATTGAAGGAAACTTCCTCAACATGATAAAGAGCATATATGAAAAACCCACAGCCAGCATAGTATTCAATGGTGAGAGGCTGAAAGCCTTCCCTCTAAGATCAGGAACAAGACAAGGATGCCCGCTGTCACCACTGTTATTCAACATTGTGCTGGAAGTGCTAGCCAGGGCAATCCGGCAAGACAAAGAAATAAAAGGCATCCAAATTGGAAAAGAAGAAGTAAAACTGTCATTGTTTGCAGATGATATGATCTTATATCTAGAAAACCCTGAGAAATCAACGATACAGCTACTAGAGCTAATAAACAAATTTAGCAAAGTAGTGGGATACAAGATTAATGCACATAAGTCAGTAATGTTTCTATATGCTAGAAATAAACAAACTGAAGAAACACTCAAGAAAAAGATACCATTTTCAATAGCAACTAAAAAAATCAAGTACCTAGGAATAAACTTAACCAAAGATGTAAAAGACCTATACAAAGAAAACTACGTAACTCTACTAAACGAAATAGAAGGGGACCTTAAAAGATGGAAAAATATTCCATGTTCATGGATAGGAAGGCTAAATGTCATTAGATGTCAATTCTACCCAAACTCATCTACAGATTCAATGCAATCCCAATCAAAATTCCAACAACCTACTTTGCAGACTTGGAAAAGCTAGTTATCAAATTTATTTGGAAAGGGAAGATGCCTCGAATTGCTAAAGACACTCTAAAAAAGAAAAACGAAGTGGGAGGACTTACACTCCCTGACTTTGAAGCTTATTATAAAGCCACAGTTGCCAAAACAGCATGGTACTGGCACAAAGATAGACATATAGATCAATGGAATCGAATTGAGAATTCGGAGATAGACCCTCAGATCTATGGCCGACTGATCTTTGATAAGGCCCCCAAAGTCACTGAACTGAGTCATAATGGTCTTTTCAACAAATGGGGCTGGGAGAGTTGGATATCCATATCCAAAAGAATGAAAGAGGACCCCTACCTCACCCCCTACACAAAAATTAACTCAAAATGGACCAAAGATCTCAATATAAAAGAAAGTACCATAAAACTCCTAGAAGATAATGTAGCAAAACATCTTCAAGACGTTGTATTAGGCGGCCACTTCCTAGACTTTACACCCAAAGCACAAGCAACAAAAGAAAAAATAGATAAATGGGAACTCCTCAAACTTAGAAGTTTCTGCACCTCAAAGGAATTTCTCAAAAAGGTAAAGAGGCAGCCAACTCAATGGGAAAAAATTTTTGGAAACCATGTATCTGACAAAAGACTGATATCTTGCATATATAAAGAAATCCTACAACTCAATGACAATAGTACAGACAGCCCAATTATAAAATGGGCAAAAGATATGAAAAGACAGTTCTCTGAAGAGCAAATACAAATGGCCAAGAAACACATGAAAAAATGTTCAGCTTCACTAGCTATTAGAGAGATGCAAATTAAGACCACAATGAGATACCATCTCACACCAATTAGAATGGCTGCCATTAAACAAACAGGAAACTACAAATGCTGGAGGGGATGTGGAGAAATTGGAACTCTTATTCATTGTTGGTGGGACTGTATAATGGTTCAGCCACTCTGGAAGTCAGTCTGGCAGTTCCTTAGAAAACTAGATATAGAGTTACCATTCGATCCAGCGATTGCACTTCTCGGTATATACCCGGAAGATCGGAAAGCAGTGACACGAACAGATATCTGCACGCCAATGTTCATAGCAGCATTATTCACAATTGCCAAGAGACGGATACAACCCAAATGTCTTTCAACAGATGAGTGGATAAATAAAATGTGGTATATACACACGATGGAATACTACGCGGCAGTTAAGAAGGAACGATCTCGTGAAACATATGACAACATGGATGAACCTTGAAGACATAATGCTGAGTGAAATAAGCAAGGCACAAAAAGAGAAATATTATATGCTACCACTAATGTGAACTTTGAAAAATGTAAAACAAATGGTTTATAATGTAGAATGTAGGGGAACTAGCAGTAGAGAGCAATTAAGGAAGGGGGAACAATAATCCAAGAAGAACAGATAAGCTATTTAACGTTCTGGGGATGCCCAGGAATGACTATGGTCTGTTAATTTCTGATGGATATAGTAGGAACAAGTTCACAGAAATGTTGCTATATTATGTAACTTTCTTGGGGTAAAGTAGGAACATGTTGGAAGTTAAGCAGTTATCTTAGTTTAGTTGTCTTTTTCTTACTCCCTTGTTATGGTCTGTATGAAATGTTCTTTTATTGTATGTTTGTTTTCTTTTTAACTTTTTTTTTCATACAGTTGATTTAAAAAAGAAGGGAAAGTTAAAAAAAAAAAAAAGAAAAACAAGGAAAAAAAGATGTAGTGCCCCCTTGAGGAGCCTGTGGAGAATGCAGGGGTATTCGCCTACCCCACCTCCATGGTTGCTAACATGACCACAGACATAGGGGACTGGTGGTTTGATGGGTTGAGCCCTCTACCATAGGTTTTACCCTTGGGAAGACGGTTGCTGCAAAGGAGAGGCTAGGCCTCCCTATAATTGTGCCTAAGAGCCTGCTCCCGAATGCCTCTTTGTTGCTCAGATGTGGCCCTCTCTCTCTAGCTAAGCCAACTTGAAAGGTGAAATCACTGCCCTCCCCTCTATGTGGGATCAGACACCCAGGAGAGTGAATCTCCCTGGCAACGTGGAATATGACTCCCGGGGAGGAATGTAGACCTGGCATCGTGGGACGGAGAACATCTTCTTGACCAAAAGGGGGATGTGAAAGGAAATGAAATAAGCTTCAGTGGCAGAGAGATTCCAAAAGGAGCCGAGAGGTCACTCTGGTGGGCACTGTTACGCACACTTTAGACAACCCTTTTCAGGTTCTAAAGAATTGGTGTAGCTGGTGGTGGATACCTGAAACTATCAAACTACAACCCAGAACCCATGAATCTCAAAGACAGTTGTATAAAAATGTAGCTTATGAGGGGTGACAGCGGGATTGGGAAAGCCATAAGGACCACACTCCACTTTGTCTAGTTTATGGATGGATGAGTAGAAAAATAGGGGAAGGAAACAAACAGACAAAGGTACCCAGTGTTCTTTTTTACTTCAATGGCTCTTTTTCACTGTTATTATTATTCTTGTTATTTTTGTTTGTGTGCTAATGAAGGTGTCAGGGATTGATTTATGTGATGAATGTACAACTATGTAATGGTACTGTAAACAATCGAAAGTATGATTTGTTTTGTATGACTGCATGGTATGTGAATATATCTCAATAAAATGAAGATTAAAAAAAAAAAAAAAACCAACCCCCCCCCCCCAAAAAAAAAAAAAAAAAAGAGGGACTGAACTAAGGCAGACCCAGTGGGGCTAAAGACGATAGAGCCAATAGGAATGGTGACCAGTTCACCAGCTGCTTTTCCATTTCCTTTATTTGGCTTTCCTTATTGCAAGATCATTGGCTTTTTTTTTTTTGCTACATTATTTAGCTTTCCTTGTTGGCTTAGCACCCTGCATTAACAAGCAGTTTAGCACTCTGAATTGACAAGTAATTTGGATTTACTTTTCAGAAGTTGACCTTAGCACTTTCTCTAGATAGGACTTAGGATATTTGTCCTCTGGATCTATTCACTCCAACCAAAGGTAGGATGTCCTTTCTTACTCCATCCCCTTGTCACATCCCTTCCAAGTTGAAGACCCCTGAGGTCTACTATATCAGAGAGGAGGATCAGGAGTGGAGGAGTAGATACAAATTCATCTTCTGCATTATTATATTCCTCTTGCTTCTAACTAATGATCCAATAATGGTATTCTTTTGTAAGGCTGGACTTTGATAAGTTTTCCTTTAGTATTTCTGAGTTTGTTTGAAAAAAGAGAACTGCTAATGTGATGATACTCCACATTTGATGTTTTTTTTTTTTTTTAATTTCTTATTTTTCAGGGTCCGCACATGAATCCTGGCCATCGTGAATTCTGCCTTTTATCCATTGCTAGGTGACTTACTAGTGAAGCCACGATGCTCTTAATTTCTCTAGGTCAGAATGTGCTTGTTGTATCATGAGGACATAATGAAATGACCTGAAGCTCCCTTCAACCTTGAGTCTTGACTTCATATAGGACCTTGAGAAAATGATATTTGTAACTCATTCTCTTTGTCTATAATGTTTGGAGGGGCAGGAATGTTAGAGACAACTAGAGAAGCTTACTATTGTATTCTCAAGCAGTCCAGGGCATGATGCTAATTAGTTCTATACCTTTCCCCCAATTGAATATCAAACTATATGTGCAGGATGAAATTCTTTCTCTCTCTGATCTCCCTCTTTCTTCTCTTTGCGTAAGGCACTTTCATTGTTTGAAAAAATCAACTTACTGAGATATATTGTACATAAAATAAAATGTAGGTATCTTAAGGGTATTTTTCAATTACTTTGGACAAATTTAAAACCCATATAACCACCACCAAATCAAGATGTAGAACACTTTCCTTGTGCCCCTTCCAATGCAATACCTCTTCATCCAGCACAGG
Organism: Choloepus didactylus; assembly: GCF_015220235.1. Taxonomy (NCBI): domain Eukaryota; kingdom Metazoa; phylum Chordata; class Mammalia; order Pilosa; family Megalonychidae; genus Choloepus; species Choloepus didactylus. The sequence continues at coordinate 76,362,340 of NC_051309.1, forward strand.
CAATAGCTGATAGGCTTTCTGTAACTATAGATTAGTCTTGTCTTTTCTAGAATTTTCATATAAGTGGGATACAGTATCTACTCTTTTCTTTCTAGCTTCTTTCACTTAAATGCTATTTTTTGAGAGTCATCCATGTTGGTGTTGGCATCAGTAATTAATTTCTTTCTATGGGTAATATTCCATTGTATGGCTATTGTGTAACTTGTTTCTCTCATTTAAGTGTTGATGGATTTTTGGGTTGTTTTGTTTTTCTCTATTATGGATGAAGTTACTATGAGCACTGGGGTAAAGTCCTTGTGTGAGAATATGTTTTCATTTCTCCTTGGGAAATGTTTTTAATAGAATTGCTGGATTGTATGGCAAGTATAGTTTAACTTTATAAAAGTATTGCTAAACCATTTTCCAATATCATTTTGCCATTTTACATTTCCACCAACAATGTATGAGAGTTCCAATTGCTCTACATGCTTGTCAATACTGGGTATTGTTAGCCATTTTAATTTTAGTCATTCTAAAGCATGTGCAGTGATATTTCGCTGTGTTTTTAATTTATGAAACTTCTGACTAATGTGATGTTGAGCATGTTTTCTAGTGCTTATTGGCCATTTATAAATCTTCTCATGTAAAGTATCTGTTCAAATTATTTTGCCCATTTTTATTGTAGTCTCATCTTATTGAGTTGTAAGAATTTTCTAAATCATTTTGGATACAAACAATATGTCAAATATATTACAAACTTTTCCCTCTAGTCTGGGACTTGCCATTCATTTTCAAAAGAATGCATTATGAAGAGCAGATATTTTTAATTTTAATTTTGATGAAGTATGACTTACTTTTATGGCTTGTGCTTTTTGTGGTCCTATCTATGAAATCTTTGCCTCCTACAAATTTGCCAAGATTTCTTCTATGATGTCTCCTTTAATTTGTATGGTTGTATGTGAATTTGAGGAGAACTGTCATTTAAATGGTATTGAGTCTTTCAATCTAGAAACAGTGTTCATGTCTCCATTTCTTTCAGTATCTTTTATTTCTGTTAGCAATGTTTTATTGTTTTCATTAAACAGGGTTTGCATTTATTTTATTAAATTGATTCCTAGATATTTCTTTTTTTGATGCTTCTACAAACAGTATAGATTTTAAATTTCAATTTCCAGTGGCTGTTGCTAATATATAGAGCTATAATTAATTTTTGCACATTTTCCTTTGACTTTGCTAAACTAGATAGTTCTAGTAGCATTTTATTGTTGTAGATTCTATAAGAATGCTGCTTGTACATGATTATGATGTCTAAAAACCTCAATAGTTTTATTTTCCTTTCAAATTTGTATGCTTATTTGTTTTCCTTGCCTTCCTGCAGTGGCTAACATCTTTAGTTTTATTTTTACAGATATTTTACGGTTGAAATGTTGGTTTATAATTCTGGTTTGATAAGAGTATTTTTAACAGCATGAATTAATATTGAAATCTGTCAATTATTTTTCTGCTTCTGTTAAAATGGTTTTATGGTTTTTCTCTCTTATTCTGTTAATATGATGAATTACATTGAATGATTTTCAAGTGTTAAACACCTTGCATTTCTATAAAAACTAATTGGTCCTAATGTTTCATCTTGTTTTATATTCCTAGGTTTGATTTGCTAATGATTTGATAAAGATTTTTGCATCTATGTTTATGAAGAAACTGGAATGTATTTTCTTTTTCGGTAACATCTTTGGTATTTGCTTTAGGATTGTGCTTGTCTCTAAAGCTGATTTGGGAGTTTCCTTACTCCTCTGTTTTCTGAATACATATTGGCAAGATTGGTATTATTTCTTCTGTAAATATTTGAAGGAATTCACTAGTGAAGCCATTGGGCTTGGAGTTTTCTTTGTGGGAAGGTTTTGAAATATAATTTCAATTTTTTAAATAGGTTTAGGGTTATCGAGGTTTTCTATTGTTTCTTGTCAGTTTTGGTAGTCTGTGTATTTTGGAAAATTTGTCTACTTCACCTTATCAAATTTGATTGCCAATTATTTTGATAATATTCCTTATCATCCTTTTAAGTATGTAGAATCCATAATAATGTCCTCTATTTCATTCTTGATATGGCAATTTGTTTTTCTTTTTTTCCCCCATAATCAGCCTGGCCATAAATTTACCAATTTCATTGTTTTTTTTTTTTTTTTCCTAACAATTACCTTGTGGTTTCTTTCATTTTCTCACTTAGTTTTCACTTTTCTATTTGCTTGATTTTTTATTCTTTGTCACTTCCTTCCCTCTACTTTGGGTTTTATTTGTTCCTCTTTTTTGTAGCTACTTGAGAATGATGCTTAGGCCATTGATTTGAAATCTTTGTTCCAGTTTGCTAATACTGCTATTATGCAAAATACCAGAAATGGATTGGCTTTTATAAAGGGGGTTTATTTGGTTACAAAATTACAGTCCTAAGGCCATAAAAGTATCCAAACTAAGGCATCAACATTAGGGTAACTTCACTGAAGAACAGCTGATGGTGTCCAGAAAACCTCTGTCAACTAGAAGGCAGATGGCTGGCATCTGCTCCGGGGGTCTGGTTTCAAAATGGCTTTCTCCCACGGTGTTTCTCTCTAAGTGTCTAGGGGTGTTCTCTTAGTTTCTCCCAGACAAACTCTGTGCTAGCTAAAGTCTGATTTAAATGGCCATCTCCAAAATGTCTCTCTCAGCTGCCCTGAGTTCCTTCTGTTTGTGAGCTCTTTTATCGGATTCCAGTGATTAAAGCAAGACCTACCCTGAATGGGTGGGGTGCATATCTCCATGGAAATAATTTAATCAAATGTTTTGCCCATCTCCATGGAAACACTCAATCAAAATGTTCCAACCTAATCAACACTAATATGTCTGCCCCTACAAGATTGTATTAAAGAACAAGGCTTTTTCTGGGGGACATTATATATCCAAACTGGCCCAATCTTCTTTCTTTTCTTATGCAATCATTTAAAGCTGTGAATTACCATATATGCACTCCTAAACTGCATCCACATGTTTCAATTCATTGGACTTTCATTTTCATTTATTTCAAAATGTTTTCTAATCTCTCTTGTGATTTCTTTTTCTTTTTCTTTTTTTTTTTTTTTTGACAAATATGCTATTCAGACATTTACATTCCAAATATTTGGGGATTTTTTCTGTTATTAATTGTTAATTTACTCTGGTTGTGGTAAGCTAATATATGTGGTATGACTCTAATGTTTTAAAAATATGTCAAGACTAGTTTTTATGGCCCAGTATATAGTCTATATTGATGAATATTTCATGTGCACTTGAAAAGAATGGGTATTCTGCTGCTGTTGAGTGGAGGGGTCAGTGATGTCAATTACCTCTGATTGATAATATAGTTCAAGTCTTCTGTAGTTTAAACTTTCTGTCTCCTTGTTAAAACAGCTATTGAGATTAGTATTGATATCTCCAACACAGTTGTGAATTTTTCTCCTTTAAGTCTGTCAGGGGTTGCTTTATGTATTTTGAGGCTTTCTTATTGGGTGCATTCATATTTAGGTTTGTTATAAATTTTGTGGTGAATTGACACAATTATCTTTACAACATATCAGTTTTTAACCCTAATAATATTTCTTGTTCTAAAGTACATGTGGTCTAGTAGTAATATAGCCACTCCAGCTTTCTTATGATTAATGTTGCATGGTATAGCCTTTAACTTTGTAAACTTTCTGTGTCTTTATCTTTTAAAATACATTTCTTATAAACAATGTATAGCTGGGCTTTGACTTTTAAACCCAATATGACAATCTATGTTTTATTTAATTGAAAAATTTAGACTGTTTCTATGGAATGTAATTATTGATATAGTTTGGTTTAAATCTACCATTTTGCTATTTGTTTTCTCTTTGCTTAATCTGTTCTTTTTCATTTTTTCCTGCATTATTTTGCTTTATTTGAATATTTTTAAAGTTCTGTTTTATTTCTACTCTAGGCTTATTCTTTGTTTTGTTTTCTTAGTGGCTACTATAGCTTTTACAATGTGCATCTTTAACCAATCACACTCTACATTCAACTAATATTATGTCATTTCATGTAACTGTAAGTCCTTTAATACAAGTATACTTTCATATCCTCCTTCCTGTCCTTTCAGCATTTGTTATTGTGATGGTTTGAAGCTGTATGTACCACAGAGAAGATCATGTTCTTAAAGCTAATCCAATCCTGTGTGTGTAGGCCTCTTGTAAGTAGGATCTTTTGGTGGGTAGGTGCTTAAGTTGAGATGTGATCCACCTCATTCAGGGTGGGTCTTAATCTTCTTACCAGAGTCCTTTATAAGAGGATAAGAGAAGCACACAGAAAAATCCAGAGAAGTTGAGAGAGGACACACAGAAAACAGAAAGAAACCACAGAAAACAGAGAGGAAGCTACAATGAAATCCAGGAGATAAAGGAGAGACCAGCAGATGTTTCCATGTGCCTGGCCATGTGGCAGAGGAGCTGAGGATCGCCAGTAGCTGGTCTTCAGCGAGAAAGCATTGCTTATTGATGCCTTGAGTTGGACATTTTCATGGCCTCAGGACTGAAAACCTGTAAGTTAATAAATTCCCATTGTAAAAGCCAACCCATTTCTTGTATATTGCATTGTGTCAGCTTTACCAAACTAAAGAGTTATCATGCATTTTAATTCTACATATATTAGAATACACAGTACGGTTTTATAATTTCTGCTTTAAGTAGTTAATTATCTCTGAAAGTAGTTTAAACAGTCAAAATAATCTTTTATATTTTTCTACAAATTTATCATTTATGTAACTATTCATTCCTTTATGTATAGCCAAGTTACTATCTGGTTTCATTTTCCTTTTGCATAGAGAAATTCCTTTTATATTTCTTATAGTGTATCTGTTCATAATGGATTATCTCAGCTTTTGTTTTTCTGATAAAATTTTTATTTCGCTTTTTTCCCCAGGATTATTGTCAGGAGACGTAGATGCTAAGTTGATCATTTCCTCTCTTAATTATAAAAATATTTTTTCATTGCCCTTTGGCTTGCAAAAGTTTCTGATAAGAAGTCTGTTGCAAGTCTTGTCTGTCTTTGTTCTCAGGTACATATGTGTCGTGTTTTCCTCTGGTTGCTTTAAAGTTTTTCTTTTTATAAATTGTTTTCAGCAGCTTGATTATAACATGCCTTTGCATGATTTTCCTTGTGTTTACCTTGCTTGGGTTTCTTTGAACTTCTTGGATCTATTTGTTGCTAGATTTCATCATTTGGAATTTTTTTTGTCATTTATCTTAAAACATTTTTTCTGTCCACCCTCTGGATTCCAACAAAATCTGTTAAACTGCTTGATATTATTCTATAGGTCACTGAGGATCTGTTGATATTTTTAGTATTTTTTATATTTGTGTTTCATTTGGATAGGTTGTATTGCTTGGTCTTCAAGTTCATTGACCTTTGCTTCTTGAGTGTTTATGCTACTATTAATTACTTCTGGTTGATTTTCATTTCAATTATTGTAATTTTTATTTCTAGATGTTCCATTTTTTTTTGTATATCTTCCATTACTTTAATTATATTATATTTACTTCCTCCCTTTAATTCCTTGAGTATGTGAAGCAAATTTATAACGGCATTTTAAGGCCACAATCTGCTAGTTCAATCACCCTTGTCATTTATGGCTGTGTTTCTATTGACCAACTTTCTTCCAGTTATTTGTCACACTTTTCTGCTTCTTCATATATCAGAAAAAAAAAAAAAAAGACCGGGTGCTGGACCTCTGAAATTTTTGTCATTGAATGCTAGATTTTGTTGTTGTAATGAATTTTGAGTTTTTTTCTGAAGAATATTAAGTCACTTGCAGATTAGTTTGATGTTTTCAAGGGTTTTTTTTTTTTTTTTTTTTTTTGGTCTGATTTTTTTTTTTATTGAGTTTGTTCAGATACCATACAACTATCCAAAGATCCAAAGTGTACAATCAATTGCCCATAGTACCACCATACAGCTGTGCATCCATCAACACAATTTTTTTTCAATTTTTAGAACATTTCCACTACTCCAGAAAAGAAACAAAGACAAGAAAAGGGAAACTCACATCCTCCCATACCCCTAACCACCGCCCCCCTCCATTATTGATTCATGGTTTTGGTATAGTACATTTGTTACTGTTGAAAGAATGTTAAAATGCTACTAACTGTAGTATATAGTTTGCAATAGTTATATATTTTTTCCCTATATGCCTCTCTATTATTAACCTCTAGTTATAGTGACATACATTTGTTCTAGTTCATGAGAGAGATTTCTGATATTTGTATAGTTAATCACGGACATTGTCCACCACAAGATTCACTGTTTTATACATTCCCATCTTTTAACCTCCAACTTTCCTTCTGGTGACATGAGTGACTCTGAGCTTACCATTTCCACCACCTTCACACACTCAAGGTTGTTTTTAGTATCTTTTAGCTTGGTCATGTATAAAGTAGATTTTATTCTAGAGCTAAATTTAGCCCCAATATTAAGGCAGAGCCCTTCTATAGTCTACTGAATGCCCGGGTATACAGTGAAGTCTCTATTCTGGTTGGAGGGAACTCAAACTGTTTCTGGTCCTATGTGTAGCTCTATGAATTGTTGATCTTTCAACTCCCTAGTATTTCACCCTATAAAAGGCAGACTGATATTTAGTCAACAGTTACAAGGTGACCCTTATGCAGATTTCCAGAGCTCTTTCTCTGTGTGGTTTAATCTTCTGGGGTACACTGCCTTAAAAATTCTAAGCAGCTTCCCTAAACTTTGATGTGTGTCTCCTCAACACAGTGAGACTGCTGAATTCTCATTTGGCTCTTCCATCCTGCATACTTAAGTGATGGTAAAGTTCACCTAGTTTTCCCCCAATCTCTCAAGCATCATGTGGTTTTACTGTCTGTTGTCCAATATCTGAAAGTACAGTTGGTTGTTATTATCTATGGCAGTTATGTTCTATAAAGTCACCACAAATATTGAATTAGTGACTATTAAACCATTGTTCCTAGGGGAAATTAGGTTCCTCTGAGTCTCTGATCACAATATTTTCACCAACTGATCAATATGTGACCTAGTTTTATATGTGTTTCTGTTTGAAGACACCTTATTTAATATATATTGTTGTTTCATTAACATGGAACTCACAGTTAACAGCATTATAACTCATGCCTGAATGAAGCTTATCTAACACATATTTTCTTCATATGGCACATCACAGCTTTCTCATGCTTAAGAACATGAAACAGTGCTAAAACATTTAAAACAGTGAAATCACCAACAAAATGGACAAAAGTGCTAAAAATGTGGCAGTTAATATACCACAAAAGGACACTTGTTTACAGTATGAGAGCTAGAACAAGAAGGCAGGGTGTCAACCTGTTCAACCTCAGTTGGGAACATGCATGTTGTGAGATTCAAATTTTTCACTGTTATGTGCATGTCACAAGTAATTGCAAAGGCACCATGAGTATAATTTTGGGGTGACAAATAAATTTTAGTGAGTAGGTGAATTCACAAATATGGAATTTGTAGATAATGATGCTAATCTAGATTGCTGTATTTTTTCCAGTTTTCTAGTGATTTGGAGGGTAAGTCCAGACTGTCTTACTACCTTTTGGCCATGAACAGAAGTCTTTTTTGCCTTTTAATCCTCTACCTATTCCCCATGGTCTTGTTTCTTTCCCCACCTACTCAGCTTCCCAACCATTTGTTTTCATCTTACTTTTTGGGTGGGTTGGGAAGGACGCAGATTTTGTACACAAGAAAAGGAGGTTAAAGAAAAGAGAGCAAAGCATCAATAAGGCAAGCAAATCTTTCGAATGCTGAGATTGGTCTCTCCATTAACAAGATTCACAATTATTGTTATGCTAAATGGTTTTCTGTCCTTTTATTTCAGCCTTACCTAAAATTGTTGAGATTGTTGCCTTCTCATAAGTCTCATAATATTATTATGCTAAAAGAATCTCTGAGTTTTTTTTTTTTTGTTTTTTTTTTTGGGTCTTTCCAAGACTCTTTCTAATTTCTAGTTTTTTTATGGCTCATTGTCCCAGAAGGGGACCTCAGAAGATAGTGAAGAGTAGAGTAAACACTAAGTTGTGACAAAAGTAGGAGGAAAACTGGGTCCCAGTCACTGTGTTTATGAGAATATTTTTCTTAAAGTTAATGTTTGCTTCTCATGGAAGCATAGTTTTAAAGAATGCCCACAATCATTTATCATTCATATTTTTACCTGGGAGAGTATTTATTTAAGAGCTAGGGAGGCTGACACGAACACCCTGGGGAATGGACCCAAAAGATAAAGTAGATTTTTCTCAAATGACCTGCTTTTTGCATTTTTTAAAAGTTTTATGGTTCTGATATTACTGGTTCTTGCTTTATTTATCTCAAAAGATACTGAGGTTATTTTTCACAGACAATTGTTTTCTTTAAGTAGAATGTATTCCCCTTAATAAACTAGTGAAGCACAATATTTATAAACTGCTCTGCACCCATTTTTTAAGAAAATTGTATTGAAAAACGTTTTGCAGTTTTATTTTCCATAGTACTTATTATCATTCTATGTATTCAATTGGTTGCTAAAAATTTGTTCTACTGCACTACCATCATCATTACCCCACCCTCATAATCACTCTCTGTCTTTTCTGCCCTGCCTTGGTAGCTGAACTTTACAAAATGCATTGCCTGAGTCTACTTGCTTGGTTCCTTTGCCTTGTTTGTTGGGTACTGAAAATTTAGAGTCCGGGTATAATATCGCAGGAAGAAAGGAGAGAGAAGAAAGGGTATTTATTTGCCCCCTTTCCTTCCCACAGTCTGACAGTGGCTGCCTTTCTCCACAGATACAAATTCTGTGGGACTGTCCCTTTTCCCTTGTTTCGGCTCTCCCATCACTCAAGTACCATTGTTCCATCCACTTGTTTCTTTAGGCTTTGGAGTAGCAACAGCTCCTCTCTGGCTTCCTTAATCTTACTCATGCATCTGTAAGTATTCCTTTATTAAACTCTCTTCATTTACACACTTTTGAGTGTGCCTCCTTTTCTTTTTGGAACCCTGACTAACATAAATCTTGTTCCATATATCAGCTAAAGAACTGTTTAAAACATAGTCAAATCAGTCACTCCCTTATTCCAAACCCCTCAATGATCTTCTTTGCAATTAGAATAAAACGAAGACTCCTGAACAGAACCTCATGATCTTAACTCTCCAGTTTCATCTCTTCCCAGTCTTCTCTTCTCATTCTGTTTCAGCACCCTGGTCTTCTTTCTCTCCTTTTAACATGACAAGATCATTCATGCCATGAAGACTACACACTTGCTGTTCTCTCAGTCTGTCAAGGTCTTCCTCGAGATCTTTACATGACCAGCTCCTCATCACTCATGTTTCTGCTCAATTGCCACCTCCACTGAGGTTCTTGACCAACTTATTTAAATCAATCACCTCCCCCAATACCCTGTATCCATTACCCTGCCTTATTTTCAAATAGCAATTACTGCTATTGGTAAGAATTTAATTTACTTCTCTACTTGTTTATTGTCTACCTCTCCTCACTAGAATGTAAGCAGCTATTTTCAGCATCTTTGTCTGTCTTGTTCACCCTTTTTTCTCAGTGATCATACAGTACCTGAGCACGTATTGTGCACTCAGTAATTGTTTATTGAATTAATGAATGAATGAATGGCTGATTTCATAAAAGATTGAAATTAATGAAGTGGAGGAAGCTATAGAATTCTTAATCCTCTGGAAGTTGAACTGAGTATAAACCCATTCTCAGAAAATGTATCCTGTTTTGTCTAAAATTCTGAGTGAAGGGACAGAGCCCATTGGTACCAATGTGAGCAAGTCTGACTTTGGAGAAGATAAGTGGGTAGAGGTGAGAATTTGGAGAAGGCTCTGAGGAGAAAAATGAAGATCAGGAGCCAAAGGCTTAGTTGGCACAGTTTCCCTGTTTTAAAGGGGAAACTACAGCAGGAAATAAACCCAGGCCAAATCAGAAATGGGCTGTCTCAGTAAAGGGCAAAAGAGCAACAGTAGCTATAGAACCGAACTGATTTGAAGTTATTGGAACAGCCAAAGTCATGGGAGAATGAAAAATATCTACATAAGACCAGGTAAACGTGAACTTAGTTGCTCTAGGTACAGTTCTGTGGTTCTCTGCTTGTCCAGTCCAGCACCTGCTCCTAGGTGGAGAGCTCGCTCACTCATCCAGGTCACCCACTGTTCTCTCTGTCACTAGGTATCAGCAGGGAAGTCTTGGAGCTTCTCAGTTGGATTGGTGAACGAGTGCCTTTCTTCCAGGAGAGTCCACATTTCTATTAAAAGGATTCCTTTCTCCTTTGTTTAAAGTTCAAAAGCCACAGGGCTCATGGAACTTTGGACTTCAAATTTGCTACTCCTGCTGGTTACCCCCTCTCCCGGCCCACTCTTTGTGAAAGGGTTCTCATTCACTTAACATCCAGGGCTCCTGTTGTTCCTGTCAGATTCTTCCAGGGAGATGGATGGGGAGTGGTTGTGTATATTTCTGACCCGGCAATGAAGGAGTGAAGCAGATATTTTGATGGCTGTGAGGGTCTTTCACTCAACATGTGGTTCTCAAACTCCTGGAAAAACAAAAACAAAAAACATTGCTTTCAAGTGGAGAACAGGGTGGTTCTGGGCACACCCAGTAATCCAGGAAAGTTAATAAAACTACTCATTTCAGGCCAATTTGGATTTGATTGTTATTTGATTTATATAAGAGTCATCATCTATCTAATTAGGGAAAATTTTCTCAAATAAATTTAAACTATTTTTCTCTCCTTGGTAAACATGAACAGATCTAATTTGGTTTTAATGAACCATTTCTCACATCATCTTCATGGCATTTTTTGTTTGTTTCCTCCACCAACACTTTTAACAGTGATAGTTCTGTTTTCTTATTGTTTAGTGCATGCCAGGCCACGTGTTAAATGCCCTATTATATTATGTCATTTAATTGTTGCAATAACCTTCTGTGGTGAGTATTATTATCCTCCTTTTACACAAGAGAGAACTGAGGCTTGAGAGCTTAAGCAATTTGTATAATGTAGCAAGTCATAGAGCCAGAACCTCAATCTATCTAACTTCAAATCCTTGTTTTTAGTTGCAATGTTATATGGCCTCACTCACAGAAGACATTTGGAAAGAGTTTTCTCCTGTTTTCTACATTTTAGGCATACACTCCTTTGATTTTTACTATTGCACTATAAATAGCTGAGCAATAACTGAAATGAAACTAAGTCTGGGGTTTTCCATCTTCATGAAGTCATACAAAAGCTATTGGTGCTCACTTTTAAAAGTAGGTTCAAGCAGAGATCATGACTTATTGCTTTGTATGGAATCAAACATATCCAAGGTCTTTGCAAATGCAATCTCTGCATCATGTATCACCACCTCAAAGGGATAGGATTCCTGCTACTCTTGGCTGGAATCTCTGATCCAAAACCTGGGGATATGATTTTTATCCAATTGTTCATGGGGCTGTTGTTAGCTTCATAATTCCCAAGCTTGATAGTCCAAACATAGCAGAAAAAGGAGAAGAGACAGAACTAATATTTACTGAGGATCAATTATACACCAAACTCTATTCTGGGTGCATTCCATGAACTTACCATTTAAATAGGTAGAATTAATTTTCGTATTTCACAGATATATTCAACTGAGACTCTGAGAAGATAAAGTAGTTATCCAAGGTCACATCTGGAAAGTAGCAAAGCAGGAATTTGAAGTATAATCCGTCTGACTTCAAAGTTCATGCTCTTTCAATTTTCCACAGTTTTTCAAGGACTTCTTAGTAATTTTTGTATGTTATTTTTTTCCCCTGGAATGAGGAGCTTGTTATACTGGATCTGTATGATCTGGAACTTGTTATACTGGGTCTGTATGACAAAGTGGTCAGTTCTGTGGCCCTCTGCTTCTCTGGTCCAGGTTCTGTTCCTAAGTAGTGTGCTCTCCCAGTCACCCAGGTCACCCAAAGTTGACCCTGGTCACCTAGACAGCAGTAGGGGGGCCTTGGAGTTTCTTAGTGGGATTGGTCAGTGAGAGCTCTCCTTCCACCAGACCCCTCTGTTCTAGCAGAAGGATTCCATTCTCCTGAGATGCCACCCCTCTCTTTAGAGCTCAGCAGTCTCTCAGCATACATGGACCCTCTCAGGAGTAGGGTCATGGAGTTTCTGCATAGTGAGCCTTTCTATCTTTCCCTTCCCTGTTTGATGCTTGGTTTCTTCCCTTAGCTACAGGAAGGCCATAAACCCTGACTCTTCTCAGAAAGACAAAGGCATCATGGCAACTCCCAAGTCCATCCTCTTTCAGCAGTAGGGTGGTTCAACCCTTCCCCAGACCTACTTTACTGCTTTACTTACCCAGAGCCTGGTAAAGCAACCCCATTGTTCTCAAACTTCATCTTATTAGGCAATGGGTGCAAAAATAAAATCAACTAAAGATTTCATTGAAATATGTTGTTTAATGATCCTCATCTCAGGTGAAACTGAGCCCATCTCAGTGGCTCCTTAAAGTCTCCATGGTCTTCCCTGGGTAGGATGCTGTGCTGTCAGTGAACTTATCAACTCTCTCCCTACACAGAGGTGTCAGGATTACTTTTAAAAAATCAAACAGCTATGCTTCCCTGAGGGAATTCTTCTAGAACAGCTCTGTTTAATCGAACTTTGTATGGTGACAGGAGTGTTGTATATCTGTGCTGCCCACTGCAAGAACCACTGGTTCACATGGCTTTGGAGCACTTGAAATGTGGATGGAACAGGGAGGAACTGAACTTTGACTTCTATTCAATCTTAAATAACTTAAATTTAAATAGCCACACGTGTCTAGTGTCTACCATACTGGACAGCAGAGCTCTAGAATCTGCCTACCAACACACCACAATCCAGGTGCAGAATTTTGAAATTCCTCTTGTCTATGAGGTGGGAGCCAATAGAGGGAATGGGAAGTCTCAGAATTATTTCACATAAACAAGGCTCTGTCTTCTTCAGGCATCAATGCATAAAGGGTATTATTACTACTTGGTCTACATACTCTGGAAACCATACTGGATAGAGATGATAACATTTCTGGTATTAACCACCAATCACTTCTTTAAATGGCGTTGATGATAGTGGTGGTCAGTATGGTCAGGGAAATCTTACACTCTGTTTGGTGTCTGCACTGACAATTCATTCTCAACTAAATCTCATGCTAGTCCTTCTGCAATACACGTACTTGCCAGACAGAGTCAATATCAGTTCTTATAAATCCAGATGCTAGTGTCTCTTTCTAACATTGCTCAAAATCCATCCTTTTAAGTACAGAGCCACATCTTCTTGGATATAGAGTTCCATTGATTACATTCTAAAACTTAAGCTATTTTTGTTCTTTTATTAATTCATTGAGTTGTGTAAATGCTGGTCTTTGGCTCTTTTCCAATGTGAATGAACTCTGTTTGTGCCATCTGCAAAAATTCCCTTTGGTGCCTTCACAAAGCAGACATGTAGATGGGATTAAAGGTGTAATGATTCTATTAAAGGGAAATGCCTGTATGAAAGGAACTAGGCAGGGAGCTGGAGAAGGCTGGGAGAAAACCATCTGACTGCTATCTAAGTCTAACGCAGAGTGAAATAGAGAGGGAAAGAAGGTTGGGTGGACTTCCACACACTATTGACAAAGCCATCAAGTAGTCCTCAAGATCAAATAGGTCAACAAAGAATGGGTCTGCCTTAGTATCACCACTATACTCAGTCATTGGCTAGAGCAGCCCATGGCAGAGATGGCCTCAAAACAAACACTGTTTTAGGTTTCAAAGTAGCAGCTGAAGCTCTTGGTCAATTACATTCTCTGTGATAAAAGGTATGCAAAACACATTTTCATGCCTGCCACACCTTGTACTATTCCTACTTAGTTATGATGTCTAGAAAAGAAAAATGAAAGCATCCAACCTGAACATCACTCAGAATTATTTCTACTTATTCCCCCTAAGGTATATTCTTATTCTCCAATAGCAGATGTTCCCACTGGCTGTAGAACTGGGGTTAGAAGCCATCCACTTGCCATGTCTCTGCTTCTGCAGTTAAACTGCTAACATGCTTAAAAATGGGTCACACTTGATCTGGCTAAGCAGGGCTATATTAGTAATGCTTGGGAATGGAAAACTGGATTGAAAGAATTTTTTTGTAATTACCTTTCTCCAGTTAAGGTTTTCATTCCCAGAATATACCAAAGAGAAGTTTTGTCTTCTTTTGTGTCCTTTTTTGCAAGCTACTGATGTCTACTTAACTGAAATTTGGTGGTCTTTGAAGGAGCATGATAAATAACACCCTGCTTTCCTACTCATTTCTTAAACCAACTGAAAGATAAGAAAAAAATATCAGTAGATGAAGGTCAAAATATGACTTTAATTACCAATAAGACTAATATAAACGAATTTGCTTTGTATCTGTGGACAAGTTAGCTTGCTAATGTTGAATTTGTAATTACGTTCATCTATTCAGCTTTGGTCACACTAGAATAAGACAGGTGTCCCACTCTCCATGGGTAGATTCTACCTAAACTGCAGAACAGAACACTTTCTTCCTGAAAATATTCACAGTCTCTTTCAAATGCACCAATCAGGTAAAGTCACACCTATTCTTCTTGGATGAAACGAGAGAGGAGTCAGAAAGCAGCCAGGTGTCTTAAATTAATGGAAGGAGAGATCAACAGTAGGGAAGAGACACCCCTTCCTAATGTGGAAGACAAAATACCAAAATGACAAATTCCAGGGAATACATAGGCTCAATAGAAGAGTAGAGGTCAATTGTTCTCTTGCTTTGGACGGTCCTAAAATTGTTTTCAGATTTCTGAGTTCAACTAATAGTTACATTTGTACACCACCTTCTCTTTATGCCCTTGAAACATTTCTTTTCTTCTGTTTTGGTCAAAATTTTGGATCACAATCTTTCAGAGAAGTCCATGAAAGCTATGGATTCTCTCCTATCAAAAATGCACATAAGCAGATTCAACTCACTCTCTCCTTCATTGGTTAAAAAACAGATTTTTTTTCCTTGAGTCAAAATTTAAGGTTTCTTTTCTACACTATTTTCATTTTGCATACCCACATACACACACACAGAAACACACACCACTGGACTCCAGATTCTGAAAATTCTTTCTCTGATTTCTGTTTTCCTTAGGCTCACTTGTTCAAACCCAAATCATTATAATGCTGACTTTTGAGCTTGGGTAGATTATGTGACATGATCTGTAAACTCATTCTGAGAATAGGTTATTTAATGCCACTTCTGTATTACCATGAAATTAGACCTCCTTTCTCCAACCCGTTTTATGTTATCTTTCTCTAATCAAAAACTCAACCTGAATTTTATGGATGTTGGGAAAAAATACTCAATGTCACATTATAATATTATACTATTACTACATTATAATACGGTATTATAATACTATATTCATATAATATAAAGTCATACCATATTGTGAGGCAGCATAAGAATTGGATAATAACTTAGACACTAGAATCAGACATAACTGTATTTAGACACTGGCCCTTTTCTCCTCATGCATGTTATTAGACCTCTCCGAGATTTAAGTTCCTCATACAATGAGCACTGTGCCAGCATCTACTTCACAGGGCTATGGTGAGGATTAAAGGAGTTAATGCACGTTAAGTGTTGAGTGCAGGGCCTGGCACACAGTGAGAAGGTAATAGCTGCAAGCTATTCTTATTGTTTCTGTTATTAACATCATCTGCCACAAAGGTGGCACAGGATAACTGCTCAAGAAGTGTTTCCTAAATGAATGAATACCTCAAATTGAATCACCTTGGTCCTCCTGACTCCAAGAGACCTTACCGAAGTGTATTTCATTATACGATGGAATTCCAAATGGACCTACCACCCATCAGTTATTCTGTGAACAACAGAATCTGAGGACATTATACTTAATAATATAGAATCTCCAGCTATTATCCCATTTAAAGAAAATTTGTAGCGGTCAGATTTACTCAGAAGCTTCTAAGATGAGTCAAAATATTTCCACACAGTGAACACATTCACTAAGAGTTTCATTACAGAGACGCTTCTGAATCTGTTTAAAAGACTTTTCTTTTTCAAAAATTAGTGCAATTCTTTAGGAATCAAACATCAAACTAACTTAGAATTGACCTGAAAGCTAGAAATAACCTACTCTGAATCATTTGCTCTGTTTTTCCTCTTTTTAAACACACATGCACACACAAACACACACACAGAGAAAAATAGAGATCGACTTCAGCTATTCCATAGATTCTAGATAATTCTTACTTCTTCCTCACCTCAGTACACTACCAAAAGTTTTCATGTCAGGAAAAGCAGGTTAAACAACTATTTGCTTTAAAATGTGTTTCATTCCTTTCATGTTCTCTATCACACAATTTCCCTCATCTGCCTTGCTAGACAGATAGAATCTTACGAGGATCTCAGCTTGCCAAATAATTGAGATTCTTTTCTGTAATATAGGACCCAAATCAAAAACATTCCTGGAGACTAGTACATTTACCAATGTTATTGCTTGTACAGATGTGTGCTGGAATGGAATGAAATGTTAGGTATGACAACTATGAATTATAGAAGTATGAGGCTGCCTTCAGGCACATGAATATATGCATGAGGACAGAAATATTTTGGTGGGAATTATTACTTAGGATGTGGGATCATTGAAACAATATTTGGGAACAGAAGAGTCCAGGTTAAAATCAAAAGAGCCAGTCAACAAATATTTCTTGAGTATTAAAAATGTACTTGCCACTGGCTTAGGCACAGAGGACATAGCCATGCGCGAGACAGGCATAGGCCCATTCTGGGCTTATAGCCAAGTGCAGAAGGCAGGCATTAAGCAAATAATTAAGTAATTCAGGAGGGCTCAGTACTTTGAAGAAGTACAGGGTAATGTAGGGTTGGCTAATTTGTAGGTTAAGTGCAGGTAGGGGGTGGAGAATAATTTTACCTGGTCTAGGAGGTGAAGGAAGGTTTTTTCTCTCTAGGAAATGGTGTTTTAAGCAAGACTTAGAGGATTGCTTGGCTGGGAAAGGGAAGGGAAATTAGGAAGTTGATTTAGGCAAGGGGAACAGTATGGGCAAAGGCTTAGAATTGGATAAGAGTTGCAGAGAATTGAAAGGAAACCAGGATGGCTGGACTGAAGACAGCAGTGGGGACAGTTGTTTGCTGTGATTTCAGAAAGGCAGTTAGGTTCCAGGCACACAACACATTTTTAGGTCAAGTGGGGATTTGGAACATTTTACTAAGGGCAAGGGAAATCCATTTACGAATTTTAAGCAGGGGAATGACAATGATTGGATTTGAATTTTAAAATGATTACCCTGAATTCAGTGTGGGAAATAGATTAGTACAATGCTGCATGCCTCTATGTTTCTTTTTTTGGCATTTTTTTGTTCCTTCCTTTGGATGTCACCTCTCCCCATCCCAGTGCCGTGAATGCCATTTAGTTGGCCTTTGGTATGGTATGCCTAGATCTCTTCAGTGTAGGATATGTTATCTTGGAAACTTATCACGCTTTTGAATTCATCCGTCTGCATTAAAACTTATCCATAAGGTGTCTTCCTCCTTTAGACATCAACAGATAACACAGTTTAAATTTACATGAAGAATTCAGTTAAGTCAAATAACTTTTTGATCCTTCAGATAATTGAGGTTTCATAGTAAAGTTGAAATGAAAATATTGCTAATAAAATGTTTAACAATTAATAAAAGATAATCTGTGTATCGTGTGTGTGTGTGTGTTTGTATGAAAATTTGTGTAAAATCAATCAAGTGTTTAAGTCTAGGCTTTTAAAAAACTGTTACAAGGTTCTTTAATTTCATTTTGGGGTAGTGACTTGCATAACAAGAATGAGTCTGGTTCAATTTACTTTCCTAGGCTTCTCTGGCTCCCCTGTGTAGGCTGCAGGAATTCAGATTTCAAGCCTCACATCATCTGCAAGCCCTCCCTGGCTGCCCTATGCTGATTGGCAGAAAACTGCCTTTAGTGGTTTAATCTTCTCATAGGATTATGCTTGGGGATCATGAAACTCTACTAAATGTTCGTGGGAATTTAAAGATAGCCTTTGTGGAGAAGGTAATCTATTGTCATACTGCATGGTTGTAAAATAGAAGGGTATTGAAAACGATTAACAGAGCAATTAAAAGATAAAATGAAGGGGCCTCTAAGTCTAAGGAATTGAAAAAGAGAAGTAAAGATCATCATTTAAAATTGATCTTAAGCCTTAACATGTGCTTCTGCGATCATCATTGGCATGATAACAATCCTTATTCTCCTTTAAAAAGTTTACATTTCTTCCATACATTTATTAATATTTAGAACTGGAGCATACTTTTAGAGATTATTTGTTCAGTACTTTCTGTGTTAGTTAGGGCTGAAGCTAAGCTAATGTAATGAAGTGACCCCAAAATAAAGTAACTTAATGTAAAAGTGATTTTTTCTTCTCTTACATAGGAGTCCAGAGTTAAATGTGCAGGGCTGTTGGGGTTGCTCTGTTCACTGATGTCCTTCAGGAGTCCAGGCTGGTAGGGAGGCTCTACCATCCTCAGCATGTGGCTCCCATTGCTGGGTCTAAGACAGTTGCTCTAGCTATTGCCATTTCACAATCAATGGAAAGGGGAAGAGTCCAGGGCAAGAGGCTTCATCTTCACGGAGATGAATTGAAATTTGCAAAATCACCTTTGCTACTTCACGACCATTCCTACTTACAAGGAAGTTTAGAAATGCAGTTTTAGATGGTCATCCCAGTACCTAGCTAAAACTCGGAGGTTATGATACTAAAAAGGGTACCAGGGCAGGGGGCTTTACTGAATCACATTCTCATTCTCTGTTGAGAGAATTAAGACTCAGAGAGGATAATTGACCAGCCTAAATTCCCATGACTAGTTGGACTCAGAACTCCAGACTCCCAGTCAGAGACAAACTTTACTAAATGTCCCTGAGTACTAGTCCTGTAACTTCCACACAGCTGATACTGAAAAGAGCTATGGATGGAGGTCAAGAGTTTGTCATTTGGGTTCCAGGGTGATTTAGTTTTCTAGGCTGCTGAAAGCAAATATCATGAAATGGATTGGCTCAAACAATGGGAGTTTATTTACTTGTAGTTTTGAGGCTGGGAAAAAGTCCAGATCCATGCATCATCAAGGCTTTGCTTTCCTTCTGAAGACCAGTGATCCTTGGCTCCTCTGTCACATGACAAGGCACATGGTGGCACCTGCTGGTCCCACCCTTCTCTACCACGTTTTGTTGATTTCAGCTTCTTGTTTCCATGGCTTTCTCTCTTGCTTGCTGCATTTCATTCTCTTATAAAGGATTCCAGTAATAAGATTAAGACCCATCCTGATTGAGGTGGGTCACACCATAACTGAAGTAGCCTCGTCAAAAGTTCCTACATACAATGGGTTTACATCCACAGGAATGGATTAGATTTAAGAACATTTTTCTGGTGTTCATACAGTTCAAACCACCACAACAGGGATTTCTAGGAGGTAATTAATTGTAATCATTGGTTTAAAAAGCCATTTTAATTAGTTGCTTATCAAAAAAGAAAGATAACAGAAAGTTTCTCTTACTTGCTCTAGTAGTTTTCTTCATACCAATGTTTTGCACTTAACCCAAACTTCTCATCAACTTTTCTTCTCTTACAGAGCTAGAAAATTAAAAATACAGCTTTTTGAGGATGTGTGTTTCTGTTTACGCTTGGTAGCTTCTTCACATATTGTCCTTCATTCCGAGATTAACTAACTCTGTTCAGACACAGAAAGTAGCACATAAGATGATACAGAATGTGATATTTCTGTTAATGGAAATTATTTATTTCTACTTTCATAAATATCTTCCACATCATTTCATTGAGAAAAAAATGGATCAAGCAAAATGAATAGGCAAGCATTGGATATGAGATTTTGTAAATGTGTAAATGAAGAATACATTTTCCTTTTTTAAACAGGAGTATTAAAAGTAAGACTTTCATAAAGACCTACTTTATCTCTGTTTTATTCTTAGAATCATTTTGCCTTTGAGGGAGTTCTTGACCAAATTTTAAAAAATCCATGTCTGAGAGCTGGTATCTGAGTAATGGAGCAGCCCTTCATGCTCTTGATGGCATTGTCAGGTAATAGGATTTTGTGATTCTGCTTCCTCTTCATCATTCCAGGCCAAGATTGCATCTTCTTTCCAGCATAGCAACATTTCAGTTCCAAAGAGTGTATCTGTCTCGCATGCATACTGGAGGACCCCTGGGGACATATTTTTCTGAGATGTAGATGGTTTAATACTACATATCCTCTTATACACATTTTTAAGTTGTGTGTGTAACTATACTCTAAATCCTTGAAAGGCCTCAGGAAAATAAATGATAGGATAGTGTTCTAGTTTGCTAATGCTGCCAGAATGCAAAACACCAGAGATGGATTGGCTTTTATAAAAGGGGGTTTATTCAGTTACACAGTTATAGTCTTAAGGCCATAAAGTGTCCAAGATAACACATCAGCAATCAGGTACCTTCACTGGAGGATGGCCAATGGTGTCCAGAAAACCTCTGTTAGCTGGGAAGGCACATGGCTGGTGTCTGCTCCAAAGTTCTGGTTGCAAAATGGCTTTCTCCCAGGGCGTTCCTCTCTAGGCAGCAGTTCCTCAAAAATGTCACTCTTAGCTGCATTTGGGGTATTTGTCCTCTCTTAGCTTCTCCGGAGCAAGAGTCTGCTTTCAATGGCCGTATTCAAAATGTCTCTCATCTGCAGTTCCTGTGCTTTCTTCAAAGTGTCCCTCTTGGCTGTAGCTCCTCTTCAAAATGTCACTCTCTATGACTCCCAGGGAGGAATGTAGACCCGGCATCATGGGATGGAGAACATCTTCTTGACCAAAAGGGGGATGTGAAAGGAAATGAAATGAGCTTCAGTGGCAGAGAGATTCCAAAAGGAGCCGAGAGGTCACTCTGGTGGGCACTCTTACGCACAATTTAGACAACCCTTTTTAGGTTCTAATGAATTGGGGTAGCTGGTGGTAGATACCTGAAACTATCAAACTACAACCCAGAATCCATGAATCTCGAAGACAATTGTATAAAAATGTAGCTTATGAGGGGTGACAATGGGATTGGGAAAGCCATAAGGACCACACTCCACTTTGTCTAGTTTTTGGATGGATGAGTAGAAAAATAGGGGAAGGAAACAAACAAACAAAGAAAGGCACCCAGTGTTCTTTTGTACTTTAATTGCTCTTTTTCACTTTAATTATTATTCTTGTTATTTTTGTATGTGTGCTAATGAAGGTGTCAGGGATTGGTTTAGGTGATGAATGTACAACTATGTAATGGTACTGTGAACAATCGAATGTACGATTTGTTTTGTATGACTGTGTGGTATGTGAATATATCTCAATAAAATGAAGATTTAAAATATAAAAAAAATGTCACTCTCAGCTGCACTGAGTTCCTTCTGTTTGTCAGCCCATTTATATGGCTCCAGTGACTCAACTTAGACCCACCCTGAATTGGCGGAGCAACACCTCCGTGGAAATTATCCAATCAGAGTCATCACCCACAGTTGGGTGGGGCACATTTCCATGCAAATCTAATCAGTACCAAAACATCTGCCCCACAAGACTGCATCAAAGAATATGGCTTTTTCTGGGGGACATAATGCATTCAAACTGGCACAGATAGTATTTGTTTTCTTTATATAGGAAAGGCGGTTTTGTTTTCCTTTCCTTAAATTTCTTAAATTTACTTATTGAGTCTTGATAAGTTTAAGAATAATGTAGACTGGGGAGTGGGGGTTGGGGTGTATGAAAATGTCCTGATTATTCCAGTCTCAAATTGGAACATTTAAAGTTTTATTTTCTGATTTTGGATTTTTTTTTTAAAGAGAACTTTGTTCTGCGTCTTTCCTGTGCCTCTCATCCTGCCCAACACAAAATTAAATAGTCTACCCTCTCTTCTCTCATCCATATACTTCTATTACATAAGCCCTTATTCAGGTTTGTACACATCAAGTTGCTTTGTCTCTATTTCAATAGGCGATTCATAAAAAACCCATGGAGGTGAGTCAGGAAGTTGACAAAATGGGAACTTTCTGCTTGCTGCTACTACCTAGGACCCCTTCCCAAGCCCTACCCATGTTATTACCTCTACTTCAAAAACTTTCCTGTTTTGTGACCCTTTATATGCTCTGAACTGAGTTTTGGCCCCTTGTACATATTTGACTAATAGAATTAATGCATGCTTCCACTGCCAATGGTGCACAGGATTCCAGATCCACCTTAACTTATAGGTTCTGAGCTTCTTTCTGAGTCTGACCTCCTTCTACAACTACTCCCTGTCCTATGTCCTTAGCCTTGTCTCAGTTATTCTAGTGGCCTGATATCTATGACTAAAATTATTCCTTCTTTTAACGGTTATGTGTAAGCAGTTATACTGTGACTGAACTTCCAGAAGCTTGGAGAATATACAACAACATTGTCTTTTTCAATTAAAACTAAACAAAAAAAAATGCCAATACATTTAATTATATGCATAATGTTTACTGTGCTAGGATATAACATTATAATAGTAAGCAATTCAGTTAAATGAAAACAATAACTATTTTTATACAGCTAAGGTTCATAGGGTAATCTGAAGAGTAGTTCAGAGATGGGAAAGCAAAAATCTGTTCCCTTCGACTTGTCTCCTCCTGATCAATTTTCTCCTCTAAATCTCAAGCTATTAATTATGAAGTTACTGCCCATACTCAAGTATTTACCTTACAAATTCCTTAAGACAAGACAAGAAAACATTATCTATCAGTTCTAATTTTCTAAATGCTGGGGTGGATACACAAGTTACCAAGGACTGGACACCTAATTTTCAACTGCATTTGGTTCAATTTTCCAAGGAAAAAAAGAATATTCTTCTTAGGGAAACTCATCGACCATTAGAAAGCTAAGGTGGCAGTTAATAAAGAAGCAGGAAAAGAAATAGCCTGCTAGTTGGGGTATCTCTACTTTTTAAAATTATATTTAAACACAATATTTTGACTTTTTATTAGAATTCTAACTTGTGGAAAAATTAGAAAATATAAAAATGAAAAGGAGAAAGTCACCCAGAGACTACTATTATTGTGGGGGAATTTTAACCTTCAGGAGTATCTAAAGGAGGAAGGTATTGGTGTGAGTGACAGTCCGTAGGGAAATAAAGATAAAATCCAAAGCATCGGAGTACAAAAACAGCAACATTTTCATAACATTACATTATTTTCACTTAACTCCGATTGCTTCCAACAACAAGTTTTAGGAAAATGGGAGTGTGGCTGGTTTAAGAGATAGAGTGTAGTAATAGGGTTGTTAATAGAAACTGAGGGTGCCAAGAAGGGGAACCCAAAGACTGGAAGCTGTGAAACCAAACTTCGCCTACTTGGAAATGTTACTTACAGTACACCTTGCTTACTCTCCTCTTAAAAGCTTAGACTTGAACTTTTGTTCAAGTCAGCTCTTCAACTTCCTTCTCTTTCCAGTACCATCTCCTCCCCTTGGCTCACACAGGAGTAAAATAGTAAAATTACCAAAAGCAACTGACATTTATGTAACACATTGTAGCTTATAAATGTTTTCATATATATCACTTCATTTAATATTTGTGCTTGCACTCATTCATCCAACTAATATTTAATGATCATTCGCTAATTTTCTAAGTATGTATCTTAAAAACTCCTTAACACAAGATAAGAAATTATCATCTATCTGTTCTGATTATCTGCCTGGTAGAATAGGCCTTGTGATTTAGGTGTGATAATCCTCCTCTTAGAGATGAGGAAACAGAGGCTTAGGAAGTGTAGGAAACATTTCCAAGAGAACACAGCATCTGTTTAAATCCAGGATTCAAATCCAGGACTGCTTACTCTGCGCATTATATTTTTTTCCCATTGTACCTTGAATGTTGAGCTAAAGGGTCACTGAACTTGAACGAGTTGCTGTGACCTGAATGAGTTGCAGAATTTGTTGCTGATGGAAATTTAAATCCTGAAGTTTTTGGACCTAAGTTTTGGTGGATATTCCATCCTCAATCCATTTTTTACATAAATATCTTATTTTAAAAGGCAAATATCGAAGGATTTCTTTAATTCAGGAATAATGCCTTTCTGCTTGAAATCCAAGGAGCAGTTCTAAAATTCATAGACAAAAATAGTAAATATTCTTCCTCAACCAGTGCATCTTAATTCTCTACTCCTTATTTTTTGATACACTAAATATAAGTTCCATTAAGGTAGGCTTTGTATGTTTTGTTCTTTCCTGTATTCCCATTCTCTAGAAGAATGCCTGAGCTGTGGTAGACACTCAATGAATACTTGTGGAATGAATGAAAGCACATTGCTATTTGTTGGTACTGAGGTAAAGATGAATGTAAAATGCTTTACGTACCTCATTGAACAAATGAAGCACCTGTCTATGCACTGTACTAGAAACTGAGAATAAATGATAAATTATGTCCTGGCCCAATGATATTATAAGCTGGGACTTTTAAATTGCAAGTGATGGAAGTCCAATACATTTGCTTAATCAAATGGAAAATGAAATGCATTGGCTCAGATAACTGGAAAGTTTAAGGGAAAATGTAGCTTTAGGCATGAATTACCTAAGAGGTTCATGTGCTACATGAGGAATCTGCTTTCTCATCACTTGTCTTTTCTGCTTTCCTTTGTGCTGGCTTTATTTTTAGATAGTCTATCCTCAAGGGGTGGCAAGGAAGGTAAATGATAGATCTGCATTTATATCCCTTGCATATTTTTAGCTAAAGATTGCAGTCTTTTTTAGAAAGTTGTCATATAGAGGAGAGACGATGATGGTCTGATCTCGGGTATTATCAGTGAAAATCATAGGAAGTGAACTAATTGCAAGATATTTACAAGGTAGCACTGATTGGTTATAGAAGAAGGAGGAGGAGTAAGAGTCAAGAATGCCTTCCAATTTTCTGACCTGGGCAACCAGTGAATGGTAGTGCCATTTATTGAGAATGGAAGCACTAGAGATCTAGAGATGGGCCAAATATTTTGAAGAAGATAAGTTCAATTTTGGATATGTAGAGTTTGAAGTTTTTATAAAAGAAAAAAAAAAGAAAAAAGTGGTTATTCAAATCTAAAAACCTGAAAAGAAATTTGGGCTGAAGATATACATTTGGAAGCCATCAGCATGAAGATAGTAATTGAAGCCTTAGGAGTAGATATTACATAGGAAGGTTTGTGAAGTATGAACAGAAAGGGATTCAATATAGGGAATTGAAGAATACTATCCAATAAAGGACAGGTAGAGGAGGAGGCATGCACAGAGGATATTGAAGAAAAATAGCAAAAAAACTTAGAATGTGGTGTCAGGGAAGTTAGGGGAGAAAGTATTGAGGAGGACACATTAGTCAATATTGTCAAATGCTGTTGAGACTTTAAGAAACATGAGGACTGGGAGGCGGGGCAAGATGGCAGACTGGTGAGCTGTAAGTTTTAGTTACTCCTCCAGGAAAGTAGGTAAAAAGCCAGGAACTGCATGGACTGGACACCACAGAGCAATCTGTCTTTGGGCATACTTCATACAACACTCATGAAAACATGGAACTGCTGAGATCAGCGAAATCTGTAAGTTTTTGTGGCCAGGGGACCCGCGCCCCTCCCTGCCAGGCTCAGTCCCGAGGGAGGAGGGGCTGTCAGCTCCCGGAAGGAGAAGGGAGAACTGCAGTGGCTGCTCTTATCGGAAACTCATTCTACTGATTCAAACTCCAACCATAGATAGACTGAGACCAGACACCAGAGACTCTGAGAGCAGCCAGCCCAGCAGAGAGGAGACAGGCATAGAAAAAAAACAACACGAAAAACTCCAAAATAAAAGCAGAGGATTTTTGGAGTTCTGGTGAACACAGAAAGGGGAAGGGCGGAGCTCAGGCCTTGAGGCGCATATGCAAATCCCTAAGCAAAGCTGATCTCTCTCCCCTGTGGACCTTTCCTTAATGGCCCTGGTTGCTTTGTCTATTAGCATTTCAATAACCCATTAGATCTCTGAGGAGGGCCGTTTTTTTTTTTTTGTTTTTAAATCCTTTTTCCTTTTTCTAAAACAATTACTCTAAGAAGCCCAATACAGAAAGCTTCAAAGAATTGCAATTTGGGCACGTCAAGTCAAGAGCAGAACTAAGAGAGCTCTGAGACAAAAGGCAATAATCCAGTGGCTGAGAAAATTCACTAAACAACACAACTTCCCAAGAAAAGGGGGGTGTCCGCTCACAGCCACCATCCTGGTGGACAGGAAACACTCCTGCCCATCGCCAGCCCCATAGCCCAGAGCTGCCCCAGACAACCCAGTGTGACGGAAGTGCTTCAAATAACAGGCACACACCACAAAACTGGGCGTGGACATTAGCCTTCCCTGCAACCTCAGCTGAATGTCCCAGAGCTGGGAAGGTGGAGCAGTGTGAATTAACAAAGCCCCATTCAGCCATCATTTGAGCAGACTGGGAGCCTCCCTACACAGCCCAGCAGCCCAGAACTGCCCTGGGGGGACGGCACTCACCTGTGACATAGCACAGTCATCCCTCAACAGAGGACCCGGGATGCACAGCCTGGAAGAGGGGCCCACTTGCAAGTCTCAGGAGCCATACGCCAATACCAAAGACTTGTGGGTCAGTGGCAGAGACAAACTGTGGCAGGACTGAACTGAAGGATTAGACTATTGCAGCAGCATTAAAACTCTAGGATCATCAGGGAGATTTGATTGTTAGGGCCACCCCCTCTCCCCGACTGCCCAGAAACACGCCCCACATACAGGGCAGGCAACACCAACTACACATGCAAGCTTGGTACACCAATTGGGCCCCACAAGACTCACTCCCCCACTCACCAAAAAGGCTAAGCAGGGGAGAACTGGCTTGTGGAGAACAGGTGGCTCGTGGACGCCACCTGCTGGTTAGTTAGAGAAAGTGTACTCCACGAAGCTGTAGATCTGATAAATTAGAGATAAGGACTTCAATAGTTCTACAAACCCTAAAAGAACCCTATCAAGTTCAGCAAATGCCACGAGGCCAAAAACAACAGAAAATTATAAAGCATATGAAAAAACCAGACGATATGGATAACCCAAGCCCAAGCACCCAAATCAAAAGACCAGAAGAGACACAGCACCTAGAGCAGCTACTCAAAGAACTAAAAATGAACAATGAGACCATAGTACGGGATATGAAGGAAATCAAGAAGACCCTAGAAGAGCATAAAGAAGACATTGCAAGACTAAATAAAAAAATGGATGATCTTATGGAAATTAAAGAAACTGTTGACCAAATTAAAAAGATTCTGGACACTCATAATACAAGACTAGAGGAAGTTGAACAACGAATCAGTGACCTGGAAAATGACAGAATGGAAAATGAAAGTATAAAAGAAAGAATGGGGAAAAAAATTGAAAAACTCGAAATGGACCTCAGGGATATGATAGATAATATGAAACGTCCAAATATAAGACTCATTGGTGTCCCAGAAGGGGAAGAAAAGGGTAAAGGTCTAGGAAGAGTATTCAAAGAAACTGTTGGGGAAAACTTCCCAAATCTTCTAAACAACATAAATACAAAAATCATAAATGCTCAGCGAACTCCAAATAGAATAAATCCAAATAAACCCACTCCGAGACATATACTGATCACACTGTCAAACATAGAAGAGAAGGAGCAAGTTCTGAAAGCAGCAAGAGAAAAGCAATTCACCACATACAAAGGAAACAGCATAAGACTAAGTAGTGACTACTCAGCAGCCACCATGGAGGCGAGAAGGCAGTGGCACGATATATTTAAAATTCTGAGTGGGAAAAATTTCCAGCCAAGAATACTTTATCCAGCAAAGCTCTCCTTCAAATTTGAGGGAGAGCTTAAATTTTTCACAGACAAAGAAATGCTGAGAGAATTTGCTAACAAGAGACCTGCCCTACTGGAGATACTAAAGGGAGCCTTACAGACAGAGACACAAAGACAGGACAGAGAGACTTGGAGAAAGGTTCAGTACTAAAGAGATTCGGTATGGGTACAATAAAGGATATTAATAGAGAGAGGGAAAAACATGGCAAACATAAACCAAAGGATAAGATGGCCGATTCAAGAAATGCCTTCACGGTTTTAACGTTGAATGTAAATGGATTAAACTCCCCAATTAAAAGATATAGATTCGCAGAATGGATCAAAAAAAATGAACCATCAATATGTTGCATACAAGAGACTCATCTTAGACACAGGGACACAAAGAAACTGAAAGTGAAAGGATGGAAAAAAATATTTCATGGAAGCTACAGCCAAAAGAAAGCAGGTGTAGCAATATTAATCTCAGATAAAATAGACTTCAAATGCAGGGATATTTTGAGAGACAAAGAAGGCCACTACATACTAATAAAAGGGGCAATTCAGCAAGAAGAAATAACAATCGTAAATGTCTATGCACCCAATCAAGGTGCCACAAAATACATGAGAGAAACACTGGCAAAACTAAAGGAAGCAATTGATGCTTCCACAATAATTGTGGGAGACTTCAACACATCACTCTCTCCTATAGATAGATCAACCAGACAGAAGACCAATAAGGAAATTGAAAACCTAAACAATCTGATAAATGAATTAGATTTAACAGACATATACAGGACATTACATCCCAAATCACCAGGAGACACATACTTTTCTAGTGCTCACGGAACTTTCTCCAGAATAGATCATATGCTGGGACATAAAACAAGCCTCAATAAATTTAAAAAGATTGAAATTATTCAAAGCACATTCTCTGACCACAATGGAATACAATTAGAAGTCAATAACCATCAGAGACTTAGAAAATTCACAAATACCTGGAGGTTAAACAACACACTCCTAAACAATCAGTGGGTTAAAGAAGAAATAGCAAGAGAAATTGCTAAATATATAGAGACGAATGAAAATGAGAACACAACATACCAAAACCTATGGGATGCAGCAAAAGCAGTGCTAAGGGGGAAATTTATAGCACTAAACGCATATATTAAAAAGGAAGAAAGAGCCAAAATCAAAGAACTAATGGATCAACTGAAGAAGCTAGAAAGTGAACAGCAAACCAATCCTAAACCAAGTAGAAGAAAAGAAATAACAAGGATTAAAGCAGAAATAAATGACATAGAGAACAAAAAAAACAATAGAGAGGATAAATATCACCAAAAGTTGGTTCTTTGAGAAGATCAACAAGATTGACAAGCCCCTAGCTAGACTGACAAAATCGAAAAGAGAGAAGACCCATATAAACAAAATAATGAATGAAAAAGGTGACATAACTGCAGATCCTGAAGAAATTAAAAAAATTATAAGAGGATATTATGAACAACTGTATGGCAACAAACTGGATAATGTAGAAGAAATGGACAATTTCCTGGAAACATATGAACAACCTAGACTGACCAGAGAAGAAATAGAAGACCTCAACCAACCCATCACAAGCAAAGAGATCCAATCAGTCATCAAAAATCTTCCCACAAATAAATGCCCAGGGCCAGATGGCTTCACAGGGGAATTCTACCAAACTTTCCAGAAAGAACTGACACCAATCTTACTCAAACTCTTTCAAAACATTGAAAAAAATGGAACACTACCTAACTCATTTTATGAAGCTAACATCAATCTAATACCAAAACCAGGCAAAGATGCTACAAAAAGGAAAACTACCGGCCAATCTCCCTAATGAATATAGATGCAAAAATCCTCAACAAAATACTTGCAAATCGAATCCAAAGACACATTAAAAAAATCATACACCATGACCAAGTGGGGTTCATTCTAGGCATGCAAGGATGGTTCAACATAAGAAAAACAATCAATGTATTACAACACATTAAAAACTCGAAAGGGAAAAATCAATTGATCATCTCAATAGATGCTGAAAAAGCATTTGACAAAATCCAACATCCCTTTTTGATAAAAACACTTCAAAAGGTAGGAATTGAAGGAAACTTCCTCAACATGATAAAGAGCATATATGAAAAACCCACAGCCAGCATAGTACTCAATGGTGAGAGACTGAAAGCCTTCCCTCTAAGATCAGGAACAAGACAAGGATGCCCGCTGTCACCACTGTTATTCAACATTGTGCTGGAAGTGCTAGCCAGGGCAATCCGGCAAGACAAAGAAATAAAAGGCATCCAAATTGGAAAAGAAGAAGTAAAACTCTCATTGTTTGCAGATGATATGATCTTATATCTAGAAAACCCTGAGAAATCAACGATACACCTACTAGAGCTAATAAACAAATTTAGCAAAGTAGCGGGATACAAGATTAATGCACATAAGTCAGTAATGTTTCTATATGCTAGAAATGAACAAACTGAAGAGACACTCAAGAAAAAGATACCATTTTCAATAGCAACTAAAAAAATCAAGTACCTAGGAATAAACTTAACCAAAGATGTAAAAGACCTATACAAAGAAAACTACATAACTCTACTAAAAGAAATAGAAGGGGACCTTAAAAGATGGAAAAATATTCCATGTTCATGGATAGGAAGGCTAAATGTCATTAAGATGTCAATTCTACCCAAACTCATCTACAGATTCAATGCAATCCCAATCAAAATTCCAACAACCTACTTTGCAGACTTGGAAAAGCTAGTTATCAAATTTATTTGGAAAGGGAAGATGCCTCGAATTGCTAAAGACACTCTAAAAAAGAAAAACGAAGTGGGAGGACTTACACTCCCTGACTTTGAAGCTTATTATAAAGCCACAGTTGCCAAAACAGCATGGTACTGGCACAAAGATAGACATATAGATCAATGGAATCGAATTGAGAATTCAGAGATAGACCCTCAGATCTATGGCCGACTGATCTTTGATAAGGCCCCCAAAGTCACCGAACTGAGCCATAATGGTCTTTTCAACAAATGGGGCTGGGAGAGTTGGATATCCATATCCAAAATAATGAAAGAGGACCCCTACCTCACCCCCTACACAAAAATTAACTCAAAATGGACCAAAGATCTCAATATAAAAGAAAGTACCATAAAACTCCTAGAAGATAATGTAGGAAAACATCTTCAAGACCTTGTATTAGGAGGCCACTTCCTAGACTTTACACCCAAAGCACAAGCAACAAAAGAGAAAATAGATAAATGGGAACTCCTCAAGCTTAGAAGTTTCTGCACCTCAAAGGAATTTCTCAAAAAGGTAAAGAGGCAGCCAACTCAATGGGAAAAAATTTTTGGAAACCATGTATCTGACAAAAGACTGATATCTTGCATATACAAAGAAATCCTACAACTCAATGACAATAGTACAGACGGCCCAATGATAAAATGGGCAAAAGATATGAAAAGACAGTTCTCTGAAGAGGAAATACAAATGGCCAAGAAACACATGAAAAAATGTTCAGCTTCACTAGCTATTAGAGAGATGCAAATTAAGACCACAATGAGATACCATCTAACACCGGTTAGAATGGCTGCCATTAAACAAACAGGAAACTACAAATGCTGGAGGGGATGTGGAGAAATTGGAACTCTTATTCATTGTTGGTGGGACTGTATAATGGTTCAGCCACTCTGGAAGTCAGTCTGGCAGTTCCTTAGAAAACTAGATATAGAGCTACCATTCGATCCAGCGATTGCACTTCTCGGTATATACCCGGAAGATCGGAAAGCAGTGACACGAACAGATATCTGCACGCCAATGTTCATAGCAGCATTATTCACAATTGCCAAGAGATGGAAACAACCCAAATGTCCTTCAACAGATGAGTGGATAAATAAAATGTGGTATATACACACGATGGAATACTACGCGGCAGTAAGAAGGAACGATCGGGTGAAACATATGACAACATGGATGAACCTTGAAGACATAATGCTGAGTGAAATAAGCAAGGCACAAAAAGAGAAATATTATATGGTACCACTAATGTGAACTTTGAAAAATGTAAAACAAATGGTTTATAATGTAGAATGTAGGGGAACTAGCAGTAGAGAGCAATTAAGGAAGGGGGAACAATAATCCAAGAAGAACAGATAAGCTATTTAACGTTCTGGGGATGCCCAGAAATGACTATGGTCTGTTAATTTCTGATGGATGTAGTAGGAACAAGTTCACTGAAATGTTGCTATATTATGTAACTTTCTTGGAATATAGTAGGAACATGTTGGAAGTTAAGCAGTTATCTTAGGTTAGTTGTCTTTTTCTTACTCCCTTGTTATGGTCTCTTTGAAATGTTCTTTTATTGTATGTTTGTTTTCTTTTTAACTTTTTTTTTCATACAGTTGATTTAAAAAAGAAGGGAAAGTTAAAAAAAAAAAGAAGAAAGAAAAAAGACAAACAAGGAAAAAAAAAAAAAGATGTAGTGCCCCCTTGAGGAGCCTGTGGAGAATGCAGGGGTATTCGCCTACCCCACCTCCATGGTTGCTAACATGACCACAGACATAGGGGACTGGTGGTTTGATGGGTTGAGCCCTCTACCATAAGTTTTACCCTTGGGAAGACGGTTGCTGCAAAGGAGAGGCTAGGCCTCCCTGTATTTGTGCCTAAGAGTCTCCTCCTGAATGCCTCTTTGTTGCTTAGATGTGGCCCTCTCTCTCTGGCTAAGCCAACTTGAAAGGTGAAATCACTGCCCTCCCCCCTACGTGGGATCAGACACCCAGGGAAGTGAATCTCCCTGGCAACGTGGAATATGACTCCCGGGGAGGAATGTAGACCCGGCATCATGGGATGGAGAACATCTTCTTGACCAAAAGCGGGATGTGAAAGGAAATGAAATAAGCTTCAGTGGCAGAGAGATTCCAAAACGAGCCGAGAGATCACTCTGGTGGGCACTCTTACGCACACTTTAGACAACCTTTTTTAGGTTCTAAAGAATTGGGGTAGCTGGTGGTGGATACCTGAAACTATTAAACTACAACCCAGAACCCATGAATCTCGAAGACAGTTGTATAAAAATGTAGCTTATGAGGGGTGACAATGGGATTGGGAATGCCATAAGGACCAAACTCCACTTTGTCTAGTTTATGGATGGATGTGTAGAAAAGTAGGGGAAGGAAACAAACAGACAAAGGTACCCAGTGTTCTTTTTTACTTCAATTGCTCTTTTTCACTCTAATTATTATTCTTGTTATTTTTGTGTGTGTGCTAATGAAGGTGTCAGGGATTGATTTAAGTGATGAATGTACAACTATGTAATGGTACTGTAAACAATCGAAAGTACAATTTGTTTTGTATGACTGCGTGGTATGTGAATATAT
Source organism: Choloepus didactylus (assembly GCF_015220235.1). NCBI lineage: Eukaryota > Metazoa > Chordata > Mammalia > Pilosa > Megalonychidae > Choloepus > Choloepus didactylus. Next base: position 76,395,571 of record NC_051309.1, read on the forward strand.
CTCAATAAAAAAAAAAAAAAAGAAACATGAGGACTAAAATATATTGGAAATAGGGATGGAAGCCTCTGGTGATCTTGTCAAAAGCACTTGAGTGGAATGTTGGGGTTGGAAACCAGATTGCAGTGGATAGAATGTATAGTCAGCATTGAGAAATAAAGTAGAGAATTTCCAATTTTTTTTTTCTGTAAAAGAGAGGGTAATAACATGGGATTGGGAAGGATTTTTTTAATTGGGAAAGATTGCAGCATATTTTAATGCTGATGGAAAGAAGCCAGTAGAGATAGAAGTTGGAAAGAAAGGACAGAGGAAATATTAGAGAAAGACTCAAAAGGTTAGAGGAGATGCAGTCCAGAGAACATGTATAGGCATTTGCTGTTGATATAAGGGGAAATATCTCTTTCACTCAAATAGCAGGCAAGGAGGAAAGGATGGGTACTGATATAGGTGGGTTTATTTAGCTTGGTGATTGGAAATTGAAGGAATTTTTTATGATTAAAGTAACTATATATCTCAGTCTGTCTGGGGCAACCTTGGTTCATGCCTGTTTTTCCTGGTATAATTATTAAGAGCAGCCACTTTTACTCTCAAAATTGTCCCAGGCTGGAAAGAGTTTTATGGTCCCCATCTTAGTTTCCTGCTGAAAAATAAACACCATGCAATGGGTTGGCTTAAACAATGGAAATGTATTGGCTCATGGTTTTGAGATTAGGAGAAGTCCAAAAGCAAGGCATCAGCAAGGTGTAGCTTTCTTCCTGAAGACTGTGCAATAATTCTGGGGCCGGCTGCTGGAGATCCTTTGTCCTTGGCTTTTCTGTCACATGGCAATTCACACAGTGATGTTTTCTCCTTACTTTTCTAGGTTCCATTGACTTCAGTCTTCTTCCTGAGGCTTTCTCTCTCTCTGCCTGCATTTCATTCTGCTTATGAAGGACTCCAGTAACATGGATTAAAGTGCAACCTTATTCAGTGGAGCCACATCTTAACTGAAGTAATGTTAAGGATCTCTATTTTCAATGGGTTCTCACCCACCAGAATGTGGACCAAGATCAAGAACATGTCTAAACTTGGGAATGCAATTCAGTCCACTATAGTTATCTTACTTAGGATGGCTTCTTTATTTCCCAGTAGCACTGGAAGTAACGTTATGTGTTTATAGTAATAATAGAGGAGATGTGGTCAGATGTTTGGGGAAAGTGAAAAGAATTGAAATAGTGGTTATGGAGAATGGGAGAGCAAGGTAACCAGAACTAAAAAGGCTGGTAAGATGTCACTGCAGGCTAGAGTTAGGGATTTTGGTTTTCTAGAAGTATCATTATCTATCTGTCACTGTACAGTAGCCCTGTGGGACCTGTATTATTGTGCCCATTTACAGGTAAGGAAGCAGACTCAGAGAGGTTATGTAACTAGCTTAAGGTGATAGTTACACAAGATATCACTTGTATTTAAACTTAAATTCTTCTGTTTCTAAAATTTCTGTACTTAACCACTACTCCATATTGCCACAAAACTCTGTGCCATTGACTGCCACACCACATTTTCTATCCTTTATAAAATTATGATATAAATTTGTTATTAATTTGATTATACACATGTAAATACTTTATATTCCAAATCTATAAATTACAGTTTGGGGAAATACTTGTTTCACACCATGAGTAAGTTAGGAAACAAAACTAGAAGACTGGGGACTATAGGTTACAATTATGACTCTGTGGTTCTCAGCTGAATATAAGAACATGCTGGTATGTGGCATCAGTTGTGAGGAAGGTCACAAGTGACATGGTACTAATTATAGCATTTGCATAGCAGTTTGCATGTGATTTGAAAAGAAAAAGAATTAGAACAGATTCAACATTATCTTTGCATGTATAGGGTTGTACTGGTGGGGTGGCAGAACTCATAATTCTATAAACAGAGACAAATTCCCTCCTTCTCACTTTCTCTTAATTCAGATTCATCTGTGATTGGGGGACACTTTCCTTTTTCAAATATTGCTCTGTGTATGTGTGTATTTGTGTGTACATGTAGGGAACTGATACAGATCCTTTGAAGTCTTTAAGGGAAAACAACATGGAACTTCAAAGCTTCCATTGCTGCTTTGTGTTGATAAAGATGAATTCCGTATCACCATTGGGATAGATGGGTTTTTGGTTTTAGAGATAAGCATTTGCATGAACCTTTGGTTATGCAAAGGTAAAGTAAAATCCTATTCTGGAACACTAGATTTGGAATAAATGAAAACCAAATGTTCCACAAAGCAGTGTGCAAGTCTGTGTTTTCTGTGCCCAGGGCAACATTTCTGAAATATTATTGTGAGGTTGCCTGGTTCATTTTATTTTTGGGTAAAAATGGGTTTTCCTCAGTGAGAAGAGTGAGTGGGTGCTAGAAACTTAGTGGAACAGTGAAAAATGACAGATGGATTTTAAGAGTAGAATTTCTTACTTTACTGCATTGTAATTACCCTGTTTTCTTATGCCTTCCTTTTATTCAACAGTTTTTCACTGAACACCTACTATGTTCCAGTGTTTAGAATATATAAGTGACAAAACAAAGATCTATGTTTTGGTTATATAGCTGAATACTTTTGGTTAAGTCTGTTGAAGAATAAAGCCTCATTTCAGTTATGCTTTAGAGAATGGAAGGTGGTGTCAAGTTTTAGAGTGAGGCACAGCAGAGAGAAATGCACCTGCAAAAAGAGTACCTATAAATTGGTAGGGTTGGAAAAAAGTGTAAGGGAAGCCTGACTTAGCCACAACCATGAGAATCCAACAGAAGGACTTTGGAAGACATCTGGAATGTGTGTGGTCACACAGAACAGAGATCCATGTGGTTTGTGCATGCTATTGAAGTGAAGTTATTATTAAACTAAATATGACAGTTATATATTTAGGATGTTAAATTTTAACCCCATGGTAACCACAGGGAAAACAGATTAAAAGTATATCCAGCTAGAAATAAGAAGGCACTCAATATGGTACAATACAAAAAAGCAAATATATATAAAAGTAGGTATTAACAGAAGTGAGGGACAAAAAAATGTATACAACTTACAAAAGCTAAATAGCAAAATGGCAGAAGATACTGTATTATCAGTCATGACTTTAAATTTAAATGGATTGAATTCTCGAGTCAAAAGGCAGAGATCGGCAGAATAGGTAAAATAGTGTGACCCAAATATATGCTGTCTATAAGAGACTCACCTTAAAATCAAAGATTCAAGTAGGTTGAGGGTGAAAGGATGGAAAAAAAAATGCACCATGCAAGTAAGTACCAAAAGAAAGCTAAGGTAGCTATACTAATATCAGATAAAATAGACTTTAAGTAAAAAAACAGTTATTAGGGACAAAGATGGTCCCTCACATATTGATAGAGGGACAATTCAACAGGAAGATGTAACAATTATAAATATATAGGCACTTAACAACAGAGGCCAAAATATAAGAAGCAAACACTTACAGATTTAAAGGGAGAAATGGACTTTTCTGCATTAATAGTAGGAGACTTTAACACACAAGTAAGTACAGGAAATGAATGATACATTAAACCAACTAGACCTAACATATATATAGAACACTACACCCAACAAAAATGGAGTACACATTTCTTTCAAGTCCACATGGATCATCCTTCAGGATAGACCATATGAAGAGAAACAAAGCAAGTCTCAATGAATTAAATAACATTTAAATCATACAATGTATAGTCTCCAAGCACAATAGAATGAAGCTAAAATTCAACAAAAGAGTGAGAAATGGAAAATTCACAAATATGTGGAAATATCTTGAGGTGAATGAAAATGAAAATACAACATACCAAAACTTATGGGATGCAGCAAAAGCAGTGTTGAGAAGGAAATTCACAGCTCTAAATGCTAACATGAAAAAAGAAGACTTAAAATCAGATACTTAACATCAAAACTGGAAGAACCAGAAAAAGAAGAGCAAACTAAGCTTAGCGTGAGCAGAAGGAAGGAACTAACCAAGATCAGAATAGTAATAAAAAAAGCAGAACATAAAAAAAAAAACTGTAGAGAGAATCAATACAACCAAAAGTTGGCTCTTTGAAAAGATCAATAAAATCAACAAACATTTAGGTAGACTGACAACAAAAAAAGAGAGGATACAAATAATGAAAATCAGAAATGAAAAGGGGGACATTACTACTGACCCCACTGAAATGAAAAGGACTATAAAAGGATAATATGAAGAACTGTCTGCCAATAAATTAGATAACCTAGATGAAATAGACAAATTCTTAGAAACACACAAACTACCTACATGGACTCAAGAAGAAATAGACGGTCTCAACAAACCAACTACTAGTAGGAGATTGGCTCAGTAATCAAAACCTCCCAACAGAGGAAAGCGCAGAACCAGATGGCTTTACAGGGGAATTCTATTAAAATATTCCAAAAAGACTTCAATTCTGCTTAAACACCTCCAAAAAAATGAAGAGCAGAGAACACTCCCAAACTCATTCAATGAGGCCAACATCACCCTCACACCAAAGCCAGATGAGGATACCATTCAATATCTCTTATGAATATGGATGCAAAAACCCTCAACTAAATACTAGTGGTCTGGTTTCTAAAGCTGTCAGAATGCCATATACCAGAAATGGGTTGGCTTTTAATAATGGGGAACAATTATGTTACAAGGTTACAGTTCTAAGGCCATGAACATGTCCAAATAAGGCATCAAAAGGTAGATACCTTCTCAGAGGAAAGGATAATGGCATCCAGGTTTCCTCTGTCACATTAGAAGGAAAAATGATGACATCTGCTGGTCCTTCTTCTCCTGGGTTCTGGTTTCAAAATGGCTTTCTCCAAAATGTCTCTGGGCTTCTGTCTCTCTTAGCTTCTCAGAGCTCTCTGAGTTTCATTTCTCTTGTATCTTTCAGAGATGACTCCAGCAAGGGGATTAAGAACCACCTAGAATGGGTTGGGTTACATTTTTATGGAAACAACCTAATCAAAAGGTCCCACCCACAATGGGTCTGCCCCAACAAGAATGGATTAAAAGTACATATTCTTTTCTGGGGTACATAATAGCTCCAAACCAGCACAACTAGCAAACTGAATCTAACAGCATATTAAGATTTATACACCATAATGAAGTGGGATTTATCTGGTATGCAAGGTTGGTTCAATATAAGTAAATCAATTAATGTAATACACCATATTAACAGAATGAAGATAAAAAAATAAACACATGATCATCTCAATTGATGCAGAAAAAGCGTTTGAGAAAATACAGCACCCTTTCTTCAAAACAAACACTTTGAACACTAGGAAAAGAAAGAAACTTCCTCAACATGGATAAAAGGCATATAGGAAAAGCCCACAACTAACATCCTACTTAATGGTGAAAGACTGAAAACTTTCCCTCTAAGATCTGGAACAAGACAAGGATACCCACTGTCACCACTGTTATTCAACATTGTACTGGAAGTTCTGTCAGAGCAATTAGGCAAGAAAGAGAAATAAAGTCCATCCAGATTGGAAAGGAAGAAGCAAAGCTTTCCCTATTTGCAGATAATATCCTATATACAATTACGAAAAATCCACAACTCCTAGAGGAAATAAATGAATTCGGCAAAATGGCAGGGTGTGATACTAATACCCCAAATCAGTAGTGTTTCTATTCAAAAACAATGAACAATCAGAAGAAGAAATAAAGAAAAAAATCGCATTTGCAATAGCAACTAAAAGAATCAAATATCTAGGAATATATTTAACCAAGGATATAAAGGACTTGTACACAGAAAACTTCAAAATATTGCTACAAGAAATCAAAGAAGGCCCAAATAAATGGAAGGAATTCCATGTTCATGGATTGGAAGATTAAAGGTTGTTAAGATGTCAATACTACCCAAAGAAATTTATAGATTAATGCAATCTCAATCAAAATTCCAACAGCCTTCTTTGCAGAATTGGAAAAGCCAATCATTGAATTTATATAGAAGGGCAAGGGGCCTTGAATGGCTAAAGCAACTTTGAAAAATAAGAATGAATTTAAAGGACACAAACTTCCCAATCTTAAAAATTATTACAAAGCCACAGTAATCAAAACAGCATGGTACTGGCCGAAGGGGACAGGCATATAGATCAGTGGAATAGAATTGATAGTTCAGAAATCAATACTAACATATATGGCCAAATGATTTTTGAGAAGGTGTCAAAGAGCGCTCAATTGGGAAAGAGTAGTTTCTTCAACAAATGGTGCCGAGAAAACTTGATTTCCATTTGCAAACAAAACAAAACAAAACAAAATAACAGGGAGGACCCCTACCTCATACCATATACAAATATCAACACAAAATTGATCAAAGCCCTTAATGTAAGAGCCAGAACTATTAAACTCCTAGAAGACAACATAGGGAAGTATCTTCAGGATCTTGTTTAGGCATGGTTTCTTAGATTTCTTTTGCTTCTTTATGCCCTAAGCACAAGCAATGAAAGGAAAAAAATAGGTAAATGGGACCTCGTCAAAATTAAAAACCTTGGCATCTCAAAGGATTTTATCATGAAAGTAAAACTACAGCCTACACAATGAGGAAAGTAATTGGAAAGCACATGTCTGATAAAGGGTTAATACCCAGAATATTACAGAACTCCTTCAACTTAACAAAAAGGGATAAACAACCCAGTCAAAAAAAGGGGCAGAAGAGCTGAACAGACATCTATCCAAGGAAGATATACAAACGGCAAGTTTGCACATGGAAACATGCTCTACATCATTAGCCATCAGGGAAATGCAAATAAAAACCACAATGAAATACCATTTCATACCCATTAGAATGGCTGCTATTAACAAAATGGAAAATAACAAGTGTTGGGGGGGGATGCAGAGAAATAGGAACACTCATTCATTGCTGGTGGCAGTGTAAACTGGTGCAACCCTGTGGCGGATGGTTTGGCAGCTCCTCAGAAAGCTAAGTGTAGAACTACCACCTTGCTCAGCCATCCTGCTACTAGGTACATAGCCCAAAGATAAGAAAGCCAGGACATGAGCAGATATTTGCACACCAGTGTTCATAGCAGCATTATTTAAACTTGCCGAAAGATGGAAACAACCAAAGTGTCCATCAACCAATGAATGAATAAATAAAATGTGGTATATACATACAATGGATCATTATTCAGCCATAAAAAGGAATGGAATCCTGATAAATGTGTCAACATGAAAGGTCCTTGAAGACATTGTGTTGAGTGAAATAAGCCAGGCACAAAAGGACAAATATTGTATGATCTCACTGATTTGAAACAATTAGAATAAGCAAACTCATAGAGTCAGAATCTAGGATATAGGTTAACAGGGAACAGGGTGGGGATAGGGAATGGGACATTAAGACTTAAATTTATAGGGTTCATATTAAAAATATGATGAGTATGATTAAAAGGGAAAATGTTTGATTTTTTATATGGGAACAGAAATCTTTTTTAAGAAAAATCATGGAACTACAGTACACAAACAGTGAATCCTAAGTTGAACTTAGGACTTCTTTAATTACCAGTACAGCTGTAAAAATGTGCTATTATCAATTGTAACAAATTATCTTCACCAATCCAGGGTGTTGGTGATGGGGTGGTGTGTTGGAATCCTGTATTTCATGTATGACTGTTCTGCAAACCCACAACATTTCTAATAAGAGAAAAATGATGGGGAAAAAAGGAGGGGACCTCCAAGAAGCTAATGGACTCTTGCTTTATGCCTATAATAATAGAAATTTTATTCTCAAATTCTCTATTACCTCAAGTGGAAGAGAAAAAGGTGGCATTGGAAATACTGGCAGGGAATTTAACTTAAGTCTCATTTATGTGTTATTGCATGTGGAAAAAAAGGTAGAGACTCACTGGTACATCTGTTCACCAGGCATACACATTCTAACCTGGAGCAAAAGTGATTTGTTAACATAGTTTATTGAAAAGCAACATAGAAATACTCTTTCTAACCCTATTTTATATTTTCTCCTTAGCTATAGCAAGATGGTGATTTTTTTTATTTTCAACCGAAGGGCAATTCCTTGTAAATATTTCTTCAACCCATCCTACGTGGTCATAGTTATATGATTAATCAAATGATTGCTCTTGAAAAATACAAATTGTGAGACAGTTTAAGAATAATTTTGGTTATTAGAATTTTTCCCATCCATTATTCCATTTCCTTTCCAGAGTTTTTCTCCACTAATGAAATTATATTCATTTCCTTCCAGGTAAATCAGTAAGTATTGCCTTTTTGTGCTCTCTGATTACATTTATCATGTTATGATGCACTTCCAAATTCAGTTTAGGCTTATGTTTTATAGTACGAGATGCACTCCTTCAGCTTCTTAACCACACAGAATACCAAATGGACTTTTAATTCAACCTCATCCTTGTCTAGTTATTGACTAAAACATAGGGTATAAACTTCTGGGTAATATTAATGGGATACAGAAAATTTATAGGAACAAATAAAAACATTTCAGCTTTTGTCTCATACAAGTAAGTTTCCTTTGGCCTATGTTTTAAAACCTTCTCCAGTTTCAGTTTTGTCTTAAAACATATCAGTATCTTTTCCAATTTCATGTCAAATTCCTAACATTTATCAGTTGGTAAGGTCTATTGTAGGCAGAATAATGCCCCCCCCCCACATCCCCCCCCACATACCACCAACTACATCCACATCCTAATCTCAGGAACCTGTCAGGTTATATAGAAAAAAGGAACTAAGGTTGCAAATTAATTAAAGTTGCTGGCCTTAAAATAGATTATCCTGGATTATTGGATGAGTCCAATGTGATCACGTGGATCCTCAAAAGTGGAAGAAGGAAGCAGAAGAGAATCAGAAGGGAATGCAACATGGAAGAAAGGCACAGAGAGAGGCAATGCTGCAGGCTTTGAAGATGGGAGCAGTGGGTCATGAGCCAAGAATGTGGGTGGCCACCAAAAGCTGGAAAGGGTAAGGAAAAGGATACTCCCCTAGAGTTTCTAGAAAGGAGTGCAGCCTTGCTGACAACTTGACTGTAGTCTGTGAGGAGTACCTGTGTTGACTTTTGACCTACAGAACTCCAAGATAATAAGCTGTGTTGTGAGAAGCCACTAAGCTTGGGGTAATTTGTTACAGCAGTGATGGAAAACCGATACAAATACAATTTGCAAGATTGTGATATTCTTTTTTTTTTTTTGATGCCTTATTTTTCTTTTTGTACTTTATTTCTTTAGTGACATCCCCCCATGGGAGATAAATATGAGTGGGCTAGATGGAGTCATGGTGACACTGGCACTAACGTTCTGCTAATGTGCCCTGATCATCTCTGAAACTTTTAGCCTGTTGTGTATGAATGTGGATATCCTTCTAGATACTGACTTTCCTCTACCACTGTCCTTAGCTCGTAATACACATTGTGGACAAGACCACATTATTTGTAAGCCTTGTATATTGGTGCGGAGTGGGGAGAATGTAGAAAAGGGTTATAGCAACGGGGTCACAGCATTCCTATTCCTTAGGGTATCCTTCTGGAGCCAAATATTTAAATTTAGTTAAAATTTTACTATCTCATTGTAATCCCAGTAGAAGGCTTACTTAGTCCTTTGATGCTTATTGTCTAGTGTATCAGGGGGTAGGAGCTGGTTGATTTTTTTAAATTTTATTTTTAAAATTAGCATACAGTAAAATTGACATTTTTGGCACACAGGTCTATGAATTTTAACACCTATGTATTTTCTTCTAAAAGTTTTATAATTATACATTTTACATTTAGATGTATGATACATTTTGAGTTAATTTTTGTATAAGGTATGAGGTTTAGGTCAAGGTTCATTTGTCGTTTTTTTTTGGCCTACAGATGTGTAATTGTTCCAACACCATTTACTTAAAAAGCTATCCTCTTGGATTTCCTTTACATCTTTGTTGAAAATCAATTGGCCATATTTGTATGGTTCAATTTTTGGACTCTCTATTCTATTCCATTGGTTTATGTACCAATATCATACTGTCTTGATGATTATAGCTTTACAGTATGTATAAGTTTAAAACAGGCAGTATGATTCCTCCAGCTTTCTTCTTTAACATTATTTTGGCAATTCTAGTTCCTTTGTTTCTCCTCATAAATTATAAAATCAGGTTGTCTCTAGCAACAAAAAATCCTGGTGATGTTTTGATTGAAGTTGCATTATATCAGTAAATAAATTTGGGGAGATAGCTTTATTACATTCAGTCTTCCGGGTGATGAACATGGTATGCCTATATATTTTTCTTAGGTCTTCTTTGGTTTCTTTCATCAGCATTTGTGATTTTCAGCATACGGATCCAAAACATGTTTTGTTGAACTGATACCTAATATTTTTATTTTGTAGTTATTGTAAAAGGTATTGTTTTAAAATTCTTTGTTTTCCAATTATTCATTGCTAGTATATAAAAATATGGTTGATATATAGTAACCCCTGTATGCTGAAACCTTGCTAGCTAAACTCACTGATTAATTTTAGGAATTATTTTGTTTTCTTTTGATTACTTGAGATTTTCTAAATAGACAGCCATGTCATCTGCAAATAGAAGAAATTTTATTTCTGCCTTTCCAATCTCTATGCATTTTATTTCTTTTTCTTACTGTATTGCACTGCTTAGGACTTCCACTATAATGTTGAATTGGAGTGATTAGAGTTATCTCCTTGCCTTGTTCCCATTCTTAGGGGGAAGGCATTCAATCTTTAGCAATTAAGTATGATGTTAGTGATATTACATTTAGGAAGGTGCATTCTATGGCTATTTTTCATCATTAATGGATATTGAATTTTATCAAATGCTTTTTCTGCATCAATTGATATGTTTATATGGTTTTCTGTTATAGACTATTGATATGGTGGATTATATTGACTTATTTTTTTTAATATTGAACCAGACTTGCCTTCCTGGGATAACCTCATTTGATCATGGTGTGTTATTATTTTTATATATTGCTGAATTCAATTTGCTAATACTTTGAGGATTTTTGCATTTATGTTCATGAGGGAAATTGGTTTATCATTTTTTTTAAACTCTTGTACTGTCTTTGTTTGATTTTGGTATTAGTATATTGCATGGCTTCATAAAACAAGTTATGAAGTTTTCCTCACCTTCTATGTTTTGGAAGAGATTGTGTAGGATTTGTGCTATTTCTTGTTTTAATGTTTGATAGTATTCACCAGTAAAACCATCTGGGCATAGGGGATTCTTGTTTGGAATGTTTATCATTACAAATTTGATTTCCTTAATACTTATGAGACCATTCTAGTTTTATATTTCATATTGAGTGGATTTAGGTGGTTTGTGGTTTTTGAGAAATCGGTCTTTTATGAGCAAGATGTTGTTGAATTTATGTATATCGCCTAATTTTCCTTTGAATGTCTGCAGGGTCTGTTGTGATATTGCCTCTTTTCAAGGGAATTTTCAAGGTTTTTTCAGTTCTATTTGGATTTGACCTGTGCATGTGTGTCATTTAGCAGCCAGTCTGAGACCTAGACAATGATCTAACTCTTAGTTTAGTTCTCAGAGTTTTTGGCATGCTAGTTAGGATCAGATGCATGAACGTACAGCTTGGGGGTGAGCCCAGGAATTCATAACCAACTTTAGGGGGTAATTTTTCAAAGCTTCTGTCTCTTTATGATTTCCACATTACTTTCTAGTTCCCTGAAACTACCCTTTTCTGTCTTCCTGCTAGAAAGCTGGACCTTTTTATATCCTGCTCCACCAGGAACTTAACAAAACTCCACCAGTGTCTGTGGATAAGTGGTAGAATAAAACAGTGAAGGTTCACCCTACCTTCTTGGGTCTTGGGACCATAGCTCCTCCAAGTGGAGAGGAAGTTTTAGGTGACTGCAGGCCCCTTTGCTCCTGCTCTGTGCTGCTAAGTGACCCTTTACATACTTCTCCAGCCTAAGTTACAGGGATTTTCTTGAAGCTTTTCTGTCTGTACTGATGCCTACTTCTGGGTGTTAGGCTGCTTTGATTTTAGACCAGGGGATGCTGGTAGGGAAAAAAAATGTTAAATACATTGCTGGTTCGGTGGTATTTCAAATTTTGTCTTTTTCCCTAATCTGTCTGCTGCTACGTAGTTTTCAAAATCTTCAAGTATCTGCTTCATACATTCTGTCTAGGTATTTAGCTGCATTCAGTAAAAAAGGGTAAAATGTGCTTCCTCTGCCTTCACCTATACTGGGACTGGATAGGAAATTTTTATTAGATTGGAAGGTAATACACTTTGAACTGCTTTGCAATTGTAAAATTGACAGAAGACTCTGGATGCCTTGATGGGATCATGACAGTGAGGGGATTATATGAGATTCATCATCTCTTCTTCATAGCTGTACCCAGAGCTGCCCCAGATCCCAAACTCATTATCCCATGTCCCCTTTCAGCCTCTTTGAAGGCTCCATGTTGAAGGATTAGAGTCCTGTTCAACTCTAGACATCATGTGGCATAAGCCACAGTGACACAGGACTGCAAATTGAGCATTATACCTTTACTGCCCTATTTTTCTACTCAATTGTCTATTGATGGTTTAATTTGTCAGCTTTCATTAATTTCATCATTTTCATGCAACATCTATAGAAAACTTATAGACAATTAATTGCATGTGATTAATTGCATATTTCTTGGATAGAACAAAACGATTCCTTATATTTTTATAGAATTTTCTTTTTAGGAATGGGTCAAAATGGTGAGAGTTAGGACTCCACACTGCCCTAAAGCACACAGAAAGATGATCACATGTAATTTGCTGGAATCCTCCTTGTGTTTGTGTCACCAGTAAATCTCCTGTAAGCAGTTTAGTGGTTCTCACACTGAAAAGTATGCGGATTAGGGGGAGTAAAAGACTGCGTGGGAATTTATGAAGATCAGGAATACTGAGTCTGTGCAATCCATTTTTCTTCTCTTGATGAACAGCTTAGAATCAGAGTGTTGCTGAAAGGGACATTAGAGATAATTAGTCTAAACTATGAGCAAAAAAAAAATGAAATTAAATGAGTTGCTCCGAGTTAGACAGCTAAGTGGTACAAAGACTATGCCTAAGATACAGAACTTCTGGCTTCCAGCCTATCATGTTTATAAAAGAATTCTACAGAATTCACCATTAACTAGAATGGTGTCCAAGGTGCCAGGAGCCACTAACCATGATAGGCAAGGAGGAAGTTCACATCTTTTTGAAGCCAATTTCCTGTCTTCAGTTCTTGTCGGGTATGGTTGAACTCGTTCGTGTGCTGGAATACGTGTTCAGCTTGCAGGTCAGGGGAGGGCTAAAACTTAGGAGGTTTATGACTCTGCACTTTGGCAACCAGCAGGACAGTATTACAAGCTTTTGCTTAGGTATACACTCAGTTGTATCATCTACAACAATGGTAATGAAGGCAAACATTCACTGAGATCATATGCGTGCCTAGAACCAGTCTGGTCACTGGTGATAAAAAGGGTAGACTGGGTTCGATCTTTGCCCTCATTGATGAGCCTATAGTGTGATGTAGGATAGCTGGTCTTTGTCTGCAGAAGTTTCTCATCTCAAAAGAATAAATAATTCTAGGTCAGTCTCTTTCTTCTTTTCCTATCTCTATTTTGTATTAATTACTCATTCTAAATAGGAGATAAGCATTTGAGAACCATTTTTATCTGATTTACCTAACTGAAAGTCTTATGGCGTCTTTTATGAATAAGAACTGGCTGAGAAAATAGACTCATAATTCTGCCTCATTAGAGGGGTAACTGCACTCTTTCCTGGTTTCTTCCACACTCCTAGTAGCCTCAGATCTTGGAGTGCCCCTTGGTCTCTAGGTTCTCATCTTCATCCCTGTTAGGAACTAAGAATAAAGGGTGTGAGAGGTTTCTAGACCCAGCTCATCTCCAGTTCTGCTTTCTTGTGGCCTGCCTTGATCTTTGAGGCTGGGTGATATAGTCTGATTCACCACTCCCTTGTCATCACTGATAACTGATATCTTGACTGGTCTCACCCTGTTGCACAAAACAAGTTATCATGTCTATCTTACTGCTATATAAATTAAATGCTAAATGTTAAGTTAAAAAAGAAATCAATACCAGAAATTTATTGCAGTGTAGTACCTTGGAAAAGGAGGAGGGGTGAGTAAAGGGATGGTTCTTGGTACTAAATACAGTCAGTCTTTGATCTGCCTTTCACCTGAATGTTAGCTTATAACATTTGTTTTCAAATATGGTGATAGCTAATGGGGCAAAGAAACAAGATGGCTCCCAGGAATTTTATTTATTTTAATGACAATTCTTTTGGCCTCCCAGTATTTCATATCTTCAAGGCCTTAAACCAATATCTAAGGGAACATAACAACTCTCCTTAGACATCATGTAATAGAATATTTGTCTTTAGAAGCAATGTAATTGATGACTATAGTGAATAAACAGAGCTAATTCAAGGAGGAACCAAATACACTGGCTTTTGCAATCTAGGTTAAGAATCTTTCAGGGTTACTGTTTTTTGTGGGTCTTTGCTAAGATTGCAAGCCTGCCAAGTTTACCTGTTCTAGTTTCCTGACTCCTATGACAAATGCCACACAATGGGTTTAACAACAGGAATTTATTGGCTCACTGTTTTAGAGGTTAGAAGGCTTGCTTCCTTCCAGGCTTGGTGGCATTCTGGCTGGTCTTCAATCCTTGGGTTCCTTGGCTTTCCCATCACATGTGATGTCCTCTTCTTTCTTTTCTGGTTCCATTGACTTCCACCTTGTGACTCCTCCCCATGGCTCTCTCTTTATTAGGCATCCAGTAATAGGATTTAGACCCATCCTGATTTGGTTGGCCATACCTTAGCTAAAAACAAAGTACTATTTATAATGGGTTCACACCCATGGTAATGGGATTAAGATCAAGAACATGTTTGTTTTTTCCCCCCTGGGGCACATAATTCAACCTACCACAGTACCCTTTCTTTAATGGAGAAGTCAAGAGACTGCATGCTGCTAACCCAGATAAGAGGGCCCTTCCAGGGCCCTGTCAAAAAGTTTTTGTGAGGATTGATTAAGCCAGAGCATCTAGACTCCTTCTGGACTTAAAGCTCCAAAGTCTGAAATTTTTTGTAGCAACTTACACTAGAGAGCATTCCACCAGAAATCCTTGGACCCATGGGCTGTTTTGTGCAGACTCAATCTATGTCATGGTCAACCTAAAACCGTTGGCTTATGCCCTAAGTGGAAGAAGGCTGGTGAGAATAATGTTCTGGCAGTGTCAAATGGGACAGAACCATAATAATAAAAAGCAGCAATAGCATAATAGTATCTAATATTTATTGACTGCTTTACTTGTACTATCTTAATTGACCTTTACAATATGCCATTAGAGATAAATTATATTATTACTTGCAATTTATAGATAAGAAACCTGAAAGATATTGATAATTGCCCAAGGTCTCATAGCTAGAAAGTAAAAATTTTTGTTGTGGAAATGCAGATTGTTTAAATGGCTCACAGTAGCAAAGAGGACATTACTAGTTAAATGTATTTTATTCTTACTATGGTGACACTATTCAGTGATAATTTTAGATCTGGAAAATACCCTTTGATTTTATGATGGGTAGTCAGAAACCCCAAAATTTATATTTGGCCAAGATCATACAAGTAGTAAATGACAGAGCTGAGTAAAACTCAAGTCTTTTGACAACCAACGCTAAGTTCTGCTAACTTTTTGATAGTAAAATTGACCGCTTTATGAAAAATGAGTTGGTTTTCTCAAATCATACAGTAACCAGCAATCTGCTACCATCTAGTGGGTCAACTGAGCAATTTACAGTTTCCAAAGAAGTTTCAGGTACTGAGAGCAGAGCAGTATCAAACACAAATGCAGAGAATACGGGGTGAATAAAGAATGGTAGCAGTTATCTAGTCCATTGCCAGCAATCGTATAGATGGGAGACCCTGAGAGTGAAGAGGTTAAATGATATCACCAAGGTCACACAACATGATGGGGGCAACACTGGGAGTACAACTCTGGCTTCTTCACTTTCAGTTCAGTGCTTTTTTCCTCCGGGATTCCTCAAATGAGAAAGAAAAGGTCCTTTCAATTTATGAAATCCAAAATCAAAGTGTATGTCTGAAGTATTGTGAGCCTATTGGAGAATATAAGATCACTCAGCTTTTTATTTTGCCAGTCAGCTCAATTAATTATATTAGTGGAAAGGAAAACTGGTGTATGTAATATGAGCACACATCTGTGCATCCATTTCTGTGTATATTTTGTGGCTATGTCTATACCCATATCTTTACTATACTTATATCTATAATATTCATCTTTGTTTAATGGTAGAATAAATTTCTATTTTCTGGACACATGATTACTTATAGCCTAAAAGTAGACTGTATGACAGTAGGCTGCTGGTGAATATTTTAAAAAAAGTTTAATGAAAGAAAAAATGAGTAGCGCTAACCACAGTATACATTATATAAAATATATCTGATGCTATTATAGTTATATTCATAGGAAAGTTTTGTACCAAGTTTCAAAGAAGCTTATTTCCAAAAAATATTTTTATTTCTAGTTTTGACAAATTTATTTTGCATATCAAGTGGCACACAAGATCTACCACAATAAACTTTTTAAAAAACAAGTATGGGTAAGTTGAATCTATACATGGAAGAGAAAGTCACCTACAATTGTGGATCATTTTCTCCTTGTCATATTTCCTAGTTTGTTTCTTCAATTCTTATACCTAAAATAATATGCTAAATATCTGGGGGAGTAAGAATTGTTTAACAGGTGGTGTTCTTTTGTAAAAATATTAGGGGACCTGGAACAAGTGAAACATAGGCTCTTCTCAGGAAGAAGCAGTTTTTGTTTTTGTTTTTGTTTTGGGTGATCTCTGTCATATGAGAAATTTGTGCCACTATATTGATTTTCTATATGCTCCTGATAAGCTTCTCCAAGACATTCTCGTAGGTAGAAACCATACTCAAGTGTCTAACCATTTCCATTGTACTCATTTATTATCATCTTCAATTTTGCAGGATTCTGGATATGTTTAAAAAATTCCACCATATTTCAAGCAATTTCAGAACACCACCATTTAAAAAAGCCTTTAAAAAACTAAAAGCTTTGGACCGAGACAACCATATACAAATGAACCTGCTATAATATATAAGTGGAAAAATGCCTTTCTGACCAAGCTGTGAACAATTTCTTGTATCATAACTTTGGCCATAATTTGGAGAAGCTGCTATTCCTTAACCACTATGTCCAATGGGCAGAGCTAGTGGGATATAATGGTTGAGAACACCCTCTGAGGTCAGATTGCCTGGATTAGAATTCCAGCTCCACTATTATTTACTAACGAGAAACCCTCAGCCAGTCACTTGTTCTCTTTTTGCATCAGTTTTTGATGTATAAAATTGGCATAACTATTGTAGCTACCATGTGGAGGTGTGTGTGTGTGTGTGTGTGTGTGTGTGTATGAATATGAGATACTGCAAATAAAGTATCTAGAACTACTCTTGGCACATAGTAATCAATAATTTTCTGCTATAATAATTATTATTAACAGGCTTAGACATCTTGAAGCTATCTAAACCTAGGTCTAGCTCAGTGGTACCACGAATCAGATAACATCTCTTGAACCAACCTGTATTTTAACAATTTATAAATAAATTTGTTCCTTGGAGAATAGTTCTTCAGTGTCTTGGAAAGAGCAGGGTTTCCTCTGATGCTATTACAATAATGGTGTTACTCTGTACAATGGGGAGGATATGCTACCATGGTAGGACCCAATTCATCTATTGTTGGGGGAGCTATTATCCCTTTTCCCCACTCAACAATTGTTGGAATTGGTTGTCATCACAAGATTAAATGATGAAGTAGGCTACTCTTTGAGAGTACAAAGAAAATACTAAGTTCCAACCTTGCCCTTGGGTCAGTAGTCTCTGGGCAGGTAACTAGGCAAAACTGGTCTCTGAGACTAATGCCTTTGTGACAGGTTGAGCCTGGGCCAAGAATTCATGGTGTCTGAGGCCCTGGAAGGTTTGCATTGGGGAATTACTTGGGACTCCATGTAGTTTCCTTCCCCAAATATTGTCACCGACCATGGGAGAGGTCTTGGAGGAAGCCATGGAAGATATGGACCTGGACTGGCCCTCACGATAAAGTCCTGGAATAGTATTTCGAGGTTTTAGATCCCATAATCATTTAGAACTAATTCTGTTTCTTGGAAAATAGGTCTTCAGTGTCTTGGAACGAGCAGGGTTAGAATATTTTTTCTTTCTTGTTGGACTCCAAGTGCAGAAGTTTAATGATGTGAAACATACTCATCAGTTTATGCACATTATCATCCTTGGCCCATGTAAGATTCTTTTCTCTTATTTAATTTATCCTCATTCTTCATACCCCAGGTTCCCTTACCTATAGGTTATCATTCTAGGCACATAGTATGAATCCCTTCATTGTATGTGTTCTTGTTAAATACAAACATTTGTTTTTTTACGAATGTATTTTGATTTATGTAGATTGTGTATTTTAATTCATGTGTTTTGTTTGTTAAAAATCTCATTGGATTTTTGCTTTTCTTCCTCAGAACTATGATTTTTTTAAAGCTCTATCCTTATTGCTGTATGTACATCTTAAAGTGGTATTAATTTTTGTGTAGTTCTTCATAGTGTACATCCATCACATTACATTTTACCTATTTGTTCTTTTAGGGCACTGGATATACAGTTTTTGTTCTACTCTCTGGCTCCAAAAACAGTGCTGTAAAAACATTTTCATACATGTCCCCTTATGGACCTGTGGAGCTATGTGAGAAAAACACACACACTCACACACACACACACAGGGCAGAATTCATAGGTTATGCACATTCAGTATATACTTTAGAATATCCAGATTTCTCTCCAGAGCACTTACACCAGGCTGCACTCCAGTCGGCAGTAAATGAGGATTCTTTCATCTCCAAATCTCTATCAACATTTGGCACATTCCAGCTTTCCAGCTTTATTCAGTCTCACAGAAGTAATGTGACATCTCATTATTGTTTTAATGAGCATTTATCTGATAGCTAATGAGTTTGACTTTCTTTATATACTTGTTAGTCTTGGGTTTCCTCATCTATAAATTGCCATTTTTGACTGTTGTATTATTGTTTTACTTTGCGGCTTCTCTTTTTCTTTGTGGATTTCATTATGTTTTCTATATTTCAATCATTTACTGGCTTTAGAATTTTAAATATATTCTCCCTATCTGCATGTCTGTGAACTTTATCCATAGTATCATTTGTTAATCAGAACTCCTTAATATTGATGTAATAACATTCATCAGTATCTTGCCTTGTAGTTTGTCCTTTTAAAATTTTTCTTAAGAAGGGTATTCCTGCCCCCATTACAAATATATTTATCTACATAGTTTTTCAATTAATATCAGAGCTTTATCTTTTATTTTTAAGTCTTTAATCTATAGGTAGTCTGCCTTTGTATGTGCTGTTTTGATAGGGTTCTGATTTTATTTTTCCATGCATAGTAGAAAAAGTTTTGTAAACCATGTACAAAACAATCCGAACTTACCATGGTGATTTCTGATGCCACCATAGTAGTGTTTTAAGTTACAATATATATTTGACTTTCTGTTCTATTCTGTTTATTTGTATTTTCTGTGCCAAAAGCATACTGGTTTTACTTCTATGGCTTTGTATTATGTCTTAATAGCTGGGAATACACATTCCTACACTTCTTTTTAAAGGCTAATTTAGTTGCAGAGTTTTATTTTTCTACATACATATTAGAATAGGATTTTGAGTGACAATCAAAAACTCATCTGAAATTTTAATGGGGATTGCATTTAATTTATAGATAAATTGAGGGAGAATTGACCTTTTTATGATAGCAAGCGACTCTCCAAGAGTTTGGAGTTTCTTTTCACTTATTCAAGCTATCTCCTATGATTTTATTAGAATCTTAAACTCTTCTAAATGCAAGAGCAGATTTTAAAATCTTTCCTCTAGCTTCTCCTGTCCCAAGCTGAACCTACTGTGGAGGAATCTCTCTTTACCTCCAATGTTCTAAGTTCAAGACTGCCTTTTAGGGGATCTCCAGCCTTCAGACTCTCTAAGGTTCTCATGGATTCTTATGGATACTGGTTCCTTCAATCATTGTTCATTTCTTCTTGCTTTTATAGATTCTGCCCAACTTGATTTTGGGGGAGAGATCCAGCAGCTTGTTTCAGGTCACCGTCCTGACAGGTCTGGGTGCAAATTTGTGTTGTTGTAGTCATTGTTGTTAAACCTGTTTGGATGAGGTTGTGTATTGCTTTTGCATGGGAGGAGAAAAGGAATAAGTCACCTACTTGATCTAGTTCAGAATATGTAAAATACAGACCTGACATTGACATTGTAGGTCCAGGCATGAGAATACGAATGGGAAGAGAGGGAAGTGCACATGCTGTGATACTATCCACCGGAGAAGCCTACTGTTTTAAAATATTTTCTCCCTATCCATGTAGTTCTAAAATTTGTGTTATGTATTGAGTCCTTTGGCTTCTGTTTTCAGCCAATATATTTAAAAAAACACAAATATTTCAGGGAAAGAGAATACTAAATTAAGTCACCTTAAGGTATAATTCCATTTTGGAGATTGAATAAGCATAGAAAATATAATAATAATAACAAAAATGCAATGAAAAGGGCCAAGAAATATACAAACATAGACATTATTATGACTGTTATCAGAACACAGAAAACCTTGAGGGAGAGATTCAGTAAATAAGGAAGATCCTAAAAATACAAAAGAGAATCCAGATCTGATTGTTCAGGGCCTTGGAAAACACATTTTACTTCCTTCCTATTTTCAGTTAGGTGGTCTCAAACCTGACTCTGTAGAGGTGGCAGCATGATTTATTTGATTTATTATTTGATGTGTCATATTCCCCTCGATCACGAAAACACATGAAAACTTAAAACCAAACAACTTGTGGTGACTTTTCAACTAGACCCCAATAATTGATTTTTTTATTCTTATTGTCCTTTTAAGTTCAACACCCAGATGGAATTTCAAGAAAGCTGACTTGGTGTGGTGAAATTCAGGAGGAGAAATAAAAACTGAGGGTGTGATCCTGGTATGGGACAAGAAGCCTTACAAGGCAATCTTCCCTGGAGCTGACTTAGTTGCAGAGAGCCATTTCACCTTAAAAAGCCTGAGCCAGTATTCAGATTTGGATACTTGCCTCTGACGACTTTTCTTCTCAGCTCATCCTCAGTGATTTCCTTCTCTCTGCCTGCATCATTGGCTCCTTGGTTTGTTAGTATCCATGTCTCCTTCCCTACTAAAGTAGAAGTTCCTTTGGGAATAGGGACTGTGCTTTCTAAATGCTGACTAGGTCTTCAATAAATGTTTATTTAAAAGATATGTATTCTGCAAAATGTAGCTCAGCTTGATCTGATTTTCTTATAGAACTGGGATAAAGAGAAATGTAAATACATGATTTTCTATTTTTTAACCAGATAATTGTGGTTGACAGTAAAATACCCTTCAGAATTACCATGTATATTCAGCTCCCATTTTCATTGTCAAGAGAGTATAGAGGTTAAACGTCCAGCTATCTTGATTCACACCCTAATTCTGTTGCCCTTAGGAGGGTTATTTAATCACATTGTGCCTCAACTTCCCCATCTATAAAATGTGAATAATGGTAGTACCTCACTCTTGGCAGTTAATGAAGCTAATGTATATGTGGTGGTTTAAAAACATCTGCAAATTCTTTGATATTCCACTCCTCAAAGCATGCAGTCTATTTCCCCTTCCCTTGGGCCTGGGTGGGCCTTTGGACTGTGTCAATGAATGAAATTGGAGGAAATGGTCCTGCTTGCCTTGTGCGGGTCAAATAGAAAAAGAGCACAACTTCTGCTTTTTTCTCTTGGGAAACTCACTCTGGGACTCTTCAGCCACCTTGTGAAAAGTCTATCTGCCCTGAGGCTGCCTAGACCTCTTAGAGATTGATGCCCCAGGAACCCCAGCTCTTCCAACTCCACCTGTGTGATTGCTTCCAGCCCAGGTGCCAGTCACATTAATGAAAACGCTTTCAGGATGACCCCAGTCCTAGCCACTGTTTGGCATGAGATACCCTGAGATTTGTAAGCAAAGTTAATGATTGTTACTGTTTATGTGCTTTTCATAGGCTGGTTTGCTACAAAGCATTATGTCAGGGGCACAGTTACAAAGTAGCTGCTGTACCTAATTTAAAGAAAAGTGCTCGGTAAATGTTCCCTGTTAGATGAGCCTTTGCTGTTAGCTAGCTGTGACCTCATTATTAGCACTTTCATCTCATGGATTCCATTTTCTCTCTAAATTAGATGTAACTGGACATCTGCTTTGTGTGATTGTGATGAAGCTTGGAAGAGATAATAGGCAGGGAAGTTTTTCGAAAAGAATAAAGTATATAAAAAGTCAAGTATTATTACAATCCTTAAATTTTTAAACCCTAAGCCTAGCAGGACCTTAATAATTGGGAAGATATTCTTACTCCATCACTAACACTATTTTTTTAAGAAATAAAATTAGCCTAATTTTCCCTCAAATTCTTAAATGTTCTCAGGAACAAAAAGAAAAATTTGGATGGGTCATTTAGTCTGTATGTACAAATTGCCAGACTGTCATAACTGCAAAAATCTCTGAGAATAAAAGTTGAAAATTCTTGTATTTTGCTAATTTGCTCCAAGTGTTTCATGTTGTTCAAAATAAAACTGTAGCCCAATGTAGCATATTCCAGATAGTGACATATTATCAATTTTAAGATCTGATTTTACAATCTATTTCTGCACAGGCATCTGCATTTAGATCTGCCACCCACAAGGTGGAAGCAGAGGTTTTTATCTGAAAAGGCATTTCTCTACTTTTAGTGATTACTGGCTTTTAATTATTCTATTGTACAGTATACAGTGGATGCAAAGGCACATACTTCTGTTACTGAAGAATGTGGAAACAGATGCTTAATTCATTGTTAGAAACTTTGCTTCCAGGGGTAGAAGCAATACAGGAATTCAAAGTTGTACTCTACTGAAGGGGTAAGTAAATACTACTATCGTTAATTGCAAACGAATTTGCCAGAAAGCATGTTATGAAACTAGGAGCCTTGTGGTGGGGGGTGTGGTGGAGGGAACAGTTAGGTGCTTTGTTGGCCAATTGGGAAGAGAATATTTCAGATCCTGGAAAAAATGAATAAGGAAATAATCTCTGGGAAGGACACCTTTCAACTTGATTGTCCATAACTGGATTTTCTTTAATGGGTGACAAAAGTTTTATTCTATAAGGACAAAATACTCAAAATGCAATGCTGGATTGTGATAATGCAATGATAGAAATTTATTCTTGCTAATGGTGTGACCAGTCACTTGGCCAGTTGGCATTTAGTTGATTGATCTCAGATGCTTTCCTTTTTCTAATTTGTGTGAGGGCACCAAGATTCTAAAGCAGTGATTCTCAGCCTTGATTGCACCCCAGAACAATTAAATTCAAATCTTCCAGGGGTTGGGTGTCTGGGCATTGGTGATTTAAAAGTTTTCCAATGATTCTAATATGCAGGCAGGATTGAGAATTACTGATATAAAGTTTGGGTGGGAGTAACTTCTGCTGGGAGAGAGGTTCATTAAAGGATGACCAGAGGCCAAACACAATTTTCTAAGCCGATTTGTTATTTTTAGCTATTTATTTTCAAGTGGAAATTGGGTAAAGTGTCAAGTTGTTCAAATTTTTGTTTCATTAGGGCTTATTGCCATTGAATTCCATGACAAAATAGAACAAATTTTCATTTGCTATGTTTTTAAATTAACATCTCCATAAAAAGTGTTGGTTCCCAAGAATTTCCAGTGAGGTATTAACACATCCTTTTAGACCATTTAAGGTGATAATTCTCTGGTGATTGTTTAAGAACCGCTAGTGGGGTGACCTATTAATATTGAAAAACTGAGGGTGTTTATAACAATTTTTAAGACTGAGCAGTGAAATTTATAATGCTTTTGTAACTTGAAACATTTTAAAGCTTGTAAACAACAACAAAATAAGAGTGCTTGTAAATGTCATTCTTAGAAATAAAGTAGACTTTTGTTCATTTGTTTCATCACCCTGAAGACCCAGGTTCTTGGATGAAGGCGATACGTGAGGTACTAAAAAATTGAGGACTACTCATATGAGGGAAATTGACAAGCAAAATGAGCTATGGTCTGTAGTATATGGAAATTTAAAAGCATCTCTTCAATGTTGGGCAGCACTTAGGAAGTAAGCATAAATTTTGGCAATATCCTCTCAAAAGTTCTCTGCCACTTACAAAATGGAACAAATGTGGACAGAATTATGTGTATGCAATCTAAAATTAAAACTCTTGTGCTAAGGTAACAGAAGATATTAGGGTCAGTGATATGAGGAAACATGGTTAGAAATGTTGAGATCCTTCTGGAAAACATATCCAGTGGAACCATGAAAGCACTACTTCAACCAATCAAGTAATATTTATTGAATACATAATGACAGGCCAGGAATAAAAGTACTTGACCAAAATGGAACAGTTTGCGGTACTTAATGAACAATTTTTAAATTTAATTTTTCAACAGTTTGCGGTACTTAATGAACAATTTTTAAATTTAATTTTTCAACTAAGAACAGAGCAGAATTTTTAAAAATTAATTTTGCAAAGCAATAATTCTGGGTTGTGGTTAAAAAACTTTGGGAAACACTGAATTACCCATAGTAAATTGTGACTCTTCGAGAGAGAGATATACTATACTGTGTTTCCAAACTACTTTTGTCAGGGAACACATTATTCTGATATGCCCGTTAACTTTCCATGAAACACTGGAATAGAAAGCTAAGTCCCTTTTCTGTTCTCTGCTAACTCTGGGATCTTGGACCACTCATCCACATTTTTGGAGTCTCAGTCTCCTCATATATTATCAGTGGTAAACATTTCTCAGAATTGGCTTAAAGTTTCAGTAAGATAGTATTTGAAAATGAAAGCATTAAAAAAAAAAAATCTAAAATTCTTCCTGAACACGTAATGGGTAGTTTGTTGCTTTTTGACTTCATGGAATCTGAAGAACTTGCCTATTTGAGATTAGTTTCCTATTTTGGAATTTTGTGGGAGAGAGGGCTGCACTTTCTATCATAGAAACTTAAAGGAGGCAGGCGTTTTATTTCTCAGTCCCCTACCAGCTTAAGACTTGACCTTGGTCAAGTAAATAAAATGAACCTGCTGGAGCTTTGAATCTTGAGAAAGCAATAGGGAGTGATTTGGGTTAATTTGACTCCAATTTTATCTACCATGAAATATGCTTCATCTCTACCATATAACTACATCTACCATGAGGTGAATTCAAATTCTCTGATGCAATTGACTGCATATAGAAGGTTTTCCTTGGTGTATTTAGTTTCAGAAAGGTATCTGTTCTGAAAATATAATCTTTCTTTCAAACCAGAATATGTTGAATTTGAACAACTTCATTTTCCTTAGACCAAAAGGCACATAGAAGCAATAATATGTATAGTTTATACAGTTTAAATGTGGTAAATTGAGTTAAGCTGAAGAATTATTGTGTTTTAGGACTTCACATTGGTAAATTTCTCTGAAGAGTCTTTTTTAGAAAAAATAAACTTATTCAGGTCACAAAGATTTTCTTTTTGCAAGGCAGACACTACCTAACCAATGCCATGCAACTTGCAGCTGGGAGATATCCCAGGCTATTTACAGTGAAAGACTAACTTCTCCTTACTGATGCCTACTAAGCCCAAAAAGCATTCAAGGAATGGAGCTTAGTCTGTTGTGAATAGTAAAATGGATGATTAATGTTGTGAGTTTTTAGAGAGACATAGAGATGATCTAGAAAAAAGCTGAGGTCATGAGATTGGGCTGCCTATTTATAGAAGAAACTGAAACAGTACTGAAGTTCAACATAGCGACATCATTCTCAGTTGTATTTATGGTTTGCATTATATTTCAATTTATTTTAATGGCAAATCTCTCATACTTTTCATTGTATGCCCTTGTATGATACATTACAGCTGGAAAAGGCAGGGAGAATCCTAGTCATCTTCCCAGAAGCTCATGGTTTTGCTTAGGTTAGACCAACAAAGGTCATTCCTGCTGGTGGTTCCAGTTTTGGGTCTATGAGAACAAAGGAAATGAGTGATGTGTTAGAAAAACAGAGCTAGTGGGCAACAATCATAACACTGTTCAATAGATGCAGATAAGGTCATGTTATTTATACGTTAATGCCAAAGATAAACCTGTCCACCACAGCCCATATATCCACTGTAGCCTATCTGATGAGTCCAGATTAAAAAATGTAAGAAATTCCTAAGACCTGTGTGATTGTACATTGTACAATGAATTTTTTTTAAATTAATGATTTGAGAACTTTCTTCTTTAAGAGAATGAATAATCACTGCCAGAGCTAAAAAGGCAATGAATGGCATATGGAGGCCTCTAGTCAGACAATAATGCAACAGTGTTTCTTTAGTAAAACACCAATGACTGTGAGTTTTTGTCAAGTTACCTACTACTTTTTATTGAGACAAATGTTTCTCCCCTTAATATTTTTCTATGTTCTAGGACACTAGACTCGAGCTGTATGGCTGTTTTATTTGCACAGTTCAAGAAATTCCATCTTTCATTCTCCTCAATGAACTTATGCTTTGGGGTGAGAGTGAGATGAGAGACATGAATCTATTCTTCCCTCAATCAGCGTCAGTTATGTTTTTCTCCTAGTGTGAGTACCTGACTGTGCTGAGTGTGAATCTGTTACTTAAAATATTTTTTTATCTTGTCTGTTCTATAGTGTAACCAACTTCTTATCTGTTGGCAACACAAGGAACCCTACTAAAACCCTACAGAAAAAAAAAATAACTGACTTTTGTAGGATTTATTAAGAGACAGTGATTCCAACTCCAACAGGGGACAATCAGTCCTGGGCCTCAAAGATTTGAAGAAAGAAATTGATCAAGTGGACCAATAACTGTCAAGATGACAATTCAGGTTTATAATAAGACCTTAGTTAAGACTGAAATGGCATCAATTTGTTGGTTGGAGGACATGAATTATAGGTGTGCCCAAAGGATTGGAATATCTTGAGACAAAGGTTTCAACTTCTGTAAGCTATTCAAATCTCTAACTGAAAGGTGATAGGTTTTTATTGAAAAGAAATACTACTTCAGCTAAAGTTGGCTTAACGGTTTTAGGAACTGTTTCACACTAAAAATTTGTTACGTCTGCCAGTGTCAAGCCTACCTGTTATAATGAGAGAAAAATCACAGAACAAAATAGACATATTCTGGGACAATTAAAATATGATGAGAAAAATGGGTTATTCTAGGGGGTGGAGTGCTCAATTTCACTTATTTTGGAATCATTAAGTTAAGGCCCTTGGGACTCTGGTATTTTGGTGGCAAAGCTGCAGAGAATTGAGAATTGAATGGATCCAGGATTGTTCTATAGGTCTGCAAAATTCTCCCTGGAATGCAAAAGCCACAATTTGGTAACTGGGTTCTGGAAACCTAATAAAAATATTTAAGGGTGGCATTGTTATTTCTAGATTGGTTCCATAAATGTTTTTCTGAATATCAAGTAATACCTTGAAGAGAAACGACTTTATTTCAAAATGTTGTTAGTAATACATGTTTCCTCTTGACATATTTAAGACATTTGGTTTACATATGATAAAGGTAGAATTATTGATAACTTACCTTCTACTCCAATTACTTCCATCCTATCACCTTGTAAACAGGTATAATTTGTTATTTCAAGGCCACAAAACTATTCCTAATATAATGGACTACTGGTTAGTGCTCTTCATCACTACAGACTGTGATTATAATAGACAAGCAGGGGGTAAAATCTAGCTGAAAACAGTCAACACATGCTGTTGAAATCTATGAAAGGAATATGTAAATGATTGTAGGGCTTCTTTCTAGGTGATAATCAAAATGTGTTTGGGTAGCCAAACATTGGATGATGCAGAAATTGAAGGATTAATTAAAGACTGTATAAAAACATTGACCAACATTGACTAGCAGGAGAATTTTAAAAATTCTATAGGAAATGAAGATAATGACTATAAACAGGAAGAACTAGTACATTAAAATCTTCATAATCTGAAGTATTCCAGGCAGCAAAAACACTAGAATTACTTTATTTCTGCATAGGATTTTTAGTGGAACAAAGTCTCACAAGATGTATAGCAGTGTGGACTCTTTAACATCTTTAAAATAACTGTTCAAGTAGCTCCAAAAACTATATACCAACTGTTGTTTTTTCAACTGTTTTTTCCAAAGAAAAATAAACAGCACTTATGGGACTATGTAGCCAAGTTCTATATGTGAAATGCACAATCAACTCTCTCTGTTTTCCAAGACTTGCCTATGATTTCCTAGATGACTTCCCTGTAAAAGACAACTAGTCTTTCACCATTATCTCATTTTTCAACATAAAAGCGTTCTTCTAATAGTCACTGGCAGTAAGGCATGTTAGATGAGGCCACGAGTTCCTGAGCCAGAATGCCTGGGTTTGCATCCTTGATTTGCCGGTTTACGAGCTATATGATCCTGAGCAATTTACTTAGTCTCGCTGTGCCTCCATTTCTTCATCCATAGAATGGGGCTAATAGTAATACCTGTGCCTTAGAGTTGTGATGACAATTTAATGAAATTATACATAAAGTATTTAATGCAGTGGCTGAGTTACAGTAAGAACCAAATAGTATTATTTATGATTATTATTATTCACCATAATATCACCATTGTCATTGTTGTTACATCATCCTCTTCAGCATCACTGTGGGCTAGCAAGAATATCCAGAATGAATGATATGTGTTTAGGCATTAATTTTTATTTTGTTGTTTAAAAACTTTTCTTCGTGTTTATATTGCTTTATTTAATTAAAGTATTTAGTATATGTCAATGATTATATAGACAACATGCAATTATATATGCATAGTCTCTTAATTATATATTGTATATTGATGAGTAGATTACTAATTTTCACATAAATACTACAATATAGGATTCTATATACAAAACTATTTATACTTCATGGTTAGTGTAAGGAATTTTCAAGAATAATTTTAGCTATATTCACCTGATGAATTAATTTAAAAACACTCCTGTAAAACTAAAAAAAATAAGTAAAAAATTGACACTTGTTACAAGTCTCACTCAGAACTTCCTAGAAAACTGAGTTCAATCTTCCTGTTGGTTTTTTTAGTACTTTTCAGTAGTTTAGTATTTTTGAAAGTTGTTAGGTTAAAAATATCTTTTTAAACCCATCAAATTAGTATTGCCTTCTCCTACTTTTCTTATGATATTCTCTCCTATTTCTGTTTGTGCACCCAAGAGCCTGAGAGACTATATATAAGACACTAAAAAATGTACCCTGAGTTACAGAAGGATATCATGGTCCAGTGGAAAACAAACTCAAAGGCGAGATTGTACAGCTTTCCAAACAACACTGATTCCAAGCTAAAGATATCTTGAAGAGTGAGGGAGAAACTGTTGTATTTTGGGATATTTTACTCTAGAGATTATTCATATGAATTAAGGTGAAGGGAGACTGGATCCATTTAAATGGGGAAGAGCTGCCACTTAGCTGCATTAGAGACCAGATATTAGTTTAACTCAAATATTTATGCTGCAAGTAATGCTTGCATTTTGATTTTTTTTCAGAAATTATTCAGAAAACTTATATTCCTTTTAGAATCTGATATCTGTATGCAAAACTACAAGGGAATGTGGGTAGAAAAACTTTTTTACTTTAGATTCATATTATCAGTTGCAGTAGTAATAACTTTACTAGTATTACTGCTACTTTTTAATTTTTACTATTTTCTAGGCGGTTTATATAAATCATTTCACTTAACCATTACAATAACACTGTGAGGTGAATATTGTAATTTTCATTTTACAGAAAAAGAAACTGAACGTTAAGGAGGGTAAATAACTTGCTCAAGGTCACAAAGAGATAGTGGAGTGGAGATTCTAATCCAGAATGGGTGATTCCAAAGACAAGTTTTCTTGACACCCCCTTTGTGCTGTGTTGCAGGGTATTAATTTCTTCTTTACTGCTTCAGGTGATTCATATAGCTGATGGTTGAAACAGTGAATAAAGTATAATGACTTAATTTCATTAGTTAATGCATAGGAGGGCTTTTGTTTCCATATCATTTTGGGTACGGTTGTCAATAAGTCAGCAAAAATAAATTTTACATCATTGAAAAGTCTCAGTTCAATAAGATCTCAGATAAGCCAAAACTATTTTTTTCGTTATTTTTTTTTCTGAATATTATTTTATTTGAAGAGATATCATTTAAATGAGTATACTTGAATATGGAGAGAAATACATTTTTTTAAACGTGCAGATTGAGGTCATCTTCAGCTTGAAGTGTGAAGTTATGTCTGAATAACCTATTTTATGCTCTTAATTTAGTCATCAGGCATTATTAAATGTTGAAAATGTGGCATCTGAAAAATACAAGTGATAATATTTCAACAGAGTTTTAATTTGAAGAAGAATCCTCTTTCCTCCTAAAAATCTTTCAGTGCTATTTTTAAGACCTGGTGAGCTCTGCCTTTAAACTCATGGTGTTTCCTCTTACAGTGCATCAGAAACCCCTAAAATGATCTTTATGCATGTAATTATCTTAAAAATGAAGTTAAGATGGATACAGTACCATGCTGAAAACCAGTAAACTCGGATTCTAGTCCTAAATGTGTCATAAGTTGACTGTGTGTCTTTATGTAAGATCCTTAACTTCTCCAGCTGCTTAATATTCTTGCTGGTAGAATGAGTTTGAATAGATAATGAATAGTTAGAATAGATAATTTGAATAGATACAGATTCTTTACTATTCTATGATTTTTAAAATACAGTGTCAGTGCTGGTTTCTTTGGTGTTGACTTTAAAAAATCTACTTACCTAAGACAATAAGCAAGCTTCATGACTACAGAATATTTTTCATTTGAGCATCAATCTGAAAATGAAAAAAAGATTACATTATCTCATTTATGAATCACTTTATTTGCAATCTACTTGATTGTGCAGATAGTATCCGAATATTTGAAATATTGCGTAGATAAAAAGATTCTTGCCAAAATGCAATTTTATATTGCACTTTTTTTAGCTAGCCATTCCTTCACATTTTACTTATACATTGTCCCCTCCTTTGAAGCATTTGCAATCTGCTAGGAAAATCAAACAAGCAAACAATGAAAATAGAGTTTATTAAGTGCTATGACTAGGGTGTACACAGAATGTTTCGGGGCCACAGAAGAGCTTCAGTGCCAGGAAAGTATTTCCAGGAGAGGTGATGTCTACACTGAATCCTGAAGCATGATGAAAGATTTAGGCAGGTATAGAATGAGGATGGGGCAATCCAGTTTAAATCATTATTTGCAAAGGCCTTGAGGTAAGAGCAAGTTAAATGTGCTTGTAAAACTGCAAGTATTTCAGAGAAGAGGTACAAGAATTATTGATAAGAGGTAATCAGAGTCCAAAATCTCTTGATTTTGTATGGAATTTGGACATCACTTTGGAAGCCACAGAGAGCCACTGGAGGAATATACTAACAATTTTGTGTTTTACAAAGGTTATTTTGACCTCAGTATAGAGACGGGATGATGTGTGAGTAACTTGGAGGGGACTAGAGATGAGAGACCAACTAGGAGGCTGTATTCCAAGTGAAGATTCCCCAAAATTAAATGAAAACAATGTAAAAAAAGTCAATGAGTGAGTGAGATATATTGAAGGAATTAGAATTGATAGGATTTGGAGTTTGATTGAGTGTGATCAAAGTTCACCAAGTTTTCATCCTGGACAATTGGGTGAATGGTGGTAATATTCATAAGTTTACAAAACACAGGAGAAGACTTTAGGGGGAAGACTCTGGGCCTGTTGAGTTTGAATTTCTTTTGGGACAACTAAGAGCCTAGTAGGCAGTTAGAAAGAAAAAGGCTTGATGCTGAGGGGAAGAGATCCCAGATGGAGGTAGATATGTGGAGAATAAAGGCACTGGCATGGATGAAAACACTAAGGAAATTGTAATGTCATGAGAAGTAAAGAATGCCAAGGACCAAACTCTTAGAAACATGGATATTTAAGGGATAGTGTGATAGTTAATTTTATAAGTCAACTTTTCTAGGTTATAGTTTCCACATCCACTTGTCCAGTTGTTTGGTCAAACACTGGCCTAGTTGTTACTGTGGAGATATTTTGTAGATGGGATTAGCATCTACAATCAATTGACTTTAGCGGTGGGAGTGGGTCTTACCCAATCAGTTTAAGTTCTCAACAGCAAAAACTAAGGGTTCCAAGGGTCAGAAGATTTCTGCCTCAATCTCGTACCCTGCACTCCTTCCTGAGTTTCCAGCTTAAGGAATTTGGACTGAAGAATTCAACATCATCCTCACCAGAATTTCCAGCCTCTGACCTGTCATGCAAGTTCAGACTTGCCACCTCCAACAATTGCATGAACCAATTCCTTATAATAAATCTTTCATATATGTATATGTGTATGTGTATGTATTTGTATATGTTTATGTATATGGGTATAATACATATATGTATGTGTATATATTTGTATATGTTTATGTACATGTGTATACATACATATATTCTGTCAATTCTGTTCTCTGGAGGAACCTGAGTGATACAGATGGATAGAGGAAGAGGAATATATGAAATAGAATGAAAAGGTAACAGTCATAGAAAGAAAATGAGAAGAATATGATATTATAGATGTCAAACAAATTATTTAAAGAAAGAAGGAATGGTTGTGGGTATTGAATGTTGCAGAAAAGGCTTTGCAATAAGGACTAGAAAACTGAACTTATTCGATTTTGCAAGGATTTTTTTTTAGTGTGACCTTGCCAATGGAGACATGGTACCCTCAGGAGCCAGACTGCAAAGGACTGAGGAATTAATAAGGGATAAAGAATCAGAGTATATACTGCTTTATCAAGAATCTTGGCTGCAGTGGGAGAAGAAAGAACAGAACTATAGCTAAGGTGTGGTGTCTAAAGTATTTTATTATTATTTTTTAAGATAGGGAAACTTGAGTAAGTTTAACAGTGAGTGGACAGAGCCAGTAAAAATGAAACATTGAAGCCAAAGGAGAGAGTGTAACAGGAATATTCTGAGGAAGAGAAATGGGTATAATTCAGAGATACTACTGACCTAGTATCACTTTTTGCTATTTTCACAATAATAATTTTGGATTTTCAGTCAATAATTAATAGCTTTTTCATATCAGTGCTTTGTTTTTATCATATTATTAGCTAAATTAGGGCTGAAGTCTATGAGAATGACATGGGGTGAGACTAACAGACTCGTGGAATGAATTTATGGTTTTCCTAATATAATACAGCCTCTGTAAATCTCATTTACCCCATCTGGAACAGGGGAATTAATATAGTACCTAACTTTTATAGTTGTTTTAGATTATTCTTTAAATACATATATATGAAGTTCTTAATATTCTGCTAACATATAGTAATACCTAATGAATGACATTGGGGACCACAGGATCTTTTTAAACAGGGAAATATCACAATCTACAGTGGATATGCCAGTTTTTCTGGAAAGAGCAAGAGGGAGGGGGAGAGGGAGAAGGGGGGAAAGTGAGGGAGAGGGAGAGGGAGAAAGGGAGAGACAGAACAACTTTACTTGCTAGTCAGCACTTTGCACAGCTTCCTTTTGGTGATTTGCATTTGTCTCTATGTTTGTGGGATTTTAATTAACTCTAGCAAAGTACAGTGGCTTTCTGAGTACTTTGGGGAATCATAGCTGATCCCTACCAGCACTCTGTTGGGAAATCCTACAGGAAGGCTAGTAATGGGTTCTCAGTAGATTGCACAGGGATGCCTTGCTTGAATCATGGTGGGGAGAGAAAAAATATTTCAAATCTGATTTTGCAGCTGCAAGTTTTTCTGCAGGCATTGGGCCTCAGTGGCATAAAAACAAACCAATTCTGAGAATGCCATGGTGAAATCAAAAGAAAAATACACTGTTTTTTTTCTATTTCCTGGTTATTTCAAGATCACAGTGAGGGTAGGGGTAGGTTTCCACAAAATGGAACATTAATTAAGTATGATTCAGTAGCCCCTTTGCCTCCTTTCCATAAGCTCTGCCATGTATATATAGAATAGCAGACAGGCGGGGAGTTGGATCCCTAGATACAAGTGAGTTATTTTCTGGAAGGTATAGTATGATCCCATTTTCCTAAAAGTATTTTTATCAATTCTATATCTACACAAAGAAACATATGTATATATGAAACAAAATTTTCATGAGGGAATATTTACCCTCACTATAGGGAGACACTGATATTTCTACTATATTCTTATTTTCTTCTTCCTTTGTTTTTTAAAAGCTGCTAAAGTGTTACAACTTACAGTTTGAAAAGTACCACACTATAGTTTGCTGCCTCTATTCACAAACCATTTTATTTCTCACCAAAAAAATTGTGAAATTTTATAAGTTTTTCAAGAACTTCAATTTGCCTTTAAATTAGCAAAACTTGGGAACTGTAGTTTTCTTACTTTCATTGTGAGGAGAACAGGGCTGTACCAGAAAAAGCCTCTCACATAATGCCAACTTGATAACAAGAAAGCAATGAGTAAATCTGAGTGTATAAGTTCTTAGGATACTGTGTAGTAATAAGCAAAAGGTTAAATTTTCCTACCTCTGAGTCACAATAAAGAGGCGGTGAATTTATGGAACAGCACTTGGAGGCAAAGTCTGAGAACTTGTCAACCAGCTCCGTGAGGTCAGTGGATGTGGCATCAGACAATTTTGCTCTTAATCGTTCTGCCAGTCTGAAAGACATTTTCATGCAAGGTTTTACTAGATGTAGTTTATAAACATTCTTAGTGCAAAATGATAGCCATCTTTTACAATGAAAAAAAAAAGGAAGAAAATAGAAACGCCCCTCTCTCAAAAAAATTTTATATCTGTGGAATGATATTTGGTGACTCCATTTGAGATTAGAAAGTGAAACCTACATCTCTTTGAAGACTGTGAAAGTCAACATATAAATTGCTCTCCTTTCATTTGCTCAATTATTTCAATATGGATAACTCCCTCTTCTATTTACCTGGCCTTTCACTGTCTCTCCAATTCTAGATTTCAAGCTCCTTAAAGAATATCTCCTTTACAGAATCATATGCCACCATAAAAATTTTTCTGCTCTCTCATATTTTACATAACTTTCCCCTGTTTGCCTACTTCTCAGTTACTGTGATGGAAGTATTGAAACAGTGATAAGGAAAACTCTGATTCTTGTTTCTAGCTCTACTGTTAACTAATTCTACATCTCATTTTCAAGATTGTGATGAAAATTGGTATCTCTTGAGTCTCTTCCAGCTTGAGCAGCCCATGTTCTTGGTCCTTCTTCACCCTCATAATAGGCAACCCCCTCTGTTTTATGCTTTCTTCAAGAAATATTTGACAGCCTAGCAGTGGGCAGTGGAGATAGAAGAGATCCAAATTTATGTAGCCTTGGGAGTTGGCAAAGTGGATACTGGGAAGGGACAGAGGGCAAAAGGGACTAGTTTGCTCATAAAAGCCTTATCAAAATGAGTAGGTCTGAGCTAGGAGGGGAGGCAAGTGAGATCAGAAGGAATCTAGGGAATGAGGGGAATGGGGGAGGGAGGGAGTTCAAGTACTAGACTCAGTTGTCATGATCTTCTCAAATTTCATAACACAAGATCTTAATTCTGCTACATGCTCATCTGGAGTTGAAACTTTATAGATTATCATTTAACTGCTCCCAACCAATCCTGAATTTCAAATCTGTTGGCAGAGAATTTAATCTTGAATTATCAGTTTAATATTATTCTCAACTGCCTCTATCATATCCTATTATATTCTACAATTAAACAATTTTCCGATAGCTGGGAAATAACCATTTTGAGTTGATGGCTTTCATAGTTTTTCATTTATCTTTTAGAACTTTGCTGAAATAGGCTTCATGGGTGTCATTGAAGTGCTTCTTTAGAAAGATCTGCTTATGGAATTCTATTTGTGCTTACTTGAGACTGATGTTTAAAATTTTGAAATGGATCTGTGAAATTTACAAATTAAGAAAACTGGGAATGATGTGGATTTCTCAGACACTTTTTCTAGAAATCCTTTATTACAAGCCTATTATTTTAGTGTTACTACCTCTTTATAAAGAAATGCTTTCTCCTCTTCTTAATTGAGAAAATGACTATGTATAATATTTCTGATAAATAATTAGCATTTATATTTGCAATTTACAGGGAATGCATGCTGGTGAATACTGACACCACACTTGATTAAACGGTTTAGGCCTTGTCACACAAGTTGGTTCTTGCCATGAAATTGGGTAATGCTTTCAGCAGCTTAATACTTCCTCAGTTATGTATAGCAACACCTACAGATAGCTTTTGGGCGAGAATCTTGACAAATTATGTACTAACTTTGCCATCTTGAACCAATTCTCTGCAGACAGATTTTGTAATTTATGTTTTTATGGCTGTGTTCTAAATGACCTCTCACCTGATACACATGACATTTTTCCCCTCAAAAAGAACTTAGCTCTGTCTACAGGGGTATTAAATTCTGACTGTTTTTCAATTTCTTATGGAAACTCCTCTTTTCATTGTTCACTTAGCACATCTTAAGCTTTCAACTGTGCTTTCAAATCACAAAACCAGGTAAACATTATTAATAAATTTGGCAGATAGAACCAGGACAAGTTCCTTACTTTTTCTTGTATTCAGTAAATGTGTTTTCTGAATAATCTGCACATAGTTCTTGTCCCTTTTCAATGAAAGAAGATAGTTTCTTCTGCAGTACAGGGTTCTATAAGAAAATAATTGTATAACAAAATCATTGTCTTTGAATACTGTTCCATGATCCAGTCAAATCAGAATTCCATGTTAACATATCAGTGTGAGTATTTATTACCTATACCAGATATTGGCAAAGTTTTTCTGCAAAGGACCAGATAATAAATATTTTAGGTTTTATAGGCCGTACAGTCTCCATTGCAACTATTCAACTTTGTCATTATAATTCAAAAGCAGCCATAAAAAGTGCCTGCATGATAAGCATGACCATGTTCCAATGAAATTTTTTTAATGAACACTGGCATTTGAATTTCATGTAATTTTCATGTGTCATGAGATATTCTTTATTTTTTTTTTACCCATTTAAAAATGTAAAAACCATTCTTAGCTCAGAAGTCATGCAAAAATAGGAAGAGGCCAGATTTGGCCCATAAGCTGAAGATTATCCCTAATCTATGCTAAAGTTTATAAAGAAAATTTAGGAAATTGTACCTTAGTTTTAAAACAGGAAGCAGAGTCTTTGGAATCACAGCATTCACCAAGGCTTTTTAGGGTTGGTTCAAGTATTTTACTGAGGAATACTTCTGGGATATGAGTCCTCCTGCTTAGCTGAAATGTATATCTGACACGAGAGAGAAAAGGCAACAAGACTCTTCAACATGTGAGTAGATATATGTGTAGGTGCTCACGCTTTGAAATGTGATATATCTGTCATAAAGGAAAGGCATCTGGTTTCTGTGTTTTAACGAAAAATAAGAGTTAAGGTAAAATGACTACAAATTAACAGGATTTGGATTATACAATATTTTCACTGAAGTGCAAGTTATTTAAAATAGCTTTAAATGAAGCTACCGTGATTAGTTTATACTGAATCAAAGTTTTAAAATCTGTGTCTATTATGTATACATCCATATATTTTATATATAAACATACATACTCAGATGCATATAAACTGGGTTTTTAAGTGAATTTGGGAAAATGGATCTGTGTGAATTCTTCCATTATATCTTATTCCATTGGTCTCTATGCATTTATAAAAACAATGAGTATTTAGAAAAATGTAAATTAGAATTTCAGTCCAATCCAAATATGGCTATCTGACATTGATAATCCAAGATTGCAACCTGCTTCTTCAACCCATTTACTTAGTTACACCCATGGTGTATTTATGTAATTTTTTTAACAGTTGGATGAAATTAGATGAAAGTTCACCATTTCTTCCTATTTAAATTCTTTCTCATTTAGTGGTAGAAAATATCAACACTATTGAGACAAAAGCTACTCTATATTTGTTATCTGTTTTGTTTGTATAAAATGCTCAATTGTCTGAAAGTTTGATTTAACTTAGGCTTTTGATGTGTGACATTGAACTAGAAGTGTTGTCATAAAGCGAGCAAGTAATGTGTTAAACACTGTTGGTGCTGTGATAATATTTTATATGTGTACAACATTTTATGGTACCGAAAGGTGTTATCACATTTAGTTTCACATACATTTCTATATGCATTTCTCATTAGCAACCTGTGCAGTAAGGCAAGTGTTAGCATTCTCAAATTAATTAAGAAGAGACTAAAGTTAATAAAGTCATTTCTTTCAGTCATGCACAGTCATCAGAGGAGGCAAAATTGGGACTCCCCGGCTTCTTTCTCCATATCCAAAATTCCGTTAAACCCATTTGTTCTACATTTGAAAAAGGCTATAATTGAGTTTTTTTTTTTTAAATAAACTAATGCTTTAATAAGCTGTCATTTTTAAAAAACAGATTAATCATATTTCTACTCAAAAGGTTAAAAAAGTTAATTTACATTTCGATATAATGCTATAGAAACATACAGAATGATTAAAAAGCCAAATGAAAATTAAACATTCTAATCATGGGTTTTAAACAGGTGATACACACACAGAATAATAAAAGAGGAAGAAAAGGAAAAGAAAAACCTACACATAGAAAAAAAATTTGTACTCTAAAATATCATATAATTGAGTTTTTAAAATGGAAAAATGCATTTAAAATTAATTAAAATATTTCAAGTACATTAAAAGCATAAAAAGTACTTTGCTTGCATTAAAATGAGTGATAGCATACTTTTTCTCCTTCTGGCCCTTGGTATGATTCCCCTGTGTCCAGATAAAATCAAGGGAGAAACACATTAAAATCAACTCTACTTACTGATCTGTAGCTTTGGTGTTTCCTTTATCACAGATGTCTTTATCTGTGGGCAACTCAACAGCTGGCAGCTCAGGTGGTTGGGCAGCTGGCATGAAGTAAGTGCACACAAAAACGTCCATGGGTGTTTTTTCTTGACAACAGTCTTCAAACTTAAAATTCTTTGTGGCTAAGTTGTCACAGATTTTTACTGTATGTTCAGGTAGCTACAAAAGGAATGGTGAGTTTGTGCATTGTTAGTTTCCTGGTTAGTCTAATTAAAAAGAAGATTTACACATCCACAGCCCTGTCATGATACTTCTAAACGTCAGCGTGAGTGCTCTTAGAAAGTAAATTGGTACAATACTTTTGGAAAGCAATTTGGCAATGTGTCCTAACAGCCCTAAAAATGTACAGTTTTGGTTCTAATAATTTATCCTTAGAAAATCATTATGAATGAAGAAAGAGGTAGTTATAAGGCTATTAATTGCAACATTGCTTAAAATAATTGAAAAATGGAAACAACTTAAATCCAATAATAGAGTACTGGTTAAATAAAAATATGGTATAAATAGGCAGACAGATGCAATACCTGCAATAGATATATGAAATAGAATCCTATTTAGCCATCATAAATCAGGTTATAGGAAACACCTATTTACAAGCACATGTATTCTTGATGGAAAAGGATCAGGGCACACAATGTATCTATTCCTAAAGAGGCCTGTAGGATCTTGGAGTATAATCTTTATTTAAGGGAGAACTCAAGTCAATTCCAGATTTGGGCAACTACTCAAATTTGTATCCACCCAAAAGGGCTTTGTAAATGAAAAATGGTGAAAAAAACTTAGAATGACCATCAAATAATAAAAGATATAGTAAGAACATCTGTAGCTTCTAATAGCACAGTGAAGTGCCACGCTGTCCAATAGAACTTTATGAGATGATGGAAATGACCTGTATCTGCACTGTCCAAAACTATTGAGCACTTGAAATGTGGCTAGTATGACTGAAAAACTAGCTTGTATATTTTATTTAATTCTACAAATTTAAATAATCGTATGTGGCTAGTGGATACGGTATATACATAGCTCAGGTAGAGCAGGGTCTTGGACATCTTGTGTTTGAGTGTTAACCCTGCCACTTACTAGCTATGTGTCCTTGAATAGTTATTTCTTGCTAATCTTCTGTTTCCTCATATGTAAGGTGTTGCATACCTGGGATACACATGAGGATTTATTGAGAAGTTGCTGCATGTGAAAAGCAGCTGAGAAGAGGGTCTTCTACTTGGTAATGGCACGCAGTACGTGGTGTGTGAGGATGATGGTGGGATGGGATTCTCTTACCTCCTTGGCCATGCAGTCCTCAGAGGAAGACCCACAGCACTTGGAGAGAATTTCAGAAATGTCTTCAACGAGTGGCAAAATATCCTCCAGATCAGCAGTAGGCACTTTTTGGGCTAGTTTTATGAGATGGCTAAGCAGTTAAAAACAAATTTGTTAGTTTACCAATATTCTCAGTTTTCTTCCTTGTCATTATGAGTACACCGTCTGGAGGACTAATGCCCTGGCCTCAGTAGCTGCCTGTGATGGAGTCTATCTGTCAAAGCCACTGGCTCAAAATTTAAAAAGCCGCAGTGAATTTTTTCAAATTTTCAATACTCATATGCAGTGTCTCTTCTGGCCAGATCTACCTATTGGAAGCAGGCCTTTAAAATGTTAGATCTGAAATAGCAATAAAGAAAAGCCCTGATGTCTGTCTATTCACAAGGCCAATGCTGTGTTTTTGTGGCCCTTAGCATTCCATTTAAAAATGATTTTATACATTCACTTAGAAAATACAGATAAATAAAAGAAGCAATAACTACCTATAGTCCTACACTGTAGGATTAATTAATGTTGATATTTTTAGGGTGTAACCATTAAGTCTTTTATAAGGTTAAAATATGTGTATGGGGTTATATTCTGCTCTACTATTCTTCTATTTGTTTTTTCATTTAGTTTGTTAGGAATAAGTCCAATATGGTTACATATTCTTTTGTAATATATTCTTAACAAACTGTAGGATATTGTCTCATATGTATATACCATAATTAGCCTAAATACTGCTCTGTTCTAGACACATTTAGGAAATCTCCCATTTTTTCATATCTAAAAAAATGCAACAGGAATACATTGTAGCTACATGCTTGTTCACTCTCATTACTGTTTTCTAGGGGTAGCCTGGACATCAATGCAAGTATAAATTAATGATTAATCAAATACTATTTTGCATAAATTCCTATGTTCCATTTGCAAAACACACTATTTCAGTGTAAAAGGAGAACTAAAAGGGAGGCCTAGAGAAAATGCCTTTGAGTATCTGAGTAGTTCTAATGGAAGATTATTTTTAAAGAACTAGTGAAAGCAGTTTCTTTTCCCATTAGGGAGGCTTATTACGCATTGCCCAGCAATAGAAATAGTTTTTAATTACCATTAGAGAAAAGAAAGCCTGTGGACCAGAGTAAATTAATTAAATAGAATATAAATACTGACAAGATAAGCTGGCAAATCTAGAGAAAAGTGTAAATATAGGAACTGTCAAAACTAAAATATGAAGTTAACACAAAGCAATAGCCATAGAAAAATCAAAGGGAAACTTGCTAATAGTTGATACTAAATAATTAGAATAAATTCATGGCGGTCCGGAGATGCATACAAGATACCAGGAAGCTTCCTGTAACAAGTAAGAATTCAGGGTGCTTCATCCCAAGAGAAGAAGGGGTAAAGCAACTAACAGGTGATGCACAAAGATTTTTTTTTTACTTTAGTGTTCTTAATACATGCTAATATGAAAATTTTGCAAGTAGTTTCTAGTGGTCTACTGATTTTCCCTTATAATATGTGCAAAAGATTGATCTAAAGTATATCTCACATTTTACAACATTGCCTTGTTCCTTATTGTTCATATTCTATGTAGAGAGAAGAAACAGGAAGAATAACCAGGAAATGTTTTTGAGGAATATTGGAACATAAGTTTTGTGGTCACATTATATTCTATGTCATCTATTACAAACATATTTTCAGGGAATCCTAATGTTATGGCAAGAACATATAGGACCAAACTGCTAAACATGGTCACGTTGTTTATGTTTTACCTTTGCCTTGATTTCTCCTTCCCATAAACAGTATATTGTGAGCAGATTCTATTTGACATAGTGGTGAGAAGTGATAAATGTTTAATCTGGAGTCTCTAGAAAATAAGCGAGAGAGTCTCATTAGATGGCCAAGAGCCACTGACAGCAATATATAGGAATGGCAAAACCGGATACTATTAATTTTCATGGCTTTTTTTTTTTTTATGACTAGAAAACCAAATTCTAGCCAAAGGAAATTATTGATATTCCTTTCCCAGTGTGGTCTGTTTATTTTCCAATGAACGAAATGCAAGGGGAGCATTTTAGAAACTTTTACTGATTCTGGAATCTTAACTTCTGCCATCATTTAAAAGGGTTGCCATTAAAAGAAGAAGAAAAATTAGAACATAATATATAATAAAAAAATAGGACCTACCTCTTTTAAAAAGCATACAGTTGGGCTTGGTGAAGTACAGCAGGATGCTACCATAGAGAGATAACTTTTGGTGTAACTGACTAAAAGTGATACAGGAGCTTGTCCATAATTAATGGTATATTCATATATAAATCTGTCAGAAAAAAATAGGAAAGTTGTTGAAAACATTGTGGGAAAACAAAATTTTGTTCTCTACTTTTACATAATGATGGAGAAAGGGAGCTTGTCATATTGGTTTACAGTTTTAATATTTAAAAAGCACTAATGATTTATAGAAAGGGTTATAATACTGATATCATTTTTAATTACTATTTTCACTAAAAATTAACATCTTTGCTAAATTCCCATTTAGTCTGCCTGAAGGGCGGGGCTATTTGTCCCTTTATTCACTTAATGTCTAGCTAGGTACATGACCCATAGTAGCTGCTTATTAATGTTAAATTGAAGAAATCAAAATAAATGCAAATAATGACTTACCTTTAATTATCTATCTCAGTTTACTATCCTAGACAATTACTATGTATGGATTTATTTTATTTGTGGATGAAATGCTTTCTAATTTTAGAATAAGCCCCTAAGAACCTGAAAGAGGCTCTGAAATCTCATCCAAAATCTTCTCTGAAAATTTTGGTAAACCAACCAATTTTTAATAAAATTGTGAGTTTTATGTCACACTTGTAAAGCCAATTTGAATGATTTTGCTTTTAATTTTCATATCTATTAAATTAAATCAGACTTTACCCCCCATTGTTGTTCACTTTTATGGCCTCATTAGGTTAAAATAAAGAATCAGTGTATTCTCCAGCTCCTTGTGCATGTTAAACAATGAGAAGCTCAAAGGTGCATGGTCACTTACTACAGTATGTGTCATGCTCACAACTGCTTCTGGAAGTAAATGTAGTAGAGGTATGAACAAAAAGGTAGTTTATTTCTTATGCTTTACTGGTAATTAAGTCTTAAAATGAGAATAGCCATAAAATGAATTCTATCATATGGAGTATGCAGAGATCCATAGCATAATGGGGTCCTGTGGACAGAGGATCCAAGTGATTTTGCTGCAGATAATAAATCTAGGACTAGTGGATAGGAGTCTGGGGAAGTTGATATCATCTCTGTCAGAGAAAGAAATTATAATAAGTGCTGAAAGGGAAATGGGTTGCCTTGGGTGATAGTCGAGTTCCCCATTGTTGGGAGAGTTCAGACAAAAATTGCTGTTTAGGTTTTTGTAGAAGAGGTGTTTGCACAGAGTAAGGGGTTAGATTAGACCCATTTTGATATTTTATGATCTAAAAGTTCTACTTATGATAAAAGCAACTTACTGGTCAGCAAATTCCTTGGGATCTTTCCTGAATGCTTCACAGATTTCATCATTTGTTGGCTCTACATAGGTAGGAAATTCTTGTGGCTGGTGCTTCAGGGTAGCCATACAGAGCTTCCTCTCGAGGCCCTCTGAGGTGCAGCATGCAGCGGTTCCTGGGTGCACCGGGAATGGAGAGTCACTTTCACAGGACTTGGCAGACAATGCTGAGGTCTGGAATGGCAGAAGACAAAAAAGTAAACTCATATCTATAGGTGTTCAGGTTCAGAGTTCTCCATTCGGTAAAAGGTCTTATCCTGTAATGTTAAAATTCTGAGCAGCAGCCACATGTAACATGCAAAGGCTCCACGAGATGATTTGTCAACATGAGACAAGTTGCATAATTATGGTTATAGACAAATAAAGAGTCTTATTTTTGTTAATAAATGACCCTCTGAGTAGAACAAAAATAGAAACTTCATTAATAAATGAACTGTTTTTGTCTGCTTGTGGCCATTAGTGCTTTTATCCTCTAACTCAATTCTCTCTATCGGAATATTATTGTCTCTGAGGAGATAGGGGTTCATTTCACTTGAAAAATCTCCCCAGGCAATTCTGATATTGTCTCCTCCCACCCGCTTTCCATTGCAAGTGCTCCATTGAGAATGCTCACCTCCGTTTGCTCATAACCTCCCTCCCCCTTTATTAAATCGGCAGACTCCTGGTTATCGATTCGCATTCTCTTACCCAGTGGTTTCTTAAGACTGCTGTTATACAAGAATCATTCATAGAGTATATAAAATTAAGAAATGCCT
This sequence comes from Choloepus didactylus, assembly GCF_015220235.1. Classification (NCBI taxonomy): domain Eukaryota; kingdom Metazoa; phylum Chordata; class Mammalia; order Pilosa; family Megalonychidae; genus Choloepus; species Choloepus didactylus. The sequence goes on from NC_051309.1 coordinate 76,440,171, forward strand.
GGGCTGCCCAGCCCAGTAATTTTGATTCAGTAGGTCAAAGTGGGGCCTGAGAATCCCTTTCTCCAAAGCACCATGGTTTATTCTCTTGTACAGCAAGGGTTGAAAACCACTGGTGTAACTTAATTTATAGGCTCAAAACTGATAAACTGATACATGTGGGCAGACTAACCTCAAGATTAAGACACCAAAAAACCAATAGCAGCAAAAAGAAAAAATGTTCTTTTTGGAAAAAATTTGATATTTCAAATAAAAAAATAGAAATAGTCTTCATGAGAAAAGTTAGTGTTTTGACAGTCTCACACTTACTTTACAAATTAGTCATCTTTTGGGAATAAAACTTCTGAAGAATTTCCCTATTAGTAAAGGAAAGTGACATGATAAATTAGTTATATAAAACACAAGTAAACAACTTCTCATTTTCTCCCACACCTACCTTCCACTAGATTCTCAAGGACTGGGGAATTAGACTTTCTTTATTTCTCTCTTTTTAAATCTTTCTCTCTCTTTTCAGTGAACTTCCTTTCCCTTTCTATTTCTTTCCCTGGCAGACTTCCTGTTCTTCCTTTTTAATACCACCTATCAAATAAAAAAAAGAAGTTGAGAAAGAAAAAGTGTGGACCCATTTTTAAAATTGCTTTGGACAAGAAGAAAAAAAGAGTAAGGTGTCCTGCAACAAATGTCAATGGCATCTCTGTCCTCTTATGATTTGTCTCTACATCCTGGAACTTACCACTGGTCCATGGATGCGTTAGAAAAATTCCCAACACTAGCTGAAATAAAATGGAAATCAGTGAAAGTGCATTCTGTTATTTTGGTCAAATTTTGTTTTTGTTTTCTAAAAATAGTGGGGAGTATCAGGTTGAAATGACGTGTATTTATAGACCTGATGGTGGAAGAAAATGATTATAAAATTCTTAGAAGGTAGATAAGGGCCAGATAAAGCAATTAATGCTAAGAAAAACCATTCTATAGAAGATATTCTAATCAGATCCTTGGATTGTTTATGTAGGCTAACTGCTGTAATTTTGGGCAGAGACTGTTTTTTCTGTAGAGGTGTTTAACAAAAGGTATGTAACTGTTACTTGCACCAGGCCTGATGATTCCATTAGCAAAATATGGAAGTTCCTGTGGTTTCACTTTTTTCAGCTACTGTCATTTCAGCATTTTAATTTCTGCCTGTCTGCTTTAGAGGAACATACCCCAAAACTATTATATAGTCTATAGGACAATTTTTGAACCCCCAAATAATTTGAGACCAACATTAAATTATTCTGCACTAGTTGGCACCAGTTCTGGTGTGATAATAAAGGATGGGTAGGCTCTGAAGGTACACAGCATTTAGTAGAATTATTTCAAGAGGCTCATTTTCAGATATAACAATATTTGAGAGGCTCACATTTATGGTTATCAAAAGCTCAGATTTTAGAGTCAGGCAGATCTGGATTTAAATCCTCTGTCCACCTCTTACTAACATGTATCTTTAGTAAATCACTAATGTACTTTACGATTCCAGTTTTCTCATTTGAACTTGGACCAAATTGATTCCTCGTTTGAATAAGCCTCATGTCTAGGAATAATAGTCTTCATGTTTCCCCCAAACTAGGAATTTATGGAGTTGCTTTCTAAGATTTCTCCAAGACCAGGTATAAGGTCTTCTTTTTGCTTCCTTCCATGGGCCACCATAGAGATGGAAAGTCACATGAATTTACCCTCTTGTCATAGCAGCCAGGGTCAGCTCCCTCAGCACAGCAGGCTTCAGTCAGGGAGACAACCTCGTTCACCAGCTGACTGACCTGTTCAAATGTGCCACTGGGAAACTTTCTGCTGTATAGGACCATTGATCTGAGGAGAAAAAGAAGTCAATGTATCAATTAGAACTAAATTTCTTTCACATTTGTTCATATTAAAATATGAAAAATGTTCATTTTTCAGGAATATTGCACACATTTTCTTTATTTGTTTAATGGTACGAATATGAGCTTACTTTAAAAACCAGTTCTTGTTCTATGTAAATTTACCTTGAAAGCAATACAAATTTGACTCTGGGGTTCTACCAAACCATCCTGGAGGAGGTCTATTCCCCTGAGTCTCCCCAAGTGAAACTATCCTGTATTTCACTGCCTTTGTTTGCCAGAGTCTAACATGTAACTAATTGCATTGTAATTTATTTTAGAAAAAATTGCTTAAATATTCTGTTTTAACTCATTAGTCAACTTGATGGTGGCAAATTTTTTAATTATAGTAACCATGGTCCAACAGAAATCTTTGTTTGTCCTCCATTGACATGACATCTCTGCCAACAATGTCCTTGGGCTCTGCCATCTTTATTTTAACAGAAATCAGTTCAGCTTTCCTTGCTGAATTAAAGTTACCTCTGACTCAGTTTCCTCCAAGGTCAACCTACTAAGAGAGTAAGTGGATCCTGAACACTTACAAAAATCTGAAGTCATCTTTTCCCAGATCAGTGATTTCCTTGCAGACTTTATTCTTTTCATAATCACGGCCTGGGAAACCAGAAATAGAAAAACGTGAAACTTTTCTTTTTAATGAATGCCACATTAAATTATATATATATATGTATGTGTGTATGAAGGAGCCTTTGTATGATCTATGGTGAAAATGGCATTTTCTAAATATCTATATACAATTTCAGTTTTTGGTACATTTCTAGCTGTCTTCTCATAGTGGACCAGGATTTTAGAACATGCAGTTATATTTGAATGGGCAGTGAAAAATAAAAGAAGAAATAGAGTGAACTAATATTGAAAGCAAGTCAGTACAATGATACACTTCAGTTGATAAGTCAGAAACTTTATAATAATGCTAGGTCCCATCCTTTATAATAATGCTAAAATTGCGATCCCCCATTCCCTCCCTCCCTCCCTTCCTTCCTTCTTTCCTTCCTTCCTTCCTTCATTGTCTTGGCTTTACCTGATACTTCAAAAGAAAAAAGGACAAAAAACCAAAATAAGTGGAGAGAATGTCTACATTCCAAATGTGTACGAGAGCAAGTGTTGCCATTTTTCTCCATTACCCACCTTCAGGCTCTGTCAGGAAGGCTAGGAATTCAGCTGGGAGAGAAGATGGAAATTAGACAAAATACATTTTGGAGAAAACTGTCAGAGTATGAATTTGGGAGAGTGGTGAGAAGTGCTTCTCCCCACTTCTGTTGTAGTGAGAGAATCTTCAAGGAAGCCACCAGAGACCTTGATAGAGGACCCTGAAGTTTGGGATATAATAAATTGGTTTCTGTTTCAGGCCTGAGACATCTAAAGGGTGAGAGGCTGGCTGAAGTGCCTTGGGGCAGCAAAGGAGAGGGTCATGGGTGGGTAGCTTTGGGGTAGCCTGTAGACATGATACGGGTCAAGCAGGAGAGTAAGCAGGCCCGGAAGTGTCATAAATGTTTTCATTCCTTCCCAAAGAGCTATCTAGAGGACAGTAGGCTGCCAGCAGTGGGATATGTCTCTGCCAAGGCAGACAATTTGAAAATCGGGACTTAAAGGAGAGTTGTAAGGTACTAGCCAGATGTGAGAAATTACCAGTGATGATGGGAGGGAGATTTCTGAAGAACCCACAAAAGGAATGTTAGCTTCTAACATGTCCTGTAGCAGAGGAAACGATACCAGCTTACCACACTGCTCATAGAATTAGTTTTTCCTGCTGCTTACCTCATTTGCTATCTTCTCCCTTCCCTCTAGCTGCAGGAGCTAGAGGCAGCCTACAGAGTAGAAGGAGGAAGAAGAGGAGAATATGGCAGAGAAAAAGAGAAGAAAGTGAATATGTCTCCCTTTCTCACTACATGCAACAGATCTGCAACAGATCTGACCTAGGAGGGAGGCTTCAACTTTAAATGAACTTAGGAATTTTTGACTATTAAATGCAACCAGACTTTCTCATGACTGAAATTAATTGGCTATTTTAGGATTCAAAGGGACAGATTTTTATTATTTGAGAGTGAGCAGAAAAGTCATGGGACCACTTGATTCCATTCATGAAGCAGGTGAAAGGGGATCCCTCAGGGGGAGATCAGTTCTTTACCTTTCCTGAGACCCACCTGTTCAGCATAACCATTGTGCATCGGTAGGTGGACACACTGAAGTCAGTCAATGTTTTCTTTTCCTGATGCATCACTTATGCAAATAAACCTAGGAAATTGCCCAACACCTTATGACACTATATCTTTTGAAAACATTTAAGAAGAATATAAATCACCCAGTTTCTGTTATGAGATAATGATTTTAGCTTTCAGTAATTTATTTCTTCTGAGAAAGCTGTCTCAGGTGATATGATAATTGCTATCATGACTTTTACCCCAAAGATGAACTGTCCTCTGTAACAGTTATAGTTCTCTGAAAGAGCAAAAAATACATAAGCCCTCATAGAAATCTTCGTTTCATGGGTTAGCAGTGGAGGAGAGGGTGGTTGGGTACACGCTGGGAAGGGTATTTTTAAATAAAGATTCTCTTTAGGATTTATCAGATTTGATGATCAAAATGTTTTATCGAAGATGAGAAGAGTCAGAATTGAGGGACAAAGTCAATCTTCAGCAGTGCTTTGCAGAAAGGAACCAACTTAATCAAATTTCAGTAAAATCACATGGAAGGTAGAAAAGAACCCACATATTCAAATCTTACACTATCTTGGAAACTAGGGATAAAAGTAGTGGCAATGGGGTACAAAAAGCCACTTGCTACAAACCTCTGATATGTCTGAAAACTTGCACATCTAGCAAATTTTCTGGAATTTATTGATTAGTTTACATGGTCAGATACTGTCACAGGATCAAAAGGTTAAAATAAGGCAGACGTTTTTTGTTAATCATTAGTAATATTCTGTGGGACTAAAGATTAGAGAATTGAGGGAAAGATTTTAGGGTAGGGCCGTCCTCACAGAGTGAAGAGCTGTAACATCAGGTGTCAATAGTGTTATTTTATGTTGCTCCCTTGGTAGAGCTAAGAAAAATGGCTCGCTGTTTATAAGGCAGTGGATTTTAGTTCAATGTAAGGCAATTTATTAAAACTGTGGCTAACTTGTAATTGAAATAATGAGCAGCCTTTTGAAAAAGTGAGTTCATTTTGTCACTGGAAATATTGGAGTTTAAAACACCATATGTTTTAAAGATTCCTGAATATAGGAGGGAATTGTATCTTCATGATCTTTAAGGCCACTTCCAATATTATGTTTTAGAAATGGTAAGAAATTACATAAAATTTTTTTTATGTAATTGTTTTAAGCCACAAAAATAGCTTTGAAAATTTCTTTCTTCTTAATGCATTTGAGTCAATTTCCTTTAATAGATGCCCTCTAAAAAACCAAAGAGGTTGTTTTGTTTGTATTGTATTATGGTCATTCAGTAACATGCAAAGCGAAAGCCAGTGTTCAAATGGGACTCATCAGATGTACATGTTGAGAAATACTTTGTTCCTAGACTTTCAGGTTCAGATTTCTCATTTCACCAAAAAAGCAGAGTTTTTTTTGTGCATGTACTATGCAATGTGTGTGTTCATGTGAAAGTAAGTGTAAATGGATATTTTAGATTATCCACATTAATTGTGTTTGCACACAAATACTTAAGAATTTGTGGATGCTATGTACTGTTTGAGTCAGGATGCATAAATGAGTGAAAGGTGGGAAACTAGATGGGTTACATAAGGTTTAATGTGGTTTTGAAATCATTTCTTGCTGGAACATTCGACCTTGGGAGTGCAAGGAAGCAAGAGGAGGCCCAAAATGGAGGCATTGAGAAAGTTCAGAATTAAAATATAAGGATAAACTGCTCTGATAAAAGTAACCTGTAGAGGAAGTTGTTACAACTTGTTTCCTTCAGGTGGACTACCATGAATTATATTTCTGATAAAAAATATATAGCTTATAAGGTTAAGCAAATACAGGTTAATCATTTTCTCATCTTCTAAATCAAACAAATATATACTCAAGTTAATTTGTAATATGTTTATTAAAAATTGATTACTAATTCTGTGGAGTACTGCTTAATAATTTTTTACACAGTTGAACTCACTTTGATTCAGATTGTTAAATTAGGCCTTAAATGGATTTTAAATGACTTACTCAGTCCCTTAATGTACCATTTGGTTATGAAGGGGATGACCTGGACTTTGATATGATCTCAGTAAATATTGGCATAATCTTAGTAACTCTTGCAAAATCATTTTCACATCAAACGACCTGTCAGTACTAAATGTTTACAAACTTCATTAACAGAATTTTTCCTTTTTTGTAACAGCATGTCCCATTTTATCTATATTGTGAAACATTCTGGTAAGTCATGTCTAATTCTGGACTTTTGAGAACAAATTTGATTTAGTTTTAGGAAATCTTTACTGCTTCATGCACTTCAACTCTCTCAACAAACCTGACAATATTCATTTATACATACAACAGATATTTTTTGAGGGCTTACTATGTGCCACGATTAGGTTTGCTATTGAATATACCATGGAGACCAAAATAGTAAGAACCTTGCTCTCATCAAGGCTTTCATTCTAAACAGGATAGCCCATAAGATACTCACTGTCTTGGTATAAGCTTTACTAATAAAGATATTTTGGGCTCTTAGGTTATTGTTACTACAATCTTTCTCTAAAACCTAATTTGGTCCCCTAGAAACGTTGTTTGTATGCCACGAGCAATGGGTGGACCTTAAATAACATTAAATTGAATAGAAGCCTACGCTGGGAGCTGTTTTAAATTGCTCTTCTCCAGTTGTGTTCTAGAGAATCATGTGCTCTCAGGGCTTTGTTGGCATTTTATATATTTTTTGCAATTTTATTTCTTTGGCATTTTTATTTCTATTCTGCCCTGACAAGCTCATCAGTGTCAGAAATGGTTTGTATATTTATGGGTGTTTTCAATAAGACTTTATTTTTTAGGAATATGCTTTCTAGTACTTATTAGAACTAGTCAGGCTAGATACTGGTGATTTCAATTGAGAAACTAAACATTGTTGGGTTGGTTTAGGAAGCTGCTTTTATCATTGGAATTAAAGAGAACTACTGATTGATATGTCACTAGAAACACTGACAATGAACAAGTGGCAACTGAAGTAGAACTTTGTTTTATTTCATTTTTTCAGGCTTTTTTGTTTCATCTCCATTAAACTTTTAAATCATTATATACAGCATTGGTCTAATTTTTCATATTAATATTGGTGTTTGCAAGCATGCACATCTCTCTGTGTTTGAGTCAATGAAAAGAAATTCATTTATTTAAATAGTAAGCCCAGAGTCCTACATGACATCTATAGATTAATTAATTCAGGGAAAATTAAATGTACCCCTAGGATGCCATCAGTGGAAAAAATAGAGTTTTGTGTTAGATTTTGAAAATTCAAAAACCTATCAAGACAATAGTCAGTATAGGGTCAATGGGTCAGTTGCCCAGAAGCTGCAGCTGCAGTAGAGGCAGCTTCAATGACTCATTCAAACTACTATCATTGGGTCACTCTGGGTAGTACCTGTATAGATGCCACACTTACCAAAGTCCCAGAGGAGGCATCTTCCTCCATGCATCTTGTCTCACCTCCCCTAACTTCCATGGCACCTCACCATCTACAACTGCTTTAGCTGGGTAGAGATAGGGAAGGAAGTTTCCCTCTCCCACATTGGGATGGATGAGTGTGATGTCTTCAGCATCTCCATTTGGAAACTTAGAATACATTGCAGTGTTTAGGTTGTAAAGCAATGTAAAATGATAAATAATAATATTGTGATAATAATTAATATTTGAGTGCCAACAGTATAGCAGGTACTATTCTAAATATTTGGATATATTATCTCATTTAATCCCCACAATAATACTCTAAGTTTGGTAACTATCACAGTTCACCTCCAATGTTCATCAACTATTCTTGTGTGTCACTCTAAAAGGACTTCATTTCTGTGTATAAATTGTTTCTATAGAAAATTGTGTTTTGAGTTTCAAACAATCAAAAAACATATTAACCTTTTGAGCACATTTTTTCTGTGAGCCTGAGAATTACTCAGTTGGAGTTTAGCACTATTCTGTTTATTATTGAAAGAGTCATCATTATTTGAGCCGTTATAAAGTATTAATTTATGACTAAATACTGGGGAAATGCTTATCCTTTCTCTTTGTATTCTACTTTTCAACAAACTTGCAAGATTAAGGGGTTTACTGTGTGCCAGGCCTTGGTCTCAATATAGATAAGGACATAAAGTAATATTCACTAGTCATTTGCTAAATAGATTTTTGAAAGGAAGGTGGTACTAATTACTTTTCCTCAGGATAAGTTGTCTTTATTTTCTATGGAAGCTCTTTCAGGGCAAAGATGACATATGATATTTTTAGGCTGTTGATGCTTGGCATGATTCTGGGAACACCATAAGTACTCAAAAAGCCAATTCGATTAGCATTTATTGTGAAACATGAACAAAATATTGTTCAACAAGGAAGGTATGTCAAACTCATGTTTCCGAACCTTTGTTGAGGTGGTGAAAAAGTGGGGGGTGGTAATACCTTTCCATTGCCCAGTTATGCTCTATATACTGATTAAAACTTCAGAAAATGTTGGACAGGGGTGACTTTCTTTCATTTTTTCCTATCAATACAGATATCTCGATGACTATTAAAGCTGCAAATGCATAAACTGAAAATAGATTGTGTGGTCTAATGGCAAGGGTATATTTTGTATGTGTATCACTATGTTCTGTTTCCATACATGGTTTTGTTACGCATATCCCCTGAGTCATTTAAATGCATTTTTAAACTACAACAGATTACCATAAATGTCATTATTTTGTATATGAAAACTTACTTTACAAAAGTTAATGATCATTTTTTAGAGTTATAAAAACTAGATTTGTAGGTGACAGTTTTTTGTAAACCTGAAACAATTCTATATTTATTATCTGCTATATTGAAGTTCTAGCAAGATTATTTTCCTTGATTGGAATATAATTTTCTAATTTTCTAATTAAATTCCAGTGAGAAACTGATGACTCATTATCATACACTTCTAAGATCTCTAATTTTAATGGAAACCTTTCATAGAAGTATAAGCACTCAGTGCTATTTTGTGCTTAGCACTGTACTTTAGATTGCTTTAAGTGCCTTTATTGCACTACATTTATCTTAGTAAGGCTAAAGAGAGCTTTTTAAACAAATAAAATAATAATCAGCTATGCCAGTAACACATAGGTAGAATATGAAATGCCACTGTTTCCTGTAGGATATATACCAGGTGTTAAATTATAGCTGTCACTGTATTGTACCTTAAAAGGAAGACCCACTGTGATGGTTAAGTTCATACATCAACTTGGCTAGAATATGGTGTTGAGTTGTTTGGTCATGCAAGCAAAGTCCTGATTATTACTGTGAGGATTTTTCATGGATTTAAATCACTAGTCAGTTGATTGAATCTATGGCTGATTATACCTACAATCAATAAAGGAGACTGCCTTCAGCAATGAGAGAAATCCCATTGAATCAATTAAAGGCCTTAAAGGGAGAACTGATGATTTCAGCAGTCAGAAAGAAGAATTTCTGTCTACTTCAGCCACCCAGCTTCTCCCAGGGAAATTCATCAAAACCTTCATTGGAGTTTCCCAGCTTTCAACTTGACCTAAGGAATTCGAAATTGCCAACCCTCATGATCACGTGAGACAATTTCTAAAATAAATCTCATAATATTTACACACAAACACACACACTATCAGTACTGTTTCCCTGGAGAACTCTGACTAATACATCCAATTAAATGTTAGCATAGTCAACAATTCGCTATTTTTTGTCACTTACATTTTTAAGAACCTAGTATGTATTTATTTGACATATGAAAATGTTACTGTCATCTATTATTATCTTTAATATATACCAAAATCCAAGCTGTTTGCATGTGAAAGTGTTGAGCAAGTTTTGCTTCTGTAGGATGAAATTTACAACTTGTTAAAGGAATTATTTAAGGAATTGTTATGTGATTTCCAGTATGGATGATTTAAGTAACTGATATAAATAATTATTTTGCCCGTTTTTAGTGTAAAGAGACAATAATTTGCTAAACTTCCTTTTCTTAGGTGGCATTAAGTCTCAAACTACAATCCAGACACCTAGGATAGCAAACACAAATGTGCCTAGGGTCTAGAAGGCATAACTGAAGTTTGATCCAAATGAAAGAAAGAAAATTCCCAGTGGTAGGAATCATGGTTCTGGCCCTAAATGGGCCATAATGGTTCAGTTGCAGTTCATTATTGCCATGTGAAAATTTGGTCCTTAATCTTTTCATGTTTCCAGAGAAGCTGGAAATCTGTACTTGTATGTGAAATCTCTAGGTTTTAAAAGTTGGTGGCACATCAAATTAAACTTTAAAACACTTTGCTAGCTGAAACCACTTGGTTTGCTGGCCCAAACTATGGTCTCCATGAAAGGCCATATTATATAATAATCTAAAGTATAAATTCTGGATCCTGATCACTTGCATTTGAATTTCTGTTACCTCATTTTATAGCGAGACCATCAGCAATTTGCAGAGCCTCTTCACTCCTCCTCAGTTTTCTCCTTTGTAAAATGGAGATGATAGTATCTCACGGGATTCTTGTGAGGATTAAATAACAAAGTAATGAATACCTACACTTTGTATTTTAAGAGTAAAATATTTTGTTATATTAACATTCAGAACTAAAAGGAGAGATATTGTATGTTACACTGATGTGAACTCTGTGAAAAATGTAAAATAAGTGTCTTATGTTGTAGAATATAGGGGACCTAGAGATAGATAGCTAATGAGGGGGAATTATAATCTAATAAGAACAGACAAAATATTGAGGCTGATCTTAATGATATGGGAATGCTCAGGTGTGATTCAGGTTTGTTAATTTTCTTTTGGTACGGTAGGAGTATATTGGAAGGAATGATGTTATTTCAGGATATTTGTTTTTCCCATTGCTTTGCCTTTATTTTGTTTGGAAATGTTTTTTTGTTTAATAAATAAAGTAATTTTAAATAATAAAAAAACATTCAGAACAGTATCTGCTTCCTCCTTGGTAAACATTATATAACAGTAAGTTACTTTCATTATAATTATTTTGAGCTGAATCCAGATTGTGACTACTGCTGTACATAAGCATGGGAGAAATACTTTTTGACCTACTACCAGGAGCAAAGCAATCCCTAACTCTAAAGCTTCCAATCCCTAATGAACATAAGTCTAATAGAAGTAAGTACAAAAAATTAAATATCCTAAATTAAGTATACGATAGAAGAGATTGAAACAAAGCTTTATAGGACTTTCGAATGGAAGAGGGTTTTAGAAAGTGTCATGATAGAAAGCTGTTACTTGAGGTGGAGAAAAACAATAGGTAGGATTTTTTTTTTTTTTTTTTAAATTTCAATGCATTTTTTTCTATATGCTTTCTTTTTTTAAAATGCAATCTTATTGAGATATATAAACACACTATATAATCCATCCTAAGTATATAATCAGTATGCATTCATCACCACAATCAATTTTAGGGCATTTTAATTACTCCCCCCCTAAAAATAAAATAAAAATAAAAAAGAACACTCAAAACATCCCATACCCCTTTTCTCCCCCTATTATTTATTTATTTGTTGCCTTTATTTTATTACTTATCTGCCCATACACTGGACAAAGGGAATGTCAGTTACAAGGTTTTCACAATTACATGGTCACATGATAAAAGATATATAGTTATACAATCATCATCAAGAATCAAGTCTACTGGATTATAGTTCAACAGTTTCAGGTATTTCCTTCTAGCTATTCTAATACACTAGAAACTAAAAAAGGAATATTTATATAATGCATAAGAATAACATCCAGAATGACCTCTCAACTCTATTTGAAATCTCAGCCACTGAAACTATTTTTTTTTCCCCTTTTAGCCAAGAAGTCATTCTCAATCCCATGATGCTCATCTCTGGGAGTCATGTCCCATGGAGTCATGTCCCATGAAGAAGGGAGGGCAGTGAATTTATTGCAGAGCTGGCAGAGAGAGAGACAGGCCACATCTGAACACAAAAGAGGTTCTCTGGGGGTGTCTCTTAGGCATATTTATAAATGGGCTTAGCTTCTCCTTTGCAGGAATAAGTTTCATAAGGGCAAGCCAATGGGTAGGATTTTTACAGAAGTAAATGAGTTAGGGGAGAAATTTTGAGTGGAGAGAAACAACATAAAGGGATACTAGAAGCTAGAAAATCATGAGTCATATCTGGGGCATAAGGAGTAGTCCAATGAGAAAACTGGAATATGATATGTAAACACAGAAAGTCTGAGAGCCAAAGTATTACTTATTTTTTTTTAAGGTAATGGGGAATCTATTGAAATATAGTTATGTAGGGGAATGACCAACTTGTAGCTGTATTCAGGGAAGAGTACTCTGGCATTTAAGATAAACAGTGCCTTCTCCATGAGGCCATTCTACGAAATATGTTACTTCATGTAAAAATACTTAGCACATCTCCTGTCTAACACATGGTAGATGTTCAGTGAATGTTAGCAATTGTTTTTACAGTAAAATCCAGTGATAAATTACATACAGATATCATGGGATTTGCTGCAGTCTTTCTCTCAGGTGCTGGGCTGAATTCTTATTTTCTGGTTAGGGGACTGTGGGCAAGAAGATGAAAACAGAAGGATAAATCTCAGGAGGCAAAGAAATGAGTTAGCACGCTGTCCAACTCTCCCTGGATCTGGCTGTGGAAAGGTTTCCTAATAAGAGGGAGATGCCTTGTCTCACGGATCTTCTGTATCAGATTGCTATTGCTTTTGGAACAAATTACCACAAACTGAGCAGCTTAACCAACACAAATTTAGCACCTTACAGTTTTATAGAATCTGACACAGTCTTCATTGGGATAAAATCAAGGTCCTGACAGACAGGTTCCTTCTGAAAGTTCTAGAGGAGAATCCATCTCCCAGCCCTTTCCGTTTTCTAGAGGCTGCCTCAATTCCTTTGCTCATGGCCCCCTTCCTCCATCTTCCAAGCCAGCAACATTCCATCTCTCTGTGTCTTTTTTATGTAGTTACAACATCCTCTGACAGGCTCTCTTATCCTTCCCTCTTCTACCTGTAAGAAACTTGTGATTACATTGGGCCCACCCTGATAATCCAGAATAATTATATACAACTTGTTGGTGTAAACTTCTGTTTCTGCTACTTACTACTGAAGTAACCTTGGGTAAGTTATTAAACCTCTCTATACCTCAGTTTCCTCATCTACCATATGGGGACAATAAGAGTTCTGAGTTCATGGTAATGTTTATAAGAATTGAATGTTTATACAGAAGACCTCAAACATGCTACCGCATTGTAAATAAAATATTAGCAGCAATTGTTGTTATTCACAGTGCATAAAATCTAGTGTCAATGCTTCATGGACCATGGATACTTTATGTAATAATAATAATAATAATAATAATAATAATAATAATAATAATTAGTTTATTTCTTCCAGGATACAAATTATGTGACCCTTACTTTTCCTTTAATATTCAAAACTACCTTATGAGGTATGTATTCAAATAGTCCTTATTTTTTGCTATTTCAACAAAAATTTACTGAACTCTCACTATGTGCCAACTAGGGAATTTACAATAAATTTACAAATAAAGTTGGGAATTACAGCAAGGAACAAAAATAAGGTCCTTGATTTCATGGAGATTTTGATACACTTTTATATTTGTGACAATAAAAAAAGTGAGCAACTAGCAGTCAGTTGATGAAATGTGCTAAGAAGAAAAGTAAATCAGGGAGGGGAACAGAGAGGAATGGAGTGGTAGGTGCTATCTGAGGTCGGCTGGCCAGGGAAGACCTCTCTAAAGGTGGACTTGGAGCTTCTAGAGACTGGGAGCTTTAGACACCTGAAGGAAGAAAGGGAAGGAGCTATGTGGATATCGGGGGTTGAGTTCCCTCAAGGAGATGGAATAGTTAGTGCAAAGCCCACGCTGAGTGGAGGATAGTGTGGTGACCAGTGTGGCTGGACCAGAGAGAGCTGGAGGAAAATAGAAGATGATTTCTGAGAGGTAGGAGAGGACAGAACAAAGCAGTTAGATAACCATAGATGCTGGGGGAGAGGGAAATCAATTTTCTTCTTCTTGTATGGATTATATTTGCGGCCTTTGGAAGAGTGTGGACACTATACCACACTCATACTTGCATTGCACCTTACAACAATGAGGTTAGAATTGCTACTGATTTCCAGTGAGAGTAACTTTGCTTTTGATGAAGTTACTTGCCTACCTCTCTGACTTCTGCTCCCTCTAGTTTCCCCTCTCAGCTAAGCCTCTTTTATGCTTTTGTTTTGGATTCTTTGTGAACTTGGACTAGGTCTAGCTTGTTCCTAGTCAGGATTTTTGCACCTGAGTTCCTTCGCTTTGAAGCATATTTGTTGGTCTTTGCATGGCTACCTCCTTTTTATCTTGTAGGTCTCAGATCCTGTATCACCGCCTCTATAGCCATTATGTTAGTTTTGCTGACAGAATACAGAGACATCGGTTTCTGGGAAAATAGACAATATCTATTTATCCTAAATTACTTCTCTGTGGCATTCTGTACAGCTATTTTCCTGAATCAAAATTAGGACAACTTTGTTTTTAAATTTGCTACTGATAGAGGAAATTTATAATACAATGATTCAGTGGTGGTTTGAGGGACTGGAATAACCTCATTTTCTAGGGCTGTTTTAACAAGGAAGTGGGAGAAGGAAAATATAGCTCACCCACATACCCAAAGGGGACTTTCTTTCTTCGTTCTGTTTGATATCAATTTCAGTAATTACATATGTATGCTGGAAATGAAAAGCTTAAGACAAAAAGGTAATGCTCACAATAACAATCCCATTCTTTCCAAGAGCTCTTACAAGCTGTAACAGTTTATTTCCTGTTGGCGTTATTTTTTTGGTAATTATGCAGCTGTGTTGGTAGCCTATGTTGCTTTGGGGGGTGGGCAGGGAGAGGGAAAGACATATTTTAGCAGATTCGTGCTATATCTATTTCAGCAATGGGAAAAGAAGCCAAGTGGAGAGAACTGGAAAAAAGCCTTCTCTCCTCTTATGGGGTAGGTAAAGTGGAGGTTTTTTTTATGACACCATCCAGATTAGGTAGAGTTGGTAAATTCTTTTTTCTTAAGAGGCCCTGAGGGATCATATTTGTAATCCCCAAAGCCATTCGATAGGAGAACAGTTACTCATCAGAACTGATGTTTATGTTGCACAGCAGAAATACCCCTTTTCAACCCAAGCATTTCCAAAGAATGGTCCCATGAAATATATTTTGGAAACACTAGGTTAAATAAGGTTTCTTTTCATAGGACTTCTCAGAGTCTTCAAGATAATAAAATCATTGATTGTGAATTAATCAAGAAGGGCTAATGTATAGCTTATTTCTTAAATGCATTTGACCATGAATACTTCTTTTCTAAGATAAGTCTTGGGTGAAATACATTTTGGTAAAAGTGTTCTAGAGAAACATAGCTGATGGCCAGCTCTCTAGAACTGTAACAGTACTGCAACCCTAACCAATTCCCTACCATCCCAAACTCCTCTGAACTCCTCTAACCCATGCATTTCGAAGCTTCTAGGTGTCTGCTCTGTGACAAAGTAAGACAATAATGAGCCTTGCTGCCAGGAGAAAGCACTCTTAGCTTCCAGTTAAATTGCTGACTTCATCAGATGGAGCTTCATTCCTCTTTGGGGCATGTTCAGATGTTATAGAAGACTACTGTCTCAAATATTCGATGTTTATTAATTATAAATTATTTTATATGTCTCAGGGGATATAATCTGACCTATGGCACCTGGGTAGTCTGACTGAAGTTCAATGTGAAGTGCAGAACTTCAAAGGAGCTGACCTTGGAGTTCTTAGCATCTGTTTCATCAGGATCTGAGGGACTGCAGAAGGATGTTGAAATAGAGGTCATAGAATACTCTGTTATTCTCCAAAAGCCACTGTAATATCTTGAAGTAAAGCCAATGAACACTTACTAAGTCAGCAGTCTAACGTGATGACTCATGTCCCAGGTTATGGCCTCCACATATAATTCCAAGACTTAGCCATTTCTGGAATTTCTGTTTGAAGATCCTGCTCTGAATCTGCTTCAGTAAGATTTTTCAGATTCAGATCTGCCCCAGGGAAACCTTGGACAAAAAAGTAAGCTTTCCAGGTTTCTTGAGACATGGCCTAGTCCACGGTCTGGTAAGGTATACAAGTTGTTTTATTTTTTCACACTCCCCTGTATCTCAGAAAGACTTCATAGTCCTACTTAAGGACTTATAGTGTACTTAAGGACTTGTAGATAAGGAAAACAAAATTTAAAATAACTTGAATGCCAAAGTAAGATCAAGAAAAAATGAATATAAAAAAGAATCGGAAAAAGTCAGGAGTAAGTTTATTCAGGACACATTAAAGACCGATAACTTCTGTGATACATGATTTTTATTCCACTGGTTAAAAGTACATCACCAATATGAATATGCAAGTATGACTTGGGTGAGACTAACTGACAGCACTAAATGTAAATTTTAATTTTATAAAGCATGATGAATGCAGATTCCCTTATAAGCATTAAAGGAAACACCAGAAGAGTAAATTAAAACAGAATGAAAAATCCAAAGCTGCAAAACTTACAAGTTGTACACTTTACATAATTTCTGTTTGCATCACTTTAAAAAGTTTTAAAACATTGCCCAAAGATGAAGCCACCATTTGAAGAATAATTTTAATGAAAAACAATTATCTTATTTATGGGGGTATTTTAGAAACTATAATGCCTTTTCAAATACTTCATGTGTAAGAGTCTTCAAAGAGGATAAAAATTAGAGCTTTCACTTTACTTCATGCAGCTTGGGCCCAGTTACTATACTCTTAGTGGCAGTACATATTTGAAAAATGCTCAGTGATAGATCACAGTCTCCATTTGCATTATCTTTTAACAATTAAAAAAATGTTCAAATATCAAACCATTCTTTTCAGTGCTGTTTACCAAAAAAGAGGGAAGGGATAATTGACAAACTTTATACTTCCTTTTTTTCTCTTTCATGAGATTCTTAACCTGAGCTTTTTTTTTTAGGTCTTCCAATTCAATGCTATTTAGCAGAGCTGAGCTCAGATTAAACCCTCTATAATCGTTCCCCCCTTCCCAACATATTCACCAATTCTGTTTGTCGTTTTTTATGTAACTTTTTTTTAGGTTAATAGAATATTGGACTAGGAAAAGTTCTGGTAAATGGTCACAAAACTAGAAGCCTTACCTCTCTCTATAGCATGCCCAAATCCTACAGCAAGCAGGAGAACCAGAACCCCCTTCATTTTCCTGCTGATGAGTCCTCCTCCTCCTGCAGGTTACCATGTGAAAGATAGCAGCCAAGAGTAACCAGTTTCTTCTTACTAGGATTCCCAAGTCTGAACTAATCAATTATTAATCTTTACCCAGAAGCAAGGGGCAGTCATCCTTTGCCCCACAGGAGATAAAATAGTACCATCAATTAAGGCAAATAGACACCCTGGGTATAATGCAATGGAAAATCCAGGAGATTTTAATCATTAACTTTGTTGTATGGGAAAAGGACCAGAGCATACATAGATTATTTTTCGCTGCTTCTTTCAATTGAAGTTTATTTGAGGTATTAGTAAGCAATACATTTGTTCCTCTTTGTAGGGTTGTTTCTTCTTTGTGCATTCTCTGCCCTTCTCTTGTATAAATAGAAAATTGGAGGTGACCTCTTTCTCTTTTTTTCTCTTTTTCTCTCTTTCTGTCTCTATCGCTCTTATTTTCACTTTGTTTAAACCTACTACAAATACATGTTACCTTAAAATATTTCAAACCATTCAAACCAAATATTTTAAACAATAAGGAGAAAAAAGATTAGTGAGAAGTCAATTCAACGTTAATTCCTCAAATCTATAATCTTAATGTTATAAACAATTTTATTGGAGATGATGAGATAATATTTTATATTTATGTTGTATATTATACTTTTTGAAGCACTGACACATTCATTATTTAACATATCCCTTGAAATAAGACAAATAATAACTGGAGAAATTAAATAACTTGTCTGGAATCACAAAAGTTGGTGACAAATCTTGGACTCCCTACACCTAGTTGAAAGCTCTTTCTACTGATACTAAAAACTACTGTGTTTTAGGATAATATAACTTAAAAGCTCATGCTGTCCTTGGAGAACTTGGAATTTAACATCTTCTCTTTACAGAAGAGGAAACTGAACTCCAGGTAGAGTCTCCGACTTGCCCAGAGAGACACAGGTAATCATCATTCGCCAGGATTAGGTCAGCTGCAGGTTCTTGCAGCAGCTCTCTTTTCAGGAAGCAGTGTCAGGTAAGGGTTATGTACACAGGAACTGGAATCAGGCCTATCAGTGCAAATCCTCGTTCAGCTCTTACTTGCTATGGGATCTTGGGACATTTATTTTACCTCTCCAAGCCTCGCTTTACTCACATGCAAACTGGCAATTACTCTTAGTGCATGTATCACAGGCACAGATTTTTGTGAATTTAATTAAGGTAATGAGGTGCAGAGCTTACTTTAACAGCTAACTCAGGGGGACAGCACTGATGTTACCTATTATCCTTATTCTAGTTATTGCCATTCCTCCTCACTCATTCTCCAAATTTATAATGATTTCTAAGGAGCTTATTGGAACTATTGAGGCCTGGAATGCCATGAAAGATTCAAAAGCCAGTCCTGTGTCCTGGGTTAAGTGATCTGAAATTCTATTATCAATTCAGGAGCCTAAGACTAACTGCATGAGAAGATTCCATTAAAATCTTAAACAGCCTTAAGTAGTTGCATCTTCATTCAGATCCTTCATCTGTATTGAAAATACCTGGGATGTTAGGTTCAAAAATACAGTCAAGCTTGTAGAAAAATGATAATTAAACAAGATCAAAGCAAAGCTATCTTCATAAGGCCCATAGAAATCCGTATGGTAAAGGAGATTAGAAGCTACTGCAAGCATTGCTACAGGCAATGTGGGAAGATAGTTTTCCTGTTCAGAGATCAACTATATTTCCTTATTGCCTACTGAAAATCTAAATTTTCTGTTTTCCCTTGGGCCCAATTCTTATTTGATTTTGCAAGTTAATTAAAAAAATGTGTTTTATGCTTACAGTAAATTATTTGGAAGTAAAGAAACTCTAAATGAGTGCAAAAAAGTTTTATAAAGTACTAAGAATGCCAGAACTCAGAAAGAATAACTAGCATGTTAGTATATTTCTATAGTATCCATTTTTATTTATGATAATACCATTTATATACTTTTGTATCTTTTTAAAATTTAACATCATCGCATAGTCATTTTCTGTTGAGTAGGTCATTCAAAGATACATTTGGATTTTTTCCCATGAATTTTGCTACAGTTTAGACCAGGCTGTTATGTACTTTTTTTTTTTTTTTCAAATGTGACTTTATCTCTGCTTTTGCAATAACATCTTTCACTTTTGTTTAATGATAAACTACATGTAGCAAGAATTGCAACAGCTCATTTAGGTGTCCTCTTGAGAAATCTCTACAAAAACTGCCAAGTGCATTCTTTTGACTGAGTTTAAATCTTTTTCTAAGTGAAAATTGGCACTAATGTGCTACTAGCTAAATAGATGAATCTTTTCTCAGTCTTATTTATGTAACTCTCTTTACTCTTTCAAATGCTGATTGCTTATGGCAATTCTAAAACTGGTAGAAATAATCATCATTGGCCTAAATGAGAAGCATCATGTGCCATGTTATTACTATAATAAGTCAGATGGGGGAAAAATGGGCAAAAAAGACCAAGTCCAACTTCTGGTGGCCTCTGTAATGGCAGCAGTTATAGCAACTCAGATATGTATTAAAGAAATAGATTTTAAAAAGAAATACCTATTAAATATTTAACTATGCAGTTGAATTGAACAAGAACTCTTTTGCCCATAAAGTACTGATTTGAAATAGTCTCTCTCTGCTTTCTCAGTCTCACCACAGGTTTCAGACAGAATATAGGTTTTACCCTAAACAGGGTTAATTCCATGCAAAATTGTGAGGCAGAAGAAGTCCATCTTTAGTTCCTTCCCCAATCACATTTTTCTGATTTTGGTATCTCTCAGATCTCACACCCTTACCAAAGCAATATTTTTAACATTTTTATCTTGCTACAGGCTTGTTGGACAGAGTATTCCAATAGAAATTACGTTCTGTAAAATATTTTCTCTTGTCAGATTACTCTCTTCATCCAGATTCTCCTTATACTATTTCAATGCATTTTCTGTATCTTTGCCTGACAAATTACCTGAGGAAATGGATGTTAGTAACTTAGTGTAATACCCCTAGAGTTGACATGCAGAGAGGAGCAGAGGACAATTCAAATTTCAGGGTATTTGTGTAGCCCAGCCATTTTCCTGTTCTTGACTTCATGAGAAATTTCAATATCCTTATAATAAATATCCCTTTTGGTTAAGCTTATTCAAGTTGTTTCTGTCACTTGTAATTAAAAGCATCCTCACTAACATGCTTTTAGATCTTTCTCCCCTCTGTTGCCATCATTATTTATCTGAAATACTGTTTTAGTTTGCTAATGCTGCCAGAATGCAAAGCACCAGAAATGGATTGGCTTTTATAAAAGGGAGTTTATTTGGTTACACAGTTACAGTCTTAAGGCCATAAAGTATCCAAGGTAATGCATCAACAATCTGGTACCTTCACTGTAGGATGGCCAATGTTGTCCAGAAAACCTCTGTTAGATGGCGTTCTGGTTTCAAAACGGCTTTCTCCCAGGATGTTCCTCTCTAGGCTTCAGCTTCTCTCCAAAATGTCACTCTTGGTTGCTTTTGGGGTGTTTTTCCTCTCTTAGCTTCTCCGGAGCAAAAGTCTGCTTTCAACAGCCGTCTTCAAACTATTTCTTATCTGCAGCTCTTTTCTCAGGTCCTGTGCATTCTTCAGTGTCCCTCTTGGCTGTAACTCCTCTTCAAAATGTCACTCTCAGCTGCACTGAGTTCCTTCTGTTTGCCAGCTCATTAATATGGCTCCACTGATCAAGGCCCATCCTGAATGAGTGGGGCCATGCCTCCATGGAAATTATCTCATCAGAGTTATCACCTACAGTTGAGTGGGGCGCATTTCCATGCAAACAACCTAATCCAAATGTTCCAACTTAATCCCTACTAATATGTCTGCCCCACAAGATTGCATCAAAGAATATGGCTTTTTCTGGGGGACATAATACATTCAAACCAGCACAAATACAAATACAGGCATACCTCATTTTTCTGTGCTTCAATTTATTGTGGTTTGCAAATACTGTGTCTTTTACGAATTGAAAGTTTGTGGCAACCCTGTGACAAGTAAGTCTATTGGTGCCATTTTTCCAACAGCATGTGCTCACTTTGTGTCTGTGTCACACTTTGGGAATTCTCACAGTATTTCAAACTTTTTCTATATTATCATATTGAATTGTTTTGTGGTGCCACGAACCATGCCCATATAAGTCAATGAACTTAATCCATAAATGTGTGTTTCTACACACTTAATCCATAAATGTGTGGTCCCACTGCTTGGCCATTCCTGCCACCTCTCTCCCTCTCCTTAGGCCTCTCTATTCCCTGAGACACTGTAATATTGAGAGTAGAGCAATTATTAATCCTATGATGGCTTTTAAGTGCTAAAGTGAAAAGAAGAGTCATACATCTGTCATTTTAAATCAAAAGCTAGAAATGTTAAGCTTAGTGTTCTAGTTTCTTATGCTGCTCAAAGGAAATACCATGAAATAGGTTGGCTAAAATAAAGGAAATTTATTCACTCATGGTTGGAGTCCAGGAAAACATCCAAATCGAGGTATCATCAAGGTGATAATTTCTTCCTGAAGAGTGGTGACCAATGATCCTTGGCTCCTCTGCCACATGGCAAGGCACATGGCAGCATCTGCTGGTCTCTCTCTTCTCTTCTGGGTTTCATTGCTTTCAGCTTCTGGTTTCCATGGCTTTCCCTCTCTCTCTTTGTTCATTATGTGTATAAAGAACTCCAGTAATAGGATTAAGACCCATTCTGAATGAGGTGAGTCATATCTTAATTAAAGTAGTTTCCTCAAAAGGTCCTATTTACAATGGTTCCACACCCACAGAAATGGATTAAATTTAAGAACATGTCTTTCTGCAGTACCTACAGCTTCAAACCACCACACTTAGTGAAGAAGTCATGTCAAAAGCTGAGATAGGCCTCTTTCTCTGGTTAGCCAAGTTGTGAATGCAAAGGAAAAGTTCTTGAAGGAAATCCAAGTAGCTACTACAGTGAACACATGAATGATAAGAAAATGAAAAGGTCCTTTCTGATATGGAGAAAGTTTTAATGGTGTGGGTAGAAGATCAAACCAACCACAACATTCCCTTAAGCTAAAGCCTTATCCAGAGCAAGGCCCTAACTCTCTTCAATTCTAGGAAGGCTGAGAGAGGTAAGGAAGCTGCAGGAAAAAAAGTTGGAAGCTAGCAGCTGTTGGTTCCTGAGGTTTTAGGAAAAAACTTGTCTCCATAACATAAAATTATAAAGTGAAGAAGCAAGTGCTGATGTAAAAACTGCAGCAAATTATCCAGAACATCTAGCTAAGATAATTGCTAAAGATGTCTACACTAAACAACAGATTTTCAGTGTAGACAAAACAGCCTTCTATTGGAAGAAGATGTCATCTAGCACTTTCCAAGCTAAAGAGGAGAAGTCGATGCCTGGCTTCAAAGCTTCAAAGGACAGGTTGACTCTCCTGTTAGAGGCTAATGCAGATGGTGACTTTAAATTGAGACAAATGCTCATTTACCATTATGAAAATCCTAGGGCTCTTAAGAATTATGCTAAATCTACTTTGCCAGTGCTCTAAAAATGGAACAACAAAGCCTGGATGACAGCTCATCTGTTTACAACATGCTTTACCAAATATTTAAGCTCACTTTTGAGACCTACTATTCAGAAAAAGAGATTCCTTTCAAAATATTACTGCTCATTGACAATGTACCTGGTCTCCCTAGAGCTCTAATGGAGATGTATAATGAGCTGAATGTTGTTTTCATGACAGCCAACACAACATCCACTGCAGCCCATGGACCAAGGAGTCAGTTTCACTTTCCAGGCTTATTATTTCAGAAATACATTTTGTAGACCTTTAGTTTCTGTGAATAGTGATTGCTCTGATAGCTCTGGGAAAAGTCAATTGAAAACTTTCTGGAAAGTATTCACTATTCTGGATGCCATGAAGAACATTTGTGATTTATGGGAGGAGGTCAAAATATTGACACTACCAAGAGTTTGAAAGAAATTGATCCCAACCCTCATGGATGACTTTGAGGGGTTCCAGACTTCAGTGGAGAAATTAACTGCAGATGCAGTGGAAATAGCAAGAGAACTAGAATTCAAAGTGGAGCTGGAAGTGACTGAATTGCTGCAATCACATGATAAAACTTGAACTGATGAGGAATTGCTTCTATGGATGAGCAATGAAAGTGGTTCTTGAGATGGAATCTACTCCAGGTAAAGATTCTGTGAACAGTGTTGAAATGACAGCAAAGGATTTAGAATATTACATAAACTTAGTTGATAAAGCAGCAACAGGGTTTAAGAGGATTCACTCCGCTTTTGAAAGAAGTCCTAATATGGGTAAAATGCTGTCATACAGCATCACATGCTACAGAGAAATCTTTTGTGAAAGTCAATCCGTGTAGCAAACTTCGTCTTATTTTAAGACATTGCCACAGCCATCCCAACCTTCAGCAACCACCACCCTGGTCAGTCAGCAACCATCAACATCAAGGCAAGACCCTCCACCAGCAAAAATGATTACAACTCACTGAATGCTCAGATGATGATTAGTATGTGTTAGCAATAAAGTATTTTTTAATTAAGGTATGGGTATATTTTTAGGCATAATGCTATTGCACATTTAATAGACTATATTTCAGTGTAACTGTAGCTTTTATATGCACTAGGACACCAAAAAATTTGTGTGACTTCCTTTATTGCAATGCTTGCTTTATTGCAGTGGTCTTGAACTGAGCCCACAGTATCTCCAAGGTACCCCAGAAAGGCTGTGTTACTGCCTACATTTTTAAAATCCTTTAGACAAATGTCTGAGCTTAAAGTTCATGATTTCACTCTACCTACCCATATAAGGCACTCCCTGACTTGCAAATTAAAATTTAGTACAGCTTAACTACCTGTGGTTCACTGAACATATTGCACTGCTTGGTCTTCAAAAGGCCTTTCGTTATACTTTTTATTACTTGGAAGACCTCTGACTCTATTTTGTGTGCTTCTTCTCCCTTATCTTTCAACAACATGAGCCTTTGATTTATACCTTTAACATATATTCCATTCACACCACTTTCTGTCAGGTATCTTGCAAGCTGTTGGAGCTACAACAGCAAAAAAAAAGCATATGAGATCTTGACCATTATGGACCTACTAATCTCCTTAAGAAGACAGATGTTAAAACAAAGTTACAAGTATGCTGAGTTATAAATGTGTGGATAATAGAACAGGCATAAGAATAGATGTGGAGAAATAAGTTTGAAGGCTGTTTTAGAAGTCCAGGCAAGGATGACAGTGGCTTAGGTTGTGATGCTGTGGGTCATGAGACCCTATTTAGGAAATTGAATTATCAGAGTATGGTAATTGACTACATCTTGGAACATGCAAGGAGGATTTAGAGGTGACTCACAGGTCTCTGGCTTCAGCAAGTAGGTAGATATTGATACTATTATTGTTAGAGGTGACTAGAGGAAATGTGGTTGGAGGAAGAGGTATTCAGGGTGAGTTTTGAGAAGAAAGCTTGTTCCAGTTTGCTAAAGATGACGTTATGCAAAATATCAGAAATGGATTGGCTTTTATAAAGGGGATTTATTAGGTTATAAATTTACAGTTCTAAGGCCAGAAAAGTGTCCATACTAAAGCATCAACAAGAGAATACCTTCACTCAAAAATGGCTGATGGTGTCCGGAACAACTCTGTCAGCTGGGAAGGCACATGGCTGGCCTCTGCTGGTCCCTTGCTCCTGGGTTGTGTTTCAGAATGGCTTTCTCCAAAGTGTCTCTGGGCTTCTGTCTTCACTCCTCTGTCTCAGCTCCTGTGTGTTCTTGCTTCTTTCTCCCATGGCATTTCTGTCTAATTATCTGGGGGTCCTTTCTTAGTTTCTGTGGGGCAAACTCTGGGCTTCATCTCTTAGTTTAGGATCTCCAAGTGTCAGTGTCCGTGTCAGCTCTTAAGCTCTCTTAAAGACTCCAGTGAACTAATCAAGACCCACCTTGAATGGGTGGGGCCACATCTCCATGAAAATAATCTAATCAAAAGTATCACCCTCAGCTAGGTGAGTCACATCTCCCTGGAAGCAATCAAAAGTTTCCACCCTAATTTAAAGACTGATAAACTGCCTCCATAAGATTGCATTAGAGAATATGGCTTTTCTGGGGGACATAATACATCCAAACTGTCACAGCTTGATATACTATTCTATAGTTCAGGAAACAGACATGAAATTTCTAGAATTCACTAAGTCCCTTTTCCCCATGCTCTCTATTTTCACGATGTTTTTACTCTAAATGAAACATATTCTTCTTGGTATTCCCATCAGTTAGCCCAGTATCACAATGTGGTAATCCTTGGTAATCAGTTTAACAGAGGAATTTAAATATCTAGTGAATTTGGCATTTCCATGTTTAAAATTAAAGACTATGACAGATGTCTCTAACTTCTTTTGTTCATGAAGATCCAGGTACAAATTGAGCAATCATTCTTTTGATGAGCAAGCCACTTTATTTTAAATTTTACTTGGATTTTCATGCAAATCTAAAATGATTTATTTGCTCTTTATTTTTCCCTTTGAAATTTTAATAACAGATTCACCAGCTAGATTTATTTGTTTTTAAAACAAAAGAGTCTCTTATAGAAATATATTCCACAGAGTGCAGGAGTTCAGAAAAAGCTCAGCTATAAATAGGCTCATTAAGCAAGATGGCTTTGTTTATTTTACATAGAAAATTTGAGTTAAAATTAGAGATAAATTTACTTCTGCTATGCTCCAAGGGTGTAGTAGTTTCAGAAGTCTTACATGATAAACTATCAAACAATAATACCTTTCCAAAGAACACCTTCATAAGGAAATATACATCATTGAGAGAACCATGGATATTTTAGAGAAATGGTTGTTCAGACCAGAAGCAGAAAATTTTATCTTCTGCTTTAAAAAACAAAGGAAGGAAAAAAGGAATTGGAAATGAAGGAAGGAAGTAAAGAAGGGAGGGAGGAAGGTAGGGGGAAAGAAAAAAGGGAAAAAGAAAAAGAAGAAAAGGAAAACAGTTCAGGATCAAGGCTCTTACAAGATTTGTTGATAACGTTAGACTAACGACTACATCTCTTAAACTGCCTCTATTGTTCAGTGGGGTGAGGAATTCCATTGTAGTCACTGCCTTTCATAGGTGTGACTCATAGTGAACTATTAGGTAAGTGTTCTCAGGGTTAAAGATGTCTAGGTTCAATTAATTTAAAAGAAGTCACTTTATAGCAATTCCTTACTTTCTAACATTGAAACAAGTACTTTGCAAAAAGCATATCTAAGAGTATTAAGACTATGTAATCCATTACTTTTCTGAAACAGTGCCAATAGTGGTATGCTTCTGCATGATTTACAGAAAGAGAGGCAAAGGGTGATGAAGGGAAAATGAGAGAATGAAAACAAGAAGAGAATGAAAGACAAGTGAAAGAAAATAGAATAGAAAATGAGCCCATTTATAGTAAAATATCCATTTGTAAACAGTCCAGATAGATATGCCCAAAGTGTGAATAATATTTCTCTTCCATGTTTTAAGATATACATTTTCCTAAGAATAGGCTGGGGTCTTCACAAATAGAATAACTATTAATAGTCATAGCCTGTGTTAACCATTAAGAGATTCTAATTATGCCATTTCTGAAAAAACAGAACTCTAAAGAGGAGGGTCTATAATGTGAATAAATAAAGGCAATATTTAAATTGGATTCTGTGAATTTTAAGAAAACTGTTTCAGGGTATTATTACAAAATTAATCAAGTGAAATATTTGATAATCTACTAGGTAGCAATGTATTATCTCAGTTGTAATGAATTTCTTTTTCAGGTGGTCTGAAAAGCCAGGAAATAAGGTTTGTGAAACTAATTGTGGTAGTCAGAATAATGGTTCTCCAAAGATGTCCAATTCCTAATCTCCAGAACCTGTGCATATATTATACTGTATGATGGGGAGGCTGAAGGTTGAAGATGGGATCAAGGTAGTTAGTTTACTGTGAGATGAGATTGTCTTGGATTATCTGGATATGCTCAATGTAATCTGTAAATGCTGAGACACAGACTCCACCCTCTCAGAGCACTGGGGTGGAAGCCAGACCCTGCAATCCCCAGGGCAGACTCATCCTTTCCACACACATGGGGCCCCCTCTCTTGGCTCACGAAGATGTTTTAGGTCCAGACCTCAGCTTCCAGAATTCTGACCTAAACGTTACTTTCCCTTGACTCTGTCACTTCTCTTTCCCTTTTAGCTCAAGCTGGCAATAGTTTCATTCATACAAAGTACACAAAAACTTGTCAGTTTTGCATATAGTACACAGGGGTCCAAACCATCAGACAAAAGAACTTTCCACAGATCCTTCCTGGATAATTGCATCTCTAATCCTAACTTGCAGTGAAATGGCTGACTAGGCCCATGCTCAGTTAAACCCTCACATGGAGTGCTATGCTCTGGGGACTTACTTTCCAGCTCAGATTTTTCCAGATCATCAATTTCTGGTTTCTTTGTGCCCAGGAATTCAGTTCTCATCTTATCCCTTTCTTCTCACATTTCACTATAAACTACAAGGAAAAACCTGGCTATACTTTCCACACTTAGCTTGGAAATATCCTCAGCTAAATATCTAAGTCCATCACTCTCAATTTCTGCCTTCCATTCACCATTGTAACTCAATTTTGTCAACTTCTCTGCCACTTTCAACAAGATTACCTTTCCTTCAGTTTCTAATAACACATTCATCATTTCTTTCTAAGGCCTCATTGGAAGTATCTCTAGCATCCATATTTCTACCAACAGTCCCTTCAAAGCAATCTAGGCCTTTTCTCTCAAGCACATCACAATTCTCTGGCCTCTACCTATTACCCAATTCCAAAGCTGTTTCCATATTTTTGGTATTTGCAATAGCAGCACCTGAGTTCGGTTACCGAATTTTGTTTTAGTTTTACTAGGCTGCTTAAACAAATATCATGAAGTTGTTTGACTTAAACAATGAGAATTTATTCACTCATGGATTTTAGGCTGGTTTTGAGGCTTGAATTGGTGTTCAAATCAAGGCATCATCAAGGTGCTACTTTCTCCCCAGGACTGGTGTTCTGGGGCTGGCTGCTGGTGATCCTTCATTCCTCTGTCAGTTGAAAAGGCATGTGGAAGTGTCTCTTGGTCTCTTAATTCTCTTCAAGATTCTGTTGATTCCAGCTTCTGGCTGTTCCCTCTGTTGCTTTCTCTCTCTCAGGTCTGAATTCATTCCTTACAAAGGATTCCAGTAAAAGTATTATGACCCATCATTACTGAGGTGAAACACACCTTAACTGAAGTAAGCTCATCAAAAAGTCCCACTTACAAAAAATTTACACCCATGGGAATGGCTTAGATGTAAGAAGATGTTTCCTGGGAATACATACAGATACAAACCACCACACCAGGGAACCACATAAGATTAATAGCAGACTTTTCATCAGGATCAATAGATGTCAGAAGGTCCAAAGGAGAAACAAAAACTGTCCACCATGAATCCTATATACAGGAAAGTTATATTATAAAAATGAAGAAGAAATAAAGACATTCCCAAATGTGTAAAATCTGAGAGAATTTTTTGCTAATGGATTTGCCTTGTAAGAAGTGTTAAAGTAAGTCCTTCAGGATGAGAGTAGATGATTTCAGACAGTAATTTGAATCCACAGGAAAGAAAATAGGGCACAGTTAGAGGAAATTATGTAATTATAAAAAGATAATATAGAGGAGGGGACAAGATGGTAGCATAAATAGGAGTGGAATTTAGTTAGTCCCCTGGAACAACTAATGAACAACCAGGAACAACTGGTAAATAATTTGGAATAACTGCTGGGGGACAACCATGACTGTCCAACATCATACACCAACCTGGATTGGGAGGAATGCCTGAGATCACAGAATAAAATCTGTAAGTAAAAACTATGGAGCTGTGCTGGGAGTCCCCTCCCCCCATGGCAGTCTTTGCTGCAAAACCTCACTGTGGTAGAAAGCAGCACTCTCCCAGCAAGTGAATATAGTTCAATCAAGGTCCAATTGGGGTTTTAATTAACAAAAGTGGACTGCTGAATACAAGCTACAGATCTCCAACAAGCAGACAGAGGCTTTTAGTGATGACTGACCTTAAAGAACAAGAAGGCTCATCTGTCCTGGGAGGGGGAGCCCAGAATACCAGGTGTTACCCCTGGCCTATGAGTGAAACTAGGGGACCATGTACTGGCTCTAAAAGGGGGCTTTTTGTCCCTTTTTCTCTCTCAACCTGAGGGGCTCAGAGGAGAGGGCCACAGTCATTTTCAGTTTGCACTGCTCTGACCCAGACAGGGAGAGATAACAGAGTCAGAGAGACAATTCAAGTGCAGATGATAACTCCTTAGGGGGTGTATCTTCCCTAAGAGTAAGGAGGTGGGGCACAGCTTTCCCATCATAACCAAACCCCAGAGCCTGGGGGGAGACAGCCAAAACAGAAACTGAAGGGGCCACATCCCCTTACACTAGTTGGGAGTGACAGACTGACAGGCACCACCTGCTGGACAGGTTAGGAAAAGCACAGCAACTGGAAACCTCATAAGAATGTCTGTCATTCCTGTAAGACACACCCTGAATGTAACCCAATTCTGAGACCAACCCATTCCAGTCTGGGAAAACCTGATTGGTGATACCAAGGAAACCAGATGGCTAGACAACAGAAAACTACAATCTATACTAGGAAAAACTAAGATATGGCCCAGTCAGAGTAACAAACTTACACTGCAAACAAGATACAGTTGAGATATTGTTTTACTTTAATGAAACAACCTATTAAAGATTTTCAAAGAGATATGCTAAACAAAATCAAAAACCAAATCAACGAGTTCAGGGAAGATATAACGAAAGATATGAAGGCTATAAAGAAAACAATGGGTGAACATAAGGTAGAAATCAAAAGTTTGAAAAAACTGGAAGAATCTATGGAAACAAAAGGCACAAAACAGAGATTAAAAACAACAGCAGATCTCAAGAGGCAGAAGAAAATGCTCAGGAACTACAGAAAAAGACACCTGAAATCCTACACACAAAAGAACAGATAGGGAAAAGAATGGAAAAATATGAGCAATGTCTCAGGGAATTGAATGACAAACATGAAATGCATGAATGTACATGTCATGGGTGTCCCAGAAGGAGAAGAGAAAGGAAAAGGGGCAGAAGCAATAATAGAAGAAATAATCAATGAAAATTTCCCATCTCTTATGAAAGACATAAAATTACAGATCTAAGAAGTGCAGCATGCCCCAAACAAAATAGATATGAACAGACCTACACCAAGACACTAAATAATCAGATTATCAAACATCAAAGACAAAGAGAGAATTCTGAAAGCAGCAGGAGAAAAGTGATCCATCACATACAAAGGAAGCTTGATAAGACTATATGTGGATTTCTCAGTAGAAACCATGGAGGCAAGAAGGAAGTGGTGTGATATATTTAAGATACTGAAAGAGAAAAACTGCCAATCAAGAATCCTATATCTGGCAAAACTGTAGTTCATATATGAGGGAGACTTTAAAATATTCTTGGACAAACAGACAATGACAGAGTTTGTGAACAAGATATCTGCACTACATGAAATACTAAAGGGACCACTACAGACAGATAGGAAAAGATAGGAGTGAGAGGCTTGGAACACAGTTTTGGGTGATGGTAGCACAGCAATGTAAGTACACTGAACAAAGATGACTGGTTGAGAGAGGAAGGTTAGGAGCATGTGAGACACCAGAAGAAAAGAGGAAAGATAAAGACTGGGAGTGTGTAACTCAGTGAAACCTAGAGTGCTCAACAATTGTGATAAAATGTATAAATATGCTTTTACATGAGGTAGAACAAATGAATGTCAACCTTGCATGGTGTTAAAAATAGGGTGGTATTGGGGAAAAAATACAATCAAAGCAAACTAGAGACTATAGTTAACACCAGCATTGTATTATGCTTTCTTTAATGTAACAAAGGCAATATACCAAAGCTAAATTTCTTTAAGAGGGGGACATAAGGGAGGGGTATGGGACTCTTGGCATTGGGGATGTTGTCTGACTCTTTTATTGTACTTTAGTTTAGCTCTATCTTTCCTTTAGTTGCTTTTTAGCTGTCATTTTTTTCTTTCTTTTTCTTTTTCTTGTGTCTCTCTACCTTCTTTGACTCTTCCTCTTTATTTGTGGAAGAAATGGAGATGTCCTTATATAGAGTGTGGATACATAAATATATGACTATACAGGGAACCATTGATTGTTTACTTAGGACAGAAAGTATGATGGTTGAACAAAACCATCTTTAAAAAATGGATTGATGAAGAAACCTTGAGGATACTACATTGAGTGAAATAAGTCAGACACATAAGGACAAATATTACATGGTCTCAATGATATGATCTAATTATAATAAACTCAAAGATATGAAATATGAGTTACCAGGATATAGAAGGAGGCTAAAGAATGGGGAGTGGTTGCTCATTATGAACAGAATGTTCAACTAGGTTGAACGTCAGTGTTTGGAAATGGACAGAGGTGATGGTAGCATGTTATTGCGAGAATAACTAACAGTGCTGAATGGTGTGTGAATGTGGTGGAAAGGGGAAGCTTAGAGTCATATATGTCACCAGAAGGAAAGTTGGAGTTTAAAATATGGGAATGTATAAAACAGTGAATCTTGTGGTGGACAATGTTTTGATTAACTCTATAAATATTAGAAATGTCTTTCATGAACAAGAACAGATGTATGACACTATAACTAGAAGTTAATAATAGAGGGACATATAGGGAAAAATATATCAATTGCAAACTAAGTACTACAGTTAGTAGTATTTTAATATTCTTTCATCAGTAGTAACAAATGTACTATACCAGTAATATGAGTCAATAATGGAGGGAGGTGGTTAGGGGTATGGGAGTATTTGAGTTTTCTTTTTTTGTCTTTATATCTTTTCTGAAGTAATGAAAATGTTCTAAAAATTAAAAAAAAATGATTAGGGTGACGGATGCACAGCTCCATGATGGTGCTGTGGGCAATTGATTGTGCACTTTGGATCCTTAGATAATTGTATGGTATGCAAACAATCTGAATAAAATAAAATTTAAAAAAGATAATATAAATACATATTTCTTCTTTTTTCTTCTCTTAACTGATTTAAAAAGGAAAATTTAAAAAACCTTATGTATGAAATTTATTTTTGGTTCTATGACATATAGAAATGTAAGATCTTTGTCAGCAACATCACAAATTAGGTGGGTGCAAGAAAAACTTTGCTGAGATAAGGAAATGACTCTAGTTTTAACTTGAATACATAGAAACAAAGGAAGTTAACCAAAAATGATAGTTAAGGTTAATATAACAAAAGCTGAAAATATAAACATGCTCTTTTTTCCCTCAGCTTCTTTTAAATAATAAAATTATATAAATTAGTACTTATACTAATATATAGTTGAGCTTGTGACATTTTCTATGTAACATGCATAATGACAATACCACAAAAATGCAAAAGGGAATAGAGATGTGTAAGGAAAATTGTTTCTATATTTCAGTAGAATTAAATTCGTATAAGTTTGAAGTAACTTCTAATAAGTTAGCATGTATATGATAAGCCCTAGAGCAAAGTTAATGAAATGACTCAAAAAATATAGTGAAAAATCATTAATGATATTTGAATGCTACATTAGAAAATATTCAATTAATGCAAAAGAAAGCAATAAATGAGGAATAGAGGAGCAAAAAAGACATGAGACATATGGAAAACAAAACAAGTAAAACAGCAGATATAAATCCAAATATATCAATAATAATATTAAATATGAATGGATTAAATAATCCAATCAAAAGGCAGAGATTGTCAGAAAAGATAAAAAAAATTCCAGATTCAAGTATATGTTGTTTACAGAAGATAGGCATTAGATTTTAAGTTAAAAATAGATTGAAAATAAAAGATGGAAAAATATACATTATGCAAGCAGCAATCATAAGAAACTTGGAATAGTTACACTAATATCAAACAAAGCAGACTTTTAAACCAAAATTATTGCTAGAGGTAGAAAGAGACATTTTTTAAGAATAAAATTGTCAATTCATGAAGATATATCAATTATAAATGTATATACACTTGAGAATAAGACATCAAAATGAGTAAAGCATAAACTGACAGAAATGAAGGGAGAAATAGATTACTCAACAGTAATAGTTGGAGACTAAGAGATGCAAACATCAGTAAAAATCAATTATACATAGCAGACACCAATAGAACACTCCACCCCCAAACAGCAGAATATATCTTCTTTACAACTGCATGTGAAACATTCTCCAGTATAGATCATAGGCTAAGCCATGAAACAAACCTCAAAACTTTATAATGATATACAAATGCAAAGAATGTTCTATGAACACAGTGGAATAAAGTTAGAAGTCAATAATAGAAGAAAATTTGAGTAACTTGTAAATATGTGGAAATTAATCATCATACTCTTAAATAACCAAAGGATCAAAGAAGAAATCAAAGGGAGAATTAAGGAACACTTTGAGATGAATGAAATTGATGATATGACATACCAAAACCTATACGATTCAGCTAAAGTAATGCTTCTAGGGATATTTATAGCTGCAAATGTCTATACTATAAAAGAAGAAATATCTCAAATCAATAATCTAAACTTCCATCTTAAGACACTGGAAAAAGTAGAGCAATGTAAGCTTAAAGCAAGCAAGAAGGAAGGAAAATAAAGATTTGGCCAAAAATTAATGAAACAGAAAATAGAAAAACCATAGAGAAAATCAATGAGCCCAAAAGCTGGTTCTTTGAAATGATCAAAAAAATCTGCAAATCTTTAGCTAGATTGACCAAGAAAAAAGAGAGAGAAGTCTCAAATTACTAGAATCAGAAGTGAGAAAGGGGACATTAATATATTAATTTCTCTTCTTACTGAAAAAAAAGGATTATAAATGAATACTATGATCAATTGTATGCTAATTATTAGATAACATGAAATGAACAAACTTCTGGAAAGACACAAAATATAGAGACCAACTCAAGAGGAAATAGAAATATGAACAGGCCTACAACAACTAAAGGGATTGAATTAGTTATTGCACCAGTTTTAAACTATTATGGGCCCCAGAAGAGCCATGATCTTTTAATCCAGTCTTATGGGGTAGAACCTTTTGATTGAATGTTTCCATGGAGATGTGATACACTCAACTATGGATGAGAACTCTGATTATATTATTTCCATGGAAGTGTGGCCCTTCCCCTTCAGGGTTGGTCTTGATTAGTTCACTGGAGTACTTAAGAAAGCTCATGAGCTGGCACAGTTGTTGACACTTGGAGATGCTTGGAGACCCTTGGAGATGCAGACAGAAGGATGTTTGGAGATGCTAAGCTAAGAGACAAAGCCCAGAGTTTGCCCCAGAGAAGCAAAGAGAGGACCCCCAGATGCTTAGAGAGAAACACCCTGGGAGAAAGAAGCAAGGACGCACAGGAGCTGAGAGAGAGGAACAAAGACTGAAGCCCAGAGACATTTTGGAGAAAGCCATTTTGAAACCAGAACCTGGGAGCAGAGGCCCAGCAGTTGCCAGCCAAATGTCTTCCCAGATGATGAAAGTGCTCCTGATGGCATTGGCCTTTCTTCAGTAAAGGTATCCTCTTATTGATCCCTTAATTTTGACATTTTCATGACCTTTAAACTGTAAATTTGTAACCTAATAACCCTGCTTTATAAAAGCCAATCCATTTCTGGTATTTTGTAAAATGGCCACTGTAGCAAACTGGAACATTTATCAAAAAACTACTTACAAAGTAAAGCACAGGACCAGTTGGATTCACTGGTGAATTCAACCAAAATATTTAAAAGGGACCAATATCATTTTTCTGAAACTCTACCAAAAAGTATAGGCCAGTATTACTTTGATACAAAAACCAGGCAAAGATATCACAAGAAAAGAAAAGCACAAACCAATTTCTCTCAGGAGAATTGATGCAAAAATCCTCAACAAAATATACTAGCAAACTGAATTCAGTACTACGTATAAAAAGAAAAGAATTACACACCATGACCTAGTGGAATTTATCCTAGGAATTCAAAGTTAGTTTAAAATCTTAAATTCAGTTAATATAATAAACCATATATCAATAGAATAAAAAGCAAAAAACAAACAAAAACCCACAACACATGAATGTCTCAATAAATGCAGAAAAAGCATTTGACAAAATCCCACATACTGCTCCATAATAAAAATACTTAACAAACTAGTAATATAAGGGAACTTCCTCACACAGATAAAGGGTATCTAAGAAAAATCCACAGCTAACATCATACTGAGTGGTGAAGGACTGGATTCTTTCCCTTAAAATCAAGAACAAGACAAAGATGTACACTTAACCATTTCTATTCAACATTGTACTGGAGGTTTAGCCAAAGCAATTGGCAAGAAAAAAATGTTTTCAAGTTAGAATGCAAGAAATAAAATTATCTCTGCTCATGGATGACATGATCTTGTATAGAGAAAATCCTAAGGAACCCTTCATAAACATTAGAACTAATAAATGAGTAGAGCAAAGTTGGAGTATACAAGATCAATTAAAAAAATCAATGAATTTCTACACATTTGAAAAAAGCAATCTGAAAATAATATTAAGACAACACATCCTTTTTCAGTAGCATCAAAAGGAATGAAGTACTTAGAAATTAACTTAAACAAGGAAGTTTCCACTTGTACACTGGAAACTACAATACCTTGTTGAAAGAAAGACCTGTACAAATGGAGATACATCTAGTCTTCATGGATTGGAAGACTTAATATTGCTCAGATGTCAGTACTCCCAAAATTGATCTACAGATTCAGTGCAATCCGTAACAAAATCTCAAGTGCCAATTTTTGCAGAAAAGGACACGCTGATACTAAAATTCCTGTGAAATTGGAAGGGGCACAGAATAGTAAAAAACTCTTGAAAAAGAACAAAGTTAGAGGACTTGTACTTCCCAATTTCAAAACTTCCTACAAAGCTATAGCAATCAAAACAGTCTGATACTGGCATAAGTATAAACAAATGATATACAGATCAATGGAATATAATTGAGAATCCAGAAATAAAACTATATGCTTCTATGACCAATTGGTTTTTAACAAGACTGCCAGGACATTCAATGGAGAAAGATAGCTACTTACAGAAGAATGAAGTTGGACTCTTACCTCAAATCATGTATAAAAATTAACTCAAAATGGGTCACACAATTAAATTTAAAAATCAAATATAAAATTCTTAAAAGAAAATAGGGATAAATCTTCTAAGGCCTTGGATTTGTCAATGGATTCTTCAATATTGCACCAAAAGCATTAGCAACACAGAAAAAATAAATTGAACTTCATCAAAATTATAAACTTTGGTGAAAGACACCCACAGTATAGGAGAAAATATTTGCAAATTATATAACTGATAAGGGACTTGTAACTAGAACATATAAAGAATTCTTATAATTCAATCAGAAAAAAGGCAAATAACCCAACTAATAAATGGGAAGAGAATCTCGATGGACATTTCTCCAACAAAGCTATAGAAATGGCCTATAAACATATTAAAAGATGCTGAATATCACTAGTCATTAAGGAAATGCAAATCAAAACCACAATGAAATACAACTTCACACCCACTAGGATGACTAGAATAAAAAAGTCATATCTTGTTATTAAGGATGTGGTGGGAATATTCTGGAATTTCCTCAAATGGTTAAGAATAAAGTTAACATGTGATCTGGCAATACGACTGCTAGTTATCTACAAATGAGAAATGAAAACATATGCTCATGCAAAAACTTGTACACCAGTTGTGATGGTTAGGTTCATGTGTCAACCTGGCCAAGTGATGGTTTCCAGTTGTCTTAGTCAAGCAGGCACTGGCCTATCTGTTGCTGTGAGTACATTTCATGGACTTAAATCATCAGTACATTGATTGTATCTATGACTGATTACATCTGCAGTCAGCTAAGGAGACTGTCACCCACAATAAGAGATGCTTAATCAGTTGAATGCTTCTAAGGAGGAGGTGATAGCTTCAGCAGTCAAAAGAGAAATTTCATCTCTACTTCAGCCAGCAGCCTCTCCTGGGGAATTCATAGAAGACCTTCATCAGAGTGCCAGCTTGCAGCCTGTCTTACAGAATTTGTGTTTGTGCATCCCTACAGGTGTATGAGACACTTTTATAAAATTTCATGCTATTTACAGATATCTCTTGTTGGTTCTGTTTCTCTAGAAAACTCTGACTAATATATGAATATTTATAACAGCATTGTTCATAAGAGCCAAAGGTGGAAACAATATAATTGTCTGTCAACTGATGAATGGTTAAACAAAATGTGGCATATCCACCCAATGGAACATTATTTAGTCATGAAAAGGAATGAAGTAGTGATAAATACTACTACATAGATGAACCTTGAAACACTTTTGCTAAGTGAAAGAAAAAAGTAAAAAAGTTCAAATGTTATATGATTACATTCCTATGAAACATCCAGAATTGAGCTATCTATAGAGACAGAAAATAGACTAGTATTTGCTTAGGGCTTGGGGGAAAAGGGGATAATGGGAATGATACCTAACAAGTACAGAGTTTCTTTCTGATGTGATGAAGATATTCTAAAATTGAGTATACTGATAGTTGGATGTATCTGTGACTACACTGAGAAACACTGAACTGTACACTTTAAATGGTGAATTGCATAGCATGTGTATTTTGTCTCCATAAAGCTGTTATTAAAAAATAGATAAAGCTTGTACCTATTAGAAAGCCCATATGTCCGTGTCCTTTGCATGCACAGCCCAGCCTGTGGCCAAGGAGTGACTTGTGAGCACACTCCATGGCTTCATGCAGATTCTCCTTCTCTAGTACTCTATCCTGAAAATTCCATTTGCTTCAGCTGGCCTAAATTTTGATCTCTGACTTCTCAGCTGGATTCCAGTTTGATAAACTGAGGTCAGGAAGTTTTCCACAAAGAAATTCAGGGAAACCTTGGGGCTCAGCTTGTGAGAGTCCTTACTCAAGGATCTCAAACTTGCATTACCTGTTGTCCAAAGCCTGAAAATGTAATACATCATTTAAGGTTTCTTATGGTAGATCTAGTTTTCTGTGTTATTACTTCATACCTGGAAAAGGAAATACTCCATATCCATATGATTGCATAAACACAATTTAAAATACTCATCCATCTAAAATCTTGCTTATAAAAGTTTCCAATATTAACAACAATTATTTAAAATAAAATTTCCTGGCATTTTCTAAAATTTAAAAAATGACTAGATTTTAAATATTTATACTCAACTTCCTGACTTCCCATGGTAGTTATTTATTTTTACCACCTTTGGAAGTCTATTTCAAAACTAAGATGAAAATTGAAATTGAAAATAGTCCTTGTATTGAAAAGACTAAATGTTTAAAACTACTAACTTTTCTGTAATTTTGTATAAGTGAACAAAAATAATATCTTGGACAAATTGACTTTTTGTAGGTTTGAATATGACTTTATTTCCAGGCTTTGTCATACAGTTGATTTTCTTTTTTACTTTGCCTCTGTGTGTTGGATATGAGTTATTATTCTAATAGTTTCAGAAACTTATCATATTAATTATTTTTTAATTTTTCTTTCTTATTCCAATTAACATTTCACTATTTTAATTTAGTTTTAGATTCTTTAGTGCATTTAATTAGTGCAATTAGTGTATATTTGGAGTTTGAGCTTCAGATTGTCATTTTTTTTTTGTATTGACATTTACCAACTAGGATTATTCACATGAAAAATCATATTTGATAGCCTGTGCAGAGACATGTCTGCATTGATTAGAATAGGTCAACATGATTTTTCATGAGAAGACCTTTAGGATAGTCTAATTGGCACTTGCAATATGCCAATTGAAAACAAGCAAATCACATGGTACTGTCAAATTGTTTTTCACACTGCTTTCATCATTCTTGATATTCCAGAGTTTAATGAGTGCTGTTTAGACATCCTTTTGACTATACTGATTAGATAGCAGTCAAATTGCTAACTAGTTCAGTCAGATTGCCATTTGATATGCTCAAAGGTGTGAATAAGTCAGAAAAAAAGGGATCTGATGTAGTAGCATTCTGATGTCATAACTGCATTCTAATTTGGTTGGGGATCAAAAGAACTAGGAAAGGAAAGTTGTTTTTGGTAACAGAGAAACTGTTTATTCTCATTCTACTTTTAACCCTGTTACCTTCCTTAAAAAAAAAAAGGAACCTCTGATAACTTCCTATTACAATGTTCACACCCAATTTTCTCTTCTAATGCAGACTTTGAAAAAGAAGCTAGTGCATTATCAGTGATGATGATAAGATTTTACCACACATCTCTCATACAGCTTTATTCAAGGTATTGTCATGTGAATGCACTCTGATAAGGACTCCAGTGATAACAAAACTGGCTGTGTCTATTTTTCTATTTATTATTTACTTTTTGTAATCATACTTCAGAGATCTTGGACTCTACTGCATTTCCACAAAGAAAATTTGACATATACTTATAGCTAGTTTAAAAAATGTGTCTTTTGCCAATATGATCAGCTGTATTAATACCACCACCAATATCTTACACTTCAATATTCCTTTAAAATTTACAAATCACTTTCCTGTACATTTTATTTCATTTGCTCCTATGAATTGATAGGCAGAACATTATAAATTAGTTTTACAAATAAGAAAACTGAGGTTCATGGTGTAAAATGGTACTTGAAATTCTTTGGGATTAGAACAAAGAAACTGATTCCAGCACCAGAGAATTTCCCGCTGGTTGGATTTGTCCAGATTATCATCATTGTAACTTTTGTGTTTCTAGGATACATCATTTTAATCAAACATCATTACTTCATGAGAATTGTATTAATCTTTTGATTCTCCAAATGTTGGTTGGTATCACCTGTCAGAAGGAGTAAAATAACAAGCACCTCTCCTATTTTATGAAACATAACTCCCCCAATCTGCAACCATGTAGCATAAGCAAAGTAACACATTGTCCATAAGAAATTCTTTGCTATCATTTTAATTCCAGTAATTTGACTAGCATTAATAACACATTCATTCATTAACTCAAATTCTTATGGTTTTAGGCACTGTTCTAAGTATTGGGGGTAAAGAATTAAAAAGCAGACAAAAATATTTGCATGGAGTGTCTCCTCATGGAGCACAATTCTAATGGGATCAAGAAAAAGATGGTAATTATGTCATAATAAATATGTTACATAGTAATGACTGCTTTATGATGCAAGAGTTTTTAGGGGAATCACTTTGCGGAATAATTTATACCTGGAGAAACCTAATGAGCCCATTTGCTTCTAAATTGTGTATGGAATATCCATCCTCTTACTTACAGTCCTGTAGTTAATTCCATATAGTTTTTGATTCCAAAGAGCCTCTGTTGCCTAAGGAAAATTGTTTTATAATGACCAGTCTGTATGTTTTGCACATATTAAAAAATCATTGTGTACCCAGGAGAATTAGAGCCTGTGATTGTGGTACATCTATTTTTACATACCTAGTCACAAAACAATATGTATAGCTTAATCACAAAAGTAAATAGAAGAGCAGCTATGGACAGTAAAGAAAAAAGCATGGACTTAGCAGCTGTGGTGTTTTGAAGCTGTATGTACCCCCCAAAAAACACATGCCTAAATTTAATCTGTCCCTGTGGGTGTAAACCCATTTCAAGTAGGAATTTTGATGAGGCTACTTCAGTTAAGGTGTGACCCACCTTAATCAGGAAGGGTCTTAATCTTAGTAATGGAGTCACACATAAAAGGAATGAAATTCAGATATAGAGAGAAAGCCACAGAAGCAAAAAGCTGAAATATATGAAACCCAGAAGAGAAGGAAGAGGAGCCCAGCATCACTGGCAGACAGCCCCAGAACTCCACAGTCCTGGGGAAGGAAACATTGCCTTGATTATGCCTTATTTCAGTATTTTCCCAACCTCAAACACATGAGCAAATAAATTCCCATTGTTTAAGCTGAACC
Source organism: Choloepus didactylus (assembly GCF_015220235.1). NCBI lineage: Eukaryota > Metazoa > Chordata > Mammalia > Pilosa > Megalonychidae > Choloepus > Choloepus didactylus. The sequence continues at coordinate 76,481,484 of NC_051309.1, forward strand.
ATTTCATGGTATTTGCTTAAACAGCCTAGGAAACTAACACAGCATCATCCAGAACAACAGGGAATAACCACATGGAAAGTGTGTACACATTAGACAAAGCAATTCCATTTTTCCTTTTGGCTAACAGCAAGAGAAAATAAAACAATGCCCATTTTCCATTTCATTTCTTTTTTTTCTCTGCTCCTTCTCTATTGTTGCCTCTGTGATGTTTTACCAAAAGTATGTTCAATACTTAAGAATCACTTTAAATTAGCTTTTTCAAGGAGCAATGGTTATCCAAAAGAAGGGGTGCCCTTATCATGTGTACATGGACTTCTTACTAAAGAGGATTATTGATTGATAGTATAATCTGAGTAATAAGAAGCATTATTTAAAAGACAGTTTTACTTTTAAGGATCAATACATGTTTTGAGTTATTCTTAAATTTATTCAAATGGCTGTCAAACTCCAATAAAGTCTATTGGCATTTAAATAAAACTCTCAAAACTGCTGTAGGTGGTTTAAAAGTGGCCCTCCACAACATATGCACATGTCCTAATCCCCAGAACCTGTGAATGTTACCTTATTTGGAAAAAGAGTCTTTGCATATATAATTATATTAAGGATCTTGAGATGAGGAGAGCATCCTGGATTATCCAGGTGAGCCCTAAATCCAATGACAACTGTCCTTATAAAAGATACACAGAAGAGAAGACAGACAAAAGAGAAGAGGCAGAAGAGGAAGGGGCCTTGTAACCATGGAGGCAGAGACTGGGGTGATGTGGACAGAAGTCAAGGGATGTGGACAGCTGCCAGAAGCTGAGAGAAGCTGAAAGGAAAGGATTCTCCTCTGAAGCCTCTGGAAGGAGTGCTGACCTGTCAACACCTGGATTTCAGAATTTTGGCCTCCAGAACTGTGTGAGAATAAATTATTTTTAAGCCAACTGGTTTGAGGTAATTAGTTATGGCAACCCCAGGAAACCAGTACAACTGCATAATTATTAGAAATATCTCTATTTCTACACATCAGCCACTGTGGTCTAAAATTCTTTGTTCAGCAACTTGGATTAGTTAGATTAAATAAAGTTGGTATTTCCAATGTTTTTTTTGGGGGGGGGGGAGGAGAAAGGGATCAATGTCATTGCAAATAGTCATTGACATGCATAATAAGATCTACATGCATCCTAATAAAAACATTAATTAGCATGTGGTGAGAACTTATATTATACACTTGCTGCACACTTTGTGTGGATTCAGGATTACAACAACTCCTGAAGTATAAGATATCACCATCTCCTCTTTACAGATGAGAAAACTGAGCCTCAGAGAGTTTTCTAGAAAGTAGAGTCTGAATTTGAAATCAAATATTTTGATCCAGAGCCTACACCTCAACCAGCACTCTGCTATTAACAAGTAAGTGATAACTATAAATGAAACATACCCTTTCCATACTCTGATTTTTCAGTTATATTTCGATACTCTCCTATTAAATACAATGCTAATTTATTTAAAGGAATTACGAAGCTGGGAGTTATTATCATGGGTGGAAGATGTTAGTAAAAATTTTTTTTTATATTAAAAAAGGGTCTGCATACTTGAAAATGTTGGAAGCCACAAAATTAAAAGATGGCAATATTGATTTGGGGATCATTGGCTCAATATGTAAGCATATTAACACTGTTCTCATAAAGGCCTTCTTCATGCCTATAGTTTCTTTATGGCCATTGTAGATATGAAAGTTTCTTTTTTCCATGAAAGGGACAGAGAAATAAGAACACAATAACTGAAAACTCAACTCCAATCAATTGCACAGATAAAAATGAATTAATTCTGAAATCTTTTCATGTGATGGGGCAATGCTTTATAACTGAGAGTAAACTAATGACTTACTTTCTTATTTTATTGTCTCCCTCTCTCTGTCTGCCACTTTTTTTTCTCTCAATACCCACACAAATACATTTAAGAAATATGTATTAGGTAGGGAAGGGAAAATATGGTTTCTGGAGGAGCTATATGGTTTCATGATTACGCTAGACTTCCTCTTCATTTTTCTTTGTGAATTAGGAAGAAAAAAATATATAATAGTCCTCAAAACCAAAAATAAAAAACTGACTATAAACTCAGAAGTTTCTGAGCTACCTTAAAATCTACTTCATTTCAAACATATCTTTCATGTTAACTTGGGTTAAATAGTAATCATTGAGTAATTATTTAAATTTCCCATGTTTGTTCTGTAAATACAGGCTGGTTAAACCTACAAAAATATGAGTGTGATAAAATGTTTCTGTTCACTGTTGCTTGATCATTTCTAAATATTTAGGAGGTGAAATGTCATGCTTTATAATTTTATCCCATTAAGAATTCAACTCTAAGCAGCATTGTTGATTTATTCACCTGTTCTGTCACTCATTTACTCACCAGATATTTTTTGAGCACTTACTGTGATAAATGTGACAGACCCTGCCCTTGAACTGTGGAGTTTACAGATTGTGAGACTATGATCCTATTACATATTTAATGGGGTCTACAGTGGCACCTACTAGAATTCACCAGGGTTTTCAGACTTCTTTTATTTCCAGGAAAACTACCCATATTAGACACTACTTGTGTCTTACTTCATATCCTCTTAGCCCACTTTTTCCCCCCAAAAATTGTTGAAGAAACTTGGTGTGAATAGGAGTAAGCTGACAGTATCTCACCTCAGCTGCTTTGGGTATTTCTCATTTTCTGACTCAGCACACATCCACATGGGACACCTGAAAAAAACCTTGCAGTCATTTTGAGGCATGCTCAAAGCCAGAATTATGTTGGAGATTGAATCACATTCTCCACAAAACGCAAGTTCAGGTCCCAAACTGTGGTCCTGTGGGTGTGGGTCCTTTGTAAAAATGACCTTTGATGAAATTAATTAAGGTGCGCCTAACCTGAATGAGGGTGGGCCTTACCCCAACATGGCTGAAGCCCTATCAGCAAAGGACATTGGACACAAAGAGAAGAAACCATGGGTAGTAGCTATAATATGGAAGCCAACAGAACTTGAAAGAGAAAAGAAAAGATGCTGTGCCAGTTTGGATGTATTATGTCCCCCAAAACACCATTATCTTTGATGCAAACTTGTGAGGGCAGACACATTAGTGTTGATTAGATTGTAATCCTTTGAGTGTTTCCAAGGAGTTGTGACTCAATCAACTGTGAGTGAAATGTTTGATTGGATAATTTCCATGGAGGTGTTACCCCTCCTAAATAGGATGTGTTAATTGGATCACTTGAGTACTTTAAAAAGAGCCACACAGACCCAGATGCTGCTGCAGCCTAGAGAGGAATGTCCTGAGAAAGCCATTTTGAAACACAACCTGGCAGCAAAGGAAGAAGATGTCAGCCACTTACCTTCATAGACAACAGAGGTGTTCCAGACACCGTTGGCCACCCTTCAGTGAAGGTATTCCGTTGCTGACACCTTAGCTTAGACACTTTTATGGCCTTAAGCCTGTAACTTTGTAACCAAATAACCCCCCTTTGTAAAAGCCAATCCATTTCTGGTGTTTTACAAACTGGCAGCATTAGCAAACCACAATAGATTTTGGTACCAGATAAGTGGGGTGTTGCTGAGCTTGCAAATACCAAACATGCCAAACATGTTGGAATAGCTTTTTTTTTTTTTAATTTTATTTTGAAATAAATTCAAAGTTACAGGAACAGTTGCAAAAACAATACAAAAACCATACACAGAACCCCAGCATACCCCTCCCCCCTCCCCGATACCCCGATCCACCAACTTTTTTTTTTTATTAAATTCAGTTTTATTGAAATACATTCACACACCATACAATCATCCATGATATACAATCCACTGTCCACAGTATGATAACATAGTTATGCGTTCATCACCACAGTCTATCTCTGAACATTTTTCTTACATCAGAAAGAATCAGAACAAGAATAAGAAATAAAAGTGAAAAAAGAACACCCAAATCATCCCCCCATCCCACCCCATTTGTCCTTTAGTTTTTATCCCTATTCCTCCACTCACCACATCACCATTTTTTTCTTTCTTTCCCTCCCTCCCTCCCTATCATCCATCATCTATTGCTCTGTCTTCTGAACATATGAGAGCAGGATGCACACATCCCTGAATAAACAATATAATTCATATATACATTTCCCATGAACAAGAACATTCTTTTATGCAATCCCATTAAGCACAGCTAAGAAGTTCAAGAAATTCAACATTGATACAAAGCTTACATTCTATATTTCCTTTTTTTTTTTTTTCCTTATGTCCCAACTCTGTCCCTTTGAGCCTCCTCTCCTCCATCCTCAGATCCCATCCAGGATCATCCTTGGCATTTAATTGTCATTGCCTATTGAGTCTGTCTTTTTCTTTCCTTTTTTTTTTTTTTTTGTTTTCAATTGTGGAAACATACATACAGCCTAAATCTTCCCATTCCAACCCCTCCCTAGCATTCCATTAGTGGGATTAATCACATTTAGAATGTTGTAATGCTATCACCTTCCCACCATCCATTACTAGAAATTTCCCTTCATCCCAAACAGCAACCCTACACTCATTTCTTAACTCCCCGTTGCCCCTTCCCCCACTCCTCGTAACCCATACTCTACTTTTCGTCTCTATGATCATATTCTCTCATAATTTCTTTGTGTTTACCATGGGGGTTAAATTTAACCTCTTAAATCTATAGCAATCTTGTTTTTCTTTGATACCAACTTAACTTCAATAGGACACATAAACTGTGTTGCTATACTCCTCCATTCCCCCACCTTTTTGTAGTTCTTGTCAGAAATTACATATTATACATTGAGTCCAAAGCCACTGATTTGTCATTAGTGGAATAGCTTTTTAAATGGATAAGGGGAAGATTCTGAAAGAATTGTGATGAGCTTGATAGAAAAGGCATAGACTTCTTCGAAGAGACTGTGGAAATATGGACTCTAAAGAGACTTCTGATGAGGACTTGAGTAGAAATGATGAATGTGTCATTCTTAACTGGAAGAAAGGTGATCCTTGTTTTAAAGTGGCAGAGAATTTGGCAAACTGTGTCCTTATGCTGGATGGAAGGCAGAATTTGAAAGTGACAACCTGGAATACTTAGCTGAGGTGATCTCCAGACTATGTGTGGAGGATGTACTCTGGCTTCTCCTTGCAGCTTATAGTAAAAAGTGAGCAGAGAGAGATAAGCTAAGAACTGAACTCTTGGATGCAAAGAAACCAGAAACTGATGGTTTGGAAGGTTCTGGGCTTCTAGAAAGTGAGACCCCAGTGGCTACAGACCCACATGAGGATTTAACCAAACATGGAACCTGACTGCCATTTCAGTACAAGCCAGGATTGGAGATGGAGTTATCTAGAAAGGATTTGTGGAAATTCCTGTTGTCTGATGGTTTGGACCCCCATTCACTTCATGCCAAGCCAACAAGATTTTTGCAAGATCTATTTAGATGGAGACACTGCCAGTCTGGACTGGAGAAGGAACAAGTTGAAGGAAAAATTTATTCAAAGACTGAACCATGGTTGAGATCTGGAGTCAAGAGGTCTCTGGCTGTGAGAGTGGAGCAACCCTTGCATGTGGAAAGAGTGAGTTTGCCCCAGAGGCAGAGTGTAGGTCTTCCACCTTGATGTTTGGGAAGAGTGCTGCCACTCCAGGCCTCAGAGAGGGTAGAGCACATTCTCAGGGGATTGGGGAGAGCCTGGCTGCCACCCTGATGTTTGAAGAGGATGGGGCTGAGAAGCAGCTGCTCTCCCCAATGTGTGGATGTGTTGGAGTACTCACCCCAGAGTTTGGAGAGAAAAGGGCTGCTGTGAAGGCCCTTGGAAAAGGGTTGGACTCCCACTCTCTCAAGCCCCAAGGATTTTGATAAATGACTCTCAGAAAACACCAGAGACATACCTTCACAGACAACAGAGGTGTTCTAGACACCATTGGCCATCCTTCAGCAAAGGTATCCTGTTGTTGCCACCTTAGCAAGGACACTTTTATGACCTTAAGACTATAACTTTGTAACCAAATAAACCCCTTTATAAAAGCCATTCCATTTCCAGTGTTTTTCAAAATGGTAGCATTAGCAAACTGGAAGAGATGCCTTGAGTTTCTTTCTTTACTTTCTATAGAATGTCATCCTGGTCTGCTATATTGTTGACATCAGGCTAGTTGGAAACATGGGTGCCAAAATGTGGGGGATACACTCCAGGAAGATTCAAGGGTCAGCCATGTGGGTATTTTAGGTGTCCCCTAAAAAGTGATTCATCACTGGCTGAGCCTCTTTGGATTGTGGAGGCAGCATACAATGCAATTGGGAATACTCCTTTGACTCACTTATTGGTGACTCAAAAGTCAGCCAGTTTTGAGTTAGGCCCAGAGCAAGTGATGGTTTTGAAAAAAATAAAACAAACAAACAAACCAATTTACCAGCACACCACTGAATTGGGGGGAGCAGTCCTTCAGAATATAGTACATGCACACAAACAATGGTTGATATAGTATGATATACATTTCTGTGTCCTCAATAACTAGACCATGTGAATATGGGAATCAAAGGTTGAAAGGAGAATTAGCCCTTTTCACCATTACTCCAAGTGACCCTCCTTTGGAATGTGTGCTTCCTATCTCTGAGCTTTGTTGGATTAGTGGTCCTGGTTCTCATCAGGGAAATGCTTCTATCAGAAGGCACAGTAAGGAGTCAAATGAACATGAAGCTCTCCTACTATCTTGTCATTTTGACTCCTATTGCTGCTGAATCATCATGCAAATAAAGGAGTTACTGTATGAGTGGAGGTGATTGATCCTGATTAGCAAGGAGATAGAGATATTGTTACACAATGGAGCCAGGAAGGGGTACATCTGTAATCCAGGAGAATATCTTGGTGCACTTATGCCCAGTAATAACTATAGATATGGAATTGCAACAGCCATGCTTAAGCCACAATAAAGTAATTGAAGACTTTGACCTCCTATAGAGATCTATATTATTACAGTAGGCAGCTACTGAAGTGTTGGTCAAGGATTAAAGGAATCTAAAATGTATGGTGGACTAGAGAGATATTGACTATCGATTGTAGCCTTGGGGTGAGTTGCAGCAGGGAAGTCTGTAGCTTGTTTCTCTGTGACATATTGGATTTAAAGTACGGCACAAGTCAGGCTAAGTGGTACAAGGGGTGGACTGTATTGGATTCCTCCTATGCTCTACATTCTCTCAGCCCAACTTTTTATTCAAGTTATTGCAATAGCAACTCACTGCTTAAAGGTGTAACTTGGCAACAATTCATCCAGGTGCACTAATCGTAACTCTGTAAACCAGTGTGAGATATTGGCAAAAACCAGCTCACCCATACTAATATATACACCAACGAGGAAGCTTGGGAGGCTTATTACTGTGTGGGGAAATTCTTGATCAATGAGGATGGGAGCTGGTAGATACATATATTTCTCTATTATCACACAGGGGGACAATAATGAGTGATTTTATGTAGCTCCTGTGGCTGATTCCCACAAACACAATCAGCTAGAAAACAAACCCAGAATAGCCTTTCCCTCTTTCTCTGTTTTATTTTCCTGGTTTACTAGTTCCAAATGTACTCCTGTTCCTAGGCTTGCTTTACAAACTAAATGGCTTATAGGACTGCACTTGACTCAGTTTCTGCTTTTTGTGGAGATTATGCAGGATAAGACATGGCTTCTTGAAGTTAGGGATGGCCATGTGACATAATTTGGCCATATTTGAAACATTTGAGATCTTTTTTTCAATTAATTATCCCTGCTCACTTCCTTAGTCATTGTTATTATAGAAGTGTGTGTTGATAAGACATAGAGTGGAATATGAAGCAAACATAAGGAAGATAGCTGTTCTTCAAGAGTGAAAAAATGAATTTTTGTTATGTTACGGAGATTTGGGAGATTGTTACTGCAGCATAACCTAGCCCATTCTGGAAAATATGGTTTAAATAACAATTAGCAAAACAGGTTCAATATAAAGAAAGAACATAATAACATTAACAGTTCCTTTCTCCACTCTTAACCCTGTCCCCAGGAAAGAGAGGTATGTATCTTTTTTTAAAGTTTTTTTCCTATGAGTTATTCCAAACATGTAGAAAAGTACAGAGAATAATGTAATTAAAATCCATGTATGTGTAATATAGAAATAGATTTGAAGCACTTCTTCCCAATTATATCCTCCAACCACCTTCTCTGAGCTAACAAATATCCTAAATTTAGTAGTAATTTTTTTGTCGTTCCAATAAATGACAATATTTTTATTTTAAATGAATTACTCTCTAAACAATATTTAGTATTGTTTTGCATGCTTCTAAACCTGAAATAAATGCTATAAACTTTGTATGCATCTTTTTGAAACTTGTCTTTTCTTCCCTCAAGACGATGTTTTTGAGATTTACTTCGGTTGATACTATTACTCTACTTCATTCATTTTCACAGCTATATAATATCTAATTGCATGGATAAGCCACATTTTATTAATCCATTCCCCTGTTGATAGAAATTTAGGTTGTTTATAGAATTGAAGAAAGGTTTGAGCTAACCTTATACCACCTGCTTTTGCTCTCCAGAGGAAGTAAAGAGCTTTATGGTTTATGTCCATAAGGAGGAATAAATTCTTGTTTACCTTTCTGTAAGCTGTTTCTATGGACTGATGAGGCAGAAGCCAAACTGCTATTGAGGCAGAGTGAGCAGGAAGTGGGGAACAGAGAAGGGCCTGATAAAACCATTAAAATTCTCTTAACTGTTTGTGAGTTTTAAAAGTGAATGCAAGGGGAGAACCTAAGATGGTGGCTAGGTGAAATGCAAGGGGAGAACCTAAGATGGTGGCTAGGTGAGACAGGGCAAAAAAAACACCTCCATGAAAAATACTAGATAAAAACCAGAAAGCAACCCAGAAGATCAGTTCCAGTGATGCACCAGCCAGAGAAGGTCTGCTAAATCCACAGTGACCATGCATTTGGTGAAACTGGGAGTCTGCATTCTGAAACAAAGGTCCTGGAAGAGCATGGCTGAGAAGGGGACCTGCTCAGAAATCCCAGGGACCCTATGCCAATACCAAGGACTTGTGGGTCAGCAGCAGAGACAATCTGTGGCAAGACTGAAATGAAGGCTTAGGCTCTTGCAACAGCCTTAAATCTCTGGGAACACCTGGAAGGTTTGATTATTAAAGCTGTCCTGCCTCCCTAACCACCCAGACATATAAACCACATTCAGAGCAGACAGCACCAACAACACACCCAAATTTAGTGCACCAAATGAACCCCACAAGAATCAGATCCCCACACACCACAAAGACAAAGTTGGGGGGAAGTGACTTGAGGGAAATAGGTGACTCACCAACGCCATCTGCTGGTTAGTTAAAGTGTACGCCACCAAGCTGTAGTTCTGACAAATTAGAGATCAAGTAAAGCAAATGCCAAGAGGCCAAAAACAACAGAAAATCTTAAAGCATATGATGAAACCAGATGATATGGAGAACCCAAACCCAAACACCCAAATCAAAAGATCAGAAGAGACACAGTACTTGGTACAATTAATCAAAGAACTAAAGACAATGAGAGCATGGCACAGGATATAAAGGACATGAAGAAGAGCATGATACAGGATATAAAAGACATAAAGAAGACCCTCTAAGAGCATAAAGAAGAAATTGCAAGAGTAAATAAAAAAATAGAAGATCTTATAAAAATAGAAGGAACTGTTGGCCAAATTAAAAAGACCGTGGATACTCACAATACAAGATTAGAGGAAGCTGAACAATGACTCAGCCTCCTTGAGGACCACAGAATGGAAAATGAAAGAACAAAAGAAAGAACAGGGAAAAAATTGAAAAAATCAAAATGGATCTCAGGGATATAATAGATAAAATAAAACGTCCAAATTTAAGACTCATTGGTGTCCCAGAAGGGGAAGAGAAGGGTAAAGGTCTAGAAAGAAAGTATTCAAAGAAACTGTTGGGGAAAACTTCCCAAACCTTCTACACAATATAAATACACCAAACATAAATTCCCAGCAAACTCCAAATAGAATAAATCCAAAGAAACCCACTCCAAGACATATTCTGATCAGACTCTCAAATACTGAAGAGAAGGAGCAAGTTCTGAAAGCAGCAAGAGAAAAGCAATTCACCACATAAAAGGAAATAACATAAGACTAAGTAGCGACTACTCAGTGGTCACCATAGAGGCAAGAAGGCAGTGGCATGATATATTTAAAATTCTGAGAGAGAAAAATTTCCAACCAAGAATACTTCATCCAGCAAAAATGTACTTCAAATTTGAGGGAGAACTTAAATTTTTCACAGACAAACAAATGCTGAGAGATTTTGCTAATAAAAGACCTGCCCTACTTCAGATACTAAAGGGAGCCATACTGATAGAGAAACAAAGAAACGAGAGAGAGATATAGAGAATTTTAATGGACATATATAGAATATTACATCCCAGGTCACTGGGACACACATTCTTCTATAGTGATCACGGATCTTTCTCCAGAATGGACCATATGCTGGGACATAAAACAAACCTCAATAAATTTAAAAAAAAATTGAATTTGTTCAAAGCACATTCTCTGACCACAATGACATACAAATAGAAGTCAATAGCCATCAGAGACTTGGAGAATTCACAAACACCTGGAGGGTAAAAATGTGGGGGAGATGAAAACATTCCTGGGTAATCAAAAGCTGAGGGACTTCATCACCAGTAGATCAGTCCTATAAGAAATTCTAAAGGGAGTTGAGCAGGCTGAAAGGAAGGGACACTAAACAATTGACTGAAACTACATGAAGAAATAAAGATTTCCAGTAAAGATCACATGGTAAATATAAATACCAATACTACTGTATTTTTGATTTGTAACTCCACTATTTACTTCCTACAGGATCTAAAATACACGAACTGTCATGATAAATAAGTGGTTTTGGACTCAACGTAAAATATGTAATTTTTTACAAGAACTACACAAAGGTGGGGGAATGATGGAGTATGTGAACATAGTTTATGTGTCCTATTGAAGTTAAGTTGGTATCGAAGAAAAACAAGATTGTTATAGATTTAAGAGGTTAAATTTAAGCCCCGTGGCAAACACAAAGAAAGTATCAGGGAAGATGACCATAGAGGTGAATAGTAGAGTAGGGGTTATGAGAAGTGGGGGAAGGGGCAAAGGAGAATTAAGAAATGAGGGTAGGGTTGCTGTTTGGGGTGAAGGGAAATTTCTAGTAATGGATGGTGGGAAGGTGTTTGCATTACAACATTCTAAATGTGATTAATCCCAATAACAGAATGCTAGGGAAGGGGTGGAATGGGAAGATTTAGGCTGTATGTATGTTTCCACAAATGAAAAAAAAACAAAACAGTCTAAATAGATGACAATTAAATGCCAAGGATGATCCTGGATGGGCTTTGAGGATGGAGGAGAGGAAGCTCAAAGGGACACAGACGGAACATAAAAAAAAAAAAAAAGGAAATATAGAATGTAAGCTTTGTATCAATGTTGAATTTCTTGAACTTCTTAGCTGCGCTTAATGGGATTGCATAAAAGAATGTTCTCGTTCACGGGAAATGTATATGTGAATTATATTGTTTTTCAAAGATGTGTGCAGTCTGCTCTCATATGTTCAGAGGACAGAGCAATAGATGATGGATGATAGGGAGGGAGGGAGGGATGGAGGGATGGAAAGAAAGAAATGGTGATGTGACAGAGGGGGGTTGAGGTATGCTGGAGTTCTATGTATGGGGTTTGTATTGTTTTTGCAACTGTTCCTGTAAGTTTGAATTTATTTCAAAATAAAATTAAAAAAAAATAAAGAAGTATAAAAAAAGTGAGTGCAGTACAGTGGATTGTATGGTGGATTGAGCTCTAGGTTGGAAGCTCCTTCCACTACAGCAACTATTAAACAGGTAGGAACTCTCTGAAAAAATGATTTTGGAATTTTTGAGGCCAGAAAAACACTGTATAGCATCCAAGGAAGAGCAGGAGAAAGAGGCTGTGCTGTCCAGCCACTGGCTAGCTTTCTGGTGACAGAAAGGGATGTAAAAATCCTCTTCCCCAAGAACAGGAGTAGGCACAGCCCATCACTAATCACAGCATTTGATTAGCAACTTCAGAACTCTGCAGACATGACAGCAGCCATTGTTTTGACTCTGCCTTTACAGGGGCAGCGGAAGCCATTGCTTCAGTACCTTGTCCCTCCCCCCACCCTCACACAGAGGCCATGGCAGAGGAGACTTAAGATGCTGTGCATTTAGTTGAACACTTAGTTGAAGGGCTGCCTTTGCTGGCAGGCCAAGAAAGCTCACCTTTGGGGAGGGATGAGGGAGGCTCTTGGAACACTTCTTGATACCCTCCCCAGCATTTTGGAGCTATTTGCACCCCCTTCACAGATCCCTAACACTGTTTAGGCTGGAAAAGACTGACTTGGGAAAATCCTTTCTGGCATGTCCCTCCACCCAGAATTTGACATCCTGGCAAAAGCAGTTTGAGACAATGAAAAGGGTATATAAAGGCAGACAGTCTGGGGCAAAGACTTGCTGGCTTCAAACACCCAGGAGCTGGGAAACAGAGGGGACAAACAATCTACTGTAGACAAAGGAATTCCAAAACGAATAATAAGCAAAAGCCCAGGACAACACATAGGTCAGGAAAACAGGGAAAACCCTGCATGCTGCCTTCACCTTGGGCAGACCTTCCTGTTAGGTGGGCACAAGCTCAAGAAAATCTCATCTTATCACCAATTGGTTACAAAGTCAAGAAACAGACATCTCAGGGAATAAATCCCCAAGTTACCATTTAAAAATATTAAAATGTACAATGCACAATGAAAGATTACAAGAAAAACAAAGATATGGGAAATGATGGCCAATCCAAAAGAAGAGGATAAAAATCCAGAAAACACCAAGGAAGAAGACCAGAATGTGGACATACTGAGCAAAATCTTTAAAAAAAAACCTTAAAAATTCTGAAGGAAATGAATGAAAATACAGAGAAAAAACTAAAGTATATAAAAGACAAAACAATTGAAATCAGTCAGGCTGAGGAACAGAAAGAAAAAATAATTATAAAAAGTGAAAATAGCTTGTGACACCAACAAGCATACAAGTTGATGAATTATGGGAGTCCCAGAAAGAGAAGAAAAGAGAAAGGGGCAGAAGGAATTTTCAAAGAAATAATGACAGAGAAATTCCCAAAATTAGTGTGGATGGTTTGAAGCATATGTACCCCAGGAAAAAAAAATTGTTCTTAAATCTAATCCATTCCTGTGGGTTTAAACCCATTTTAAAAAGGATCTTTTTTTTTTTTTTAATTGAGAGTGTTCACATACCATACAATTATCCAAAGATCCAAAGTGTACAATCAGTTGCCCCTGGTACCATCATACAGTTGTGCATCCATCACCACAATTAAGTTTTTTTTCAATTTTTAGTACATTTTCATTACTCCAGACAAGAAATAGAGGCAAAAAGAAAACTCACATCCTCCCATATGCCTATCCACCCCCCATTATTGACTCATAGTGTTGGTATAGTACAGTTGTTACTGTTGATGAAAGAATGTTAAAATAATATTAACTGTAGTACACAGTTTGCAATAGGTATTTTTTTCTCTATATACCCCTCTGTTATTAACTTTTAGCTATAATCATACATTTGTTCTAGTTCATGAAAGAGATTTCTAATATTTGTACAGTTAATCACTGACACTGTCCATCACAAGAGTCACTGTTATATACATTCCCATCTTTTAACCTCCAACTTTCCTTCTGGTGACATACATGACTCTGAGTTTCTCCTTTCCACCACATTCATGCACCATTCAGCACTGTTAGTTATTCTCACAATGTGCTACCATCATCTCTGTACATTTCCAAACATAGTTCACCCTAGTTGAACATTCTGCTCATAATAAGCAACTGCTCCCATTATTTAGCTTTGTTCTATATCCTGGTAAATTACATTTCATGTCTATGAGTTTACATATTATAATCAGTTCATATCAGTGAGACCCTGCAATATTTGCCCTCATGTGTCTGACTTATTTCACTCAATAATGCCCTCAAGATTTCTTCATCAACCCATTTTTTTTAAAATGGTTTTGTTCACACACCATACATTCTGTCTTAAGTAAGCAATTGATGGTTCCCTGTATAGTCACATATTTTTGTATTCACATCCATCATCACTATCTATATAAGGACATCTCCATTTCTTCCACAAATAAGGAGGAAGAGTCAAAGAAGGTAGAGAGGAAAAAGAAAAAGAAAAAAGAAAGAGAAAAAACAAACAAGAAAAAAAAAACATGACAGCTAGGATTCAACTAAAGGAAAGTTAGCATTAAATTAAAATAGAATAAAGAGACAACATCAGCAATGCCAAAAGTCCCATACCCCTACCTTACATCCCCCTTTTACATGCATTTAGCTTTGATATATTGCCTTTGTTACATTAAAGGAAGCATAATGCAATGTTTCTATTAATTATAGTCTCTAGTTTGTATTGATTGTATTTTCCCCTCAATACCTCCCTATTTTAATACCTTGCAATGTTGACATTCATTTGTTCTCCCTCATGTAAAAACATATTTTTACATTTTTTCACAATTGTTGAGCACTCTAGGTTTCACTGAGTTATACAGTCCCAGTATTTATCTTTCCTCTTTCCTTCTGGTGTCCCACATGCTCCTAACCTTCCTCTTTCAACCATACTCACAGTCATCTTTGCTCACTGTACTTACATTGCTGTGCTACCATCACCCAAAATTGTGCTCCAAACCTCTCATTCCTGTCTTTTCCTATCTGTCTGTAGTGGTCCCTTTAGTATTTCCTGTAGTGCAGGTATCTTACTCACAAGCTCTGTCATTATCTGTTTGCCAGAGAATATTTTAAACTCTCCCTCAAACTTAAAAGAGAGTTTTGCCAGATACAGGATTCTTGGTTGGCAGTTTTTCTCTTTCAGTATCTTAAATACATCAAACCACTTCCTTCTTGCCTCCATGGTTTCTATTGAGAAGTCTGCACATAGTCTTATCAAGCTTCCTTTGTATGTGGTGGATCACATTTCTCTTGCTGCTTTCAGGATTCTTTCTGTATCTTTGATTTTGATAATTTGATTATTTAGTGTCTTGGCATAGGCCTATTCAGATCTATTCTGTTTGCGGTACAGTGTGCTTCTTGGATCTGTAATTTTATGTCTTTCATAAGAGATGGGAAATTTTCATTATTTCCTCTATTAATGCTTCTGCCCCTTTTCCCTTGTCTTCTCCTTCTGGGACACCCATGACAAGTACATTCACTTGCTTCATGTTGTCATTCAATTCCCTGAGATGTTGCTCATATTTTTCCATTCTTTTCTCTATCTGTTCTTTTGTGTGTAGGCTTTCAGTTGTCTTGTTATCCAGTTCCTGAGTGCTTTCTTCTGCCTCTTGAGATCTGTTGTTGTATGTCTCCATTGTGTCTTTCATTTGTGTTGCGACTTTCATTCCCATAGATTTTGCCAGTTGTTTTTTTGAACTTTCAATTTCTACCTTGTGTTTACCTAGTGTTTTATTATATGCTTCTGCTCTTTTTCTGTATCTTCCCTAAACTTTTTGAATTGATTTAGCATTAATTGTTTCAATTCCTGTATCTCAGTTGAAGTGTAAGTTTGTTCCTTTGACTGGGACATAACTTCATTTTTCTTAGTGTAGGTTGTAGTTTTCTGTTTTCTAGGCATCTGGTTTCCTTGGTTACCCCAATCAGTTTTTCCCAGACCAGAACAGGCTCATGTTCCAGAAGAGGGAAATATTCAGTACCAGGTTTCCCTGAGGGTGCATCTTAGAAGACTGACACAACCTGTGAGGCCTCAAGCCACTGTGCTTTTTCTAACCTGCACAGCAGGTGGCACCTGTCAGCCTGTGTCTCCTGACTGGTGTAAGGAGGTTAAGGAGGTGTGGCCCACTTAGTTTCTGTTTTGGCTGTATTCCCCCAGACTCTGGTCTGGTTCTGAATGGAAGGTGGGTAGTAGAGCTATGCACCACCTTCTTCCTCTTAAGGAAGATACACCCCCTAGGGAATTATTTCATCTGCCTTTAAATAGGCTCTTTGTCTCTTTCACTCTGCTATCTCCACCCTTGTCTGGGTCAGAGTGCTGTGAACTAAAAATGGCTGAGGCTTTCAGCTTCAGGTTGAGAGAGATAAAAAGGGACAGAAAGACCCCTTTCAGGGTCAGCCATGGCCCCCAGTTTCACCCATCAGCCATCACTAAAAGCCTCTGTCGGCTTGTTGGGGATTTGTAGCTTGCACTGAGCAATCCACATTTGCCAATTAAAACCCCAGTTGGAGCTGTACTGAGGTATATTCACTTGTTCAGAGAGTGCTGCTCTCTATCACTGCAAGGCTTTGCAGTTTGGGCTGCCATGGGGGGAGGGGGCTTCTGGCTTGGGTCCACAGATTCTACTCACAGATTCCATGCTGTGATTTCAGGCATGCCTCCCAATCTAGGTTGGTGCATGATGTGTGGACAGTCATGTTTGTCCCCAGCAGTTATTCCAGATCATTTCCTAGTTGTTCCTGGTTGTTTATTAGTTGCTCCAGGGGAACTAACTAACTTCCACTCCTCTCTATGCTGCCATCTTTTCCTGTCTCTAAATAGGATCATTTGATGAGACTACTTCAGTAAAAGTGTGACCCACCTCATTTAGGATGGGAATTAATCCTCTTATTGGAGTCCTTTATAAGAGAATGAAATTCAGACACAGAGAGAAAGCCACAGAAGGAAGAAGCTGAAATCAATGAAACCTGTAAGAGAAGGGAGAGATCAGCACATGCTGCCATGTGCATTGCCATGTGAGGAGCTAAGGATCACTGGAAGACATTTTTTGGGGGAAGAAAACATAACCTTGAAGATGCCTTGATTTGGACATTTTCTTAGCCTCAAAATGCTGAGCTAATAATTACCATTGCTCAAGCTGAAAATTCCATAGCATATGCTTCCAGCAGCCTAGGAAACTAAAACACTCAGCAAAAAACATGAGTTTGCTCATCCAAGAAGTCCAGAGAACACCAAAACAGTATAAACATGAAATAAAATTCAACCTGTCATATATTGATCACACAATCGAATATAGAGGACAAGGGAGGAGCTCTAAATCCAGCATGCAAAAACAATGTGTTACGTACAAGGGAGTCCCAATCATATTGAGTGTTGATTTCTCATCAGAAACCATGGAGGCAAGAAGGCAGTGGTTTGATACAGTCAAAGTGCTGAAGGAATACAACTGCCAGCCAAGAATTTTATACCCAGGGAGACTTTCAAAAATGAAGGAGAGATTAAACAAAAGCTGAGGGAGTTCATCACCACTAGACCTTTCCTACAAGCAATGCTATAGGGAGTTCTTCAGTCTGAAAGGAAAGGACACTAGACAGTGGATCAAAGAGGCATAAAGAAATAAAGACCTATGGTAAAGGAAACCATTTGGGAAATTATAAATGCCATTATTACTGTAGTGTATTGTTTGGCATGTAACTCCACTTCTTACAACATGTGCTAAAATACAAATGCATAAAAAAGTAATGATAAAGCTATGGTTTTAGAAAGAAAATGTACAAATATATAAGTGGTATCAAGTAAAATAAAACAAGTTGGAGAACAAAGAGGTATAGAAAAAGTATAAGTATATGTTACTGATGTTAAGATAGTATCAAACCATATATATTTGTTACTTATTTAAGATGTTAAATTTTAACCATAGTTGCCACAAGGAAAACAGATGAAAAATATATCCATATAGAAAAGAGAAGGCACTCAATATGATACAAACCCCAAATCAAATAAATATAAATGTAGGCATTAGTAGAAGAATTGAGGGACAAAAAAGGTATAAGACCTACAAAGGCTAAATAGCAAAATGGCAGAAGAAAATCCTATATTATCAGCAGTGACTTTAAATGTTAATGGATTCAACTCTCCAGTTAAAAGGCAGAGAATGGCACAATGGATAAAAAAACATTACCCAACTATATGCTATCTGCAAGGAACTCACCTTAAATTCAAAGATAAAAGTAGGTTGGAAGTGAAAGGATGGAAAAAAATACACTATGCAAGTAGTAACCAAAAGAGAGCTGGGTTACTTACACAAATATCAGGTAAAATAGACTTTTAGTATAAAACATTTACAAGGGACAAAGATGGTCATTATATACTGATAAAGAGGAGTATTCAACAAGAAGATATAACAATTATAAACATACATGTGAACCTAACAGTGGAGCCCCAAAATATAAGAAGCAAATGCTGACAGATTATGAGGGAGAAATTGACAGATCTACACTAATAGTAGAAGACTTTAATACACTACTTTCAATAATGGATAGAATATCTAGTCAGAAGATCAATAAGAAAATATGTCTTGTATGATACTCTAAACCAACTAGACCTAACAGACATATATAGAACACTTTACTCCCCAAACCAGGATACACATTCTTAAGTGCAAATGGATCATTCTCCAGGATAGACCATATGTTGGTTCAAAAAATGAGTCACAGTAAGTTAAAAAATATTTAAATCATACAATGTATACTCTCCAACCATAATGGAATGATGCCAGAAAACAGAGAGAGAAATGGAAAATGCACAAACATGGAAATTAAACAACAAACTCTTAAACAACCATGGGTTCAAGAGGGAATCACAAGTGAAATCAGGAAATAACTTGAGGCAAATGAAAATGAAAATACAATATACCAACACTTATGGGATGCAGCAAAGGCAGTGCTGAGAGGGAAATTTATAACTCTAAATGCATACATTAACAAAGAAGAAAGACTTCAAATTATAGACCTAACCTCAAAACTGGAAGAACTTGAAAAAGAAGAGCAAACTAAACTTAAAGCAAGTAGAAGGAAGGAAATAACAAAGACTAGAATGGTGATAAATGAAATAGAAAATAAGTAGAGAGAATCAACAGAATCAAAAGCTGGTTCTTTGAAAAGATCAATAAAATTGACAAAGCTTTAGCTAGACTGCCAATGAAAAAGAGAGAGGATACAAATAATGAAAATCAGAAATGAAAAGGGGGGAATTACTACTGACCTCACTGAAATAAAAAGGGCAACAAAAGGATAATATGAACAACTATATTCTAATAGATTGATAATCTAGATGAAATGAACAAATTGTTAGAAACACAGACTACCTACATTGACTCAAGAAAAAGTAGAAGATCTCAACAAACCAATTACTAGTAAAGAGATTGAATCAGTAATCAAAACCTCCTAAAAAAGAAAATCCCAGGACCAAATGGCTGCACAGGGGAATTCTACCAACCATTCCAAGAAGACTTAACTAATTTTGATCAAATTCTTCCAAAATATTGAAGAGGAGGAACACTCTGTAATTCATTCTTCAAGGCCAATGTCACCTGCATGCTAAAGCCTGATAAAGATATCACAAGAAAAGGAAACTACAAACCAATGTTGTTTATGAATATAGATGCAAAAATTGTCAACAAAATGCTAGCAAACCCAATCCAACAGTACATTTTAAATGACATATACACCATGATCAAGTGGGATTTATTCCTAGTATGCAAAGTTGGTTCAACATGAGAAAATCAATTAATGTAATATACCACATTAACAGAATGAAGGGGAAAAACACACATGATCATCTCAATTGATTCATAAAAGGCATTTGACAATATCCTGCATCACTTCTGGATAAAAACACTTAGAACTCTGGGAATAGAATGAAACTTCCTCAACATAATAAAGGGAATATATGAAAAACCCACAGATAACCTCCTGCTTAATGGTGAAAAACTGAAACCTTTCCCCCTAATACAAGATTGCCCACTGTCATCACTGTCGGTCAGTATTTTTACTGGCAGTTCTTGCCAGAGCTATTAGGCAAGAAAAAGAAATAAACAGCATCCAAAATGGAAAAGAAGAAGTAAAACTTTCCCTATTTTCAGATGACATGATCCTATATACACAAAATCCTGAAAACTCCACAACAAGGTTCCTAGAGGAAATAAATGAATTCAGCAAAGTGGTGGGGTATAATAACAACATCAAAAAAATCAGTAGTGTTGTACCCAAGCATGAATAAATAGAAGGAGAACTCAAGAAAAAAGTTTCATTCATAATAGCAACTAAAAGAATCAAATATCTAGGAATAAATCTAACCAACTATTAAAAGGACTAATACACAGAAAACTGCAAAATATTGCTGAAGTAAATCAAAGAAGGTCTAAATAAATGGAAAGGGGAGGCGGGGCAAGATGGCAGACTGGTGAGCTGTATGTTTTAGTTACTCCTCCAGGAAAGTAGGTAAAAAGCCAGGAACTGCGTGGACTGGACACCACAGAGCAATCTGTCTTTGGGCATACTTCATACAACACTCATGAAAACGTGGAACTGCTGAGATCAGCGAAATCTGTAAGTTTTTGCGGCCAGGGGACCCGCGCCCCTCCCTGCCAGGCTCAGTCCCGGGGGAGGAGGGGCTGTCAGCTCCAGGAAGGAGAAGGGAGAATTGCAGTGGCTGCTCTTATCGGAAACTCATTCTACTGATTCAAACTCCAACCATAGATAGACTGAGACCAGACACCAGAGACTCTGAGAGCAGCCAGCCCAGCAGAGAGGAGACAGGCATAGAAAAAAAACAACACGAAAAACTCCAAAATAAAAGCAGAGGATTTTTGGAGTTCTGGTGAACACAGAAAGGGGAAGGGCGGAGATCAGGCCTTGAGGCGCATATGCAAATCCCGAAGCAAGGCTGATCTCTCTGCCCTGTGCACATTTCCTTAATGGCCCTGGTTGCTTTGTCTATTAGCATTTCAATAACCCATTAGATCTCTGAGGAGGGCCATTTTTTTTTTTTTTTTTTTTTTTTTTTTTTAAATCCTTTTTGCTTTTTCTAAAACAATTACTCTAAGAAGCTCAATACAGAAAGCTTCAAAGAATTGAAATTTGGGCACGTCAAGTCAAGAGCAGAACTAAGAGAGCTCTGAGACAAAAGGCAATAATCCAGTGGCTGAGAAAATTCACTAAACAACACAACTTCCCAAGAAAAGGGGGGTGTCCGCTCACAGCCACCATCCTGGTGAACAGGAAACACTCCTGCCCATCGCCAGCCCCATAGCCCAGAGCTGCCCCAGACAACCCAGTGTGACGGAAGTGCTTCAAATAACAGGCACACACCACAAAACTGGGCGTGGACATTAGCCTTCCCTGCAACCTCAGCTGAATGTCCCAGAGCTGGGAAGGGGGAGCAGTGTGAATTAACAGAGCCCCATTCAGCCATCATTTGAGCAGACTGGGAGCCACCCAACACAGCCCAGCAGCCCAGAACTGCCCTGGGGGGACGGCACTCACCTGTGACATAGCACAGTCATCCCTCAACAGAGGACCCGGGGTGCACAGCCTGGAAGAGGGGCCCACTTGCAAGTCTCAGGAGCCATACGCCAATACCAAAGACTTGTGGGTCAGTGGCAGAGACAAACTGTGGCAGGACTGAACTGAAGGATTAGACTATTGCAGTAGCTTTAAAACTCTAGGATCATCAGGGAGATTTGATTGTTAGGGCCACCCCCCCTCCCCGACTGCCCAGAAACACGCCCCACATACAGGGCAGGCAACACCAACTACACACGCAAGCTTGGGACACCAATTGGGCCCCACAAGACTCACTCCCCCACTCACCAAAAAGGCTAAGCAGGGGAGATCTGGCTTGTGGAGAACAGGTGGCTCGTGGACGCCACCTGCTGGTTAGTTAGAGAAAGTGTACTCCACGAAGCTGTAGATCTGATAAATTAGAGATAAGGACTTCAACTGGTCTACAAACCCTAAAAGAACCCTATCAAGGTCAGCAAATGCCACGAGGCCAAAAACAACAGAAAATTATAAAGCATATGAAAAAACCAGACGATATGGATAACCCAAGCCCAAGCACCCAAATCAAAAGACCAGAAGAGACACACCTAGAGCAGCTACTCAAAGAACTAAAGATGAACAATGAGACCCTAGTACGGGATATGAAGGAAATCAAGAAGACCCTAGAAGAGCATAAAGAAGACATTGCAAGACTAAATAAAAAAATGGATGATCTTATGGAAATTAAAGAAACTGTTGACCAAATTAAAAAGATTCTGGACACTCATAGTACAAGACTAGAGGAAGTTGAACAACGAATCAGTGACCTGGAAGATGACAGAATGGAAAATGAAAGCATAAAAGAAAGAATGGGGAAAAAAATTGAAAAACTCGAAATGGACCTCAGGGATATGATAGATAATATGAAACGTCCGAATATAAGACTCATTGGTGTCCCAGAAGGGGAAGAAAAGGGTAAAGGTCTAGGAAGAGTATTCAAAGAAATTGTTGGGGAAAACTTCCCAAATCTTCTAAACAACATAAATACACAAAGCATAAATGCTCAGCGAACTCCAAATAGAATAAATCCAAAAAAACCCACTCCGAGACATATACTGATCACACTGTCAAACATAGAAGAGAAGGAGCAAGTTCTGAAAGCAGCAAGAGAAAAGCAATTCACCACATACAAAGGAAACAGCATAAGACTAAGCAGCCACCATGGAGGCGAGAAGGCAGTGGCACGATATATTTAAAATTCTGAGTGAGAGGAATTTCCAGCCAAGAATACTTTATCCAGCAAAGCTCTCCTTCAAATTTGAGGGAGAGCTTAAATTTTTCACAGACAAAGAAATGCTGAGAGAATTTGCTAACAAGAGACCTGCCCTACTGGAGATACTAAAGGGAGCCCTACAGACAGAGAAACAAAGACAGGACAGAGAGACTTGGAGAAAGGTTCAGTACTAAAGAGATTCGGTATGGGTACAATAAAGGATATTAATAGAGAGAGGGAAAAATATGGCAAACATAATCCAAAGAATAAGATGGCCGATTCAAGAAATGCCTTCACGGTTTTAACGTTGAATGTAAATGGATTAAACTCCCCAATTAAAAGATATAGATTCGCAGAATGGATCAAAAAAAATGAACCATCAATATGTTGCATACAAGAGACTCATCTTAGACACAGGGACACAAAGAAACTGAAAGTGAAAGGATGGAAAAAAATATTTCATGCAAGCTACAGCCAAAAGAAAGCAGGTGTAGCAATATTAATCTCAGATAAAATAGACTTCAAATGCAGGGATGTTTTGAGAGACAAAGAAGGCCACTACATACTAATAAAAGGGGCAATTCAGCAAGAAGAAATAACAATCGTAAATGTCTATGCACCCAATCAAGGTGCCACAAAATACATGAGAGAAACATTGGCAAAACTAAAGGAAGCAATTGATGTTTCCACAATAATTGTGGGAGACTTCAACACATCACTCTCTCCTATAGATAGATCAACCAGACAGAAGACCAATAAGGAAATTGAAAACCTAAACAATCTGATAAATGAATTAGATTTAACAGACATCTACAGGACATTACATCCCAAATCACCAGGATACACATACTTTTCTAGTGCTCACGGAACTTTCTCCAGAATAGATCATATGCTGGGACATAAAACAAGCCTCAATAAATTTAAAAAGATTGAAATTATTCAAAGCACATTCTCTGACCACAATGGAATACAATTAGAAGTCAATAACCATCAGAGACTTAGAAAATTCACAAATACCTGGAGGTTAAACAACACACTCCTAAACAATCAGTGGGTTAAAGAAGAAATAGCAAGAGAATTTGCAAAATATATAGAGACGAATGAAAATGAGAACACAACATACCAAAACCTATGGGATGCAGCAAAAGCAGTGCTCAGGGGGAAATTTATAGCACTAAACGCATATATTAAAAAGGAAGAAAGAGCCAAAATCAAAGAACTAATGGATCAACTGAAGAAGCTAGAAAATGAACAGCAAACCAATCCTAAACCAAGTACAAGAAAAGAAATAACAAGGATTAAAGCAGAAATAAATGACATAGAGAACAAAAAAACAATAGAAAGGATAAATATCACCAAAAGTTGGTTCTTTGAGAAGATCAACAAGATTGACAAGCCCCTAGCTAGACTGACAAAATCAAAAAGAGAGAAGACCCATATAAACAAAATAATGAATGAAAAAGGTGACATAACTGCAGATCCTGAAGAAATTAAAAAAATTATAAGAGGATATTATGAACAACTGTATGGCAACAAACTGGATAATGTAGAGGAAATGGACAATTTCCTGGAAACATATGAACAACCTAGACTGACCAGAGAAGAAATAGAAGACCTCAACCAACCCATCACAAGCAAAGAGATCCAATCAGTCATCAAAAATCTTCCCACAAATAAATGCCCAGGGCCAGATGGCTTCACAGGGGAATTCTACCAAACTTTCCAGAAAGATCTGACACCAATCTTACTCAAACTCTTTCAAAACATTGAAAAAAATGGAACACTACCTAACTCATTTTATGAAGCTAACATCAATCTAATACCAAAACCAGGCAAAGATGCTACAAAAAAGGAAAACTACCGGCCAATCTCCCTAATGAATATAGATGCAAAAATCCTCAACAAAATACTTGCAAATCGAATCCAAAGACACATTAAAAAAATCATACACCATGACCAAGTGGGGTTCATTCCAGGCATGCAAGGATGGTTCAACATAAGAAAAACAATCAATGTATTACAACACATTAAAAACTCGAAAGGGAAAAATCAATTGATCATCTCAATAGATGCTGAAAAAGCATTTGACAAAATCCAACATCCCTTTTTGATAAAAACACTTCAAAAGGTAGGAATTGAAGGAAACTTCCTCAACATGATAAAGAGCATATATGAAAAACCCACAGCCAGCATAGTACTCAATGGTGAGAGACTGAAAGCCTTCCCTCTAAGATCAGGAACAAGACAAGGATGCCCGCTATCACCACTGTTATTCAACATTGTGCTGGAAGTGCTAGCCAGGGCAATCCGGCAAGACAAAGAAATAAAAGGCATCCAAATTGGAAAAGAAGAAGTAAAACTGTCATTGTTTGCAGATGATATGATCTTATATCTAGAAAACCCTGAGAAATTGACGATACACCTACTAGAGCTAATAAACAAATTTAGCAAAGTAGCGGGATACAAGATTAATGCACATAAGTCAGTAATGTTTCTATATGCTAGAAATGAACAAACTGAAGAGACACTCAAGAAAAAGATACCATTTTCAATAGCAACTAAAAAAATCAAGTACCTAGGAATAAACTTAACCAAAGATGTAAAAGACCTATACAAAGAAAACTACATAACTCTACTAAAAGAAATAGAAGGGGACCTTAAAAGATGGAAAAATATTCCATGTTCATGGATAGGAAGGCTAAATGTCATTAAGATGTCAATTCTACCCAAACTCATCTACAGATTCAATGCAATCCCAATCAAAATTCCAACAACCTACTTTGCAGACTTGGAAAAGCTAGTTATCAAATTTATTTGGAAAGGGAAGATGCCTCGAATTGCTAAAGACACTCTAAAAAAGAAAAACGAAGTGGGAGGACTTACACTCCCTGACTTTGAAGCTTATTATAAAGCCACAGTTGTCAAAACAGCATGGTACTGGCACAAAGATAGACATATAGATCAATGGAATCGAATTGAGAATTCAGAGATAGACCCTCAGATCTATGGCCGACTGATCTTTGATAAGGCCCCCAAAGTCACCGAACTGAGCCATAATGGTCTTTTCAACAAATGGGGCTGGGAGAGTTGGATATCCATATCCAAAAGAATGAAAGAGGACCCCTACCTCACCCCCTACACAAAAATTAACTCAAAATGGACCAAAGATCTCAATATAAAAGAAACTACCATAAAACTCCTAGAAGATAATGTAGGAAAACATCTTCAAGACCTTGTATTAGGAGGCCACTTCCTAGACTTTACACCCAAAGCACAAGCAACAAAAGAGAAAATAGATAAATGGGAACTCCTCAAGCTTAGAAGTTTCTGCACCTCAAAGGAATTTCTCAAAAAGGTAAAGAGGCAGCCAACTCAATGGGAAAAAATTTTTGGAAACCATGTATCTGACAAAAGACTGATATCTTGCATATACAAAGAAATCCTACAACTCAAGGACAATAGTACAGACAGCCCAATTATAAAATGGGCAAAAGATATGAAAAGACAGTTCTCTGAAGAGGAAATACAAATGGCCAAGAAACACATGAAAAAATGTTCAGCTTCACTAGCTATTAGAGAGATGCAAATTAAGACCACAATGAGATACCATCTAACACCGGTTAGAATGGCTGCCATTAAACAAACAGGAAACTACAAATGCTGGAGGGGATGTGGAGAAATTGGAACTCTTATTCATTGTTGGTGGGACTGTATAATGGTTCAGCCACTCTGGAAGTCAGTCTGGCAGTTCCTTAGAAAACTAGATATAGAGCTACCATTCGATCCAGCGATCGCACTTCTCGGTATATACCCGGAAGATCGGAAAGCAGTGACACGAACAGATATCTGCACGCCAATGTTCATAGCAGCATTATTCACAATTGCCAAGAGATGGAAACAACCCAAATGTCCTTCAACAGATGAGTGGATAAATAAAATGTGGTATATACACACGATGGAATACTACGCGGCAGTAAGAAGGAACGATCTGGTGAAACATATGACAACATGGATGAACCTTGAAGACATAATGCTGAGCGAAATAAGCCAGGCACAAAAAGAGAAATATTATATGCTACCACTAATGTGAACTTTGAAAAATGTAAAACAAATGGTTTATAATGTAGAATGTAGGGGAACTAGCAGTAGAGAGCAATTAAGGAAGGGGGAACAATAATCCAAGAAGAACAGATAAGCTATTTAACGTTCTGGGGATGCCCAGAAATGACTATGGTCTGTTAATTTCTGATGGATGTA
Organism: Choloepus didactylus; assembly: GCF_015220235.1. Classification (NCBI taxonomy): domain Eukaryota; kingdom Metazoa; phylum Chordata; class Mammalia; order Pilosa; family Megalonychidae; genus Choloepus; species Choloepus didactylus. Next base: position 76,508,350 of record NC_051309.1, read on the forward strand.
GTAGGAACAAGTTCACTGAAATGTTGCTATATTATGTAACTTTCTTGGGGTAAAGTAGGAACATGTTGGAAGTTAAGCAGTTATCTTAGGTTAGTTGTCTTTTTCTTACTCCCTTGCTATGGTCTCTTTGAAATGTTCTTTTATTGTATGTTTGTTTTCTTTTTAACTTTTTTTTTCATACAGTTGATTTGAAAAAAGAAGGGAAAGTTAAAAAAAAAAAAAAAAAAAAAGATGTAGTGCCCCCTTGAGGAGCCTGTGGAGAATGCAGGGGTATTTGCCTACCCCACCTCCATGGTTGCTAACATGACCACAGACATAGGGGACTGGTGGTTTGATGGGTTGAGCCCTCTACCATAAGTTTTACCCTTGGGAAGACGGTTGCTGCAAAGGAGAGGCTAGGCCTCCCTGTATTTGTGCCTAAGAGTCTCCTCCTGAATGCCTCTTTGTTGCTCAGATGTGGCCCTCTCTCTCTGGCTAAGCCAACTTGAAAGGTGAAATCACTGCCCTCCCCCCTACGTGGGATCAGACACCCAGGGAAGTGAATCTCCCTGGCAACGTGGAATATGACTCCCGGGGAGGAATGTAGACCCGGCATCGTGGGATGGAGAACATCTTCTTGACCAAAAGGGGGATGTGAAAGGAAATGAAATAAGCTTCAGTGGCAGAGAGATTCCAAAACGAGCCGAGAGATCACTCTGGTGGGCACTCTTACGCACACTTTAGACAACCTTTTTTAGGTTCTAAAGAATTGGGGTAGCTGGTGGTGGTTACCTGAAACTATTAAACTACAACCCAGAACCCATGAATCTCGAAGACAGTTGTATAAAAATGTAGCTTATGAGGGGTGACAGTGGGATTGGGAATGCCATAAGGACCACACTCCACTTTGTCTAGTTTATGGATGGATGTGTAGAAAAGTAGGGGAAGCAAACAAACAGACAAAGGTACCTAGTGCTCTTTTTTACTTCAATTGCTCTTTTTCACTCTAATTATTATTCTTGTTATTTTTGTGTGTGTGCTAATGAAGGTGTCAGGGATTGATTTAGGTGATGAATGTACAACTATGTAATGGTACTGTAAACAATCGAAAGTACAATTTGTTTTGTATGACTGCGTGGTATGTGAATATATCTCAATAAAATGATGATTAAAAAAAAAAAAAAGAATGCATTGGAATAACTAATGCATTAAACCTTTTTAGGTTTTAATGCATTGGAATAACTAAAAGTAAATACCTGAAACTATCCAATTGCAACCCAGTAGCTTTGACTCTTGAAGACGATTGTATAGCAATGTAGCTTACAAGGGGTGACAGTGTGATTGTGAAAGCCTTGTGGATCACACTCCCTTTATCCAGTGTATGGAAGGATGTGTAGAAAAATGAGAACAAAAACTAAATGAAAAATAGGGTTGGAGGGGCATGATTTGGGTGTTCTTTTTTACTTTTATTTTTTATTCTTATTTTTACTTTTTCTGGTACAAGGAAAATGTTCAAAAAATAGATTGGGGTGATGAATGCACAACTATATGACGGTACTGTGAACAATTGATTGTACACTTTAGATGATTGTATGGTATATGAATATATCTCAATAAAATTGAATTTAAAAAAAAAAAAATAAAAGGCATGGATATAAAAATTTTTAGACATGAAGTACTTAGAGTCAGTACATCATAAAAGATATGGAGGTATAGAGCAGCTTTCTTCCACCCCACAGATGGAAATTCATGCAGGCATAGAGTGAGGGCCTGTGTTTATATGAAGAAGTCACTGAAAACATCCCAGTCACCCAGGCCCCCCTTGTTAAATACACCTAGAGAATGAAGAAGATAAACTCTGTAGGAAGGACGGTTCCATTTCCATTTCCTCTCGCTAAGCCTCTAATGTGGACTTGGTTGCAATCTTGCCAAGAATCATTTGGGTTGGTGTAATTCACTTGAATTACAGATTATTCCTGTACTTAAGGAGATGATGAGGGATAGGGATGGGCTCCTTCCTCACTTACAGAAAGATCCACTGTTAGAAAACTTCTTTGAGCAGTAAGTGACAGTAACAGCCTAGTAGCCATCACCACTCCCAATCTGTTTATCAACCCCTAGTTCAGCACCTGCTAGTCCCTAACCACAAGACCCTGTACCCACTCATAAGCAAAAGCAAATTTTTGTAGCCAACTACAAGATCCCGTTCTTCCCCTTAACTAAAAAAACAGACCAACCCTGCCTTAGAAACATATGTAGTTAGGTAAAACCCTGACCTAGAGTTTCTTTTAGCTCACTGTAGTAGCAAATTCTTCACCTTTGGGAGGAATTTAGATGCCAGTTTTTGAACATACAATGTACGTAGAAGCCTGTTTTACCATGAATAGAAGCTACACATGTGAAAGGTAATCATTCCTTCATCCAGTCCCTAATCCGCATCACCCTAACACCACATAACTTTCCACCCACCAGTGAAGTCAAGATAATGCTGCTTCCCTTGTAACTCAGGAAGACAGATCTGAGGAACTGCCCACCTGTCTTCAGTGAGGCTGGTCTTTGCCAATAAATTCTTTATTTCCTTGAAATCTTAGTGCCATTGAATTGTTTCTTGTGTGCATTGGTCAAGGACTCACTTTTGGTCCATAACAAGAGTCCTTGGGGATCCTATGAAACACTTTTTCATTGATGTGGGGTATGTCTTTTTTCAGTCTGATTGCTTGGTTGGAGTTCTGTCTCTATAAGATGTCAGTAGAGGCAGTATGAGAATAAACTCTAGTGAGAATTTCTTGAAAAAAAAAAAAAAATAAATAAATGGAAAGACGTTCTGTGTTTATGGATTGGAAGACTAAATATCATTAAGATGTCAATTTATAGACTCAACACAACCTCAATCAAAATTCCAACAACTTTTTTTAAGAAATGGAAAGGATAATCACAAAATTTATATGGAAGAATAAGGGACTCGAATAGCTAGAGCCATCTTGAAAAAGAAGAATGAAGTTGGAGGACTCACACTTACCAATCTTAAAACTTATTACAAAGCTACAATCAAAACAGCATGGTACTGGCACAAAGACAGACATAGGACTAAATATGAGAGCTCAGAAATAAACCCTAACATTTACAACAAACTGATTTTTGACAATGGTCCAAGACCACTCAATTGAGAAAGAATAGTCTCTTCAATAAATTGTGCTGGGAAAACTGGATCCACATTTGCCAAAAAAAAAAAAAAAAAAAAAATGAGGACCTTCTCCTACCTCACACCTTATACAACAATCAACTAGAGTGGATGAGAGACTTAAATATAATAGCCAGAACTACAAACTCCTAGAAGAAAATGTAGGGAAGCTTCTTTTGGATCTTGGGTTAGGCAATGGTTTCTTAGTCTTTGCACTCAAAGCACAAGCAACAAGAGTAAAAATAGATAAATGGCACCTCATCAAAATAAAAACAAAATGTGTGTCAGAGGCTTTATCGTGAAAGTAAAACAAAAACCTAAACAATGGGAGAAAATATTTGGAAACAACACATATCATAAAGGTTTAATATTCAGAATATGAAAAGAAATCCTTCAACTTAACAACCAAAAGTCAAAAAACCCAATTAAAAAATGGGCAAAAGACTTAAATAGACATCTCTCCAAAGAAGATATACACATGGCCACAAAGCACATGAAGAGATGCTCAACATCACTAGCCATCAGGGAAATGCAAATCAAAACCACAATGAGATACCATTTTATACCCATCAGAATGGCTGCTATTTAAAAAATGGAAAATAACAAGTGTTGGAGAGGATGTGGAGAAATAAGAATGCTCATTCATTGCTAGTGGCAGCTGCTGTGGTTCCTCAGAAAGATACATATAGAGCTACCACATGACCCGGCAATTCCACTACTAGGTATGTCCCCAAAAGAATTGAAAGCAGGAAGTGGGACTAGGGAATGGTTAGTTAAGGCTTAAAATGTACAGAGTGATGGGAATATTTTGGTAATGTATGGTGGTGATGGTAGTGCAATATTGTTAACATATTGCATAACAATATGCTGTGAATATTATTAACAGCACTGAAATATATTTTAATGTTAGTAAAAGGGGAAATGTTACATTATATGTATGGTAATAGAATAAAAATTAAAAAAAAATTCCATGCAATTACACTACACAGTGAACCTTAAGTTAAACCATGGACTATAGTTAATAATACAATTAAGAAATGTTCTATTATCAATTTAAACAAATATTCCACAAATATGGTACATGGGAACCCTTTATTTTATGCATGATTGTTCTGAAAACACACAACTTCTCTAATAAAAAAGAAAGAAAAAAATGAATATATGATCTAGGAGAATCCTTGACCAACTATCATGGGAATCACCCTTTTACTTTTTATTTTCATAAAGCAGAGTGTGTTTTCATACATTTCTTTTAGTATATTAAGTTCTTGTAGAAGAAGAGATAAAAAGAGATATTTTCCCTTAGCAACTGAGAAAAGTTCCCAGTTAATATGGGATGCCTGTATTGTAGTGTTCAGCTCTCTGCTTCCGTGCATCGAGTCTATGGAAGTAGCAGAACCTTAGATGTAATTGAAAACTGCCTACCAGGGACCTGAATTTCCCCACTTGGCAAAGATTCAGGTGCCAAGTTGTCAATGAAACAAGTGTTCCCTGCTTGATAGAGACCACAAGGCTTACTAAGTGTGGGCTGATGAGAGGTCCTGATGAATGTTCTGGATTAGATAAGACTTCTAGGGCTATTACACAGCTTTAGAAAAAGCAACTCCCCCACCCCACCCCACCCCACAAAAAAAAGAGATTAAATTTCTTGCTGGTCAAGAGTGTGGAGATTCAGAACAGGTTTAATTAGATTTAGAGAAATAAAGAGATATATTGGCTCTTGTCTCTGAGACTTGAGGAATAAATTTCATACCAGATGCATAAAAAAAAATGTGGTAAACATGTTAATAAAAAAGCCAAATATGCAGTTTGAAGCTGTGATAGAGTAAAACTAATAGGCCTAACACCCAGAGGCTTGCTTTATTCACAAATTAATCCCTTGTGCCTGGAAAACCATCTACAGCATTTATACTCAACAAATACCAAATATATTGAAAGAAGGAATGAAAGAGAGTGTTATGCTCTGTGGTAACCTGGGATTTCCCAGATGAAGGTCTGAGGCCTCAGTTGCTTCATCTTAATTCAGTGAAGGAGCAGCTGAAGACTACTTCTAGCTAGCTGCCAGCCAGAACTCTACTGAAAGCCAGAGACTCAGTGCAAGAACTTTTCTTGACATTACAGTTCTACTCACAGGAAGGTCTCTTTACTCTGCCTTGGGTACAGTGAGTAAATGAGAGGATTGATGTAGCTACTTAAAGGAAAACAGTATATTACAACATCTTAATTGAACAATGGACCTTTCATTTAGCAATATGACAAGTTTTATTGAAAAATTACCATGTGCCCAGCAATGCATACGTTACTTTCCTCACCCTACAACTATTTCTCATTTTGAGATAAAGTTGTGGGTTTTCAATATTTTTGGCAGTTATCATAGTCAAGGCAATAGACCACAAAAAAGAAACAGTGGCTTTTCTCTATTAAATTCCGTAAAAAATAAGTCTATTAATAATCCTAAATTCAGGGTACCTTTCATATTTATCCATTCTGGCCTTATTTTTCCTAGTACTTCTTAAAATTTATTAAAATTTTTGATTATTAAGAACAGACTTTAGTGTTTAGTCTTAATGTACATATTTGATCCATTTTTGGTCTATAATAGGCCTAATGAAAGAGGCTTAAAGCTTTCTTTCTTCTATGGAAATAATTTGAATTTAATTTTATATATTCCTCTTCCATTTTGCTAGACAAATTAAAATTTAAATGAGAACCAATTATAGATTTCCTATTTTCCTTTCTTTGTTATTTATAAAAAGGGAATGAAAATACAGTTATTGGAAAAAAGATGAACTATTATTGGTTACATTTATTATTTGTGACTGTGCATGTCACAGGCAGCTGAGAAAATCTTACTTGGATAACTCTATTTCTAGATATCACTCAGAAACAACTCTAGGGACCAAAAGAGGAAGAACTGAAAGGATTCTGAGGATTATTATTCTGTCAGAAGATATTTGAAAAAGTTGGGCTGTATGTGAGAAAAATAAGAATAAGAGTGAATAAAAGTGACTGCCCAGAATCCCAAGTCTGGAAACACACTGTATAGCCAGTATTTTGAGAACTGGGTCATGATTCTCAATCCTGGCTGCCCAGTGTAGTCAACCATCCAAGATCACTATATCAGTCTCCCTGGGGGTGGGTCCAGACATTGATTTTTTCTGTTTCATTCCTTTCCGTTGCTATTTTCTTTTTGGTTAAAATTCCCCAGGTGAGACTACCATGCAGTAAAGTCACAAACACTCAGCTAGTGTAGGAAAGCAGAAAATTGGTGTTCATGTGTGTTCTGGTTTGTTAAATCTGTGAGAATGCAATATATCAGAAATGGATTGGCTTTTATGAAGGGGATTTGTTAGATTACAGATTTACAGTTCTAAGGCCATAAAAGTGTCCAACTAAGGCATCAACAAGAGGACACCTTCACTGAATAAAGGCCGATGGCATATGGAATACCTCTGTCAGCTGGGAAAGCACATGGCTGGCATCTGCTGGTCTTTTGCTCCCGGGTTGCATTGCTTTCATCTCCTGATTCCAGTGGCTCTCTCTTTAAGCATCTGTGGGTTCTCGCCTAGCCTCTCCAGGGCAAACTCTGAGCTTCATCTCTTAGCTTAGCTTCTCCAAACGTTTTTGTCTACATCTCCAAGCATCTGGATCTGTGTCAGCTCTGAGCTCTCTCTCTCTCTCTCTCTCTCTCTCTCTGAGCTCTCTTAAGGACTCCAGTAAACTAATTAAGACCCACCTTGAATTGGCAGGGTCACAACTCCATGGAAATAATCAAAAGATCCCATCCACATAGGTCTGCCCCCATGAATGTATTAAAAGAACATAGTCTTTTATGGGCACATAACAGATTCAAACCAGCACAATGTAGAACAAATATGAAGGAAGAAGAGGAATAAACAATGTCTCACAACAGATAGGAATTGAAATTTTGCTGTGCTAAAATATTCATGAGGCCTTATAGCTTGAAGAAGAGTTTATGATAGTAAGATGAATAGAATAACAAAATGATTGTCCAGATTCAAGGAACACTTGAAACCCTTCTTTCAATCTTTAAAGCCTTAAGAGATTTTTGAGAGGATTCATTAAAAGTCAGTAGAATATGGGAACAAGAGCAGAACATAGGCTAATTCTACCCAAGGACCAAAATGAGAAGATTTATTCTTTTTATAATTGATGCAGATTGTACCTTATACAAACTCCTTCTCTCTTGATCACTTCTCATCTGTTTCTTAAAAACTCTTGTAACATGTAACAGAAACTGACTGTAACAATTTATAATATACTCTGTTTAGAACAATAAGAACTGTATTGACTGCTGCAGAAATCTAATCATTGTCAAGTTTATAGTAAAATGAAAACACTAAAAAACTGTGTTTAATACCTGCATGCTATTAAATATCAGTGAGATATTCTAGGCAAATTTCAAGGAGCAAATACTAATTTTGGCTTTTAATAGCATAATTGGTAAAGCTGCCTCAAGGAGTTACCTGTGATAACTCCTGGTAGCACAAACTTCAACTTCTCTTCCTTATCAGTCTCTAATCATCCCAATCAACTGAGAAGAGGTTCTTTTTTCAATCTGTCCCAAAGAGCAGCATGGGAAGAGAAAGCAAGAAGTGTAATGATCTATCAGTTTGAGAAATCATAAATTAGCCTCATCATGATAATTCACTCTATGGCATGTAGTAGACAGTTTTGGAATTCTATTCACCTTCCAGTCCACTCCTCATCATTGTGCAGCAACCATTATGTTCAGGTAAGGCTGGTTCCATGCTCCAGAAGCCCTGTCTGACAAGGCCTATCAGCATAATTAATTCCTCCTTTGTCACAGAGGACACTCTCCTGACTATAGTGATTGGTTAAGGAGAAGGTAGGTAACCAATGAGCATGAATCCCTGAAAGGGGAAGAGATGATTTATGAATGACAGATGGGGCAGTATTTCAGCCTTTGTTATCAGGATATTTATTGTTGGTGATGGGCAGAGCCAAGAACATAACAGAGAAAATGGAGTTGGAAACCTGAAAAAGAAAAAAATTTTCAAAACCTGTTACTTCAATGGTTTCAGTTACATGTGCCAATAAATTTCTTTTGTTGTTTAAACCAGTTTGAGTTGAATTTCTGGTTACTTACACCCAGAAGTATCCTCCCTAATAAAATAACCACCATCTTAGCTGATGTAATAGCTACCAATATGCTGGGCATGGTACAAAACATTTCACTTGTTTATGTCCTTTAATCCAGGTTTTTAAAGGCTGATTTTCCTATCTGGATCCTATCTCTCTCCACTTTTTCAGCAAGTTTACAAGTTTATATTCATTCTCTTTTGCAGTTCAGTCTTGCCTCCTCAATTGTTTTCATCCAATGGCTTTCCACATGGTCAAGTGTCTCCCATTAAAAACAAAACATCAGCCAACCATTCATTGCTTATCAACTGTTACTGTCTCTCCTTTTTCCTTAGTGTAAAATTTCCTCTTAGGAATATCTACACTGGCTGTGTCCATTTCTTTTCCTCTCTTTCCCTCCTGACCTGTGGACTTCCTTGTTTCTAAATCTAATGGGCAGTTTTTATTATTCATGTTATTATTATTATTTTTTTTTGTAAGGAGAATTTGAGTTAGTTGACTGCATCTTCTTCCTGAAATACTTCTCTGAATTGGTTTCTTTAACACTACACTCCTTGTTTTCTTCCTGTTGCTCTGACCAATTCTTCTCTGACAATTTTGTGGGCTTATCCTCTTCTACCAGGCCATTAAATATCTGAGTTCCTTAAGCTGCAATCCTGGCCCTCTTTTATTAACTCTAGATTATGCTCCTGGCTGCTTTTGTTCACACCCAGTGCTTCAGGTGTCATCTATATGCAGATGTCAAACAAGTGTGCATCTATAACCCAAGCCTCTTCTCTGAGCTTCTGCCTGTTATAGAAAATTGCCTGATTGACACATCTGAATGTGTAAACAGAATCTTACACCCTACCTGTCAAAGCCAAATTCATAATCTTCTTCCCTCCAAACTTGATCTTTTTTAATGTCAATGTGTCACAGATAGTATCACAATCTAAGTAATTGAATTAGTCAGATGCAGGATTCTACTTTTTTATACCCTTTATCAGTTGTATCATAAAGTTCTGCCCATTTTATCTTATAAAAGCCTCCCATGTCCATCTAGCAGTCTCCATCACTGTGAAAACCATGATAGTTCGAGCTACCATTATTTCTTTACTATAGTTTTGCCATAACCACTCAACTCATCTATTCAAATACAATCTGTTGTTCTTCAATACATTTTCCACATAACTACAGAGTGATCTTTCCTTTTCCTTCTCCTGATTAATACCCTTAAGGGACTTCCTATTCCCTCTAGCATAAGCCTAATACTCCTTAATGAGGTCTTCAAAGGGTCTGTGAGGACTGATCTCAACCACCAGCCTCCTCGCATACTATATTCCCTCTTCCTTTCTGCACTTCAAGGGATTTGGCTTTCTACTCCCAAATACCTTCCCCAAATCCCTCTGCCACAGGGCCCTTACACGTGCTGGTTCCTCTTATCTCCTTAGCTTTGCTAGTATCTACTTATACTTTTTTAAGCCTTTTATTTTGAAATAACTTCAAACTTATAGGACAGTTGCAAAAACAATAAAACCCTATACAGGGAACTCCAACATACTTCCACCCCCCCGATCCCAGCTCAAACGTCACTTCTTTAGGGAGTCTGACTAGGAGGCTGTCACAGCCCTCACCAGCTTAACAGTATTTTTCCTTTCTTGTGGAACTTATCATTAATGTTAGGCTCTCCTTCTAGACTTCAAGCTTCAAGGTCAGGTTTATTAACCATTTGTCAACCACCGGGTACCCAGTTCTTTGCACAGTACCTGGTACATGGAAGTGTTTAGTAAATATTTGTTGTTCAAAGTAAATCCTCACAGCAACTCTATGAGGTGAATATTATAAATTTACTTATTTTCCAATGAAGGAGACTGAGTTTCAGAGATGTTTAAAAAAGTCTGAAAGTGCACAGAATGATTCAAATTCAGGTCTAGTTGCACTTCAATACTTGTACAATGGGACACCTGCACAATGGGAAACAGGGAAGCATCATTGTAGAATCGTCACTTTATTTTTCATGGTGAAACCAAGTATACCAGTTCAATAAAGTATAATTTTTAAAAAATATTGGGACTTGTCAACCTGTTGAGGAAAAGTACTCTAATTTATTTATGCTAGAAATCTACCTCTCCAGTCCTTATAATTAGGATGAAATGAAGCAAATGGTTTTCCTGTAGGAAGAAAACAAGATCACTATGGTCTTATTATGCATTATATGTTACATAAGAAAAACCATTTGCAGAGAGAATAGGTGCAGATGTAATTCCTAATTTTATGTATACTGTTAGTTAATACACCACCAACAAAACAGCAACCCAGCTGCCCTTTATCATGAAATTATCTTTATTACCTTTTTGTAAAGAAAACAGGAAATCAGGTTTTTAAAAAATTACTTGATTTCAATCCAAAAGGCATTTCTCCTCAAAAGCAAAGTTCAACAACAACCTTTCAAGGTGACAAATTCAAAGTCTGTAGGTATGGGGATTTTAATAGGATTAAAACAAGTGAAAACTATTGGAAGAAAATATGTATACCTCAGAAACAGATCATTTGATTCTGAGGACATGTTTTTGTAGTAGGGATGGAAGGTGTAAGAGTACTCTATCACATCCAGATTTAAAAAAAAAATTCCCTCTGAATAGCCTATGTAACATAAAGAGAGGTGAGCCAGGAAAATAAGGCACACGGGATAAGTTAAAAGCTTTGGAAAAAATAAAATTAAAATTAGGGTCAACTTCTCCTGAGGATTAAACCTTTGCCCAAATAAGAATTTCAGAATGGCAGAGGAGAAATTTGCAAAAGTTTTAACACTTGAGTCAAGGACAGCTATGTAGAAAGGAGATACTGAATTGTCATTATTACAAACTGTTATCCAATTAAACTAGCATAAAACTGACTCATTTTCTACCCTACTAATTGCTGTAGCATGTGGTTACTAGTTTCCAGTTCCATGGTAAGTTTTATAAGTGCCTAAAAATAAATGGCAGGATTAAAAATTACTTTTTTCTGAAGTTTCTTTCAACAGAATATAAAATTAAGATCATAGAATAAAGGTGGCCAACAGTCACTTCATTGAATAATTGGTTATTAAAATGCTAATGAGGAATCCTGTTGACCTTTCAGCAGATTCTGCAGAGAAAGATTTTCATGTCAATTAAATTTGCTAAGAGGAAGCCAGTTCAATCCATTTAGGTGTTGACATAAGTACTCCTTTTTTGTTTTGTTTTGCTTTTTTTGTAAGAGAAAAAAATGCAGGTCTTATAATGGCCTTATTTGATTGTATTTATTCCTAACACTTCATGGAGGATTTCATTATCCTTTGTCTCTAAAAAGAATTTATAAATAATTGAAGGAGGACTTTTATGAAAGAGCAGGAAATATGAACCAGCAAGAAGAATTACCATAGCTTTTAACATCTGTCCCAAACTTTGTCATCCAACTTACAAGAGGGAAATCTTCCATTTTTTCTACTTAAAAAACTTGATTATGGGGGAGGGGCAGGGAAGGGACAACTGAAAACATCAAATTAAGGCACTCCACTTAAGGTGAAAGGTGTTGATGTCAAGAAAAAGAAATACTGATCTAGATTTTTTTAAAAAGCAACATTTATCTTTGGTTAAGTGTAGATAAACCTCTACTTCCTATACCTTCCAGAATCTGTATTTACAATTTTGTACAATAAAATTCCTTTTGATACTGATGAACTTGAAGTTGTGAAAGACAAAAGGAACTGGGCAATTAAAAGGACGGTTTTGTTAAAGCTATTGCAATAAGGACAATGTTCACTGATGAGGAACATCTCAAAGAAAAGAAAGAAAACTTGGGATTTTATAAAACAAGGGAGTTTTATAAACTGAGGAAGAGTGGAGTTGGGACTTATTTTTGAGTTACTGAGGAATGTTGGAGGTGGAACTTATTTGGGGATATGTGAGGACAATTTCTAGGAACACAAAACGATGGGGAGGATTTCTTAACCATTGCTTTCTTAACCATCCCATTCAAGGAACACAGGGTTCTGGTAAAAAGTTCAAAATGGTCAAAGCTATACATGAGCCTCATTCATCAAAGCACGCTTTAGTTACCTTTAGTGTAATGTGCTTTCTAGGCAGAAAACTTTTAGCAAGATTTTAATCACAGTTGTAACCTCACTGTCTTAACATTTAGCAGAGTCAATCTAATCTAGTCAAAATATTCTGCACTCCAAGCATTCTCTTAATCAAAACAACAGTCTTTTTGCAACAAAGAAGAAGTTCTGTTTATGGTATTTTCTTTGCTTATTTATTTATTTGTTTTGGTCTTTTTTGTTGTTATTGTTGTTATCTAGTGTGTGTTTGTTACTATTTCCTGCTTATTTCTTACCATACCAATCCCTCAAATTTGTGTTGTGATTTACAGTTTGCAGAGCTTTTGCTTTTATTATGTCTTGTGATAATTATAGCAACATCCTGTGAGGTAGTGAAGAGCAGGGGTCAGCAAACTTTTTCAATAAAGGGGCAGATAGTAAATATTTCAGGCTGTACAGCCTGTAAGTTCTGTCACAATCACTCAACTCTGCCATTGGGAATGAATGCAGCCATGGACAATAAATAAATGAATGGATATGGCTATGTTTCAATAAAACTTTATTTATGGATATTGAAATTAGAATTTCATGTAATTTTTCATGGGTCATGAAATATTCTTTTTATTATTTTTGTCAACTATTCTTAGGTCATAGACTATAAAAAACAGATAGCAAGCCAGATTTGGTGTATGGGCTATAGTTTGTGGACCTCTGGCCTGTAGGGTGATATAATAAAGGTTTAAATCTCATTTCTGTTACTTACTAACAGTGACATCTTGGGTAAATAATTTAAATTTTGTGCTGCCATTTCTAGATTTTCACATGGAAATAGTAATGGAAACAGTGGAAATAATGTCTACTTCACAGGACTGTTGTAAGAATGAAATTAAATGAAAATAAATAGGATAAAATAGAAAGTTTCTAGAGTCTCAGGTAATGTTCTCTTCATTATCTATGTGTAACTGTTGAAAAATCTAAGTCTCAGAAGTTCAGTGTCCTACCCAAGATCTCAAGTCTTGTCAGTACTAAAACTGAGACTCAAATCAAGTCTTTTTAAAGTTTGATAGATTCTGATAGAAATCTTTTCCGGCAAAATCTCTTTTCCAATCTTGGGTTTTCCTCGGATACAACTTGTGTGGTTCATTTGCTTCCACTCCATGTATAAATCACTTGATGAATTCTTCTAAAATTGTTCTAAATTTGAAATAGTGTTTTAAAATGAAAACAAAACAAAACATGTTTTTAAAAAATCATTTAAAATTCCAAATAGCTACAACAAATCCTAGAGGTAGGGCTTCACTAATTCAACTAAAATTCCCTTATGGTTTTTTCTAGCCACTAGAGAGCACCAGATATCTTAGCCAGAAAAGTTAATTTTGTGTCACTTTGTATATGATGCTTTTTATTTTGTATCATGTGAGGATTCTCCTCTCTAGATTTCTAATGGAAAGCTAGCAGTGGAAATTTTGAGAAGAATATTTAAGACAGTGTTTTAATACAGTATAAAAAATACATAATATTTGAAAATGATAGCTTAATTGTTCAGCAACCTTTTCACTAAAATATGAAAAAGCAGTAGGTTACATCCACAATGCAATTAGCTGTCAAATGGGGCTAAAAAGTTCAATTTGAATATATCTTAGCTCCCTCCTGTTTAAGTCAGACAATTCAAAATGATATTGCTGAAATCTCTTTCTGATGAATAAGTATTTAAAGCCGAATAATGAAATTTAGTAGTGATTGCAAGAAATTGAACAAATTGTTTTTCTGTCTCTTGGCCAAGCTGTCAGCCTTACTCTTTGCATGCCCCTCCTGGTTCCCTCCACCATCCTGACTACATTAAAAGTAATCCTGGAGTCCTGGGACTGAAGAGAAAAACAACTGAAAGTACAGGGGGAAAAAAAGGACAAAAGACAACTTCAAACATTTTTGGAGATTTTCTATATAACTACTTGTTAAATCGTACTTTGAAAGTTATTACCTTTTTGCATATATATTTCACAATAAGGAAATAACTGAAACTGTGGAACTGTAGCCCATAACATTCTTTGAAATTTGCTCTCTACTTCTTAAACTGAACTTGCAAAGGTATCACTTCTATGTATATGTTATATTCCACAATAAAAAATATGACTAAAAATAGACAACTTCAGATCCTATTTTAAATGTCAATCCTGTCCCCAAACTCCCTTCCTCTCTTCATCTCACCCCAGCTAGGAAGGCACCTGAGAGGCTCCTAACTCTATCGTGGTTCTTTGTCTTCCTCCTCCTCTCTTCCTGGCCCTTACAAACTCCAGGCAGCCTAACTACCACAAAGGAAAACATTTGGAAACAAGAGGTCCTAATAGTGTAACCAAAGAAAATCCCTCACTCACCCCAGAGAGCAACCTCCCCTTACTATCTTCCAGTGCTTTTCCTCCAACCCATTCCCAGTCCTTAAAAAGCTGGCTGCTTTTGTTTGTCTAGAGTTGTACGCTACTCTTTCTCCCCAGCTACAGCAGCCCCTGAGAAAAGTTATCCTTGCCTATTTAATATTGTATGGTACAGATTTTTCTGTGACGAAACTGAAACAGAGTGCAATTGAACTAGTTTCAGGTAAATGAAATGCTAGTAAGGATTTCATTAGATTTCTCCATAATTTTCCCCCTTTCCCCTTCTTTTGTCCAAACCTGTCCTCCCCTAAGAGTTGGGAGAACATTGGCTAACCTGTCAGAGATACAAGTCACTCAAGTCTTGCTTGTTTCTGAGGGTACAAAATGAAATGCTTTTAATTGCAATTGATTCAGATACACTTAGGAATTTTTTCTTCCAAGGTGTGGTCCTAAGAATACTGATTTAGCCAAATATTAATAGATTTTATATAAACAAACTGTTCTGTGGTCCAATAAGTTTGGAAAATTCTGGTTTAAACAAAGTTAAATGCGGTCCTCCACAAATCTTTTATCTTTTAATATTCTTTGTAAATCTCCTACACAGATATTTTAGTTAGCATTTTCCTTTTTAGAGAGAGCAGCTCTCATGATTACTGGAATGACTTTTGGGAAATTCTATTTGAAGTGATGATGTTTAGAACAGCCATCCCCAGGATAGTGAAATGAGGGAGTTTTTGGAAAGAAGCGAGAGTTTCCAGTATCATTTCCAAGCATCTTTCCGGAGACAATATGGGTTTAAAATAAGTCTATATTAATTCAAGTGTGCGTGCATGTTCTGTGTATGTGCATAATTAGAGACAGCCCCACCAATTTTCGCTTGGTTTATGGATGATTTTGGGTCCTTTGTAGAAGCAGCTAGGTGACATCACAACTGTTTTTCCTTTGGCTGTCTTTTTTGAGTCATGGATCATCTACTTTTCAATTGCACAGAATCTTTAAGTCTTGAAGCTGAGAGTAATTCCTCAGATTCAGTATATCCTAGGATAGTGGGTCCCAAACATCAATTCAAATATACATGTTTTTTTTTCCAGTTATATTTTTGTTATGAAATTTTATCTGTTATTAAAATGTGGTCAGCATTTCAAGTATTTGAAATCTGTTGAAACCTTTGGTAAGTGCCAAAAAGTGCTCAGTTCTTGATGTTTCATGTGTGCTGATAACTTATGTATTTGCTCCACTGATTGCTGTGTTCTGCATATGACCATTTGATCAATATTATAATTGTGGTTCAAATCTTTGACATACTTAGTCTGTTCTTTTTCCTTAATTACTGAGACAACTGGGTTGCAATCCTTTGGCTCTGCTGACTGATTTGTCAATCTCTTTTTGCAGTCATAATAATTTTTCTTTTAGATATTTTTCTTCTTTATTAGGGTTCACACAGTTACAATTGTTTTATCTTCCTAATGAAATAAAGTTTTATAAAAATGCAGATAAATTTTTTTCTTACAGAGTTTTCCTTAATATTCTTTCACTTGATATTAATGTAACTTTATGAGTATTTACTTTTTAGTGTTTTCCTGGCTTATATTTTTTCATTACATTGCTTTCAAATTTTCTGTGTTCTTACATTATAAGTATATATCTTAGAAATAGTATATTGCTGGATTTTTTTGCCAATATAATTTTTTCTCTATTTTTTATTTTAAATGTTGTAGTTTGTAGAAATGTCACACAGAAAATACAGTTCCCAAATGCAGCTCCCCAACCCACATGTAGTTTTCTCTGTTAGTAACACTTTGTATTAGTGTGGTACCTTTGCTAAAATTGATGAAACAGCATTATTACAATTACACTATTAACTATAGTCCATAGTTTATATTAGGGATCACTGTTTTGTGTTGAACAGGTCTATAGATTGTTTTCTGTAATTTTTATCCTAGTAACATATATATACAACCTCAAATTTCCCAAATATATAATTCAGTGGTGTTAATTGCATTCACAACGTTGTGCTACCCTCACCACCATTCATTTCCAAAACTTTTCCATCACCCCAAACAGAAATTCTGTGTCAATTAAACATTACTTTACTGTTCCCTACCACCATGCCAGTCCCTGGTAACCAGTATTCTAGTTTCTAACTCTATGAATTTGGTTAATCTAATGATTTCTCATCAGTGAGGTCATACAATATTTGCCCTTTTGTGTCTGATTTATTTCACTCAAGATGTTGACTTTGAGTTTCATCCATCTTGTCACATGTATCAGAAGTATATTTTTTTTGCAGCTAAATAATATTCGATTTTATCTCTCTACCACATTTTGTTTATCCATTTATCAGTTGATGGAAAATTGAGTTGCTTTCATCTTTTGGCAATTGTGAATAATGTCAAAATGAACAATGGTGTGCAAATATCTCTTCTAGTGACTGCTTTCAATTCTTTTAGGGATTACTGGGTCATATGGTGATTCTATAACTAATTTTCAGAGGAATTGCCAAACTATCTTCCACAGCCATTTCACGTCAAATTCTGCCTTCCATTCAACATCAGAACTCAATTTTGCTAACTTCTCTGCCACTAAAAAACAAAGATCACCTTTCTTCCTTTTCTGATAACACATGCATCATTTTTTTTCTAAAGCCTCATTGGAAGTAACTTTAGTGTCCATATTTCTACCAATAGTCTCTTCAAAGCAATCTAGGCCTTTTCTGTCAAATAGCTCATAATTCTTCTAGCAACTACCCATAATCCAACTTCAAAACCTCTTCACATTTTTGGTATTTGCAGTAGCAGCACCTCATTCTTGGTACCAAAATCTGT
This sequence comes from Choloepus didactylus, assembly GCF_015220235.1. Classification (NCBI taxonomy): domain Eukaryota; kingdom Metazoa; phylum Chordata; class Mammalia; order Pilosa; family Megalonychidae; genus Choloepus; species Choloepus didactylus. The sequence goes on from NC_051309.1 coordinate 76,525,873, forward strand.
TTTAGTTTGCTAGGCTACTCAAAGGAGATACCATGAAATGGATTGGCTTTTAATCATGAAAATGTATTCAATTACCATTTGAGGCCACAACAATGTCCAAATCAAGGCATCAGCAAGATGATGCTTCTTTCCCAAAGATCAGATACTGCCAATCCTTGGGTCCTCTGCCACATGGCAAGGCACATGGCAGCACTCTTTGGTGTTGTCTCTCTTCTCTTTCGGTTTCATTGCTTTCAGCTTCTTGCTTCTATGGCTTTTTCTCTGAGTTTCATCCTCTTGAAAAGGATTCCAGTAAGCAGATTAAGACCCATCATGGGAAGGCAGCCAGTAAATAGGAAATGCCTGGTACAAATGTTTGGGGGACTTCTGTGAACAGATGTGCATTGTATACCAGTTTGGAATGGTTGTAAGGGCTGAGATCACAGCATAGAACTATAAATAAAGTCTCCCAATCTGTGGGGGCTGGTACCCTCCCCCCACTAGCATTACAGGCTGGTTTGGAATCACTTCCCCATGGGAAAAAGAAGCAGTCTCTACTAGGAGCAAGGGAAGGTGGCTCAACCAAGCTCCAACTGCAGATTTAATTAACAAATTTGGACTGCTGAATACAAGCTGTGAGCACAGATAAACCTGGAGAAAGCACAAAAGGAACCTAGAGGTCTCTCCCAGCAGAGAGGAGGCAGGGCTGACAGAAAAAAACAAAAAACAAAAAACAACAGAAGCATTTGGAGTTGGCCCAGTGCAGAATACTAGAAAAAGGTGGTGCCCCAAGAAGAAAGCAACAGGCTTGCTCAGTTGTCAGCTCTGCCCCAGGCAAGGGCAGAGTTAAGGAATAGCTGAGAGACAAAGTAACTAGTTAGGTGGAGGAGATAATGCCCTGATGGATATATCTTCCTCAAGAAATGGGGAAGGCAGGGCCCAGCACAAGAGGTGGATTTCATACAGAAAATTCAGAATCCAGGGGCTGGAAAACAGAAAGAGTTTAAGGCTAGAATTTGCCCCAGAGAAGGTAAGTGAGAACCCAAAGTTGTTTAAAAAGAAGGCCACTGGAATCAGAAGCTGAAAGCAATGCAACTCAGGAGCAAAAGACTAGCATGCATCAGTGCCAGCCACATGCCTTCCCAGTTGATAAAGGTGTTCTGGATGCCATTGGCTTTTCTTCAGTGAAGGTGTCCTCTTGTTGATGCCTTAGCTTGGACACTTTCATGGCCCTAGAACTGTAAATTTGTGAACTAATAATCTCCCATTGTAAAAGCCAATCCATTTCTGGTATTTTGCATTTTGGCAACTTTAGCAAAACGGAAGAGATTTTGGTACCAGAGAAGTGGGTGCTGCAATTTGCAAATACGAAATATGCTGATACAGTTTTATAAATGGGTAATGGGAATATTTTGGAAGAATTGTGAGAAGCTTGATAGATAAAGCCTAGACTGCTTTGAAGAGACTGTTGGTAGAAATATGGACTCACAAGATACTTTCGATGAGGACTTAAACAGAAATGATGAATGTGTCATTGCAAACTGGAAAGAAGGTGATCCAGGTTTTAAAGTGGCAGAGAATTTGGCACTGGTGTTGAATGGAAGGCAGAATTTAAAAGCCACAAGCTGGGACATCTAGCTAAGGAAATTTCCACACTAAATATGGAAAATGCAGCCTGGCTTCTTCTTGCAGCTTATAGTAAAATGTGAAAGACGTAAGTTGAGAACTAAACTCTTGGGTACAAAGAAACTAGAAACTGATGGTCTGGAAAATTCTGGGCTTCCAGAAGATTCTGAGACCCCAGAGGATAGTGCCCCACATGAGGGTTTAACTAAACACGAACCCAACAGCTATTTCAGTACAAGCCAGGTTTGGAAATGGAGCTATCCAGGAAGGATTTGTGAAAAGTCCTATTGTCTGACAGTTTTGGCCCCTGTATGCTGCATGCCAAGCCAACAATTGTGTGTGTGTGTGTGTGTGTGTGTGTGTGTGTGTGTGTGTGTGTGATCTTTCTAAATGGAACTGCTGCCAATCAGGACTAAAGGGGACAGAAAAGGGACAGATTGAAGGAAGAATTTCTTCAAAAGAAGCAGCATGGAAGCCGAGGTCTGGAGTCAAGAAATCTCTGGCCAGGAGAATGGACCCATCCATGCACACGGAAAGGGTGAGTTTGTCTCAAAGTTTAAGAGTGCTTCTGCCCAAAATGTTCTCAAATGCCTTTGGAATTGATGGGGGCTTGGCTTTTCTATTGTTTGGAAAGAGTGTTGCTGCACCAGGCTCTATAGAGGATGAAACACATTCTCTGATGATTGGGGAGAGCCTGACCACCACCCCACTGTTTGGAGAGAGGAAAGTCTGGGCCATGAAGATGGCAGAGAATCTGGGTGCCACTCTGAGGCTTGAGAGGGTGGGACCAAGAAGAAGGTTGCCTCCCCAATGCATGGTTATGTTGGAGCAATCACTCCACTGTTTGGAGAGAACAGGGCCACCATTAAGATCATTGGAAAGGGTGGTACTGTTGCTCTCTCAAGCCCTGAGGATAAAACATCTTCCATAGATGACTTTAGACTTTGAAATCTATTGGAGTTTGCCCTGCAGGTTTTAGGAACTGCTTAGGTCCTGTGACCTCTGTTTTCCTTTCAATTTCTCCCTATGGCAATGGGAATGTTTAACCTATGACGGTCTCTCCTTTGTATATTGGAAGCAGATAACTTGTGCTAAATTTCACAGCAAGATGGGAATTTTGCCTTAGGACAAACCATGCCTGTAACTGATTTTGTTAAGACTTTGTACTTATCTACTATTACTGAAATGATTTAAGCTTTTGTAATATTGTGATGGAATGAATGTATTTTGCATATGGAAAAAACATGTGTTTTGGGGGTCCAGAGAGTGGAATGTGATGGTTTGAATTTGTTATGTACCCCATAAAAGACTATGTTATTTTAATCCACTCTTGTGGGGGCAGATCTATTGTGGGTAGGATGTTTTGATTACATAGTTTCCATGGAGATGTGACTCTGCCCATTGAGGTGGGTCTTAATTAGCCTACTGGAGTCCTTAAGAGAGCTCAGGGAGAGAGACAGAGCTCAGAGTCAATCCATACATAAAGACCTTTGGGTATGTTAAACTAAGAGATGAACCCCAGAATTTGCCCCAGAGAAGATAAGTGAGAACCTACAGATGCTTAAAGAGAAGGCCACTGGAATCAGAAACTGAAAGCAATGCAACCCAGGAGCAAAGAATCAGCAGATAGCAGCCACATGCTTTCCCAGATGATAAAGGTGTACTGGACACCATCAGAGTTTCTTCAGTGAAAGTATCCTCTTGATGCCTTAGCTTGGACACTTTTATGGCTTTAGAACTATAAATTTGTGAACTAATAAACCCCCATTGTAAAAGCCAATCCATTTCCGGTATTTTGCATTTCAGCAGCTTTAATAAACTGGAACAGATGGTATATGGGAAAAATATAATCAGTGTAAACTAGGGTCTATAAATAACAGTAACACCGTAATATTCTTCTATTAATTGTCACAAAGGTAATATACCAAAGCTAAATGTCAATATATGTGGATATAAGGGAGTTTGTTCCGGTTTGCTAAAGCTGCCATTATGCAAACATTTGACTTTCTCCAAAATGCCTCTGGGCTTCTGTCTCTCTTAGCTTTTTTCTCTCAGGTCCTGTGCATCCTTGCTTATTCTCCAAGTGCATTTCTCTCTAAGCATCTGGGATCCTCTCTTAGCTCCTTTGGGGCTTCATATCTTAGCTTAGCATCTCAAAAGTCTTTCTGTCTGCATCTCCAAGGGTCTGGGTCTGTGTTGGCCCCTGAGCTCTCTTAAGGACTCTCAGTAAACTAATCAAGACCCACCTTGAATTGGCAGTGTCACACCTCCATGGAAATAATCTAATCAAAAGTCTCACTCTCAGTTGAGTGAGACACATCTCCATGGAAAAACCTAATCCAAAGATTCCACCCATAATAAGTCTGTACCACAAGATTGGATTAAAAGAACATGGCTTTTGTGGGGGATATAATGTATTCAAACCAGCACAGAGGGATATGGGATTCTTGTTGTTTTCTCCTTTTTATTTTTTAATTATTTTTATTTTATTTTTCCCTCTTCTTCTTTCTTTGTGGAAGAAATGGAAATTTTCTCACATAGACTGTGGTGGTGAATACATAACTATATGATTATTTGATTGCTCACTTAGGGTGGATTGTATGGTGTGTGAATAAAACTGATACAAGTGCTGGAGAAGATGTGGAGAGAGAGATATCTACCTATTTCTGTTGGTATGGAAGTAGAACGGTGCAGCCCCTCTGGAGAACAGTGTGGTGGTTCCACAGGAGGCTAAGTATAAGGTTGCTGTATGATCCTGCAACCCTGTTATTTGGTATACACTTGGGAGAACTGAGAGCAGGTATGTGAATAGGCATTTGCACACTGGTGTTTATGGGGCAGTATTCACAATTTGCAATGGATGGAGGTGGCCTAAGGGTGCATTGACTGATAAATGAAATGGTGAACTGTGGTGTATGAATACAATGGACTATCTAGTAGCTGAAAGAAGGAATGAAGTCATAAGGCATGCAACTATGTGAATGAGCTTTGAGGACATTATGTTAAGTAAAATAAACCAGAAACAAAAGGATAATATTGTAAGGCCTCACCACTATAAATTAACTATAATGAGTAAATACTGAGAATTGAATTTGAGAGCATATGTTATTGTTTTAGTTTGCTAATGTTGCAGAATGCAAAACACCAGAGATGGATAGGCTTTTATAAAACGGGGGTTTATTTCGCTACACAGTTACAGTCTTAAGGCCACAAAGCGTCCAAGGTAACACCTCAGCAATCGGGTACCTTCACTGGAGGACGGCCAATGGCGTCCGGAAAACCTCTGCTAGCTAAGAAGGCAGCCGGCGTCCGCTCCAAAGCTCTGGCCTCAAAATGGCTTTCTCCCTGGACATTCCTCTCCAGCAAGCTTGCTCCTCCTCAAAACATCACTCACAGCTGCACTCCCTTCCCTCTCTTTGAGTTAGCTCATTTATATAGCTCCACTGATCAAGGCCCACCCTGAATGGGCGGGGCCATGCCTCCATGGGAATATCTCATCAGAATCATCTCCCACAGCTGGGTGGGGCACATTCCAAGCAAATCCATCCAGCACCAAAAACGTCTGCCCCACAAGACTACAAAGACAATGGCATTTGGGGGACACAATACATTCAAACCGGCACAGTTATCAAGGGATAGAATGTGGATAGAGACTGGGCAATTGATGATGCAGGAGAACAGAATGTTCAATAAGTCTTATTGTAAATGTTGATAGATTGTAAACTCTTAGAGCAGTCACATCTATTTATGAGTTTAAACCATTATTTAAGAGATGTTTATTTGGTACAAAATTTATATTCTCTCTACCACACTAATTTAACCTACATGGCCAGTTTATTTAAACAACATAATTACATGGAACCTAGAATAAGGAATGAGATCTTGTTATTCTGTGCAGGTTAGTGCAATACCTTGGTAGATACCAGAGTATTTTGGGCAGAAAATATAGAAGTATTTGCAAAATTCCCTTGAGGATACTTGGGGAAAATGTGGAAATATTAAACTTCCTCACCTGGGGAATTCCTGATATTCTTGCAAGGATTAGGGTCTCTCAATTTAGTAAGTCAAGCCCTTGATCTTGGCTCTTGCCCTTATGAAACTTATTCCTGCAAAATAGAAGCTAAGCCTACTTATAATTATGCCTAAGATTCACACCCAGAGAACTTCTTTTATTGCTCATTTGTGGCCTGTCTCTCTCAGCCAACTCTGCAAAGAAAATCACTACCTTCCCTTCTATGAAGGACATTGACTTGCAAGGGTGTAAGTTTCCCTGGCAATGTGGGACATAACTCCCAGGGATGAGCCTGGCCCTGGCATCATTAGATTGAGGATGCCTTCTTGAACAATAGGGGGGAAAGAAATGAAACAAAAAAGTGCAGTGGCTAAGAGATTTCAAATAGAGTTGAGAGGTCATTCTGGAGGTTATTCTTATGCAATAAATAGATATTCCTTTTTAGTTTCTAGTGTATTAGAATAACTAGAAGGAAATACCTGATTCTGTTGAACTGTAATTCAGTAGATTGATTCTTGATGTTTATTCTATAAGTATATAGCTTTTATGGTGTGACCATGTGATTGTGAAACCTTGTGACAGACATTCACTTTATCCTGTGTATGGGTTGATGAGTAATAAAATAAAGACAAAAAATTTATAAATAATGGGGGGAATAAGGTCCCCTCTCTCATTTCCTCTTAATTATTCACATCCTCTCTTTTTTCCTTTGTCAGCCTAGCTAATTGTTGATTTTATTGGTCTTTTTAATACCAAATTTTAGTATTATTGATTTGCTGTATTGTTTTTTATGCTTTATTTCATTTATCTCCACTTTAATATTTGTATTTCCAACCTTCTGCTTGCTTTGGGTTTAATTTCTTCTTCTTTTTCTAGATCCTCCAGTTATGAGGACAGGTTGTTGATTTGAGACCTTTTTAAATGTAAACATTTAAAGATATAAATTTCCATCTCAGTGCTATTTTTCTGCATCCCATGAGTTTTGGTATGCTGGGTTTTCATTTTTATTTGCCTCAAGATATTTCATTATTTCTCTCATAATTTATTTTTTGACCTACGGTGTTTAAACATTATTTAATTTCCAGATATTTGCAACTTTTCTGTTTTCCCTGTGTTGTTGATTTCTAATTTTATTTCATCATGAAAAGATACTTTGTATAATTTCAGTGTTTTTGAATTAACTGAGACTTAGTTTGTTACCTACCCTTTGGTCTATCCTGGTGAATAACCCATGTGTACTACAGAAGTATGTGTATTCTGCTGCTGTTGGATGAGGTGTTCTATGTATGTCTTTTAGTTCTAATTGGTTTACATTGTCATTCAAGACTTCTAGTTTCTTACTGATCTTCTTTCTAGAAGTTCTATCCTTTACAAAAATGATGTATTGAAGTCTCCTACTATTAATGAAGGACTGTCTATTTCTCCCTTCAAATCTGTCAATATTTGCTTCATGAACTTTGGAGTACTTCCATTAACTAATTTTATATATAATATATATATTATAAATATATATTTATATTTATAACTGTTATTTCTTCTTATAGTATTTACCCCTTTATAAGTGTGTAGTGTCTGTCTCTGAACTTCATAACAGTTTTTGACTTAAAGTCTATTTTATCTGACATGAGTATATCTACCCCAGCTCTCTTTGGTTACTAGTTGCTATATATATTTATATTTCATGCCTTGACTTCCAACCTACTCAAATCTTTGAATTTAAGATGAGTCTCTTGTAAACAGATATAGTTCAGTCATCCATTTTTTAACCATTCTGCCAAAAGAATTACTCATATGATTATCTTTACTGGAGGTCTTTATTTCTTTATGCAATATCAACCCACTCTCTAATGTCCTTTCCTTTCAATCTGAAGAACTCCGTTTAGGATTGCTTGTAGAGAAGGTCTTGTTGGACAAACCCCTTAATTTTGTTTATCTGGGAATGTGTTAATCTCACTGTTTATCAAATTCTTGTTTGACACTTTTTTCTTTCAGCATTTTAAATATTTTATGCCAATGTCATCTTGTTTCCGTGGTTACTGATGAGAAATTGGCACTTTACTTTATTGTGACTCCCTTGAACGCAGCATATTGCTTTTCTCCTGAAGTTTTCATAACACTCTTCCTGTCCTTAGCATTTGACCATTTGTCTACTCTGTGTCTGGGCACAGTTCTGTTTGAGTATAGCTCATTTGAGGTTCATTGGGATTCTTGGATGTGCATATTCATGTTTCATTAAACTTGGGAAGTTTTCTGTCATTATTTCTCTGAATATTCTTTATGTTTCTTTATCTCTATTCTCCTTCTATGACTCCCATAATTCTTGCATTTATATGATTGACAGTGTCACACAGGTCTCATAGGCTCTGTTCACTTTTTTTCATTCTTTTTTCTATCACTCAGCCTGACATGAATCATTTCAATTGTCTTGTCTTTGAGTTTACAGATCTTTTATTCTGTCAGCTCCAATCTTCTGTTGAAACCCTGTAGGGAATTTTTTATTTCAGTTATTGTGGTCTTCAACTCCAGTATTTCTGTTTGGCTCCTTTAAAAAATTCCTATCACTTTATTGAGATTATTACATTGTTCTTTCATTGTTTTCCTGATATCCTTTATTTTTTCTCTGTGTTTCTCTTTATTGCCTTGAGCATACTGAGGATTTTTTTTTTTTTTTAAATCTTTGTCAGGTATATCCAAAGTCTGGTCTTTGTTAATGGTTTGTGGAATTTTATCTTGTTCCTTTGGATGGGCCATCATTTTCTGTTTACTTGTCTTGTAATCTTTTGTTGCACAATGTACATTTTAATATTTTAAAGTGCTAACTCTGGGATTTGGTCCCTGAAGTGTCTGTTCCTTAGATTTTTATCTGGGTAGTTATAGGACAGATTTTCTTGAGCACCAAAATTTAAAAAAAAACAGAACAAAACACCTTTTATATTCTTTACAAGTTGGTTCTATATTGGCTGGTGCTTTCTATCAGATTAACCTGAGGTGAATATGAATTTCTTGGTCCTCTTTTTCTATTCTGGGCTTATGTATTTTCCTGGGTTTGCACTTTATCTTGACCTTAGGAATTTCCCCATTTAGAGGAATTCAAATTCCCTCCTCTACCTTCTATGAAATAGACTTTCTCCCACTTCGGGATGCTGTGTTGTATGTCTTAAAGCAAGTAATCCTTTGCCCAAGGTCACTTTGACTTAATTGTTTCGTATACTGCTTTAGCTGTCTGCAGGCCACTTCTGCTTGCAGGACAAGTTCTAGGAGAGTGAGCCAGAAATCATTTTCCTGATCCTGTCTTTCAGGTTAGCACCAAATAGAATGGCACTGGCATACAGGTACCGGCTTATGTGCATAGGGTTTACTCCACTCCCTCTGGAACAGAGCCAGACATCCATATGGGAGGACAGGTAGGTTCCACACTGCCTCAGGAAAGGGGTGGAGAAGAAGCCAGCAAGGGTGTCACAGGTTTCTCCTAGAATTTTTTAAAGTTTCACTTTCTTGATTTGACACTCACCTAGTTCCTGCAACCTTTTCACTTTTTTTCCAGAATTCTTAGGAAAGTGGCTCTGTCAGTTTTTCTAGTTGTTCAAGGAATGGCACCTTGAAGCTTCTTACTCCTCCATCTGGCCTACTGGATCTCCACCAATATTACTTTTAATTCCAGATTTTAATCCATATGTTACTAACAGTTTCTTCTGATGTTTAAAATTTTATTTTAACCTATCTTGTGTTTTCTATTTCTCTGTTTTTTCCTGCTTATTATTAATTGTATTTTTGTAAAAGCTCTATTGAATTACAATTTACATACAATTAATTCCACATATTTAAACTTTATATGTATATACTAATGAAGCCCTCACCAAAATCAAAATAATATATGTATCATTCCCCAAAGTTTCCACATATCCCTTTGTAGTCACCCCTCCTGGTTTCCTAAACCCATCCCACAGGCAACCCACTGGTCTGATTCATGTACCCATGGATTAATATTCATTTTCTAGAAATCATACAAATGGAATTATACACTAATACTATCTTTTCCGGCTTGTTTCACTGAGCATAATTATTTTGAGATTCATCCATGTTGTAACTGTTTTATCTTTTTTAATGCTTATTAGTATTCCATTTTATAGATATGGTAGGCTGAATTATGTGCCCCTATTTAGACATGTTCTTAACCTTAATCTGCATTCCTGTGGGTGTGAACCTATTGTGAATAGGATCCCTTGAAGGTGTTTTTAGTTAAGGTGTGCCCAACTGAGTGAGGTTTGGTCTTAATCTGGATTAATGGGGTCCTTTATAATCAGAAGGAATCGACATTGTCAGAGAAAGCCACAGGAAGGATCCAGAAGCCAGAAGTTGTAGAAACTTGGAAGAGAAAGGAGAGGACATTGCCATGTGACAGGAATGCCATGGAATCCAAGGATTGCTGGCCAACCAGGTGGAAGCAAGTTTTCTAGCCTCTAAAGACATGAGCCAATAAATTCCTGTTATTTAGATGAACCCATTTGGTTGTATTTGTCATAGCAGCCCAGCAAACTATGACAATAGGTATACTATGCATTGTTTATCCATTCTCCTGTTTATAGATATTTGGATCACTTCTAGGGTATCACAAATAAAGCAACTATGGCTATTTGTGTCCGAGTCTTGCTATGGATATCTGTTTTGTTTCTCTTATGTGAAAACCTAGGAGTGAAATTGTTGCATCATGTGGCAGATGCATATATTTTTTTTAAGTATTCCAAGGCATATTTAATGATGTTTGAAAGAACTCAAACTGTTATAAGTGAAGGTAACATGTTTGAACACTTGAAGTACAAAGGAATTGGGATTTTAAGTTAAAAAGTATATGTGCATAGGGAAGACATAAGAAGGCATGACAGACACTTTAGAAGTTGTTAATCTAGTTTTGATTGAGGTACCATTTGTTTTTGGCTTTATTGTTTCTCAAAATATGTGTAGGTTACCAACAGCAGGTGTTACTTTTATAATCTCTTGGAAAAGAATCCTCCTTCTACAATAAAATATAAAGGACTTTCAAGGTGGAGAAAATATATATTGATATGGGAGCATGCAGTTTAGACAAAACTTTGTGCAGAACTACACTCAGTATGAGTCAAATTATAACTAAGAAAACATATATCTATATGACTTTTTTAAATATTCATTTTGTTGAGATATATTCACATACCACGCAGTCATACGAAACAAAACACAGTACCATTACATAGTTGTACATTCATCACCAAAATCAATTCCTGACACCTTCATTACCACACACACAAAAATAACAAGAATAACAATTAAAGTGAAAAAGAGCAATTAAAGTAAAAAAGAACACTGGGTGCCTCTGTCTGTTTGTTTGTTTCCTTCCCCTATTTTTCTACTAATCCATCCATAAACTAGACAAAGGGGAGCGTGGTCCTTATGGCTTTCCCAATCCCACTGTCACCCCTCATAAGCTACATTTTTATACAATTGTCTTCAAGATTCATGGGTTCTGGGTTGTAGTTTGATAGTTTCAGGTATCCACCACCAGCTACCCCAATTCTTTAGAACCTAAAAAGGGTTGTCTATATTGTACATAAGAGTGCCCACCAGAGTGACCTCTCAATTCCTTTTGGAATCTCTCTGCCACTGAAGCTTATTTCATTTCTTTTCACATCCCCCTTTTGGTCAAGAAGATGTTCTCCGTCCCACGATGCCAGGTCTACATTCCTCCCCAGGAGTCATATTCCACGTTGCCAGGGAGATTCACTCCCCTGGGTGTCTGATCCCACGTAGCGGGGAGGGCAGTGATTTCACCTTTCAAGTTGGCTTAGCTAGAGAGAGAGGGCCACATCTGAGCAACAAAGAGGCATTTGGGAGGAGGCTCTTAGGCACAATTATAGGGAGGTCTAGCCTCTCCTTTGCAGCAACAGTCTTCCCAAGGGCAAATCCTGTGCTAAAGGGCTCAGTCCATCAAACCACCAGTCCCCTATGTCTGTGGGCATGTTAGCAACCATCACAGTGGGGTAGGCCAATACCCCTGCATTCTCCACCAGCTCCTCAAGGGGGCTCTGCATATGTTTTTCCTTGTTTTTTTTTTTTTAAACTTTTTTTTTAATCAACTCTATGAAAAATAAAAAAATAAATAAAAATTAAAAAAAACATACAATAAAAGAACATTTCAAAGAGACCATAACAAGGAAGTAAGAAAAAGACAACTAACCTAAGATAACTACTTTACTTCCAACATTGTTCTACTTTACCCCAAGAAAGTAAGCTAATATAGCAACATTTCTGTGAACTTGTTCCTACTATACCCATCAGAAACTAACAGACCATAGTCATTCCTGGGCATTCCCAGAACGTTAAATTTACCCACGATAGCTTACCTGTTCTTCTTGGATTATTGTTCCCCCTTCCTTAATTGCTCTTTATCGCTAGTTCCCCTACACTCTACATTATAAACCATTTGTTTTACATTTTTCAAAGTTCACATTAGTGGTAGCATATAATATTTCTCTTTTTGTGCCTGGCTTATTTTGCTCATCATTATGTCTTCAAGGTTCATCCATGTTGTCATATGTTCCATGACACTGTTCCTTCTTACTGCCGTGTAGTATTCCATCGTGTGTATATACCACATTTTATTTATCCACTCATCTGTTGAAGGACATTTGGGTTGTTTCCATCTCTTGGCAATTGTGAATAATGCTATGAACATTGGTATGCAAATATCTGTTCGTGTCACTGCTTTCCGGTCTTCTGGGTATATACCGAGAAGTGCAATCGCTGGATCGCACGTTAACTCTATATCTAGTTTTCTAAGGAACTGCCAGACTGACTTCCAGAGTGGCTGAACCATTATACAGTCCCATCAACAATGAATAAGAGTTCCAATTTTTCCACATCCCCTCCAGCATTTGTAGTTTCCTGTTTGTTTAATGGCAGCCATTCTAATTGGTGTGAGATGGTATCACATTGTGGTCTTAATTTGCATCTCTCTAATAGCTAGTGAAGCTGAACATTTTTTCATGTGTTTCTTGGCCATTTGTATTTCCTCTTCAGAGAACTGTCTTTTCATATCTTTTGCCCATTTTATAATTGGGCTGTCTGTACTATTGTCATTGAGTTTTAGGATTTCTTTATATATGCAAGATATCAGTCTTTTGTCAGATACATGGTTTCCAAAAATTTTTTCCCATTGAGTTGGCTGCCTCTTTACCTTTTTGAGAAATTCCTTTGAGGTACAGAAACTTCTAAGCTTGAGGAGTTCCCATTTATCTATTTTTTCTTTTGTGGCTTGTGCTTTGGGTGTGAAGTCTAGGAAGTGTCCGCCTAATACAAGGTTTTGAAGATGTTTTCCTACATTATCTTCTATGAGTTTTATGGTACTTTCTTTTATATTGAGATCTTTGGTCCATTTTGAGTTAATTTTTGTGTAGGGTGTGAGGTAGGGGTCCTCTTTCATTCTTTTGGATATGGATATCCAATTTTCCCAGCCCCATTTGTTGAAAAGACCATTATGACCCAGTTCAGTGACTTTTATATATAGTTCTGTGATCCATTTTGAGTCCATTTTTGTATGGGTTTTGATGTGCAGATTTGCAGTTTAATTTTTACGCATTTGGCTATTCAATAGTTCTAGATATATTTGCTGAAAAGACTATTTCTTTTCCCACTGAATTGCCTTTGGAACTTTGTCAAAATTCAACTGACCAAATATATATGTGGGTATTTTTCTGCCCTCCCTATTCTGTTCCATTCACTTTCTATCTTGGTGGCAATATCACACTGTCTTGATTTCTGGTCCTCCAAATTTGTTCTTTTTTTTCAATGATGATTTGACTATTATATATCCTTTGCATTTCTAAGCAAATTTTAGGATTTGTTTGTTAATTTCTACAAAAAAATCCTGATGGAATTTTAACTAGGATTGCATAGGTCATTCTGAAGGAATTGGCATGTAAACAATATTGTGTCTTCCAATCAGCAAACATGAAACATCTCTTGATTTGTTTAGGTCTTACTTAATTTCTTATCAATATTTTATAGTTTCAGTGTATGGATGTATCATAAGTTCATATTTTTTATATCATTAATGGAATTGTTATTTTAATGTCAATATCTGATTTGTTGCCAGTACAGAGAATAAGAATTTTTGTATATTGACCTTATAGATTGCAGCTTTGCTAAATTGACTTATTAGGTCTAGTATTGATTTTGAATATCCCATGAGACAGTTTTTACTTCTTCCTTTCCAGTCTAAAGCATATTTCTTTTTATTGTCATACTACACAGGCTAAAATCTCCACTAAAATGTTGAATAGAACTGTTAAGAGTGGATATACATACCTTATTCCATATTATAGAGGGAAATCATTTGGTGTGCCGGTTTGGATTTACTATGTCCCCCCAAAAGACATGTTCTTTAATGCAATCTTGTGGAGGCAGATTTATTAGTCTTTTTGATTAGGTTGTGACCTCTGATTGAGTGTTTCCATGGAGATTTGACCCTGCTCATTCAGGATAAGTCTTGATTAGTTCACTGGACTACTTAAGAGGGCTCCAGGCCCAAACGCTTGCTGCCACTTTGAGATGCTAGCCCAGAGTTTGCTCCTGAGAAGCTAAGAGAGGACAAAATGCCCCAATAACAGCTGAGAGACATTTTGGAGAAGGCCATTTTGAATCACAAACCAGGAGCAAAGGATCAGCAGATGCCAGCCATGTGTCTTCCCAGCTGACAGAGGCGTTCCGGATGCCATCGGCTTTTCTTCAGTGAAGGTATCCTCTAATTGATGCCTTAGTTTGGACACTTTTATGACCTTATAACTATAAATTTGTAACTTAATAAATCCCCTTTATAAAAAACAATCCATTTCTGGTATTTTGCATAACAGCAGCATTAGCAAACCAAGACATTCAGTATTTCCTTTTCAAACATGGTATTTGTTGTAGGTGTTTTGTAGGTCAGGTTGAGCAATTGAGCAAGTTGACATCTATTCCAAATTTGCTTTTCCAAGTTGAGGTTTTTTTTTCCAGGAATGGATGTTTGATTTTGTGAAATGCTCTTTTTGCATAGATTGAGATAATCACATGGTTTTCCATTTTAAATCTATTAATGTGGTGAATCACATTGGCTTTCTAATGTTAAATCAACCATTCACTTCTGGGATAAATCATACTTGGTAATGATACATTATCCTTTTTATATGTTGCTGGATTCAATTAGCTAAAATATTAAGAATTTTTGCATATATGTTCATGAAGGATATTTTTAGTTTTATTTTTTTGTGGTATCTTAGTCTGGTTTTGATATCAGAGTAATGCTGACCCCATAAAATGAGTTGATACATCTTCCCTCCTTTTCTGTTTTCTGAAAAAGTAGTGTTGTTATTATTTTTTCCTTAAACATTTGGTAGAATTTTACCAATGAAAATATGTGGGCATTATGTTTTCTTGTTTGGGAGGTTTATAACTTCAAACTCAATGTCTTTAATATACACAGGTCTATTTTATATATCTATTTCTCTTTGAGTGGGCTTTGGAAGTTTGAATTTTATTGGTCTTCTCAATTAGTTGTCTTTTAGTTTTATGTCATTTTTATATTTTATAAATCATTGCTTTCCATTTTGCCTTTATTATCTAATTTATTCTAATTGCAGTTTAATTTTTCTTTTTCTCTCTTAAGGTTGTAACTAAAGTCATTGGTTTAAGACATTTATTCTCTCATAATACAGAAGCTTATTGCAAGGTATGAATTCTAGATTGATACTTTTTCTTTCAATACTTTAAAGATATTGCTGCACTCCCATCTGGCTTGTCTGATATGAAGTTTGCTGTTATTCTTATCTTTGTCCCTTTGTATGTGATGTCTTTTCTCTTGCTGATTTTAAGTTTCTTTTTAGCGGTCTTTAGCAAGATGACTATAAAGTGCCTTGGTATAGTTTTCTTCATTTTCCTCATGATTGGGTTTCACTGAGATTCTTAGATCTGTAAGTTTATAATTTTCATCAAATATGGAAAAAATTCAGTCACTATCTCTTTAAGTATTTTTTATGCCAACCTCTTTTTCCAATTTTGTGGGTTCCAATTAAGCTTATATTAGGCAGTTTGAAGTTGTTGCATAGCTAATTAATGCACTGTCCATTTTTTCACTCTTTTTTCCTGTCTGTACTTAATTTTAGATAGTTCTAAATCATTAAGAAACAGTTGGATCTTTTTAGGCCTAGCTTTTAAGTTTCTTGGGTATGATCAGAATGCTGTTTATTCTAGGGCTAATTTCCCCCCTGTACTTCTTGGTACTCTACTGGATGCCTCATGAATTGTGAGGTTTTGTTTGCTGTCTGGCAGAAACAGAAAATTTTTCCAGTCCTGTATGAGCCCCAGGTATTTTTTCCTCTAATCCTTTCAGGTGGTTATTTCATCACATGCATATGCTCAGTTGCAAACTCAAGGAGAACCCTCTGCAAATCTCCAGAGATATCTCTGTCTGCAATTGTCTTCTTTCTGGTCTTTTGCCCTGTGAGCTGTAGCTGCCTTGGTCTCCCTATGTTGTAGTTAAGATATTTGTTAGATGGCCCCTTAATTTCAAGATACATAATTGAATTGAAATATAAATTTAGGCACTGTAAGTAGTGAGAGTATGTTTAAAGTCTTGGGATTGCATGATATTACTAAAGAAATTGGTGTTGGCAGTACAAAGAAGAGGACTAGGACTCAAACATTGAGAGATGGAGGAGAAGAGGCATCACAGAGGAGACTGAGACTTACTTTACCCCAATCTTACACTAGATAAAATATTAATTTTATCCAGTATTATTAGATGTTCTATAAAGAAGGTGTTTCTTTTAATGCATTACTTATCACATTGCCAGAAATAAAAATATTTTTTCACCTTAATTTTATTTACATTTTGAAAACTGAAACTCAATCAGGATTTGTCTCTACAATAGATGACAAATTAATGGCATGCCCAATTTAGATCTAATTGTTTTTTAATTTCAATTTTGCATTCAGGCCTGTTCCTAGGGAAGTGTAATTCTGATGTGATCTTAGTTCATCCACATACATCAGAATTGCCTGCAGTTGTTTGTTAAGGATGTTGATTGCTGAGCTCCATCCTGAATTTAAAGAATCCATGCATTTGTATTTTAATCAAGATCTTTAGTTGCTTCTTAGGTACACTCAAGTGGGAAAAGTTATACCTCCTCCTGTCAGTGCTTCTGAACCTTCACCATGCATCAAAAGCACTTGGAGGAGGGGTACAAATCTCCCTGGCAACGCAGGACATGACTTCCTGGGATGAGCCTGGACCCAGCATTGTGGGACTGAGAAAATCTTCTTGACCAAAAGGGGGAAGAGAAATGAAACAAAATAAAGTTTCAGTGGCTGAGAGATTTCAAATGGAGTCGAGAGGTTACTCTGAAGGGCATCCTTATGCATTATAAAGATATCCCTTTTTAATTTTTAGTGTATTGGAATAGCTAGAAGGAAATAACTGAAACTGCCAAATTGCAATCCAGTAGCCTTGATTATTGAAGATGATTGTATAACTATATAGCTTATATGATGTGACTGTGTGATTGTGAAAACCGAGTGGCTCACACTTCCTTTACCCAGTGTAGGGACAGATGAGTAGAAAAATGGGGACAAAAACTAAATGAAAAATAGGGTGGGATGAAGGGGGATGGAATATTTTGGGTGTTCTTTTTTACTTATTTATTTATTTATTTGTTTGTTCGTTTGTTTATTTATTTATTAGAGTAAGGAGAATGTTCAAAAATTGATTGTGATGATGAATGCTGGTACTGTGAACAGCTGATTGTACACTGTGGATGATTGTATGGTACGTGAATACATCTCAATAAAACATAATTTTAAAAAAAGTACCTGGAGGCTTTTAAAAACTACTGATCCCTGGGCCTTACCCATAGAGATTTTTATTTAATTGATTTGGGTATGCACCTTGGAATGTGCATTTTTTAGTGCTGTAAGGTAATTCTGATGTGTAGTCAGAATTGAGAACCACTGTATTATTGTGGAGTATGAGGATGTGTAAATGTAATGGGTGCCTCAGTATATAGGAAAAGAATGGATGGTTCTTTTAAAGGGGAAATGTAGTTGAATGGAGGGAAAGTCAGTGAGAGATCAGGCAGATTATAGGTCAGAGAGAGAGTGCTAAGTAGGTATGTGATGGATAGGGAAATCTTGCCAGCTGATCTGTTTGCTAAAGCTGCTGGAATGCAAAGTACTAGAAATGGATTGGCTTTTACAATGAGCATTTATTAGTTCACAAATAAAGGCACCAAGATGTAGCTACCTTCTCTGAGGAAAGGCCAATGGCATCTGGGGTTCTTCTGTCACATGGAAAGGCCCATGGCCAGTGTCTGCTGGGCCTCTCCCAGGTTTAGCTTCTGGTTTCAGTGGCTTTCTCCAAAATGTCTCCGGGCTTCCGGCTTAGCTTCTCTCCCTCAGCTCCTGTGCATCCTTACCAGTTTCTCCCAGGGCTTTTCTCTGTAAGCATCTGGAGGTCCTCTTTTAGCTTCTCCAGACAAAATCTGAATTTTGTCTCTTAGCTTCTCTCCTGGTTCTGGTTTCAACGGCTGTATCCAAAATGTTTCTGGGTGTTTTCTCTCTAATCATCTATAAACTTTCTTAAGGATTCCAGGAAACTAATTAAGGCCCACCTTGAATGAATGGGGTCACATCTCCATGGAAACAGCCTAATCATAAAATCCCACCCACAGTAAGTCAGCACCCACAAGATTGTATTAAAAGGATGTGGCTTTTGTGGGGTACATACTGGATTCAAACCTGCACACAAGCCATAAGTTAACTTCGAAACAACTGCTGAGGCAGGGAGGTGATATCTTTATATAAGGTCTCAAAGGACTCTTCATGTGGGCTATAAAGCTGGAAGGTCAGAGGGTCTGGGAGTCTAGTGAACAAGAAGCCCCAAAGTTATTCCTGACTTTAGGCAGGATTTGATTTTTTTTAACCTTATTTTACAATATCTGCTGTGTGCATGGCCTAGTGGCCAGAGGATGTTTTTATACCAGAGTGTCAAAGCTCTGTGCATCTTGATTGAGACTGAGGCAAATATGCATAAATTTATGTAAATGAGCAAAATTTTTCTTCAATTTTCCAATTTTGTCTTATTTTTCCCTTCCGTTTATAAGATTTTTCTTGACTTCAACTATATTCCCTTCACGTGCTGCAATTTTTAGTACTGCTTTTAGGAAAGGATTTGATCCAGAAGAAGACTTACTTCTTTGAGGTTATTTTCATTTTAATAGGAGATTAAGTTTTATCACATAAATGTATTTCTTAATAACTAGATGGACAGGTACTTTAAATACACTAGATACTTTCCTGGTGTTCCTGGAATCATACCCACAAAATGTCTATCTACTTTAATTACATGTACAGTCATTTCTTTATCCATATAGTATATATACACACAATATAGCATACATAAATACATAACTTTGAACTAGTGTTAATTAGATGCCTTCCTCTAATGTCCCAGTTTCAGCTTTCCGCTCTGGCAATTTGGCTTCTTATCTCTGCACTTCACGGTCGATAGCGTGGCTTTCTTTAGTACAGTTCTCACATCTGACAGCTCCAGCTGTCATCAACCTGCACTTTGATGACTGTGCCTCGTGTTCAGAATTGTCTTTGAGTTGTCCTTGTCTAAGAAAAAAATTCAACTTCATTTTTTTTCTTGAAAACATTAACTCTCATACACAAATCAGCCCAGTAGTTTAATTTTGATGTGCAAGGGCTGCATTGTCTTTGAAGTAATTGTACTTCAGAACCTGATTGCAGATAGTCTGAGTCTGCCCATTGGAAGGAATGTTAACCCATTGGCAGCATCAATTAAATGGTTTCACAAAATAAATACACTCTGTAAAACTGAAAGCATTCCATGTTTGACTCCATCTATGCAAGAACAATTTGTCAAAGGAGAAAGATGAGGGACACCCATGAGTAAAAGCTCACTTTGTTTTCCAGTAAATAAAATGTAGCAGTATCACAGGCAAGGATTGTAAAAACAAAGAGCTGTAATAATAAGCAATATGAGTTTCAAAGAAGAATCTGGCTTTGTGATACTCAGCTGTATTGAAGGCAGAATGTTTTATATTTACTTAACTGTTTCAAAGAGATAGTTGTAAACTTTTTCCTTCTATATTTTATATACTTCATTTTATGTTTCTACTTTTAGATGGCTTTTACAATTTACATGTTGCATATTCTTTCAAGTTTATTATGATACTACTAGATAATTAATTTAATTAGCTTAAAGAAAATTTGAAAAAAAAAACAGATGAAGAAAAAACATGTTATCTACCATTATAGTCGTAGAGTATTTGCTTCCTTTATTTCCCCCTGTGGGAGTTTTTTTTTTTTTAATGTACTGCTATGCAAATCTACAAATTTTGCCATATCGTACCTATTTCCACAAATTAAATTAGGCCATTGAGGAATCAATTGCCAGTTTGTTGAGTAGGAAGTCTAATATCTCCCTTCTCATTGAATCTCTAAAACTCTGGGGGTTTTTTTGTTGTTGTTTGTTTGTTTACCCATTCTAGAAGAACGTGCATTAGACCACACTTAAGTAGAATGAAACTTAGATCCTATCTCTTTGCTATCACTTATAATGCTATGGCCTTTTGTTGCTACAAATTGTTTCCTTTGAATAATGGTCATCAGTAGTATGAAAATCTTGTTAACGTCTTGCTGGCCCAGATCTTAGGCTTCTAGTGGTCTTTTGAGGCATATAATTCTAAGGAAGGGTCTCTTCTTTCGGAGTTAAACATAAGATAAGTTGCCCCACACTGGTCCTCAGGGTGCCATCGTAAGGCCCAACTCTTTCAGGACAAACCACACTCATTTGCCCTCCAAAGGGCCAGCCTATCCAAAAATACTTAGCTTGCATTGGTCTTGTGATGGTGTGAGGTGATCCACAAGTAGACCTAGATTCAAATCCTGGGATCTTTTGCGCCCAGGCAGCTTTCTTTTAAACTACTGAAAACAAAATATTCATTTGCTTTCTCTCCTTAACAATGAAAAGATCAAAAGATATTTACCTGTGCAATTATTAGGGGCAGGTCACTTCCATATCTACCTGGAAGCTTCTCTTTTTTAACTATTTGAAACAGAAAATTTTATATTACATCATTTTTGGCAAATAGAGCTGGAATGCCTTCAAGGATTGATGAAGTTTGTTTATTTACTCTGAGAGGGACAACAGTCTGGTGAGTTGGCATCTCCCAAGTATAATCTGGGAGACTTTCTTCAAATTTTTACCCTCGGAAAGACAAAATCCAAGTTAATTTTCTGGGGGTGGTGGTGGAGATTCTCTCTGTTATATATATTTTTAAATGGCTAGAACATATCTATTTACAATATATATTTGTAAATATATATAATTTATATCTATTTATAAATATGTTTAGATCTGTATACATTTATATCTCTATATATTTTTTAATCATTTTATTTTGGAATAATTCTAGAGTCACATGAGTTGTAAGAAATAATACACAGAAACACCACATGCTCTACTCAGTTTCTCCCAATGGTAACGTTTTGCAGAACTATAGTATAATATCACAACCAGGATATTGACATTGATGTAGTTAAGAGTCGGAAAATTTCCCCCACAACAAAGACCTCATGCTGTTCTTTTATAGCCACATCCTCTTCCTCCCTGCTGCCTGGTAACCACTAATCTTTTATCCATTTCTATAGTTGTATCATTTCAAGAGTATTATATAAATATAATCATACATTATGTAAACTTTTAGAAGTTTTTTTTTTTTTTTCATTTAGCATAGTGAAATAGAAGTAATCAAATTATATTTAATTGTATGGTTTTTATAACAGAAGTAATATGATCTGACTTTGGTTTTTAAAGGATTATTCTGGCTACCGAATGGAATATAGATTTTTCCACTTGTCCATTTTTCAATGGTGGAAACAGGAAGAAATGATGATGGTGGCTTTGATCAGACTAGTAACAGTGGAAGTGGTAAAAGTGGTAATTTGAAGATGACCTGATGGATTGGTGGATATATAGTATTCGGGGCATTAAGGAAAAAGAGAAGTCAGTAATCAAACCAAAGTTTTTGGCCTGAATAACTGGAAAGAAGGTGATGACAAAAAATAAGACAAGGTATCTTTGGGGAATTGCAGATTTGGGAGAGATATAAATTAGAGGTACATTTTTGATATGGAAATGCTGGGCAGAGAATTTTTCATATGGATGTGGCTTGGGGGGAAGTATGGACTAGAGATATAAACTTGGGAGATGTCAGTGTGTAGATAGTTTTTAAAGTCACCAGGCTATGAAATCAACTGTAGTAAGTGAATATGGACAGAGAAAGGAAAAGGGCTAATGACCAAGTGTTGAGATCCTTGATTATTTATGGCAGGAGAGATGAGGAAGAGCCTGCAAAGGATCAAAGAAGTGGTGTCTGGTGAGGTAGCAGGAAGAAGCAAGTTAAGGATGGTGTCTCAGAAGTCACATTAAAAAAGTAAAACAGGAGTTCTAAGCCAGGAATGATCAACTGCTGATAGGTTAAGTAATATAAGAACTGAAAATTGATGGTAGAGTTGATCAATGTGGAGATCATTGATAAAAACTGTTTTGGTTGGGAGTTGGGGATAGAAATCTGATTAGAAGGAAGAATTGGAATAAAGGAATTGGAGACAGTGAATATAGCAATTCTTTTCAGGGGTTTTATAATAAGAGAACTTAGAAATGAGACAGTAGCTGGAGAGAAATAATAGCATGTTGATAGGCCAATGCAAATGAGTGGTTAAGAGGGGACAAATGATGCCAGAGCTATCGGGAAGAATGCCGGTGCAAAGCCTTTAAGCAATGAAAGAAGATAGGATGCAATCCGAAGTAGAGCATTGTGTTCTAGAAAATTTTATGGTTGGTTTGATAATTCCCTCCTTTCTGTTTCTCTTTTTCCTCTGTTTTTTTTTTTTTTTTGAATGTCCAGCAGATGCTGGACCCCCTTAACTGATTTTTGATAGACTGTGCTGGTTTGAATGTATTGTGTCCCCCAAAACGCCATTGTCTTTGATGTAATCTTGTGTGGGCAGACTATCAGTGTTAATTGGATTGTAATTCTTTGAGTGTTTCCATGGAGATGCACCCTACCCAACTGTGGGTGATGACTCTGATTGGATAATTTCCATGGAGGTTTTATCCCACCCATTCAGGGTGGGTCTAAATTAAATCACTGGAGCCACATAAATGAGCTGACAAACAGAAGGAACTCAGTGCAGCTGAGAGTGACATTTTGAAGAGGAGCTGCAGACAAGAGGGACACTTTGAAGAATGCACAGAAGCTGAAAGAGTAGCTGCAGATGAGAGACAGTTTGAAGACTGCCTTTGAAAGCAGACTCTTGCTCTAGAGAAGCTAAGAGAGGACAAACGCTCTAAGAGCATCTGAGAGTGACACTTTGAGGAGGAGTTGTGGCCTACAGAGGAATGTCCTGGGAGAAAGCCATTTTAAAACCAGATGCAAGCTACATGACTTCTCAGTTAACAGAGGTTTTCTGGATGCCATTGGCCATCCTCCAGTGAAGGTATCAGATTGTTGATGTTTTACCTTGGACACTTTATGGCCTTAAGACTGTAACTGTGTAACCAAATAAGCCCCCTTTTATAAAAGGTGATCCATTTCTGGTGCTTTGTGAAAAGGCAGCTTTGGAAACCTAGAACATAGACCTTATTTTTAAGAGTGGTTTTAGGTTTACTGTAAAGTGGAAGTAGAGCAGAAAGTACAGAGATATACACCCTATCCATCTGCATCTGCACACAGTTCCCCCTTTATTGATCTTTTAACTTCTTAATTTTTCCTCCTATTATTCTTCCTTTTTTCTTGTTCTTCTATCTGTGAGATTGCCTTAACTTTATCTTACTTAATCTTTAAATTCATCTATTGGCATTTTTTTTACTTCTGCAATTTTATTTTTAGTTGTCAACAGCATTTTATAATTCTTTAAATGTTCCATTTTCATCAAATTCTCTGTTAGTGTCATGTATAGAGCATCTCTTAACTCTATGAATATTAATTGTGCTATTCATTAAAAATATTTTATTCCTTACAATGCTTCTATTTCTTCCATGGTCTTTTTTGTTTTTTTCCTTTTAGTTTATTTTGGGTGTCTCTCAATCATATTATAGACTACCCCACTGTCTCATGGGGTATTCATTTATATTTAAGAAGCAGGCACTATAAGTTTCTATGGATGTCCTGGGTGTGTAGTGAGGCCCTCAATATTTATAAGGACTCTAAAGTATCTGTAGGTTATGTCTTTTGGGAGAGTCTGTTTCCCTAGAGCGGTGTAAGCCGCCTCTCTGCCAGTGTTGTGTTATTTAGTGAGGGACAGCATTAGAATGTTTAGTATCTTCTTAATCCTCCTATTTTGATTGGTGACTTATTCTGCCCTCTGCAGTGTCCAGATTCTCACTTTTCCTAGGAGGGGAAGGGCAGTTGCCTGTGTGCTAAGGGAGGGAATCTGGAGCTCCAACTGTTCTTTATACCTACTTTCAAACAGTACTGTTTTCAGCCAATCTCGAATCCCTGAATTCAGACTTCGTGATGAATTCTGAGCCTTTCCAGAGATCTGCTTGCTGCTGCTGCTTTCCCTTCTGTAGACAATGAAATTTCAGCTTTATCTGCCTTGCCATGTAAGGTTGAAAACTCATCCATCTGCTTTCCCAACTTGCAAGAAATTGTTGCAATCTCTCATCTCTGTCATCTTCTCTCTTAGTGTATTTGTCCTTGGGGGTTTAAAACTATTTTTTTTTTTAATTCTCCTATTGTCCTTTCAGTGATGACTCATGAAGTTACCTTTTGTGCTCAATCTGTCATATTTAACTGGGAAGCATTGTTTTTCAAATAGACCAGTGTCCCATAGCAACTAGAACTGCTTAATAAAATAAACAGGCAACTTTTTCAAAGAGCAACGTATGCTGTGATAATTTTATACAATATTTGAGTAAGACTGTAATCAGACTTGCCTATATCCCATAATGTGAGTTGCCAACAATGAAGTCAAATATTTTTAAGTTTCCCTTTGATAACCCAAAGCAATGTAAAGCTTATGGGTTGTCTTAATACACAAGATATATGCAAAGTTTTTTTTCTGATTAAGTGGAGCTGTAACTTTTTTTTTATAAGAATCAGTTAAATAGTAGACAAAACATTACGAATAATAGCCAATGTTTCTGAATTCTTACCAAGTGCCAGACACTTTATGTGTTACTAAATTGTATATGTCTCACAGTGATCCAACCAGGGAGGTAAATTATGATCCTTGTTTTACAGAAGAGGCATGTGAAGCAAAGAGAAGGGTCCCACAGAGTGGAAGTTAGAGAGGGCCATCTGGCTTCAGAGCTCATAATGTAAATATTAGGCTACATTGCTCAATAAAGAGTTGATTGGCCAAATATTGTTGTTGTTTTTTTTTTTTTTCTTTTTTTCCAATCATATTTTTTAAAAAATGTTGTACTGAGGCAATGCTGGAATCATCATCATGGCCCCTTCCTATCTCAGTGTTTGGGCTGCATAGGGGGTCTCTTCACAGTCAGCTCTGCAATCTCCTCCCTCAGGCAATAAGAATCATCAGATCACATCGGAGGCCTTTTATTATTGTGATGAGAATGTGTGTTGGCTCTTGGCAACAAGCTTTAAAAAGCAGTACGAGTCAGACATTAGATAAATCCTTCTTTTCCTCTGTGTTTTACTATCTGTTGGGAAATTAAGTATATGAGCATATTAATTACCTTAATCCAATAGTGCTAATACTGTTCAATATTTTAGGAGAAGAATATTTCTGTTTCCTTACAGAATTGTGGATATTAAAAGGACTGCTTATACCAGAGAGAATAATTTTTTTCAAATAGAATATTTTAAGTTCATCTTTTAAAGCAGAATTATTGACTTTTTGACTAGGTAATATATGCCCATGGTAAAAATTCAGAAGGTATGAAATGGTATAGAGGGAAAAGCAAGATTCCTTCCTATCCCTATGCCCCAGCTAGCAAGTTTCCCTCTCCAGAGGCAATCACTGTGCTGTTTCTTATTAATTGGCCTGATATTTAAATGCATAATTAATCAAGCTACTATATCACCCTCAACTTTAAAATATGAATCTAGCCAAATGGAATGCAAAAAAATAAGAGGATGATTGTCCTATCTCTATTAAGAAATGCTTTGGAGAAGTAATAAAATCATTACATTAAAAATGAACAAACCCTTGGTACTTAGTGGTGGGTATTCCTTGCATGATTGTTTACAGCCATCAGCAATATTTCCTTGATAAGATTATTTCCTGAGTCATATGAAGATTTTACTAGCCAATTGGTTAGAATACATGCCATATATATACATATATATGGAAGAGCTTAGGTCTTCTTTCTTTCAGAATAAATTATTTGAATTCTTCTTATATGAAAGATAAATTCTTCAAAGGAACTCATTCCCTTCATTTCTTATGCAAGTAAAAAGATCACTGAAGAGGAATGGATAAACTTCACTAAGCTATTTTTACTCACATATAGTTATGTTTCATTTAGAAATCTTTGGTGGCAGGTAACAGAAACTTTAATCAGAAATCATTTATGCAGACTAGTAACTGAAAAATCCAAAGAAGTATGACCCTTAGGCAAGGCTTACCTCAGTAACTCAACCAGGTTTCCAAAGATCTGCTGGTCTTAAAGGATATCTGAAGGATTGTTACTGTGGTTTAAGGGCAATGGATGCTGTATATTATATAATACATGCTTAAGTTAAGAATTTTCATATTTCGCTTTGAGTGGGCCATAACATAGTACCAAAAATAGTTTGGTATGATACTTGTGGGTTCAAACCTATTAAAATTCTGTGCCTTTTTTCCCATTTACTAGGAATTTGGGTCAAAATTTTAATAATTATTGTCTTAATCTATTTATGCAAAATGTGAATTTTAATACTGTTTCTTATTGTGTCTATAATAGTAAATGAGATGCTTAACACAAAATATAAATTATAGTAAAAATATATTAATATTGCTGTATTATTCTTTTTCTTTTTACATTCATGGATTGCCCTAGGGCCTTGTCCTGAAAACTCTTTTCTTCTATTCATGAATTCATTCTCTAGGTAAAGTGTCATGAAGGCCAAGTTTTTATGTTCCGTTTAGAACTCTCCCCTGTGCTCTAAACTTTCTTTTTTAGGCCAAAAGTCTTGAACTTATCCATTCTTCTCTCTTTGTTACATCCCATTCCAACCCATCAGTGAATCCTGTTGACTCTTCAAAACGTATCTAAAATTTAAAGTACTTACTTCTACTGCCATTACCATGGATAAGTCACCATCATCTTGCACTTAGATTATTGCCATAGCCTTTTATTTCTTAGGTCTCCCTCCTTTCACACTTGCCTTCAATAGATGATCAGTCAGAGCGATCCTTTAGAAATTTGTCAAATGTTACCATTTCTCTGCTCCACCCCCTCCCCCCATAGCTTCCCATTTCACTCAGGGTCTCTCCTGTGGTACATGCAAGCCTGATGTCATCCTGTCCCTTCTATTTCCCTGAGCTCATCTACTGCTCTCCCAATTTCTCTCCTTGCCCCACTCCAATCACATCAGTCTCCTCGCTGCTCTTCAAACTCCATGAGCTTGCTTCTACCATAGGGTTTCTACTCTTTCTCATTTTTTTCTGGAACTCTATATTCCTGGCTCCCTCTCTCATGTCTGAACTATCACCTTATCAGAGTGGATTTCTTGACTCCCTACTCAAAATAACCTCTTTGCCCTCATCTACAATTATTCTCTATCCTTGGTACTGCTTTTTTCCCCCCATAGGACTTAATTCCATCTTAAAATCAACTTCCATAGATTTTACATTTATGTGCGTCTTTTTATAACCTGTGTCTTCCACTAGATGCAAGCTGCCTGAGAGAAAGGACTTTGTTTAGTCCATTGCTGTACTCAAAACACCTATATTTGGTCCCTCTAACTAGTAGGTGTTAGCAAAATGAGTGTATATGAATGTATAGGTCCATGTGTGTCTTTACCCTCCAGAGAGATCTCAATGAATTCTGGAAGAAGAGTCAGTTTCTGTTTCTTCTCATTGCTTGATTAAAATTAAAATCAACATGACTGATACATTTATTCTTACAACCTATTCTTTTGATTTGTTAACTGTTGAACTTTATTTCTTCACAGTAAAGAAGCCTCCCAAGAGAAAAGTATAAGAAGGAAAAGGAAAAAAAAAAAAAAAAATGACCAGCACTCCTATTCTTTATCTGTCCAAGACAACCCAGTACCATGATATGCATTCATGTAGAAAATAGGAAGACTGCTCATCTGGCTGCCCATCCCCTACTCACGGAGGAATAAAGCCAAAAAGAGCTCCTAGAATAACATTTCACTTTATTTTCAGGATTCCTTTTTTGCCTGGAAGTCAACATTGCTTTAACCTTTTCTTAAGAATGATAATCCTAAGACACATACTTTCAAAACCACTTTAAAAATATTTATGCAGGACAAGTTTGCACATAACTGGCTCAACCATTTTGTAAACTGATTACAGAGCGATCACCTTGCTTTTATCTTTATTAGAAGTCAAATACTGCAAAGTGGTTGTAAGAATGTTTACAATTGTCTCTGATTTAACCTGTGGTAAGTTCCCACAACCATGTATAAAGGGTATCCTGGCATGGGTGTATACCTTGTTATCTTATTTCTCAAGCTAAATATTCGTTTCAAGCCATTTCTTGAGTCTACTTACATCCTGCTTTCAATTATTTTACCTACTGATATTGCTACCTGGTTTCCCATTTCTAGTTTTTCGTTGTTCTTCAAACAAAGTCTGAAGGTATTTTCTTTCCATCAAGAGTCCTGCAGTTTCTCTACTCCCTCCTACATGTTGATGCAGGTTGCCTCTAGGACCCTCCCACTCTGGAACCACCTACAGTGAGTAGGACCCAGACATTTAGGACTCCTTTACTTAGAGAACAGTGGTGAGTGCAGCTTCAATTCATACACTACCTATTTATCCCATTGGTAATTTTCATTTGCTCCAGCTTTTATAATGCCTAAAGATCCTTTCTGTAGATACTTAATATTAAATATTCTCCTGAATAGTAAGTGTCCTTTGTTCAAAACTTTTTATTAGAAGGCATCACCTGTTATCTTTACCTACTGTTTTAGTTTCCTTTGGCTGCTCAAGCAAATACCATGAAATGGGGTGGGTTAAATAATGGGAATTTATTAGCTCATGGTTTTGAGCTAAAAGAAAGTCCAAATCAAGGTGTCATAAAGGCAATGCTTTCTTCCCAAGGACTAGCATTCTGGGGCTGACTATAGGTCCTTGCTCCTTGGCTTCTCTGTCACAAGGCAATACACATGGCAGCCTCTCCTGGCCTTTCCATTCTTTTCTGGGTTATGTTGAATTTCAGCTTCTGGCTGCTCTCTGGAGTTGTCTCTCTCTCTCTCAGTCTGAGTTTTATTCTGCCTATAAAGGATTTCAGTAATAAGATTAAGACCCATCCTAGCCACACCTTAACTGAAGTAACCACATCAAAAGTTCCTACTTACAACAGGTTCACACCCACAGGAATGGATTAAATTTAGGAACATGTTTTCTAAGGTACATACAGCTCCAAACCACATACTGATGAGCAGAGAGCCAGCATCCCATAGCAACTGACCTGTGGCTTTATTGCCATTCAGAAGATCAATCTACCCAGCCAGTGGTCTCTGGGTCTTTGCTTCAGTGTGACTCAAAATGCTCCATCCCAGCCCCCAAACCTCCCTGTCTTCTCTAACTTCATTCCCCCAACCAGTACACAAATATAGCTTCATGCTGAATGCAAGTGTTCTGGTTTGTTAAACCTGCCAGAATGCAATATACCAGAAATGGGTTGGCTTTTAGTTTAAGATTTATTAACTTAAAATTTATAGTTCTAAGTTCTAAGGCCATGAAAATTCCCAGTTAAGGCATCAACAGGATGATACCTGGACTCTGAAGATAGGCTGCTGACATCTGGGCACTTCTGTTACATAGGAAGGCAGATTGCAAAATCTGCTGTTCCTTCTCTCCTGGGTTTTGTTGCTTTCAGCTCTCTAGTTCCAGTGGCCTCCTTTCTGAGCTTCTGTGGATCCTCTCTTAGTATATCTGGGGCTATTTTCTCCAAGCTGTCTCTCTAAACTTCTCTGGGTGTTTCTCTCTGAGCTCTCTGGGTTTTTTCTGCCTTTTATACTCTCATAAAGGACTCCTGTAAAGGATTAAGACCCACCTTGAATTGGGTGAGTCACATCTCATTTGAAATGACCTAATCACGAGATCCCACCCACAATAGTTCTGCAGCCACAGGAATAGATTAAAAGAACACTGCATTTTCTGAAGTACGTAGCAGCTTCAAACCAGCAGAGCAAGGATAGAGTTTATTCTTGATGCCAAGACCAGGACTATTACCTTAATTTTGAAAGGTCCCATCTAGTAATTACATATAGAGGTAGAATAGAACCATGATTCAGAATGCAGATCCTCAGAAGCAGACTACCCAGTTTAACTACTGGCCACTTGCTAGTTATGTGTGACCTTAGTTTAGTTGCTTAGCATATCTGTGCTTCAGTTTCTTTATATTAAATTTATTATATCTACTATATAAATTTATTTTGAGAATTAAATGAATTAATACATATAAAACACATTCAACTATGCTGGAATACTCAAAAAGTTTTAGTTATTATTATTCCTTGTCATTATATTTTGCATATCTGATCCAATTACAGTGTTTTATAGTATATACTGCTATTAGCTATCTAAACAATTGTGATAGCCACTAGAAAAATGTGCATCTCTGATGCTGTAAATAAAAATAATTTTAGCTAAACTTCTTATTTTCATGGACAAGTAAAGATCTCAGAAATTTTGTTGTATATATTACCCCAATAAAAGAAAAAAGATGTGCATTCTCTTAAAAATTCATTTATTATTATTATTATCTCAACCAGAATATTTATTAGTTAGTAATACAATCATATTTTATAAGAAGTTGCAGTCTTAAAAACTTGCAAATTGAAACATTGCATGATTTGAGACTACACATAAGAGGGATAGTCGGTATTTCTGTTTTTCAATATAGTGGCACCGCCTTGTGGCAAGAACATAAACACAGTTGGAAATTGTGCTATTCAAGATGAATTTTTCATTGAGGGGTGTTTGCATTATTTAAAATCTTATGCATAAAAGAAAATTATAGTAACATTTTTGTATCATACTACATAAAAATTGTAAAATTCAAATGAATATAAAATGCAAATGTAGTATATTATGTTTTAAATCATTTTATTGTCACCTAAATTATTTATTTGCCTTCTGCTCTTTTGCTAATCTATACTATGAAAGCAATCTTAGTTTCTAGTTCTTCTTGTTTACCTATGTAGGAGTGTGCTGGTTTGAATCCATTATATACCCCCAGAAAAGCCATATTCTTTTAGTTCAGTCTTGTAGGTATAGTCTTATTGTAGGTGGGACCTTTAGGTTGTTTTCATGGAGATATAACCCACCCAATTGTGGGTGGGACCTTTTGAGTAGATTATTTTCGTGGAGTTGTGACTCCATCCATTCTAGGTGGGTCGTAATAAGTTTACTGGCACCATCTATGAGAGGATAAAAGGCAGAGACATTTTGAAGAGAGCTCAGAGATACTTATAGAGAAAACACCCAGAGAATTTTTGGAAACAGCCATTGAAACCAGAATTTGTAGTTGCTAAGCTAAGAGATGAAGCACAGGGTTTGCCCCAGAAAAGGTAACTGAGAACCTACAGATGCTTAAAGAGAAAGCCCCTGGAATCAGAAACTGAAAGCAACTCATCCCTGAAGCAAAGGACCAGCAAACACCAGCCACATGCCTTCCCAGCTAATAGAGGTGCTCCGGATGCCATTGGCCTTTCTTCAGTGAAGGTATCCTCTTGTTGATGCCTTAGTTTGGATACTTTTATGGCCTTAGAACTGTAAATCTGTGAACTAGTAAACCTCACTGTAATAGCTAAACCATTTCTGGTATTTTGCATTTCTGGCAGCTTTAGCTGAGACAAGGCGTTTCAGTTAGAATTTTTGACAAGAACCTGGATAAGCCTCTCACTCTGAATCAGAGTTCTTATGGTTGCTATATCAGAAACCCATTGTGAACTTGCTTGGGTAAAAAGGAGAATTTGTTTAAAGGATATGGGAGAATTTTGCATAATTAAAGGAAAGTATTGGTGCAGGTAGGTTCCAAGGAAAATTAAAAATAAACATTTCAGTGACCTCTAAGACCCTCTGTCTCTTCAGCTTTAACCCATGAAATTTTATGTGTGTGAACTTTATTCTTTTGTACTCAGGATCACTTCTAGAATAGAAGGTTAAGAAACAGAGTCACTCACAGTCCCCAAGTCTTCTTTTTCATGGCTCTAGTAATCTGATAGTATTGGGGTTTGGAGCTATACATCCCAGAAAAACATGTTCTTAAACTTAATCCATTCCTGTGGGTGTGAACTCTTGTAAGCAGGACCTTATGATGGGGTTACTTCAGTTAAAGTGTGGCCCAGATGAATCAGGATGGGTCTTAATCCTATTACTGAAGGTCTTATGAGGAAGGTCACAGAAAGGTAGCAGACAGAAATTGAAGGCCAGCAAAACTTGGGAGAGAAAGGAGAAGCCAGGAGGAGCTGCCATGTGCATTAGCATGTGACAGAAAAGCCAAGGACCAAGGATTGCTAGCAGCCAGCCCCAGAGCCCCAGAATGCCACAGTCTTCTGGGAGAAAGCATTGCCTTGACAACTCCTCTATTTTGGACTTCTGACTTCAAAACCATGAGACAATAAACTCCCATTGTGTAAGCCAACTCATTGCGTGGTATTTGCTTTGGCAGCTAGGAAACTGAAACTGAAAGTTACTGACTCTCATCACTATTTAAATTAAACAAAAACAAAAACGAAAGAAAACATTGAAAGCTTAGGGAATAGTTCTGATTGGACTGACTTGTATTAGATGCCCAGCTTTGCATCGATGAACTTGGTTAGGAGAGCAGATTCCTCACATCAGAGGCATAGCACCCCTCTGGATGTAAAGAAAGGAGGGAAATTGCTCTTTTTAGGGTTAACTGTGTATTGGATATTGTACAAAAACTATTACACATTCTATTTTTTTTTTTTTTTTGATCATCAAAGTGATCGTTTGGTGGTGTTACAAATGAAGATATTGAGATTTATTGAAGTTAGGTGGTTAGCCCAAGGAACTATGACTTTTTGGTATTTTGATGGCATTGATGGCTTAAATTATATACCTCCCTATTTTCATACTCTTTCCCTGTAAATTTGTAGTCCTCACCTCCTCTGACTCTGGGCTGGTCTTATAACCTGTTTTGGTCATTAGAATGTGGCAGAAGGGACGTGTTGCAGTTTCAAGCCTATGCCACACTTCTGCTTGTTTTCTGACTCAAATGGGCTTGCTTGCTATTGTACCTAGTCTTGTCATGAGTGCATGTTAGTTGTAGCCTGCTCAAGGTATGTAGATGGGACCTGTGGAGGAGAGTCAAGATACCTCAACAACAGTCAATCAACTCCCCAAAAGCAAAGCTGCCTAACCTATTTGCAGCTGACTGCAGAAGCATGAGGGAACACAGCTAGACCAGAAGAACTGTCCAGCTGAAACCAGCCTAAATTTCCAATTGGGCGATAAATGAATGGATGGTGTTTTAAGCTGCTAAATTTTGGGGTTTTCACAGCCATAGGTAACTAATGCAGAAATTAGTACATGGAAGTAGAATGCTGCATAACAAACACCTATAATATGTAGCAAACAAACTACAAGAAATTGGAGAAATGGTAATCCAAATGTTGAAGTGATAAAGCACACAGCAAAACTTTTGCCTGAAATAATTTAGAATATAAAAAAATACAGTTATCCCTTCCACATCATGGGGGTTAGGGGCATAGTGTCCTCATGATCTATAAAATCTGTGTAAAATTTTTTTCTCAGGGTTTCAAGAAACTCCCTACTGCCTCTTACTTGGCAGACACTGCCTCTCCCATTAGTCTTACATTGTGTAGGCTAAACCTTTTTTAAAAAATTTCAAACTGGTCTTTGCTGGCTTGAAAATCTCTAGGGGTAGACCCTTCACTTTCATTTTCGTTTAAGGAATCATATAAAAACTTAGCCTTTTTTTATATGATGCCAGAGTCTACCTGAATGCACCCGAAAGAATGTTGCAGTTTCTGTGTGGGAGAGATGCAGATCTAATGGTTTAGCAAATGCTTTGCAGTTGTTGGAGCAGCTACAGCAATGGTTTCATGGATTTCCTTCTCTTTTTTCTTCATATGCCTTATGGTGGACTCATTAATGCCATAATGGCAGCCAACTGCAGTGGCAGTTTTGCCTGAACAAAGCATATCTAACAATTCTACTATTTCCTTCAAGTTCATCCTTTCCTCTTTCTTGGGAGCATTTTCCAAACCACTAGGAACATTATGCTTGAGACCATGATTTTAATAGAGTTTATGGCATTGAAATGACACAAGATATTAAAAACTCAAGATGCAAAGATCACTGCAAGATCACCGGATATCTCATGTGAGAGATTGCCTGTCACAGCCCAAGAGGGCTTTTGCAGCTGAAGGACTAAAGAAAGTACCAGACACATTCTGAGACATGAGCTTTTATTTTTGGGGGGCTTACCTACAGGGTGGGAAGTTGGTCACATTGCCCTGAATTCATTAGCTGTGCTCAATGGATTCAGGAGCTGCTCTGAATGGCAGCAGGTTCAGAGCTCAACGTGAACTCTGCAAAAGCATGGGGTGCTAGGGAGTGGTTTATAAGGGTTGGGACAAAGACATTCAAATGGGTATGAGGGGAGCAGGGGTCTTATGACATAGGGAGGGATGATTGTAGTTAACAGGGAAGAGGGGAGGATTATAGGTTTTCTTGTAGACAATAGTACCTCAGGGAGTTTCAGGAAGGCAAGCTATAGATTGCATTTAGTGCCAGAGGCCTGATTTTACAAGGAGAGTAGGTCAAACTTTAACTGTCCTAGGTCAAGCAAGCTGCTGTGTGCAGTCTTCAAGGCACTTGAGGAAGGCCCGGGGCCTGGGGCTCCCACAATCCACCCCCATGCAGCTATTTGCATTGACCATAGGACAGACATTCAATCCATAATTCACAACAATACAGTGAACAGCAGAGTACAAGTGTACCAGTTTGTATATATTATGTCTCCCAGAAAAAGCCATGTTCTTTGATGCAGTCTTGTAGGGGCAGACATATTAGTGTTGATTAAGTTGGAATGTTTGGATTAGGTTGTCTCCATGAAGATGCACCCCATCCAACTGTGGGTGATAACTCTGATTGGATAATTTCCATGGAGGTGTGGCCCTACCCATTCAGTGTGGGCCTTGATTAGTTTACTGGAACACTAGATAAGCTCAGACAGAAGGAACAAGCTTGCTACAGCCAAGAGGAACACTTTGAAGAATGCACAGGAGCTGAGACAGGAGCTGCAAATGAGAGCCTGTTTGAAGATAGCTGTTGAAAGCAGACTCTTGCTCTGGAGAAGCTAAGAGAGGACAAATGCCCCAAGAGCAACTAAGAGTGACATTTTTGAGGAGCTGAAGCCTAGGGAGGAATGTCCTGGGAGAAAGCCATTTTGAAACCAGAACTCTGGAGCAGATGCCAGCCACGTGCCTTCACAGCTAACAGAGGTTTTCTGGACACTATTGGCCATCCTCCAGTGAAGGTACCCGATTGCTGATGACTTACCTTGGACTCTGTGGCCTTAAGACTGTAACTGTGTAACCAAATAACCCCCCTTTTATAAAAGCCAATCCATTTCTGATTATTTTGCATTCCAGCTGCATTAGCAAAGCAGAACAAGTAAACCAGTACATATGGACAGTAATTTTATTAACAAGTGGTGCCATGTCCAAGTTAAAGAATTAAACCATTTGGACAAAGGACCATCAGATAAATGTCCAATATTTTGTATATGACTTTGCATGGATTAAGAGCTTGTGTTACAATTCTGGGAATTGTCAGGTATATAAACACAACCCTGAATATTAATTAGAGCACAAATACACCTGGGGCTAAAATAGCTAAAGGATAAAACTACCAGGCAGTCCGCTTTATTCTATGTCTAGTTTTTACCATTTCCTAACTTTGACCACAGAAATAAATTTCCCTTTCCTCAAACTTTCTGCAACTTTCTATATCTGTTCAGGTTTTGTTTTACATTTTCTCTTTTTTTTAATACAAAACATCCTTTATACCACTTATACTTAAGTTACCAAAATAATTTTGGAAACCGTTTTCAAGCAAATATTCTACAGCACACAATTATCACTAAAATTAAAACTTGTTAGAATAATGCTAAATACTTAAAATGTTTTATTTTACTGAAACAGTAATATGCAATTATTTTTTAAGAAGAATTCATAAACTGGATGGCTGAGTGGTTTAACAATATATAAGCTGAGTTTTCATTAGTGGATAGAAGAGTTCCTGGTGAGGGGGTTTTAAATACCATATTTTCTCCCCCTGCAGGGAGCCCTTTGTGGTCAGATCTAGTTAGTTTGGGGTTGCAAAGTTATGCATACAGTTCCCTGGGGGATGGGGGTTCCAGATGGGAAATACAGATAACCTTTGACATCCTATGTAATTCTAATTACCCCATAGGCTTAGGATTCTCAACCAGCATGGCCGCATGGGCCAGAACAAGAGCCAAGTGACCTTGTTTTCCCCAATTTCTAGTGTTCGTGGCACAGACAAGAGCAGATTATTATCGCTGCCTCCCTGCAGCTTGAGAGCAGCTGGCCCTCTTTATTTGAATTCATAAAGCCTGCATGGGCTCCACAGTTACCATTTCCACAGAAGTGGGAACTGCTGCTTTGGGTCTGGAGTTAATGCTGATACAGTCATTGAGTCCATTGTTATAAGGAGTTTCTCTCATCCTTTAAGTGTTCTTTTAAAAGGCCATTCATTCTTTCAATTAATCCAGCTGCTGTGGGATTATAGGGCAAGTGAAACTTCCAAAGGACATTATGTTCTGTAGCCCAGGCCTGGGTTAAT
This sequence comes from Choloepus didactylus, assembly GCF_015220235.1. Taxonomy (NCBI): domain Eukaryota; kingdom Metazoa; phylum Chordata; class Mammalia; order Pilosa; family Megalonychidae; genus Choloepus; species Choloepus didactylus. The sequence goes on from NC_051309.1 coordinate 76,562,600, forward strand.
TGTCAGGTGAAGGGTACCCTTATCACTGTTCTCATGTGTAGAGACCCTGAAAAAGGCCCTTAATTTTTCTAAGCTATGTATGGTAGCTCATTGGTTGACCTTGCCCACTGGGAAGGCCAGCAGCAGCCCCGTAGCCATATCCACGGTGGTGAAGGCATATTTTGCCCATTTGGGCAGAGGAAGGAGGCCAATATAGTTTACTTGCCACCAGGTGAGAGGGATCTGGTCTCGGTTGATGTGCCCAAGTACATGAGGAAGCATTTTGGGCCATTGCAGCAAGCAGGAGTGGCTAGCATCCACTACTCATTTTAGCTCTTGTTGGGTGATAGGCAGCTGAAACTGCTGCACCAGCTTCCACAGGGTCTGGTACCCTTGATGCCAGGTTTTCTGATGTAGCCATTCAATCACCTCATGCATTGTTGGTGTTAGGCTGCAGAATTTCACTGGGGCATCTGCTTCTATATTACCTGGCAATGAGTTAACATCATGGGCAGAAATATGGAAAGCAATTACCTTACGTTTCTGGCAGGCCATCCAGATGTCTTCCCACAGTTTCTTCCCCCATAGGGGGTGGTCAACCACTGTCCCATTGCTCCTGTTTCCATGTGGCCATCCATACTGTTAGGCCTTGATATACAGCCCAGTTGTTATCTGTGCAGGCAGTCAAGGTATCTCCTGGTTCATGGACAATTACCATCCATACAGCCCATAGCTCAGCCCACTGGAAAAATTCTTGCATCTCTGCACTCAAAGAGCTGTTGTCAAAAATACTGCATCGTAGGAGGTAGGCTTTCCATTTTGTCAGTGAGCTTACCTAAGCACTCCCCAAATGGGGCTTGTCTATAATGTCCCATATCCATGCCTGTCTGGGTATGGTCATCTGTAAGTCACTGGGCACCTTTGAGTTAGAACTTCGACTTGTAACAGAGCATTATAAGTGCCCACAATTGCTTTTCCAAAGGATTATATCTGAGTTCTGTGACCTTCCATAGTTGGGCACAGAATCTAATAGTTACACATTTAGCCTGGCGTCTTTGCCACAAACCACACCTAAAGCCAGTATTGGAACTGGCCACAACCAATTCACAAGGTATATTGGGTCCGCCACCCTTAAAGCCTGTGCTTGCACTTAGCTTTTATAAACACAGCCTCCCATGGAAAATCCTATTCCCATGCTTTTCCTTTTCTAATTAGGGTGTACAAAAGTTTTAAAATTTGTATTAGAGTATAAACAGTTTCCAATAACCTAATAAATCAAGAAAAGTAATTAATTGTTTAAAAGTTAGCAATGTAGGATAACTTTGTATTTTAACAACAGCTGAAGGAATAGCTTTAGTTTTACTCAACCAGACAATAGCCAAGAACTTGATAGAATGTCCAGTCATTTGTAATTTCTTTGATTTATCACCCATCCTCAGCTTTCAAGGTGGGTCACCACTGTGCTAGCGGTGATTTCTAGTTCTGGAAAAGAATTACTGGTTAACATGATATCATCATTATAGTGAAACATAAGGGGTGTCCTCTTCTTTAAATCTTGTGCTACTAGTCCATGGCAGATGGTGGGAATGTGGAGGAATCCTTGTGGAATCACAGCAAATGTCAATTGTTGTTTTTCCCACATGAAGGTGGACACAGGCTGGCTGGAGGGATCTAAAATACTAAAATAAGCTTTAGCAATATTTAACACAAAATGAAATTGGCTTAATTGAGTACTCATATCCTGCAACAAAGTAGGTACATTTGGCACAGCTGCAAACAAAGAAGAAATTACTAAATTAATTCCAATATAATTAATAGTCATTTGCCAGGTACCATTAATTTTTTCATTGTCCAGACAGGGCTATTAAATGACCCTGGTAGTTTATAGTGATATACTGCCACAGTACATCTGGGGGAAGGCACCTCTTATTGGACCAGAGGACGTGCATGCTTACTTTCCTCAATTTTAATTTCCCAGTCAAACAGAGGCTCCTCATCTTTTGACAAGGAACCAACAGGGTCTCACACTTTAGAGTGCCAGTCAGGGGAAGCTAGGATATGTCTAATTTGCCCTTTGGGCAGCTTATGCCCTCTTACTCTAGTGTACTGGCATGCCAGTATTTCTAAACTTTTATCCAGAGCATCTTTCAGTTCTGCTTGGGTCAATTGCATATCCCTTTCTAACTTCAATTCTTCTTCTAAGCAGCAGACTGCCACATCAGCTGTTTAGGCCTTTTCTGTAGCTGCACACACAGCCTCCAAGAGCAGCCAGTCTACTGCTGCAGTAGCCTGGCAGCTTTCCTTTTTCTCATGAAATCTTACTAGTCCTGTGGCCTGTTGCAGGAGGGCTATAAGTCCAGCTGGGGAGCTATATGCATCTCCATACTCCCTCAGCAGACCCCATTCATCTAGGAGGGAAGCCACCCCTCCCCACATAGACATCCATTCATCTAGGAGGTAGGCACCTCCCCCCATATAGTAGTCACAAGCCAACCCAGTATCCCACCCAAGGACATCCTCTTTCCCTTCCCCAAGTTCATGTCATCAGTGCTTGGGATTTCTTTAGTCTCCAGGCTGGCACACCAATTGTCATGGCCCAAGAGGTCTGTTGCAGCCAAAGGACTAAAGAAAGCATCAGACACATTCTGAGACATGAGCTTTTATTTTGGGGGGGCTTATCTACAGGATGGGTAAATGGAAAAAGTAGTAGGGTTTAGGTCTAGAGAGGGAAGCCTGTCTCAAAACAAATTGTTGATTTGGCTTTTGTTGAATGAAGTGATCTCAAATAAAATTCATAAGAAGTCCATTTTGTTTGTAAGTTACACAGGCTAAAGTGCTGCCAGTTGGGACAAAATGGCCTCTGGGTCTCCAACTTTAGATGGCCAGAAGGCAGGCCAAGAAAGTCACTTATAGGACATATTTTCTAATGTCCTCTTCAGAAATGGGTGATCACCTCTAAATGTTCTCTCCAGTTTCTCTGTAACACTTTTTGTCTCTATTCCTTTTTAAATCTTGCACTAGGGTTACAAAACTGTACTCCAACAATGATTGCATTGGCTAGGATAAAGAAAGGAAGAGATCTTTCTTTTTAAAGTCCTTCTGTGTGGCCTTTAAAATATACAAAATTATATACGTTAATTTTTAATCCTCAAAAAATCCTCTGCAGGTGTTATAAATGAAGATGTTGAGATTTATTGAAATTAGGTGGTTAGGCCACCTAATATATAATATTATGTATTATTAATTATGACATATAATATGACTTTCCTATATTGTCATATTATATTACCTCTGTCTTAGACTTTGGTTAGAGTGACCAACTTGTCCCAGTTTACCTGAAACTTTTCCAGTTTAGGCACTAAAATTTTCACATTCCGATAAACTCTTCAGTCCCTGGCAAACTGGGATGTTTGGTATGCAGTAAATGGTTAACTTGTCAGGCTTGGGGCACTTAAATCCTTTGCATTCCAAAGAGGATTGACTTGCTTTAGGCGATAACCTCTGTGCCTTTGGAATATTCTGCATTATAATGTCTTTGTATATTTGAGATTTTGTGCCCACCAGGTAATTATGATAATGTGATTTATGACAAATACCTGTTTTTGTTCACCTGGATCTCTGGGCCATGCTGTGTCAGATTGACCTTTGGAGGGCTGGAGAATTAGTAGTTAAGGTCAAGTGCTGATACTCAATAAAATCCCTCAATAATGAGGCTCAGGTGAGCTTCTGTGATTGGTTATGCTTCATATATGTTGTCACACATTGTTTGTGAGATCTTACAAGTCCACTGAAAAAGGACAACTGGAAGCTCATGACAGGGTCTTTGGTATTCCACCCTGTGTGCCTTTTTCCTTTGCTGTAACAAACCATGACACTGAGTATAGCAGCTTTTTTGAGTTATGTGAGTCCTTCTAGCAAATCAACAAATGTGATTATGATGTTGGTGAACTCCTGACACATTTTGGTGGCTAATTTTGGTGGCTACCACACAAATGACTATTTTTTGACCAAATTTCTAGTCTTTGTCGTATGTCTCTCATCTCCTATGCTATTTATTGTTCTTTTGAAATCTGTTAGAGTGATACTTATTCCCCAATGTCCAAGCTTCCATAGAGAAGAGAGAGGAGGTTTCCCAGGAATGAGGAATATTGGTAGAATGCTTGCAGACCTTTATAGAGCCTTACTCACTTGTTCCCAAGGCAGGTGGCATGATAGCTTTTTTGGGGAATTTTGGAGAGAAATTGGGCATTCTAGGTCAAACTCTCTCACTCTGGAGTAGTCAAACACTCTCCCTCTTTCTTGCCTTCCTCCCTGAAGAGAGGAGGCACTCTGGTCTGCTTTTCTGTTCTGAGGAAAACTTCCTGTATTAGGCTGTGCCCTTGCTAAGAGTCCTGTTGTTATCCAGCTATGCTCTCTCTTCTATTTAGTTCAGTTTAATACAGAAGCAAAGAATTTGCAGTCTGGGTAAGCTGCAGACCTAAACTGTGAATTCTAGACAGCCTTATGTGTAATGAAGTTAAAATTTTGACCTTTGTCTCTAGTCTGTTTTTCATTTTTCATATTTCTTAATTGATTCTGAATTTGAGAGGTAAAGTCAGGGTATTATTCCCTGGCATAAAGCCCTCAGGCAGGCCCTTTTAGATTCGGATTATTAGATACAAGCCTGCCAATACTGTTTTGGGTCATGATTGTACTATCAAACATCTTTATTAGCTTACTGTACTGGTTTGTATATATTATGTCCCCCAGAAAAAGCCATGTTCTTTGATGCAATCTTGTGGGGGCAGATATGTTAGTGGAGATTAAGTTGGAACATTTGGATTAGATTGTTTCCATGGAAATGCACCCCACCCAACTGTGGGTGATAACTTTGATTGGATAATTTCCATGGAGGTGTTGCCCCACCCATTCAGGATGGGTCAAATTAAATTACTGAAGCACTGTATAAGCTCAGACAGAAGGAGCAAGTGTGCTACAGCCAAGAGGGACACTTTGAAGAACGCACAGAAGCTGAGAGAGTAGCTGCAGATGAGAGAGAGTTTGAAGATGGCCATTGAAAGCAGACTTTTGCTCCGGAGAAGCTAAGAGAGGACAAATGCCCCAAGAGCAACTGAGAGTGACATTTTTGAAGAACTGCAGCCTAGAGAGGAACATCCTGGGAGAAAGCCATTTTGAACCCAGAACTTTGGAGCGTGTGCCAGCCACATGCCTTCCCAGCTAACAGAGGTTTTCCAGACACCATTGGCCATCCTCCAGTGAAGGTACCCGATTGCTGACCTTGGACACTTTATGGCCTTATGACCGTAACTGTGTAACCAAATAAACCCCCTTTTATAAAAGCCAATCCATGTCTGGTGTTTTGCATTCTGGCAGCATTAGCAAACTAGAACACTTACCTAGGGTTTGATTTCAGGTGAAATCTCTAGCACTTTAGACCGCATGTAATCCCCAGCATGGAATCTTGACATCAATCCTATTATGAGAAATTATGAGTTTAGTTGTTAAATTATTTGCCAAATTCTCTTTCTGTTCAGCTTATGATTCTCAATTTTTTAAGCAAGTATTTTATTAGTGACCTTATAAATACCTTAATGAAGTCCAGATATACTACATACTAAGCTTCTCTCATTTATCAGTTTAGTAACCAACTTAAAAATAAGAAATGAGATCAGTCTATCAGAATCAATTTATTTAACATTTTAGATGTTGCCCTTTTGCAGACAGGGTAAACTCCAAATTCCTTAGCATGGACACCAAGCTTTTCATATTCTGACCTAACTCTGCTTTTCAGTTATTAAAAATCAAATCATTTTTCCATGTGCCTTGGATGAATCTTGCCAGATTTTTTAGCACTCCATGAATGCTTGTATGTTAATATCTATGTCTTTTTTGTAATGCTTGTCCTTTGGACTGAAATGTTCTTTTTGTCCTCCATTAGTTAACAAATTCTACTCATAACTAAAGACTATGTTAAATGCCACATTCCTTGTCACTTCTTCCCTCATTCCTCCAGTTAGAATTCATCTCTGCCAAGGTCCTGCCTCAGCAAACGTGACAGGGTCCTAAAGTGGGGGTCGGCGTCGGCGCAGCAAGGAAGGAGACAGACACGCAAAGTGTCTGGGACGAAGCTCAGGGCTCCGACAATTTTAATGAAAAAGTGATTTTCTTTTATAGCTCAAAGTTACATAAGCTCTGCACCTGGATCACGCGGGTGAGAGCTGGCAAGCACAGCATATAAATCACAAAACCATTGTTACTCAATTCCAGGGGACATTGGGGTCCGAACAGGGCGGGGGGACCGAGCAGTGTGTGTTTTCATCCCTATGTTAAGACAACTCTATTCCGGTGCAGACCTTCCAAGTTCCTCATAATATTCTTCCTTGTTCTCAGTAATGATCTCTGTTTTGGCTATTTTAATTATTTAGAAGGGCTTGTTTTTGTACCTAAAGTAAATTAGCTGTGGGCTCATACGAGGAACTACTCTCGTACCATAAGCCCGTGGGGTGGGTGCCCAAAGAATTTCTTGTATGCTCTGGCTGCCCGAGGCCAGCCATTAGGCACTAGTGGAGCGTGTTGACCCTGATTCAGTTCTAACCTCGGCAAACAACGGGGCCTGTCAAGGAACCGGGTGATGAATTACGTGGTTTACATTGCTTCTGCTTTGGCCTTCTAATCGCTTTCTCAGTGAAATATTTTTGGATGTAAAAGGGGGAACTTGTGTAAAGGAGGATGTCTGGAAAGGGGCAAGGGGGCTTCAGGCGGCTAAACGGGGTGGCTGCTTTCTCATAGGTGGAGGAGGGGGTTCATCGAAAGGTAAAATCATCGGAAGGTGCCCAACACTTTGTCATATCTTTGATTATTATCCAGAGTATATCCCAAATTATTACATTAGTAAAGAAAAAGGCAAAGAACAAGCACAATGATTAAAAGACTTAGAGGGATTAATGTTCCTGCAGGGGTCCTGCAGGAATAGCAGCTCTCACGGAAGATGGTCGGGTCGGCTCGTCCGCCACTGTGCGGCATGTTGAGTGTATTGGATACTGGCCGGGGTGGTCCCAAGGCTGTGCCATCGGGTCCTGGGTTAGACGGCTCGGCTCCCGACACATCTCCTCTTCCTCTGCTCAGTGATGTGTCTCCCACAAATGTATTACACTTCTTGCTTAATTTTGAAGGCTGAAGCTGTGCCTATTTACTTACGTGTTGTCTATGGCTGCTTTCACTCTCCAAAGGCAGAGGTGAGTACTTGCAAAAGAGATCTTATGGCCTGAAAAGCTGAAAATATTTACTCCCTGGAACTTTTTAGAAAAAATTGCCAAACACTGTGATAAATAAAATTTAGTAGATCTAAAATAGAGGCACTCATGCTATGCCCAATATCAGTAAAACCAAAGTCTAGGTTTCTATTGACTGTAAATGCCTGACTCTTCCAGAATACAAAATTTAAATCAGCCATTCAGCTATCACCAACTCTCCATTCTTATACCAGCTAATTTCCTCATTGCTAAGCACCGTTAGCACTAACCGTGTTAGGAAATGTAGTCTGTATTAACCAATGAAAATTTTCTCCAAATGTACTCCCATTTTCTGTCTAGAAAAGCCTACTGCTCTCTTTGTTCAGAACTCCATTTTACCTCATGGTGATTGGAATCTCCCCAATTCATGGACTGATTCAGTAAATTTTGCTCAAGTTTTTATATTAACACCTGTCTTAATGGTTGATTGTAGCCTTTACTCTAGTCCCTTTTTATTCTTGCCTATCTTCATTATTGTATCTTACTATCACATCTATCTTAACAGTATTATTAGATGAAGATGCTTATGTATTTCCTTGGACAAATATGTGAAAAAAATGGATTTCCATTTTATATATGTACACATAAACATATATAATTATATATATGCATACATACATATATACAGTAATAAACAGTCTGATTCTATTTTTAATGTTTGACTCTGACAACTTTCAAGTTCTACCATGTTCCCTCCCTTTCTGTCCCACATCTTAGCAGACTGATAAGAAAGATCAGGTGCTTCCATTTTTGGTATTGGCTGAAAGTGCAAACTAAACAAGCTCCAGCCCACATGTGAAGGAACCCTCATCTTGGCCACAACCCCTAACTATCATTAAATCCTAAGTCAGTCACTTTCCCTGCTCTTTCAAGCCATTGTGGACCTGCTTGGAATCCTTCCCTGCTCTCCTTAGAAACCTCATTATGTAAGTACTAAAACTTTTCATACCCTCTTAGTGCATGTGTGGCATCATCAAATTTTGGCTGTCAGGTCCTCACAACCACTTGCCCTGCAAGCAAGATATCTAGAAATGACCATCTCCGCAGGGGGTCTTCCTTCTCTTTCCTTGCATTGCTAATTCACTCTGCAGCCTGCTGGTGAACATGCTTTTTGAATTGTACTGTTGCCTGTTGGCAAACTTGTGCTTTCAGCTGTGCTGCTTTGTGCTACTTTTGCTGAGTCCTACCAAGCTTCTGTTATAAATTTAACTGACCTATAGTGGAAGTTTCAATAATTGACATTTAGAGACAGGAGTATGGGGACCTCCTTAAAGTGACCTTGGGTGATGGCTGCTAGACCTATCTTCTAGTCTCAGATGGAATCATGTGTCTTGATTCCAGCATAAGTCATGACTGATGCTAGGCTCAGGGAAACAATTCTTATTCTGTGACCATTGCTTGTGGGTCTTAGTTAGGCATTGGTCCTCATTCTAAAGAGTACTCAGGAGAAAGACTGATACTCTGTGAAATATGAGGTACTATTGGCCAGTCACTCAGGTGGAGGAAGTGCAGTTTCCACGTGGCATGCTGAGGTCTGTACTCCTAAAATCGGCTGACTTATTAGGACCCTACAAAATGCTTTTGCTGCTGCTGCTGCTTCTGTTGCCAAAAAAGTTTCTTGTCTTCAAAGTTACGGGGAGAACACCCATAACACCCCATAGCTCAACCAACAGGTTAAATTTAAGCCCAATTTAAGCCCAGGATCTTTAAACTCAGTGAAGCCACCATTGCCATGGGGGGAAGCCCCTAACCCTGCTGACACTGATTAGAGACTCTCTGGAAGAAAAATTTATAAATATGAGCAGAATAGAGAGGATCCTTCTTTTCACCTTCCTCTCCTTCTCTGCCCTACTCTAGGTATACCCAATAATCACACATGCACAAACACACACATACACACACTTACACACCTAACAAACCTGGATATGAGGGGAGGAAAAAAGCTGAAACAGAGGTCAACACTTTAATCCAATTGGAAATTGAAAATTTATTAAATGAATTTATACAACCCAAAGATAAAAGGGCACTGCTTGACCTTTGTGCCTTTATAACATAAGTTCTGAATTAATTTTAACAAGTGCTGAAATGTACCAATTGGCAAACTTTCGTGGTATATTGGATAATGGATGGGTACTCTTTTTTTTTCCTTTTATTTTCTTTATTAGAGAAGTTGGGGGTTTAAAAAACATTCATGCATAAAATACAGGATTCCTATATACCATCCCACCCCTACCACCTTGCACTGGTGTGGAACACTTGTTACAATTGGTGATAGCACATTTTTATAATTGTTCTATTAATTAAAATCCATGATTTACCTAAGGGTTCACTGAGTAGTGTAATTCCATGGATTTTTAAAAAAAATTTATTCTGTTATCATATATACAATCTAACATTTCCCCTTGTAATCATATTCAGGTAGATATTCAGTGCTGTTAATTGTGTTCACAATGACCAACAGTACTTTTTGTTTTAATTCAGTTTTATTGAAATATATTCACATACTATACAATTATCCATGGTGTACAATCAACTGTTCACAGTATGATCATATAGTTATGTGTTCATCACCACAATCTATTTCTGAACATTTTCCTTACATCAGAAAGAATCAGAATAAGAATAAAAAATAAAAGTGAAAAAAGAACACCCAAACCATCCCCCCCATCCCACCCTATTTGTCATTTAGTTTTTATCCCCACTTTTCTAACCATCCATCCACACACTAGACAAAGGGAGTGTGATCCACAAGGCCTTCACAACCACAGTCACCCCTTGTAATCTACATTATTATATAATCGTCTTCAGGAGTCCAGACTGCTGGGTTAGAGTTTGGTAGTTTCAGGTATTTACTTCTAGCTATTCCAATACATTAAAACCTAAGAGATGTTATCTATATACTGCATAAGAATGTCCACCAGAGTGACCTCTCAACTCCATTTGAAATCTCTCAGCCACTGAAACTATTTTGTCTCATTTTGCATCCCCCTTTTGGTCAAGAAGATACTCTCAGTCCCATGATGCTGGGTCCAGATTCATCCCTGGGAGTCATATCCTGCATTGCCAGGGAGATTTACACCCCTGGGAGTTGGGTCCTATGTAGGGGGGAGGGCAGTGAGTTCACCTGTCAAGGTGGCTCAGTTAGAGAAAGAGAGGGCCACATCTGAGCAACAAAGAGGTACTCAAGGGGAGACTCTTAGGCACAATTATATGCAAGTTTAGCCTCTCCTTTGCTGTAATGAGCTTCGTAAGTGCAAGTCCCATGATTGAGGGCTCAGCACATCAAACCACCAGTCCCAATGTTTGTGACAACATCAACACCAGTCCAGGTGAGGAAGTCCAACACTTCTGCACCTTCCCCCAGCTCCTTGGGGCTGGGTAGGGGGGGCTTTAAATATATTTTTTCTTATCACCCAAATTACTTTGGGATGTGTCACTATTTCACTCTAGCCTATAATAACCTACTGTACCTCACTTCCTATTCAAAGTTCCCTATAATTGTGGTTTTTGAACAAACCAACTGTAGAGTTGTACTGTTTAGAAAATATAGATCCTGTACCAAATAGACATCTCTTCCCTTGGTCTCATATGGAAGTTGAAGTTTTAAAACACAGTCCATTTCAACCTTTACCCTTTGGCCCAGTTTGCCCTGGTCTTAACCAGACCTGCTTTGTTCATATCACTGATTGAAGTCTGGGATCTTTTTCAGCTTTTTTTTTTTTTTTTCCAACAGTGGCTGTATGCACTAACATTGACATTCATATCTGCCAAGCTCTAGCTCTGAGTTTCAGGTGTCTCAGAGATTCATTGTTCCAGAGACCAATCAGCTTATACCTTAAGAGGTCAACATCTCAAAGTTTAGAGATAGGCATTACAATTCAGGAATAGAGTTAACTGATGTAAGAGTTTACAATCTAGGGACTATTACAATAATTATGTCCATGTTAGGCTATGTTCTAAGATTCAATTCTGAGTTTACACATTGTAGTTAGTCCATATTGGTGAGGCATTAAAGTGTTTGCCATTATTTCTGGTGTACTGCACTCAAATACTCTGTACAGGATACATTCACCTCATTGTGTGTCTCACAGCTTCACTCCTTCTCATAGTTGCTCAATGTTCCACTGTATGCATATGCCACAGTATAACATTCCATTCTTCAGTCAATGTACCCTTAGGTCATCTCCACCCTTTGCAAATCATGATTACTGCCTCCATGAACACCAGTGTGCAAATGTCCATTCATGTCTCTGCTCTCAGATCTTCAAATGACACACCCCATAATGAGGTTGCAGGATGTTATGGTCCCCACATACTTAACTTTTTGTGGAACAACCACACTGACCTTCAGAAAGGCTACACCATTCTACCCGCTCATCAACAGTAGATAGGTACATCCCTTTCACGATGTTTTCTCCAACACTTTTACTCCTATACATATTTTTTCCTACAATTTTATAGAGTTATATTCACATACCATACATTTATCCACAGTGTACAATCAGTTGTTCATGGTATCATCATAAAGGTGTACATTTATCACCACAATCAGCATGTGAACATATTGATTACTACAAGAAAAATTGTTTTTTTTTAGCAATAATAAAGAAATGATAAGAAAAATAACATGTCATACAATACAATACAATAGTAAGGACAGCAAATAACACCACTACCAAGAATCCCATATTACTCCCCTATATCCCCTTCTCATATACATTTAGCATTGGCGTATTGCCTTTGTTAGATTTAATGGAGGTATATTACAATGCTACTACTGACCATAGACTCCAGTTTGCTTTGATTATGTTTTTTCTCAACTCTCTACATGGTTGACATTCATTTGCTTCCCCACATGCAAAAACATTTTTATACTTGTATATTTAGTAACAGTCATTGGCCACTCCAGTTTTTGCTAAGTTACACAGTCCCAGTCTTTATCATCTATCTTTACTGCTTGTGTCATACATTCTCCTATCCCACCTCTTTCAGCTTTATCACAGACATCTTTGTTCAGTGTACTTACAATACTGTGCTACCATCACACAGTATTATGCTATCTATTTCTGGATCTATGCAATCAATCCTAAACATTCTGTAGTCCTTCAGCATCAAATGGCTGGTCTCTGCCCTCTTTCTATCTCCTGGTCACCTGTGTTGTCAGCTTTTAACTCTCAAAGTTTGTTCATTAATGTCTGTTCATATTAGTAAGACCATGTAGAATCTGTCCTTTTGTTTCTGGCTAACTTCACTCAACAGAATGTCCTCAAGGTTCATCCACATTATTACATGATCCATGTCTTTGTTCTGTCTTACAGCTGCATAATATTCCATCATGTGTATATACCACAGTTTGTTTATCCAATTGTCCGTTGATGGACATTTGGGCTGCTTCCATCTCTTGGCAATTGTGAATAATGCAATAAGCATTGGTTTGCAAACGTCTGTTTGTGTCTTAAGTTTCAGTTCCTCTGAGTATATACCTAGCAATGGAATAGCTAGGTCATAAAGCAAATCTATATTTAGCTTCCTGAGGAACTCCCACACTGTCTTTCAGAGTGGTTGCACCATTCTACATTCCCACCAACAATGAGTAAGTGTGCCTCTTTCTCCACATCCTCTCCAGCACTTGTCATTTTCTGTTTTTTGGATAATGGCCATTCTGGTAGGTGTGAGATGATATCTCATTGTGGTTTTGATTTGCATTTCCTTAACAGCCAGTGAAGTTGAGCATTTTTTCATGTTATTGAGCCTTTTGTATTTCCTCTTCAGAAAAATGTCTGTCCATGCCTTTTGCCCATTTTTTAATTGGATTTTTTTTTCTTTCTGTTATCGAGATGCAGGATTCCTTTATATATTTGGGATATTAAACCCTTATCTAATATGTGGTTTCCAAATATCATCTCCCATTGTGTAGGTTGGCTTTCTACTTTTCTGACGAAGTCCTTTGATGTACGAAAGTGTTTAATTTTGAGGAGATCCCATTTGTCTATTTGTTCTTTGGTTGCTCGCACCTTGGGTGTGAGGTCTAAGAAACCACCTCCTATCACAAGATCTTTAAGATATTGCCCTACATTTTTTTCTAAGAGTTTTATGGTCTTGGTGCTAATGTTTAGGTCTTTGATCCATTTTGAGTTAATTTTGGTATAAGGTGTGAGATGGGCATCCTCTTTCATTCTTTTGGAAATGGATATCCAGTTCTCCAAACACCATTTATTGAACAGGCTGCTCTTTCCCAGTTGCTTTGGCTTCACTGCCTTATCAAAGATCAGCTGTCCGTAGATGTGAGGGTCTACTTCTGAACCCTCAATTCAATTCCACTGGTCAGTATATCTGCCCTTATGTGAGTACCATGCTGTTTTGAGCACTGTAGCTTTGTAATATGCTTCAAAGTCAGGTAGTGTGAGACCTCCCACTTCATTCCTCTTTCTCAAGATATTTTTGGCTATTCAGGGCACCTTACCCTTACAAATAAGTTTAGTTATTAGTTTCTCTATTTCTGCAAAGTAAGTTGTTGGGATTTGAATTGGTATTGCATTGAATCTGTAAATCAGTTCAGGTAAAATTGCCATCTTAACTATATTTAGTCTTCCAATCCATGAACATGGTATGTTCTTCCATATTTTTAGGTCTTGTTCAATTTCTTTTAGCAGTTTCTTATAGTTTTCTATGTAAAGGTCTTTTGTGTACTTGGTTAAGTTTATTCCTAAATGCTTGATTCTTTTGGTTGCTATTGTAAATGGGATATTTTTCTTGATTTCCTCCTCTTGTTGCACATTACGTGTGTATAGGAACACTACAGATTTTTGCATGTTGATCTTGTAGCCTGCTACTTTGCTGTATTCATTGAATAGTTCTTGTAGCTTTGCTGTAGATTTTTCTGGATTTCCTACATATAGAATCATGTCATCTGCAAATAGTGAAAGTTTTACTTCTTCCTCTCCAATTTGGATGCCTTTTATTTCTTTTTCTTGCCTAATTGCTCTAGCTAGAACTTCCAGCACAATGTTGAATAACAATGGTGATAGTGGGCATCCCTGTCTTGTTCCTGATCTTAGAGGAAAAGCTTTCAGTCTCTCCCCATTGAGTATGATGTTAGCTGTGGGTTTTTCATATATTGTCTTTATCATATTGAAAAAGTTCCCTTTTATTCCTATCCTTTGAAGTGTTTTCATCAGGAAAGGATGTTGAATTTTGTCAAATGCCTTTTCTGCATCGATCAAGATGATCATGTGGTTCTTCTGCTTTGATTTATTGATGTGGTGTATTACATTAATTGATTTTCTTGTGTTGATCCAGCCTTGCATACCTGGAATAAATCCCACCTGGTCATGGTATACAATTCTTTTAATGTGTTGCTGGGTTAGATTTTTGAGTATTTTGTTGAGGATTTTTGCATCCATATTCATTAAAGAAATTGGTCTATAATTTTCTTTTTTTGTAGTATCTTTGTCTGGTTTTAGTATTAGGGTGATGTTGGCTTCATAGAAAGAGTTAGGTAGCTTTCCCTCTTCTTCAATTTTTTTGAAGAGTTTGAGCAGGATTGGTACTAATTTGTTCTTGAATGCTTGGTGGAATTCACATGTGAAACCATCTGGTCCTGGGTTTTTCCTTTTTGGGAGCTTTTTGATGACTGACTCAATCTCTTTACTTGTGATTGGTTTGTTGCGGACATCTATTTCTTCTTGAGTTAATGTTGGTTGTTTATGCTTTTCTAGGAAATTGTCCTTTTCATTTAAGTTGTCTAGTTTATTAGCATATAGTTGCTCATAGTACCTTCTCATTATCTCCTTAATTTCTGCAGGGTCGGTAGTTATATTTCCTTTCCCATTTCTGATTGCATTTATTTGCATCTGCTCTCTCTTTTTTTTTGTTAGCCTAGCCAGCGGTCCATCAGTTTTATTGATTTTCTCAAAGAACCAACTTCTGGTTTTGTTGATTCTCTCTATTG
The DNA here is from genome assembly GCF_015220235.1 of Choloepus didactylus. Classification (NCBI taxonomy): domain Eukaryota; kingdom Metazoa; phylum Chordata; class Mammalia; order Pilosa; family Megalonychidae; genus Choloepus; species Choloepus didactylus. The sequence continues at coordinate 76,577,822 of NC_051309.1, forward strand.
TTTTCCTGTTCTCAGTTGCATTTATTTCTGCTCTAATCTTTGTTATTTCTTCCCTTCTGATTGCTTTGGGGTTAGTTTGCTGTTCTTTCTCTAATTCCTCCAGGTGAGCAGTTAACTCTTCAATTTTTACTCTCTCTTCTCTTTTAATATAGGCATTTAGGGCAATAAATTTCCCTCTAAGCACTGCCTTTGCTGCATCCCATAAGTTTTGATAAGTTGTGTTTTCATTGTCATTTGCCTAAAGGTATTTACTAATTTCTCTTGTAATTTCTTCCTTTACCCACTGGTTTTCTAAGAGGGTGTTGTTTAGCCTCCATATGTTTGTGAATTTTATGACCTTTTGCCTTTTATTTATTTCCAACTTCATTCCATTGTGGTCTGAGAAAGTGTTTTGTATAATATCAATATTTTTAAATTTGTTGAGACTTGCTTTGTGACCCAACATGTGGTCTATCCTAGAGAATGTTCCATGAGCACTTGAGAAAAAAGTGTATCCTGCTATTGTGGGATGTAGTGTTCTATAAATGTCTGTCAAGTCTAGTTCATTTATCATACAATTCAACATCTCTGTTTCTTTAGTGATCCTCTGTCTAGATGTTGTATCCATTGAGGAGAGCAGTGTATTGAAGTCTCCAACTATATTGTAGAGGTATCTATTTCTCCTTTCAGTGATCGCAGTGTTTGCCTCATGAATTTTGGGGCATTCTGGCTTGGTGCATAAATATTTATGATTGTTATGTTTTCTTGATGAATTAACCCTTTTATTAATATATGGTGTCCTTCTTTGTCTCTTTTAATTGTTTCACTTTTGAAGTCTAATTTGTCTGATATTAATATAGCTACTCCTGCTTTTTTCTGGTTGTTGTTTGCATGAAACATCTTTTTCCAAACTTTCACTTTCAGTCTGTTTTTGTCCTTGTGTCTAAAGTGAGTTTCTTGTAGACAGAATATAGATGGGTCCTGTTTTTTAATCCATTCTGCCAGTCTGTGTCTTTTTATTGGGGAGTTTAATCCATTTACGTTTAGTGCTATTTCTGTAAGGGCAGTACTTTCTACTACCATTTTGTTCTTTGGAATTTATATGTCATATCTTATTGTTTCCTCTCCTTTTACCTTTCCTGACAATCTTCATTTCTGCACTCTTTTCCAACTCTCTCTCTCTCCTCTCTTTTCCTATCAGCCTGTAGCACTCCCTTTAGTATTTCTTGTAGTGCCGGTCTCTTATTCACAAACTCTCTCAGTGTCTGTTTGTCTGAAAATGTTTTAATCTCTCCCTCATTTTTGAAGGAAAGTTTTGCTGGATACAGAATTCTTGGTTGGCAGTTTTTCTCTTTCAGTATCTTAAATATATCATGCCACTGTCTTCTTGCCTCCATGGTTTCTGCAGAGAAATCTGTACATAGTCTTATCGACCTTCCCTTGTATGTGATGGATTGCTTTTCTCTTGCTGCTTTCAGAATCCTCTCTTTGTCTTTGACATTGGACAATCTGACCGGTAATTGTCTTGGAGTAGGTCTATTGGAATCTATTCTATTTGGGGTACATTATATTTCTTGAATCTCTAATTTTCTATCTTTTATAAGAGTTGGGAAATTTTCAGTGAATATGTCTTCTATTACTCTTTCTGCCCTCTTTCCCCTCTCTTCTCCTTCTGGGATACCCATAACACATACATTTGTGCGTTTCATGTTGTCACTCAGCTCCCTAAGACCCTGCTCATATTTTTCCATTTTTTTCACCATCTGTTCTTTTGTGTGTATGAATTCGAATGACCTGTCTTCCAGTTCACTGATCCTTTCTTCTGCCTGTTCAAATCTACTGTTGTGTCCCTCCATTGTGTTTTTCATCTCCTCCATTGTGGCCTTCATTCTCATGAGTTCTCCCATTTGTTTTTTTTTAAGTTTAAGAATTCTTCTTTATGGTCATCCAGTGTCTTCTTTATATCCTTCAGCTCTTTTGCTATATCTTCCTTCATTTCATTGAATTTATTTATCATTAGTTGCCTCCACTCCTGTATCTCAGTTGAGCTATTAGTTTGTTCCTTTGGCTGGTCCATGTTTTTGTGTTTCCTGGTATGGCTTGTTGTCTTAAGTTGTCTAGGCATCTGACTTTCTTGATTAGTTTATTTTGGAGCTTGTGTTCTATCTTTTACCTAGGGGTTTTCTTGTTGGTTGGCTTTGTTCTCTTGCCTCTGTTATTCAGTTCAACTTATTCTAGACTTCTAACTTAGGTTCGATTTAGTTGATCAGAATTTTTCCCCCTCTTGTTTTTTCTGTTTCTTGCTCTGCCTCTATGTAGCCTTTCTGTGAGTGGGTCTCCTCATATATGGTTGACCCTAGTCAGATTTTCCCAGTCTTGTGAGGCCCAGGTTTCAATGGGAGGGTATGGAGTTTTCCTGAGAATGAGACCCTCCTATGAAACCTTTAGAATTGGTGCTTTTCCTCTCCTGTCCAGCAGGTGGCGCTTGCCAGCCCACAGCTCCCCAACCAGTGTAAGGAGTTATGGAGACTATAGTTCTCCTGGTGACTCTGATCCTGTTGGGGGCATGGATGACTGAAGCTGGACTCTGAATTCCAGCCCCTGGGGTCTGAGTTCCCAGAAGTTGGACTGCCAGTTGAGCTGGACCTCCCTCCATTCTCCCAATCCTCAGAACTCCAGTTGTTTCTTAGGGGCACTATTTCCTTCTCCCCTCTCCTCTTTGGGGCATCTCCAGCTGCATTCCTTGGTCAGCCTGAGTTGTCAATTAAAGATGGGGGTGGAGTCCTTCAGCAATGTATAGGGAACTCAAAGATGCTGTGGGTACTCTGTCTCCCCCCAAGCCCAGCCTAGTCCCTCAACCTGGGCTTTCCAATAGAAAATGACCACATATGTTACTTTTAGATTAAAAAAAAAAATAGAAAAGTAAAACAAGAAAAAAAAAAAAAGGAGTCCCTTTTAAAAGTCTTTCCCCAGCCTGGAAGTTTTGTCAGTGTCAGAATAGAGCATTTAAAGATATGCTTTGGGCTATTGTCTGCTAATTACTCTGCAACAGTTTCAGTTCCACCCCTGCAGGGGCTATTGAAATGCAAAAAGATAAGGGTTCAGTGAGAAGCCAGAAGGGACAAAATGTAGGGGAAAAAATGGCTTTTTTGGAGCCTGGGAATGGGTGCCCGCTTTTATGTGCCCCCACTTCTCAGAGCCCAGCCCTTCTTTAGCACCCCCAGCTCCCAAAATTAGTTAATTAATTTGTTAATTAATTCTGCAGTTGAGGCTGGGTTGAGCCCCCTTCTTGCCCTCAGCAGATTGCTGTTTTTTTGTTTTTTTTTCCCCCCTTTCAGGGAGCCAGCAGCAAGACAGTCTGTGAGATCTGGTCTGGGGAACTTACAATGTTCGCTGTGTTCTCAGCCTTTCCTCCAATTCCAAACTTGCATCTGATGTGTGACTGGTTACTGGAGACCCTGAAAACACTGTTTCATATAGTTCTTGGGTAATTGCCAGCTGCTCTAGGGGAGAGACGAAATTCTGCACCTCACCACTCTGCCATCTTGCCCTGCCCCTTGAATGGGTACTCTTAATGGATACTGTTACTCAAATTGCCTAATGGGTGTCTCACTCAAATTTAAACAAGGTATCACCTACACTTTTAAGGGAGCTGACAAACATAAAATAGAGGGAAAATAAGTATTCCTCACCTTATCAACCATCAGGACTATTACCTTAAATAAATTCTTGATAGTCATAGCACACATTGCCCTAAAATACCCATAGTGGGCATGGAATCTCTGACCCAATGCATAATAAATTAAAATTAAGCCTTTGGCACTTACAGTTGGCTTGACAAAATGCAACCCCATGACTTTTCCATTCCCAGTTAAAATAGTTAATACAGCCCAACATAAATCAAAACAGGGTCTTCAAGGATTGAAACCGATTATTATGAACTATGTAGAGAAGAGGTGATTATCCCCACTGCATCTCCACTCAACAGCCCAGTGTGGCCTGTTGAAAATATGAATAGCACCTCATGGTAGATTTCCACAGCCTGAATTCCTTTATCCTCTCTATTAAGGCCCCCTTACCCAATAATATTGAACTTACTGACTCCATTCAATCAGCAATTGGTAAATACTTTGCAGTCATAAATATGGCTAATATGTTCTGTTCATTGCCTATTTCAACAGCCTCTCAGCAACAGTTTATCTTTGCCTTTGAAGGGACACAATATGCTTTTTTACCTGGCTACACTTGGGTACCTCACCACCCCTGTCATCACATGCAATCTTTGTAGGCAAGATCTTAACCACATTCAACTTTCTCCAGGATCCCAGATATGACATCATACTGATGACATCCTCCTCCAAGAAGATTCAGTTGACATACTCCTTGCCCCACCCAAAGTATAAGGTCCTGCCACCTCAGAAAAATTTCTGGGCATTATTTCTTCATTATTAACAGTAACCAAAGAACTCATTTCACTTCTCAAAATATATTTTACTAGGGTCTTGAATAAGGAATTAAAAGAACTTTCACCTGCTTTACTGGTCTCAGGCTATAGATATCATAGAGTACCATAATGGCTTACTTAATTTCAAATTCAATGAAATAAAACATGGTACATTTCAAACCTCAGCCAAACATCAGGGGTGAGTTATTATAAACAGTATGACTTCATGTTTGACATTTGACTACTGACAGTTTTCAAAACCTGTCATTTTCCTTTCTCCTTTGCCCCACATATGAACAAAATAAATCCCAGGATCTTCCTCCTTTGGTGCTGGCAGGAACTTCAAACCACACAAACTACAGTTGTTGTATCTTTATCCCTCCCGCACCCCCAAAGCATTATAAAATTCCAAACTTGTCTCTTCTCCCTTTTCTTTCAAGTTAGTTTTGGATAGGCTTGGGTTCCTTCCCAGACCTCACCAGAAAGCTTCATTAGGTCAGTAGTAAATTTTTTGATACCTTTTTGGTTGTGTGTGGTATCATTATCCTTCACAATGAAGCCAAGTTTGGATGGGGCAGGGACCCATCCATCCTTTCTCAGGTGGGAACAACATATATGTTAATAAGCAAGCAAACAATTTTCTGCCTAGGTCATAAACCCCATTCTGCATTTTCTTGATTACATTTAAAGGAAAGTCATATAAGTGGTTGGAAAGTTCATAAGAATCATAGGGTACTTTTGTTGATAGAGGATTGTATTGGCTGATTCTTGAATATTTCTTTTTTGGAAACATCAGATTTTGGTTCAAAATTTATCAGTTATTTACTTGCATCTTTTATGGTAACAGCATGTTCTTACTCAAATAAGCCAATGACAGTCATTACTGAAAATGCTAAAAATCTCCCATGACAGGCAAAGTAGAGTAGGTTACATGAAAATTACATGAAGAAATGTGATTTTTAAAATTTTCAGATTACTAAACTTAACAGAATCAATCATGCCATTGCTAATTTTATGTCAGAAAGGTGATTTTTGCAAAGAAAATCATAGCATGACTACGAGCAAACACTGTTTCTTAGGTGATTTTCCTTGAGTGTATTATTATTGAAAAAAGAGCATCTAAATTTCTGGCATTCAGTGTTCACAGTAAAACAGCAGAAATGAAACACTTAGAGAATGGGTTTTCTGGCTGTTGTTCTGTTATTATAATTTAGTATGCATCTTTTGCCATATCAAAATAAAGACAAAGGAAAACGACTCCTTTATTGCTGGGGTTGCTTTAAGAGTACAGTACACAATGCTCTCATGTCAGCCACTGGGAAGGCATCATTTAGCCTCATTCTTTAGGCTCTAGTGGAAACCAGGTGAAGCCCCCATAAGGTAGGTGGCAGTGCTAGCACAGCCTGTTGCCTTTCCCCGGGACCTGCAAACACATACTGTGCCCAGGACCAAGTGTTTTCCAGGCCTGGCAGGAAAAACACAGTCCTCTAGTGGACAAGAGGATGGCTGGTATGTTCCTTCTGCTATTGCCCTGAACATGCATAAATATTCCCTGGAGATAGTCTGACTCGGATGGGCATGTTTGATGACATCCAACTCACACCCAGTGCATATCTGTCCCTGGCAGAGGGGGTACAGAGCTCCTCCACTATGCAGCACACAAACACAAGAGAGGAGAGGGTGCTTAGAATGTCTCCCTGCATGGGCCATAGATTGAGATGCACTGTCTCTGGGGAACTGATGCCCACTAGTGAAGTTGACCTTGCTCTGTCTCTTCTCTCTGTGAGTAAAATGTCTTTCCATCAGAGCCTGTGTGAGTTGTTCTTTTACTGGCGATTCTAGCGCCTCCGTTGGAGTGGGTTGACATCTCTTTAGGTGTCTCTCTTCCTGGCTGACACCCCATTGATGCTTTGATTTTTGTGAGAGGAAATTTGCAGGAGTATTCTGAAACATTTCTGACAGGGGTGTTTTTGCCACTGCAGGTTAAAACTTCAGAAAAGATATCCATAGCACTGTGTAAGCCATGGGCAGAAAACATAGTCTGTACTTCAGAGCAGCAAATCTCCTTTTCCATGACAAATGGGAAACTGGGAATAATGGAATTCATTGCTTCATGTGTTTGTAGGGATGAAGGAAAATGGAATAGAAATTATTTCCCTTTTCTACTCATAAAATCATTGTTCTGCATGTAAATTAAGTTTCCTATAATTTCTGTGAAGCCTTCCTTATTGTTTTTCTGGTTCTTCAAGCAGACGAACTTGTTGCACTTTGGATTATTTCCCTGACCTGCCCTGGCTCCCATTTTTTGTGTCAGTATTCATTTTAAATCTAACTGTAACCATTCACATATGAGTCATCTTTGTTGCATTTATGTGCCCTCAGGTTTTCCAATGAGTTCTAGGAGCTTCCATATACTATTGATTATCTCACGGTTGATAATTATTTTAAATTTTTAGAATAGGTGGACAGGTCACTTTTATATTCAGTGTTTATTAAAAACTAAAGGGAATAATGTTTTTCCTCAAATACACTCTGCTTCTAGCTTGAGGCTTATACAACTTTGGGTAGAATATTTTTACATCTCTTCTAAAATATATTGATTTCCTGTGGTTATCCTTTTATACAATTCTAACATTGTGCAATATGGAAGCAAGGATTAAATAAAAATAGAAAATCATTGCATTTTAGGCAAGGTTGATTCCTTTTCTAAACAATGACTATTTTCAAGCATAAAGAAGTTCTCATTAAATACCCTGGTCCCTTGAGTGGACTTTGCGTATATATTTTTATTTTCTGCTCCAAATGCTCTGGGATGTATTGGTGTAGTACATTAACCTGTTGTACAGAATTACAAGATCTCATTCCCTATTCCAGGTTCCATGTAATTACATTATTTAAATAAACTGACAATACAGGTTAAATTAGACAGTGAGAATATAAATTTTGTATGAAATGAACATCTCTTAAATAACAGTTAAAACTCAGGAATAGATGTGACTGCTGTAAAAGCTTACAATCTAAGAATCTTTCCAACAAGCCTTATTGAACATTCTGTACTCCTGCATCGTCAGTTGCCGTATCTCTGCCCAAGTTCTATCCCCTGATAACCCAGGCTCTTGATTTCAATTCTCAGCATTTGTTCATTGTAGTTAGTTTATATTAGTAGTGCCTTACAATATTTGTCCTTTTGTTTCTGGCTTATTTCACTCAACACAATGTCCTCAAAGTTCATTCACCTAGTTGCATGTTTGCGACTTCTTTCCTTCTTGCAGCCACTCAGTATTCCATTACATGCATACATGTTTGCCCTTCTGTTCACCCATAAAGGTACCCTTAAGCCACCTCCATCCATTGCAAATCATGAATATTGCTGTAATAAACACCAGTGTGCAAATGCCTATTTGTGTCCCTCCTTTCAGTTCTCGCAAGTAGAGATATGGATTTTTGAGTTGTTTTTAAACCTTTATACTTAAAGTAAATGGTGTAGACACTTGAAATAACTAAAAGCTTTAGAGCTGAAATGAGAATCAATTTCATAATCTCTTGAAGATACATATAATTTCATATTTTGAGCCTTATTGCATTCTGGATTGGTAAGTCTGTAGTTTGAGAATTTCTCTGCAATCTTATTTTATTTGAAAATTTTTATCTTATCATATCACATTAATTGAATACATTAACATATCCTTAGTCAAATTTACTAATACATAAAGATAATTTCTGCATAAGTTCTATCTTTTTTAGTAAATGAAATATTTGAAATCTTTGGATATAGAAAACATTTTATAGCTTTAAGATAGTGAAACTAGTAATATAAGATGTTTCTAGATACATGTTCAAACAAATCATAGAATGAGGCTCTAGAAATGCAAGTTTTTTAAATTAGAGAAGCTGTAGATTTGCAGAGAAATCATGCACAAAATACAGAGCTCCCAAATGCCACCTTTATTATTAACACCTTGCATAGAAATACAACTTTTTGATCTGTTTAATATTTGTGATTGTGACTAATGGAAGGTCAGCTCTGTTTCCAGGACACACTCATTGACAAATCCATAATCTAAAGGGACTATAAATTGTAGTCCTTAAATCTCTGAATTATTTCCTGCTCTGGTTTGCAAGTTCTCAAGTCTGAGAGTATGGGTCAGTAATTTGTGCTGATATCTTCCTCTTTGTAATTTAAACCATGGAATCCTCTCTCTTTATCTTTTACTACAGCTAAGTTTTCTCTTTGGAAAATGTCCTTCAGTTCTCATGACACATAAGGATTACAGTTTACCAGTTGGTCTTATGAATTTTCCTTTACAAATAGAAGAAACCATCAGTTTGGAGTTGTATACCAACAGGAACTGCATAAATATGTGTTGATTATGACTAGAGTTTAATGTAGCAGGCCTTTTTGCTGCAGCAGGTATTTCCTAAATGCTCAACTTTCTCTCTCTGCTTTTTTCTACCTGTGCTTCTACCTGTGCTGGTTTGGATGTATTATGTCCCCCCAAATGCCATGTTCTTTGATTCAATCTTGGGGCAGATGTATTAGTGTTGATTAGGTTGGAATCCTTTGATTGAGTGTTTCCATGGAGATGAGACTCAATCAACTGTGGGCGAGACTTTTGATTGGATAATTTCTATGGAGGTGTTACCCCACCCATTCAAGGTGGGTCTTGAGTGAATCACTGAAGTCCTATAAAAGTGTTCACAGACAGGAGGTGCTGCAGCCAAGACAGACACTGAAGAATGCACTGGAGCTGAGCATGGAGGTGGAACACAACTTGGGATAAGCAGACACCAGCCACATGCCTTCCCAGCTAACAGAGGTTTTCTGTATGCCATTGGCCTTCCTTCAGTGAAGGTATACTTGTGTTGATGCCTTCGTTTGGATATTTTCATGGCCTTCAGACTTTAACTTTGTAACCAAATAAACCCTCTTTATAAAAGCCAATCCATTTCTGGTATTTTGCATAATGTCAGCATTATAAACAGGAGCACTACCTATTGTTTTACTTTTATCATTTCCACATATCTGAATTACATTTATGACTTTCTAAGCTTTAATTCTATATTTATGTAATTAAGTATATATGTAATTTAGTTCTATATATATGTTTGTATTTTTTATCCAGAAAACAGAGATTTAATTTAATGAAGTCTGCTTATTTATACCATACCAAATTCAAAGATTTTGTTTAATAAATAAATGAATAAATAAATAAATTAATTAATGTAAGTAGTTAGATTTCTCATATTTTTCTCTGAGGAACTTATTTGTTTTCATGCATTCTTCCTGGAGCTATAGAAAATGGCATATATAAACTTTCATCACTCCAAGTAATGTTTATAAAACATTAATCACTTTTAAATCATGGAGCATACTTGTTACAACGTATATTCCTGGGTCCTTCCCTGAAATTCCAATTTAGAATGTCTGGAGTTGGAAAGGATGTTATAAATCTTTATTTTTCAGAAGGACTTCAGGTATTCTTAGTTGGTGGCAACCAGACTTTGAGAAACTCTTAGCTTCTCAAACTTTAATGTGCATACATATTAATTAAATTACAGATATTTATTGAGTAGGTGTGGAGTGGAGACTGAGATTTTGCATTTCTTACCACATCAAAGACATTCTAGGAAAAGTCCCCTTGGCTGCTGAGATTGTGGGATCCCGGTGAGGGGAGAAGATTAGGGATCTGAACAGTCAAAATATAAATTTTTAATTAGTCTTTGGTTTCAAGACTGTATCCCTGCCATTAACCAGTCCAGATCTACCTTTGCAGAGAGACTCTCTTTTACCCACCCCAGGAAATAGAACTTCAGTCTTCCACAGGGTGATTATTAGAGGGGGGAGGTAGGAGGGAAAATATTCTGACTACAAGTTTGGTAGACAGTATCTTCAGGTCTTACGGCTTTAAAATTTTTTTATTTAGGTAAAATTCACGTAACATAAAACTCACCATTTTAGACATTTAAAAAGTATATAAATCAGTGGCTTTTAGTATATTCACAATATTGCACAACCGTCACCACTAACTTCAGAACAATTTCATCAACCCCAAAAGAAGGCCCATACCTATTAAGCAGTCACTCTACTTTCTCCCTCAAAAAGCTCCTGGCAGCTAATAACCTACTTTCTGTCTTTATGGATTTGTCTTTTCTGGATATTTTATGTAAGTGGAATCATACAATATGTGGCCTTTTGTTTATGGCTTCTTTCACTTAGCATAATGTTTTCAAGGTTCAACCATGTGTCAGCTTGGCTGTGTTATGCGGTCTTGTGTTTGGTTAAACACTAGCCTAGTTGTTGCTGTGGAGGTGGTTTGTAAATGGAATTAGCATCTGCAATCAGTTGACTTGAAGTAAAGAATATTGCCCTCCATAGTGTGGGTGGGCCTCATTCAATCAGTTGGAAGTCTTCAGTTTCAAGACTGTATCACTGTCATTAACTGGTCCAGATCTACCTTGATCAGAGTGAGAACTGAAGGTTCCAAGGTTCAAAGGAATCTGCTTCAAAACCTCCATTCCTCCTGAGGTTCCTGCCTAAGGAATTCAGCCTTAAGACTTCAACATCACTCCTACTGGAATTTCTAGCCTCCAGCTTGTCCTACAGAATTTCAACTTGTCAGCTTAACAATTGTGTGAGTGAATTTCCTGTAATCTCTTTATATGCATACATACATACATATAGACATGTATCCTGTTGGTTCTCTTTTCTGGAGAACCCTGATGATAAACAGCATTTATCGGTACATCATACATTTTTATGGCTGAATAATATTCCATTGTATGGATTTTCTGTTGTATGAATATAATGCTGTTGTGAACATCTGTGAACAAGTTTTTGGATGAGAGTATTTTTCATTTCTCTTGGGTACATATATATATATTACATATATACCCAATGTATGTGGAATTGCTAAATCATATGGTAATCCTAATTTTAACTTTTTCTGCAACTGCCAAACTGCTTTCCAAAGTGACTGTACCATTATCAATTCCTACCAGCAACATGTGAGGGTTCTGATTTCTCCACATCTTCACCAACACTTAATTTCCTTTTTTTTTTTCAAATTGCCATCCTAGTGGGTGTGAAGTATTTTCTCATTGTGGATTTGATTTGCATTTCCCTAATGGTTAATGATTTGCACATCTTTTCATGTGCTCATTTGTTATTTGTATATTTTCTTGGAGAAATGTCTGTTGAAGTTCTTTGCTTATTTTCAAACTTGAGTTGTCATCTTTTTGCTGTTGAGTAGTGAGAGTGCTTTATATACTCCAGAACTAGTTGTTTATCAGATATGTGATTTGCAAATATCTTCTCCCATTCTATGGGTTGTCTTTTCATTTTCTTACACTATCCTTTGCTGCACACAAGTTTTTGATTTGATGAAGTCAAATTTACCTATTTTTTCCTTTATTGCTTGTATTTTGGGTGTTATATTTAGGAAGCCATTGCTTACTCCAAGGTTATGAAGATCTACATCTATGTTTAAATCTAAGAGTTTTATAGTCTTAGCTTTTCCGATTAGGTCATTGACCCATTTTGACTTAATTTTTGTATATGGTGCTATGTAAGGGTCCAATGCCATTCTTTTGCATGCAAGTATCCAGTTTTCCCAGCACTGTTTGTTCAAAATAGTATTCTTTCCCCGTTGTATGGTTTTGGCACCCTTGTCAAATATTAATTGACCATGGATATATGGGTTTATTTCTGGACTCTCAAGTCTATTCCATTGATCTGTATGTCTATCCTTATGCCAGTGCCACACTATTTTGATTACTGTAACATTGTAATAAGTTTTGAAATTAGGAAGAGTGAGTCCTCCAACTTTTTTCTTCTTTTTCAAGATTGTTTCAAGGTCCTTTGCAATTCCATATGAATTTTAGAATCAGCTTGTCTTTTCTTGTAAAAATGGCAGTAGAATTTTTGGATTTTGATAGGGATTGTACAGAATCTGTAAACCAATTTTGGGAACATTGCCATCTTAACATTTTAAGTCTTCCCATCCATAAACATGGGATGTATTTCCATTTTTAGGTCTTCTTTAATTTCTTTCAACAATGTTTTTTAGTTGTCAGGACAGATTTCTTAGACATCCTTGTGTTAAAAGAAATAAAAAAAAATAGATTTTCTATGGCTGAGAGATTTCAAATGGAGTTGGGAGGACCTTTTGGAGGTCTCAGCCAAATATCAAACTGCCGCAGTATGCAAAGCTTCAAGCAACACAGTTCTTGAAAACCCTGGGGATGTCAGGGTATCATAAGCAAACCACAAGATAAAGAACTCAGTTATCTATCTAACCTGAAGGAAATTAGAGTACCCTAAATATCCACCATCTACAAACTACTTGTGTAATCTTCTCCTTTATTTTAAAAGCCCTTGCCTGGAAATGCCAAGGCTGGACACCATTTAGGTTGCTACCTAAATCTGTGCTCCCTGTATTGCAATTCTAAGTCCCCAAATAAATGTCTTTATTGTCTTGAAGCTTAGTTTTCTATTTCTGGGTTGGCACTTGTTTAAAATAATTCCTATATATTTTATTCTGATCAACGCTATTGCAAATGGAGTTGTTTTCTTAACTTCATTTTCAGGTTGTTCATTGCAAGTATATAGAAATAAACTGAATTTTGCAATTGATTTTGTATCCTGTAACTCTGCAAAACTCATTTATTAGCACTAATGGATTTTTTTATGTGGATTTTTAAAGGTTTTCTACATGTAAAATCATATAAGCTATGAATAGGAATAGTTTTATTTCTTCATTTCCAATTGTAATGTCTTAGCTATAACTTCCACTACAGTGTTGAATAAAAGTCATGAGAGTGGTTATCCTAGTGTTATTCCTGATCTTAGAGGGAATGCTTTCAGTCCTACACTATCAAATATGATGTTAACTACCGGTTTTTCATAGATGACCTTTATCAGATTGAGGAAGTTCAATTCTATTACTGGTTTTTTGAGTGTTTTTATCATGAAAGGATTTTGTTTTTGTCAAATGCTTTTTCTGCATGCATTGAAATAATCATGTTTTTACCCCCTTCATTCTATTAATATAGTGTGTTACAATGATTGATTTTTGTATGTTGAATCTCCCTTGCATTTGGGATAAATGCCACTTGGATTTGGTATATAATCCTTTTAGTATGTTATTGTACTCAGTTTGATAGTATATTATTGAGAAGTTAACATCTAAATTCATAAGGGATATTGATCTGTAATTTTCTTTACTTATATAGTCTCTGTCTGTCTTTGGAAGTAAGGTTAATATTGGCCTTACAGAATAAGCTAGCAACAGTCCCTCCTCTCCTATTTTATGGTACAGTTTCAAAAGAATAGATATTAATTCTTCTTTAAATGCTTGGTAGAATTCACTACAGAAGCCATCTGGTGCTGGGTTTCTTTTATTTGTTGAAAGTTTTAAAATTATTGATTCAATCTCTTTGTTGTTATAGGTCTATCAAGATTTTCAATTTCTTCTTGAGTTGGTTTTGATAGTTTGCGTGTTACTAGGAATTTTCCATTTCATCTAGGTAATCTAATTTGTTGGCAGACGATTGTTCATGCTATTGTCTCATTCGGTAACCTTTCTTCTTAAGATTTTGGTCAGTCTATTGTTTGTCCAAACTACTATCCATTACCTTAGGCAGCAGCTACTCATATATTTGCCTGTAAATGTTTTGACAAACCGACCTTGAGCTTGTACCCTCTCTGGGTAGCCATCAGACAGGTCCAAATAAATGGTCACAAATCTTTGTGAATGAGATCCATTATGCTCCCTATGGTACCACTCTGGTACTCTTGGTACTAGGACTGTGGGCTGGTTTTTTTTTTTTTTCAGGGTCACTGCTTACCTGGGGAGTGAAGGATGGGACCAAGGTAAGTTAAAGTGTCACAAAGCTTGTTGTCTTTACTAGCTGTTTTATCTTGAGTAAGCATTCCCCTGGTTGCTGCAGACTTTTAGTTAGCTTCCAGAATTCCAAAAACAGTGATTTTGACAATTTTTCTAGCTTTGTCTTTGCCTTTATGGAGGGATGGCCAGTGGAAGTTCCTTACTCCACCAGTTTTTTCTTAATTGCTTCATAGACAGATTTTTAACTGGTCTTGGTTTCAGCTCCACATTTGCTTCATTTCTGGACGTCCTATGTTCTATCAATTCCTGAGCCTTTGGCGATTCTCCAGTATAAAAGAGATTTCTTCTGATAAAAGAAAAATTTTTCATGCAATTTAGGATCTCACAGCTTTATTGAGAAATTCAAGAATCAGGCAACATACCATTCAGAAAGTAGAAGGGATCCATCAAGGGGCTGGAAAGGGGATGCTCACATAGGGGGAATGCAGAAGCCAAGTGAGGAAATGTTCTGATTGCCTGATGCTAAGTTTGATGCTAAGTTTCCAGTTGACTTGGTGTGGGGGGGGTGGTGGTTCTTACAAATTGAGGAGGAGGTGGTTGCTTAGGAACAGGAAGTTAGCTGGCATAAGAGTGAGGAAGTTAGCTGGTGATAACTGATTGGCTAGATTTAATTTTGGTTTTCTGTGCAAGCCTGGCATTTACAGGAAATAGAAACTAGCTTAGGTTTTGGTTTTGCTGGGTGCCTCCATATTGGGCCTATAGATTTATCATTCTTAGCATACCCACTGCCAATTTTTGAATGAGCTTTCTTATGTTTCTAGGTGAGTTTCCAGTCATTCAAGTTCTGGTGCTATTTTCTACACTGTCATTGTCTCTGTCTTTGTGGCTTATAGCCTCAAAAATTCCCTTTACTTTAATTTAATGGGGCTTCTGGAGGATATGTTTTCAGTACTCAAGTTTGATTACTAGTCCCAAGCATGTATATCTTGATTTTTCAAAAATCTAGTTTGGTATGATTTGGGGCAAGTTACTTTATGTCATTAAACCATACAATTTTATGGCTGGAAAAGGGTTACAGATTCTTCTAACACAGCTTCCCATTTCATGACTAAAGGAACAAAGTGCCTGCAAGTTGTGATTTGGACAGAGCTAGAACAGTTTTGGTGTTCATTGTATAATTACTGCTGATTCTCTTGATTCTGTATCATCATAGTAAAAGAAGAGGCTATATATATATATATCTTTCCTATATATATAATTTGCGTTCTTTTTATTATTCCTGTCTCAAACAAAATCATTCATGTTTAGCATTTACTGTGTGCTTCCATACATAGGGAACTGGGATGGAGAAGATGTGTAGATCTCAGGAAGGTGAGCATGATCATGTGGGATAGTGCAGAGACACAGCCCTCTAAAAGGAGAGGGCTATTAAAATACAAGTTAACTGCAGTACACAGATTTGTATAATAGTCTTCATATGTACATATGCATACCAAACTTGGTTGTAGACGTAATCTGAAAGAAAAATTTTAAATGCTCTGCTATCCCCAAAGAGATTGGCTTGGCATTAGGTTCTGTCCCTTGTAGGATCTTTCTGTATTTCTCATACTCATTCATTCATTTTTCATTTCTTTCATTCAATATTTATTGAGTGAGCATTGTGTGGTAAGCCCCTAATATGAGGCAAAGGACATGCCTTGTCCTTTGAAATGGTAGAAAATTACAGAAAATTTTTATTGTACTCATTGTACTTTTCCATTCTGAGATAAATCTGTAGATCTTTGAAGAGAAGTAGAACAAGTTAGAGATGCTGAAAGCTCTGTAGATCTGGATGCTATTGACAAATTGGTGGAAAGAAAGGATAGGCTTCTTGCAGGGTACAGACAAGTTAGTGGGTAGTCCTGTCATGCCAACAGTGAATGACTCAACAGATTGTTCCAAGTACCAGAGATTGGCAAATGCATTCAGAAGTCAGAAATGATTCTGATTTTTCATTCCTCTTGATCACATTTCTGTTCTTGATTTAGTTTCTTTCGATTCAGGCATTTCTGAAAAAGAGACCAACACAGCAATGTAGTGATAATAGAATTTTTGTTGTGAAATTATTTCCTTGCTATGTTTTATTGTCAGCTTAAGGCTTTATAACATATTACAAGTATTGATAAGCTGTCTTCTGACAGTGTCAGTACCCTAAGCACTGAGAGGACAGGGGGCTCCAAGCTAACTTGTAAATGATGAGCTTTATCTTTGTGTCTCACCATCCAGTTTTCATTAGCATTCCATGCATTCTTCTTTATACATCTCCTTCCCTGGGAATCTGAGTCTTTGATTTGGATTCCTTGCAGTGTGCTCTCAAAAGTTTGTGGTATGGTGAGAACTATCTGGACTCTAGCTTTGGTTCTCCAACTCACTAGTTGTGCTGGTTTGTATATATGATGTCCCCCAGAAAAAGCCATATTCTTTAATGCAATCTTGTGGGGGCAGACATATTAGTGTTGATTAGGTTGGCAACTTCTGATTGCGTGTTTCCCTGGAGATGTGACTCAATCAGCTGTGGGTAAGACCTTTGATTGGATAATTTCCATGGAGGTGTTACCCCACCCATTCAGGGTGGGTCTGAATCAAATCACTGGAGGCATATAAAACAGCTGACAAACAGAGGGACCAAAGAGCAGCTGTGAGTGACATTTTGGAGAGCAACTGAGAGAGACATTTTGAAGATGGCCATTGAAAGCAACCTTTTGCTCTAGAGAAGCTAAGAGAAGACAAACACCCCAAGAGCAACATTTTGAAGAACCCACAGGAACTGAGAGAGGAGCTAGAACACAATCCGGGACCACCAGATGCCAGCCACATGCCTTCCTAGCTTAGAGAGGTTTTCCTGGACCCCACTGGCCTTCCTTCAATGAAGGTACCTGATTGTTGGCCTTACCTTGGACACGTTATGGCCTTAAGACTAACTGTGTAACCAAATAAACCCCCTCTATAAAAGCCAATCATTTTCTGATATTTTGCTTAATGGCAGCATTGACAAATTGGAACACTAGCCATGTGGCATTGGGTTCCTCAGGCAAACTCCATTTTACCTTGAAACTCATTGTAATTTGTAATTTGGTCAGCTGTATTTGGTTCAATTTGGGTCTACTTCTTAGTTTTTTTGGTGGTTTTAGGTAGGTTTCATGCTATAATTCAGATTTCTCATCCATAAAATGGGGAGAAATACTTACTCTATATTGTTTAAAGATGATTAATTACATAACATTTGCAAACTGCTGAATACTGTGCATTGGTACATAAAATATGCTTAATAAATGGCAGGAGCCCTGGTGGTGGTGATAGTTATCATTGTTACTAATATTATTTTTATTATAAACATTTAAGAGAGAATTCATGTAGAATGTCCAGCTTGGTGAGGTTAATTAATTCCCTTTTCTTATGTTGGATTGGGATCCTCAGCTCTCATCTCCTATTTCCTAAATATCTGCTTTTTATTTGCTAATATAATAATAAATCTTGCTTAAGGGAATAAAGAAATGTCCTTCCTGGGGCAAATATCCACTTTAACAGCAAATTCTTATGGATAGTTTCAAATATAATTAATGCATGGATATCTATGAAAGAATAATATGCTTACGATTTATACTGTTGACTAAATTCTTTGATTATAATTCTATTTAAATCTGTATAAACATCAAACAGGACATAATATATTATGCTTATGTAACTCTAAAGAACTACTAAATAAGAGATTTAAGAATTTATAACACAAATACAAAGCAAATAAAATTAAAGCTAGTACTTTAAATTTGATGGTTGATATTATTTTGCTGAAACAAAATGGTCACTTGCCATGCAAATGCTCTTCTAACTACTATTATAAAGGTTGTTTTAAATTTGCCATGTTTGTACACCTGTTTGATAAATCAACTTTCTTTTGATTCTCACCTTCCTCCATATTACTTTTTTCTATTCACTATTTACCTTCATTTGTGGGCCAAACTGTGATGTCATTTGGTCTTCTCTGGACATGAATGCATTATTAAAATGTTAAATTTACCTGAAATTTTTTGAGGAGTGGGATACATTGTGAAAGGATATAATGAGAACTGGACCCAGCTACATTATAAGAGTTGAAGAATTAATACATATACATATATAAATATGTATATATATATGTATATATATATGATTTGTATATATGTTTGTGCATATATGTATGTATTCATGTTTGCACATGTGTATTCATTCATTCATGTCCTTGCCTACCTCTTCAAACTCATCTGATGCCATCTACTTATTCTCTCTCTGCCTTTCTATCTATGCTGTAGCTTACTTTCTCTTGGTTGCTTGAATATACCATGTATAATTCTGCCATAGTAATTTTTCCCTGCTGTTTTTGCTGCCTGGAATGCTTTTCTTCCACTCTTGGTCTACTTAATTTTTATTCATCCTTCTGATGTCAGCTTCAATTACACTTTTCCAGGGAACTCTTACCCTTTCCCTAGATTAGGCCAAGTTTCCTAAAAGTCTCCTAAAAATACCCAAGTATTTAAATCTGTTATTGATCATAATTAAGAATTAGATATTTGTGTGACTATTAATGCTTTCTTGCTGACTAGACCATACATTTTATGAGGACTTTGTATTTCAATATTTAACCTAGCACATGGTGCATAATGGGCATTCCTAAACATTTGGCTACTGGTTAAATGGTTGAATGAATAACAAATATTGATTGAGCATTTAATATTTGTCCACCTCGGTTGGTGCTGGTGATCTAGCTGGGGAACAGCACAGCTGTGGTGGATATGGTCCCTTGTCCTTATGAAGTTTAAGGCCACAGGGAAAGGCAGGCATGTGGAAAGAATTATACAAGTGATCATTTATTTATAACTGGGGTAAGTGCTACAGAGGAGAAGGTCAGGGTGTTATAAGACCATATGGAAGTAATAGGTGTGGCAGGAGAGTCAGGAAATGCTTTCCTGAGGGAAGGACATTCAAGCTAAAATCAGGAGAGTTGAGGAGTTATCCAGATGAAGGATGGGGAATGAGGATTCCAGAGAAAGGGAATTTTGAGTAGGAGAGTTCTGAGGTGGGAGGAGATAAGAAATGTTCAAGGAAATGAAAGAAGGGAATTGAGGCAGGGACATGGAGAGTAAGGATAAGAATTGGGGGAATAATATGACATGAGATTGGAGAGTATATATAATCTAGAGCTTCAGGATCTTAAATGAAAAAAATATATATCCAAGAAAGAGAAGTAAGGTGAATATAAAACTATGAATTTATGTTCTTTCCTCTGTACCACAATTGTACTTGGTATTTATGCTTCAGTTAAATCTCCAGGGCCTGGTCTTACCTTCAATTCATGGTCATAAATCTCAGCTGGGTTCTCAGAGAGGCCAGAAGTACTGCTACTTTTCTCTGGTCAACATATTCTCCTTAAATTCTGCACAGCTGTTTTCCACTCCCCTTTTTACTCCTAAACCTGTGATACCGCCTCTCCTTCCTGACATCTGCTGATGAACATTTTTCTTTTTAATTGAGAAAATAGGAGAAATGCAGAGAATGTCTACGTGTTCCCACCACCAAACCTAGCAATCTACTTTTTCTGTACTCAGATTCTTTGCCTCTCTTTGTTATGCTGCCTGAAGTGTGCAACTGGCCAAGATCAACTGTTCCACTCATGCTCCAAGCCCATCCCTCCAGCCTCCTCAAAGACATAGTGCTTGCAATCCTGACCACTTTACGTCTTGCATGTTCAAAATTTCTGTTTCCACTGCATTGTTCCCCTTCCATACAAAAATGATGTAATTATTCCTGTCTTAAAAATAAAATCTCTTTCTTGACCCTCATCCTCTTTCAGGTACTGCCCCATTTCTCTGCTCATCTGTTCAGTAAAACTCCTTGAATGGGTTGTCTTTACTGACTGTATCTAATTCCTCTTTTCCCATTTGTACACACCTCCATTCTAATCAGGCTTTCATCTCCTCCACTCCATCTGATTGGTGGCATTAATTTAAACAAGACAATGATTCTCAGCACCTTCCTTGCAGGAATCTAGAAGAATAAAGAGATGCACTTTATCTTTACCAATCAAGGGAGCAGGAAATTTTGCAGATCTTCTGGCTTAAAAAAGAGAATCCCATTGTTATTTAGTCTTTTTGGAAAATAGAGATGTTATATAATTACCATGATAATAAATTATTAAAATCACAAATAAGGACTGTAGAGTTTTAAGTGTTTAAGATTACATTCCTCAGGACATTAGAAAAAATCTCTTTAGTGGTATACCTACAAATTTTTTGAATATTTTTCTGTAAATAATACTTCAAGGACAGCTTTGTGATGTTAGAAATATGAACAGAATTATACATTCTCACAAGTGCCCACACAGGACAGGAAAGTAAAATCAATCCTGTTGTGGATGTTTTCAAGTTACACTTTGTCATAACCTGTTTTATGATGAAGAATGCTGTCTGCTTTTCTGCGGCTCTAGGGGAAGATGGATCATTCTCTCCTTCTTATCTTTTTGAGATTCTTTTCACCACCATTTGGGACTGCAGTTTCTAGGTCAAGCACTGGCATTAATTTAGTTAGAACTAAAAAAAAAAAAAAAAAAAAAAATTGGTTCTGAGAATCTTTACACAATATTGACGAGTAAAGGGCAGAATAGAATTTCAAAAAATGGGAACATAAAGCATGTACTGGGGTGATTGCATTACAGTCGCAGATGATCTCTAATTGTCAGCCCAGGGGTCAATTACCAGTCCTCATTGTAGCTAAACTATCAGCAGCATTTAGCACATTTCAGCACTCTTTCCTTCTTGAGACCTATTCTTGACTTAACCTCAGGATACATATTGTCTTACTTGTCCTCTTAGCACACTGGCCATTTCTTCATTTCTTTGCGGTGGCAGTTTTCATTTTCCTGACTTTAAAGATTGAAGTTCCTTAGAGCGATTCACTGGACCTGGGCCTTCCTCTGATTCAGTTTAACTGTCTTCCCTACATGACCTCACCCTGTTCTGTGGCTTTAAACACCAAATCACCACCCTGAGCTGCAGATTCACTTACACACTAACCGAGAAAGGATGTCAAAAAAGCTTGTCAAATTTGACAGACCTCATTGTAAATTCTTAATATCCTCCTGACTACAAACCGGCTGCTTCCTTCAGCATGTCCCATTTTAATATGTAGCAACTCCATTTTTTCTTTTAGTTTTTCTTGTTCCTTCTCTTTCATCCACACTCTGCATCCAATCCATGAGCAAACTTTTGTCAGCTCTACCATCTAAATCATATTATTTACCACCATTTTCACTGCAACTATCCTATTCAAAGACATGTTTATCTTTTGACTGCCTTTTACCCATAGACAACTGTCTAGCCTCCTTTATATCCTTGTCCCCTTAGAGTCTATTAACAAGACTATTATCTTGTCTATTATCAAGGTAAATTAAGTTGGTGCTTTTAAATTGTAAGTCAGATCCCAGCACTCCTCTTCTGGAAGTCTTTCAATGCTTCCCACCTCATTCAGATAAAATCTAAAAGTCATTCATAGCCTACAAACCATACATAAACTCCTCTATCTGAAACATCTTCCCATGCTCATCTCTCTGGTCTTATTTTCTATCTTCTGTTTTGCTGCAGTCACATTGGCCTCTTTATTTTCTAATAGGCTACATACACACTCACTTCAAATGTAAAGATCTTAAGTGCACATTCACTGAGTTCTGATCTGTGTAATTCAAACCCCATTAGAATACTGCATCATCCCATAAAGTTCCCTCATGCCCCTTCCAATCAGTTTTCCACACTCCATCCTGAGACAACCATAGTCTGTTAGTTTTTCCACTGTAGATTACTTTTTTAAAAAAATTCAGTTTTATTTAGATATATTCACATACCATACAATCATCCATGGTGTAATATCAGCTGTTCACAGTACCATCATATAGTTGTGCATTTATCACCCCAATCTATTTTTGAACGTTTTTCTTATACCAGAAAGAATCAGAATAAGAATAGAAAATAAAAATAAAAAAGAACACCCAAATCATCCCCTGCATCCCACCTTATTTTTCATTTAGTTTTTGTCCCCATTTTTCTACTCATCCATCCATACACTGGGTAAAGGGAGTGCGATCCACAAGGTTTTCACAATCACACTGTATCACCCTTTGTAATCTACATTGTTATACAATCATCTTTAAGAGTCAAGGCTACTGGGTTGGAGTCTGGTGGTTTCAGGTATTTACTTCTAGCTATTCCAATACATTAAAACCTAAGAAGTGTTATCTATATAGTGCATAAGAATGTCCACCAGAGTGACCTCTCGACTCCATTTGAAATCTCTCAGCCACTGAAGCTTTATTTTGTTTCATTTTGCATCCCTGTAGATTACTTTTAGAATTTCAGGAAAAGGAATGACCAATAAGTGCATGAAAAACTACTCAAGATCATTAGTCATCAGGGAAATTTAAAGTAAAAACACAATGGTACACCATTACAATCCTACCACAATGGCTAAAATTAAAAAGACTGATAAAACCAAATGTTGGCAAGGATATGGAATGGCAGAGCTCTTATACATCATTCTTGGGAGTGCAGTATGATGCAATTGCTTTGGGAAATTTTTTGTAATTTTTTTATAAACCTAAACATATACCTGCCATATGACCCAGAAATTCCATTTCTAGGTATTTATCCAAGAAAAATGGAAACATATGTCCCCCAAATGACTAAAACATAATATGCAGAGCAGCTTTATTTATAATAGCCAAAATGTGGAAAAAGCCCAGGTATCCTGCAGTATGAGAATGAGTAAGCAATCTGTCATGTATTCATACTACTAGCAGTAAAAAATAACATATTACCATTTTATTCAACAACACAAATGAATCTCAAAACATTATGCTGAATGAAAAAGAGTCTTACAGAAAAGAGACCATTGTATATGATACCTTTTTTGATTTTTACCATTGTTTATAAAATAATATAAAATATAAGGAAAATATATCTAACCAAGAAATAGAGATCTATGAAAATGTTGCAGAACTATACCGGATGACTATATGTTTGTGGAACCTTAGGCAAGTATGAAGTTGGTCAGATAGCACTTCTGGAGCTGGATTAAGATCTTTAGAGACTCTAAATTCTATGCCCAGGCCACATTCCTCCACTTCATAGAGTTATACAAGTATAATTAATCCAATAAAGACAGTTTTGTTGACTACTTCAAAGCTTTTTAAAAGCACCAAGCATCAACTTTTTGAAAAAAAGTGTTTTTATTTTTGGAAACCACTGTTTTCTTGGCAACTTATGCACATGCTTAGCTTACCTAAATGTATTCAATACTGGCACGGCCTAATTCCACGATTATTAAGAGAAATGGGAGGTAAACCTAATAGTGAGTATTATACAATTTATTTTAAAATATTTCAGCAATGGTAGTATGACATAAATTCAAATCTATACCCTAGAAGGTATCAGCTCCTCTAACAGGGCATATATACTCTCAGGGTGGTCAGCTAGACTTTGATTTAAAGAGCATAGTCTTGAGGAAGCTACCACAAGTGTTTCAGTTATCTTTATCCATGAGCAATAAAAAAAAAGTTTCATTATTTCCTTAGCAGATGATAGAAGTGATTTTTATAGGCATATTTAGCAATATTCGTGATAAGTAGATTGACCAGAAATAACACAGAGATATTCCCACCCTTCTAGACATGGGATATAAGCATCTTGTGGGCCCTATAGATTAGTTAGTGCCTCAAGACTGGTGACTGAATCCCAAATAACCCTGAGTTCAGCTGCAAATTCAGAGTTTTCTTGTATCCCTGCCTCTGACTAGATGATTAGTCAGAATCGGTGTCTAGTTAACTGTCACAATTCCTGTGCATGTGCCATGCAAGATGCTGCTGGGGCAAATAACAGGATAGAGAGCTGGGCTTCACTTGTTCCTGTTTGATAATAAATTAAATGCTGTGGGTATGGCATAATTTTGTCTGAGAATTACTCATTTTAATGTGATAGGGAGGTGATGAAGAAGAGACCTATAGCCATCACTTGCCTCTAAATATTGATATTAACCAAAAAAGAACCTAATAGTTGTATGTGATTAAATCAGCTTAGGTCAGTTTGCTACATTTATTTCTTGACTCAGACTTTGATTATATAATTGTTGATATCCTTTTTATCACACATAGACTATTTTAGTGTAGAGGTTAGGAGGACAGACTACCTAGGGTCAAATTCCAGATTTGTTATTTACTAGCTTTTACCCTTAGGCATGTTACTTGACCTCTGTGTGTCTCATTTTTCTTTAATGGCAAAATAGGGATAATAGCAGTATCTGCCTTGATTGTTTTGGAGATTTAATAAGTTAATATTTGAAACCAGATCAAATATTGTTGTATAAGTGTTTGCTGATGTGCACTTATCTGCTATGACGTTGGAAAGATGAAGTGAGAAGTTGTTTTTGGTTCCAATGCAATTTCATTGTGAGATTTTAGGAAATATTGTAAAGAGAATATATGGTAATATTTTCTTAAAGATTCTACAGAATGGAACAGAAATATATTACTTGATTAAAGTATGGTAAAAGATACACATATTTGAAATCATTGAAAGTGCTCACAGGCTAAGAAGGCAAAGTCAGAATTTACAACAGCCCCTGGAAGCATACTTCCACTTCCCTGACATTCAAACATTTTCATCTCTGTTTGTTACAGGAGAGAGACAACAAAAAGAGAAGATGAAAGCAAGTATTGCCAGCTGGTAGTTAATCATCAACTGAAAGAAATATATTAAACTTTTGAAAATTATATGAGTCCAAAATGAAATGTCAACTTCATGTCAAACAGACTGCTTAGGGTATATACATTTATTTGTTAGCATTTCAGTAGTAATCAAGAAAATATTCAATCATACATCCAGCTTACTGATGAACTAAGTTGAGTATTTTTAGAGTTAAAATAACTGTAATGGCTTCACAGAAATTTCACGTAATTGTTTGGGAGATTTATATCAGAATGATAAATGTCCTTTCCTCTCTAATCTTTCCTAGGATTGAAATATTCTTTGTTTTTCCAAATTGTATAGTATATATCTTTTGACTAGACTTATTTATATTGGTAATAGATTCCTAGACTTAGCACTTTTAAATATTCTAGTTAATGTTTGAAAGGTGACCTCAAACATGAAGTTGTATGATAAAGCTGTGATATGACTGATACTGAAAGGCAAATCAGAGTCAAGTTGCAGTTCATAGCATTTTATTCAGGACACCCAGAAAACTGTAGGAAGAAAGCTGTTCACCTTCAAAAGCAAAAGCAGTTTTGAGGCTGGGGAGTTTGTGGGAAATTTTATAAACAGAAAGAAGGAAGTTGGTTAAGATTTGTTGA
Source organism: Choloepus didactylus (assembly GCF_015220235.1). Taxonomy (NCBI): domain Eukaryota; kingdom Metazoa; phylum Chordata; class Mammalia; order Pilosa; family Megalonychidae; genus Choloepus; species Choloepus didactylus. The sequence goes on from NC_051309.1 coordinate 76,603,497, forward strand.
TTGGAGCAGGGACCCATTAATCCTACAGGATTGGGTTAATTGTAAGCAGGGCTTTACTTTTAATTGGGCTAGGTGTGCTTAACGGGGCTTAATTGGCTTTTTGGGTCAACCATCAGGGTAGAAACTTTCCAAAGAGGATGTTTGTTACACAATTCAATGCTATAGTTCAGGAAATTTAACTTTTGTGTTGGTTCTGAAAAGCCCAGGATTATTTTTTATTATAGTTACACTGAGTAAAATCTTAAATTTCGCAAAGCACGTTCACACAGGAATTTTCTTTTTTCCCCTCCTAATACTTCTGGGTGAAGCTGTTGCAGATTTCATGCCTTATTTTATAGATGAAGAAAATGAGGTTTATGGACATTTTATGGTTTATGCAATATCATAAGTAATAAGCGGTGATGTGGGTTGAGCATATTTTTGTTATTAAAGGCCTGTCCTGAGGTCTCCGATGATACTAATGTGGGAACAACACTAAATTCCTTTTGGGGTTGACCATATGAAGGCTGGCTCTCTGGCTGAGACTCTGTAACAGTTTTGGGAATGAGTTAAGCAGATATCTACACAGAGTTCATATATTTTCGTTGGTGAGAGGACAAAATCCACACACAGCCATGAAAGCTATCATTATAAATCAGGTTGAAGTCCTGCTGGAAACTTACCAATGATTTCCCAAGACACTTTAATAAAATCCCACACCCCTAACATGGCCTTTCTCCAGAAGACTTGGCCCTGCTTATTTTTTGACCCCATCTTGTACCATTTCCCCATGGTTTCATTGCTCTATGGCCATGAGCCTTCTGACAGGTTAGAACACACCAGACCTGTTTGTTCCTTGGCTTAGGGCCTCTACTCCAGCTGTTTCCTTTACCAGACCTTTTCATGGTGGGTTCCCTTTTGTCACTTGGGTTTCAGCCTGAATACAACCCTTTTAGAGAGGACTTTACCTTCTAATATAGAAGGCATCTCCTGCCATGACACCCTACCTCCCTTAACTGTTTCCTACTCACTCTCCATTACATTGTCTTATTTCATTTGCTCTGTAGTGCTTACTAACAAATCCTTGGTTTTTCCATTGTTTACTTTTTTTCCTTTACTGTACCTCCCTCTAGAAGGCAGAAGCTATAAGGTTGGGGAACTTATCTCTCTTTTTCACCACTCTATGCCCCATACTTAGATTAGTACCTGGCACATAATACATACTCAATAAATATTTTTTAATGAATCAACTAAAATGGAAAATTATGGTCACAGGAACAAGGGAGATATGTTATTTATTTTTATAATGTAATTTACTTTTCTTAGTTCTTTTGATCAGGGTGAACTAACTGTTAAACTCTGTTAGTTGAATCTTGCCATCTAAGGCAGTACTGTGCACAAGAACTTTATGTGATGGTGCAAGTATTCTAAAATATGTACTGTCCAATATGGTAACCACTAACTGCATGTGGGTATTGAGTACTAAAACATGGCTGGTGTGAATGAAGAACTAAACTTTAAATTTTATTTAATTTTAATTACTTTAAATTTAAATTTACATAACATCATATGGCAAGTGGCTATCATTTTTGAGAGCACAGCATAAGGAAATGATGTGCTAAATGCATTGTTTTGTGCTTTTAGTAAAAAAGAAACAGCAATGACCGAAATAAAATGATCTCTTCTATATTAATTTGTTAAGTTAATAAGTTCCACTAAATGGAACTTCAGTTCTATGGTTAAACTGTGCCTGATTGCCTGGTACAACTATATCAGAAGTGGTGCTGCTGGAACTTACTATAAAAAAAATTAAGATTTGATTATTTCTGATAAATATACCAAAGCCTCAGCCTGAGTCTATTTTCAAGCAGGGTTACTGATTTATACAAACAAATTTCTCTCTGGTCAATCCTTGATTTTTCCTTGCATCTGCCTTTTCTTGCACCACCCCTTGAGAAGCAGATGGCCAATCTTCATGCAATGACTAATCATAAATGTCAAATTGGTCTCTGTTTTTTTGATCCTTGAGATCATTAGAAAAAATCTTTTTATATAGTTTGGCTGTCAAGGGCTCTGGTAGTTATGGATTATTTTAAAACACAGACCTCATAAAATGGTATCTATTTTCTGTCAGGAGTGTAGAGATATTCCTTTGAAATATTTGATAAAATGACTGCAAAAGGTAAGGTATTTTCAATTACCTTGTTGTATTGATCTTGGAAAATGTCTGTTTGTAAGAATTTAGCACCTTTTGACTGTGTAGGAATGCATCAGTAGCTCCAGAGTAAAGGGCTTGATATTTATCTTGGTTAGATCTGTATTAATGCTGTATTTTAAAATATTCTCTTGTAGGTTAAAGAAATGAGTTGCCCATGAACAACAACAGCAAAAACTAAACAAAACAGATAAGAAGGACTGTACCTTTAATATTCTTCATGAAACATCTACACCATGTTAAAGATCCTGAGGAAAAAAAATCCTTACATTTTAGAGAGAATAAAGAACATCTTGCATCTGTTTTTCATGGGAGATCTGGAGATCAGGCCTGATTTATGAGTAGCCCACATGCAGCTTTCTACTGAGCATGGTTTGAGGTATACTAGGAATGCACCTGCATCTTCCCCTCTACTCCCAATACTGGCTTTCCAACCCATTTTAGTGCCTTAAATTCTACCAGATGAGAATGATTCTTCACTGCTAAGTAAATATCCTTCTTGTCTTGAATGTATTAAGCAATTGCAAATACTTCTGCTGTGTGTGTGAGGGGGTGGGATTCTTATTTACTCAACATTTGTTTGAAATTGCTGCTGAATTCACTTCTTTTGCTGTCAGGAGAAATCTGGTATAGCATGAAATTATGGTTTGGGAAGAAAGGAGAAACTGAAAAGAGTGTTGGCAGTAAAAAAGAAATTCTCAGCTTTAGATATAAATAACCAACTACATAATTGTGTCCTGTGGAAACAATGTCATGCAGATGAAGAGGAAATTAATTGTCATTTCATCCTCAATGGCATAAACGGAGTGTATAGTACTTGTGAGGTGTTCTAAAGTTCTAACATTGTCTGGGAAGTGCTAAGAGTACTAATTTCTATTAGACTGTAATAGGTTAAGGATGCATGTTTTAATCTCAAGTAGACATCAAAATAAATGAAAGAGTATATGGATAAGTAAGGGAGAATCTGAAATAATAAATATATTTGATTACTGCAAAAACAATCAAAATGGAGAGAAAATAGAACATCAAAAATACAGAACAAGCAGAATACAAATAGTAGAATGCTGTAGTTCCCAATATAAAAATAATTACATTATGTATAAATGGGCACAATATCCAATTAAAAGACAAAATTTGTCAGACTGGAGTAAGAAAACAAACTGAACTATATATTGTTTACAATATATCAACTTTTAACATAAGAATACAGATCGTCTGAAGCCAAAAGGATGGAAAAAATACTACTTGCAAAAGAAAGCTAGTATAGGTACATAAGATAAAGTAGAATTTAAGTCATGAAACATTACTAGAGATAGAGATAAATGTTTCATAATGATGAAGAGGTTAGCCTGCAAGGAATATAAAAAATTTAAAAATTTATATGCACTTAATAACATCATCTAAAAACATGTAAAGCAAAAAGTTACAGAAGAGAAATGATAAATAAGCAAGTTTGCAATCTCAGTGGGAGACATTAACATACTTCTTTCAATAGCTGATAGCAAAAGCAGACAAAGGAATTCTAAGAATGCAGATGATCTCAATAAGATTAACAAATGTGACCTAATGTATAGTATGTATACAATATTGCACTGACTAGCTTTAGAATCACTTTCTTTCCAAGTGCACATGAAACAATCACCAAAATAATCATATGCTTGGTCATAAAGCATGTATCAAAATTCTTGAAATGGTTAAAATCATTCAGATATATACTATGGCCACAGTGGAATTAAACTAGAAGTGGAATTAAGTTAAAATTCCAATTAGGTAGGAGTCAATAACAAAAAGATAAGAAGAAAATGCTGAAGCATTTGGAAACTTAGTCATTCATCTTTAAATAAGCCATTGATCAGGAAAGAAGTTGCACTAGAAATTAGAAAATGTTTTGAAATAAATGATGAAAATAAGAATTATACAAAATGCAGGATGGAGCTAAAGCTGTGCTTAGTGGACAATTTACAGCCTTGAAAAAATACTAGTGCATATTAATCACCAAGAAATGAGAAGGAAAGAATTAATAATTAAGAAATGAATGAAGTAGAGGAAAAAGTAGAACAAAAACCCTAGAAAAAATAAATAAAATCAAAAGTTTGTTTTTGACAAATTTTTGGAATTTAGACACGTAAGAAACAGATCAGTAAAAAAAGGGAGGCACAAATTACCTATATTGTCAATAAAAAAGAGAACCTTACAGATTCTACAGACATTAAAAAGATAAGAAAATATTATAAACTAGTGCATGTAACAAATTTGAAAATTTAGATTAAATGGAAAAATTACTCAGAAAACACAACTTCTGAAACTTAGCAAAAGAAAATAGAAAATTTCAAGTCTTCTATCAAATTAAATCTATCATTAAAAATTTCCTCACAAAGAATGTTCCAGTCCTAACTGGCTTCACCAGCAAATTCTATTCTTAAACAAAAGTCTTCTAGGGAATAGAATAATAGAATAAAAGGAACACTACTCAACACATACCAGCATAATGTTAGTAGCAAAACCTGATGAAGACATTATAAGAAAATAAAATTCAGGGCAATCTCTCTTATAAAGGTAGATGTAGTAATTCCCAGACAAAATGTAATCACATGAAAACTAAACATAATTTAAAAAGGATTCTATGTCATGTTCAAGTGGAATTTCTTTAGGAAATGCAATTGTGATTTAATGTTTAAAAACGAGTCAATGTAATTCATCACATTATTAGACAAAAGGAAAAAACTCAAATGACTTTCAAAACAGATGTAGACAAATGATTTGATATACTGTAACAGTGATTCATCATTAATCTGATAAAGAATACCTACATTTCCTTCTCAAAAAAAAAGAAGAAAAAAAAGACCTACAACAAACACCATAAGTAAGAGTAAAATGTTAAAAGCTTCTGCCCTATTGTCAGCAATGAGGCAAGGATGCCTGTTATCATTTCCTCTATTCAATATTGTTCTAGTCTTCCCCAAGGCAGTAAGGAAAAAAATGCATAAGGACTGTAAAGGAGTTAAAAAAACTATCAACATTCATAGATTTTATATGGAGAAAAGCAACAAGAATTCTATCTTCATTTGGTTACTAGATTTTTAGCTATGCCTTTTTGTATTACTTTGAATAGTTAATCTAGGGCATACAATATGTACCCTTAACTTTTTACAGTCTAGAGTAAATAGTGTCCCACTTTAAGTGACATGTAGAAGCTTGCCACCGTATAGATCTATTTACCACCTTTTACGTCATAATGGTTTTATGTATTATAACTACATATACTTGGAACTTCAAAAGATAATGTTAAAATGTTTGCTTTAAGTAGTCTTTGTATTTTAAAATAATTAAAAAATGTGCTCTAAGTATTCCTATGTATTTTAAATAATTTAAAATATATTCTTGTATACTTACATGGATACTTACTTTTGTCAGTGCTCTTCATTTCTTCATAAAGATCTGAGTGCCCATCTTGTATAATTTTCCTGAAGAAACTTTTAATATTTTGTGTAGAACAGTTTTTCTTGTGAATAATATTTCTTATATTTCTTTTTATCTGTAAATGTCTATTTTCTTTTCATTCTTGAGAAATATTTTTGCTGAATATAAAATTCTTGTTGACAATTTTTCTTTCTTTCATAGTTTAAAGATGTTGTTTCACTTTCTGCTGGCATCTATAGTTTCTGATGAGAAATGTTTGTTATTTGAACTTTGTTCCCCTGTATATGATGAGTCATTTCTCTAACTGCTTTATAGATTTTCTCTTCATCTTTGGCTTCTGGTTTGATGTACCTAGGTAGGTTTTCTTCATATTCATCCTACTTGGGATTCATTGAGCTCTTTCAATCTTAGGTCTTTAACCAAATTTGGGAAAATTTAATCCATTATTTCTTCAGTGTTTTTTTTTCCTGCCTCATCCTTTCTCTCCACTCCTTCTCAAACTCCAGTTACTTGTATTATAGATTTTTGATATTGCCCCACATGACCCTGAGACTCTGCTCAATTTTTAAAAATTTATTTTACTCTCATATTTTCACATTTACATGATTTCTGTTGATCTCTCTTCAAGTTCACTGCCCCCTTTTTAAAACCTACATTCTGTTTTTAAGCCCATCTATTTATTTAAGACATTGTATTTTTATTACTATAATTTACATTTGGTGCTTTTTTATGGTTACTATTTCTTGGCTGAGATTTCATAACTTTTAATTGGGTACATTTTCTTTCATACCCTTGAGCACTTTTATAACAGCTGCCTTAAAATCTTTATCTGTCCAAGCCCAAAACATGGACCTTTCTGGGTTGGTCTGTGATAATCTTTCTCTTGAGAATTCGTTACATTTTCCTGCTTCTTTGTTTTCTGAGTAATTTTTGGATTGTATTTTGGGCTTTGTAAATGTTTTATTGGGACAACTCTGGCTTTTCTATAATCCTCTAATGAGTTATTTTTGTTTTGTTTTTTTTGTGTTATTTTGTTGGCAATATACTTAATTTTACTCAACCGCAAATTTAGGCTACTGCTCAAATCTCAGTTCAGTCCTTTTATCCTTAATATGATTTCTGGAAGAACGTCCTGTACATCATGGTTCAGGAATCAATTAGAGACATGGGCACTCCCCTCTTTGAGATTCTCCCCTCAATTTCCTCTAGCTATTTGTTCTGGTTTGTTAATGCTACACTGAAGGATGGCTGATAGCAACTGAAAACCTCTGTTAGCTGGGCAGGCACATGGCTGGTGTCTGCTGGCTCCCAGGTTGCATTTCAAAATGTCAGTGTCAGCTTCCAATGGCCATCTTCAAAATGTGTCTCTCAGCTGCAGTTAGCAGTGAGCTCCTTCTGTCTGAGCTTCTATAGTGCTCCAGTGAACTAATCAAGGCCCATGCCGAATGGGCAGGGCCACACCTCCATGGAAATTATCTAATCAGAGTCATTACCTACAGGTGGGTGGGTCACATCTCCATGGAAACAACCTAATCAGAATGTTCCAACTTAATCAACACTAATACGTTTACCCCCTACAAGACTGCATTAAAGAATATGGCTTTTTCTGGGAGACATAATATATACAAACCAGCACACTGTTGTTACAACAAATTATGTCCCCTGGTTATTCAGGTCTGAAAGATTACAGGATTTCTATCAGTTTTAGCCACTCCCTGAAGTATCAATTTCAGCCTGCTCTCAGGCTAAAACAAATATGAATTGTTAGTTCACCCCTTTCAATTTCTTTCTTCAAAGTATCTACTTCTTCCCAGAATCTGCCTGATTTTCTAAATTATTCAATGCCTTCTGGTCATTGTTTGTTTCTATTTTGCCTAGTTTTTGTCTCTGTGAGGGTCAGATGTAGCAGGAGTTTTACTCAAACACAGCAGATGCAGAAGTGAGAGTGTAAATTTTTACAACTATTTTGGAAAAATATTTGTTGGTGTCTATTTCAGATGAATATTTTGATAACCTACAAATCAGTAAGTAATTTTACTTCCAACATTATAATATATGTGTGTATATGTAATATGTATATGTATATGTATATTCACCCAACCCCATATATGAGTATATTCCTAGCAACATTATTTGTAATTGAAACTGGAAAAAGTCCAAATTTATATCAACAGTAGAACAGTAAATAAATTGTTAATAGTCAAATGATGGACTAATATACAATAAGAATGAACTATTATAACATGGATGAATCTCACAAAACAATTTTGAGCAAATGAAGCCAAATACAAAGGAGTGCACACTAATGATTCTGTCTAAACTTAGTTTTTAAAAAAGGCAAAACTACTATGTAGGAATAAAGTCAGGGTATTGCGTACTTTTTTGGGATTTCAGTGATTAAGGAGATGGCATTAGGGATTTTCTGAGAATTTCAGTAATACTCTATTTCCTGGGCTGAGCAAATGGTTCAGGTTACCAGGTATGTTAACTTTGTTAAAATCTTTTGAGCTATGTATTTGTGATTTGTGTACTTCTCTGTGTTTATATTGTATTTCCATAAAAATTTCAAAGAAAATTTGGTTGATTTGATCTAGCTAACACAGTAAATGTCAATGTTGGTTCTGTCAGTAGTTTTATACTAGCAGATGTGGCCATTTCCATTCTTTGTCTTCAAGAAGTTATTCTTAATATGATGGAGGTTTCAAAACTTGGGAAATGTTATTCAGAGATGGTCTAAAAAAGAGAAATAAATAAAGCTTGATTTCAACCTTGCTCCTTGGACCAAAAGAAATTTCAGAAAAGAAAAAAGATTTAAGTGATAATTGAAGACCTAGAGAACTAGAAGAAAACAGTGTATATTTTTGTCAATTTTGGATAGAAGAGGTTTTTCTAGATAGGACATTAAAACCATAAATTCTAAAGTAAAAGCATGCCAGCTTTGAGTATATTAAAATTTTTTAAACTACCGTAAGGTAGAGAGAAAACAAAAATTTGGACTTTATTAGTATGTCAGGCAAAGAATTGGTGTCCAAATATATTAGATGTAACTGCAAATCAATAGAAAGATGAATCCAATTAAAAATGGAATGCTCTAAAGAATGAGAGAGATAATCAAGGAGAGTAACTATCTCACCAAACCATAATTTGTGGCAGGATTAATATAATTCTCTTGTGAAAACGAAATTATAACCATTTAACTAATGAATGTGCAATGGAACCTCATTCTTATGCATATGCCCAATTCCTTCTGTAAATATATTCTCACCCAGGCACAGAAAGTATTACTACAAAGATTTTATATCTACTACTCAAGAATAAAGAAGTGCTAACACATTCTTTGGTGGCTTGGTGATATTTCAGAGCTCCTTAGATAATGTTTCTCTTTCACGGTTGGGAAGAAGGGGAGAGTAATAAATTTTCCTCTTATTGTCAACTGTATTTCCCATGTGGAACTGATTGGAATTGGCCAATTACTTTCTAGTTCAAATTTCTCTGAAGAAGCAGCTTTTAGATATATGTGACCTAAAGCAATCTGGACCTGAGCTAACCTTATTGCTTTTATAATGCAACTGTCTTTGAGAGTCTTCCAACAGTAACAGTATGAGACGGGCTGAATATACTCCTGGCTAAGAAATGAACTCCGTAATTCTGCTACCCATTCTAAATCTACTTATTTGTAGGACATTACTTATAAATGATTTCTCTAACTTACCATTGTTAATGAATGTGTATAAATGACTTATACATCTTCTGTTTCTACATCATTCTGTATATATTGTTTAGTCCCATAAGAATAAACTGTTCTAAATTCTGCCAGTAAAATACTGTGCAGGATTCAGCCTAGTAGCATAGAGGCTCATTGAGATGTGATGAAAAATATGGAAGGATAGTTTTCACTAAAAGTCTGTAGTGCAGAGCACAAAATTCCTTCTTTGTGCATATACCTAAGGTTACCTTTTTCATGAATTCCAGTGTTTCTTCAACCAAGATAAACTTGCCATTAGCCATCTTTTAAAAACAATATTTTGGTTTTGAGAGGTGAAGAGTGTAAATTCAGGGCTCATTATAATATGTTTCATTAGTGGTTAAAAAATCCTAATTGAATATATAAAAATCAACAAGTATATAATGTTCCTCAAAAAAGAAAAGAAGAGAGAGAAAACAACCACAAACAAAAACGGTATCTCTGTTGTCTGCAATTGAGGTTACTATCACACTCTTTACTCTGAAAAATTTGCATTGCAAAGGGTCAAGTGGCCTGATTCATAAATAAATTGCTAAGGGAATGCTGCTAATAAATATAGAATAAATGACATAGTTAGAAAAATTACCATTTTGCAGCTTCTCGTGAAACAGTTGATTCAGAAATGGATCATCAGTGGATGCTGAAACTATTAGGTGAAAGTTTGATGAGAAGTAGATACTTTCATGATTCAAGAATATCAGTCAGATGCTGGTGTTAATTTATTTATTTCCAACAGTCTGTCACTAAAGGAAATTTAAAGAATATATTTCAGAAAGGAGAAAAACTTTTACCAGAAATCAGATATGACTTTCAAGTAGGAATGAGAGCCCCTCCCATACTTATACACACACACACACTGAAGCATCAAAATTAATATATATATAATTAATATTATATATATATATATAACCCCCACAGAAAGAAAGAGAAAAAAGAAAAAAAAGGGGTAAATATGTGGCAGTTATTCTGATACCAGCAACTGGACTCAAACACTCTGAATTAATTCTAACCTTAAGACTTGCACAGCATTTCAGGAAGCAAAGAGTGAACTTTCAAACTGCCAAAGAAAATATCCTAATAATTTTCAAATTAGCTGTATCAGAAGGTGAAAAAGAATCCTTTAAAACCAAAGATATTGTCTTGAGACTGAAAATTTTATGTGATTGAGCTTTAAACTTAGACTTTTTTAAATCATTTTGATTCGATGATCCTAAAGGTTAATACAAACATATTAAATTTTTATTTATTTCTTTTCCCTTTTTCAAGATTTGTTTATAAAGTAAGTGATTACTCATTGGAGACTGAATAAGGAAATAGTAACAATCCTCAGTTATGAGGACTGAAAGATGATTTTCTGTCTTCAGGGGACAGCCAGTTTCAATTTAACTCAAAGGGAGAGAAACATCCTGAGAAGGGGTTGGAACATAAAATGGATGAGCTTCTCACAGATTTTGGGGGAGGGATAGAAGAGAGATTGGATCAGGTTAGCAAAAGTACAGAGCAGTGTGAGACTGAGAGTTAGGGAGGTGGTGGTTCAGGCCCTTGGAGGTTCCTGAGGCACACACAAGGGATCAAAGAGTCTGTGGGATTAGAAGTGGGGGTCTCAGAGGAGCGGGCAGGTGGTCTGAACCATTGCCATACCTCTGATACCTTCACTTGATAGGAAGGTAATTTATGAGACAGTCAATTCCTGGGAACCTCACTGCCAGACTGAAGGGCAGGTGTTCTTGATCAGCAACATTATTTCCAGATCTCTTTTCCCCTACAAAATGCCCTGTTGCTTTGAGTCTCCTCCCAGCTACTTATCTCTACCACCCTTCATTAAAAATATTTTTTATTATTTGAACAATCCAAGCAAAACTTACAAAGAAATATAAGTAATTTCTAAGTTTAAGTTTTAATACATTGCCATTGCAATGAGATATTTCTGCATTTTCATAGATGGACGTATTGGAAAGATTTCATTTCCATTTGCATTAAGGTTTAATTGTGCATGCTACATTTCAAAGTGCAAAGAAAATATAATTCCCTTGATCCAATCTTTTGCGAGAGGTCCTATCCATCCATTTGTTGTTTTAACTTCATTTCCTTTCTCGAGATTTTTATCAAAAGTGACTACTAAATGTATTGGGATTAAATAAAATATGTGGGAGTGGAGACATGAGAAGGGAAATATATGAAACTTGCCAACTAGGGTTTCTTTGCTGATTTTAAAATTCATTTTGAAACATTCTCTTCAAAAACTTTTGTCTTTATGAGTAAATTCCAAATCCTTCAGATTCTTCCCCACCTCTTTACCCAAGGATATCAGGATGTTTATGTGACATTCTGTGTGCTGGTTTGTATGTATTATGTCCCCCAAAATGCCATGTTCTTTGATGCAATCTTGTGGGGGCACAAGTATTAGTGTTGATTAGGTTGGAATCTTTGGATTAGGCTGTTGTTTCCATGGAGATGTGACCTACCCAACTGTGGGTAATACCTTTGATTTGATTACTTCCATGGAGGTGTGGCCCCACCCATTCAGTGTGGGTCTTGATTAGTTTACTGGAGCCCTATAAAGGCTCAGACAGAAGGAGCTCAGTACTGCTGCAGCTGAGAGAGACATTTTGAAGATGGCTGTTGAAAGCTGGTGTTGACATTTTGGAGAATGCCATTTTGAAACGCAACCTAGGAGCAAGCAGATGCCTGTCGCCTGCCTTCCCAGCTAACAGAGGTTTTCTGGATGCTGGTGGCCTTTCTCCAGTGAAGGTACCCAATTGTTGATGCTTTACCTTGGACACTTAATGGCCTTAAGACTGTAACTGTGTAACCAATAACCCCCCTTTATAAAAGCCAATCCATTATCTGGTGTTTTGCAAAGTGGCAACATTACAAACTGGAACATTGTGGAAATGAGAAAGCATTCTCAAATTTGAGACCAGACCCTCTGAGATCTATACTCTAAGAAGGCTGGTGGGTTCCTGGTGAGGATTAAATTTGCTAACCTCACGATGATGGTCATCACTTTCCCATGTAAGTTTTAAATGTTGGTGAACAGCAGCAACATTGTGTTGTCTATCTTTTTTGCACTGAACAAAAGCACTCCCTCACTGAATACCAAATGCAACATTTAAGTAAATCAAACCTCATTTTTTATTTTTCGTAGCTGTAAAATATCATTTCTTTGTACTTCATTATCTACAGAAGTATTTATGACAGAATGAGGTCATGAAGGAGAAATGAGTTCTTTTTCCTTGACTTAATTTACTGAGAAAACTTTTTGTTAAATTACACTTTATAGGAAATCAAATAGATAAAAAATGACTTAAAGTCTTGTAGCAGTATTACTGATAAAAATGTGCTTTGGAGATACATTATAAATAAAATGGATGATGAGTCAGTGGCATTAAGTAAAAAATGATACATATAATATGAATAACTCCTTATTCCTACATCATTAAAATTTGCAGTTGTGGAAAACATTAGGGCAGACAGATTGATCATTTAAAGTGAACGGTAATCAGTGGCTTTAAGGGTCTGCAGTCTGTTTGCTATTAAGTTTGCCAAAATGTCTCCACAGATACTGATTCTAAAGCAAGGAAAAAAATAAGATTATGTGAACGAGCAGGCATGAATGCTATCTAATAAGACCCTTAAAATTCATTTGCATCGCACTCCAAAAGAAACCTTCTGCAATCAGTTGGCAAGTGCACGTAGCCTAAAATTTAATTACAAAAAAGGGATTTTTTCTGTCTTTCCACCTCATGGAAGTATTTACTACTAATAATAATGACAATATGATTATAGTAAGCATTAGGACTTTAAATTTAGTGCTTACTACGCACTACATGATATGCTAATCTCTTTGCATGAATTATCTCATTGAATTCTAAAATCAGCCCTATGTAGTTGACACATTATTATCTTTATTCTATTTACCGATGAAGAAACTGAAGCTCAAGAGAGTGCAGCCAGTAAAAGTTAGAGGGAGGATTTTTCTTCAGTAATCTGACTCTAGTGTACATTCTTTTAATTATTAAATTACATTTTTGTAACTGAAATTTTTATTGAAATAATCGTAGATTCATGTTCAGTTGTAAGAAATAATACAGAATGCTTCCTTGTATACTTATCCTAGTTTCCTCCAATGATAACATTTTGCAAAATTATAGTAAAATACCATAACAAGAATATTGACATTTATACAATCTGCCAATCTTACTGATTTCTCCAGTTATACTTGTACTCGTGTGCGTGTGTGTATATGTGTATGTGTGTGTGTGCTAAGTTCTATACAATTTTATCACCTGCATAGGTTTATATGTCCACCACCTTAGTCAGGATACTGAATGGTTTCAATACCACAAGTGTCCTTGTGTTGTCCTTTCATAAGCACACCCACTCATCTCCTTCCTAACCTTCCCCAATCCCTAACATCTGGCAACCACTAATTTGTCCTCTGTTTCAAAATTTTATTTAAAAAATGTTATATAAGTGGAATCATATAGTATGTAACTTTTGGAGATTGGCTTTTTTCATTCATCATATTCCCTGGAGATTCATTCAAGTTGTTTTGTATTTCAATACTTCATTCCTTTTTATTACAGAATAGTATTCCATGGATGGACATACCACAGTTTGTTTAATCATTCACCTGTGAGGACATCTGGGTCATTCACACTTTTTAGTTATTATGAATAAAGTTGCTGTGGACATTTGTGTATAAGTTTTTATGTGAACATAAGTTTTCCTGTATCTGGGTTGTATAATAATTGCATGTTTAGTTTTATAAGAAACTGCCAGAATGTTTTCTAGAGTGGCTATACTATTTTATATTCCCACCATCATTCATCAATGAATGAGTGATTCAGTTTCTTTACATCTTGGCCAACATTTGATGCTGTCCCTATTTTTATTTTAGTTATTGTGATAGTGTGTAGAGATATTTCACTGTGGCTTTATTTGCTAATAGCTAATGATGTGGAACATCTTCTGTCATGCTTATTTACCAACCATATCCTCTTTGGTGAACTATTTTTTTCCATTTTCTAACAATTGGATTGTTTGCTTTTTAAGGCTTATTATTGAAAATTCGTTATATATTCTAGATACTAGTCCTTTGTCGGATACGTGGTTTGCAAGTATTTTCTCCTAGTCTGCAGCTTAGGCTTTCACAGAGCAATTTTTTTTTTTTTTCATTTTAATAAGGTCCAAGTTACTTAATTTTCCTTTTCTGAATTTGTGCTTTTACAAATCTAAGAACTCTGCCTAGTCTTAAATCCCTAATGTTTTTTCCTGTTTTTAAAATAAAAGTACTTTTTGATTTTATATTTTACATTTAAGCTTATAACCAATTTTCAGTTAATTTTTGTATAAGGTGTGAGATTTAGTTTGAGGTTCATTTTTTTTAACCTATGGGTGTCCAATTGCTGTAGCACTATTTGTTAAAAAGGATAACTACATTTAAAAATATTCCTGTTGTAAATTTAGTTCAGTCTCAAAATAGGTACATACTCTGAGCTGGTGCAGAGCATTTCTTTGATGCCATTTTCATAGTAGCTACAAAGTGCAGGCATCCATGACACAGGGACCTGGGGCTTGTCAGTGACTGAACCATGATGCTCAGGTAGCTGCAATCTTTCTTTCTAGCCCAAAGTAATCAGGATACATCCATCCAGTGCTCATCTTCTCTAGGGTTTTGTCCACGGTCTCTATCCATTTCTTTGGCAAACCTCCTCCCAAATACTTGTCTAGATCATGTGATTTATCTGTGTCTGCTCATAGATTGGAGAACATTATATCTAGAGCAGCAATTTGCTTTTTATTATAGCATGCAGTTTTGTTTATATTTATAATTATCTCTGTACTAATATGCTGCGATTAACACCTGTTATCCCTCTACCTGACAGAATTGGGTTCTTTGTGCTTAAAGATTAGCCCATGGCATGTGATTGTGCAGCCCTCTTCAAAGTATCCTCTTTAGAATGGTAGCTTCTAAAATATTCTCCAATATCCTCATTCAGGAAGAAAGTGCTTGCCTTCAGGAAAAATTGTGAATTAACCCCACAGAATTATATATTTTAATGTGGTTAAAAGGGGGAAATTTTAGGTTGTAGAGCAAGTTGCTACACAGTACATCATAGGAATAGGCTCATGCAAAACAAAGATTTTCAGCAAATAGCAACTCTATTTATTTACACAGCACAAAGTGTCCAAAAGAGCAGGGGAAGAGAACCTATCGTCAATGGTCTTCTGGAGGGGTCAACTGCTCAGGTCAGGATGGGGAGATGGTGGCTCTGTAGGTCCCTCTTTGTGTAGGAGATGAGAGACAAATTTGTGCTACCTGGGGGCTGGATATTTATATAACCCAGTGGAGAGGGGTCCTGCTACTGAGCAAAAAAGCATCTATCTAGCAACCTTTGTGCAGAGTTCCCATCCTGGAAAGCAGCTGGGGTTGCTTGTTCTTGTAGAGCTCATGTTATGGTCAGGCAATTCCATTTCTGGGTAGCTTGTTTTTCATGGTTGAAACCTAACATCTCCCCTTGGCCAGGAAATTGAAATATATGGAAACATCTGCACACAAACAAGCAAAAGTGGGAAAGGAGCCAGCTAGGCAAGGACAGGGAAAGGGCCACTAAGTGTGTCCATGACTTCCCCAGCAGTTTATATGTTACTAAAATAAAAATTGAAAAAAAAAAACATAGGACTAAAACACAAGCATTAAACCCTAATGTCCACTATGGACTATGGTTAATAGTATAATTATAATAATATGGTTTCATCAATTGTAACAAGGGTAACATACCAATGCAAAGTGTTAATAGCAGGGAAAACTGTGCCCTGAGTGAGAGGGTACATTGGAACTCTGTATTTTCTGCATGCTTTTTCTGTAAACCTAAAATTTCTCTAATAAAAAATAAATTTTAAAAATGTGATACATAAAAAAAGATACAGGTGGTTAAGTATAAACCTGAAGAGAAAGGAATAGGTCTCTCAGGTGTTTGTTTCTTGTCTAAAAAAGCACAGGGAAAACTTCAAGGAAAATTTATGTCTAAGCTCCTGGATTTCAATTTGCATACATATTCAGCAAACTTAAAAGTGAGCTATGTCTTTCTGGGTTTTGCAAGTCCTTAATGTGGTAATAAATCCACAATCAGGGATCGAGTTCAGTTAGAGAAAAATGAATTATCTCTTTTTCCTTAGGTTTTGAACTGAGTTCTTTTTGTTGTTGTTGTGTTTTACTTACTTACTTTACTTACTTAATTTTTTGCTTATGTCAGATGTCTTTGTTCCTAGCATATTTTGTAAGGTTTTTGACCATCTCAGCTCATAAATTTAGCGTGAAGCCATAGTGCTGTTACCGGAGCTCTGTTCTCCTCAAGGACAATGTTACTGGAACTTCATTCCATGCTCTCTGTCTCATCGCAAGACAGAATTCAAGGATAAGGTATAAGCAAATGAGAAAAGTTTATTGAAGAGAAAGACATTACACACTCAAGGGGTGAACATGGGTGTGCTCAAGAGAGAGACACACATGTTGTTAGGCACATGGGTTTGTAACAGATTAAACAAAGGAGGTGGGGGTTGAGATGTTGGTACATTGTGGTTGGTGAGTAAGCATTTGAATTAAGTATTGTATGTAGGCTATTGTGATTGGTTGTTTATACATTCTTGTGATTGGTTAGTAAACCTGTAAATTAAGGTTTGTAATAAGCTGTTGCAATAGTCTGAAGAAGCATTCAAATTAAGGATTGTGAATGGGTTATTGTGATTGGTCCATAACCTGTAGTTGAACAATGTATCCTGTTTTGCTCAACCTCCCATGGTTTCAGGAGCCTGACTGTTCTCTTCAGATGCACCTCCCTCCCTGCAGTGAGTCAAAGATGTCTCAGAGTCTGCAAGACGTTTTTCCTACATGTATCCTGCCTTAGTACAACTGGCTGATTTGTTGTCATTTTTATATAAATTTGGAGTTGGGAGACATAAATATCCAGGATGATGTTAAATTTGAATGTCAACTGATTTATTAAATCTTCTGAACTATTGGAGGATAACCGTATAAACTAAGTAACTTTCTTCAGAATGACAGCAAAAATACCCTTTGTATTTTTCACAGAAAATAAGCTCTGTAACTAAATTTGGAAAACCTGAAGTTAAGTCCAACTTCTATTACATATGAAGTAAGTCTGTGACCTTAGTGAGTAATTCAGCTTATTTGAATCATAGTTTCTTAACCTTAAAATTAAATGAAGAGTATAAAGTTTATATTTAGAAATAATAAATATCAAAAGCAGATTATAATTTTAATTATAATTTTACTTATTTTAAACTGCATAAGAGTGCTGTAGGGATAAAAATATACATGTGAAAAAGTTTTCTTAAATGTCATGCAAGTATCAATTTCTTCTATTATTAAGTACTGAAGTTTTACAAACATCACAACACACACACACTAAAAGACCCCATAAAAGTTATATAAAATACTCACCATAGACTCCTGCACACTTCAGCATTTATTTAATTGCCCAAATGTCCTCGATATTCTTCTCTGGAATTGAATTTAGAGCCAGCGTGCAAGCCAAACAAAAAAATTAATCTTAATTCTTTATAGTTACACTTTATAACATGGACATTAAACACTACCAAGCTAAGTCAAAAATAGTAGATTTATCCCACTTAAACTTTCCAAAGTTCATTCTGGAAGTGAAGCTGTAAGAATATAATATGTATAATTTTGGGTGGCTCATTTGAATCATTTAGCCTCAAAGCTGAAGTCCATTAAAGGAACACATTAAATTTGAATAAAAATACACTTCTGATAGAGGCAGAACAAAGAATGAGAGGACAAGAGAGAGTGATTTACAGATGAATTGATAAATATATCAGGCATTACCAAGAGAAAGACTAAAAACCAAAACAAAAATTCAAGTTTGAACACATCAGCCTGAGTGGTACTGATTCTAGGACAAAAGTGGAGTTAAGGGATAATTCAGGTTGTGCCAAGAATGCTATGATTATTATCGTATTTTATGGATTAGAAACCTTGTCCTAGAAGGCTCAAGTTAATTGCCTTAAATTTCAAAGCCAGCAAATGGCAAATGCAGGATTCAAATCAGTGCTTTCTGACCTCAGCTCCCCTGCCATAAACATGTCTGCTGTACTGTTTGAGTTGATATATTGAATGGCTCAGCTTAAAAAAATATGGTCTGTAAGTAGAACATATTTTTGAGCTGAGGTTTCTTCTTCTGGTTTGGAAAGATACCAACAGTGCCTTTTACATAGATGTAAAAGGAAACAAACCTGCCCTTTACATGCTAGATCTCTGGCATATCTAGCTCTATACCTGGACAAAATAAGAGAAGGAGCCAACCATTTTCAGGGTGTACCATGTACAGTTACCAACAATCATATTTGTAGACCCAGTTTGGATAATCAGTCAAAACTCCTATCAGGATTTTGTGGGAATCAGAGTTTATAGCTTAAGGAAGAAGGTGTTTATTTCCTGTTTTGCCCCTAGCTCTTCATGACCATATTCCATTTTCGAGTGAGAGTTTGCTAATATCAGACTAAGGGTATGTGGGAGGACATGCTTTCTTTTCTAAGAACATGAGTTGCTGGGTTAGAGCCATGTATCTTTCTGAATAAATGGAAGTGTTTGTATGTCAGAATAGTTGATTATTTTAAGGTGCACTCCTTTGCTACCTACAATTTAGACTTTTAATACATACCAATTTCTTATAAAAATACTTTTGAGTTCATGAATTTCAAATAGAAAACCAGGCTCCTATACAGGAGCAGTATATTAAAAATGATAACCATAATTCTTGTATTTCAACATTAAACTTAGTGCTGTGCTTCTGGCAGCCAGAGTAAAAGAGGAAATATAAGTTTTTTACTTCTCATCAAGAAACTTAGAACATATGCCAATTTATTCTCCTCTTTGGAATATAATACAGAGCCTTGATCCCTCATTGTAAAATCTCAGATTCATGTGACTTCTCCATCTTTTACCTTCCATTTCACCCACCCCCCCACCCACATACACACTTGTTTCTTTGTGGGCTACTTATTTTTTGTTTGAGCAATGAATGATAACACCAATACAAGGTGCTTACTATGGCTGCCAATTGCTTTCCATGTCCACTCATTCATATGCCAATAAATCCCAGCTTTATATTTTCTCCTTCAAATGTATTCCTTTTTTATATTCTTTATTTCTATGACACTATCATCTCTAGTTGTTTAAATAAGAAACATTGACATCATCCTTAATTCATTTTCTGTCATTCCTCTGTACTCTGTATATTAAGTTGGTCAATAGGCTCTGTTGTTGTTATTTCCCGAATATCTCTTGAGTTTTTTTGCCTACCTCTTGTTATATACGCCACTCTTTTAGCTCAGGTCATCATCATTCCTTCTTTTGATCAGTCTAATAACTTTAAGTGCTTTCCCTCCCTTCTGTTTGCCAAACTTCATTCTATTCTGTTTCATGGCTTTCTTACAGGCTTTTTTTTCTTGTTGACAGGGAAATAAAAGTTTTCTTCACTATATCAATAATGCTATCCATCTCTTTCTTAATGGTAACTATTACTTAGATCATTTCCTATCCTTTTACTTAAAGACTTCTCTGCTCTTTTGGACATTGCTCTCTAGGCCTGCTGCCAAATTGTATTCTAGTAAAATTTTCACCAAAATTCCTTGTTTCATGTCATTGTTTCTTATAGCCCACATATTTTCACCTTTCTCACATATGTTTTTATGGGAGTATATTTTCAAGAAAATTCTTCAGAAGGGTAAAACTTGTAGCAAACTTTGAGTCTTTACGTATCTTTGATTTTCACTTATACATAGAATTTTGTGTTCAAAATAATTTCCCTTCAGACCTTTAAAGACATTACTCTCTTGCCTTCTAGCATATATTAGGATGAGTAATATATGAAGAGTGTAAGAGTCTCATTCATTTGTAGGTGACCTTTTATAATTTTTTTCCTACCTCCATAGGGATCTTAAGTTCTCAGTATCATTGGATTTGTGGAATTTCACAGTGATCTAAATAGAAGCAAACACAAATCACCCTTTAGGAATATTTCTCACAATTCAAGTTACATAGTACTCTGACAAAAATGAACACATTACACCAAAATGAGCTTTAAATAAACAAAAATACAAACTAAATATGGAAAAATATTTTACTATGAATCACAAATAGCATGTACAACAGATAAAAGAATTAGGATCATCCAACACATGAGTATACCTTCACCGGAAAAAGGCCATTGGCATCTGGAAAACCTCTGTTAGCTGGGAAAGCACATGGCTAGAATCTGCTTGCTTCCAAGTTGCATTTCAAAATGATGTTCTCCAAAATGTCAGCATCAGCTTTAAATGGTCATCTTCAAAATGTCTCTCTGCAGCTGCTCCTTCTGTCTGAGCCCTTATATAGGACTCCAATGATTAAATCAAGACTCATGCTGAATTGGCAGGGCCACACATCCATGGAAAGAATCTAATCAAAATTATTACCCATAGTAATTCAAAGATTCCAACCTAATCAACACTAATATGTCTGCCCCCACAAGATTGTATTAAAGAAGATGGCATTTTGGTGGACATAACACATTCAAACTAGCACAGATAGGGAATCTGAAAGACAATTTACCAGGTAATAGAATATAGAATGAGAAGATCTACTAAATATCAAGTAGAAAATTCAGAAGGAGAAAATTGGAAATAATATGGAGATGCCGTATTTAAAATGATACTGGTCTGAAATATTTTCAGAATTTAAGAAAATTGCTGATCTTTATATTTAGAAAGTGTGTAATAACTTTGTATTAGGCCTCTGTGAAGACTTTTCCCTCTCTTAGAAGGCCACTTACCTACATGCATTTAAATCAAACTCCCTTTGCATGGCTAATTCCTACATACAGTAAGTATATGCTTCATGAATCAATAGAGATATCATATTTTATGGGAAGTCTTTGGTTATTCATCATGCTTGGGTCAGGGCCACTTGCATGTGTACTTCCTGTGAATTCTCTGAACTTAGCTACCCTGAGCATAGCATTTCTCACCAGATTCACACACATTCTCTGCTTACATGTGTGTCCCCTCAACAACAGAGTGCTTACATCTTTTCATTGTTGAATTTTCTCTGACTGGCACATACCAAACATTTAATATGTATTTTTGAACTGAATTGAATTTCTATACAACATGCTGCTACTCTGAAGTGCAGCGTAATTGCACAGAACCTTAAAATAAATATTGAGGCAAGGCTTCAGAGATATTTTGATTCATCAATAGTCAGTGCCACACATTAACTTATAGCTGAATGTTATGATTAATTTTTCTGTATTATGGGTTTAGGGGGAAATTTTAACATGTGTGTTGTAATGTCTCGATTCTCCCATAACTTTTTATTTTAAAATACTTTAGTGGTCAAGTAGTCTTCCCTCCTTAAATCTCCTTCGTTCTTATCTCATTAACCAGGGAAAATTAAAGAAATATTATGTGGCACTACCTCAGTTATTAAAACAAATGCAAACCCTGATGCACTCTTCAGAAATATGTGGGTCAGTCAATTGATTCATAAAATGCTTCTTTTAATTTCTGAGTTATCTCAGAAATGCAAAATGAAAAGTTTTTAAGAGAAAACTTGGATAGCTACAATTATGTGGACACACTTCCTAGAGTGCTCAGACCCCTATTGGAAAGACTCGGCACTTCTACTTTGGTAACAAACCATTTCCCTTTCACAGTTCTGTATGATCAGTCAACTCCAACATAGGTAAGCGAGCCAAATTATTATGCACGTTAACCCTTGCGATTCTGAGCTCCTGAATTAATAGAGTGATTATGAAAATTATTAAAATACAAAATACATAAAATGGGAATTCTGTTGAATCTAGAGTAATCGAGATAGAGATATTCCCCACCTATCTTCTGAGTTTAAATTCATGAGCCGGATTCATCTGAAAATGTTTTCATTTTATTTTGCTGTCTATTCTTTTTAAATTACATGGTTTCCTTGGAAAATGACTTTGCTCACCATATGTGGTGAGCATGTGATAATTTAGGATTTATTGTTCTTAAGGACAGTTTCTTCCTCAGTGTAACTTTTGTTGTATGTTGGTTACTTCTAGGGATAAAAACATAAAAATGTAATTAGACTGTAAAAAACAGAAGGCATATTTTCATTTCTATATACCTAGTGAGATTACTGCAGGGTGGAGTGTATAATATGAAAGTGACCCATTTTACTACTCCTTGGAGGGAAAAACATGAAACATTGAATCAACTATGGTTCTTGATTTTCATATAGAAATTCATGAGCCCTACACCCATATAAAACTCTATTAAGTTAAATGTGGCAGTAACTGTCACACTATATTAAGAAAGCATGAAAACAGAATGGCCTAATAACCTGTCATATTGGTGAGATGGATACGCAGTTTCTCCTTAAAGAATAGTTACTGTTCTGTTTTGTTTTGTTTTGTTTTTATTACTCCTAAGGTATATTATAGAAATTCAGCATGTAGGTAGCAGAAGTATTGTTAGTTCTAAATTAAAACTAGATGGCTGTATATATGTCTTAGACATAAATATTAAGCCGATACTCCATAACATTTTTCTTCCCCTTGAAGCTTAATTTAATTAGGCAACTTGGAGCAAATTTAAGAATTACTTTGATATATCCTGATTCCAGGACACTCATCATCTAAAACCATAGTTTCAATTTTCTTTAGCTGTGCTTTCTTTGAACACAATTTTGAATGAAAACTCAAAATGTAAAACTGATAATAGCAGTTCAATTGTGGCTGAATATAGAGTGGAGGAGCACAAGAAATCCCCAATCAACTTTTCTTCTGTCTGCTGATGATTCTGAGGCACCTGTCAAGGAACCCTTTAAAATACTAATCAAAACCATCTCATCAGGGATTTGAGCAGTCCTAATAAATTGTTTGATTTGGTCAGAGCCCTCAGATACCTCCTTCCTGACCCTTTCAATAAGTGAGCACTTTTCTTCCCTCTGTCTCTGTCTTTTGGTCTCTAGGTCTCTCTGTCCCTCTGTTTCTCATTTAACAACATGAGCAACACTTTGGTATCTTATGTCTGTATCTGCTGAATACAAAATTTATCCATTTGCTCTATTTGAAGTTTAATGCACTGTTGAGCATCTTTGGAGCATTCAAAAATGAAAGGGAAAAGGTTTGCTTATTCTAAAGGGTGGAAAATTGAGCAGACACTAGGGTATGCTTATGAGCCTGTAACTATCAGTTTACACACATCTACACCTTTATTTGATGTCAATTAAAAAGGTGCTTTTACTGAATGTCTAGTTTATGCTTCCTTTTGAAAGCAATATGATAACAGAGGTATCTAAGAAAATTTTAGTTCTCGAAGGGAAATTCCAAAGATGCTATCTAATCTATAAAATAATGAAGCCAAGTTGAATTTGGCTCTGAAATTGACCTGGTAATGTCCATGTAAATTCTAAACTGATTTAAGAGGTATCCATTTTTATTGGAGGTATAACTGTACTTTCAGATATTTTTGCACTGTATTTTTATACCATATCTTGTATCAGATTGTAAATTTTTTAGTTTTGCTGAATCATAGTTAATGACACTCATGCTACAGTGGATATTTATTCATGATGTCATTAGGAGGCAATATAGCAATATAGTTAAGCATGTTAGTTTAGCCTTCTACAAATCTCTTTTCCTACACCTATTAGTTGCATAAACTTAGATAATGGTACAATCAAAATGATAACCATTAGAAATACTCTGAGAATTAAATGAAATATTTCATAGTGTCTGAACTATGGAAATAATCAACAAACATTAGCTATGCTGCTAATGGTAACAATGGTGTGTAAAATGAATCTGTCATTCCCCATAGAAATATTTATGCCATAATATTAAGTCTGTAAAAAGATTTACTATGAGTATTGTTGGTGAGTCATTAATGAATTAGTCACATTGAACATAGTTTTTGTTTTCTAGGTTGCTCAAGCAAAGGCCTTGAAATGGGGTGGGTGAAACAATGGGAACTTATTGGCTCATGGTTTTGGGGCTAAAAGAAAATCCAAATCAAAGCATCATCATGGTGATGGTTTCTTCCTGAAGACTGGTGTTCTGGGACTGGCTGCTGGTGATCCTTGGTCTTTGACTCTTATTGCACATGGAAATGTGCATGGTGGCCTCTCCTGGTCTCTCCATTCTATTCTGGGTTCCATAGATTTCATCTACTTGCTTTCCTGGCTTTCTCTCTCTCTCTTCCTGAATTTCATTTTGCCTATAAAGGACTCCAGTAATAGGATTAAGGCCCCTCCTGAATGGCCTGGGCCACACCTTAACTGAAGTAACCTCATCAAGATGTCCTATTTACAATGGGCTTATACCCATAGGAATGGATTAGATTTAAGAACTTGTTTTTTTCTGGGGTACATACAGCTTCAAACCAACATGTTCTACCTTCTGGACCCCAAAAAGGCATATTCTTTCTTTATGCAAAATGCATTCATTCCATCCAAATATCCCAAAAGACTTAAGTCATTTCAGAAACAATGCTCAGTACAAAGTCTCATCAAAATTGATTAAGGGTGTGGTCTGTCCTGGGACACAATTCTCCTCTGTCTATGGACCTGTGAAACCTAGAAAACCAGTTACCTGTTTCTGATATGCAATGGAGGAATAAGCATAGGCTAAACATTCCTATTCCTACTGGGAGAAATTGGAAGGAAAATAGAGATCATGGGCCTCAAACTCTTCTGAAACTCAGAATGGCATACTTCATTATATTTCAAGGCCTGAGAATCATCTATGAGATAACGTTTTGTCCTCTGAGCCTGTTGAAGCTGCAGTTTCACCCCTTTAAAGGGCTCATGCAGCAGCCATTCTCTCCTCAAACACTGGAGTGAAGGCTCTGCCCTCTCCAAGCATCAGGATGGTAGCCAGGCTCTCTGCAATCCCAAGGCACAGGCTCCACCCTGTCTTGGCACTGGGGTGGCAGCACTCTTCCTGAACAATTGGGCAGAAGGACAGCCCTCTACAAGCACTGGGACAGACTCACTGTTTCCACACACATGGGTGAGCCTGCTCTCTTGGCCCAAGAAGAGGTCTTCAGTCCAGGCTTAAGCTTCCATGATTCTGCCCTTGAAGTAATTTTTCCTTCAATTTGTCCTTTCTCTGTCTCTTTAAATTCAGGTGGGCAATGGCTCCATTCCTACAAATTATGCAACAACTTATATGTTTTGCATGTAGTTCATAGTTGTCCAAATCATCAGACAAAAGAACTTTCACAGGTCCTTCCTGGATAACTGCACTTCCAGTCCTGGCTTCCACAGAAATTGCTGACTGGCTCCATGTTCAGGTAAACCCTCACGTGGAACATGATTGTCTGTTGACTCATTTTCCCCAAACTCAGAATTTTCCAAGTCATCAATTTCTGGTTTCTTTGTGGCTGGGAGTTCAATGCTCAGCTTTTCCCTTTCTTCTTGAATTTTGCTGTAAGCTTCAAAGAGAAACCAGGATTCACTGTCTACACTTATCTTGGAAATGTCATCAGCTAAATATCCAAGTTCACCACTCTCAAGTTCTGCCTTCCATCCAACATCATAACTCAGTTTTACCAAGTGCTCTACCACTTTAAAACAAGGATCTTCTTTCCTCCAGTTTTCATTAACACATTTATTATTTTCCTCTAAGTCATCATAGCAAGTATCTTTAGCATCCAGATTTCTACCAACAGTCTCTTCAAAGCAATCTAGGCCTTTTCTGTCAAGTGCCTCACAATTCTTCCAGCCTCTATCCATTTCCCAATTCCAAAGCTGTTTCCACATTTTGGTATTTGCAATAGAAGTACCTAACTCTCCTGAAACCAAAATCTTTTTGCTTCCTAGGCTGTTCAAGCAAAGACCTTGAAATGGGTTGGGTTAAACAATGGGAATTTATCCACCCATGGTTTTGAGGCTAAAATAAAGTCCAAATCAGGGCATCATCAAGGCAATGCTTTCTTTCCAAAAACTGGTGTCCTCGGGCTGGCTGCTGGTGATCCTTGGTTCTTGGTTCTTCTGTCATGTGGCCATGCATATGGAGACCTCGCCTGGCCTCTCTGTTCTCTTCTGGGTTTCCTTGATTTCACTTCTTGCTTCCATGGCTGTCTTTCTTTCTGAGTGACTTTCATTCTGTTTATAAAGGACTCCAAAACCATCCTGACTGGAGGGGGCCACACAGTAACTGAACTAGTCTCATCAAAAGGTCTTACTTAAAATGGATTAGATTTAAGAACTTGTGTTTCCGGAGTAAATATAGCTTCAAACTACCTGTGCCAGTTTGTATGTATTATGTTCTCCAAAATGCCATGCTCTTTGATGCAATCTTTTGGGGGCAGATGTATTAGCGTTAATTAGGTTGGAAACCTTTGATTGAGTGTTTCCGTGGAGATGTGACACAACCAACTGTGGGCAATAACTTTGATTTGATAATTTCCATGGAGGTGTTACCCCACCAATTCAGGGTGTGTCTCAATTGGATCATTGGGGTCTTATAAAAGTGACAGAAGGAAGTGCTACAGACAAGAGGGACACTTTGAAGAATGCACAGGAGCTGAGAGTGGAGCAACAGAAAGTGGATATTTTGAAGAAGAGCCGCAGCTAAGAGAGGACAACATGCCCCAAGAGCAACATTTTGGAGAACACCATTTTGAAACGCAACCTGGGAGCAAGTGGACACCAGCCATGTGCCTTCTGAGCTAACAGAGGTTTTCCAGATGCCAGTGGCTTTTCTCCAGTGAAGGTACCCTATTGTTGATGCATTACCCTGGACATTTTATGGCCTTAAAACTAACTTTGTAACCAAATAAACCCCCTTTATAAAAGCCAATCCATTTATGGTATTTTCCATTCTGGCAGCAGTAGCAAACTGGAACACCACCACAAACGTCAAGCAAAAAATGGATAAATAGTAAAAAAAAAAAAAAAAAAAAGGCCATAAATATCTCCACTTTACTGTCCATGCACAACCTAGGCTATACATATCACTGTGTGACTTCCTATTCATTAAGAGAGAAGATGGAAAAAAACTTAAAAGTTTAAAAAACTAAAAAAAAAAGTGCTCTCAAATTGCTAGTAGAATGATTGGGTTTCTATGAAATTTACTCTATAACAAGAGCTAAGAGATTTAGAAAACTTATGAAAATAATTTTCTATATTATGAGTGGTGAGAGGTGTTGTCACATTACTAATTGATTGTGGTGGGTAAATAATCGTGTTTATCCCCTCTACCCCTCCAGGTAAATTTCACTTAAATTATTTGAAATTATTAATGTATCCTAATTATAGAGATTTCCAGGAAAAATATTCTCTCCCAAACTTCATAGTGTGTTGCTTTAAAATTTTTACTGTTGTAGTGACTTTCTAAATGTATATTGTTACATCATAATTACATTTACTGTTCTTGAAACCTCAGTGGAAATATAGTACAAGTGGTCATTTTTCTGCATTGTAAGCATCTTTAATGTTCTAG
The DNA here is from genome assembly GCF_015220235.1 of Choloepus didactylus. NCBI lineage: Eukaryota > Metazoa > Chordata > Mammalia > Pilosa > Megalonychidae > Choloepus > Choloepus didactylus. Next base: position 76,631,371 of record NC_051309.1, read on the forward strand.
AAAACAGCTGCACAGGTCAGTCTGTGAAAGGAAAATAGGGTTACACCTATATTCGTTTCAAACCCAAAAAGATGCCAGAAGGATACTCAGGTTAAATTGTTAAGCGGTCTGTTAGAATACAAAATTGAAGAATATTGTTGGACTAGAATGACATATTAAAGAAAATACATTAAGAAATAAATATATTTTATTAAATAAGATGAATGTGGGCACAATTATAAATGCAAATATCAAATGGCCTGTTTTAGAAAACAAACGTCAAGTTCCATTTTTCCACCTTTTCTTCACTTTTCCTCTTCGGAAAGGAAATATTTACTAAGGACATAAAACTACCATTTCTTCTAATAGCTTTTTGTTAAGCAAACAAAAACCAAACTACTAGGTTGATTAAGGGGATCAGAGCAGGAAGTGTGCAAGCTGTACTTAGCTACAGTACATGCATTTTCCACTCCAATTTATACGATCATTCAAACTTTTTCTCTCTACTGGAGTATTGCAGCTATAGTACCATTTTGCCTAATTTGGAAACAATTTCAAAGTATTTATAGTTAACTGCATTCTTCAAATGACACTGTAACAGCTAGTCCTCCTATAGTAAAGAAAAGCACATTATAATGGAAATAGGTTGGAACTTAAAATTGGAAGATTTATCACAGCCTTGCTACATTCCAGCCAAGTAAGTATTGACTAGTGATTTAAACTCTCCAGCCCCAGTTTCTTAAACTGTAAAATGTAAACAATATTATCTGCTCTGAAGCTTTACAAATTTATTCAGATAGTAATTCAATCAATTAATATTTATGAAGAGCTGACAGCATGCTAAGCACTGTGATTTGAATTGGGGATAAGATGCTTCATAAAACAGTATTCCCCGCATGTCCTTTGAGAATCTCATAGCTTAGGGGGAGAAGAGAAAAATTTAGTGAATATTTATATATATGTATATATGTCCAAACATAGGTTGATTCCTGTTTCTCTTGCATATATAAACTTACAGTGTGTGCCAATTTGAATGTATCATGTCCCCCAAACGCCATTATCTTTGATGTAATCTTGTGTGGGCAGATGTTATCAGTATTGATTAGATTGTAATTCTTTGAGTGTTTCTGTTGAGATGCACCCCACCAAGCTGTGGGTGATGATTCTGATTGGATAATTTCCATGGAGGTGTTGCTCTGCCCATTCGGGGTGGGCCTTGATCAGTGGAGCCATATAAATGAGCTGACAGGCACAGGGAACTCAGTGCAGCTGTGAGTGATGTTTTGAAGAGGAGCTACAGCCATGAGGGACTCTTTGAAGAAAGCACAGGAGCTGCAAATGAGAGACAGTTTGAAGACAGTCATTGAAAGCAGACTCTTGCTCTGGAGAAGCTAAGAGAAGACAAATAACCCAAGTGCAGCTAAGAGTGACATTTTTGAGGAACAGCAGCCTAGAGAGGAATGTCCTGGGAGAAAGCCATTTTGAAACCAGAACTTTGGAGCAGATGCCAGTCACCTGCCTTCCCAGCTAACAGAGGTTTTCCGGACATCGTTGGCCATCCTCCAGCGAAGGTACCCGATTGCTGATGTGTTACTTCTGACACCTTATGGCCTTAAGACTGTAACTGTGTAACCAAATAAACCCCCTTTTATAAAAGCCAATCTATTTCTGGTGTTTTCCATTATGGCAGCATTAGCAAACTAGAACACAGTGATATAAATGAATTACTCAAATGCATATTAATGATATTTAGTAGATTCACATTACAAGTATTTAAAATAATATTCTATGAAATTATATTGGCATTAAATGGTTTCTTTTGTTGTGGAACAAATGTATCCAACTCCCTGCATCCACCTGTTAAATTTATATCTTCTTCACCACTAGAAATCCTTTCTGAACCATCTAACATAGTTTTCCAAAGCTCATCATCATTTCTGTGCAAATGATTTGAAATATTGCACACTTTGAAACCATGTATGGTGCTGTCATAGAAAATTTACATACTACTATAAAACCATTATATCTACAGCTATAAATGTATATAATTCACATTATATATGTATATAACCCATTTATGTAACATTAGTATTTTATTATTTACTTATTTATAAAATATATATTTATAATTTTCCATTTGAGTATTGCTATCTACAGTAAGTATGTCACTGTTCACAATGACATCTACCAATTCCAATTTCAACTATTTCAGTTATTTCCTCAGTAATAATTTTTAGATCTAGATTAAATTTCCCTTGGGAAATCCTCAAAGGCATTCAGAACTACTAATGACAGAGGTCATTTAAGGTTAAGAAGTTTTGAACATTTTTATCAAAATAAGTAATTTAGAAATGTCTCAAAATATATTAGACATTATAAAGTTTCAAGTGCCATCTTATACTTTCTTTATGAAGGATGAATTTTGTGATCCAAAAAATAGCGCTAACCTTATTTATAGGCATATGTGATAATTAATTGGATAATAAGTGAGGCCGTGGAAGTATAATTGTGAAACATGATACATGTTAAACATTATTATTAAACTAAACATTTTGTGATAATAATAAAGGAACAAAATGGGCACCACATCTTTTGGCAGGGTTTGGAGAAATTTTGTGCTATGTGTAGTACAGCTCCATTTAAAAGTTATTACCAAAATTAAGGCAATGAATAGATTCCTCACCCCAAAAGTTTCCTTGTGCTCCTTTGTAACTCTGTGCTCCCCATTAGCAGGCAATCTCTGATCTGTTTTCTGTAACGATAGACTATTTTGCATTTTCTAGAATTGTATATAAATGGACACATACAGAATGTACACTTTTGTGTTTTTGTTCCACACAGTATAATTATTTTCAAATTCATCCACATTGATGCCAATATCAATAGTTTGTTTCTTTTTATTGCTGAGTAGTATGTAATTGTATGGATATACCACAAAATTGTTTGTTTACCTTTTGATGTACATTGGGTTGTTTCTAGAATTAGATTATTTTAAACAAGATACTATGGTCGTTTGCGTACAAGTCTCTGTGTCAACAAGACATACTCTTTCATTTGTCTTGGTGGGGAAAGTTGTTCACATGATAGGCCTATGTTTAACTATTTAATTGTCTAAGCAACTGCTACGCTGTTTTCCAAAGCAGTTGTACCATTTTACATTACCACCACTAGTGTAAGAGAGTTCTATTTGCCCCACATCTTCATCAACACTTGGTATGGTCAGTCTATTTAATATCAGACTTTCTAGTAGGGGTGTAATGGTATCTCATTGTAGTATTAGGTTGTATTTTCTTAATGACTACTGATGTTCAACATTTTTACATGTGTTTGTCATTTTATATCATTTTTGCCCAAGTGTGTGTTCAAATCATTTGCCCACTTTAAATAGGGTTATTTTTTTCTTACAGAGTTGTAAAGATTCTTTCTTTGTTCTTGATGCAAGTCCTTTATCATATTTATGTTTTTCAACTATTTTCCCCCAGTACGTGACTTGTCTTTTCACTTCCTGAACAGTATCTTTTGAAGAGCAAAAGTTTTAAATTTCAATGAAACACAATTCAATTGTTGCTTCTTGTATAGTTTGTGCCTTTTGTATCGTATATAAGAAATATTTGCCAAACCAATTAAGATTTTCTCCTATGCTTTCTTCTAAAAATTTTATAGTTTTATCTCTCACATTTAGGTCTATGATCCATTTGGAGGCTTTTTTTTCTTTGACACTTAACACAATATATTTAAGTAAGACACCAATTAATAGCTAGACCAAACACACCAATTAACAATGAAACAGGCATTATTATATCTAGGTAACATATCAATTAACAATTAAACAAGCATTAAGCACTTACTATACCTAGGCAACATACTGGTTAAACAGGCCTACTTCATTTCATTAAATACCGATTAACTGTTGAATGACTTATTTTTTTCCAAGAGTATAAACAAAAGACAAATTTGAAGCAAGATCCTCAAACACCATACAGAATGGTACCCAGAAAACAAAAAGTTGTAGAGGTCAGAGTAAGGGGATTGTTCTGGAAGCCCAACCCAGGACTTTAACCTAGGTCTAGGGGACTCGAACTGCTGTACTAACTTCCTGATCCATTTTTACCTTGATAACTCACTCACCCAGTCAGATATCTGGACTTTGTGAAAGAAGGGGAGCACACTCCGTCCTCAGTGTTCATGCAAAAGAAAGTTTTATTCTACTAATTTCTACAGGTTTTTATAGCATACAAGGTAGTTTCCTACGTGACTGCTCTCAGGCATTTCAGGGAGGGTACATTTTTTCTAAAGCCATGAGGTGTATTTACATATCTTTAGTCTTAAGGGACAATTTCTTTGGGGGCTAGACAGGAAACAGTGGGGGTGGGAGACAGGAGCATGGAAGGAGCCCAGCAGGATCTCAGAGATTATTCCCTCATCTAAATTGCAGTCCGCTTTCAGACATGCAAGGCTTTTGGCCTTTTCCTAGCCCAGTGTCCTCCTTCAGACATCTGGAGCTTTGGGAAGGCCCTGCTCTATAGTTTTTTAAGCCAGGGGGCCTTCCGTGTCTCCACAGGACTTGAAACTGTTTCTCTCTCTTTGAAGATTTTTAAGGTGCCAAGGGTCTGGAGTGCTGGCAGGACAAATGACTAATTCCTGAGACATCGGGGTTTCGAAGAGAGAAAGAGTTTTATTGCTAAGTGCAAAGCAGGAGAAGAGATGGCCTATCCATCCAAAATCTGTCTCCCATTTGGAGGCTTTTTAGTTGTTTGTTTGGCGTGAGGTTGAGGTTTGTTTGCTTTCATACAGCTATCCAATTGTGCCATCAGGTATTGAAAAATTATTCTTTTTCCATTTAATTTCCTTGGCAACTCTGTTGAAAATCAATTGATCACATGTGTGGGTCTATTTCTGGACTCCCTATTTTATATCATTGAACTTTTTGGCCATCTTTGTGCAAATACCATACTGACTTGATTAATGTGGTTTTATAATTCTTTAATATATGTACTTTTAGTTCTCCAATTTTATTTTTCAAAGTTGCTTTGGCTATTCTGGATTCTTTCCATTTCCATATGAATTTTAAAGTCAACCTGTCAATTTTTACAAAGCCCTGCTGGAATATCGATTGGAATTGAATTTACAGATCAATTTGGGGAGAATTGACAGCTCAAAAATAGTGTCTACTCATGCATGAACAAGGTATATTTCTCCATTTACTTAGGTATCCTTTAATTTCTCTCAAAAATGTTTTGTAGTTTTAGTGCACCGATTTTACACATATTATGAGAAATTTATCTCTAAGCATTTAACATTTTTAATGTTTCTGTAAATGACTTTTTTTAAAGTTCAACATCCAATTGTTTGTTGCCAGTATGTAGATATAGAATTGATTTTGATACTGACTTTGTATTCTGCAGTTGTGTCCTACAATTTTGCTAAACTTATTTTCTTTCAGTTCAAATAACTTTCAATATCTCTATTAGAAATATTCAGTATCTATTTTATCTTAATATATTCCATCATATTTTCATCTAGACAAATGTGTGTTCTACAAATAAAGACAGTTTTACTTCTTCATTTCTGATCTGGATACATTTTATTTCTTTTGCTTGCCTGATTTCACTTGCAGTGTAAATTGGTGAGAACAGACATCCTTACATTGTTCCAGATGTAGAAGGAAAGTATTTAGTCTTTCATCATTAAGCATGGTGATTGTTGAAGATTTTTTTATAGATGTCCTTTCTTGGATTTTGGTAAACCCCTGGAAACCACTAATCTGTTTTCTGTCCCTTTAGTTTACCCTTGCAAGAATGCCATATAAATGGATTCATATAATTGTAGCCTTTTGAGTATGGCTTCTTTCAGTTATCATTAGAGATTCATCCTTGTTGCATGTATTAGTATCTCATTCTTTTTATTGTTGAATAGTATTCCACTACATAGACACTCCTTAGTTTGTTTATCTCTTACCCAGTTGAGGGACATTTGAGTTGTTTCTGGGTTTCAAAGATTATGAAGACAGTCACTATATATATTTGTGTACAGGTTTTTATGTGAAGAAGTGTCTAAATTTCTCTTAGGTGTACACCTAGAAGTGTAGTTGCAGAGTCAGATGCTAAGTGTTTGTTTAACTTTATAAAAAATGCCAAGCATTTTCCCAATATGGCTATATCATTTTGCAGTCCCACTAGCAATGTATGAAAATTACTGTTTTTACTTGTCCTTGTCAGCGCTTGGTATTATTAGGGTTATTTTTATTTTAATGGGTAGTGCTAATATATTTTGATCAATTTATTTTCACCATTTTATGTTTTCATGCATCTTTTGTATATAGCATTGGACAGGATTTTGTTTTGATCTATTTTTTACATGAGGAGCTTTATATTTATGTGATCATCATTATTCAAGCCTTTGGATTTATCTCTACCATCATATTTTGTAAGTTTTATTTGTTTTACTTTTTTCTTATTTAATTTCTTTACTGTGTCTGAGCTTTTTCTAAATTGATTGATCCCCCTCTCATTCTTCTGATATGACAGTTAAACACTCTTAAAAATTTCCTTTTTAAAAATTAGTTTCTACAAAACTAATTTTTTAAAATATGAAGTTTTCAATGTCTTTAAACTTTAGAAGTCTAAACTTTTTTCCAGTTGTACCTTTCCCTGATTGTTTGCTATGTTTATTTCCAGTATTTTATTTTTATCTTTTTTTATCTTAACTCACCATTTTAGGCAATATTATTGCTGTTAAACCACTGTTTTTGTTTTTTAAGATTTTACCAACATGTTCTCTTTTTCTTTGACCTCCATTCCTTTCTGCTTCCTTGCTTTCCTTCTGGGATTTTTGCACATTATAATTTTGGTTTTTCAGCTCTTATTCTTAGAACTCTGTTAGAAGGACTCTTAGAGGAATGAACTGAAATTGTTTCTCTAACTGGGTTTGTACTTGCTTCTCTCTCGTGTTCAGAGTTAATGCCAAGGGAATTCCACTTTAATTAAAATGCTCAGCCTGCACATTTTAAAACCAGGTAAAGTTTATAAATTTAGTTCAAGTATTATATGAAATTGGCTTATGGTCACATTTTCACAAGGGAAATTTTTTCTTTCTACTCAGAGGCAAGGACAAGATGGACAAATTCCCTTGAAGTTTGACTTTCTGCATTTTACTTTTAATAAGGGTGCAACATTTTGAAGTTCTCCCTATTATGTGAGGTTTCCAATCTTATTCCCACCCAGTTGAAATGAAGTTTTTGTGCTGTGTCTTCTTACATGCTTATAATCATTATAATGAAAACCCTAACCCTGTTGGAACAATAAATTTCCCCAGTGCTCACTTACCTCCTTGAAGTCTTATTTTTAGCTGCTGAATGTTTCCTTATTTTCTTGTGAGCTTATCCATGCATTTAGTGTGTCTTAGAACTATTTCATGTAGCATTAAAAAAAGTCATTGCAGAAGCGTTTCAGGATTATTAGCTTATCATACTGCTGAGGATGCAGTTCTTACACCTGATTCCAACATAGCTGTTTTATAGCTTCAGTAAGATGGAATTTAGAACACAAATCACTGATTTTGTAGTAAATCTCCTGGGAAAGGGAAATTTCTACAATTAGCAGCTTGGTACAGACCTTTGAAATAGGGCACTATTCAAGAGAGATCACAGGACAGATCTGTATTTCAAATAAATAAAATAAAAGCCAATAACCACATGAAACACTGCATAATAAGGTGCTACTAATGTTTTAATTAAGAGAAGGTTCTTGTGCCAGTTGGAATGTATTATGTCCGCCAGAAAAAGCCATATTCTTTGATGAAGTCTTGTGGGGCAGATGTTTTGGTGCTGATTAGATTTCCATGGAAATGTGCCCCACCCAACTGTAGGTGATAACTCTACCATTCAGGGTGGGCCTTGATCAGTGGAGCCATATAAATGAGCTGATGGGCAGAGGGAACTCAGTGCAGCTGCAGCTGTGAGTGACATTTTGAAGAGGAGCTACAGCCAAGAGGGATGCTTTGAAGAAAGCACAGGAACCGCAGATGAGAGACAGTTTGAAGATGGCTACTGAAAGCAGACTCTTGCTCCAGAAAAGCTGAGAGAGGACAAATACCCCAAGTGCAACTAAGAGTGATATTTTTGAGGAACTGCAGCCTAGAGAGGAACATCCTGGGAGAAAGCCATTTTGAAACCAGAACTTTGGAGCAGATGCCAGTCATGTGCCTTCCCAGCTAACAGAGGTTTTCCGGACACCATTAGCCATCCTCCAGTGAAGGTACCCAATTGTTGATGCATTACCTTGGACACTTTATGACCTTAAGACTGTAACTGTGTAACCAAATAAACCCCCTTTTATAAAAGCCAATCCATCTCTGTTGTTTTGCATTCTGGCAGCACTAGCAAATTGGAACAGTTCTCTATTGACTTCTTTAATATATTTTATATTCTTTAAAGTGTGCAATTTGTAGCAGTGTGTCCATCACTTGGTACAAGACATTAAGGCAGTTTGCATAGAATTATATTTTAATAAATAATCTGAACACCCCCAAAATTTAGATTTTTCAGTTATTTTTAAAACTCTTGTTGTAATCTTTGCTACCTCATTTGTCTTTTTGGTTTGTTTGTTTTTGTTTTTAATGCAATTTTATTGATGTATATTCACATACCATATAATCCATCCAAAGTAAAATCAGTGACTCACAGTATCATCATATATTTGTGTGTTCATCACCACAATTTTAGAATGATTTCATTACTCCAAAATAAAGAAAAAAATAAATAAGAACACCCAAATTATCCCATACCACTTATTCCCCCTATTATTTATTTCTTGTCTTTATTTTATTACTCATCTGCCCATACACCAGATCCAGGAGTGTCAGTCACAAGGTTTTCACAATCACACAGTCACACAATAACAGCTATACAGTTATACAATCATTATCAAGAATCAAATCTACCGGATTACAGTTCAACAGTTTCAGGTATTTCCTTCTAGCTATTCTATTACACTAGAAACTTAAAAGGAATATCCATATAATGCATGAGAATAACCTCCAGAATTACTTCTCAATTCTATTTGAAATCTCTCTGCCACTGAAACTTTGTTTTGTTTTATTTCTTTTCCCTCTGTTGGTAAAGAAGGCATTCTCAATCCCGTGATGCCAGGGCCAGGCTCATCCCTGAGAGTCATGTCCCACATTGCCAGGGAGATTTACACCCCTGGGAGTCATGACCCATGTAGGGGTGGGGGGAAGGTAGTTGGTTTATTTGCAGAGTTGGCTGAGAGAGAGGCCACATCTGAGCAACAAAAGAGGTGCTCTGGGGGTGGCACTTAGGCATAATTATAAGTAGGCTTAGCTTCTCCTTTGCAGTAACAAGCTTCATAAGGACAAACCCTGAGATAGAAGGCTTGACTTATAAAATTGTGAGTGCCTAATGATTGTGAGATTATTAGGAATCTCCAAGGTGGGGAAGCTTACTATTTCCACATTTTCCCCCAGTCCCTCAAAGGGATTTTGCAAATAATTTCTTATTTTCTGCCCCAAATACTTTGGGATGCATCAGGGTGTTAAATTAACCTACAGAGAATAACAAAGACTCATCCCCTATTCTAGGTTTCATGTAATTATGTCATTTAAATAAACTGACAATGCAGTTTAAATTAGATAGCATGTGTTCCAGTTTGCTAATGCTGCCTTTTCGCAAAACACCAGAAATGGATTGGCTTTTATAAAGGGGATTTATTTGGTTACAAAATTAGAGTCTTAAGGCCACAAAGTGTCCAAGGTAAAAGGGTACCTTCCCTGAAGGATGGCCAATGGCACCCAGAAAACCTCTGTTAGCTGGGAAGACATGTGGCTGCTGTCTGTTCCAGAGTTCTGGTTTCAAAATGGTTTTCTCCCAGGATGTTCCTCTCTAGGCAGCATCTCCTCTTCAAAATGTCACTCTCAGTTGCTCTTGGGGCATTTGTCCTCTCTTAGCTTCTCCAGAGCAAAAGTCTGCTTTCAAAGGCCATCCCAAAATATCTCTGTAAACTGCAGCTCCTCTCTCAGCTCCTGTGCCTTCTTCAAAGTGTCCCTCTTGGCTGTAGCAAGCTTGCCCCTTCTGTCTGAGCTTATATAGTGCTCTAGTAAACTAATCAAGGCCCATGCTGAATGAGTGGGGCCATGCCTCCATGGAAATTATCCAGTCACAGTTATGACCCACAGTTGGGTGGGTCGCATCTCCGTGGAAACACTCAAAGAACTACAATCTAATCAATACTAATATGTCTGCCTACACAAAATTAAGTGAAAGGTAATGGTGTTTGGGGGGACATAATACATCCAAACCAACACATTCCACCCCCGGACCCCAAAATGACATGATCTCTCCATATACAAAATACATTCATCCCATCACAATATCACAGAAACTTAAATCATTTTAGTAACAATAGTTAAGTACAATTCCCATCAAAATCAGTAACAGCCATGGTTGGTCCTAAGGCATAATTCTCCTTTAGCTGCAGATCTGTGAAACTTAGAACAAGGTATCTGCTTCCAGTATACAAAGGAGGGACAGTCATAGGATAAGCATTCCCATTGCCATAAGGAGAAATAGTAATGAAACCAGGGTTAAGGGAACAAAACAGTTCCCAAAACCCATAGGGCAAACTCCATTAGATTTCAGCCTGAGAGTCATTAACAGAACAATGTTGTATCCTTGGGGCTTGAGAGACTGGGAGTCCAACCCTTTCCAAAGGCTTTTGTGGAAGCCCTTTTCTCTCCAAATGCTGGGGTGAGTGCTCCAACATATCCACATGTTGGGGAGACCACCTACTTGGCCCCACCCTCCTCAAACACTCGGGCTACACCTGGATTCCATTCCATATCTGGGGCACACACACACCCCCTTCAGAACAGTGGGATGCAGGCCAGGAACTCCCCAATTCCCAGGGAATGTGCTTCACCCTCTCTGAGGCCTTGGGTGACAGGATTCTTCCTGAACATGGAGGCAGAAGGCCCACCCTCGACCTCTGGGGCAAACTCACCCTTTCCATGTTGGCTACTCTACTCTCCCAGCCCGAGACCTCTTGACTGCAGACCTCAACCTCCATGGCTCTATCTTTGAAGAAATTTCTCCGTCAATTTATTCCTTGTCTGTCTCCTCCAGTCCAGACCAGCAGCAGCTCCATCTATAAAGATCTCACAAAAATTCTGTTGGCTTTGCATGAAGCACACAGGGGTCAAAACTGTCAGATAATATATAGGATTTTCCACAATTCCTTTCTGGATAATTCCATCTCCAATCCTGGCTTGTACTGAAATGGTGGCTGGGTTCCATGTTTGGTTAAATCCTCATGTTGGGCTGTAGCTCCTGGGGTCTCACTTTTTGGAAGCCTAGAATTTTCCAAATTATCAGTTTCTGGTTTCTTTGTACCCAAGAGTTCAATTCTCAGTTTATCTCTGTCTGCTCACATTTTACTATAAGCTGCAAGGAGAAGCCATGTTATAGCCACAACTTTTAGTTTCAAAATCTCATCAGCCAAGTTTCCCAGCTTGTCACTCTCAAATTCCTCCTTCCATCCAACACCAGGACTCAATTTTTCCAAATTCTCTGCCACTTTAAAACAAGGATCATCTTTCTTCTAGTTCACAGCAACACATTCATCATTTCTGCTCAAGGCCTCTTCAGAAGAATCTTTAGAGTCCATGTTTCCACAAACAGTCTGTTCAAAGCAATTTAGGCTTTTTCTATCAAGCTCCTCACAATTCTTCCACAATCTCCCCCTTATCCATTTAAACAGCTATTGCAACATGTTTGGTATTTGCAAACACAGCAGCACCAGCACCCCACTCTTGGTAGCAGAATCTGTTCTGGTTTGCTAATGCTGCCTTTTCACAAAACACCAGAAATGGATTGCTTTTTTTAAAGGGGGGTTATTTGGTTACAAAATTACAGTCTTAAGGCCATAAAGTGCCCAAGGTAAAGGGATACTTTCCCTGAAGGATGGCTAATGGTGTCCAGAAAACCTCTGTTAGCTTGGAAGACACATGGCTGCTGTCTCTCCAGAGTTCTTGTTTCAAAATGGCTTTCTCCCAGGATGTCCCTCTCTAGGCAGCATCTCCTCTTCAAAATGTCACTCTCAGTTGCTCTTGGGGCATTTGTCCTCTCTTAGCTTCTCCAGAGCAAAAGTCTCCTTTCAAAGGCCATCCCAAAATATCTCTGTAAACTGCAGCTCCTCTCTCAGCTCCTGTGCCTTCTTCAAAGTGTCCCTCTTGGCTGTAGCAAGCTTGCCCCTTCTGTCTGAGCTTGTACAGTGCTCTAGTAAAGTAATCAAGGCCCATGCTGAATGGGCAGGGCCACACCTACATGGAAATTATCCAGAGTTATGACCCACAGTTGGGTGGGTCGCATCTCCATGGAAACACTCAAAGAATTACAATCTAATCAACACTAATATGTCTGCCCACACAAGATTGCATCAAAGATAATGGTGTTTGGGGGGACATAATACATCCAAACCAGCACAGTATGTTACAGAAAATATAAATTTTGTACCAAATAAACATCTTTTTCTTTGGTCTCACACAGTACTTGAAGTTTTAAAAATGCAATTGATATCATCCTTTACCCTATATTCTGATTTACCTTAGTCCTAACAAGGTCCATTTCATTTATATCTCTAATTGAAGTCTGATCTCATTTTCAGCTCCTTTAACATTTGATATATGAACTAATGTTGACTTTCAGAGCTGCAGATCTATAACTCTGAGATTCAGGTGTCACACAGATACCCAAAGTTCCAGGAATTACCAGGTTATACACAAAGGACTCAGCATCTCAGAATTTAGAAATAACAGTTAAAACTCAGGAATAGATGTGACTGCTGTAAGAGCTTACAATCTTGGAACCTTTATGTAAGCCTTATTGAACATTCTGTACTCCTTCATTGTTGATTTCCCACTCTCTGCCCATGTTTTATCACATGATAACCTATGCTTTTGAATTCAATTCTCAGCTTTTGCTCATTATAGTTAGCTTATATTCATGAGGCCTTACACTATTTGTCCTTTCTTCTGACTTATTTCACTCAACATAATATCCTCAAGGTTCATTCATCTAGTTGCATGCCTCACAACTTCATTCTTTCTTGTAGCTGCTCAATATTCTGTCATATGTATACACCACAGTTAGCCCTTCCCTTCACCTGTTGATGTATCCCTAGGCCACCTCCATCCATTGAAAATTGTGAATAATGTCACCATAAACACAGTGTGCAAACATGTATTCATGTCCCTGCTTTCAGTTCTTCTAAATACACCAAGTAACGGGGTTACAGGATCCTATGGCAACCCTAGTGTCCTATGGAACCAGCATACTGCCCTCCCAAGGGACTGCATCATTTTACTTCCCCAACAACAGTGAATATGTATATGACTCTCTCCATATCTTCTCCAGCACTTGTATCTTTCTGTTTATTTTTTGAACAGTTTAACTCACACACCGTGCAATCCATCCTAAGTAAACAGTCAATAGCTCCCGGCATAATCACACAGTTATGCATGCACCACCACAATCTGTATGAGAACATTAATATTTCTTCCAAAAAGAAAGAAGAAAAGGGGAAAAAAAACCTAAAGAATAAAAAAATAAAAAGGAGTAACAACAATAAGAATTTCATGCCCCTCCCTTATAGCCCCCTTGTAACGACACTTAGCTTTGGGATATTGCCTTTGTTACAGTTAATGGAAGGATATTACAATGTTACTGTTAGCTATAGGCCCTAGTTTACATTGATTATATTTTTCCATATACCATCCCATTTTCAACACCTTGCAATTGTGTGACATTTGCTTATTCTCCCTCACACAAAAACTTTCTCATATTTGTACACTTAATCACCATCATTGTCCACTCTAGGTTTTGTTAAGTTATACAGTCCCAGTTTTTATCCCCTATCTTTCCTTCTGGTATACAGGCCCTTAGCCTTCCTCTTTCAACCATACTCACACTCAGCTTTGTTCATTATACTTACAAAATTGTGCTACCACCAGATAGTATTGTGCTATCCATTTCTGGAACATTACAATTGATTCTGTTGAATATTCTGTACTCCTTCAGTATCAAATGCCCAATCTCTACCCTCTTTCTATCTCTTGATAACCTGTGTTCTTAACTTTAACTCTTTGGGTTAGCTCATTATAGTTAGTTCATATTTAGTAATACCATACAGTATTTTTCCTTTTGTTTCTGTCTAATTATGCTCAACGTAATGTGCTTAAGCTTCATCTACATTGCTGCATGCATGACTTCACTTCATTTTACATAGTACACTGTATGTATATACCAGTCTGTTTATCCACTCATCTGTTGATGGGCATTTGGGCTGTTTCTATCTCTTGCCATTGTGAATAATGCATGAACATCAGTTTACAAATGTCCTTTCAAGTTCGTGCCTTCAGTTCCACCAAGTATATGATGTGATTGCTGGATCATACGGAAATTCTGCCCTTAGCTTCCTGAGGAACTGTCACACTACCTTCCAGAGTGATTGCACCAGTCTATTCTACATTTGCACCAACAGTGAATAAGTGTACCTCTTTCACCACAACCTCTCCAGCACTTGACTTGTAGTTTTCTGTTTTTTCTTTTTTTTTTTATAAAGTCCATTCTAGTAGGTGTGAAATTATATCTTACTGTGATTTTGATTTACATTTCCCTAATAGTTAGCGAAGTTGAACACCTTTTCATATGTTTTTGAGCCATTTGAATTTTTCTCTTCAGAAAAGTGTCTGTCCATGTCTTTTGTCAATTTTTTACTTGTTTTTTTTTCTTTTTTCTCTCTTTTTCTTGTTGAATTGTATGATTTCTTTATATATTCTGGATATTAAACCCTTATCTGATATGTGGCTTCCAAATACTTTTTCCCATTGTGTAAGCTGCTGTTTTACTTCCCTGACAAAGTCCTTTGATGTGCAAAAGTATTCACTTTTGAGGTTATTCCATTTATCTATTTATTTTTTCATTGCATGTGCTTTGGGTGTAAGTTCTAGGAAACCAGCTCCTATCATGGTATCTTTAAGATATTTCTTTTAATTTTCTTCTAGTAGCTTTATGGTCTTAGTTCTAATGTTTAGCTCTTTGATCCATTTTGAGTTAATTTTTGTATAAGGTGTGAGATAGGGGTCCACTTGCCTTCTTTTGGATATGGATACCCAGTTCTCCAAGCACCATTTGTTGAAGCATCTGCTGTGTCCCAGTTGAGTTGACTTGACCATCAAATCAAAGATCAATTGCCCATAGATGAGAGGGTCTTTATCTGAGCACTCAATTTGATACCATTGGTCATTATAGCTATCCTTATGCCAGTACCATGCTGTTTTTGACCACTGTTGCAATATGCTTTAAAGTCAAGTACTACAGGACCTCACACTTCATTTTTCTTTCTCAAGATATTTTTAGCCCATTGGGGCACCCTGTCCTTCCAAGTAAATTTGGTTGTTTTCTCTATTTCTGCAAAGTGAGTTCTTGGGATTTTTATTGGTATTGCATGGAATCTATAAACCAATTTGGGTAGAATTGACATCTTAACTATATTTAATCTTCCAATACATGAACATGTTATGCCCTTCCATTATTTTGGAATTCCTTGATGTCTTTTAGCAATTTTTTTTTATAGTTTCTGTGTATAGGTCTTTTATGTCACTGGTTAAATTTATTCCTAAATATTTGGCTATTTTGGTTGTTATTGTAAATGGAATTCTTTTCTTGATTTCCTCCTCAGATTGCTCATTTCTAGCGTATAGAAACAATACTGATTTTTGTGCACTGATCTTGTATCCTGTCAATTTGTAGTACTCATTTATTTGCTCTAGCAGCTTTGCTGTAGATATTTGGGAATTTTCTACATATAGGATCATGTTATCTGTAAACAGTGAAAGTTTTACTTCTTCCTTTTCAATTTGGATGTCTTTCATTTCTTTTTCTAATGTAGGGGGTGGAAGGTTTAAGAGGTGAGACAAACTAGACCATTAACTGCTTCATGGAGTGTGTGTGTGTGTGTGTGTGTGTGTGTGTGTGTGTGTGTGTGTGTGTGTGATGCTCTGCCCTGCTAGAGGGGCCCAGATACGCAGAACATAGCAATTGGGCCCCTCAAGCTGGGCACCAGGGTAATTACAGTTGTTTTACCGTTTCCCTTCTCCAGTCATATACGTATGTGTGTATATTAGTTAGGGTTTTCTAGGGAAACAGAATCAATAAGAGATATCTATAAATATAAGATTTGTAAAAGTGTCTTATGCAACTGTGGGTATGCAAGAGTCCAAATTCTATAGGGCAGGCAGAAAACTGGCAACTCCAATGAAGATGTTCGATGAACTCCTCAGGAAATGAACTGGCAACTTTGATGAACTTCTCAGGAAATGCTTCACTGGTCAGCTGAAGAAGAAGTGAAGGTCCTCTATCTGTCTGGCTTAAAAGTCTTCAACTGATTGGATTAAATCCAAGTGACTGCATTCTCTCATTGTGGAAGACACACCTTTCATTGACATCATCAGTCACAGCTGTAGCCAATTGATTGATGATTTAACAAACCAGCCTTCTGGTTTATTAAGCAGCCACAAACATCCTTGCAATAATGGTTAGGCCAGTGCTTGCTTGACCATATACCTGGGTACCATCACTTGGCCAAGTTGACACATGAACCTAACCATCACAGTCCACCCCTTGTCAGCTTGGTAGTTATACACATCACCTAAAACCATACTTGATCTCTAAGTAGAGAACAATAACAGACATATATTTTGCATAACAATACTCCACTGTTTAGCGTACAACCAGAATCACACTAAACCTCTCCAGAATAGGGTGCAACTCCCTGGGTGACATTAACATAGAACTTCCAGCACAATGTGGAATAACAATGGTGACAGTGGGCATCCTTGTCTATTTCTTGATCTTAGAGGGAAAGCTTTCACTCTTTCCCCATTGAATATGATGTTATCTTCTTTTAAATACATTCCCTTTATCATGTTAAAGAAGTTTTCTTCTACTCCTATCCTTTGAAGTGTTTTCATCAAGAAAGAGTGCTGAATTTTGTCAAATGCCTTTTCTGCATCAATCAAGATGATCGTGTTGTTTCTCACTTTTGATTTATTGATGTGGTGTGCATTATATTAATTGATTTTCTTGTGTTGAACCACCCTTGCATACCTGGAATAAAACTGGCTAAGTCATGGTGTATAATTTTTTTATTGTGCTGCTGGATTTGATTTATAATTTGTTGAGGATTTTTGCATCTATATTCATTAAAGAGATTGGTCTGTAATTTCCTTTTCTTGTAGTATCTTTGTCTGGCTTTGGTATGAGGATGATGGCTTCATAAAATGAGTTAGGTAGGTTTCCCTCCTCTTTAATTTTTTTATAGAGCTTGAGCAGGATTGGTACTAATTCTTTCTTGAATGCTTGATAGAATTCACATGTGAAGTCATCTGGTCCTGGACATTTATTTTTTGGCAGGTTGTGATGACCATGTCAATCCTTTTACCTGTGATTGGTTTGTTGAGGTCTTCTATTTCTTCTCAAGTGAGTGTTGGTTTTTCATGCTTTTCTAGAAAGTTGTCCATTTCATCTAAATTTTCTAGTTTGCTAGCATATAGTTGCTCATAGTATCCTCTAATTATTTCCTTTATTTCTGCAAATCATATAGGTGGGTTTTGTTTTTTAATCCATTCTGCCAATCTATGTCTTTTGATTGGGGGGTGGTTAACACATTAACATTTAATGTTATTACTGTAAAGTCAGTATTTTCTTCTACCATTTTGTCTTTTGGATTTTATATGTCATATCTTATTTTTTTCCTCTCTTTTTACTCTTACTGATAATCTTCATTTCTACACTCTTCTCCAAACCTATCTCTTCTGTCTTTTCCTATCTGCCTATATCACTCCCTTAGTATAGAACAGGTCTCTTGTTCACAAACTCTCTCAGTGTCTGTTTGTCTGAAAATATTTTAAACTCCCCCTCATTTTTGAAGGATATTTTTGTCACATAGAAAATTCTTGGTTGGAAGTTTTTCTCTTTCACTATCTTAAATATATCATACCATTGCCTTCCCTCTTCCATGGTTTCTGTTGAGAAATCTGCACTTAGTCTTACTGAGCTTTTTGTATGTGATGGATCCCTTTTCTCTTGTTGCTTTCAGAATTCTTTCTTTGTCTTTGACATTAACAATCTGATTAGTAAGTGTCTTGGAGTAGGCTTATTCAGATCTATTCTGTTTGGGATATGTTATGCCTCTTGAATCTATAATTTTATTTCTTTCAGAGGAGTTGGGAAATTTTCAGTGATTGTTTCCTCCATTATTCTTTCTTCCCTTTTCCCCTACTTTTCTGGTTCTGTGACACCCATAACACATATATTTGTGCAATTCATGTTTCATTCAATTCCTCTGGATCCTGTTTATATTTTTCCATTCTTTTGCCCATCTGTTCTTTTATGTGTAAGTTTTAAGATGACCTGTCCTCTAGTTCTCTGAGGGGGTGGGGATGGGACACAGCAGGGTGCCAGTCTTTTCTGTGAATCCTCTTGATTCTGTGCTTTTCCTATTCTGTCCAGCAGAACACTTGTCAGCCTGCCACTCCCCACTGGTGTTAAGTGTCAAGGTGCCTTTAATTCCTAGGAGACTCTGTCCCTTCCAGGGATGTAGTTGAGACAGAGGCTTCAACTGTCTGTTTTCCAGCCCCTGGGTTCTGAATTCTCTGAATGAGAGCTGACACTTGTGCTGGGCTCTGACACCACCCTCCTTTTTCTTGGGGGAAGATATGCCCTTTAGGGAATTACCTCCTTCACCTGTCTACTTTGTCTCTCAGGCACACCTTAACTCTGCCTTTGCCTGGGACAAAGCTGAAAACTGAAAATGCCAGATGCTTTCTTTACTGGGGTGTTAAAAAGTAAAGGGAAAAATCCTTTTCAGAGCCAGTCTTCAGCCCCCTGGTTTCACCAATGTGAGCTGGAGTTGGTATCCAGCTCTATGTGCTCCTTTTCTTGGGGCACAGCCCTCTTCCAGTATTCTGAACTCAGTCAACTCCAAAACCCTCTGTTTTGTTTTTCCTTTTTTTCAACCCTACCCCTTCTTTGCCAGGAAGAGACCTCCAGGTTCCTTTCATGTTCAGTCTGGGTTTATCTGTGCTTGAAGCTTGTATTCAGCAGTCCAAATTTGGTAATGAAATCTGCAATTAGAGCCTGGCTGAGCTACCTTCCCTTGCTCCTAGTAGAGTCTGCTTTTTTTCCCCATTGGGAAGTAACTCCAAAACAGCCTGGTATGGCAATGGGGGAGGGGCACCAGCCTCCATAGCTTGGGAGACTTTAGATACATTTCTACACTGTGATCTCGGCCCTTCCACCTATTCCAGACTGGTGTATGATGTGTGTCTGTTCACAGAAGTCCCCCAAACAGTTGTTCCAGACAGTCCCTGGCTCTTTTAGTGGACAAACTAAATTCCACACCTCCCTATACCACCATCTTGCCCTGTTCCCCTTATTTATCTTTTTGTTTATATTCTTCTACATATTTCTTACTTTTGGAACAAGTAAATATATCTTCCAGAGTGTATGTACTGTCCTCTTTTGCTCTCCCTCCCTCCCTCCCTCCCTCTCTTTCTTCCTTTTTTCTCCCTTCCTCCCTCCCTTCCTTTCCTTCCTTCTTCCTTTCTTCCCCCTCTCTCTCTTCACATCCCTCCTTCCTTCCTTCCCTTCCTCTCTCCCTGTTTCCCTTCCACTTTGTTTACATGGCCCATAATCATCTGTGGGGCAATTCCCTTTCAGAATGTGTTGAAATCTAGGAAACCACTTCTTAGAGGACCCCACAAATACCCACACTAATTGCTTATTTTTTTAGAGGATAACACTTCCCCTGGATTAGCTTACAGTCCCAAAATAAGAACCCATGGAATCAAAGTCAGATTTCTTTGGTTTTCATATACAAAAACCTCTCTTCACTGAAGAGAAGCTCCTCTCTTCTCTGTTCTTCTGTGTGCCCTTTATGTTGAAGCCAAGCATGGTGATTCTATCAGCTGACTCTAGGGTTCATGGGAGACTGATATGCTTCATGAATAAGTAATATAAAAAGTAAAATAGTAAATGAAAGCACAAAGACACATATCCTTGACTTTAGAAATGTGGATATTAGATTTCTCTGGAGTATTCAGGTCCCAGTGGTTTCTTCCAATAGCATGAAAGAGACATAATAGCACAATCAGTTTTGGGGAAGGGGAACAAAACAAAACATAACAAAATCTTTTCCATATATGTCTCAAATAATCTGTCATTCAAAAGAATCCCCACATATAATGGCTATTATAACTCTTAGTAGTATATTAATAACAACATCAAGAAGAATTTCCAGCAAGGATTTTACAAATATCCTGCTTTAATCTTTTTATTATGTCTCTACTACCTTAGCATTCTTCAATTGTCTCATGTTCAACATAGCAAAACCTGTTCAGTGTTGTCAAATGCAGTAGTTGGTTTTCCTATGTAGTAAATAACTTGGAATTATACTTCTGTGTTGATGCTGGCCATGTTGCTCATAATGAGGGCGTCTGTTCATATTTAATATACCCACTTCATAAAGCACAACATTTGGGTAAAGCATTTGGTTTGATGTCTCGGAATAAGAAAAGCTGCTTCCTTGAGTAAACCCTCTGTGCCTTCACTGCTACATAATTAATATAGCATAAAACCAAGCTAAGATCTTAATAATTATTTAAGCTTTATGAGGCCACATATAAGTTATCATTTAGCATTCATTATAAAAATTTTCTGTTGTCATTTATTTCTTCACATTAAATAAATATAAATACATTTATGCATTTTAGCAGAGTTTGTGTAATTTTTAAGCTTTTTTTAAAAAATTTAAATCTCAAGGATGTTCATGAACTTTGAAGATAAAAAAGGTTCATTGATGGTTATTTCAAAGTTAGCATTTCATTTGTTTGCTGCAAAGAAAAGCTTCTTACAAATGGTTATTGAAACAGCTTGTACTATTTTCTTTGAAAATATGACATAAATTACAAAATTTTTATTACGTATAATATTTGATAATATAGGTGACATCAACATGAGAAGTACATGAATTCTATCATTTATCTCTTTAGAACTGACATGTCAAAAGAACCACATATCTACATTGTTTCCTCTCTGTCAGTTTAAAGATCAAAGCAAAACACTGTTTGTTTATTCAAAATGCATTCAACAACTATGACTGAGTTCTTAGTATCTGCTAGGTGCATTATATTGGGAAGAAAACTATTTTTTGTAACACTTAAAATTCACTTTCTATCCTCTTATCTAGATCTCACCAATCCTGCTATTTAAAAGGCCTACTGATGTTAAAATTTGGTTTCTAATGTACTTAGGCTTGTAGCTTGTATTTCAGCTAAGCATTAAAAAAACCCCATCTTAGTTTCTTCTGTCACACTCCTAATAGCATGTACTGTTCACTTGTTGAACTTGGGTACAATGATGAGGAATCCCAGAACACATGGATGAGATTAGCATTTCTGCAAACATTGGCCCAATTATTCAAGTTCTGGTTGTTCCAATTGATACAGAGATCCCTGAAATAGAAGGAAGAACTGTGGTCCTGTCTGCTTTAGAGCTGGGTCATCACAATGCTGATGGGTCAGGTGCAATTAATCACTATTTTTAGCCATGTTCATTGACACATTGGAAAGTACTTAGTAATTAGTCCTATTGGTACATAGTGTGGAAAAAAGGCTCAGATTTGTTTAGAGAAAACAAATTATTCTCCTATCAATAGGAAGATTTAAACTCAGACCAAAGTGACTCAATTTTCCTAGACTTACAGTTTAGGAAAGATCATGAAGGAGTTGATATTGGTTTATGATTTCTAATAGCTGCTCAGAGACTGATTTACAATTATTGAAACACAGCGGTATTTAATTTGTATTGGTTTGGAATTCTGAGTTTTCTATTTGGTAAGTTTGACTTGTTTGTCATTAAGAACATCAATACTACAGTTTCTGCTTGGCTGCACAGTAGGTGTACCAGGGAGCGGGCATGCTTGCTCAACACAGCATCACCTCTAACCTTCTCACAAGTCAGAGACAATCGATTCCAACACTAGCCCCCAATTAACACCCTTTGTAGATTCTTCCTCATGATAAATTGGTGCTATCAGAAGTCCTAGAGTGAGCACTTTTTTTTCCCAGTTTACCCTTAGTTATTCTGGTATTAAACAAAATGACTTTTTATATGGTAGTTCAAAATGGAGCACATTAACCTTTGCCTATACTGATACTCTGTGCAATAGTGTCTCAGTTATCTCTGTTATTATTTGGTAGTAAAATGTTGTGCAAACTAAAATTTCCCATTTAATTCTAATTTACTCTTTAGAAAAACAGGTGGACTTTTTTTTTTATTAGAGAAGTTGTGAGTTTACAAAACAATCATGCATAAAATATAGGATTCCCATATACCACCTCATCACCAACACCTTCTATTGGTGTGGAACATTTGTTACAATTGATGAAAGACTATTAAAATAGTTCTATCTATCATCCATTGTTTATATTGGGTATATCTTTCCCATATACCACCATTTTATTACCACCTTGTGTGAGAATAGTATATTTATTATAATTCATGAGTGAACCTTCTTATAATTGTACTATTAACTATAGTCCATTGTCTACAGCAGATTTCCCTATGTTGTACAGTCTTATGTTTTACCTTTTAATTTTTATTCTAGTAATATATATAGCCTGAATTTCCCCCTTTAAACATATTCACCTATTTATTTCAGTGCTGTTGATTATACTCACAATAATGTGCTACCATCACCACCATCCATTTCCAACCTTTACCATGCACTTTCATAGAAATTCTGTAAAAGATAAGTATCAACTTTTTATCACTGTTTTATGTCTCATGAAGATTAATTGTTGTATGTGATTTGTGTGCTACAAAAAGACAACCTGGAAATAGAACTTTTCATATTCTGAGCAATATTGAGACACAAAGGGGGAACAATTGAAGTTATTAATTGATAAAGAGTAACTTGGAGATATTTTATTATGGATCTGCAAACTAACACAGCTGAGAAATGAGATTTTATGCCCTGGTGATCATTCTGGGATTACTGATTTGAAGTGGTGGGAGCATTCCAAGGCATTGGACCAGATGTTATTGAAGTAGATTGCTCTGTGAATCTGGGTTTGCCACTTCTAGCTGTTTACTAAAGGAAAATTGCTCAAATCCCCAGGTTAAATAAAGATTTTAACCTTTTCTTCTTAATAGAATTTAATTCAATTGATTTACTTTGGGCTTCATACCAAGAAAATGACATAAAGCCACCACTAAGAACCTAGTACCAGAAAATAAATTTTTACTGATCACCTACTCTGTGAAAGCTGTGATGTTCTATACTTTTTCTGTTAATCTATTCTCTTATGTACATTTTCATGGGATATCCCTTCACTGGCCTCCTGTGCTAAAATTGCTCATATTAGAAATCACATTATTAGATCTATCCATAATTCTAGCCTGGATAGGAATAATAGTCAGTAGTCAAATGATTCTGGCACATGATGTGGTAACACAAGTTATAAGGTGATGAAACACTCTGCTTTCTGGGATCGTGCAGTCCTCAATACAGACGTACCCAATGCATAATGATGCTTAAGCCAGAGACTTTCTAAGAAGCACAATCTTAATACACTTAATGGTTCTAGTAGCCATTGGTCCCTATCTTTGTTTCCCACCCAACTTGTAGAAATTTCTTCTTCTTTTCTCATTTTACCAGACATTCCTTCTTTTCCTGCTCCATAAATGGAAACACAAAAATTAAGAAAACAAAACAAACATTTGCACTAGAATGCCAGATGCATGAAGACCCAAGTGCACATTGACACATTGGGTGTCTGAGAAAGAGTGCACTGAAATGCCACGTGATACTGAGAGAGAAGAGATTACACAAGTATTTTTATCCTTTATTTCCAACAAGGACTGTATGTACCTATGGTATATAGAAGAAGGGTTGGACAGACTAGATTCTGAAGCTCTGTGTGGAGCATGTTGCTGGATAAAGCTCTTCAAACAGGAGGGCCATAATCAATGTCAGGAACTTGCTGTTTTGAATGGGAACAGTGGGTTTAAGTGGGTAGAGGATCACTAAAGAGCTTTAAAGATGGTGTTGTACTTTACCATACAAGAAGAGACCTTTGAAACTTTCTAGCCAATGCCTGGACTTGCAAATGAGCAAGCCAAGATTAAAGGTCCTCATTAACTCTCTTCCAGTCTACTTTAAAAACTTATTAGTTTTTTTTTTAATCTCCTGCTTTTCTCCCCTTCAATCCATGCTTTTCTCTTCCTCAGGTTAGCATCCTAAAGCACAGTTCTTATCATATAGACATTCTGCTCAAAGTGAGCTCAATGTTTTCATGCAGTGAAAGTGTAAAACTATGTAGCCTCTCTAATGATGTCTGATATTTGACTTCACCATTGCTTTGTGTCTCATTTTCCTCACTTTGCTGATGGGAAGATTAGAATATTTAGAATGTATATAAATCACTTAGCATAATGCCAAATGCATAGTAAGTGTTGAATGAGCATTTGTTATCAATTCTCCCCTCTCACTAAATATCCTTTCCTTCTACACCTGTTCCTTTGATTGTACTATTCTCCCTACCTGCAATAGCCTTTCCTCCATTTTTGTCTATGGGATTCTTCCCAGTATCCAATGCCCTCCCCAGCTTTTCTCATTACACTTATTTTTTTCCTTTTTTGTTCCTCCCACTACATTTGGCCTATATTGTTATTAAAGCTCTTACACATTTTGCTTTTTTACTATGGCTAGGTGCATACATGCTTGGGCAGGTAGAGGTTTTACACTGTATTACACTGTAGTCTCCTTGAGGCAGGGATCATGTCTTTTTTCACATAGATGTATTGTAAAGATTATACTGCTAAGGCAGAAAGGAACATTTATAGAGTAATTTTGGCCCATTTTATCCATCTCCCAGAATTAATGTTGTTTACCAAAGTGGCAATATGGACTTGGGAGGATTCATTGCCACTTATTCAAAAAGTTAAATCATTTAATATAGTACAATGTTCCTCTTATCTCTTCCACTTAATATAGATGTTTAGCAACAAAATGTGAAAACCATTATTGGAGAATTTAAGGATTTGCTCAAAGTAAGGCAGATAGTGACAGCAATTAAACCAAAATTCTGGGCCCCTGACTCCCGGATGGTACTATTTTCATTTCACTCCCTGCCAGATCCAGAGGCAAAACAGACTGAGAAGGGAGTGGGGCAGTTTTGAAGAGAGAGAGTTTAGATTATACAGAAGAATATCTTGAATAGATTATTCTGTTCTTCATCACAGGAAAATCAATTCCTAGATTATTTTTCATCATGTTTTAACCCCTGATTTCAACTTCTAACTCACACCCAACTTTACACACCCTCTAACAGAAGTGATTGATTTTATGCTATTCTGCCTTAAGTTCTGTGGGACACCCACAGAGGTGATAATAAACGGTACAGTGAAAAAGAGATTTGCCATTTGATGACCAGAGGAAAGAATAAAAGATTATGTGTATTCCTAAAGAAAATTGACTTTTTATAATTATTTCAAATTTGCTACCTGAGTCTCTAATGACAATACAAAACTTCTCTTGTCTTTTGATACTACACTTGGAAATTGTCATTTTTATGCAGT
The DNA here is from genome assembly GCF_015220235.1 of Choloepus didactylus. Lineage (NCBI taxonomy): Eukaryota > Metazoa > Chordata > Mammalia > Pilosa > Megalonychidae > Choloepus > Choloepus didactylus. The sequence continues at coordinate 76,657,064 of NC_051309.1, forward strand.
GCTTGGGATCAATATATTTTTGATCTGTGTGCTTAAAAGTGATCTTCAGATATTAACAAACCAGTAGGCTGTTTCTAAGTTAGTGCATTAAATGTCTGAGATTTGAGTGTAAGCTTTTCAAATGTAATATCTGAAATGATCACCTCCAAAACAAAGACATTTTTATTACTGTTTGTGTACTCATATCACTTTGCTGTTTTTCTATAGTTCGTTATTCAAGGCTTAGCAAATAGTAAGAAAAAACTCTCTACCAATTAGTAAGGAAGATGTCCATAGACAACGGAATAGTAACTATAGGTAACAGGTAGCTCTTCCCATCCCCCTCACAGTTGTGGGAACAGATCTTAATACTTCTTCCATATCTTCTGGCCAAAGGGAGGGTCCAGTATTCTTATCCATCTTCCTAGCAACTTCTAGTGTATACCACACTCACAGAACTATTGTAGTGCTTCTTGGATATGTATATTATGTCTTTCATAAGAGTTGGAGAATTTTTGGTTGTTATTTCCTCAAATACTTTCTCTGCCCCTTTTGCCTTCATGCATATGTTTGTATGTTTCATACTTTTACTCAAATCTCTGAGACACTGCTCAATTGTTTCTATTCTTTTCTCTGTCCATTCTTCCATCTATATGATTTGATTGTCCTGTCTTCTAGTTTACTGAGTCTTTCTTCTGCTTATCCAAACCTGCTTCTAGTGTATTTTAGATCTTCATTATTGTGCCTCTCATCCCCGTAATTACTGTTATGTTTCTTTTTAAAGTTTCACATTCTTCTTTATGCTCACACATTGTTTTCTCAATATCCTTTAGCTCTATATTCATATTTTCCTTCATCTCCTTTAATTGATTTGAGGATTTGTTTGAATTTTTTGATTAGTCGTTTCAAATTCTATATCCTCTTAAGTTTTAATTTGTTCCCTTAACTGAGTCATATTGCAATTTTTTGTTGATGTCTGGGCATCTGAGTGTCTTAGTGTGCTAACTCTGAAGGTCAGTTTCTACCTTATTCCTGGAATTTTCTTGTTGACTGGTTTTGTGTTAATGTTCTTCTTTGATGCTTGATCCAACTTATGTCAGACCTTTAGAGTAGCCTGTGTTAAACTGTTCTGGTTTTCTCAGCTCTTCTGCATCTGATTCTTGTCCTGGATATACATTACAATTTTTGAGATTTTACTTTTTGTGCAATTGTTTCACCTCCAGAATTGTTCCTTCTCTGGGAATCTTAGTCTGTTGTTTGTGTTTGTGCAGATTTTTCTCCCCAGCTCCTATGATTTGTTTATGTTCTCCCTCTCACTCATTGCCTCCCTTTCCTTACACTTTTCAGTTCTGCTTCCTATCCTGTCTTACAGCAGTTCAGTTCCCCTGAACCCCATTTTTTTCCATGATGCTTTTCTGCTTCCAGTTTCTTCCCAGTTAGGGTATCCCTCCCTGGGGGGCCAGATGACATCATTCCAGAAAGGTCTATTTTGTATTTAGAGGGCCCAGGAAACAGAAACTGAATTGAGTGTGTACACCTCTTGCCAAAAGTTCTGTCATGGTCTCTGTGCCAGTTTGGATATATTATGTCCCCCAAGAAAAAGCCATGGTCTTTTAATCCAGTCTCATGGAATATTGGGATTAGGCTGTTTCCATGGAGATGTGATCCACCCAACTGTGAGTGATACTTTTGGTTAGGGTGTGACCTCTGATTAAATGTTTCCATGGAGGTGTGGCCCCACCCATTCAGCATGGACCTTGATTAGTTCACTGGAGTCTTATAAAAGAGCTCACAAACAGAAGGACCTCAGAGTTGCAGCTTAGAGAAACATTTTGAAGAGAGCCTTTAAAAGCTGATGCTGGACATTTTGGAGAATGCCATTTTGAAATGTAACCTGGGAGCAAGCACACACCAGCCACATGACTTCCCAGCTAACAGAGGTTTTCCAGAGGCCAATGGCCTTTCTTTCTCTAGTGAAGGTACTATGTTGTTGATGCCTTACCTTGGACACTTTATGGCCTTAAGACTGCAACTTTGTAACAAAAAAAACTCCTTTATGAAAGCCAATCCATTTCTGGTATTTTGCATTCTGGCAGCATTATCAAACTGGAGCAGCCTCCCCACCCCACCCATTCTTTCCCTCCAAGGGGGCACTTTGGTATGCAGCATTCCTCAGCCACTTGTGTTCTGCCCTGGGTCTCTGAAGACTAGGTCTCTGTTCCTGGACATGCATGGGGTTCTAACTCACTGCTGTAAATAGCTCTGTGGTCTGCATCTGTGGCAAGAGGGACACAGGACATGCCTCTATGTAACTCCTATATTGCATGGGACAGAGTGAAGTGGAGGGTTCCAGACTTGCAGTTCCAGAACAAAAAGTCCTACCTGATTTTGGAGATTATATTTCCTTTTCTTCGATTCAGCATTTGTGGAGATCTTCTCCAGGCTCTGTCATCCTCCAGAGTTCCAATCAAGTGGGATTTGTCCTTCTATCAGTTGATTCTGAGGGGAGAATTTTCCAGGGAATGTCTTAGGTCACCATGTTGATGACATCACCTTCAACTGGAAGAAATTTAACCATCTTCTAAGAGTCCTGATAGGTTAGGAAAAATGGTGGCACTTGGAATCTGAGCCTCTTTCTGCAGCTCTTTTACAGTTGCACTGAGTTACTCATGTTTCTACTGACACTCTCAGACTGTTAATCTATTGCTGCACCCAGAAACACCCAACCTTGAATTTGTTACCTTATTACTCTAAAGTATATCTGCTGGCCTCTGTTCCTGCTGCCTGCAGCTTCTTGCCATATGCTTCTGCTTATATATAGTGTTCATCTTTTTAGTTAATTGGTAGGGAAATCTCATTTTGTTTAACGTCAGCCTTTTTATTGTGAGAGAGGGCCTTATAGAAGAAGAGTAGGTTCCCTAGTGATGTTTTTTCACCAAGCTCTGTTGGAATGGTGGAAGCCCTGAATACAATGACCCTATTGGATCTCTCTGCAACTGGACTTCTCATATACCTTTCTACCAGTTTTGAAATCATGTTGGTATATGTCAGAAAACCCACTGAACTCTTGCCTTCTAATCAGATCAGGCCTGCAGGCTAGACATGTATCAATATATCTAAGCCTTCTGTGACAGGAAGACTTTGTGTTACAGACAACTTCTGATAGGATATTGCCTAAGTCTATATGCCATTGTATCAAAGTCTCAGATCTAACCCAGCCAAAATACTTTTTCACATATAAAATTATGGGATATCAGGGCTATAAGGAATCTTTTAGCCCATTTAAACCAACCAGACATATTTTGTCAGAATTTCCTATGCATGTGATTGTGCAGTCTAAACCTATAAACCTCTATTGACAAAGCACTCAATATCTATTAAGATAGTTTTGGAATCTAAGATGGCAGCTAGGAGACACAGGGCAAAAAACACCTTTGTGAAAAATACTATAGCCAGAAAGTGACCCAGAACACCAGTTCCAGCGATGCACTAGCTGGACAAGGTCTGCTAAATCCACGGGGACTGTGCACTTGGTGAAACTGGGAGTCTATGTCCTGAAACGAGTGAGTAAGCTGCTGAATATCTGGCAGCCATCCTTCAGTGTGGGGAAACCATGCGTTGGCATTTGGAGTCGGACTAATTCTTTTTTTTTGTTTGTTTTTGTTTTTGTTTTTTCATTTTTATTGAGATTGTTCAGATACCATACAATTATCCAAAGATCCAAAGTGTACAATCACTTGTCCCTGGGTACCCTCATACAGCTGTGCATCCATCACACTTAATTTTTGTTCAATTTTTAGAAACTTTTCATTACTCCAGACAAGAAATAAAGTGAAAGATGAAAAAAGAAAAAAAGAAAAGGAAACTCTAAACCTCCCCTATCCCTAACCAACCCCCCTCAGTTGTTGACTCCTAGTATTGATATAGTACATTTGTTACTGTTTATGAAAAAATGTTGAAATACTACTAACTGTAGTATATAGTTTGTAATAGGTATATAGTTCTTGCCTATGTGCCCCTCTATTATTAACTTCTAATTGTATTGTCATACATTTGTTCTGGTTCATGAAGTGATTTCTAGTATTTGTACAGTTGATCATGGACATTGCCCACCATAGGATTCAGTTTTATACATTTCCATCTTTTGACCTCCAACTTTCCTTCTGGTGAGATATATGACTCTGAGCTTCCCCTTTCCACCTCATTCACACACCATTCGGCCCTGTTAGTTATTCTCACATCTTGCTACCAACACCCCTGTTCATTTCCAAACATTTAAGTTCATCCTAATTGAACATTCTTCTCATACTAAGCAAGAGCATCTACATTTCTTCCACAAGGCAGGAGGGAGAGTCAAAGAAGGTAGAGAGGCAAAAGAAAGAGGAAACAAAAAAAAAAAATGACAGCTAGGAAGCAGCAAAAGGAAAAATAACCTTAAATCAAAGTAGAATAAAGAATCAGACAATACCACCAATGTCAAGTGTCTAACATGCCTCCCCTTCCCCCCCTCTTATCTGCATTCACCTTGGTATATCACCTTTGTTACATTAAAGGAAGCAGAATACAATGATTCTATTAGTTACAGTCCCTAGTTTATGCTGATTGCATCCCTCCCCCAATCCCTCCCCATTTTTAACACCTTGAAAGGTTGACATTTGCTTGTTCTCCCTCGTAAAAGAACATATTTGTACATTTTATCACAATTGTTGAATACTCTAGATTTCACCAAGTTACACAGTCCCAGTCGTTATCTTTACTCCTTTCTTGTGGTGTCTCACATGCTCCCCATCTTCCTCTCTCAACTGTATTCATAGTTACCTTTGTTCAGTGTACTTCCATTGTTGTGCTACCATCTCCCAAAATTGTGTTCCAAACCACACACTCCTGTCTTCTATCACCCTGTAGTGCTCCCTTTAGTATTTCCTGTAGAGCAGGTGTCTTGTTCACATAGTCTTTCATTGTCTGTTTGTCAGAAAATATTTTGAGCCCTCCCACATATTTGAAGGACAGCTTTGCTGGATACAGGATTCTTGGTTGATGGTTTTTCTCTTTCAGTATCTTAAATATATCACACCACTTCCTTCTTGCCTCCATGGTTTCTGCTGAGAGATCTACACATAGTCTTATTAAGCTGCCTTTGTATGTAATGGATCGCTTTTCTCTTGCTGCTTTCAGGATTCTCTCTTTGTCTTTGACATTTGATAATCTGATTATTAAGTGTCTTGGCATAGGCCTATTCATATCTCTTCTGTTTGGATTACGCTGCACTTCTTGGATCTGTACTTTTATGTCTTTCATAAGAGATGGGAAATTTTCATTAATTATTTCCTCTATTATTGCTTCTGCCCCCTTTCCCTTCTCTTCTCCTTCTGGGACACCAATGATACGTACATTATTGTACTTTGTTTCATCTTTGAGTTCCCGGAGACGTTGCTCATATTTTTTCATTCTTTTCTCCATCTGCTCCTTTGCGTGTAGGCTTTCAGGTGTTTTGTTCTCCAGTTCCTGAGTGTTTTCTTCTGCCTCTTGAGATCTGCTGTTGTATGTTTCCATTGTGTCTTTCATCTCTTGTGTTGTGCCTGTCATTTCCATAGATTCTACTAGCAGGTTTTTTGAACTTTTGACTTCTGCCGTATACATGTCCAGTTCTTCCTTTACAGCCTCTATCTCTTTTGCAATATCTTCTCTAAACTTTTTGAATTGATTTAGCATTAGTTGCTTAAATTCCTGTATCTCAGTTGAAGTGTACGTTTGTTCCTTTGACTGGGCCATAACTTTGTTTTTCTTAGTGTAGGTTGTAATTTTCTGTTGTCTAGGCATGGTTTCCTTGGTTATCCAAATCAGGTTTTCCCAGACCAGAACAGGCTCAGGTCCCAGAGGGAAGAAATATTCAGTATCTGGTTTCCCTGCGGGTGTGTCTTAGAAAATTGCTCCACCCTTTGATGCCTCGGGTCACTGTGCTTTTCTGCCCAGCAGGTGACGCCTGTTAGCCTATAATTCTTGAATGGTGTAAGGAGGTATGGCCGTGTTCCCCCAGGCTCTGGGGTCTGGTTCTGAATGGAAAGGGCCCCACCCCTTTCCTCCTAGAGAAGAGAGACCCCTCAGGTGGAGGTCATTAGCAGTTCAATGGTCTCGCTCTCTGCTTGTGGTGTCTCCACCCTTCCCAGAGTCACAGCCCTGGAAACTTAAAATGACTGGGGCTTTCTCCACTGAGCTGAAAAAGAAACAGATAGTCCCCTTCAGACCCAGTCCAAGGTGACTCTCCGGCTCTCCCAGGTCAGTCGTCACCCAAAGTCTCTGTCTGTTTTTTGGGGCTGCATACCTGTAGTGAGCAGTTCACACTCGCTACTTAAAACCCCAGCTGGAGCTCAGCTGAGCTATATTCGCTTGCTGGGAAAGAACTTCTCTGTGGCACCACGAGGCTTTGCAGCTTGGGCTATGGGGGAGGGGGTCTCCCGACCTGGTTCCGTAGGTTTTACTTACAGATTTTATGCTGTGTTCTCGGGCATTCCTCCCAATTCAGTTTGGTATATGATGAATGGATGGTCTCGTTTGTCCCCCCGCAGTTATTCTGGGTTATTTACTAGTTGTTTCTGGTTTTTTGTAGTTGTTCCAGGGGAACTACTTAGCTTCCACTCCTCTCTATGCCTCCATCTTGCCCCAGGATCCGGACTAATTCTTTTTTAAAAAACCCAAAAGTGGCTGCAGATATGGTAGTGAGAACTGCACAGCAAAGCGCAGCAGGAATGGGTTGTGTGAACATCTCAGTATCTGGCGTGGAAGATAGACTTTCGCACACCCACTGTTAATTGTCTCAGAGTGAGGAAGGCAGAGGTTGAATCAGAAGGGGAAAATAACCATGCCCCTTGCAGCCATCTTCCTGGTGGCCTGGGAATGCTCCTGCCTGCACAGGCACCACAGCCCAGAGCTGTGCCAAAAAACCCATCGTGACAGGAAGTGTTTCCAGCAACATGCACACACACCACAATATCAGGTATGGACAATAGCCTTTAGCACACCCACAGCTAACTGTCCCAGAGCTGGGAAGGTGGAGCTGTGCAAAAAGGGGGAAATTAACATGCCCCATTCAGCCATCCTTACAGCAGGCTGGGAATGCACCTACGTGGCCCGGCGGCCCAGAACTTCTCTTGGGGGATGGTATCCACTTGTGACATCGCACAGCTTTCCCTCAGCAGAGGCCCTAGAAGGGCATGGCTTGGAAGAGGGACCCACTCAGAAATCCCAGAGACCCTATGCCAATACCAAGGACTTGTGGGTCAGCGGCAGAGACAACCTGTGGTGAGACTGAAATGGTTTAGACTCTTGGAACAGCCTTAAATCTCCAGGAACACCTGGGAGGTTTGATTATTGAAGCTGCCCTTCCTCTCTAACCATTGAGACACATGCCCCACATTCATGGCGGACAGCACCAACACACCCAAACTTGGTGCACCAATTGGACTCCACAAGAATCAGACCTCCACATACCACAAAGACAAAGTTGGGGAGAACTGACTTGAGGGGAAAAGGTGACTCACAGATGCCATCTGCTGGTTAGTTGGAGAAAGTGTACATCACCAAGCTGTAGATTGAACGAATCAGAGATTAGTCTTTGAATAATCCTACATATCCTAAAAGAACCCTATGAACTAAAGCAAATGCCAAAGGGCGAAAAACAACAGAAAATTTTAAAGCATATGAAAAAACCAGACGATATGGACAACCCAAACCCAAACACCCAAATCAGAAGATCAAAGGAGACACAGTACTTGGAGCAATTAATCAAAGAACTAAAGACAAGGAATGAGAGCATGGCACAGGATATAAAGGACATGAAGAAGACCCTAGGAGAGCATAAAGAAGAAATTACAAGAGGAAATAAAAAAACAGATGATCTTATGGAAATAAAAGAAACTGTTGACCAAATTAAAAAGATTCTGGGTACTCATAGTATAATACTAGAGGAAGCTAGACAATGAGTCAGCAGCCTTGAGGACCACAGAATGGAGAATGAAAGAGCAAAAGAAAGAATGGGGAAAAATTGAAAAAATCAAAATGAACCTCAGGGATATGATAGATAAAATAAAATATCCAAATTTAAGACTCATTGGTGTCCCAGAAGGGGAAGAGAAGGGCAAAGGTCTAGAAAGAGTATTCAAAGAAAGTGTTGGGGAAAACTTCCCAAACTTTCTACACAATATAAATACACAAAGCATAAATGTCCAGCAAACTCTAAATAGAATAAATCCAAATAAACCCACTCCAAGACATATTCTGATCACACTGTCAAATACTGAAGAGAAGGAGCAAGTTCTGAAAGCAGCAAGAGAAAAGCAATTCACCACATACAAAGGCAACGACATAAGAATAAGTAGTGACTACTCAGTGGCCACCATGGAGGTAACAAGGCAGTGGCATGACATATTTAAAATTCTGAGAGAGAAAAATTTCCAACCAAGAATACTTTATCCAGCAAAGCTCTCCTTCAAATTTGAGGGAGAGTTTAAATTTTTCACAAACAAATGCTGAGAGGTTTTGCTAATAAAAGACCTGCCCTACTTCAGATACCAAAGGGAGCCCTACTGACAGAGAAACAAAGAAAGGAGAGAGAGATATAGAGAAAGGTTCAGTACTAAAGAGGTTCAATACTGTCTAATTAAAGGACAATAAGAGAGGGGGGAAAACATATACAACAAACATAAACCAAAGAATATGATGGCTGATTCAAGAAATGTCTTCACAGTAATAACGTTGAATGTAAATGGATTAAACTCCCCAGTTAAAAGATATACATTGGCAGAATGGATCAAAAAACATGAACCATCAACAAGTTGCATTAAAGAGACTCATCTTAGACACAGGGACACAAAGAAATTGAAAGTGAAAGGATGGAAAAAAATTTCATGCAAGCTACAGCCAAAAGAAAGCAGGAATAGCAATATTAATTTCAGATAAAATAGACTTTAAATGCAAGGATGTTATGAGAGGCAAAGAAGGTCACTACATACTAATAAAAGGGGCAATTCAACAAGAAGAAATAACACTCATAATTGTTTATGCGCCCAACCACGGTGCCACAAAATACATTAGAGAAACACTGGAAAAACTAAAAGGAACAATGGATGTTTCCACAATAATTGTGGGAGACTTCAACACATCACTCTCTCCTATAGATAGGTCAAACAGACAGAAGACCAATAAGGAAAATGAAAACCTAAACAAACTGATAAATGAATTTGATTTAACAGACATCCCAAATCACCAGGATACATATTCTTCTCTAGTGATCACAGAACTTTATGCAGAATAGACCATATGCTGGGACATAAAACAAGCCTCAATAAATTTAAAAAAAATTGAAATTATTCAAAGCACATTCTCTGACCACAATGGAATACAATTAGAAGTCAATAACCATCAGAGACTTAGAAAATTCACAAACACCTGGAGGTTAAACAACACATTCCTAAAATAAATGGTTTATAATGTAGAATGTAGGGGAACTAGTGATAGAGAGCAATCGATGAGTGGTGAAAGATAACCCAATAAGAGCAGATGAGCTATCATGGGTGAATTTAACATTCTGGGAATGCCCAAGAATGACTATGGTTTGTTAATTTCTGATGGGTATGGTAGGAACAAGTTCACAGAAATGTTGCTATATTAGGTTATTTTCTTGGGGTACAGTAGGGACATGTTGGAAGTAAAGTAGTTATTTTAGGTTAGTTGTCTTTTTCTTACTCCCTTGTTATGGATTGTTTGAAATGATTTTTTATTGTGTATCTTCAAAAAATTTTTATATAGTTAATTAAAAAAAAGAGTTAATAAAAAAATATGCAGAGCCCCCTTGAGCTGGTGGAGAATGCAGGGGTGTTGGGCTTCCCCACCTTTATGGTTGCTGATGTGCTCACAGACATAGGGGACTGGTGGTTTGATGGGCTGAGCCCTCTACCACAGGACTTGCCCTTGGCAAGACTGTTGCTGCAAAAGAGAGGCTAGGCCTGCCTAGAATTGTGCCTAAGAGCCTCCTCCCAAATGTCTCTTTGTTGCTCAGATGTGGCCCTCTCTCTCTAGCTAAGCCAACTTGGCAGGTGAAATCACTGCCCTCCCCCCTACGTGGGATCTGACACCCAGGGGAGTGAATCTCCCTGGCAATGTGGAATATGACTCCCAGGGAGGAATCTAGACCCAGCATCATGGGATGGAGAACATCTTGACCAAAAGGGGGATGTGAAAGGAAATGAAATAAGCTTCAGTGGCAGAGAGATTCTAAAGGGAGCTGAGAGGTCATTCTGGTGGGCACTCATGCACAATATAGACAACCTTTTTTAGGTTCTAATGAATTGGAATAGCTAGCAGTAAATACCTGAAACTATGAAACTGTAACCCAGAACCCATGAATCTTGTAGATGATTGTATAAAAATGTAGTATATGATGGGTGACAATGTGATTGGGAAAGGCATATGGACCACACTCCCCTTTGTCCAATTTATGGATGGAGGCATAGAAAAATGAGGGTGGGGGTGGGAGGGGGAGTTAAAAAAAAAAAGGAAGGCACCCAATGTTCTATTTTACTTTGGTTGTTCTTTCTCACTTTGGATTTTATTCTTATTGTTTTTGTCTGTGTGGTAATGAAACTGTTCAAAAATTAATTTTGGTGATGAATGCATGACTATATAATGATACTGTAAACAATTGAATGTATACTTTGTTTTGTATGACTGCATGGTATGTGAATATATCTCAATAAAAATGAATTAAAAAATAGTTTCTCCATTTTTATCAAAGAAAATTGTGGAAAGCATGAGCTTTGTAGTCAATCATAGTTTTAATTTCCAACTCTGACATTTACTATGTATGTTAAATTGAACAAATTCAAACTTTATTGGAGTATTGGTCTCCATATCTGTAAGTCTACTATGTCACCTTGATGGGCTTATTATGAGTACTAAGTTGTGTATATATACAGAAGGAACCTCCAAAATAGTTATTATTATAATTAATATTACTATGATGGTCATTTTGACAGTCCTTATTTTTAGAAAATTCCGTATATTTTTAAAGAAGACTTTAATTGAGTCTTCTTTAAATTGTTATAGCTATAATTTCCTTCCTAGAATCCAAATTCAACCACTTAGACAAACTTCTTCCCACATGCTGCTAACCTTTAAAAAGTTATTTTACCCTTCAGATATGGCTGATTTAATTTACTAAATCTTTCATGTCTTAAATTTTTAACATTAAATTTAAATTTATAATTTATACACTACTTAATTCTTAAATGGCATACCAATTTATTCACCTGTTCATAGAGTACTTCATTTTATGAAGTACTGTTTGTAGGAAAATTTCTTTTGATTCTCAAAAAAAAAAAACCTGTCTGCTTATAAGATTGTCTCTGTCCTTATTATAGGCTAATAAATATTTTACTTTATTATCCTAAGAATAATTTGTATATTAAATATTAAAAGTATCTTGTGAGGACAGAATTTCAAAAAGCCTTGGTAAATATTATCTAGAATAACATTGAAAAAATGAAATATTTTTAAGAGTACATGCATTATTTTGAGTACATGTTTTGGAAACTATCTTTATTCTTTCATGAAGGCAGGAGATTGGATGGTAGTCACTTTGAGGCCCCAGCCTATTGGGACCTATAATCCTGCCTTTTACTCTCTCTCTCTCTCTCTCACTCATATCTCATTCTTACCTTCTTACTTACTCAGCTCAAATTCATGGCCAAATATTCAAATCACTTCTCTTCCATTTTGTTTGTTTGTTTGTTTTGTTCATTCTTTCTTTTTCTTCTTTATACCTTCTTGGCAATACCCTAGATTTGATTATACCCTATTTTTGGTCTGTTCTGTGATTGCACCCTCAGAGCTGAATTTGTCTGAAGAAAAATGCAGAGCCCTGTTGTTTATACTCAATTCAAATTCAAGGCCTCTAACAGCAATTCAGCACTAATGTTTCATGGTAAATATACTGTATTGTCCTAAACATTTTACTCACCCACTCACCTAGATTACTATTTCCTACTTTTTCCTGATGATTCCAGCTTCCAACACCTTCTCTCCCATCTTCCCTTTCAGTTGATGATCTTCCTTCTTTCACTGGGAATATAAAAGGAACCAAAAAGTAATTTCAAGAAGTTCCCATTCTCACTTCTCCCACTCCCAACTTTTCCCTTCTTCTTGTCACGAGGGATGAACTGTCCCTTCTCTTAAAGGCAACCCCTCCCCATGTCCACCAGAGCCAGTCTCTTCTTGGCTATTAAAAGACATTTTTCCTGGAGAGGCAGGGGAAGACGGAAGAGTGGTGAGGTCTAGGTTGTAGTTACTCCTCTGGGGCAGTTGGTAGAAAGCCAGGAACTGCATGGACTGTACACCACAGAGGAATTTGAGATTGGACAAACTCCATACAACACTTATGAACATGTAGAACAGCTGAGATCTGTGAAATCTGTAAGTTCTTGTGGCCAGGGGGCCCATGCCTCCCCCTGCCAGGCACAGTCCTGAGGGAGAAAAGGCCATCTGTGCTGGGAACCAGGAGGGAGAATGAAAGCTGCAACCATAGATAAACTGAGAGCAGACACCAGAAAATCTAGGAGCAGTCAGCCCAGTGGAGAGGAGATAGGGCTAGCAAAGCAGCAAAAAAAATAGAAAACAAAATAAAAACAGATTTTTTGGAGTCAGGTGAACATAATATGGAGAAGGGCAGGGCTCAAACAGAATCAGACACATATGCAAATCCAGGGAGGGAGAACCCTTGTCTGAAGCATCAGCTTCTCTGTTTTCTTGATTGCTCCTTAATCTCCTTCAACTCCTGGTCTTTTAGCATTTCAATAGCCTATTAGATCTGCAAAGACTGAAAATAGTACATACTGGGACTTGCTTTTTTTTTTAATTTTTTTTCTCTTTTTCTAAAACAATTACTCTAAGAAGGCCACTACAGAAAGCCTCAAAGACTTGTAATTTGGGCCCAGGCAAGAGCAGAGTTCTGAGAGACAAAGCAATAAGTCTAGTGGTGGAGAAAATTCGCTGAACACCATAACTTCCCAGGCCTTTTGGGAATGCAGATCCCAGGGGTTGGAATTCATCAACTAGCTTCAATCAGCCATGTCCTGGACTGGGTTAGGGTCACCTGGAGAACTGAAGACTCCCCACCTCCTTACACTGGTGGGGGAAATATGGGCTGGCAAGCACCACCTGCTGGACAGCATATGAGACACACAGAGTCTAAAGGCCTCACAGGAGGGTCTCATTTTCAAGGAAGCTCCATACCCTCCTCCCGAAACCTGGGCGTCTCTGGACTAGGAAAACCTGACTGGGGCTGACAATATCTGAGGAGATCACCACACAAAATGTCTACATAGAGGCAGGGAAAGAAACAGAAAAACAAGAGGTGAAAAACCTTTGTCCAAAGGTTACAGGACAAAGCCAACCAACAAGAAAATCCTAGATAAAAGAGTGAAAACAAGCTCCAGAATAAACTAATCAAGAAAGTCAGATGCCTAGACAGCTTAAGATAATGAGCCATACTAGGAAACATGAAAATATGTTTCAGCCAAAGGAACAAACTAATAGTTCAACTGAGATACAGGAGTTGAAGCAATTATTGCTAAAACAATTCAATGAGCTGAAGGAAGAACTAATTGGAGATGTTCAAAACAAATCTAAGTCAATTCAAAAATCAAGTCAATGAATTGAGGGAAGACATAGCAAAAGAGATGAAGGATTTGCAAAGGATACTGGATGAACATAAGGAAGAATTCATAAACTTGACAAAACAAATGACAGAACTTATGGGAATGAAGGGCATAATGGAGGAGATGCAAAAGACAATGGAGGGATACAATGGTAGATTTGAACAGGCAGAAGAAAGGATCAGTGAATTGGAAGACCAGACATCTGAATTCACACACATGAAAGAACAGATGGTGAAAAGAATGGAAAAATATGAGCAGGGACTTAGGGAGCTAAGTGACAACATGAAATGCACAAACATATGTGTTATGGGTGTCCCAGAGGGAGAAGAGAGAGAGAAAGGGGCAGAAAGAATAAAAGAAATAATCACTGAAAATTTCCCAACTCTTATGAAAGACAGAAAATTAGAGATTCAAGAAGTACAGCACACCCCAAACAGAATAGACCCCAATAGACATACTCCAAGACACTTACTGATCAGATTGTCCAATGTCAAAGACAAAAAGAGAATTCTGACAGCAGCAAGAGAAAACAATCCATCACATACAAGGGAAGCTTGATAAGACTATGCACAGATTTCTCCACAGAAACCATAGAGGTGAGAAGACAGTGATATGATATATTTAACATACTGAAAGAGAAGAACTGCCAACCAAGAATTCTATATCCAGCAAAACTGTCTTTCAAAGATGAGGGAGAGATTAAAATATTTTCAGACAAACAGACACTGAGAGAGTTCCTGAATATGAGACCAGCACTACGGGAAATACTAAAGGATATGCTGCCGGCTGATAGGAAAAGACAGGAGAGAGAGGTTTGGAGAAGAGTATAGAAATGAAGATTATCAGGAAGGGTAAAAAGAGAGACAGGAAAAAATAAGACATGACATTTAAAATCCAAAAGACAAAATGATGCAAGAAAATACTGCCCTTACAGTAAAAACACTAAATGTTAATGGATTAAACTCCATTTGTAAACTGATGTTAATTGCAGTATTATTCATGATTGCCAAGAGACGGAAGCAGCCCAAATGTCCATCAATGGATCAGTGGATAAACAAACTGTGGTATATACACATGATGGAATGTTATGCAGCTGTAAGACAGAACAAAGACATGGAACATGTAATAACATGGATGAATCTTGAGGACATTATGTTGCGTGAAGTTAGCCAGAAACAAAAGGACAAATACTATATGGTCCCACTAATATGAACTAACATTAATGAGCAAACTCTGAGAGTTAGCAGCTGATAACACAGGCTACCAAGAGATGGAAAGAGGGTAGATATCAGGCATTTGATGTTGAAGGACTACAGAAATGTTCAGCAGGATTGATTGTACAGATCCAGAAATATATAGCATAATACTGTGTAATGGTAGCACAATGTTGTAAGTACATGGAACAAAGACATCTGCGAGTAAAGCTGAAATGGGAATGTATGACACCAGAGGTAAAGATAGATGATGAAGACTGGGACTGTATAACTTGGCAAAAACTGGAGTGACCAATGACTGTTGCTAAATGTACAAATATAAAAATGTTCTCACATGTGGGAGAACAAATGAATGTGAATGATGCAGAGTGTTGAAAAAGGGATGGTATTTGGGAAAAAATGTAATCAAAGCAAACTGGAGTCTATGGTCAGCAGTAACATACCAATATCCTTCCATTAAATGTAACAAAGGCAATATACAAAAGTTAAAAGTGTATGAGAGGGGGATCTAAGGGAGGGATATGGGATTCTTGGTAGTGGTATTGCTTTGTCCTCACTATTAAATTGTATTGTATGACATTTTTATTTTTATTATCTTTTTTATTAGTCACCAAAAAAAAGAATACTTTTTCATAATAATATGTTCAAGTGCTGACTGTGGTGATAAATGTACAATTATGTGATGATGCCATGAACAACTGATTGTACACTGTGGATGGCTGTATGTTATGTGAATATATCTCTGTAAGATTGTAGGAAAAAATATACATAGAGGTAAAAGTGCTGGAGAAAACATGGAGAGAGGGATGTACCTATTTACTGTTGATGAGGAGGCAGAATGGTGTAACCTTTCTGGAGGTCACTGTGGTGGCTCCACAAGAAGCTAAGTATGTGGGTTCATAAGGTCCTACAACCTCATTATGGGGTATGTTTTTGGAAGATCTGAGAGCAGAGACATGAATGGACACTTGCACATAGATGTTTATGGAGGCAGTATTCATGATTTGCAGTGGGTGGAGGTGGCCTAAGGGAACACTGACTGAGGAACAGAACGGTGAACTGTGGTATCTGCATACAATGGAATATTGAGCCACTACGAGAAGGAGTGAAGTTGTGAGACATGCAATGAGGTGAATGGATCCTGTAGACAGCATGTTGAGTGAAGTACGCCGGTAACCAAGGCAAACCCTATAATGCCTCACCAATACAGACTAACTACAATGTGTAAACTCAGAATTGAATCTTAGAGCACAGCCTAACAGGGAAATGATTATTGTAATGGTCCCTAGATTGTAAGCTCTTACAGCAGTCAAATCTATTCCTGAATTGTAATTGCTGTCTCCAAACTCTGAGATGTTGATCCCTTAATGTATAACCTGATTGGCCTCTGGAACATTGGGTATCTGTTACACCTGAAACTCAGAGCTAGAGCTCGGCAGATATGAATATCAATATTAATGCATACAGCAACTATTAAAAAAAAAAAAAGCTGAAATAGAGCCCAGACTTCAATTAGAAGATATGAATAAAGCAGATCTGGTTAAGACTAGAGCAAATAGGGCCAAAGGGTAAAGGTTGAAATGGACTGTGTGTTCAAACTTCAACTTCCATGTGAGACCAAGGGAAGAGATGTTTATTTGGTGTAAAATCTATATTTTCTAAACTATAACTTCTACAGTCAGTTTGTTCAAACACTACAATTACATGGAAATTTGAATAGGAATTGAGCTATGGTAGGTCTGTATAGATTAGAATGAAATAGCAACACATCCTAAAGAAATTTGGGTGGAGAATAAAATATATATTCGGGGCCCCCCTGAAGACCTGGGGGAGAATGCAGAGGTGTTGGACTTCCTCACCTGGATTGTTGCTGATGTTCTCACAAACACTGGGGACTGATGGCTTGATGTGCTGAGCCCTCTGTCTTGGGGCTTGCCCCTATGAAGCTTGTTCTGCAAGGAGAGCTAAACATGATAATTGCGCCTAAGATTCTCCCCGAGTGCCTCTTCGTTGCTCAGATGTGGTCCTCTCTGTCGAACTAAGCCACCTTGTCTGGGAGTGTAAATCTCCCTGGCAACGCAGGATATGAGTCCCGGGGATGAATCTGGACCTGGCATTGTGGGATTGAGAACATCTTCTTGACCAAAAGGGGGATGTGAAATGAAATGAAATAAAGCTTCAGTGGCTGAGAGATTCCAAATGGAGTTGAGAGGTCTCTCTGGTGGGCATTCTTGTGCACTATATAGATAACACTTTTTAGGTTTTAATATATTGGAATAGCTAGAAGTAAATACCTCAAACTACCAAACTCTAACCTTGACTCTTAAAGACAACTGTATAACAATGTAGCTTACAAGGGGTGACAGTGTGATTGGAAAACCCTGTGGATCACACTCCCTTTATCCAGTGTATGGATGGATGAGTAGAAAAATGTGGACAAATGAAAATGAAAAATGAAATGAAATGAAAAATAGGGTGGGATGGGGGTGATTTGGGTGTTCTTTTTTTATTTTTATTTTTTATTCTGTTTCTTATTCTTTCTGGTGTAAGGAAAATGTTCAAAAATAGATTGGGGTGATGAATGCCCAACTATAAGATGGTAATGTGAACAGTTGATTGTACACCATGGATGATTGTATGGTATGTGAATATATCTCAATAAAACTGAATTAAAAAAAATTGTTCCTGCAATTTCTTTTCTCTCTAATGCTTCTTGTTTTTTTCCTTCCAATTAGCTATTTCCATCAGTTTATAAAAATGCATGTTATTTTTACCTTCTTACCAAATGTATTCATATAATTTTACTCACTTTCCTCTGTAGTTATTGCCCAGTTTTTCTGCTTTCCATTACAACAGAATTCTACAGAAAAGCAAGCAAAAATATTTTATTCTAACTTCTCTTATCCCTTTCAGAATTTTGCCCCTACCACACCTCCAAATCTACTCTTACTGATGTCTCTGGCAATTTCCTTTGTGTTATTGTCAATTAGTAATTTCCATTATCATCTTGTTTGCCCTGTAAGCACTTATTCTTTAGAATACTTTCTTCACTTGGCTTCCAGTATACTATACTCACTTGGTTTACCTTTTTCTTCACTTTCCTAATTTACAAGTCTCTTTTGTAGGTTTCTTTTCATCTTATTGATCGCTTTATATTGTATTGCCTCAGACTTTAGTCCTTGGAAACTTTCCTACCTACATTTTTCCTTTGATGAAGTCATCTAGTTCTAAAACTTTAAATAGTTTGTTTATATTGTCAATTCCAAAATTTAGATCTTCAGCCCAGACCTCTGCCATAAACTCCATACCCAAACTGTATAATAGACACCTCAAACTTAACGACCCAAGCTCAGCTCCTAATCATTCCCCTCCAAACCTGCTGTTCCACATCATCCTATCTCAGGCAATGGCAACCTCAATTTCATTTTTTCAGTTGAAAAGATCAAAGCTGTTCATCACTCATAATTATTTTATCATAGAAGAAAGAATGACCCTGTCCAAGTGTAAGTTGGATCATAACACTCCTTTGTTCATACACTTTCAATAGTTTTCCTGCTTTCTCAGCATAAAAGCAAAAGTCTTAAAACGGCCAACATTTTACATGATTCATTCTTCTTTAAAAATTTATCCCCATCTCTTTCTATTCCTCCTCTCATTCTCCCATCTCCAGACTATGTGGCCCACTTTATTTTTTTTCAAACATAATAGACATGTTCCTACCTTAGTTTCTTTGCCCTTGCTGCTTCCTCTGCCCCAACCATTCCCACCTCCCCCCAAGATATATGATATCCACTTTTCATATCCTCCACTACTTTAGGTGTTGTTCAAATGTCACCTTTTTGTGACAACTGTCCTTTTTAAAATTTATTACCTCCTTCTCTCCTCATTTATGCTTTGTTTTTCTCTAATATTTCTTATTATCACATATGTTTTTCATTTATTTTGTTCATGGTCTATCTCTCACTTATTTATTCATAAATTTCATGAAGGAAGGGGTTTCTGTCTATTTCAGTCACTGCTGTATCTCCAATGCCTAGAAGAGTGCCTGAAAAATGATAACTCCATAAGCATTAGTGAATAAATCAATGAAGGGCTTTAGATGGTATATAAACTTTAGGTAATGGTGAAAAGCAATGCACTATGGTGAAGGCACATAACTAGAGTCTGCTGGGTTAGTTTCTGATTTTGATTGTTTTCTCTAAAATGTCTCTGGGCTTCTGTCTTAGTTTCTCTCTCTCTCAGCTCCTGTGCATCCTTGCTTGTTTCTCCCAGGACATTTTTCTTTAAGCATCTGGGGATCCTCTCTCGGCTTCTCTGGGGCAAACTCTGGATTTCACTTCTTACCCCTAGTTTGGTTTCAATGGATGTCTCCAAAATGTCTCTGGATGTTTTCTCTCTAAGTGTCCCTGAGCTCTCTTCAAAATGTCTCTGCCTTTTATCCTCTCATTCAGGACACCAGTAAAGACAATTAAGACCCACCTTGAATGGGTGGGGTCACATCTCCATGGGAAAAATCTCACCAAAAGATCCCACCCACAATAAGTCTGCCTCCACAAGACTGGATTAAAAGAACATGGTTTTTATGGGGTACTTAACAGATCCAAGCCAGCACACATGAAAACAAACAAAATATTTTATTGTTTTTATTTCTTTCACTTTTCTAGAATATGGAAAACTACAGTAATTAACCTAGAAAGGAAGATCTTCTGAGCCATTTTGTTAAATTTGACTTTCAAAATACTGCTTCTGATTTAAAAAACAATCCTGGGAAACTGGAATGATTAGTATCAGCCATACACTTTCTTTAAAAGTAATTTTGTTGTGGAAATTTCAAACATAGTCAAAATTACAAACAATTACCAATTCATGGCAAATATTAAAACATATTATTTCATCTATAAGTACTTCAGTGAATATCTCTGAAAGATAAGGACTAGTTTTTATAACATAACCTTAATACTATTCTCTTACCTAAATATGACATAATTTCTTAATAGCACCAAATACCTATCTCTAGTTGTTCTTAAATTTCCTCAAATGTTTCATCCATCCATCTATCTATCTATCTATCTATCTATCTATCTATCTATCTATCTAATAGCTGGTTTATTTGAATCCAGAGCCAACAAAGTTCCACAAAGTTACTCTTCCCTCTTTTTTTCCTCCAACTTGTTTTTGTTGTTTTACTGCTGGTTCTTTGTTTGTTTTTGTTGTTTGTTGGCTTAACAATGTATCCTAAAAATAATTCCATACCAATATATAGACATGTTCTTCATTCCTTTTTATAATCACTTATCACTCCATTGTTTGAAGGTTCACAGTTTACTCAAACAGTTCCCCATATACAGATCTTTGTCCTTTTTCCAGATATTTGTCATTACAAATGGTGCCGCAGTAAATAAACTTGTATGTATGTCTTTTAATAGTTTTGCCAGTATATCTTTGGGAAAGTCTCCTACATTTACAATTTATAGGCCTAAGGAAGAGACATATTTAATTTATTAGCTAATTGTAAATTCTTATCCATAAGATTGTATCATTTTGTGTTCTCACCAGCAGCATATCCCCAAATCTGACCACCATGGCATGCTATCAAACTTTAGAATTTTTGCTGAACTGATAGGTGAGTAATGGTGTCTGAATGTACTTTCAATTTGAACTTCTTAATATGAATGAACTTATACATCTCTTCATGGGTCTTTTGCATTTCCTTTTTTGATAATTTTCTCCCTGGTTGATATTTTTCTTTACATTTAGACGCTTTTAACATTTTAGGAACATTATTTCTCTGATATAAGCTTTTATGAATTAAATTGTGTCCCCCAAAAGATATGTTGAGATTTCTATTCTTAGAGTGAGATCTTTTTGAAAATCGGGTTCCACTTTTGTTAGGGATTGAATTGTGTTCCCCCAAAAGATATGTTCAAACCTTAATCCCTGGTCTTGTGAATGTGATTCTATTTGGAAATAGGATCTTTGGAGATACGGTTAGTTAAGAGGAGGCCAAACTGGAACAGTGTGGGCCCTAATCCATTAGTACTAGTGACCTTACAAGGAGAGGAAATTTGGGCACAGATAGGAAGCAGATCGCCATGTGACAGAGGTAGAGATGGAGATGTGCTTCCACAAACCAAGGAATGCCAAGGATGGCCGGTAGCCACCAGTAGCTAGAAAGGCCTAGAATAGGTTTTTCCCTGTGAACTTTGAAGGAAGGACAGCCCTAGCAACACCTTGATTTCAGACTTCTAGCCTCTAGAACTCTGAGACAATAAATACCTGTTGTTTCAAGCTACCCAAATTTAGATGCTTTTTTACAGTATCTCTAGGAATCTATGGCAACCTCTCATAGGTCACTGTAGCTTAGAATTCTCAGGTTATCTGTATAGTCCAAAAAGTACCCTGTACAAAAACATTCTGCTTTCCTCAACATTTCTCTCTACTCCTTTGGTAGTAACTTAAAGGGAATGAATTGGTGAGAAAATATTGTGCATCTGACATTTTAGTTTCTTTGGGTCTGTGTCTAAAGGTGACAATTTTTGTCACAATTTTGCAGACTGAGAATGTGATTAGTGTGCTTTCTACTATTTTATTCATGTAGAAAATATCCCATTACAGCACAACCTTTTGAATACCTTTTGCATTAATGAGATCTTGCTAGTAATCTTTGGACTCAGGAGTTAACTAGTAAAGGAGAAAGAAGGCATTAATATATATACATTTTTTTTTTTTACTGAAATTGTATAATTTTCTTTCCTCCAAATGGAGTCTTGTTGATTACATACTCATGCAAGGAAGAATAATTTCGTTCATGAATTTTAACTAGTATATTTCATGTGAGATAGCTTTATATTTTCCATGAGGAATGTGAGATAAAGACAAAGCAGAGGATGTAAGAGAAAAGCCTGACAGGCTTTGGGATTTGAGGCAGTGAAAAACTGAGGGAAAGGAAGGAAAGAAGAACAGGAGTGGGGGGAAAGGGTAAAAATAAGAGAAAGTCCTGGGGACTGAGTTGGAAAAAAACTAGATGACCTGGAGCATCAACTCCTGGCTCCTTATAGACATAGGTGACAAAAAGATAAGGTCAGGCATGGACAGAGAGCTCTATAATCAACTTAGTCAAAAAAGAGACTTGCATAAAGGCAAACTAGTATTCTATCAATCTATCTCTATCTATCTAATCTGTAAGAAGGTGCTTACGTACTGTTTATTTAGTTATTTATTTTTCTGGTTCAGTTTGGAAATCCATGTGTGGGTCTATATTCCTAGAGGATTTAGAAAGCAAAGGCAGCAAAATTATTGTCACGAGGTAGAAAGATTATCTGGTATCGTGTATGTGGCCTAATGAGAGTCATGGTTCTGAGAGAAGGAAACAGAAAGAAGAGACTAGAAGTAGAAAGAAGAGAGCCTCTTCTGTTTGACTTTAAAAAATAGTTTAAAACACATGGTTGCCTTTTTCTGACAGATTTGTTGACACTGAATGAAAGTGACAGGAGGACAGTGATAAATTCCAAAATATGGACTGTTTGCAATTTTTGGTTATTGTGCCTAGTGCTGCAAGAAACATTCTTGTACCTGTTTTTGGTGAATAAGTGTGTTAGGTATTTACCTAAGAATGGAATTGCTGAATCCCACTAATACTAGATTTTAAAACATCACAACTTCATTTACTCACTGTCTTAGGCTATTGTGGTATTCTTTTCAAACTTCAGTTCTATATATACTTAAATGTCATGAGATGTTATTATTCATTTTGGGATGACTGCTCTTCTTTATATTTACCCTTTCTGTTGCTCTTTATTCTTTATTGCATTTTTCATGTTTCTGGATGAGATGATTTTCCTTCTATCTTATGAACTGCCTTTAGAATAATTTTAGTGTGAGGATGTGCTAGCAAAAATTCTGTTTCTGTTTGTCAAAAAAACATCCTTTTTTTACCATCATTTTTGAAGGATATTTTCTCTAAATATAGAATACTAGGTTGGCAGGATTTCTTTCTTTCTTTCAACAGTTTTGTTACATCACTCCAATGTCTTCTGTCAATAGGTAGGATGGCTATCAAATTTAATGATGCTTGTCTTTTCAGGTAAGTGTCTTGTTTCTTGGGTGTTTTTGCTAATAGAAGTTATACAGCAAGTGTAAAGGTTAATTTAAAAAGTGTAAGTGTTGAAAGGGCCTGAAATAAGTAAGAAAATGGAAGAAGAATGAGGGTGGGTATGTGCGGTGAGAAGGAGAGGGGATGAAAGGAGTATGGAGCAGTAGGCAGGGCCCACAGCACATGGTAAGGAGCTGGTTTTATTTAAGTTAATTGAAAGGAGTGAGATGAACTAATATGTATTCAAGAACATCATACTGTTGCATTGAGAATGGGGGGGGCGGTTTGCAGGTTAAAAAGGGGAAAACAATTTAAGATATTGAGAAATGTGGTGGCCCAGATTAGTGGTGATGGAGACATGGGTGAATTGGGATACATTTTAATGCTAGTACTGACAGACATTAGTGATGTATTTGGATATAGGAGTTGTGAGAAAGTGATGAATTAAATATAGCTCCTGTGTTTTCACTGGAGCAATCAAGTGGGTAAGTGCCATTTATGGGAGACTGAAGGAAACAAGGTGTAGTATGTGGAAATCAAGAGTTTCCTTTGTAACATATCAAATTTTATATGCTCCTTAGGAATCTGGATGGATATACTGAGAATATCTAATCTGTGCTCAGAGTTGAAATTAAGGCTGGAGCTATAAATGGGCTAGGATAGACACATGCCCATTGGTATACCTGATAGAAGAAAGGGAAATAATATACTTCTTCACTGAGGAGACACTTTCCACCTTGATGTGGCATAAATAAAGTATTATTAAGAACAATTTTATTTAACTTTTCCAATTATTAGTTACTCTGCAGGTATTAAAGATTCAATAGATTATGAGGTAAACCAAGACTTTAAGAAGACTTTTGGACCACTATTTTAATAACTTATTCCCACTTTGATTCAATTTCCATTCATTTCTGAAATGGTCTGTAGATGGTAGGCTTTTTCTCTCTCCCAATATTCACATTAAATGAATGAATAAAATAATTCAAGGTAGAGAATTAATTTTTTAGGTGTATAGGAGAAAAAAACATTTGAGAGAGTCATATTCTTTAGGAAGTTTAAGTGAGTTTAGCAAAAATTTAGAATGTTTGTCTATAAAAGTTTTAGATTGAATTTTTTTTAGGAAAAAAATCCATATCATGTGTATTTATCTGGTGAAAAAATGCTAAGCATGTGATAATGTGGAAAGGTTGCATTAGCACAACCAGCTGTGTGCACAAGGGGAATGCATTTATAGGGTTTCAATGATAATCACTCAATAAACTCAACATCTAGTTTGACAGATCGTGTTGTCAAATTTAATCAGCTGTTTTAAATTCAGTCAACAGTTCTTTCTCAATAGAAGCACAAAGAAAGCCTCCTAGTTTGAGTAACTCCTTGTTTACCTTTAAAATATTGAAGAGAAATAGATTTTTAAAAAGTCTTGGATATGTAAATGTATGTTAGTGATTCTTATAGAAAGATTTGAGTAGTTGGTGTGTTTTTGAGACAGGACAGAATTCACCACCTTTCTATATGTGACTCTTGGTTTAGTCGCATAACAACTTAGATATATCAGAATTTGAGACTAAATATATGCGTTTGCCATAGGGGAGCAGAAAGTTATGACTCTAAAGAGATTTATAGGCAACAATGCTTACAATGATTCTGTCAGTGAAGGGTAATAAAATGAAATGATTACATTTCTCTAGTGATTTACTCTGTTCTATATGCCCTATATTAATACCATCAAATAATTTATTGGTAGAATAAAATACTTTGTGATATGTTGAGTAATACTATGTAGAAGTATCCTGGGATCTTGGAAACAGCTTGGAACAGAATTCGTTTCCAATTAAGGTTTATTTTTTCAAATTTCTGTATTAGGGAAGTTGTGTGTTTATAGACTAATCATGCATAAAATACAGGATTCCCATATACCACCCCACCACCAACATTACATTGATGTGGAACATTTATTACAATTGATGACAACACTTTTTTGGAATTTATTAATTTTAACAGTAGTTACCCTTTGTTATACTTGATGAAAAATTATTAAAATAGTACTATTAACTATTGTCCATAGTTTACATTAGGTGTATTTTTCCATATACCACCCTGTTATTAACACCTTGTATTAGTGTCATACATTTGTTATGACTCATGAAAGAATCTTCTTGTACTTTAAATTCAAACACTCTCAGATGTGTTTGCAAACCTGAGAAAGTTATTTAACTTCTGTTAGTTAAAACAAGGATAATAATAAATATCTCCCCAGATTGCTGCATCAGAAGGCATGTATGTCATGTATCACACCTATTCTGTGATAGGCACATCTATTAAAGACAACTGATATTATCTCAAAGGACACTTTGGAGCAAAGTTAATAGTTAGAATTCCTTTTTATTAAAATTTTTATTTTATTTTCTGAGGAACAAAATTACTCCTTAAATATTTATTGAAATCTTACTGCATGCTTAGCACTCCTCTGTGTAAGAGTTAGTTAAAACAAAAATATTTGATTAATATCTTAGAGAACACCTCTTCAATTAAATTCAAAATTAAGTGGAATTTAGTGGTTTTCCTTTGAAAAGCACCCAATTCTAAAAGAACTCTATTACTGTTTTAAGGTTTAAAGTTTCCCTCTAAGAGGTCCTAATTTGGTTACTTAATTACTATTAAGAGAATTAAAAAAAAAATTAACCTATCTTATTTCTGTCACTGTCCATGGTGAGTATTCATTGCTGAACTTTTCTAAAAAAGGTCAGTTTTTAAAAGAATTAGTTCAGAGTTATTTACTTATTTTTTTTAAATTTAATTTTATTGAGATTGTTCATATACCATACAATTATCCAAAGATCCAAAGTGTACAATCAGTTGCCCACTGTACCATCATACAGCTGTGCATCCATCACCACAATTAATTTTTTTTTCAATTCTTAGAACATTTTCATTACTCCAGAAAAGAGATAAAGATGAAAAAAGAAAACGTAACTCCTCCCATATCCCTAACCACCCCCCCTTCATTATTGACTCATAGTATTGGTATAGTACACTTGTTACTGTTGATGAAAGAATGTTAAAATACTACCAGCTGTAGTACATAGTTTGCAATAGGTGTATATTTTTTCTATATACCCCTTGTTCCAGTTTGCTAATGCTGCCAGGATGCAAAACACCAGAAATGGATTGGCTTCTATAAAGGGGGGTTTATTTGATTCACTGTTACAGTCTTAAGGCCATAAAGTGTCCAAGGTAACACATCAGCAATCAGATACCTTCACTGGAGGATGGTCAGTGGTATCCAGAAGACCTCTGTTCGCTGGGAAGGCACATGGCTGGTGTCTGCTCCAAGTTCTGGTTTCAAAATGGCTTTCTCCTAGGACATTCCTCTCTAGGTTTCAGTTCCTTCAAAATGTCACTCTTAGTTGCTCTTGGGGCATTTTTCCCCTTTTGGCTTCTCTGGAACAAAAGTCTGCTTTCAAAGACCGTCTTCAAACTGTCTCTCAGCTGCAGCTACTCTCTCAGCATCTGTGCATTCTTTAAAGTGTCCCTCTTGGCTGAAGCTCCTCTTCAAAATGTCACTCTCATCTGCACTGAGTTCCTTCTGTTTGCCAGCTCATTGATATGGCTCCACTGATCAAGGCCCACCCTGAATGGGTGGGGCCATGCCTCCATGGAAACATCTCATCAGAGTTATCACCTACAGTTGGGTGGGGCACATTTCCATGCAAACAACCTAATCCAAATGTTCCAACGTAATCCCCACTAATATGTCTGCCCCACAAGATTGCGTCAAAGAATATGGCTTTTCCTGGGGGACATAATACATTCAAACTGGCACACCCCTCTATTATTAACTTCTGGTTATAGTGTCATACATTTGTTCTAGTTCATGAGAGAGATTTCTAATATTTGTGCAGTTAATCACAGGCATTGTCCACCATAAGATTTACTGTTTTATACATTCCCATCTTTTAACCTCCAATGTTCCTTCTGGTAACATATGTGACTAAGCTTCCCCTTTCCACCACATTCACACAACATTCAGCACTGTTAGTTATTCTCACAATAACATGCTACCGTCACCTCTGTCCATTTCCAAACACTTAAATTCACTCTAGTTGAACATTCTGCTCATAATAAGCAACTGCTCCCCATTCTTTAGCCTTGTTCTATATCCTGGTAACTTATATTTCATGTCTATGAGTTTACATATTATAATTAGCTCATATTAGTGAGACCATGCAATATTTGTCCTTATGTGTCTGACTTATTTCACTCAGTATAGTGTCCTCAAGGTTTCTTCATCAACCCATTTTTTTTTTTTAAGATGGTTTTGTTCACCCACCATACATTCTGTCCTAAGTAAACAATTGATGGTTCCCTATATAGTCACATGTTTATGTATTCACCACCATCCCCACTATCTATATAAGGACATCTCCGTTTCTTCTACAAAGGAGGAGGAAGAATCAAAGAAGGTAGGGAGACAAAAGAAAAAGAAAAAGAAAGAAAAAAACATGACAGCTAAAAAGCAACAAAAGGAAAGATAAAATTAAACTAAAGTAGAATAAAAGAGTCAGACAACATCACCAATGCTAAGAGACCCATATCCCTCCCTTATGCCCCCACTTATAGGCATTTAGCTTTGGTATATTGCCTTTATTACATTAACAGAGCTATTTATTTTCACCTTCACATCCTTGCAAAATATATTATTAACTAATTCCATGCCCAGTCCCCATCAAAGGGCTTGTAGTAATATTTGCATTTTTCCTTATACAATGTTTTTGGTTTTATCAAATTAGATACTCATATAAGAATGTGTTTAGTATGTAAATATCATCTGAGTGCTATTTTGGAAATAAAGTTTAAGAATCTCAGATATAATATACAAGATGCCTTGGCTTTTTGTACTACCAGGTATTATACCAATCTATCTTTTCACTAAGAAACCAAAACATAAAAAATAAGCAAAACATACTCACAAAATAATCTTTAGTGCTATAAATCTTATTTAAAGGATTAATCCATCTTTGTACATAAGACTACTCCATGACTGAGGGGAACATAATCTTGATTATCAGAACTCATCTATAAGCATTCCAGGAAAAGAAAACCATGACACTGAAAGAAAGAGTAGAACAATTCATGAAGTTATCACTCTATTATCATGCTGTGCTACTAATGAGAGAAATTGTTCTTGGGTGTTTTTTGTTCTTTTTCTTTGGAAACATTGTAATCAAGTCAAAAGAACTATCCATGGAAGGTATGCTGAATGTCCAGTAAATATGGACAGATGATGGTTTATATTTAATTTCAATTCAAGAGTGTGCCTCAGAAGACCAAAACAGGTAAAGAGGGAAAATGCCTAAATGGGACATAGCATACTAATGAGATTTTTTAAAGGAAATATGCCATGGTTTTTAAGTGTTCAGCCCAAAATAGAAAATAGTGATTAATCTTTCTATTAATATAAGAGGAATTATGAAATCTGCAGCAGGAATAAGTCTTTTAGAAGTGCCATTTAAGATGTCACAGCCAAAGCTACTAATTTCACTCTAGCATTGTTAAGACAATGCTCAGGCATTATTTTGTAGGTTACTTATCTCTTTCTGATTTGATTTATCTCTGTCCTGATAGATAGTCTGGCTATATCTTTAATTTACTTTATATGTATTTATGATTTTTTAAATTAAGGATTTAGTTAAATATGATGCTACTTACAGTCACATACCTACCTATATGACATTTCTTTGGAAGTTTGAAAATGCAGCAGTTTAAGAAATGGTAATCAGTGTTTTAGTTGCCTTGGGCTACTCAAGCAAATACAATGAAATGGGTTGGATTAAATGATGGGAATTTAATTGCTCATGATTTCTAGGTTATGAAAAAGTCCAAATCAAGGCATCATCAAAGCTATGTTCTCTCCCTGAAGACTAGCATTCTGGGGTTGGCTGGCTGCCGGGTGATCCATGAGCTTGTCACATGACAAGGCATTTGGTGGTGTCTTGTGGTTTCTCCCTTCTCTTCCAGGTTCCGTTGGTGTTCAGATTCTGGCTGCCCCCTGTGGGGCTTTCTCTCTCTCTCTCTTTTGGTCTGAATTTTATTCAGCTTAAAAGGACTCCAGTAATAGGTGTAAGACCCATTCTGATTGAGGGGGGCCACACCTCAACTGAGGTAACCTCGTCAAAACATCCTACCTGACAATGGATTCATACCCACAGGAATGGATTAACTTTAAGAACATGTTTTTTTCTGGGGTACAGCTCCAAGCCACAACAATCAGATTTCTTTTGAATAAACTTAAGATGACCTAGAAGTTGAATATTAATAAGACATGTAATTATAAAAGTAAATGATTTTGATGTTTTTCATAATTAAACAGAAATAAAATAAATTATTTAATTTAATCTTTTAGATGATTTGGATATGATTCTGCATAGAAATACATATTAAAGTAGACAAATTTTCTAGGTGATTCGAAGCTTGAATATTTCTCATGATTCTATGGATGGACTGTGCTAAGTAAATAGTAACAATAAATACTATTTGTTGAGTGCATACTATTTTTCAGTCTCATACTCCAGGCCTTACATAAGTAAGGTACTTTATTTTGCTGTGGAGTTCAATCAACATTTGCTTAAAGAAAGAATCTCATTTTTATTGGATTACTATTGTACTTCATAATACCAGTGCTTGGGGCCTGAAGTGTAATATAATATTTTTTTCTAGGTTCTTAATTTCCTTTAGCAAGAAAACCCTTGTCAATTTTCAGTTGCATTATTGGAAAGTTTTATTTTTCTTCCCGTTATAGATCATCACAGATAACTTTTACTTTTTCTATATATTAGAAGTTGATGAGTATATAAAACATTTCAGCTTGAAGAATATTTATAACCAAGTGTTCTAGTTTGCTAATGCTGCTGGAATGCAAAACACCAGAGATGGATTGGCTTTTATAAAAGGGGTTTATTTGGTTACACAGTTATAGTCTTAAGGCCATAAAGTGTCCATCAACAAAGGGTACCTTCACTGGAGGATGGCCAATGGTGTCCAGAAAACCTCTGTTAGCTGGGAAGGCACATGGCTGGCGTCTGCTCCAAAGTTCTGGTTTCAAAATGACTTTCTCCCAGGACTCTCCTCTCTAGGCTGCAGTTCCTCAAAAATGTCACTCTTAGTTGCACTTGGGGTATTTGTCCTCTCTTAGCTTCTCCAGAGCAAGAGTCTGCTTTCAACGGCCATCTTCAAACTCTCTCATCTGCAGCTCCTGTGCTTTCTTCAAAGTGTCCCTCTTGGCTGTAGCTCCTCTTCAAAACATCACTCACAGCTGCACTGAGTTGCCTCTACCCATCAGCTCATTTATAGGGTTCCACTGATCAAGGCCCACCCTAAATGGGTGGGGCCACACCTCCATGGCCATTATCTCATCAGAGTTACCACCTACAGTTGGGTGGGGTGCATCTCCAAAGAAACACTCAAAGAAATCTAATCAAAACTGATAACGTCTGCCCACACAAGATTACATCAAAGATAATGGCATTTGGGGGACACAATACATTCAAACTGGCACACCAAGGATTTGTTATTCTAGTGCTTCTCAAATTTTAACATGCTTCAGAATCACTTGGAGGACTTGTTAAAACAGATTGCTGGGCTGCACTTCCAGAGTTTCTGATTTAGTAGGTCTGGGATGAAGTTTACAAGTTTTCAGATGATGTTTCTGCTTCTGGTCTGGAGTCCACACTTTGAGAGCCACTACTCTATTAGGATCTAAAATAAATATCGGGGAAGGGTCTTAGATCTCTTGGTGATGTTAGTTTTATGTCAGTCAGATCTTTTGTGATTTTGGAAAGTTATAGTTATATATTGTTTTAAATATTAGGGGCTTAAGTGTTAAAAAATATCTTATCTATTCCTCATCACAACATTGAGGTAAATACCATTATTATTTCAAACAAGACCAAGCACAGAGAAGTAAAATAACCTGACCAAAGACACAGTAATAGGGAGAACTGGGGCCAGTAACCAAACCCAGGGAGTCGGACTCTAGAACCAATGTTCTTAACCACTATGCTTTACTATTTTCCTACGTGTAATACGGAAATTATCATAGCATGTAAACTAACAGAAGACTGAAGGCGTGGGTTATGCTTCCTTGAATCTGATTATAGCACAGTGATTGGTAAAGGGTGTATCCTGCCTTAACCTCTTCCTCATATGCAGGAAACCATTGGGAGCCCAGTTTCTATTAAATTCACTCCTCAGGCTAACTAGAAAAAAGTATCCAGTGTCTTCCTGCTCCTTAGGAAGAAAGATGCTATTTACAGTCAACAGTTAATCATTTGAGATGCCACATCAAAGGCTTCCAAATTTATAACTCTTTGAGAACCAGCTGCTGGGAAGTGGCACTAATTAAAAAGCTAGACTTGAAGAAACTGTGTGCTATGTAGCATAAAAATTTCACCTCTTGGGCTGTTTCTGCTTTGTGATACATTGCCTAGAAAATTGGGTTGTAAATGGTAAGTAGACGGGATTTCTTGAATTTATTTGAAGACAAATTATGAAATTCGTGTTCCTAGAACAGGTATAGAATATATGCTACAGTGCTTGCTTTCTGTTCATATAAAAGATTCTTCCAGGAACATGGACAGCCATGAATTGAAAAACTTAATTTTGTTCCTGAAAAAAGTACAAATGGTAATCAAATTGGGATTCTTGACAAAATACACAGATAAATTATCCCAAGGGGAACCTCTTAGCTAAATTATCTAGGCTTTTAGAACCCCCTAAGGACCTGCAGAAGTAACAGGGTTAGAAATACTTATATGTGGGCAAAGTGAAAAAAATCAAATATCTGTGGGTATTTAAAAAAGCACAGCAGATTAATTTACGCTATATTAGCTAGATTCCTATTTATTCTCTCTATATTTTCAAATATAAGTTTTTTATACCTTAAAGGATGAGGAAATTAAAAGCATGCAATATCAACAAAAGAACTACACATGATTTCAGTAAATTGTAGAGGAATATGAAAACGAAGGTTCTATGTTGAAATAATGTGGCAAATTCCTATCTTAGCTAGTAATACCTAGTCCTTTCCCATTTAAGTGTAATGATCTGTTTACATGTTTCTTTCTCCTGATAGGAAATGAGATACATCACATTAAAGTATCCCCTCTTTAATGTGATGTGCATTGTCTCCAGAGCCCTTTGCAGGATTTGACTGAAAGTTACCCTTTGAGGAGCTTTACGTGGCATTTAAAAATAGCTTAGTCTGTTTCTGTTGCCTGCCTGCCTTCCTCACTTTTTGACCAGTATTTCCTTGGTACACACCCTACTAAATTATATTCACAAGATTCTTCTCAGAGTCTGCCTCTGTGGAATACACTCTTGCATTGTAAGGCATGTAGATGGTAGGTTCTTCTTTAGAATGAACTCATTGGATTTCCTTACTGTTGGAATTGAGAGCTTGTTCTAGGGAAGCATGGCCTTTTAGGAGTCAAAACTTCAATTTGTGATGGTCTAGCTCCTTGAGATTTCTGTTGTAAAAGATTCACAAAAATGCTGCCTCTGGTTTTTTAATACTTATTTTATTCTTCCACACTTACATCTAATGTAAACATCTCACACTTGAAACCAGAATTTACCCCACATGCAGTTTAAGGAATCAAATTACAAGCAGAAGGGAACTAGATATATTGATCTCTGCAACATAGTACATAATATGAAATTCTTACAGATATTTAATCATGGGCAAATAAAGGAACATAGCCTATATGAGAGTAGGTGAAACTAAGAAAAATGCCAAGTCTTCTTCTCTTAGAAGTTTGTCTTTGACTGTAAGTACTTCCTTTAAAATTAGAAATTAAGTCATTTATATGAGAACTTAAATTGTGGCTGGGCTGGTAGTTTGACCACTGAAACAATTAAACGAGCTACATATCATACCTAAAATGTGAGAAGGCAAGAAAAAATGACAAATGATAACCTGTGGTGGCTTGAATTATGTACCCCAGAAAAGTATGTTCTTAATCTTAATCCACTCCTATGGGTGTGGAGTATTGTAAATAGGACCTTTTGCAGATGTTATTTTAATTAAGATGTGGCCAACTGAATCAGGACAGGTCTTACCACTATTATTGGGGGTCTTATAGAGAAGATCACAGGGAGAAAGCTACCAGGGAGGAATAGAAGCTG
Organism: Choloepus didactylus; assembly: GCF_015220235.1. Lineage (NCBI taxonomy): Eukaryota > Metazoa > Chordata > Mammalia > Pilosa > Megalonychidae > Choloepus > Choloepus didactylus. The sequence goes on from NC_051309.1 coordinate 76,690,243, forward strand.
AAAGTCAGTGGAATCAGAAGAGAAAGAAGATGCTACCATGTGTATTGCCATGTGACAGAAAAAACTAAGGACTCAAGGATCATAGGCAACCAGCTCCAGAAGGCCACAGTCTTCAAGGAGAAAGTATTGCTTTGCTGATGCCTCCATTTTGGACTTCTTCCAGCCTGAAAACTCTGAACCAATAAACTCCCATTTTTTTTTTTTTTAAGCCATCCCATTATGTGGAATTTGTTTTAGCAGCTGGGAAAATAAAACACAACCAAAAGGAAAGCAACTGGGAATATAATGTAATTTAGTAAAATGAATGCAAAAATTATCATGCAAACAAAATCAAGTTTAATGAAGATCAATAGTATTTAAAGTTTATATGCTCCTAATTACTCTCTGCAGGGATTTATGTTTTGTGATTAGAGGTAGCCTAAAATAAAATGAAATCAGGTTCAAATTCATCCTTTTCCATTTAATGATTTTTTTGACAAGCTGAAGTAAAGTAACACTAAAAATGTTGGTGACATTTAGAAAAAGCTATGCTCTTACAAATATAAAGGCAACTTCTTCAGAGGATATTTTTATATTAACTTTTACAGTAGTTTTGCAAGCTGCAGAATTTCTTCCTTTCAGTTCATTTTTTTTTGTCTCAAGTGACATAGAAATTTTGTTTTTAGCAAATTCTTGCTCTATACTTTGTTATAGGTTGCATCATTTGGATTAAACCATGAAATTCTTTTATTTTTAAATGGGAACGAAACCCAAGCAAACCTGTGGATGATGTGACAATTTTAAGCAATTTAAAGATCTATATAATTTCAACTTCTGGATCACCCAATTATAGTTTACTGACAGAAATTATTACAAGTTAATGCCGTAATGTCAGAATCAATGTAGGCCCACAGTGGCAAGCTAAGTTCTGATTTGATTTAATCAACAACATTACCTGAGCATTGCTGATCTTAGCTAGAGGCTTTCAAGTGGAGCAGTGATACAAAGCAACATCAATTTAATTTCCAGAAACTAGGTCAAGGAGAAGAAAAATACATTACTTTTGGGCAAGTGCAATAAAAGATATATTAATAATGGGTTTATGATCAAAATGGGTAACAGAGAATTTCTTCATAAACTCTGAATCACTTTTGTTTAAGTTCTATTCCATGCATAAGCATGACAGTGTCCCCTGTTTATTAGGCTTTGGCAAATTTTTTTATTTGACTAAGTTCTACTTCATGCATAAGGATGACAGTGTCCCCTTCTGAATCACTTCTGAACATTCAATTTAAGGACCAGTCTTCCCTGGTCAGTAGTGAATGTTTGGTTCTTTTCTGCATGACACCAAAGTAGAGGCTGTATCTGTAAATTTGCTTGAGTGCAACTCAAAAATGTTTTTAGAAGCCGTTTGTGCATTCAAGTAATCAATATTATTTAAAATCAAAAGAGAAATGTCTGTTAGCATACTGATTCACTAGAAACAGATTGGAAAAAGTCCATCAAAATCCAACCCTATTACCTCTAAAGCAACATAAAAAGCACCTCTTCTAAAACTGAAATAAATTCAGTGAAATGAATACCATATCCCAAATGGAGTCATCCCGTAATCATTGAGGACCTGGAAGAAGAAAAATCTGCTATCTTCTACCGGGCAAAACAGATGCTATAATTTGCGTGGCTCATGAACAGATCTAAGGGCCTACTTTCCAGATTCTCACAGAAGTGTACTCTCCTTTGATTTTCTTTCATGTATCTCCATTTTTGATGAGACAATTTCTTTCCCATGTCTTGATGAATTTTTTCCCAAATGCTAGTGCTATAGATTGGAAACCATTTTCCCTGAAAAAGGACTTTGAAAGAAACTTAAAAATAGCCATAGAAAACAGAGCTGTAAATAAGAAGACAAGATGATAAATCTGACGATTGAAAATCTGGAGATTTGGAGACTCAGTGGAAAAGTGTAGCACAAATGCAACAAGGGCAAAATATAAGAAGAGCCTTTCAAACTAACATCCAAACAAAATCAAAATGTCAAAAAGGCTTATAATATTCAAGGCTGCATAAAGGAATATACAGACATATTCTAACCGTACTTTAAATTTAAAAAATGTAAATAATCCCACAAATTGAAAAATGACTGCCTGCAAAAGATTTTTTTAAAAATTTTAGTCTAGCATCTCAGTTTTAATCCATAAAAATAAACCAGAATACAATTGAGCCTTGTGATAGAGGTACAAGGGGGAAAATTATAGCTGCTTTATACAAAGAAATTCTCAGATGCAAGGACACGGGATTTTGTCACCCATACATATTTAAAAAAAAACCAAACTTATTCATTAATGATTGTCAGCCAACTGATAAATGACTGAAAATAAATAATGCAGAAATAGGAAAGAAATTGTATAAAAAATACTTCCAGGTAGGACTGAAGTCTCTTAAATGAACAAGTAAGTTTAAAACATCGTATCTATTATTTAAACAGAATAAAATATCTTAATGTTGAAATAGGAGAGAGCAAAAACATTCAACTGTAATAAATGGAGTCAAATTTCTCATTATATACAAAATCAGGTGATGCAAAGTGGAAGTAAAATACTAATTTGCTTCTCATTCACAGATGCTTGCTCATAACTGACATTATTAATTAGAAAATAAAAAATTGTATAATTTTAAAGTTAAAAAAATCCATGGATTTAAAATAGGTGGAATGTTATACCTTTGACCTAAAAATAATGATTGATAATCATAATGGTTTTTATCTTCCACTTTTTAAAAAATCACATATGCAGATTATTTTACAAAACTATTTTATGCTGAGCAATGTACTTTTTTTAATATTCATTTTATTGAGATATATTCATATACCACGCTGTCATACAAAACAAATCGTACATTCAATTGTTCACAGTACCATTACGTAGTTGTACATTCATCACCAAAATCAATCCCCGACACCCTCATTACCACACACACAAAAATAACCAGAATAATAATTAAAGTGAAAAAGAGCAACTAAAGTAAAAAAGAACACTGGGCGCCCTTGTCTGTTTGTTTGTTTGTTTGTTTCCTTCCCCCACCTTTCCACTCATCCATCCACAAACTAGACAAAGGGGAGTGTGATCCCCATGGCCTCCCCCAATCCCACTGTCCCCCCTCATAAGCCACATTTTTATACAATTGCGCAATATACTTTCAATCATGCTTTATACTTAGTATATTATGAGTTATATGACTGTTTGCATGTTTTCACATTTTAAAAAATATCTGACAGAATTCCAACATGCTAATACATACTAATTAACATGAAATACCATTGTAATGAACATTTAAGTTGTTTCTAATTCTTTAATATTCTCAACAGTGCTACAGTGAACATTCTTATGGCCAAGTCTTTACACTTACTTACCTGTATTTATTTTCTTAGTAGAAATTCCCTAAGTGAATTTGTTTAATATAAACAGGTATGCCCGATTTAATTCTACTGATACTTAACTGTGTACTTGTCCTGAAGAATTGTTCCAATTTATATGTTCACCTGTGTTCCTGAAAGCCCTGTGTGTGCATGTGTGCTTACATTTTGCTTGTACTCTTTTCTAATTTGAGAGAAAAAAACACTCTCTTTGTGTGCTAGTTAGAATTTCTTTGAAAGTGAGGATGATTTTTTTTCTCTAAGTTACCGGCCATTATTATTAGCTCAAAAGGAACAACTGGCTGTTCATCTCTTGTTATTATTTGCCATTATCGTTCATCTCTATTATCTTTTGCTATTTTACTATTTGTATGCTCATCTTTTTCACACTGATTTGCAGGGGCACTTTGTATGATTTGATCAATGGATTTATGCTTGGGCAAGTCTCCCAACATCAAGACTATATATATTTTAAGTATCTAATTTAACTGGAATTTACCCTGGTATATATTGTACAATATTTTTCTTTTTGAAAAAATATTTCCTAAATTTTCAATAAATTATATTGTATCATTTTTATTTTCTTCAATATTGCAGCTATTACCTGCACAATATATTATGCATAATTCACAAACACAAATACTAAGACACACAGACACATGAACATAGACACACAAACATGCAACTCACACATATGTATGTATATACCCAAGTATATATACCTACGCATACATAATTGTATATGTGTGTGCATTTATACTTATGTATTTCATAAAGATATAGATACATTATTTCAACATATATTTACACATATACTCCATATGAACATATATATGTATATAGACACATGCATATGAATATAGCATTGTATGTATTTTATGCATTAATGCCAGAATACTTTTTATTTTCCTGCATTAAAGTAAGATTTTATTTTTTACCATAACAAGGAAAAACTGATTTCAGCATTTAAAAATTTTTACTAGTAATTCTTTACTTTAGGAAAAAATATGGCCCATCTCTTTGGCTTTATTTAGTTTTCATTATCCTGTGTAAAATTACTGGAGCATCTGCAAGAGGTGATTCTCTCCAAGTCTATTTTGATATTTCTCAAAGGACATTTGTACCTGCTTTTAGGTTTTGTTTGTATTTTTTCATTGTCAGCATAGTCTGTAAAGAAATGGATTCACACAGAGAACATATGCTTTGTTACTTTGTGCTGGGACCATTTTGTAATTTACAATATTTTTTCATGTCTAAAATAAAATAAATGGAAGATCATCTCAAAAGGAAACAGAGAAATTTTCACTGATAATTAGCCATGGTAGATACAGGAAGTTTTTGAAGCTTTCCTCATCCTACCACTTTATTCCTGGACATAGTAATTTCTTTAGGTCCTTTTCTAAAGAGATAATTACAAGGTGGTTTTAAGCCTTTCTGAGAACAAAAACAAGCAAACAGCAACAACAAAAACCATTCCAATGCTTAAGAAAATATGAGAATAACATTGATTGGAAAACCTGGCAATATGTTCATGTAAATAAAAATATTGACCAATTTTACTTATATTGATGAGAATCTTAAGTAATTATTGACAAATTAGAAAATACATTAATTTTGCAAGTAAAAACTATGGCCAAGTGAGGGCCTATTCTTTACAGGAAAGCAATGCTAGTTCAATATTAGGACATATGTTTAAAAAATTCATCCTGTATATATCAATTCAAAAATATAATCACAACAAATACCTTTTTATTTGGTAAAATTCAGCATTCACCCCAGATTAAAAAACATATTAAACTAAAATAACTTCTTTAAGTTAGGAATAGAAGGTTCCCAACTATCATATAATATATGTCACAAACCAACAATTAAAATCATGTGTTTATTGTGACTTGTCATTGTAGTTATTAAACTAGGTGCATTTGGTTTTCTTTCCCATTTTCCCCTCTAAACTTTAAGACTGTCCAGGTAGTGGCTTTTTATTACTCATTTTTGTAGCCCTTGAAATCAGTGCAGATCTGGCTAATAGTAGGGTCTGAATAAATGTTTCCAAATGAATGAATGAATAAATGAATAATGATAAAAAGAAATTTCAGAAACCAACAACCATTGTTCTGGATTGTGATAGCATTTTAAAAAGCAGCAGACTTACAGTAATTGATTTATGTATATTTTTAAATAACAGTTTTTTAATCAGATATGAAACATCTGAAAGAAATGAAACTTTTTGAATAATGCAATACAATGCAATGAAACTATTGAGTAAAGCTATTTACATTGTATTTCTCTTTCCTTGATCATTTATATTTATTAGATATGATGCATAATTTTTTGAGAATGTTTCCAACATTTTTTAAGGAGAAAATAATTCTTTATCATACGAAACAAACTGAAATTTTACTGAAAATTTTTTGAAATGCTGAGGTAATATTTAATTCATGCTATAAATTCCTGACCTTCAATTAACATTAATTCAGCAAAGCAGGCATTGCATATATATATAAAACATGTGGCTTAGGTTTAAAAGAGACAAGAAAGAGATAATCATTGATCCTAAATCTCCTGTCTGGTGAAGTAAAAAATAAATGGCAATGCTTTAGCTTTTTCTAAGAATATATTCAATTTAGATATTCAAAAAAAAGTTGAACTCAAACTTCATAGCCCTACGAGTTATCACTACAAAGCAGAAGAAAACTTTTTATTTAAAAATATACAGTTCAAATTTCTATACTGTATTTTAAATTTTTGATTGATTGTTTTCTCCTCAAACAGTCAGAACCAGAATTACTTAAAAAAATTCTGATTCAAGCACACAATATAAAAGGAAAGAAACTTCTGTCTGTCTTATTTCAAACAGAGCCCAAACTCAGTATTTCCTTGACTTGGATTTTTTCAGGGTAGACAATAAAAGCTGCTAAATGTCAGTGGCTCTTCCAATCATGCAAAAGACAAAAATTGTTGATGATATTATGACAAATATTACAGGAGAGACAGGAATGGGGATTGGGAAGAGAATAAACAGATTTTATTTCAAAGAGAAAGGACTAAATGCTTGTGTTTCTGTGGATCCTCTGAGAGGTGTCATGTTTTTCAGAAGCGATGGCTTTATGGTGCGTCCTTGGCACAAGAAAGGCTTCCAGTCTTACCAGAGATTTCAGTGCCTCAATAATGACACACAAGGAATGGATATGAGAATGTGAAGGATGCCAGGGAGACCAAGTACAACAGAACCACAGTCTCAAACCTACATTATTTCAATAGCCATTTCAATAACCATTTAATGGGGTCCCTGCTTCCACACTTGCTGCCTATTTATGCTTTTCACAGCAGAGTAAAGCTTTTGCTCATTTGAATTGTAGATGGCTGTTTGCATCTATACACTAGATTACAAATTTAAAAGTCATTTAGCAAATGTTTCATGAAAAGAAAATATTTAGTATCTATTGTTAAGGCATTCATTTTTCTTATCTCTTCCATTTACTTCTATTCTGGATGGAAACTAAAGTGGCCCCGTTGGTACTTGTGGTAGATTGAATTATGTACCCCAACAAAGAAATGTGGTTAACCTTAATCCACATTCCTTTTATTAGGACCCTTTTATTAGGACTCTTTTATTATTGGTTAAGATGTGGCCCAACTGAATCAGTGTGGGCCTTAATTGATACAATTGGAGTCTTTTATAAGCAGAAGAAATTTGATGTAGTGAAGCAGAAGTCAGCAGAAACCAGAAGAGCAAAGACAAGAAAGAGAGGTGATATGACACAGAAATTCAAGCCAAAGAACACCAAGAATTGTAGTTAGGCAGCACCTTAGAACACTAAGGTTGTTAGGTTAGTTGATGTTAGGGTGAAAGCATGGGCTTGCTGATGCTTTGATTTTGAACTTCTAGCATTCCAAACCATGATAAATTCAGAGTCACAGCCAATAAATTCCTGTCATTAAGCCTGTCATTGCATGGAATTTGTGACACTCATGAGTGTCATTCATCAAATATTTTGGTTCTTCTCACGTCTTAGTTCCTTGGAGTATTTTACCTTCTGCTCATCCTGTAGTCACAGGTCAAATGATAAGTTCTGATCAATAAGTTATGATCAGAAGTGATGCATACTTTAATGAATCAGAGCATTTACTTGTAAATCGTAGACACTCTATAAAGAGTTTTTTCCACAAATGACACAGCAAACACCATTCAAAAGGGTGGCTGTTCCATCAGCTGGGATCTGTGGTAACTAAGATGAACCACTCCTGATCTCTAAGGCCCTTTCCTAACCCTTACTAATTTGCAAAGGACATATACCACGAATAAGAAATAAACCTAAGTTTTTTAAGCCATTAGGATTGTGGTGTTTGTTACCATAGCATAATTTAGCTTCTCTGGAGTAATACACACCTCAGTTATCACCTGTTTCCAAATGCTTCAACTGTTCTTCAAGAAAGGCAGAAATCTGAGCCAAAGAATATGGGAAATTATGGCAGAAATTTGGGTTGATGACATATGTTCAGTGTTTTATGAAAAATTCTTAAGGTATCATTCTCTTTTGTATCTATGCTATGGGAGTTGATCAATTATGATGTTAAATTAAATGTTCAGTAAAGGATCTATTGTTGTTTCATCAGAACACTTAAATATGGTCATATTACCTCCACAGTAATGGAACATCTCAGAGACTAAAGGCTGTTTTCATCCAAATGATAAGATAGCAACATCTTCCTAAATATGTCCCTAATAACAGAGAAAACTAAAAGACCTAGAGAACACAACATTAATAACTCCATGCCAAAAATGATCAGTAAAGTGTGTGAGAATTTCAACTTCCATGTGAGACCAAGGGAAGAGATGTTTATTTGGTGCAGGACCATATTTTCTAAACAATGTAAGTTCTACAGTCAGTTCGTTCAAAAACCACAATTACATGGAACTTTGAATAGGAAGTGAGATATGGTAGATTTGTAGAGGTTAGAGTGAAACAGCAACACATCCCCAAGTAATTTGGGTGGAGAATAAAACTACACATGCAGGGCCCCCCAGAGGAGCTGGGGGAAATTGCGGAGGTGTCGGACTTCCTCACCTGGATTGTTGCTGATGTTCTCACAAACATTGAGGACTGAAGGCTTGGTATGCCGAGTCCTCTATCTTGAGGCCTGTCCTTATGAAGCTTGTTACTGCAGAGAGGCTAAACCTGCTTGTAATTGTGCCTAAGAGTCTCCCGCTGAGTGCCTCTTTGTTGCTCAGATGCGGCCCTCCCCCTCTGGCTAAGCCACCTTGGCAGGTGAACTCACTGCCCTCCCCACTACATGGGGCTTGACTCCCAGGGGTGGAAATCTCCCTGGCAATGCAGGATATGATTCCTGGGGATGAGCCTTAACCCAGCAGCATGGGATTGAGAACACCTTCTTGACCAAAAGACGGATAAGAGATGAAATGAAGTGAACCTTCAGTGGCTGAGAGATTTCAAATGGAGTCCAGAGGTCACTCTGGTGGACATTCTTATGCACTATATAGATAACCCGCTTTAGGTTTTAATGTATTGGAATAGCTAGAAGTGAATACCTGAAACTATCAAACTACAAACCAGTAGCACTTCCTTTATCCAGTGTACGGATGGATGAGTAGAAGAACAGGGACAAAAACTAAATGAAAAACAGGGTGGGATGGGAGGGGGATGATTTGGGTGTTCTTTTTTACTTTTATTTTTTATTCTTATTCTGATTCTTTCTGGTGTAAGGAAAATGTTCAAAAAAAGATTGGGGTAATGAATGTATAACTATATGATGGTACTGTGAACAGTTGATTGTACACCATGGATGATTATATGATATGTGACTATATCTCAGTAAAACTGAATTTAAAACAAAGGTCAGTAAAAAAAAGACAAAAAACACAAATTATAAATATCCAGACAGAAAAAGAAATGTAACAATAAAACTGTTTAAATCAACATAAATAATTATTAATTTTTATGAATTGATAGGAAAATAGAAAATCACCAAAATGTGTATATGTATTAAAGTAACAAAAGAAGAACTGGAAAATCTGAATTCTCTAGTATTTATTTTAAAAAATGAATCCATAATTAAAAACTGTCCCAAAAAGAAGACTTAAAGGCTATATAGAGAATAATATCAAACATTTAAGGAAGAAATATACTCAATCTTATGAAAAGCTTTCCCGTTTACAAGTTTTCTAACAAGCACTTAAGAAATTAAAAATACTTTAATGTATTCAAAAATATCAGTTTTCTTGTGCTTGCAAGAAAGATAACCTATATAAATTGAGGTGTTTATAGATCAGAATTTTCAATACACTAAATACATAAATTCTCTAAAAATTGACTGATATAGTCACTGGTAATCCTGATCAAAATGGTAGTAGAAGACTGCTAAGTTGGAAGGGGTTAATGAATCAGCATATGTTAGCAGAATTCAAGTGCGTGAAGTCATTAAGTTCTGGTAACATGGACAAGTGACTAAGACCTTGTGGAAACAGACAAACTAAGGAGAAGACTGCAGAATGTTTGCACTAAAAGGGTAGAATTAAGGAACACAACTGGAGTTTGACCTAAATAAGAAGAAAGTACAACTCAGTTGGTTTGTCCATATACTTTTTTTCATAATAAATGTATAATGTAAAAGGCACATAGAAATGAAATAGTGATTTGAGGCAAGTGCAAATGTCAAGCTAACTCCTTTTGGAGGAAGTTCTGGGAAGGTTTATGGGAGGTGTCTATGTAATAAAGGATGAGATAATTAGGGGAAGAATTTTAATAAAAAATAATAAGATTAAATTTAGTCTAGGCTCTCGGGAGCTTTTCGATTACTGTACCACAAAACTGTTTTATCCCTTGCAAACTTTGGACATAGATACTGTAGAAAAGATATTAAAATTTTAATATCCCTTTTGCCTCAACTATTTTATCTGATCTCTTGTGTCATGGAAGGAAATCTTAAAGAGGACAGGTTGAAAATGATATTAACTTTCATCATGTGAAACAAGTAATTTTCTAAACTAATGCAATTTATTTTTTTCTCTTATAGATTATAATTTTGTTATAGCTAAGAAATCCTTGCCAACTCAAGGCCATAAATATTTTATTCTGTGTTTTCTTCAAGAAGTTTTAGAGTTTTAGCTTTTATATTTAGGTATATGATCTATTTTGAGTTTTGATTTGTGTTTGGTGCAAGATATCAACAGTGCATTTTTTTTTTTTTTTTTTGTATATAACTATGTCCGGCGCTGCCCCGCTCGGTCCCCGGTTCCCGGCCGGCGAGGGGAAACAGGGAAGGAGAGAGAGAGATGCAGACTGCGCGAACTAACCTGGTCATGAATCACGACTCGAACCACACGGCAGTTGTGAAAGCAAGCCCTTTACTACAGCTAGATGAACATTCTGTGTTACTGGTTCCTACACGGGGCACGGCGCCTCGTGGGAGAGCAGCCTCGATGTGGCCGTCAGGCACGGCTCCTTGTGGGCTGTCTCACCCTACCCCGTCCGGGTAAGACCTTTTATACACAATTAACAACCAATAAGCTTCTAGGCTAGTATCGCGTATACAGGATTTCGATTGGTAGGAGCGGGTGGCGGATACATGCGTCACTATGCGGAAACAGGATGCAGGCGCCATCTTGGCTCACTCGATGGGCGGGGGTAACTCTAGAGCAGGCTGCAGCGCATACGCTAGGCCCGATTCGGGAGGCGGCTTTCCACATAACTACATAATTTTACCAGCACTATTTTTCAAGAAGAACATCATTTCTCCCCAGGATTTACATTGCACGTTTGTCCAAAACCAGTTGGCTATATATATGTGGGTTTATTGTTGTACTCCATATTTTGTTTCATTGATCTATTTGTCTATTTTTATACTAATATTATGATACCTTGGTTGTTATAGTTTTATAATAAATCTAGAAATCAGATAGTATAATTCCTCCAACTTTGCTATTCTTTATTCAAAGTTCTTTTGGCCATTATAGATGCTTTGAGTTTCCATATAAGTTTTAGAATCAACTTGTCATTTTATTCCAAAAAAGTGATTGCAAGGAATTCATTTGGAATTGATTCTATACATAAATTTGGAAAGAATTTATATTTTCAAAATATTGAGACTTCTAATCTGTGAACATGACATATCTCTCCATTTATTTATATCTTTAATTTCTCTCAACAATGTTTTATAGTGTTCAGTATACATATATTGCATAACCTTTGTGAACTTTATACCTAAGTATTTAATACTTTTGTTGCCAATTTAAATATTTTTTAAATTTCAATTTCCAATTGTTCATTGCTACATAGAAATAACATGCATTTTGTATAGTTATTTTTATCTTGTAAACTTCCTAAACTTGCTAATTACTTTTAGTAGCTTATTATTAAAATCCATTCAGTTTTCTATAAAGATGATCATGTTGTCTGAAAATAAAGAGGGTTTTACTTCTTACTTTACAATATAATGTCTTTTATTTCTTTTTTTCTTGTTGCCTTATCATACTACCCAGATCTTTCAGTATAATCTTGAATATAACTTGTGCCTTATTCCTGTTTTTAGAGGGATAAATATTCAGTCTGTAATGTAAAAATATGTAGGATGAAAAGTGTAGGTTTTTCATCATTGTCCTTTATCAGGCTGAGAAAGTTCTATTTATAGTTTGTTGAGAATTTTTATAATGAATGGGCAATGGAATTTTCAAATGATTTTTCTTCTATTAAGATTATCATATGGTTTTTCTTTACAATTTCTTTATATGGTAAATTTTGTTGATTGATTCTCGATGTTAAATCTACTTTACATTCCTGGAATAATCCCACCCCTTGGTCATGTCTCATTCTCTTTATATTTTGTTGGATTTGATTTTCTAAAATGTTACTAAGAATTTTTGTATCTATGTTCTTGAAGGATATTGCTCTATCATTTTATTTTCTCATTTTGTCTAATGTTGTGTCTAGACTAATTAATGATAGCCTCACAGAATGGGCTGAGAAGTATTATCTACTTTTCAACTTTTTGGAAGAGCCTGTATAGAATTGGTATTTCTCTTTCCTTATATATTTGACAGAATTCTCCATATATTTGGCAGAATTCAGATGGAAACCATCTGTAATTTTCTTTGTGGGAATGTTTTTAACTACAAATTTAATATCTTTTAGAGATATAGGTCTATTCAGATCATCTGTTTCATCTTGTTTATGTTTTGGTAGTGTTTTTCAAAGAATTTTCCCACTTCATCTAAGTTTTGAAATTTATTGACATAAAATATTTCAGAATAATACCTTATTATATATTAAATATCTGTAGCATCTATAATGATGTCACATCTCTCATCTCTGATATTGGTGATTTTTGTCTTCTCTCTCTTTTTCCTTATCAGTTCATACAGAGGTCTATGAATTTTGTTGATCTATTCAAATTGGAATTTTATTTCATTGATTTTCTCTATGGCTTCCATTTTAAGTTATATTGATTTTTGCTATCTATATTTTCTTTCAATTCTTTATATTGTGCTTAATTTGCTCTTCCTTTCCAAGTTTTTTTTTAAGGGACAGCTTAGAAGATTGATTTTAGACTTTTCTTCTTTTGTAACATTTACATTTAAATAAATTTTCTTCTAAGCACTGCTGTATGAGCATCTACCAAGTTCTGTTAGAGTTTTTCTTCTCTAATTTTATGTCAGGCAAAAACATATTTTATTTTTCTTTGTAATTTCTTCTTTACAAGGGTATTGGGCTTAAAAGATTGAAAATTAAGCTATCTTTCACTTAATTTAGGAAGTATATGAACATATAATTGATAACAATATGTGTGTGTATGTATAAATAAACTAATGTAAAACTATCTAATTTTGAAAGATGTTATACATTTTTTCATTATTTACTTATTATATTCTCCTCTAGGGATATTTTTGTATTCATTTGGGATCATATTATATTATGGAAACTATCCCCTATTTCCATTTGAAAAAACACTTTATCAAAGCAATGCTCCTTGAATCCACATAGATATTTGGATTCTAGAGGTTCAGGTGATATCATAAACTTTCCACCTTTAAAATGTACATATTTAACTTTACCACAGTGATTTTATGATTGAAGACTTAAAGAATCATGGAATAATGAAATTAAACAAATGGACTGAGATGAAAATAATATCACGGAGTTTCCTCTTTTCATTGAATTTTTTTTGCCAAAAGCTCCTGAACAACATAATTGTATTTTCTACACTCCGGGACACGTTTTTCTTTTACATTTTTGCATTTCTGATATAAGGATTTATTCTTTGGTTGATTTAAAAGAAAATTTCCAGCCACCCAGCAGAAGTTGTCATTGCCTGTGCAATATGAACCAATTGCCATCTCAGTTCCTTGTGCTAAATTGCTGTCAACTTTTTCTTGTTAGTCTTACTTGAGATGTCTTCAAAAAATTATTCCCTGATGCAGAGAAATGAAAAATTATGGTGTACTAAAAGATTGCTTTCCACACACTGGGAAATGCAATTAAATAAATGAAAGTTGTCAAATCTACCAGGAAAAAGAAACACTGAATATTTTATGCTAGAATTTGGTATGATTGGGGTTGTTGATTCCCATGTTTGAGGGACTCAGGCACTAAACAAGCCATTTCACAATTGTTTGGATGCATTTCCAAGAAGTTATTTTAAATGTATGTAATATTTAATTCAGTTAAGGAAAAAAAAACTTTATTTAAAATAAATAGATAATGCAAATAAAATTCTATATTCTTTAATATGACTTGAATAGTGCTAAGGGAGCACAGATGTTTTAAAAGTTATTGAGAGAGATTGTTTGGAACAGTGCTACTCTAACTAGCCAGTCCACAAACTAGTTGTTAATAGCTTGATTTATATTTTAGAATATAAATCAACCCAGTGCTTCATCAGGAAAGTTATCTTTTGAAATCAAAAGAAAAAAACAACCATCTACTTAGAGCATAGATGATTTGCATTGTGGCACAAGTTCATTATCTCGTTACAGACTTGTAACAAACATCAATCTTTCACTAGCACTGGTTCAGAATTTTGTGTCTTTTAGGAATTCTTTCAGCTCTAGCAGATTATCTGATTAACTTTGGTTTCATCAAGAAGACTTTTATTCCTACCCACATAATAAAAGATCCAGAAGTAGCTAATTTCTTGCTGATATTGGTAAAGTTAGTATTGGTTTTGGTAGACCTCTTTACTTCTTCATCATCCTTAGCCTTTTGTCATCATGTTGTCACCCACAATCCCAAGATGATTTTTGCAACTGTAGTCAGCATGTTTGCAATCAAGTTAGCAAAATGCAGAACTAACTGCATCTTCCCTTTTTATAAGGAAAGTAAAAGTTTTTCCAGAAGCTCCTATAGACTGTTTCTGAGATCTTATTGAACAAAACCATAAAACACCCCACAGTTATAAGAGTAGATAGGAAATCTAGTATGTGACAAAGGTTAAAGGGTTTTCAGGATTGGTATAATAGAAATAGGTAAGCTATGATGAACTAGCATAGGACTCCAAACTCCCAATGGCTTAGCAAAAATGCTTGTCACAACAACTTACACCAAATCTGTGGTCCAAGTGACTACCAGGGTAGCTTTCCTCCATGTGATGACTTAGTGATCCAGACTGGCTATGGCAGTCAACACAGGCCTGCTTGGTCACCAGACCAGGAAAGAGAAAGAAGCAGAAGGATAGCATGAGGATTTTTTTTTTTTTATTGCTTTAATCAAGTAGTACACATGCCTCTTTTGCTCACATTTAATCAGCCAGAACTAGACAAAGGACTCTAACTGCAAAGAAGCCCAGGAACCAATGTTGATAAGGTCTAGTTGTATGTAACACAATTGTCTAGGATCAATAATGAATCATTGCATTATCTGGGCACACTGCAGCCCCAACAAAATTGTGGTACTATTCTCAAGACCAGGAATGGATGTGTGGGCAGCTAGGAATGTCTGCCATAACTGTGAAATGAAAATGGCTCATAGTCAGCTTGGTTTTGAATCTGATTTGGAAAGTGGTTTTATATTATATTGATGTATCACTGCTAATGAATATTACTGTTATTTCAGGAAAATCTAATTAGGTAAATTTCTCTGCACGTAGATTCTAGGGACAGTATCACATTGCTTAATTATTTCAGCTATTTAAAACACTTTGTGTTTGTTAAGGCAAATTCTCCCTCTTCATCCATCAATATGTTCTTTCTCAAATGTGTCTCTGCAATTAATGTCTTTTAATAACTATGGCTTATGTTCACCATAATTTTATCAAGTTATAAGGAAAAAATCTTATTTTCATTTTGACTTGGATATTACATTTTACTGAGAAGAATGACCTTTTTTTAAATACATTATTATTTTTTAAATGACCTTTTTTTAAATACATTGAGAATGACCTTTTTTTAAATACATTTTAAATACATTTTTAAATACATTTTACTTGAGAAGAATGACCTTTTTTAAATACATTATTTTAAAAACAAGTGTCTTTCCACTTGTTTGACTCTTTCTTATGACATAGTAAAATTTTTTTAAGTAAGAACTGTATTATTTTTACTAAGATCATTCTTATATCATTTATTTTGTTTCCTCTTTCTTTCCATTATCACTTAACTTAATTCTGAACTATACAGGATAGCTATTGATGTTACTTTGATAATTGATCTACTATACCACCACCTCCTGTCCACATAAAGATTGCAATACCTTTAAATAAGTTACGAAAGTGCAAGTTGTTAGCAGAAGACTAAAAAGGTTAGTTAATAATCCAAACCAAACAATATTTATTTGAATACATAGATTTTGGCATTTCTTTTCTTTCATGTTCATAGTTGCTCATTTTTCTACAGCATTTAATAATATAAATGCAGGTACCATTGAATTCTGTGGGCTATTTCTACTACTTTATTCCTCCAATGTGAATTTATAGTCTTTAAATAACATTTTTATGCTTTTATTTAGATATTTCTAATCTTAGGCAGTATTATCAATACATTTGTATTTCTTAACTCCTCCATGTACATTTTTACTTTATAAAACTCTTTCTATATGAACTGAATAATCCATGCAATTCTATTTATAAGAACTCCAACTCCAAAGTTAAGATTTGAATTTAAAGATAAACTATACAAAAAGGATATTTAGTGCACTTCACATCTGTTTTTGTACAACACACAATAAGAGAGAATCTTTGTAAGTCAAAATTTATTTTACTGTAGGAAAATGATGGGACATGAGGCAGCATAATGATGTGATAGTAGCAAGAACATTAGTGCCAGATATCTGGTTTCTGATCCTGGATCATCCCCTTAATATCTTTGTGATTTGGGCAAGATACTTAACCTCTCTGTGCTTCACTTGTCTCAAAAGTACATAATAGTATCTACCTCACAAGATTGTTATGAAAATTAAATGTCTTAACATTTGTAAAGCTTTTAGCAAGTGCAGAGGAAAAGTATTTAAAGTATTGTTAAATAAAAATACTTGATGTCAAAAAATTGCATGTTGTGTGCAGCATTGTATGAAATATAAAGTATAAAGCCCCCACCTGGACCCTTCTGCCTAATGGTACAAAGCCTTAAGCACCAGGGGAGAGAAAGCAAACCCTGTCACCACCAAGGGACAAGTGAGAAGCACGGGTGTTAGGAGAAGGATAAAAGCAAAACATCTTGTACTCCTGGGGAGGGGAAGGAAACATCTTCTAGAGGAGGTCAGAAAAGCCTTCCTGTATGAGACCAAGCCTGAGGATGGACCACAACAACAGAGAACAACTCTTTTCACTACCAGAAAAAAAAAAAAAAAAAAAAAAATTGGAAATTCCCAAATATTTGGAAATTAAACAGTATATTTCTAAATATTCCATTGGCCAAAGAGGAAGTCACAAGAATGTTAGGAAATATTTTAAATTGAATGAAAATGAAAAATAAGCATATATAATAAATAAGAATTAGGAAAAGATTTGAACAGATACTTCACAAAGAAGATATATGGATGACAAATAAGCCCATGAAAAGATATTCAAAATTACAATTAGAGATGTGCAACTAAAACTACAATGAGATATTCTTAAGCACCTCTTAGGAAGGCCATAATAAGGTTTTCTATCTATCTATCTATCTATCTATCTACCTATCTATCTATCTATCTATCTAATCTATCGTCTATCTATCTACACACACAAAATATATTTATGCATGAAGAAACTCTATACCTGGTGCTAGTGAGGATGTGAAGTAAGTGGAACACTCATATGGTTTTAGTAGATAAAAAAATGCCACATCCACTTTCAAAAAGAGTTTGGCTGTTTCTTATAAAGTTAAACTTATATACACCTCTACGTATTTACCCAAGTTAAGAGAAACTTATGTTAATAAAAACTACATGCAAGTGTTTATTGCAATTTCATTCATAACCACCAAAAACTGTAAACAACCATAGATAAACTACAGTAACTCAATCTATATATGTTACTGGATATGCTACATGTGGTATATAAAATTGGATATGCTACAAACTGGAATTCTACTTGTAATAAAAAAAGAACTGTATGGATGAATCTCAAATGTATTTTTCTAAGTGAAAGAAGCTGAATCAAATGACTATATGTTTTGATACCATCTTTCTGGCATTTTGGAATAGGAAATTCTCTACGGTCACAAAATAGATCAATATTTGGCAGGATCTGGGGATGGGAGGAGAGGATGATGACAAACGGGCATAAAGAAATTTGGAGGGCAATGGATCTGCCCTATGAACTCATAGAATCATACTCTGCAAAGGAAAACATTACCTTGTATGAGTTATGCCTCAAGAAATATAAAAGATTGTGCAATGCAGTTAAAATAGTGTTTAGAGGGAAAATTACATAGAGCAAACCAATTATCTATGCTTCCACTTTAGGAAACTAGAGAAAGAAAAGAAAATTAAAACTAAACTATGTAGAGAAAGAAGATAATAAAGATAGGAGCAGAAATCAAAGAAACTGATAACAGCAAAGCATTTATAAAAATTCAGTGACACCAAAATCTGGTTCTTTGAAAAAATAGTAAATCTCAAACCGGAATGACCAAGATAGAAAGAGGGAAGATACTGCTTTAGCTGTATCCCTCAAATTACAATAGCTGGAATGGAAGAAGGGTCATCATTACATATCCTAAAAATATGAATAAGATAGATGAATTTTTTTCAATGTATCATTT
This sequence comes from Choloepus didactylus, assembly GCF_015220235.1. Classification (NCBI taxonomy): domain Eukaryota; kingdom Metazoa; phylum Chordata; class Mammalia; order Pilosa; family Megalonychidae; genus Choloepus; species Choloepus didactylus. The sequence goes on from NC_051309.1 coordinate 76,708,827, forward strand.
TAATTTTTTAAATTCAACTTTATTGAGATATATTCACATACCATGCAGTCATACAAAGCATATATTCAATTGTTCACAGTATCATTATGTAGTTGTGCATTCATCACCAAAATTAATTTTTGAGCAGTTTTATTACCACACACACAAAAATAATAAGAATAAAAATTAAAGTGAAAAAGAACAATTAAAGTAAAAAAGAACACTGGGTGCCTTTTTTTTTTTTTTTTGCCCCATTTTTCTACTCATCCATCCATATACTGGACAAAGGGAAGTGTGGTCCATATGGCTTTCCCAATCACATTGTCACTCCTCATAAGCTACATTTTTATACGATCGTCTTCAAGATTCAAGGGTTCTGGGTTGTAGTTTGATAGTTTCAGGTATTTACTGCTAGCTATTACAATTCACTAGAACCTAAAAAGGGTTAAATAGATGAATATTATATATCATTTAGTGACCATAAATTCAAAAACCTGGAGGAAATGAAGAAATTCCTTGGAAAACACAAACTACTAGGAAAGAAATAGAAAAAAAAAAATTCCCATATCTATTAAAGAAATTGAATTGATAGTTAAAAACCTTTCAACTAAGAAATCCTAGGCCCCACATGACTTCACTGGTGACATGATCATTCATATAGAAAATCAAAATAGAAAAAGTACTATCAGAATAATAAGTGATTTCAGCAAGACCACAAGATACAATCTTCAATAATACAAAATTAATTATATTCTTATATACTAGCAAGAAAAAATTGGAAATTGAATTAAAAATAATGGAATATTGACTCCCAGTTAATATTTTTATGCCAAATTTCTTATATTCTTGAACAAATTATTACCGTTTAGTGAAAGATACCTATAAATCAAATAAAAAATAAGAAGAAAAGGACAAACACATTATAACATGCCTTCCCAGCATCAACTACTATGCTAGGATCTTTGAAACATGTATAATTTTATTGTCCCAACATATTTTTAAGGCCAATATTATTATCCCCAGGAGCAAATGGAAGCTCCTCCAGCTTAGGTAAATTGCCCCAAATCATACAGAATACATGGTATACCCAGGATTCAAAAATAAGTCTATTTAACAACAGAATTTTTTTACATCAAAGTAATAATTTTGAGTGTCCCTCCTAGATTTTAAGTCTCCTGGTTGCCTTGTAATCTCAGCTTTCTGATGAATTCAAGCAAAGTTATGATTATGAATTTTATCTGACTTTTTCTTATTGTCCGGGTAGAAGCCACACTCTTTCAAACTTTCTACATCCTTCGAAGCAGTGTAACTCCAATTTGGGACATAAGTATTATCTTTTTCCTACAGAAACATTGGTGAGAGAAGATCATATTGAGAGATGAGTATGTTCTATAAGTTTGGAGTATTAAAAAACCAAGAACTATTGTCACTTAGAAACCTCAGTGGGTTGGAGGAACTTTTCAAGGAATGCGCCGAGATTACTTTTTTGCTAGTTAATGAAAAGCACTTTAAAATAGAGGGCTGACCCTACATTTATCTCTTTTTTCTTTAGTATCTTCTCAATTTATTCAAAATTTCTGATGCTACCGTTGGTATGATGGTTAACTTCATGTCTCAAGTTGGCTAGTTTATGGTGTACAGTTGTTTGGTCAATCAAGCACTGGTCTGATTGTTACTGTGATGGTATTTCATAGAAAAATTTGGATCTATAATCAGTTGAATGTATTTATGGCTGATTGCATTAAACTATCAACAAAGGAGATTGTCCTCAGCAATATGGGGAATCTCCTCATCCAATCCGTTGGCGGTCTTCAAAGCCAGAACCGAGGATCTCAGAAATCCAAGAGAAGAATTTCTATGTCAACTTCAGTCACCCTGCTTCAACTGAGAAATTCAGATCCAACTTTCAGCAGCGCCTTTGTTGGAGTTTCCAGCTTGCAGCCTACCTTACGGAATTTGGACTTGCCAGTTCTCACTGTTATGTGAGCCAATTCTGTATAATAAATCTCTTTTATATATATCCTGTCAGTTCTGTTTCTCTGGAGAATTTTGATACAACTAGGTTTCAGATTGAAGCAGGCCAGGAGGAAATAAAAATTTGCTTTAAAATTGTTTTAGAGAGTTACTGCCTCAGGACAAGTGAAAATTGAACAGCTTTTTGAACAATTTGGACTTACTTGGAAATAAGTTTAAAATAATTATTGGGTTATTAGCATCCCTCATTTTGGATATTTGTTGCAGTTTCCATTATGGCCTATTATGTTGCTAATTTGGGGAACTGTTATGAGAGCACTTATAATGAATTTGTTGTCTCTATTCTCAGGACATAGCATTTATTAGATATGGATATGGAGTTATCTAAGTCATATTTTAATCTATATCTATCATTGAGCTATGGATATTTTTAATATACATTTACTCAGATTCTCTATATCCTCACTTATTTTTTTTCTCCCTGGTTTCTCAGGTATTGAGTTAAATAAAACATATTTTAAATGGGCTTCTTTCTGCTTCTTCCTGTATTTTTTGCTGCAGATACTATATGAATTTCAGCATTGAAATATTTGATATATAATGACTCCTAACAGAGCTCCATTTTCTCATAATAAGGAACATTTTTGTATCATATTGTCCTTTTTACCTTGAATTTTACTTTTTTTCAGCCCATCCTGAACTTCTTGTAGATTTGTCTATTTCATGTTACTATAGTTGTTATTTTTTTATTCAATCTAAATTTTTATTTTATTAGCTGACTGGTGGTTTGAAGCTGTACATACCTCAGAAAAACATGTTCCTAAGTCTTCTCCATTATGTGGGTGTAAACCATTGTAAGTAGCACCTTTTGATGAGGCTCTATCAGTTAAGGCGTGACCCACCTTTTTCAGGATGGGTCTTAATCATATTACCAGAGTCTTTTTTTAAGAGAATGAAATTCAGGCAAAGAGAGAGAAAGCCACAGGAAGCAACCTGCTAAAATAAAACCCAAAAGAGAAGGAAGAGACCAAGAGATGCCACCATGTGCCTTGCCATGTGGAAGAGAAGTCAAGGATGGCTGGCATCCAGTCTTCAGAAAGAAAGCATTGCCTTGATGATGTCTTTATTTAGATATTTTCATGGCCTTAAAACTGTAAGCTGATAAATTCCAATTGTTTAAGCCAACCCATTTCATGATACTTGCTTGGAGTAGCCTCGGGAAATAAAACACTGACCTAATTTCATTTACATTTTTGTTAGACTGATTGGAAATTATAGACAATATGAGCACAGATTATTCAATAAAGACAAGTCAACATGAAATTCCAACCAAAAAAACTACACTTAATGAAATTGCTAAGGCCTTATATATAAATATTACTGAATAGATTTACATTTAATTTACATTAAAATAAAGTGTTTATATTATTCATCCCATTTTTCTGGTACTTCACTCTGACTATTTCTATTAGCCAATACACATAGCATCCCAGTGTTGTCAAATAAGAGGGCTTCTACTGCATTTTTCAAATATTCCTCACAATCAGTGATTTTGGCTTTTTCATTGAATATTATTCTCTGTTTTTTTAAAGTCTTCATACTGATTTTGATTGGTTTCAGAAAGGAGTAGAGTAGAAAGAACTTTAACGTACTGTCTTAGTTTGCAGATTAAGAATTGAGTATGTCTTTTGTGGGGTACATGACTGAATTCCCAAAACCCATGAGCTTTGAAAATCTTTCTTGTTTTTAAGGAGTTTAAAACAAAAGTCAAACTGACTGTGATTTCCAATTCACTTTCTGCTAAGAAAAAGAGAGCTAGAATGGGATTTGAGTTTGATATCAATTATTACAAAAATAAGAAAATTACAATATGTCAATTGTAGGTTCCATTTTCTAATATCATAAATTTTCCTTTTTATCTCTTCTACTCACTTTATTCAATATATTATATGAATTTCCAAGACATTGACTTTTGCCCACAGTCTTGAATTGTTGGTCTCATATTTATTTTATGATATTTTTGGAACCCTTTTGAATTCTGGGCACCTTCTTCCAAATGCCTACCTCAAGGAAGCTTGCTTTGGGAAATTCAGAATAAAAAACATTGAGATAGATATTAAGTATAAGGTTAAACACCACAATCACCTCTTTTATTGTGTAGAATAAATAAACAAAGCTATGTTTGTTGCTTTTTCCCTGCATGGTTTGTTCACAATATGTTTCTATGATACCTGCCCACAGCTGCAAGCTCATATTTCTTTGGATAGCTTTCTAAATTTCTGGATGAGATTATTTTCTTCAGACATCTCTCACACTGACATTTATCTTCATTCTATCAAACTTCAATTTGTCAGTGTTTTCTTAATGCTGTTATATTCTGATCCATATTACTAGAACTTTATTCATTCATTCTTCCCTATAAATAGCTCAGTATATTGTACGAGATCTGAGGATCCATTCAGTTCGGCATTGGAATGCACTTTTGTGGTTCATATAATGCACAGCTCTTTCAGCAGGCAAAGTCCTTCCACATGCAGTATTTCGTTTATTCTTCACAAGAGTGAATTATTAATTCCGTTTTTAATTAATTCCATTCCAGGAAGGGGCTGATGCTTGCTCAACTAGCACAATTGGGAATACAGCCTATTCTTCATTCCAATCCAGGGTTCTAAAATCAAGCTCCTCCACGTTGTCATACCCAAACACCAAACTAGCACTCTCATAGCATGTCTTCAGATTCCTAGAGATATCAGGGCAGACGCAAACCAGGGATCAAGGATGACTTACCCAGGAATGCAATTTGGGTCTTCCTTGGCCATCTGCTTGGCTTATCCTGCTTTGGATACAACATTTTATAACCTGTAGAAACATTTCCTTCTCATTAGAAAAATCTCCTCTGTTGGTTTCTCCAGAATTTCTTTCCTTCTCTCTGCCTAGGTTTTTCATTTATTTCCTTCTCTGACCATTCCCTCAATGAAATGACAGGTTTACCCTTGGCACTATTTTAGGACTTCTATTTCCTAAGCATTTGTTTTGAGGAATTGCAGGCAATCCTGTATTAGTCAGTATTTAATTGCAGATACCAGAAACTACTCTAATTCATTTAAGCAGAATGAAATTTAATTCAAGGAATTAGATGCTTAAAAAATTATTGGAATATCTGGAGTTGTGTAGTCAAGTATGGTAGCCACTAACCACATGAGTGTGTTTAAGTTTAAATTTAAATGAACTTTAAATTTAATATCTGGTGGAACTCAGAAAATAAAACATCCAGTTGCTCAGTTGTGCTACCCATATTTCAAATGATCTGTAGCCACCTGTGGCTAAAGGCTACCATATTAGAAGATGTTTAGAACAATTTCTTCATTGCAGAAATTTCTATTGGGCAGCACTGGCCTAGAGGCTCGGTTCTAGATTGAATTCTAGTAATGATTCTCAGAACATCACAGGCCTGGTCCATCAAGGTTGCTACTACCTCTGTCAAGGTCAGCAAGCAGGGAAAACAGTCACTGCCACAGATAATGACTTGAGAGACACAACACACCTGCATAATCTTTGTCAGCAGAATGGATTCCCCATGCCCTTCTCTAGACATATGTTAGGCTAAGAACCAGAAACTGAGATGTCTGCTACAGCTGCAATGCAAAATACAAAAACCACTACATTTGGGTGTCTTTGTTGTCAGGGCTGCTATAACCAATACTACAGATTGGGTGGCTTAAATGACAGGAATTTACTGGTTCATGGATTTGGAGGCTAGAAATCCAAAGCCAGGTTATCAGCAGGATCATGCTTACTTTGGAGTCTGTAGTGCTCTGGTGGCAGCATGCCAGCAATTCATAACTCAGTCTCTGCCTCTGTCACATGGTCATCTCTCCTGTCAGTCTTCTACTACTGTGTTCAAATTTTCTCTGCTTATATGGACTTCAGTCATTGGATTAAGCCTCTTGCTGAATTCAGTTTGGCTTCGCCTTAACTAATAACATGCTCAAAGGGCCTATTATTTGTCTCTTAGGTCCATGAGTATACCCACTATATTCCTTTTTTAAAAAAATTTATTTTAAGTTTATATGCATTTTTAAATTTTAAATAGTTTTAGAATTACAGAAAAATTACAAAGATAATACAGAGAGTTTCCTTATTCTGTACAACTACTTTCCTCTATTATTAACATCTTACATTAGTATGGTACATTTGTTATGATTAATGAACTGATATTGATACACCATTATTAATGAACTCCACATTTTATTGAGATATCCTTAGTTTTTGCCTAATGTCTTTCTTCTGTTTCAGGATTCCATCCAGGACACCACATTGCATTTAGCTCCTTATTATTTCTCAAACTTTCCTTGTTTTTGTTGACCTTGACCGCTTTGAGGAGTGATGGTTAGGTATTGTGAAGAATGTCTTCCAATTAAGATTTATCTGATATTTTTCTAATGATTAGACTGAGATTATGGGTTTTGGGGACAAATGTTAGAAATAAAGTGCCACTTTCATAATATCACACCAAGGGTGCATATTAGCAACATGATTTATATCTGTGGATGTTGACCTTAAGTTAGTATTTTTCAGGTTTCTCCACTGTTGAGTTAGTCTCCCTTCCTTTTCATAATGTATTCTTTGGAAGTAAGGGGTTATATAAAGCCAACACTTAAGGAGTGGGGAGTTATGCTTTACGTCCTTGAGGACAAAATATCCATGTAAATTATTTGGAATTCTTCTGCATAGGAAATTTGCTTTTTCTCCCCCATTTATTTATTTATGTGATCATTTATATGACTGTGGACTCAAGGATACTTATTTTATACTTTGAGTTATAATATAATACTACGTGTGATGGTTTGAAGCTGTATGTACCCCTGTAAAGACCATGTTTTTAAAGCTAATCTATTATGGTGAGTGTGGACCTATTGTAAGTAGGATATTTGGTGAGTAGGATCTTAACTTAAATTGATGTGACCAACTCATTTAGGGTAGGTCTTAATCCTCTCACTGGAGTCCTTTATAGAGAATAAAAGACAGAGAGAAGATACAGAGAAAATCCACAGAGAAGCTGAGAGAGAAAAGTCAGGAAAGCTGAGGGAGGACACAGAAAACAGAGAGAAACTATAGGCACAGAGAGAAAGCCACTCAAGCCAGAAGCTGGAAGCTAAGAAACCCGGAGAGAAGGGAGAGACCAGCAGATGTTGTCATGTACCTTGACGATCGCCAGTAGCCTGTCTTCAGGGAGAAATCATCACCTATTGATGCCCTAATTTGGACATTTTTATGGTCTCAAAACTGTAAACTTGTAAGTTAATAAATCCCCATTTTAAAAGCCAACCCATTTCTGGTATATTGCATTTCATCAGCTTTAGCAGACTAAAACACTACTTTATATATTTTGTTGCTCAGTTTGTTCCAGCTTTGGCCATTGGGGAGTTCTTTCAATTTCAGTTGGTTACTGTGTTCCTTTGACAAACACCCATAATTATGGAACTTTTTTTCTGCACTTTCTTACTTTCTGATACCACAAAATGCTCCAGGCTGATCTCGTATATTTCCTGTGTTAGTCTTAGAGTCAGCCATTTTCCCGAATGGTCTTTATTTTTTTTTTTAATTGGAAAATGGTTTATAGAAACTAACATCTGGGCATTAGGTGTAGTGGAGGCTCCTGGGGTATAGTAGATTCTAGGCCCTCTTATCTCATAAGGAAATATATGTGCGTATATGGTATGTATATATACACATATCTATGAGTATTTCTCTATATAACCATCTTTATCTTTACTAAGTTCATACCAATATCTTCAACTTTAATATGATATTGCTTTACACTGCCTTATACCCTATGTCTTCACAAGACCTCTGCATGAGGTACACAAAAAATAATTAGATAAATGAATGAATAAAAAGATCTTAATCTGTTCTTACTTGTGGCTATCTGTTGATTCTTCTTCTTGCACCTTAAATGTGTTCTCTAAAATTAATTACTGTGCAGATGAAACTGATATATGGTGCTTAATTGTGTGGATGTACTTGTGTAGTCTGAGAATATACACAGCCAACTCAACAGTAGCTGTGGTGTACCCCAGAAATGGCCATTGTCTTTTAATGCATTCCTGTGGGTGATGAGCTATTATTGTAGGTGGGACTCTTTTTTTCCAAATACAGTTTTATTGAGATATATTCACATACCTACAATCATCCACAGTATACAGTTATTCACAGTACCATCATACAGTTGTGCATTCATTACCAGAATCAATTTTTGAACATTTTCCTTACTACAAAAATACAAAATAAAAATAAAAGTAAAAAGGAACACTAAAACTTTCCACCCCCCCAACCCTTTGTATTTTTCATTTAGTTTTTGTCCTCATTTTTCTACTCATCTGTCCATACACCAGATAAAGGAAGTATATGAGCCACAAGGTTTTCACAATTACACAGTCGCATACAAACTACATAGTTATGCAATCATCTTCAAGAATCAAGGCTACTGGGTTGCAGTTTGACAATTTCAGGTATTTCCTTCTAGCTATTCCAATATACTAAAAACTAAAAAGGGATATCTATATAGCACATAAGAATGCCCTCCAGAGTGACCTCTTGACTTCATTTGAATGAACTCTCTCAGCCACTGAAACTTTATTTTATTTCATTTCACTTCTCCCTTTTGGTCAAGAAGATTTTTCTCAATCCCACAATTCATCCAGGCTCATCCCTGGGAGTCATGTCCCATGTTACCAGGGAGAGTTACACCCTGGGAGTCATGTCACACGTAGGGGAGAGGGCAGTGAATTCACCTGCTGCATGGGCTTAGAGAGAGAGAGAGGGTCACATATAAGCAACAAAAAGGTTTTCTGGGGGACACTGTTAGGTACAATTATAAGTAGGTTTAGCTTTTCCTTCGTAGTAACAAGCTTCATAAGGGCAAGCCCCAAGATTGAGGGCTTATCCTACTAATTGTTAGTCCTCAGTGTTTGTGAGAACAATAGTAATAACCCAGGTGGTGAAGTTCAATATTTCTACATTTTCCCCGAGTTCCTCAGGGGGGGCCTGCAAATATGCTTTTAAACTCTGCCCAAATTACTTTGGGATGACTCAGGATTTCTGTAGGTGGGAACTTTTGATTAGGTTATTTCAACTGAGGAGTTGCCCCAAGGTGGGTCTTAATCCTTTCACTAGAGTCCTTTATAAGAGAGGAAATTATGCGAAGCTTATGAAGAAAAGCCCCAGAGAAGATAACAGAGGACTCACAGAAGTTCAGAGAGGAACCACTGGAACCAGAAGCTAAAAGCAATGAAAGACCAGCATATGCCAGCCAGATGCATTTCCATGTGACAGAGGTGTCCTGGATACCAGCAGCCCGTCTTGAGCCCTGTTGATGCCTTGAGTTGGACATTTTCATGGCCTAAAGATGATAAATTGTAAGTTAATAGATCCCCACTGTAAAAGCCAACCCATTTCTGGTATATTGCATTCCAGCAGCTTTAACAGTAGCCATTTGTTGCTAATTCTTTCAATCCTACATGTGAGTCCCTTTTAAGTATGAATTCAGCTATAACCTGCTTTCATAATATACTACCTGTTTCCCTGTACTTCCTTCATCCTGGGGCAATATACCCTAAAATTGAACGTGGTGGTAGCTTAGATTTCATTCCTCAAATCCTCAAATTTGCCTAAACCTCAGCATCATCTTTATGCCATTAATAGCATAGGTTTTTGCCAAAATTTGGATAGACTTGAACTCAATTTTCACTCTGATATAATCAGTGCTCAAAATCAGTAGACCCAGAACAACCTAATAATAGTATGGGCAAAAGGGCAAAGCAAAGAAATAAAATGTTAGTGGGAACATATTGCCATGGTTTCAGTTTTCTGAGCTGCTCAAAGCACATACCAAAAAATGGGTTGGTTTACACAATGGGAATTTATTCTCTCATGGTTACAGTCCAGGAAAATGTCCAAATCAAGGCATCATCAAGGCTATGCTTTCTTCAAAAAGACCAGCTGTTGGTGATCCATGGGTACTCTGTCACATGACAAGGCAATGGTAATATCTGTTGGTCTCTCTCTTCTCTTACAGGTTTCATTGATTTCAGCCCAACTAACTCCAAATAGAATAAATCCAAATAGACCCACTCCAAGACATACATACTAATCAGATTGTCAAATGCTGAAGAGAAGGAGAAAGTCCTGGAAGCAGCAAGAGAGAAGTGATTCACCACGTACAAGGGAAACCACATAAGACTAAGTACCGACTACTCAACAGGCACCATGGAGGCAAGAAGGAAGTGGTAGGACATACATAAGATCCTGAGAGAGAAAAATTGCCAGCCATGAATTCTTTATCCAGCAAAGTTCTCCTCCAATAATGAGGGAGAGTTTAAAATTGTCACAGATAGAAAAATGCTGAGAAAATTTCTTAACAAGAGACCTACTCTGCAAGAAATACTAAAGAGAGTTTTGTCTGAAAAAAAATGAGAGTGAAATCTGGAGAAGAGCACAGAACTGAAGAATATTAGTAAGGGTAACATAAAGAGAAAAAAGAGAGAGTGGAAAAGTAGACCTGAAAAACAAAAACCAAAGGATAAGATGGTTGATTTAAGAACTGTCTTTATAGTAATAACTTTGAATGTGAATGGATTAAACACCCCAATTAAAAGATACAGACTTGCAGAATGGATTAAAAATGTATTGATATGCTGTCTACAAGATACTCATCTTAGACCCAGCAAAACAAATTGATTGAAAGTGAAAGGATGGAAAAAAATATATTCCATGCAAGCTGCAGCTGAAAGAAAGCAAAAGCTATACTAATATCAGACAAAATAAAATTTAAATGCAAAGATGTCCTAAGAGACAAAGAAGGACACTTTAGATAAATGAAAGGGACAATCCACCAAGAAGAAATAACAATCATAAATGCAGTCAAAAATCAGTTGACCATAGATCTGGGGGTCCTTTTTCCAAATGGATCAGTTTGATTCCATTGATCAATATGTCTATCTTTGTGCCAGTATCATGTTCTTTTGATGACTGTGGCTTTATAGTAGGCTTTAAAGTCAGGAAGTGTAAGTCCTTCCACTGTGTTCTTTCTTAGAAAGTTTTTAGCAATTCAAGGCCCCTCTATTATTAACATCTTACATTAGTATGGTACATTTGTTATGATTAATGAACTGATATTGATACACCATTAACAAACTCCACACTTTATTGAGATATCCTTAGTTTTTGCCTAATGTCTTTCTTCTGTAAATTGAGTTTATGGTACTTTAGTTCCAATTATCCGTCTAATTTCTTATATAACATTTTTGACATGTATTGCATTTTTATATATTTTATGAACTTCCAAAGATATCACTATTATTCTTATTTATAATCAATGTCCACTTGTATTTACCTACATATATCACCATTTTGAGTGCTCTTCATTACTTCCTGCATACCAGAATTTCCATCTTATATCTTTTACCCATTGCTTGTAATGTTCTCTAGAAGATAGTCCAGTGTGGGCTTGCTGGTGGCAAACACACATTTTCTTTTGAAATTTGTCTTTATTTCACTTTCATTATTGAAAAAATACTTTCTGCTACATGTAGTATTCCAGACTGGCAATTATTTTGTTAGAGCAAATTGATAATATAAAGTCATTATTTTCTGATTTCCCTTGTTGAGTAGTCAACTGTCAATCAGACTGTCATTCCTTTTAAATCAATCTTTCCTTTATTATTCTTGCAGCTTTTCATATTGCTTCTTCTTTGCTTTTATGTAGAGTCACTGTGATGTTCACATGTTTAAATTTCTTTTATTTATGTTCCTTTGGTCTCATTGGGGTTTTAGAGTCCTGTATTGACATGGCGGTGGTTTGGAGCAATGCACCCCAGAAAATCATGCCCTTAATTCATTCCTGTGGGTATGACCCCATTATAAGTAGGAACTTTTGTTGAGGTTTCTTCAGTTAAGGTGTAGTCAAACTCAATCAGGATAGGTCTTAATCCTATTACTAGAGTCCTTTAAATGTAGTATGAAATTCAAACAGATAAAGGGAAAGCCAGGGGAAGAAAGAAGCTGAAAGTCAATAGAACACAGAAATTTCCATGTGAGAGAAGCCCAGGATCAAGGATCACCAGAACACCAAAACCTTTAGGGAGAAAGCATTGCCTTGATGATACCTTGATTTGGGCTTTTCCTGGCCTCAAAACTATGAGCTAATAAATTCCCATTTTGTAAACCACCCCATTGCATGGTATTTGCTTGAGCAGCCCAGGAAACTAAAGCAGACATCTCTCGTCAATTCTGAAAATTTCTCAAACGTTGTCTCTTCAGTTATGTTCCATTTTCTTTCTTCTTTTTGGGGAGGGGGGTTTCCAAATAAAGGATTATAGAACTCTTAATTTTTAAATTTTGTCTCTTACACAATTTTCTGGATTTTTATTTTCTATCCATTGTCTTTCTGGGTTATTGTCTGAAATTAATTTGAAGTTCACTAATTCTTTTTTCAGCTGCTAAACCCTTTCATTGAGTTGTAAATTTCAGTTGCTGCATTTCTCAGTTCTAAAATTTCTATTATTTTTAATTTTATGTCATTTTTATGGTTTCTAGTTTTCTGTCAAATTTTTAAATTTCTGGTTCCTTTTCAACTGTTTTCTGAGTTTCCTGCACAGCTCAAAGCAAATACCATGAAATGGGTTGAGTTAAACAATGGGAGTTTTTTCACTCATGGTTTTGAGGTTGGTAAAATATTCAAATCAAGGTATCATTCAGGCAATGTTTCTTCCTAAAGACTGATGTTAGCAATCCTTGGCTCTTCTCTCACATGGTAAGGCACATGGTGGCATCTGCTGGTGTCTTCCTTCTCTTCTGGGTTTTGTGGATTTCAGCTTCATGCTTCTGTGACGTTCTTTCTCTCTGTCTGAAATTCACTCTCTTATAAAAGACTCCATTAAGAGGATTAAGCCCCATCCTGATTAAGGTGAGTCACACCTTAAATGAAGTAGCCTTATCAAAAGTTCCTTCTTACCATGGGTTCACTCACTGGAATGGATTAAATTTAAGAACATATTTTTCTGGGGTACATTTAGCTTCAAACCACCACATCTGTTACTTATATTTTTATTTTTCTAATACCATCATGTTTTCTTGCATTCCTTTTCATCTTTGTAGGTAGAACCTAATATTATATTTTTTAATTAAAAATAATTTGAAGTATAGGATTTTCACTGATTCATTTTGGGTACTGGGGATGCAACAAATCCATAGTCACCATATCCGAATTTTAGGCTTGAGGTTTCTTGGACCACTCAAATAATTACAAATGGGCTGAAAGCCCTTGAAAGTTCTGGTTTACTTCTAGTTCATCCTCATTCTGGTCCTGTCTAAAGTGGCTGATTATTTATCAAAATCTCCACTTTGAGTTGACCATAGACTCTGATAAAAGCACAACTCAGTTTCACAGCAACTTCTGGATATGCAAATACCCTCAGGGCAAAAATGACTTGAGTGTCACTTTTACCACTCAGTGAACCCATCCCCTCCTGAAACTTTGATCAGTTAATCCTTTGCAATCTTGTTAGCACTTGGAGAGGTAGCTTTTAATATATCATTCAGCAGAAAGGGGATCTAACTCACTTGGCACATCATTCCTGTCATGGCTATGTTATGTGGCCTTTTAAAAATCCCAATACTCTATTTTTGCATGTATGTGCTTGGTCCCTTTATTCTTGTTCAAATCTGTGGAGGGTTTGTAAACTCTATTAATATTTTTAAAAGAGCAACCTTTTTTGTTGCTGAATTTCTCCATTGCATCTTTTTCTCTATTACAACATTTTCTACTTTTAGCCATATTGTTTCTTCCTTTATGCATTTTAAGATTTACTTTGTGATTATCTTTCTAATGTCTTATGTTAAGACTTAGCACATTAATTTTAGTCTTTTTCTCTTTTTAATGCAAGCATTAAAGGCAATAAATTTGCTTTTAAGTTGCATTACCTGAATTCCAGTATTTCTTTTTTTTAATTAGAGAAGTTGTGGGTTTACAGAACAATCATGCGTAAAATACAGGATTCCCATGTACCACCCCATGACCAACACCTTGCATTGGTGTGGAAAATTTGTTACAATTGATGATAGCACATTTTTATAATTGTGCTATTAACTATAGCCCATTGTGTTACTTATGATTCACTGTTTGTATAGTGTAGTTCCATAGATTTTTTTAAAGTTTTCATTCTTTTACCATATGTAAAATCTAACAGTTTCTCTTTTTATCACATTCAGGTATATATTTCAGTGCTATTAATTGCATTCATAGTGTTGTGCTACCATCCCCACTATCCACTACCAAAACATTCCCATCATTCCAAATAGAAACCCTGTCTATTTTAAGCCTTATCTTCCCATTCCTTATGCCCACCCTGTCCTCTAGTAACCTGTATTCTAGATTCTGACTCAATGAGTTTGCTTATTCTAATTGTTTCCAAACAGTGAGATCATACAATATTTGTCCTTTTGTATCTGGCTTATTTCACTTAACGTGGTATCTTCAAGGTTCATCCATGTTCACACACACATCCATGCATGTATCAGGACTTCATTCCTTTTTATGGCTGAATAATATTTCATTGTATGTATATACCACATCTTATTTATCTGTTCATCAGTTGACAAATACTTGGGTTTCTTCCATCTTTTGGCAATTGTGAACAATATTGCTATGAACATTAGTGTGCAAATATCTGTTTGGGTCCCCTGATTTCAATTATTTGGGGGTACATACCTAGTACCAGGTAATATAGTAAATCTGCACTTATCTTTCTGAGGAATCACCAAACTCTCTTCCACAGTGGCTGCACCATTTTGCATTGACTCCAGAAATGAATGTGTTCCTATTTTCTCTATATCCTCTCCAACTCTTGCTATTTTCTGATTTTATAATAGGAGCCATTCTCATGGATGTGAAATGGTATCTCACTGTGGTTTTGATTTGCATTTCCAGGATCACTAATAATGTTGAGAATCTTTTCATGTGCTTTCTGGCCATTTGTATATCTTCTTGGGAGATGCCTGTTGAAGTCTTTTATCTATTTTCAATAATAGGTTTTTTTTGTTGTTGTTGTTGGTAAGTTAAACAATTACTTCATATATTCTGGATATCAATCCTTTTTGGAGATATGGTTTCCAAAGATCTCCTCCCATTGTGCAGATTCCTTTTACTTTCATGATATACTCCTTTGAGGAACAAAAGTTTTAAATTTTGATGATGTCCCATTTATTTATTTTTTCTTTTGTTGCTTGTTCTTTGAGTATAAGTCCTAAGAAACCATTGCCTAACATAATGTACTGAAGATGCTTCCCTACATTTTCTTCTAGGATTTTGATAGTTCTAGCTCTTGTATTAAAGTCTTTGATAAATTTTGAATTGATTTTTAAAATAAGGTGTGATGTAGATGTCCTTTTTCTCTTTTTTTGCAAATGGAGATCCAGTTTTCCCAGCACCATTCATTTGAAGAGACTGTTCTTTGCCACCTTGTCAAAAACCAGTTGGCCATAAAATCTGAGGGTTTATTTCTGAGCTTTTAATTCTATTCCATTGGTCTCTCTGTATGTCCTTGTGCCATTACCATGCTGTTTGATTACTGTGACTTTGTAATGAGTTTGAAGATCAGGAAGTGCGATTCCTCCAATTTCATTCTTCTTTTTCAAGATGGCATTAGCTATTTAGAGCCCCTTACCCTTCCACATAAAATTTAATGATTGTCTTTTCCATTTCTGCCAATAAGATTGTTAGAATTTTGATTGGAACTGCACTGAAACTGTTAATTGCCACCTACTGTATCTTTGACTTTAGGTCAGTATACAGTTGGGTCATGCTTTTTTATCCATTCTGCCAATCTCTGCCTTTTTACTGGAGAGTTTAATCCATTTACATTTAAAGTCACTGCTGATAATACAAGACTTTGTTCTGCCATTTTTCTATTTAACCTTTGGAAGTCTTATGCCATTTTTGTTCTTTTTGTTACAGCTTAATTTTTTATTTATTTACATTTTGTGTTGTACCATTTTGTCTGATTTCTCACTTCTCACTGAATATGTTTTTCATCTATTTTCCTTGTGGTTAAAACTTATTCTAAATTCATAAAAATCATGTTTGGCTTGATACCAACATAAATAGGATTCACATGTACTTTTTCTTGTGGTTACTATGTGGTTAAAACCTAGTCTAAATATATAAAAATCATGTTGGCTTGATACCAACTTAAATGGGATGCACAGTTTTCCTATACTGCAACTCCACCATTTTTTGTATTTGTTAAAAACATATTTTTGTACATTGTATGTTGAAAACAGAGATATCATTACTTTCTATGCATTTGCATTTTAGTACCTGTAGGAATTAAGAAGTGGAGTTACATACCAAACAATACAATACAATGATACTGGCATTTATAATTACCCAAATGTTTACCTTTACACAAATCTTTATTTCTTTAAGCTGCTTTGAACCACTGTCTAGTGTTCTTTCCTTTTAGTCTGAAGAACTCCCTTTAGCATTGCTTTTAGGGCTAGTCTAATAGTGATGAACTCCCTCAGGTGTTGTTTATTTAAGAATCTTAATCTCTTCCTCATTTTTGAAAAATATTTTGCCAGATACAAAATCCTTGGTTGGCAGATCTTTTCTTTTAGCACTTTAAGCATTTCAACTCACTGCTTCCTTGCTTCTATGGTTTCTGATGACAAAAACCATGTCATCTCAATTAGATAAAAACATCTAATTGAGATTCCCTTGTACATAACATGTTGCTTTTCTGGTTTCAGAACTCTCTCCTTGTCATTTGCATTTTATAGTGTAATCAATATATTATGGTGTGTATTTTTCTTCATTTTTAATCTCTGAGCTTCTTGGACATGCATATTCATGTCTTTGCTAAGTTTGTGAAGCTCTCTCTCATTATTTCTTTGATTATTCCTTCTGCTCTTTATCTCTTTCTTCTCTGTATGGCACTTCTGTGACACATTTGTTGGTGTCCTTGATGGTGTTGCATAGCTGTCTTAAGGTAAAATGACCTTTCCATATTTCTTTTCTCTTCTGCTCCTCAGCCTGACTAATTTTAGTTGTCTTAACTACAAGTTCACTGATTCTGTCTCTTGCCAGCTCCAATCTGCTCTCCAAATCCTTCTGGGCATTTTCCATTTCATTTATTGTAGTCTTCAACTCTAGTAGTTCTGTTTGGTTCCTTTTAAAAATTTCTAACTCTTTACTTATACTATCATATGTTTCATTCATTTTTTTCCTGATGTCCTTTAGTTCTCTCTCTCTAATTTTTTTCATCTCCTTGAGCAATTTTAACATCACTTTTTCACATTCTAATTATCTTCCTGATGTTTTCTGTATTTTTATCCTCTTCTTTTGGATGGGTCATCATTTCCTGTTTCTTTGTTTTTCACTCTTTTGTTGTATACTATATATTTTAATATTTTTAAATGTTAACCCTGTGAATTATTCCCTGGGATGTCTGTTTCTTTTGGAACAGTTAGTGATAAGACAGAGATTTTCTTGTGGTTTGGCCTTCCTATCAGGAAGGTCTGCCCAAGGTGAAAGCAGGGGCTCCTGTCTTGTCTAGGTCCTTAGCTTTTAGATGTTTTTGGAATTCCCATGTCCTGGTTTGAAACTGTTATGTACCCCAGAAATGCCATGTTCTTTTAATCCATCCCTGTGGGGGCTGAGCTATTGTGGGTGGGACCTTTTGATTAGACTGTTTCCATAGAGTTGTGACCATGCCCATTCAAGGTAGGTCTTAATCCACTTGTTGGAGTCCTTTAAGGGAGAGGCATTTTTGGTGAGAGCTCAGAGAAACTAAGATATGTAATCCAGAGTTTGTTCCAGGGGCAGCTAAGAGAGACATTTTGGAGTGACATTTTGGATAAAGCCATTTTGAAATCAGAAGCCAGGAGAGAAGGACCAGCAGACATCACCATGTGCCTTCCCACGTGACAGAGGAACCACAGATGCCACAGCCCTTTCCTCAGAGAAAGTATCTACCTCGTGAAGCCTTAATTTGGACATTTTCATGACCTAGAGCTGAAAATTTGTGAGCTAATAAACCCATATTGTAAAAGCCAATCCACTTCTGGTATTTTGAATTCTGGCAGCTTTAGCAAACTGGAACAGATTTTGGTACCAGAGAAGTGGGGTGCTGCAATTCGCAAAGGCCAAAAATGCTAGGAACAGGTTTATAAGTGGGTAAGGGGGCGATTCTGGAAGAATTGTGAGGATATTGATAGAAAAGGCCTAGATTGCTTTGAAAAGATTGTTGGTAGAAATATGGATGCTAAAGTTTCTTCTGATGAGGCCTTAGACAGAAATGAGGAATGTGTTATTGCAAACTGGAGGGAAGGTGATCCTTGTTTTAAGGTAGCAGGGAAGTTGGCAAAATTGAGTCCTGATGTCAGATGGAAGGCACAATTTGAAAATGATAAGCTGGGAAACTTAGCTGAAGACATTTCCAAATTAAATGTGAAAAGTGTGGCCTGGATTCACCTTGCAGCTTATAGTAAAATGCAAGAGAAAAGACATAAGCTGAGAACTGAACTCTTGGGTACAAAGAAACCAGAAATTGATAGTCTGGAAAATTCAGGGCTTCCAGAATGTGAGACCCCAGAGGAGTACCCAATGTGAGGATTTAACAAAACATGGAACCAGTCCACCTTTTCAGTACAAGCCAGTATTGGAGATGAGGTTATCCAGGAAGGATTTTTGGAAAGTTCTATTGTCTGACAGTTTTGACCCATGTATTATGCTGCATGCCAAGCCAACATTTTTTTTTTTTTTTTTTTTTTTTGCGAGATCTGTATAGACAGAATCACTACAGTCTGGGCTAAAAGGGACAGATTGAAGGAAAAATTTCTTCTGAGAAGGCAGAACCACGGAAGCCAAGGTCTGGAGCCAAGAAATCGCAAGCTACGAGAGTGGATCTACCCGTGCAGGCGGAGAGGGTGAGTCTGCCCCAGAGTTCAAAGAGGATGGAGCACATTCCCCAGGGATCAGGGATAGCCTGGCCTCCAACCTGCAGTTTGGAGAGGAGAGAGCTTATGTCCTGGAAATAGCAGAGTCTGAGTGCCACCCTGATCCTTGAGGAGGGTGCTGCCAAGAACAAGGTGGTCTCCCCAAGGCTTGGCAATGAAGCAATCACTCCAGTGTTGGAAGAGAGTAAGACCTCTGTATAAGCCTTTAGAAAGGGTGGAGCTACTAGTCTCTCAAGCTTTGAGGATAAAACATCTTTCTGTAGATGACTCTCAGACTCTGAAATCTAGTGGAGTTTGCCCTACAGGTTTTAGGAAGTGTTTGGGTCCATGACCACTGTTTTCCTTCTGATTTCTCTTTATGGCAATGGGAACACAGATGCTTGGAGATGCTTGGAGATGCAGACAGAAAGATGTTTGGAAATGCTAAGCTAAGAGATGAAGCCCAGAGTTTGCCCTGGAGAAGTTAAGAGAGGACCCTCAGATGCTTAGAGAGAAATGCCCTGGGAGAATAGTCAAGGATGCACAGAGGCTGAGAAAAAGAAGCAAAGAGAGACAGAAACCCAGAGACATTTTGGAGAAAGCCATTTTGAAACCAGAATCCAGAAACAAGGGACCAGCAGACACCAGCCATGTGCCTTCTCAGCTGACAGAGGTGTTCCAGATGCGATTGGCCTTTCTTCAGTGAAGGTATCCTCTTGATGCCTTAGTTTGGACATTTTTATGGCCTTAAAAGTGTGAATTTGTAACCTAATAAATCCCCTTTATAAAAGCCAATCAATATCTGGTATTTTGCATAATGGCAGCTCTAGCAAACTGGAACAGTATGTGAGAGAAGAAACCCAGATGCCATTGACCTTTCCTCAGAGAAGATATCTACCTCTTGATGCCTTAATTTGGACATTTTCATGGCCTTAAAACTGTAAATTTGTGAACTAATAAAACTCCACTGTAAAAGCTAATCCATTTCTGGTATTTTGCGTCACGGCAGCTTTAGCAAACCAAAACAGATTTTGTTCACAGGAGTTTGATTGTCTGCTATGTTTCCCAGAGTACCAACCTTCCTCTCCTGGGCATTTGACTCTGGCAGGCCTTTGTCACAGACTGTCCACCTCTATAGCTTTATACTACTTTCATTGTCCCATGCTGCTGTTTCCTGGAAGGCATTTTCTGGGAGGAGGGTCACTCTAGAGAGGACTTTCCCAAGTCAGTTTTTCCCAACCAAAACAGGGCCAGGGGAACAATGCAGGAACAGACAAATTCCAAAGTGCTCTGGAGGGGATTAGTAAAAGCTCTCAAACCTTCTCCAATGGCTTCCCAAAGCTGAGCTTTCCTGTCCTGCTCAACTAATGCAGACATTCAGCTAACTGAGGAAATCCCATATATTTAATGTTTACCAACTCTGCCCCTGCCCAGGAAGTGTTGAAACAATGGCTACCACTGCCTTTGTCTGGGCTGGGTTCAAACAATGGATACTGCCTTTTTCTGGGCGTGTTAGAGCCAGGACCCTGTGATCCTAATTTGCTAATCAAAAGCCCTGAATAGTGATCCTCCATGCCCACCCTCATTCTTGGGTGGATTTTTCGGTCCCATACTGTCACCAGCAGCTAGTCAGTGCCTGGACCCCACAGAAGTCTGCTGCAAGAGTGGGACTGGGTGCCTTGCAGAGAGAGCAATTTAGAGTTCTTTATCTGCCTCTTCCTCCTTCTTTACCCTGGATGCTGTACAGTTATTCTTCTGGCCTCTGGAGTTTCAAAATTGTTGTTTCAGATAGTTCCTGCCTGTTTAATTGCTGTTTTTGTGGGAGGACAGAGTCCTGGAGCTCTCCATTCTGCCATCTTCTCCAGAAGTCCTCATCCCATTAGTTTTTAAATGATGCATTTTTATTATCATTCTGCTCTACAAATTTGTAGTATCTTCATGATTTATTTAGTATTATGTTATTACTATCTGCATTGGGAGACATACTTATATAAAATAGAAGAATAGTATAATGAACTCTCATGGATCACCAATCAGCTTCAACAATTATCAAGATGTTGTGAATCATTATTTCTCTTCTACTGGATTATTTTGAATCAAATATAAGACTTTGATTCATAAATAGTTTAGTATATAGTTCAAGAGATACATACTCTGTATTTTATAAAATGACCACAATATTATTGTCACAGCTAGAACTTTCATAATAGCACTTTAATATTACAAAAAAGCCAGTGTTCAAATCTCCCCTATTTTTCCACATTTTTCCTTACCAATTGGTTTGTTTGAAGCAGTATTGTAAACAGTTAGAATGCTGCTTTGGTTGATGTATCGCATATATCTTTTAAATGTAGATTCTGTTTCCTCTTTTTTTCCCTTCTTTTCAAATCATTTATAGAAGAAACTAAGTCATTTGTCCTGTATAATTTCCCATGTTCTGGATTCTTCTGATTGCATGATGCTCTGGCTTTGGTATTTTCCATAACCCGGTAATTAGATCTCGAGACTTGATAAGGTTTGTTTCCTCATGACAGTACTTCAGTGTGATGTCTATTTCTTGTTGTATTGCATCAGGAAGTACACGATGTATGCTAATCTCTATTTTTAAGATGTTAAAATTGCTCATAAGATTCAGATGTTTTCAGCCTGATCCATTCGTTATAGTTTTCCATCAGCTCTTCAATAGTTTTAACAGCCAGGAATAATCATTATGTAGGCCCTATATTTTGTCAGGCTTACAAAATGTTTATATTCTAAATTTTAGCACTTCTTTTAACATTTCTAGCATTTCTTTTTCTAGCACTTCTAGTAATTCTCATATTCTAATGCTAGCACTTCTCATCAGCTAGAATATTTCTATAAAGATGAATGTCCCTTCATTAACTATTTGGTTACCCTGAGGTATAATTTGTGTAGGAAAGTCAGCAGAAACTCTTGATTCTTTTTACTTACAAGTTTTTAAAATAATACTTTTGCATCCTCAGCATCATCAAAGGTGAATAATGAAATTTTTTTAATGGTATTACTGTGAACTTGAAAATTTTAACATAAGGGATGTTTTACAATCCATTGCAGTTACTTTTTTTTCTCTAGGTGATTGTGATGAATGTGCTGGTCTGTTTGCTGCTAGCTACTTCATCTCACATAAAGGGGAAGTTCCAATGCTTCTTTTTTAATACGAATTTTATATTGAAAATAATCTACCTATATGAAAGTCTACAAATAATGAATACATAACTCAATGATGTTTTACAAGGTAAAAGACATGTGCAATCAACACCCAGATCAAGAAAGGGGATACCAGCATCAACCTGTCCTGACTCTAACCCTATAGATAATTTTTGATCACTTAACATTTTAATATGAATCATCTCATTTAGTATGTATCTTTTTATATCTGCTTTTTTTTTAATTTCATATTAGCCTTTTGAGGTTCATCTTTATTGCTGCATGTAGCACTTAGTTTCTTCATTCTCATTTCTGTATCATATTCCATGTATGGGTATGCTACCATTTTAATTTATTCATTCTCTATTATTAGGCAATTGAGTTGTTCTCATGTTTGGCAATAAGAATAGTGCTACTTATGAACATTTTTGTAACTGTATTTTGATGAACATGTGTATGCACTGGGATATACCTAGGAATGAAATTTGTGGGTAGTAGGTCATGCATTTCTTCAGCATTGGTATGTATTGCCAAACAGGTTTACAAAGTGATTGTACCAATATTTTTCTTTTTGATGTTCAAATTGTCTCATCTTTGGCCAGTGGCAGCCCCCCTCTTGGAAGACACACAAACACATATACCTATATTTTCAGAATAACAATAACAGCATTATTTTTAAAAATATGATTATTGAAAACAGTTTAAGATTATTCTTGTAGAATTCTTTGTGAACAAGGTGTATCCCATTGGAGATGTATGGTTTTAGCATCATTCAAAATAGTTCTCTCTGTGATTATGCTATCAATAGATACACAGTTAAATCCATTTGTTTCATCCTCCTTTCGAATTTAGGATTAACTTTTTAAATTTTGACAACAGTCTTTTATATTCCCTAAGAATATTTTTTAAAATTTCTTAATGTCTAACTTTTAGAATTATTATTTTGTTACTCATTTCTAATCTAATTTGTGTTGTTCACAGAAAATAAGGTATATGAAATATTTAAAACCTTGGCCATTTAGAAAACATTTTCTGTGTTTTCCTTTGATTCCTTGTAGTAGTGTTGTGCTAGTTTGAATGTACTATGTCCCCCAGAAAAAGCCATATTCTCTGATGCAATCTTGTGGGGCACACATATTAGTAGGGATTAAGTTGGAATGTTTGGGTTAGGTTGTTTGCATGAAAATGTGCCCCACCCAACTGTGGGTGGTGACTCTGATTGGATAGTTTCCATGGAGGCATTACCCCACCCATTCAGGGTGGGTCTAAATTAAATCACTGGAGCCATATAATTGAGCTGACAAACAGAAGGAACTCAGTGCAGCTGAGAGTGCCATTTTGAAGAGGAGCTACAGCCAAGAGGGACACTTTGAAGAACACACAGGAGTTGAGAGAGAAGCTGCAGATAAGAGCCAGTTTGAAGACAGCCATTGAAGGCAGTCTCTTACTCCAGAGAAACTAAGAGAGGACAAAACTCCCCAAGAGGAACTGTTCTAGTTTGCTAATGCTGCCGGAATGCAAAACACCAGAGATGGATTGGCTTTTATAAAAGGGGGTTTATTTGATTACACAGTTACATTCTTAAGGCCATAAAGTGTTCAAGGTAACACATCAGCAATCATGTACCTTCACTGGGGGATGGCAAATGGTGTCTGGTGTCTGCTCCAAAGTTCTGGTTTCAAAATGGCTTTCTCCCAGGACGTTCCTCTCTAGGCTTCAGTTCCTCAAAAATGTCACTCTTAGTTGCACTTAGGGTATTGTCCTCTAGCTTTTCAGGAGCAAGAGTCTGCTTTCAATGGCCGTCTTCAAAATGTCTCTCATCTGCAGCTCCTGTGCTTTCTTCAAAGTGTCCCTCTTTGCTGTAGCTCCTCTTCAAAATGTCACTCACAGCTGCACTGAGTTCCTTCTGTTTTTTTGGCTCATTTATATGGTTCCAGTGATTAATTTAGACCCACCCTGAATGGGTGGGGCAACACCTCCATGGAAACTATCCAATCAGAGTCATTACCCACAGTTGGGTGGGGCGCATCTCCATGGAAACACTCAAAGAATTACAATCTAATTAACACTGATAGGTCTGCCCACACAATATTACATCAAAGATAATGGCTTTTGGGGGGACATCATACATTCAAACTGGCACAGCAACTAAGAGTGACATTTTTGAGGAACTGCAGTCTAGAGAGGAATGTCCTGGAAGAAAGCCATTTTGAAACCAGAACTTTGGAGCAGACACCATCCAGGTGCCTTCCAGCTAACAGAGATTTTCTGGACACCATTGGCCATCCTCCAGTGAAGATACACTTTGTTGATGGACACTTTATGCCCTTAAGACTGTAACCGTGTAACCAAATAAACCCCCTTTGTAAAAGCCAATCCATCTCTGGTGTTTTGGATTCTGGCAGCATTAGCAAACTAGAAAAGTATCCATTAGATCAAGCTTATTCATGGTATCATTCAAATTTTCTCTATCCTTCCCAAGACTGATTCCCTGCAGGCTGACCTCCACAAGAGTAGGCCTGTTGTAAAGCCCCTTATAAACCAGATAAATATAACTGCCTAAGACAACAAATTCTTGTCAGCCATAAAACTTCCAACCCTGCTTCCTGATAATTCAAAGGGAGGATGCTAGTCAGCCCTTAAACATGAACACTGACATAGTAAATCCTGCTGCTTCCATCACATATAGCAACAACTGCAAGGCTTGGACATCAGCCCCAGATCACACCAGGGATGGGCTGGTTATCTTTCCAACAACAGATGTGGAGTGTCTGAAGGAAGGACTGGATCCACATTCTGTCATATTCTATTGCCACTGGAACATAACCCATGATAACACTATGAGAATTGTTGGGGTTTTATTAAATGAGACAGTTTGAAGCACCACAGCTCAAGCATCAGGATCCCTCTGCTGGAGTCTGAAGTCTGATCCTGCCAGAATGCTCTGTGCTGCCAATCTCATGATGAGCAATGGAAGATGTCTTTCTGAGTTTTCCCCAATGAATGCTGATCCAGAAAGCCTTTTGTGAGAGCTGTCTGGGCATTTTCCCTTGCTTGCATGCCATGTATTCATTTATTGCTACATGATCAATCAATTACTGAATAGTATTAAATAAAATATCCTGCTAAGATATTGATTAATAAATTTCTCTTTGTAGTCCACAACCAGGACAAAATTCATGGCTTGGAGTTACTGCCTTTGTGGGGATTGAGAAGTCTGACAAATGCAGTCACTGAGACAAGCAGGTGGTCTGTCTCAGTTTCTGGAAGTGAGACTGTGTGTTGTCTTCCTGCCTAGCCCAATTTAGTAGCCATAGAGATTTGCAGTGATTTTCCAGCCAGCCTTCTACAAGTTGTAGGACTTTCTCACCTTATAGTTTCAAGCAGTAATCCTGTTTCTGGTCCCCCATTTTCTGCTGTAATGCTTTGTTGTCTAGCAGCTTAGCTTCTGTACTAACACTCCAGCAAAACCACAGATTGGCTTCTGCTAATCATTTTTGCAAATCTGTTCCATTATTTGTCAGTGGTGATTTTTATATTGTATTTGAGCCAAACTATGTTGCTGTGGTTTTCTCTTTTATCTCATTTATCTAACATTTCCATTTGTTTGGAACAGAGGAGATTATTGAAGCAAGAAACCGATATTACATGCTGACCTCTGTGAATTTTAAACATACTTATTTTAAATTCAATTTTAGAATTTTCTATTATTTGACTTCTATCAGCTCTGTATTATTTATTTTGTTGCCTTGTCATAGCATATTTTTCATGTGATTTAGAATTTTAATTTGAGGTCTTAAATACAATATTCTGTTTCACTTTTTTTTATGCTCACCCTTCCCTGTCTGGTACTTTTGTGACTGAGGCCTCAATTCATAATCAGGTCTTATGATAGTGGCTCAAAACTTCTATCGCACTGTTATTTTCTATGTACAGTGACCAAATGATTTGATGTTTAGGCCTTGCCCTGATTTGAAGTTGTCTTTAATTCCTAATATATTATATAAACTTCAGCCCTGAGTAGGTGTCAAAACTTTCTGGTTTTTATAACCCTTACCTTGATGCAGAGGTGCCTATTCTGACCCTCATTATGGTCTCCAATATACTATAGGGCCAAACTTACATCTGCCTTTATTTATTTCATGACCTGGGTACTTCAAAGCTTTGACATCAGCCTCAATTTATTGCTGGGTATCTATTACAAAGAAATGTTTTTTTCCCCTGATTGAATGTAGTGATTTAAAAGTAAAAACTCTAGACATATCTATCATTGCTATATATTTGGAATATCTTGTGCCATAAAAGAAAGGAGTGTCCAACAATGCTGGGGACTTTCAAAATGTTCCATGAGACAGCTTCAAAAAGGCCAAAGTTTGGAAAATTTGAGAATCAAAATAAATCATCATAGTACTAGATAAAGCATATTGCATAAAATGAAAACTCATGTATTCATACTGGTACCAATAAATAAATGAATAAGCAAATGGCAGAATTCCAATTAGTAAATGTAAAGGGAATGATGGTATTAGAAAATCACTATTTGGCAACCATCATAGTAATTAATGATTTAGGCAATAATCATTAATAGATGCTGAAAATAAGACTCTAGATGTTGGGTGAAAATTTCATGAGGAACAAGATGTTAACATGTATAAGTATCTCCCCACAAAATAGTTACCATTAGCAAATGGAATGCCAGTAACTTTGCAATGGATAAATTTGCCAGACAATACCTTAACCAAGTTAAGTTATCACTGGTAATGGCACAAGTAGACATCAATTTCTCCTGATAGGATATATAGAGAACACATCATTTCAGGGAAATTCCAGACCAAAATGCATAATTTGAATCTGATCATGCAAAAACATAGACACCCATACTGAGGCACATTCTAGAAAATATATGGCTTTTAGTTTTGGAAATGATCTAGGAAGCCCATGAAAGAGAAGGAAACATAATAAAGAACGGTTTCAGGCTAAAGGATACAAAAAGACAAGGTAATTACATTTGAATGTAAAGCTTGATTGGATCCTACAAAAACTAAAACAATTTTTTTTCCTCCTGTAAAGGGCATGATTGGGATAATTAGTAAAATGTGAATGTGGTCTCTGTAGTAGATGATAGTATTGTTTCGAATGTTAATTCCTTATTTTTATAGTTTTAATATGGTTTTGTAGGAAAGTGTCACTGCAGTTAGGTAATAACACACTTAACTACTCAAGGGTAATAAGGCATCATGTCTAAAACCTACCCTCAAATGTTTCAGAAAAAAACTAATATGGAATGAGGGAGAAACACAAGTAGAGGCATCCTCATATTCCCAAGAATGGCTAAAATTAATAAGCTTGATGATTCTAAATGTAGTTGAAGATATGGAGCAAATGCAATTTTCACATATTGCTGGTGGGAATGTAAAATTGTTCAACATCTTTGAACAACTGTTTGGCACTTTCTTGTAATTTTTAAAAAAATTCTCTTACCACATGACCAAACAATTTCACTCCTAGGTACTTAAACAACAGAAATCAAAATAGATTTGTTTCTGATAGTCCCAAACCAGAAACGATGAAATATCTGTTAACCAAAGAATGGACAAACAAATAATAGTATATCTATCCAATGAGTCCTTCTCAGTAATAAAAGGTAACACAATGTTCATACACAAAACAACATGGAATAATCTCACGGATTTTATTTGAGTGAAAGAAGCTAGCTACAAAAGAGTGCACAGAAACACTATAATTAAAGTCCTTTCATTATCTCTATTCTACGCTTGAGGAACCTATTGGGTAGGCAGATTCCTATGGTATTGAGCCACAAAAAAAGATGGTAGAGAGAAAAACATAGTTACACCAATCGAGGCACAATGACAACATCAACAAATACTTCTCCCTCATAAACTTTACTCCTTGTCACAAGAGTCAGGCTGCCTTAGTACATAATTTAAGAATAAAGGAATAAATTCAAACTGAAACAGCCAGATTTGGCAAAATTCTAAAACCTGAACGATTTTTGAATAAACTGATGCTTTTACATGTATTTCAACATGTGCAGATATTAGAGAATGAAATTAAAGAAAACAAAGCTGAGAGATCTTGGAAGCTCTTCAGCAATGATTTCCAATCCCAACCTTCTTTGGAAAAAGAAAGAGTTTTATCCTTTAATTAATTATGAAAATAAAATTGAAAAGGATTTTGTACCCTCAGAATCTTTAGACTTTACAGACAGGTGAAATACCAAGGTAAATATCTTAATACTTCAGGACTTGAAACAATTAGTACTTCTTAAATTCAACAGCTTCTTTACTCCATGAAATAACTTTAAAGAGCCACGATTTGTGCTTATATCCTTGGCTTATCACTAGGCAACAGTCAACTATCCAGCAGAATACTTTTAGAGAGTTTATCTGGTTAAATTAAAGCTTAGATATTATTGCTAAACTATCCTACTTTTCAATATTCCCTCCAAACTAGGTCTTTTTGATCAAAATTTATGCCTCTGAGAAATTCACAAATCTAGGCCAATGCACAAGGAGCAAGAAACTAGATGACTCTCTAATCTTTGCATGTCAAAAGTTTGGATAAAAAAGTACAGAGTTCAAATCTGGCATTTTTTTTTTGTACTTTTTTAAATTCAGTTTTATTGAGATATACTAACAATACCATGCAATCATCTATGGTGTACAATCAACTGTTCACAGTACCACCATATAGTTGTGCATTCATCACCCCAATCTATTTTTGAACATTTTCCTTATACCAGAAAGAATCAGAATAAGAATAAAAAATAAAAATAAAAAAGAACACCCAAATCATCCCTCTCATCCCACCCTATTTGTCATTTAGTTTTTGTCCCCATTTATCTACTCATCCATCCATACATTGGATAAAGGGAGTGTAATCCACAAGGTTTTCACAATCACACTGTCACCTCTTGTAAGCTACATTGTTATACACTCTTCTTCAAGAGTCAAGACTACTGGTTTGTAGTTTGATAGTTTCAGGTATTTACTTTGAGCTATTCCAATACATTAAAACCTAAAGAGGGTTATCTATATAGTGCATAAGAATGTCCACCAGAGTGACCTCTCAACTCCATTTGAAATCTGTCAGCCACTGAAGCTTCACTTCATTTCATCTCTTATCCCCCTTTTGGTCAAGAAGGTGTTCTCAATCCCACAACGCTGGGTCCAGATTCATCCCCAGGAGTCATATCCTGCTTTGCCAGGGAGATTTACACGCCTGGGAGTCAGGTCCCATGTACGGGGGAGGGCAGTGAGAACACCTGCCAAGGAGGCTTACCTAGAGAGAGAGGGTCACATCTCAGCAACAAAGAGGCACTCAGGGAGAGATTCTTAGGCACAGTTGTAAGCAGATTTAGCCTCTCCTTTGCAGTAACAAGCTTCATAGGGGCAAGCCACAAGACAGACAGCTCAGCATGTCAAGATGTCAGTCTCCAGTATTTGTGAGAACATCAGCAACAATCCAGGTGAGGAAGTCCAACACCTCTGCCTCCTCTCAATTTTACTGAGATATATTCACAAACCAATCATCCACAGTGTACAATCAATTGTTCACAGCACCATTATATAGCTGTGTGTTCATCACCACAATCAATTTTTGAACATTTTCATAAACACACAAAAAAAATAAGAACAAAAATTAAAGTAAAAAAGGACACCCAAAACATCTCATACTTCCCATCCCTCCCTATTATTCATTTACATTTTGTCCTCATTTTTCTATTCATCTGTCCATACACTGGATAAAGGGAGTGTGGGAGCCCCAAGGTTTTCATAATCACATGGTCACACAGCACAGTGTAAGCGTATAGTTATATAATCGTCTTCAAGAATCAAGGTTACTGGGTTGCAGTTCAGCAGTTTCAGGTATTTCCTTCTAGCTACTACAATGCACAAAAAACTAAAAAGGGATTATATATATATATGTATATATCTACATATAGTGTATAAGAATAACCTCTGGAATGACCTCTCAACTTTATTTGAAATCTCTCAGCCACTGAAACTTTATTTTGTTTTATTTCCCTTCCCCTTTTTGGTCCAAGAAAGCTTTCTCAATCCCAGGATTCCAGGGAGAAGATCATCCCTGGGAGTCATGTCTCACATTGCTAGGGAGATTTACACCCCTGGGAGTCATGTTCCACATAGGGGGAAGGGCAGTGAGTTCATCTGCCTAGTGGGCTTACAGGGAGACAGGCCACATCTGAGCAACAAAAGAGGTTCTCTGGGGGGTGGCTCTTAGGCACAATTATAAGTAGTCTTAGCTTCTCCTTTGCAGTAACAAGCTTCATAATGGCAAGCTCCAAGATCAAGGACTTGGCCTACTAAAATGCTTGTGAGAATATCAAAAATTTCCCAGGTGGAGCAGTTTAATATATCCATTTTCCCCCATTCCCTCAAGGGGACTTTGCAAATACTTTTTATTCTTTGCCTAAAATTACTCTGGAATGTATTGGGACTTCATGCTAACCTGTACAAACCAACCGGATTTCACTCCCTGTTCAAAGTTCCATGTAGGTAACAATGTTTTAATAAACTGCCCATACAATTTAAATGACATAGTGTGCTACAAAAAAATATAGATTTTGCACCTAATAAACATCTCTTCCTTTGGTTTCACACAAGTTGAAATTTAAAAACACCATCAGTATTGTACTTTACCCTTTAGTCTGATATACCTTAGTCCTAAACAGGGCTATTTTATTCATATTTCTAATTGAAGTCTGATCTCTTTTGCAGACTCTTTAACATTTGCTGTGTGGGGTAATGCTGACATTCATAGCTGCTGGACTCTGGCTCTGAGTCTCAGGTGTCACACACATACCCAAAGTTCCAGGGACTGACCAGCTTATACACAAAGAGCTCAGCATCTCAGAATTTAGAAATAACCATTACAACTCAAGAATAGATGTTACTGCTGTAAGAGCTTACAGTCTAGGAACCTTTGCAGTAAGCCTTCCCCTGATAACCTGTGCTTTCAGATTCAATTCTCAGAATCGAATTTTAAATATCTGTTGTTATGGCATCATGAATTCAGAATATCTAGATTGCTGACTAAACTTTTCAGTTTGTCCCTCTTGTTTAGCATTCTGTAAGTTTCACACAAAAAAATTTGTTTGACATATACAACAACATGCACACTGTTATAATATGAAGTAAAACTCTTTAATTTCAATATGCTAAAGCTACTATTTCATTTGTAATGACTGAATCAGATTTTTGCCTTAACTATATTTCCTATTATTATTTCAATTCTTTCCTCTATATCAAAATAATGAAATAATAAAGGCAATCACAGCAAATAGTTCAACACACTCAAAGGTTTTACGAAAACCTGTTTTTGAATTTTTAATCTTCCTTTGTGTTAAACATTATTTTCATATTCATAAATAAGTGGTTTTCTCAAACAACTTATTAGAATATACACAAACTGTCAAAAAGAGCATGTTAAATTACTTGTGAATATTTATTACTTAATGTATAATTTAATCTACTGTGACAGAATTGTTTTTCTCATTTTAACATTTAATTAATATTTGTTTCTTCAGAAGAAACCGTGATTTTAAAACTATAATAAAATATTACCTAGTTGGTAATAGATAGAAAACAGACCATGATGATCAATAAAATGTAGAAATATTTAATATTAAATACAAGAAACCTATAGATTTACTTTATGAACTTTGTTATACAAACACACCATATCATCACTAGACCAATCATTTGGTCATTTTAACTGATGTTTCATTTAGAATGGATCAAGCACAATTTCAACAGCACCACAATGAAATTGAATAAATGAGCCACAGTGATTAAGCTTTCTGTTTTCATCTGTATTGACTGATCTGATCATGGTAAAATGTAAGTATATTTAAATATTAACTACATTTAAATTCCAGATGAATTTTACTTTAGTGTAATACCAGTAGAATCTAGTACCAGTTTTAAAATAAACTAACATATAATTATGGTGATTATTTGTGTAAATACTCAAAACTCTTCATTTGTATACTTTTTATTTGAACTCTTCATTCATATTTTATAACAGTAAGATTATCTGTGAACATTATAGTGATATAAATGTGTCTTTATTCTCACTTTTCATGCACTCTTCCTCAGAATTCATGTATACTCCTCCTGTTTTCTTTACAATCCTGTCACTTACCAAATCTCATTCTCTGTAGATAACAATGTTATACCACTCCTGCTGGGACAATACCTGCTTTGAAACAAGGCATGATAAACAGATACCTTAAAATGTAGTATTGGTTTCAGGGATCTAATGAGGAAGGAAGAGAAAGGAAAAAAGTTTGTTCTATATGACATTGCTTATTTTTGTTTCTGCTTTTGGCATATGTTCATTGTGGAAAGAGTGCTAGACAAGAGGTCAAAGGTTTTAGTTGGTCCAATTAGATGAATCACTATAACCCTCTGGGACTTACTTTATTCATTTGTACCTTTCATTATTGAAATTCTGTTACAAAATGATGTCTCATTATCAGTTCCTGATGGGGTGTTTCACATCCTCCCACTTAAATATTTACAAAGTCCAAACCACAAAACCTCACAATGTTTAAAAATAAAGCAATTGATTACTTTGGTTATCTTTAGACTTCCTTCTAAATCACATTTTCTGTTATTTGAAGGTATAATGATCTATTGACATTGGGATTTCTCAGAGTTTCCTTTAATCTCCAGTCCAGATTGAGTCGCTGTGACCCGTTTTCTTAAAAGTTTCAGGTGCTGGTATTTGGTTGATGTATATCCATTTGAATTAGGTTTTCTTAAAAATCTTTTTTCTACAAAAGTGTATGTGTGTGATTCCAGGCATTTCTATGAAATGGTAACACTGTAGACATCATCAAATACATTAACTAATAAGAGCAGGATGTATTTAAACAACTTTCAATAGCAAAATGTTATTTTGTATTGTTTTTCCTAATGCGCATCTATTTATAGGCCATGGATAAGAAAGGTTTTGGAGTTTCTTTGCATAATCCTCTGAATCAAAGTCAGAATTAACATTCGTGAATTGCATTTCTGTACTACAATTTGAATACATTTAGATATAATGTGATGTATCAAGAAATTATTAAATACAGTATTGAAACTTCATTGGATTTCTGTTTCCAACCAAGAAGGAATCACTGGTGTGGAAATTGCCCTCCCATGCCAAAAAAAAAAAAAAAAAAGAACAAACAAAACTAAAAAAACTAAAAAACTGGACAAAATACATGAAACAGGTATTTTTAGACATAGGATAGCTGCAGAACAAGACTGTGATCAGAAGGGTGATGAATGAGGTCAGTCCTATATTGACCCAGCTTTCTGATGAAGGGCAATTTCTGGTATACAGCAGAGGGGATCTAGAAGGTGCTGCAGCTGGAGGCTAACTACACTCCTCACAGCAGGTACTATCTTGAAAAGAGATATAAATGGCACACCTCCATGACTGCCACAGGCCACCCCTTGCACTGCACACATCTGGTTTTCCATATATATTCATGGAGAAGCTCCATTACCATTCATATGGGTCTTTCTTCCTGAGGGGAAACATAGACAAGAGGGTTTAGTGGGAATAACCCTAGATCCTACCACTGAAGTTGGTTTGGGGGCTGAATCCAGTACTCATTGTGTCCCTCTACCACTAGCCACTCTAAACTCTCCTTACCATAAACTTTTATCTCTGCAGGTCTTGTTGGCTTACATAGTGGCATGACCCAAGCCCTCATTCCTGAGGAATTTGAGCCCTTGGAAATCATACACTTTTTAGGCATATGTCCATTTGCAGTTATACTTGAGCTAGGAAAGTACCAAAGGATACTGAAGTGGATCATCTGAATTTTATACATACTGCCCCATAACGTAAAAGCTGCTCTACCTCCTCTTAATAATGATCAGGATAAGTTATCCCTGCAAAGATTCTCACTTGCTAGTCTCTGGACAAGAGAAGTTCTGAAATGTCCAGGGGACTACCAGAAGTTACAAATCAAGGAAATCCTCACTCTGTCCCTTGGCAAGAATGCACTCCCTTTGGGACCAGTGTCACTAATCCTACAGAACCCAGATCTATTGGGAAAAGAAGTACAAATTCTCCCAGTGAGTCATTGAACTGACGGTAATTGAGGCTACTTATGCCTCCATTCATTGTTTCCTGGGCCCCTGAAACCTTTCTATTGGGAAGACAGAGCCTCATACAGGTCTCTGATACAGAGTATATACTGCATTTTGGAGGACAGTATATCATCCTTGCAGACTACTGCCTCTGAGCTGGAGCTTCAGCTGGGTCTCTCTGAGGCCACTCCAATCCTCTATCAGGCTGCTGCTCATATATGGTTTCGTATGTGATAAAATCACTGGATCCAATGAACATGGGACCACTTTGTCACCTCCTTCACTGTGAAATGTGTCCTCTAGTTGAGTGCTGCCTTGTGTGGGATCCCATTCCTATGGATCAGGCACTCTAAATCACTGGCTAATGGCACTGAATAAGGTTCTGTGGGTAAAAAAAGTTAGCCCATTTCTAGAATCGATGTCTATTTCTGTGAGGAACAATTATTTGTTTTTCCATTTCCAGGGTAGATGAGGCCAAATGAGTAAATTTGTTACAAGTGACCCATTGGTCTGTGGAATAGTGCCACATCAGAGATTTATCATTATTGTCTGTTGCTGACAAGTTCGACATCTTGAGGGGTCAGTAGCTAAATCTGCCTTATTAACCAGGAGTCCATGCTTTGGGGCCAATATAAAGCCTACATTTCTTCCTCCATAGCCATTCTATTCATGGGCTCATCATGCCAGTTGGGGCAGTTAATGGAAAAGGCTGGCTAACATCAAATGGCCAAGTCATTTTGACTTCAGTATCAGTCCTTTTTCCTTAGAAGATGTTTCCTGGAGTACAGCAACATGTGTACTAAACTCTTAACACTTGTGCCCACTGCCATGAATCCACCAAAATGCCTTTACTTCAGAATTCTTTGTCTCCAATCTTCCAGTCTTTTCTTCCAATTTCTTGACCACCTGGCCAGGCCTCTGGTTCTTGTACAGGAATCTATATATTTTTCACTTCAAAGTATTACTACTTACACACAAAGTGGATGCCAAATGCACCACCTAAAGCTCTTCCCATTGGAAATATATCCCTTATAATGTCTCTCAGGGTCGCCCCTTAATGTGGCTATAATTCAGCTGCCATACATTCTGGTTTGCACCCATCTGAATACTAAGCTCAGACTTTTTCTTCCTTCTTCAAAGGGACCTATGGAACTGCTTTGCTTCCCACAAAGCCACAGATAGGAGCTAAGGGAGGCAAGCTGATGCAACTCTAGGAGGTGAAATGGAATCTGGGCACTTTGCTCCTTTAGTTTACTCCTTTGATCCTGCTTAAGTTCAGTCTTAGATGTATTATTTACTTCTTTCAATGGACTTCTAATTGGACCATCCATATTTATGACTTGACAGGTCTAAAATAATCAACTCAAGTGGGAGTACTGGCCACATGTTGATGGTATGCTTGGGTAATCTGCCTCTAACAGTGCCCCTAGCATACCAGGATTTGGTTTTCAAAAGGCATCTGATTCATTGCTACAGATGGGATGATCTTGTTACAGAATGCCAGAGGCCTGCATTGTGATTCTCCCACTGGGGCTTGCCGTAAAACTCTACACTGCACTTCTTATCACCACTGATATATCTAAAATGAGAGAACCTGCCTCTATGTAGTCCAAGTGGCAAGGCTGCCTGCAGTACAATTTGGCTCTGACATAAGGCCCTTTTCTGATCCAGGTTCCACTCTAAGCTGGCAGCCTTTAGACACATTGTATTTGGGTCAGAGCAATAATCTTAACTGTGTAATGCATTGCCCCCATAATCTAAAGAAGTCTACCACTATTGTGTTACTAAAGAGATATCCAAGATGAGGTAATTTGTCTAAAACTTCTGAGATCTTGGCCCAGCATGATCCTGACCACTAGGCTCTTCATCGTGTTTAACTCCCTCTCTCTGAAGCATAAGTGCCTTACCAAGCCTTCTACTGCTTCTTGCTCTTTCTGACTGATTAGCATGATGTTACTGATAATGGATCTAGGTGATGTTCTGCAGTATGTCCAGATGATGTAGATCTCTTTGGAATATATTATGCAGAGGGAAAAAGAACTAACCTGACCCTGAAGTAAAATTGCAAATATATATAGTTGTTCATGTCACCTGAGTACCTACTGTTTTTGATCCTTCTTTTGAATTAGTATAGAAGAGAATGCATTTTCCAAATCAGTGGCTTATACCACGTATTTGAACATTTATTAATCTGTTTCTGCAATGAAGCCATGTCAAGCACAGCAGCTGGGATTTTGGATACTACTTGGTTAAATGTGTGATAGTCCATAGTCATTTTCCGGTATGTCTCTTGTTTTCCACAGGGACCAGACTATTGATTTAAACAGAGATATAATAGAGACCACCATGCCTACTTATGTTAGATATTTAATCTCTGTCATCTCCCTTAATATTAAATATTGTATTTTATTTCTATATTGAGTGAGGAAGGGGAATTTTAAGAGGCTTTCTCTTGGACTTCCCCATTATGACATCTCTTATGCCATAGATCATGAGTGTTTCTCCATCTGTGAAGTATGTAAGTCATGATTACACTTTCATGGACCAAGGAAATGATCACCAAGGATCCATTGGACTCACTGAAAGTTTGAGTTTAGTCAAGACTCCATTTATTACATGTCTCCTCTGTATCTCCATTCTAACAGTGTACACATGATAATACTTTTTGTCTCTGAATATTAATGTCAACTCAGATTAGAATCTTTGTCTATTGGTCCAAATGTCACCCAAGAGTATGGTCCCCTAAGTAAATAGCTATAGATCCCTTTGTGGAAAGACTGGGGCAATCTTGAGAACTGATACTTGCTATAATGTTGCTGGTTCCATCCTCCTGGGAACCTGGCCACCTCTTTAGTCAATAGATTCCGGCTTGAAAAATTGGCTTAAGTCTGGGAACTGAGCAAGGAATTGTGTCTACTTTACTTTTCTTCTTCTCCTCCTCCTCCTCCTCCTCCTCCTTCTTCTTCTTCTTCTTATTCCTCTTCCTCTTCTTTTGTTAGTAACAGAGGACCAGCCTACTGCTCATCTTCTTTTGCCTTGTTTTAAATGTATATTTTAAGCAGAACCTTCATTGACTGCTCATCCATTTTTCCCCTGGGGATGCCATGTTCTATCAACCATCTCTACAACTCTCTGAGTCAAGCCTCCTTGGCTCCTCCTAAAACTTTGTTGTTATTTTGGTGATTTTGACCCCCTAGGTCTGGTGATTAAAGTGCTGCCATTTAGCCTCTATTTCTTCAGGCCCCCATTATCGCCACTGCAATTAATAAGCCTTGGCCTGCTAATACCTCTTTTACCAGCATATTCCAGCAGGCCTTAGTGAATGGTGTACCCTCTGGACTTCCTGTGGAAAGTATTCCTTTGGTGGTGTTCTGGCTTCACATACAATAATCTTCTAAGTAGGACTATTTTTATAAGCCATTTAATTTCTTCCTCCACTGTTGGGTACAGCAACTCAGTCACTTCACCCTCCCTTAGCATGCAACATCATTTTCACACATATTTTAACAGCCATTCCAGCAGCAAGTTTGCTGCATCCCCTGGGATTTTTGCCAGAGTGTTACGTTGTATGTCACGAGAGAGTGCCCACAAGCCAATGAACCCTTTCTTATTCAGTTCTGACTCCCTTGATCAGGACCTCTCCTTATTTATTTCTGTGGGACTCCCCTGACTTTTGGTAGTCATGCCAAGCAATTCCTGCAGCTCCTCCAAGATATATTTCCTGCCTTACCATGCTCAGTATATCCCCAGCTGATTTATGCTAGGATTTAACCTCGTTTATCAGATGGCATCCAGGAGAGAAGGCAAGGGCAGCTCCTGACTGGGGAACCTGATACAGCTCTCACACCGGGTTTATAGATGTTTGATTTTAACTGGTTTTTACCTATTCTCAGTTATTTCTTATCCTTCTGTAGTGTGTCAATGAAACTTAGTAACAATGAGCTAACTCTGCTGTAGCTGGTGCTTATTGTTTCTCCCATACCTTACAAATGACTGAATCACTACAGGGGTGAGAACATATTCCCAGCTAAGAGGATGCTTTCCCAGGCCACCACCTTATTCCAGGTAATCCATGACCATTTACCATTAAGATTGGGGTCCTCCTTTCCAACTGGTTAATGAGTGGTACAGTACCAAAGTTCCATTTAACCAAGGTTGATTTGTAAATTAAAGAGGTAGAGGAGGATATGCCTGTAAAAGATAAAGAGCAGAGAGAGCAGGGAATTTGGCAGGGAAAGTCTTTAGTTCTGACACCTGGAAAAAAAAAAAAAGATGGACAAGGAAGAAGTATTGGGCAGAGTCTCAGAACACAATTTAATTATGAAAGAGTCTTGAGAAATCAAATGGGGAGCCCCAGAATGATGACGGCCTGTTAGAGGAGTCCCGTGTTGAGCAAAAATGGCCAGGCTCTTGCCCCTCTTGTGATCCATTATGGGTTGGGAAAAGCCTGTGGAGACCATTGCCTCAAAGAGAACATTGTGGCAGATATTGATATGTTGCAAATGGAGGCTGTTAGCTAATTACACCTCTGCTGTCAAGCTCTCTTTTAAAGAGCAATCAGAGTAGTGAATGTTCATCCATCCGTATCTACTACACTGTGCCAACAATAAAATTAAAACCTGCATAACCTGTGATATTATCAGATAAATCATACTTCAAGGACAAGGAATCTAATTAGGGATAGAGGAACATTTCATAATAATAAAAGGTTTTATTCTTTAAAAATATATAAATCTTAAATGGGTATCACCTAATAGCATAGCTTTAAAGAACATGAAGCACAAACGGATAGAATTGAAAGAATAAACAAACCTACAATCACGGTGG
This sequence comes from Choloepus didactylus, assembly GCF_015220235.1. NCBI lineage: Eukaryota > Metazoa > Chordata > Mammalia > Pilosa > Megalonychidae > Choloepus > Choloepus didactylus. Next base: position 76,747,907 of record NC_051309.1, read on the forward strand.
GGGATTTCAGACACCTCCCTTAATGACTGATAAAGAAGGCAGGAAATTAGTAAGTGGCTTGAAAAAGGCTTTCAACCACCTTGACTTAATTAACATTTATTATACTTCAAAAATGCAGAATTCTTTTCAAGCATTACAATACAAAGTACCAATAAATTGAGACAGAGGGATATAATCAGAGAATGCTCTCTGAGCACAATAGAATCAAACTAGAAGTCAATATCAGAAATATATCAGGAAAAATCCTCCAAATATTTGGAATTTAAGCAGCGTACTTCTAAATATCTCATGGTTAAAGAAGAAAATGTGATGAAAATTAGAAAATGAAACTGAACGATAATGATAACACTTCAGAATTTATGGAATGCACTGAAAACAGTGTGCAGAAGGAAAAAATGGTAGCATAACTTCTTATATTAGTGGAGACAAAATGTCTAAAATCCACAATTTAAAATGCTACTTAAGAAGTTAGCAAAACAGAAAGTGTCAATCCCAAAGTATATAAAAGGATATAAATAGAAATCAATAAAATAGCAGAAAAACAATAGAGAAAATTACTGAAAAGAGTAGCTGGTTCTGTGAAAAGATCAATAGAATTGATAAAACTTGGCATGACTTAAAAGAGCAAAAGAGAGGAGATAGAAGTGTCTAACATCAGGAACAAAGCTCATCACTACAGATCTTATGGGATTAAAAAGATAATATGGAAAATTATAAACAACTTTTGACAAATTAGCTGAAATAAATAAGTTCCTCAGAAGACACAAATTACATAACTGGCACACAAAAATAGTAAACTTAAATATCCCTTTATATACAAAAAAGACATTTTATTTGTAATTCAAATCCTTCCCAAATAGAAAACTCCAGGTCCACATGGTTTCACCAGTAAATTCCCTCAAACATTTAAGACAGAAATAATACCCATCCTACACAAACTCTTTCAGAAAATCCAGGATAAAGGAGCACTTTACAACTTATTTTGTGAGGCCAGCATTACCCTGATACCAAAACTAGGTAAAAATATAGCAAGAAATCAAAACTACTTACCAATATCCATCATGAGCATAGACACAAAAATAAAAAGAAAATTTTAGCAAATTGAATCCTAAAATATATAAAAATATAATATTTCATGACCAAGTAGGTTTCATGATTGGTGTAATCTGTGAAAACCAATCAATCTATTTCCACATATTAACAGAATAATATTGTTGTGTCAATAAAGGAAGAATTTGAATTTGGTAAAATTCTATAGTCATTAATGACCTAAACTCTCACCAAACTAGAATAGAAGAAAATTTACTCACCCTGATAAGGGCATAAAACCTACAGTTAGCATCATATTTAATGGTGAAAGACTGAACATTTTCCTATAAGACTGGGAAAAAGGCAAGGATATATGTTCTTACCACTTATATTCAATATTTTAAGTTCTAGTCAGTACAATAAGACAACAACAACATAAAAATAAAAGACATACATATTGGAAGGTAAAAAGTAAAAACATCTTCATTTAGAAATGAAATGATCTTACATATGAAGCATCCTAAGGAATATACAAAACTATAGTGAATTTAGCGAAGTTTCAGGATACAAGGCCAAAATGTAAAAATCAATTTTGTTTCTGTATATTAGCAAGAAACAACTGGACAATGAAAATAAAAGATAAAACCAATTTGCAGTAATATCTGAAAACATGAACTTATTAGGGATTTATTTATAAAACATATATAAGTCTCACATTTTAAATTACAAAACATTGTTGAGAGAAATTAAGAAGATGTAAATAAAAAGCTATACATTGTTCTTGAGTCAAAGGATAGTAAGATGTCCATTTTACACAAATTGATCCCCAAATTGATTCAATGAGGAGAAGATAATGTTCTTAACCAATGGTATAGCAACAGTATGAAATCCTAAGTTTTCTAACAAGTAGACTTTGTAGAGAGATGCAACCACAGTCTAATGAGATGTTTCAACTACAAGGATTTATGTACAAACACTCGCTAGAGGTCTATGAAGGCAAAAGACTTTGTGTATTTTATTTGATGTGTAGGAGACTATCTAGCACACAGTAGGTGTATAACAGATTTGTTAAGTGAATAATCTGATTCACTAATCATTTAGGAAAATGTGGTGTAACAAGTTCAAGTAGAAGACTGTCATAGGAAACAGGATTAACTGAGGAAGCAAATGGGACTCTAAAATAAGAATATTTAATTCTTCAGTAGGATAAAGAAGAATATTGCCTCCACGAAACAATGTATGTTCCTGAAAAAATAGAGTACAGATTTCAGAAATGAGAGCAAAGGTGATAAATTCTTATTGAATAAGCTGAATAGTGGAATGAATACAGAAAAACATATGAGTAGTGGCACCCTGAAAGATGAAGTTGATGAATTATTCCATAACCCAGCTCAAAAAGATTTCCCCAGTCAGAGAGAAAATTAAGAGACAAGGATATATTCAGAAATTTCCATGACTGCCTATTAGAAGAGAGAATGGAGAGGAGGGGACTGAAGGTAATATATAAGGAACTCATGTAAAAATCCTCAGAACTGAGGACAAAATGAGTCCTCAGATGGAAAGGGACTAACTGGTACTTATCACATTCAAAACATACACACAGCAACTAAAATGAACATAATTAGACCCATAATAATTAGGACACCAGGAATAAAAGTAACATACAAAGTCTTCCAGAGGGAGAATATATTAAAAACCTAAAGCAGGTTGGATATAGAGAAACAAAAAAGCAGAGAGATATAATTATCAGCTGTCCCGTATTAAAAAGGAATTACTGTTTAAAAGACAGATGGAAGGCAAGTTTAAATCTATGATTTTACACATGGCCAAAGAGGCAAAACAAGACATTTACAGATATACAGGAAGGCAGAAAATTTATAAAACTTCTCTGAAAGTACTATATCACAAACCCTGGGAGGCAATAAACATTTAAGTTAGGAAAAATTGTGTACATGGTATACATGTGTTATTTTTAAACAAAATAACATTCTGGAAGATATCAATCAGTGGGGATATATGCAGAGGCTAAAGAGATGAGGGAAGTAAAAGCAAATTTTCTTTTGTTTTTTTATTTTTCATTCAGGAAGTTAATGTTACTTCTTAGTTCTAAATGATGTTGGGAAAATTATAAACTTATGCATGTTATTAAATATTTAGAGATACTACTAGAAAAATAAAAATATGGAGAAGTTTTTTTTTTTTTTCAAAACACTTTAAGGGAGAATAAACTGGAATATTGGAAACTTGATCACTCTACAAAAGGAAGGAAAAGAACCACAATAGAAAATATTGCATATATATAAAATGAAATAAAAATATAAGATTAAGTTTTAAAAAAAATCACCAGAAATGTCATTTAAAGTCATTCATTCAGAGGCAGAAACTTTTAGGTTAGATTTTTTTTTTAATTTAATTTTATTGAGATTGCTCACATACCATGCAATTATCCAAAGATCCAAAGTGCACAACCAATTGCCCATGGTACTATCATACAGCTGTGCATCCATCACCACAATAAATTTTCTTCAATTTTTAGAATATTTCCATTACTCCAGAAAAGAAATAAAGCCAAAAAAAAAAAAAAAAGAAAATTCAAATCCTCCAATACCCCTAACCAACCCCCCTCCATTATTGACCCATACTATTGTATAGTACATTTGTTACTGTTGATGAAAGAATGTTAAAATAATAATAACTATAGTACATAGTTTGCAACAGGTATATATTTTTCCCTATACACTCCTGTATTATTAACTTCTATTTACAGTGTCATACATTTGTTCTAGTTCATGAAAGAGATTTCTAATATTTGTATAGTTAATCATGGACATTGTCCACCATCAGATGTACTGTTTTATACATTCCCATATTTTAACCTCCAACTTTCCTTCTGGTGACATATGTGACTCTAAACTTCCCCTTTCCACCACCTTAACACACCATTCAGCACTGTCAGTAATTCTCACAATAATGTGCTACTGTCACCTCTGTCCATTTCTAAATGCCTAAGTTCAACTTAGTTGAACATTCTGCTCCTAATAAGCAACTGCTCCTCATTCTTTAGCCTCAATCTATATCCTGATAACTTATATTTCATGTCTATGAATTTACATATTATAATTAGTTCATATCAGTAAGACCATGCAATATTTGTCATTATATGTCTGACTTATTTCACTCAATATAGTACCCTCAAGGTTTCTTCATCAACCCATTTTTTTAAGATAGTTTTGTTCACCCACCATACTTTCCACCCTAAGTAAACATTCAGTGGTTCCCTGTATAGTCACATATTTATGTATTCAACATCATCACCACTATTTATGTAAGGACATCTGCAATTCTTCCACAAAGAAGGAGGAAGAATCAAAGAAGGTAGACAGACATAAGAAAAAGAAAAAGAATGAAAAAAAAAGTGGCAACTAAAAAGCAACAAAAGGAAAGACAAAATTAAACTAAAATTGAATAAAAGAGTCAGACAGTATCACCAATGCCGAGTCCCATTCCCCTCCTTTATGTTCCCCAATTATAGGAATTTAGCTTTGGTATGTTGCCTTTGTTGCATTAAAGGAAGCATAATACAATGTTTCTGTTAACTATAGTCTCTAGTTGGCATTGATTGTATTTTTTCCCCAATATCACCCCATTTTTAACACCTTGCAAGGTTGACATTCATTTGTTCTCCCTCATGAAAAAACAGATTTGTACATTTTATCACAATTGTTGAGCACTCTAGTTTTCACTGGTATCAGTCTTTATCTTTCCTCTTTCCTTCTGGTGTTCCACATGCTCCTAACCTTCCTTTTTCAAACATACTCACAGTCATCTTTGTTCAATGTACTTACATTGCTGTGTTATCACCCAAAACTGTGTTCCAAACCTCTCACTCCTGTCTTTCCTATCTGTCTGTAGCGCTCCCTTTAGTATTTCCTGTAAAGCAGGTATCTTGTTCACAAACTCTCTCATTGTCTGTCAGAGAATATTTTAAACTCTCCCTCATATTTGAAGGACAGTTTTGCCAGATATAGGATTCTTGGTTGGCAGTTTTTCTCTTTCAGTATCTTAAATATTTCCTTCTTGCCTCCATGGTTTCTACTGAGAAATCCGCATATAGTCTTACCAAGCTTCCTTTGTATGTGATGGGTTGTGGGTTTTTTTTTTTTGGTGCTTTGAGGATTCTCTCTTTGTCTTTGATGTTTGATAATCTGATTAAGTGTCTTGGCATAGGTCTATTCATACCTATTCTGTTTTGGGAATGTTGCGCTTCTTGGATCTGTAATTTTATGTCTTTCATAGTAGATGGGAAATTTTCATTGATTATTTCCACTATTATTGCTTCTGCCCCATTTCCCTTCTTTTCTCCTTCTGGGACACCCATGACATGTACATTCATGCACTTCATGTTGTTGTTCAAGTCCCTGAGACATTGCTCATATTTTTCCATTCTTTTCCCCCTTGTTCTTTCGTGTGTAGGATTTCAGGTGTCTTGTTCTCCAGTTCCTGAGTGTTTTCTTCTGCCTCTTGAGATCTGCTTTGTATATCTCCATTGTGTTTTTCATCTCTTGTGCTGTGCCTTTCATTTCCATAGATTCTGCCAGTTGTTTTTTTGAACTTTCAATTTCTACCTTATGTTCACCCAGTGTTTACTTTATATCCTTTGTCTCTTTTGCCATATCTTCCCTGAACCCATTGATTTGGTTTTTGATTTGATTTAGCATATTTCTTTGAAAATTTTTAATAGATTGTTTCATTAAAGTAAAACAATATCTCAATTGTATCTTGATTGAGGTGTAAGTTTGTTCCATTGACTGGGACATATCTTTATTTTTCCTAGCATAATTTGTAGTTTTCTGTTTTCTCGGCATCTGGGTTCCTTGGTTACCCCACTCAGATTTTCCCAGACCAGAACGTGTTCATATCTTAGAATGAGGTTATATTCAATTTCAAGTCTCCCTGCAGGTGTGTCTAAGAGATTGACAGACTTTTCTGTGAGGTCTCTAGCTGCTATGCTTTTCCTAACCTGCCCAGCAGGCGGCACCTGTCATCATGTCACTCCTGACTGGTGTAAGGAGGTGTGGCTCCTTTAATTTCTGTTTTGGCTGTTTTCCCCCAGGCTCTGGGGTCTGGTTCTGAAGGGAAGACTGGTAGTAGAGCTGGGCCCCATCTTCTTCCACTTAGGAAAGATACACCCCCTAGGGAGTTATCTTCTGCATTTGAATAGCTTCTCTGTCTCTCTGGCAGCTCTGTTATCTCCACTGCTGTCTGGGTCAGAGTGCTGATAACTAAAAATGGCTGATGCTCTCTCCACTGAGCCCCTCAGGTTGAGAGAGAGAAAGGGGGACAGAAACCCTCCCTTCAGAGCCAGTCCATGCCCTGCCCAGCTTCACTCATCAGCCAGAGGTGACACCTGGTCCTCTGAACTCCCCCTCTTGGGACAGCAGAGTCCTCTGGCTCTCCAAGGTCAGTCATTCCTAAAAGCTTCTGTCTGCTTGTTAGAGGTTGGTAGCTTATATTCAGTAGTTCACGTTTGTTAATTAAATCCCCAGTTGGAGTTGGGCTAAGCTATATTCACTTCCTCAGAGAGTGCTGCTTTCTCCCACAGTGAGATTTTGCAGCTCAGCCTGCCATGGCATGGAGGGGGCTCCTGGTGCAGTTCGGAAATTTTTCTTACAGATTTTATGCTGTGATCTCAGGCATTCCTCCAAATCTAGGTTGGTGTACAATGTGTGGACAGTCAAGGTTGTCTCCCAGCAGTTGCTCCAAGTTATTTATTAGTTGTTCCTGGTTGTTTATTAGTTGCTTCAGGGGACTAACTAAATTTCACTCCTCTCTATGTCACCATCTTAGCTCCTCCTGAGGTCAGGTTTTTAAAATACAGTTATATTCTTCTTGCAAGCAGCACATCTAAAATAAAATTGTAGAGAAAGTTTGAAAATGCAGACATGGAAAATCATAGACCAGGCAAATGCTAAACTAAAGGAAAATGAGTGCAGTGAAGTTGGTGAAAGAAAACAGGTTTTAGGTTTACAAAGTAAAAAGTGAAAAAGGGGACTATTTTATGCTGGTGAAATTAATACTCTGTCAGGAAGATATAAAAATATTGAGGCTTCATTTTCCTAACAATACAGCTTTGAAATGTAAGAAGCAAAAACCAACAGGAGTAGATGAAGAAATGGACAAATCTGAGTCAATAATGGGTTTCCTTAACCTCTTACAGGAGTTTAGATCAAGCAGACAAAACGAACAAACAATAAAGAAATTGAATGACAATTTCAACAGAGAAAGAACTTTATACTTGGCAAAGAAATATATACATTCTTTTCAAATGTCAAAATCTGCTTTCAAATATCAAGATATACCAGGTAAGGTATACAAAAATGTCAACAAAATACAAAAGGATTGATATCACAAGCCATATTTACCGACAAAAAGCTTTTTGTAAATGAAATCTTAAAAGACCAAAAAGATAGACATATATTTTGACAAATGTCATCAATTAAAATGTAAAGAATACAGTAACAAAATTCAAAACAAAATGAGAAAATAACCATATATAAAAAAGAGGCTTGAAAAAAAAACTCATGGGTTAACACTTACGTCAAATTCTACTTAGATCTACCTCTTTTCTTAATGCAATTTTATTGAGATATATTCTCACACCATATAATCCATACAATGTATACAATCAATGGCTCACAGTATCATTATGTAATTGTGCATTCATAGCCACAATCAATTTTAGAACATTTTCATTACTCCATTAAAAAAAAAGAACATCCCAAACATCCCATACTGCTTACCCCTCTCTCTTATTTATATATTTTTGTCTTTATTTTGTTTCTCATCTGCCCAAACTCTGGATAAAGTGAGTGTCAGTCACAAGATTTTCATGATCACATGGTCACGTGATAAAAGCTACATAGTTATTATATATGTGATGTAATTATCAACAAGAATCAAGTCTACTGGATTACAGTTCAACAGTTTCAGGTATTTCCTTCTAGCTACTTGAATACACTAGAAACTAAAAAGGGATATCTATATAATTTTTAAGAATAACTTCCAGAATGACCTCTTGATTCTATGTGAAATCTCTCAGTCACTGAAACTTTATTTTGTTTCATTTCTTTTCTCCCTTTTGGTCAAGAAGGCTTTCTCAAACCCACAATGCCAGAGCCCGGGTCATCCCTGGGAGTTATGTCGACATTGCCAAGGAGACTTACACCCTTGGGAGTCATGTCCCATGTAAGGAGAAGGGCAGTGAGTTTATTTGCAGAGTAAGCTTAGAGAGAGAGGCCACATCTGAACAACAAAGGAGGTTCTCTGGGGGTGACTATTTAGGCATAATTATAAGTAGGCTTAGTTTCTCCTTAGCAGGAATAAGTTTCATAAGGGAAAGACCAAAGATCAAGGCCTTGACTTATTAAATTTGAAGTCCCTAATGCTTGCAAGAGTATCAGGAATTCCCTAGATGGGGAAGATTAATATTTTCACATTTGCAATTTTTTTTTTTTATTTTCCGCCTAAAATACTCTGGGATATATCCAAGTATTACATTAACCTGTACAGAATAACAAGACCTCATCTCATGTAATTATGCTGTTTAAATAAACTGACCATACAGGTTAAATTAGATAGTGTACTAAATAGAATATAAATTTTGTACCAAATAAACATCTCTTAAATAACAGTTAAAACTCAGGAATAGATGTGACTGCTTTAAGAATGTACAATCTAGGAATCTTTACAGTAAGCCTTATTGAATATTCTGTACTCTTGCGTCATTGATTGCCCAATCTCTGCCCACATTCTATCCTCTGATAACCTATGCTCTCAAATTCAGGTCTCAGCATTTGCTTATTATAGTCAGTTTATATTAGTGAGGTCTTACAATATTTGTCGTTTGGTTTCTGACTTATTTCACTCAACATAATGTTCTCAAGGTTCATTCACTGATTTGTAAGCCTCATAACTTTATTCCTTCTTGCAGCCACTCAATATTCTGTTGTGTGTGTACACTTCATTTCACCCTTCCATTCACCTGACAATGTGAGGCCAACTCCACCCATTGCAAATCATGAATACTGATGCCATATACACCAGTGTGCAAATGCCTATTTGTGTTCCTGCTTTCAGGTCTTCCACATATATACCAAATAATGGGGTTGCAGGATCATATGGCAACCCTAGATTTGCTCTACTGTGGAACCACCACACTGCCCTCCAGAAGGGCTGTACCACTCCACTTCCCTACGAATATGAATAGGTCTATATCTCTCTCTTCACATCTTCTACAGCACTTGTATCTTTCTGTTTATTTTATGAACAGTTTTATTCACACCATACAATCACTCCTAAGTGAATGGTCAATAGCTCCTGGTATGATCACATAGTTATGCATTCATCAGCACAATCTATATAAGAACATTTCCATTTCTTCTGCAAAAAAAGAGGAAAAATATAAAAGAATAAAGAACAAAAAAATTAAAAAGGAGAAACAACAACAAGAATCTTATACCTCTCCTTTATATCCCCCTCTGATGACATTTCACTTTGGTATATTGCCTCTGTTACAATTAATGGAAGAATATTACAATGTTAGTTTACTATAGACCCTAGTTTGCATTTATTGTATTTTTTATCACACACTATCCCATTTCAACACCTTGCCATGTTGACCTTCACTTGTTCTCTCTCTTTTAAAAACTTTCTTATATTTCTTTATTTAACCACCATCATTGTCCACTCTAGGTTTTGCTATGTTATACAGTCCTGGTTTTTATCCTCTATGTCGTATGTGCCCCTAGCCTTCCTCTTTCAACCATAGTCACACTCAGCTTTGTTCATTATACCTACATTGAACTACCATTAGATAATGTTGTGCTATCCATTTATGAATCATTACAATCAATCTTGTTGAACATTCTGTACTCTTTCAACATCAAACACCCAATCTCTACCATCTTTCTACCTCCTGATAACATTGTGTTCTTTAACTCTCACAGTTTGCTCATTATAGTTAGTTCATATAACTATATGAGACCATATAGTATTGGTCCTTTTATTTCTGGATAATTATGCTCTACATAATGTCCCCAAGGTTTATTCTGTCTTATAGCCATGTAATATTCCATTGTATTTCTATACTACAGTTTGTTTATCCACTAGTCTGTTGATGGACATTAAGGCTGTTTCCACCTCTTGGCAATCATGAATAATGCCACTATAACCATTGGTGTACAAATGTCCATTCTTGTCCTAGCCTTCAGTTCCTCCAAGTATATACCTAGTAGTGGGATTGCTGGATCATGTGGCAATTCTATATTAGCTTCCTGAATAACCACTGAACTCTCCTCCAGAGTGGTACCATTATACATTCCCACCAGCATTGAATAAGTGTACCCATTTCTCCACAACCTCTCCAACACTTGTAGTTTTCTGTTTTTGATAATAGCCATCCTAGTAGATGTGAGATGGTATCTCGTGGTTTTGATTTGCATCTCCTTAATATCTAGTTAGGTTAAGCGTCTTTTCGTGTTTTTGAGCCATTTGTATTTCATCTTCAGGAAAGTGTCTTTGCATGTCTTTGGCCCATTTATTAACTGGGTTGTCTTTTTGTTGTTGAGTTGTAGGATCTCTTTATATATGCTGAATATTAAACCCTTATCTGATATGTGGTTCCCAAATATTGTATCCCATTGCATAGGCTGCCTTTTTGCTTTCCTGACCAAGTCCTTTGATGTGCAAAAGTATTCAATTTTAAGGGGATCCCATTTATACATTTGTTCTTTCATTGCTTGTGCTTTGGGTGTAAGGTCTAGGAAACCAACTGCTGTCATGAGATCTTTGAGATATTTCCCTACATTTTCATCTAAAAGTTTTATTGTCTTAGCTCTAATGTTTAGGTCTTTGATCCACTTTGAGTTAATTTTTGTATAAGATGTGAGATGGGGTCCTCTTTCATTCTTCTGGATATGGATATGCAGTTCTCCAAGAACCATTTATTGAAGCGGCTGCCCTATCGCAGTTAGTTGACTTGACCACCTTTTTCAAGATCAATTGTTCAAGCTGAAAGGATCTATTTCTGAATGATTAATTTGATTGCGTTGGCCAATACACCTATCTTTATGCCAGTACCACGATGTTTTGACTACTGTGGCTTTGTATTATTCTTTAAATTCAGGTAGTGTGAGATCTCCAACTTCATTTTTCTTTCTTAAGATGTGTTTAGCTATTCAAGGCATCCTGCACTTCCAAAAAATTTTGATTATTTATTGTTCTGTTTCTGCAAAGTAGGTTGATGGATTTTAATTGATATTTAATTGAATATATAAATCAATTTGGGTAGAGTTGGCATCTTAGCTGTATTTAGTCTTCCAATACATGAACACAGTATGTGCTTCCATTTATTTGTCTCCTTTGATTTATTTTAGCATGTTTTATAGAGTTCTGCATGTAGGTCTTTTATGTCCTTGGTTAAATTTGTTTCTAAATATTTGATTTTTTTGGTTGCTATTGTAAGTGGAATTTTTTCTTGTTTTCCTACTCAGATTGCTTGCTCCTAGTGTATAGAAAAACTACTGATTTTTGTGTGTTGCTCTTCTCTCCTGCCATTTTGCTTTACTCATTTATTAGGTGTAGTAGATTTGCTGTATAGTTTTTTTTTTTTTTTTGGATTTTCTACATATAGGATCATGTAAACTTCAAACAGTGAAAGTTTTACGTCTTCCTTTACAAATTGGTTGCATTCTATTTCTTTTTCTTGCCTAATTGCTCTAGCTATTAGTTCCAGCACAATGTTGAATAACAATGGTGACAGTGACAGTGGGCATCCTTGTCTTATTTCTGATCTTAGAGGTAAAGCTTTCAGTCTTTCCCCACTGGGTATGATATTAGCTTTGGGCTTTCATATATTTTCTTTATCATGTTGAGTAAATTTGCTTCTATTCCTATCCTTTGAAGTATTTCATCAAGAAAGGATGTTGAATTTTGTCAAAGGCCTTTTCTGCATTAATTGAGATGATCAAGTGTTTTTTCCCATTTGATTTAGTGATGTGGTGTATTACATTAATTGATTTTCTTGTGTTGAGTGACCCTTGCATACTGGAATAAAACCCACTCAGTCATGGTGTATAATTCTTTTAATGTGCTGCTGGATTCTATTTTCAAGTATTTAATTGAGGGTTTTTGCACATATATCATTAAAGAGATTGATTTGTAATTTTGTTTTTTTGTAGTATCTTGGGCTGACTTGGTATGAAGATAATGTTGGCTTCATAGAATGAATTAGGTATCTTTCCTTCCTCTTCAATTTTTTTGAAGAGTTTGAGCAGGATTGGTACTAATTCTTTCTTGAATGCTTGGTAGAATTCACATGTAAAGCCACCTGGTCCATGGCTTTTCTTTTTGGGGAGGTTTTGATGACTGATTCTATCTCTTTAATTGTGATTGGTTTGTTGAGGTATTCTACTTATTTTTGAGTCAATGTTGGTTGTTCATGCTCTTCTAGGAAGTTGCCCATTTCATCTAAGTTGTCTACTTTGTTAGCATATTTTTGCTTATGATATTTTCTCATTACCTCCTTTGTCTCTTTGGAGTCTGCAGTTATGTCTCCCCTCCCATTTCTGATTTTATTTATTTGTATCTTCTCTCCTTTTTCTTTGCCCACCTAGCTAAGGGTCCATTGATTTTATTAATTTTCTCAAAGAACCAACTTCTGGTTTCATTGATTGTTTCTGTTGTTTTCATGTTCATTTATTTCTGCTCTAATCTTTGTGATGTTTTTTCTTCTCTGTGCTTTCGGGTTAGTTTGCTGTTCCTTTTCCAGTTCCTCCAGGTGTGCAATTAGGTCCTCTATTTTTGCTCTTTCTTCTTCTTTAACATAGGCATTTAGGGCAATAAATTTCCCTCTTAGCACTGTCTTTGCTGCATCCCATAATTTCTGATATGCTGTGTTCTTATTTTCATTTGCCTCAAGATATTTACTGATTTCTCTTGTAATTTCTTCCTTGACCTACTTGTTGTTTAAGAGTGTATTGTTTAGCCTCCATATATTTGTGAATTTTCCAGTCTTCCACCTGTTATTGATTTCCAACTTCATTCTATTATGATCTGAGAAAATGTTTTGTATAATTTCAAGCTTTTTAAATTTTTTGAGACTTGCTTTGTGACCTAACATGTGGTCTATCCTGGAGAATGATCCATGAACACTTGAGAAAAATGTATATCCTGCTGTTGTGGGGTGTAATGTTCTGTAAATATCTGTTAAGTCTATTTCATTTATCATGCTATTCAAAATCTTTGTTTCATTATTTATCCTCTGTACAGATGTTCTGTTGATGAGAATGGTGTATTGAAGTCTTCAACTATTATTGTAGAGGTATATACTTTTCCCTTCAGTGTTGTCAGTGTTTGCCTCATGTATTTTGGGACACTCTGGCTGAATGCATAAATATATATGATTCTTATGTCTTCTTGATGTATTGTTCCTTTTATTAATACATAGCATCCTTCTTTGTCTCTTTTAATTGATTTATTGAAGTCCAATGTGTCTAAGTAGAGCTACCCCCACTCTTTTCTGGTTGTTATTTGTATAAAATATCTTTTTCCAGCTTTTCACTTTCAACCTATTTGGTCCTTGGGTCTGAAGTGTGTCTCTTGTAGAGAGCATATAGGTGGGTCCTGTTTTTTTAATCCATTCTTCCAGTCTATGTCTTTTGATTGGGAGGGGTCATTTAATCCATTAAAATAAAATGTTATTACTGTAAAGGCAATATTTTCTTCTTTATCTTTTAGATTTTATATGTTCTACCTTATTTTTTTCTCTCTTTTTACCCTTATTGATAATCTTCATTTCTAAACTCTTCTCCAATCCTCTCCCTCCTGTCTTTTCCTATCTACCTTCAGCACTCCCTTTAGAATTTCCTGTATAGCCAGTCTCTTATTCACAAATGCTCTGTGTCTGTTTGAAAATATTTAAAACTCTCCCTCATTTTTGAAGGACAGTTTTGCTAGATATAGAATTCTTGGTTGGCAGTTTATCTCTTCCAATATTTTAAAAATGTCATACCCCTGCCTTCTCACCTCCATGGTTTCTGCTGAGAAATCCGCACATCATCTTACCGAACTTCACTTGTATGTTATGGATTGTTTTTCTCTTGCTGCTTTCAGAATTCTCTCTTTGTCTTTGACATTTAACAATCTCATTATAAGTAAGTGTCTTGGAGTATGTCTATTCACTTTCATTCTGTTTTACATTTTTGAATGTTGGTTTTTGTTGTCTTTCTTAAAGGAGTGTTGAAGTTTGACAAGAACTTAATTTGCTTTTTATTCAAGTCTTGGTTTTAGGTCTTATTAAGTTGGCTTTAACACTGCTTTTACTCATTAGGGCTAGTTTAACCAAAGCATGATTTTTCTAGATTCGGTACTGAAGGCCTTGAGTGTTCAATGGGATCTTATGGTCCAGCTGGCGGGAACTTTAATGTCTTTCAGCAATCTGTGATGTCTGGAAAGACTTTAGATTATAGCTCCATTGTAATTGCTTTTCTTTTTTTTTTCAAATCAGTGTTATGAAGTTTCACCCTGAGTAGATTTTTATTAAGCCAAAATTCAGTGGGACCCCTTATAGATCTCTGGTGCTCTTTCTTTGTGGAGTTTCCTCCTTTTTGGTAAATTGCCATAAATTCCAGTTACCTTGCTCTTGCCAGATCCAATCTCTCTATCTCAATGAAGGCAGACTTCCCATGCTATTCTTGGGATTCCACCACCTGCATCATGATTCATAAAGTACCTGTAGGCAGAAAGCCATGGTAAATAAAGGGCTCATCTTGTTCATTTTCTAAAGGGTCAATCATTCAACCTCTGTTACCCAATGTCTAAAAATAGTGTTTCATTTATTTTGCCCAGTTAAGTAATGGTAAAGTAAGTCCAGTCCCAGTGGAAGTATCTGATTGCTTTATTGTCTCAATTTTGCATTCAGTTCTGGCCCTCGGGATACTTTCTCAATGTGCAATTTTGTTCACTCATCTGAAACAGAAGGACCTGGAGTTGCTTGTTAAGAAGATAGAGTATTTAAGTCTACTAAATATCTAGAAAAACCATAATGCCATATTTTAATCAAGTTCCCAGATGTTTCTTGTACACTTGAGTTGAAGAACCTGAAAGGTCCCTGAAGAAATTGTTCTGAATCTTCACTGTACCTCAAAATTTCCTGGGGTCATTTCATGCATTCATGCCTGATACCCAGGATAGATGTAGAGTGAGTTACTGTATGATGTATTGTGATGACACAGTCTCAGGCACAACACAAACGTTCATCAAATGGCCACTTTATTACTTACATAGCATGAAAGATCCAAAAGAGCAGGGGAAGAGGTCCCCTTGTGACCTGGGGAGGCCAACTGCTCAGGTCAGGGTCAGTGGATGGCAGCCTTTCATGCCCTACTGCGTATTGGAGAGGAGAGATCCTGTGCTATTTGTATTTATACACCACAGGGGGAGGGAAACCTGCCCCTGAGATTTCCCACCTTGATAAGTGCGTAGGCTGCTTGTTCCCAGTTTCCAGGTTTAAGGAATGGTCATGCGTTTTCATTAGACCTTTTATCTCCCCTGGGCTGCAGAATGGAGACATACTGAAACATCTGCACCCAGTAGAAAAGGAGGCAGGAGAAGGCAAGGACTGAGAGATTACTGCTGAGTGTTTCCCTGACTTCCCCAATAATAGTAAGCCCTTCAAATATTTCTTGAATGAAATAATCAATATATGATTTGTTGGACACATAGACCAAAAAATTTCCCCCCTGGTGAATGAATTCTTGACAGATATAGCCAGACTTAATGAGGGAAATAGATTTTTAGAGGACATCTACTAAATATTTGCTGGATATTTGTTGCCATGTTTTCATAATGCTTAGTAAATGAAGGAAAAATATATGACTTGGAAATTCTAAATATCTGTCAAATTTATTTCTATTGTTTAACCTAACACCTGAATTGACCCACGTTACATTTGAATTCCGTTTGTTTTCCATCAGTATTTCCTTACTCACGTGTACTTTTAACCTTTGGTTTACTCTCCATATGTTGCCTAGAATTATCCCTTCTCTAGTTTTGTCCAAGTAGAGAGTAATAATACATCTTGTTTTAATTCAAATCTATCCCCTTCCATGAAGCCCTAACTACTACAACTCTCATTGACTTTCCCTTTTATTTGGATTCTTAGAGCATTTATAATCTCAACTAAGTGATTTAGCACTGGATGATATTCTATTTTGCAGGGTTTTACATCATTCCTTAGGCCTTTTGTCCATCCCAGACTGTAAGCTCTTTGAAAACAGGATTCATGGTGTGATGGTTTGAAACTATTTGTATCCCAGAAAACATCATATAATTTTAATCCATTTCTGTGGATGTAGAACTATTGTGGGTGGGAGCATTTGATTAGGTTATTTCAGTTGAGGCATGCCCCAGGTGGGTCTTAATCCTCTTACTGGAATCCTTTATAAGAAGATAAAAGACAGAAAGAAGACAGAAAAAGGGCTCCAGAGAAGCTAAGAGAGACAGAAGCTATGAGAGAGGACACACAGGAAACAGAGAGGAAGACACTGAAGCCAGAAGCTGGAAGCAACGAAACTCAGGAGAGAAGGAAGAGATCATCAGACGTAGCCATGTGCTTGGCCATATAACAGAGAAGCCAATAGCCGGTCTTCTGGGAGAAGGTGTCGTCCTGCTGATGCCTTGATTTGGATGTCTTCACAGCCTAATAACTGTAAGCTTGTAAGTTAATAAATCCCCATTGTAAAAGCCAACCCAATTTGTCAGCTTTAGCAAACTAAAACACATGGCTTCTCCTCCTTCTAAATATTTTTCCTTGCCCGGAGAGGTGCTCAGCAGAGTAAATCCTCAATGAACACTTGTTGAGTAACTATCTGCTTATTAAAACTGTAATTTGGAGAGGGTAAGTCATTTTTTAGAAGTCTATCTTTTCATGAGTCATTTTCTTCCTAGAAAATCTGAGAAATTAGAAAAGCTATTTTTCCAGCTGCAATGTAAGGCCATCTTTTACTATGAAAGATAATAATGTTTACATTTTGTGTAGATAACAGGATAGGTATTATGTGGTATCACACTTTCAAAATAACAATTTCAGCAGAGTATTGTTGAGTTAAAGGAACATAAAACTCTCTGGTCTTCTCACATTGGTACTTGAGATAATCATCATCCTAAGATTGAAAAATATCCATTTTATTCTAAGGTGATAAAGTTAATATTTTTGGTTGCACTCTAGTGATTCCCTAAGGCCTGGAACATGCTTAACATTTTAAAACATTTTAGCTTTCTAACCTGTAAACAAACAAAAATATGTTGAATTCCCTAGAGTGACATTTTATTTCTGAAGTTTCATGAAACTCTGTTTCTTATTTTTCTCTGTTTTTTCCTCAGAGCCAATAACATTTAAGAGACTGGTAGTATATAATCTATAAAGTGGGGAGAAATTACTAAATAAGGATATTCAAAGTGATTATTTGCACATTCAAAATATTTATATATTTTAAAGCTTCAGCACTCTGCTGGGTATTGAAAGTAAATACATAGACCTTGCTTTCTGGGAGCTTGCAATTTATAAGGGATAAGAGATATGTCATAAATAAGCTCATAACTAGGTATTTAGATCACACATGAGTGGTGCAAAATTTCCATGGTCATATAGATGCAGGGAGATTATTTCTATCTTTATTTATCACTGAAGATTTAATAGACAAGGTGGCTGGTCCTTGGGATTTGGGTAAAATTCCATATGCGTAGAAAAAAAGAAAACTCCTGTAAGAGACTGAGCTGCAACAACAAAGACATGGCATAGCACAGGAATTACTTTAATGAAACTTATCTGGCAATAGATTGAAGAATGTACTGGTAAAGATAGCTGCAATACAATTGTTAATGCTTTAGTTAATAAATAAGGAAGGAGCAGCAGCAGGAATAGAAAGATGGCTTGGGTTAAAAGCAGAAATTACAATTAGAATTAACAATTGAATAGATACAGCTGTTGACAGAGAAGGTGAAGTTAAATAAGCAGATTCAACCTTGAGTATGTGGCAGTGTGGTTGTGCCAACAACAGAAATGCATAAGTCAGGGAAAGAGCTGTATTGGAAAAGAAGTTGAGCCACAATATATCAAATTCCTATACAGAGAACACTTCAGAGACAGGCAATAAGGAGAAATGAAGATTCTGTGAGTTTTGAGGTAAAGAGGAAGAAACATGATGGAGTTCAAATCAGACGAACTCAGACCTGTTGGTGATATTGTGCCAGGTCATCTGAGAGTGGATGAAGACAAAAACATTTAACTCAGTATCTTGGTCTGTCAGGGATGCTGTTACATACCAAAGACTGGTTGGTTTAAACAACAGGAATTTATTGTCTCAAATCTAAAATCAAGGTATTGGCAGGATCATGTTTTGTCTGAAGTCGGTAGCATTCTGGAGGTTGCTTGCCAGCAATCCATGATGCAATCTCTACCCCCATCTCACGGCCAACTGTCTCCTGTCTCCTATTAGCCTGCTTATAAGTGCTTCAGCCATATTGGATTAAGACCTGACCTGATTCAGTTTGGTTTCTGTAAATAGGCTCTTCAAAGATCTTATTTACAAATGGGTTCCCATTCATAGGACCAGAGGCTAGGATCTGAACATGTCTTTGTGGGAGGCATGATTCAATCCATAACACCCAGAGGCATTATTACTGCTTTTGTCTTTTGCCTCAGTCTCCAATATGGCTTAATTTTACTTCAACTTTGGTATTTTTTTCATCATGGATTTTTTTTGCATTAATTTGTATTTTATTAAATAATCACTAAAACATTTTTTCTTGATTAATAAGTATCTTGGCGGCCCCTTAAATTTTGTACCTAAGGCACTCAGCTCATATTGGTTGTAGCTCTGATACTGAACATGATTTCAGTATTGGGTAAAGATGCCTACACAGCAATTCATGCAAACAAGAAAAGCAATTTGTAATGTACCTAGGTTCAAAATGATCTAAAAGTGTAACTGAGAGTTTTAAAAAAGATAATATTTGATAACTGTATGGTGTCCAGGGGAAGACCATATAGTGATATTGAATTCTGCTCTGGTCAGACTACATATGGATTATGTCCAGTTATGCTTGCAGTTTAAAAGGCATACTGACACATTAAATAATGTCTGCAAGGTCCAGGATTATATTATTTGCTTTTAAATAAAGTACAGATTATTTGGGATATAAGAGGCAGATTTATCATCTATTACTGTAGATGAAAGGGGACATTTCACTGGGTGGATGGGTAGATGTTTAGCAGAAGCAAATTTCTACTTAACAAATTCTCTAATTATAAGAAATATCCAAAAAAGTCAATAGCCTGACTTGTAAAACTACCAAGTTTCACATCCCATTAGCTTCTAAGGTGAGGTTATAAGATTATATAATGTTGGATTATTATCAAGCCATTTAAAAAATTTCATGAATAATTTGTCAATAATAGAAATAGATAAATGTATAAGTAATACTTCAATTAGATTTGTGTTTTATTTTAGTATACATCAGATAAATATTTGGATGTGGTATCAAAGTGATTCTCTAAGATGTTTGCTCCTGAAATGAATATAAATACACATTTATATGTGCATATAAAATGGCATATTAAAAAACATCTGTCTGCAAATTAGTGTTCAAATAAGAAAATGATGGTTCCTAATCTCTTAATAACCAAAAACTATAATAAATTTTATTTCTTTTTAGACTGTTGACAAAAAAAGATTTTATTAATTTTTACTATCTTATAGATTTTCAAAAGTCTTTTAAAATGATAAACTAAATTTTACATATTCATTTGGGTAGCAATCTAAATATGGCAAATATATGTAAAGACAAAGGGAAAGTTATCCTTGTCACAATTGCTGTGCGTTATCACTATGAACACAAACTATTGGTTTATCATGGTCACAACTTTGAGTATATTTAGTTTGTAAAATGCAGATATTCCCTTCTATATGGCAGATGAATGGTGAGTTATAATCAAATCCTGAGTGTGATGGTTGGATTCATGTGTCAACTTGGCTAGGTGGCCTAGCTGTCTGGTCAAGCAGGCACTGGCCTGACGGTTCCTGTGAGGCTATTTGAGGCTGGTTGGTTTGTCAGATCATCAGTCAATTGACTGCAGCTGACTGATGACTCATCAAGGGGCGTGCTTCCACGGTGAGAGAATGCAATTGGCTGGATTTGGTCCGGGTGATCAGTTAGAGGCTTATAAGCTGGACGGTTAGAGAACCTTCACTTCTTCTTCAGCTGCTCAGTGAAGCTTTTCCTGGGGAGCTCGTCGAAGTTGCCAGTTCGTTTCCTGAGGAGTTCGTCAAAGTTGTCGGTTCGTTTCCTGAGGAGTTCGTCGGACGTCTTCCTTGGAGTTGACAGCTTGTTGACGGCTCTGCAGAATTTGGACTCGTGCGCTCCCGCAGTTGCATGAGTCACTTTTACAATTTGATAATAAGAGACATCTCTCATTGATTCTGTTTCCAAGGAGAACCCTAACTAATACACTGAGCTTTGCCCATTCATCTTCCACTATTATATATTTCCACATATAATTATGGTTTAGTGATTCCATGCTGAATTATTCACATAAAAACTCTTCCCCCAACTCCACCCTCCCCTCCTCTGTCCCTGGCTCCATGACAACAACTATATTACATTTACAGTTGGTGATTTTAAGTATGTGCTGGGGAGAAGAACAAGGGAATAAATGAGAAAATCTCTGTTCAGCTTTGCCAGATGTCCAGCATTCCTGCCTAATGAACTTTTATTCAATGTGGAGAAATCTCTCATCAAGCAACTAATTTTGCTTCATAAATTTAACGTAGCTAGAGGAAAAAAAAAAAAACGTCTTTCTCTCAAAGAATAGCTGTGAGATATTCCTGCTTGGTTGACCTTTAGACATTTCATTGGTGACATCCCTAGTTACAAGATCTTATTTGAGATGTATTTCTTTCTCCTTTTCTTTACCATTTCCTTATTGAGACTCCAAATTCTGGAAGACTGGTGACAAAACCTCCAATATCTGTGGGGAACAGACAAGATGTGTCCTCTAACATCATGACACCTCTACTGCCTCTTCTTGCTGCCAGCTAGCTTACTTAGATTACTTAGATGTGTGAAAACTACTTCCTTGAGAAGATTTGCTCCCCATTCCCACATTTCTCCCAACCTGAATCTTTTCAAACCTCAACAGAATCCTGAACTATGGCTACATTGAGGTTTCTGAAGCCTGCACTCGAAAAAGCCTATTGAGGGCTAATAACCCTGCCTGTGTTCTTCACAATATTATTTTCTTGGATTTTTTAAATTCCAGGTCTTGAACCACATTTCTTTATGGTATATATGTTCTCACATTTTTCCTTAAATGTTTTTTGTTTGCTTCTTTCTTTCCTTCTTCCTGTGTTCCCCCATTTCCTACAAGAAGGCCCAAGTGAGCTTCTAATAGTTTGACATGCTTAAGTGGATTTTTTCCTTTTTTCACACCTTAACAGCAAATGGTGTTTCTTGGAATTGAGGACTTTCCTTCTTTTTTGCATTTTCCTAATTCCCTTGCCCAAACACTTGTTTTTTCTAATGAATTCTTCTAAGTATTTTCTCTTAAATTCTCCCATAGTGACCTAAAATCAATATGCTGAGTTTGCCAAATGTATCTTTAGTTTAAACAAATTTTGTTCACTTTACCCTGACCAAGAATATCTTCTTCTATCATCCCAACACCTAGGGCAGGTCTGGACTTGATCTCTCTTTATCTTTCCTGAATACTGTTTAATATGCCTTTTTTTTTTTTTTTTTTTTTTAGAGAACTTGTAGGTTTACAGAAAAATCATGCAGCAAATACAGAGTTCCCATACACCCTAGTGGGGTACCTTTGTTATAATTAATAAGAGAATATTACTATAATTGTACTATTAATTATAGTCCATAGTGTACCTTAGGTTTCAAATATGCTTTTTAAATGTACTTTCCCTTAGAATTTGTTTGAAAATTTCATGGCAGTTTAGCATACAGAAAAGAATAAACCTCAGGGTACAGCTCAACAACTTTTTCACAAATAAACTCAGCTGTATAGCCAGCACTCCAGATAAAGAAGGAAAAAGCCCTTTTGTGTTCTCTTCTAATCACTACTACTGCTTTCTCATAACCACTTTAAGAACAAAAATATCTGAGATCTTACTTGGTTTTGAGCTATAGATAAATGGAGTAAAGCAACATATATGCCTTGTTGTGACTTGTTTTGTTTGTGTGTTTTTTTTTCCTTTAAATTATATTTGTGAGGGTCAGCTACACTGTTGTATATAGTTATAATTTGCTCAGTCTCATTGCCATTAAATTCCTTTTTCCCAATTCTAGTGTTCTGATACAAAACTGAAACATGTTTTTCAAACCACCAAAGAGATGGCATTCCAGCTAAAAGCCTTTTTAAGCAATTTTCCTAGCCTTCGGATTTACAACAAGGAGATGATCAATTATTTTTATAGAAGGAACTTCATTCTTTGTTGTTTATTGATAAAATCAACCAACCTTTTCTGGGTGAAGCCAGTGCTGGATCTTGGAATCCTAGACCCACGTTCATAGCTTTTGTAATTAATAAATCAATAGCCAAGCAGAGATCATGTGGTGGGCAGTGACCCTTACAAAATTATGAGAGATATGGGAATTCATGAGATTAGCCATGGCACTGCCCATTCCTTTGGACCAGAATATATTTTTAAATTATATACTAAGAGTCGGAATTTGGGGCAGGCTGTCTGCACCTTCTACCAAGGCCTGGTTGCCGTAATCCACAGATCAAGGCTCACATTTGCTGAAGTTTCGGTAGACCTGCTCTTTCATAAAGACTAACATATTTAGTTCTGCCTCTGTGGAAAAAACAGTTGTTTTGGGGCAAAGCTACCTAAAACTGCCTGTCCAGGATTCAATAGATAAAAGCCAGTGCCATACCTGTGAGAAATAGCCATAGGGAACAAAATAAGCTGCTGCAAGCAGCCAAGTTTTAGAAGCACCCCAGAACACACACACAGGTTGTTGGCTTTACAGCTTGAGATGATGATATCCTTCACACAGGAAATAAAGGAGGAAGAGCCAGTTTTGGGGGAGAATTAGAAGCTCAATGTTTGACATAGAGAGTTGAAGTGTCTGTGAGACACCCACAGGGAATGCCCACTAGGCCGCTTGGGACGAGGATAATATGATATATGAGGAGAAGATGTGATATATTCTGAGAATATATCGTTGGGATTCATTTCATTCAAGATGGAAATGGAAGCTTTTGGAATGAATGGAATCGTTCAGAAAGATGTGTAGAGAAAGGAAGAAGGCAGGAAAGAGATCACTGGAGACCAGGTAAGTTAAAAAGGCAGGCAGAGGAAAAGGAGCCCACGAATGAGTCCAAGAGGGAGCTTGAAAATGAGAGGTATTGTGGGTGCCAAGGGAAGAGAGCCTTTCAGGGATGGCAATGCTTCTGAGAGAGCAAGCGAAGTAAGCTTGGAAGTGCCCACTGGCTCTGGTGGTGGGGCATGAGGACCTGGCATTGTGGAGATGAAGTGGAGGAAGGCAGATGGCAGAGGTGGAGGGCAGAATAGTGAGGAGAATAAAGAATATTCTTTAAGAAGTGATGACAGAAAGAAAAAAGATAGGGACATTGTGGCTAGAAAGAGGGTCTTAAAGATGGGAAAGACTACAACATTTCTGTATCACGAGGAGAACATTATCAATATATAGACTGAGGTTGAAAAGAGAGGGGAACACTTTATTTAAAACTTCTGAGCTTATTTTGCCTAAAGAAAATAGGCCTTGGTGGATATTTACAGCAATATCCTCCACCATTGATATTAGATGTAGTTATTTGAATTTAGTATTAAAGATTTCATGTTTCTAAAATCCTGGGAATTTTTATAAAGAAAATATTTAATATATATTAAGTGGGATAAAGTAGGCAATCCACTTTATTGCTGAACATCAAATTTAACCAATTTTTCAGGAAACAACATGGAAAAATATTAACAAATAAATTCCATTCTTGGTCATAATCTTACTGTAATTCATAGCGCTGTTACTCTCCCTCTGTTATTGTCAAGGGCAAATTTAATGGTCAAATTTTCCATGATGTATTGTATTATGTAGGTGGAGAAATGATAAAGAGGAAATACAACAATTTCCTCCTCCAGTTACAAGAGTTTGAGAGACTGCAAGAAACAATGTTTAGCTAAGAGCATCATAAATTAAGAAATATCAAATATGTAGCTTTCTCTTTTTCTTCCTGTATTAGGCAGTGTTATTGTCTATGAAAAGCAGTAACTTCATGTCAGGAAGAGTAAGAATCATTTGTAGTATTTTAAAAAATATTATCTGATAAAAAAGAAAACTCCACTTGTGCAGCATGTATAAAACAGGTATAAATATACATTTTATTATTTGATTTGGCTGTCAAATTTCATAGGTATGTAGAGTGAGTTTTATTCTAAAGCAATGTATATCTTTTTTAAAAGGTGAGGTTCCAGGAAATCCAGGTTGTGATTATAAAGCATTCTGGTGCATTCAGCAAAACACTTGAACCTGCACATGCGTGTGCATACACACACACACTATACGATGATAAATGAGCATCTATGAGGTTCACTAAATTGAAATTTTTATGAGTATTGTTAGAAGTATAAGAGCTGAGAATAGTGTTCATTTCAGCAGGACATATACTAAAATTGGAACAATATAGAGAAGATTAGCCTGATCCCTGTGCAACGATGAGATGCAAATTTGTGAAGTATTCCATATTTTTTTTGACTGTACACTGTGATTGATTGTAGGGTATGTGAATATATCTCAATCAAACTGAATTTAAAAAAAGCAATAAACAATTGATACATAAAGCAAAAATAAAAGAGCTGAGAATAGCAAAATGTGATTAATATCATCGCAACATTATGAACTGACTCAATCACATAGCACCATTTGAGATGGTCAGAAACATCGATAGAATCAACCTTCTACCTTTTCTTCTCCCCCAAGATAATGAATTATGTTTTGAAATAACAGTAATAGGAAGCTGCAATTAGCAATTTTTTGCTAAGAGAATTTATTCTTTTATTTAAATAAAGTAAAATAAAAAATTCAAATATTATACCTTAGGGTATTCTCAGTAATAATATTAATCTAATTTCTTTACATTGGTAGACAGATAATTTGCAAATTTTTACTGAGATTAATGTATTCTGTCACTGCCATCAAATCCACTCTTGCTGCAAAGTTATTACTGAGTTCCAAATCCAGGCAAGTTGCTAATATAACAGCATGGAAATAGAAAAATTCAACATACTTGGGTGAAGAAATATGAGTGCACGAACATTCAGTGGGTACTTAGTAAGAATTAAGCTCCATGCTTGGTATTCTTACATGCCATATTTAATTCTTATAAATAATCTGTAACCTTATTATTATTTACCCCCATTTTATACATGAGTAAACTGAGGCTCAGATAATTTAATTTTCCAGCATCATTCACCAGAAATTTGACCTCAACTCTTCTGTTTTAAACCTAATAAATACTCTTTTCACATCAGTATGGTTAACACAAGCACTTTATTTTGTAAGAATTGATCCTTGTTTACCTTCACGGAGTAAAAGCAATGGAACAATTAACAGACTTCATAGTTTCCTTCTTGAGGTCTTTGTACTTAGTAATTCAATCTCTATAAATGGTTTAAAGTTTTCTTAGAAGCTGAAATCCTTGCACATTCTCTTTTTTTGAAAGAAAGCACACTTTCATAATTGTACTATTAACTAGAGTCCATGGTTTAGCTCAGGGTTCACTGTATAGTGTAGTTTCATAGATCATTTTTTAAATTATTCTAGTACCACACATACAACCTAAAATGTCCCCTTTTAAGCATATTCAAATATGTAATTCAATGTTATTAAATACATTCCCAGTATTGTCTTACCAGCACTACCATCCATTACCAAAACTTGTCCATCATTTCAAAAAGAAGCTCTGTAGGTTTTAAGCCTTAACTCCCTATTCTCTACACCCAACTCTAAAGAATTCTTTACCCAAGTGAAAATGTTGGCTTAATGCAGCTTTTAGAAAAGGATTTATTGTATTTGGGACTGAATTATGTTTAGGTTTTCTGCTGTATTTAATTTCCCCTGAAGCATAAATAAAGTTATGCTGCTGCAAGCAGAATTTAGTGATATTTCCTTAGCTGACATGTATTTCTCTCCTGAACTACCCCACAGGAAGAGAACAAATGGAAGAGAGCATATTCCCTGTGATGTTGACTTAAAGGCAATCCAGGAGAAAATACCTTTGACGATGCTACTCTTCTTTCTTACAAAATTTGAGATTCATTTTTAAACGAAGTTAGAGTTAAGATGAAAAATAGGCCTGGTGTTTACCATCTTCATTAAATTAATTACACAATTATAACTTTTTATAGCTAATTTAAATCAGTCTTAATTCAAGTTGATTCTCATAATATGAATTTCTGCTCCTCTAATTTCTCTAAAATTATGACTATTGGGATACTATTGATAGACAATAATACTTTTAATATCATTTCACAATATTTCCCAGCCAGTTAGGACTAGGCTGTAAGCTCACTGACAGTATCACCATCTGGGAGAAGACTGAAAATAAGAATAACGTTTGGGCAGCAATGAAAGCATTAGAAAAAGGAGGAACACAGAGAGCAATATTTGCAGTGATTCAGAAGGAGAGGTTTCAGTTGCTTATCAACCGCCTTGTGATAACACGGCTTCCTGCATAGCATGGGTCAGCTGTCACAACTGTTCCATCTGCCCAAAAGTTCTATTTCTCACTGTGATGGGGTAAGCTTACATTTCAGCTTCATATAGCTGCTCCCTTGAGCATTGTTACCATGATCCCTGAAACCAGTCAAGTTTAGGGCACCAGCAATAATATTGTGTATAGCATCTTGTGAAGTTGAGAATTATAACCTAGACCTTGGTGAATTCACCAAGGTAAATCGCTGAAGTCTGACTGGACAGTCAGCTGTTCTCCCTGATAATCATTTCCTCAGAATCAGTAGATGAGCACATTTTCCCCGGGAAAGTTTATACTCTGCAATATATATAAAAACAGTATTGTTGATTTTCAACTTTTCTTTTAAAAGCCAATTTATGAGCCCTTTGGGAATCTGCTTTCTTTTGTCCTCATGTTTCTGGGTAGAGGGATATCCTGAAGTTAGAGACCAGAAAATAGAATAAGTCATATTCTAGTTAAGATTTCCCTTGTCCACATTTCTTGGCTGTTTGGAGGATATTAAAGGACCACAAGTTATTCTGTAGGTTAGCTTGGTGAAAAAATCTTTTGTTGGTTTGGGCTCTTTCAGAGTCTAGATTGGAGAGAGACAGAGTATGGCATTAACACTATTACAAGCTATAGATATTTAACCACATTCTTGAATCAGGCTATCAGTAATAAAGCTGGCATTCTGACTTTGATCTCCCAGTAACTTGGGTTTATTTTTCACTTGGTTTTGAACTTGGGGAGAGAAGAAAATACCTTTTTTATTGACTTTATATATCTCTCCCCAATTTATTTCAAAGATTGTTTTTGGAAGTTACCCAGTAGGGAAAAAATTGAGATATTGGAGCTGTCAATCTAGTAAGTGTTTAGTAAATAGCTGCCTGCTAAACAAGGGGCCAATGTGGAGATAACACCTTTTCTGTTCATCTCTGGACTCTCTAGGGCTTATCATTCTGCCAGGAAAAGATGGAGATGTGCTAGGTACCTGTCATTGAAGGTTACGCTAATCTCTGCCATTCCCTATGTTACACTATCACAATTGATTTATTTTCTTGGCTGGGGGGATTAGTTTCTGGAGCTTTCACTTGGCCTGTTCTATTAAAATAGCTCTTACTTTACAAGGTAAACAACATATGTGAGATATGTGACAACTGTTAACTATGTATATACCAATTACTCATTGGGGCACTGATCACTGGGTGGGTCCCTGGAACTGGTGGACCTACTCTGAGACAGATTTGCATTGGGATTCCACCTATTACCTGACTCCATATCCTGTGATGGTACTTTAGGTTCCTGGGTATCAGCATCATGCACATTGTGTCCAACAGTCCTATAGTTACATGAAGGGCATAGGTCCCCTTGAGGAAGGACTGTGGGAATCAGTACTGTGTATATGGTTGTATTTTTTCAGGATACTTCCCATGGGTACATTACCTTTCCTTCAGTTATGGGGTTCTGCTCTCAGAATTCGCTCTAATCTGGAAAGTAAGCATGGGCTTTCCGGTGAGGCAGCTGACTTCAGCCTTCTACTTATATATATTAAGCAATATCTTTATGGATGCCCACCTCTCTTGCTGTACCCCAACTACTATTACCATCGTAATAATAGTAATTACTATGACCATTGCATAGTAATTACTACTATGATGTCCAGGTTGCTTCTGACAAGGCTCCTATGATCTTGGGGTGTCTAGTTCTGAAAACATTGCCAATTATTAGCCTTTACCTACAGAGGATAGCCACCTCTGAGCATTTTAATGATGCCAACACCCCCTCATCACTGCATTTCTTATTGTCTTCATAAATGAAGAAGCGTCTAGATTCTCCTGAGGAACATATAAGATCGTAGATTTTCTTGTCTTATATAGTAGGTTCATTCTTGTATGGCCACTTCTCTGAGTCTTTTGTTTCCTTCCTCCACAGTCTGAGATAGCCATTTTCTTATCTCTACCTTTCCAAGCTTCTAAGGGCCATCCCATCAGTGTATTAAATCTGTTCCTAGGGTTCTTGCAAGTATTAAAAATTGTTTCACAAAGGAGTGGCACCATATCATAAAAGACCTTTTCCATATTTGTACTCTACCTCTCTCTATCCAGCATCCTCAGGATCTACTCCAAGATATACTCTCTCACTACCTGCTAGTACAAGTCAACCAGCACCTTTAGCTTCTTGGCATACAATCCCTCTCCTACATTAGGAGGTCCACTTTGCCAATTCTTATGCAGAAATTTGACCCTAATTATGAGTCTGGTTATCATATGGAGAGATAAGAACAATTTCTGAGAAGGGCAAGCATTAACCTGCAAGGCACCTGCTTCGTTTGAGGCCTCTGCATATTTTGTCATGCAGGGGAGTAGGGAGGGGATCTGTCTTTCAACAGTGTGTGGGGGGTTTGGACTACCTCTTTAGGCTTTGAGGGTTCAGAGGGATCTGCAGACAGATAGCTCCCAAGTGCATCTAGCCTGATATGCCCATTCTAAGCCCCCGAGTCCTATTCTTTCCATATTAGGATTCTGAAGTTGGCATAGGAGACTTTTGTAGACTGATAGTTCAACATTCTTTGATGTTCTACCACCATTACAATTAGGTCTTGTGCTAATCTTCAGCTAGGTCTATCCCGTATTTATAGTATGTGAATGTCTCCTTAAATGCTCCCAAGATGGCTATCTTATTCTCATACTTTGCTTTAGATTTTTGATTAATAGAGCTGAGCCTCCTATTTTTTTCTTGCATGAATAAATGACACAGCAACAGTTTTCTAAATCCATAATCCTTATATTTATTTTTCTCTCCATATTTCATAAATATCAGAGATATTGCACCAGCTAGTGCATTCCTTCTACCTGTATCGTATTCCAAGTTACCTCAGGTGAAAGTGTTTGCAATTGCACTACTATAGCATGCCAAGAATCATCAATAATCCATTCACCAGAGATGGAGTTCCAGCAATTGATCTACCTCTAGAATCTCGTTTTTAGAGTCTGCATCCTGAGACCACTCCTAGTACCAGCTGTCTGTGTCAGGTTAACAGAGCCCAAGATAAGGAATTTCTGGGAATGTAATTTATAGAGGGAAGAGATTCATTAAAATGAAAGTGAGGAAAGTGAGATATGGGGGTGGGGAGAGGAAACTAAGCAAGACTGTAGTTCTGGCTGGAGACTACTTTCAGTATGGTCCCATAGGATGCTGTATTAGCGTCCTAGGATTATCATAACAAATTACCACAAAATTGGCATCTTAAAACAACAGAAATTTATACTCTCACAGTTTTGGTGACTAAAAGTCTGAAATCAAGGTATTGTCAGGGTTGGTGCTCTCTGTAGGCTTGGGGGGTAGGGAATTCTTTCCATGCCTCTCTCTTAGTTTCTGGTGGATGCGGCAACTCTTGGTGTCCCTTGGCTTTCCTTGGCTTTGGGTGCATACCCCACTCTCTGCCTTTACCTTCACATAGCCTTCTTCTCCCTGTGTTTGTTTTTCTTCCTTTTCTCTGTCTAATAAGGAGATAATAAGGTTGTCATTGGAGTAACAGCCCATCATAATCCAAGATGATCTCATCTCGAGATCCTTCTCTTCATTATATCTGCAAAAACCCTTATTTCAAATAAGGTCGTATTTTGAGATTCTGGGTGGACATCTCTTTTGGGGGCCACAAGCTCAAACTGCACCTCAGAGTTGGCCCCACATTGAGGCAAGTGTCCAATATTTAGACCCCATGTTAGTCACTCTGTGGCTGCTGGCTGCACAGATGAGGGCACTTCTCTGGAGAAGGAGGGAGCTGTAAGCAGTTAGCAACTGGGTGATGGGTGCATCTGCTTTATAAAGGAGATGGACAGGGGACCCACACATCCACTATACATGATAAAAGTTTAAATTTCACACCTCACAATATGTATGTACCATTTGAACTATAATTTCACTTCCAGAAATCTATTGTAAGGGGCGGGGGGGGAGGGGCAGATTAAAAGATATAATCAAACATCAGTGAATAATGACATATGCCACAACATTAGTTATGGTGTTAAGAATCAGTAAATATTCTAAATGCTCCCCAAAAGAATAATGCTGAAAAGGATTGTAGTGAATCTGTACAATGGAAAGTTATAAAATATACTTTTTAGCAATTTTAATTGCATGTGGAAATGTTTATAATATATTGTTAAGTGAAAAGAATAGAATTAAAAAAAGAACTACATCAAGTATAACGCCAATTTAATGTTCTAACTTTACATATTCATAGAAAAAATGCCAGACTTAAATATTAATATGTTATCTATGGTTATGTCTTGGTTGTAGAACGACAAATGATTTTCAGATTATGTTTTTCTTTTCTCCTAGGCTTTTATGTGTATTTCAAATTATAAATTCAATTCCTTTATGAGTTATAGGGTTAAACAGATTTCTAATAATTTTTAGATTAGATATGTTAATATGTTTCCTTCAGTGGCTATGCCTATTACATCCTTGTCAAATTTATTTGCATAAAATTGCTTATAATTTTTTCACATATCCCTTTTAATGCCTTAGGATCTTTACTGATATCCTCTTTCATTTTCTAATATTGTGCCTTCCCTCTTTTTTTCATGGTCAGTCTAGTAAAGTGGTTGTCAATTTTATCGATATTTTCAAACAATCAGCTTTTGGTTTGTCATAGGCAGAACAATGGCACCCCCAGTTTCTCCAGGACCTAATCTCTACGACCTGTGAATATGCTGCCTTACCTGGAGAAAGGAATTTTGCAGATGTGATTAAGTTAAGGACCTTGAGTTGGGGAAATTATACTGGGTTGTTCCAGTAGGACCAGTGTAATATCAGGAGTCCTTAGATGCAAAGAAGCTTTCACAGCTGGGTCAGAGAGAAATGAGTCTATGGAAGAAGCGTCAGGTGAGAAGGGTTCAACCTGCCCTTGCTGCTTTGAAAATGGCGGAAAGGGATCCCCAAACCAAGGAATGCAGTAACTTCTAGGAGCTGAACACAGCCCTCAGCTGACAACCAGCAAGAAAATGGGGATCTTGGTCCTATAACCAACAGAACTTGAATGCTGCCAACAATCGAAATGAGCAGGTAAGGGATTCTCCCCCGGATCCTCCAGAAAGGAATGCAGCCTGGCTGTGCTTTGATTTTGGTCTGGGAAGGCCTGTACCAGAATTCTGATATCCAGAAATGTAAGATAATGTTCGTGTTGTTTTAAGTCACTTAGTTTGTGGTAATTTGTTACAGTAGCGATAGAAAACTAACAACATTGTTTAATCAAATTCTCTATTTGTCCATTTTCTATTTTATCAATTTCTAATCTTATATTTCATCTTTTTTTTTCCTTCTAGTGTAGGTGTGCTTTGCTCTCCTTTTTCTAGCTTCTTATGGAAGAAACTTAGATAACTGATTTTAAACTTTCTTTCTTTTATCATATAAACCCATAGGGCTATATTTTTACTTCTAAGTATACATTTACAGCTGTCTATTACACCTATAGTTATGTTGTGCTTTTGTCATCATTCATTTACAAATATTTTCTAATTCCTGTTCTGATTTCTTCTTTTACCTTGTATTTTTAGAAATGTATTGCTTAATTTCAAATATTGGGGGATATTTTGGATATTGTTCAGTTATTATTTCAAATAAAATTAAGTTCTAGCCAGAGAACATATGCTGCCTGATTGCAAGTGTATAAAAATAGTGAGGCTTGTTTTAGGGGCCAGCAAATTGTCTATTTTGGTGAATGTTCTAAGGGCACTTGAAAAGGATGTATATTCTGCTCTTGTGTAGAGTTATAAATGTGAAATAGATCAAGGTGGTTGATAGCATTGTTAAAGCCTTTTATATTCTCATTAATTTTCTCTCCACTTTTTCTATAAACAGCTGATAGAAAAGTGTTGAAATCTCCAACTATACTGTAGTTTTTTTAACTCATCAATTCTCTCAGCTTTTGCGTCATATCTTTTGAAGCTTGTTACTAGATACGTACAAATTTAGGATCATTATATCTTCTTTATAAACAGAAGATTTACCTTATATAATGCCCCTCTTTATCTCTGGTATATTCTTTATTCTGAAGTATATGTCATCTGATGTTAATATAGCCTCTGGTTTCTTATTAATATTTGCTTGGTTTATCTTCTTCCATCTTTTAATTTTTATTCTGTTTTATATGTAAAGTTCATTTATTGTTGCCAGCACATAGTTGGGTCTTGCTTTCATATTCAGTGTAATATTTTCTTGCTTTTATTTGATGTTTACATCTGTGCCATCCAATACACTATCCACTCAACAAATGTGGATTCCACACTTGAAATATGACTATTCAAATTGAGAAGTGCTGCAAAAATAAAATATACACAAGATGCTGAAAACAGTATGAAAAAATACAAAATATCTCATTAATAATTTTATATGGGTCACACATTGAAATGCTAGTATTTTGGACTTAGTGAGTTAAATAACATGTTATTAAAACTAATTTCATCTGGTTGTTAATTTTTTAAAATGGCTACTATAGAATTTAAAATTGTTATATAGTTCTCATGATATTCCAGTTGGAACATTTATATTTAACATTATTATAGGTATTGTTAGGTTTAAATCTACCATCTTGTTATTAGTTTTTTTTTCAATCCTTAAAATTAAGTATTTCAGTATTCAATAATATTACTTTTTAGCCATGTCTGTTTGTTTTATTATTTTAGTACTTGTTCTAGGGGTTTGCATCTTAAATTTATCACAGTTACTTCCAAATAAAGTTATACCACTTCATACATGATATAAGAACCTTTCATTCTCCCTTTCTGTCCTCTGTGCTGTTGTCCTACACTGTACTTCTCCAAATATTATAAACTCCATATTGCACTATTATAAATTTTGATTAATATTAAATTAGTTTAATTTTTACAAAAGTTAAAAGTAAGATTTAAAAAAAAATCCTGTCTTACCATTTCTAATGCTCTTGATTTCCATGTGTAGATCCAAGTTTCCACCTGGTATCATTTTCCTTCAATCTGAAGATCTTCCTTTAGCATTTCTTATAGTGCAGGTCTTCTTGTATTGACAATTTTTCCATACTTTTGTTTGCCTGAAAACATCTTTATTTTACTTCTTTTCCATTTTTTTTCTTTTACACACTAAAGTGCAATTCATTCACTTGTCTTCTGATTATGTTGTTTCTCACAAAAAGTCTATGATCATTCTTATTATTTCTCTTCTGTGTATGCTTTTAAGAGTCTCTCTTTATCATTGTTTTCCATCAATTTGAAAGTAATGTCCCTTGCTGTGATTTTCTTTGTGTTTGTCCTGACTGAGTTTTATTGAGGTTTTTGGATCTTTTTGTTTACAGCTTTCATTAAATTCATGAAGTTTTCGGCCATTATTTCTTCAATATTTATTTTGACCACCTCCCCTTTTATGATTTCAATTAAATTTTTGCTTGTCTTAATATTTTTCCACATGTTAATAAGACCCTACTAATTATTTTTCAGTCTTCTTTCTCTTTGTGCTTCAGTCTTGATAGTTTCTATTGTTGTATGTTCACATTCACTAATCTTCTGCAGCATCTAATCTGCATTTATACTATCCAGTAATTTTTCACTTCAGATATTGTATTTTTCAGCTCCATAAATTCCATTTTGGTTCATTTTTATATCTTCCACTTATTTCCTCATTGTATTCATTCAAATTCCTGCTGCTCTGCCTCCTTGAACACCATCTTCCTCTCTCCTCATCACAGAGAGTGTTGGGTTCTTCTTGCAGTGTCCCTCCCTGTTCTGTGGTTCAGAAAGTACACCTTGGTAGAAAGCCAGGGAACTCAATAAGATCCCATTGCTCAGTGTCTGAAAACAGTTGTTTCATACATTCTGTGCAGTGTTCTAATTGTTTGCAGTGGTGACATAATTCCTGAGCCTGTTATCCCATCATGGCCCAAAGCAGAAATGTGTACTGTGGGTTTAATCTATGTCTGAAAAAGAATAGGCCCAACTCATTCAATTTACAAAAAGAGATTGCATTGAACTATATATAATAATAAACTGCTTTTTAGTTGTTCAATTTTTAATAGATTATGCATCTTGGATTTAACAAAGATAAAAGAGTGTTTCTTCTGCCTCTAGACCCTCTGCTTTCTAGTTGTGTCCTGGAAAAGTTTCTTTGGTTAAAAGTCATGTGCATTCTTTAAGTCCAATATCAAATATTACATTCAAATATTGCATTCAAATATTACATCTTCCATAGTGAATTCCCTTTGTTTTCTTCAAGAGTAAGAAATCGTTTTTTCATTGGACTTCCCAGAGAACTTATATAGACCTTTCTCAGGGACATTCTGATTTTCTACCTGCAAGCAAGCATGTCTCTTAATTTTCCAGCTTGCCTGCAGATTCCAAAATGGCAGGAACCAAATCATATTCATCTCTAGTACTGACATGAATACCTGTGCAGTCCTTTTATATAGTGAATGATCAAGAAGTATTTTTAAATGAATGAATGGAATAACTGTTTTGATTGTCTTTATATTCACTTTTCAGTATTCCTATTTAATGTGTTTAAGCAAAAATTAGCTGTACTTCCAGTGTCAATGATACAAGTGTTAATTGATATTTTGGCATTAGATGGGGGTTCTTTTGGAAAAGTTTAAGTCATATCTTTAAAATTAGTGCCAAATGACCTACAGGAATAATGGAACACCCAAAAGTTTATTTTTACCCTCTGAAAAATAGTACAAATCTATGATCTCATAGATAGAACTCCTTCTTGGTGCTTCTGTCAATCATAGACATGGCAAATCAGAACCACAAAGTATTCTGGTCCAGTTGTCATATGAATTGAGCCACTTTAAAATAAAATTAAATACATTGTCTTGCCTTTGGAGGAAAATAGCAAGAAATCAAAGGAACTTTTAAAGTAAAAGGATATACTATATAACACTTGAAGGCATATGAAAATAAATAATGGTGCTATTTTTTTAAAGAAAGTTTATTATTGTCCAACTTTTTATTGGTAAAATTACAAAACTATGGAGAATTTCAAAAACTACTCTAAAGCCTATCTCCATATCTTTTATCTAGATTCACTAATTGTTACCAATTTTGTCACATTCTCTAGACACACGCACACACTCTCTCTTTCAAACATTAATTAATTTTTATTTTTTTGGTTGAACCATATGAACCTTAATTGCTGTCATCATGACGCTTTACCTTCAGTGTTAATCGGCAAAACATATGGCAATATTTTAAATTATCTTAAGAAAATTATCACTAACACAAAAATATCACAATATATACAATCCAAATTTAAATTTCCCCAATTGGCAAAACATATATTTTTAATTATTATTTAATTATGCATCAATTTTATTATTCATTCCTTTGTTTAATCATTCATTTTAGGCAATAAGATCCATAAGATCTTACCAAAGTTCGTGCATAGCCTTTGAGTGTTATGTCTTTAGTCACTTTTAATATATAACAGTAAAAGAGCCCAACTGCTTTTTGTTTTTGTTTTGTTTTGTTTTGTTTTCATGATATTGCCTGTTTTGAAGTATCTGGGTGAGTTCCCTTATAAACTGTGTTGCATTCTGGATTTGACTGATAATCTCCCATGATTACATTAAGTAAATATTTTGGCAAAAATACATTCGTGATATTGTGTGTCTTACTGCATCACATCAAGAAGCATAAAATGTCAGATGACAAAATGCTACCACTATTGCTGAGATTGATATTGGGTTAAAGAAGGAGAAGGCATAATTTATGTTTCCAATTATTTTGTATTGTTTAATTATACCAAGAAGTATTTTTAAAAGAATGCTCAATGTAGAATAAATCGTTAGGTTGCTCTATTTCATTGGGAAGCATATAACTTTAGCACTAGAATACTATCTATAATAGCTTTGCCAAATTAAACTTATTATATATTTCATTTTAATGTGATGCTTATTACAATAAAGATCATGGGAAAAGGTGAGTTTCTATGAAAAAATAAAATCATGTATATTCAAGATAAGTTTAGTTAGAGAATACAATTTTAATGATAAAGTAAAATTTTCAATTAATCTGCTCAGAAGAATGAATAAGACAATGTTCATATTACTTATCCCCAGTCTGTAAAACTTATTTTTTAATAGAATTCATGTATCACATTTGTAAATGAGCCGGAATCACCAACTATCCTAATTATTTGATTACCAGCAGGGAATGATTATGCTAAAAAGCCTTTGTTGAATAATAATGGCTGGATTTGAAAGCAATATAATATTCTGGAGGTTTTGATAAGTTGTCATGGAAACTTTCTGCTAGTATTATTATCTACTTCTACTTGTAAACCTACCTCTGCCCTGCTTTTACTGAATATGCTAGAAATAGAAGCATTTGCAACTAAATAAAACACTCTACTGAAATGCTATTCTATGATCAGAAAAGATAGACTGACAGAAGTACTTTGACATTAGGATTAGTTTAGGAGTAAAGGGGGCTGATTTTATTATTATGAACTACTCTCTGACTCATGATTTGAAAATATAGTATCTATTTTCTCAGTTCTTTCTGGAGATGATAATATAAAAACCCATTGCCTGTCTACCTATGAGGCAAATATAAAAATGACTTTACATATTTTCCTCACTCATGTGTGTACAATGAAGAAAATATTTTGAAAGATTTAATGACTTCATCCATCCATTTATTCAACAACTTACCCAACAGCTAATAGGTATTGGATTATATTTGGACAGATATAAGGAAGACAATATTCCTTATAGAGTTTACATTTCATGAGAGATATAAATGATAAAAAGATCTTTATATAATAAAATATCAGACAGGGACAAATACATTAAAATAATAATGCAGAGTAAAGGGACAGCGAATACTTGAAAACAAGAGGACATTTTAGATGGGTGATTGGAGGTTTTCTGGACCAGTGACATTTGAGCAGAGACTTGAGTGAAGTGATTTGGGGAAAAAGCAATTAAGGCAGATTGAAAAGCAAGCACGAAGGCCTTGGAAAAGGAGATCAGTGTTTTCATAGTAAAGCAAGGGGACAAGGATAACATAGAATGAACAATAGAAGATGGTAGAAGATGTGGTCAGGGCATGTAAAATCTTGTACTTTAAAAAAGAACGAACAATTTCATAAGAGTAGGAAAGAAAATCCTTAGAGCATTGGTTCTCAACCAGGGATGACTCCCCTCAGGGGACACTTGACAATGTCTAGAGAAATTTTTGGTTGTCACAAATGGGGATTGCTACTGATCACATCTAGTGAATAGTGGCCAGGGATGCTGCTAAATATCCTATAATACACAGGAAACATCCCTGCAACAAGTAATTGTCCAGCCCACAATGTCAATAGTGCCAAGATAAATAAACCATGGAAAGCAGAGGTCCAAGTCATCTGATTTATGTTTGTATAAGGTCTCCCAGGCTAGTCTGTAGAAGGTGGAGCTACGGAGTGAAAGCAGGGTAGCTGGTTAGGAGATTACTGCAGAATAGTAGGATAGGGGTTTGGACTACAACTGGCAAGAGCAGAAGTGGTGAAAGCAATCTGATTTGGGAGATTATATATATATTTATATATAATTTCTTCTTGTTTTTTTTTGATCTGGGATATATTTTGATGTTGGAAACTTCT
The DNA here is from genome assembly GCF_015220235.1 of Choloepus didactylus. NCBI lineage: Eukaryota > Metazoa > Chordata > Mammalia > Pilosa > Megalonychidae > Choloepus > Choloepus didactylus. The sequence goes on from NC_051309.1 coordinate 76,786,377, forward strand.
GGCCTTGCAAATGAATTATATGTGGGTTTGAGAAGAAGAGGGGAGTCAAAAGATGACTCCAGATCTTCCAATATGCAGCTGTAAAACTAGTTATGTCATTTACTAATATGAGGGACAAAGACTGAAGGAGAAGCAATTTGGGGGCAGGAGGTATGGGAAGAGGGAATCATGAGTTTAGTTTAGGACATGTATAGTTGAGGATTCCTATTAAGTGTCCATGTAGAGCCATGCTGTAAGGACTTCTCTGGAGCTCAGAAGAGATGTTGTGAAGATAAATATTTTGGGAGTCATCAGAACATAGATGGTACTTAATGCTGTGAGACCAGATGACTTCCATAGTGGGAGATGATAGATAGAAGATGACCAGGGACTAAGCCTGCAGACACTTAGAGATTTAGAGGTTAGGAAGAGTGGAAGGAAACACCAAAGGAAACTGAGAAGGAATGCCCAATGAGGTAGGAGGTAAACCAGGAATTTATTTTATCCCAAGAGCAAAGTACAAAAAATGTTTCAAGAAAACTCCAAGAAAAGATCAATCATGTTAAATGCAGCACATGAATAGAAAACTTGCAAAGGAAGAAATGCAAGCAACGATTAAGTAGGTGAACATATGGTCCACCACAAGAAATTGAAACTTTAGAGAAATTATTTTTCATTGATAATAGTGAGAGATAATAAATAATTTGTCCCAGGATGGTCCCCTACAGTCTGGCCTCCCGCAAAGGAGTGGACCTCCCTTAATGCCAAGCTCCATGGAAACTTGGTATGGCCCAGAGCTTCAACCAATTAATCTGACATGCCAGGGGCTAGTGCTTCCACAGCCAAGGAGGCTGATGTGGTAAATTCTGCCACTACCTTGCACAGATATCCACTTGTAATGCAAGGCTTCAACTCCAGACCCTCCAGTAAATGAGAAAGGAGAAGGATAGGGCTGGAGCTAAGGTTCTGACATGTCATATTGCTAGTGTAGCCCAGTACCTGATCCCACCAGGGCAGTGGCTGATGCTTCCTCTAATCACATTATTAAAGTATAGATCCTTATTAACAATTCTTTTCCAAAGCTTACATAAAAATGTTAGTTACTCTACACTTTGGGTAGTAAAACATCTATAAAAGGAAGGAAAAACAATCCTGATGTTAAGTGAAACAATAAATGTTTGAGTAATACACAGGTAAGTGCATAGTAACACCTGAAATATAATACTTTTATTCTTCTTCAATTTATCAATTCACTTGTTATTAGAAGAGATTATATGTCAGATAAAATTCCTTTGTATCTAGTTTTGTTGAATGTAGTCCTTGTTGCTGTCTTGTAAACATGAAAAAAATGAAAGTTTATAACATGTAGAGATGATCCGGAAGCATAAGAGCAGGTTTACAATAACACCTCCCTCAACTCCTCAGATCCCCAAAAATGAGGGAAATGATCAAAGAGAAAAATCCTTGGGTGGAAGTGGGCAGGACGTATTAATACTAAAACTGGCAAACAATTCCCAAAAATGCAAACTTGAGGCAATTTTCTCAGAGCATTTATAAAAAATGGAAGGAAAGCAATGAGAACCAACACCTGCTCCCCTTTCCAACAGGTCAATTTACTTTTGCAGAAAGTGAAGGCAGTTCTGACAAAGCTCACCAACATCCTTTCATGTAGAGGCATAGAGACAGAGGCGTGGAGGAATAGCTTAGGAGGATTTTTTGACAAAGATCAAGGTTGATGTTCCTCTCTTTGGCACACCCAAATTAACAAAAGTCATTTTAAGACAGTGAGTACAAAACTCAGAATCAATATGGTTTTAATGTGCATTTTTGGTCAAATATGTTTACTTTTTATTCAAGATAGATACTTAAAAATCAGATATTAATATCTGATAAGTAATAATAGCATATCACCTGCACTGTTTTCTTTCTAGTGCTGTTTCTCTCCTTAATGGTGGCACTATTTCAAATTTCTAGCAGATATTTGAGACCTTCTTGAAACTACTCACCCCCACCCCAGTCTTATGAGGGGCAGACTAAAAGATGCTCCTTCTTGAAAAGTCTCCTGGTCCTGGCAAGGTCACTGCTTCTCATTCTAGAGGTACCCTGCTTCTCTCTTTATACTCAAGGCAATTGATGGAATTTTGATGGAACCAAAATTCAACTTGTCCTTTCTCATTGTGAGTATGGAGGCCAGCTCATCTATTTTCTAAATGAGCTCTTGTAAAATGACAAGTATCAAAAATAGTTATCATAATGCAATCCATAAAACTGAGGAATGTCCTATGCTTTATTCTGTGCCCTGGTCATAACTTACATAAATTAATCTAGAGACAATAGAACAATATAAACTTGCTGATACATGCTGAACAAGTGGCAGTTCACCAGATACATATGTTTATAAATAAAGCATTAGCACCTTGCAACTGGCCAAAAAACTCCATCAGCCTGCTAAGGTGAGATTGTCCAGAGTTCTCTAGCAAAGTGGAAGAAATAAGAGTTGCTACAAAATAGAGCCCCCTTACCTAAATAATCTGGGGTCATGAAAGGAAAATATTACTTCTCCATTTTTCACCAACAAGGTCTCTTAATAGTAGAATAGGCTCACTTCAAGGAAAGAGAATCACCCTAAAACTGAGAAGTCTGTCTAGAGGCTATGCAAGTCTAAGGAAGAATGGCAATTGACGTACATGAAGTCAATTTTGCATATACTGACCAACAGTAAAATGGTTGATGGCTGTTGGGTGTAAGTAGATAACTACTCAGAAAGCCATAGGGATTAGGACATTTCTCTAACTCAATTCCTCCAATCGACTCCAAAGCAGGGCAACCTGGAGTACAACCCGATAAGGAAAAATTAATCCATCAACAAGGCAGGTAGAAAAGTAAGAGGGAAAGATACAGTCACTTGTACACCTGGAAAAGAGGACAGGGTGAGTAAATGTAAGATAGAGCTGATTACTGGAACAATGCTTTCAGCACACATGGAGAAAAAGCTAAAAATCCCTAAAAATGTCTTGCCCTCTTCAAACCCTCAGACTATTCAGATGACTGAAAGAATACTGTAAACATTATTAATCAGGCCTTCAGCTTAAGTCCTAAGGATAACTTTTTGTTTGTTTGTTTTTTTTTTTGTTTGTTTGTTTGTTTTTAATCTTCATTTTATTGAGATATATTCACATACCACGCAGTTATACAAAACAAATTGTACTTTCGATTGTTTACAGTACCATTACATAGTTGTACATTCATCACCTAAATCAATCCCTGACACCTTCATTAGCACACACACAAAAGTAACAAGAATAATAATTAGAGTGAAAAAGAGCAATTGAAGTAAAAAAGAACACTGGGTAACTTTGTCTGTTTGTTTCCTTCCCCTATTTTTCTACTCATCCATCCATAAACCAGACAAAGTGGAGTGTGGTCCTTATGGCTTTCCCAATCCCATTGTCACCCCTCATAAGCTACATTTTTATACAACTGTCTTTGAGATTCATGGGTTCTGGGTTGTAGTTTGATAGTTTCAGGTATCCACCACCAGCTACCCCAATTCTTTAGAACCTAAAAAGGGTTGTCTAAAGTGTGCGTAAGAGTGCCCACCAGTGTGACCTCTCGGCTCCTTTTGGAATCTCTCTGCCACTGAAGCTTATTTCATTTCCTTTCACATCCCCCTTTTGGTCAAGAAGATGTTCTCCGTCCCACGATGCCGGGTCTACATTCCTCCCCGGGAGTCATATTCCACGTTGCCAGGGAGATTCACTCCCCTGGGTGTCTGATCCCACGTAGGGGGGAGGGCAGTGATTTCACCTTTCAAGTTGGCTTAGCCAGAGAGAGAGGGCCACATCTGAGCAACAAAGAGGCATTCGGGAGGAGGCTCTTAGGCACAACCATAGGGAGGCCTAGCCTCTCCTTTGCAGCAACCGTCTTCCCAAGGATAAAACCTATGGTAGAGGGCTCAACCCATCAAACCACCAGTCCTCTATGTCTGTGGTCATGTTAGCAACCATGGAGGTGGGGTAGGCCAATACCCTGCATTTTCCACAGGCTCCTCAAGGGGGCACTACATCTTTTTTTTTCCCTTGTTTTTCTTTCTTTTTTTTTTTTTTAACTTTCCCTTCTTTTTTAAATCAACTGTATGAAAAAAAAGTTAAAAAGAAAACAAACATACAATAAAAGAACATTTCAAAGAGACCATAACAAGGGAGTAAGAAAAAGACAACTAACCTAAGATAACTGCTTAACTTCCAACATGTTCATACTTTACCCCAAGAAAGTTACATAATATAGCAACATTTTTGTGAACTTGTTCCTACTATATCCATCAGAAATTAACAGACCATAGTCATTCCTGGGCATCCCCAGAACATTAAATAGCTTATCTGTTCTTCTTGGATTATTGTTCCCCCTTCCTTAATTGCTCTCTATTGCTAGTTCCCCTACATTCTACATTATAAACCATTTGCTTTACATTTTTCAAAGTTCACATTAGTGGTAGCATATAATATTTCTCTTTTTGTGCCTGGCTTATTTCGCTCAGCATTATGTCTTCAAGGTTCATCCATGTTGTCATATGTTTCACGAGATCGTTCCTTCTTACTGCCGCGTAGTATTCCATCGTGTGTATATACCACAGTTTATTTATCCACTCATCTGTTGAAGGACATTTGGGTTGTTTCCATCTCTTGGCAATTGTGAATAATGCTGCTATGAACATTGGCGTGCAGATATCTGTTCGTGTCACTGCTTTCCGATCTTCCGGGTATATACCGAGGAGTGCAATCGCTGGATCGAATGGTAACTCTATATCTAGTTTTCTAAGGAACTGCCAGACTGACTTCCAGAGTGGCTGAACCATTATACGGTCCCACCAACAATGAATAAGAGTCCCAATTTCTCCACATCCCCTCCAGCATTTGTAGTTTCCTGTTTCTTTAATGGCAGCCATTCTAACCGGTGTTAGATGGTATATCATTGTGGTCTTCATTTGCATCTCTCTAATAGCTAGTGAAGCTGAACATTTTTTCATGTGTTTCTTGGCCATTTGTATTTCCTCTTCAGAGAACTGTCTTTTCATATCTTTTGCGCATTTTATAATTGGGCTGTGTGTACTATTGTCATTGAGTTGTAGGATTTCTTTATATATGCAAGATATCAGTCTTTTGTCAGACACATGGTTTCCAAACATTTTTTCCCATTGAGTTGGCTGCCTCTTTACCTTTTTGAGAAATTCCTTTGAGGTGCAGAAACTTCTAAGCTTGAGGAGTTCCCATTTATCTATTTTCTCTTTTGTTGCTTGTGCTTTGGGTGTAAAGTCTAGGAAGTGGCCGCCTAATACAAGGTCTTGAAGATGTTTTCCTACATTATCTTCTAGGAGTTTTATGGTAGTTTGTTTATATTGAGATCTTTGGTCCATTTTGAGTTAATTTTTGTGTAGGGGGTGAGGTAGGGGTCCTCTTTCATTCTTTTGGATATGGATATCCAACTCTCCCAGCCCCATTTGTTGAAAAGACCATTATGACTCAGTTCAGTGACTTTGAGGGCCTTATCAAAGATCAGTCGGCCATAGATCTGAGGGTCTATCTCTGAATTCTCAATTCGATTCCATTGATCTATATGTCTATCTTTGTGCCAGTACCATGCTGTTTTGGCAACTGTGGCTTTACAATAAGCTTCAAAGTCAGGGAGTGTAAGTCCTCCCACTTCGTTTTTCTTTTTTAGAGTGTCTTTAGCAATTCGAGGCATCTTCCCTTTCCAAATAAATTTGAGAACTAGCTTTTCCGAGTCTGCAAAGTAGGTTGTTGGAATTTTGATTGGGATTGCATTGAATCTGTAGATGAGTTTGAGTAGAATTGACATCTTAATGACATTTAGCCTTCCTATCCATGAACATGGAATATTTTTCCATCTTTTAAGGTCCCCTTCTATTTCTTTTAGTAGAGTTATGTAGTTTTCTTTGTATAGGTCTTTTACATCTTTGGTTAAGTTTATTCCTAGGTACTTGATTTTTTTAGTTGCTATTGAAAATGGTATCTTTTTCTTGAGTGTCTCTTCAGTTTGTTCATTTCTAGCATATAGAAACATTACTGACTTATGTGCATTAACCTTGTATCCCGCTACTTTGCTAAATTTGTTTATTAGCTCTAGTAGCTGTATCGTCGATTTCTCAGGGTTTTCTAGATATAAGATCATATCAACTGCAAACAATGACAGTTTTACTTCTTCTTTTCCAATTTGGATGCCTTTTATTTCTTTGTCTTGCCGGATTGCCCTGGCTAGCACTTCCAGCACAATGTTGAATAACAGTGGTGACAGCGGGCATCCTTGTCTTGTTCCTGATCTTAGAGGGAAGGCTTTCAGTCTCTCACCATTGAGTAGTATGCTGGCTGTGGGTTTTTCATATATGCTCTTTATCATGTTGAGGAAGTTTCCTTCAATTCCTACCTTTTGAAGTGTTTTTATCAAAAAGGGATGTTGGATTTTGTCAAATGCTTTTTCAGCATCTATTGAGATGATCAATTGATTTTTCCCTTTTGACTTGTTAATGTATTGTAATACACTGATTGATTTTCTTATCTTGAACCATCCTTGCATGCCTGGAATGAACCCCACTTGGTCATGGTGTATGATTTTTTTAATGTGTCTTTGGATTCGATTTGCAAGTATTTTGTTGAGGATTTTTGCATCTATATTCATTAGGGAGATTGGCCAGTAGTTTTCCTTTTTTGTAGCATCTTTGCCTGGTTTTGGTATTAGACTGATGTTAGTTTCATAAAATGAGTTAGGTAGTGTTCCATTTTCTTCAATGTTTGAAAGAGTTTGAGTAAGATTGGTGTCAGTTCTTTCTGGAAAGTTTGGTAGAATTCCCCTGTGAAGCCATCTGGCCCTGGGCATTTATTTGTGGGAAGATTTTTGATGACTGATTGGATCTCTTTGCTTGTGATGGGTTGGTTGAGGTCTTCTATTTCTTCTCTGGTCAGTCTAGGTTGTTCATATGTTTCCAGGAAATTGTCCATTTCCTCTACATTATCCAGTTTGTTGCCATACAGTTGTTCATAGTATCCTCTTATAATTTTTTTAATTTCTTCAGGATCTGCAGTTATGTCACCTTTTTCATTCATTATTTTGTTTATATGGGTCTTCTCTCTTTTTGATTTTGTCAGTCTAGCTAGGGGCTTGTCAATCTTGTTGATCTTCTCAAAGAACCAACTTTTGGTGTTATTTATCCTCTCTATTGTTTTTTTATTCTCTATGTCATTTATTTCTGCTTTAATCCTTGTTATTTCTTTTCTTCTACTTGGTTTAGGATTGGTTTGCTGTTCATTTTCTAGCTTCTTCAGTTGATCCATTAGTTCTTTGATTTTGGTTCTTTCTTCCTTTTTAATATATGCATTTAGTGTTATAAATTTCCCCCTTAGCACTGCTTTTGCTGCATCCCATAGGTTTTGGTATGTTGTGTTCTCATTTTCATTCGTCTCTATATATTTAGCAATTTCTCTGGCTATTTCTTCTTTAACCCACTGATTGTTTAGGAGTGTGTTGTTTAACCTCCAGGTATTTGTGAATTTTCTAAGTCTCTGATGGTTATTGACTTCTAATTGTATTCCATTGTGGTCAGAGAATGTGCTTTGAATAATTTCAATCTTTTTAAATTTATTGAGGCTTGTTTTATGTCCCAGCATATGATCTATTCTGGAGAAAGTTCCATGAGCACTAGAAAAGTATGTGTATCCTAGTGATTTGGGATGTAATGTCCTGTATATGTCTGTTAAATCTAATTCATTTATCAGATTGTTTAGGTTTTCAGTTTCCTTATTGGTCTTCTGTCTGGTTGATCTATCTATAGGAGAGAGTGATGTGTTGAAGTCTCCCACAATTATTGTGGAAACATCAATTGCTTACTTTAGTTTTGCCAGTGTTTCTCTCATGTATTTTGTGGCACCTTGGTTGGGTGCATAGACATTTACGATTGTTATTTCTTCTTGCTGAATTGCCCCTTTTATTAGTATGTAGTGGCCTTTTTTGTCTCTCAAAACATCCCTGCATTTGAAGTCTATTTTATCTGAGATTAATATTGCTACACCTGCTTTCTTTTGGCTGTAGCTTGCATGAAATATTTTTTTCCATCCTTTCACTTTCAGTTTCTTTGTGTCCCTGTGTCTAAGATGAGTCTCTTGTATGCAACATATTGATGGTTCATTTTTTTTGATCCATTCTGCGAATCTATATCTTTTAATTGGGGAGTGTAATCCATTTACATTCAACGTTATAACCGTGAAGGCATTTCTTGAATCAGCCATCTTATCCTTTGGTTTATGTTTGTCATATTTTTCCCCTCTGTCTATTAATATCCTTTATTGTACCCATACCGAATCTCTTTAGTACTGAACCTTTCTCCAAGTCTCTCTGTCCTGTCTTTGTTTCTCTGTCTGTAGGGCTCCCTTTAGTATCTCCAGTAGGGCAGGTCTCTTGTTAGCAAATTCTCTCAGCATTTGTTTGTCTGTGAAAAATTTAAGCTCTCCCTCAAATTTGAAGGAGAGCTTTGCTGGATAAAGTATTCTTGGTTGGAAATTTTTCTCACTCGGAATTTTAAATATATCGTGCCACTGCCTTCTTGCCTCCATGGTGGCTGCTGAGTAGTCACTACTTAGTCTTATGCTGTTTCCTTTGTATGTTGTGAATTGCTTTTCTCTTGCTGCTTTCAGAACTTGCGCCTTCTCTTCTGTGTTTGACAGTGTGATCAGTATATGTCTCGGAGTGGGTTTATTTGGATTTATTCTATTTGGAGTTTGCTGAGCATTTATGATTTGTGTATTTATGTTGTTTAGAAGATTTGGGAAGTTTTCCCCAACAATTTCTTTGAATGCTCTTCCTAGACCTTTACCCTTTTCTTCCCCTTCTGGGACACCAATGAGTCTTATATTTGGACGTTTCATATTATCTATCATATCCCTGAGGTCTGTTTCGATTTTTTCAATTTTTTTCCCCATTCTTTCTTTTATGCTTTCATTTTCCATTCTGTCATCTTCCAGGTCACTGATTCGTTGTTCAGCTTCCTCTAGTCTTGTATTATGAGTGTCCAGAATCTTTTTAATTTGGTCAACAGTTTCTTTAATTTCCATAAGATCATCCATTTTTTTATTTAGTCTTGCAATGTCTTCTTTATGCTCTTCTAGGGTCTTCTTGATATCCTTTGTATCCCGTACTATGGTCTCATTGTTCATCTTTAGTTCTTTGAGTAGCTGCTCTAGGTTCTGTGTCTCTTCTGATCTTTTGATTTGGGTGCTTGGGCTTGGGTTATCCATATCGTCTGGTTTTTTCATATGCTTTGTAATTTTCTGTTGTTTTTGGCCTCGTGGCATTTGCTGAACTTGATAGGGTTCTTTTAGGATTTGTAGACCAATTGAAGTCCTTATCTCTAATTTATCAGATCTACAGCTTCGTGGAGTACACTTTCTCTAACTAACCAGCAGGTGGCGTCCACGAGCCACCTGTTCTCCACAAGCCAGTTCTCCCCTGCTTAGCCTTTTTGATGAGTGGAGGAGTGAGTCTTGTGGGGTCCAATTGGTGTACCAAGCTTGCGTGTGTAGTTGGTGTTGCCTGCCCTGTATATGGGGCGTGTTTCTGGGCAGTCAGGGAGGGGGGGTGACCCTAACAATCAAATATCCCTGGTGATCCTAGAGTTTTAAAGCTGCTGCAATAGTCTAATCCTTCAGTTCAGTCCTGCCACAGTTTGTCTCTGCCACTGACCCACAAGTCCTTGGTATTGGCATATGGCTCCTGAGACTTGCAGGTGGGCCCCTCTTCCAGGCTGTGCACCCCGGGTCCTCTGTTGAGGGATGACTGTGCTATGTCACAGGTGAGTGCCGTCCCCCCAGGGCAGTTCTGGGCTGCTGGGCTGTGTAGGGAGGCTCCCAGTCTGCTGAAATGATGGCTGAATGGGGCTTTGTTAATTCACACTGCTCCACCTTCCCAACTCTGGGATAATCAGCTGAGGTTGCAGGGAAGGCTAATGTCCACACCCAGTTTTGTGGTGTGTGCCTGTTATTTGAAGCACTTCCATCACACTGGGTTGTCTGGGGCAGTTCTGGGCTATGGGTCTGGCGATGGGCAGGAGTGTTTCCTGTCCACCAGGATGATGGCTATGAGCGGACACCCCCCTTTTCTTGGGAAGTTGTGGTGTTTAGTGAATTTTCTCAGCCACTGGATTATTGCCTTTTGTCTCAGAGCTCTCTTAGTTCTACTCTTGACTTGACCTGCCCAAATTGCAAGTCTTTGAAGCTTTCTGTATTGGGCTTCTTACAGTAATTGTTTTAGAAAAAGAAAAAAGGTTTAAAAAAAAGGGCCCTCCTCAGAGACCTAATGGGTTATTGAAATGCTAATAGACAAAGCAACCAGGGCCATTAAGGAAAGGTCCACAGGGCAGAGAGATCAGCTTTTCTTCGGGATTTGCATATGCGCCTCAGGGCCTGAGCTCTGCCCTTCCCCTTTCTATGTTCACCAGAACTCCAAAAATCCTCCGCTTTTATTTTGGAGTTTTTCGTGTTGTTTTTTTCTATGCCTGTCTCCTCTCTGCTGGGCTGGCTGCTCTCAGATTCTCTGGTGTCTGGTCTCAGTCTATCTATGGTTGGAGTTTGGATCAGTAGAATGAGTTTCCGATAAGGGCTGCCACTGCAGTTCTCCCTTCTCCTTCCTGAAGCTGACAGCCCCTCCTCCCACGGGATGAGCCTGGCAGGGAGGGGCGCGGGTCCCCTGGCCGCAAAAACTTACAGATTTCGCTGATCTCAGCAATTCCACGTTTTCATGAGTGTTGTATGAAGTATGCCCAAAGTCAGATTGCTCTGTGGTGTCCAGTCCATGCAGTTCCTGGCTTTCTACCTACTTTCCTGGAGGAGTAACTAAAACATACAGCTCACCAGTCCGCCATCTTGCCCCGCCTCTCCAGGATGACTTTTTAAACTTATTTAGTACACTTAGACCTACCTACCCTTGAATTAACCACCTAGATGGCTTTTAGACAAATAGCAGTCCCAGATAAATCTACTAGAATTCAAAGATGAGTGAATGGAAGGAAGCAAGCAAGAAAGGAAGTGCTAGGAAGTCATGGACACACATTAAGAGCCATCTCCCAGCCATCACCTACCCTGCCTCTTCTTCTGTTGTGCTGTTTCCATTCCACAACCTGGGGGAGATGTTAAGTCTAATAAGGAGGCCTGGCCAGACCCTAAACCTGGGAACCAGGAACAAGCTGCCCCAGATGCTTATCAGGGCAGGAATTCTCAGAGACAGGGCCCCCTCCCTCCAGGGTGGATAAATACCACACTCAAACAGTATAGATTGTCTCTCTTCTTTGATGTAAAGTGTGGCTTGAGGAGCTGCCATCTATTGACCCTAACCATCTATTGGCCCCAACCTGAGCAGTTTTGGCCATCCTGGGAGACCCACTGTGATGGGATATATTCCCCCTACTCTTTTAGACTTTGCCTGTGTAAGTAATAAGGCAGTCATTTGCTGAAAGTTCCTGTCTGTGCCCTGAACCTGTGTTCCATGATGCACCACATAGCAACTTTCCCCACAGATTTTGGCACAGTGAGCATGTTGCACAGTGTAACATGGAGTGGGTTGATTTTTTGGTCATTCTCCTTATTGCTATTGTATTCCTTTCGTACAGGTGCATCCTGGGTAACACAGGACTCAAGACTTTGTGGGCTAAATTGAGGGGTCACCGACACCCTACCAGCCTGGGTAGAAGTACAGACCCATGGGTGGAGGACTCGGACCTACAGTGTGCTGTCTCCACTCTCTGGGAGAAAGGTAGTGATAAATGGGAACTTCACCCACATCCCATGAATCCCCAGGAGCTGGCAAACTGCTTTCATGCTGAGATCAATGAAGTTGACTCTTCCATCACCCAGCATACAACTTCTTTGGCTCATGGCTTATATCCATCTTCAATCTGGAACCAAGCATATTCAGGTCACCCAAACTGATCTTGATGTTAGTTTGAAGCCAGTCATTATTCAGGAGACTATGAGAACTGAATATGAGGAACCAGAGGTGAAAACAAAAGTGCAAGATGTTATGGAGAAAGAGAGATGAGGTATGAAAGACAGATATGGGCAGAACCAGGAGAAGAACTCCTTTCATGGCTGTCTCAATTTTATAATAAGTGTGTGACAACCATCCTGATCACCCAGACTGAATGAAAAAGTCTCAGCCACCTTGTACCCAAGCCCATCCCCCAAAAGACTCCCAGCAAAGAGAAGAGGAAGTAGAGGGCTAGAGGGAAAAGTGGCTGCCACAGGGCCCACTAGGCATGGAACCTCAACTTTTGTTTGACTGGGTCCAAAAATGCAGCATATCCCACAGTGGGTGACAGCCCCTGAATTCCAACTAAGCCATAGAGTAATGAGGAGGAAGCTGTGGTCAGTCTGCCACACCCCCATTTGAGGGATTTAGCTCCTCACCAAATTCCCATTTTGCAACAGCACATTGATGATTTTATTAGAAAGTGCACCAACCCCACCCCAAGTAGAACGGGCTGATTTTGTTTCCCTGGGAGACTCCACTGAGCAGGTTTATTTTACCCTCCCCTGTTGGGGGAGGGGCTTCATACTAGTAGACTGGCTACCATGGCAACTGGCAGGAGAGCCAGATCTGCAGGCAGTGGGTGCATTCCTACTAAACTGATGGGCTCCAGGACCCAGGGGTCAGTCCCCCTCCTTCTTCTCCTGGCCATTCCTCAAGCTATGTTCTTTTGGGTACTAGAGTAAAGGGTCCCAAAGAACACCATAATAGACTCTCCACTGGGGAACTTTGGGAAAACTATAAACTAGGAGGAGGGTCATGGGCTTGACAAGGACAATCTGACCCTTCCTTACCCTCTCCCCATAATCTCCAGATCTAGGCAGTAGAGGAAGAAGCACTGTCTGCCTCTCCCTTCAGCGGACTGAGGAGTCCAGCCTGGGAGGGGCCTCTCTACCTAGACTTGACTAAATTCAAAATGGTCTAGGGGTGGGGCTCACCTGTAGACTGAAGGCCCTATAACAAAGATATTGACATAGCTGTTGGCTGTGCACCCTTCTTCTCTACACCCCAGGACAACCCATCAGGGTGCAACAGCTCTCAATGTAGTGAAACTAGCAAATGGCTCAGTTGTCTTATGAATTTATTCACCAATGAACACATGATACACAATCTGTCAGACACTTCGGCTGACATTGCTGAGTTCATAGCACAAGACCTTCAGGCTCAGCAAAAGCACTAGACTCTGTAGCCAAAGTGGTGTCTGATAATGACCTTGCTTTAGACTTCCTTCTAGCCCAATGAGGAGGCTTATGTGCTATTGCTAAGACCTCCTGCTAAATGTAGACAATACCTCAGGGGAGGTGGAACAGGAGGTATCTAAAATCCAATGGCAAGCTTACTGGCTGTAAAGTGTACAAACAGATTCTATGTGGGACCTCTTCAGCTGTCTTCAAGGAGGTTAGGGGGGCCTAATCACCCTGCTTGGAGCAATGGTATATGTTCTAGTTTGCTAATGCTGCCAGGATGCAAAACACCAGAAATGGTTTGACTTTTATAAAAGGTGTTTTATTGGGTTACACAGTTACAGTCTTAAGGCCATAAAGTGTCCAAAGTAACACATCAACAATTGGGTACCTTCACTGGAGGATGGACAATAGCATCCAGAAAACCTCTGTTAGCTGGGAAGGCACATAGCTGGTGTCTGCTCCAAGTTCTGGTTTCAAAATGGCTTTCTCCCAGGATGTTCCTCTCTAGGCTACAGCTCCTCTTCAAAATGTCACTCTTAGTTGCTCTTGGGGTGTTTGTCCTCTCTTAGCTTCTCTGGAGCAAGAGTCTGCTTTCAATGGCCAACTTCAAACTGTGTCTCAGCTCCTGGGTATTCTTCAAAGTGTCCCTCTTGGCTGTAGCAAGCTCGTTCCTTCTGTCTGAGCTTATATAGTGCTCCAGGAAACTAATCAAGGCCCATGCTGAATGGGCGGGGCCACACCTCTGTGGAAATTATCCAATGAAAGTTATCACCCACAGCTGGGTGGATTGCATCTCCATGGAAACACTCAAGGAATTACAATCTAACCAACACTAATATATCTGCCCACACAAGATTGCATCAAAGCTAATGGCGTTTGGGGTACATAATACATTCAAACCAGCACAGTATGCATAGGTGAAGCCCTCCTAATGTGTTGCAGCTGCTGGTGTTCCCAAACCTCTACTGACAACATTGTTGAGAACCACAGGACAGCAGGCCTAACCCATCTCTGCCTTTGTGTCTGAGGTGGGAGGTGGGCTTAAGCTGTGGAAGATAACATGGAGGAGAGGCTAGGCCTGGTGGAGAGACTGAAGGGTGGACTGCTGGGGAAGTCACAAATACATGCTAAGTGACCATCTCCCAGGCCTCACCCAATCTCCCTTCTTCCATTGTGCTGTTTTCTTTCCACAACCTGGGGGAGATATTAAATCTAATAAAAAGGCCTGACCAGACTCTCAACCTAGAAGCTAGGGACAAACAGCCCCAGATGCTTATCAAGGCACAGATTCTCAGTGGAAAGGCCCCCTCCCCTGAGGGTGAATAAATACCACACTCAAACAGTATAGATTTGTCTCTTCTCTGTCCTGAAGTAGGGAGTGTGGAACTGCTTTCTGTAGACCCCTGCCATCTACCGACCACAGCATGGGCAGTTTGGGCCATCCTGGGAGACCGGCCATGATGGCATTTCTTTCCCCGCTCTTTTGCACCCTTTGAGCTGTGTAAGTAATAAAGCAGTCAATAGCAGAAACTTTCTTTTGTGCCCTGAACCTGTGTTTCCATGACATACCAGGAAGCATGTCACTCCACTAGACGGACGGAAGGAAGGAAATTAATAAAACAAGGTACCTATGCAAAAGTTCTGCAAAAGAAAAAAAAAGAAACTTACATAACATTTAAGAGATTTGTTCAAAGCATTCTTTTGAAGAAAACTTACCATGTTCTCCAGTTTTTAGAAATCATAGCTATAATTTCATTCAATTCTGGAATTTTCATAGGCCACAAACATAGGATTTATATATATTAAAAATACGTACGCTTTTTAGTTTTCACATCATAATAACATTGATAGAACAAATAAAATTTGTCTTTTTAATTTTTTTTTCACATTTAGTAAGGGGAAAATTCACCAATATACAGATTTAAAGTTCTTTTATCTATATAACCTTGAAGGCAAATCTATATTGACATTTTATTAAAATCCTTGATGCAAACACCAGAATTTGAACAATGCTCTTAACTATGGCCATCTGATATGATTTTAAGCATGAATGGTTGTGTTTTGGCTCATCAGTAGTTACACGAGTGGGTTCACATTGCAATAGCTCACTGAAGTATACATTTATAATTTTTGCACTATTTTATGTAGATGTTATATTTCTATATATATGTTTATTTTTAAAAAGCTTGAGTAGTTTTCTCTTGCATGGGTCCTTTACTTTAAGTTCTTGTTTTGTTTTTTGCTGTGAGAATTCACATAATTCTGGACTACAGCTAGGTGTACCAGAAATCCTGGGGAGCCATGAGAATAGACTAAATAGAGCAATCCATTATAGTGCCAGAAGTAAAAATAAATCTGTGTGTCTGATTAGCAACTTTTCTTCAAAGCAATCCCTGCCTCACCTGTCATCAGGTACACCAATAATTGCAGAGCATTAGTGAATAGCAATGATACACATTATTAGGCTCAGTGTGAACTGTGAAGACACCAAACTGAATTCAAATCTATTTTCAGAGAATGCTAAGAGAGAGAAAGAGAGGGAGAGAGAGAGATCACCCATTCAGGATAAATGTGTTTGCAAAAGCTGATAAACTAGAATGAACCAACATTATTTCTATGTATAATCATTTAGGTGAGGAATGCAAGGATAATACAATAGTATGTTGCTTTTTTTGTCACTAAAATATTAAGATACAAAGCATTAGTATCTTCTATTAAAAATAGAGGTTATGAAGGTTAAAGAAGAATAATTTGTAGGAAGTATCTCCAAAAAATTCAATCAAATATTCATTAACGATTCATGAAGAGAAATTAACTCCAATGATTCATATAGACATTTAAGTTATGTAATAACTAGATTTGGAATTAAAATGAGATTAGTTTAATTCCATTAACTATCATTCTTTTTTTTTCCAACCAAAGCTGGACCCCATTGGTTAGATATTCATCATAAACATTACTAGTGAAAATTCTAGGTCACTGGGTAACACAAAAAATTTCCATCCCTTCCATTTTATTGTCTGTGCCTTATGTCCAAACAGGACTATCTATTACCAAGGTAGGAAATCTGACAGGTTGATCAAATTGAAGACTTTTCCCCAAGAACTGTTTGCATTATATAATCCAGATGTATCTGTTGTAACCGCAATTTTCAATTACTTCTTTTTTTGTAAAACTGACTCATTTATTTCTGCATTCAAAAACTTTCCAATTTTCACTCTTAAAATCCTAAGGCTTTTTTTACTCTGCCTTAAGGGGAAACTGCTTCTTCTCACTTTTAGGCTCGTTTTTAAACAATGGCCACTGCTTTGTGTGCTAAAGTAAAAACCAAGAAAAAGATTCAGAATCAGTAGTTATAAACTATTTTAGTAAGCAATACAACAGTTTTAACTGAAATTTTATTAAGAATTTCAGTATTTTTTTTCAGGCAGTTTAAAATGTTGTTTGAGAAAAACTACACTAAACTTCATAACCTTTGAGAACACCTCCAATTAAGCGAAGTACAGTTTGCAAAAACTGGTTGTAAATAATACCAGCTTTAAATTTTAAAGCATTAATTACCACACTTGTTCATCAATTAATGAGAACTCAACAAAGCAGAACTTTGTAAATTAGTATTTCTTTCTGCACTCCTTGTTTGTCTGTTTTTTAAATAATTCTTAGGAAATGAAGTTTGAATCATTGACTGTCACTAAGCATCCTTCTCAATAAATTACTCTCATATTTATATAAGTGGTATCTATATCTTATATTTACATAGTGCATTATAGTTTCCAAAGCACAATGTTATCTCATTTGTTAAACATTAGTACACATCATACTATAAAACAATCTTCATAATCATGGCCCTATACTCCCTGGCATCCTAAGTATTAAAAGAAAGCCCAATTGTAACCAGTTCACTATACCTGCAAGTCGAGAAAAGTATCAATTTTTTTAAGCATTAAACTTTTGTTAACCATTAAACAATGGTTGGAAACAATAACAACAACAAAACATCTGTCCTGGTTGTCATTTTTTATCCAGACAATGTAATTGACTATTTTACATTTTCTCATGTGCTTGTTAAGCTAATATTTTGCTATTCAAAATGTATACCTTTATTTTATCCCTTTACTCCTTATTTCTTTCGAGTTTTTGTTTACAAAATAATGCTATTCAGTCTATAGAGATTAATGACTACAAGGTTTAGGGCCAAAATTAAATATTATCCAGACTGGTAGAGTAAGAATAAACTAAGGACTTTTGGCAACAGTATGATCCTTTTTTCAAGTCTCTAATTTGGAAATTGTTGCAGCTGTAACTTTGTCTTACTAATTAATTAATAAAGACTTTATATTAATGCATGGGCTTTAATAAAACAAAGAAATTGAGAACACACCCACAAGCCCAGTTCTCAAATTTTAGTGTGCGTCAGAATCACCTGGAAGACTTGCTACAACACAGGCTACTTAGCCCCACAACGAGGGGCCCAGCTTCTGACTGAGTAGATCTGGGGGGGTCCCAAGAATATACATTGCTAACAAGTCCCAGGTGAACCCACTGTTGCTGCTCTGGGGACCATACTTTTCGACCACTGCACTTGCTTATTGTGAAAGCAAGACTCTAATGCACATATTTCCTAAGGCAATTACCCAGGCTCCTCCTTTGCCTTTTACCATTTCTTGCCTGCCAATCTGCTGCCACCTCACCTGCCTGTCACCGTTACCCCGACAAAGTTTTGACCCTCATTTGTTTTTGCTTGACGTGGTAGTTAATTCATGTTATTAATGAACTCAACAGACTTTAATCCTTGCCTCCTGACCTTTCTGGGCTAACCATTCCAATTGCCCATTTCCCTACATTTGGGACATCAATCTCCTATACTGTTTCTGCTTTAGCGCCATTGTCAAGGTGCTGCATCTTCTATCATCTCAAATCATGGTCCCTTGCTCCTATTCTTAAGTGGATTCCAGTTCTCAGAACTTCGAAACCCCATTCTTGCTCAATTTCCTCCCCATTGTCCACTCAGGGCTTCTTTTCCTCCCCTGGGACAGGGAATTGTGGACCCTCACTGAAACAAATGCAATTATGCTTCCAGCATCCAGAATGAGAAGACAAAAATGTAACATATACTGCATAATGCAGACTGAAAGAATTATTTTTTTCCCTCCAAGTCTGAGTGTTCCACACATTATATTTTTTGTTTGTTTGCTTGCTTGCTTGCTTCTTAAAATAGATGTGGCTGGAAGCAGTATGCAGGATGGATCAGAAAACTGAAGAGACCAAAATCTCTTTAGAGGATTAGAAAAGAGAAATATCTTCCAGCTAGAACATTTAATATATCTTTAGTTTGTGTGATGACACACTCTTTGGAATCAGGGGAATATAAGAAGAAAAAGTGATTACTTTGTGCACTAAGAAGATTATGTTTCCTCCTGGGAAGAAGAGTTTTTAGGCTATATTTCAATCTTGCTGATGGCAACTGTTGGAGAGACTAAGTTCTCATCACCAGTGATAAGTTCTAAGGTGTCTATTCTATTTTGCGTTTCATAACTCTGATGCAGAGGTAATGTTGGCTAAAGGTCATACGCCTCTTCTACTGTGTATATCTTTCCGCATACTCTTACTCAACCACATTCATTTGGTCA
Source organism: Choloepus didactylus (assembly GCF_015220235.1). Classification (NCBI taxonomy): domain Eukaryota; kingdom Metazoa; phylum Chordata; class Mammalia; order Pilosa; family Megalonychidae; genus Choloepus; species Choloepus didactylus. The sequence goes on from NC_051309.1 coordinate 76,805,257, forward strand.
TTGCTCTATCAGTTATGATGGTAAAGTGCATTCTTTTTCTTTTCATTTTCTGATGCATAACTGTTCTGCTTAAATCCCATTGTTAAATTTGCAAAGACATGTTTCAAAGTAATGATGATCTCCCTGGTCTATGCTGAAATTAGTTCTGAAAATGGACTGTGGTAGTCAGCATCCTGTTATCATTGCCATAATTACAACCTGATGGGAAAGAAAACATATCCCCAAATTTGTTTTTCAGCTCATGGACACATAACACAATAATTTCTAAGTAAAAAATAATATGCCTATATAGACAGTGCCATTCAACTCTCTTTTGGATTTGAAGACTTTTTATGCCTGATTTTTTATATTTTAAGTCTTTAATTTGGTACCAATGTTGATTCTGTTTTAATTATGGTTTCCTGGAATTAACTTGTTCCTTCCATTTTCATAGCTTAAAGGAGTCCTGTGTTTGGAAGAATGGCAACTAAGAATTTCCAACAAGAATTCTGGAAAAGTAACAATGTCATTAAATACTACAGGAAGAAGGTCCTTCTTCTAAGTGCTGTGTATTGGTTTAGATCTAGTGGATCACAACGTAACACCCTCAGCTTTTTAGTTCAGATCATGAGCTAGAGATCCACAGATAGTAGTGATATTTCCTCAAACAATCTTAATTAAAGTTAATTATAACTTGGTAAAACTGGAACATCTGGTAGCTTTAATTTACACAAGCCTCAAAGATCTTGATGCTTTTTGTGATTCCTGAAGTGCTCCACCTGTCAAAATCACTGACACATCCTTTACCTTTCTAAACAGTTTAATACTAGGCACTCAATATGTTTGGTCATACTAGAAAATTCATAGTACTCAACTAGTTCTTGATCACCAAGAGATCCTCTTATTTTTCTTGCTTCAAAGATAAAGCAAATAAGCAAAGTTTTTTTTTTTTTTTCCCCGAACTTTTGTTTCAATGAATGTTCATATTAAGCTAGAAAATCTCTTGACATTTATTTTCCACAATGAGATGACTAGGTAAAAATAATTCAAGAAAAGTTCACAGTTGATTCCAGAAGATAAAATGTATGAAACAACTGTCTATGAAGATTAATGCTAATCCTGAAAAACAAAAGATTGAAAGCATATTACTTGAAAAAAAAATGAAAATGAAGATGGAGAAGGGAGGTGTTAAAAATGAAAGATCACTAGTCAGAAATTAAAGTCCCAGAAGCAAATAAATATAGTTTTCTTATTCTTTTCCCATATAAAGAGAAAAAATAAAGGTTATACCTTTCAAAAACAGACAATATTCTATTTTGTGAAACACATAAGAATTTGATGAAAGGAAAGATTTGAGCAGTTGTTATCTGCATCTTTGCCCCCAGATTGTTGGGTTTCTTTTTCCCCCTTTGCTTTCCCAGTTCTCTTACCTCAAATTAGTTCCATTCCCCAGACTTCCATGTTGTTCCAGAATGCAATATACCAGAAATGGATTGGCTTTTACAAAGGGGATTTATTAAGTTACAGGTTTACAGTTCTAAGGCCATAGAAGTGTCTAACTAAGGCATCAACAAAAGGATACCTTCACTGAAGAAAGGCTGATGGCATCTGGAATACCTCTGCTAGCTGGGAAAGCATGTGGCTAGTATCTGCTGGTCCTTTGCTCCAGGGTTGTGTTGCTTTCAGCTTCTGATTAAGTGGCTTTCCCCTTAAGCATCTGTGGGTTCTCACTTAGCTTCCCTGGGACAATCTCTGGGCTTCATCTTTTAGCTTACAATCTTCAAATGTCTTTCTGCCTGCATCTCCAAGCACATCTCCGTATCTGTGTAAGTTCTCTTAAGGACTCCGGTGAACTAATTATGACCCACCTTGAATGGGCAGGGTCACACCACCATGGGAACAACCTAATCAAAGTATCCCACCCAAAATAAGTTTGCCTCCACAAGATTGGACTAAAAGAGCAGTCTTTAATGGGGTACATAACGGATTCAAACCAGCACACATTACCTCTGGCTTCTAGTTGGTTTAGCCAATGGGAGATACTGGCAGAAGACTGGATGGTTGAAGAAATGAGAGTATTTCTTCTTTTTCCCTTATGCCACTGGTGGCATTTCTTGCATCAGCTGCATCACCTTCATGGCCCCGGTTATCCACCAAATTGCATCTCCCTCTGTGGTCCTGGCTCCCACTGGACAGGCGCACCATAGTTCCAGTTTATTTTGGGTGGTGGGCTCCTAAGTTCTGTTATCACCACCACATTCCACTGTCCCAGCAGCCCTAAGGCTGGTGCTAACTTCCAGGTTATCCTGTTTGGTTTCTTAGTTCTTCCATTAGTTGTATAATCCGTTACTGCTTTTAAAATCCCTCTGAAATATCTCAAGTGGTTTTGGTTATCCTGACTTATACAGTGAGTAATTTCTCTCCACTGATTTTCAAAATAAATTTTATTTTTAGGGCAGTTGCAGAGTTATAGAAATATTGAGAAGATAGTACAGAGAGTTCCCATATATCCTGCACCCAGTTGTCCTTATCATTAGCATCTTAAATAAGTATGGTGCATTGTGACAATTAATGAACAGATGCTGACACATCATATTGATTAAAGGTCATACTTAATTCAGATTTCCTTCATTTTTACCTCATGTCTTCTTTCTGGAACCCATCCAGGATATCATATTACATTTACCTGTCACGTCTCCTTAGGCTCTTCTTGGCTGTGATAGTTTCTTAGACTTTATTTGTTTTAGATTACCTTGACAGTTTTGTGAAAAAGTAGTTGGATATTTTGTAGAAGACCCTCTACTGGGATTTACCTGATGTTTTTCTCATTAGACTGGGTTTGGGGGAGGAAGATTACAAAGGTAAAATGACATTTTCGTCACATCATATCAAGGACAGTTACTATCAACACGATTTGTCACTATTGATGTTGACCACAATCGTCTGGCTGAGGTAGTGTTGTCAGGATTCTCCTCTGTCAAGTTGCTCTCTTTCTCGCCCCACCCACCCCTTTCATATAGTCCTCTATGGAAGGAAGTCTCTCCGTGCAGACCGCAATTAAAGTGCTACTTTATAGGGCAATAGCATGGCTGGCTTCATTCTACCCTAGAAAATTATATGTGCCTATCTTGGCTGTGAGCTGTTTCTCTCATTTAATGTAAATAAACTACAGTATGTTTGCAGCTTATACCACTATAGCTTTGCACTTATTCTCTAATTCAAATAAAAATTAAAACAAAAAAACCAAGTCAGCTATAGCTATCTCAACCTTTTCCTACAAAATAGAAATGGTCACTGTATGCCACACCTTGAAGTACTATATTAGAACAATACAAATGTTTAAACCTTAAAGATTTCTCTTCCCTAAGTCAGGATGAACTGGAAGGACAATTAGTTATTCTTGTGGTAGAATTGCCCCGTTATTCTCATATCCCAGGTGACAAAAACCTTAATGACATGAGAGGCCCAGATGTCAGATTTACTGATCATGCAGTTATCAAAAAGGACCAAGTTTTCAGCTGTTTCTCTGGAATACAAGTGGAAATACAGCCCATGTAAAGAGAGAACATTTAGTCTTTTATTATTAGGGAGAGTGGTTTATGATGGTCTTCAGGCTCTAAGCTTTTAATAAGACTATCAGAGCAAGCATACAGCAATTCTGCTATATTAAGTATACCATTATTAATTTTGGGAATAAATAGCTTTCACTAAGAGAAACTGTACGTAGTTTTTGAATGCTATATTACTTTTGAGGGTATCTTAAAACTGCTCTTCTCAAAGGAAACCTAACAACCCTTAGTTGCCAGTTGCTTTAGATAGGATATTAATGAAATACTGATATAAAGGTAAAAATACTGCCTGGTAAATTTTACATGTGATACTAGTAGACACTGGGTCAAATTTTTCATCTGACAAATATTTACTGAATGGTATTATGTTCTAAAAACTGTTCTAGGTGCTAGAAGTATATAAGGCAGTGCTACCAGACCAAAATGAGATAGGTGCTTGCACCAGGATATACACTTGAGGCACAGTTACATTCATTAAGAAAGCCTTAATGTGAAAGAAATGTCAGCTGAACTAAACAGGGTGCTTAGTGACATATTGGATTTATATTCTGGCACAAGATCCTCATTTTTTCCCTGACAACTAACATTTCACAGACACTTTTGCACGTACAAACTCATTTAATTCCCAGATTACCCTCTTACCATTATCATTACCATCTCTATTTTACAAATGAGGAAACGGAGGCACAGAGAGGCTAAATCACTTGTCCAAGGTTTGGATACAGGCTGATGCCCCGGCAACGACGACGGGGTGCTTCCCTTACTTTGGTGCACATGGATTCAGAATTTCACCAGAATTTCAAAGATACCTCTTAGCAGATTGTGAAAAGCTTCGTTGGAACCCCAGTAACTAGCTGGAATTCTCCGAAGAGTGACGTTTCAAATCAGAGCGCGAGGAGGCAGCGAGTTAGCGCAGCGCACCCCGCTCCCTGGGGAGGCACCGGAGGCGCCGAGCCGGCCACGGGGGCGAACTGCGATCCGGCGGTCGCTGGCAGGCGCTCGCCTGTGCCGAGCTGTGAGAGCGGAGGGGTGTGGCCGGGGCGGAGGCAGGGGCAGAACCCATTGCCGAAGCTCCACGCGTGGCTGCTTGTGGTTCGCGACGCTGCCGGGCTCTGCTTCTCCCACGTTAGCAGGTAAAGGGCGCGGATCAGGCTGGGCAGGGGCTCTGGCTTGGGTGCCGGGCCCTTGACAAGCGCCTGCCGCTGGCTTTGATGATGCATATTAGCGATCAGGGATATTACTTTGGATTGTGCGACCTGACTCCACCTTTCCCAAATCTCTTTCTAGTTTCACAGAAACCTTCTGTGGAGTCACAGCTCCGGAAGGGCTTCTTTTCGGTCACCAGACCTTCGTTGGAGGACTTCCCGACCCAGTGGTGCCCCCCACCGATGCCTGTGGTCTCAGGCTAGCAAACCTGGGAAGGAGGAGGAGGCGAAGGGGCACTTTTTAAATCTTAAAGTTCTCCACAGTCTCCCGACTCTTATGGTTATAACTTTGTTGAATCTCTGGAGAGTGTTCGATGCTAGCCAGTTCTGGAATCTGCGCTCTGCGTTGGTGAGGATTCGGAGCCGAAGATCTTTTTTTGTGCTGGAAGCTGCAGTTTGTGTTTACACTTCCCAAAGAGGCTCAAATGCAGTTTCTCACCCAGCTCCAGGACAGCCCTCAACGAAGGTACTTGGAGAGAGACGTGCTTTAGCTCTTTCTGGGGGTGAGATAGGGTTTACAGACAATGCCAGCTTAGCCCCAGCATTCACCCTTCCTTTGGCCAAACCACTAGGCATTTCCTAGCAGCAGTGTAGCCCTGGGTCAAATTAAGGGGCAGGGGCTGGTGTCAGAGGGGAGAAAAATGATTTGTTCTGCGTTGTCATTTCTGTTAGAGTTACAAATTAAGGAAAAACAAAACAAAACAAAAATTACTTTTCTCTATCTCCCATTACCCCTCAGCTAGACAGTAGATATTTCAAATGTTGATTTCCTTTAGAGTCTTAAATATAAGATGATGTTAACTATAAAAGGAAGCTGTTTTTCTTCTCAGAACAAATTATTCAAAGTTGTTTTTACCTAGATCCAAACTTCTCGTTTCTTTACATCTCCAAATCATTTCCAATTGATAACTACTGAGAGAGAGGATGAACAAATCAGTGGTTTGTAAAGTGTGAAGGAAATATGTCTGTTTTCAGTTGGAATCCAAATTAAAACAAAATAGCCTGGGTAAAATTATCTTAAGGATATTTTAAGTTACAGTTGAAATTTCAAAATTGTCATGAAGTGCTCCAAAGATATTACCGTTTTCATCAGTAGAAAGTTGAGTGGCAATTGTATGAAAGACTCAATTAGAGTCTTTCAGCTGTTAAAATCTGCTGTAGATTTGTCATTTAAGAAAATAGCTACTCTACTATTTATTGCCTTATCTTTAAAGGAACATATTAATATGAAAGACTTGATGTTGTAATCATCTAAAATGTGATTTCAGTATTGCTTCATAACACTTGTTTAACTCATGTCTCATTATCAATGCCTTTTATCAAGATATATGCTATTCTAAAACCCATATAATCCAACTGGATCTTTCAAAGGCCATTTTTCCTTAATGTCTGTAGGCAACTTCAGGAATACCCAAAGCTCAAATTTACTTTTTCTTCCTCTAGCTATCTATCTATTTTACTTGGCATTTTTATTGTTGATGCATTTGGTGAACACATTACAAAGTATTTTAAAGTACGTATCAGAAATTCATTATTTTATTTGTATGATTCTTTTACCTCTTAGCTCCATTTGTCACACTGTTCATCAATATTCTCTTTCAGAGATCCAAAGGGCAGTAAAATATATAGACAAATTCAGTATTAGTCAGTTAATGATTTTCTTTGGGAAAATTAGTTTGTTCATTGTGGTTGCTGTTTTGACCTTTATGTGCATGTGTATGTGATTTTTATGAGAATCCCACACATATGTCCCTTTATAATAAGTATTCATAAAAGTTTACACTGTATTACATTAAAATTGATTTCCAGCTATCAATAGAGACACAAAATAAGGAGAACTTAGATCCCCAAAGCTTCATATATTCAAAAATAATCATTTTTGTAAAATGCTATCTTCTTTACTATGGAGAAGAGGAATTGATTTTAGGTCAAAATTTTAAAACCATCACACATATTCAAAGAAATCTCATACTCCTAAAGCATATTTATATAGTGTTTTAGCAATCTTGCCAAATTGTTCTCTTAAAATGCATGAGTTTTATCCTTATCATTAACCCAGTGTTGACAGCTTATTTTTTTTATTTCCCTCTGGTTTTAACATTCTAGCTTTGTGGCGTAAATTGTCTCTTAAGTGAATTCTCCACTTGCTTGTAACTGAACAGTACAGGTCCAGAGAGTCCCTCACTCCATTGAACTGAAAATCAGAAGGAGACATACTGCCTCAGCAGTGAGTCACAGATGCTGTCACAGCAGACAGATGTTTTGAACGGGTCTAATGTCCTTCATTTGCCTTGTGCAGTTTTAATATACAAGACTTCTAAGAGTGAAGAGATCAGGGTCTTTCCCAGTCAGGTTTCTAATTTGGTGTGTGCCCTTAGGCAAATCATTTAACTTCTCTGTGTCGAAGATTCCTCAAATTTAAAAAGATGAGTTAAAATATGATTTCCAAAACCCTTTCACCCCTCTAAGTTCCCCTGTTCCTATGGCAGAAAGGAGGAGGATCTAGAGTCAGAAGGCTCAGTTATCCTTGCTCTGCCACTTGAGAACAACCACCCTTAGGCAAAGCCCTAAACTTCCAAGACACCAATGCACCCTGTGTAAAATGGACTATTAGAGAGAATGAGTAGGATGATGTATGTGATAAGTCAGTTGCAGTACCTGGCACATAGAAGATGCCCATTAATGTTTTAAAGGCACCTATCTTTGACAAATCTGAAGTATTTCTGGCCCTGGCAGGGAAGGAGATTGACAAAGAATCTCTCCTGTATTTTCAAGCGGTCTATTCCTCAATCATTAGTAGAGTTCTTATAGTATGCAGTAGGAACCAAGGAGATGGGAGGGTCAGACCATCAAGTGATGGCTTTTTATTTTTAATGCAATTTTATTGATATATAGTCACACAGCATATATTCCATCCAAAGTATGCAATTAGTGGCTCACAGTATCTTCATATAGTCATGCATTCACTACCATAATCAATTTTAGAACATTTTCATTACTCCCCCACAAAAAAATGAAAATTAAAAAAACAAAAAAGGAACATCCAAAAAATCCCATACCCCTTATCCCCCACCCCATTATACACACACACACACACACACACACACACACACACACATTTTGTCTTTATTTTATTACTCATCTGCCCATACACTGGATAAAGGGAGGGTCATTCACCAGGTTTTCACTGTCACATGGCCACATGATAAAAGCTTAATATAATTATACAATTATCATCAAGAATCAAGTCTACCAGATTACTGTTCAACAGATTCAGGTATTCCTTCTAGCTATTCTAATACACTAGAAACTAAAAAGGAATATCTATATAATGCATAAGAATAACCTCCAAAATGACCTCTTGACTCTATTTGAAATCTCTTAGCCACTGAAACTTTATTTTGTTCTATTTCTTTTCCTCCTTTTGGTCAAGAAGGTATTCTCAATCCCACAATGCCAGCACCAGGTACATCCCTGGGAGTCATGTCCCACATTGTCAAGGAGACTTACACCCCTGGGAGTCATGTCTCATGTAGGGGGAGGGTAGTGAGTTTAATTGCAGAGTTGAAGCAATGCCTCTTTAATCTCCCTCTTCACCCCAACCCCCGCTATGATTCAGGACAACACTAAAATTAGACTTAAACTTATCTTAATGCCACACAAGATTGAGAAGACTATGCTAGTTCCCATCTCAAGCTAGGTTGAGCTCTCTGTTATAGTTAAGACTACAAGATAAATTATATAATGGACATCAGAATAACAGCACAACTCAATTGCACCAGACAGTAAGTTAAGAAGAAATAAAGAAAGAAAGGGGTCCACAATATATAGTAACAGCAGTTTACAATCCAAGTGCTGATTCCTGTAAATGCCAAGTCTTCCCTAGCAAAAGCTATGTGGAAGGAAAATAAATATTACAGTCTTGACAAAGCATTCTTCAGCACAATTATAAAGCATCAGAGTCACTGGGGAAGCTTTTTCAAATGCCCACACCTAGGTCCCACCCCAAGAGATTAGTGGTCTGGAGTGGTGCCTGAGTATGTGTATTTTAAAGATTTTGAGATACTCTCATAGCGGGAAATGTTGGTCCCAACCCACATGGTGGCTTGTAGCCATAGATGACAGAAGAATTTTAAGTGTTTTGGGGAAAGGGGGTATTTAGAGAAAACTTAGCAAGAGGATAAACAATTATTGAATACAGCATCACCAAAATGCCAGTTAAATCAGATAACTATCTACATTAGATTCTGTCACCTGTGAACATGGAACCTAAGAAAAAAGTTTCAAATTGAGCACGTACTCATGTCTTTATGATTCTCTTATCCTGGAGTGAGGAGGAAGCTATCACTTATATAAGCTGCTTCCTCTTTCAGGAAGTGTCATCTCAAGCACCCTAGTCTCCTTGCAAAATTTAGACATTTAAAGGTGATACCTGCTGTCTCCAGGATTTCTCCAAGTCCCCTGCTTTCCCTTAATTAAATCCCTCATTTAAAGTCTCTTAAGTTCTTTCCATTTTACTTCCTATCCTGCATTCCTGGCTTACTAATACTAAACCAAATGTTGGTTCTCTCTAGGGATTCAGCTTCCACTTTCTCTTATACGGAGGGAGTATTACATTTATAATAAGCAACCTTGCAAGCAGAGTTTATAACCTTGTATATCTCTTTGCTCCTCACTTCTATCTCATGTTCTATCTGGTATTCCCCATCCTCAATAAGGTTGTAAAGATTTTTGGCCTTGAGTTAGCCATTTATATCATTTCTATCACAGTGCTATGTCACGCATTGCAGGTCTTTGGCTAGAATCCTGCTTCTTTGAGGAGATTCTTTCTTTTCCTACTTTTTTTTTAGCTGGAAAGGCTACCTCAAATGATTTCCTACCTAGAGTGCTATTTATGCTTCTTCCAAAACTAGTGGCCTCAGGGGCTCACTGAGAACCAGTCTGAGCTTGCCCAAATACCCCTATCCTGAGCTTGCTTTACTTGATATTTGGATTATTCAGGTTTCAGAAACTTCTACTGCTTCATGTTTTCTACAGAAGTAGGGCCTGGCTTGAAGATTCCAGAGGGCAAAGCATTATTAGCTCTAGATCCTACTTTGCAGTCCGACCTCATCCTTAGTTATCATTGTTCTTCTCCCATTTGGTTCCCTCCAGCCTTGAACAGGGCAAGCTTGTTCCTGCCTACAGGTTTTGCACTTGTTGGGCTCTCTGCCTGAGAATCTTGCCTCCCAGCACTGCACAGGGAGGCTCCTTTTTGTTCTTCATTCTCAGGTCTGGTGTGGCTCCCCATGCCATTTTCCATCACAATTTCCTTTGATTTGTGTCAGAGCCGGATTGCTACTTGAGACTACCACATCCATATATGTGCTTGCTTCTTTGTGATAATACTCCCTATTATGAGAAGCTAACCTCCATAAAAGGTTGAGTCCATGTTTTCATATTTGCTACTGCACTCAGTGTCTAGAGCAGGCTCTGGCATATAGTGGACAGCAAATATTTGTTCAGTGAAAATTGCATTTCAATTTCTCTATCAGGTTTCTCCTGCATTTCTTTGCAGGCCTAGTCAAGTTGCTAAAATGTCTAACTTAGTCTGACCACATTCTTTCTGCTATTTTTTTTCTCTTTTCCTATCTTGACTGAAAGACCAAATCTATATATTTTTTTCTTTAATGTAGGAGAAAAAGAAAACTGAAAAATTATTTATTTCCCATTGACTACACTATTTTAATATGCATTCAGATTCCATATCTGTGTATGTAGTTGTATGTATAATCTGGATCTGAGCACTGAGAAAAATTGAATATAAAATCATATAACATTCAGTTTTTGGTAAAGTTAAATATACCCTTTCCATGATTTTCAATTGTATGATAAATTTTCATCTTTAAAATAATTTGTTTCAAAATATGTATGTAATTTTACATAAATTAAATTAAATTTTACTCCATTTTTCAGAACATTTTTCATCCTTCAATTGGATTTAATTTTTATGTCATTCATTTTTTATATCCTATGTCTTTTCTGTTAAATTTACTTCTAAGTACTTTATAGTTTGTTCACTGTTGTAAAATGGATTTTAAAATTTAATTTCTGGGTGCTTATTGCTAATATTGAGAAAAACTACGCTTTTTTTTTTTTTAGGCATCTGGTTTTGAGCTAACAGATAGCTGATAACTGAAGTTAATTATAGTAACTATTTACTATTACTAGAAATTATTGTTCTTCTTGGAATACAGTCACATTATCAGCCAGAATAACATGGCTTCTTCTGGCGGAATATACAAGTCATGCTGAATATACAATTTTTTTGTCATTCTATGCTTGCTGTAATCCCCAACACAAAGCTGAACAATAATGGTGCTATCAGGTATGACCGTCAAATTCATGATTTAAATTCAACAAGTCTTAGAACAGTGTTGTTTAGAATAATTTACTTTTGATTTGGGGTAAGTAGCCTTTTTAAATACTTAGTTTCCTTTTATTCTTACTGCATTTATTTTTAGATTAGAAACATCAAATAGTTTTTCATTATCTGTTAATAAGGTCATACAATTTCTGTTTAAGTTGCTGTAATCGATTATGTTGATGGATTTCTTGATATTTAATCACACTTGTATTCTTTTTATGTCTTATTTGATCTGAGGTTTATTTAAGAGTGTTGGAAGTGTCTTAAAGTGTCATTTGGTAAATTGCTGCATTCAATTTGATAATCTAAAAAATTCTGAATCCATTAAAGGAGATTGATTATATATTCATCCAATATTATCATTATTGGGTTTTGATATTATATTCATACTTACTTTAAAATTATTAGAGGAATGTTCTGTTTTTCCCTATGTATAGAATACTTTGAAACATTTTGCAGTTGTCTGCTCTTTAAAGATTACAGTGGAATTCTGCTCTGAACCATCTTGTTTTATTATCATTTAATTTTTGCATTTACTTCTGCAAGTCTAGTCAAGTTTACTATTTCTTTTTGGGACAAATACGGCAAACTTTAAAGTGTTAAGAAGTCATCCATTCGTGTATTTGAAATTGTTAGTACATACTCAAGTAATATTCTCCTATAAATTATTTTTCCATATTGTAATATGTGATAGTTGCCATTCTTATTTCAACCTTGTGTATTTTGTTATTTTGCCTTTGTCTTTAATAAGACTCAGAAGAACTCTGTCTGATTTCATTGGTCTTTTCAAAGATACAGCTTTTTTGTTTAATTTTTTCTTTCTACTATTTTCTGTTTCATAAAGTTTTGTCTTTATTAATCCTGTTTTCTTAATTTCTTTTCTTATATTTTATTGCTATTGTCCTAATTTCCTCATATGAATACCCAATTCCTTTACTTTCATAATTTCTACTAATAAGGAAAGGTATTTACAGTCATAAATATCTGAAAAACTGCTTTTATTGGGTTTCTTAGGTTTTAGCATGAACTGTCCTCCTTTTCTTTTTTTAATCATATTTTTTATTGTAGAATAGTACATATATACATAGAAGTGATGACTTTCCAAGTGCAATTTAACGAGTAGTTAAAGAGCAAATTTCAAATAATATTATAGGTTACTGTTCCACAGTTTCAGTTATTTCCTTATTGTGAAATATATATATGAAAAGGTTATAGCATTCAAATTACAATTATAACAAGTAGCTACAGAACAAATTTCAAAGGATGCTATATATTACAGTTCCACCAGTTCAGTTCTTTCCTTCTAGCTATTCTAATACTCTAGGAACTATGTCCTAGTTTGCTAATGCTGCAGAATGCAAAACACCAGAGATGGATAGGCTTTCATAAAACGGGGGTTTATTTCACTACACAGTTACAGTCTTAAGGCCACAAAGCATCCAAGGTAACACCTCAGCAATCGGGTACTTTCACCGGAGGATGGCCAATGGCGTCCGGAAAACCTCTGCTAGCTTGGAAGGCAGCTGGCATCTGCTCCAAAGCTCCGGCCTCAAAACGGCTTTCTCCCAGGACGTTCCTTTCTAGCAAGCTTGCTTCTCTTCAAAACATCACTCCCAGCTGCACTCTCTTTCCTCTTTGAGTCAGCTCATTTATATAGCTCCACCGATCAAGGCCCACCCCAAATGGGTGGGGCCACGCCTCCATGGGAACATCTCATCAAAATTATCACTGACAGCTGGGTGGGGCACACTCCAAGCAAATTCAACCAGCACCCAAGGGTCTGCCCCACACAAGACCACAAAGATAATGGCATTTGGGGGACACAATACACTCAAACCGGCACATTCCACCCCCTGGACCCCAAAATGACATTATCTTTCCAAATACAAAATATATTCATTCCATCACAATATCACAAAAACTTAAATCATTTCAGTAACAAAAGTTAAGTACAAGATCCCATCAAAATCAGTTATAGGCATGGCCAGTCCTAAGGCATAATTTTTCTTTAGCTGTGGATCTGTGAACTTAGAACAAGTTATGTGCTTCCAATATACAAAGGACAGACATTCATAGGATAAACATTTCCATTGCCATAAGGAGAAACAGTAAGGAAAACAGGGTTAACAGGAGCAAAATAGTTCCTAAAACCCGCAGGACAAACTCCATTAGATTTCAAAGTCTGAGAGTCATTAACAGAACAACGTTGCATCCTTGGGGCTTGAGAGAGCAGGAGCCTAACCCTTCCCAAGGGCCTTTTTGGCAGCTGTTTCCTCTCCAAATGCTTGGGTGAGTGCTCCAACATATCCACACATTGGGGAGACCACCTTCTTGGCCCCACCCTCCTCAAACCTCGGGGCAGCTCCCGGATTCCCTTCCATCTCCGGGGTACACGCTCAACCCCTTCAGAACAGTGTGATGGCAGCCAGGCTCTCCCCAATTCCCTAGGAATGTGCTCCACCCTCTTTGGGACCTGAGGTGGCAAAACTCTTCCAGAGCATCGAGGTGGAATGCCCACCCTCGACCTCTGGGGCAAACTCACCCTTTCCATGCATGTGGGCTGCTCCGCTCTCCCAGCCCGAGACCTCCTGACTCCAGACCTCAACCTCCATGGCTCTGTCTTTGAAGAGATTTTTCCTTTAATTTTTTCCTTGTCTGTCTCCTCCAGTCCAGACTGGCAATGGCTCTGTCTATAAAGAGCTCGCAAAAATTCTGTTGGCTTTGCATGAAGCATGCAGGGGTCAAAGCCATCAGACAATAGGACTTTCCACAAATCCTTTCTGCTTAACTCCTTTTCCAATCTTGGCTTGTACTGAAATGGCGGCTGGCTTCCATGTTTGGTTACATCCTCACGTTGGGCTGTAGCTTCTGGGATTCCACCCCCTGGAAGCCTGTAATTTTCTAAGCCATCAACTTCTGGTTTCTTTGAACCCAAGAGTTCAGTTCTAAGTTTATCTCTCTCTGCTCGCATTTTGCTATAAGCTGCAAGGAGAAGCCAGGATACATCCTCCACACATAGTCTGGAGATCTCCTCAGCTAAGTATTCCAGGTTGTTGCTTCCAGATTCTTCCTTCCATCTGACACCAGGACTCAATTTTGCCAAATTCTGTGCCACTTTAAAACAAGGATCACCTTTCTTCCAGTTTGCAACAACACATTCATCATTTCTGCTCAAGTCCTCATCAGAAGTATCTTTAGAGTCCATATTTCCACAAACAGTCTCTTTAAAGCAGTTTTGGCCTTTTCTATCAAGCTCCTCACAACTCTTCCAGAATCTTCCCCTTATCCATTTGAAAAGCTACTCCAACATGTTTGGTATTTGCAGACTTAGCAGCAAAAGCACCCCACTTCTCTGGTACCAAAATCTGTCCTAGTTTGCTAATGCTGCAGAATGCAAAACACCAGAGATGGATAGGCTTTCATAAAATGGGGGTTTATTTCACTACACAGTTACAGTCTTAAGGCCACAAAGCATCCAAGGTAACACCTCAGCAATCGGGTACTTTCACCGGAGGATGGCCAATGGCGTCCGGAAAACCTCTGCTAGCTTGGAAGGCAGCTGGCATCTGCTCCAAAGCTCCGGCCTCAAAACGGCTTTCTCCCAGGACGTTCCTTTCTAGCAAGCTTGCTTCTCTTCAAAACATCACTCCCAGCTGCACTCTCTTTCCTCTTTGAGTCAGCTCATTTATATAGCTCCACCGATCAAGGCCCACCCCAAATGGGTGGGGCCACGCCTCCATGGGAACATCTCATCAAAATTATCACTGACAGCTGGGTGAGGCACACTCCAAGCAAATTCAACCAGCACCCAAGGGTCTGCCCCACACAAGACCACAAAGATAATGGCATTTGGGGGACACAATACACTCAAACCGGCACAAAGTAGAAAAATAAAATTATATAAAGATTCAGTATTCATAATCTTTTGTTAAATTCTATCTTGTCTGTTGCTACGCCTTCCTCTAGTTTAATCACTTTCCCAATCTTCTGGGATGTCTGGGCAGTGACCACTCTAACTTGTTCATGTTAAAAAAGGGTGTCAGCTTTATGAGTAAAGAGGACACATCTATCTGATGTTCTTGAAGAGGCTATTGCCTCTGGGTTTGGGGACTTAGCTGGGATAGGAGTTCTCTGAAGAATTTAACTTTCTGAAGAATAAGCTTAGTGAGTGCAACCTTTATAGAGTCTCAGATAGGGATATGGGTGTTCTTTAAGGTTTACCCTACTGTTGACTTGGGCTTAACATATTGTGGTCATTTGGCATATCTAGGTGAAGCATGTGTAAGAGCAACCTCCAGAACAGCCTATTGGCTCTATTTGAATACTCTTAGCCACTGAAACCTTATTTTGTTGCCTTTCTTTTTATGCTTTTTGTAGTGCATTTCTGTGAAATATGGATAATATCAACCTCAATAGTTAAGAACAGAACAAGTTAATCCATGTAAAGTGTTTGGATCAGTGCCTGTTACACAGAAAGAACTCATTCTGTGTTAACTATTACATTATTATTTTTATTGTTATTATACAGAAAGTAAAATGAATAAACTATCTTATATCAACTATCCCATATTATAGATATAGATATCCTATATCTTTAAAACATAATATTGAGTTCAAAAGCAAAAAGTTGCAAAATTAAATATGCATTATGAAACTGAAACAATGGTAAACCAAAATCTCACAAATTAATGCAATGCATTTCATTGGCTGCAAAGATTTGTAGAGAGAATGTAAAAAATAGAATAGAATCATATACACTAAAAGCATCATAAAGACTGCCTGAAGCCAAAGGGACTGAGTATTGCAAGGCTTTACTTTTATCTGAGATATTATGTTTAATTCATAAAAACAAAATTCTTGGAAAAAATAAGACAAATGTTAATTCTTGTCAATACATAAATCTTTACCATAATTTGATATCCCTTATCTTAAAAAATTTTCTAATCCTTATATTTAAATTTTTTCACAACTTTAAAAAATAACAAAAAGGCACACATTAACAATTTCAAGCTGAAAATATTTAAAAATTAAACATTAAATAAAAAGTGTGGAAAATAGTTTTATAAAAATGTAGAAAAGGATAAAAATGTAATTCCATAACAACCTTATTAATAGGAATTAGAAAAACAACAATATCTATATATTAATGGACAGATGCCATGAACAAGTAGTTCACATAAAAAAGAAATACAAATGGCTTTTAATGCATATAAAGATTATGTCATTTTACCAATAATCAAAGAAATGTTCTTTGGAGTAACAACATAATACTGTGTAGATCCGTTTTATTAGCATTTTTTTTTAACAAAATGATAACATTTAATGCCAGTGAAACAGGGACTACATTTGTTGCTTGTGGGGCATTGTAAATTTGAAGATAATTTGAATAAAGTAATTTGGGCATGTATTTTAAGTGTTTTATAATATTTATCATATCTAATTTAGTCATATCTAATAATTTACCCTAAGGACATAATCAGACACACACAGATGTATAATAAACATTGCAACATATTTCATTGTTTATTACAACCTAATTAGCGTAGCATAATTTTAAATAATCTCATTGTCTATCTATAGTAAATAAGCAAATTATTGTGCAGATTATAAAATAGAACACTGTTCAGTCACTTGGAAAATTTTTACATACGGTTTTAACATAGAATAATACAATTATGCCATTGCTAGTTAATGAAATGTGCTGAATTAAAAAACTCCGTAAACAGTAACGTTTGATCATATCAGTACATATTTAAAATCCATTGCCCTTAGGTACAAACCAAGTTCTTCCTGTAGCCTAAAAGGAGCTATCTGATTTGGTCTGTATCTGCAGTACACCCTTCCTTGTACCATACTACAACTCCATCTGTAGGTTCCAGCCACAATGGACATCTGCAGCTCTCTGTTTCTTCATGATCTTTGTGCATGCCGATCCCTGCAATTCTTACTGACCACCCCTCCCCAACCATCCATCTCTGCCTAATTACAATTAACCTAACATTTTTCTGTAGGACGCCTGTCCTCTCTAGCTTAGATCTCTCTAATATACTTAACTGTGCCCATGCTTTTCAATCATACAACTCATCATACTTGCTATGACTTGCTTAGTGTCTTTTATGCTGGTTTGTTAGCTTTAGTCAGGCTGGTAAGCCTGAGTATTATGTTATAGATCATTGGAGATGCTGAATGAATGAATGAATGAATGAATGAATAGAAGTAGTAGAAAAATATGCTGGCATGTTAATCATATTTGGATATTACAAGGCCAGTTAATAACAACCCCTTCTCCACTCACCTGCATTTGAAGATATTGAGAGATAGACACAGGATTCAGACATATAAAGATCAAATGTCAGCTTTTTGGCTGACAAAACTGCTAAGTGAAAAAGTGGCTGAGAGCTTTGGGCAAGGGGATTTGCTATACAATTGTGCCGGTTTGAATGTGTTGTGTCCCCCAAATGCCATTATCTTTGTAGTCTTGTGGGGCAGACAATTTTGGTGCTGGTTGGATTTGCTTGGAATGTGCCCCACCCAGCTGTGGGTGATGATTTGATGAGATGTTCCCATGGAGGTGTGGCCCCGCCCATTTGGGGTGGGCCTTGATCAGTGGAGCTATATAAATGAGCTGACTCAAAGAGAGGGAACTGAGTGCAGCTGGGAGTGATGTTTTGAAGAGGAGCAAGCCATTTTGAGGCCGGAGCTTTGGAGCAGATGCCAGCTGCCTTCCTAGCTAACAGAGGTTTTCCAGACACCATTGGCCATCCTCCAGTGAAGGTACCTGATTGCTGAGGTGTTACCTTGGACGCTTTGTGGCCTTAAGACTGTAACTGTGTAGCGAAATAAACCCCCGTTTTATAAAAGCCTATCCATCTCTGGTGTTTTGCATTCTGCAGCATAAGCAAACTAGGACAGATTTTGGTACCGAGAGGAGCGGGGTGCTTTTGCTGCTGAGTTTGCAAATACCAAACATGTTGGAACAGCTTTTTAAATGGATAATGGGGAGTTTCTGGAAGAGTTGTGAGGAGCTTGATAGAAAAGGCCAAAACTGCTTTAAAGAGACTGTGGAAATATGGACTCTAAAGATACTTCTGATGAGGACTTGAGCAGAAATAATGAATGTGTTGTTGCAAACTGGAAGAAAGGCGATCTTTGTTTTAAAGTGGCACAGAATTTGGCAAAATTGAGTCCTGGTGTCAGATGGAAGGAAGAATTTGAAAGTGACAACTTGGAATACTTAGCTGAGGAGATCTCCAGACTACATGTGGAGGATATACCCTAGCTTCTTCTTGCAGCTTATAGTAAAATGTGAGCAGAGAGAGAGAAACTTAGAACTGAACTCTTGGGTTCAAAGAAACCAGAAGCTGATGGCTTGGAAAATTATGAGCTTCCAGGGGGTGGAATCCCAGAAGCTACAGCCCAACATGAGGATGTAACCAAACACAGAACCCAGCCACCATTTCAGTATAAGCCAAGATTGGAGATGGAATTATCCAGAAAGGATTTGTGGAAAGTCCTATTGTCTAATGGCTTTGACCCCTGTGTGCTTCATGCAAAGCCAACAGAATTTTTTGCGAGATCTTTATAGACAGAGCCATTGCTGGTTTGGACTGGAGAAGACAGACAAGGAAAAAATTAAAGGAAAAATTTCTTCAAAGACAGAGCCATGGGGGTTGAGGTCTGGAGTCAAGAGGTCTAGGGCTGGGAGAGCAGAGCAGCCCACATGCATGGAAAGGGTGAGTTTGCCCTGGAGGTCGAGGGCAGGCTTTCTGCCTCGATGCTCTGGAAGAGTTTTGCCATCTGAGGTCCCAAAGAGGGTGGAGCACATTCCCAGGGAATTGGGGAGAGCCTGGCTGCCACCACACTGTTCTGAAGGGGTTGGGCATGTGCCCCGGAGATGGAAGGGAATCCGGGAGCTGCCCCGATATTTGAGGAGGGTGGGGCCGAGAAGGTGGTCTCCCCAATGTGTGGATATGTTAGAGCACTCACCCAAGCATTTGAAGAGAAAAGGGCTGCCACAAAGGCACTTGGGAAGCATTAGACTCCCGCTCTCTCAAGCCCCAAGGATGCAACATTGTTCCGTAAATGACTCTCAGACTTTGAAATCTAATGGAGTTTGTCCTGTGGGTTTTAGGAACTGTTTTGCTCCTGTTAACCCTGTTTTCCTTACTGTTTCTCCTTATGGCAATGGAAATGTTTATCCTATGAATGTCTCTCCTTTGTATATTGGGAGCATATAACTTGTTCTAAGTTCACAGATCTACAGCTAAGGAAAGATTGTGCCTTGGGACTGACCACGCCTAAATTGATTTTGATGGGATTTTGTACTTGACTATTGTTACTGAGATGATGTAAGTTTCTGTGATGTTGTTGTGGGATGGATGTATTTTGTATTTGGAAAGATAATGTCATTTTGGGGTCCAGGGGGTGGAATGTGATGGTTTGAATGTGTTGTGTCCCCCAAATGCCATTATCTTTGTAGTCTTGTGGGGCAGACAATTTTGGTGCTGGTTGGATTTGCTTGGAATGTGCCCCACCCAGCTGTGGGTGATGATTTGATGAGATGTTCCCATGGAGGTGTGGCCCCGCCCATTCGGGGTGGGCCTTGATCGGTGGAGCTATATAAATGAGCTGACTCAGAGAGAGGGAACTGAGTGCAGCTGGGAGTGATGTTTTGAAGAGGAGCAAGCTTGCTAGAGAGGAATGTCCTAAGAGAAAGCCGTTTTGAGGCCGGAGCTTTGGAGCAGACACCAGCTGCCTTCCTAGCTAGCAGAGGTTTTCCGGACGCCATTGGCCATCCTCCGGTGAAGGTACCTGATTGCTGAGGTGTTATCTTGGACGCTTTGTGGCCTTAAGACTGTAACTGTGTAGCGAAATAAACCCCCGTTTTCTAAAAGCCTATCCATTTCTGGTGTTTTGCATTCTGCAGCATAAGCAAACTAGGACAACAATTAAATTGTCAAGGTATACAGATTTTCCCACTTACTTCAAGCCAGCCTCCTGCAATGCGGTATCTGCTACTGCAGAAAAAGCCAGAGATGTTCAAGTTCAGTTTCTTCTCTTAAACTCACTGAGAAAACGCTGGGAGGCTTAACTAAGAAAAGCCTTCTCCCTGTGGAAACATCAGGAAGAAGGAGTAAGTTATTTCTAAGTGAAAATAATTTGAGTTTTTAGTTTTTTTGTTCATATTTTGTATTTCCCAATTATATGCACTTTATTAAGAAAAAATTCTTGAAACATAAGACATCAGCTTAATTTTTTTTGGCTGCATATTTTCTCAAAAGAATTCATTGAAACAATCAGTAATGTATGCATGGTAGAGTAGAATTACAGCTTTCAAGGAAGTAAATGGGAGACAAATCTGATTGAATAAATGAACCAATTGCTTGCTATATATATAAACAGTATTAACTCCAGGCATACTTCATTATATTGTACTTTGCTTTATTGCACCTCACATATGTTGCATTTTTAACAGATTGAAGGTGTGTGGCAACCCTGAGTGGAGCAAGTCTATCAGCACCATTTGCCCAAAATCATATGCTCACTTTGTCTCTGTGTCACATTTTAGTAATTCTCAAAATATTTCAAAATTTTTAATTGTTGTTATGTATCTGTTATGGTGATCTGTGATCTGTGATCTTTGATGCTAGGCTTTGGGGTGTCACAAAATGCATCCATCTGAGACAGCAAACTTAATTGATAAACGTGTGTGTGTTCTGACTGCTCTGCAGACCAACCATTCCCCCATCTCTCCCCATTCTCAGGCCTCCCTATTCCCTGAGACACAGTAATATTGAAATTAGGTCAATTAATAACCCTACAATGGCCTCTAAGTGTTCAAGTGAAAGGAAGAGCCCTATATCTCTCACTTAAATGGAAAGATAGAAATGATTAAGCTAAGAGAAAAAGCCATGGGGAAAGCCTAGATAGGCTGAAAGCTAGGACTCTTTCACCAAACTGTTAGCCAAGTTGTGATTGCAAAGGAAAAATACTTGAAGGAAATTAAAGTGCTACTCCAGTGAACACAGGAATGATAAGAAAGGGAAACAGCCTTATTGCTGATATGGAGATAGTTTGAATGATGTGGATAGAAGATAAAACCAGCCCCAATAGTCCCTTAAGCCAAAGCCTAAGCCAAAGCAAGGCTCTAACTCTCTTCAATTCAGTGAAGGCTGAGAGAGTTGAGGAAATTGCAGAAGAAAAGTTGGAAGGTAGCAGAGTTTGGTTCATGAGGTTTAAGAAAAGACGATGCCTCCATAACATCAAAGTGCAAGGTGAAGTAGCAAGTGCTGATGCAGAGGCTACAGCAAGTTATTCAGAAACTCATGCTAAGGTAATTGATGAAGGTGGTTATACTAACCAACAGATTTTGGTATAAAAACAGCCTTCTATTGGAAGAAGAAGCCATCTAGGACTTTAATAGCTAGAGGGAAGTCAGGGTCTGGCTTCAAAGCTTCAAAGGACAGGCTGACTCTCTTGTTAGGGACTAATGCAGCTGTTGACTTTAAATTGAAGCCAATGCTCATTTACCATTCTGAAAATCCTAAGGCCTTTAAGAATTATGCCAAATCTACTCTTCCTATGCTCTATAAATGGAATAACAAATAACAAAGATTGGATGTCAGCACATCTGTTTCCAACATGCTTTACTGAATATTTTAAGCTCATTGTTGAGGCCTACTGCTCAGAATAAAAGATTCCTTTCAAAATATTACTGCTCAATGACAAGGTGCCTGACCACCCAAGTGTTCTGATGGAGATGTGCAATGAGATTAACTTTGTTTTCATGTCAGCTAACACAACATTCATTCTGCAGTACATGGATCAAGGAGTAGTTTCAATTTTCATGTCTTATTATTTAAGAAATACATTTCATAAGGCTATAGCTGCCATTGATAGTAATTCCTCAGATGGATCTGGGCAAAGTAAATTGAACACCTTGTGAAAGGGTTTACCATTCTAGATGCCATGAAGAACATCCATGATCCATGGGAGGAGGTCAAAATATCAACATTAAGGAGAGTTTGGAAGGAGTTGATTGGAGCCCTCCTGGATGACTTTGAGGGGTTCAAGACTAGTGGAGGAAGGAACTGCTGAGATGATGGCAATAGTGGGAGAACTAGAATTAGAAGTGGAGCCTGAAGATGTGACTTAATTGCTGTATTCTCATGATAAAACTTGAATGGATGAGGAGTTTCTTCTTATAGGTGAGCAAAAAAAGTTGTCTCTTGAGATGGAACAGAATCCAGGTGAAGATGCCATGACCATTGTTGAAAAGACAACAAAGGATTTAGAATATTACATGAACTCAATTGATAAAGCAGGGGCAGGGTTTGAGAGAACTGACTCCAATTTTGAAAGAAGTTCTACAGTGGGTAAAATGCTGTCAAACTGCACTGCATGCTACAGTGAAATCTTTCTTGAGTGGAAGAGTCAATTAATGTGGCAAACCTTTGATGTCTTATTTTAAGAAACTGCCACAGCCAAACCAATCTTCAGCAACCACCATCCTGGCCACTCAGCATCCATCAACATCAAGGCATCACCTCCACCAGCAAAATATTATGGCTTGCATTTTTAGCAATAAGGTATTTTTCCATTAAGGTATATACATTGTTTTTTTAGACATAATGCTTTTGCAGCTTGAATAGACTACAGTACAGGATAAACATAGCTTCTTTATCCACTGGGAAACAAAATAAATCATGTGGCTTGCTTTATTGCAATATCTGCTTTATTGCCATGGTCTGGAATGGAACTTGCAATGTCTCTGAGCTATAACTGTATTTTAAAAATACAGAGACAGCCTCTTGTGTCAGAACGTTATTGTTGTATGGTGTGATTGATGGAAATAGATGTGAACACTGGAACGAACTTTACATATACTTTTTTAATGTGGCCAAAAAAGCAAGAAATATAATTTCTTCCCTTATCTATTTTTCTGAGTTATATTGGAGTCACTGGGAAGTTTTAGAGGTTAAAATAAAATTAGACATTAAAATTAATCTTTCTTAATTTTCCAGTTTATCAAGCTAAAGTATACAACTATTAATTATATGGCTTAGAGAGATCCAAGATGAGATGTCAAGTTTCTTGTTCTCCGACCTGTGGATCTGCTTTAGAATACTGCCTTCCACAATAGTTGACATTTCTTCCCAGTTATTTTTGAAAATTAGAGAGTTTTAAGTTTACAGAAATATCATTCAGGAAGTACTGAGTTCCTATACACCCCTGCTCACACACACAGTCTTCCCCATCACTAAAATTTTGCATTACTCAGGTAAATTTGTTACAATTGATGAAACAGTAGTATTATAATTATGCTATTAACTACAGTACATAGTTTGCACTAGGTTTTACTGCTTGTGTTATACAGTCCCATGCTTTTGAAAAAAAATTATTCTAGTAACATATGTGCACCCTAAATTTTCCCATTTAACCCATATACAAATATGTATTTCAATGGTGTCAGTTACATTCACAATGTTGCAATGCCATCACCACCATCTATTATAAAATTTCTATCACCCAAACAGAAACTCTGTACCTATTAAGCATTAATGTCCCATTCCCTACCACACCCTGCCCCCTGGTAACCTGTATTCTAGTTTCTGATCTACAAATTGGCTTATGCTAGTTATTTCATACCAGTGAGATCTTACAATAGTTGTCCTTTGTGTTTGGCTTATTTCATTTAACATGAAATCTTCAAATTTCATCCATGTTGTCTCATGTATCAGAAATTCATTTCTGTATACAGCTGAATAATATTCCATTGTATATATGTTCTATGTTTTGTTTATCCATTTATCTGTTGATAGACACTTGGATTGCTTCCATCTATTGGCAATTGTAACTAATATTGCTATGAACATCAGTGCAGAAGTTTCTGTTCGAGTTTCTGCTCTCAATACTTTTGGTTACATGCCTACATCTGATATTGCTGGGTCAAATGGAAGTTCTGTGCTTAGCTTTCTGAGAAACTGCCTAACTGTAGTCCACAGGGACTACACCATCTTACATTCCCACCAACAGTGAATGAATATTCTTATTTCTCCACATCCTCTCCAACACTTGTTATTTTCCCTTTATTTTTCTTATTAGTAACTAATCTAGTGGCTATGAAATGGTATTTCATTGTGGTTTTCACTTGCATTTTCCTAATGGCTAATGATGTCAAACATCTCTTCATGTGCCTGTTAACCATTTGTATATCTTCTTTGGAGAAATGTCTATTCAGTTCTTTTGTCCATTTATAATTGAATTGTTTGTTCTTTTATTGTTGATTTGTAGGAGTTCTTTTCATATTCTGGATAGTAAATTGTTATCAGGTAGGTGGTTTCCAAATATTTTCTCCCATTTTGTAGGTTGTCTTTTTAATTTTGTAATGAAGTCCTTTGATGTACAAAAATTTTTCATTTTGATGAAGTCTCATTTGTCTTTTCCCTTATTTACTCACAATTTCGGAATAAATTCTAGAAACCACTTTAAGCTGATTCTCTGTTTTCTTCTAGGAGTTTATAGTTTAGGTTCTTATATTTAGGTCTTTGATTCATTTTTAGTTAATTTTGTAAATGGTGTGAGGTGGGAGTTGATGCTTATTCCATTGCATATGAACAGCAGTTTTCCTAGGACTGTTTTTGAAATAGATTATTTTTTCTTTATTGATTGGACTTGGAACCCTTATCAAAGATCAATTGGCCATAGAAGTGAGGTTTTATTTCTGAACTCTCAATTTGATTCCATTGGTCTATATGTCTGTCCTTGTGCAAGTACCGTGCTGTTTTGATTACTGTAGCTTCATAATGAGTTTTAAGATCAAGATGTGTGAGTCCTTCGACTTTGTTCTTTTTCAAGAGGACTTTGACTCTTCATAACCCCTTACATTTCCATATCATTTTGATGACTGGCTTTTCCATTTCTGCAAGGAAAGCTGTTGGTATTGTGATTGGGATTGTGCTGAATTTATAAATAGCTTCATGTAAAATTAACATCTTAGCAATATTTAGTCTCCCAACCAATGAAAACAGAATAACCTTCCATTTATAGGTCTTTGATTTCTTTCAGCAATGTTTTATAGTTTTCTGTGTACCGCCTCTTTACATCTTTGGTTAAATTTATTCCTAAGTGCTTGATTCTTTTTGCCAATATTATAAATAGAAATCTTTTCTTGATCTCTTCAGGTTGTTCATTACCATTACTAGTATATAAACATGACTGATTTGGGGATGTTGGTCTTGTACTGGCCCCTCTGCTGAATTCATCTATTAGCTACTGGAACTTCTGGCACAGTTTTGAATAATAATGGTGATAGTGAGCATCCTTGTCTTGTTTCTGATTTTAGAGGGAAAGCTTTCAGTCTCTCACCATTGAGTATAATTTTATCTGTGGGTTTTTCATATATGTCGTTTATTATGTTGAGTAAGTTTTCTTCTATTCCTAGTTTTCTAAATTTTTTTTTATCAAAAATGGTGCTGTATTTTGTGAAGTATTTTTTCTGCATCAATTGAGATGACCATTTGATTTTTTTCTTCATTTTATTAATATAGGGCATTTCATCAATTGATTTTCTTTATGTTGAATCACCATTGACTACACATGATAAATCCCTCTTAAACATTGTGCATAATTCTTTTAATATGCTGTAGGATTAGTTTTGCTAGTATTTTGTTGAGGATGTTTGCATCTATATTATCAAGGGATATTGATCTGTAATTTTCTTTTCTTGTGATATCTTTATTTGTCTTGGTATTAGGGTGATGCTGGCCTCATAGGGAGCTAGTAAGTGTTCCCTCCACTTCAATTTTGTTTTTGGAAGAGTTTGAGAAGGATTGTTGTCAATTCTTGGAATGTTTGATAAAATTCACCAGTGAAGCCCTCTGATCCTATACTTTTCCTTGTTGTGAGGTTTTAGATTATTGATTCATTTCTTTACTTATTGATCTTTTGAAATATTCTATTACTCCTGAGTCAGTGTTAAGTAGTTTGTGAGTTTCCAGGAATTTGTCCATTTCATTTAGCTTATTTTGTTTATTGGCATACAGATATTTATGCTATCTTCTTCTTATATTTCTTTGAATATCTCTGTGGGATCAGTAGTAATTTCCCCACTTTCATCCTGGTTTTAATTATTTGTATCCTCTTGTTCTTTGTCAGTATAGCTAAAAGTTTTATCGATCTTTTTAAAGAACCAACCTGTGGTCTCACTCTTTTTTTCATTGTTGTTTTCTATGTCACTTATCTCTGTATTAAACTTTGTTATTTCCTTCTTTACCCTTACTTTGGTTTTAGTTTGCTTTTTTTTTTTTCTTTTTTTACTTTCTCCAGGTGTGAGGTGAAGTTAATATCATAATCATCTCCCTTCTCCTCCTCCTCCTTTTCCTTATTTGGTCAGAAGATTTAATTTTTTTATTTTGAAATCCTTTCAAATTTACAGGACAGTTATAAAAATAATAGAGAGACAGGGAACATGGGGCATAGAGACGAGTGAAAGCTAAGTAGTCCCCCTGGAACAACTAAAAAAAAACAGAAACAACTAGTAAATAATCCAGAATAACTGCGGGGGGCCAAACAAGACCATCCACTCATCATACACCAACCTGAATAGGGAGGAATGCCCAGGTTCACAGCATAAAATCTGTAAGTAAAACCTGCAGATCCAAGTTGTGAGGCCCCCTCCCCCATAGCCCGAGCTGCAAAGCCTTGTGGTGCCAGAGAGAAGCTCTCTCCCAGCAAGCAAATATAGCTCAGCTGAGCTCCAACTGTGGTTTTAAGTAGCGAGTGTGAACTGCTCACTACAGGTACAAATCCCCAAAACACAGACGGAGGCTTTGGGTGACAGCTGACCTTGGAGAGCCAGAGGGTTGCCTTGGACTAGGTCTGAAGGAGACTATCTGTTTCTTTCTTGGCTCAGTGGAGAAAGCCCCAGCCATTACAGTTCCCAGTGCTGTGACTCAAAGAAGGGTGGAGATAGCACAAGCAGAGAGCGAGACCATTGAAATGCCAGTGATCTCCCCCTACGGGGTCTATCTTCTCTAAGAGGAAAGGGGTGGGGCCCTTTCCATTCAGAACCAGAGCCCAGAGCCTGAGGGAACACGGCCACACCTCCTCACACCAATCAAGAATTATAGGCTAACTGGCGCCACCTGCTGGGCAGAAAAGCACAGTGACCGGAGGCATCACAGGAACCAATTTTCTAAGACACACGCTCAGGGAAACCAGATACTGAATATTTCTTCCCTCTGGGACCTGAGCCTGTTCTGGTCTGGGAAAACCTGATTGGAGTAACCAAGGAAACCATGCCTAGACAACAGAAAATTACAAACTACACTAAGAAAAACAAAGTTATGGCCCAGTCAAAGGAACAAACATACACTTCAACTGAGATACAGGAATTTAAACAACTAATGCTAAATCAATTCAAAAAGTTTAGAGAAGATATCACAAAAGAGATAGAGGCTGTAAAGAGAACACTGGGCATACATAAAGCAGAAATCAAAAGTTCAAAAAAACAGCTAGTGCAATCTATGGAAATGAAAGGCACAACACAAGAGACGAAAGACACAATGGAAACATACAACAGCAGATCTCAAGAGGCAGAAGAGAACACTCAGGAAATGGAGAACAAAACACGTGAAAGCCTACATGCAAAGGAGCAGATGGAGAAAAGAATGAAAAAATATGAGCAATGTCTCGGGGAACTTAAAGATGAAACAAAGTACAAGAATGTACATATGTACATATCATTGGTGTCCCAGAAGGAGAAGAGAAGGGAAAAGGGACAGAAGCAGTAATAGAGGAAATAATTAATGTAAATTTCCCATCTCTTATGAAAGACATAAAATTACAGATCCAAGAAGCACAGCATACTCCAAACAGAATAGATCTGAATAGGACTACGCCAAGACACTTAATAATCAGATTATCAAATGTCAAAGACAGAGAATACTGAAAGCATCAAGAGAAAAGAAATCCATCACATACAAAGGAAACTTAATAAGACTATATGCGGATCTCTCAGCAGAAACCATGGAGGCAAGAAGGAAGTGGTGTGATATATTTAAGATACTGAAAGAGGAAAACTGCCAACCAGGAATCCTATATCCAGCAAAGCTGTCCTTCAAATATGAGAGAGAGCTTAAAATATTTTCTGACAAACAGACAATGAGAGACTTTGTGAACAAGACACCTGCCCTACAGGAAATACTAAAGGGAACACTACAGAGTGATAGGAGAAGACAGGAATACATGGTTTGGAACACAATTTTGGGAGATGGTAACACAGCAATATAAGTACAATGAACAAAGATAACTATGAATATGGTTCAGAAAGGAAGGTTGGGAGCATGTGAGACACCAGAAGAAGGAGAAAAGATAAAGACTGGGACTGTGTAACTTGGTGAAATCTAGAGTGTTCAACAATTGTGATAAAATGTACAAATATGTTCTTTTACGAGGGAGAACAAGCAAACATCAGCTTGCAAGGTGTTAGAAATGGGGAGGCATTGGGGGAGGGATGCAATCAACATACACTAGAGACTGTAACTAACAGAATCATTGTATTATGCTTCCTTTAATGTAACAGAGGCGATATACCAAGGTAAATGCAGATAAGAGGGGGGGATAGGTGAGGCATGTTAGACAATTGACATTGGTGGTGTTCTCTGACTCTACTCTGCTTTGATTTAAGGTTATTTTTCCTTTTGCTGCTTCCTAGCTGTCATTTTTCTTCCTCTTTCTTTTGCCTCTCTACCTTCTCTGACTCTCCCTCCTGCCTTATGGAAGAAATGTAGATGCCCTTATATATAGATAGTGGTGAAGGTGGTGAACACATAAATATATGACCATACAGAGAATCATCGATTATTTACTTAGGATGGAATGTACGGTGTGTGAACAAAACTATATTAAAAAAAAAATGGGCTGATGACAAAACCTTGAGGGCAATATACTGAGTGAAATAAGCCAGACACATAAGGACAAATATTGCAGGGTCTCACTGATAGGAACTAATTATAATATGTAAACTCATAGACATGAAATATAAGGTACCAAGATATAGGACGAGGCTTAAGAATGGGGAGTGGTTGCTTAGTATGAGCAGAATGTTCAACTAGGATGAACTTAAATGTTTGGAAATGAATAGAGGTGTCGGTAGCAAGATGTGAGAATAACTAACAGTGCTGAATGGTACATGAGTGAGGTGGAAAGGGGAAGCTCAGAGTCATATATGTCACCAGAAGGGAAGTTGGAGATCAAAAGATGGGAATGTATAAAACTGAATCCTGTGGTGGGCAATGTCCATGAATAACTGTACAAATATTAGAAATCTCTTCCATGAACCAGAACAAATGTATGACAATACAATTAGAAGTTAATAATAGAGGAGCATACAGGGAAGAAATATATACCTATTGCAAACTATATACTACAGTTAGTAGTATTTCAACATTTTTTCATAAACAGTAACAAATGTACTCTACCAACACTATGAGTCAACAATTGAGGGGGCTTGGTTAGGGATATGGGAGGATTCGAGTTTCCTTTTCTGTTTTTCTTTTTTCATCTTTTACTTTATTTCTTGTCTGGAGTAATGAAAACCTTCTAAAAATTGAACAAAAATTAAGTGTGGCTATGGATGCACAGCTGTATGAGCATACCAGGGGCAACTGATTGTACACTTTGGATCTTTGTATAATTGTATGGTATCTGAACAATCCCAGTAAAAATTAAAAAAAAAAAATAGAAACCCAATACAGAGATCTCCACCATACTCCTACACCTCCAGTTACTCAGATCTGCGAATATTAACATTTTGCCCATTTGTTGTAACACTCTATCTATCCATCATTCCATCTAATATTCTATCTATGTATCAATCTATCAATCCACTTTCTGAACACTTGTGTGTGGGTTGTATATGTCATGCTCTTTGAACCCTTAATACTGCCATGTTCATTTCCTAAGAACAATAGTATTTACTTATGTATCCACCTTAATATGTGCAGTTATCAGATTCAAGAAATTTAACATTGATATAGAGTAGAGTCAATATTCCATTTTTCATATGTGCCAATAATTTCCCTTTGAGCTTTATCTCCCCCTTTTCTAGATCCTGTCAAGTATCATGTATTGCCTGTAATTATCATGGTCTGCTAAGTTGCTACTCTTTTTTTTTTAATTGTGGTAACATATATACAACATAAACTTTCCCATCTCAACTCCCAAGCATACCATTCAATGAGGTTAATTATATTCACTAGGTTGTGGTACAGCCTAGAGAGGAATGTTCTGGGAGAAAGCCCTTTTGAAACCAGAACTCTGGAGCAGATGCCAGCCACGTGCCTTGCCAGCTAACAGAGGTTTTCCGGACATCATTGGCTATCCTCCAGTGAAGGCACCCAGTTGTTGACACCTTATTTTGGACACTTTATGGCCTTAAAACTGTCACTTTGTAACCAAATAAACCCCCTTTATAAAAGCTGATCCATTTCTGGTTTTTGCAAAAAGGCAGCATTAGCAAACCAGAACAACTGGAGACCTTTATAAGAGAATAAATTTCACACACAGAGAAAAAAAGTCATAGAAGCAAGAAGCTGATATACAACAGAACCCAGAAGAAAAGGAAGAATCCAGGAGATACCACCCTGTGCTTTGCCATGTGACAAAGGAGGCAAGGATCACTGGCAGCCAGGCCCAGAACACCAGTCTTTGGGAAGAAAACATCACCTTGATGTTGCTTTGACTTGGACACTTTCCCAGCCTCAAACTGTGAGCTAATAAATTCCCATTGTTAAACCCAACCGCAATCATGGTATTTGTTTTAGCAGCCTGGGAAACTAAAACATTTCTCATCTCCCCAATAGAAACCCTACACCTGTTTTGAATTAACTCCTCATTTCCCCTGTCCTCTGCTCCCGGTAACCTGTCTATCTATCTCTATGAGCTTGCATATTCTCTGATATTTTCTTTTTAGTTACCCATGGGGGCTTAAATTTTACATCCTAAAAATGTAATAATCTCATTTGTTTTTATATAACTTTAACTTCAATGGTATACACAAACCATGTTTGTATTCCCCTCCAATCCCCTACCTTTCGATAGCTCTTGTTACAAAAAACGTGTTTATACATTATGAGTCCAGAACCACTTATTTTTTAATACATGTTATGCATTTGCCACTTAGATCCTGTAGGAGGTAAAAGGTGGACTGTTTTAGTTTTTTAAAGCTGACAGAATACAAAATATCAGAAATGGACTGCCTTTTAATAATGGGTATTTATTAGCTTACGAGTTTACAGTTCTAAGGCCATGAAAATGTCCAAATCAATACATCAGCAGTATACTTTCTACTTGGAGAAAGGCCACTGGTGATTCTCAGCTCCTCTGCCACATGGCCAGGCACATGGTGATGTCTGCTGGTCCTCTCCTGGGTTTCATTGCATTTGCAGCTTCTGGCTGCTCCTCTCAGCTTATCTGGCTTTTTATCTCTCAGCTTCTTTTAGGCTTTTTTTTTTTTCTGTCTTCTCTTATAAAGGACTCCAGTAAGAGGATTAAGATCCACCCTGAATGAAATGGGTCACATCTCAACTTAAGACCCTACTCACCAAAAGATCCTACTTACAATGTGTCCACACCCATGATAGGTTTACACCCATTGGAATGAATTAGCTGATCTTTTCTGAACATGATATTTTCTGGAGTACACGCTGTTTCAAACCATCACATGGAGTTACAAAAAAAAAAAAATTGTAGTGAGATTTGTATTTAGCCCTGTTGTTACCCTACTGGAGATCTTTATTTCTTCATGTTGGTTAATCAATTGCCTACTATCCTTTCTTTTCAACCTGCAGAACTCTCTTTAGCATCTCTTGTAGGACTAGTGTATGGGTGATGAACTCCCTCAGCTTTTGTTTATCTGAGAATGTCTTAATCTCGCCCTTATTTTTTTTTCTTTACATTTTATTTTGAAATAAATTCAAAGTTATAGGAGCAGTTGCAAAAACAATACAAACCCCATACACAGAACTCCAGCATTCCCTGACCCCCCTGATACCCTGATCCACTAACTTTAACATGTTGTCACACCGCCATTTCTTTCCCTCCTTCCCTCCCTCTCTCCTTATCTATCATCCATCATCTATTGCTCTGTCTTCTGAACATATGAGAGCTAGCTGCACACATCCTTGAACATACACTATAATTCACGTATACACTTCCCATGAACAAGAACATTCTTTTATGCAATCCCATTAAGCACAGCTAAGAAGTACAAGAGATTCAACAATGATACAAAGCTTACATTCTATATTTCCTTTTCCTTATGTCTCAACTGTGTCCCTTCGAGCCTCCTGTCCTCCATCCTCAGATCCCATCCAGTGTCCTCCTTTGCATTCAATTGTCATCTATTTAGACTGTCTTTTTTTTTTTTTTTCTCAATTGTGGAAACATATATACAGCCTAAATCTTCCCATTCCATCCCCTCCCTAGCATTCCATTAGTGGGATTAATTACATTTAGAATGTTGTAATGCTATCACCTTCCCACCATCCATTACTAGAAATTTCCCTTCACCTCAGACAGCAACCCGACACTCACTCCTTAACTCCCCATTGCCCCTTCCCCCATTTCTCTTAACCCATACTCTACTTTTCATCTCTATGGTCATATTCTCTGATAATTTCTTTGTGTTTACTGTGGGGCTTCAAATTAACCTCTTAAATCCATAACAATCTTGTTTTTCTTTCATACCAACTTAATTTCAATAGAATACATAAACTATGTACCTATACTCCTCCATTCCCCCACTTTCATATAGTTCTTGTCAAAAATTACATATTTTACATTAAGTTCAAAACCACTGATTTGTCATTAAGAGTTTGTGTATTTTATATCATGTTAGGAAGTAAATAGTGGAGTTATAACTCAAAAATTATTGACTTCTATTTGTATTCCATTGTGGTCAGAGATTGGATTCATTCTATTTGGAGTTCACTGGGCATTTATGCTTTGTGTATTTATACTGTGTAGAAGGTTTGAGAACTTTTCCCCAACAATTTCTTTGAATCCTCTTTCTAGACCTTTACCCTTCTCTTCCCCTTCTGGGATACCAGTGAGTCTTAAGTTTGGACGTTTTATTTTATCTATCATATCCCTGAGATCCTTTTTGATTTTTTTGAATTTTTTTCTCCATTGCTTCTTTTGTTCTTTCATTTTCTGTTCTGTGGACTAGGCATGGTTTCCTTGGTTAACCAAATCAGGTTTTCCCAGACCAGAACAGGCTCAGGTCCCAGAAGGAAGAAATATTCAGTATCTGGTTTCCCTGCGGGTGTGTCTTAGAAAATTGCTCCACCCTTTGATGCCTCAGGTCACTGTGCTTTTCTGCCCAGCAGGTGATGCCTGTTAGCCTATAATTCTTGACTGGTGTGAGGAGGTATGGCTGTGTTCCCCCAGGCTCTGGGGTCTGGTTCTGAATGGAAAGGGCCCCACCCCTTTCCTCCTAGAGAAGACAGACCCCTCAGGTGGAGGTCATTAGCATTTCAGTGGTCTCGCTCTCTGCTTGTGGTGTCTCCACCCTTCCCGGAGTCACAGCCCTGGAAACTGAAAATGACTGGGGCTTTCTCCACTGAGCCAAAAAAGAAACAGTCCCCTTCAGACCCGGTCCAAGGTGACCCTCCTGCTCTCCCAGGTCAGTCGTCACCCAAAGCCTCTGTCTGTTTTTTGGGGCTGCATACCTGTAGTGAGCAGTTCACACTCGCTACTTAAAACCCCAGTTGGAGCTCAGCTGAGCTGTATTCGCTTGCTGGGAGAGAGCTTCTCTCTGGTACCACGTGGCTCCACAGCTCGGGCTATGGGGGAGGGCGTCTCCCGACCTGGTTCCGCAGGTTTTACTTACAGATTTTATGCTGTGTTCTCGGGCATTCCTCCCAATTCAGGTTGGTGTATGATGAGTGGATGGTCTAGTTTGTCCCCCTGCAGTTATTCTGGATTATTTACTAATTGTTTCTGTTTTTTTGTAGTTGTTCCAGGGGGACTACTTAGCTTCCACTCCTCTCTATGCCGCCATCTTGCCCCTCCCATCATCTGGTTTTATCATATGCATTAAGATTTCCTGTTGTTTTTGGCCTCTTGGCATTTGCTTTGCTTGATAGGGTTCTTTCAAGTTGTAAAAAAAAAAAAAATACCAATCTAATTTTTCAGAAATACAAGTTGGTGGCGTACACTTTCTCCAACTAACCAGCAGATGGTGTCTGCAAGTCACCTATACCCCTGAAGTCAGTTCTCCGCAACTCTGTCTCTGTAGTGTGTGGGGAAATGATTTTTGTGGAGTTCAGTTGGTGAACTCAGTTTGGGTTTGTTGTTGGAGCTGTCGGCCCTGAATGTGGTGCGTATGTCTGGGTGGTCAGGGAGGCAGGGCTGCTTTAATATTCGAACCTCCCAGGTGTTCCTGGAGATTCAAAGCTGTTTCAAGAGTCTAAGCCTTCATTTCAGTTTTGCCCCAGATTTTCTCTGTTGCTGACCCACAAACCACCGGCATTGACATAGCATCCCTGGGTTTTCTGAGTGGGCCCCCCTTCTCAGCTGTGATCTTCCAGGACCTCTGCTGAGGGAAGGCTATACTACATCACTAGTGCATGTTGTCCCTCAAGGGAAGCCCCGGGCCACTGGGCCGTGCAGGGGTGTTCTCTGCCTGATGCAAAGATTAGCCTATAATTCTTGACTGGTGTAAGTTCTGAATGAAAGGCAGGTAGTAGAGCTGGGCCCCACCCCTTTCCTCTTAGAGAAGATAGACGCCTTAGGGGGAGGTCATTAGCATTTCAATGGTCTCTCTCTGCCTGTGCCACACCCCTTTCTGGGTCACAGAACTGGGAACTGAAAATGGCCAAGGCTTTCTCCACTGAGTATAAAAAGGAACAGAGCTAGTCCAAGGCTCTCCAAGGTCAGTTGTCACCCAAAGCCTCTGTCTACTTGTTGGGGATTCATACCTCATAGTAAGCAGTTCACACTTGCTAATTAAAACCCCAGTTGGAGCTCACCTGAGCTATATTCGCTTGCTGGGAGAAAGCTTCTCTCTGGCACCACGAGGCTTTGTAGCTCAGGCTGTGGGGAAGGGGTCTCCCGATTTGGATCCGCAGTTCTTACTTACAAGTTTTATGCTGTGATCTCAGGCAATCCTCCCAGTTCAGGTTAGTGTGTGATGAGTGGACGGTCACGTTTGTCCCCCTGCAGTTATTCTGGATTATTTACTAGATGTTTCTGTTTTTTTTTTAAGTTGTTCTAGGGGGACTACTCAGCTTCCACTCCTTTCTATGCTGCCATCTTGGATCCTCCCCCACTCCCTTATTTTTGAAAGACAGTTTTGCCAGATATGTAATTCTTGGTTCACAATATTTTGCTTTCAGCACTTTAAATATGTCATCCCACTGTCTTCTTGCTTCCATGCTTCCATGGTATCTGATGAGAAATCAGAAATTTATTTTATTGAGGCTCCCTTATACATAACATTTTGCTTTTTTCTCACAGTTTCCAGAACTCTGTCCTTGTCTTTGGTATTTTAGAGCTTGACTACAATGTGTCTCAATATGGTGCTCTTCCAGTTTATCCTGTTTGAGACTCCCTGGGCTTCTTCAATGTGACTATTTATGTCTTCTTTTAAATTTTAGAAGTTTGCTGCCATTATTTATTTGAATATTCTTTCTGCACCTTTTTCTCTTTCTTTCCATCACTAATACATTTTTCATGTATTAGTATTCTTGATGCTGTCCTGCAGGTTCCTTAGGCATTTCACTTATTTCCATTCTTTTTCTTACCTTTGAATTCAGTGATTATTCTCCAGCCTCAATATGCTGATGAAAGTCACCAGAGATTTTTTTTTTTTTTAATGTCAGTTATTGTGGTCTTAAACTCTAGTATTTCTATTTGGTTCCTTTTTGTAAAATTTCTGTCTCTTTATTGAGATTCTCATATTGTTCATTCATTATTTCCTGATATCCTTTAGTCCTGTCTCTGTGTTTTCTTTTATCTCTTTGAGCATATTGAAGAACATTTTTTTAAGCCTTTTTGTGGTATGTACAAAGCCTGGTCTTTTTCCATAATGGTTCCTGTTTTAGTTTCCTGGGGTGCTCATGCAAATACCATGAAATTTTCATATCAAACAATGGAAACTTATTTGCTCACAGTTTTAAGGCCAGGAAAATCTCCAAATCAGGGCATCATCAAGGTGATGCCTTCTCCTTGAAGACTGTGGCAAAATGGGATTGGCTGCCAGTAATTCTTGGTTCCTCTGTCACAAGACAAGCACATGGCAGTGTCTCCTGGTATCATCTCTCTCTACCAGGTTCTGTTTCAGCTTCTTGCTTCCCATGGCTTTCCCTTTCTCTATCAGAATTTCATTCTTCTTATAAAGTTTTGACCTAGTCTGATTTAGGGGGGTCACATTCAATTGAATTAACTTCATCAAAAGGTCCTAATTAAAAATGGTTCATACCCACAAGAATGGATTAGATTTGAGAATATGTGCATATGCAGCTTCAAATCACCACATTCCATCTTCTGGACCCCCCAAAAGATGTTATTTTTACATGCAAAATACATTAATTCCATCCCTGCATCCACAAGCCTTAAGTCACTTATTTCAGAAACAATGCTTAGTATAAAGTCTCATCAAAATTAGTTATAGGTGGGGTCTGTCCAGGGGGCATAGTTTCCCTCTGTCTATGGGCCTGTGAAACCTAGAGAAAAGGTTATCTACCTCTGATATACAATGGAGGGACAGGCATAGGATAAACATTCTCATTCCCATAGGAAAAAATTAGAAGGAAAACAGGAACAGGTGTCACAGGTCTCAAACAATTCTGAAACCCTGTAGGAGTTCTATTTCAAGGTCTGAGAATCATCTGTGTATTGATGATTTGTCCTCCAAGCCTGATGGAGCAGCAGTCCCAGCTAGTGGAGCTTTCCCAGGGACTATGCACTCCCTGAACACTGGGATGAAATCTCCATCCTCTCCAAACATCAGGATGGTGGCCAGGCTCTCACTGAATGCTGGGACAGATGATTCACACTCTTTAGAGTATTGGGTGGCAGCAAGACTCTCTGCAATCTCTGGGGTACAGGTTCCAACCTCTCTGAACATTGTGGTGGCAGCACTCTTCCTGAGAAATGGGTGAAGGCCTGCCTTCTCCAAGCACTGGGGCAGACTCACCCTCTCCACTCACAGGGGTGGGCCCACTCTCTTAGTCCAAGAAGATGTCTTCAGTCCAGACTTCAGCTTCCATTTTTCTGGCCTTGAAGTAATTTTCCCTTCAGTCTGTCCCTTTTCTGTCCCTCTTATTTAGGCTGGCAGTGGCTCCATTCATACAGATCTTGCAAAAACATGGTTTTGCATGTACTTCACAGGGGTCCAAACCATCAGACAGCAGAACTTTCCACAAATGCTTCCTGCATAATTGCATTCCCAATCTTGTCTTCCATGGAAATTGCTGAATGGTTCCACATTCAGTCATACCTGACATGGAGCATTATTCTCTGAGGACTAGATTTCCAAATACTCAAAGTTATCCAAACCATCAATTTCTGGATTCTTTGTACCTAGGAGATCATTTTCAGCTTATCCCTTGATCTTGCATTCTACTATAGCTGCAAGGAGAAACCAGGCTGCACTTTGAACATTTACCTTGGAAATCTCCTCAGCTAAATGTCCAAGCTCATCACTCTCAAGTTCTGCCTTCCATCTGACATCAGAACTTGATTTTTCCAAGTTCTCTGCCACTGTACACAAGGATTGCCTTTCCTCAAGTTTCCATTAGCACATTCAGCATTTTCCTCTAAGGCCTCATCAGAAGTATCTTAAGCATCCATATTTCTACCAACAGTCTCTTCAAAGCAATCTAGGCCTTTTCCATCAAGCACATCACTATCTTCCAGCCTCTACTCATTACACTACAGCACCCCACTCTCCTGGTACCAAAATCTGTTTATGTTTTCTCAGCTGCTCAGGCTAATACTATGAAATGGGTCAGGTTAAAGAATAGGAATTTATATGCTCGTGGTTGAGGTTGGGAAAATGTCCAAATCAAGGCATCATCAGGGCAATGCTTTCTCCATGAAGACTCTACTGTTCTGCAGCTGGCTGCTAGTATCCTTGGTTCCTCTGTCACATGGCAAGTTACCTGGTGGCATCTTCTGGTCGCATCCATCTCTTCCAGTTTGTTTCAGGGCCTTGCTTCCTGTGGCTTTCTCTTCTTTCTGTCTGAATTTCATTCCATTTACAAAGGACTCCAGTAATAAGATTAAGACCTACCCTAATTTAGGTGGGTAACATCTTAACTGAAGTAACCTCATCAAAAGGTACTACTTACAATGGGTTCACACCCAGTAATGGATTAAATTTAAGAACATTTGTGTGTGTGTGTGTGGGGGGGTACATACAGCTTCAAAGCATCACAGTTTTTGAAGTTCTATCTTGCTTCTTTGG
The DNA here is from genome assembly GCF_015220235.1 of Choloepus didactylus. NCBI lineage: Eukaryota > Metazoa > Chordata > Mammalia > Pilosa > Megalonychidae > Choloepus > Choloepus didactylus. The sequence goes on from NC_051309.1 coordinate 76,843,891, forward strand.
ATGGACCATCATTTCCTCATTCTTTGTTGTCTATTAGTATTATATCGTGCACCATACATTGTAATGTGTTACCCCTGTGATTCAGTTGATCAGTTGTCTGTTTCTTGAGTTTATAATATGGCCAAGATTTCTGTAAGTGTCAGGAGCTAACAAAATACATAAACGAATACAAAAAAAAAAAAAAAAAAAAAAAAACCTCTTCACAGTCTTGCAAGTTTATTCTGTGTTGACTGCTGCTCTCCTGCATGGTTAGCCCTCTTACCACATAGAACAGACTGAGGCAAAAGTGTGGCATCCTCTCCATCTTTTCTGATCCTGCTTCTTGTCCTGTGCATGAGCTTGTGCTCTGGGAATTTCCCTTCTACTCTCTTTGAAATAAATGACCCACCTCCTCCTACTTGCTCTATTGTTTATCTTTAATCAAGTAATTCTTTGCCCCAGGCCAGTTTGATACAATTGCTCCTTACTAATCTGCCCTTACTTACTTGCTCCTTGCTTAATTGTTTCTGCCTGCAAGGCAAGTTCTGGGAAGGTGAGCCATGAGGAGTTTCCCGGTTCAGTCATTTGGTCCCACACAGTAGACTGGCACTGACCTAAGACACCCCTGTATATGCATAGGGTTTTCTCTACTCCTTCTGGCTTTCCAATGAGCACACAAGCTTGTACCCTACCATGTCTTGGATGGGTTAGGGGAAGGTCTAGCCAGGATCATGAGCTTCTCCTATGTTTTTTAAGTGGCATTTTCTTTATTCAGCACTTGCTCAGTTACTGAAACCCATTAAATCTTTTCTAGAATTCTGTGGAAGAGGGCCCTGCCAATTTCTGCTAGTTGTCCAAAGATTCTGTGGGGAAATGGTACCCTGATGTATCTTTTGCCTCCATCTTGGTCAACTAAAATGATAGTTCACAACTTTTGAAGAACTTGTAAAGGAAGAAATGCAGGGAAATCAATAGCAATGCTTTTTCAAGTAAAGAAAAGGAATTTTCTTGTTCCTCTGAAAACTTTATGAGTAAATCTTTATGGACAGTTCCACAAATCAACTGTCCTGTTCTCTGGGGAACATGTTATTAAAGTTGAAAGTGCTTACCTATTATGTTTAAATATTTTAAAAACCTACTGTTTAACCAGTGTTTGACAGTTTTGGTGCTCTATTGAACAGCATAATTGGATTGTTTTCTACACAAGTGAGTAACTAGCATAAGACATTGAAAAAAAAAAGAACTATTTGGACTTAGAGCATGTCTTCTCAAAATTATTATTTGGAAATAAGAGTCAAGGTACATTTATTAAATAGAATCTTATAGCAGTTAATTTCAAGGCTGGGTTGTTTCTTTGGTTGCCTTTGGTTATACTAAGAGAAGCTATCAATTTAGTGTCCTCATAAAGAATACACATGTATTTCAATGCATTCAGGTTGAACAGAAATTTAATTTAGCTGCTGAGATTATTGTACAATATGATTATTTGAAGGTAGTTATTTTAGTGAAAATGGGTAAAAAGGACCTACAATTATATTTTAGCTAAAGTTATAGAAAAACAACTGCCATAGATTTGCAGACTGCTATTTGGTGGTTATTTCAAATAACTGGGAGATGTTTGGTAGTAAAATTTTTTAAATCTTCTGCAATCATAGACTTTTTTTTTATTTTCATTTTATTGAGATATATTCACATACCATGCAGTCATACAAAACAAATCGTACTTTCGATTGTTCACAGTACCATTACATAGTTGTACATTCATCACCTAAATCAATCCCTGACGCCTTCATTAGCACACACACAAAAATAACAAGAATAATAATTAGAGTGAAAAAGAACAATTGAAGTAAAAAAGAACACTGGGTACCTTTGTCTGTTTGTTTCCTTCCCCTATTTTTCTACTCATCCATCCATAAACTAGACAAAGTGAAGTGTGGTCCTTATGGCTTTCCCAATCCCATTGTCACCGCTCATAAGCTACATTTTTATACAACTGTCTTCGAGATTCATGGGTTCTGGTTAGTTTGATAGTTTCAGGTATCCACCACCAGCTACCCCAATTCTTTAGAACCTAAAAAGGGTTGTCTAAAGTGTGCATAAGAGTGCCCACCAGAGTGACCTCTCGGCTCCTTTTGGAATCTCTCTGCTACTGAAGCATATTTCATTTCCTTTCACATCCCCCTTTTGGTCAAGAAGATGTTCTCCGTCCCACGATGCCAGGTCTACATTCCTCCCTGGTAGTCATATTCCACATTGCCAGGGAGATTCACTCCCCTGGGAGTCATAGACTTTTATATGATTCATCAGTAAAATTCACAGTACAAAGCTATGACCTAAAAGCAGTGCTCTCTTAGGTATTGTAAGATCATTGTTTGAGTTTCCTGGGCTGCTCAAGTAAATGTCATGCAGTGGTTCAGCTTAAGCAATGAGAATTTCCTCAAGGTTTTGAGGCTAAGAAACATCCAAATCCAGTCATCATCATGGTAATACTTTCTTCCCAAAGACTGTGGTGCTCTGAGGCTGGCTGCCTGTGATCCTTGGTCTTAATTTGTCACATGGCAAAACATATTGTGATATCTCCTGGTTGCTCCATTCTCTTCTGGGTAATGTTCATGTTCAGCTTCTGGCTGCTCCCTCTGTGACTTTCTGTTTTTCTGTCTGAATTTCATTCTGCTTATAAAAGACTCCAGTAATAGGATTAAGACCCATCCTGATTGAGATAGGTCACACCTTATCATTAAAAATCCTGCTTACAATAGGTTCACACCCACAGGAATGGATTAAGTTTAGGAATATGCTTTTCTGGGGTCCATACAGGATCAATTCACCATAAACATATTCATATCAACAATTTCAAATTCTGTGTTAGATGTTTAGTTAGAGACAGACTGCTAACCTTTCAGTTCAAACAGATTCAAGGTCACTTTAGAATCTTATTATAATCATGTGTTACTTAACAGGTTTTACACCAATGCAAACAAAATACCAAGAAGTTGGAAAAAGAAAGTCTTTGACATTTTGGGGTCATTTGCATGGAGAGCAATTTGTTTATAGACACATAGTTATCATTGTTCAGATATTATAACCTACTTAATTGGGAAACCCTTACCGTGGTGAGTTTCCCTTGAACATCTGTACAGGACACTTTTATGTGCATGGAAGGAAAAACTGTTAATGTAACATAACGAATGGAAATTTCATCAGCAAAAGCTGACCAAGTGTGAATGCAGTTGCTGCAGTGACTAGTATCATGACCATAAGTCAAGGAAAGCAGGGGTACAGATCTTAAGCAATTTCGAGAGTCATCTATGGATTGATGTTCTGTCTTCTGGGATTGATGGAGTGGCAGCTTCACCCTTTCCAAGCACTTGCAAAGCAATCACACCCTCCTGTACACTGGAATGAAGGTCACACCCTCTCTAAGCATTGGGATGGTGGTCAAACTCTCAGTGAATGCTAGGACACAGCCCCACTCTCTCTGAGCACTTGAATGGCAACCAGGCTTTCCATGAAGGCCAGACATTGTCTCATCCTCTGCAAGCATCAAGATGGTGGCCAAGCTCTCCTCAAACACTGGGGCACAGGCCCCACCACCTCTGTGCCTTAAGGTGGCACTATCCCTGAAACATGTATTGGAAGGCCCCACCTCTCCCAAGTTCCAGGATAGATGGTCTGCCCCCACCAAATGCAAGGGTGAACCTGCCCTTTCCACACATATGGGTGGGTCTTCTTCCTTGACCAGAGGAGATCTTTTTGGTCCAGATCTCAGCTTCCATGGTTCTGCCCTTGAAGTCATTCTTCCTTCAATCCATCCCTTGTCTGTGCCTTTTAGTACAGGTTGGCAGTAGTTCTTCTTCTGCAAATTTCACAAAAAGCTTGTCAATGCGACATGCCATTCACAAAGTTCCAAACCATCAAACTTCCCACAGATATTTGCTGCATTTCCAGCACTGTCTTCCACTGAAATAGCTGACTGGTTCCATTAATGTCAAGTTCAGTTAATGTTCATTAAACCCTCATATGGAGCTGTTCTCAAAGACTTGCTTTCCAGAAATTGAGGGAGAACCCTGATAGAGTCATTTCCAGCCCTAGTCTCAGAACACAGAACCTGGATAGGCTCAGAATTTTCCAAACCATCAATTTCTGGTTTCTTTGTGTTGAACAGTTCAGTTTTCAACTTATCCCTTTCCTTTCACAGTTTGCCCTGAAACTCAAGGAGAAACTATATTACACTTTCTACACTTGGTTTGAAAATCTCCTTAGCTAAATATCCAAGTTCATGACTTCCAAGTTCTGCTTTCCATCTGACATCAGAACTCAATTTTCCCAAGTTTCTGCCACTTTAAAACAGGGATTGCCTATACCAAAACTAAATGTGTACGAGAGGGGGATATAGGGAGGAATATGGGACTTTTGGTAGTGGTGTTGTTGTCTGACCCTACTATTATATTGTATTGTATGATATTTTATTTTTCTTTTTATTAGCTTTTTTATTATTCATTAAGAAAACTTTTTTTCATAGTAATCAATATGTTCAGGTGCTGACTGTGCTGATAAATGCCCAACTATATGATGATATTATGAACAACTGATTGTACACTGTGGATAATTGTATGGTTTGTGAATACATCTCTATAAAATTGTAAGAAACAATAAATATAGGGATAAAGTGCTGGACAAAACATGGAGAGAGGGATGCACATATTTACTGTTGGTGAGGAGGCAGAATGGTGTAGCCTTTCTGGAGGACAATGTGGTGGTTCCACAAAAAGCTAAGTATGTGGGGCCATTAGGTCCTGCAACCTCATTAGGAGGCATATACTTGGAAGATCTGAGGGCTGAGACATGAGTGGACATTTGCACACTAGTATTTACGGAGACAGTATTCATGATTTGCAATGAGTGGAGGTGGCCTAAGGGTACATCAACTGAGGAACAGATGGTGAACTGTGGTATATGCAGACAATGGAATATTGAGCAACTGTGAGGAGTGAAGCTGTGAGACATGCAACGAGGTGAATGATCCTCTAGAGAGCATTTTGAGTAAAGTATGCCAGAAACAAAGGCAAACAGTTTAAGGCCTCACCAATATGGACTAGCTACAATGTGTAAACTCAGAATTGTATTTTAGAGCACAGCTTATCAGGAGAATACTTATTGTAATGGCCCCTAGATTGTAAGCTCTTACAGCAGTTACATCTATTCCTGAGTTGTAATGGCTGTCTCCAAAATCCGAGATGCTGATCCATTTGTGTATAACCTGATTGGTATCTAAAACTTTGGGTATCTGTGTGACACCAGAAACTCAGAGCAAGAGCTTGGCAGATATGAATGTCAGTATTAGCACATACAGCAACTGTTAAAAAAAGCTGAAAAGGAGTCCAGACTTTTTAATTTGTACAGTTTGTTCAAACACCATAATTACATGGAACTTTTAACAGGAAGTGAGATCTGGTGGGTTTGTGCTTAGTGTGAAGTAGTGGCACATCCCAAAGTAATTTGGGCAGAGAATAAAAATATATATGCAGGCCCCCCCCTGAGGAGCTGGGGGAGCATGTGGAAGTGTTGGACTTCCTCACCTGGATTGTTGCTGATGTTCTCACAAACATTGAGGACTGTTTGGTATGTTGAGCTCTCTCTCTTGGGGCTTGTCCTTAGGAAGCTCATTACTGCAAAGGAGAGGCTAAACCAGCTTATAATTGTGCCTAAAAGTCTCCCCGTGAGTACCCCTTTGTTGCTCAATGTGACCCTCTCTCTGTGGCTAAGCCAACTCAGCAGGTGAACTCACTGCCCTCCCCTCTACATGGGACCTGACTCCCAGGAGTGTAAATCTCCCTGGCAATGCAGGATATGACTCCTGGGGATGAAACTGGACCCAGCATCATGGAATTGAGTACATCATCTTGACCAAAAGGGGGATGCAAAATGAAACAAAATAAAGTTTCAGTGGCCGAGAGATTTCAAATGGAGTCGAGAGGTCACTCCAGTGGGCACTCTTATACAGTATAGAGATAACCCTTTTTAGGTTTTAATGTATTGGAATAGCTCGACGTAAACACCTGAGACTAACAAACTGCAACCCAGTAACCGTGACTCCTGAAGGCAATTGTATAACAATGTAGCTTACAAGGGGTAATGGTGTTATTGTGAAAACCTCGTGGATCACACTCCCTTTATCCAGTGTATGGATGGATGAGTAGAAATATGGGGACAAAAACTAAATGAAAAATAGGGTGGGATGGGGGGATGATTTGCGTGTTCTTTTTTATTTTTATTTTTTATTCTTATTTTTATTCTTTCTGGTATAAGGAAAGTGTTCAAAAATAGATTGGGGTGGGAGAGAGGAACAAGATGACAGCATAGAAAGGAGTGGAAGCTAGTTAGTTCCCCTTGAACAATGAATAAACAACCAGGAACAACTAGTAAATAATCTGGAATAACTGTAGGGGGAAAATGTGACCATCCACTCATCATACACCAATCTGAATTGGGAGGCATGTCTGAGATTGCAACATAAAATCTGTAAGTAAAAACTGTGGACCCGAGCTGGGAGCCCCTCCCTCTACAGCCCCAACTGCAAAGTCTCCTGATGCTAGAGAGCAGCACTCTCCAAGTGATCGAATATAGCTCAGCTGAGCTCCAAATGGGGTTTTAATTAACAAACATGGACTGCTCAATACAAGCTATGAATCCCCAACAAGCACACAGAGGGTCTTGGTGAAGACTGACCTTGGAGAGCTGGAGGACCTATCTGTAAGGGAGGAGAAGCCCAGGGGACCCAGTGCTATCTCTGGCCGATAGGTGAAAATGAGGGGGGCTGCAGACCAGCCCTGAAAGGGGGCTTTCTGTCCCTTTTACAGTTCAGTGGAGAAAGCCTCAGACATTTTCAGTTCCCAGCACTCTTACCTAGACAAGGGTGGAGATAACAGAATTAGGGAGACTATTCAAATGCTAATGACCTCTCCCTAGGGTGTGTATCTTCTGTAAGAGGAAGAAGGTGGTGCCAAGCTCTACTACTGGCCTTCCATTAAGAACCAGACCCCACAGCCTGGGGGAAAACAGCCATGGGCCACACCTCCTTACACCAGTCTGGAGCTACAGGCTGACTGGCACCACCTGCTGGGCAGAAAAACACAGTGACTTGAGGCCTCACCTCACAGGGTGCATCAATATTCTAAGCCACCCTCAGGGAAACTGGACACAACTGCCTCCTTCCAAGACCTGAGCCCATTCTGGTCTGGGGAGGCCTGCTTGGGGTAACCAAGGAAACCAGATGCCTAGACAGCAGAAAACTACAACCTTCACTAAGAAAAATGAAGTTATGGCCCAGTCAAAGGAACAGACTTAAACTTTAACTCAGATACAAGAAGTTAAACAACTAATACTAAATCAATTCAAAAAGTTTAGGGAAGATATGACAAAAGACATGAAGTGTATAATGAAAACACTGGGTGAACATAAGGTAGAAATCAAATGTTCGAAAAAACAACTGGCAGAATCTATGGAAATGAAAGGCAGAACACAAGAGATGAAAGACACAATGGATACACAACAGCAGATGTCAAGAGCAGAAGAAAACACTCAGGAACTGGAGAACAAAGCATGTGAAAGCCTACACACAAAAGAACAGATAGAGAAAATAATGGAAAAATATGAGCAACATCTCTGGGAATTGAATGACAACATGACACACAGAATGTACATGTAATGGGTGTCCCAGAAGGAGAAGAGAAGATAAAAGGGGCAGAAGCAATAATAGAGGAAATAGTTGATGAAAATTTCCCATCTCTTATGAAAGATATAAAATTACAGATCCAAGAAGCTTGGCATACCCCAAACAATAGATCTGAATAGGCCTATGCCAAGACACTTAATAATCAGATTATCAAACATCAAAGATAAAGAGAGAACCCTGAAAGCAGCAAGAGAAAAGCAATCCATCACATACAAAGGAAGCTTTATAAGACTGTGTGCGGATTTCTCAATAGAAATCATGGAGGCAAGAAAGAAGTGGGGTGATATATTTAAGATAATGAAAGAGAGAAACCACCAACCAAGAATCCTATATCTGGCAAAACTGTCCTTCAAATGTGAGGGAGAGTTTAAAATATTCTCTGACAAACAGTCAATGACAGAATTTGTGAACAAGATACCTGCTCTAGAGGAAACACTGAAGGGTACACTGCAGACAGTTAGGAAAACACAGGAGTGAGAGGTTTGGAACACAATATTGGGAGATATTAGCACAGCAATGTAAGCACACTGAACAAAGATGACTGTGAGTATGGTTGAAAGAGGAAGGTTAGGAGAATGTAGGACACCAGAAGCAAAGAGGAAAGAAAATGACTGGGACTGTATAACTCAGTGAAACCTAGGGTGCTCAATGATTGTGATAAAATGTACAAATATGTTTTTACATGAGGTAGAACAAATGAATGTCATCATTGCAAGGTGTTAAAAATAGGATGGGATTGGGGGAAAAATGCAATCAATGCAAAGTAGAGACTATAGTTAACAGAAACATTGTATTATGCTTCCTTTAATATAACAAAGGCAATATACCAAAGCTAAATGCATATGGGAAGGATTTAGGGGGAGGGTATGGGACTCTTGACATTGGTGATGTTGTCTAACTCTTTATTCTACTTTAGTTTAATGCTGTCTTTTCTTTTGTTGCTACCTAGCTGCCATGTTTTGTTTTGTTTTCTCTTTCTCTTTTCTTTTTCCTTTGTCTCTCTACCTTCTTTGACTCTTCCTCCTTCTTTGTGGAAGAAATGGAGATGTCCTTATAGATATAGTGGTTATGGTGGTGAATACATAAATATGTGACTATACAGGGAACTATCGATTGTTTACTTAGGATGGAATGTATGGTGTGTGAACAAAACCATGTTAAAAAATGGGTTGATGAAGAAACCTTGAGGGCACTATATTGAGTGAAATAAGACAGAAGCATAAGGACAAATAATGCAGGGTCTCACTGATATGAACTAATTATAATATATAAACTTATAGACATGAAATATAAGTTACAAGGATATAGAATGAGGCTAAAGAATGGGGAGCAGTTGCTTATTATGAGCAGAATGTTCCACTAGGGTGAATTTAAACATTTGGAAATGGACAGAGGTTATGGTGGCATGTTATGAGAATAACTAACAGTGCTGAATGGCGTGTCAAGGTGGTGGAAAGGGTAAGCTCAGAGTCATGTATGTCACCAGAAGGAAAGTTGGAGGTTAAAAGCTGGGAATGTGTAAAACAATGAATCTTGTGGTGGACAATGTCTGTGACTAACTGTACAAATATTAGAAATCTCTCTCATGAACTAGAACAAATGTATGACAGTATAACTAGAAGTTTATAACTGTCAAGCTCAACACAATTCTTCTAGCTTCTACCCATTATCTTATTTCAAAGCCATTTCCATATATTGTTTTGTTGTTTTTTTTTTTTTTTTTTGTATTTGCCATAGCTGCACCCCATTCCTGGTACCAAAATCTACTTTAATTTCCTTGTTGATAAAGCAGTTACCATGTAATGGGTTGGCTCAAACAACAGAAATTATTGGCTCATGATTCAGAGGCTATAAAAAAGTCCAAATCAAGGCACCATAAAAGCGAAAGTCCATTCCTAAAAACTGGCATTCTGGGGCTGGGTGCCAGGGATCATAGGTCCTTGGTTCCTTGGTTCCTCTATCACATGGCAATGTGCATGGTATTCTCTCCTGGACTTTCCCTTCTCTTTCAGTTTCTATTGACCTTCAACTTCTTGCTTTCCAAGGCTTTCTCTCTATCTGCCTGAATTTCATTCTGCTTATGAAGGATGCTAATAATAGGATTAAGAGTTACCCTATTTCAGGTGGGCCACACCTTAACTAAAGTAGCTTCATCAAAAGGTCCTACTTACAATGGATTCATACCCACAGGAATGGATTAAGTTTAAGAACATGTTTTTCTGGGGTACATAGCTCCAAACCACCACATCATCCCATGTTTACAGAGTGTACCCACACTACACATCTTTCCAAGGATAGTAGTCCTTCTGTGACCGAGATATGTTCTTAATAGTCATTAAATGGAAAGTCCTCTCAGCCCTCATGGAGATACAGTGACAAGGTAGATTCCTTCCTCAAGTTATAAAAATATTGTCAAGGAATTTAATGTCATTTAATGTAAGTCATTGAGTTTAGTCAAGCAAAAGATGTATTTCTGGCTGTTCAAAGATTCTGAATTCAGAATCTTTGAAAATTACCTCATATATATATATACAGAAACATATATTATGTATGTTTTGTTTAGCTATAGCATAAAGTATACTGTATTTAAAGTATAAATATTTATATGTAGTATAAATATTTATATTTATATTTTTAAATAAATAAAATATACTTTAAAGTACAAATAAAGATTTATATGTAGTACAAATATATATTTATATATAAATAAAATATGTATGTATAAAGTATGTATACTATTTTTATATATAGTATTTCAATGTTACTCCTTCTCTGGTCTAATATCTTCAGAATATGTTTATATACATATTCTCCAAATTTCTGATGAAATAAACTGTCAAAAGCTTCCAGGTCTTTCTTTGTGTACACCATCTCTTGGTTTTGTGTTTTTCCACTTGGGGATAGATAATACTGGAGTTTAATTACTTTTAGTCAAGAGGAAATGGGGGCTTGTGGAGATGGAGTTCAGGAGAATTTGCAGTTGCTTAAATCGAAACTGACTCAGCTACATCCTTGAACAAGGACAGACTACACCCTTCAGATGGGGTAATATGAGTTGCTTCAGCTGTCAGGAGAATCTTAGATTATAGTACTGAGTCTTACAAATCTACACAATTACTGTAATCATCAGAGCCCCATTCCTTCCCAATTAAGTTCCTTAATTTTCACATATGGGAACTGATGAGGTTGTAATTTCAATTTGTATTATAATTCAAAAAATTGCAGGATCCAACTTAAGTCTGGTTGTTTTGTTTTGTTTTGTTTGTTTGTTTTTCTTTTTGGATATATTATTGGCCCTGTGGCTTTAAGATGAGATTCTTAGAAGCAATGATAGCATTTATCTTCTTCTATGTCCATAACTTGAGCTAAGAATTTAAGTCTCTGAACATGTCATTATTTGGGGATAATCTTTACAATGAGGTCATAACCCAATCCAACCCTGTCCTCTTAACCATCACTTCCACTGCAGAGGTCAATCACGGTAGCTGCTTGATCTCCCTAAACCTTAGCTTCACGAAACTCTTTATTACATTCAAACACCCGTGATAATTTGCCACATTTTGTTGCTGCATGGCACAAATTACAAATAGACCATTTTCCTCTGGTGATGAGATCATCAATATAAGTGAAATAACTGATCCAAATTACCATTTTTGAGGTTCTATTCCCTTGAACCAATTATGTACCCAGCAAATCAGTTAGGGATCTGTCAGGAAAAGAGATTTTCAATAGCAGAAGGTTGTTTTATACAGAGATTTTAGAAGCTCACAAGAGCACCAAAATTACTGGAGGATCAAAGATCAGGAAAAGCTGCTGCTAGCTTAAAGGATCTCTCTCAGGTTTTAGAATATCAGGAAATTGTGGAATCAACAATCTCAGCTGACTGAAGCACTTAAGCCCATGGTTTGCAAGAGTATCTGGAGGTTATGCACATGCCTGTCTACCAAAGCTCAAAATATGACTTCTGCCTCTTCCACCTTCCAAACCTCATGTAACCGTCTTTCATTGCTGGGATCTAACCTAGAACAAGAGAAATGTCCAAGTTTCCAGTCCTTATGATATAGGGAGAGCATAGAAAAGGGTGAGAAGGATACTGAGCTATACCACCAGACAAACTGACATAGTGATTAGGAGTATGAGTTCTGGAGCTCTTCTGTCAGATTACCTGAGTTTAGTCGCTGCTAGTTGTATGACCTTTGGCAGGCCACTTAAATTCTCTGTCCTCATTGTGCTTGCTATGAAATATGAATAACCTCCCTACCTCATACAGGTTGTGAGAATTAATGCAAGTATACTATGTATAACAATGCCTGACATATAAGTAAGACTCAAAAGCATTAAGAAATTATAAATAAAATCTATAAGTATAGAATATGATTTTGCCAAAACCTAAACAAAATGATCAGGCACTGGACAATGTGTTTGAGACTGGTTGGTACTGGGGATTGTTTATTTGAGGAGTTCCTTTTCCACAGGAGTCATCAAACTTCTTTAGATTTACTTTTTATTTGGGGCAAATATGATAGAAACTAATTTATAGCTAATTAGCACCATTTAGGGGTAAGAGAAACATAACTATCAGAATGCTAAGGACAATATCTTTACATCATTACTTTCCACTTTTTTGTGAAGGTCAAGGAAAATTTTTCACATTTTTAAAATTTCTATTTTTGTTTTTCTTAATGGAATCACAAATGTATTTTTTAATAATATCCATCTTGGGAATCTTTCAGCAACTAAAATGCCTCTAAAGTTTTGCTTCCCACCTATAAACTAATGAAATAAAAACTAATGATCTTGAGCCCAGAATAGCCAAAACAATCTTAAAAAAGAAAGAATAGAGTTGGAGGACTCACCTTTCCTGGGTTCAAAGCTTCTTGATTTCAAAGCTACAGTAATCAAAACAGTGTGGTACTGGCAGAAGGATAGAAATATAAACCAATGAAAGAGAATTGAAAGCCCAGAAATAAATCCTCATATCTATGGCCAATTGATTTCATACAAGAGTGTCAAGACCATTCAATGGGGGAAATAATAATCACTTCAACAAATGGTGCTGGGAAAACTGGATATCCATATACAAAGGAAACAAGTTCCATTACCTTATACCATATGCAAAAAATAACTCAAAATTGATCAAAGACCTAAATTTAAAAGCTTAAACTATAAGTCTTAAAAGAAAAGATAGGAGCAAACCTTTATAACTTTTGGTTTGTCAATGACTTTTTAAATATGACACCAAAAGCACAGGCAGCAAAAGAAAAATAGATAAATTGGACTAGATTAAAATAAAATATTTTATGCATCAAAGGACACTATCAAGAGAGTGAAAGGATAACCCACAAAATGATAGAAAATATTTGCAAATCATGTATCTGATGAGTTTAATATTTTATGTGATAAATATTTTACCACAACAAATAAAAATATTCTCGAGTTAAAAATTGATTAAAACTTAATTATACATTTCAAAAATGATTTTTTGATTCCTTTATATATATTAAGTACATTCAAAAGTAGATATATAATAATAGATGCAACTTAATTATACATTTCAAAAATGATTTTATGATTCCTTTATATATTAAGTACATTCAAAAATAGACATATAATAACAGATCGATTGCCAAAAGTGGTCGCAATTCTTCCTCCTTTTTTTATCTATGCTCCTTGTGATGGAACTTTCTATTCCTTCCCTGAGGAGGTGAAACTGTCTCCTATTCTTGAATCTAGGCTGCCCTTGTGATTTGTGTTTTGCTAAAATGAAGTTACGGCCACATTGTGACGCCTTGTGACTTTAACTCTCTCTCTCTCTTTAGATCCTCTGCCTTTTCATGAGAACATGCCCATGTCCAAGCTTTCACACTAGAGTATGAAACTTGTAAAGATGGGTGGAGTAGACATGACTCAGCCCAGTTGACCCAACTGAAGCCCAGCTATGTGAAATAGCACAGTCGAGAACAGCAAAGCCAGCCTGCAGCAAGTCAAAGATGCATGAGTAAACCCCACTAAACAATTCAAATCAGCAGAATTTCCAATAGATTTGTGAGAACAAAATAAAACTTTATAATTATAGGCTTCTAAAGTTGTGTGGTTGGTTGTTGCGCAGGATTATTATGATAGATAACTGGTATACACACAATGACAATGATTACAAAATTGAACAGGTATACTTAAAAAAAAAAACTTTGTTTAGCAAAGTCAGAAAAATAGCAACCTGATGTCTTTGATTCTTTTTCTGACTATACAATGTAAAACTTTTGAAAGCATAACAATTACAGAAAATTTATAGTAATTGCATGTTTGGATTTCTAATTCTTCCAGGAGTCTGTAGAAAAAACATTCAAGTCAAAGTATTTATTCATTCCTTACACTCTACATTCTATACTTTCATGCTACCTATGTTGAAATAAACAAAACTATTTGAAGTAATGGAAGGCTATCTTTAATTCTGCTGTGCAGCAGGGAAGTCAGTCTCTAAAGAAATTGCTTTGAAGTTATTAAGAGGAGAAAAGCTCTTATAAGGATTTTGGGGATGTGGAGGTACTCAAGGAAAAGTAGGAGAAAAATGTAGTGGAAAACAAAATTTTCAAACATTCAGTATGCAGGTTTTCAAAGCAAAATATTAGTTGCCATAAGTAAATGTGAAAGCATAGGGAATTAAGGTTTAAAATATAGAGAGCTTCTGTTTGGAACAATGGAAATTTTTTGATAATGGATGGTGGTGATGGTAGCAAAACATTGTGAACTCAATTAACAGCACTGAATATATATATGATTGTGGTTAAAGGGGAAATTTAAGTTGTAGATATGGTACTAGAATAAAAATTTTAAAGAAATCCATGGAACTGTACAACACAGTGAACCCTAAGTTAAACCATGGACTGTAGTTAATAGTACAATTATAAAAATATGTTTTCATCAATTGTAAAAAATGTACCACAAAAATGCATGCAAGGTGTTGATAATAGGGTGATTTATGGGAATCCTATGCTTCATATATGATTGTTATGTAAATCCACAACTTCTCTAATTTAACAGAAAAGCACCCTGCAGTATAGTTTGAGAAAGGCAAGATGGTTAATTTCTCAGTAACCCTGCTTAACATTGGACCAAATGAAATTTTCCAGTGGGGGATGAATGGAACACAGAAAAAAAAAATGTTTTGAGAAGAGGGGTGTTCTAGTTTCCTAATACTGCCAGAATTCAAAACACCAGAGATGGATTGGCTTTTATAAAAGGGGGTTATTTGGTTGCACAGTTACAATCTTAAGGCCATAAAGTGTTCAAGGTAACACATCAAGAATCAGGTACCTTCACTGGAGGATGGCCAGTAGTGTCCAGAAAACCTCTGTTAGCTGGGAAGGCACGTGGCTGGCATCTGCTCTGAAGTTCTGGTTTCAAAATGGCTTTCTCCCAGGACATTCCTCTCTAAGCTGCAGTTCCTCAAAAATGTCACTCTCAGTTGCTCTTGGCATGTTTGTCCTATCTTAGCTTTTCTGGAGCAAAAGTCTACTTTTAATGGCTGTCTTCAAACTGTCTCTCATCTGCAGCTACTCTCTCAGCTTCTGTGCATTCTTCAAATTGTCCCTCTTCACTGTAGCAAGTTTGATTCTTCTGTCTGAGCTTATATAGTGCTCCAGTAATTTAATTCAGACCCACCCTGAATGGGTGGGGCAACACCTCCATGGAAATTATTCAACCAAAGGTCTTATCCACAGTTGATTGAATCACATCTCCATGGAAACACCCAAAGGATTCCAAAATCTAATCAACACTAATAATATGTCTGCCTACACAAGATTGCATCAAAGATAATGGCGTTTTGGGGCACATAATACATGGAATTCAAGGTAGTTCAGGAAAATCCAGTCTGTCTTTCACTTATAATGTACCATCCACTCTAGTAGGTGTGGAAGACAGAGTCTTTGCCAAAGAAAATGATTGCAAATCTGTATTAAATACAAAATCAAGGTGTATACAATATATAAGCAATCAAATTCACCTACATGGATCAGAGAATGATTCACAGAGAAGGAAATAAATATCTGTGTCTCAATTTATAAGTTTGAAAGATAGAAGAAAAAGAGTGGTGGTAGTAAAAAGGAACAGCAAATACAAATACATGATTATGTTATGAAGTAAGTCACAATGGGAAAACTATATCCACCATGAGCAAAGGTGCTCAAATGCAAAAGATAAAAATGATAGCAAAAGACGGTGTGGTGGCTTGAAGCTATGTACCCCAGGAAAACATGTTATTAAAATTAATCCATTTCTGTGGGTGTGAACTCTTGTAAATAGGACCTTTTGATGCTGTTACTTCAGTTAAGGTGTGGCCCAACTGAATCAGGATAGGTCTTAATCCTATTATTGGAGGGCTTATAGAGAAGGCCTCAGAGGAGAAAGACATGTGTAGCAACCCCAAAGATGGAAGCCAGTGGAACCCAGAAAAGAATGAAACCAGGAGAGGCCACCATGTGACAGAAAAGTCAAGGGCCAAGGATTGCCAGCAACCAGTCCCAGAATGCCGTAGTCTTGTGGGAGAAAACATTGCCTTGATGTTGCCTTGATTTTGGACTTCTCCTAGCCTCAAAATCATAAGCCAATAAGTTCTCATTGTTTAAACCAACCCATTGCATGGTGATTGTTTTAGCAGCCAGGAAACTAAAACAGATGGTATATTAGTTATCTATTTCTGCAAGCAAATTACCCAAAAACTTACTTTCTTAAAACAAAAATGTTTATCTCACAGTTTCTGTGGGTCAAGAATCCAGGCATGGCTTAGCTCCATCTTCTGGCTAAGGGTGTCTCACAAGACTGCAATCAAAGGCAGTACAAAGGCTGTGGTTTCATCTGAAAGCACAATTGTGGAAGGATCCACTTCTAAGCTCACTCACACAGTTAATGGCAGGATCCAGTTTTTTTTTTGGGGGGTGGGGGCTGTTGGACTGAGGCCATCCTCATTTCCTTGACACTTTCCATAGGCATCTCATAATGAGTGTACTTGCTTCATCAGAACAAGGAAGGCAAAATAGACAGAGAGAGAGTATGAGCAAGATGGAAGTCATAGATTTTTGGAACCCAGTTTCAGAGTGATTCCTGAAATATTCATTCATTGCTGGTGGCAATGTAAATGGTGTAGCCACTGTGTAAAACAGTTTGGTGGTTCCTCAGAAAGCTAAATATGGAGCTACTATATGACCTGGCAATCACACTACTTGGTATATACCCCAAAGAATTAGAAGTGGGGATTCAAGGAGATATTTTCACACCAATGTTCATAGCAGCATTATTCACAATTGCTGAAAGATGGAAGCAACCCAAGCTTCCACCAATCAATGAATGGATAAATAACATGTGGTATACACATCCAATGGAATATTATTCAGCATTAAAAAGGAATGAAGTTCTGATACATGTGATAACATCATGTTGAGTGAATTAAACCAGACACAAAAGAAAAAATATTGTACTCTCTTACTATTTTGAAACAATAGGATTAGGGAATGGGGTTAAAATGTACAGGGTTCCTATTTGGAATAATGGAAATAATTGGTAATGGATGGTAGTGATGGTAACACAACATTGTAAATGTAATTAACAGCACTGAAATATATATCTGAATGTGATTAAAAGGGAAAATGTTGGATTATATATATGGTAAAAGAATAAAAATTAAATAAATCCACTACACTACACTACACGAGTGTATGACTTCAATTCTTCCAGGCTTTCACCAATGTAACCCCTATACATGATATTAAATAGTATGGACTTTTTGTTTGTTTGCTGGCATAAGCCTATTAGAAAAAAATGCCGCCATATCACACATTATGGGGGGACTTAGAGCTATCCCTATCATTTACCTTTTTTGGGGGATGTGGTGGGCCAGCAAAATGGCAAATTAACTAATAAATCTAATAAAAGATAGAATTAATTATAAAGAGAAGGAAAATACAAACACCCTGCCAACCATATTATGCGTAAAACTGATAACTCTTGTTTCTCGCTTTCCAAATGAGTTTCCCATGAGGTGGAGACAATTTAATATCTCATCCAAGATTTTAGTCCTGAGAAAATGGAGCTCTTTCCCAGAGAGGTTGACTATTAATTAATATCCCTAGAAGACTGTTCACTTTGCTAGTCTTCAACACGGAAAACAGAATTGCTACAGATCTTGACGGGCATCCTCTTTAAACACTCGCTTGACAGGCTCACTCCTCAGACAAGAATTTCTTCAGAATCTTTCGAAGCTCTTAGCACCAAAGTGTCCTGGTTTTTTAATGCAAATTTTTCATGGGGTTTTATGTTTTACTTAATTCCATTTGCCTATTTTGTTGTGTTGGTTCTTTCATACATTTTAGCTCTTGAGAAGCCATTATGAATTGATGAATTCTCATAAACAAATAGACTTGCTTCAGCAGGTATGTTACTTGGAGAGAGCACTAAATTAGATTCAACTTTTAATCTCCATGTAGAAATTTTAAAGATCATTTATGTTGTGGGAATGTGTGTTTGGAAGGATCGTTTCCTTGATAGAAACATTCTTATATGAAAAAGTAAAAAAGTGCAAATAAATTAGAAAAAATGATCTCTGATCTCATAATCTATAATTGATGTATCTCTTAATGTTTGTTCCATAACAAATGTCATGGGTTATCAGCCATAAATGATCACGCTTTAGTTTTGCAAAGTTCTTCAATATTCAGATGTCTTTTCCATCATTAAAACAATTAAAAAAAACATTATGTTCTTCTTTCTTAATTTCAGCTGCTGGTTTATAATAAAAGTTGATTATGTTGACAAAATGATTATAAGTTTTATTTTAGAGGGACAATTTGCATATATAATATCACTAAAATTTTTATAAGGCCATCATCCAAACAGTAAGCTTTGAAAACTTACAATATTTTTTCAGTAGGAATTAAAGAAGCAAAGATGGCTAAGACCAAATCAGTTCTCTTCCTCCTCCTTTTTTTAACCTTTTGTTTTAAGATAACTGTAGATTCACATGCAGTTGTAAGATATAATACAGAGAGATCTCACATACCTTTTACCCAGTTCCACCCAGTAATAACATCGTAACCAGGAAACTGATATTGGTACAATTCATGGATCTTATTATTAATTTTTCACCTATTTTACATACACTCGTGGGTGTATCTGTGTTTAGTTCTGTGGAGATTTGTTTGACCACAACAACAGTCAAGATACAGAACAGGTCCACCACAAGGCCCCTCACGCCATTCTTCTACAGCAATAGCCACCTCCCCGTTTTTACATTCTCAGTCTTGGTAGAGGTTGGTTCATTTTGTTTATCTTTACAAAAGCCAGTTCTTTGTTTCATTGATTTTCTCTGTTGCTTCACCATTTCCAATTCCATTAATTTCTGCTTTTATTTTTTATTTTTTTATTTTGCTGGCTTTTGGGTTTATTTTGTTCTTCTTTTTCTAGGTCATTGAAGTGGGAGCTAGGATTATTGCTTTGAAACTTTTCCTTTTCCTAATGTACATATTTAGTGCTACAGATTTCCTTCTCAGCGCTGCTTTGGCCATGTGCCACAAATTTTGATATGTTCTATTTTAATTTCATTTAATTCAGTGTGTGCTTCAATTTTCTTGAAATGTTCTCTTTGACCCATCAATTATTTGAAAGTGTGCTGTTTAATTTCCAAGAGTTTTGAGATTTTCTTATTATCTTTCTGTTATTGATTGCCAGTTTGACTCCCATTTTGTTGGAAAATACAATTATATGATTTCAATTTTAACTTGTTTGAGGTTTGTTTTATGGCCTAAGACATGATCTATCTTAGATATGTTCCTTAGGCACTTGAAAAAGTATATGTTTTCTGCTGTTGTTGATGGAGTGTTCTATAAATGTTGATAAGAACCTGTTGTTGATGGCATTGTTGAGTTCTTCTATATCCATGATGACTTTCTGTATTATTGGTCTATCCATTGTTGAGGAGATCTGTACTATTTGGTCACCTTTGGAGTTAATCTAGATGCATATTCCAGGATATAACCATTTGGCCCTTGGGGAGATAAAAGTGGTTTTGGATGAAGTCATTAACTCCATCATTAGGGGAAAAATGGCTATAGATCTGATGGTATATGAAAAGTAATTTTTTTTTCCTAGAGGAAGTGAAAACAAGCATTCTCTATTTTATATTGCATATATTTCCATATCTCAGGGACTTGAGGATTTTTTTACAGGGACACTGAGAAATCCAGGAAAGATTTATTTTCCCTACAGTTACGTTAGGCTAAAATGGGAATCTTTAGGCCTCGATTTCATCTGAGGTCCAAAGATATAACACACTAATTTGTTCTACTGTCACCTTTATTAAATTGGGAGCTATGTTTCCTGGAATCTCCTTCCCTTTATACTTCCAACTCAGAGTTGGATGCAAGAGGACATTGATGGATTTAGGAAGGTTGAAGGGAAGAAGTGGCATGACACTCAAAAGGACTGAGGGCTGAGAGGCAGTAACCAAAAGAATTGCTCAACAGGTTCCAGCTTTTCCTTGCTTTCTTCTGCTCCACATCAAGCTTTTCTCCCCAGTTGCTGACCCTGAGGAACAGCCATGGTCTCAGGCCCACTGTCAGATGCAGAGAAACAGAGGTGGTGGTCACACGGAGACAGCGGCTTCCTGTAGACCCCTGTTAACCCCATGAATACAGTTCCTGTAAGATAGCTGAACTCGTCCTTGCAAACTCCCAGTTGTCTTCTGTACCAGTGCTTCAACCAGTGCTTAGTGCTTAGTGATTCCTTAACACTCTCCTCTGGGAGTTTACTTCCTCATCTCCATCCACAATTGTATATAGCAGGCACGAGCAAACTACCTATGGCCCTGCCACCTGTTTCTGCAAATATAGTTTATTTGAACACAGCTCTGTCCAGCTGTTTATATGTTGTCTATGGCTGCTTTGTACCACACAGCAGAGTTGTGTATTTGTGATTGAGAATTATGGCCAGTAAAGCCAAAAATATTTACTACTGGTTTTTTATAGAAAAACTTTGTCAACCTCTGGTGTGAAGAATAATTCCTAGAATAAATCTCATATACCATTATGGTATACCTAATCAGGGCTTATAAAGGAGGGGGTTAATAATTCATTTAGTAATTTTTAGTTGACCTTCTACATCTCAGCTCTGAAAAAATTTAGAGAGGCCAAGAGTGCAGTGAACAATTGGAGAAAGAAATTGTTGGAGAAAATTGCTGAAGGGCTATGGCATTTTCCCTTGCCCACTGTGCCCCCATCCTACTATCACACACATGTACGCACACATTTAGCAATAAACAAATATGTACAAACTTATTTCATAGGTTAGGAACAGGGATACTACTCCTCACATCAAGTGTAGAAATGAAAACAAGCAGGAGTCTTTGAGATTATAGACTTGTGGTTGACTCTGATTTAATGACCAAGAGGCTGGCTGAAGCTGTCTGTAGCAGTACAGTAGAGGATTATATTTGAAAAGTAACTGCGCTTCCACCACCAGCTTCAATGAGGATGCATGTTTCCCAGGGACCAGATACGGATCCTGTTGTAGATACATCAGTGTATTAGTTAGTGTTCTATAGGGAAAAAGAATCAATGAGAGATATCTACAAATATAAGAGTTATAAATGTGTCCCACACAACTGTGGGTATGCATGAGTCCAAATTCCGTAGGGCTGGCAGCAAACTGGCAACTCCAGTGAAGATGTTTGATGAACTCCTCAGGCAGTGAATTGGCAACTTCGATAAACTGAAGAAGTACAGGTCCTCTAACTGTCTGGCTCAGAAGTCTTCAGCTGATTGGATTAAATGCAGCTGATTGCATTCTCTCATTGTGGAAGACATGCCCTTTTTTGAAGCAATCAGTCATAGCTGCAGACAGTTGACTGACAATTTAATAAACCAGCTTCTGGTTTATTAACCAGCCACAAATGTCCTTGCAGTAAAGGTTAGCCCAGTGCTTGCTTGACCAGACACCTGGGTATCATCACCTGGCCAAGCTGACACATGAATCTAACCATCACAATCAGCATGGATAAGTTTTAAAATAACCTCTTCCAAGACAACTTACTTCAAAGGAGAGGAGGAGCTGGGCAGAGAGATTGGAAGTGTTCCATCTAATGAAGATGCCAAGGAAGAAGAATATCTTCCTTCTCAATCTCTCCTTACTTCATTTCATTCAGAATTTCTTCCCATCCATTATGGCAAAGATGATCTTGTCTAATTCATCCACAATGTCTATTTTTCCAAATCTAGTCTCCACTTTTTGGCCCTCATCTTGCTCAATTTCTTAGCAGCATTTGAATGCTTGACATGACTGTCTGTCTTCTCCTTTTTGAAAGACTTTCCTCTTTTGGCTTCCATAATATCACACTCTCCCAGTTTCTGCTACTTTACTAACTACACATTTGCTGGCTTCACATCCTCTGTCTAAATTCTAAATACTATAGAACCTTGAGCTTGGCTCTAGACCTCTCTTCTTTCTATCTACCCTCTTTCCACTAGTGACTTCATCAGGTTGCATGTTTTAAATGCCATCAATATGCTATTAATTCCCAAATTCGATCTCTTCAGTCCCTCTTTCTATTCTGAGCTCCCAACTCATTCACTCAAGTACTTTATACCTCCCTTGGATTTCTAAAGGTATCCTGTTTTTAATATGTTCAAAACAGTACAGCTTTCCTAATTTAGGAATTTAATTTCAGTTCTCAAACCTAGAATCTGCTTGTTCTCTTCATTTCTACCCAACTCATATCCAATCCATCAGCAAGTAAAATTGTTACTATCTGTAACACAAATCACCAATTCATCCTGTCCACATTGACATGACTAACACCTAAACTGTTCTATCAGCATCTTCTATGGGAACTATAAGAATCACTTTTTAACTGGCTTTTTTTTTTTTTTTTTTTTTTTGCTTCTACTCTTGCCCCACTACTCTCCTAAATAAATTCTATATATAACAACTGAAACAAAAATATTTTCAAAATGTATATCAGATTAGTTCCTCTCTAGCCTAAAACTCATTCTGTTAGAATAAGATCAATTCTTTTAATATGGCTTTTAAGGATTTCTATGATTTTGTCCTTGCTGTCTCTGATCTCAATTCCACAAGAGGACAGGAAATAACATATTCTACTTGGGAAACTTCAGTGGTTCAATACAGTGGGGGATAAAGGTAGGTAGGTGGAAGTTGGAGGATGATGAGACTGGGAAATGTAGTAAGGGTAAAACTGAGAAGGATTTAGGAATTTAGGACTTCAGATATTCTTCAAAGAGTTTGAGCAATAAAATGACTGGATCAAAAAAAATTAAGACCAAAAGATTGGCATTAAACTAACTTTTGTCTCAAATAATGTTATTTTAAACAATGATTCATATTTATCTTTGTCAATGTTTTAGGTGACCCACTCATTCTCTTGGTGCACCTCTGATTTCAGGAACCTCTGTGGTGGACAGTTCCTAGTGATACTGGTGCTTACCATTTGTTGTGAATTGAATTATGTACCCTACAGAATACATATTCTTAACATTAATCTGTATTCTTGTGGGTGCAAATCCATTTACAGATAGGACATTTGACTATGTTATTATTAGTTACGGTGTGGCCACATTGAATCAGAGTGTGTTTTAATCCATATTGTTGGAGGCAGGGAATTCGGATGCAGTCACAGAAGATAGAAGTCAGAGAAGGTCACAGGAGGAGGCCAAGAACATTGCCCTGTGATGGAGGACTGCCATCACCATAACACTACTGACTCAAGCAGAGAACATGGCTTTGGTGACATCTTGATTTGGGACTTCTAACCACCAAACAGTGAGCCAATCAATTCCTGTTGTGTAACCCAACTCACTTTGTGGTGTTGTCATAACAGCTCTGGCAAACGAAGACACCATCTCAAAAGCCTGTTGCCTACTGTTTTTTGCTTTGGTGCTTTCCTGGAAGTGGCAGGTCTCACAGCCTGGAAAGGGGGGTACTTAATGCCCCAATGGGCTGTGCTCAACTAATGGGAGTTGGCCATCAATGGGGAAATGACCTCGCCATTCTTTGTTCTTAGGGATAATACTGATATGCTTCTGACAGTTCCTCAGAGGGTCCCTCTTTGCCCACAGTGTTAACCAGTTTGATAATTCACCTGTTGCTTATTTTCTCCCTTTCTCATTCACCCTGCTGCCTTACTCTTGCTTCCTGGAATCACATCCCAAATAAACTACCTGCACCCAACTCCTTGTCTTAGGTTCTTCTTTAGGTGGAATCTGAAAAGGACAATCAATCATTATTCCTTTATTTAATAACTGTCCATTGAAAATATTGTGCAATGTACTAAGAAACCAAAATCATTGGGAAAACATTTTATACAATAGTATAAGTCTTCTAAGAGTATGTTAGAAATATACAGGACAAAAAAGATGACATCAACCAATGTTAATGTTATTTTTCACAGTCTTCATCCATATCACTTTTTTGTTTGTTTGAGCTATTACAGCTGACGTAAAGTGGCTCTCAAATAAACATGTAGTTAATATTTACTACCAGTTTTATTTTTATGTTATTTCTACCTTAACCCCTTCTATGAAATCTGTCTAATCTTGTTTTTAAGATTATTAGGAAGTCCATTGTGACAAAGGACTTGAATTCTTCTTTTCTTATTCCAGTGGCCTTAATATACTTATAATATTATGTTACCATCACCATCATCCATTACTTGAACTTTTTCATCACCCAAACAGAAACAGAAATAATTCTCCAATAATTCCCCCACTCCCACCTCACCTGGCTCTGGTAACCTCTAATTTACACTCTGTTTCCCAATTTTCCTATTCTGGATATTTCACATAAATGTAATGATCCAATATTTGTCCTAGCATATTG
Organism: Choloepus didactylus; assembly: GCF_015220235.1. Taxonomy (NCBI): domain Eukaryota; kingdom Metazoa; phylum Chordata; class Mammalia; order Pilosa; family Megalonychidae; genus Choloepus; species Choloepus didactylus. The sequence continues at coordinate 76,868,489 of NC_051309.1, forward strand.
TCTGGCTTATTTCACTGAGTGTAATGTTTTCATGGTTCATCCATGTTGTAGCATGTATCAAAATTTCATTCCTTTTTATGGATTAATAATACTCATTATATGTATATACCACACGTTGTTCATTGTTCATCCATTCATCTGCTGATGGATACTTGGGTTGTTTCCATCTTTTGGCTATTGTGAATCATGATGCTGTGAGTATTTAAGTATTCACAAATATCTGTTTGAGTCTCTGTCTTCTGTTCTTGGGGGTATATACTTTGACGTGTTTTTTTCTTTTTTTTTTTTTTTACTTTTTTTAGCTGTGATGATGTGGGTATATTTTTATGCAATTTTATTGAGATATAATCACATAACTTGCAGTCATTCAAAGTGTAAATCAGTTGTTCACAGTATCATTATATAGTTGTGCATTCATCATCACAAACTGTGAACATTTTCATTTTCCAAAAAGTAAAATAAAGGTTAAAATAAAAAAGAACATCCAAAAGATGCTATTCCCCTCCTCCCATTGTTCATTTACTTTTTTTTAAATACAGTTTTATTGAGATATATTCACACACCCTACAGTCATCCAGTGTATAATCAATTATTCACAGCACCATCATACATTTGTGCATTCATCACTAGAATCAAGTTTTCAAACTTTTCCTTACTCCAAAATAAAAATAAAAGCAAAAAAGAATACCTAAATATTTCCATCCCAATTCATCCCACCCTATTCTTTATCTAATTTTTGTTCCCATTTTTCCACTCATCTGCCCATACACTGGATAAAGGGAGTGAGAGACACAATGTTTTCACAATCACACAGTTACACTGTGCAAGCTACATAGTTATACAATCGTCTTCAAGAATGAAGGTCACTGGGTTGCAGTTTGACAGCTTCAGGTATTTCCTTCTAATCATTCCACCACACTAAAACCTAAAAAGTGACACCTATACAGCACATAAGAATACCCTCCAGAGTGATCTCTTGACTCCATTTGAAATCTCTCAGCCACTGGAACCTTATTTTATTTCATTTCTCTTCCCCCTTTTGGTCAAGAAGCTTCCCTCAATCCCACAGTGCTGGGTCCAGGCTCATCTCCAGGAGTCATTTCCCACATTGCCAGGGGAATTTACACCCCTGGGTGTCATATCCCACGCAGGGGGGAGGGTAGTGAGTTCACCTGCCTAGTGGGTTTAGAGAGAGAAGGAGCCACATCTGACCAACAAACAGGCTCTCTGAGGAGACTTCTAGGCACAATTATAAGTGGGCTCAGCCTCTCCCTTGCAGCAACTAGCCTCACAAGGGAAAGCCCCCAGATCGAAGGCTCGGCCCACTAAATTGGCAGTCCTCAATGTTTGCTGAAAAATCAGCAATAACCCAGGTGGAGAAGTCCCAAATTTATGCATTTCTCCCCAGTTCCTTGGGGGTCCTGCAAATACACTTTTACTCTCAGGATTTCACCCCAGCCTGTACTCACCAAATCCCACTTGAAGTGGTATTGATGGGTCATTGGTAATTCTATGTTACCTTTTTGAGGACCCCACAATTGCATTTTTTTTAAAATTATTATTGGGATTGTTCAGATACCATACACCCAGCTGTGGGTGGTGACTTTGGTGGGATACTCCTATGGAGGTGTGACCCCACCCATTCAATTATCCAAAGATCCAAACTGTACAATCAGTTGCCCCTGGTACGCTCATACAGCTGTGCATCCATCACCATGCTTAATTTTTGTTCAATTTTTAGAAACTTTTCATTACTCCAGACAAGAAATAAAGTGAAACACATAAAAAGAAAAAAAAAAAAAAAACAAAACAGAAAAGAAAAGGAAACTCGAATCCTCCCATATCCCTAACCAACCCCCCTCAATTGTTGACTCGTAGAGTTGGTAGAGTACATTTGTTACTGTTTATGAAAGAATGTTGAAATACTACTAACTGTAGTATATAGTTTGCAATAGGTATATATTTCTTCCTTATATGCCCCTCTATTATTAACTTCTAGTTGTATTGTCATACATTTGTTCTGGTTCGTGGAAGCTATTTCTAGAGTATTTGTACAGTTGATCATGGACATTGCCCACCATAGGATTCAGTTTTATACATTCCCATCTTTTGACCTCCAACTTGCCTTCTGGTAACATGTATGACTCTGAGCTTCCCCTTTCCACCTCATTCATGTGCCATTCGGCACTGTTAGTTATTCTCACATCTTGTTACCAACACCTCTGTTCATTTCCAAACATTGAAGTTCATCCTAGTTGAACATTCTGCTCATACTAAGCAACCCTTCCCATTCTTTAGCCTCGTCCTATATCTTGGTACCTTAAATTTCATGTCTATGAGTTTACATATTATAATTAGTTCTTATCAGTGAGACCCTGCAGTATTTGTCCTTATGTGTCTGGCTTATTTCACTGAGTATATTGCCCTTGAGGTTTTGTCATAAATCCATTTTTTTTTAAGACGGTTTTGTTCACACACCATATATTCCATCCTAAGTAAACAATTGATGGTTCTCTGTATGGTCACATATTTATGTGTTCACCACCTTCACCACTATCTATATAAGGGCATCTACATTTCTTCCACAAGGCAGGAGGGAGAGTCAAAGAAGGTAGAAAGGCAAAAGAAAGAGGAAAAAAAATGACAGCTAAGAAGTAGCAAAAGGAAAATTAACCTTAAATCAAAGTAAAGAGTCAGACAATACCACCAATGTCAAGTGTCTAACATGCCTCCCCATTCCCCGCTCTTATCTGCATTTACCTTGGTATATCACCTTTGTTACATTAAAGGAAGCATAATACTATGATTCGGTTAGTTACAGTCTCTAGTTTATGTTGATTGCATGCCTCCCCCAATGCCTCCCCATTTTTAACACCTTGCAAGGTTGACATTTGCTTGTTCTCCCTAATAAAAGAACATATTTGTATATTTTATCACAGTTGTTGAACACTCTAGATTTCACCAAGTTACACAGTCCCAGTCTTTATCTTTCCTCCTTTGTTCTGGTGTCTCACATGCTCCCAACCTTCCTCTCTCAACCGTATTCATAGTTACCTTTGTTCATTGTACTTATATTGCTGTGTTACCATCTCCCAAAATTGTGTTCCAAACCATGTATTCCTGTCTTCTCCTATCACTCTGTAGTGCTCCCTTTAGTATTTCCTGTAAGGCGGGTGTCTTGTTCACAAAGTCTCTCATTGTCTGTTTGTCAGAAAATATTTTGAGTTCTCCCTCATATTTGATGGACAGCTTTGCTGGATACAGGATTCTTGGTTGGTGGTTTTTCTCTTTCAGTGTCTTAAATTTATCACACTACTTCCTTCTTGCCTCCATGGTTTCTGCTGAGAGATCCGCAGATAGTTTTATTAAGCTTCCTTTGTATGTGATGGATTGCTTTTTTCTTGCTGCTTTCAGGATTCTCTCTTTGTCTTTGACATTTGATAATCTGATTATTAAGTATCTTGGCATAGGCCTATTCATATCTATTCTGTTTGGAGTACACTGCACTTCTTGGATCTGTAATTTTATGCCTTTCATAAGAGATGGGAAATTTTCCTTGATTATTTCCTCTATTATGGCCTCTGCCCCTTTTCCCTTCTCTTCTCCTTCTGGGACAGCAATGATACATACATTCTTGTACTTTGTTTCATCTTTAGGTTCCCGGAGAAGTTGCTCATATTTTTTCATTCTTTTCTCCATCTGCTCCTTTGCATGTAGGCTTTCAGGTGTTTTGTTCTCCAGTTCTTGAGTGTTTTCTTCTGCCTCTTGATATTTGCTGTTGTATGTTTTCGTTGTGTCTTTCATCTCTTGTGTGTGCCTTTCATTTCCATAGATTCTACTAGTTGTTTTTTTGAACTTTTGATTTCTGCCTTATGTATGCCCAGTGTTTTCTTTACAACCTCTATCTCTTTTGCGAAATATTCTCTAAACTCTTTGAATTGATTTAGCATTAGTTGTTTAAATTCCTGTATCTCAGTTGAAGTGTACGTTTGTTCCTTTGACTGAGCCATGGCTTTGTTTTTCTTAGTGTAGGTTGTAGTTTCTGTTGTCTAGGCATCTGACCTCCTAGGCCACCCCAGTCAGGTTTTCCCAGACAAGAACAGGCTCAGGTCACAGAAGGAGGAAATATTCAGTATCTGGTTTCCCTGATGATACCCCTCTGCTTTTCTGCCTGGCAGGTGCACCTGTCAGCCTGTCACCACCTGTGTAAGAGGGTGTGGGCTGTGGCTCTCCTCTCCTAGGCTTTGGGGTCTGGTTCCAGAAAGGTGGGCAGTAGAGCTGGGCCCCTCCCTTTCTTCTTGGGAAGCTGTGCCCCCTCCAGAGAGGTCACCTGTGTATCAATAAGGTCTTTGTTTCTCTGACTTTGATGATCAAAGTGTTTTGATTTTAAAATGGCTGAGGCTGTCTTTACTGCAAAGTGCTGTGGGCTGAAAACGGCTGAGGTTTTCTCCACAGAGAGAGAAAGGGACAGAAAAGCTCCCAGGTTCACCCGTCAGCCAGAGATAGCACCCGATCCTCTGGGCTCCCTGTCCTGAGACAGATATGTCCCCCGACTCTCCCAAGGTCAGTTGTCACCAAAAGCCTCTGTCTGCTTGTTGAGGATTCGCTGTCTGTATTGAGCAGTTAACATTAAAACCCCAGTTGGAGCCGGGCTGAGAGAGTGCTGCTTTCTAGCACCGCAAGGCTTCCTTGAGGGAGGGGCTCTAGGCTCTTGACTCTCAGTGCGGGTCCACAGTTTTACTTACAGATTTTATGCTGCGATCTCGGGCATTCCTCCCAATTCAGGTTGGTGGATGATGAGTGGACAGTCACATTTGTCTCCCTGCAGTTATTCCAGGTTATTTACTAGTTTTTTGGTCATTTATGAATTGTTTCAGGGGGGGACTACCAGTCTTCAACTCCCCTCTATGCCACCATCTTCGCTCCTTCCTCACAATTGCATTTTTAAAGAATATGTATAAATTACTTGGATTCTGGTTCTTTTATATTTTTTTATTTCAAGATTCAACCAGGTTCAGGTTTTTTTAGCCATCATTTTGGTTTTTTTACTTTTATTCCTCTTCCTTTCATGGCTTACTATTTTTTTTAATTCAACCAGATGTATGCCATGTTGTGATTATCATAGCATAAAACATTTCTTTTCATTTTATAGCTCTTTCTACATAATTGCCTGGGAAATGATATTGCACTATTGAGTTTTTCATTTTTATTCACATAACTACTGATTAAGGAGAGTAACTAAATTATATCATTTCATTAATTAGGTCCATGAGATGATTTAAGGACATCATTGTGACAGAAAGTATCAGTTGTTATCTAATAAAATAACAGCCTCTGGACACTCCTACACCAATACCTTTTCATCCTGTTCTGCAAAACACAATTTTTAGTAGAGAAAACTATAATTTCAAATTAAATTAATGACTAAAACTCAAATGACCTTATTAGTAATTCCTAAAAGAACCTATTTAGACATAATCAAATATTGCCATGACAAGCCAAAACTTAGGAAGGAAAAAAGTGGAGTGAAAATGTAGATTTCTTCATTTTATAAAACTAAAAGGGAGCAGGGACTATGTCTTTCTTGCCTGATACATACCAAGAAGATACCCAATAACTACCACCGGCTGTTTTTCTGCCCTCAAAGGATTGTTATGAGCATTATTCACAAAAAATGCATTCAACATTATCAAGTACCAAGCACATAATTAAGATAAATGTCTTTTCCTTGGTATCCTCTGTTACTAGTTTGGTGATGAAACTGTCACTCATAGCTCTCTATTGAAGATTGAATATAATTAGCAAAAGAAATGCATATTTGAATGTGATTAAAATGGGAAATGTTAGATTGTATACATGATAACAGAATAAATTTTTTTTTTTAAATCCATGGAACTACACTACACAAACAGTGAACCCTAAGTTAAACCATGGACTGTAATTAATAGTAGAATTGCAAAAATGTGCTGTCATCAATTGTAACAAATATTCGACAGCAATGCAAGGTGTTAATAATAGGGTGGTATATGGGAATCCTCTATTTTATGCATGAACTTCTGTAATCCCATGACTTCTCTAATAAAAGGTGGGATATTAAATTAAAAACCCTTAAGGCATAGCATTTAGTTCCATGTTTGAGTATTCATATGCTGAAAAGACAGGAGACACACTAGTTCTCTTAAATACAGAATTCTTCTTTTTGTTAAATAGGCCATGAATTAGCTTAGACTACAAGGTGTCCACTTCTTTTATTTTGCAATTAGGTAAAGATTCCAGCTCCTTTAAGCCTTCAAAATCACTGAAGTATGTAGTCCTCTGATGCACCAGCTCACGGTATCCTTGACAACTGCATTTCTATCTGCCTGTAGGCAGGCTACATTACTTTAAGATATATTTCTGATGTACAGTGTTCTATTTAGATCCTGTTGCATGTAACTTGACAAAAGGAAAATTAAAAATTAAATCTTATGTAAGGGCATTCTAGAAAATCAGATATAGAGAAGTAATCTGTATATTTCTTTTGAATTTCTTACTGGACTATAAGGAATTAATCTCACATCTACTTTCTTGAATTTTAAAACTGATTAATTCAGTAAAAAGTTGAGATTGATGCTTTTCATTAATTAGTTCTGTTTGGTATCCAGAATACTTTTAAATCACATTATCCATATTATATGCTACTCTTCAATAATAAATCATCTCAAAGAATTTTCTTGTAGAAATTGGTGATTATTCACTTATGACAAAATAAATCTTAACAGACATTCTAGAAAATATTAACAATTTATTGCTATGCAGATTAAATAACAAAGTGATTATTGGTAGACACTGAGTTGAATATAAACATGAAAATGACACAGAGTTTAATAAAGAGCTTTGCGTCCTATGGAAACACAAAAATACGTATCTTTTCAATGACTAAACTGTTCATAAACTTTGATGCAGACATTTAATGCAAACAAAATTAGTAAATATTTTTAAATCTGCAATTTCCTCCCAAATATTCTGAAAGAAATTGGGAAGGAAAAAAACTTTTTTTTTTTTTTTAATCATTGGAAGAGCGTTGGGCTCCATCAGAAATTATCTACTGGGGTTGAAAGACGGGCCATTCCATAGGTTATTTAGGTGATATATGTGAGTGTTTTGTTGTCAAGATTTGCCCTGAAGGTATAGGCCAACTTGCTGGAGCACAATTGAACACTCACCTCTCAGCACTGAAAAATCTGAGTTATGAACACATGGCAGCTTGCTAGAAATATGGTTAAGACCCACTAGAGATTTTGTAAATTGCTTCACTAAAAGCCTTACGTTTGCCACTGTTGCTAATTTACTGAGAAGAAACTTGAAACAAAATAACATATACAAAGAAATTTCCATGGCCCCTGGTGTTTCCTTTGGAAAGGCAAATAATAACACTCTTCTATTGCCTTCTACTTACAGAGATTCTTGCAAGAACAAGCAGACTTTACTAAAAATAAAATCTAGGAAGAGTTAAATTAAAACTTGAAATTTTGCTGGTTATTTGGGTTGCTTAAGGTTTAAGCATTAGTAGATGTCTCTCTGTTTAGACAGTCTTATTTTTTATTTTTTATTTTTTATTTTTCCCAATTGTGATGAATGAGTGTCCTTGTAAAGGATCTGGAAGGAGAGAATTCAGAGAAAGAAGCTAACTTTTCTGAATAATAATGTAACAGGAATTTGAGAATTTCCCCTCCATAAGGCTGAGGAACAAAGGAGGTTTGCTTGCTTTCTGGAAGAGGGTGGCAGGACATAAAAGAAGAAATTTGAAGGGTTTGGATAGTGAAGGTGAAAGCAGTTCCCACAGGCTAAGTTTAAAGAAAAAAAATTCCCCTGGAGGGAAGACACTTCTTTATGGCTGGGATGACTGAGAGACTTTAAGAAAAATTATACCTAAAATTTAGTTTAAGTTCATTTCCATTTCTGACTCTGCTGCAGTCCCCCAGCATCATCCCTGGTCAAATAGCCTGACATACGTGTATTTTGGAAAATGAAAGGGGAGAGGCCCAAAAGACAAAAGAAATGGAGAATTTAGTGAGAGCCAGAATCTGGGACAGGAAGAGACCAGATTCCCCCTTGCAGCTCATCAGCCCCTTGAAACCTAGAAAAGAGATGGATTTACCAACATCCACAAGCCAGGGTGTTAGCCATTTAAAGTAGACAGTGAAGGCTTATCTCGGAAGTTTAGGTAAAAATAAAGGAAAGTACACATTTTGGAGGTGATTATTAATGGGCCAGTTAGGTAGGTAGTTTAGAGATGGGTGAATTCTTGGGCTGCCTAATTAATTTGTGAATTAAGGATTGCATATTTAATTATTTCTATAACATCCTACTTTTATTTTCTTATCTAAGTGTTTTGGACATATTAATGAAAATGTCTTACTTTTGACATTAAAAGCAAGCTGATTAAGGAACAGATTTTTAAAAACACTCAAAATAAGTAATATAGCTTACATTTTAAATGTAGTCTATATATTATATACATATTGTATATATGCATATATGTATGTATAAATATATATATGGAAGAGCATATAGAGACATGCATGCTTACAAATGTTCTTTTGACCATATGTATCTGAAGAGGTATCTTTCTTTATTCACTCATTTAATCATCTATTTTTACCTTTTATACCTCAATGGATGAAACAATCATAATTGTTAAAGATTATATTTCTACATCTTACTTCTACAAGAGGCTTTCTTTTTTCATTTTCTCTTTAAAAATATTTTTTTGAAAAAATAAACAGAATCATGTTAACTGTAAAATTAATTTTCAGAAGCGCATTAAGAAGAGAATAAATCCAATATCCCAACACTCAAAGGCAAACACCAAATGTTGAGCATTACTTCAGGTCTATTCAGTGATATGCTGAAAGTGACTTGTATTGGTTTATGAGAACAAACTGTGTGCATCTCCTCCCAATTCTGCATTCAGGGACATTACATTGATAGGCTGAAAGCAGCAATGGTGGGGATATTTACGCCATGGAAATAAGCTACATAGCAGGGCTCTGTTGTTGTTGTTTGGAAAGCCAGTTTTTAATCGCTTACCAGTACACACACCACGGCAATATCACTATGAACAGATAAAAATAGAAAGTGCAAGAGAGATTTCCATACAGAGACAGAAAAAAATAATTCATGATATACAAATTTTTTAAATAAAATGTATTCAGTTTAAAATTATTCTTAAATTTTAAAAGAAAAAAGAAGTTGAAGCAAGGGAATTGCTAACTTTATTACGATTTTCCAGTCTGGCTGGTGAGATGAGGCACTATTCTGGTGCTGTGAGGCCCAAGCACTGCACACATCTGTGAAGGCTCTAGCCACCTTATTCTCCCCAAATTTACAACTCTGTCTTCTTAACTGAAGTCCTCATGCTTCCCATTGTTTGCTCTGCAGTCTGGAAACTCTTTCAAGGAAATAAACTGGAGCAGGCAATCACAGGGCTCACCTCATTTGCTTGCCATCACTCATAATGACTGTCCTTATTGCCTGGTGTCCAGTGTCATTTAAATCACTATTTCAATATTTTTTGTCCAATATTTGGTCATTTCATGTGGGAGAGTAAATTCAGCCCTTGTTATTCCACCTTTGCTGGAAGCAGAAGTTCCAACTTGATATTTATGTAAATATAAGGTCTTTTTCAAATTGTGTCAATACTGTGGATGGTTTAGCATTGCTTTTTATAATTTTCTACCTTTGAAAAGCTAACTGAAATAAATAAATAAATATTATATAGTGAGGCCTTCATAAAATGAAAGGTGCCAAATAAATATTGGTAATTTTAAGAAAGATGATTTCTAGGTTTTTTATGTGCATATGTTTTGATTTGAGAATAGGCTGTGACATTTGCCTGAGTTCTTTGGAACCTAAAGCTGAACACTGTAATGATCCCATTGTTTTTCTCTTGGATCCATGGGGCACATGGGCTTTTACATTCGATGAGGGCAATGACACTACATATGCTGTTCATTATGTACAGTCAGCATCAATAAAGTGTTTTGTAAATGGAAGAGGCTTTATCAAATTGTTGTGTTAATATACAGTTTTGAGGACCATCTATGGTCGAATTAATATTCAACTTTGAGAATGATATATTGCTGAATTAATATATAGTTTGGGAGGAAATCTAATTTAAATTCTCCTTGAGAATCTACATTTATATATTGTATAAAGAGCATTACATCAATATCAACTAAGTCTTTTTTCTTTAGAAATATATAATTTTAATGAAGTTTACCAATCTCTTGGAATTTTGTTATCAATGTAGCATGCCATTTATACATATTAGACATTTGTGCCTACTGATTTCCATATTCATCTATGCCATAAATATGTTATCTAATGCACACTGATTTCTTTGCCATAAATAGATCAAATTCTTATAAGATTTAAGCTGCTGTGTAGAAAATTTAGAACAAAATTAATACTGATGATAGTAATAGTAAATACTATTTTTTATCTACTACTATAGATTAGTGATTGCTCTGTGTCAGTTACCAAGTAATTAAAATTTTCCCAAAATAGAATCAATAATTTGCAGAATGACAATTTTTCATAGAATTTTTGTAAAGAGATATATTTCATATATCTCTTCCTTCTTAAATAGGGCAAACATGAACTTTAAATTTTAATAATTCAGTGTTAACACTTGAAATCATCAAGTACTATTTTTGTTATATAATATATATCTTTAGCAGCTGTATGGAGTAGGCGGTCCCTACATGAAATTTTCCTAGCCTTCTGTGCTTTTGTAAGTATGTCAGTGTTTTACAGTTTTCTTCTCTCTATTTTCTCAGGCCCTCATATGGCCCTTCTCGCTGCTGCAGGTGATTCTATCATCAGCCTCCCTCCTCCTGCATCTAATTTATTGCAGACCAATTCAAAATGTAGCCAAGCTAGTTAGTATAATGAGTCAAATAAATTGGTCTCTGAGTGTTCTAGTTTGCTAATGCTGCTGGAATGCAAAATACCAGAGATGGACTGGCTTTAATAAAAGGGAATTGGTTACACAGTTACAGTCTTAAGGCCATAAAGTATCCAAGGTAACACATCAGCAATGGCATACCTTCACTGGAGGATGCTCAATGGTGTCCAGAAAACCTCTGTTAGCTGCGCAGGCATGTGGCTAGCGTCTGCTCCAAAATTCTGGTTTCAAAATGGCTTTCTCCCAGGACATTCCTCTCTAGGCTGCAGTTCTTCACAAATGTCACTCTCAGTTGCCCTTGGGATATTTGTCCTCTTTCAGCTTCTCTGGAGCAAGAGTCTGCTTTCAACGGCCATCTTCAAACTGTCTCTCATCTGCAGCTCCTGTGCTTTCTTCAAAGTGTCCCTCTTAGCTGTAGCAGCTTACTCATTCTGTCTAATCTTGAATAGTGCTCCAGTAATTTAATTCAGACCCACCCTGAATGGACGGGCCAACACCTCCATGGAAATTATCCAATCAGAGTCATCACCCACAGTTGGGTGGGATGCATCTCCATGGAAACACTCAAAGAATTACAATCTAATTAACACTGAAAGGTCTGCCCACACAAGATTACATCAAAGATTATGGCATTTGGTGGAACATAATACATTCAAACTGGCACATTTCACCCCCTGAACCCTAAAATGACATTATCTTTCCATATACAAAATGCATTCATCCCACAACAATATCACAGATACTTAAATCATTTCAGTAACAACAGTTAAGTACAAGATCCCATCAAAATCAATTATAGGCGTGGTGAGTCCTAAGGCATAATTCTCCTTTAGCTGTGGATCTGTGAACTTAGAACAAGTTATGTGCTTCCAATACAAAGGAGGAACATTCATAGGATAAACATTCCCATTGCCATAAGGAGAAACAGTAAGGAAAACAGGGTTCACAGGACCAAAACAGTTCCTAAAACCCGCAGGACAAATTCCATTAGATTTCAAAGTCTGAGAGTCATTAACAGAACGAGGTTGCATCCTTGGGGCTTGAGAGAGTGGGAGTCTAACCCTTCCTAAGGGCCTTTGTAGCAGCCCTTTTCTCTCCAAACGCTGGGGTGAGTTCTCCAACATCTCCACACACTGGAGAGACCACCTTCTCGGCCCTAACCTCCTCAAACATCGGGGCAACACCCGGATTCCCTTCCATCTCCGGGGCACACGCTCAACTCCTTCAGAATAGTGGGGTGGCAGCCAGGCTCTCCCCATTCCCCTGGGAATGTGCTCCACCCTCTTTGGGTCCTGGGGTGGCAAAACTCTTCCATAGCATCGAGGCAGAAGGCCCACCCTTGACCTCCAGGGCAGACTCACCCTTGCCATGCGTGTGGGCCACTCCACTCTCCCAGCCTGAGACCTCTTAACTCCAGATCTCAACCTCCATGGCTCTGTCTTTGAAGAAATTTTTCCTTCAATTTGTTCCTTGTCTGTCTCCTCCTGTCCTAAGCGGCAGCGACTCTGTCTGTAAAGAGCTCACAAAATTCTGTTGGCTTTGCCTGAAGCACACAGTGGTCAAAGCCATCAGACAATAGGACTTTCCACAAATCCTTTCTGGATAACTCCATCTCCAATCTTGGCTTGTACTGAAATGGCAGCTGGGTTCCCTGTTTGGTTAAATCCTCATGTTGGGCTATAGCTTCTGGGGATCCACCCCCTGGAAGCCTGGAATTTTCCAAACCATCAGTTTCTGGTTTCTTTGACTCCAAGAGTTCAGTTCTAAGTTTATCTCTGTCCTGTCGCATTTTACTATAAGCTGCGAGTAGAAGCCAGGCTACTTCTTCTATATTTTGCTTAGAGATCTCATTAGCTAAATATTCCAGGTTGTCGCTTTCAAATTCTGCCTTCCATCCAACACCAGGACTCAATTTTGCCAAATTCTCTGCCACTTTGAAACAAGGATCGCCTTTCTTCTAGTTCGCAAAAACACATTCATCATTGCTTTTCAAGGCCTCGTCAGAAGTATCTTTAGAGTCCATATTTCCACAAATAGTCTCTTCAAAGCAGTTTAGGCCTTTTCTATCAAGCTCCTCACAGTTCTTCCAGAATCTTCCCCTTATCCATTTAAAAAGCTCTTCCAACATGTTTGGTATTTGCAAACTCAGCAGCAAAAGCACCCCACTTCTCTGGTACCAAAATCTGTTGTAGTTTGCTAATGCTGCCAGAACACAAAACACCAGAGATGGATTGGTTTTCATAAAAGGGGGTTTATTTGGTTACACAGTTACAGTCTTAAGGCCATAAAGTATCCCAGGTAACACATCAGCAATTGGGCACCTTCATTGGAGGGTGGCCAATGGTGTCCAGAAAACCTCTGTTAGCTGGGAAGGCACGTGGCTGGCATCTGCTCCAAAGTTCTTGTTCCAAAATGGCTTTCTCCCAGGATGTTGCTCTCTAGGCTGCAGTTTTTCACAAATGTCACTCTCAGTTGCACTTGGGATATTTGTCCTCTTTCAGCTTCTCCAGAGCAAGAGTCTGCTTTCAACGGCCATCTTCAAAATGTCTCTCATCTGCAGCTCCTGTGCTTTCTTCAAAGTGTCCCTCTTAGCTGTAGCAGCTTGCTCCTTCTGTCTAATCTTGTATAGTGTTCCAGTAATTTAATTCAGACCCACCCTGAATGGGTGGGCCAACACCTCCATGGAAATTATCCAATCAGAGTCGTCACCCACAGTTGGGTGGGGTGCATCTCCATGGAATCACTGAAAGAATTACAGTCTAATTAACACTGAAAGGTCTGCCCGTACAAGATTACATCAAAGATAATGGCATTTGGGGGGACATAATACATTCAAACTGGCACACTGAGTAATGGCTTAAAACATAGACTTTATCATAAAGGCTTCACAGCAGCCTTTTTTCGCTGTTGGGAGCTTTTCCTCTTTTCCTATGTGCTTCTGGATTCCTGACTTGAAATTGTCCTCTGACATTTAACTTTTAAACAGAACTTTCATGTCTGGAAGAAAATCCATAAATATAAACCATATCCAGAAAGGGTGATAAAGCTTAGATCTGAAAAATACCACAGAATCCCTGGGATTTATCTAATGGAGTTTTAGCTTTAGAGATCTGTGCAAAATATAGAATTCCCAGGTGGGCAATGTGTTTTCAAATTCACCACTTTTAGCCTTTTGATGTCACTTAATGAACTACAATATATCCTTAAGATTAGGCTCCAATAACTTACTTTCTTTGAAAGTCGTTTTTGACCATTTTGGATAGAGCTTCCAATTTCTTTCTGCACCTTGATTTATCTCCTTTTTAGACCAAGAAACTGTGTCAGTGTCAACAAGAAAGGAATCACTTAAAAATGACTGTGGGAAAAAATCCCCAAGGAGAAGTGCCAGAGCACAGCTGAAAAACATGAGTACACTGGGCTTTTACTGCAAGCCCGAGACCATAAGTTAGTGTTATCCAGGATCGACACCTATTATGATTTTAGATTATAAATTTCCTGATGACAAACACAGTAACTCATCTATGAATCCTTGTGCTAAGTGCAGTGCTAGGATATAGGAGGTGCTCAATGGATGTGTAGTGAATTGATGAGTATTCCTTTTAACATCTATGGAAATCACATGATGTTTTGCTAATTCTATAGAATTAATTTTAAAATAATATATAAGCCATTGTATTAAATGCTGAAGGGCTTACAAAGATGAATTAGATATGGCCTTTCTGTCAAGTATCTAAATGCATAGAAAAAGAGATAAGAAAGTAAATAATAACTGTAGTACTCTATTAGTTGGGCTAGGCTAGGCTATGCTCTGATAATTATAAACCCTCACATATCAGTGCTTTAATATGCAAAAAAATAAAAATTAAAATCATCCAAGTCTGATATGGATCTGGCAACATTTCTGGTTGACTCTCCTCAAACCATGGCTCAGGGCTCTGGGTTTCTCTCAGCCAACTGAGAGTCCTTGCCTCTAAAAATGAATAAAAGAGAGTGAGAGAGATGGGAGGTCTCACACACACACGCACAGAGAAAGAGAGAGAGAGAGAGAAAGAGAGAGAGACTTCAAGGGCCTGGCTTAGAAAAGATGTGCCTGTTCTTTTCACATGCATTTGGGCAAAACTCATCATATAACTGTCTAGATACGAGAGGCTCAGAAATGCATTATTCCTTTCTGTCTAAGAGGAAAACAAAAACAGTTCAGTCAGCATATGATAGTGGCTCTATCAAAGGTGACAAATATAGTAAGTATTAAAGCAATATGCACTGGACAACAGTTTACTTGTACAGTTCTTCAAATTCTATTTTATCACTATATTCCTTTTTTTTTTTTTTTTAACCCTGTGCATCATTAAATTGCAAGTATGACAAACTGTCTTTAGGTAAGGAAGCATATCATAACAAGCACATGTATCCTAGCGCTGCTGACCTCTTATTCCATTCACATCCTAATAAATTGCTGTTTGTAAATATTGTATAAATGTTTGTTGACATCAGCACAATGCATCTGTTGAAAACTGATTTAGCTGGGAGCTATAGGATGGAGTTTATCTTTGTATTACTTCAACTTTTAGGAAACACCAATAGGACCACTCCTTTTTTGGAAACTCGACATTTATTTACTTGACTACAGTTTATTGAAATAACTCTTTATAGTACTATTCCTAGAGTACAGAAACGGGCATGTGTGTATGTGTGTGTGTGTGTGTGTGTGTGTGTGTGTGTGGCATACACACAGAAAAACACAAGCAGGCACATGTCCAAACACATAAATACATATTAGCAATCTTAACACAGACCTAATGTCTGAATTTGTATTTTCAAAAATATTGAAATAGTTTGATACCTGCTTAGTTCTCAATTTCTTAATGCTCACAACTGTTTCCTTTTCACAAATGCTTACAACATGATGTATGGTGAAATCCTTGGCTGAAAATGTGAAATGTTTTCATTCATTTCTGAAAAATGACTATGTAGTTTAAATATTCTTGTGCTCAGTTTCCACTCAAATTATCCAGGATTCAAACTCAAAACCCTCAAAGCATGTGTAGCTGGGAGTGGAATAAAGTGGGCTGGGAATACCTAGGACCAGTTAGGCTCCAGGTTAGGAATGACTTTGAACTAGTTTCTCCCCATGGTGCTTTCATTTTGCTTCTTTCAATATGGTCTTTCTAGAGATGTGGGTATCATGGAGTCCTGGAAATCAGTGATTCCCTTATATGGTTGCTGGTGTAAAGAGAGCCCAGGCTTCAATTAGAGATGTGAATGAAGAGGATCTGGTTAGGACTAAGGCAAATCAGACCAAAAGGTAAAGGACAATACTGGCTGTGTTTTAAAACTTTGACTTGTGTGTGAGACCAAGAGAAGAGAGGTTTATTTAGTGCAGGATCTATATTTTCTGCACTACACTAAATAATTTAATTTGCATGGTCAGTTTATTCAAACACCATAATTGCATGGAACTTTGAATAGGAAGTGAGATCTGGTAGGTTTGTACAGGTTACTGTGAAATCTCAATACATCCCAAAGTAATTTCGGCAGAGAATAAAAATATATTTGCAGGGCCTCCCTGAGGAACTGGGGAAAATGCAAAAGTGTTGGACTTCCCCACCTGTGCTATTGCTGATATTCTCGCAAACTTTGAGGGTTAACAATTTAGTAGGATGAGCCCTCAATCTTGGGGCTTGCCTTTATGAAGCTTGTTACTACAAAGGAGAGTCTAAGCTTACTTATAATTGTGCCTAAGAGTCTCCCCCAGAGAACTGCTTTGTTGCTTAGATGTGGCCTCTCTCTCTCTCTAAGCCCATGCAGCAGGTGAACTTACTGCCCTCCCCCCTACATGGGACATGACTCCCAGGGGTGAAAGTCTCCCAGGCAACATGGGACATGACTCCCAGGGATGAGCCTAGACACAAGCATCATGGGATTGAGAAAATCTTCTTGACCAAATGGGGGAAGAGAAATGAAACAAAATAAAGTTTCAGTGGCTGAGAGATTTCAAATGGAGTCAAGAGGTCACTCTGGAGGGCATTCTTATGTGCTACGTTATAGTTTTTAGTGTATTGGAATAGCTAGAAGGAAATACCTGAAACTGTTGAACTGCAACCCAATAGATTTGATTTTTGAAGATGTTTGCATAACTATGTAACTTACATGGTGTGACTGTGTAATTGTGAAAACCTTGTGGCTCACACTTCCTTTATCCAGTGTATGGACTGATGAGTAGAAAAATGAGGACAAAAACTAAATGAAAAATAGGGTGGGATGGGGGTTGGTGGGATGTTTTATGTGTTCTTTTTTACTTTTATTTTTATTTTGTTTGGAATAAGGAAAATGTTCAAAAATTGATTCTGGTGATGAATGCACAACTAAAAAAAGATGCAGAAGTTAAGATTCTTTCAACTTTTTTCCTACATTTGAAAATTTTCATAATAAAACAGTGGAAAAAGAAAAAAAAAACAGAAATGTGCTATTTTTATCAAAGGGGTTTTCAAAATTAAAGGAGATTAATATGAAATGTATACATTCATAGGGCATTGTTAGGTGCCATGGTTAATTGGGAAACATGTTATCTTTCTGTGACCCAAATATTATAACTATAACATAAGCATTGTAATTAACTATATTAAAATGGCAAATTTTCTGTCAGATTTTACAAACAATAATGGCAATAGAAGTGGTATTATGTTTAATATTTTCAAGGGATGTATAATTGATATATGTTAAAAACTTCCATTTGACTTTCAATATTATAAATTTTGATAATAAATGAAGTTATTCAAAAAGTTAACAAAAAGCAGCCAAATTTCTACAGGGTGCAATGAAGTACATGCATTTAAGTAATGCTAAATAATAACCTGAAGGAAATTTAGTTAAAACTCAGATGTGAGATAATGCCACTTTCATTTGGAAAGCATTTTTAAATAAAGAAGTAATACAAAGATATGTATGATTAAAATCATAAAACAAATATATTTTTAAATAATATAAAATATATGTGAATATTTATCTGATTTCAGTAGAGTATTTTAGAAAAAAATAAAGGAAATAGCATGATAGCTTTTACTCTTTAAAAATGTGAATTTTTTAAACTAAAAACAGTATAAAAATTAAATGACAAATTTCAAGCTAGAAATAAAATATGAAACACTTGTGATGAAGGGTAAAATCCCAAAAAAGAAAATATCTCTCATAAACCATTAACAACAACAAAATGACCATTCCAATGAAAAAGGACAAAAGGAATGAACAATTTACTTAAAGTTGCAATTCCAAAAATCTGAGCTAAAGTTCAATCCCATTAATGTTTAAAGAAATGCACATTTCAAGAAAAATATATATTTTTTTAAAATAGTAAATTGTCAAAGATTAAAAAATGGGTAGTAGGAATTTAGGCAGAAGGAACAAGCACTTTTAGGCACTGCTGGAATAAAATGAATTGAGACTGATAATTATCAATCCTTGTCAGGAACATAAAACTGATCATGCTCTTTGATTCATTAATTATTATTCTTGGGCTGTTCTAGATAATACTCACAAATGTAAGCACAGATAGAAAATCAAAATATTGCTTGTAATACCCCCAAAATTCCTAAATATCCAATGTCAGGGGAAAGGTTTTATAAATTGTAGTATATCATGTAATGACCAATAGTCACCAATGAAAAATCATTCTTGGAAAAGAGTATTTCTTGATATGAACAAATGATCACACTATCATTTGAGTGACAAAATGAGAATACAGTCTTTAAAACACACACACACACAATTCTAATTCTGAACATTTTAAGTAGCATCAATTTACCTGCCAGACTATTCCAAGATGTGCATGCCTTTGGGGTCGATCCTTCTAATAACAATGTAACAGATGTTATAATGGATCTATTCTAGTTTTAGTTTCAGCTACATCCCTAAACAAGACACCTGGTGGGACTACTATGCAGGTTTTGTAAAAGAGGGGTAGCAAAGATGATTTATCTTTTACCTTGAAGGAGTAAAAAGGCCCAGAGTTAGAAATGAAAACAGATTTTGGGGAAGTGGTTTGTTGGCATGTTAGTTTCCGATGGTGCTATGACAAACATCACACAATGGATTGTACTAATGGGAATTTATTGGCTGGTGATCTCAGAGGCTTAGAAGGCTTGCTTCCTTCTCAGTTAGTAGTGTTCTTGCTTGTTGGCAATCCTTGGTCTTTGGCTTTCCTATTACACAGCGGTGTCCTTTTGCTTCTCTTCCATGTTCCATTGACTTCCTGCTTCTGTGTCCTCCCTGGGGTTTCTCTCTCTGAATTTCTTCTGCTTACAAAGGACTCTGGTAATTTGGGTTAATGCCCAACCTCATTCATTTGGGCTACACCTTAACTAAAACTAACATCTTCCAAATCTTCTGTTTACATTGGGATCATATGCACAGAAATGGGAATAAAATTGAAAACATACTTTTCAGGGGGTACATAAATCAATCTACCATGGTTGCTATGTAGTGAGTCCCACTCACTTCCAGGTGGAGAACTGGTGTTGCTTCAAGGAGACCATTCAGAAAGCTTAATATGTGTGCCTAATATTTGGGAGAATATAATGGGTTGGGTTTATTTCACATCTGAGACACCCAAAATTATAGGAACTGGCTGGCTGGCTTCTCTGATATATGAAGTGGAGAGTTGGTGGCATGGGCCCATATACTCTGCTGGAGTCTTTCTAGACAAAGGATGCATTAGTGTTAACTGGGGGCCAGGGGTGGTGACACACGTGAATGAGGGTTAACTTTGCTGTTCTATGGCTGGGTAAACTGGAGGCTGGGGAAAGAACCAGCAGCAGCCAGACAGAAGAGATGGAGGGATCTACAGTATCTTCAAGAATTCTTTGGAGCTATATGATGATTTCTTGCTTCTGTGTCATCCTTTGTAGCTGCTCTTGTCTCTGTCCCTTACTAACCAAACATTAGAACACCGGTCCTTTTCTTTGATATTTGAAAAAATATCTTCCATAAAGCCATGTTTAAGAGGCTTCTGCTGGCAATTTATGGTTATAGACAGTGCTTACAGTGCCTACTTTTTTGTACAGTACGGAAGTTAATTTGAAATTAAATATTAGATATACCAGACTTTAGAATTTCCTTGGCCATCCAAGTTCTCATGGGACTTCATTCTTGTCAGTTGTCAACTCTCAACTTGCTGATCCTGATCCTCTAGCTATGATGCTCAACTGCACATTGTCAGGAAGACCCTGCTTAAATATTTCCCAGCTCTTCCAATTATTAACTGTGAAACCTGGGTAAGATTATTTAACTTCTTCTTGTCTTACTTTCCTTATATATTAAATTTGAATAATAATAAAACTCATGGGATTACTGGGAAGATTAAATGGGTTCACACATATGAAGCAATTAACATAGTGCTCAGTACAGAATAGATATTTAATAAAGCACTCAACTTTCTCTTTGTTTCTTCTACTCGTATTAATTATGCCCTAGAAGGTAATGTAAGGTAGTATAGGGATAGTTTCCTTGTATACGAAGAGAACTCCTCAAATTATTTTCCTAAATGAAAACAGTCTCACTCCAGTGGAATATATACCTCCTTGAAAATAATATTATTTTATCTTCAAGATATTTATATAAAATTATAAAGAAAAAAGACTGTTAGGAAATAGACTATAATATTAGATGTGTGTGTTCCTAGGTAGAAGTCTATGATATATTTTTATTTAAATTTTATATTATTCCTTATCGATGGAACTTGTATTACTTTCTCTTAAAATCTTTTCATTGATATATGTTGATCTAAAGCAAAAATGAGTTGTCTATTAGGCTCCCATAAATCAGCGATCTTCCCCGTTATCAAGTTTTACTAATAATTTAAGAATATAGGCAATCAAGGGGCCCAATCAAAGAAGGGAGATGTCTGGGACATTGAGATTATCTCATTAGGATCCTTCTTCCTAAATTGGATTATTACATTCTGTCCAGTAGCAATAGATGAGATCTCTAAGTAAGGTTTTGTGAGTGTTCAGTCTATGAAATATCTATATTTTATATCCCAGCTTACATGACAGTTTTTCAGGGATAGATTCACATCTCATGAATTAATAGATTCTATATTTATTTACTGTAAGCAATATTTAATCAGGGATGTTCTATTAAGAACCTCACATAGACAAGGCTATTCCTGCTTAGTTTATTTACCTTGAGGCTTAATTACTCTGTTGACAAAACTAGTATGAGTCACTAAGTCTTCTTTTCTTTCTCTGGGAGAATTTTCCTGGTGTTTTAGTGAGAAATGGATCACAAATGAACTGCTTAAAACTTTCCACCTAATTCAGTCTCCAACCTTAGTTAATACCTCCTTGCCACACATTTCTCAGATGTTTATTATTATTATTTGCCTTACTATAATTTCTGTAATATTGTAAAGAAAGAATAAGGCTTCTAATACTTCGATAAATATCAAGATTTGAACAATCAGATTGGGAGTAGGAATTCCCTCTACAAAGAATGTTCATAGTATCTAAATCTCTCAGAAATCTTTGATATTCTTCTACCAGCTCAGTTACTATTTATCCTTCATTACATACCTTATTTGAATCTTTCAGATGACTTGATGGAGGCATTTAATTTAATGTGCAATATTTCTAAAGTAAAATTCACTTTCTCCTCTGGGCAATCAATTTTAACATGTTTCATATCAATCAGAGGTTTCAAGTCAGCTTCGCCAAACACTTCTTTATCCTGGGCATCATCATTTACATAAGCCTGGTTTTCATTTAACTACCTAATGAAATTGCAAATTCTGTTATACCATATAGCCGTGGCAGAGAGATTAATATAACATTTGACACATTAGTGAAAAGTACAATATGATTCATGGCACTATGTTCTTCTTTTCTCCAGATTATAAATCAATGGGAACCTTATATTCATCCTCCAGGAAAAAGAAATTCAAGGGTTTTCTTCCAACACTGTCCATTAGTCAACACCAGATCTGACTGAGATCTTGCCATGATGTGTTGGCAGGGAAATATGATTGTCTCTTTACCTGGAGTTGAAATCTATTATGCACACTTTTTGCTTTAATCTGTTTTGACCCACACCTTTCACATTGTGGCTTGCCTTCCCAACTCAGCAGGCATATTATTAAATCCCTAGAACCAGCATTAATACAGCCTTGGTAACACTTTTCCTTGATCACACCCAATAGGTATACCTTGCGGGTTTAGGTGCACAAAGAGTCATAAGACTATCTTGCCACTTGGTAATGGAGCCATATCATAGTTGTACTTTGGCTACATGTGGTAAAATTAAAACCCATTCCAAAGTATATTTAGTAATATTCTCTGCAGAATTTAATGGGCAGGCTTCTTCTGTTCAGGTAAGACCCTACCAGATGGCATCTCCATGCCATACATAACAAAAACTGTGAGGAAATATCAACACAATGCAAAAGAAACTACCTGAAGGTAATGGTGAGTATATAGGAGCAGACAGAATCTCATGAGGTGAGCATTCTCTCTCAGAAGTGAAGAGATAAGGAGTTATACAGTTATGCTGTCTCCTTGGCTTTTAGCCTGAGGCTAGGTTCAAATTATATGCAGTGTGTCCAGCAGTAGTATGGGAAAAGGAGAGCACAGGTAGAAATGCTCAGTGTCCTCATCTGGAGAACGAGAATTATGAAGTCAGGAAATTGAAAAAGCTGAAGAGACTGGGGGAATCCCAGAAAAGATGTCCTTTTGGGCTAGAGATGGAATCCCCAAATTCTTGTCTGCTCTAACATCTCTGACTAAATCTTGACTCGTGTGTGAAACAGGCTCAAAGCAGCTCAGCTAAGGACAAAATATTTGAAATGAGACTGGAGCTGCCACCTAAGATGTAAGAGTTTTCATTTCAGATCTAGCCAAGAAAAATACCTGCTAAAACAAAGGAAACAACTTAGAACAAGTGTTAAGAGAATCCATAGTCTTCACAACTAAACATTCATAATATCCATGATGTAATCTAAAATTTACCCAGCATACAATGAACTAATGAAATGGAATATATGCTCAAGAGGGGAAAAAAACAAACAATCAAATCCAAACCTGGAATGAACCAGAATTTGGAACTAACAGGCAAGAATGTAAAAATGGCTACTATAACTATCCTTAATGAATAAAAGGAAACATAAAACTTTCAATGAATGAAAACCTCATGAGAAAAACAAATAAATAAAAACCAAATGAAAATTCTAGAACTTAAAAGTATAATCTCTGAGATAAAAATTCACTGATGGACTTAGCCCAACTGGCATGGTAGAGGAGAAAGTGAGTCAATGCTCAAAATCTTTTCCAGCACTTGTTTTAAGTAACAATTACCCATTGCAAAAGTCATAAGGAGTTTGGTATGTATACATAATAATATTGTGTTTCATTATACATTTGTATACATTGGTAACATTACATACCATGATCAAAATTAATATGTTCAGATAGTCTATATTGATAAATAATTCATTATTCCAAGCCTTGAAATGCATTCTCTCAAGTTACTCATTACAGGATAAGCAAAGCCTATAGCAGAATAGGTGTGGATCCTGGTTAATACTCACTTGTTTCTGGGGCCTCCAGTAAAGGTCCAGTATAATCACATTTTTCAGCTGTGCTTTGGCTCTTATCATTGAGGAATTTTGCCCACAGCCATTTTAAGGGATTTATTTCTTGTTGACATTGGCGTACAATTTATTGTCCCATTAGTCCAACAGTACATGGTCTGAACACCCACATGCCCACTCACTTCATGAAGTAGCTAGCGGGTTCTAGAAATCTGGCTAAAGTATCTGCATTATTATTCAAACTCCTTCCTAAGCCAGCAACTGATTGTTTCTGGTAATTGCCTACTTTACCCACTTCATATCTGTCCCTAATTCCCATAGGAATTTCTTTGCATGAGAGCATATTTGCCTGACTATACAGCAAGGCCATTGGCTATACCCCAAGAGCCTATGACTACCTGAACACTCCACTGCTATTTATTCTCTCGGCAGTGCCCATTCTGCATATTGCCCTTGTCTTCTTCTATCAAGGTTTTCCCATATATAGGGTGTAATGTTGATTATCAAACAGCAAATTAGAGCTTAATCCTGAAAATCTCATCAGTGCACCAGGCAGCCTCCTTTGCCTCAGCTAAGAGAGATTCACGAATCACAGACTGTGCAGCAATGGGGTGGGGGAGATCCTCTCGGGGCTTTATTGACAGCTGTACAGGCAGTGAAGCAACCTGCTTCTGAAGGCAGTGAATTCCCTCTCCTGAACTTGCCTCATTTCCCAAAGTGTGCTCTTCAATATTCCACTTCCACTTTATGAGTGAAGATTTGCTAGGCTGTTTCATTCTTATTTGAAAGTCTCTGACATAACCCAAGAAAAACTTGTATTCTTGGCCTGAGAATTATCTGATGGCTTTCTGTGGTGGGGGCAGTTTTGAACAATACTCGGTGACAAGCTACCAGTTCTCTTTCAAACATTTATTGGGAACATCTGTCTCCAGCATCTTTATTGCTCAAAGCATAAGAGATCTTCACTGAACTACTTCATTTCTGCCAGTGGCTCCACTCTGTGTGTGTTCTGGTCTCAAATATTTCAAATATTATCTGAGCAGTCAAACCATAAAGTAGCACTTCCTGTGCCATCACCCTCTGAAAATCCTTTAACAATTGTTTGTGCTCAGGGCCCTGATAAAATTCTATGATCTTTCTGGTGATTTTGTGAATAGGGACCAACAGGATTCTTAGATGAAATAAAACTTCTGACAAAACCCAAATAGCCCTGCTTATCTCCAAAACTCTTGCTCTTTGGCAGGCTCTGTGAGATAATTTTTAAAATTTGTTTCAGGAATGTCTCTAGTTGCTCCAGCCCATGTAATTTCCAGTACCTACAGAGATTGGGATGGCCCTTGAATGTTAGCTGAGTTTATCAGCCTGACTCTATTTGTCATGCAAGTTACTATAGTCCTTAGCTCTTCTTGAACTTCTTATTCTGAGGATATAATTATCATGATATAATTAATGTAATTTACTAACTTGCTTTTGATTCTTTTTAAGTCCACATCTCATCTCATGAAAGTATGGAAATATGCAGGCAAATTCAAATATCCCTCTGACGATACAGTGAATTTATATTCCTTTCCATTCTGTAAGAATGCAGATTCTGCCTGGCTGTCCTCTGAAATTGCAGTAGAGAGGGCAATAGCCAAGTTTTAATGACATGCCAGTTATTCTTGGCCTGTTGTGCTTCTGGTACAGGCTTTACTATATCAGGCATAGCTGACATAATCAAAGGAACTACCTTATTTAATGCTTGATAATCTGCTGTTAAACATCATGCACTGGCCAGACCAGTCCATTAAAATGGGAATTAATGAGAATCAGTAATCACATATCAACTATTTCCTTATTCAAAGCAGTCATCTCTTGTATACTTCTGCAATTCTGTTTTGCTTACAGCTAATATTACAATGTATTATACAACGTATTACAATTTATTACCTATGAGTAATAAGTAGATAATCCCAGAAGTTCCCATTTAGCATGGTCAATTAATACTCAAGGAAGGGTGGAAGCTTAGACACCATACTTCCAAAAGATAAGGCAACATTCTCTTTTTTTTTTTTTTTTAATTCAGTTTTATTGAAATACATTCACACATCATACAATCATCCATGATATGCAATCCACTGTCCACAGTATGATAACATAGTTATGTGTTCATCACCACAATCTATCTCTGAACATTTTCCTTACATCAGAAAGAACCAGAACAAGAATAAAAAATAAAAGTGAAAAAAAAAAAACACCCAAATCATCCCCCCATCCCACCCCATTCAACATTCTCTTTTAATGGATAACTTCCATCCCAATTATGCATTCAGCAAAAGGCCATGTAATCAATAAAAAGTCTCTCTAATTACTAATCTCAGCTGAACCTTTATCGCCTCCAGTACAGCATCTTCACACCCTCCAGTTTCACATATGCCATAAGTGCTACTGAACGTTGAGTACCTATAGCTAATAATCCTAAGAAGCTTTGCCTACCAGTCCCAGGTTCCTTTGCCCAAATCATTTCAAAAGGTATATGGTATCCCACTGGGGTTGGACAAGCATATCTCAGACTCTTAGTTCATCTTTTCTAGACTCAATAGTTTGTTCTGTGGAAATTAATTCAGTTCACTCTTCAAGTACTTTGCATTTTAGATCATGATTCTCATCATTTGATTTGATGTCCTCCAGACTAAAATACTTAGGGTGAACTTGCAGTGACACTTCAAGATCTGTTTGGGGTCAGAGTAGCTCCCCATGCTCCAAATGGGGATTGCTCTATTAACCTCTGAATAGAAACCCTAATGATTTTTTTCTCTTTTTTCACTCCTTTTTATAAACTATCGAAATAGCTTCATCCAATTATTTCCTTCCCTTCTTTTCATTTCTCTGCTTCATGCTCCCTTTCTTTTGTATGGCATAGATCTTTTACTTTATTTTATAATTTTAGCATCATGCAGGCCCCTGTGCATTAACTGAAAAAACAGGTCCATTTTTGCTTCCTGCATAATTTCTTGGCTTCCTAAAAGCAAAGGTTTATGAAAAGCCCAAGGCAGGGGAGCCCTCCAGATGCATCTTTCATCATTTGTATCATATTAAGTTAGATGTGTCTCTCTGGTCATCCTACAGCCAACATCTGGTCACTTGCACTTACAGCATGCCTACGGCATCAGGAGGAGCATTCCATTTGTAGGGATATTAGTTTACTAGGGTTACTGTAACAGACTAGCACAAACCTGATGCCTTAAAGCAACAGAGTTATCCTCTCTCTCACAGTTCTAGAGGCTAGAAGTTTGGAATCAATGTGTCAGCAGGGCCCATTCTTTCTCTGAAGGCTCTAGGGGAGGATCCTTCCCTGCCTCTTCCTAGCTTTTGGTGGTTTCTGGCAATCCTTGGTGTTCTTTGCTTATAGACTCATCACTCCAATCTTTACCTCCCTTGTTATATGGTATCCTCCCTGTAGGTCTCTCTGTATCCAAATTCCTCTTTCTTATGACACCAGTCATTGGACTAGCGCCCATCTTAATCCAGTATGACCTCATCTTAATTTGATTGCATCTGCAAAGACCTTATTTTGAAATAAGATCACATTCACAGGTCCTGGTTTAGAAATTCAGCATCCCTTTTTAGTGGACCCAACACAGCCCACAACAGTGTGTGAGGGGCTTGGGCAATTACACCTATCAGGGCAGGTATGCTGCACTTCTACTTTAACAAATTGCAGTAGATTAGATGCCATACCACCCAGAAGTATCTGCTCACAGAAATTTGCAGCCAATTGGGGATTGACCATCAATTTACATAGTCCCTACCACTTGGTAGTATCTAAAATTAGTGAGGTACCTTGATCCTTAATTATAAGAATCCATATTATTATAAACAATCTATGCCAGTAGCAATTCATTGGACTTGTGTTGTTATTTGTCTAGAAATTTTCAACCTTCTTCACAGAATACCTTTGAGATATTCACAGTAATAACCTAGCCCCATCCTTCAGCTATTCGTATAGTCTTTTGAGTAATCAATGGTTTTAGTTATGCTACTTTATGAGTCAATACAACATCATTTCAAGTAGCTTTAGAAGCATAAGTAGGCCTTCCATGTCTTTCTAGGAGGAAAAACCTACCTCACAACATGCTCTTAAAGATTCTTAGTTTACCTGGGTCACTAGCTGTAGCCAAGAGATATTTCTCTTTCTTTCTTCTGTTTCCCACTATCAATCTACTCAGGTAGTTGTATCAAATCTAAGACTATTTTCTCCAAATTCCATTTCCTTAAAGCTTTTGCCCCTTCATACCAATGATGGGTAAGCAGTCATTCTGTAATTAGATTCTCAATATATTTTTTCCACTCCCTTCTTCTTCTTGCTAAAAATCACCTTAGCCATTATGAATTGTGGAACTAAAACACATTCCTATTCATATTGCCAATCTGAGATAAATAATCTAACAAAGAGTTATATTGTCAAATCAACCCACACAAATCAAAGGCCTTATCCATGATCAAACTTGACTATTAATTTCAAGGATACAGGCAATCAAGAGGTTTCGACAAACTAGGCAGTTGTCTGGGGCATCAAGAGCAACTCCCAGGTACTTTCTCTCCGCATCTGACATGTAGTATTTGGCCCAAATAATAGACGGGGTTTCCAAGTGAAGCTTGCCTTGTTGCCTGATGCTGCAGGAGGAATATTTAGACTGTGAAACATCTCCACTTTACACCTCAATTTAAATGGCATTTTTTGTGGAGATATTAATGATAAATTCTTAGGTTCCTAATTTATTTTCTCTGAACAACCCTTAACCAAGGGCATCAAAAATCTTGCAACAAAGAAAAGCCCAGGAACAGACGGCCTCACAGGTAAATTCTTACCAAGCATTCTAAGAAGAATTAATAACAATCCTGCTCAAATTCTTCCAAAAAATTTAACAGAACAGAACAGTACCTAACTCATTCTATGAGGCCAACATCACTCTAATACCAAAGACAGATGAAGATACTACAAGAAAAGAAAATTACAGACCAATATCTCTTATGAATATAGATGCAAAAATCTTTGACCAAAAACTTGCAAATTCTATCCAATAGCACATTAAAAGAATTATACACCATGATCAAGTAGGTTTTATGAAAATGTGGTTCAACTTAAGAAAATCAGTTAAATAAATATACCATGTTAACCAAATGAACGGGGGAAAACACCCATGATCATATCACTTGACACAGAAAAGGCATTTGCCAAAATCCAGCATCCTTTCTTGACAAAAGCCCTTTGAAAGGTAGGAATAGAAAGAAATGTCTTCAACATGATAAAAGGCATATATGAAAAACCCACTGCTAACATCATACTGAATGGCAAATACTGAAAACTTTCCCTCTAACATCTGGAACAAGACAAGAATGCCCACTGTCATCACTGCTATTCTACATTGTACTGGAAGTTCTAGCCAGAGCAGTTAGGCAACAAAAATAAATAAAAGATATCCATATTGGAAAGGAATAAGTTAAACATTCCCTGTTTGCAGACATGCTCCTATATGTAGAAAGCTCCCCCCCCCCAAATATGTGACAAAGCTACTAGAGATAATAAACAAATTCAGCAAAGTGGAGGGGTACAAGAATCTACACAGAAAAATTGGTAATGTTTTTATACACTAGTAATGAGCAATCTGATGAAGAAATCAAGGAAAAAAAAACAATTTACAATAGTAACCAAAATAATCAAATGTCTAGGAATAAATTTAACCAAGAATGTAAAGGACTTACACATGTAAAACTACAAAACTTTGCTATTAGCTTTGAAAAGGAATGAAGTTCTAATTCATGTGACAACATGGATAAAATTTGAAGATGTCATGTTGAGTGACATAAACCAGACACAAAAGGATAAATACTGTGTGATCTCAGTGATATGAAACAATTAGAATAAGCAAACTCAAAGAGTAAGAATCTATAATATAGAGTTCTAGGGGCTGGGTGGGAGCCTGTAGGCAATGGTGAATTAATGCATAATTTGTACAGAATTTCTATGTAGGTTAATTTTAAAGTTTTGGAAATGAGTGGTGTTGATGGCAGCACAACATTGTGTGTGTAATTAATAGCACTGAATTGTATCTATGAATGTGGTTGCAAGGTGATAGTAAAAGTCATATATATGTATATATGTTTCTAGAGTAAGAATTAACCAGTAAAACATAGGACTGTAAAAAACAGTGAACCCTATTTTAAACCATGGACTATAATTTAATAGTACATTATAAAAATGTTCTTTCATGAATTATAACAAAATACCGCACTAATGTAAGGTGTTAATAATAGGGTGATACATGGAAAAACATACCCTAATGTAAACTATAGAACAATTATAATATTCTTTCATCAATCATAACAAAGGTACTATGCAAAGTGTGAGCAATAGGGGAGTATATGGGAACACTATATTTTTCACGTGATTTTTTTTATAAATCTACAAATTTTCTAATTAATAAAAAATGAAAGCAGATCCCTATCTCACCCCATATAGAAAGATTAACTTAAAATAGATTAAAGACCTAAATATAAGAACCAGGGCTATAAAAATACTAGAAGAAAATATAGGAAAGCATCTTTAGGACCTTGTGTTAGGCAATGGTTTCTAAGAATTTACACCCCTAGCACAAGCAACAAAAGAAAAAATAGATAAATGGGACATCATCAATATTAAAAACTTCTGCATATCAAAGGATCCTATCATGAAAGTGAGAAACCCATCTACACAATGGGAGAAAATATTTGGAAACTACATATCCTATAAAAGTTTAATATCCAGATATATAAAGAAATCCTATGACTCAACCATAAAAGGGCAAACAATTCAATTAAAAAATGAACAAAAGACTTGAACAGACATTTCTCCAAAGATGATACACAAAAGGCTAAAAGCACATGCTCAGCATAATAAGGTATTAGGGAAATGCAAATCCAAATCACAATGAGATACCATTTCACATCCACTAGAATGGCTACTATTAACAAAACGGAAAATTCCAGGTGTTGGAGAGGATATGGAGAAATAGGAGCACTCATTCATTGCTGGTGGGAATGTAAAATGGTGAAGCCACTGTGGAAGAAAGTTTTGCAGTTCCTCAGAAAGGCAATTATAGAGTTAATAAGTGACCCAGCAATCCCACTCCTAGGTACAAATCCAAAATAATTGAAAGCAGGGACTGAAACAAATATTTACACACCGATGTTCACAGCAGTATTATTCACAATTGCCAAAAGATGGAAGCAACCCAAGTGTAAATCAGATGACAAATGGATAAACAAAATATGGTATACAGATACAATGGAATATTATTCAGCATTAAAATGGAATGAAGTCCTGATTCATGTGACAACATGGATAAACATTGAAGACATCATGTTGAGTGAAATATGCCAGACAAAAGGACAAATACTGTATGATCCCACTGATATGAAATAACTAGAATATGCAAACTAATAGAGTTAGAATCTGGAATACAGATTATCACCAGGTGCTTGGCTGGGGACAGGGAATGGAGAGTTAATGCTTAAATTGTACAGAATATCTGTTGGGGTGGTTATAAAGTTTGGTAATGGATGGTGGTGATAGTAGCACAACATTGTGAATGTAATTAACAGCCCTGCATTATATATGTGAATGTGGTTAAAAGGAGGAAATTCTAGGATGTATATATGTTATTAGAATAAAAATCAAAAGAAAAAACATGAAACTGTACAACACAATGAACCCTGTTGTAAACGATGGGCTATAATTAATAGTATAATTATAAAAATGCTCCCTCATGAATTGTAACAAATATACCACCCTAATGCTAAGTGTTAATAATAGGGTGACATATGGGAACTCTGTATTTATATATTTTATGCACAATATTTCTGTAAACCTACAACTTTTCTAACCAAAATTTTAAAAATTAAAAATCTTTAAAAAAGGACAAATATTGTATGATTTTACAGATATGAAATAATTGGTATAAGCAAATTCATAGGGTCAGGAACTACTATACAGGTTACCAGAGGCTGGGGTGGGTGTGGATAGAAAGTTAATGCATAATTGGTACAGAAATTTTGCCTGATATGATAGAAATATTTTTGTAATAGATGGTGGTAATGGTGATGGTAGCACAATATTGTGAACATAATTAACAGAATTAAATTATATACTTGATTGTGGTTAAAATGGGTAATTTTAGGTTGTGTATATGTTACTAGAATAAAAATTAAAAAAAACAACAATGCAGGACTATACAGGACAAACAGTGAACCCTAAGTCTAATATGGGCTTTAGTTAAAAGTACAACTATGATGATATTCTTCGATAAATTGTAACAAAGCACTACACTAATGCAAAGTGTTAATTATAGGGAAAAGTGTGTGTGTGTGTGTGTGTGTGAGGGGGTTTATATGGGGTCTCTGTATTTTCTGTATAATTTTTCTGTCAATGTACAACTTCTTTAATTAAAAAATGAAAAACAAACAAAAATAAGATTAAGAACATGTCTAAATTGGGGTACATAATTCAATCTACCACACAACAGATCCAGTATGGATATCGATCTGTTTTGGAAACATGGTTGCTTTAAACTAAAGGTATAAGCAAAAAATGATACACAAATATAAATCATTATGTCTTATGACATCTATCCATATGTTTTCCAGTTCTAATTGAACCTGTGGCCAGATGTTTCTTATCAGTAATTTTTACTAGCTACAGTTTTCTTGTGCAGTTCTCATTCATATTTATAGTGTTTCCTTGTCTTAGGCACAACCATCCTTAAATATTTGTGAGAATATTTTTCTTTTGGAGGCTTTGACAGAAAAGCTTTTTATCCAAGCTGGTAAGTATTCTCCGTCAGGCTCTCAGGCACAAAAGACACGCTTAGCCTGACTACACGGCAGATGAGAATATATTAATAAGTTCTATGATTTTTCCTTTTTTTTCTCCTTTCCAAACCACCATCCCATCCCATACTCACCTTGTTATTCATTTTTCATTTTCTTTTTTTCTTTAGTGTTAAGGGTATAAAATTCAGGAAACCAATGAGAAAAATATTAGAAGAAAGGGAAGAAATAAAATGACAAAATAATGGGAGCTATTGAAGAAAAATGATTCCTTTTTATCAGTTTATTATTCCTCTTCAGTAATTTTTATCTTGTTTACTTTTCCCTATACTCAAAATACAAAGGGAAAAAGTCAAGAAACAGAAGTGAATAATACATATTACTCCTAATGCAGTGTTTAGGGGAATAAACATGCCTCCCTAAAATGATGCAATTGTATACTTGGTGAAAGTTCAAGATACCACTAAATGCCTCAAACATCTGAAAATTGGGTCTGATTAGCTACCAGTGCAGACCCATTTGGATTTAGATTTATCCCCACCCCACCTACTGAAATGCTATGCAACTGCTGCTGCTGCTGCTGCAAAAAAAAAGTGAATATGGAGGTTTTGCATAAGTTCACTATTAAATTATTTTTCAGTTATGAGTACGTATAACCTTTTGTCAGTCCAATTAAAAAGGGGTGCAGAAAAGAGTACACTTAGCAGTCCTGAGACTGCTTGCTACACTGGTCCTTGGCTGGAGTCTAGGAATTTAAATGGTAAATATTTCCCTATTCTGATATAAAACTGTCCCTAAATAATTGTGACTCACTATGCTGAGACTGTTTGTAAAAACAATGTGGTTTGTGCTGAACAACCACTTTTTTCCTGGGAGTCTGTAATTTTGATATGCGCTAGGCAGAGGATGACCAAGTAAGAAGCTGCCAATAAAAACCTTGGGCACTGAGTCTTGAATGAGCTTCCCTGGTATTGAACACTTCACTCATGTCACAACTGATTGCTGGAGCAATTAAGAACATCCTGTGTGACTCTTCTGGGAGAGGGCTCTCAGAAGCTTGTACCTGGTTTTCTCCAGACATTATCTCTGCACCTTTTCAATTTGCTGATTTTGCTTTATCCTTTTCTGTTATAAATCTCAGCTTTGAATACAGTTATATCCTGAGGTCTTTAAGTCCTTTCAGTAAATCATTGAGTCTGGGAGTAACAAATACTGTGATAGTTTAAAAGTGTCCCTCTTAAACTCAGGTACAGAAACTTGGGTTTCTAATTATGCCTTTTCTTTTCTGCCCCTCTTTTGTTAAGGTCCCTCATGAGTGAGAAATGGGACTCCAACTCTTCAGAAAACTGGTCTCACTTCTGGACCATCAATGACACAAAGCATGATCTGCACTCAGATATTAATATCACCTATGTGGACTACTATCTTCATCAGCCTCAAGTGACAGCAATCTTCATTATTTCTTACTTTCTGATTTTCTTCCTGTGCATGGTGGGAAATGCAGCAGTTTGTTTTATTGTCATAAGGAACAAAGAAATGCACACAGTCACCAATCTCTTCATCTTGAACCTGGCAATAAGTGATTTATTTGTTGGCATATTCTGTATGCCCGTTACACTACTGGACAGTATTATAGCAGGTATCTTGACTTGTTTGCAGTGTACAGATGATAAAAGAAAATGTCTGTCCCACCTTACCACAAGCTATAATGTGGTCATTATCATTCATTTATTCAACAAATATTTAATGGAGTCCAAAGCACTCCTGCAAGTACCTCTCCTTATGGGATCCACGTTCTAGTGGAGAGACAGACAATAAGTAAATAAACAAATATATAATTAGTCAGAGTCATAGGAATTATGGAAAAAAATTAAACAAGGTGACAGAGATGGAGAATAGAAGCATTTCTTTTTATGGCATGTTCACTTAAGACCATCAGAAATTGAAATCTAGTATTTCGTCTTACCCCAGCCTTTGAATTTGCTTAGTACAGTTCAGTCAAGATATAATATGTTATAAATTTTATTAAACATAATGTGTACTATCATGTTCAAGGAACTGGTAAGCCTGGTCTCAGTTGATGCATGTCTTTGATGTAATAAAAATACCAATTTAGGACCTCCTGTGGTTAGCTATGGAGTTTTTCCAACAGTTTTTGAGGGAGGATGGAGCAGCTGTTCCAATGATATCTCAAAAAGTGGTAGTTTCATCAGTAGCAATTTACGTGTGCAAAATAAGCAACTTCACATCATTAGCAGCATATTGAAAATAACTAAAGCAGCATAATGAGCCATAGCATGTATTCTTTTCATAATATTCAAAACCAGCTTACTGAAAAATAGGAAAAGAAGTTTATTATTGGAATTTGCCTGTTTCTTTCCATTCTCTGGAGTAGGAGCCAGGACAAGTTCAGGGTGCCTATCCTATTAGCCATGTACTGAATAAATTCTGTTTGTGTGTGTGTGTGTGTGTGTGTGTGTGGTGTTCATCATTCAAAAAATATTTATCAAGGATGTGCATTCTCAGGATATTGTGCTAGACACAAAGAGGATGAAAGAACTGATATAAATCATTGTAATTGGTCTCAAGAAACTTAATTTGCCAAGGAGAGATGCTCTCCAATTTAATCTTCCAAAAGGTATTTTTAATTAAATTTAAAAAATATATTTGCATATACATTACTCCTTCTTACTCCTGATTCCCAAAGTCAAGAGACAGTGACTTTCAGCTCTTTTTACCTTTGTTTCTTAGGGAGTGGGAAGGTACTCACTATCATATTTCTAAATAACATGTTTTTACTGTAATGTATTGTCATCAAACTGTAGAAGATGCAAATTTGGTTCTCCTAATCCTCCCCCACCACACATGCAAACTTACAGTCACACTTACACTTTGTCTGCTCTCATTCTTCCAATATAATTGCATCATAGTTTTTGGTTAAATCACAATAAATTTGGTTAAATTTTTATCTGTATCTTATTTCCATGTTGATCCATATAGAGTGTTGTGATATCAATTTCTCTCTTATAAACTGATTTTTGTTTTCCTGGATTTAATAAGGGCCTCATATTTGATTGGTTTAGTTTTGAGTTAATACCTATTACTAATGTATCTCCAAATTCTATTCTAGAAGTATTAATCCCTTATCTACACCTTCAAACACATCCAGGTAACTTAGAAGTTGCAACGTTTTCCTGGAGATACCCATCCTGTTGCTCTCTATCATCATGTTCCTATCCAGACATGTTTTTCTCCAGGCCCCGGGAGTTTTCTTTCCTTCTCTTTGTGCTCAGTCCTCTGTCTTCAGAATACCATGGTTTCCTGTTTCTTGGTTCATTTCTTTATTAGCTTCCTGAGAAAGGATGCATTGGGATAAAAATGTTTGAGGTCTTGTATGTCTGCAGATTCTTTTTGAGATATTATTGAGATTCTGTCCTCACACTTGTTTGTTGTCAGTAGTATATAGAATTCTAAAATGGAAATCTCTTCTCACAGAAATTTGAAGGGATTTTTCTACTCCTTTAGTGGAGAAATTGGGTGTTACTCCTGAAAAATCTTACTTTATTTGATTCTTGCTCATGATCTTTATTTGTTTTTTTTTAATTCCTGAAACCTTTTAGGACCATCTCTTTATACCCAGTGTTCCGAATTTCATGTAATTATGTCCTGTAGTATATCTATTTTTCCCTCCATTCATTGTGCTGGACACACACTGTGCTCTTTTAAACAGAAAATCAATGCCCTTCAATCCTGGGGAATTTTCTTATAAAGTTCCTTTCTGTTTTCTCTTTCTTCAACTCCTATTAGTCCGTTATTGAAGTTTTCTGGGTTGTCCTTTTTTCTCATCTTCTCTCTGCCATTTCCACCTCTTCTCTTATTGATTTACTTTCAAAGAGATTTGACTTTCTCTTCCAACCTTTATGTTGAATTCTTTATTATATTTTAAATTCTTTGAACTAATTTTCATTTATTTTCTACAATGTTCCTTATATTACCATACTCATGTTTCATGGATAAAATGAGTTATGTCTCTGAAGTTGTTAGTAATAAATTTATTTTGCAGTTTTCATCTGATTCATACCTCTTTTCCCTCAAATTTCTTTCTTCCTATTTGTTTTAGTCTCTTTCTTTTATAGTTGAAGTTCCTCTAATGTCAACTGCTACATGGCTGTCTGCTTACATTTCAGAGTGAGGCACCATATGGCTTCCAGGAAGCTCTGTGTGCTTGAGGTTTGAGGTTAAGACCGTTCTTACCTTCGTTAGTCATCAGGAAATCCCCAGCTGTCAAAATCTGCAGGTCATTTTCTTGTATGGGTTAGGTACCCTAGAAGGAAATCCTTTGGTCTACTGTCATGGGAGTCACCTGTACCTGGTAGCTCAAGAGTCCAGAGAATCTGTGCTCCTGCCTCCTCAGAGAGTAAATTGTCATTCTTCTATCCTAGGAGATAGAAGCCAAGGGTATCTTACTGCATTTATACGGAATTTCTACCTATCATCTTGTTTTCCTAACTTTGCTTTCAGTTGTAGCTTGCATCTCAAGTTCTGCCCTTGTAATGAGTTTACTTCTTACATTTCCTCTAAAGCTGGCTTAAATGTACTAAGACAATTGCCACTTGGCCATCTACTTCGAAATTTCCAATATTTGTTACTGTCTAGTATCCTTTTTTGCTGTTGTTCTTGTGGATTTATGCCATTTTATACCCACACTATTATTTTAGTAGACTTTGGTGAGTGAGAAAAGGTAAAGCATGAGCTTATTCTTCCAAGATCAACCGAAAGGCTAGACTTTTTTTTTTTTTTTTCATTTTCATTGAAAAAGACTACAGTACAACCAAACAAATTTTAGGACTGGGAGAATATATTCTCACTTGGTTTCCATTCTGTAGAGTCATTTGAGCACCTATTTTAAGATGGTCTGGTTAGGTGCTATGAAAATTATTTTAGATGTACTTGGATTATTTGGGTATATTTGAAATAATTGAATTAGGTAATAATATTTTGTTTTTAGAAAAATTAATTGAAGGGAATTTTTAAAAAGATGTATTTTTTAAAATCTGAGAAACATGTAGCATTCATTTAGGGGTAAAGTAGAATATTTGTCAGGGTAGGATTTGTTTTTTATTTTCCTGTAATAGCAGGTTTTAAATATTATACTGTTATAGTAATTTTGCTGATTTCTTTTATAAACTTTCTAGTTATCAAGATTCATTTAGGAACTAATGGGAATAGACTACTTTTGTTCATACAAAGTGCTCTCAGTTGTAGAATTAACTTCAAAGTGAATTGTCTTATATATTACATATAAATAAGCATTTAGTTTACTTCTCCTGTATGCAATATGATTAGAAAACCAATATTATTCATTTAGGAGGCATTATTGCCTGAAGGTTAATGGTTTGGACTCTTGGAGCTATATTGCCTGGGTTCAAATTCTTAGTATACTGCTACTTAGCTGTGTGGCAAGTTATATAATATCTATACCTTTCTTAATCTGTTTTGTGAAGGAAATCATAAAATCTGCTTCAAAAGCTGGCTACAGGGATTAAATATGTTAATAAATGTACAACATTTATTACAGTGCCTAAGTAGCTATCATATATGTTTTAACATTATTATTAGTGTATTAAAAAAACAGATTTCTGTTGGTATTAGTGAAAATACTGGAAAACATTGATTATTCCCTGGCTATCATTTAAAAAATAGTTACAGCAGTCAATTGCATTTATTTCAGTTCATATATTCAGTGAGATAGAAAATATGATCTTTCCAGAGATTGACTGACCCATTTCCATTTCAGGATGGCCATTTGGAAGCACAATGTGCAAGATCAGTGGATTGGTCCAGGGAATATCAGTTGCAGCTTCAGTATTTACTTTAATTGCAATTGCGGTGGATAGGTAAGTCAACACCAAATTTTAATCTGGAAAAATGAGCATTTCTGCAATTAAGTCACCTAATCAGAGAAAAACACATATAATCTACAAATTTATCTCCATATTAACTACCCCTTTAAGAGCAAGGCATATACCTTCTACGTGTTCAGTACTAAGAAAATAAAACTACTGAATTTTCTGTATTTTAAAGTTGAACATTGTGGATAATACAATTTTACTCACTGGAATCTGGAATATTCTAATTGAAAAATGCAAATGTGCTGAAATAAATATGAAATGTTTTCCATATTTCAATATAAAAGTTAATTTAGTCAATCATTATTCATTTATACTCTCTGTTTAGAGTTTATGATGTGCCAGCTACTGGGCTGGGATATGAAACATCTAAAACAAATTAGGCAAAGCATTGCCTCAGGAAGTCCACAATCTGGTGGGGGTACACATACACAGACACATTAAGAAATACTTAATGGATAATTCTCTTTAATAAGTGTCCAGTATATAACAGCTGTGCAAAAGAGAGAGTGATCAGTTTTACCTGTCAAGGCAGGAAGTGCTGGATTCACAGAAGTAATACCTGTCTAAATCTTGAGGGATGCAAAATACCTTGAGAACAAAGTGGAGAGACATGTCTTAAGATGAGAGCATATGTACGGCACTTGAAAGAGGAAGGAACCTGTCTAGAAAAGTGCAGAGGCTGTTTGAACATGGGAAAGTGGGGTGGCACATTAGGTCACAGAAGGAGGCAAGGGGTGGATTTTCAATGTGCTCAGGTCTCATCTGTCATTTCAAGCTTTTGAAACTTGTCTTAAAGAAATAGGGAGTTACTAATTCTGTTAAACAGAGGATTAATGATCAGATTTTCATCTAGAAAATCAAACTAACAGCAAGTAGAAAGAGATTGAAGTAGTATGAAATTGGAGAAAAGAGAACAGAAAAAGACTTGTAGCAATTCAAATGGGAGAGGATGAGTGACTCTACTAATGCAGCAAATTATACAGATGCCTCTCTAAGTTCACAAATGGAAGTAACCCATCATATATGTGTGTGCAACATACATATGTGCACATATGTGCTGTTTTTAGATAGCTAGTTAACAAAGATGAAATGCTTTAATTAATAAAATGATCTTTACATTAAAATTTGGGGTTTTATTATTTTCTAAGTTACTGAATCCTTTTACTTCCATTATACTAAATTATTGGTTGATATGGATGTTTCTAACAAATGCTATACCTTAATTATTTAATTGTATATGTCACCTTGACATTGAATTAAAAACTATCATATACTTTGCATTTTCTACTTGAATCTTGAGTTTTACTTCCACATTACATTACATTTGATACTGAAATATCCTTAAATTTCTTTTTCATTGTTTCTTGCACACCATCTTAACACAGAATTAGAAATAAGCATTCATTTTCATTTTGAAAATAAATGAGGGTAGAATGGATTAATAAATTGTGCTATATCCTTTCAATGCATAACTGTACAGTTGTTAAAATGAATGAACCAGGTCATCATATGTCAACATAAATAAATCTCAAAAGTTCAAGAAAAGTTGCATGATAATACCTACAGTATGGTACCAGTATGTAAAACTTAAAGTTATAAATGTAGACAAATACAATAACAGCATAAAAACACAGACAGAAGGGATACATTGCAACTTCAGTTTTTCATTATATTTAAATATTATTACAGAAAGTATGAATTTCAGAACTACCTTTTCCCATGTTTTCTAGTTTTATGAGTTTTATAGAAATAAGGACAGCTCTGAGTCTTTTTCTCTTACGATTGCTTATTAATGAGGATGATTCTGGATTAAGCAATGCTTTAGGACTTATTATGTGCAGAGTATTTTAATGCTGTCTGTGCACATGAAATGCTCTTTGAGCATTCGGTGGAAAGTCTTGGTGCCTTAACTTTAGCTCTTGGGGAGAAATAGGAAAAATATTAACCTGCCTGTTCAGTTTGCTAAGGCTGCCGTGGAAATGCAATATACCAGAAATGGATTGGGTTTTAACAATGGGGGTTTATCAGTTCACAAATTCATAGTTCTAAGGCCATGAAAATGTCCAAATTAAGGCATCAAGAGGTGGATACCTTCTCTGAAGGATAAGGCCAATGGCATCCAGGCTTCCTCTGTCACACGGGAAGGCACGTGGCGACATCTGCTGGCCCTTCTCTCCTGGCTTCCGGCTTCAAAATGGCTTTCTCCAAAATGTCTCTCCAAATGTCTCTTTTAGCGTCTCTCTTAGCTGCTCCAGAGGCAAAGTCTGGATTATATATCTTAGCTTCTCTGAGCTCCTGTGGGTCCTCCTTTCTTCTCCGCGGGCAAACTCTGAGCTTCATCCCAAGAGATAATGCCTGTAAAATCACGTAGCATCACTTCCACTGCGTTCTATTGCTTAGACGTAAGCCATAGGCCAACCCGTATCCAAGTGGAAGGAAATTAGATTCCACCAATTATGAATGAAGTGTCAAAGCACTTAAAACAACCACACCTTCATCACCCTATAAACTATTTGCACACAATTCCTTTTCTTAAGGTCTGCTCTTAGAGGAAGCCAAACTGAAAAAAACAAAACAAACAAACAAACAAAAACTTCCAAACTATTTCTCCAGGTAAAATCTTTCCCTGAATTCCTTGTCAGTGTTCTAAATTCCTACGGGATAACTTCACCTGTGCATTCAACAAGCCTGTCAAAATAAACATGGCCAGAACTGAATTCGCTATCTTCACCACCAGTTACTACACACACTCACACACACACACATACACACACACACAGCTCCTTCTTTCATGTTCTCCAAATCAGTTAACGGCAGAATAACTCACTCAATTCAAGTGAAAAACCTGACATTTATCCTTGATAACTTTTTCTCTCTTCTACTTCTATCCAGTCACTCTCCAAGTCTAGTTAGTTCTGGATCCTAACTATCCTGAATTTTCTACTGCACCAGACCATTACCCTTTGTCCATTGGAATTCTGAGATTGTTTACTAACTGATCTTTAGGTCTTCAGTCAAGCCAACCTCCAACTTATTTTCCTCATACTTGCCCAACTATGTTTCTTAAATTGTAAAACTGATCCTGGGCTTAATCAGATAAAATCCTTCAGTGAATCCCCATTACCAAACTCTGGATAAAGAAGTCTAAACTCTTTAGCCCTAAGTTAGCAAAAATTACATGATATTTATTGACTACCTCTCTGCATGGATCATTTTCAATCTTCTTCATCCTTACCTTACCAGTGTTGCCCTATTAGTTGGTATAAAAAAAAGAGCAAATTACCTAGAAATTGTGCCTATGAATTTACCCATAATTTAAAGGTGGGTGAGTAGAAGAATTCATTAATTAGAAGACTAGAGAAAAACTTGGAGTTTAAAACACAGCTCTTACACATGAAATGAAGGAGTTAGGCAAAATGACAACAGAGCAGTCAAAGCCCAAGATAATTAGTCATTCTACAAAGATATGTCAGATGAGTTCATTTGGAGTTCCGACTCTGCCACTTGAAAGTCGTAAATTCCCTTTTCAGCAGATGTGGAAGGTAATAATTTTCATAACATTTGAATTTCATAGAGTCACATAAATATCAAAGTTTAAATAGGTGATAATAATTTGAAAAATAAGAAATGTTATACAATTCCATTAGTATGAAAATTTTGTAATTAACATAACATCAGTAACAACTATATCAAGATTCTTAATAGTGAAATAACAATAAAATGAATCACAGTACTCTACATACTGATTTAAATTTCCTTGCTCAGCAGAGTACATAAAATGTTAGGAAGGCCCATAATCAGAACTCTTGGAAACTTACAGACTCATAATTATGAAATAAACCACCAAAATCTTAGTGACTTAAAACAAGAATAATTTATTGTTTCTCATGATTCTGTAATTAGATTGGGCTCATCTGTGTGGTTCTCCTCTTCTGTGAAATCACTCCTACTATAGCATTCACTTGAGTGCTAAGCTGGGCTAGAATCTTCAACATGGCTAGCCTTTCAGCTTTCATGGTCTCTCTCCACATGGCCTCTCATGTAGTTCAAGATTCTTTACAACCTGGCAGCTGGATTTTAAGAGGAAGGATTCCAAAAGTTCAAGCCTCTATGTGCAAGCACATAAAAATCTCTGCTTCCATCATGTTTGTTAATGTCCCACTGAGTATAGTAAGTTACATGGCCAAGCCCACAGATAATTTGGGAGGAGACCACACAAGGAAATGAGAGAGAAATGGTTCACTGGCACAAATTTAACAGTCTACCACAGCCCTATAAAGGTAGCAGTCTAGTGAACACACTGTAGAGATTAAGAGGATGGGCTCTGGAATCAAACTACCTGTTTAAAATCCTGTGTGATTACAGACAAGATTTTTAACTTTTCTTAGTCTATTTTCCCATATTTTAAATGGAGAAGCTTAAAGAAACAGTCCATTCCAAACATTTAGCACAATACCTGGAGAGAGTTTTCAATTTTGATGTTCAATATATGCTAGTTATCTTTATTATAATTACTACTTTTATTCTTAGTAGTGTCTGATAGACTCCATTTATTCAAATTTTGAGTTGAAAGTTATCTCATATGTCAATTACAGAAAATGTCAATGCATGCCTCTCTACTGCAAATGGTACGTTTCTATGTTTTGGAGGAGAATGTGGGTGGACACCCATAATAATTACTTAAATGAATTTGATTCATAACTCAGTCAGAAACTATCTGGCAGTTTCTCTCTGATCTTTGCCTTTAATTGCAGGTTCCGATGTGTTGTCTACCCTTTTAAACCAAAGTTCACTATCAAGACAGCATCTGTCATTATTGCGATCATCTGGGTCCTGGCCATCACCATCATGTCTCCATCTGCAATAATGTTACATGTAAAAGAAGAAAGATATTACCGAGTGAAACTCAACTCCAATAACAAAACCAGCCCAGTCTACTGGTGCCGCGAAGACTGGCCAAAT
The DNA here is from genome assembly GCF_015220235.1 of Choloepus didactylus. Classification (NCBI taxonomy): domain Eukaryota; kingdom Metazoa; phylum Chordata; class Mammalia; order Pilosa; family Megalonychidae; genus Choloepus; species Choloepus didactylus. Next base: position 76,911,738 of record NC_051309.1, read on the forward strand.
CAGGAAATGAGGAAGATCTACACCACTGTGCTGTTTGCCAACATCTACCTGGCCCCCCTGTCCCTCATTGTCATCATGTATGGAAGAATTGGGATTTCACTGTTCAAGACTGCAGTGCCCCACCCTGGTAATCAGAACCAGGAGCAGTGGCACGCGGTGTCCAAGAAGAAGCAGAAGGTCATTAAGATGCTCCTGATCGTAGCCCTGCTTTTCATTCTCTCCTGGCTACCCCTGTGGACTCTGATGATGCTCTCAGATTATGCCGACCTTTCTCCAAATGAACTTCAGGTTATCAATATTTACATCTACCCCTTTGCACACTGGCTGGCATTTTGCAACAGCAGTGTCAACCCAATCATTTATGGTTTCTTCAATGAGAATTTCCGCCGTGGTTTTCAAGATGCTTTTCAGCTCCAGTTCTGCCAAGGAAGAGCAAAAGCCAAAGAAGCGTACTTCCTAAGAGCTAAAAACAATGTAGTCATAAACATATCTAACCAGCTAGCCCGGGAACCTACATTTCAAAACCCTCACGGAGAAAATCTGCTTTATAGGAAAAGCGCTGGAAAACCCAAACAGGAGTTAATGATGGAAGAACTGGAAGAAGAAACAAATAGCAATGAGATTAAAAAAGAGCTAGTGTGATTATTCTAACTCTATTCTGTGTTATATATTAAAATATTGTTGCTTTCTGTGGCTTCGTACTTCAATTCTTTCTATGAATGTTGTAAAACAAACATTACTGAAAGCCCTCTTTGGCAAAAACAAACAACAAAACATAAACAAAAATTATCTTAAGATCATAATCATTCTATGGTGTATAAAATATGTACAGTGATTCATATACAAGTTTTCCTGAATAAATAAATTTTCTAGGGAACAGTTTTCAAAGCCTGATCCTTCCCAACTTAACCATCTGTGCATGAGTCAAGCACAAATGTATAGGTGTTTATGTATATGTTTGGGAACACATTTTCCACAAATGGTGACAGATGGTCTTGTACTTTGCATTAAAATATTTTTTTGTCAGTTCTTCCTTTGCTTTTGGATTTGAAACTGTAAACTATAGAATTCTTAATTTGCTTGAGCTTTTGAAATATACTTAGTCTTCTTAGAAATGTATTGGGTCTCATGAAATTCTGTGCTACTGCTTTTGTTGTCTCCGTTTATTTATTCAGGTAACTCTGGAAGCAAGATTTTGTAGATCTGTGGGTAATGACGTCAGAGGTCATCTCACCTCATGCATGTTAGAGCTGAAATTGAAAATAAAATAACACTATATTGCTTTGTATTTAAAAGTTGATGTTTCTTCTTTTACAGAGTACAATTCAAGCTGGGAAAAACATAGCATTGTTTCATAGGAGTGGTTGGTGGGTTTTTTTTATATTTTCATAAATGAAGTTCATGCTCTAGCTGAACCCATGTCTGATATAGTTATGATTCATCACCTCAACTTGATACTTTTTCTAACATAAAGAAAAAATGTTTTACTAATCCAGCATTTGGCAGAAGAATGGCATCTTTTATTTTCGGAAATGGTTAGTCAGACAGGTTCAACAATCATCATAAGACTTCCGTGAAATATGTAGAGAATAAAACCAGTTATTTCAGATTTCCTACTGGGTACATTTAAATCCAGCCCCCAAGGTTTAGTAAATAGTACTGGTGTTAAGAATTGAATTGGAAAATCTTGATTTCTGCTATGGTACAATTACATAATGACAATGCTTGTTAAATGATAATGTTTATTTTAGGGTGAGATGATTTCCTAAAAATTTGGAATTATAAAATAAATTATTTAAAAAATTAGGAAAATAAAAATAAATCTCTGTGTTTGGAACTACTGTGTCTTTCTAGTCATTTATGTGGTTCTAAGCGAAAATCTTTTCAGCATTGTAGGCTTTTAAGAAATAATTGTTGACTTTTTTTGCACTGAACTAGGTGGGATCCAATATTTGAATATGCAAGTATTATTTTCTACAATCAGGGAGGGCAACTTTTTGAAGTTTTGGAGATAGAATTTGACCTTATATTTCTTTACCCTGGTTTACTGAAATACTATTTACAGTTGGGATACTTAGACACTGAAGATAATTTTGATAGAGATTATCACTTTCTGATGGGTATCCTCACATGGTCGAACATTCTACATGTACCTGAAACTCATCATAACCAGAGAATACACTCTTACCTCTCATCTACATCCCCTTTGTCACCTTCAATTCCTCATTACCTCTTCCCCAATGATTGAAAAACCTTACTCTCCAAATCATATCCCACCTCTCGATCTTCCATCTTTCATTCCTTTCTGTAGTTGGCAGAGTCATCTTCCTGAAGTAGAAGGCTGATTTGCTGGCTTCTGTAAAATGCCGTCAGAGGCTCTCTGCCTATTAAAAATTGTACTGACACTCAAAACCTACCATGACCTGGTTCTTGTCTCCTGGATGTCACTCGCAAACAAATTGTATTCTAAACTCCAGTCAAACAGAGATGATTAGCCAAGATTGTTCATTTATTACTTACTTTCTGTTTTACTCCCCAATCTGACTGTCCACCATATGTCAAGGGCTATTCAAAAGCCACCTCTCTAGGAAAGGCTGTCTGCATTCTTATAGCACCATGTCTTTTTTAAATAACAACTAACTTGTATTGCAATTGTTATGTCTTTTCCTTGGAACTGGAACATAAATGCATCATGGCTGTGATGAATTAGGTCTTACTAGCCTTTTTGTGGATGACAGTAACAGGTAGTGGATAAATATATGCTGTATGAATGCCACAGGCAAAGGGTAGCTGTCACTTAGCCTTAGGGACAGGTTTAATGCTGAATGAGTAGATTTCTGCATACAGATTTCTGCATACCTATTATATACAAATGAAGAACTTCTCTATATATTGGAATAACAAAGATAAAAGAAGACAGCTAACATGTCTTGAATATGCATAGTTCTAAGAATTTGGATTCTAGAATCAGTACTGGATTTTCCACCTACTTGCTTAGTGTCTTGGACAAATAACATCCCTATGCCTAATTTTCTCATCTGTATTGTGGGGATAATAATATCTTCTTCCTCTTGGTGTTTTTGTGAGGACTAAAAGTAAAAAAAAAAAAAAAAAAAAAAAAAAAAATGCTTATTAAAATAAATCAAAGTGACATAAAACAAATCAAAGAGACTACAACATAAGAGTGAAACTGTTGTTGTGGCTATTTTGATTACATGTAGAAGAATCTATAATAGTATATAGTAATAGTCAGAAGATTTCACAATGCCTTACTAGGTGATATTTGTGTGTTTTATCAACCCTCACAAGATTGTTCTAAGGTATATATTATTATTATCCCCATTTTACAGATAAGGGCACTGAGTTTAGAAGAAGTTGGTTTGCCCCAGATCATGAAGCTTGAAAGTAGTAAAACAAGGATGAAACTCAGGTCTACCTAATGCTGAAGTTTTTTTTCCCACTTTATTTTTTCTTCTACACCATACCATCTAAGTGTTATGATGAATTTATTTTGGATATTTGCTTCTTCAATAACGATTTATCTGATTAGAAAAATAACATCTTCTACTTGTACATTTTTTGATAAATGTAGAAAGATACAGAGAACAAAATTACACATAATTGCTCTACCAGGAAATAAACCACTGAAAACTTTTATTATAACTAATGTTTAAATCAGCACCCTTGTTACCGGTAAAAGAACCCGGTCCCAGGTAGTCAGGCCCACCTGATCCCGCATCAAACAGAGAAACAAGTCTCTTTCTTTGGTGAGATGGTGAGTTCATTGAAGATGCATCAACAAGGAACTGGAGGAAAGAAAAACCTTTCAAGCCCAGTTTAAAGTGCAAAGAATTGGTTGGGCTTTTATAACCCCAAACAGACAAAGAAATGGCCAGAAGCCAGAAGAAAACAGAAAGGAAAAAAAAAATAGAAGAGAGAAAGCTGTTCTGTCAGTATCTCCTTGTTATCTTGAAGTCCTGAAGTCGTCCCCTCATTCAGGTTTGTTTTTCAAAAAGCCAGTTCTTTATCAAACCATATGGTGGTTTCCTCCAGTGGGCAATGCTGGGAAAGTTCCTGGGAGCAGAGAGCAAGTTTTTTTGTTATTGAGATTAGAACAACAGCAAGTTATTTTAACAAGGGCCTTTCAGGGTCAGAATAACTCAAGGCTGCTTGAATGAAGTGATCTTAAAAAAATGTTTTTTTCTCCTATTGGCTATTGAAGACTATACTAAGCATTTTCCAGCTAAAGAATATATTGAGTATTTTCTACTTATCCAGCTATCACCCTGTACATACATTTTTGTCAATAGTGATTATTTCCCTAAGGACATTCGACAGAGGGGAATTACTGGGCAGGGAATTTTTGTAAAGCTATTGAGACTTGCTAGTAGTTTGTTTTCCAAAACTGTATTAATGTACAATCCCACCAGTGTGTTTGCCTATCTTAGTCTATCTTTCACATATTTCCCCATTTCTTACCAATTTATATTTCTCCCTTTTCCCATTCTTTGGCCATTATCCCAATGCATTTTTTGTTGTTGTTGTTTTTGCTTTTTATTCATTCCTGTGTATTTTTATATGTTAGTCACGTCAGTTCTCAATAACAGTCGGGATTCAGGTTTTTAAAAACATACATTAGATATCTCTTCCCTACTTAAACCCTGTCAATAGTTTACTTTCAATTTAGAAAAAAAATAAACTCCACATCAAAGCTTATAAATTTTACTTTTTCTGCCCTCTGCCTGTTTCTTAACCTCCTCTCCAACCCCACACTCATCATTCACTCTGACTTTGTCTACTCTTCTATCATTGGCCAAGCTCTTTGCTGCTTCTGGGTCTTGCCCCTGTGGTTTCGCTGCCTGAAATGCTCTCCCCATGGCTGGGCACAGGCAGGCTCCTTCTAGAGGTCTCTGCTGAAAATTCACTCACCTAAGCCTTGTTTCTTTTCTCAAGTCTCATTATCTGTAATTATCTTAAGAATACATTCATTTACTTGTTCAATGTCTATGCCCTCTATCAGAAAATAAACTCCAGAAGGGCAGGGACTTTGTCTTGTTCATTATTATATGTCCAGCACCTAAAAGAAATGCCTACATGTAATGAATACGCAATATTTGTTGAACAAATGTATTAACTGGTTGAAAATATTTCCAGTTTTTAATCTGCATTATATTGCAATTTTATTATGAATCATAATTAACTTTCAGATGGTGAAGATAATTCAAAATATAATGGAAACAATGGATCATATGGAAAAGCAGATGAAGAAAAATCAAGATCACTCTTTATCCTGTCACCTAGATATAACCATTCTTACTGTCATTTGGAGACATGTATACAATCATCCTTTAATAAAGTTAAGATTCTGGAGTTTATATGTCCTATTATTTTGATTCACTCAGGATATCAGGAATAGGTTTCCACAAATGTCTTATTCATTTTAATGCACATTTTATTAAACTTTCCTGTAGTTGGAAATACATTCTTTCTTATCTCTTATAAAATGATATTGTTAGGTATACCTTATAAAAACTTAGGCATATTTATGATGAACTTTGAATAGGTTTCTAAGAAATGTAATTGCTTGGCCAAAATACATGTATATTTCTTAATGTTTTAATACACATTGTCAGATTTCTCTTAGAAAGATTTAACATTTTATACTTCGCTTAGAAGAGAACTTATTCCCTCATATTGTCATGAATACCGCACATTATTAAAAAAAAATATTTTTTCTTGCCAGTTTGAAAAGAGATAACTTCTATCTCCATGTTTGATTCCACTTCATTATTATATAATTGAACTTTAAAAGTAATCTTTATTCAATTGGATTCATTTGTATTCATTTGCATTTCTTCCTCTGTCCATTCCCTTGGCTCACTTTTCCAATATGTTACTATATTTTTTCCTCAGTGATTTTTAAAAACATTCCCTAATTCAGGGTATTAATTATTGAATATCAGACAGGTTTCAAAAACTTTCCCTCATTCAATGTGTGCCTCTATGTTCATGTATGTATGCAGTTATATTAGTTTTACTTAGTTAAGTCTGAGTACTATAACACAGAATTCCAAAAATACAGTGGCTTAAAGAAGATAGATGTTTATTTCTCTCTCACAAAATTGTACCTGATGTCAGTGGTTCAGTTTAGAGAAGACTTTATTGAGAAGCTCAGTTTCCTTCCTTCTGATTGGTTCTCTATTCCTTGAGCTTGGTCCAGTAAACCATGGCCAAATCATCCTGTCACTTGTTGTTCTAGTTTGCTAATGCTGCAGAATGCAAAACACCAGAGATGGATTGGCTTTTATAAAAAAGGGGTTTATTGGCTACACAGTTACAGTCTTAAGGCCATAAAGTGTCCAAGGTAACATATCAGTAATTGGGTACCTTCACTGGAGGATGGCCAATGGTGTCTGGAAAACCTCTGTTAGCTGGCAAGGCACGTGGCTGGCATCTGCTCCAAAGTTCTGGTTTCAAAATGGCTTTCTCCCAGGATGTTCCCCTCTAGCAAGCTTGCTCCTCTTCAAAACGTCACTCACAGCTGCACTGAGTTCCTTCTCTTTGAGTCAGCTCATTTATATGGCTCCACTGATCAAGGCCCACCCTGAATGGGTGGGGCCATGCCTCCACAGGAATATCTCATCAGAGTCATCACCCACAGCTGGACGGGGCACATTCCAAGCAAATCTAATCAGCACCAAACCGTCTGCCCCACAAGACTACATCAAAGATAATGGCATTTGGGGGACACAATACATTCAAACTGGCACACTTGTCTTGGTAAATAAAATTGTACTGGAACACAGAGATGCTCATTCATTTAAATATTGTCTTTGGCTGTTTTTGTGCTAAATAGAAAAGTTGAGCAGTTGAGACAGATGCCATATGGTCCACACAGCCTAAAATATTTACTATCTGGCCAATTCTGGAAAAGTTTGTCAACTCTGCCTTAGAGCATTGTTCTTGTCTCCATGGTCAAAGCTGACTCATGGGCACATCCATGCATCAGAAGAAGGGAAGGCGAAAGGAGGTGCTCCAGGGTGAGTAGGTTGTCTTTAAATTCTGGATAACCTCAAGGTACACAAGTCACTTTTTATCATATACAGTTGGCCAGACTTACTCACATAACCACATAAAGCTTCAGAGCAGTGGGAGAATGTGGGAGTGGTGAGGGTGAGAAGGGGCTGGAAAATGTGGTGTTTAGTTGAGCAGCCATATGCCCAAGCTAAATTCTTCTACCATAGAAAAGAGAACAGATTTTAGTGAACAAATAGCATTCTCCATGGTTATTTTTAATTTTTACATTGCCAAATCCACTAGATTTTCCACTGCTGATGTCTTCTTTACTTTTGCTTTTAGAAAGCCCTTTCACATCTTTAGAAAAGCTATTTGCCTTCTGTGGTAGGTAGAATAATAGCCCCCCAAAGTGACCACATCCATTCTCTGCAGCCTGTGACCATGTTACCTTACTGGCAAAAGGAACTTGGTAGATGTGGTAAGATAATGATTTTGAGATTGGAAGAGTGTGGTGGATTATTCAGGTGGGCCCAGTGGAATCAAAGGGTCTTTAAAAAGTGGATGTGGGAGGCAGAAGGGAGAGAGGGATATTTGTCTAAAGAAGAGATAGAGAGAGGCAATGTGAAAAGGACTTATGCCAGCATTGCTGGCTTTTAAGATGGAGAAAGGGGGCCATGAGCTCAGGAATGCAGAGGCCTCTAGGAGCTGAAAAAGTAAGGAAACAGATTCTCTCCTAGAAGCTCAAGGAAAAAACATAGCCCTGTCAGTGCCTTGATTTTTAGCCCATTGAGACTCATGTTGGACTTCTAAGTTACAGAACTGTAAGGTAATAAATTTGTGTCATTTTTAGCTACTAAATTTGTGGTAATGTATGTCCACAATAGAAAACTAATACACCATCATTTTCTTTTTTATACTTAACTCTTTGATTTGTTTGAAATGTATTTTGGAGGGGAAGGTAAAAATACAAATTTTTCCAACTATTTACTGTTTTCTCATTTAATCACATTCCTGCCTGGTTTGTGTTCTAGCTAGTTGAGGTAGCACTTACAGAGCATCCAACCACAGTCCCACCTGGTGGTTGCCTTTGCTTATTCCCTTGCTTTACTGACTGCTGTGGTGCTGTTCCTTCCTCTGAATATTAAGTTTTGGGGAGAAGTGGCATATGAATTATACCATGCACAGATTAAGCACATGTTCAGTTCTGAGAAACAGGCATTAATTACATATGTAAAGCAAAAAAAGTTCAGCTTCAATGAACTTATACAGAAATCTGCAATCAGAAGTAAAGGAGAAGCTATATGAATTTTAGTGTAGGTATAAGGTTTATGCACAATACTTTTTAATTATGATATAGGAAGAGGATCACCACATTCTTTTCGGTGGCTAACGCCTAGCGTGGCACAGGGGCAGTGTAGAATGGTGGTTAAGATCACAGACATTGGAGCAGGGCAGACAGGTTCAAATGAAGCATTCACTGCTAATTACCAAGTGTGTGTTTTGGACAAGTTAATCTGTCTATGTGTCAAAGTCCTCATCTGTAAAACTGGGATGATTACAGTACCTATTCACGAGGTTGTCCTTAAATGAACTAATACATAAAGCATTTGAAACAGTTTTCATTCTTCATTTGGTCATGTCTGCAGTTTGTCACAACATACAATTATTCATCAGGGAAAAGTCAAACTAACTGATACGGGGTACAAAAAAAAGAGTTAACTGAGTTTCTTTATCTGATACTTTAGCCCTAGGTAATGATTGACTTTGTGAGCCCTTTCGCCTGTTACAAAGGGCTAAAAATAGGTAAGAACTATGAATCAATTATTTATGTAGATCACTTCTGTTTTGTTTTTTTTTTTTCATTTACTTGCCAGTGGGTTTTTGAGGATCAAATATCTGCTTTTTAATCATTGTTTCTCTAGGGCTCAGCATGTTTCCCTGAACATGTAGGAGAAAAATCAGTTAATTTTCAATAATTTGAATAGAACAAGTGCTCTTACTTATGCACTTGTTACTTTAACATCTTCCATGTCTCTTGGATAAAACATTATGACCTGTTATTATGAATCAGAATAAAATAAATAAAACATTTCCCTAATAAGAATGTTCATTTTTATTAAATAATCCATATAAACAAATACAATGATATTACTGAAGAGACTCACTTTTGTTTTTACTGTGAATCCTAAAGTATTATGATAATGAGTAATTTTCAGATCCAGAACTTTAGCAGTAGTTATAGTATAGCATTTCTGTTTTATTATTTATTATATATGGATTCAAATTTTCTGAAAAAAATACTTTTAAAAATTTGTAATCTATATTTTGGAAATTGTTTTTTAAATACAGCAGAATAATTGCTCACTTTAAAACTGTAGCCATCAGACATTATTTATTCCCTATAAATTTTTTCAGACAAGACCAAGTATTTTTTAATAGATTTTCTGAATTAAGGGAATCAAGCCCCAATTCTTTAGTGGTACCACTCTTAACGAAAAGTATCAATTGTTGCCACTCTTTAAATCTTCACAGCATTACCAGGTAATAGTATTAGTAAACCCATTTTATAGAGAAGAAACGACCTCACAGATGTGAAGGAAACTTGAAACAAAGTGAGAAATGGAGCTAAATTATGACCCGTTCAACATTTAATGAGTGATCATCATGTGCCAGGCAGGCCAGCCATGTGCTAAACTTTTTACATGCGTTGTCTCATTAAATCCTTAGCACAATCCATCTTTTCAGACAGATGGAGAAGCTGAAGCTTAGACACACTACATGCTAATATAGCGTAGTAACTAAGAAAGTGTGTTCAGGATGCAGATTGGCTTTGAGTCCTGACTCTGCCATCTAGATGTTAGTTATGTAACCTCTCCATGTCTTAGTTCCTTTATCTGTAGAAGGGTATAGTAATAGACCATTTGTAAATTTAATACAATGCCATAGGTAGATGGCTTAGAATTATACCTAGCACTCTCCCACTTAACAAGAAGAAACAGTTCATGCCTGTCTAGTGTGTATTATATATTTTTTAAGATACTTAATACCACTTAAATAAAATTTAGAGCTCAAAGATACTTGTTCTAAATTGGCGACTTGGACAATCACTAAAACAAACTAACAAATACACAAACATACTGGAAGATCTTTTATTGAGCACTATGGCACATCTGACTTTTTATGCCAGAAATTTTATATAGAATTGTTACCTCATTTGATCTTTAAACAACAGGGAAGTATTGCTGATCTCCATCATAGAGGTGAGGAAACTAGAACTCAGAGACATCAAGTAACTTATCCAAAATTGCACAGCCCAACTTTGAGGAAGCTCTGTATTCAACTCAGGTCCATGCAATTCCAAAATCTGAAGTCTTTCATCAGACCATACTTTCGTTAAATGTACCAAGATCAAATGAATTTCTTACTTCTTCATTTCTCTTACAAATCCCACTGGCTGTAGAATTATGAGGAGATGAAATAAATGGTGTTTTTTTTTTTTTCATCAAAATTTTAGGAGGAGAGAGCATAATAATGAAAAATGTGTAATTAATTACAGACTATTTTGACATTTCATTTAAAATACTTCATGGACCATTTTTTCCATAGTCATTTTACCTCTGACAAAGATTACTAAGAAAATGAAGAAAAAAATTAAAAAAAAAATAAAGGGGCTTTATAATAGAGATTTATATATGATTGAACTCTAAATAGGTACATTTTCTGTTTGGGGTTGGTGATAGCTTAGAACTAACATAACTTTACAAACAAAATACCATTCCAAAACATGAGACATGAACTTTAACATCTCATATAATAAGCCTTGCAGGCGAGTGGTTTTATTGCTTTTTAACGATATTTTGTACACTTAGTTTCTTCTTCACTGGAATCAAATACTGATTAATTTTAAAACATTAAATTTGGGCTTGTACAACATTGAGTAGCAAGTAATGGGTTGTGATGGTTTGAAGATGTTATGGACCCCAGAAAAGTATGTTCTTAAACTTAATCCATTTGTGTGGATGTGGACCCGTAATAAACAGGATCTTTTTGTTGAGTAGGATCTTAAGACCCTCATTCAGTGTGGGTCTTAATCCTCTTACTGGAGTCCTTTATAAGAGAATGAAATTCAGACAAAGGAGAGAAAACCACAGAAGCAAGAAACTGAAAGCAATGAAACCCGGAAGAGAAGGAAGAGACCAGCAGATGCCACCATGTGCCTTGCCATGTGACAGAGGGGTCCAGGATGGCCAGCAGCTGGTCTTCAGGAAAAAGTTACCATCTTGATGATGCCCAGATTTGGACACTGTCACGGCTCCAAAATTGTAAACTTGTAAACTGATAAATTCTCATTAGGAAAAGCCAACCCATTTTATGGTATTGTGTTTGGCAGCCTAGCAAACTAGAACATAGGTCTTTTCTCCTTTACACCTTGAAATCTACCAGTGAAACATTCCAGGTACTGCTGTAAAAACAAAACCCTCATATACCACTAAGGCAGCATTTTTATATCCATAATGATTACAGGATTCTATGTTCTTCAGCTTTTGCAACACCTATATTAATTCATCTCCTGAAATAACCTTGCTCCATTCCAAAAACACTTCATAAATGCATTGGAATCTATTAGAACCTAACAGATTCGAATTACACAAAGGCCTCCCTGGACTCCTTCAGAGGAGTCCCTCCTCATCCTCCCCCAGCATCTCTCTCCAGCACATAGTCCTTTTCCATTTCGTCTCTAGGAATCTTCACCAGCTGATATCATTCTACTTGCTATGTATTTGTGTTTTAATCAGTCTTCCCCTCTTGAACATAAATTCCATGAGAAGAGAGACCTCACCCTCCTCATTTACCTCTGTTTCCAGTGCCTAGAACACTGTCCATTGGCTGGTGATATTCAAATATTTACTGATTAAATGATTATTTGTTGAAACACCAGGCACAGCTCAATTCTTTAAGTATGAGAAATATTAGAATGTTGGAATTCCAAAAACATCTCACAAACTCATTAGAATCTTTTAGAATCTGTTAGAGTAAAAATATCTTTAGGAGGTATTTTCTGAGTTTAAATATAAGTGTCTTTCTCATATCCTGAGATATACTTTATGTTCATTATATATCTTTAATAATATATATTATTATAAGTAACAGTTTTATGAATCACTGTGCTCTTTATATCCCCAAATTCTGATTCAAGTGTATTCAAGGAAATGTTTTCCCAATTTTCTCTTGACAAAACTCTAAAGTGTAATCTACATCATAAATATGTGTCAGAGAAAGATAATCCAGTTTTATACCTCACACACACATGTGCACATGCACACAATGTTGTGAAAAAAATGTTATATGGGAAATACATTGAATGTCTTAAAAAAAATGAAAAGATTTGAGTGACAGTAGAAAAGGCTAGGAATTTTATTTTTATTTTTGGTGTGTGATGGAAGCATCTCTTTACAACTCTGTTAAGATATAGCATCAATTTCTCAAACATTAATTTCATGCAACCCTGTGCTATCTTCCACTGAGAGTCTTGCATTTTCCACATGTCCCCAGAATATCATTTGCAGACCAAACTCTTTTCCTTTAAGTTCATGGCATTTTCCGTACAACACTTTTCACTATAAATTCAGTTTTTAAATTCCTCATTTATGTTATCTACCAGAACTGCATAGCAGAGTATTTTTACACTCCAAAGTTTGGAGTTGGCTCATTTATGCTTATTCACGCTCATTTCATAGCAGATGAAAAGGTACCTGCCAGGTGTGTCAGGAACAAATTAGATATTGAATATGCCAATTTCCTGACCAGAGACTGGTGTAAATTTTCTCATGAAGAAAAAATGTTTTCTCATTTATAACAAAATATGCTTAATCTACCTCATAAAACCATTCATTCCTTTCCTTTTTCTATTTCTTGCATTTCTTTTATTACACATACTGTTCTTTTTTTGTTATGTTTATAGTTTTAAACAATATACTTAAGCATCCATAACAGACATCTTTTTTGCCCTATGTCACAATTCCATAGCCAAACTCTGAATTCAGCACAGCTGTATTGGGCAGTTCTGGGTCTGGTAATTCATGCCTTAGTTTTGGCTCAACCTGTGAAAAGTTGCAGCCTAGCAATGCAGGGGAGTTCAGCTCCCAGGGCAACCCTCAACTAATGGGATCAGGTATCAGCTGATATATGCCACAGCCTCCTGTTTTTCAGAGGGAAAATTCTAAGGCACATTCCACATCATTCCTCAGAGTATATAATGGTCTTCCACATGTATTCCCATGGTATCAAGAACAATAATGTACTGTATATGGGCTTTCCTTCCAGGCCTGTCTCTTTTACCACTCCCTCACTCCTGCTTCCTAGGATCACCTCCTAAGTAAATTCCTTCTAGTCAAGTCCTTGTGTGTTGGCTTCTAGAAACAGGAAAAGGGAAGGAAAAGATCTCTAGAAGAATCTGCATTTAGTGGAATCTAAATCAGGCAAGTCAGAAGTAAAAGTGGCTCTAAAAAGCAAACCCCCAATATAGAATTCTGTAACTAGAACACTAAGTGACTCAGATGGCAGCAGAGGTCTGATGCTGCAGATGAGTGGCGGTTGAGGAGTGTTGATAGCTCCTTCCAAGCTGTGCCATCATGTGTCCAAGGCTCATGATGAGGTGCAAATTGAAGAATCCTTCACTGTGCAGTAGCTTTATCACTGACAGTAAGGAGGCAGTGGTGATTATAAGGATCGTGGAGTTGTCTGTCTCCTGTTAATGACCTTAAAGCCTTGAAAAAGGAAAATGAAGGAGTCAATCAGCTATCAATTAAGGGCCTGCTGTAAAAACCAGAAGGTCTCCATGGTACCATATAAAAATCCTTATCTCCTCCAGTTAAAGGGCAGACTATACTGAAAATAAAACTTGGGATTTTGTTGTAAGTTTGGTTGAGTCACAAAAAAAGCTAACTACAGAGCCCTGTCAGGTCTCCTATATTATAAGAAGGGAGTAGAGCATGGACATTTGGGATGGGTACGTTGGGATGGATACATTTGAGAACCTTGGATTCCCAGATTTTCTTGAACCATCTAAGTCAGGAGAGTGAGTTTCCTGCTCCCTGCTAGAAAAAAGCAGCTTCTCATTGTCTGGAGACCATAAAAACATCTCATTTGAAGAAGATGTCTTCCAAGACAATACTTACCCTCTTCCATAGCCACCCCTCACCTTCTCTCCTTGCTTCTAAATAAGTAACTTGGGTCATGTCTCAGTATAGACTGAGCAGGGAGATACCATTCCTGATGATGGAATAAATTGCTTAATCATTGAAGGAGTTGAAGTCTCTGAATAATACATTCAGGAGGAAATCAAGAGAAACAAATGTGGAAGTGGATTTTGAAGGTGTCAATAGGAGACAGAATACAAGGTTACATAGGGTAGAGTTTGTTGACATGATAGCCTACTCTCTGGACTCGGGATTTAGTGTCTTCACACAGATGCCTACTGATGCTTTTACTAGGCTGCTGAGATGGCCACTTGAAGCTTAGATAAGACAATGGTTAACAGCAAATGGGTGAAAGATTCCAGAACTGCCTTTGCAGAGTGTTCAGAATGGGATTAGAAGCTGCAGGGAGGTGAGCATGCCAACATTGATTTATTATCTAAATCAGAGAACAACCAAATGTTATCCCTTCACAGAATCCGTAAGGTATGTGCCAGTGAGAAGGATATGTCCTTCAGTAGTACCTACAGTAGAAGCTGTTCTCTTTAGGGCAGTTTGACTATGCTGCCATTGACATGATTGAATTCCGAAAGAGTAGAATCATGTGGCAAGTCTTAACTACCAGAAGTGAAGATGAACATAATGGAAATTAATTGCAAAGAGGCAACCCAAATCCCTTAATTCACATAGAGAATGGCTAAAAGAACATGAAGGTCCAAGGCACCAGTTAGATGAATAAACAACAAAAGTATTGCTTGACTTCTATAACCAGAAAAATTTATTAATGGTAGGAGGCTGGTGTTGGCTACCACAATGAAAAAATACAATTTTTCCCCCAGATCCTAGATCTGAGCCTGTCCTTATAATCAGAACTCACAAAATGAAGACAGGATCCTCTTGGGGAAGAAATGTACATATGATAAATTTTATCCAATTCCTTTCCGAAAGAAACTTGTAGCCTTTTGCAAGAGCAGATTTACACTGGGGAAATAGAATATCTGGAAATTCCATGTGTGATGAGATACAGAGTTTGCAGACATTGTGTTCTGGGGAACAGACGTGCCATCATGACTCCTAGTTCACAGTAAAACAAATGCAGGCTAATTAATTAATAGAGTCCTGGGCCAAGTGCAACGTATGGTGCCTACCACGTATCTGAGGACATACCTTTTGGTCATTTGTGGGGAGTGGGGTGGCTCCTGAGTGCATGTTTGGGGTGGAAGTACTTAGCAGTTGGCAGAATCCTCAAATTATTTCATAGACTTAGTAAGAGCTGCTTTGATAAAAAAAGAGTCATTTTTTCTCAAAACTTAGAAGGCATTGATCTTTGAATTTCTAGAATCCAGTAGTGCTGTTAAGTCTAATCTCTGTTGAATTCTTATTTTTTTGAAGATTTTTTTCCCCATCTGGAAAATTTTAAGGTGTTTAATTTTTCTTAGGTGTGCCAAATAGGCTTTAAGATAGCCTCCATGATTCTTACTTCCTGATATTCACACCTTTCTATAATATTCTTTCCCTGGGTGACTTGGAACCCAACCTGTGACTTGTTTCTAGCTAATAAAATATGGCAAAAGTGATGGGATGTCACTCTTATGATGGTATTATGTTATGTAAGACTGTTTTGCTAGGCAACTTACTTCCTCTCTCCCTGCTGGCTTTGAAGCAGTAAGCTACCATGAATCCTAAAGCTTTATGGTAACTGGAAGCTTCTCTGGTTAAACCTCTAGATGGGAACCCAGCCCTAGAAACCACATTATTTCAGCCTTGTGAGGCCCTAAGCAGAGGACCCAGTTAAGCAATGACTGAACGTCAGACACACAAAAACTGTGAGATAATGAATGTGTGTAATTCTAAGCTGCTAAATTTGTGGTGATTTGTTATGCAGCAATAATTAGCTGTCTCTCTTGAGGCCTGGGAAAGTGCTTCTCTTTTTGTATCTTTGATAATTTTCTTCTGGTCTCTGTATATGGAATTCATTAGATGTTTCTTTTTCTGGATTGCTTCTCCTCATTATTATTCTGTATTATATAAACAACCACATTAACTGTGAATAAAGAGAGTTTTACTTCTTCCTTTCCAATTTGTACCAACTTTTATTTATTCTACTGCCTTACAGCCATCACAGGTTGGGTTCTCTGGAAGCATGTGCTAAGAAGGAGTTCTTGGTGCCAGAGGGTTGGTCAGGCTATATTATTAACCAATCCTTCTCTAACAAATTACCACAAAGTTAAGGATTAAAACAACAAGAATTTATTATCTTGCAGTTCTAGAGATCAGAAGTCTGAAATGGGTCTCATTGAAATTTAGGCATTGGTGGACAGAGCTACATTCATTCTGGAGGCTCTAGGGGAGAATCTATTTCCTTGCATTCTCCGGCTTCTAGAGGCCACCTGTATTTCTTAGCATATGACCCCCTCCTCTATCTTCAAAGCCACTAGTGCAGTACCTTCAAATCTCTCTCTTTTTTTCTAATGCTCCTGCCTCCCCCTTATAATGACCTTGGTGATTACATCAGACCCACCCAGATAATCCAGCATAATCTTCTCAGCTCAAATCCTTAACTTACTCACATCCAAAAAGGCCATTTTGCATGTAAGGTAACATATCACAAGTTCCAGGGATTAGGACACAGACATCTTTGAGGGTCCATTATTCTGCTTACAATATAGGAGGCAGAATCCATATTGGGAAGAGATATGAGTCAAAATGCAATGCAGAGGAGAGGTGAGGCAAGATGGCAGAGTGGTGGGGTGTGGGTTTTAGATACTCCTCTGGGGCAGTTGGTAGAAAGCCAGGAACTGTGTGGACTGGACACCACAGAGGAATTTGAGTATGGACATACTTCATACAACACTCACAAATGCATGGAGCAGCTGAGATCAGCAAAATCTGTAAGTTCTCCTGGCCAAGGTGCCTGTGCCCCTCCCTGCCAGGCACAGTCCTGAGGGAGGAGGGGCTATCCGTGCTGGGAACCAGGATGGAGAACTGCAGTTGCAGCACTGATTAACAAACTCACACTGCGGAACAAAAACTTCAACCATAGACAAACTGAGACCAGACACCAGAGAATCTGAGAGCAGGCAGCACCTGCAGAGAGGAGGTAGGACTAGCAAAAACAAAACAAACAACAACAACAACAAAAACCCAAAAATAAAAACAGAGACTTCTTGGAGTTGGGATGAACATAATACAGAGAAGGGCCAGTCTCAAACAGAATCAGGCACATATGCAAATCCAGGGGGCCAGGGCCCTTCACTGAAAAACCCGTTTCTCTGCTTTCTTGATTGTTCCTTAACCACCATCAATTCTCTGTCTTTTAGCATTTCAGTAGCCCATCAGAACTGCAAGGACTGTAAGTAGGCCATACTGGGCCCTTCTTTTTCTTTTTTTGATCTTTTTCTTTTTTTTTTAAAAACTATTCTAAGAAGCCTCAAAGGCTTGCAAATTGGGCCCAGGCAAGAATAGAGCTAAGATAGCTCTGAGAGACAAAGCAATAAGTCTAGTGGCAGAGAAAATTCATTAAACAACATAACTTCTCAAGAAAAGGGGGGCATGGCCCAGGTCCAGTGGCAGCCCTCTTCTGGGGAACTCAGACACCAGGGGCTGGAATTCAGAAACCAGCTTCAGTCAGCCCCACCCCCAAGGTCAATTTCACCAGGAGAACTAAAGGCTCCACACCTCCTTACACTGGTGGAGGAGCTGCGGGCTGGCACCTCCTTACACTGGTGGAGGAGCTGCGGGCTGGCAAGTGTCACCTGCTGGACAACATAGGGAAAAGCACAGAGTCTAGAGGCCTCCCAGGAGGGTATCATTCTAAAAGAAACCCCATACCCTCCTCCTGAGATGTGCACCTCTATGGATTGGGAAAATCCGAATGGGGTTGAACATATCTGTGGAGACCCTCACACAAAAAAGGGTAAATAGAGGGAGGGCAAGAAACAGAAAAAAAAAGGGGTGAAAAACTCTGATCAACTAAATAGAACCTAAGTTAGAGGCTTAGAATAAGCTGAACAAAACACAAGAGGTTAGAGAACAAAGCCAACCAACAAGAAAACCCTTGGTAAAAGAGAGAAAAGCAGCTCCAGAATAAACTAATCAAGAAAGTCAGATGCCTAGACAGCTTAAGATAATGAGGAATACTAGGAAACATGAAAATATGGACCAGCCAAAGGAACAAACTAATAGTACAACTGAGATACAGGACTTGAGACAACTAATGCTAAATCAATTCAATGAATGGAAGGAAGAACTAATTAAAGATGTTCAAACAAGTCTCCTAAATAGATAAAAAAAAAAAATCAAGTCAATCAACTGAGGGAAGATATAGCAAAAGAGATGAAGGATAGAAAAAGACACTGGATGACCATAAAGAAGAATCCATATACTTGAAAAAATAAACGTCAGAACTTATGAGAATTAAAGGCATAAGGGAGGAAATGAAAAAGACAATGGAGGGACACAACAGTAGATTTGAACAGTCAGAAGAAAATATCAGTGAATTAGAAGACCAGACATTAGAATTCACACACACAAAAGAACAGATGGTGAAAAGAATGGAAAAATATGAGCAGGATCATAGGGAGCTGAGTGACAACATGAAGTGCACAAATATTTGTGTTATGGGTGTCTCAGAGGGAGAAAAGAGGGCAAAGGGGCAGAAAGAATAATAGAAGAAATAATCACTGAAGATTTCCCAACTCTTATGAAAGAAAATTACAGATTCAAGAAGTACAGCATACCCCAGAGAGAATAAACCCCAATAGACCTACTCCAAGACACTTACTGATCAGATTGCCCAATGTCAAGAACAAAGAGAAAATTCTGAAAGCAGCAAGAGAAAAGCAATCCATCACATAAAAGGGAAGCTCGATAAGACTATGTACAGATTTTTCCTCAGAAACCATGGAGGTGAGAAGACAGTGGTATGATATATTTAAGATACTGAAAAAGAACTGCCAACCCCAAGACTTCTATATCTGGCAAAACTGTCCTTCAAAGATGAGGGAGAAAATATTTAATAAAATATATTTGATATTTATTAAAATATTTTCAGACAGAAACTGAGAGAGTTTGTGAATCAGAGACCAGCACAACAAGAAATACTAAAGGGTGTGCTGATAGGAAAAGATGGGAGAAAGAGGTTTGGAGAAGATTGTAGAAATGAAGACTATCAGGAAGAGTAAAAAGAGAGTGAGGATAAAATAAGACATGACATAAAAAATGCAAAAGACAAAATGGTAGAAGAAAGCACTGACTTTTCAGTAATAACACTTAATGTTAATGGATTAAACTCCCCAATATAAAGACACAGACTGGCAGAATGGATTAAAAAACCATCACATGCTGTCTACAAGAAACTCACTTTAGACACAAGGACAAAAATAAGCTGAAAGTGAAAGTTTGGAAAAAGATATTTCAGGCATACAGCAACCAGAAAAAATGCAAGAGTAGTAATATAAATATCCAATAAAGACTTCAATAGTAAAGCAATTAAAAGAGACAAAGAAGGACACTTTATATTAATAAAAGGGTCAATTCATCAAGAAAACATAACAGTCATAAATATTTATGCACCAAGCCAGAGTGCCCCAAATTCATGAGGCAAACACTGAAAACACTGAACGGAGAAAATAACTCCACAATAATAGTTGGGGACCTCAATACACCACTCTCATCAATGGATAGAACATCTAGACAGAGGATCAATAAGGAAACAGAGATGCTGAATTGTATGATAAATGAACTAGACTTGACAGACATTTATAGAACACTACACCCCACAACAGCAGAAAACATGTTTTTCTCAAGTGCTCATGGAACATTCTCTAGAATGGACTACATGTTATGTCACAAAGCAAGTCTCAACAAATTTAAAAACATTGATATTATACAAAACAGTTTCTCAGATCATAAAGGAATGAAGTTGGAAATAAATAACAGGCAGATGATTATAAAATTCATAAATATACGCAGACTAAACAACACACTCCTACAAAACCAGTGGGTAAAGGAAGAAATTACAAATTAGTAAATACCTTGAGGCAAATGACAATGAAAACACAACATAACAAAACTTATGGGATGCAGCAAAGAGGTGCTGAGAGGGAAATTTATTGCCCTAAATGCCTATATTAAAAGAGAAGAGAGAGCAAAAATTGAGGAATTAACTGTCCACCTGGAGGAACTAGAGAAAGAACAGAAAACTAATCTCAAAGCAAACATAAAGGAAAGAAATAACAAAGGTTAGAGCTGAAATGAATGAAACTAAGAACAGGAAAACAATAGAGAGAATCAACAAAGCCAGAAACTGGTTCTTCAAGAAAAATCAACAAAATTGATGGACCCCTAGCTAACCAGAGAGAGACAGAGAGAAAGAGAGAGAGAGAGAGAGAGAGAGAGAGAGAGAGAGAGAGAGAGAGAGAGAGAGAGAGAGAGAGAGAGAATGCAAATAAATGCAATCAGAAACAGAAAACATAACTACTGACTCTGCAAAAATAAAGGTGATAATGAGAAGATACTATGAGCAACTATATGCTAATAAACTAGACAACTTAAATGAAGTGGACAACTTCCTAGAAAAGAATAAACAACCAGCACTGACCTGAGAAGAAACAGATGACCTCAACAAACCAATCACAAATAAAGGGATTAAGTCAGTCATCAAAAAGTAAAGCCTATGACCAGATGGCTTCACATGTAAATTCTACCAAGCATTCAGGAAAAAATCAATATCAATCCTGCTCAAACACTTCAAAAAAATTGAAGAGGAGGCAAAGCTATCCAACTCATTCTATGGAGCCAACATCACCCTTATACCAAAATCTGACAAAGATTACAGAAAATTATACACCAATCTCTTAACTGAATATAGGTGCAAAATTCCTCAACAAAATACTCACAAATCAAATCCAGGAACACATTAAAAAGAATTATACACCACAACCAAGTGGGGTTTATTCCAGGTATGGAAGGCTGGTTCAACACAAGAAAATCAATCAATGTAATACACCACATCAATAAATCAAATCAGAAGAAACACATAACCATCTCAACCAATGCAGAAAAGGCATTTGGCAAAATTCAACATCCTTCCTTGATGAAAACTCTTCAAAGGATAGGAAAAGGGAATTTTCTCAATATGATAAAGGCAATATAGGAAAAACCCACAGCTAATATTGTACACAATAGAGAGAGACCAAAAGCATTCCCCTCTAATATCAGGAACAAGACACGGATGCCCACTGCTACTATTGTTATTCAACATTGTGCTGGAAGTTCTAGCTAGAGCAATTAAGCAAGAAAAAGAAATAAAGGCATCCAAATTGGAAAGGAAGAAGTAAAACTTTCACAGTTGGCAGAAGACATGATTCCATATGTAGAAAATCCAGTAAAATCTACAGCAAAGCTATTAGAGCTAATCAATGATACAGCAAAGTGGCAGGCTACAAGATAAACATGCAAAAATCTGTAGTGCTCTTATACACAAGTAATGTGCAACAAGAGGAAGAAATAAAAAAGAAATTTCATTTACAATAGCAACCAAAAGAACCACATATTTAGGAATAAACTTAATGAAGGCCACAAAAGACATATACAAAGAAAACTACAAGGAACTGCTAAAAGAAATCAAACAAGACCTAAAAAAATGGAAGAACATACCATGTTTATGGATTGAAAGATTAAATATAATTAAGATGTCAACTCTACCTAAACTGATTTATAGATTCAATGCAATACCAATTAAAATCCAGAGGGAGGCGGGGCAAGATGGCAGACTGGTGAGCTGTAAGTTTTAGTTACTCCTCCAGGAAAGTAGGTAAAAAGCCAGGAACTGCGTGGACTGGACACCACAGAGCAATCTGTCTTTGGGCATACTTCATACAACACTCATGAAAACGTGGAACTGCTGAGATCAGCGAAATCTGTAAGTTTTTGCGGCCAGGGGACCCGCGCCCCTCCCTGCCAGGCTCAGTCCCGGGGGAGGAGGGGCTGTCAGCTCCGGGAAGGAGAAGGGAGAACTGCAGTGGCTGCTCTTATCGGAAACTCATTCTACTGATTCAAACTCCAACCATAGATAGACTGAGACCAGACACCAGAGACTCTGAGAGCAGCCAGCCCAGCAGAGAGGAGACAGGCATAGAAAAAAAACAACACGAAAAACTCCAAAATAAAAGCAGAGGATTTTTGGAGTTCTGGTGAACACAGAAAGGGGAAGGGTGGAGCTCAGGCCTTGAGGCGCATATGCAAATCCCGAAGAAAAGCTGATCTCTCTGCCCTGTGGACCTTTCCTTAATGGCCCCGGTTGCTTTGTCTATTAGCATTTCAATAACCCATTAGATCTCTGAGGAGGGCCGATTTTTTTTTTTTTAAATCCTTTTTTCTTTTTCTAAAACAATTACTCTAAGAAGCCCAATACAGAAAGCTTCAAAGAATTGCAATTTGGGCACGTCAAGTCAAGACCAGAACTAAGAAAGCTCTGAGACAAAAGGCAATAATCCAGTGGCTGAGAAAATTCACTAAACACCACAACTTCCCAAGAAAAGGGGGGTGTCCGCTCACAGCCACCATCCTGGTGGACAGGAAACACTTCTGCCCATCACCAGCCCCAAAGCCCAGAGCTGCCCCAGACAACCCAGTGTGACGGAAGTGCTTCAAATAACAGGCACACACCACAAAACTGGGCGTGGACATTAGCCTTCCCTGCAACCTCAGCTGAATGTCCCAGAGCTGGGAAGGTGGAGCAGTGTGAATTAACAAAGCCCCATTCAGCCATCATTTGAGCAGACTGGGAGCCTCCCTACACAGCCCAGCAGCCCAGAACTGCCCTGGGGGGACAGCACTCACCTGTGACATAGCACAGTCATCCCTCAACAGAGGACCCGGGGTGCACAGCCTGGAAGAGGGGCCAACTTGCAAGTCTCAGGAGCCATACGCCAATACCAAAGACTTGTGGGTCAGTGGCAGAGACAAACTGTGGCAGGACTGAACTGAAGGATTAGACTATTGCAGCAGCTTTAAAACTCTAGGATCATCAGGGAGATTTGATTGTTAGGGCCACCCCCGCTCCCCGACTGCCCAGAAACACGCCCCACATACAGGGCAGGCAACACCAACTACACACGCAAGCTTGGTAAACCAATTGGGCCCCACAAGACTCACTCCCCCACTCACCAAAAAGGCTAAGCAGGGGAGAACTGGCTTGTGGAGAACAGGTGGCTCGTGGACGCCACCTGCTGGTTAGTTAGAGAAAGTGTACTCCACAAAGCTGTACATCTGACAAATTAGAGATAAGGACTTCAATAGGTCTACAAACCCTAAAAGAACCCTATCAAGTTCAGCAAATGCCACGAGGCCAAAAACAACAGAAAATTATAAAGCATATGAAAAAACCAGACGGTATGGATAACCCAAGCCCAAGCACCCAAATCAAAAGACCAGAAGAGACACAGCACCTAGAGCAGCTACTCAAAGAACTAAAGATGAACAATGAGACCATAGTACAGAATATGAAGGAAATCAAGAAGACCCTAGAAGAGCATAAAGAAGACATTGCAAGACTAAATAAAAAAATGGATGATCTTATGGAAATTAAAGAAACTGTTGACCAAATTAAAAAGATTCTGGACACTCATAGTACAAGACTAAAGGAAGTTGAACAACGAATCAGTGACCTGGAAGATGACAGAATGGAAAATGAAAGCATAAAAGAAAGAATGGGGAAAAAAATTGAAAAAATCGAAATGGACCTCAGGGATATGATAGATAATATGAAACGTCCGAATATAAGACTCATTGGTGTCCCAGAAGGGGAAGAAAAGGGTAAAGGTCTAGGAAGAGTATTCAAAGAAATTGCTGGGGAAAACTTCCCAAATCTTCTAAACAACATAAATACACAAATCATAAATGTTCAGCAAACTCCAAATAGAATAAATCCAAAAAAACCCACTCCGAGACATATACTGATCACACTGTCAAACATAGAAGAGGAGCAAGTTCTGAAAGCAGCAAGAGAAAAGCAATTCACCACATACAAAGGAAACAGCATAAGACTAAGTAGTGACTACTCAGCAGCCACCATGGAGGCAAGAAGGCAGTGGCACGATATATTTAAAATTCTGAGTGAGAGGAATTTCCAGCCAAGAATACTTTATCCAGCAAAGCTCTCCTTCAAATTTGAGGGAGAGCTTAAATTTTTCACAGACAAACAAATGCTGAGAGAATTTGCTAACAAGAGACCTGCCCTACTGGAGATACTAAAGGGAGCCCTACAGACAGAGAAACAAAGACAGGACAGAGAGACTTGGAGAAAGGTTCAGTACTAAAGAGATTCGGTATGGGTACAATAAAGGATATTAATAGAGAGAGGGAAAAATATGACAAACGTAAACCAAAGGATAAGATGGCTGATTCACGAAATGCCTTCACGGTTATAACGTTGAATGTAAATGGATTAAACTCCCCAATTAAAAGATATAGATTTGCAGAATGGATCAAAAAAAATGAACCATCAATATGTTGCATACAAGAGACCCATCTTAGACACAGGGACACAAAGAAACTCAAAGTGAAAGGATGGAAAAAAATATTTCATGCAAGCTACAGCCAAAAGAAAGCAGGTGTAGCAATATTAATCTCAGATAAAATAGACTTCAAATGCAGGGATGTTTTGAGAGACAAAGAAGGCCACTACATACTAATAAAAGGGGCAATTCAGCAAGAAGAAATAACAATCATAAATGTCTATGCACCCAATCAAGGTGCCACAAAATACATGAGAGAAACACTGGCAAAACTAAAGGAAGCAATTGATGTTTCCACCATAATTGTGGGAGACTTCAACACATCACTCTCTCCTATAGATAGATCAACCAGACAGAAGACCAATAAGGAAATTGAAAACCTAAACAATCTGATAAATGAATTAGATTTAACAGACATCTACAGGACATTACATCCCAAATCACCAGGATACACATACTCTTCTAGTGCTCACGGAACTTTCTCCAGAATAGATCATATGCTGGGACATAAAACAAGCCTCAATAAATTTAAAAAGATTGAAATTATTCAAAGCACATTCTCTGACCACAATGGAATACAATTAGAAGTCAATAACCATCAGAGACTTAGAAAATTCACAAATACCTGGAGGTTAAACAACACACTCCTAAACAATCAGTGGGTTAAAGAAGAAATAGCAAGAGAAATTGCTAAATATATAGAGATGAATGAAAATGAGAACACAACATACCAAAACCTATGGGATGCAGCAAAAGCAGTGCTAAGGCGGAAATTTATAGCACTAAACGCATATATTAAAAAGGAAGAAAGAGCCAAAATCAAAGAACTAATGGATCAAATGAAGAAGCTAGAAAATGATCAGCAAACCAATCCTAAACCAAGTACAAGAAAAGAAATAACAAGGATTAAAGCAGAAATAAATGACATAGAGAACAAAAAAACAATAGAGAGGATAAATATCACCAAAAGTTGGTTCTTTGAGAAGATAAACAAGATTGACAAGCCCCTAGCTAGACTGACAAAATCAAAAAGAGAGAAGTCCCATATAAACAAAATAATGAATGAAAAAGGTGACATAACTGCAGATCCTGAAGAAATTAAAAAAATTATAAGAGGATATTATGAACAACTGTATGGCAACAAACTGGATAATGTAGAAGAAATGGACAATTTCCTGGAAACATATGAACAACCTAGACTGACCAGAGAAGAAATAGAAGACCTCAACCAACCCATCACAAGCAAAGAGATCCAATCAGTCATCAAAAATCTTCCCACAAATAAATGCCCAGGGCCAGATGGCTTCACAGGGGAATTCTACCAAACTTTCCAGAAAGAACTGACACCAATCTTACTCAAACTCTTTCAAAACATTGAAAAAAATGGAACACTACCTAACTCATTTTATGAAGCTAACATCAATCTAATACCAAAACCAGGCAAAGATGCTACAAAAAAGGAAAACTACCGGCCAATCTCCCTAATGAATATAGATGCAAAAATCCTCAACAAAATACTTGCAAATCGAATCCAAAGACACATTAAAAAAATCATACACCATGACCAAGTGGGGTTCATTCCAGGCATGCAAGGATGGTTCAACATCAGAAAAACAATCAATGTATTACAACACATTAAAAACTCGAAAGGGAAAAATCAATTGATCATCTCAATAGATGCTGAAAAAGCATTTGACAAAATCCAACATCCCTTTTTGATAAAAACACTTCAAAAGGTAGGAATTGAAGGAAACTTCCTCAACATGATAAAGAGCATATATGAAAAACCCACAGCCAGCATAGTACTCAATGGTGAGAGACTGAAAGCCTTCCCTCTAAGATCAGGAACAAGACAAGGATGCCCGCTGTCACCACTGTTATTCAACATTGTGCTGGAAGTGCTAGCCAGGGCAATCCGGCAAGACAAAGAAATAAAAGGCATCCAAATTGGAAAAGAAGAAGTAAAACTGTCATTGTTTGCAGATGATATGATCTTATATCTAGAAAACCCTGAGAAATCAACGATACACCTACTAGAGCTAATAAACAAATTTAGCAAAGTAGCGGGATACAAGATTAATGCACATAAGTCAGTAATGTTTCTATATGCTAGAAATGAACAAACGGAAGTGACACTCAAGAAAAAGATACCATTTTCAATAGCAACTAAAAAAATCAAGTACCTAGGAATAAACTTAACCAAAGATGTAAAAGACCTATACAAAGAAAACTACATAACTCTACTAAAAGAAATAGAAGGGGACCTTAAAAGATGGAAAAATATTCCATGTTCATGGATAGGAAGGCTAAATGTCATTAAGATGTCAATTCTACCCAAACTCATCTACAGATTCAATGCAATCCCAATCAAAATTCCAACAACCTACTTTGCAGACTTGGAAAAGCTAGTTATCAAATTTATTTGGAAAGGGAAGATGCCTCGAATTGCTAAAGACACTCTAAAAAAAGAAAAATGAAGTGGGAGGACTTACACTCCCTGACTTTGAAGCTTATTATAAAGCCACAGTTGCCAAAACAGCATGGTACTGGCACAAAGAAAGACATATAGATCAATGGAATCGAATTGAGAATTCAGAGATAGACCCTCAGATCTATGGCCGACTGATCTTTGATAAGGCCCTCAAAGTCACCGAACTGAGCCATAATGGTCTTTTCAACAAATGGGGCTTGGAGAGTTGGATATCCATATCCAAAAGAATGAAAGAGGACCCCTACCTCACCCCCTACACAAAAATTAACTCAAAATGGACCAAAGATCTCAATATAAAAGAAAGTACCATGAAACTCCTAGAAG
The DNA here is from genome assembly GCF_015220235.1 of Choloepus didactylus. Taxonomy (NCBI): domain Eukaryota; kingdom Metazoa; phylum Chordata; class Mammalia; order Pilosa; family Megalonychidae; genus Choloepus; species Choloepus didactylus. Next base: position 76,939,286 of record NC_051309.1, read on the forward strand.
ATAATGTAGGAAAACATCTTCAAGACCTTGTATTAGGAGGCCACTTCCTAGACTTTACACCCAAAGCACAAGCAACAAAAGAGAAAATAGATAAATGGGAACTCCTCAAGCTTAGAAGTTTCTGCACCTCAAAGGAATTTCTCAAAAAGGTAAAGAGGCAGCCAACTCAATGGGAAAAAATTTTTGGAAACCGTGTATCTGACAAAAGACTGATATCTTGCATATACAAAGAAATCCTACAACTCAATGACAATAGTACAGACAGCCCAATTATAAAATGGGCAAAAGATATGAAAAGACAGCTCTCTGAAGAGGAAATACAAATGGCCAAGAAACACATGAAAAAATGTTCAGCTTCACTAGCTATTAGAGAGATGCAAATTAAGACCACAATGAGATACCATCTAACACCGGTTAGAATGGCTGCCATTAAACAAACAGGAAACTACAAATGCTGGAGGGGATGTGGAGAAATTGGAACTCTTATTCATTGTTGGTGGGACTGTATAATGGTTCAGCCACTCTGGAAGTCAGTCTGGCAGTTCCTTAGAAAACTAGATATAGAGCTACCATTCGATCCAGCGATTGCACTTCTCGGTATATACCCGGAAGATCGGAAAGCAGTGACACGAACAGATATCTGCACGCCAATGTTCATAGCAGCATTATTCACAATTGCCAAGAGATGGAAACAACCCAAATGTCCTTCAACAGATGAGTGGATAAATAAAATGTGGTATATACACACGATGGAATACTACGCGGCAGTAAGAAGGAACGATCTGGTGAAAAATATGACAACATGGATGAACCTTGAAGACATAATGCTGAGCGAAATAAGCCAGGCACAAAAAGAGAAATATTATATGCTACCACTAATGTGAACTTTGAAAAATGTAAAACAAATGGTTTATAATGTAGAATGTAGGGGAACTAGCAGTAGAGAGCAATTAAGGAAGGGGGAACAATAATCCAAGAAGAACAGATAAGCTATTTAACGTTCTGGGGATGCCCAGAAATGACTATGGTCTGTTAATTTCTGATGGATGTAGTAGGAACAAGTTCACTGAAATGTTGCTATATTATGTAACTTTCTTGGGGTAAAGTAGGAACATGTTGGAAGTTAAGCAGTTATCTTAGGTTAGTTGTCTTTTTCTTACTCCCTTGTTATGGTCTCTTTGAAATGTTCTTTTATTGTATGTTTGTTTTCTTTTTAACTTTTTTTTTCATACAGTTGATTTAAAAAAGAAGGGAAAGTTAAAAAAAAAAAAAAGAAAAAAGACAAACAAGGAAAAAAAAAGAAAAGATGTAGTGCCCCCTTGAGGAGCCTGTGGAGAATGCAGGGGTATTCGCCTACCCCACCTCCATGGTTGCTAACATGACCACAGACATAGGGGACTGGTGGTTTGATGGGCTGAGCCCTCTACCATAAGTTTTACCCTTGGGAAGACGGTTGCTGCAAAGGATAGGCTAGGCCTCCCTATATTTGTGCCTAAGAGTCTCCTCCTGAGTGCCTCTTTGTTGCTCAGATGTGGCCCTCTCTCTCTGGCTAAGCCAACTTGAAAGGTGAAATCACTGCCCTCCCCCCTACGTGGGACCAGACACCCAGGGGAGTGAATCTCCCTGGCAACGTGGAATATGACTCCCGGAGAGGAATGTAGACCCGGCATCGTGGGATGGAGAACATCTTCTTGACCAAAAGGGGGATGTGAAAGGAAATGAAATAAGCTTCAGTGGCAGAGAGATTCCAAAACGAGCCGAGAGATCACTCTGGTGGGCACTCTTACGCACACTTTAGACAACCTTTTTTAGGTTCTAAAGAATTGGGGTAGCTGGTGGTGGATACCTGAAACTATCAAACTACAACCCAGAACCCATGAATCTCGAAGACAGTTGTATAAAAATGTAGCTTATGAGGGGTGACAGTGGGATTGGGAATGCCATAAGGACCAAACTCCACTTTGTCTAGTTTATGGATGGATGTGTAGAAAAGTAGGGGAAGGAAACAAACAGACAAAGGTACCCAGTGTTCTTTTTTACTTCAATTGCTCTTTTTCACTCTAATTATTATTCTTGTTATTTTTGTGTGTGTGCTAATGAAGGTGTCAGGGATTGATTTAGGTGATGAATGTACAACTATGTAATGGTACTGTAAACAATCGAAAGTACGATTTGTTTTGTATGAATGCGTGGTATGTGAATATATCTCAATAAAATGATGATTAAAAAAAAAAAATCCTAACAACTTACTTTGCAGAAATAGAAAAACCAAATTTATTTGGAAGGGCAGTTTGCCCTGAATAGCCAAAAGTATCTTGAGAAAGAGGAACAAAGTGGGAGGTCTCACACTACCTGACTTGGAAGCATGTTACAAAGCTACAGTATTCAAAACAGCATGGTACTGGCATAAGGATAGAGATACCGACCAATGGAATCAAACTGAGTGTTCAGAAATAGACTCTTGCATCTATGGACAATTGATCTTTAATAAAGCAGTCAAGCCAAAGCAACTGGATCAGAGAAGCCCCTTCAATAAATGGTGTTTGGAGAACTGGATATCCATTTCCAAAAGAATGAAAGAGGACCCCTATCTCACATCTTATGCAAAAATTAACTTGAAATGGATCAAAGACCTAAACATTAGCTCTAAGACCATAAGACTCTTAGAAGAAACTATAGGGCAGTTTCTTAAGGATCTTGTGATAGGAGGTGGTTTCCTAGACTTTACACCCAAAGCACAAATAACCAAAGAACAAATAGACAAATGAGATCTCCTCAAAATCAAACACTTTTTTACATCAAAGGACTTTGTTAGGAAAGTAAAAAGGCAGCCTACACAATGGGAGACAATATTTGAAACCACATATCAGATAAGTATTTAATATCCCAAATATATAAAGTGATCCTACAACTCAACAACAGAAAGACAAACAACCCAATTAAAAAATGGGGGAAAGACATGGACAGACACTTTTCTGAAATACAAATGGTTCAAAAACATATGAAAAAATGCTCAACTTCACTGGCTTTTAGGGAAACGCAAGTCAGAACCACAATGAGAAATCATCTCACACCTACTAGAATGGCCATTATCTAAAAAACAGAAAATGACAAGTGCTGGAGAGAATGTGGAGAAAGAGGCACACTTATTCATTGTTGGTGGGAATGTAGAATGGTGCTACCACTCTGGAAGACAGTGTGGTGGTTCCTCAGGAAGCTAAATATAGATTTCCCCTGTGACCCAGCTGTTCCATTGCTTGGTATATACTCAGAGAAACTGAAAGTTAAGACACAAACGGACATTTGTAAACAGATGTTTTTTGTGTCATTATTGATGATTGCCAAGAGTTGAAAGCAGCCCAAATGTCCATCAATGGATGAGTAGATAAACAAACTCTGGTACATACACATGATGGAATATTATGCAGCTGTAAGACAGAACAAAGACATGGGACATATAATAACATGGATGAACCTTGAGGACATTATGTTGAATGAAGTTAGCCAGAAACAAAAGAACAAATACTGTATGGTCTCATTAATACGAATTAACATTAATAAGCAAACTTTGAGATTTAAAAGCTTATAACAGAGACTACCAGGAGACAGACAGGGGGTAAAGATCAGACATTTTATGCTGAAGGACTAAAGAATGTTCAGCAGGATTGATTGTATAGATCCAGAAATAGATAACATAATACTGTGTGATGGTAGCACAATATTTTAAGTACACTGAACAAAGATGTCTGCTAATTAAGCTGAAAGAGGTGGAATAGGGGAATGTATGACACCAGAGGTAAAGACAGATGATGAAGACTGGGACTGTGTAACTTGGCAAAACTTGGAGTGGCCAATGACTTACTCAATGTACAAATATAAAAATGTTTTCAAATGTGTGAGAACAAATTAATGTCAACCATGGAGAGTGTTGAAAAAGGGATGGTATTTGGGAAGAAACATAAATCAAACTGGAGTCTATGGTCAAAAGTAACATTAAAATATGCTTCTGTTAAATGTAACAAAGGCAATATATCAAAGTTACATGTGTATGAGAGGGTGATATAAGGGAGGGTTATGGGATTCTTGGTAGTGGTATTGTTTTCTGTCCTTACCATTAAATTGTATTGTATGACATTTTATTTTTCTTTTTATTATCTATTATTCACCAAAAAAACCCACCATTTTTCATAGTAATCAATATGTTCAAGTGCTGACTGTGGTGATAAATGTACAACTGTATGATGATACAGTGAACAACTGAGTGTACACTGTGGGTAATTGTATGGTATGTGAATATATCTCTATAAAATTGTAGGAAAAATATAAATGGGGTAAAAGTGCTAGAGAAAACATGGAGAGATTTACTGTTGATGAGGAGGCAGAATGGTGTAGCCTTTCTGGAGGTCATTGTGGTGGTTCCACAAGAAGCTAAGTATGTGGGGGCCACACGATCCTACAACCTCATTATGGGGTATGTACTTGGAAGATCTGAGAGCAGAGACACGAATGGAAATTTGCACACTGATGTGTATGGAGACAGTATTCATGATTTGCAATGAGTGGAGGTGGCCTAAGGGTACATCAACTGAGGAACAGAATGGTGAACTGTGGTGTATGCATACAATGGAATACTGAGCAAGTATGAGAAGGAGTGAAGCTGTGAGACATGAAATGAGGTGAATGGATCCTGTAGACAGCATTTTGAATGAAGTATGCCAGAAGCAAATGCAAACACTATAATGTCTCACCAATATGGACTAACTGCAATGTGTAAAATCAGAATTGAATCTTAGAGCACAGCCTAACAGGGAAATGATCATTGCAATGGTCCCTAGATTGTAAGCTCTTACAGCAGTCAAATCTATTCCTGAATTGCAATGGCTAACTCTAAACTCTGAGATGCTGATCCCTTTTTGTATAACCTGATTGATTTCTGGAACATTGGGTATCAGAGCTAGAGCCTGGCAGATATGAATGTCAGTATTAATGCATACAGCAAGCGTTAAAAAAAAAAAAAAAAGCTGAGAAAGAGCCCAGACTTCAATTAAAGATATGAATGAAGAAGATCTGGTTAAGATTAGAGCAAATTGGGCCAAAGGGTAAAGGTTAAAACTGACTGTGTGTTAAAACTTCAACTTCCATATGAGACCAAGGGAAGAGAAGCTTATTTGGTGTAGGATCTATATTTTCTAAACAATATAACTTCTACAGTTAGTTTGTTCAAATACCACAATTACATGGAACTTTTAATAGGAAATGAGGTATGGTAGGTTTGCATATGTTAGAGTAAAATAGCAACACATCCCAAAGTGATTTGGGTGGAGAATAAAAATATATATGCATGGCCCCCCTGAGGAGCTGGGGGAAAATGCAGAAGTGTTGGACTTCCTCACCTGGATTGTTGCTGATGTTCTCACAAACATTGAGGACTGATGGATTGGGATGCCAAGCCCTCTGTCTTAGGACTTGTCCTTATGAAGCTTGTTACTGAAAAGGAGAGGCTAACCCTGCTTATAATTGTGCCTTAAATTTTCCCCCTGAGTGCCTCTTTATTACTCAGATGTTGCCCTCTCTAACTAAGCCACTTTGGCAGGTGATCTCACTGCCATCCCCCTACATGGGACCTGATTTCCAGGAGTGTAAATCTCCCTGGCAACACAGGATATGATTCCTGGGGATGAATCTGGGCCCAGCATTGTGGGATTGAGAACTTATTGACCAAAATGGCGATGTGAAATGAACTGAAATAAAGCTTCAGTGGCTGAGAGATTTCAAATGGAGTCGAGAGGTCACTCTGGTGGACATTCTTATGCACTATATAGACAACATTTTTTTAGGTTTTAATGTATTGGAATAGCTAGAAGTAAATAACTGAAACTATCAAACTCCAACCCACTAGCCTTGACTCTTGAAGATGATTGTATAGCAATGTAGCTTACAAGGGTTGACAGTGTGATTGTGTAAACCTTGTGGATCACTCTCTCTTTATCCAGTGTTTGGATGGATGAGTAGAAAAATGGGGACAAAAACTAAATGAAAAATAGGGTGGGATGGGGGGATGGTTTGGGTGTTCTTTTTTACTTTTATTTTTTATTCTTATTCTGTTTCTTTCTGGTGTAAGGAAAATGTCCAAAAATAGATTGTGGTGATGAATGCATAACTATGTGATGATACTGTGAACAGTTGATTGTACACCATAGATGATTGTATGGTATGTGAATGTATCTCAATAAAACTGAATTAATTTAAAAAAATGCAATGCAGTGTTGATAACTTTTGACCAATCCAATGGGAAAATCTGAGAAAAGTATATTGCTTTCTACAGGTGTTCCCAGTAGGCTGAAATAACCATGGCTTATATCTTGGAATCACCCAGTTAACAGATATGGAATGCTCTTTTTGTGCTGTTGGGGGATACCCTTCCAAAGTTGGCTATCTGTTGACTTCACTCTTGTAACTGAGCATCAAATCATTCTTTTATGAAAAATCTGGCAGCACATCAACAGAGCAGTGTTGACTAGAACTAGCAAGACTGAACATTGTCTTTGTTTCAGTCTTAGGAGGAAAACATTAAATATTTCATCATTAAATATAAAATTTTATCCTATTTGCCCTTTATAAGGTCAAGGAAATTTCCCTCTATGCGTAATTTGCTGAGAGATTTTATCATAAATGGTGTTAAATATCATGTTTTTTTAATCTATTGAAATGATCATATGTGGTATTAACATAGTGAATTATAATTACTGATTTGTAAAATGTTAAACCTATCTTGAATTCCAGCATTAACCCCACTTGGTCATGTTGCATGATCCTTTTTATACAGTACTGGATTCAGTTTGCTAGCAATTTGTTAAGGAATTTTTATGTAATTGCAAGGAGAATATGGGTCTGTAGTTTTTTGTTGTGTTTTTTTTTCCTCCCAATTGTTACATCCTCATTTGAGTTGGCATTAAGGTAATGCTATCATCATAAAATGAGTTGCAAAGAATTCTTCCTCCTATATTTTCTGAAAAAGTTTGCATACAATTAGTATGATTTCTACATTAGTATTTTATGTTATTCACCATGAAGCTACCCAAGCCTGGGTTTTCCATATAAGGACATTTAAATTACAAACAGAACTTTTAAAACAGATTCGATGCCATTCAGATTGTCTATTTTCCTTATGTCAGTTGTGTTAATGTGTGTCTACTAAGAAATCTTTCAATTTCACCTAAATTTTCAAATATATTGGCATAAAATTCTTCATAGTAGACCTTGATTATACCCTTAATGGTTGTAGGATTTCTACTGATGCCCAAGATTCATTCCAAATACTGGTAATTTACACCATCTGTTCTAGTTTGCTAATGCTGCAGAATGCAAAACACCAGAAATGGATAGGCTTTTATAAAATGGGGGTTTATTTCACTACACAGTTACAGTCTTAAGGCCACAAAGCGTCCAAAGTAACACATCAGCAATCAGGTACCTTCACCAGAGGATGGCCAATGGCGTCCGGAAAACCTCTGCTAGCTAGGAAGGCAGCCGGCGTCCGCTCCAAAGCTCTGGCCTCAAAATGGCTTTCTCCCAGGACGTTCCTCTCTAGCAAGCTTGCTCCTCCTCAAAACATCACTCACAGCTGCACACACTGAGTTCCCTCTCTCTGAGTCAGCTCATTTATATGGCTCCACTGATCAAGGCCCACCCTGAATGGGCGGGGCCACGCCTCCATGGGAACATCTCATCAAAATTATCTCCCACAGCTGGGTGGGGCACATTCCAAGCAAATCTAACCAGCACCAAAAACATCTGCCCCACAAGACTACAAAGATAATGGCATTTGGGGGACACAATACATTCAAACCGGCACACCAACTTTATTTCTTTTTGGATAACTCTCACTAGAGTTTTATCAAGGTAATTGATCTTTATAAAACTGCTGCATGCAATTGATTTTCTATAGTGTTCGTTTTCTAAACGATGGATTTCCATTTTTAGCGTTATTGTTCCTTCTTTCTACATACTTTGGAGCTAATGTGCTTTTATTCTTCTAGCTGTGTAAGATGAAAGATGGAGTTGTATATTTTAAACTTTCTTATTTTCTAATATAATCTAAGATAAACATTTAATGTTATAAACATCAAATCTGGACACTTCTTTTGCTATAGCCAGAAATTGTGATATAATATGTTTCATTTTCATTTAGTTCAAAATATTTCCTCATTTATTTTTTTATTTCTTCTTTAATACAGGGATGATTTTTTAAAGATTTATTTTAATTTCCAAATACTTTGGATTTCTCGTGATATCTTATTGAAAAATGAATTCCAATTTAATTTCCATATTTCATATTTTGAAAGAGCATACTTAGTATTTGTGGTGGTTTGAAGCTGTATGTATCCCAGAAAAGCATGTTCTTAAATTTAATCCATTCCTGTAGGTGTGGACCTATTCTAAGTAGGACCTTTTGATGAGGTTACTACCCAATCAAGATGGGTCTTAATCCTATTACTGGAGTCCTTTATAAGGTAATGAAATTTAGACAAAGAGAGAGAAAGCCACAGAAGCAAGAAGCTGAAATCAAGAAAATCTGGAAAAGAAGCAAAAGACTAGCAGATGCCATAATGTGTCTTTCCATGTGGCAGAAGAGCTGAAGATCACCAGCAGCTAGTCTTCCGGAAGAAAGCATCACCTTGATGATGGCTTGATTTGAACATTTTCCTGGACTCTAACTGTGAGCAAATAAATTCATATTGTTTAAACCCAACCCATTTCATGGAATTTGCTTTGAGCAACCTAGGAAACTAAAACAGATTTTGATACCGAGAGAGTGGGGTGTTGTTATTGAAAATTCCAAAAATGTGGAAGTGGCTCTGGAATTGGATAGTGGGTAAAGACTTGAGGAATTGTGAGGTGTTTGATAGAAAAAGGTCAGAATGCTTTGAAGAGACTGTTGGTAGAAATCTGGATGCTGAAGTTACTTCTGATAAGGCCTTAGAAGAAAATGATGACTGTGTTATTGGAAACTGGAGGAAAGATGATCTTTGTTTTAAAATGGCAGAGAACTTGGCAAAATTGATTTCTGATGTCAGATGGAAGACAGAATTTTAGAGTAATGAGCTTGGCTATTTAGCTGAGGAGATTTCCAAACCAAGTGTGGAAAGTGCAGCCCAGTTTCTCCTTACAGATTAAATAAAATGCAAGAGGAAAGAGATTAGCTGAGAACTGAACTGCTGGACACAAAGAAACCACAAATTGATGATTTGGAAATTTCTATTTCTGGAGAACAAGTCCTCAGAAAATAGTGCTCCATGTGAAGGTTTAACTGAACATGGAACCAGTCACCCATTTCAGTGCAAGTCAGGATTGGAAATGCAATTATCCAGGAAGGATCTTTGGAAAGTTCCACTGTCTGATAATTTGGACTCCTATGCACTACATACAAAACTGACAGGCTTTTTTTTCAAGATGTGTGTGAACAGAACCACTGCCAGTCTGAACTAAAAGGGATAGAAAAGGGAAAGAGTGAAGAAAAAATCACTTTGAGGGCAGAACCATGAAAGCTGATGTCTGGACTGAAGACATCTTCTTGGGCCAAGAAAGCAAGTCCATCCACGTGTGTGGAAAGGGCAAATCTGCCCCAGCAATTGGAGAGGGATGGCCTTCCACCCCATTGTTCAACAAGAGTGCTACCACCCCAGTGTTCTCAGAGGTTAGAGTCTGTGCCCCTGTGATTGTGGAGAGTCTGGCTGTCACCCCACTGTTTGAAGAGGGTGGAGACTTCACAGCAGTGTTTTGAAAGAGCATGACCACTGCACAAGCATTTGGAAATGGTGGGGCTACTGCTCCATCAGGCCCAGACAATAAAATATCATTTCACAGATGACTCCAAGATCTTGAAATCTAATAAAATATGCACTGCAGTGTTTTGGAATTGTTTGGGACCTGTGACCCCTGTTTTCCTTCTAATTTCTCCCTATGGAAATGGCAATGTTTATATTATGACTGTCTCTCCATTGTGTATTGGAAACAGACAACTGGTTCTCTGGGTTTCACAGGTACACAGACAGAGAGGAATTGTGCCCCAGGACAAACAACATCCATAACCAATTTTGATGAGACTTTGTACTAAGCATTGTTTCTGAAATGACTTAATTATTTTGGGATATTGTGATTTAATGAATGCATTTTGCATATGGAAATAACAGGTTGTTTTGGGTTCCAGACAGTGGAGTATGGTGGTCTGAAGCTATACATAGCCCAGAAAAACATGTTCTTAAATTTAATCCATTCCTGTGGGTGTGGACTCATTCTAAGTAGGACTTTTTGATGATGCTACTTCAGTTAAGGAGGGACCCACCTCAATCTAAATGGTTCTTAATCCTCTTATTGGAGGCCTTTATAAGAGAATGCAATGCAAACAAAGAGAGAAAATGCCACAGAAGCAAAAAGCTCAAATCAATGAATCCAGGAAGAGAAGGGAGAGACCAGCAGATACTACCATGTCCCTTGCCACATTGCAGAGGAGACAAGGTTGTTGGCAGCTAGTCTTTAGGAAGAATTCATTGCCCTCCCCCTTACATGGGATATGACTCCAAGGGGCATAAATCTCCCTGGCAACATGGGACATGACTCCTGGGGATGAGCCTGGACGCATCATTATGGGATTGAGAAAGACTTCTTGACCAAAAGGGGGAAAAGAAATGGAACAAAATAAAGTTTCAGTGGCTGAGAGCATTCAAATAGAGTTGAGAGATCCTTCTGGAGGTTATTCTTGTGCATTATATAGGTATCCCTTTTTAGTTTTTAGTGTTTTAGAATAGCTAGAAATGAAATACCTGAAACTGTTGAACCACAATCCAGTAGCCTAAATTCTTGAAGATGATTATACAACTATATAGCTTATATGGTGTGAACATGTGATTGTGAAAACCTTGTGGCTCACACTCCCTTTACCTAGTGTATGGACAAATGAGTAGAAAAATAAGGACAAAAATAAGGGGGATGGGAGATATGGGATGTTTTGGGTGTTCTTTTTTACTTTTATTTTTATTCTTTTTTTTTTGGTAATTATGAAAATGTTCAAAAATTGATTGTGGTGATGAATGCCCAACTATATGAGGACACTGTGAACAACTGTACACTTTGAATGATTGTATGGTATGTGAATATATCAATAAAATTGAATTTAAAAAAAAAAAAGCCATACCAAAGGTTTTCCTCAAAAGACTGATCGGTCAGTAATCCAATTGTAAGGACTGAATGTCTCAGATCTTTGGTGCTCATTCAGGTATTTCTTCTTTTACTGATGGATTTAAAAGTATATTGTCCCCATTATTTGTCAATGGACTTAAACCTGATCTTAGGAAGTTCATTAAAAAGCATAAACTTGCATGGGAAGCTGTTACTTTGGATGAGCTGTTAAAGTATCTGAACATTTTGAAAGAACTCTGGATCAAAATACAAAATTAAAGACAATACAATGGCTTTACAATTACAGCAACTCAAAAAGAGTGGAATAAAAAATTATAAAAGTGTCCCCAATTAATATTTTAATGATAATCACACAAAAATAGAGGTCCTTTCGAGGATAAAAAATGTGTAAAGGACAATTAGTGGTCTATATTCAAGCAGGTGGGACATTGAAAACAAGATTGTCCATTTTTAAAGGAGGGGGAGTGAGTGCTGGGTGCATAAAAAAAAAATTTAAAATGAATCTCTCATTTGCTTTTTTTAAAAATGGGTGTTTTATACTAAAGGAAGCTTGGAGCTACAATGACCACTATAGGGAAGTTTTAGTTTAGACAAGGTTTACATTTGATAGGTGCATTTGAAAAAAAGAGGTTCTCAGACTCCACCAAGGAGTGGGGTGCATTCTTTAATAATTGCTATTCAAAAGTTTCTAAAATATATAATGGTTCTAAAATAGCCTCATTACCAAAACAGAAATAACTCTGATTAAAAAATAAATAAAGTGGGGCAAGGACAGAAAGCCAGCTCATGTACACAAACCAGTGAATTTTATATTACTGTGTTTTTTCTTTCTGCATTTCTGAGTCTGTTTTTCTGACTCATGCCTGAAAATTTAAGCTATAATTCTCTGTTTGTACACCAATTTATTATTGCTAGTTTGAAAGAAAAACAACTATGTCTTCTGACTTACCAGTGTTAAGTATATAAAAGCATGCATTTTTGGAGATGTTCTTTCTAACCAAATAAAGTTTTACTGATGAATTAAGTTAGTATTATGTCTACTAGATGCCTGAATGATAAAATAAATCTTTGCATTTAATCAAATTGAGTCATCATTCTCATAAGTTTTATTTTGACAGTAATTCTGTTTTGTAAGGTGTCAGCTTGAAGACAGTTTCCAAGATTATTTTGGTAACTTAAATATGTAAGACATACAGGATGTGTTTATATTAAGGAAAAGAGAGTAGTTTTGTCATAGAGCAAAATGACTGATTGTTACAGAATGAGAAAGAGGAAAATGTAGGACAAAACCTGAACAGATACAGAAAATTGTAGGTTTGTGGAAGAGGAATCTTTTTCTTACAATCAGAATTGGGTAAGATTTGATGGGTCTGTCTATAAGATTTTTAAAGAGCAGTAGTATCAAATAGTATACTGGTGTAAAGCTAGTATTTGGTTTTCTCTCCGTTAAAATGACAAAGTTTTCTTGGACTATTGGTCTGTAAGAGTTGTAAACTTGTTTTTTTTTTTTTTTTCCTGAATAATCAGTATAAAAGGCAGAGAATCTATGTTTTATCAGAATAATCTATTATACTTTATGTTAACTTTATTATGTTCTTGATTAAGAAAAACAAGTCTTCTCACTTTTGAGGAAAAAAAAACAGTTTTTCTTTTACCATCATATTATCTCTGATATTTACTTTTTAAATCTTTTATTGTAAGTTTGCTTAAATAGAGAGCCAAGTATTGTTTCATAGTGACCTGTGATCTTATTTACCCAAGTGTGCAAACTTTCTAACAACTTTTATTATTTTGCTTTCTCAAATCAAAAACTAAATGATATTTTTCTAATTTCAAACTGTCTTTGGGATTTCTAGAGGGTCCCTAAAGGATCACAAAGAATTTTTTCTTTCACCTTGTAAAAAGAGCCGTGCTTGAAATACTTAACATTTATTTATATGTTCTCAATTACTTGGGGAGTATCAAATTAAAAGGTGTTTTCTAACCTTCTTTTGGTTGGATTTGTATGGACAAAATGTGTATGTATGTGTGTGTGTGTGTGTGTGTGTGTGAAGTTCCTAAAGATTTTTCAATATTCTCACTATCCATGTATGTTCTGCTACTGATATGCTTAATATTAAACCACAGTATACTGTTACTCATAATTTTAATCATTCCTAAAAATGTTTTACATGCCACTGAAACCAAATTTCCTTCTCCATTGCATTATTTTATAATGAACTCCCACTAGAGCTTTCATTTTTATAAAACAGTAATAAGTTAACCATGGCCATTATTTGTCTTTTGTGCCTTGAGTCTTTAGTAATCCACAGATAGTTTTTCATTTTATTCTCATGCTTTCCTGAAATCACTTGTAATCAGCTACAGGCCAGAGTGCTTCATTTTCAATAAAAAAGGACTGTCTCAGAGATCCATGGAAAGGACTGTGCCAGGTATTCTGGGCACTGGCTTCGAATGGCATTGCTTAAAGAACTTTGAGATCACACCATGGGACTGAATTAAGATTCCTAGAAATCTAGTGGTACACTAACATAAGATAGAGCTAACAAGAATTCTTTGCTTAGAACTGAATGAATTGATGAAGAATGATTATGGATTTTGTTTGGGATATTGTGGAGGTTTTAATGTTTTATTTTCTAGATATGAGGAATCTTTTTTGCTTTTCCCTAAGCTATCTATAATTCATAAAACATTTATCTTTTTCTCCCTGCCTGATCTGCAGAATTGGGAATCTCTTATCAAAAATTCTTGTTTTCATGGAAATGCAATTATTTGCATAAGTTCAATAAGAATATGCCCTCCTTGTTAACATGACATAATTGGAGATACTGGTTACATAACCAAAGCTTCATATACAATGTATTAATTGAAAATGACATGATCAGATAAATAACCTAAATATCTTAAAGGGCCAAGTTAAAGTGTTTTATGATATCAGTTAAGTTCAAACATTTCAGTTGACAGACCTATTTCCTGACCTAATTTCTTGGTTGGATAGAATATGGGAGCAATTAGTATGCTTTGGATTTTACTTTTTAATTATAATTGTAGTCTGTGTTTTTAAAAAATTTCTTTTTGTACAAATGATGTTTCAAGATTCTGATCAAATTCCTTGTCACCCATAAGACAAATGGTTGCTTTTAGGATAGCTAATCAAGAAAAATGAGACAGAAATGGGTCTATCTCTAGGGTAATGAAATTAAAATTAAATAATAGACAACCTGACTCAGAGACAGGGTTGTAACTGTAATCTACTCAACTGAGTAAGTAATGCCACTCCCAGGGTCTTAAATGTTATTGAACAGCCACCCAAGAAACCTTGCTGCAATCAAAAAAAAAAAGGAAAAAAGGGAGAAAATGACTGACTGAGCCTACTATGACCACCCAACAAGAAAGAAAATCGAAGGTGGTGACTGGAGTGTTTTGGTGAAGTTTCCAAAGAGATCATTGGAAAAATGACTTAAAGGAGGGACTGTTAAATGGAATAAAATGGCCACCTGCACTGTGTTGCTGTGAGCGAATCCTGTCAGAGAAATGACAAGAAATTTCTAAATTACAAAACAGTCTCAGGGATGAGTCCTTCCAAAACTAGATAGAATTGCAGTTGGAGCAAAACTTAGACACTTAGTAATAAGCCAGTTTTTGCCCAGTAAACATGGATTAGTATATCATGCTAATCAACATGTGTCTGTTCGGCATTGTGTAAGACCTTCCCATGTAACAAGAAACCTAAATGTCAATTAGTCATTGTAACTTCCCAATTAGAAATCTTCTGAGTTTCTTTGTAAGGGGCAGTGACCAGATGGCTACTGAGACTTTCATTCCAACTTCCCTGGTTTGAGATCTCCCAGCTTGAGCAGTTTCTCTTTCAAGCACAATGCAGCTCAGAACTCCTGGACCTGAGTTCTGTTACCTTATAGGGGATGCCTAGAGCCATACATCTTTTGGATAGAATTTCAGGGAGGGAGCCTCCAGGGAGGCAGTGAACTCTAGAGGGAGCAAGGAGAGAAAATAACCTCTTCTTCAAGTCTTTCCTTTTTACTGTTGACTTTTCACTTGGTAATAGAATGGAACCATTGTTAATGAAAAGTTGGTCAGTCCTGGCACATTTCTCCCCAGACAATGCTTTCCCACGTCTGGTGGCTGTCAGAAACTGAAATGTACTCTTGGGAACCTTTGCTAACTTAAGTTTATTTCTAAACAAACAGATTTAAAGTACATTGTATGTAAAAAGCTCACTTTCTTTTATTAAAAATCTGAGCCTTCCTTTTTTTCATCTTCAAGGATAGTTTATTTCCTTGCATAAAGTAGCACTGAAATTAAAATTTTGTGAGATGCACCACTAACTCCCTACTGAAAAGAAAAGTATGAATCTTCTGCTTCAGGTAAAATTTAAAACATCCTTCTCACATTACACTGTATTCAGGATTTTAAAATTTATTTTATATTAGAGTAGTTGAGAATCTACAGAAAAATCATTAGAAAATACAGAGTTCCCATATACCCCCCTCAAACACATAGCAATTCTATTATTAACACTTTGCACTAGTGTAGTACATTTGTTACAACTGATGAAACAATACTATTATAATTATACTGTTAACTATAATCCACAGTTTACATTAGGGTACACTGTGTTGTGTACTCCTATGGTTTTATAAAAGATTTTTATACCAGTAACATATATACAACCTAAAATTTCTTCTTTTAACACATTCAATATACAATTTAGTGGTGCTAAATTGACAATGTTGTGCTACTGTCACCAAATTCATTACCAAAATTTTTCTTTCAGTACTGAGTCAATCTCTTTGCTTACTATTGGTCTGTTGAGATCTTCTGTTTTTTTCTTGAGTCATGTAGTTAGTCTGTGTCTCTAGGAATTTGTCCATTACATCTAGGTTTTCTAATTTTTTGGTGTATAGTTGTTAATTTTTTGGGGGGGGGGTCACATAACTTTATCCGATAAGTTTAAAAGCAATAGTGCTAGTTATGATTTTGCATATTGATAAATACTAATTGGAACAGAAATAAAAAATCATGGTTAGATTAAAAGCATTAAATGTAATAATTTGGAAATTCTGGTTTTATGGGAAAATTTTAATTTTTTAACTATGTTCAATAACATAGCCACTGTTTTATAAATACAGGCCTCCTTATTTTAAATGGAATATATGTCTTCCAATTATTTTACATTACTCTTGCTGGAAAAAGAAACCAAACTACAAAGACATTGACTGTTTGGAATCTATCTTAATCTTAGTAATGATGTTACTGTTTTTTATCCTATTTCCAAATGACTATTTTATTGCATGTTATAGGAAAAAAGCCTATTTTAATCATTATGATGATATTTACCTACTTGATGCTATGTGGAAAAATACTGATCAAGTTATTAAAGAATAAATAAAATAAAAAATGTGTATGCTAAATGTAATTGAGAGGCATTAAATAAGACTTGAATTGAAGAAGAGATACTTAATTCATAGATAGAGAGTCTCAATATGCTAAAGATGCAAGATATCCCCAATTTAAAATACATTTCAGTGTAATTCACTGAACATCCTAGCAGTATTTTCATGAAGCCTGACAAAATGATTCTAAAACGTATGTGGTGGAATGTATCCAAGAGCAGCTGAGGCATTTCTTATAAAGGAAAATTAGGAGGAGAGGGCAATTTGACTTTTAAAATATTAAGAATTATATTGAAACGAGTAATTATAACAGTGTTGCATTGGAGGTAGGGATAGACAGATAAATAAACTGCGTTTAGGCAGTTGATTTCCATGTTAAAAAGGTTAAAAAGATTAAAAGTATTTATTACCTCATACCATCAACCCCAATTTCAGATAAATTATAACATAAAATTATATGTAAATGTCCTAAACTACAAGAAGGGATTACCAGTGTGAACACTGAAAGCGCATACATTGCTATTGTTTGTGCAAACTGGTTGCAACCACCTTAAGAGAAATTTGGGACTATTTAGTGACGTGGAAAATGTGGCTACCCTTATGATGCAGCAGTTTCATTTATATGTGCTAGAGAGTGATATAAATATTGCACAATATTTTGTATAAGAATAATCTTTGTAGCATTGTTGAAATACCAAAACATTGAAAATAGTCAACATATTGAAGAATTATCAGCTGGCCTGAGACTTATTTTGTACCTTTACTGGAAAAAAGAGAAGATAAGCCATCATATACCCTTGTGAATATACCAAGGACAGACCTTATAGCAAGCATTCTAAAGATATTTACTAGCAAGAGAATCCTTATCTATGGAATATTTTAGGAAGATAAACTTGATATATTTAGATTAATGTTTATTATAAATAACTTAGGATATCTGTATTTATAGGGCATGGCTCTCTGGAGAATGTTATATATGCTATGTAATTATTACAGTACAAAATGCAGAGTTATTATGACTGAAATTACTCTTTGTGTGTAAATGATGCCACTCAGCATCACTTAGAGAACTCACATGTTAAATTTGGGCCGGTGTGCACCCTAATATCAACAGGGAAAGACCTGGTGAGAGGTTCCAGACTTCTTCACACTTTATTTGTACCTTGGAATTACTTATATACTTCAAATTATTAGTAAAGTTGGATACAGGTTAAGATGTCTGATACTTTTGAGTTTTGTGACAATCTGTCACTTTATGTCCATCAAATAGGGAATAAATAAATAAAATATAATACACAAATAGATTTTTCATACCATTAATATTAAAAGATCTTAAAAAACATAATTTTTAATGGAAAAAGCTACAGGATGACATTTAAAGTATAATGCTATTTTTATAAATACAAAATGAAAAGCTTTAAATAGACAACAAATAATAGAAATATAGCTATCCAATTAAGAGTGCTTATAGCAGCAAGTAACAAGAAGTAGTTGGCTGCCATATTTGGTGAAACTATTCAACAATGTTATCAAAGATCCAGGCTCTTTGTATCATTCAACTCCATCATCCTTGATAAATTTGACTTTTACCCTCAAACTTGTCTGATGGTCACAATATGGCAATCATGAAAGAGCAAGGGGATCTGCCATCCATATTTGTTCAGTTCATCCAGATAGTAAAGGCTTCCCAGAGGTCTCTCAGCTGATGTCCTATTGACCCAAACTGGTTTATAGTCCATCTAACAGGAAGGCTGGGGAAACATATGCTTATCTAATCTAGGTTATATACTATATATATATACAGTATATATAAAGTGACAATGCAGAAGGTGGTTAGGCTAGACAACTACTGTGAAACATAAAAACATGGACAAGAAGTACACATGCCAAATACCTCTTTGTGGTTGACTCTGTGGAGAGAAGAAATAAGTGGTGCTGGATAAGAACAATGGGATCCAACTTTATTGATAATGTTTTGCTTGTTTTATCAAAACTAACTTGAACATATAAACTTGCAGTCTTAAAATGTAGAATATAGGGTACCAATATAGAATGTAGACAGAAGATAGAGAAGGGAGAACAGTACCTATATAGAATATAGACAGAAGATAGAAAGGGGGAACGGTTAGCCAATTTGTACAGAATTGTTAACGAAGTTGAACTTAATGTTTGGGAGTGGATAGAGGTGATGGTAACTCATTATTGGGATTATAAGTAATAGTAATGTATTATAGGCAAATTTTATTGAAAGTTGTTTAAAGTCATGTATGTAAATAAGTTCTTGCATGAACTACTACAAATGTAAAACAATAATAGAAATAGAGGGGTATATGCGATAAAACATAGCTATCGCAAACTATGAACTATAGTTAACAGTAATATTTTAATATTCTTTCATCAACAGTAACAAACTTACTACACCAATCTTATGGGTCAACAATAGCAGGGAAAAAAGGTTATGGTAGGATTTGGGTTTTATTATTTATTCTTATTTTTCTTCTGAAGTAATGAAATGTTCCAAAATTGATCATGGGGATGTATGCACAAATGTGTGATGAACTGTGAGCCACTGATTGTATATGTTAAATGGTTTGTGTGGTGTGTGAATATGTATCAATAAAATTGAAAAAATATTTGAGGCAAATAGAAAAAAAATTTAATTCTGGGTAGAGAGTATATGACTCTTCATTATAGCGTTCTTTAAACATTCTTATAGTTAAAATGTTCAACAAAAAGAAACCTTTTACTTTGTGTGTAGGGAGGAGATTGAGGGTGAAATTTTTTATTTAAATGAAACTGACATATAACCAGAGAAATACACTAGTCTATTCATTATTTAATGAACAATAAATTAAAATCACCTTGTTGAGTGGATTTGGGTAAAAGGATTACTTCCACACAAAGTATTCTATTTTACTTCAATTTGTACCAATTCATTCATTATGCTCCCCCACCACCACTACCATATTTATTGGATAGTTTTAGGATAGGATTTTACACCAACGGGGATAATGTTAAAATAATCTGGATAATTAAACATAGAAGTACTCTGAATCCATTTACTACCTTGGTTTTCCCACTCTAACCTCTAGGTTTGTAGTAGAGAAATTTCCTTCAAATGTCAGAGTAAGACCAATTATCTTTTGAAAACATGAAAGTTATTTCATCTTTTTCTTTTAAAATAACATGTAGATATGATATAGAACATTTTTATTCTGTTTTTCCTGTCCTCATTTGTGCAAAAAAGCCATTTGTAAAATAAAAACAGGTAGAGTATTATTCTTGAGTAGTTTATAAATATAGAAATGTAAACCTCAGGTAACCTCTTAAGGAAGGGTTGGTTTACCTTAAATGATGATACAATACTGCTGTTTTCTGAGCTATTAGTTTAATGGCTATACATATCATTCTTATTAAGTCTTCTCATCCTGCTGACACATGCATAATAGTAACAATGTCTAACATTTGTTGAGACTTATTCAAGGTGATCACTTTAAGTGCTTTACTTACATTATCTTACTTAATATTCATACTCCTAAGTACCATAATATTCAGTCAAGACATAATCTATGTATGCTGTGGAGTTCAAGGGTATTCTCCTGTCCATAGTTGCCCCATCTAGGCACACATGAATTTGGACATCATCACACACTTCATCCCCTGGACTTCATCTGCCGTGTTCTCCCAAAGAAGAGGAGGTAGAGATTTGAATGATACAGACTCAAGCCAAGGAATACCAACAGATACCAGAAGCTGAAAGAGGCAAGGACTGGAATCTCCTCTAGAGGCTCCAGAGAGTACAGCTCTGCCAAGCCACAATATTTGTGGTAATTTGCAGTGCTAGGAAATCAATACAGAGTTTATAGTCTTCCCTACATTAGATCTTTCACTTGGACAGTGAAAAATCTCTCTTGGCTTGATTTTTTGAGGTGAATAAATGCATTTTGGGGAGACAAACATCAAGAGTCTCACTCAAATAACAAATACCCACATCTGTTCTGGTATTTTTTGGCCTTTCACATTTGTAGGTGCACCAATTTGCCACTGTTGGTTCAGCATATGCGCTGAGTGAGCTCTCTCTCCCATTAAGATGAGGGAGTTGTTGATTCCCACTCAGTTTGCCTTCTGAAAAATAGAAGACCATCAAAATAGCTGCCACATTGGATGCAGCTACTAAACAATGCTATCAAAGGTTCTTTGTGACTTTCCACTACTTCATTCTTGATATATTTACCTTATTGTCCCATGGCTGCAAGATGATTGTTATAAAAGAAGGAGTAGGGAGACCTGTTTGACATAGTTGATGTTAAGGGTACTTTATTGTTAAAAATATTTTCTTTCTTATGGAGTCTTCCTATTCTGAAAGCAAAATGATATATTTTTAAAATATAATTTGGTATCAAAATTACATAATTACTCCTGACAATAATGGGTACAGAATATTTTGTGATAAATTTCAAACAATATTTGTTCCTATTTGAAGTCTTGTGTGCCATATAAATACTCAAAACAGACTGCTTAGCTTCAAGCTTAATCTCCTGCAGCTTGCCTCAGACACCTTACCATGGCGTCTCTGAAAAAAAGAGGAGCAAAAATATGCGCTATTATTTTCTTCTATTTTATTGCTTTCTTTCATCATATTTCTAGTTACTTTCTTTCTAAAATGGTGCTTTTTTCCAAAGGTACTTTTTTTTTTTAAATAAAAAGAAAAATCCAAAGCATATTTCCTCTACTGGCTTTCCATGGTGACTATAGATTGCCTGTGAGATTTATGGCGTTCTTTATTCTGAAGAGCTCAAATTATTGAACAGGGATTTCTGAAGAGTACATATTCAGAGACAGTGGGAAAATAATGAGAGTGGTACTGCAATAATGAGAATAAACATCTGAAGGAATGCAAAAATTTAGAAGTAAGAATGTAGTGAGTGCATATTAGGATAATTTTTCAACTAACATCCAAAAAATACCAAATGACACTGAACCTTTTAGTTGTTTTGTTCATAACCTTCTTCCAGTTATTCAACCACGTACCATATCAAAAGGAAAATCATCTTTGGAGTAAAAAAGGTCAGAATTCAAATTCTCAATCTGTTATGTACTAAAAGAACACCCCTGAGCAGGTGATTTAATCGGCCTGAGCTTCATGTGTACATTAGTTATAATAGTCACATTTGCATAACAAGTGTTGTAATGAACAAGTGAAGCAATGCATGGAAAATGTTTCAAAAACATTTGACACTGCAAAATAGATATGAATAATAGCAACTCTTCCCCACTTCATCATCTGATAAGATTTTTGTTCATGATCAAATGTTATGAGATCAATCAAAAATATCTATATTCTAACTTCTATTTTAGTTCCAGTCTATCTCACTGTAGGCAGTTATATCCAAGTCCTGTAGACAGTCTTTATTCTTCTCATGCCAACCTTGAGGCAGGATTCAGCACTTTTATTATTCTGCACAAATAAATTCACACCACAGGTATTACAGTAAAAGGGAAAATTTTCACATAGACCATCGGAAAAAAAGTGTAGCTCACACCCCATAAAATAAAACTACATAAAATTTCACATGATATATCTATTCCACATTTCTCCCAAGTGTTTCATTTCTGACTGATTTTTCTTCCCATACAGCCTCTCTGATTTAAACTTTCCCTATTCTAGATCATCTTCTTGGTTAGTCTCTATATACATTTTTCTTTTTACAAGCATTTTAACTCTCTGTTGGGGTATTGATAAGGTATCTTTCTAAGTGACAGAAACAGAGACCAAAAGGTCCCAAGCAAAATAAATGGAATCCATTTATTTGCATAACTAAGGTCCAGTGAACAATATGATTTTATGTGTGACAGGACACTGATGCTCAAATTATGTGAAGATTCTATCTTTAAACATGTTGTTACTTTGCTTTCTTTTCATTTGGTTTCCTTTTCAGTTAGACTCTTTTAAGGGCAGCAAAACAGCTTTTGAGACCCCCAGACCAATATCCTAATAAGAATGGTAAAAAGCCAACCAGAGTCTTTAACCAGAGTCTGAAAATTGAATCTCATGTGCGCCATTGAACTCACTAAGGCTAAGGGAATGATCATGTGGCCACCTCTCTAAAAGATGGGTAAATTCTGTTCCATTCATATCACATGAGCAGAGATAGGTGATTACTCAAAAGAAAATGGAGGAAGTGTTATCTAAAGGAGAGGCATTGATATTGGGCAGGCAAAATTCAATAAACTCCAGTTCACCTCATGGCCTTCCACCATTCAGTTAGTCTTCTTCCCTAACACTTGATTACAAAATTTTTTCCACCTAATAAAACACAACCTTATTATGTACATCTGAAGACATTCTTAAGCCACTTCCAAAAAAGATAGCTCATATTCATCTTCAGTTATGAAGCCAGCTCCAGAGCCTTATCATGGATCCAGGTTGTGATCCTTTTGATCATGGATCTTCATAGTTGTGCAATCAATGAAAGACATAAAATTAACAATAAACCCAACACATTATTGTTGAAGAAGAAGTGTAAATCATAATTAAATTACTATTTTGGAAAATGGAAAAACATATAGCCATTACTAGTTTATAGCATATTCCATGGTCAAATCTGATCAGGTAATTCTGGGGAGTTCCCATTTTAGGGGTATTGTATGGTGAAAATAGTCCAACTCTTATTTCCGTGGGTTAGGGTAAAAGTGCTCTGTGAATTATGTCAGAGGTTTAGCAGTCTCAGGCCATTATTTATTAGGCATAAAAATGGGTTACATTCTAACAACCTCGTCGGCTGTAAAAAAGTCATAGATCTTCTCAAGTCAAGATTCTTTGGCCTGTCTTTAGCAACAGGCTCTTTCCATTCTCTTAGCCCTCAGTTTAATGCAACACATTTCCACCAACATATTTCCTTATTAATGTATATTATTACATTTATAGAGACAAACACAGTGTCTGAAACATATAAAATCTTGTAGCTATTATCAATAAAAGCAGAAAATCTCAAGATAGTTGAATTTGTATGTGTATAGGGCTGTAGCAACTAATTATTTAAACCCAAGGACCAGAGACATTAGTGTAAAGATAATCTGTCAAGTCTATCAATATTTAAAAGCTTACTGGAACATAGATAAATGTTTTCCAGTCTTAAGCAAGTAAAATTGATCATGTTATTATTAGAGTACATCTTGTAATGTTCAAATACATTTTTCATCTTTCTCTTGAGGAAGTTTCAGTTTCAATTTCTCTAAAGAAAATGGTGCTTTGTATGCTAAGGTGAATTTTTTTTTACTGTACTGTTTTGCATTACATTTTTATGATGTGGTTCATAAATTATAAGAATTATATCTATTATTAGATAAATATTCCAAAAGCACTTGTTATCAAGACTATTTCATGGTATTTGTTGGAGCAAGCCTAGGAAACTAAAATAATTATCTTATTTGATCTTATTTTTAAAATATCATGAAAACACAAACTATGCAATTTGTAAGTAAAGGCTTAGAGGCACAGGAATAGTAGAAAGCTTGTGACTTACTGATGAGTCTAAAAATCTGCCCTTAGTTTAAACTCTACTGTGGTCTATCAGGCTACATTGGGCTTCTATAAATTGTGCCCCATATGTAGTGTGAGGTTTGTAGTTCAGATTACAGCACCTTGAGAGGAGCTTATCCTGGTCTTACTTCTCTTTCCTTAGCAAAGGCTAATGTTTATGATAATAAAGTGCAAAAAGCTGAGTATTCTCAGCAGCAGCCAGAATTCTTGTTTGCTTTGTCTTCATCCAGGCCTGCATACAAAGACTCTAGGAAAACTTGAGATATCACCTTAATAATACTCAGCTATTCTTGCTAAATGTGATTAGCCTTAAGGAGCCCAGAGTTACTATTACTCAGTCTCCTCCAACAAGAGTTTCCAGGCATCCATAGGAAATGGCATCTTTTTTGCAAGATCATTTTATGAAGAATTATGAAATTTGATTTTGAAAGCTCAGGTAACATTCATGTCTACACATTTATTAGATAAAATCTAGGAAATTATACACCCAGTGGTGCAAATAATAGTCTCTGATATTCAGCATGTTTCAATCACCTGATAAAAAGAATTATGACTTTTACAGTAACATTTGCAATTAGGAACACTTTAAGGTGTTTAAACAGTGAAACAAGTCCATAATCAAGTAATCTTAAGTAGAATTGAGATAATATAAAGATTTTTACACAATTTATTGCATGTTCAATCATTTTAAATGGAGCCAGAGAGATTCAGTCCACCTTGCAATCCATAAGAGACTAAGTTTATAGCAGAGGTTTCAATCTAGCTTTGCCTATTGTCTATAATATCCAAGATAAAATGGAAGAAATATGCAAGAATTGCTAGAATTGTGCTGTAGGTATTCTCCATGTATTAGCAATACATTTTCCAAATATTTTTAATTATTAAAAGATACCAGAAATACATCTGGAATGGTGGAGTAAAAACCTTTGAAATTCTACCCCTCCATAAAAGCAATGAGAACACTGGAAATTATTAAATTGTTACAATCAACTCTTTCAGACACTGGAAATTAACCAAAAGTTTGCAACATCCAAGTAGCACTTATTTTTTTAAAAAGTGGCTGAATCTCAGTAAGAGCAATAAACTTTGTGGTGTTTAACTTGCCCTATTGCCGTATGTCTCTCTTCACAGCCACCAAAACCTTGGAAACCAGCAGCCTTGTAACCATGGCAATTGTGAAAAGCAGTAGTCTAGCAGACATTGGAGGGAGCCGAACAGACTCCACAAGATATCCACAATACCTCATCCTCAGAAAATTGTCACTATCTAACCAGTCTGGAAGTTCCCTGCAACAGCACCATTTGCTAGGCTTCTGTTTATTAGACCAGAATCAAGACTTGCTCAAGGAAGAAAGTCATATCCTCAGTGTTTGTTGAAAAAAATTGCAGCAATTATTTAACATGGCAGTTACCTGATATAGCAAAAACAGTTGGGGCAAATAAAGGCTATCCAAAAACAACTGGAAGGGAAAATCAGGAGAATGAGATATCCAAACAAGGGAATTTGAAAAGCTCCAACATATTCCTGGGGATCTAGAAGGCCACAGTCATGGACATGTGGAGCAAAGTTGCTACACAGTACTACACAGTGCACAGTGGTACTGGCTCAAGTACCACAGAGATCTTCATCAAGTGACTTCTTTATTATTAAATAGCACATAATATCCAAAAGAGCAGGGGAAGAGGTCCCATTATAGTTGGTTCCCCAGGGAGGCCAACTATTCACATCTGGGTCTGCTGATGGCAGCTCTGCACATCCTGCTTGACATTGGAGATGAGGGACATCTGTGCTGACCAAACATTGGACTTTTGTACACCACATGGGAAAGAGGCCCCACCACTGAGAAAAAAGCATGCGTCAATCAAACTATGTGCAGAGTTTCTGCCCTGGCAAGCAGTTGGGGCTGCTTATTTCAGTTTCTGATACAAGGTATGGTTAGGCCATTCCATTTCTGGGTAGTTTGTTTTTACATGGTTGAGATCTAACATCTCCCCCAGGATGCTTATGGTTTCTTGTGAGAAGCATACCCAACACCTGAACACAAACAAGCAAGGCAGGAAAAGGATGGGGGTAGATAATAACTGGGAGATGGCTGCTGAGCATGTCTGTGCCTTCCCCAGTAGCACACGGCTAGCAAAGAACTGAGAAGGCCCTAATCTCTGACCTTTAGTTGACCTTGAAGTGAATGCAAAGGCAGAGTTGTAAACTGATGGAGTGTTGATGGTGTGCCCCAACACACATACAGAGGCCTTCAACAAAAGGTAGCAGACACATTGATTCAAGGTGTGTAAGCAAATTTATACCAATCATTAGCTGATCACTAAGTTAACAATGAAAAGACTGCAGACAGAATAATTCCAGGAAAGTCATTAAACAAACAAATAGTAGTAGTAGCAACAAAAGCAACAGTGACAAAAAGAATCCATGGGGAGAGGAAGTTTGATTTCCAGAGTTGCCACTTTATATTACTTAAATTTTGATACATTTAAAAAAGCAGTAACTTGTAGTCCATTCACAGGTAATAAAAATAAAAACACCCAATAGAAATTGTCCTTGAAGGAGCCCAAATATTCAACTTACTGTATAGATATTTTAAATTAGCTCTTCTAAATATGTCCAGGGAACTAAAGTGAATCATTTCTAAAGAACTATAAGGAAGTATGAGAATGACATCTCCATGTAAGTAAAGAGATAGAAATTATATAAAAAGAACCATACAGAAAATCTGAAGTTGGAAAGTACAATAGCTAAAATGAAAAATTTATTAAAGAAACTCAACATGTATTTGACCTAGCAGAAGAAACAATCAGTAAACTTGAAATAGATTAATAAATTATCCATTCTGAGAACACAAAGAAAATAGAATGAAGAAAAATGAACCAGGAAGATAACATCACTTCTGGATTCCCAGAAGTTTAGGAGAGAGGGAAAGTAGAAGAAAGAATATTTGAAGAAACAATGGCCACAGATGTCCTAAATTTGGTGAAATACATTAATCTGCACATCCAAAAACCTCAATGAATTCCAAGTAGCATAAATTTTTAAAGATCCACATGAAGACAAACCATAATTAAAATGTTCAAAGCCAAAGAGAAAGAGATTCTTGAAAGAAGCAAGAGAAAAATAGAAACACAGAAAAGGTGGTTGCATGGGTAAAATTAAAGACAGAATAAATATACTTTTGTTTATAATAATTTTCTTATTATTTAAAAGACAACTACATAAAGCAACAATTATAAAATTATTTTGATGGGCTTATAATGTACAATGTAATTTGTTTGACAATAATAGCACAAAGGAGGAGATGGGAATACAGCCATATAGGAGCAAATATTATATACTATTAAAATTAAATTGGTATTCTAAGCTGGATTGTTCAAGTTAGATGTTAATTGTAATCTTTCAGGCAACCACTAAGACAAACCTCAAAAACTTGTGGTAAAAGAAACAATAAGGAAACTAAAATGGAATACAAAAAATATCAATTGAATACAAAAGAAAGCAGCAATGAAGAAACAGAGGAACAGAATAGACATATGTAAGACATATAAACAGACAAACAGAATAGACATAATGACATATAGAAAACAAATAGCAAAGTGTCATACTCAAACCCTACCTTGTAAATGCATATAGTAAATGTAAATGCATTAAATACTTCAACCAAAATTCTCAATTTTGCAAAATGGATTTTAAAAAAAATATATCATGATCTAAGATGGTAGCATAGAGAGGAGTGCAAGCTAGTTCATCCCCCAGAACAACTAATAAACAACCAGGAGCAACTAGTAAATAATCTGGAATAACTGCGGGAGAACAAACATGACCATCCACTCATCATACACCTGAATTGGGAGGAATGCCTGAGATTGCAGCATAAAATCTGTAAGCAAAAAACTGCAGATCCAAGCTGGGAGCCCTCTCCCCCATGGCCTGAGCTGCAAAGCCTTGTAGTGCTAGAGAGCACCTCTCTCCCTGAGCAAGTGAATACAGCTCAGTTGAACTCCAACTGGAGTTTAATTAACAAGCATGGACTGCTTGATATGAACCCCCAACAAGCAGACAGAGGCTTTGGGTGATGACTGACCTTGGAGAGCTGGACAGTGGCCATGGACTGGCCCTGAAGGGGGCTTTCTGTCCCTGTTTTGGCTCAGTGTAGAAAGCCTCAGCCATTTTCAGTTCCCAGCAATCTGACCCAGCCAAGGGTGCAGACAGCACAGGCAGAGAGAGACCATTGAAATACTAATGACCTCTCCCTAGGGGCCTATCTTCTCTAAGAGGAAAGAGGTGGGGCTCAGCTCTACTACCCACCTTCCATTCAGAACCAGACCCAGAGCCTGGGGGAAAACAGCCACACCTCCCTATACCAGTCAAGAATTACAGGCTAACAGGGGCCACTTGCTGGGCAGAAAAGCACAGTGACCTGAGGCATCACAGGGTGTACCAATTTTATAAGACACACCATCAGGGAAGCTGGATACTGAATAGTTCTTCCTTCTGGGACTGGAACCCATTTTGGTCTGGGAAAACCTGATTGGGGTAACCAAGGAAACCTTGCTTAGACAACACAAAACTACAACCTACACTAAGAAAAACGAAGTTATGGCCCAAAGGAAAAAACTTACACTTCAACTGAGATACAGGAATTTAAACAACTAGTACTGGATCAATTCAGAAAGTTTAGGGAAGATATGGTGAAAGAGATGAACTGTATAATGAAAACACTGGGTGTACATAAGGTAGAAAAACCAACCGGCAGAATCTGTGGAAATGAAAGGCACAACACAAGAAATGAAAGACACAATGGAAACATACAACAGCAGATCTCAAGAGGCAGAAGAAAACATTCAGGAACTAGAGAACAAAGCACCTGAAAGCCTACACACAAAAGAACAGATAGGGAAAAGAATGGAAAAATATGAGCAACATCTCTGGGGACTTAAGGATAAAATGAAAAGAATGGATGTGCCATTGATGTCCCAGAAGGAGAAGAGAAGGGAAAAGGGGCAGAAGCAATAATAGAGGAAATAGTCAATGAAAATCTCCCATCTCTTATGAAAGACATAAAATTATGGATCCAAAAAGCACAGCGTACCCCAAACAGAATCGATCTGAATAGGCCTACACCAAGACACTTAATACACAGATTATCAAACATCAAAGACAAAGAGAGAATCCTGAAAGCAGCAAGAGAAAAGCAATCCATCACATACAAAGAAGCCTGATAAGACTATGTGAGGATTTCTCAATAGAAACCATGAGGCAAGAAAGAAGTGGGGTGATATATTTAAGATACTGAAAGAGAAAAACCACCAACCAAGAACCCTATATCTGGCAAAAGTATCCTTTAAATATGAGGGAGAGCTTAAAATATTCTCTGACAAACAGACAATGACAGAGTTTGTGAACAAGTTACCTGCTCTATGGGAAACACTAAAGGAAGCATTGTAGACAGAAAAGAAAAGACAGGAGTGAGAGGTTTGGAAAACAATTTTGGGAAATAGTAGCATAGTAATGTAAGTACACTGAACAAAGATGACTGTGAGTATGGTTGAAAGAGGAATGTTGGGACCATGTGGGGCACCAGAACAAAAGATGATGGATAAAGACTGGGACTGTGTAACTCAGAGAAACCTAGGGTGCTCAACAATTGTAGTAAAAGGTACAAATATGTTTTTGCATAAGGTAGAACAACTGAGTGTTAACATTGTGAGGTGTTAAAAATAGGGTGGGTGTTCTAGTCTGCTAATGCTGCCAGAATGCAAAACACCAGAGATGGATTGGCTTTTATAAAAGGGGGTTTATTTGGTTACACAGTTACAGTCTTAAGGCCATAAAGTGTCCAAGGTAACACATCAGCAATCAGGTACCTTCACTGGAGGATGGCCAATGGTGTCTGGAAAACCTCTGTTAGCTGGGAAGGCAAGTGGCTGGCATCTGTTCCAAAGCTCCAGCTTCAAAATGGCTTTCTCCCAGGATGTCCCTCTCTAGGCTGCATTTCCTCCACATGTCACTCTTAGTTGCACTTGGGGTATTTGTTCTCTCTAAGCTTCTCTAGAGCAAGCGTCTGCTTTCAATGGCCATCTTCAAACTGTCTCTCATCTGCAGCTCCTGTGCTTTCTTCAAAGTGTCCCTCTTGGCTGTAGCTCCTCTTCAAAATGTCACTCACAGCTGCACTAAGTTCCTTCTGTTTGTCAGCCCATTTATATGGCTCCACTGATCAAGGCCCACCCTGAATGAGTGGGGCCACATCTCCATGGAAATATCTCATCAGAGTTATCACCTACAGTTGGGTGGGGCACAACCTAATCCAAATGGTCCAACTTAATCCCCACTAATATGTCTGCCCTACAAGATTGCATCAAAGAATATGGCTTTTTCTGGGGGACGTAATACATTCAAACCGGCACAGTAGGATTGGGGGGAAATACAATCAATGCAAAATAGAGACTATAATTAATTGAAACATTGTATTATGCCTCCTTTAATATAACAAAGGCAATATACCAAGGCTAAATGCAATGGGGGGTGGGATAGGGAAAGGGTATGGGACTCCTGGCAGTGGTGATGTTGTCTGACTCTTTATTCTACTTTAGGTTAATGGTATCTTTCCTTTTGTTGATTTATATCTCTCATGTTTTGTTTTTTTGTTTTTTTCTCTCTCTCTTTTTCTCTTTTCTTTTTCTTTTTTTTAAATTCAATTTTATTGAGATATATTCACATACCATACAGTCATCCATAGTGTACAATCAACTTTTTGCTGTACCGTCTTGTACGTGTACATTCATCACACCAATCTATATTGAACATTTTCAATATACCAGAAAGAACCAGAATCAGAATAAAAAATAAAAATAAAAAAAAAAAAAATCCAAATCACCCTCCCCCCATTCTACCCTATTTTCTTTTTCTTTTGTCTCTCTGCCTTCTTTGACTGTTCATCCTTCTTTATGGAAGAAATGTAGATGTCCCTATATAGACAGTGGCAATGGTGCTGAATCCATAAATACATGACTATACAGGGAACCATCAATTGTTTACTTAGGATGGAACATATGGTATGTGAACAAAACCATCTTAAAAGAAATGGGTTGATGAAGAAAGCTTTAGGGCACTATGTTGAGTGAAAAAAGACAAACACATAAAGGCAAATATTGCAGGGTCTCACTGATATGAACTAACTATAATATATAAACTCACAGACATGAAATATAAGTCACCAGGATATAGAATGAGGCTAAAGAACGGGGAGTGGTTGCTTATTATGAGCAGAATGTTCAACTAGGGTGAACTTAGACATTTGGATATGGACAGGGGTGATGGTAGCATGTTGTGAGAATAACTAACAGTGCTGAAAGGTATGTGAAGGTGGTGGAAAGGGGAAGCTCAGAATCACATATGTCAGCAGAAGGAAAATCGGAGTTTAAAAGATGGGAATGTATAAAACAGTGAATCTTGTGGTGGACAATGTCCATGATTAACTGTACAAATATTAGAAATCTCATGAACTAGAAGAAATGTATGACACTATAACTAGAAGTTAATATTAGAGAGGCATTTAGGAAAAAATATATACCTATTGCAAGCCATATACTACAGTTAGTAGTATTTTAATACTCTTTCATCAACAGTAACAAATGTACTATACCAAAACTATGAATCAATAATGGAGGGGGGGCAGTTAGGGGTATGGGAGGATTTGAGTTTCCTTTTTTTGTCTTTATTTCTTTTCTGGAGTAATGAAAATGTTCTAAAAATTAGAAAAAAAAATTAATTGTGGTGATGAATGCATAGTTGTATGAGCTTACCATGGGCAATTGATTGTACACTTTGGATCTTTGAACAATCTCAATAAAAAAACATATAGATACATTTAAAAAAAAGATCAAACTATATGCTGTCTAAAACAGACACACTTTAGATTCAAAGACACAAATAGATTAAAAGTAAAGTGATGGAAAAATACATGGCAGGCACATAGTAATCAAAACAGAGCTGAAGTGAGTATTCTAATCTCATATAAAGTAGACTTAAGGACAAAAATTTATGGTAGGATAAAAAGGGAACACATAAAGTGATTAAAATGTCAATCTATTCAACTAAAATCAGGCCTAAAATACATGAAACAAAATTTCAAAGTATTGAGAGAATAAATAGACAATGCAACAATAGTAATCAAAGTCTTCAGTACCCCACTTTCAATAGTGGACAGAAAACTAGCAGAAGATTATTAAAGAAATAGAAGATATGAAAAATATTATAAAAATTAGACCTTAGAGGCATCTTTACAACACACCGCCCAACAACTGCAGAATAAATATTTTTCTCCAGGTGCAAATGACAATATTTTAAAAAAGAAGAAAGATCTCAAATCAATACCTAAACTTACACCTTAAGAAACTAGAAAAAATGAGCAAAAAAAAACAAAGAAACAAGAAGGAAGGAGCTAATAATATTAGAGTGAAAATAAAATAAATAAAAAATAGAAGAACAATAGGGAAAATCAACAAATAAAAAGTTCATTGTTTGCAAAGATGACAAAAATTGATAAATCTTTAGCTAGAATTATTAAGAAAAAAAGAATATTCTAGTTACTAAAATCCACAATGAAATAGAGGACCTCTCTTACTGACTTCACAGAAATAAGTATAATGGAATACTATGAAAAAAAATCAGCTAAACATTAGATAAATTGGATGATATAGGCAAATTCCCAAAAGACTCAAATTACCAACAATGGACCTAGAAAACTATACAATGTGAATAATCTGTGACAAGTAAAGACATAGAATTGGTCATTTTAAAGCTTACCAAAAAGAAAGGTCCAGGTCTAAACTGCCTCACTGGAGAATTCTCTCAAATTTTTAAAGAAAATTTGATACCCAATCCTTCACCAAATTCTTCCAAAATAGAGAAGAGGAGAAAACACTTCCCAACTCATTGTTATGGAGCCAATATTACCTTGATACCAAAATCAGACAAACATAACAAGAAAACCATGGACAAATATCCTTTAGAATATGGATGCAAAAATCCTTAGCAAAATATTAGTAAACCAAATCCAAGGACATATAAAAATGGTTATATACTATGAGGAAGTAGAATTTAACCCAGGAATGCAAGGTTGGTTTACTATACAAATACTATACAAAAATTATTCACTATAATAGACCAAATCAATAAAATAAAGAAGAAATATCATCTCAACAGACACTGAAAGAGCATTTGAAAAAATACACTATGATTGTGTTTATGATTAAACAACTCAAGGAACTAGAAATAGAAGGGAACAGGGGTCATCAATTTTGTATTCTTTGTGCCAGAACTACAGACAGGAACATAATAAATATTTAGACATATTAAATATTTTCTTTGCCTTCTAGGAATATATAAATTTGAGGCATAGGGAGAATGGAGACAATTAAGTCCCACTTAATAATACATTCATGTGTCCATCACTTTTATCAATTTTTTACTCACTAGTGCTACTTTAGGATAGGGAAATACAGGTTTTAGTGAGGGTAGGTAGCGAGAGAGACTAATCTGGAGCCAGAAAATATAAATTCTTGAATCAAAGGAAGCATCTCCTTACAATGAATAGTACATGTATTTCATGTCAATTTTCTGTTATCATTCCAATTTTAGTATATGTGCTGTGGAAGCAAGCATGAAGATAGCAATTTTGATGTAGGCAGCGACTTGGACAGTGCTTGCACATTATGGTGTGTCCCCTCCTGCTGCTATTAGCCTGTCACCATCCAAGGAAGCCAGGGCAGGTGCTGAATAAAGAAAACAGGTGGCCCATTTGCCAGCATGACTAAATAAACTATGCATAATCAATCTATCAATATCCACAGGATTTAATGAAATGAAAACCCAATTGAATTTAGATGGTAACAAATACCTAATGCTTCCTGGATTCTTACTGTAAGTCCTGTACTCAATTGAGAATCTTAGTTTAAATATTCATGTTAGGATGGACATTATTGTCATTATCCCTTAAGGACACAATTGAGGTTGCATGAGAGGAAAAGAGAAGGATGACATTAGATAAAATTGAAGTAAAGATAAGCTGCACCAAAGAAAACAGTACAATTTTTTTTTCTTTTTTAAATTTCCAGTCTAAATATAATACATGACTATATTATTCAGGAATGGTGTTTTTTGTTAAGACTTCAGAGGTTATACTTGCATGTTATGTTCTTTCAGAAAAGTATCATCTTCCCTAGAAAAGAAATATGGGGTTGATGACAGAGAGATAAGCATCTTTTCCTTGTCTCCATTAACACTTATATATGTTCTGAAAATGTTAGTGTGTGAAAAACAAGCTTTCCCTTTGCTTATACCTTCAGTCTAGATATTCAATATATGTAACTACAGCTGAGCTCATAGGAAATAATGTTGATTGCAATTTATAGAAATACTTTACATTAAGTAATTCAATTATGTTTTTATAAGTAGATCAAAAATTGTATTTTCCAGGGAAGGAAATTTATTTTTTAAAAAATAAAAATAAGAAAAGTGAGATAATAAATCCATTTGCCCAAAATACAATAAAACCTTTCTGGAGAAAGCACCTTGACATCTCTAAAGTTGGGGAACTTATTTAACCTCTCTATGCCTTAACATCTTCACCTATAAATGAGGATGCTTATATTGCATGGGTTTATTGTGAAAATTAAATAAGATCATACAACATAAGTGTTTATCACAGTGCCTGGCACACAGCAATCAGAAAATGCTGACTTTCCTTCTAATGATTATTAGGTCCTTCAAAAAGAGTTACATTCTACATATGTATGTTTTTATGATCTTTGAAAAGGAAATATAATCTGACATTTTGAGAGCCACTCAGGTAAAAGTTTTTCAGTTCAAACCACTGATACAGAGACATATGTGTAAATTTAAACTCATCATCCCTGATCCTGAAACCACATGAAAATGGGAGACAAATGACTGCATTTTGTTTCAGGACAATCCTAGAAATTTTTATGAAAGTTTGTGATTGAAAGCTTGAAGTCCAAAGAAAAGAAAGCAATTCCCTTTGGAACTAATTCAACAGAAAATAGGCAGATGAGCAGACAAAAGAAAAAAGATTCTAAAAAGGCATAAGGAAGGAATTCACAGACATTACCACCAAAAATCCAGGAAGCTGGATACAAGCTCAGGAGTTGAAGCATCATATCCTGCTGTTGAGATGGAAAGAGCTGAGTTGCTGGTAAAGTCATTCACAGCCTAAATCATTGATAAATTGATGCTTCTTGCAGAAGTCTTGGTTAAAAAGCTGGTTTGACATGGCAGGTCAGGGAATTCTTGGCAATCCTGGCAAGATTTAGGAAACTTTACAACTGCTTATTATTCACCTGGAGGAAGGCTGCAGGAATATCTAATAATACATATCAAACATACAACAGATACTTACATAGAAGGTATTAATCATATCTACTAAGAATAGAAAAAGAAAAAAAATCCTTTAAGATTGCAACATAAATTGTTCAAACTAAATAAAATCTCTCTAAACACTGAAGTTTATTAAATTAGAATAAAAAACAATAAGATGTTTTAATCAACAAAATGAATTTCTTTGGTCTAGGATTATATTAACACTCTCTTTCCAAAATTAATGGACTTTTCCATATGTTTTAATTTCTATAGTGAGTATAACTTTATAAAGTCTGCTGTAAATGAAACTTAATAGTCTCTTAGAAGTACCTGATTAAGGGCAAAACCTTACAAGCTGCAGAGAGAATATTATGGGAAGAAGGCAGAGGCGGAAACTCCAGGAATCCCTCCTTCCGTCAGAATTATTGAACTGGCAGAAACTGACAGTCTGAATCAACTATTTTTGAAACTCCAGAGTTTCTTGGAAAACTGTACAGCATCCAGGGAACAGCAGGAGGAAAAGGCTAGTAATCTGTGGTAAATTCTGATGAATTTCACTCTTTGTGCTGCAGCTACCATCCCTTAACCCCCAGTCTCACAGCAAGCAGCAGCAGGGTCCTCAGCCTAGGTTAAACCAGGTTAAAACCTAGTTCCCCAAAAAGTGGGGTATGCAGCCTGATGGCTGCTCACTGCTTTTGATCAGCTATTTCAGATCACTAGAGCCCAACTCTGAGGGCAGCCACTGTTCCAACCCACCTTGGGCAAAAGCAGCAGAGGATTCTTAAAGACAGTATCCTTCCTCAAAATGATGGCAAGCAGTTAAAGGTCTGCATTAACTGGGTAAGTGTCAAATCAAGAAAATGCAGTTCAAAAAAACCATAGGAGGAGCTCCTGAAAACCTTGCAGACCCCTCATCCACCCCCACCCCAGTGTAGTGTGTAGCCAGCTTGTACTGCATTGTGGGTCCCTGATATTGTTGTCTCTGGGAAAGTCTAACCTAGGACTTATCCCATATCTCAGTATTTGATCTCCAGGCAAAAGAAGCTTCGGACAGCTAAAGTAGTGTAAGAAACAATTAAGTCAAACAACCTTGGGCAAAGACTTACCTGCTAGAAATTCCAAAAAAGAGCTCATTGTGATTCCACAATGAGATGAAGCTAGTAATCGATAAAAGAAGGAGAACTGGAAACTTCACAAGTACATGGAAATTAAACAACACACTCTTAAACAACCAATGGATCAAAAAAGCCATCACAAGGGAAATTAGGAAATATCTCCATGCAAATGCAAATGAAAATAAAATGTACCAAAACTTACGAGAGGCAGAAAAGGCAGTACCGAGACGTAAATTTATAGCTCTAAATGTTTATTTTAAGAAAGAAAAAAGATCATAAATCAGAGAACTGAAATCCTTCAGTTGTTATCAGAAAAAGAAGAGCAAACTAAACCCAAAGGGAGCAGAAGGAAGGAAATGAACATTAGAGTAGAGTTGAGTTGAAATAGTGGGAAAAAAAAAAAAAAAAAAAAAAAAAAACATTAAAGAGAAACAAAAAAACCAAAAACTGGTTCTTTGAAGAGATCAGTAAAATTTACAAACCTGTAGCTACACTGACAAAAAAAGTGACAGGACACAAATAACTAAGTCAGAAAAGAAAGGAGGGGGACAACATTACCAAAACCACAGAAATAAAAGTGTTAAAATTGATACTATGAACAACCATACACCAAAAAGTTAAATAACCTAGATGAAGTGAGAAAATTCCTAGAGGCACACAAATTTCCTACACTAACTCAAGGTGAAATAGAAGATCTCAACAGACAGATAACAAGTAAATAGATTGAATCTGTAATCACAAACATCAACAAAAGGGCCCAGGATCAAATGGTGTCACTGTTGAATTTTACTAAATATGGCAAGAAGAATTAACACCAATATTGCTCAAACTCTTCCAAAAAAATTGAAGAGAGGCAAACACTTCTCAACTCATTCTAGGAGGCCATAATCACCCTAATACCAAAACTAGATAAAGATACCACACAAAAAAAAAGAAATTTATGGACCAATATCTCTTATGAATAGAGATGCAAAAATCCTCAACAAAATATTAGCAAATCTAGTCCAAAGGTACACTGAAAGTATTGTGCACCATGATCAAGTGGGATTTATCCACGGCATGCAAAAGTGGTTCAACATAAGAAAATCAATTAATTAATGTAATGCACCACATTGATAGAACAAAAGAAAGAAGACACATAATCATCTCAACTGGTGCAGAAAAAACATTTGACAAAGTTCTGCACTCCATATTGTTAAAAACACTTTGAAAACTAGGAATAGATGGAACTTCCCAAACATGATAAAGAGCATATATGAAAAACTGACAGATAACATCATACTCAATGGTGAAAGATGGAAAACTTTCCCCTAAGATCAGGAACAAGACAAGGATGCCTACTATCACTGCTGTTTTTCAAAATTGGACAGGAAGTTCTAATTAGGTAAGACAAAGAAATAAAAGTCATCCAAATTAGAAAGAAAGAAGTAAAACTTTCCATCTTGGCAGGTGGCATAATCCTATATATAGGAAAACCCAAAAACTACAGCAAAGTTCCTAGAATTAATAAATGAATTCAGCAAAGTGGCAGGGTACAAGATCAACAACCAAAAATCATTAGTGTGTCTATACACCAGTAATGAACACTGAAGAGTAAATTAAGGGGAGAAAAAATCCATTTACAATCAAAACTGAAAGAATCAAACATGTAGGAATAAATTTAACTAATGATGTTAAGGATTTGTATGTGGAAAACTATGAATAGTTGCTGAAAGAAATCAATGACCTAAATAAATTGAAACTCATGGATTGGAAGACTAAACCTCTTCAGCATGTCAGTTCTACCCAAAATGATTAACAGATTCAATGCAATCACAACCAAATTTCCAACAGTCTTCTTTGCAGTAATGGAAAAGTTAATGATCAAATTTATATGAATGGATAAGTGTCCCCTGTTAGCCAAAGCCATTTTAAAAAAGAATGAAGTTGGAGGACTCACACTTCCCTATTTTAAAACTTACTTCAAAGCTGCTGAGGTCGAAAAGCATGGTAATAGCACAACGAGAGTCTATAGACGAATAGAATCAATTTGAATTCAGAGTTCAGACAAACTTGCACATCTAAGGCCAATTGATTTTGACAAGGTGTTCTTTTTTACTTTTATGATTCCCAAATGGGTAATAACTGTCTCTTCAACAAATAGTGTAGGGAAAACTGGATATCCATGTTCAAAATAATGGAGAACGCCTATCTCACTTCCTATGCAAAAATTAACTCAAAATGGATCAAAGACCTAAGTATAAGCACTATAAAACTCTTAGAAGAATAGGGAAGCATCTTCAGGATCTTGTTATGGAAAATGGTTTCTTAGACTTTACACTAAAAGCACAAGCAGCAAAAGAAAAAACA
Organism: Choloepus didactylus; assembly: GCF_015220235.1. Lineage (NCBI taxonomy): Eukaryota > Metazoa > Chordata > Mammalia > Pilosa > Megalonychidae > Choloepus > Choloepus didactylus. The sequence goes on from NC_051309.1 coordinate 76,978,288, forward strand.
GATCAATGGCACTTCATCAAAGTCAAAACCTTTTGTGCATCAGTGGACTTCATAATGAAAGTGAAAAAACAACCTATAGAATGGGAAAAAATTTTTGGACACCACGTATCTGGTAAGGGTTTGATATCCATAATTTATGAAGACATAACACAATGAACAACAAAAAGTGAAACATCCCAAATAAAAATGGGCAAAAGAATTAAATAGACATTCCTCCAGAGAAGATATGCAAATGGCCAATAAGCACATGAAAAGATGCTCAACATCATTAACCATCAGGGAAATAAAAAACACAATAAGTTACCATTTTACACCCATTAGAGGGCTACTGTTAAAGAAATGAAAAATTACAAGTGCTAGAGAGAATATGGAGAAAAAGGAACACTTGTTCACTGTTGGTGGGAATGTAAAATGGTGCAGCCACTGTGGAAAGCAGTTTGAATCTTCCTTAGGAAATTAATATAGAGTTACCATATGACCCAGCAATGTCACTTCTAGATATACACCCAAAATAATTGAAAGCAGGGACTCAAACAGATATTTTGCACACTGATGTTCATAGTTGTCAAAAGATGGAAGCCACCCTAGTGTCCATCAACGGATGCATGGATAAACAAAATGAAGTACATACATACAATGGGATATTATTCAGCTGTGAAAAAGACCTAAGTTCTGATATATGTGACACTATGGACGAAACTTAAGACATTATGCTGAGTGAAATAAGTCAAACAAGAGAAGACAAATATTATATGATCACACTGATATGAAATAATTGGAATAAGCAAATCTATATAGTAAGAAACTGGAATACAGGCTACCAGAGGTTGGGGTTAAGGTAGATAATGGGGAATTAATTCTTAGTTGGTGCAGTTTATGTTTGGGGTGATGGGAAAGTTTTGGCAATATATAATGGTGATGATAACATGACATTTTGAATGTAATTAACACCACTGAATTATATATCTGAATGTGCATAAAAGGGGAAATTTTAGGTGGCTGGAATAAAAATTTACATGGCTGAATAAAAAGAAAAACAACTCCAGGACTGCATGACACAGTGAATCTATGCAAACTATGGACTATAGTTAATAGTACAATTATAAAAATCTATTTTAACTAATGTAACACAGATGTGAAGTGTTAAAAATGGGGGATGGGAAGAGTACCTACAGAGAACTTCTTTTGTTGCTCAGATGTGGCCTCTCTCTCTAAGCCAACTTGGCAGGTAAATTTACTGCCCTCCCCCTATTGGGACATGACTCTCAGGGGTATAAATTCCCTAGCAATGCAGGATATGACTCCTGGGGATGATCCTGAATCTGGCTTTGTAGGATTGAGAAAACCTCTGGACCAAAAGGAGGAAGAGAAATGAACACAAAATAAAGTTTCAGTGGCTGAAAGATTTAAAATGGAGTGAGAGGTCATTCTGGAGGTTACTCTTATGTATTATATGGATATCCTTTTTCATTTTTAGTTTATTTGAATAGCTAGAAGGAAATACCTGAAACTGTTGAGCTGCAATCCACTATCCTTGATTCTTGAAGATGACTGTATAATGGTATAGCTATATGGTATGACCCTGTGATTGTGAAAACCTTGTGGCTCACACTCCCTTTACCCAGTGTATGAACAAATGAGTTGAAAAATGCGGACAAAAAGTAAATGAAAAATGGGGGAGGGGAGTTATGAGATTTTTTTTTGGGGGGGGTGTTCTTTTTTTACTTTTACTTTAATTCTTATTTTTAGTTTTTGGAGTAATGAAAATGTCCAAAAATTGATTTTGGTGATGAATGCACAGCTATATGATGATACTGTAAACAACTGTTATACACTTTGGATAATTGTATGGTATATGAATATATTTCAGTAAAATTGCATTAAAAATGGGAGCAGATTTATGAGAACTCTATTTTCTGCATGATCTTTCTGTAAACCTACAACTTCTATGATAAAAAAAAGTTTTAAAGCCAAGTGTAATTAGGAGTGATAGTATAACCTCCTGCTCTTTGAAAGCACTGACTCATGCCTGCTTATTTTTGCAACTCCTGTAAACTCCACATGGTCTCAAAAATACCCAAGCTGGTATAAAATGGTTTACAAACCTGAATCTCTGAGTATAAAGCACCTGTATCTTTTTGGGGAAAATATTTTTAATTTTAAAGGAGAATGAAGCAGTAATAGAGAAATTCTATTGATGGGGGAAGAGGAAATAGGAGCACTTCTCTTAAGGGAAATATTAGAAGACTAAGGATTTCCTTGATTATAATTAAAGTTTTAGCTATAAAGCACTTGCTACCCTGGTTGAAGAGTAACATGCAGAGCAGCCAGTCTTCAGTTATACTCTGGGAGACTACTTCATCAGCACTGTTATTTCTGCATGTGTGGCATTTTGGTCACCCCTCCAAACAGCATGGAGCCTTATTCAACTGCAAATTAAGGAATCTATCATGCCCTTAAATGGTGCTGTTCCACCTCTTGGCTGAGCTCTGTGGAAGAAGTTTCCAATTCTGAGAAGCACAGCTGGAGAGAGGTTGGTGCTGTTGTTTATTGCTGGGTTAAAAGATCTTTCTCATTCCTTTATTCCTGTTGCTTAGAGTCCTGGGAAAAAATTAATAAATGGAGGATGTTACTTCACAGTGATGTGTATCAGCACTGACTTCCCCTTATTTTGTCACTAATCTCCTAACTTGTTGCCTAGTTGTGTAAGGAAGTATGCCAGATTCTGGAGATTAAAAAGTGAATAACACACAGATGAATCTATCTCCGAGGAGCTCCAAGTTTAGTGGAAAAGATAAGCATGCTGAGAAATAGCTGTAATGCAGTAGGATAGTTAAATCTATAGAGAACCAGCCAAAAACCTTTATGACAACTCAGAAAAAAGACAGAGGTGAAAACATCCAACTCAGCCTGAAATAGATAGGAAGTTTTTATTGAGGAAGTAACATTTAACCCAGGTTTTGGAAGCAGAAATGGAGGAGGTCTGGGATTTGAAGGAGAAGCTTTTCCAAGCTGATCAATGACTTGGACATAGACTGTAGGGAAAAGACTGGTTGTGTTCAGATAAAAGGGAGAAAGTCATCGTCATTGTGTGGGAACTTTATAGGAAAAGGAAGCATCTCACACATCTCTGGTTCTCTGGTTCTCCTCCAGTCTTCCTTTATTTTCTTCCTCTTAAGATCTTTCCAGATGAAAGCACTGCTACACTTAATCATGGAAGGATTTTGTTTTCCTCTGGGCCTTCTGGCATAATGGATTTGATTAAGTAAAAATACACTTGCTGCCTTTGCACAGTCATCGGCAGCAAACCCTGTCTCAGCTGGAGTTTGCAGTGCATCTTTTTTATATAGCTGATCACTATGGTCTCTACCAAGTGATGACAGTCAAAGAAAATGAAATGGGCTTATTCAGTGAGCTGTTCTCAGTAGGGTACAAACAAAAGAAATTTTATTCATTGTTCCATTGAACAATCTGAGGACACTTTCCTCCCTCTCTCTGTTCTGACAGTAACTCTAGTGAGTCCCACAATCTCTCTGGCAATTCCCAGTTCATAAGTAATCTATTCTTTCTGTGTATTAAAATTTTTTTTTCTATTATGTATCATTTTAAGAATCTTTCAAATTACTTCTCCCCTTCCCAGCTCAGGCTCACTGGAGGCAGAGAAATAGTGGGCAAGAGAGGCCTAATTAGCCTCTTTCTCTCTTTCTTTCTATCTCTTCCACCTAGCATCTGCTATTTGTGACTCCTCCAGGTCAAGAATGGAGGAATAGAGGTGTTTGGGGATGGAAAAGAGGTAGGTAAGCAGAAAGTTCTTACTTGATGCTACTGTAATCTAGTTTTGTTGGAGTTCTGTGTCACATGTACAGTCACTGGCTCATTCATTCTTGCATGAACACAGGGGGCTGTTTCTTGGCCAAAGTGAAGCCTCTTCCATCTGGTTACTTTTATGCACCCTCTGTGTCTGCATCTGGCTCTACACAGCTTCTTTTATACTGAGGTTAACTTGCTTCTGGGAGAAAGTTCTCTTTGGCATGATGCTACTCAACAAATATTTGTTGAATCAAATTGAAACAGACTGCCTTCATATGAAGTATACTATTACAAATCTGAATCTATGATTTAAGGGGACTTTTTGAAAGAAAAAAATTCTGATGCTCCTGACTGAACACCTTCCCAAATGTGGACTCATTTCCTCCTATCCAGAGCATTAGTTTTCAATCCCAAGTAGCATATTCACCATGACAGTCCTGTAGTAGTGACACAATAATGAGCACTCAGGAATATTTGTTGAATAAGTGGATGAAAAATGTTCACAAAATTTCCTTCTACATGTAAATTTTAAATGTTTTCATGACATTTAAATTCAAACAGTAAATTAGGAAGGAAAGTAATAATTTATTTTTAATTAGAGAAGTGGATTTACAGAATAAGCATGCATTAAAAAAACAGATCTCCATGTACCACACTATTATTAACACCTTGCATTGGTGTGGTTTGTTACAATTGATGAAGCAAATTTTATAATTATATTGTTAACTATAGTCCCTGGATGATTTTGATTTTAAACTAAATTACTATGTGTTTACAAATTTTTGACATATTTTGTAATGACATATATGTTCTGTCTTTTGATACCATTGCCACAAAATAAATCAAAATAATTCAATATTAAAGCTTCCAAAAGAGTAGTAAAGAAACCTGATTTAATATTCTGTACATATTGCTAAAACATGAAGGTACAATTATGCTCTAAAACTCTAAAAGAGAGTTTTATTTTAATGTCATGCTCAGTAAATAATCTGAAACCAAACAAGCTGAGCTAATGAAGGCAATCTCATTGAATTGATTCAAAATTCCACACACAATTCTGTGTGTGCATATGTGAGTTTGTGTGTATTTGCATAAACGTGTTTTCTGTAAAACTTTCAACTATCTACTGGTAGCTTTGCTGGAAGAAAACATTTTTTAACAAAACATTTATCATAATTTTACACATCAAAAAATCCATTGGTTTTACATTGTGAGAAGACTTTCATGCAAGATTATTGAAGACATACAAAGTCTGATTTTTCTTCTGTTTTCCTTCAAAACATCTTACATGAATCCCTTTTTAAGACATACATATGACCAGGCTATTCCCCTGCTTAATGATTAGTGATAATTCCCCAGCATCTGCTTGATGAAACCCAAAATCTTCATGCATTCACAGGTACCAGGCAACTCACAATCTGTCAATAACCTACCTTCCAAAGCTTTCCATTTAGCTGTTTCTTGCTGTGCTCCAAAATAGTACAGCATCAAAGGCTACAAATTTTTCCTCTGAACAAACCCAGTATCATTTGTATGACAATTTTTGCTCATGATGTGGTCTCTACCAAAATTAAATATCAAAAGTAATTACATTATTTTAAATTTTAGACTACAGGAATGCCTGGTATATTTACAATCATGCATAGAATACAGGATTCCCATGTATCACCCCACCACAAACACCTTGCATTGGTGTGGAACATTTGTTACAATGATGATGGCACTAATTTTATAATTGTACTATTAATTAAAGTCCATGGTTTAACTTAGGGTTCACTGTTTGTATAGTATAGTTCCATGGATTTTTAAACATTTTTATTGTTACCATATATACAATCTAACACTTGTCCTTTTAATCATAATCAGATATATATTTCAGTGCTGTTAATTGTGTTAGTAATGTCATGCTACCATCACCACCATCCATTACCAAAACTTTTCCATCATTCCAAAGAGGAACCCTGTACATTTTAAACCTTAACTTCTCATTCCCTTTCCCCATCCCATCCTCTGGTAACCTATATTCTAGCTTCTGACTCTATAAATTTTCTTAATCTACTTGTTTCAAAACAGTGAGATCATACAATATTTAACCTTTTGTGTCTGGCTTATTTCACTTAACATGATGTCATCAAGGTTCATCCAAGTTATTGCATGTGTCAGGAATTGATTCCTTTTTGACTGAATACTGTTCCATTGTATGTTTATAAATATTTTACTTATCTTTTCATTGGTTGATGGACATCTGGGTGGTTTCCATCTTTTGCCAATTATGAATAATGCCACTATGAACATCCATGTGCAAATATCTGTTCAAATACCTGCTTTCAATTATTTTGGCTATATGCCTAGTAGCAAGATTGCCAGGTCATATGGTAATTATATACTTAGCTTTCTGATGGACTGCCAAACTTTCTTCCAGGGCAGCTGCACCAGGTTACATTGAGATCCTATTTCTCTGCATCCTCCCTAACCATTGTTATTTTAGTTTTTTTTCCCTATTAGTAGCCATTCTAATGGGTATAAAATGGTATACCATTGTGTTTTTGATTTGCAGTTCCCTGAGGGCTTATGATGTTGAGCATCTTTCCATGTGCTTTTTTGGCCATATGTATATCTTCTTTGCAGAGATGGCTTTTGACGTCTTTTGCCCATTTTTTTAAATTGGGTTATTTGCCTTTTTGTTAAATTGAAGGATTTCTTTACATATTCTGTATATTAAAACTTTATCATTTATGTGATTTCCAAATACATTTTCCTGTTATGCAGGCTGTCCTTTTAGTTTCATAACAAAGCCTTTGGGGCACAAAAGTTTTTAACTTTGATGAGGTCCCATTTATTTATTTTTTCTCTTGTGGCTTGTGGTTTGGGTGTAAAGTCCAAGAAACCATTGGCTAACACAAGTTCCTGAAGATGCTTCCATATGTTTTCTTCTAGAGGTATGATAGTTCTGGCTCCTGTGTTAAGGTCTTTATCTATTCTGAGTTGATTACTGTATATAATGTGAGGTAGGAGAGGTCCTTCTGTTTTTGCAAATGGAGATCCAGTTTCCTCAACTCCATTTGTTGAAGAGATTATTCTTTCCCAATTAAGTGGTCTTTTCACCTTTGTCAAAAAACAGTTGGCCATTAATATGAAGGTTTATTGCTAAGCTCTGAACTTGATTCCATTGGTCTATATGTCTGTCCTTGTGCAAGTACCATGCTGTTTTGATTGCTGTGGCTTTGTAGTAAGTTTTAAGATCGGGAAGTGTTGAGTCCTCCAACTTCATTTTTCATTTTCAAAAAGCCATTAGCTATACAGGGTCCCTTATCCTTCCATATAAATTTGATGAATGTATTTTCCATTTCTGCTAAGAAGGTTATTGAAATTTTGATTGGGATTGCATTGAATTATTAAACTGTTTTGGGTAGCATTAATATCTTAGTGATATTTAGTCTTTGAGTCCATGAACATATAATATCCTTTCATTGTTTTAGGTCTTCTTTAATTTCTTTTAGCAAATAAAATCAGCAAACCTTTAGCCACACTGACCAAGAAAAAAAGAGAGAGTTATCTCAACTAATGAAAATAAGAAATGAACAGGGGGACGTTACTACCAAGCTCACTGCATACAAGCCCTTTCCATCCTTAGTTAGATTTGTTCCTAGATATTTTATTTTTTAGTTGCTATTGTGAGTGGAATATTTTTTCTTGATTTCTTCTTATTTATTGCTTGTGTATAGAAACACTACTGATGTGGCTGGTGTTGATCTTTTACCCTGTCACTTTGCTGAATTTGTTTAGTAGCTCTAGGAGCTTTGTTGTGTGTTTTTCAGGACTTTTGGTATGTAGGATCATATCATCAACAAATGGGGAAAGTTTTACATATTCCTTTCCAATTTGGATGTCTTTTATTTCTTTTTCTTGCCTAATTGCTCTGGCAAGAACTTCCAGTACACAGTTGAATAAAAGTGGTGACATAGGCATCCTTTTCTTGTTCCTGATTACAGAAGTAAAGCTTTCAGTCTTTCACTATTAAGTAGGTAGTAAGTAGGATGTTAGCTGTCGGCTTTTCATATATGCCCTTTATCATGTTGAGGAAGTTTCCTTCTATTCCTCATGTTCAAGAATTTTTATCAAGAAAGAGTACTGTGTTTTGTCAACTGTCTTTTTTGTATCATTTGAGATGATCATGTGGTTTTTTCATCAATCTATTAATGTGGTGTAATGCATTAATTGATTTTATGTTGAACCAATTTTGCATCCCAGGGATAAAACCCACTTGATCATGGTGTATAAATTGTTTTAATATGCTGTTGGATTTGGCTTGTACTTTGTTGAGAATTTTTTGCATCTATATTCATAATAGCTATTGGTCTGTAGCTTTCTTGTGGTATCTTTATCTGAGTTTGATATGAGGATGATGTTGGCCTTACAAAGTGAGTTAGAGAGAGTTTCCTCCTATTCAATTTTTTTGCAAGAGTGAGCAGAATTGGAGTTAAATCTTGGAATGTTTGGTAGAATTCCCCTGTGAAGCCATTTTGTTATGAGACTTTCTTTATTGGGAAATTTTTGATTAATGATTAATTCTCTTTTCTAGTAATTGGTTTGTTGATATCTTCCATTTTTTCTTGAGTCAATGTAGACAGTTTGTGTGTTTCTAAGAATTTGCCCATTTCATCTGGGTTATATCATTTATTGACACACAGTTGTTTATATTATCCTTTTGTAGTCTGTTTTTAAAAATTTCAGTGGGCTTGATAGTAATATTCCCCTGTTCATTTCTTATTTTCATTATTTGAGATAGCTCTCTGTTTTTTTTCTTTGTCAGTCTAGCTAAAGGTTTGCTGATTTTATTAATGTTTTCAAAGAACCTACTTTTGGTTTTGTTGATTCTCTCTTCAGTTCTTTTTTTTTTTTTTTTTTTTTTTTCCTCTACTTTATTTATCTCCACTCTAATCTTTACTATTTTCTTCTTTCTGGTCACTTTGGGTTTAGTTTGCACTTTTTTTTCTAGTTCTTCCAGTTTCAAAGGCAGGTCTCTGATTTGCAGGCTTTCTTCTTTTTTAATGTAAGCATTTAGAGCTATAAACTTCTCTCTCAGCCCAGCCTTTGATGAATCCCATAAGTTTTGGTATGTTGTATTTTCATTTTAATTCACCTCAGAGTATTTCCTAATTTTGCTTTTAATTTCCTGCTTTGAATTTCCATTGGTTGTTTAAGATTATGTTGTTACATTTCCCCATATTTGTGAATTTTCCATTTCTCCATCTGTTATTAATTTCCAGCTTCATTCTGTTGTAGTTGGAAAATATGCATTTTTTTTATTTCTATACTTTTGAATTTATTGAGACATGTTATCTGACCCAATTTATGGTCTATCCTGGAGAATGATCCATGAGCACTCAAGAAGGATGTGTATTTGTTTCACTGGGTACAGTTTTCTGTATATGTCTTTTGGGTCTAGTAGGTCTAGTGTATCTTTCAAGACCTGTATTCTTTCTTTATTGATCTTATGACTAGATGTTCTATCCATTGATGAGAGTTGTGTTAAAATCTCCTATTATTAATGTAGAACTATCAATTTCTCCATTCAAATATGTCAGCATTTGCTTCATATATTTTGGGACTCTGCTATTATGTGCATATGTATCTATAATTTTTATACCTTCTTATAGAATGGTCCTCTTTATCATATATAATGACTATTTTGTCCTTCATAACTGTTTTTAACCTAAAATCTATTTTATCCAGTATTAATATAGCCACCACAGCTCTTTCTTGTTACTACTTGCATGGTATATTTTTGTTCAATCATTTCATCCTCAACCTACTTTTATCTTTGACTTTATGGTGAATCTCTTACAGATAGCCACATGGTTAGGTCAAGGATTTTTATCCATTCTGCCAACTCTGCCTTTTGACTGGAGAATTCTATCCATTTACATTTAAAGTCACTACTGATAATATAGGACTTTCTTCTGCCAGTTTGCTAGCTAGACTTTGTAACTCTTATGACTTTTTTGCCCCTCACTTCTGTGAAAGCCTATTTTTTAATATCTATTTTCTTTTTTATGTCGTACCATATTGAATGCCCTCTTAATTCTACCTGGATATATTTTTCATCTGTTTTCCTTGTGGTTACCATGGGGTTAAAATTTAACATCCTAAAGATATATAATGAACATATTCAGTTTCATACCAACTTAACTTCAATAACACACACATATACTGTTCCTGTACCCTTCTGTCCCCCAGATTTTTTTGTACTTGTTACCACTTATATCTTTGCACATTGTATGTAAATCTAAATTAATTAATCATTACTTTCTATCCCTTTGCATTTTAACATCTGTAGGAAGTTAGAAATAAAGTTACATACCAAACAATACAACACAATAATACTGGCCTATATAATTATCCAAATGGTCATTTTTACTGCAGGTCTATAATTTCTTATGCTGCTTTGAACTACCGTCTAGTGTCCTTTCCTTTCAATCTGAAGAACTACCTTTAGCATTGCTTGTAGGGTTAGTCTAGTGGTGTCGAACTTCCCCAACTTTTGTTTAACTGAGAATGTCTTAATCTCTCCCTCATTTTTGAAAGAAAGTCTCACCAGCTGTAAAATTGCTGGCAGTTGCCTTCCTTCAGCACTCTAAGTATTTCAGCTCACTGCCTTCTTGCCTCCATGGTTTCTGATGAGAAATTGGTACTCAATCTAATTTGGACTCCCTTGTACATAACCTGTTGCTTCTGCAGCTTTCAGAAATTTCTCCTTTTCCTTTCCATTTAATAGGGTGTACTTTTCTTCATGTTTATCTTGTTTGGTGTTCTCTGAGCTTCTTAGATTTGTATAGTCATGTATTTTGCTAAATTTGGGGAGCTCTCTTTGATTATTTCTTTGATTATTCCTTCTCCCCTGTCTCTCTTTCTTCTCCTTCTGGGACTCCCATAATGTTGATATTGGCATGCTTGATAGTGTCCCATCATTGCCTTAGGCTATTTTACTGTTTTATAATTCTTTTTTCTTTTTTGCTCCTTAGCCTGACTCATTTCAAGTGTCTTGTCTTCAAGTACACTGATTCTTCTGTCAGCTCCAATCTGCTCTTGAAATCCTCCTAGGCACTTTTATTTTGGTTTTTGATGTCTTCAACCCTAATAGTTCTATTTGGTTCCTTTTTAAAATTTCTGTCTTTTTACTCAGACTCTCATATTTTTCATTCATTGTTTTCCTCATATCCTTTAGTTCTTTCTCTTTACTTTCCCTCACTTCCTTGAGCATTTTTAAGACTATTTTTTAAAAAGCTTTGTTCACCATGTCCACATTTTGGACTTCTTCATTGGTGTTTTCTTTATTTTTAGCCTCATATTTTACATGGGCCGTCATTTCCTGTTTCTCTGTTTGTCTTGTTCTCTTTTGTTGCACCCTGCACATTTTAGTATTTTAAAATGTTAACTCTGGGATTTACTCCCTTGGATGTCTGTTTCTTGGTTTTATAACCAGCTGGTGATAAGAGAGATTTTCTTGAGCTTCAGCCCTCCTATCAGGAAGATATGCCCAGAGCAAATCCCTGTGCAGGGCTTTCCCTGACTTTCTGGTCCCTTGTATTGTCCTTGGCTTTTACTTGTTAGCTGTTTTGGAGTTCCCCTGTTTACATGAGTTTTGCTGTCCTCTCTGGTCCCAGGAGACAGACCTCTTTCTTCCAGGTTTTGAGGCCAGCAGGGATTTGCCTCAAACTGTTCGCCTGTGTAATTTTTACATTCCTTTCCTTGTCCCATGCTGCTTTTGCCTGGAGGGCAAATTCTGGGTAGCAGGACATCCTTGAGAGGACTTGCCCAAGCTGGTCTTTCCCAGCCAAAACATGACCAGGGACCCACAAAAGGATGCACATATCAGCTCTAAATTTCCCTGGGGAGGGGATCAGGAAAGGCTCCAAAAACTTCTCTGGTAGCTCCCCACAGCTAAGATTTCCTGGCCTGCCCAGAAAATATGGCCCTTCAGCTAACAGTCCTTTAGAACTCTGAGGAAGTACTGCATCTTTAAATCTCCACAGTCCAGGGAAGCTTGAAATAATGGCAGCTGCCAACCTTTATCTGGGGTCTTTGAAACAACAGCAGTCCTCGGAACCTGGACCTAGTGACCTGAAATCACTAATCAAAAGCCATTATCAGCCTTCAGCCATGCCCAACCCTGTCCTTGAGGAAGGTGATTTTTTGTCCCTTTTTGTCACCAGCAGCTAGCCAGGGACTTGATTCTGGCCTACTGCCAGAGTAGGGAATGGGTGCTGGTACAGCAGTCTACAGTTCTTTTACCATAATTTATCTGCCTCTTCTTCCTCCCACTATTCCCTGGATGATGTACAGTGTTCTTCTGGCCTCTGAAGTTTCAAAATAGTAGTTTCAGATAGTTCTTGCTTGTTTAATCATCATTTAGGTGGGAGGACTGAGTCCTGGAGCTCCCTACTCTGCCATCTTCTCTAGAAGTTATGAGACCAGGTATATTTTGGAACCAAGATTCATACTAGGATGTGTTTAACTCAAAAGTTCATGCTTTTTCCATTACAGAAAACTAGCCCTTTAAGTTTGATTTCATTTGTTTACAATAAAAAAATACTTTAGTTCACTATTTTATCTTAATTAGTTGTTATAATAATTTTGCTTTCTATTCACTAAACATGCATGCAAAATATTCTTAACCAGGCATTGAAAAATCACAAATAAATCTATGTTTTTAAGTTTTCAGTTCATACATTCATTTAGACATTCCTCAAAATTTAATTGGGTAATATCTTAGGTCAGATTTTCTAGAAGTAGACTTAACACAAAGATTCATGTGTGAGTGATTTATTAGGAAATTCTCCAAGGAAAAATTAGGAAGAAAGAGAGGGAAGAAGGTCAGGCAAGGAGATAAAACCAAGTAAGGATGTGCTTTCAGGTGAAGTTGCAGCAGCCACTTGAAACTGCAGGAAGCAGTAAAGTGCAGATTAAACCTCAGGATTTATCTCTAGAGATTCCTTCTCTCTCACTTTTCAGTCTTTGGCTAAGAACCACAGGTTTGGGGAATGTAAACTTGCAGGTAACTCCAGCTCTCTGGACAAAGAAGCTTCAGAAGGCCAAGCAGAATTTCCCCAAATAATTTTTCAGCTGTAGGTATGACAGGCAAACTAACATTGAAACTGGGGAGGAGCATACAGAAAAGATAAGAGGAATTCAAGGATATCCAGTGTCCCCTACACCTTCCTACTATAAATCTAGTACTATGGTAGGATTTAGAGATTTAGAGATGAATTAAACAACATTTTCTGCTTTTTAAAGAGCTAATATTTTAATGGAGACAGACCTGTAACACACACACACATGCACAATAAACACACAAAGGACTCTAATACAATATAAGCCTGTATTAAAAACATACCAAGTATAAAGCGCTCACAGATAAAAGGATGGTTATTTATTGGAGACATTGAAATATTAAGATAACACAATGTACCTCATTGTAACAGACTCACTAGAATCAGAGAATTTAATCAGTTTTAGTTTACTAGCTACTATAGTAAATACCCTACAATGGGTCAGCTTCAACAGTGGGAACTTATTGGCTCATGGTGTTGAGGCTAAAAGCCCAAAATCAAGAATCAGCAAAGTGATACTTTCTTCTTGAAAACTGTGGCATTTCTTGGATTAGCTGTCAGAGATCTCTAGTCCTTGGCTTTTCCATCACAGGACAATGCACATGGCAGTGTCTCCTTTCTCTTCTGGGTTCCATTGACTCCCAGCCTCTGGCTTCTCCCTATGGCTTCTCTTTCTGTGTGCAATTTCTTTTGCTTATAAGGACTCCTGTCATATTGGGATAAAGCTCCACCTCATTCAATTTGGGCAAACCTTAACTAGTATTGTCTTCAAAGGTCCTATATACAAATATGTTCACAACCACAGGACCAGGGAGTGGAACCTGAACTTGACTTTTGTGGAGGACATGATTCAATCCCCAACATCCAGCTCAAGCTTTATTAATAGTCTCAAATATACAATTAATTGCAAGGCATTAGCAAAGGAGAGAGATTGGGGACATCTGAAACAGCTTCCCATTACTTTTCTTGCTGGATCTGTACTCATACAGACCAGATTAGAAGGTGACACATCTAAGTAATACATGCAGCTACTTAACTCACACCTCACACAAGAGAGACAGTTTTTTCGTGTAACTTCTCCATTTTTATTTTCTGATAGTTACATAGCTGACTTAACATTTTTTTCCCCAGGGACCCGTGCCCATAACTCCATGGATTTCAGATTTATTTGCATAAACAATCCTAGACAGGCTGTACATGTTCTGCTATAAGCATTTTATAGATAAGGAAGGACTCTCCGAGAAGCAAATACCATTTGTGTCTTTACCAGGACTTCTGTCATTAGCATGTTTAAATGGAGGTTTCACTGGGTCATCTTTTTTCTTTCCTGGGGCATCCCACAGTAAAAGGAGAGAGGGAGATACAAGCCTGCTAATGATGATTTCTTTCTCATTTTATTCTAGAAGGTGTTTTCATTCCAATTGAATCTGAAGATGAATAGTGGCTTTAGTAGGTGACAGGTGAATTATATAATAAAAAGGATAACATTCCAAAAGTAATGTATAAATTGCCAACATTTCAATGAGAATCACAATAGGGACTATTTGTGGATGGAGGAAAAATAACATATTGTTTCATTCTTTCATTGAGACTGGGAAAAATGTAATAAATTTCCTACATGAAGAGCAGCAAAAGTCGTTATGAAAAATAAGAATAATGAAAGGACTTTCCTTTAAAATTTAATAAAGATACTATATATTCACTGAACTCAAATACCCTGGTATTGACATAGGAAAAGAAAAATAAGTTAATAGGGCACCATAGATATTCTAGAAATGATCTTGGGATTTAATATATGACAAAGGTGGTATTTCAACACAATGGGAAAGAGATTATTTAATTCATTTTTCTAGGACAATAATCCTTGGATCAGGGAAAAATAAACATAGACATATTTTATATGCTAAAATTTATTGTAGATATTTAAAATAATATAGACAATCTTGTTAATGAATAGAATAACTTAAAAGATATTAAGAAATAAGGTATTGTTGACATATATACTTTAAAAAACTTAGTTTTCAATAAAAGATATAATGAATGAATTTAGGGATTACACAACAGATCAGTAAACATTTTTGCGATTTATATGACAAAGAGATAATATTGTTAAAAGAACACTTTCAAATTGAAAATACAAAGCCAAATATCATAAGAAAAAAATTGGCAAGGGGGTACACTTGCCATTCATGGAAAAGCAAGACTGAATGTGATGAAAACATTTTGTAAAATGTTCAAATTTCTTAGTTTTCAAGAAAGTGACAAAGAAAAATGAAATACTTGTCATCCATCAAAATTAACATTTTAAAAATGAGTACACATACTGGTGACAGACAAAACAAAAATGAAACATATTGTAAAGAAGTAACTATTCAACTTTTTCCTTTATTAGAGAAGTTGTGGGTTTACAAAACAATAATGCATAAAATGCTGGATTCCCATATACCACCATATTTTTAACACCCTGTATTGGTGTAAAACATTTTTGCAATTGATGCTAGCACATTTTAATAATGATATTATTAACCATAGTCCATGGTTTATTTTAAGGTTCACTCATTGTGTAGTGTACTTCCATGGAATTTTAAAAAAAATTATTCTGCTACCATATTAACAATCTTATATTTCCCCCTCTAATCACATTCAGACATATATTTCAGTGCTGTTAGTCATGTTCAGAATTCTGTGCCAACATCACAAAAACACTTCCATCGTTCTGAAGAAGAACGCTGTACATTTCAAGGCTGAATTTCCCATTCCCAATGCAAACCCCATCCTCTGGTAACCTGTATTCTAGATTCAAACTCTATGGGTTTGCTTATTCTAATTATTTCAAATCAGTGAGATCATGCAATATTTGTCCTTTAGTGTCTGGCTTATTTCACTCAACTTGATTCATCAAGGTTCATCCATATTGTAACATGTTTCAGGAATTGATTTCTTTTTTGACTGAATATTCCATTTTATGTATATAGAACATTTTATGTATCCATTCATTGGTTGATGGGCACAGGTTGTTTCCATCTTTTGTCATTGTGAATAATGCAACTATGAACATCAGTGTGAGAATATCTGTTTGAATCCCTGCTTTCAATTATCTTGGGTAGTAGTGACATTGCTGGGTCATATGATAGTTTTGTACTTAGCTTTCTGAGGAACCACCAAAGTGTCTTCCATAGCAGCTACACCATGTTACATTGTCAAAAGCAATGAAAGATTGTTCCTATTTCCCACATCCTCTCCACTTGTTATTTTCTGTTTGTTTTAAATAGCAGCCATTCTAACAGCTGTAAAATGTTATCCCATTGTTTTGATTTGTTTTTCCTTAATAATGTGATTTTGAGCATGTATTCATGTGCTTTCTGGACATTTGACTCTCTTCCTTGGAAAGATGTTGTTACAGTTTGCTAATGCTGCCATTTGCAAAACACCTGAAATGGATTGGCTTTTATAAAGGGGGTTTATTTGGTTACAGAGTTACAGTCTGAAGGCCATAAAGTGTCCAAGGAAAGGCATCAACAATAGGGCACCTTCACTGGAGAAAGGCCATTGGCATCCAGAAAACCTTTGTTAGCTGGGAAGGCATGTGGCTGGCACCTGCTTCTTCCCAGGTTGAATTTCAAAATGGCATTCTCTAAAATGTCAGCATCAGCTTTCAACAGCCATCTCCAAAATGTTTCTCTCAGCTGCAGTACTGAGCTCCTTCTGTCTGAGTCCAGTGATTTAATTAAGACCCACCCTGAATGCCTGGGGTAACACCTCCATGGAAATTATCTAATCATTTTGCCCACAGTTGATTGAGTCACATCTCCATGGAAACAACCAAAAGATTCTAACCAAATCAACACTAATATGTCTGCCCCCACAAGATTGCATAAAAGAATATGGTGTTTGAGGGGACATAATACATACAAACAGGCACAGATGACTATTCTAGTCTTTTGCCCATTTTTTGATTGGGTTGTTTGCTTTTTGTAATTAAGTTAAAGGATTTCTTTATATATTCTGTATATTAAACCTTTATCATATATGTGGTTTCCAAATATTTTCTCCCCTTGTCATTTTACTTTCATGATAAAGTCCTTTGAAGATCAAAAGTTTTTAATTCAGATGAGATCCCATTTATCTATTTTTCTTTTGTTGCTTGTTCTTTGGATGTGAAGACTAAGAAGCCACTGCCAAAACCAGCTCTGAAGATGCTTCCCAACTTTTTCTACTAAGAGTTTGATAGTTCTGTCTCATATATTTTGGTATTGTAATATTTTGAGTTGATTTAGTGTAAAGTGTAAGGTAAGGGTCTTCTTTTTTTTTTTTTTTTCAAATGTAGATCCATTTGTTTAAGAGACTGTTCTTTCCCAAATGAGTAGTCTTTTCTTCCTTGTCAAAAAACAGTTGACCATAAATGTAAAGGTTGATTTCTCAGCTCTCAATTTGATTTTGTTGGTCTATATGACTGTCCTTGTGCCTGTCCCATGCTGTTTTGAGTATTTTGGTTTTGTTATAAGTTTTAAGATTAGGAAGTGTGAGTCCCCCAACTTTCATCATTATTTTTTTCAAGACAGTTTTAGCTCTTCAGGGCTCCCTACAAGACAGCTTTAGCTTTTCAGGGCTCCTTACCCTTCTATATATATTTTTTATTTTTTAGATTGTTTTATTC
The DNA here is from genome assembly GCF_015220235.1 of Choloepus didactylus. NCBI lineage: Eukaryota > Metazoa > Chordata > Mammalia > Pilosa > Megalonychidae > Choloepus > Choloepus didactylus. The sequence goes on from NC_051309.1 coordinate 76,995,868, forward strand.
ATGTACTATACATTCCATCCTAAGGAAATAATCAATGGTTCCCTGAATAATCACATAGTTATGCATTCACCACCACTATCTATATAAGGACATTTCCATTTCTTCCACAAAGAGGAAGAGTAAAAAAAACAGTAGAAAGACAAAAGAAAATGGAAAAGAAAGAAAAAAAGACATCTAAAAAGCAACAAAAGAAAAGATAAAATTAAAATAAAGTACAATAAAAAAGTCAGACACCACCACCAATGCCAATCATCCCATACCCCTCCCTTATATCCCCCTCTTATAGACATTTAGCTTTGGTATACTGCCTTTGTTACATTAAAGGAAGCATAATACAATGTTACTGTTAACTATAGACTCTAGTTTGCATTGATTGTATTTTTCCCCAATAACACCCCATTTTTAACACCTTGCAGGGTTCACATTCATTGGGGCTCCCTTGTGTAAGAACATATTTGTACATTTTATCACAATCATTGACTGATTTTGGTTTCATTGTTATGCAGTCCCAGTCTTTATCTTCCCTCTTTCCTCTGGTATACCACATGCCCCTAACCTACCTCTTTCAACCACTCACAGTCATCTTTGTTCAGTGTATTTACATTATTGTGCTACCATCACCCAATATTGTGCTCCAAACCTCACACTCCTCTCTTTTCCTATCTGTATGTAGTGCTCCCTTTAGTATATCCTCAGATATGAAGGACAGTTTTGTCAGATATAAAATTCTTGGTTGATGGTTTTTCTCTTTCAGTATCTTAAATATATCATAACACTGCCTTCTTGCCTCCATGGTTTCTACTGAGAAATTCATACACAGTCTTATCGAGCTTCCCTTGTGTGTGATGGATTGCTTGTCTCTTGTTGCTCTCAGGATTCTCTCTTTGTCTTTGACATTTGATAATCTGATTATTAAGTGTCTTGGCATATGTCTATTCAGATATTCTGTTTGAGGTATGCTGCACTTCTTGGATCTGTAATTTTATATTTTTCATAAGAGATGGGAAATTTTCTGAGATTATTTCCTCTGTTATTACTTCTGCCCTTTTTCCCTTATCTTCTTCTGGGACACCCATGACATATACACTCATGTGCTTCATGTTGTCATTCAATTCCCTGAGACATTGCTCATATTTTTCCATTCTTTTCCCTATCTGTTTTTTTGTATGTAGGATTTCAGGTGTCCTGTTCCTCAGTTCATGAATCTTTTCTTCTGCTTCTTGAAATCTGCTGTTTTATGTCTGCATTGTCTTTTTCAACTATTGTTTGTGCCTTTCACTTCCATAGGTTCTGCCAATTGTTTTTTCAAACTTTTGAGTTCTTCCTTATGTTCGCCCAATGTTTTCTTTATATCCTTCATCTCTTTTGCCATATCTTACCTCAACTTGTTGGATTGATTTTTGAAGATCTTTAGTTAGTTGTTTAAATTCCTGTGTCTCAGTTAAGTGTAAGTTTGTTCCTTTGACTGGGCCATATCTTCATTTTTCCTAGTGTGATTGGTACCTTTCTGTTTTCTAGGCATCTGGTTTCCTTGATTACTCCAATCAGAGTTTCTTAGACCAGAACAGGCTTAGGTCTCAGGAGGAGGCTGTATTCAGTATCAGGTTTCCCTAAAGGTGAATCCTAGAAGATTGACAGACTTTCCTGTGAGGTCTCTAGATGCTGTGCTTTTCCTGTCTTGGCCAGTAGGTGGTACCTGTCAGCTGGTCATGCCTCACTGGTGTAAAGAGGTGTGGTCCCTTTAATTCTCAGCAGACTCTCTCCTGGCCAGAGACTGAGAGTGTCAGAAGCCAAGCTTAAATTGTTTCTAATTTAATTGTTTGTTTTCCCCCAGGCCTTGTGGTCTGAGTTCTTAAGGAAGGGCAGCCACTTGAGCTGGGCCCCACCCCCCTCCTCTTAGGGAAGATACATCACCTAGGGAATTATCTTCTACACTTGAATTACTCCTTTCTCTCTCTGACTCTCTTAACGCCACCCTTTCCTGGGTCATCACTGAGAACTGAAAATGCCTGAGACTTTCTCCAATGAGCTAATCAGATTGAAAGAAAAGAAAAGGAGAAAGAGAGAAAGCTCCAGCCCCCCAGTTTCTCCTGTCAGCCAGCGTTAGTACCCAGTCCTCTGTACCCCTTTTCTTGGGACACAACCATTTTCCAGTATTCTAAGCTCAGCTGTCTCCAAAAGCCTCTTCATTTTTTTTCATCAGCCCCACTTCCTCTCCACTGGGAGTGACCCCAGGGTACTTTCCTACTTGTTAGGGGTTTAATCTATGCTTGTATTCAGCATTCCACATTTATTAATTAAAACCCCAGTTGGAGCTCAGCAGGGACTGCTTCTTTCTCCCACGGTGAAGTTTTGCTGCAGTTTTGCAGCTTAGCCTGCCATGCCAATGGAGGGAGGGGCACCAGTTTTGCAGTTTTTACTTACAGCTTTTATGCAGTGATCTCAGCCATTACACCCATTCCGTTCTGGTATATGATGTGTGAACAGTCACCAATGTCCCCCAAAAGTTGTTCCAGACTATTTACTAGTTGTTCCTGGCTACTTACTAGTTCCTCTAGAGGACTAACTAAATTCCACTCCTCTCTATGCTGCCATCTTCCCATATAAATTTGATGAATGACTTTTCAGCAAAGACAGTTATTAAATTTTTGATTGGGATTGCATTGTATCTATGAATTGCTTTAGGTAGACTTGACATCTAAATGATAAAATTAGTCTTTCAATCCCTGAACACAGGATGTATTTCCATTTATTTAGGTCTTCCTTGGTTCCTTTTTGCAGTGTTTTCCAGTTTTCTGTGTACAATTACTTTACCACATTGATTAAATTTAATCCTAGATATATGATTATTTTAGTTGCCAACTTGAATGGAATATTTTTCTTAATTTATTTTTCTTATCATTCTTTGCTTGTGTGTATAAATACTACTGATTTTGGATTTTGATCTTGTACCCCACCAGTTTGCTGAATTCATTTACTAGCTCTAGGAGCTTTGTTGTGGATTTTTCAGGATTTTCTGTATATAGGATCAAGTCATCTGCAAATAGGGAAAGTTTTGTGTCCTTTCCAATTTGGATGAATTTTATTTCTTTTTCTTGCCTAATTGCTCAGCAAGAACTTCCAGTACAATGTTGAATAACAGTGGGGACATTGGTCATCCTTGCCTTATTCTAGACCTTAGGGGAAAAGCTTTCAGTCTTTCACTATTAAGTAGGACATTAGCTGTGGAATTTTCATATATCTCCTTTATCAGGTTGAGGAAGTTTCATTCTATTCCTAATATTCTATGTGTTTTTATCAAGAAAAGTTTCTGGACTTTGTCAAATGACTTTTTTTTTTTTTTTTTTTGCATCAAATTGATCATGTTCCTTCATTATGTTAAAGTGATGTATTAAATTTATTGATTTTTATTTTGAATCAACTTTGCATACAAGGGAAAAATCACACTTGATCATGGTGAATAATTCTTTTAATGTATTTTGGATTCAGTTTGCTAGTATTTGCTAATGATTTTGCATCTCAATTCATACAAGATATTGGCCTGTAGTTATCCTGTGGTATCTTTATAGGGATTTGGTGTGAAAGTGATGTTGCTCTCATAGAATGAATATGGAGTGTTCCCTCCACTTCAATTTTTTGGAAGAGTTTGAGCAGAATTGGAGTTAAATCTTCTTGAAGGGTTTAGTATAATTCCCCTGTGAAGTCAATTTGTCCTGGGCTTTTCTTTGTTGGGAGGGAGATTTTTAGTCACTGATTTAATCATTTTATCAATATTTGTTGAGATCTATTTCTTCTTGAGTCAATGTAGGCAGTGTGTTTCTAAGAATTTGCCCATTTCATCTAGGTTATCTAATTTATTGACATATGGTTGTTCATAGTATTTTCTTATAGTCTAAATTTCAATATGGTTGGTAGTAATGGCCCCCTTTTCATTTATGATTTTATTATTTCTGTCCTCCATCTTCTTTTTTTCAGTCTATCTAGTGGTTTATCAATTTTATTGTTCTTTTCAAAGAACCAACTTTTTGTTTTGTTGATTCTATTATATTTTGTTTTCTATTTCATTTATCTCCACTCTAATCTTTTTTAATTCCTTCTTTCTGCTCACTTTAGGTTTAGTTTTTACTTCTTTTCCTAGTTCTTCCAGTTTCAATGGTAGATCTCTGATTTGCATTTTTTTTTAACTAAGCATTTAGAGCTATAAATTTTCTTTTCAACACTGCCTTCACTTCATCCCATAAGTTTGGATACATTGTATTTTCATTTTTATTTGTCTCAACATATTTCCTAATTTCACTTCTGATTTCCTCTGTAACCCATTAATTGTTTAAGAGAATGTTGTTTAATTTCCACATATTTGTGAATTTTCTGTTTCTCCCACTGTCATTGATTTCTAGCTTCATTCTGTTTTAGTCTGAGAATATACATTATATCATTTCAATATTTTAAAACATTTACCGAGACTTGGTTTTTTTTTACCTATTATATGTTCTATCTTGGAGAATGATCCATGTGCTCTCAAGAAGAACATGTATTCTGCTTTTGTTGGGTAAAGTGCTCTACATATGCCTGTAAGGTCTAGTTGGTTTAGGGTATTGTTCAAGTCTGGTATTGCCCTACTGATTTCATGACTAGATGATATTATTTCTTGACATTATTGAAAGTAGTGTATTAAATTCTCCTACTATTAGTGTAGAACCATCAATTTCTCCCTTCAAATCTGTTAGCATTTATGTCATATATTTTGGGACTCTGCTGTTAGGTACATATATATTTATAATTTTTACATTTTCTTGTTGAATTTTCCACTTTATAAATGTAAATAACTGTATTTGTCCCTCATAACTGTTTTTTACTTAAAGGTTGTTTTATCTCATATTAGTTAAGTAAGCTAGCTCTCTTTTCTTCCTACTTGTATGGTATATTTCACTTTCAACCTACCTACATCATTAAATTTAATGTTAATCTCTTGTAAACAGTATATAGTTCATCATGTTTTTTTAATCCACTCAACCAATCTCTGCCTTTTGACTTGAGAGTTTAATGCATTTACATTTAAAGTCATTACTGATAATGCAAGACTATTCTTTCATTTTGCTGTTTAGCCTTTGTATGTATTATACCATTTTTGCCCCTCAAACCTCCCATTAATGCCTGCTTCTATATTTATTTGACTTTTTGTATTGAACCATATTGAGTGCCTTCTCACTACTATCTGCATATATTTTTTATCTATTTTCCTTGTGGTTACCAGGAGGTTAAAATTTAATGTACTTAATATATAACAATCAATTTTTGTTTGTTAGCAATTTAACTTCAATAGCATACATATATAATCTTCCTTTACCCTGTCACCATCACCCCCATCTTATTTTTGGACTTGTTGTCACTTATATCTTTGTACATTTTATGCCCAAAACCATAGATTTATCATTACTCCTTAGGCTTTCACCTTGCAGCACTGATAGAAATTAATAAGTAGAGTTACACACTGTATTTGTCAGGGTTCTCTAGGGAAACAGAACCAAGGGGGATATCTGTAAATACTATGATATTTGTATAAGAATTTTCCATACAACTGTGGGATGGGCAAGTCCAAATTCCATAGTGAAGGCTGCAAGCTGGGAATTCTGATTAAAATTTTTGATGAATTCTCTAGGAGAATTAGCTTACTGACTAATGTAGAGTTTTAAATTCTCTCTTCTGACTCCTGAAATAAACCCTTCTCCTTTTAAATTCTTCAACTGATTGCTTGAGACATCTCTCATTATTGAACATAGTCTCCTCAGTTGATTATAGATGTACTTAGCCATGGATGCAATCAAATTTATGATGATTTCACTCCACAAAATGTACTACTCACAGTAATCTTCAGGCCAGTGATTGCTTTACCAAACACCTGAACACCAAACCAGGCCAAGTTGACATGAATTTAACTATCACACATGCCAAAAAATAAGCTACAATAATACTGGCATTTATAATTATCCAAATGATTACTTTTATTGCAAGTTTTTATTTGAACTTCTGTTTAGTGTTCTTTTCATTAAGTATGTAGAACTCCCTTTAGCAAAGCTTGTAGCATCAGTCTAGTAGTGATGAACTCTCCGAGCTTTGGTTTGTCTGGGAATGTATTAATCTCCTCCTCCTCATTTTTTTTTTGTTTATTTGTTTGTTTTCTTCATTTTTTTATTCAATTTTATTGAGATATATTCACGTGTCATACAATCATCCAAATTGTACAATTAATTGTTCACAGTATCATCATATAGTTGTGCATTCATGATTCCAGTCTATTTTTGAACATTGTCCTTGTACCAGAAAAAGTGAAAATAAGAATAAAAAATAAAAGTAAAGAAGAACACCCCAAACACTCCCCCCACATCCTATTTTTTTTTAGTTCTTTGTCCCCACTTTTCTATGCATCCATCCATACAATGGGAAAAGGGAGTGTGATCCACAAGGCTTTCACAATCACACTGTCACCTCTTGTAAGCTACATTGCTATACAATTGCCTTCAAGAGTCAAGGCAAAAAAAAAAAAAAAGAGTCAAGGCTAGTGTGTTGCAGTTTGATAGTTTCAGGTATTTACTTCTAGTTATTCCAATGCATTAAAACCTAAAAAGGGTTATCTATATACTGTGTAGAATGTCCACCAGAGTGACCTCTCAACTCCATTTGGAATCTCTCAGCCACTGAAACTTCATTTTGTTTCATTTTGCATCCCCAGTTTGGTCAAGAAGATGTTCTCAGTTCCATGATGTCAGGTCCAGATTCATCCTGGGGAGTCATATCCCATGTTGCCAGGGAGATTGACACCACTGAGAGTCAGATTCCACATAGGGGGTAGGGCAGTGAGTCCACCCACTGAGTTGGCTTAGCTAGAGAGAGAGAGAGGTCCACATCTGAGCAACAAAGAGGCTCTCAGGGGGAGACTCTTAGACACAATTTTAAGCAGCTTTAAACTCTCCTTTGCAGTGATGAGTATCATAAGGGCACCTCCCGTGAGAGAGGGCTTGGCACATCAAACTGCCAATCCTCAATGATTGTGAGAACATCAGGAACAATCCAGGTGAGGAAGCCCAATACCTCCATTTTCCCCCAGCTTTTCTCTGTCCAAATTACTTTGGGATGTGTCACTATTTCACACTAACCTATGCAAACTTACCAGGTCTCACTTCTTATCAAAAGTTGCATGTAATTATGGTATTTGAACAAACTGTTTAAGTTAAGTTGTTTAGGAAATATAGATTTGCACAAACTAAACATCTCTTCCCTTGGTAACACATGGAATTTGAAGTTTTAAAATGCAGTCAGTATTGTCTGTTACCATTTGGCCCAATTTGCCCTAGTCCTAACCACATCTGCTTCATTCATATCTCTAGTTGAAGTCTGGATTCTTTTTCAGCTTTTTTAACAGTTGTGATATCTGCCAAGGTCTAACTCTGAGTTTCAGGTGTCACACAGATACCCAAAGTTCCAGGGATTGATCAAGTTATACACAAAGGGATCAGCATCTCAGAATCTGGAGATAGCCATTACAATTTAGGAATAGATGTGACTGCTCTAAGAGCTTACAATAGGGGCCATTACAATAAATGTTCCTCTGATAAGCTGTGCTCTAAAGTTCAATTTTGAGTTTACACATTGTAGTTAGTCCATATTGGTGAGGCATTATAGTGTTTGCCTTGTTTCTGGCATAGTTCACTCAAAATACAGTCTATATAGTATGTAGAATGTCCACCAGAGTGACCTCTCAACTCCATTTGGAATCTCTCAGCCACTGAAACTTTATTTTGTTTCATTTCAGATCCCCATTTTTGGGATACAACAAACCTCATTGTGTGCCTCACAGCTTCACTCCTTCTTGCAATTGCTCAGTATTACCTTGTATGCACACACAGCAGTTCACCATTCTGTTCCTTTAGGCCACCTCCACCCATTGCAAATCATGTATACTTTCTCCATAAACATCAGTATGCAAATGTCCATTCATGTCCCTTCTCTCAGATCCTCCAAGTAAATGCTCCCTAATGAGGTTGCAGGACCTTATGGCACCCACATATATAGCTTCATATAGAACCATCCCACTGTTCTCCAGAAAGGCTATACCATTCTGCCTCCTAACCAACAGTAAATATGTACATCCCTCTCTCTATGTTTCTCCAGCATCTTTATCCCTGTTTATATTTTTCCATGCAATTTTATAGAGCTATATTCACATAACATATAATTATCCACAGTATACAATCACTTGTTCATGGTATCATCAAACAGTTGTGCATTTATCACCACAATCAGCACTAGAACATATTGATTACTACAGAAAAACAGTGTTTTTAAATGAATAATAAAAAAGATAAAAAGAAAAATAAAATATACAATACAATATAGAAGTAGGGTCAGACAACAATGCCACTGCCAAGAATCCCATGTCCCTCCCTTATATCCCCCTCTCGTACACATTTAGCTTTGGGATATTGCCTTTGTTACATTTAATAGACGCATATTACAATGTTACTGTTGACCATAGACTCCAGTTTGCTTTGATTATATTTTTTCCCCACTACAATCCCCTTTCCAACACTCTGCATGGTTGACATTCATTTGTTCTCCTACATGAAAAAACAGTTTTATATTTGTATATTAAGTCACAATCATTGACCACTCCAGTTTTTGCTGAGGTAAACAGTCCTGGTCTTTATCTTCTGTCTTTACCTCAGGTGTCATACATGCTTCTAGTTCATCTCTTTCACCTTTACTCATGGACATCTTTGTTTAGTGTAGTTACAATATTGTGCTATCTTCACATAGTATTATGCTATCTATTTCTGGGCCTATAAATTCAAGCCTGATGAACATTCTGTAAGTCCTTCAGCATCAAATGCCCAACCTCTACTCTCTTTCTATCTCCCAGTAGACTGTTAGCTTTTAACTCTCAAAGTTTGCTCATTAATGTTAGTTCATATTAGTGACACCATGCAGTATTTGTCTTTTTGTTTCTGGCTAACTTTGCTCAACATAATGTCTTCAAGGTTTGTCCATGTTATTATATGTTCCATGTCTTTGTTCTGTCTTAGAGCTGTGTAATATTCCATTGTGTGTATGTACCATAGTTTGTTTATCCACTCATCCAGTGATGGACATTTGGGCTGTTTCCATCTCTCCACTATTGTGAATAATGCCACAATAAACATTGATTTACAAATGTCTGTTCACATCTTAACTTTCAGTTCCTCTGAGTATATTAGTAATGGAATAACTGGGTCATATGGCAAATCTATACTTAGCTTCCTGAGGAACTGCCACAATGTCTTGGGGATTATTGCACCATTCTACATTCCCACCAACAGTGAATAAGTGTGCCTCTTTCTCCACATTCTCTCCAGCACTTGTAGTTTTCTATTTTTTGGATAATGGCCATCCTGGTAGCTGTGAAATGATATCTCATTGTGGTTTTGATTTGCATTTCCCTGATAGCCAGTGAAGTTGAGCATTTTTTCATATGTGTTTAAACTACTTGCATTTCCTCTTCATAAAAGTGTCGGTCATGTCTTTTGCCCATTTTTTGATTGGGTTCTTTGTCTTTTTGTTGTTGAGTTGTAGGATCACTTCATATATTCAGGATATTAAACCCCTATCTGATATGTGGTTTCCAAATATTGTCTCCCACTGTGCAGGCTGCCTTTTTGCTTTTCTAACAAAGTCCTTTGATGTGAAAAATTGTTTAATTTTGAGAAGATCCCATTTGTCTATTTGTTCTTTGGTTGCTTGCACTTTGCATGTAAGGCCTAGGAAACCACCTCCTATCACAAGATTTTTAAGAAATTGCCCTACATTTTTTCTTCAGAGTCTTATGGTTTCAGCTCTAATGTTTAGGTCTTTGATTCATATTGAATTCACTTTTCTATATGGTGTGAGATATGGATCCTCTTTCATTCATTTGGAAACAGATACCCAGTTCTCCAAACACCATTTACTGAAGAGGCTCCTCTGTCCCAGTTGATTTGGCTCAACTGACTTATCAAAGATCAATTGTCTGTAGATGTGAGAGTACATTTCTGAATGCTCAATTAGATTCTTTGGTCAGTACCTCTATCCTTATGCCAATACCATGCTGTTTTGAGCGCTGTAGCTTTGTAATATGCTTTAAAGTCAGGTAGCGTGAGACCTCCCACTTTGTTCCTCTTTCTCAAGATATTTTCAGCTATTTGAGGCACCTTGCCCTTCCAAATAAATTTGGTTTTTGGTTTTTCTATTTCTACAAAGTAATTTGTTGGGATTTTCATTCTTATTTCATGGAATCTATAAATCAGTTTAGGTAGAATTGACATCTTAATTATACATAGTCTTCTAATCCATGAACACAGTATTTATTCCATTTTTTTTAGATCCTGTTCAATTTCTTTTAGCAGTTTCTTGTAGTTCTCTTTGTATAGGTCTTTTGGGCCTTTGATAAGTTTATTTGTAAATACTTGATTCTTTTAGTTGCTATTGTTAATGGAATTTTTTCTTGATTTCTTCCTCTTGTTGCACATTACTTGTGTATAAGAACACTACAGATTTTTGCGTGTTGATCTTGTAGCCTGCCACTTTGCTGTATTTGTTGATGAGTTCTAATAGCTTTGCTGTTGATTTTTCTGGATTTTCTACATATAGAATCATGTCATCTGTAAAGACTGAAAGTTTTACTTCTTCCTGTCCAATTTCAATGCCTATTATTTCTTTTTCTGACCTAATTGCTCTAGCTAGAACTTCCAGCCCAATGTTGAATAACAATGGTGACAGTGGGCATCCCTGTCTTGTACCTGATCTTAGAGGGAAAGTTTTCAGTCTCTCCCCATTGAATATGATGTTAGCTGTGGGTTTTTCATATATTGCCTTTATCATATTGAGAAAATTCCCTTCTATTCCCATCCTTTGAAGTGTTTTCACCAAGACAGGATTTTGAATTTTCTCAAATGCCTTTTCTGCATCAATCAAGATGACCATGTGTTTTTTCTGCTTTGATTTTTGATGTGGTGTATTACATTAATTGATTTTCTTGTGTTGAACCAGCCTTGCAAACCTGAAATAAACTCCACTTGGTCATGGTATATATTTTTTTTAATGTGCTGCTGGATTTGATTTACAAGTATTTTGTTGAGGATTTTTGCATCTATATTCATTAAAGAGATTGGTTTATAACTTTCTTTTTTTGTAGTATCTTTGTATGATTTTGGTATTAGGGTGATGTTGACTTCATAGAATGAGTTGGGTAGCTTTCCCACATCTTCAATTTTTTGAAGTTTTTGAGCAGGATTGGTATTAATTCTTTCTTGAATGCTTGGTAGAATTCACATGTGAATCCATCTGGTACTGGGCTTTCCTTTTTTGGGAGCTTTTTTATGACTGAATCAATCTCTTTACTTGTGATTGGTTTGTTGAGGTCATCTATTTCCTCTGGGGTCAATGTTTGTTATTTATGTTTTCTATGAAGTTGCCCATTTTGTGTAAGTTGTTTAGTTTATTAGCATGTAGTTGCTCATAATGTCTTCTCATTATCTCCTTAATTTCTGCAGGGTCAGTAGTTATGTTTCCTTTCCCATTTCTGATTGAATTTATTTGCATCTGCCCCCCCCCCTTCTTTGTTAGTCTAGCTAGGGTTCCATCAAGTTTGTTGATTTTGTCAAAGAACCAGCTTCTGATTTTGTTGACTCTCTCTACTGTTTTCCTGTTCTCAATTTCATTTATTTCTCCTCTAATGTTTGTTATTTCTTTCTTTCTGTTTGCTTTGGGGTTTGTTTGCTGTTCTTTCTCTAGTTCCTCCAGGTTAACAATTAATTCATCATTTTTTCTCTTTCTTCTCTTTTAATATAGGCATTTAGGGCAATAAATTTCCCTCTCAGCACCGCCTTTACTGCATCCTATATGTTTTGATATGTTGTGTTTTCATTGTCATTTGCCTCAAGGTATTTACTAATTTCTCTTGTAATTTCTTTCTTTACCCACTGGTTTTCTAAGAGTGTGTTGTTTAGTCTCCATATATTTGTGAATTTTACAATCTTCTGCCTGTTATTTGTTTCCAACTTCATTCCATTGTGATCTGAGAAAGTGTTTTTTATAATATCAATATTTTTAAATTAAGACTTGCTTTGTGACCCAACATGTGGTCTATTCTGGGGAATGTTCCATGAGCACTTGAGAAAAATGTGTATCCTGCTCTTGTGGGGTGTAGTGTTACATAAATGTCTGCCAAGTCTACTTCATTTATTGCACAATTCAACATCTCCATTTCCTTTCTGAGCCTCTGTCTAGATGTTCTATCCATTGCTGAAATTGGTGTATTGAAGTCTCCAACTATTATTGTGGAGTTATCTAATCCTTTCAGAGTTCTCAGTGTTTGCCACAGTAGTTTTGGGGCACTCTGGCATAGTGCATAAATATTTATGTTTGTCATGTTTTCTTGATGATTTGACCCTCTTATTAATATATAGTGTCCTTCTTTGTCTCTTTTAATTGTTTTATTTTTGAAGTCTAATTTGTCCAATATTAATTGGTATTCCCTCTTTTTTTGGGCTGGTGTTTGGATGAAATATCTTTTTCCAACCTTTCATTTTCAGCCTATTTTTGTCCTTGTGTCTAAAGTGAGTTTCTTGTAGACAGAATATAGATGGGTCCTGTTTTTTTAATCCATTATGCCAGTCTGTGCCTTTTTATTTGGGAGTTTAATCCATTAACATTTAGTGTTATGACTGTAAGGGCAGTGCTTTCTTCTACCATTTTGTCTTTAGGATTTTGTATGTCATGTCTTATTTTTCCCCTCTCCATTTTACCCTTCCTGATAACCTTCATTTCTACACCCTTCTCCAAACCTCTCTCTATCTTTTCCTATCAGCCTGTAGCACTCCCTGTAGTATTTCTTGTAGCACCAGTCTCTTATTTGAAAACTCTCTCAGCATCTGTTTGTTTGAAAATATTTTATTCTCTCCCTTATTTTTGAAGGATAGTTTTGCCAGATATAGAATTCTTGGTTGGCAGTTCTTCTCTTTCAGTATCTTAAATGTATCATACCACTGCCTTCTCACTTCCATGGTTTCTTCAGAGAAATCTGTACATAGTCTTATTGAGCTTCTCTTGCATGTGATGGATTGCTTTTCTCTTGCTGCTTTCAGAATTCTCTCTTTGTCTTTGACATTGGACAATCTAATAGGTAAGTGTCTTGTGGTGGGTCTATTGGAGTCTATTCTGTTTGGGGTGTGCTCTGCTTCTTGAGTCTGTAATTTTCTGTCTTTCATAAGAGTTGGGAAATTTTCAGTGATTATTTCTTCTGTTATTCTTTTTTCCCTCTTTCCCCTCTTTTCTCCCTCTGGATGCCCATTACATGTGTATTATGCACTTCATGTTGTCACTCATCCCTCTAAGACCCTGCTCGTATTTTTCCATTCTTTTCACCATCTGTTCTTTTGCATGTATGAATTCAAATGTCTCATCTTCCAATTCACTGATCCTTTCTTCTGCCTGTTCAAACCTACTGTTGTATCCCTCGATTGTCTTTTTCATCTCCTCCATTATGCCCTTCCCATAAGTTCTGCCATTTGTTTTTTCAAGTTTATGACTTCTTTATGGTCATACACTGCCTTCCATGTGTCCTTTATCTGTTTTGCTATATCTTCCCTCAGTTCATTGACTTGATTTTTTAATTCATTTAGGAGATTTATTTGAACACTTTAATTAGTTCTTCAGTTCGTTGAATTAGCATCAGTTGCCTCAACTGCTGTTTCTCAGTGGAATTATTAGTCTGTTCCTTTGGCTGGTCCATATTTTCATGTTTCCTAGTATGGTACATTATCTTGAGCTGTCTAGGCATCTGACTTTCTTGATTAGTTTATTCTGGAGTTTGTTTTCACTCTTTTACCTAAGGTTTTCTTTTTGGTTGTTTGTTCTCTAACTTTTGGTGTTCAGTTCAGCTTATTCTAGGCTTCTAACTTAGATTCTGTTTAGTTGATCAGAGTTTTTCATCTCTAGTTTTTCTGTTTCTTGCCCTGTCCCTATGTAGCCTTTTTGTCTGAGTGTCTCCTCAGATATGGTCAACCCCAGTCATGTTCTCCCAGGCCAGAGAGGCCCAGGCCTCAGAAAGAGGATATGGAGTTTCCTTGAGAATGAGACCCTCATTTGAGGCCTTTTGACTCTGTGCTTTTCCTATGCTGTCCAGCAGGTGGCACTTGCCAACCTGCAGCTCCCCTGAGGAGGTATGGAGCCTTTATTTCTCCTTGTGACCCTGACCCCATTGGGGACATGGCTGACTGAAACTGGTTTCTGAGTTTCTGTCCCTGGGGTCTGAGTTCCCTCAAGTTGGGCTGCCACTGGAGCTGGGCCATGCTCCCTTTTCTTGGGAAGTTATGGTCTTTAGTGAATTTTCTCTGCCACTAGACTTATTGCTCTCACAGTTATCTTATCTCTGCTCTTGTCTGAGTCCAAATTGCCAGGCTTTGAGGCTTTGAGGCTTTCTGTAATGGGCTACTTATAATAGTTATTTTTAAAAAAAGGAAAGAAAAAGATAAAAAAAATAAAGGGGGAAAGAAGGACCCAGTATAGACTATTTAAAGAAAAGCCCTTTAATTCAGTCCTTGCAATTCTGAGGGGCTATTGAAATGCAAAAACACAAGGGGTTGGAGAGTAATTGAGAAACAGTCAAGAAACCAGAAAAACTGGGTTTTCAGAGACGGGCCCTGGCCCCTTGGGTTTGCATATGTGGCTGATTCTGTTTGAGCCCAGCCCTTCTCTGTATTATGTTCACCTCCAAATCCAAAAGTCTCTGATTTTTATTTATTTTATTTTATTTTTATTTTATTTTATCTTATTTTATCTTATTTTATTTTAACTTATTTTATTTTATCTTATCTTATTTTACTTTATCTTATTTTATTTTATCTTATTTTATTTTATCTTATTATCTTATTTTATTTTATCTCTTATTTTATTTTATTTTATCTTATTTTATCTTATTTCATCTTATTTTATCATCTTATCTTATTTCATTTTATTTTATTTTATTTTATCTTATTTTATTTTATCTTATTATCTATCTTATTTTATTTTATCTCTGATTTTATCTTATTTTACCTTATTTTATCTTATTTTATCATCTTATGTCATTTTATTTTATTTTATTTATTTCATGTTATCTTATTTTATTTTATCTCTTATCTTATCTCATTTTATCTTATCTTATCTCATTTATCTTATCTCATTTTATCTTATCTTATCTCATTTTATCTTTACTTTTACTTTATTTTACTTTACTTTACTTTATTTTTTACTTTACTTTACTTTACTTTACTTTACTTTACTTTATATTTTTGCTTTCCCTATCTCCTCTCCACCAGGCCGACTGTTCCCAGATTCTCCGGTGTCTGGTCTCAGTTCATCTATGGTTAGAGTTTTTGTTCAGCAGTCTGGGTTCATTAATCAGTTCTGCAACTGAAGTTCTCTCTCCTGGCTCCTAGCACCTATGGCCCCTCCTGCCTCAGGAGTTTGCCTGGCAGGGAGGGGTGCAGGCTCCCTGAGAGAACTTACAGATTTTGCTGATATCAGCTGCTTCACACACTCGTGAGTATTGTATGATGTGTGTCCAAACTCAGATTCCTCTGCAGTGTCCATTCCACACAGCTCCTGGCTATCTTCCAGCTGCCCCAGAGGAGTAACTAAAACCCGCCTTTTTTTTGGAAAGAAAATCTCACCAGATATGAAATGCCTGATTGACAGTTCTTTTCTTTCAGCATTTTAAGTATTTCAATGCACGGCCATCTTTCTTTCATGGTTTCTGAAGAGAAATAAGTACTAAATCTAGTTGGGACTCCCTTGCACATAACATGTTGCTTTTCTTTTGCAGCTTTCAGAACTTTCTCCTTTTCCTTTGTCATTTGATATTACAATCAATGTATGAGGGGATGTATTTTTCTTTATGTTTATTCTCTTTGGTGTTCTCTGGGCATATTGGATGTGCATATTAGTCTTTTGTTAAATTTGGGTAGTTTTCTGTCATTATTTCTTTGACTCTTCTCTCTGTCCCTTTCTCTCTTTCTTCTCCTTCTCAGTCTCCCATAATATGTATATTGGCATGCTTGATGGTGTCCCATAGCTGTCTTAGGATATGTTCCCTTTGTATAATTATTTTTGCTTTGTGTTCCTTATTTGGACTCATGTCAAGCATCTTGTCTTCAAGTTCACTGATTCATTCTTATGCCAGCTCCATTCTGCTCTTGAAACCATCCTGGCCATTTTTCAATTTGGTTATTGTGGTTTTTGACTCCAGTAGTTCTGCTTGGTTCTTTTGTAAAAATTTCTCTTTATTAAGATTTTCATATTGTTCAATCATTGTTTCCCTGGTATCCTTTAGGTCTTTCTTTGTATTTTCCTTTATCTCCTTGAGCATTTTTAAGACAATTTTTAAAAAGGCTTTGTTCAGTATTTCCACATTTTAGTCTTCTTCATTGGTGTTTTCTGGATTTATATTCTTTTCCTGTGTGGGGGCCATCATTTCCTGTTTCTTTGATTTTCTTATTCTTTTTTTGTTGTACACGGTACCTTTTAATATTTGAAAATGTCAACTCTGGGTTTTATTCCCTGAGATGTCTATTTCTTGATTTTGTAAGAAGCTGGTAAGACAGAGATTTTCCTGAGCTTCAGCTCTACTATCAAAAAGGTCTGCCCAAGGTGACTGCAGTGTTCAGGGTTTTCCCTGTCTTTCTGGTCCTCCATCTTGTCCTGGTCTTTTGCTTGTTATTTGTTTTGGAGTTCCCCTGTTTACAGGAGTTTCACAGGAGACAGATCTTTCTTTACTGGGTGTTTGAAACTGACAAGTCTTTTCCCCAGACTTTCTCCCTCTGTAGTTTCTTATACAACTTTCATTGTCTCAAGCTGCTCTTGCCCAGAGGATAAATTCTAGTAGGAGGGGCACACCAGACAGTACTTTTTCAAGTCAGTTTTTCTCAGCCAAAACAGGGCCAGGGACCCACAAGGGGGCACAGACAGGCTCCACAGTGCCCTGAGGAGGGAATCAGGAAGGGCTCCAAGAGTTTTTCATATGTATCCCCAGAACTGAGGTTTCTTATCTTGTGCAGCAATTGCAAACCTTCAACTGCTGAACCCACAGACCTTAGGAAGTACAGCATCTGTATGTCTCCACCACCATTGCCTCTGTCCAGAGCAGTTTGAAACAATGATTGTAGCTTCCCCTATACAGTGTGTTGAAAGAATGTATGCTATCACCTTTGTCTGATGTGGATTTAAACAATGGCTGTCCTCAGAGCTGGGCATTCCACAATTCCAATCCATTAATCAAAAGTTGTGATCAGTGATTGGCTTTTCCCACCCCAGTTTTTGGGGAAAAGGATTTTCACAGCCCTTTCTGTCACTAGAGAGCTTGCCAGAGATGGGACCTCCATGGTGGCCTGCCACGAGAGTGGGGGATGTGTGCTGGGAGTCATCATGAAAAGAGCAATTTACTGTTCTTTAATATAATTTATCAGCCTCTTCTTCCCACTCTTCTGCGGAGGCTGTACAATGTTCTTCAGTCCTTCAGAGTTTCAAAATAGTTCTTTCAGGCAAGTTCCTGCCTCTTTAATAATTGTTCTGGTGGAAGTGCTGAGTCCTGGAACTCCTTATTCTGCCATATTCCCACAATCCCCTTCTGAATTTTCACATTATTATTTTTAAGAGGTGCAGCTAATCTCTGCATCTTTCAACATATTAAAAATATTCAAGTTACTAGGTTTTATTGACAGAAGTCTCACATTTTCATCATAGTCTGAACTCAAGTTTGGTTTCATTTTTGTGAGTGACAAAGCAAATTAAGAGGAAAAAAGAAAAATGTTTTTTTCACACTGTAAGCTAATATGCACTTATTTTTAAACTCTCATCAAATTAAAAAAAATATATAGTCCCAGCAAAAACAGGCTTATTGTAACTTGGCCACACACATTAAGAATACTCTTAATACATTAAAATTAACTTTTAAGAAATTTTATCATAAAAATTTAAGTCAATACTTTGATAAAAGAATGTGGGCAGTAGGAGAATCTGGAGGTTCAGTAGAAGCAATTCACTCATTTAAGTAATGCAATAATGCTATAACAAATAGTGATTATCTACAAATGTGTTTCTTTATTTGACCATGGTGTTAATTTTGTTTATGCATGCCTTCAATGAGATATACTGTCAGAATAAACTGGAAAGGAACTGAAAGAATGATATACAACCTATTTATTTCATGCTATTATAAACCTATCATTTAATCTGTTGGAAAAACTAATATATTTTTTCCTTGTATGTGGGAATAATTTCCTCGTATGTGGGAATAATTTCCTTGTATGTAGGAATAATTTTTAATTAAAAATATTTTAAGTATTCAAAATATGTATAGGAGCACTTATGTTTATCTTCTTTCTCTTTCATAATTACATTGAAATTATAAAATAGGAACAAGTGCAAAAAACAATAAACATTACATAGCAGTAGGAAAAGGAGTGGTGATCAGCACATCAAATATTTTGGAGTATTTTGGAAAATTTATGGAAGGTGGAAAGTAGAAGGAATCACATTAATGGGTGAACCACAAATGAACAGAGAACACACACAGAGAGGGAAGCAGAGTTTAAAAACATTTTTTCCTGAAGCAGCAAGTTTTTACAGTCTTGCCAACCCACCCATCATACTTCACACCATCTCTTTCTGTCCTCACTCCCCCAATGCAGAAGTATTTGCCTATAATCTGAACTGAAGGACTTGTCTCCAAAGAAATTCAGCAATATACATAGGTAGGGCTTGGTTTCCTAATACGGATGTTGACACATTAGAGTAAAGCTCTGCTTCGGGGGACATTGTAGAGTAGGGCAGAAAGGAGACATACCCCTTGTGTACCCTAAATTACAACCTTCCAGTGACCATGTCTCAGGAAAATACACAGTTCTCAGGTCATCAGTCTATTCAGGGCAATGGCCTATTGAAAATAAATGGACCCAGATACAAAATTTTTAAAAGCCCTATGAAAACCATTTATGTTTTAACTAGTAGTTTAGTATAGTTATAAATGGGAAGCATAAAGACCATCAGAAATTTGCAGAAAGTCAAACATTTGCAGAGAGGGATCAAGCTAAGTTCAAGAAGCAATTGACCCTACAAGATGCAGAAATGATTCAGGAAAAATAAATGAACTTTAACACTAACCTTAATAATGGGCAGAACAGCTAGACAGATCAATAAGGATTTAGAAGACTTGAATGATACTATAAATTACTGAGTCCTTCAGACATATGTAGAATACAACCCAACAGCAGAGGAATACCCATTCTTCCCTAATGCACGTAGGTCATTCATCAGGATAGATCATATATTAGGTCACAAAACAAGTATCAATAAATTTTAAAATACTGAAATCATATCATGTATTTTCCTTGACCACAATTGAATGACTTTAGAAATCAATATAAGAGGGAGAACTGGAAATTCAAATATATGCAGAAATTAAATTATACACTCTTAAGCAACTAATGGATCAAGGGAAAAATCACAATGGAAATAAAGAAATATCTTGGGATGAGTGAAAACAAAACTACAACATGCCAAAGCTTATGAGATGCAGCGAAGGCAAGGTTAAGAAATTTCCGGATCTAAATGCTTACATTAAAAAGAAGAAAGATCTCAAATCATAAGCCTAACCTTACAACTGGAAGAATTAGAAAAAGAAGAGCAGGAAGTGCAGAAGGAAGGAAATAACAAAGATTACAGCAGAGATAAATGAAATGAGTAATAAAAAAATATAAAGAATCAATGAAACCAAAGGTTGGTTCTTTGAAAAGTTTGATAAAATGAATAAACCTGTAGTTAGGATGACAAGAAAAGTCCTGTATCTAGAATGACAAGAAAAGAGAGAGGAAGCAAATAAAATCAGAGATGAAAGTGAATCATTACTACTGACTCCACAGAAATAAAAAGGATTATAAGAGGAATCTATGAACAGTTGTACACAAACAAATTAGATATTCTAGATGAAAGGGACAAATTCATTTAAACACATGAACTACCTACACTGATTCAAGAAGAAATAAAAACCTCAAAAAACCAATAACAAGTAAAGAGATTAAATCAATGATTAAAAACGTCACAACAAGGGAAAGCCTAGAACCTGATGGTTTTCCTAGTGAATTTTACCAAACATTCCAAGAATTAACATTCATCCTGCTCAAACTCTTCCAAAAAAAAATTGAAGTGGAGGGTACACTGCTTAACTCATTCTATGTGGCAAACATCACCCTAATACCAAAGCCAGATAATGATACCACAAGAAAATTACAGACCAATATCACTTAGAATATGGAGACAAAAATCTTTGACAAAATACTAACAAACTGAATCCAACAGCACAGTAAAAGAAGTATACATCATGGCATCATGATCAAGTGGCATTATCCCAAGTAAGCAAGAGTAGTTAAATATAAAATTAATTAACTATAAGAAATTTATATTTATTAATTAATAGAAAGAAGAGAAAAAAGCATAAGATCATCTCAATTGATGCAGAAAATGCACCCCTTCTTGATAAAAATTCAGCACCCCTTCTTTATAAAAATATACTTATATTTGGATCTTGGACCTCACACCATATACAAAAATTAACTCAAAGTAAACCAAAACCTAAATGTAAGAATCAAAACTATAAATCTTTTGGAAGAAAATATATAGAAGCATCTTCAGGACCTTGTGTTAGGCAAAGGTTTCTTAGACTTTATACCTATAGTACCAGCAAAAAAACACACACAAAACAAACAAACAAACAAAAAAACATAGGGTAAATAGGGCTTCATCAAAATTAAAAACATTTGTGCATCAAAGGACTTCATCATGAAAATAAACAGACAACCTACACAATGGGAGAAAATATTTGGTAGCCACATGTCTGATAAGGATTTGATATCTAGTGTATACAAATAAGTCCTACAACTTAACAACAAAAAGACAAAAACCCAATTAGAAAATGGGCAAAATACTTTAATAAACATTTCTCCAAAGAAGATATACAAACGGCAAAAAAAAAAAAAAAAAAAAAAAACATGCGAAAAGATGCTCAATATCATTAGCTATTAGGGAAAAGCAAACGAAAACCACAATGAGGAACATAGCAAGTGTTGGAGAGTATGTGGAGAAATGGAAACACTAGTTCATTGTTGCTGGCATCTAAATTGGTATGGCTGCTATGGAAAACAGTTTGACAGCTCCTTAGAAAGCTAAGTAAAAAACTACCATATGAACTGGTAATCCCACTTATAGCTATATACCTCAAAAAGTTGAATGCAGGGACTCAAATATTTGCATACCAGTGTTTATAGCATAATTATTCACAATTGCTAAAAGATATAAGCCATCCAAGTGTCCATCACAAATTAATAAACAAAATGGGGTATCTACAAACAATGGACTATCATTCAGCCACAGAAGGTAAGAATAAATTCTGATAAATTCTATAACATAGATGAAGCTTGAAGACAATATGTTGAGTGATATAAGCCAGACACACACAAAAAAAACAAATATTGTATCTCACTTATGTAATATAATTATAATATGCAAATTCATAGAATCAGAAACTAGAATACAGGTTACCAGGGACCAGGATGGTAGTTGGAAATTGGAGATTCATACTTAATTGGTACAGAGTTGCTCTTTGGGGTGATGAAAAAGTTTTGGTTATGGATTGTGGTGATGGTAGCACAACATTTTGAAGGCAATTAACAGTACTGAATTGTATATTTCAATGTGGCTAAAAGTAGAAAATTTAGGTTGTAAAAATGTTACCAGAATAAAATTTTTTAAAAAACAACACAAAACTACAACACAAACAGAGAAACACTAATGTAAAGTATGGACTATAGCTAATAGTATAATTAGAATAATATTGTTTCACCAATTGTAACAAAGTTACCACACTAATTCAATATGTTAATAGGAACACACTGTGTGGGTGGGGTATATGGGAGCTCTGTACTTTCTGCATGATTTTTCTGTAAACTAACAACTTCTCTAATTAAAACAAAATTTTTTGTCCTGCATCTCCTCAAAAAGTTACAGTTACAGTACAATAACTGCTTCATATAGAGCAGGCAGAAAACAGGAAAAAGTTGTTGAAAATTTAGAATGTGGTGGCCAAGTAGGAGAAGGTAGAGGGAATTGCAGAGGTACAATTTTCTCATACTAAATTGCAGAGAGTCAAATGCTATTCCTTAAATTTATGGCATGAGAAATAATGATTTAAATATGCTTATAATATTATAAATATAGTCAATGAAATAACTAAAATTTAATAATTAGTTGAAATCATGAATTGACTGAGTAGACATGAAAATTAAGAGAACTAAATAATTCACCTTTCATATAAAGGAATCAATTAATATCATGTTAAAGTTTGAGTAGAAGGTTATTTTTAAAAATTATAGAATAATCACCAGAATCACTAGTAGTTGTGGGATCCATAGTATTGGACAGGAGGCTCTCAATATTCTTGAACACCTTCTCTTTCTTGAAACACTTTATTCCTCTGACTTCCACCAGACCAAATCTACTGGATTTTACTGGCCATTACAGTTTTTATTCTAGATATTTCTTCCACATCTTTGAAGTCTAAATATTAGAGTCTCAGGGATCATTCCTAGGCACTCTTATCTCTCTACATTCCATTTTTATTGACCTAATCCTCTATCATGTCTTTAAGCATACTGACAATACCAAAGTTTATATCTCCAGTCTTCAGATCTAACTCAAGTCTGAGCTCCAGATTTGTTCTTGTCATCTACATGTGCAATCTCAATAACATAACCTTTTATTTTCCCTTCTCTTGCCCTAAACCTTGCATTCCTCTACCTTGGTTGGTGGAAGGACCAATCAACCAGTTATTCTGAATTTACCACCACCCTAGGCCCAAGCCCTCACCATCTCTCACATGGGCTATCGTGATAGTCTTCTAAACTTTCTATCTTTTGTTTACTTTCCTAGGCCTTCAGTAATAAAGTACCACAAACTGGATGTCTTAAAACAGTAGAAATTTATCACCACACAATTGTGGAAGCTAGAAGTCCATGTTCCCTCTGAAATCTGTAGGGGGAATCTTTACTCTGCCTCTCTCCTGGCTTCTGGTGGTGGCTGGCAATCCTTGGCATTCCTTGATTTGTGTCTGCATAACTCAATCTCTGCTTCCATCATATGGCCATCTTTCCTATCTTCTCTGCCATTCTTATAAGAATACAAGTTATATTGGATTTAGAGCACAGCTTACTCCAGTATGACCTCATTTTAACTTGCCGAATTCCATCTGTAATGACCCTATTTCCAAATAAGGTCACATTCTAAAGAACTGGGGATTAGGACTTCAACATATCTTTTTGAGGCACACAATTCAATATATAGCACTCTATAACATTCTTACCTTAGAATGAAATGAGTACTATTCTAAACATCACCTAAAAGTAAATTATGCATTTTAATTCATTTTCTTTAATTAATTTCCTTTCTCTACTTTACAATTAGATTAATCATATGAAATTGCTGTTCTTTGAATATTTTTGATCCAAAAATGCTGTACTTTCATATAGATTCACCAAATATATATGAATACAATTTTATTCTCACCAATACCATCTTCCATTTGAACTTTTTCCAAAGGATGTTCAGAGTTGTCATATGTTATAAAAAGTTTCATAGTCAAATAATGTTAGGCAATGTGAAGTTAGACAAAGGCAGTATGTTTCTTAATTGTTTGACTACTAACATGAATTCACATTAAAATGGGCATATTTTTCTCTCCAAAAGGGTGAGTTATAATGTGCAATTTCTTTCAAATGCAATTGTATTAGGAACCCTTTATTCTTGGAGCATCTAGAAGGACTAGTTCTCCACTAAACATAATTTAAGGTGTGCTATTCTATAGGAACTTAGTATAGGATTGTTTTTAAAATTTTTGTATTAGTCTGCTTTCTCTGTGTAAAAAACAAACAAGCATCAATTGTTTTATAACAGAAACAATTATTATTCTTGCTTACAGCTCTGCAAGTTTGTTGGAGTTTTGCTGGGGTTCTGGTGATCTTTGCCACGGTCAGTTGTACACTGCTGAGTTTGTCTCCAAACCATGCACTGATTTCATATCTCTTCCCCATATCTCTACATTTCTTTTTGATTCAGTAGCAGCTATCCAAGGCTTTTCTTTTCATGGTGATAGCAGAAGCAAAAGAAGAATAAGTGGAAATACATAAGGTCCTGTAAGACTCCAGCTTGTAACTGGACAGTCTTCCTTTCACATACGTTTGACCATAGCAAATTATATGACCAAGTTTGAAATTGATTGGGTGGAGAAAGATACCATTCCTGTTTCAGCAGATGGTACTGAAAAGTCACTTGGAAAAAGGCACAACTGTGTAATTCTATAACAGAGAGGGAGTGCAAAATTGGAAACAATAATTCAATCTACCACAATTGCTTCTTTTACCTATTTTCAGCAAAAATTTAGAGGCCACATTCCCATCACTTTTCCTTGAAAATCAAAATAATTTTCTAGCTTTGTGCCAGGAACTTATCTCTACAACCTAGTAGAAGCCCCATGTGAATCATAGGGACTTAGAATGGTAAAAGGACATTTTCTGAAAGTGACATTGGTCAGAGAGAAATGAATGACCACTACAGATTTTGCCACTGGAATCACTAGCTATAGGACAATGCAAGCCTATAGCTGTGCTCCAATTTGCTAGAGCTGCCATTATGCAAAATATCAGAAATGGATTGGCTTTGATAAAGGGGATATATTAGTTTACAAATTTAAAGTTCTAAGAACATAAAAGTGTCCAAACTAAAGGCATCAACAAGAGGATACCTTCACTGAAGGAAGGCCAATGGCATCCACTACAGCGCTGTCAGCTGGGAATTCACGTGGCCAGCTTCTGCTGGTCCTTTGTTCCTGGGTTGTTTTTCAAAATGGCTTTCTCCAAAATGTTTCTGGGCATCTGTCTTGGTTCCTCTCTCTCAGCAACTGTGCATCCTTGCTTCTTTCTCCCAGAACATTTCTCTCTTGGCATCCAGGGGTCCTCTCTTAGCTTCTCTGGGGCAAACTCTGGGCTTCATCTCTTAGCTTAGCATCTCCAAACATCCTTCTGTCCACATCTCCAAGCATCTCTAAGTATCTCTGTTTGCCCCAGCTCCAGAGCTCCCTTAAAACCAGTGAACTAATCAAGATCCACCCTGAATGGGCAGGGTCCACACATTCATGGAAATAATTTAATCAGAGGTTCTACCCTAATCACAGACTAATCAGTCTGCCCCCACAAGATTGCATCAAAGAATATGGCTTTTGAGGAGACATAATATATACAAATTGGCACAAGCTGTAATTGGTCATCTCAGCCACTGCCTAAAGAGATCTGGGCCAAGAATGAAACACAGAATGTGAAAGGAAATAAGAATCAAGGTAAAAGGAACAGACTTGCAGTGGCAATAACCTTGGAAACTACTGTGTTCCAACTATCAATATTTTGTGTACTGCTTCAGCTAAACCACTCACCTCAACACTCATTTGGCCTAGTCAATAAACAGCCTTCCACCCTGGGAGATAAACTCCCTGAGAGCTCAAACCTGCATCTGCAGCCACCACCCACACACCTCACCCAAAACCCACAGCTGGCCCAAATAATAAGCCAACAATCCCACCACATTCATGCCCCCAGTCCCTTTCTCTTTCTGCACATATTTGTTTTAAAATAACCAAACCTTGACTCCAGCAGGAAATCTACTAACCTTCATCCCTGAACCACAAGCCCAGAGTTCCCACTAGCTCTGCTTTGTGCTCACCATCCTCACTAAACCCCCTAAAATTATTGTGCTTCCTGTTGACTCCTCATGGCACGCCTATCTCCCTGGGGCCTGTGACTTCTCATGCATTATTTTCTCAGTCTCCCATTGTGTCGTATCTGACCTCCAGGCAAACTCTAATTTAAATCCAGCTAGCTCCAAACAAATAGTGACTAAATGTTTTACCCTTGAACTTCCAAATTAATGACTCAACAAATTACTCTCCTTCTAGAACTATATTGAATTAGGTTTCTTGGTTGTCAATTGGAAGAGTTCTTATGAGTACCTCAAAAGAGAATACAATTCAGGCCAGCTGGAATGCGTCTAAATTGAAAATTCAGAGGTGGTTTTTTTATTTTGCTTCTTTGATTATTCTTTAATTTCATACAACTTTTGTCCAGTTAGTTGGCGCCAAATGTAAGAACTTTAAGGCAAGGGATTGGATTCTTGGATATTTAAATACCTATGGATTTTAATAAAAATATTTAACAACTGGTAGAGTGTAGTACCTCACCAACCAAGAAGGATGTCAGCCAGAAACTGCACTATATGTGCAAAAGATGAACATGGGCATATATATATTACATACTTAAATACACATACACATACATGTATTTGTGCATGTGTAATTGCTTTCCGTATTTTCTGATGATTAAAGAAGGAATATACATAAAATGTTTTAGAAAGATTTTAAACATGCTTTGAAATAAGATACATTGAAATGAATGCCGTATAAATTAAAAAAATCAGATTTTAAAAGAACATAAAATTATAGAATTGAGGTATAATAGCTCATGTGATAATATGTGCCTGCCTATTTCCAATCTGCACTGGATTCACTACTACCTAGAAAGTTACTCATACACCTTCTGAAACCAAGGCTCCAAATGAATTATTCCAGATGTCAGTAAATAGCCCTTGCTTCTCTTTTTTCCCAAATGTGTTTATGAGCAAATCATATTAAGGACACTGAGGTTGGGCATGTATACCAGATCTTTCCTTGCTGATACATTGTTAAGTTTCCTTTGCTTATGCTAGTTACTTAGGTATGGTTTTGCTGGGTGCTGCCCCAATAGCATATTACTATCTTGCCCTTGACCACCACAGGGGGCAATCACTGCAAAACAGCAAGTCTGCCTCTTTGCATCTGCAATGCAGTTCCGTGTCTTATTTTCTAGACCCCTCCAAAGAGAAGAAAGAATCAAGGCTAATTATACATTTATGAAAAATTATACTGTACCTTCTAATTATCATAGAAGTCTATAAATCCTTAGCACAGCTGGGATGAATAAAAAGAAGGAAACAGCAATGTGTGTTCTGTTACATGCTCATTTGCTGAGCTGTTGGGTATTTTTGGACAATTCAGTCTTTTCATTTCCTAGTTTATTACATTTTCTGCTATATTCTTTTAGCCATACAAGTATCATTATGAGTTGTTCCTATAAATCTTTGATGACTCATCTATAAATTAACACCAATGTGAAAATCATAGTAATAGACACTAACAGCAAAATTACCATGATATAATTTTATCCCCATTTAACAATATAGAGTTAGCAGGTGCTATAATTTAGTGTTACCAGCATGTTTTTATTCTCAGAAACTTTATGAATGTGTTGTTGTCTATTTAATGAACTTAAATGATCTTAAGTCTGTAATTTACTATCTGTGCTTCAGTTTTTTCATCTTTAAAATAAAGATGTTGGACAAAATCAGTGGTTTTCCTGGTTTTTAATCACCTGAAAATATCCTTTGAAATGAAATATCACAATGCATGATTAAAAAGTAGGAATTCCTCATCAGAACAGGGGCAAGGCCTTAGCACCTTTTCTGTACCCATCTACTTTTCCTCTATATCTCTCATGTGTGCTTCTCAGGCCTCAGATTTCTGGGAAGCACAATTGAAACTTCCAAATGAAATTATCACTAAGAATTTGACTATTCTTTTCAATACTCACATCCAGAGGGTGCAAAGCCCACACTACTCTCCACAAGGGATTGCTGCCATTTAATGAGAGATAAGGAGAGAGACCATGTCCATAAAATTTGCACTTAATAATATTGATTTTAAAAGGTGACACCTTAGAAAAGACAAGTTTCAATGTGATGGTATAACCATGTAGAGGAAGCCAAGAACTTCCAAGACCTTGCTACTCAATATGTGTGAATGGAACTGCAGCACTTATTAGAAATAAAGAAATTAGGACCTTATCCCACAGCTACTGAATCATAATCTGCATTTTCAAAAGATCCCCAGGTGACTCATTTTACCTTGTGTTTGATAGGCTCTACTCTAAAGCAGTGGCTCCAACCCTGGCTGTCCATTATAATCACCATGAGAGTTTTCAAGCAAAATTGACTCTTGGTCCCTACCCAAACATATTCTATTTTAAATGGTCTGTAGTGGGGCATTGGTAGTATCACAGTTTCCCAGATGTTTTAAATATGTAACCAAGGGTAGAAATCATCATTCTAAATAAATAGAACCACTACTCAAGAAAACTAAAAGTCTCCCAGGCATAAACAAAGAGAAAACTTGTTTCAATCTGGTGCACAGGGGAAAACCTAAGCACTGAGATTAATGAGTGAGATGCTCTTTTAAAAAGTGTACGTCACTTTATAGAGATCTGACGAGCCTCAATGGTATGTGTGCTAGCAGTTGAAGGAAGTATGTGAAGCTGCCAAAAATTACCTGGCAAATTGATGGTGGAGTTTTATACAGACAGGTAGGGATACAAAAGCATTAACTATGAAAAATGAAGATATGGATGGCTTTTACAGGTGGTGTCAAAGAACAGTATTTTGATTATTGGGTCAAGGGTAAGGAAAACAAATGTTCAGGCACACCTTGTTTTATTGCACTTTGCTTTATTGTGATTCACAGATTTTATGTTTTTCACAAATTGAAGGTTTGTGGCAACCCTATGTCAAACAAGTCTAATTGGCACCGTTTTTCCAATAGCATGTCCTCACTTTGTGTCTCTGTGTCACATTTTGCATATTTTGGTAATCCTTGCCATATTTCAAACTTTTTCATTATTATTATATGTTTTATGATGATCTGTGATCTTTGACATTACTATTGTAATTGCCTTCGGGTGCCATGTACTGCACCCACATAAGGCAGTGAATTTAATCAATAAATATGTATGTTCTGACTGCTCCACCAAGCAGCCATTCCCCTGTCTCTCTCCCTCTCCTCAGACCTTCCTATTCCCTAAAACACAACAATATTGAAATTAGACAAATTCATAACCCTACAAAGACCCCTAACTGTTCAAGTGAAAGGAAAAGTTGCACATCTCTCACTTTAAATCAAAAGCTAGAAATGATTAAGCTTAGTGAGAAGGGCATGTCAAAAGCTGAGACAGGCCAATAGCTAGGCCTCTTGTGCTAAACAGTCAGCCAAATTATGAATGCAAAGGAAAAGTTCTTGAAGGAAATTAAAAATGTTACTCCAGTGAACACAGGAATTATAAGAAATAGTATTATAGCTGATGTGGAGAAAGTTTTAGTGGTCTGGATAGAAGATAAAACCAGCCACAACATTCTCTTAAACAAAAGCCTAAATGAGAGCAAGGCCCTACCTCTCTTCAACTCCATGTTGAAGGCTGAGAGAAGCTGCAGAAAAAAAGTTGGAAGATAGCAGATGTTGGTTCATGAGGATTAAGGAAAGAAGCCATCTCCTTAAAATCAAAGTGTGAGGTGAAGCAGCAATTGCTGAAGTAGAAGCTGAAACAAGTTATCCTGAAGATCTTGCTAAAGTAGTTGATGAAGGTGACTCTGCTAAGCAACAGATTTTCAATGTAGACGAAGCAGCCTTATATTGGAAGAAGATGCCATCTAGGAGTTTCAGAGCAAGAGAGGAGAAGTCAATGCCTGGCTTCAAGTTTCAAAGGACAGGCTGACCCTTTTCTTAGGGACCAATGCACTTGGTGACTTTAAGTTGAAGCAAATGCTCATTTACCTTTCCAAACATCCTAGAGCCCTTAAGAATTATGCTAAATCTACTCTTACTCTGCTCTCTCAGTGGAACAACAGAGCCTGGATGGCAGCACATATATTCACCACATGCATTACTGAATAACTTATACCCACTGTTGAGAACTTCTGCTCCAAAAAAAAAGACATTCTTTTCAAAATATTACCATTCATTGACAATGCACCTGATAACCCAAGAGTTCTGATGGAGATGTACAGCAAGATTAATGCTGTTTTCAAGTCTGCTAACACAACATCCGTTTTGCAGCACATGGATCAAGGCGTCATTTTTACTTACAATTCTCAGGATTTAAGAAATACATTTCATAAGGCTAAAGCTGCTGTAGATTTTGATCCCTCTGATAGATCTGAGCAAAGTAAATTGAACACCTTGTGGAAAGGATTCACCATACTAAATGCCATGAAGAACATCTATGGTTTGTGGGAAGAGGTCAAAATATCAACATTAACAGGAATTTGGAAGAATTTGATTCCAACCCTCATGGATGATTTTGAGGAATTCAAGATTTACATGGAGGAAGTCACTGCAGATATGGTGGAAATAGCAAGAGAAATAGAATTCGAAGTGAAGCCTGAAAATGTAACTGATTTGCTGCAATCTCATGATAAAACTTGAATGGATGAGGAATTTCTTCTTATGGATAAGCAAAGAAAGTGGTTTCTTGAGATGGAATCTACTCCTGGTGAAGATTCTAGAACATTGTTGAAATGTAAACAAAGGATTTAGAATATTACACAAACTTGGTTGATAAAGCAGCAGCAGGGTTTGAGGGGATTGATTCCAGTTTTGTAAGAGGTTCTACTGCAGGTAAAATGCTATCAAACAGCATTGCATGCTACAGAATAATCTTTCATGAAGGGAAAGAGCAATCAATGTTGCAAATTTCATTGTTGTCTTATTTTAAGAAATTGCCACAGCTACTCCAACCTTCAGCAAGCACCACCCCAATCCATCAATAACCATCAACATCAAGGCAAGACCCTCCACCATCAAAAAGAATATAACTTGAAGTCTCCTCAGATGTTGGTTGGCATCTTTTAGCAATAAAGCATTTTTAAATTAAGGTATGTTTGTAGACATAATGCTATAGTGCAAATGTAACTTTTACATGCACTGGAAAACTAAAAAACATTGTGTGACTTGCTGTACTGTGATATTCACTTTATTGTGGTGGTCTGGAACCAAATCTGCAATATCTGTGAAGCACATGTTCCTAGCTATGGATAATATACATCTTATGAAGGATGAAAAAATATATATATTTTTTAAAGACAGATGTGATGGTTAAGTTCATGAGTCAAGTTGGCTAGTTTATAGTGCCCAGTTGTGTGGTGAAGCAAGTGCTGGCCTGACTTACTGGGTGGGGATTTCATAGATTTAGATCATTAGTCCATTGATTACACCTATCACTAATTACATCTACAATCAACATGGGAGATTGCCTTCAGTAATGAGAGAAGTCTCATCCAATCATTTGAAGGCCTGAAAAGGAAAACTGATTATTTCAGTAGTCAGAAAGAAGAATTTCCATCTCTACTTCAGCCAGCCAGCTTTCCCTGAGGAATTCATTAAATACCTTCATTGGAGTTCCCAGCTTATGGCCTGCCCTACAGAATTCAGACTTGCCAATCCCAACAGTAGTGTGAGCCAATTCCTATAAAAAACATCCCCTGAAAATAACCTGACTTATACAGATTTGGTACCAGGGGTGTGGTGTGGCTATTACACTTTGGGTAATGGGTAGAGGCTAGAAGAATTGCACAGTGCTTGATAAAAGAAGCCTTGATTTCTTTGAAGAGACTATAGGTAGAAATATGGGCAGTAAAGGTACTTCTGATGAGACTTTAGAAGGAAATGATGAAGGTGTTATGGGAAATTGGAAGAGCAATCCTTGTTATAAAGTGACATAGAACTTGGAAAAATTATATTCTGATGTCAGATTGAGTAGAACTTGTAAGTAATGAACTTGGATGTTTAGCTGAGATTTCCAAGCCAAGTGAGGAAGGTGCAGCCTGGCTTTTCCTTGAAGCTTGTAGTAAAATGCAAGACAAAAAAGATATGATGAGGACTGAATTATTAAGTACAAAGAAACCAGAAATTGATGGTTTACAAAATTCTGAATGTATCCAGATAGTGTGCTCTGAGACTATGGCCCAAAGCAGCTCTATCAGGGACATCCATAAGTTTTGGGAAATTGAGTTACCATAAGACATGGCCCCAAATGAGAGTTTACCTGATCTAAAGAGGGGGTGATTGAACATGGATCCAGTCAGCCATTTCAGTGTAAGTCAAGAATGGAAGTGCAGCTAGTCATGAAGGATCTGTGGAAATTCCTTCTGTCTCATGGTTTGGACCCCTACGAACTGCACACAAGCAGACAAGTTTTCTGAAAAATTTATATGAGAGAACCACTGCCAACCAGGACTGAAAGGGACATATACAGGATGAATTGAAGTAAGAATAGAAGCATTTTATCAAATGTATAATTTTCTTAAGAACAACTTCACTTCCAATCAGTTTCTGACCAATGAGTTTCCATAGGTATTACATAAATTGAGACTTCAAATCAACCTCCCCAAATACTATCTCATCCCAGATCATTACCTACCCATGAACTTGAAAAACTTTTGTTACATCATAGAACTGTAGCAGAGAGATGAAAATAATGCTTGGCATACCATATGTCAATTAAAATTATACTTTCCTTTCCAAAAAAAAAAAAAAAAAAACCCACTGTTTGTGTATCACACATCACCACCGAATAGAGTAGTAGCTAAAGATGATTGTTTAGTAATTTCTGTATCCTGTCTGATGTGTAGATATAACCATACACTAATAACATAGTATGGTTTTTTTAAAGATATCAGCTTCTAAATATCATTATATAGCAACAGTTATCTACCCACATGGAGATACCTGTCCATCTTAACTACAAAAAAGACAAATTTGTAGTACTTAGTACATTAAAGAAAAATGATAAGGTCACACTGTCTAGTGATATCCTGACCCAACTTAAGCTTACCATAGTGTTCCCATAAATACATACCTTAACATGGCCTTCTAACACTCCTAGTCATTGATCTTTAAGGGTATTAGAATCCATTGGACTATCCATATATAGTCATATACATACACTGGACTATATATAGTTCAATCCAGAAACCACTTATAATTCACTATTGGACTATAATGCACAATTGTCTTTCCTGGATGAGGGTACAATTCCTCTCCCACCTTTAGAGTCATTTTTCTATAATTCCATTCACTTGCATTGTACACTATCACTGAGATGAGCCATCAGGAAGCCCTGTGTCATTCCATTTATCCAGATCAGTGAGATGAATACTTTAGATACAGCTTTTAAATTCTCCTCTAGAAGAAACAGGGCCAGAGGGTTCTCCAGCCTTATTCATTAATCAGTCATATTTGCTACTAATAAACACATACATTTTAAATAAAAAATGTATACCATACAGTAATAATGCTGACTCAATATACATTCATATTTAACTATACAAATAAGTAAATTACTATTGAATAAATATATTAGTTTTATCTCTTCCTCTGAGGTGTTCTTGTGCAAATTGCCAGACTTCATTCTTCTCTGTGGCTAGGTATGTTTTCTCCTCTATCTTATCCCCTTAACATATGACATAAGCTATATTATTCATTTTGCGGTATTTAAGTTAAAGGAAATCAAGTTTAAGAGTTGACGTCACCCAAGGACTTGACCCTATTCTGGAGAGATTTAGTGTGTTTCCAGTTGTACACAGGACATCTGAGTATTGTTAGGTGATATATATGCCTGTTATTGTTCTTTACTTAGAGATAAAGTATAGTTCAAGGTGATGTGTATAACTGCCAAGTTGACATGGGGTGGACTGTGATGGTTAGGTTCATGTGTCAACTTGGCCAGGTGATAATGTCCAGGTGTCTGGTCAAGAAAGCACTGGGCTGTTACTGCAAGGACAATGTGGCTGGTTAATAAACCAGAAGGCTGGTTTATTAAATCATCAGTCAATTGGCTGCAGCTGTGACTGTTTACATTAACGAAGGGTGTGTCTCCCACAATGAGAGAATTCAATCAGGTGGATTTAATCCAATTTGTTAAAGACTTTTAAGAGAGAAAGATAGAGGATCTTCACTTCTTCTTCTTCAGCTAGCCAGTGAAGCATTTCCTGAGGAGTTCATTGAACACCTTCATCAGAGTTGCCAGTTCACTGCCTGAGGAGTTCATCAAACAACTTCACTGGAGTTGCTAGTCTGCTGCCTGCCCTATAGAATTTGGACTCGTGCATGCCCACAGTTGCGTGAGACACTTTTATAAAATCTTATATTCATAGATACCTTGTATTGATTCTATTTCCCTAGAGAACCCTAACTAATATAGGAACCATTGGCTATGGTCTCTAGTTTCCAGTTATAATATGTCCTGACACACACCCTTCCCTCCTTGGTCAGGTTTTTTGTTCAAATGTACTGTGCAATCATAAAATTTGGAATAGATTGGTGATACTAATTTTTCCTGTAGGCTCTATCCAAAACAGTTTTGGTTGGATTAGCAGACAAAGGATCACAGAACTGTCCATGCCACTTAGTAATGGGCCACATTCACTTTAGCCATATTTGGCTACATGGAGTGAAGTTATGACTTACACTTAGATACCTTGAGGAATAAGAACCATCAAAGTTGATGATATGGAAACTGCATCTTGTGATTTCTATCTCCTCTTTTTGAGGGTAGGCCAATTTAAACCCAAGCCTAGGACAACAGGATCAGGCAAAACAGAAGAAAAATTTTGTTGTATAGGAAGGATAAATCCCCTTCCAACCTCTAATTCCTATTGTTGATGCCAGAAACCTTTCCAATTGACTACACATGCTCTCATAGTTAATCTAATTACACAATCATTTCAACAGCTAAGCTAACCCTTAAAAACTTTTTTGCCTTTAAAAACTTTTTCTGAGTTATAAGTGTTTCAATTGTCCATTCCAATTTTCAATGAGACCACTTCCCTGAATGATAAAGAATATACTATGTTCATATATTTTTTTCCTTTGTCTACTTTTATACATTGGTCACAGTAAAATGCATACTTTATCAGAAGAAATATATCAAGGTGGGTGAAATAAATAGCAAATTCACTGTTCCTAACTTAATTGTATTCTCTGAGGTTGCTTCTACTATGGATAAGGAAAGCATGGGGTAGACTAGAAAAGTATGTTAGACCCTGGGACTACAAGTAAAGCTCCTTATAATCCACTTGCCAGCCATGCACAGGCCCTTATTCTTGGAGAAATTTTGCCTACCACTCTCATATTGTTTTATCCTAATCATTGCAAAAGGTCTGTGATACTTTCCTGGGGGTTGGGCAAGCAGATCTCAGCCTCTCAGTCAACCATTTTCAGACTCTGTTGCTTTAACTGAAGGAGTTATTCAACTCCCCATTGAAGTATTTTGGTTCTAAATCACAATCCTCATAATTAGATTTCAACTCTTCTGGACTACGATAGATAAAACAAGTTTAGTATAGCTTTTCAATAGGTGAGAGTAGAGCCAGAGTTAAGTTCCCAGACCCCAAATACTGATGAGGCTTCTCATTTCTTTTACCACATCATTATTCAAATTTCATCTAAAGTATTCCATCCAGTTGAGCCCATTATTTTTCAACTTTCCATTTTTCATTTCTCTGCTTTATAACTTCGTAGTCCCCTACTTCTTTTGGATGGTATAAATATTTTATTTCCATTGAAGTCACTGCTCCCTGGATATTATAATAACAAGAACAAGGTTACATAAAACAGTAAGATTAAATTGTGTGTCACTCTGCCTATCATAAAGTCTTTCTAGTGTCTCTTGCATGTATACCACTGTTAGTGCTTCAGAATGAGTATTCTCTTTGTGGGTTGGGGAGCAGATGGGTCAGTTACCTTTTTTAAGCTAAACTGATGAATCCTATACTTTCCTCAAATGTAGGCAGTCAGTTGTCATACAATTTGGAGATGTTTGCTCACAAAGCTTCTCAGCCTCTTAGATATTAGCCATCAAACATAATTCTTTCTACTCTGCAGTATTCTGCATTATGATGTATCCCTGATCATTAGTATTAAGAATCAATACCGGCAGATTCTGGGAAGATGGTGGCATAGAAAGAAGTGGAAGACTTAGTCTCCCCCAGAACAATTCATAAATGAAAAAAAATCAGTAAATAACCTGGAATGGTAGCGGGGAGACAAACGTGACAGTACACTCAACTTCCACCGACATGAATTAGGAGGAATGCCCGAGATCACAGCATAAAATCTGTAAGTAAAATTGCGGACCCATGCTGAGAGCCGAGAACCTAGAGCCAGGAGCCCCTCCCTCACGGAAGCTGCACCGTACACTCTCTCAGTCCAGCTCCAAGTGAGCGTTTAATAATAACTGCTCAATACAGACAGCAAATCCTCAACAAGCAGACAGAGGCTTTTGGTGACAACTGACCTTGGGAGAATCGGGGAAAATATTCTGTCTCTCGCTCTCTCTCTGTGGAGAAAACCTCAGCTGCTCTCAGCCCACAAGGCGTTGCAGTAAAGACAGCCTCACACATTCTGCATTCTGAAATGAGCTGAAAGCCCCGCGGCACAGCCAAGCGGCCCAGGGCTTCCCTAGAGCGATGGCGCACACTGATGACGTAGCACGGCATTTTCTCTCGGCTGAGGGAGGATCGCGGCTGGGAGGGGGGATCCGCTCGGAGAACCCAGGGGCACTATGCCAAGTCTGGTGGTTTACAGGACACCAAGAGAGAGCTGCCCTTCCTCCCTGGCTACCTGTGCATGCACCCCACATTCAGGGCGGGCAACTCCAGCGACGCACCCAGGCTGAGCTCTCCAACTGAACACACAAGAATCATTTCCCCTCACTATGCGAGAACTGACTGGAGGGATATAGGTGGCTCACAGATGCCATCTGCTGGTTACTTAGAGAAAGTGTACATCACCAAACTGTGTCTCTGAAAAATTAGATCGATATCCCTTTTTTTTTTTGATACAACTTGAAGAGCCCTATCAAGCAAAACAAATGCCAAGAGGCCAAAAACAACAGAAAATCTTAAAGCATCTGATACAACCAGATGATATGGAGAAGCCAGCTCCAAACACACAAATCAAGAGTTCGGAAGAAACGTTATATCTCGCAAATTTAATTAAAGAACTACAATCAAAGAACGAAAACATGGCAAAGGATTTAAAGGACATCAAGAGGACCATGGCCCAGGGTATAAGCGCCATAAAAAAGACCCTAGAAGAGCATAAAGAAGACATTGCAAGAGTAAATAAAAAAATAGAAGATCTTATGGAAATAAAAGAAACTGTTGGCCAAATTAAAAAGACTCTGGATATTCACAATACAAGACTAGAGGAAGCTGAACAGCATCTCAGTGTCCTAGAAATCCACAGAACAGAAAATGAAAGAACAAAAGAAAGAATGGAGAAAAAAATTGAAAAAATCTCAATGGATCTCAGGGATACGATAGATAAAATAAAACGTCCAAACTTAAGACTCATTGGTGTCCCAGAAGGGGAAGAGAAGGGTAAAGGTCTAGAAAGAGTATTCAAAGAAATTTTGGGGGAAAACTTCCCCAACCTTCTACACAATATAAACAAACACAAAAAAAGTGCCCAGCGAAATCCAAATAGAATAAATCCAAATAAACCCACTCCAAGACATATTCTGATCAGACTCTCAAATACTGAAGAGAAGGAGGAAGTTCTGAAAGCAGCAAGAGAAAAGCAATTCACCACATACAAAGGAAACAATATAAGACTAAGTAGTGACTACTCAGTGGCCACTATGGAGGTGAGAAGGCAGTGGCATGCCATATTTAAAATTCTGAGAGAGAAAAATTTCCAGCCAAGAATACTTTATCCAGCAAAACTCTCCTTCAAATTTGAGGGAGAGCTTAAATTTTTCACAGACAAACAAATGCTGAGAGACTTTGCCAATAAAAGACCTGCTCTACTTCAGATTCTAAAGGAAGTCCTACCAACAGAGAGACAAAGAAAGGAGAAAGAGATATAGAGAATTTTAACAAAGACATATAGTACCTTACATCCCAAATCACCAGGACACTCATTTTTCTCTAATGATCACAGATCTTTCTCCAGAAGGGACCATAAGCTGGGACATAAAACAAGCCTCAAGAAATTTAAAAAAAAAAAAAAAAAAAATTGAATATACTCAAAGAACATTCTCCAAACACAATGGAATACAAATAGAAGTCAATAATTTTTGAACTATAACTCCACTATTTACTTCCTACATGATAAAAAATACACAAACTCTAAGGACAAATCAGTGGTTTTGAACTCAATGTAAAATATGTAATTTTAGACAACTATATAAAGGTGGGGGAATGAAGGAGTATAGAAACACAGTTTATGTGCCCTATTGAAGTGAAGGTGGGGTTCAAAGAAAAACAAGATTGATAGGGATTTAAGAGGTTAATTTTAAGCCCCACAGTAAACACAAAGAAATTATCAGAGAATATAACCACAGAGATGAAATTAGAGTTTGGATTAAGAGAAATGGGGGAAGGGGCAATGGGAAGTTAAGAAAGGAGTGTAGGGTTGCTGTTTGAGGTGAAGGGAAATTTCTAGCAATGGATGATGGGAAAGAGCATAACATCATTCTAAATGTGATTAATCCCACTAACGGAAGGCTAGGGAGGGGGTGGAATGGGAAGATTTAGGCTGTATATATGTTTCCACAATTGAAAAAAAGGAAAAAAAAAAAAAAGACAGTCTAACTAGAGGACAATTGAATGCTAAGGATAAACTTGGATGGGATTGGAGGGTTGACAACAGGTGGCTCGAAGGGACACAGTTGAGACATAAGGAAAAGGAAATATAGAATGTAAGCATGGTATCATTGTTGAATCTCTTATACTTCTTAGCTGTGCTTAATGGAATTACATAAAACAATGTTCTTGTTCATGGGAAGTACATACGTGAATTATAGTGTATGTTCAAGTATGTGTGCAGCTAACTCTCATATGTTCAGAAGACAGAGCAATAGATGATGGATGATAGGGAGGGAGGGAAGGAGGGAAAGAAATAGTGATGTAACAGCATGTTAAAGTTGGTGGATTGAGCTATCAGGGGAGGGGGGTCAGGGTATGATGGAATTCTGTGTATGGGGCTAGTATTGTTTTTGCAGCTATTCATGTAACTTTGAATTTATTTCAAAATAAAAGAAAAAAAAAGAAAAAAAATCACATGGCAAAAAACTTTTAATCCCACTTCTGCTATTCATTATTAATTTCACTGTAATATATAGTATAAACTATTCTATTTGAAGTTGGAAATGCAAGGTCTCAGGACCCTACCTCAGATCACTGAATTATTCTCTAGGGTTTTCTCAGGATTCTGTGTTTTAGCAGCTCTTATTCTTATGAATGCTCCAATTTGAGAAGCATTCATCTGAACCAGTCCCGTGATAATCTTGCTGGTGTTATCTGAAAAGGATGGCTCATAGCTGGAAATTGCTAAGGTCCAAACCAAAGATTATGGCAGTGTTCTCAGGTGAACAATAACATCGTGAACCTCCAGGCCTCTGACAAGGATTGCCCACAAATTGAGGAGCCACCAACTCCTCTTCCACTATTAAATCTCATTGGGCCCCTATTTCTTTATCTGGTTTGCTCTGACCTGGAGAGGTGATCTCGTCAGCTGGGCAAAAATCACTCAGAGACAGTACTTGGAATTCCAGCTGTCTTCTCTGTGCTGTCTTGGTCAGCTTGGGTCAAGAGTACAATATCATCACAAAATTCCTCTGCAGCATTTTATTCAACATAGAAGACTCACTAATTTAGTGATCTCAGAGATCTAGAGGATTCACTGACCTATGACTCGGTGACTTACAGAAGTCTAAAGTTGTAAGAAACATTAGATATATCTAATTTATGTCCATTATGCCAAGACATATTATAAAGTTGCAAATTGATGCCATGTTCAGAACTATATAGTTGGAAGCAGTGTCAGAACTTTATCCTATAAGGTCTAACTTCTGACCTGTTTTCTTTCTGCTGCACAACATTGTCCCACCTATCACTTGAATTTAGTTGGTGGTATGAAAACTGAGTAACGTGAAATGACAAGTTGTATGTTTATATGGAATGGACAGATTGGAGACCTAAAATAAATATCTCCCAAACCCTGAGAGTAAATGGAAACTAATCACAGATAGCAGATGGATAACTCAATACTTATTAACTTTGGATTTTTCAAAGCCACAAATCTCTCCTTAGAAAGACTAATTCTTTCCTTTTTAATTGTATGTAAGACTTAAGGAAAAGATGATTGTAGTGAAAATGATATTATGTAATTCCAAATGAAGCCGTTAGGTGGGTTTCATTCTTTGGGAAGAAGATGTAAACAGCTGGTGTCTAAAAGAAGCTCTGAAATCATCCAAAAATCTCTGTTTTCTCCTTCAGGGGAAAAAAAAAAAGCCAAAGTATAAGATTCTTTCATGGACACCATTCACCTTCCATTGAACTCAGCAATTAAGGGCAAAATGTTCTAATATTAAAAACATATTTCTCAAAGTGCCTTTATTTTTATCTCATTATTATGTATTTTTAGCTCAAAATGAAAATGAGATGTCTATTGATAATTACTGCCAACCTTACAAGAGAATCATGATAAAATTCTCATGAAAGTAGTAATCAAAATTAGCTTCCACTTGCATTTTACAGATGAATTTCTCAAGGTCACACCGATAGTATGTGAATCAGGTCTAGAAATCAGGTTTCCTGTAATACAGTTTAATGCTGTTCCTACCATAAGTCACTATCTTTGATGAATTGAGAGTAAAACAAAGACAAATAACAACCTATATAGGATGCAACAAAAAAAATCCAATGGTTTGGGTGGAGTAGCTCTTAATTTCAATGGAATGGCATTCATTATCTATTGTTTTAGCAACTTATTAAGTGCCAGCTACTTTTCTAATTATTTTATGTTAAATAACTCATCTAATGCTCATTTAATATGTGAAATAATCAGATTAAAGGGAAAAGAGAGAAAAAGAAGAAAGCTAACACGCTAATGAGGTAGGCATGATTGCCATCTCCATCTTACACACAAGGAAGCTGAGGCCCACAACTTTAAGAAAGTTATTCAAGGTTACACAGACAGGTGGTGGTTCTGTGATGTGAACCCACAGCCTCCACGTAACCACTATTTTATACAGATTTTCTAATGTGAAAGTCATTCAATGTCTCTCAACTTGAAATGCACCTTGTGGGAAGAGTCATCACAAATACTTTTCATTGTCTAATCATCATATTTTGTGTGTAGCTTCTTTTTCAATATATTTTATTATTTTAAAAGTGTAGAAAAGCGAATAATAATACTAATAATAATAATGTCCATCTATATTTCCACCTATCACCCACAAGCAAGTGCTGACAATATTTTGAAAAATTTTTTGGTCTTTTTAGCTTACTTTTTTTTCTTTATATATATGTGAACCAGATTTTCTCAGGCTTCAGTATCCGCAGACAGAGACGAAATCTTACTCTCATAAGATCCCAGTCTGGAAGTCCCTGGGGGTTGCGGGTGGGGTGGAGGTGGGGATCTAACAAGTACAGATAAGCGAGGCAGTTCTTCACTGGGTGCTGCTCCTCTCTGATTCCGAAGGATGCCACTTCTCTCCCCTGCTCAGCCTGGTCTCCACAGGCCAACACTGCCACTCTGCCATGTGTGACCACTGATATTTCAGATCCCTGAATTGCCAAAGGGCACAGTGAATAAGCGGAAGGAAGGCGGGGGTGGGGTGGGGGGCGCGGGCTGTTCATTGGCTTAGTGAATGGAAGAATTAGGGAGCCCCTAAGAGACCTGCCTGCTTGGGCCTGACGGTTTGCAAAGTTTTCCCTCTAACAGTTATTTCAGTTTCTCCTCCAGCTATGTGTGCAGTCATGTATCTGTAAAGGGTCAGCAGCCACGTTGTAATAATAATTACCCTGTTTCTACGTCAGTTCATTGTGAGTTTTCTTATTCACAGAAGGGTTTTGAGTACCCACTTACATGATTTCTCCTGTGCCTAGCTGGTCCACAAGTAGGACAGAGGGCACAAGCTTGAGTTATCTAGCAAGAGATCCTTTACTCACAAGC
Organism: Choloepus didactylus; assembly: GCF_015220235.1. Classification (NCBI taxonomy): domain Eukaryota; kingdom Metazoa; phylum Chordata; class Mammalia; order Pilosa; family Megalonychidae; genus Choloepus; species Choloepus didactylus. The sequence continues at coordinate 77,037,890 of NC_051309.1, forward strand.
AAGCACATTTATGTCAGACTTACTGGGTGGTTGTACTCTTTCTCCCCACCTGGCTAGTATATCCATCTATGCTCTATCTTTTAACATATTCCTTTCTAAGAGGTGAGTAGTCTCCTTTTCTGAATATTTTCTATGTTGCTAGACAAAAAATGATATACTATTGTCAGCTTAAAGTGTATTTTTATTATTAGTGAGACTGAACACATATATGTTTATTAGCCATTATTACTTACTCAATAATCATATTTTTCTGTATTTTAGTCATGTCACTTAAGATACTACTGCTCTGCTTAATCAATTTATAAGGACTCTTTATATATTAACAATACTATTTATTATTTTACTGGTTTCATTTATTCATTAATATTTTTACATAAAGAATTTCACACTTCTGGCTTTTAAATTTTATTTACTTATGTTTCAGCTGAATGATATTTTGTTGTTTTTTTAAGGAAGTTTACATAAATGGCCATTTCAGAAAACCTTGGATAATTTTTCTAGCAAACTGAGGAGCCTCTGGACATTGGCTCTGACACTTATTCCTTCATCAGAGAAGGGATAGAATTGATAAATTTGCACTATTGTATCTGGAACAAGGTACTACAAAGCCCTGAAAATTTATAAATGCCACAAGCCAGCATTTGAAAGACAGATGGCAGAAAATGAGAGTAGTGGTCTCCAAAATTCATATATTTCTTCCCTTACCCAGAAAAAAAGATGCCTCATTACTTTGTAACATTTCTAACAGAGAATAGAGATAGACTGGCTTTTAGTGCCCCCTCCTCAAGGAAAAAAAAAGATATGATTTGAAATGATCACTGTGAGTCATTTGGGTTATAAATGGACAGCTTGGAGAACTTTCCCATTGGAAGCAGTTTCCAGGCCCTGCCTATGAAGCTCATCTGTGGAAAGCAGTCACTTCCTCTTCTTAAGCAGGAGGGTTTCCGATGGCATTGGCATCCAAACCAAAGGAAGGATGGGATGCCTACAGGGCTGAACCACTAGAACGCACAAAAGTACCTGATGTTCCCCTAATAATATTTACATTATTTCGGGTGGAAATCCTTCTTTGGAAGCTCTCTCCTTTTTAGTATTCTGAATATATTTTCCAGCACTTTAAAAAGAATCAAGTGATTAATGAGGATCCAGAAAAGAAAAGGGAGCTATTCCTAATAGAGGCAAGTTTTCTAAAACAGCTCCATTTTCCATATTTCGTATTGTTTTCTGTTCTTTTCATGAATCAATGACAACTTGGCTAAGTAAAAAGTTATGATAGCATAAATTTATGATCATACATTTTCTGATGTTCAGCACCACACAGGATAATTTAGAATTGGACTGACTTCTACCACATATCTACCTATTTTGATCATTTTCTTTGTTTTTTAAACTAAATCCTACTTGAGTTTTTCTTTGTTTTTAAATTTCAAAAATGATGCTTTCATCAGTTTTAATTAGAATATAGAGAATATTTACAGTGTCTAGGTTCAAGGTTGTTGGTTTTTGTGTATTTTAATTAGAAAATCTTATGTCACAGATTTCATCAATATTTTGCCTTCATTTTTTAAATTCAAATCTTCTTTGGGAGTAACTTCTTTCTAGGATTTCATCTCTATTGATATTCATTGAATATATTTGTTGCCATATATTTTTTCCCTCTTTGCAATCATCATTGATCATTTGCTGAATATAGGTATTTTAACATGAGACTAATTAGGAGTTAAGGCAGAAAGCATTACTCACAATAAAATGAGTAATTTCATCATAGTAAGAGTTAGGATTCTGTTAGAAAAGAAACCAGGAGGTGAGGCCCAAGATTACTCTGGCTTTTTGCTGAAGGCATACTTCAAAGTGCCAGACAGGGTGAGGTATCCAAAGTCCACACACACGAGTGCCACTGAGAGAGGAAGCAGACATCAAAGTTAAGGGAGCTGTAGTGCCTGGAAGTAACAATGCAGAGATCCAGAAAAACAAACACAAAATTTTCAATAAAAGTGAAATAACAGTTTTAGACATATAAAAGTGAGACCTTGTGTCACCAGCTTAAAGACTTAAAGTAAGGACTTAAAGGAATTCCTTCAGGCAGAAGAGAGATTATACCAGATGGGAACTTGCATTTACACAAAGGAATGAAGAGCTCTACAAGCAGTAAAGATTTTGGTTAATACAAAAGCAATTATTTATCATGCTTTAAATACTTTAAAATATAATTGACTATTTTTATTATATTTTTTATTGTAGAATATAACATATATAATAGAAATGATAACTTTCCAAGTGAAATTTTTTAATTCAATTTTATTGCGATACATTCACATACCATACAGTCATCCAAAGGGTACAATGAATTGTTCACAGTACCATCATGTAGTTGTGCATTCATCACCCCAATCTATTTTTTGAACGTTTTCCTTGTACTAGAAAAAGTGAAATAAGAATAAAAAATAAAAGTAAAAAAGAACACCCAAATCATCCCCCCCCCCATTTTTCACTTAGTTCTTTGTCCCCATTTTTCTACTCATCCATCCATACAATGGATAAAGGGAGTGTGATCCACAAGGCTTTCACAATTACACTGTCACTTCTTATAAGCTACATACAATCGTCTTCAAGAGTCAAGGCTACCAGGTTGCAGTTTGATAGTTTCAGGTATTTACTTCTGTCTATTTCAGTACATTAAAACCTAAAAAGGGTTATTGTATAGTGCATAAGAATGCCCACCAGTGTGACCTCTCAACTCCATTTGGAATCTTTCAGCCACTGAAACTTTATTTCATATCATTTCACATCCCCCTTTTGGTCAAGAAGATGTTCTCCATCCCATGATGTGGGGTCCAAGTTCATCTCCGGGAGTCATATTCTGCATCACCAGGGAGATTTACACCCCTGGGAGTCAGATCTCACATGGGGGATGGGGAGGGCAGTGAGTTTACCTGCTGATTTGGCTTAGCTAGAGAGGGCCAAATCTGAGCAGCGAAGAGGTAATCAGGGGGAGACTCTTAGGCACAATTATAAGCAGGTTTAGCCTCTCCTTTGCAGTAATGAGCATCATAAGGGCAAGTCCCATGATAGAGGGCTTGGCACATCAAATCTCCAGTCCTCAATGTTTGTGAGAATATCAGCCACAATCCAGGTGAGGAGGCCCAACGCCTCTCCATTTTCCCCCAGCTCCTTGGCGGGGAGGGGGTAGGGGCTGCGTATATATTTTTATTCTCTGTCCAAATTACTTTGGGATGTATCACTATTTCACACTAACCTATGCAAACCTACCAGGTCTCACTTCCTATTAAAAGTTCCATGTAATTATGGCATTTGAACAAACTGTGTGAGTTAAATTGTTTAGGAAATATAGATCTTGCACCAACTATACATCTCTTCCCTTGGTATCACATGGAATTTGAAGGTATAAAATGCAGTCAGTATTGTCCTTTACTGTTTGGCCTGATTTGCCCTAGTCCTAACCACATCTGCTTTATTCATATCTCTAGTTGAAGTCTGGACTTTTTTTCAGCTTTTTTAACAGTTGCTATATGTACTAATACTGACATTCATATCTGCCAAGTTCTAATGCTGAGTTTCAAGTGTCACACAGATACCATCTTGGAATCTGGAGATAGCCATTACAATTCGGGAATAGATGTGATTGCTGTAAGAGCTTACAGTCTAGGGACCATTACTGCAAGTGTTCCCCTGAAAAGCTGTGCTCTAAGATTCAATTCTGAGTTTACACATTGTAGTTAGTCCACATCAGTGAGGCATTGTAATGTTTGCCTTTGTTTCTGGCATAGTTAACTCAAAATGCTGTCTACAGGTTCTGTTCACCTCGTTGGGTATCTCACAGCTTCACTCCTTCTCACAGTTGCTCAATATTCCACTGCATGCATATACCAGAGTTCACCATTCTGTTCCTCAGTTGCCAAGTGAAATTTACCAAGAAGAAATTTCAAAGAATATTATAGGTTACAGTTCCACAGTTTCAGTTATTTCCTTATTGTGAAATATGACATATATACAGAAAAGGTAATATATTTCAAAGTATGCTTTAACAAGTTGCTATATAGGAAATTTCCAAAGCTGTTATGAGTTATAGTACCATAGTCTCATTAATTTCCTTATTGTGAAATATAACATATATACAAAAACATGATAGCTTTCAAATTACAATTTAACAAGTAGCTATAGAACAAATTTCAAAGGATGCTATGTGTAACAGTTCCACTATTTCAGTTCTTTCCTTCTAGCTATACTAATACCCCAGCAACTTAGAAAAGGAAAATTATATAAAGTTTCAGTATTCGTAATCTTTGATTAAATTCCATCTTGTCTTAAATAATCAATCATTTAAAGCAAAAATCTATAATACATTACTGGATTTATAACACATAAAGAAGTAAATTCTTTTTTATGTTTTATATATGTCACTAGTATAAAAATTTTTTAAAAAATGGACTGTACAACACAATGAACCCTAATGTAAATCGTGTACTGTAATTCATAGTACTATTATAAAAATGTTCTTTCCTCACAGGTAACAAATGTACCACATCAATGCAAGGTGATGATATTAGGGTGGTATATGGGAACTCTGTATTTTATGTATGATTTTTCTGTAAACCTACAATTTATTTAATAAAAAAAGAATTTAAATTTTGAAAAACAACACTAAAGTGCTAGTGAAGCAAAATTAAAAAAAGTTTTAAGATATTTGGTCAGAACTAAATAACAGCAGGAACAGATTGTAGACTAATATAGAAACTCTATGTGCCACTTTGGATATATGATGTCCCCCAAAAGCCATGTTTTAATCCAATCTTGTGGGATATTTGGATTAAGATGTTTCCGTGGAGATGTGACCTACCCAACTGTAGGTGAAACATTTTGATCAGATATTTCCATGGAGGTGTTTCCATGCCCATTCAGGGTAGGTCTTAATTAGATCACCGGAGTCCTTTAAGAGGAGCTGGAGCTGAGAGAGATGCTTAGAGATGCTTGGAGTTGCATACAGAAGGATGTTTGGAGATGCTAAGTTAAGAGATGAAACCCAGAGTTTGCCCCAGAGAAGAGCAGATGTCACCACATGCCTTCCCAGCTAAAGGTGTTCAAGACACCATCAACCACTCTTCAGTGAAGGTATCCTCTTGTTGATGACTTAGTTTGGACACTTTTATGGCCTTAGGACTGTAAATTTGTAACTTAATAAATCCCCTTTATAAAAGCCAATCCTTTTCTGGTATTTTGCGTAATGGCAGCATTAGCATACCGGAACAATGTAATATTGTTAGTAATAATAAATTTAAATAAGCATCTTAAGTTAACATAATACGAATCAAAATGGCACTATTTCTAAAATTCCTCTAGTAATTATAAAATATCAAAAATGTAATTAAAATAAAACATTTAAAAATGCAATGAAAGGCAAACATAAAGGTTGTAAACAACAGCTTTTTACTGATAACTTAATAGAAATTAGGCCAATGCTATAGAACATGGAACCAGTAAACAAACTTGTGCTAATAAAATTACATTATCAGTTTTTTTTAAATGGCAGTAAGGATGGGAGAGGGAAATGAAAATATAGTGTTTTAAGTTTCTTATGTTATATGAGGTAGAATAATATTATTTAATTTAGATTGTTAAGTTTAAGATGCATGTTTTAAACCCTAGAGCAACCTATAAAAATGTAAAAAAAAAGCTATAGCTAATAAACCAATAGTGGAGATAAAATGAAATAGAATACTGGGTTGATTAAAAAATAAAGGTAGGAAAAGATACATAGAAAACACATAGGAAGATGGTAGACTTAAGTCAAAGCATATCAATAAGTACATTAAATGTCAATGGTTTATAAAAACCCTGATTAAAGAATTGATTGTTAATCTGGATTTAAAAAAAAAAAAGTAGGACCCAGTTACATGCTCTCTACAAGGAACACATTTTAAACATGTTTAATATAAAAATATAGAAAAAGGTATATCACACAAACACTATCGGAGTAGCAAAATTAATATCAATTGAAATGAGCTTTAAAATAAGGAGTATTGCCAGGTTTATCATAATGATAAAAGGGTTAATCCCTCAACTAGGCATGACAATGTAGATGTAATTTATAGCAGAGCTTCCAATGACATGAAACAAAAGCTCTTAAATTGAAAGTGAAACAGAACCAGCAAACACTAATATTGAGCTCAAAAAGGGCTCAAAATAAAAGGTCAACATAAAAAAAAATTCCATATCTATATAATGCAAGAAACAGTCAGAAATTGAAATATTAAAAACTTACCACTTACAGTAGCATGAAAAACATGCAATATTTAGGAATAAATTTAACAAAGTAAGTGTGAGACCTGCACACTGAAAATTACAAATTTTTGCTGAGAAAAATTAAAGAAGACCTAAACAAATGGAACAGAAGGCTCAAAACTGTTAAGACTTCTGTCGTAGGTTGCCTTTGAAATGTATTCAATGCCTCCTCCGGGTAATTATGTCCTTGTGTGGTCTCCTCCCACATTGGATAAAGCTAACCTGTTAGCCAATAATGTATTGTGAAATGATAGTGTGTCACTACCAAAATTGGGTCCTAACAGTCATTGTGGCTTCTACTGTGCTCTGGAAGCCAGCCCCGAAGTCATGAGGACTCTTAAACAGCCCTATGGAGAGATCATGTGGAAGGAACTGAGATCTGCTAACAACCAGAATCAAATAGCCACATACCTAGACGCAGATCATTCAGCCCCAACCAAGCCTTCCAATGACTGAATCCCCAGCTTTCATGACTGCAACTTCATGATAGAATATGGAACCATAACCATCCAATTAAGCTAATCCTGAATTCCTGACTCACAGAAACTAAGAAAATATCTTTATTGTTTTAAGCCACTAAGTTTGGTATGATTTATTTCTGAAAAAAATACATTACTAATATAATGCCAATTGATCCCAAACTTAGTCACAGATTCAAAGCAATCCAAATCAAAATCCCAGCAATCATTTTATAGGAATCAACAAGCTGATTTAAAAATTTATATGAAAATGAAAAGGATGTAGACTAGTCAAAAATTTTTGAAAAGGAAAGAAAAAAAGTTGGAGGACTTATATTAACTGATTTCAAAGCTTAATATAGAGCTACAGTAGTCAAGTCAGTATTGTTTTGGCATACAGATAAATGGAACAGAGCAGAGAACCAAAATTGTTCAACATACATGGAAACTGACATTCATCAAAGGGACTTAGGTATTTCCACACACAAAAAATGACAGGCTTTTCAACAAATCGGTCTGGAGCAATGGGATATCCATATGAACTGAAAACAAAATAAAGCAAAAAGGTTCTTGACCCATATGTAAATATTAACCTGAAATGGATCATAGACCTACATGTAAACCTGAAATTATAAAATTCTAGAAAAAGACAAGAAAAAATCTTCAAGTCCTGTAAAAAGGCAAATATTTTATAGTTAAGATATAAGAAAATTGTATCATAGAAGAAAAACTGCTGAAATTATCTGCTTGCAGGAAGCAAGAAGCTGAACTTCAACAGAACCTGGGGGAGAAAGGAGAGACTAGGATACACCTCCATGTTCCTTGCCACATGACAAACTAAAGACCAAGGATCACCAGCAGCCAGCCCCCAGAACACCACAGTCTTTGGGAAGAAAGTATCACCTTAATGACACTTTGATTTGGACTTTTTTCTCAGCCTCAGACTGTGAACAAATAAATTCCCACTGTTTAACCTGGCCCATTTTATGGTATTTGCTTAAGTAGCCTAGGAAACTAAAACAACATATTATACCATATTGTCACAAGCAGTAAATTAATAATAATAAATTAATTCTGTGGCATAGAAATAATATTTGAACACCTATCCTTAATGTATGAAATGTTATATGTAAACTTCAGTAATGGTAGTTAGTTCCAGGCAGCACATTAAAGTAAGAAAAGAGAGTTCATTTTAGGGTGAGGTGAAATATTCTTCCCTCATGTCCAATGGAACTATCTCAACAGACACCAAAGATAGTAATAGGAAAAATAGTGTAGTTTATATCCTTTCCATTTATTTGCCATATCATGTCCCCTTTTTTGTGTATTTATACCTTGTTGAGGTAGACTCTTCTTTTCCTCCTAGGATTCATAGGCAGATCTGTTTTCAATATTTTCTCACAAGAGGACTATAAACTGACTCACCACCCAATGCTGTTTAAAAGAAGATAAGAACACTATTAAAGTCTTTGGGTTTAATGTTTTAACCTGAATTCTACCTACATTCCAGAATTTACTGCTCTATCTTCTATGCAGTGAAAGTGCTTGCTTAACAGTGGCTGATGTAGAATGGATGCTCAATTAATTTCAATTGCATGGATAAATTATCTGTCAGAAAATTAATAATAATAGCCACCCATTTAGGGAGTGCTTGCTATATGCCAGGTGCAATACTAATAGTTTTCATAGATTGTCTCAATCCTCAGACCAACCTTAAGCCATGGGTAGTTTTACTATCATCATCCCCATTTTACAAATGAGAAAACTGAAGCACAGAGAAATAAAGTAACTTAACAATAGTAACATGGCTCACAATTGAGTTACAGTCAAGAAGTCTGTCTCCAAAGCCTATGCTCTTAATTACCATGCTATAGATCACCTTTATCATAATAATTGTATGTGTGTATATATATAGATTATATATACACAAAAATGTTATATACACAAAAATGTTATATACATATATGTACACAATATGTATACATAAACATATATAATGTATAATATATACTGTATCTAAAATATATACCATGTATATTGTATGTGTGCCCGTCCATATTTTCATTTCTTCTGAATGTCTTAATTTTATTACTCAGTGAGATCCATGTTCTTTTTTCAAATATTTTGTCCTTCTCAATTTTATTGCCAAATAAAAAAGCTTAATCTCAGAGTTTAAATGAATACTAAAAAGTGTTGATCAACTTCAGCCTATATGTATGTATGTTAATAGTAAAAATCACACCAAGGATTCTTACATCACAAATTTCTGATCTGGGCAAATCCATCTCCAGACACACAGAACATTTCTAATATTAAAATAAGAGTTATCTTGATAACATAAATTACTATCATTTTGAATTTTATCTTTAGCATTGAAATATAGAAAGCTCATAGTATGGGTACTATTTCCACTTAAAATTTACCCTTTTTATTACTTTATTAAGGTAAATATTCAAGACAATGCAAAAAATTCTTTTAATAGATTATACAATATATCAGGAATGGCTACCAGTATTGAACAGTTCAATAAAGGAAAAATACCTTGGGGCATTTCACTGTTGAGAAAATCATTCCATGAAGGTGGCTGGAATCAATTTTCTTTGTTCAACAGATACAACACAAAATGATCTACCATTTCAAAACATTTTAATTGAATTCTTAAAAATATAATATATATACATTAAGTTTTAAAGGTCATGATCATATATAAAACAAAATGATTAATACTATACACAGAGTAGTTTTCTTTAGCTTTCTGTAAAATTGATGAACGATGTGGACTAAATAATTTGCTCAAGGATTTGATATGAAATTTTGGTTAATTGTAAATTATTTGGTGTTTTACTCTTTTTCCAAAATGAATATTCCTTTTTAATAGCATCCATTTTGCATTTTTTATGTTTAAAAGTGTATATGGTAAAAGCTTATTTAATTTCAGGGAATGGACATTTATTCACGTTACCTGGAGAAACAGGGCTTATTATAAGTCTGCACATGGCCATCAAAAGGGAGACAGGCATCTCAGAGAAAGCAGGAATATTGGTATTCCATGATCCAATTACTTTTCTTTACCCTGAGAGCAAGAGTTCATGGCACTGCAGCACCTCACCACTGTGACGGTTAAGTTCATGCATTAATGTGGCCAGATTTTGGAGTCCACTTGTTTGGTCAAGCAAGCACTGGCCCGATTGTTGCTGTGGATTTAAGTCTTCGGTCAGTTGACTGCATCTATGGCTGATTGCATCTACAGTCAACTAAGGAGATTTCCTTCAACAGTGAGAGAAGTCTCATTGGATCAGTTGAAGGCCTTAAAAGGGGAATTAATGATTTCAATTCCTACAATAAACCTCATAATATTTATATTATATAATATCATATCAATGGCTCTTTCCTTTTGTTTCTCTTTATTTCACTTACCAGCAATTAATGAGTCTCACCATATTTCATAGATAAATCTTTGGATGGTCCCCACTACCTTTGTTTGTTTATTAAGACCACCTTTATGACAAATATTTTGTCCCAGGACTCAAGTTTACTGCCTAAGTTATGTAATGACTTTCATTTTTCAGGTGCCCAACCCCTGGATCAAGGGTAGGTACCCTTCGTCAAAGACTGGTCAAAGGCCAATTACTCAACAAGAGACTATGCATGAGGATTAGTTATCAGTTTTTATTTTCTCATTCCTCAGTTTTCAATCAGAAAGTAAGATAGAAAGATTCCACAGGCTCAAAAAAGAAATAGGAGAGTGCAATGGGGTGTAGATTAGGACAGGAGTGATGTATAGAGGAATGAAAAGAGAGCAGGAACCCATGCATCACAAAGTGAAAGAATAATGGGGAGATGACAGGCTTCAGAGGGGATGTTTGTTTTCTAAAATAAGGTTGTAATCTAAAATAGGGGCTCCCAGCCTCACCAATGATCCTTGGGCTTCCAACATTGGCCAGAAGCAGTACAACTATTGGACCTGAAATACTCTGATGGTAGATGTCCCAGTGGAAACCTGTTGATGGATTACCATGGAAAGACAGACCTTGATAACATAGTGCTGCATAAGAATCCAGAACCTTCATACAACGGAGGGGACAGGGTCATAATAGTGACAAAGATTGGATTTCTCACCATGTTTGTGGGAAGAAATCTCTGAGTAAGATTTAAAGAAGAAGAAAAGAAAAAGAAGTGAAGAAGTGGATCTTTCTTACAACTCAAATTTATGGACAAAGATCATATGCAGGGGGTGCTCCCAGTCCAATCAATGGAACAGCTTAGACCACTTCCTTCAGCAAGGTTCTGTAGTAGACAATTTTCCCTCCTAAGGAAGTGTGATTGATATATCTGGCAAACATGGAGGCTCTATCCTCAATTTCACAATCTGTATTTATTTTAATGCGTTCTCTCAACTTACACATTTTTTTTTAGTCTAAAGCTTTATAAAGTCAAGTTACAATTGTCAGTACATTAAGTATTCCAGTTGGGTAGTTTTAGAATTGAGAAGTGAGATCAGGAAAAGATACTAAGTTAAGGGTCCCCAAGACCACTCCCATATTTGGAGATTCTCTAGAAGGACTCAAGGAACTCATCACTTTTTATACTCATGGCTAAGATTTATTACCGTGTTTAATAAGAATACACTCCTGGAGCACAAGGGAAAAAGACACCAGCAGAGTCTGGAAGATTTCTATGTGTAAGCCTCCTATGTGTTCTCCTACCCAAGAGAACTCACACTTTCTTCCCCTTGCAATGAAAATACAGTAACACATGTGTGATATTTCTGCCTGCGGAAGCCTATTAGAGACTCAGGGCCCCAGGTTATTACTGAGGTCTTTTTATGTAGGCACATTCTGCCCAGCACATACCAAATTTCCAGACTCCTAGGTAACAGCACAAACCATATTGTTTGCACAGTCTAGAAATCAATGAACCACCCTTATCAGTTAGGAAACAGTAGGAATAGTCCCAAAATACAAGTTCGCAGACACCAGCCAAGAGCCACTCTTGCAAGCAGGCCCTTCTAAAGATAGCAGCCTTAGGCCAGCTATGTTAACCTTTTTCTGCACAGATAGCCTTTTAGAGTGAAGCTTATAAGGAAACACTCAGAAAATTATTTTAACCATATACAAAGTTAAACACCTTCAAAATATTTTGTAAATGTGCTGCATTGGAGACTAGGGAGATACTGATTTCCAGTTAAATCACCAGGAGTATATCCTTAGTTCTATAATTTAAAAAATCTATCATCAAAACAATTATATTGTAACCAGGCTGACTCAAAAGATTCAAAAATGTTGTTCTAAAGATACTATCTTGAATGCCTTTGACAGAAAATACTTTAGCAATACCAGCTAAAATATGACATTCAGGCTAACCAACCCAAAGTGGTACAAGATGTGGGGAAGGGGTGTTTTAGAGAAATATTTTGTACTTAATTGTGAGATTCTACAACTCCCTTTTCTTATGTATCTAAGCATAGATTAAGACTTCGAGCTTGCTCATGGGAGTTCCATACCAGAGCTCAGCAGAATTTTGCATGACATTTTGACCTGCCTTAGTTAACCCTCCTCATCCATACTGAAACACCCTCCTTGCTAACATTCAAGGATACGGTTCACGGCCATAGTCTGTTTCATCATCTTGCTAATAAAAGATTAACTAAAACTTCTGTTTTGCCATTCACTTTAGCTATATTTTTAACTGTAAGTTCTCTCTTACCTGAAAATTTGTGATGGAATAGAGAGAACATGGGTTTGAATGTGGGCTGAGCTGCCAGGTTCCTCACACCACATGAGTTGCTAGAGAACAGCCATCCTCAGGTGCACTTCCACGAAAGCAACGTGGAGCCACATTTACAACATCATGGATTCTTAATCCTGTATCTATCTTTTGCATTATTTGTATATTATTTTCCTGTGGCTGCTCTAACAAGTTACCCCAAACTTGACAGCTTAAAACAACAGTTAGTTCTTCACTCATATTTCTGAAGGCCAGAAGCAAAAACATCGGTATCACTGGGCTGAAATCAATGTGTGATCAGGGCCATACTTCCTCCAGACTCTGTAAGGGATAACCTGTTCCATGCCTCTTCAGTTTCTGGTGGCTGCCAGCATTTCTTGACTTGTGACCACATCACTTCAAGGCCAGCATCTTCAAATCTCTCTCCTCTGTCATCACAATGCCTGTCCTCTATGTGTAGCCAAATATTCCTCTGCCTTTCTCTTATAAGGATACATGTGACTGCATTTAGGGTCTACCTAGATAATCTGGGATAATCTCACCATCTCAAGATCTTTAGTTTAATTACATTGCAATATATAAATATATGTATATATTTGCATACAAATATATATTTGCATGTATATATATATATATGGCCATATAAAGTAACAGTCACAGGTTCCATGGATCAAAACATGGATATGTTTTGGAGGGCCATTTTTTGGCCTACTACAACTTGTTAGCTAGTTCAGAAGTAAAACCGAGTTAAATAAAAAAATTCCCAACCTGCACCAGCCTTTGGGGTCTGACCCAGCTCAGAGACACACCAGGGTTCTAATGCTGGTTCTGTCAGATACCACTAAGGAGACTCAGGACAAATAACTCAATCACTCTGCCTTAGGAGAGGAACATCATCTTCATTTAGCCTACTTAACATTAATTTTTCAAATTGGTGTAATATAGTATAACCTTCATTCCAAGAGCCACATTTTTTTCCTTCTGATGCTTTTCAATCAGAAAGTGACATAATCAATGTGTACATTTGCCGTGGTAGTTTTACAATTCTACTGCCTATGAAAAAGCTGTAATTAAATTGATGATGCATCAAATTTGACACACTCTCCTAAAAAAGGAAGTATGTAAAAAGTTACTATCTCTCTTCCAAGATAACAATGGGTCAACGACTATATTTATGTGTGTGTGTGTGTGTGTGTGTGTGTGTGTGTGTGTGTTATATCCTGCAGAAGGCAATCCACGACAGAGGCATGTTCTAGTCTATGTCAAGGATAATTTCTCAAGTTATCCCCTAGTTGAATGAAATAACATTCAAGATGATACAACTCTTTTTGTTCTGAATCCAGGCACTCCAAGCAACCTTCCGATTATCAATTATGCTTTTCTGATATAGTATTTGTCCCCTGGATCCTAGCTAAATGGCATGGTGACATCAACAAGATTGGAAATTGCTTGCAACTGTGTCTATAAACTACTAATGACCTGGAAGAAAATCACATGACCCTGAATATGGGATATTTGGAGTTATGAAAATAAACATGAGCCTCTTTGCTTGTAGTTTGCTGACAACTACAAATTGAATACATAGTGGTTTAAGGTATGATGCTGAGTACAAATTAGTGCTGCTAATTCATGCTGCTATGAATCACAGAATAAGGCATTTCCATGACTGTTAAAATATGCCGAATAGGCAGTTCTCCATTAATGAATGTGGTGTTGACTTCCTCCAATCTTTGAAACCTAACACTTAAATTAGCCCTTAGCATACAAAATACGTAAAATCTAACTGCCACTCTCTCAAGCCATTCTCTCTCACGATGGATGAACTGTTAGAACTAGGTTTCTGTAGAACTGAAGATGTAACCCTTGACTAAAGTGGCATTTCCAAGATACTATTACCATCATTGAGAGTCTACCTGAAAAGCAACTGACCTTTCTCTATATAACATAACTTTCCAACTGTGATAACTCACAACATTGAATATTTACTGGGAAAGAAGATAATATTGTTTTTTAAAGGAGAAACTTACATTCAAAATTCAATGAGGACACAAAACTTGTCTTTTCTTATCACAACTCTATTACGTAGAGTCTATCACAACTTATGAGCAGAACAAGTATTCAATAAATACTGGTTGAATCAATCAATGAATCAGCCAAACTGATACACAAACTGATACACAAAGGCTTGCAACTGAGAAGAGTATATATAAATATTCTTTACTCTGGGATAATTTTCTTCTTATCCTTATATCCAGATGTTTATCTTTATATAATTTATCTGTTAAAATAAAACAGGCATTTTAGAAATTGTCAGCAATTTATTTTAAACAATCTAAACACTACTATTTAAACAATATAAAGGTTATTATTTATTGCAAATTTATTGCTTTAAAATGTATATTCTTCCAAAAGCCCCAAATAACCAATGAATATAATAGCAGTGTGGAGATAAATACATACCCCCAAAAAAGGTTATAATGGTGTTGAAATGTCTGCTACTACACTGATAATTCATCTAAAATCCAGCTTTTCTTCTAACAATAACATACAAATGGTTTAAAACCATAGCTGTATGATATGACTTCACTTTCTAGTAATAATTTAATTTGACCTTTTTCATATGTTCTCTACTCATCCAACCCCATGAATCACCCATGCAATGAATGACAAGTTTGGGGTAGAAAACTGTCCTGCATTTGGAAGGCTGGAATTAGAAATTAGTCCAGTGAAAGGGTATATAAGAAAGAAAATAGGTTCAGAAAAAGTTATATATATAATCTGAGTCTTTGGGGAGATTTGAGGAACAAAACCTGAAAGTCAAACTCAGTTACTGTTTCCACTAACTGAACAGGTCATCATTTGAAGGGAGATTCTGCTTATGTGAGTTGTTAAAATGAAGCCTACTTCCCTCACTGTTCCACACGTGCTCCTTACCACCACCATGACTTTATTTTCCACCAAACCAAATTTATGAAGTTGGATTATCACAGATTGAAGAGGACTGTTGAGTCACACAAAATCACAGGCACTTACCGATTATCTGTTTATTCCAAACATCATCCTAAGTGCTGATGACACATGTAGTATGATGATGATGTATTAGCGAGCCATGATTGCAACCATCATTGAGCTTGCAATTTAGTGGAGGAGACAGACAAATACGAAATTATAATAAAGTATTATAAGTGTCATGATGCTGCAAGTGCAGTGTTGCTCTAGGGTCACATGTAAGGGGAAACTTAAGGGAATCA
The DNA here is from genome assembly GCF_015220235.1 of Choloepus didactylus. Classification (NCBI taxonomy): domain Eukaryota; kingdom Metazoa; phylum Chordata; class Mammalia; order Pilosa; family Megalonychidae; genus Choloepus; species Choloepus didactylus. The sequence continues at coordinate 77,053,626 of NC_051309.1, forward strand.
GGGAGCATTTGTTTTGAAAGAAGTAAAGGTGAAGCTAGTATGTAAAAATAAGTAGTAAGCATTAACTAACCTAAAAGAAGGTGGTCACAAGAAGCATGTTCTAGAAATTACTCTAAAATAAACAAATACATGTATTTCCCTGTAAATTGATTTTCAAAATACATTGGAGGCTTTTGCACCAGTTTAACATGTTTTACTAAATTCACCATGAGCAAGGAAAGAACTGTGTGGAATATTACATAGACAAGAATCCTAGACAGCAGGCATATTGGGGTTGGGTTTCAACCAGAGTGGCCTGAGATGAGAGTGGCCTGAGATGACATAGTTCAATGGGTACATGCTGGTTATAACTGAAGAGGGGTTTACAGTTAAGTATCAAGAGAACATTATCATTGGTTACAAGGAGTTAGTGCATTGGCTATAGTCAGAATTAAGATGTCAGCAACAAAAAAGAGAGTATAAGGTTGTGCTGGTTTGAATCTATTATGCATCCTAGAAAAAGCCCATGTTCTTTTAATTCAATCATATGGGGGCAGACCTATTATGGGTGAGACTTTTTGATTAGGCTGTTTCCATGGAGATGTGACCCCGCCCATTCAAAGTGGGTCTTAATCCCCTTTCTGGAGTCTTCTATGAGAGGAGAAAAGACAGATGAAACTAAGAGGGCTCAGAGATGCTTAGAGTGAAAACACCCAGAGGCATTTTGGAGACAGCCTTTGAGACTAGAAGCCAGTAGAAGCAGGACCAACAGACATTGCCATGTGCCTTCCCATGTGACAGAGGAACTCTGGAAGCCATTGGCCTTTCCTTAGAGAAGGTATCTACCTCTTGATGCCTTAATTTGGACATTTTCAAGGCCATAGAACTGTAAATTTGTAACTAATAAATCCTCATTGAAAAAAGTCAACCCATTTCTGGTTTATTGCATTCAGGCAGCTTTAGCAAACTGGAACAAAGGCCATAAAGTAGAACAAAGCAATGGGTTCAAGTTACAGGTTATGAATAACTAAGAGGTTCTGGGTAGTCACTCTCATCTCACACTGCTACCTGGTATGAGGACAGGTTGACTAATATAAAGGGAGAGGCCTGAGCTACACATATGTCAATCATTGCAGGTTAATTTGATCGATCAAAGTGCTCCCACATGGAATCACAAAACATCACAGTAGAAAAAACAGCCATTTACAATCAGTAGAAGTAGGTATTATTTATGTGGTTCATAGCACCCTTTCTAAGCTTTGGCAAGAAATAATAATCATAAAAAGAGAAAGAGTACAAAAAACAGTCAGAGATACTATGTACTGTTGAGGGCTTATTACGTGTGAAACATAGTGCCAAGTGATCCACATATACTATTTCATTTACCCCTCATTATAATCTCTAGCAAAAAAATGAGCCTTGTCAAGGCTAAGTTAGAAGTGTACAAGGTTACAAACTTTACATGTGGCATAATCAGGACTTGAATCCAGGTCTTACAGCTTAGAGGCAATATTTTTAACTGTAATCTAAAAAGAAGTGGGGGCACAGAGGCAACTACTTCACTAACATGCAGATTTAGTGAAATAATATACAAGAAAAATGGTTATAAGCTAATTCAAAATGAATTAATTACTCTGTATTTTTAACCATTTGGTTCTTACCTGTCGCAAAACAGCTCAGATGGCAAAACCATTGTGAAACATTCCTTGTTCCACCTAGTCTTCTTTGTAGAACTTGATATGGCTGTCTTGTATTATTAAGCTCTGAGTCCACTATGCAAGCCTAGTGCCTGGCATATATTCAGCATTTAATAAGTAAGTTTTGAGCTGCCCTGCTATTGTATTGTTTTGGTTATTATTCCTGTGGGTATAAATCATGTTTTAAACTTATTATCATTAATTTATAAAATATCTTGTTTTTATTAAGATTTTGTATGTTCTTCATGTAAGTATACTTTTGCAAAGTAAACAAGTCTATTTACTTTGATATTGTAAGTAATATTATGGAACTTTTTATGGAAATAGTAGATTCAAGGGAATATATTATCATGTAAAGAAGGTCATTTGGGGACTATCATGGAAGATGGCAGAGTAGGAAGTTCCAGGAGTCAGTCCCTCCACCAGAACAACACTTAAACAGGCAGGAACTGTCTAAATCAACTATTTTGAAACTGAAGTCCAGTGGAACACTGTGCAGCATGGAGAAAAGAGAAGGAGGAAGTGGCTTGTAAACTGTAGTAAATACCAGTAAATTGCTCTCTCCACAGGGCCGTCACCATTGCCATTCCCCACTCTTGTGACAGGGAGCAGTGGGATTACAACCCCTGGTGTACCTTGCAGGTGCTAGAGAGGGACTTATGGGGGGAGGGGAGACAGTCCAATCACTGATCACTGCTTTTTATTAGCTACCTTTGACTGCTTGGGGCTCAGTTTGAGGGTGTCATTGTTCCAACCTGCTCTAGACACAGGCATGGAGGAGACTTAAAGATGGTCCACTTCCTCAGAGCTGTGGAAGACAGGTGAAGGGTTATATTTGCTGGAGAGGTGCCAAGTTAAGAATGCACAAGTTTGGGGAGGCGTGTAAGAAGCTTCTTCTGGCACCCTTCCTTACCCCTCCCTTCACCCCTCCCAAGGGCAGTTTGGAGCTAGCCAGTGCTCCCTGTGGCTCCTGGCCTTATTCTGACTGGGAAGACTGACTTGGGAAATTCTGCTCCAGTAAGCTCCCTATCCCACCCCAGAATTTTCCCTACAGGCAAAAGCGGCTTGAGACAATGAAAGCAGTATAAGAAACAGGTGAGGTGGGTGGGGGTAAAGGCTTACCTGCATTATGTTCTGTAGTGGAATAACTAGGAAAGGGAGAAGGTCTGTTGCCTGGGAAGTAGGGGGTAGGAATTCAAACTTCTGTAAATTGGGTAACACCTAAGCTGTGTTCCATGAAAGAAAATCTTATTTCCTCTAGCCACAGATGTGAGATCTCTGAATACCAGACCCAGAGTCTCATTGTGTGAGTAGCAGATTTACAAAGTAAACTAAAATCTCAACCTTGCAGGGTATCTGCTGTTAAAGTAAAGACATTGATTTGGAAAAGAATGGGATCCTGAAAATTGGGATGGGAATATATGGGTTGATAATAATAGCAGTGGGGACATTGGAACCCTGGATTCTGCTGAGTCTTTGCTAGATACATCTGTAATGAACTGCCCTGAGGAAACGCACCCCCATCTCCATCCTGCCCTGAGGTAAGACCCACCCAATCACCAGTCTGCCCTGAAGAGACAGCTACCCAACCTCCAGCCTGCCTTGAGGGAACAGCTTCCTTAATTCCAGTCTTCCCTGAGGAGCTTGCCATCCAACTCCCATCTAAAGAGATTAACCCTTAAGTGCCTGCTAAACCTGTAATCACATCCCCTGGGGAAACAGCCCTCACTCCTCTGTCTGGAAAGATTAATCCTGTTTCAGCAGATGCAACTGCAATGGAATGCCCTGAGGTAATTAGCATGAAGGATACTTCTAATTCTTTTCAGGATCTACCCCCATCAAAACTCTTTTCTTCAAAACCTACAACTAGACTACAGATGGGGTACAAAGTGTGACCCATGAAGAAGTACACTATACTCCAAAAGAACTGCATGAGTTTTCCAATTTATATAGATAGGGATCAGGAGAATATGTGCAGAAATGGGGATTAAGGGTGTGGGATAATGGTTGAAGGAATGTAACATTGGATCAGGCTGAATTTGTTGATATGGCCCCAGTAAACAGAGATTCTGCATTCAATATTGTAGCTCAAGGGGTTAGAAAGGGCATTAACAGTTTGTTTGGGTGGTTGGCTGAAACATGGAGCAAAAGGTGGCCGATGGTACCTGAAGTTGAAATGCCAGAACTGTCCTGTTATAATATAGAGGAGGGTATCCAAAGGCTTAGAGAGATTAGAATGTTAGAGTGAATTTATCATGGAAGACCTGCTCACATACACCAAGAATGTCTGGAGGACACACCTTTTACCAGAACTGTGAGGAATAAATTTGTGAGTCTAGCTCTATCATCACTGAAGACCTCTGTAGTTGCCTTTCTCTGTAGGTTAGATATTACTGTGGGAACTGCTGACACTAAGTTGCAATCCTTAAACACAATGGGGATAATTGGATCCTGAGTTGACATTAGCCATGTGGCAGCAGTTAATCTCCATAAAAAAGTGGATGTGGCTACCATAATGGACAGCAGACTCAAAGCAGCAGTCAAAATAATCTGATTTGAGATTAATGGCATTGGCTAGATCACAGGGTACCTAGAAGTAAAATAGATTAGTAGTCTACTAAATTCTTGTTTGATTTGTATAAGCAGATGAACTCTAGTCAAGTGAACAAAAGTCTAACTTGAATTACAAAAACAGAGAGTCACACCCCCTTAATCAATTCCCAGACTTGAGACAGTTTACAGACTCAGAGCCCCTTGAAAGAGGGGAAGGCCTGGTATCCTTGGGGAAGGACCCTGTTACACTGCCAAAAATTCATACTGTTAATCTTTCTCCCAGCCTTCCCCAAGGGGACCTATGGCCTTTTACCAGGGTAACTGTGCATTGGGGAAAAGGAAATGATCAGATATTTTGGGGATTATTAGACCCTGGCTCAGAAGTGACATTAAAATCCAGGGGACCCAAAACCCAAACCATCACTCTGTTCCATAAGTCAGAGTAAGAGCTTATGGAAGTCAGGTGATCAATGGAGTTTTAGCTCTGGTCCATCTCACAGTGTGTCAGTGTGTCCCCAAACCCATTCTGTGGTTATTTCCCCAGTTCTGGAATGCACAATTGGAACTGACATACTCAGCAACTGGCAGAATCCTCACATTGATTCCCTGACTCATGCAGTAAGGGCTATTATGGTAGGAAAGGCCAAGTGGAAGCCACTAGAACTGCCTAGCAAAATAGTAAATCAGAAGCAATACCTGATTCCTAGAGGGATTAAAGAGATTAATGCCATTCTTAAGGAATTGAAGGATGCAGGGGTGGTGATTCCCACCACACCCCCATTCAACTCTCCTATTTGGCCTGTGCAGAAAACAGATGGGCCTTGGAGGATGACAGTGGATTATCATAAGAAAGTCAAGTGGTGACTCCAACTGCAGCTGCTGTTCCAGATGTGCTATCATTGCTTGAGCTAAGCAATACGTCCATTTGTACCTGGTATGCAGCTATTGATCTGGAAAATGCTTTTTTTCTCAATAGCTATTAGTAAGGACCACCAGAAACAGTTTGCTTTCATCTGGCACTGCCAGCAGTATAACTTCACTGTTCTACCTTAGGAGTATATCGACTCTCCAGCCCTATGTCATAATCTTGTCTGCAGGAAACTTGATCTTTTCTCCCTTCCACAAGACATCACACTGGTCCATTATATTGATGATATCATGTTGATTGGGCCTCGTGAGCAAGAAGTAGAAACTATTCTAGACTTATTGGTAAGGCATTTTTATGTCAGAGAATGGGAGATACATCCAACAAAAATACAGGGGACTCCCACCTCAGTAAAATTTCTAGGTGTCCAGTGGTGTGGGGCATCTCAAGATATCCCTTCTAAGGTGAAGGATAAGCTGTTGCATCTGGCCCCTCCTATGACCAAAATGAGGCACAATGCCTGGTTGGCCTATTTGGATTTTATACACAACATATTCCTCATTTGGGTGTGCTACTCTGGCCCATTTACTGACTGAGAAGAAAGGCTTCTAGTTTTGTGTGGGGACTGGAACAAGAGGAGGCTATGTGACACGTTCAGGCTGCTGTGCAAGCTGCTCTGCCACTTGGACCATATGATCCAGGCAATCTAATGGTACTGATAATATCAGTGGCAAATAGAGATGCTATTTGGACATTTTGACAGGATACTATAGGAGAATCACAGTGCACACCCTAAAGATTTTGGAGTAAAGCCTTACCATCCTCTCTAGATAATTACTCTCCTTTTGAGAAACAGCTTTTGGCCTGCTATTAGGTCTTAGTAGAGACAGAATACTTAACCTGAACTGCCTATCATGAGTTGGGTGTTGCCTGACCTGCCAAGCCATAAAGTTGGGTATGCACAGCAGCACTCCATCATAAAATGGAAATGGTATATACAAGATAGGGCTCCAGCAGGTCTTGAAGTCATAAGTAAGTTACATGAGGAAGTGGTCCAAATGCACATGGCCCCTATACCAGTTTGGCTATATTATGTCCCCCAGAAAAGCCATGATCTTTTAATCCAGTCTTGTTGGAGGTAAACTTTTGATTGAGTGTTTCCATGGAGACTTGACTCAATCAACTGTGGGTGAGACCCTTGATTAAATTATTTCCATGGAGTTGTGGGCCCCACCCATTTAAGGCAGATCTTGATTACCTTCATTGGAGTATATTGGAGAGATCAAGATCCAGTACAGACATGGATGCTTAGAAATGCTTGGAGATGCTGACAGAAGGACATTTGGAGATGCTAAGCTAAGAGATGACACCCAGAGTTTGCCCTAGAGAATTTAAGAGAGGACTCTCAGACACTTAGAGAGAAACATCCTTGGAGAAAGAAGCAAGGATGCACAGGAGCTGAGAGAGGAGCTAAGAAACCCAGAGGCATTTTGGAGAATGCCATTTGAAACACAACCTGGAAGCAAAGGAACAGTGGATGCCAGCCACATGCCTTCCCAGCTGACAGAGGAATTCCAGACTCCATCAGCCTTCCTTCAGTGAAGGTATCCTCTTGTTGATGCTGTAGTTTGGACATTTCTATGGCCTTAGAACTTCTAAATTTGTAACTTAATAAGTCCCCTTTATAAAAGCCAATACATTTCTGGTATTTTGCATAATGGCAGCATCAGCAAACCAGAACAGCCCCCACTCCTTCCACCTTACCTTCTCTTTCCTAGCACAGAGCTACTGCCTCTTGGGGAGTTCTTTACAATCAGTTGACTGAGAAGAGAAAACTCATGCCTGGTTTACAGATGCGTCTGTGTGATATGCACGTACCACCCTAAAGTGGACAGCTGCAGCACTGCAGCCTCTTTCTGGGATGTCCCTGAAGGACAGTGGTGAGGGGAAATCCTCCCAGTGGGCAGTACTTTGAGCAGTGCACCTGGTTGTTTTGCTTGGAAGGAGAACTGGCCACAGATGTGTTTGTGTACTGATTCATGGGCTGTTGCTGATGGTTTGGTTGGATGGTCGGGGACTCTGAGCATGATTGGAAAATTGGTGACAAAGAAGTCTGGGGAAGAGGTATGTTGATAGACCTTTCTGAGTGGGAAAAAAATAAAGATATTTGTGTCTCACATGAATGCTCACCAGAGGGTGACTTCAGCAGAAGAAGATTTTAATAATCAAGTGGATAAGATGATCTGTTCTGTAGATATCAGTTAGCTTCTTTCCTTACCTACTCCTGTAATTGCCCAATGGACTCATGAACAAAGTGGTCATGGTGGTAGGGATGGAGGTCATGCATGGGCTCAGTAACATGGACTTTCACTCACCAAGGCCAACCTGGCTAAAACCACTGCTGAGTGCCCAATCTGCCAGCAGCAGAGACCCACACTCAGTCCCTGATATGGTACCATTCCCCAAGGTGGTCAGCCTGCTACCTGGTGGCAGGTTTATTATATTGGACCACTCCCATCATGGAAGGGGCATTGATTTTTTCTAACTGGAATAGATACATTCTCCAGATATGGGTTTGCCTTCCCTACACACAATGCTTCTGACAAAACTACCATCTAAGGACTTACAGAATGCCTTACCCACTATCATGGTATTCCACAAGGCATTGCTTCTGATCAAGGAACCTCTTTACAGCAAATGAAGTGAGGGAATGGGCATATGCTCATGAAATTCTCTAGTCTTACCATATTCCCCATCATCCAGAGGCAGCTGGGTTTATAGAATGGTGGAATGGCCTTTTGAAGACTCAATTATTATACCCACTAGGTGGCAATACCCTGCAGGGCTGGGGCAATGTTCTCCAGGAGGCTGTGTATGCTCTGAATCAGCGTCTGCTGTATGGTGCTATTTCTCCCATAGCCAGGATTCATGGGTCTAGGAATCAAGGGGTGGAAATCGGTGTGGCACCACTCACTATCACTCCTAGTGATCCACTAGGAAATTTTTTGTTTCCTGTTCCTGCAACCTTAAGGTCTGCTGGTCTACAAGTCTTAGTTTCAAAAGGAGGAGTGCTTCCACCAGGAGACACAACAATGATTCTACTGAACTGGAAGTTAAGACACCACCTGGCCACTTTGGGCTTCTCATGCCTCTGAATCAACAGGCAAAGAAGGGGATTACTGTATTGGTTGGAGTGAATGATCCTGATTATCAAGGGGAAATAGGGCTGCAACTGCACAGTGGAGGAAAGAAGAGTGTTACTGGAATACAGGAGATCACTCAGGGTGTCTCTTAGTACTACCATCCCCTGAGATTAAAGTCAATGGAAAACTGCTATAACTGAATCCAGGCAGGATACTAATTGCCCATAAACTTCAGGAATGAAGGTTTGGGTCACCCCACCAGGCAAAGAAGCAGGGACAGCTGAAGTGCTTGCTGAGGGTAAAGGGAACATGGAATGGGTAGTGGAAGAGGGTAGTGATAAATATGAGCTCTGGCTGTGCAACCAGTTTCAGAAAAGAGGACTGTAATGGCATGGATATTTCTTCCATGTTTTGTTATGGGTATGTTTGTATTTGTACATAAAGCAAATATCTTTGTTTTCTTCTCTATTTTATCCCTTATCATATGACATAATTTGCATTGTTCATGTTAAGAGTGAATATTACCCAAGGACTTGCATCCTATTACCTTTATAAAAGCCCACCCGTTTCTGGTATTTTGCATAATGGCAGCTCTAGCAAACTGGAACAAATGTGATATATATAGCAGCCAAGTTGACAAGGGGTGGACTGAGAAGGTTAGGTTCATGTGTCAACTCTGGTCAAGCAAACACTGGCCTAACCATTACTGCAAGGACATTTCATGGCTGATTAATAAACCAGAAGGCTGGTTTATTAAATCATCAGTCAATTGATTGCGTTTGTGGCTGATTACATCTACAATCAACTAATGGCATGTCTTCTGCAATGAGAGTATACACTCAGTTGGATTTGATTCAATAAGGTGAAGATTTTTATGGGAGAAGAGAGAACTTTCACTTCTTCTTCAGCTAGCCAGCCACTCCTGGGAAGTTTATTGAAGACCCTTATCAGAGTTGTCAGGTCATGAACTGCCTTATGGAATTTGGACTCATGCATCCTTCCCTACAGAATTTGGACTCATTCATCTCCACAGTTGCACAAGACACTTTTATAAATCTCATATTTACTGATATCTCCTTTTGGTTCTATTTCCCTAAAGAACCCTGATAATACAGGAAGAGATTGGCAGAATGGATAAAAAAGCATGATGCAATTATATGCTTCAATTTAAGATGTAAATAGGTTGAAAGTGAAAGTATGGAACTAAATATACCATACAAGATGCAACCAAAAGAGGGCTGGGGTAGCTATATTAATAACAGATAAAATAGACTAAGTAAGTGACAAAGGGGTCAAGTCAATAAGAAAATGTAACAATTATAAATATATATGCATCTAATAGCAGAGCTCCAAAGCACAGGAAGCAAAATATATGAAGATATATTAACAGTAGCTTGCTTTAATACTCTATTTTCAATAATGGATAGACTATTGAGACAGAAGTTCAATAGGAAATAGAAGATCTGAAGGATATGCTAAACTGAGTAGACATAACGGAGGTATATAGAATGCTTCACCAAACAACAGAATACTCATTTTTATCTACTGCACATGGATCACTCTTCAGGATAGACAACAAAACAAGTGTCAATAAAGTAAAAAATATTGAAATCATACTATGTATCTTCTCTGAACAGTATGGAATGAAGCTAGAAATCAGTAACAGGGAGAAATGGAAAATTCACTAATTCATGAAAATTAAACAATGGACTATCAAACAAACAATAGGTAAAATAGGAAATCACAAGGGAAATTATGAAATATCTTTAGGAAAATGAAAACAAAAATAAAATATATCAAAATTTATGGGATGCAGCAAAGGCAGTCCTGAAAGGGAAAATTATAGCTCTAAATTCTCACATTTAAAAGGAAGACAGATTGTAAATTAAAGTCCTAAGCACACAACTGGATGAACTAGAAAAAGAAATCAAACTAAAACTGAAATGAGCAGAAGGAAGGAAACAACAGAATAGAGAGGAGATACATGAAACAGAGAATAAAAAACAATAGCTAGAATCAACAAAACCAGAAGTTGGTTCTCTGAAAACATCAATAAAATTATCAAATTTTTAGCTAGACCAATGAAGAAAAAAGAGAGAAAACACAAATAATGAAAATCCAAAATTAAAGGGAGACATTACTACTGACCCCATTCAAGAAGGACTGATTTAACATTTTTAACAACTGCAACAACAAATTATATAACCTATATGAAGCGGAAAAATTCTTGGAAACACACAAACTACCTACACTGACTCAAGAAGAAAGATAAGATCTGAACAAACAAATTACTAGTAAAGAGATTGAAATGGTAATCAAAACTCTCCCAACAAAGATAAGCTCAGGACCAGATGGTTTCACAGGGGAATTTTACCAAACACTCCAAGAATAATTAACACCAATCCTGGTCAAATTCTTCCAGAAAAAATTGAAGAGGAGGGAACACTTCCTGATTTATTCTACGAGGCCAACATCACCCTCATACCAAAGCCAGATAAAGATAACACAAAGAAATTACATACCAATATCTCTTATGTACATAGATGCAAAATCCTCAGTGAAATACTAGCAAACCAAATCCAACAGCACATTAAAAGAATTATACACCATGAACAAGAAAGATTTATCCCAGGCAGGCAAAGATGGTTCAACATAAGAAAATCAACTAACTAGATCACATAATAGAACAAAAGAAAAAACCACACAATCATCTCTATTGTTGCAGAAATGACATTTGACAAAATCCAGTATCCTTTTGTAATAAAAACACTTAGATAACTAGGAATATAATGAAACTTACTCAATAGGGATGCATGTGAAAAGCCCACAGCTAACATCATACTTAATGGTGAAAGACTTTCCCTCTGAGATCAGGAAAAAGGCCAGGACGCCTACTCTCACCATTATTATTCAAACTCCTACTGGATTTTCTAGATAAAGTAATTAGGAAAGAGAAATAAATAAAAGGCATCCATATAATAAAGGAAGAAATAAAACCTTCCCTATTTGAAGATGGCATGATCCTATATACAGAAAATACTGAAAAATCCACAAGTCTACTTAGAGCTAATAAATGTATTCAGCAAAGTGGTGTGGTACAAGGATATTCTGTGTTCATGGACTGGAAGATTAAATATTGTTAAATGTCAATTTTACCCAAAGTAGATTACAGATTCAATGCAATCTCAATCAAAATTTCAACAGCCTTCTTTGCAGAAATGGAAAAGCCAATCATCAAATTTATATGGAGGGTAAGGGGTCCTGAAGAGTCAAAGCCTTCTTGAAAAAGAATAATGAAGTTGGAGGACTCACATTTTCCAATCTTAAAACTTTTTACCAAACCACAGTAATCAAAACAGAACAGTAATGGCGCAAGGACAGAATATAGACCAATGGAATCAAATTGAGAGTTTAGAAGTCTGGCCAACTGTATTTTTACCAAGGGGAAAAGACCACTCAATAGGGAAAGAATAGTCTCTTCAACAAATGGTGTTGGGAAAACTGGATCTCCTTTGCAGAAGAATGGAGGTGGACAAAAATCAACTCAAAATGAATCAAAGACCTAAATATAAGAACCAGAACTATAAAATTACTAGAAGAAAGTGTAGTGAAACATCTTCAGAGCCTTGTGTTCTGCAATGTTTTCTCAAAGTTTACACCCAAAGCACAAGCAACAAAAGAATAAAATAGGTAAATGTAATGTCATCAAGATTATTAATAAAACCTTTTGGACATCAAAGGACTTTATCATGAAATATAAATGAAAACCTACCCAATGGGAGAAACTATTTGGAAACCACATGTCTGAAAAGGATTTAATATCCAAAATATATAAAGAAATCCTTCAACTCAACAATAAAAAGACAACACATTTCAAAAAGGACAAAAGTCTTGAATAGACATTTCTCCAAAGAAGATATACAAATGGCCAAAAAGCACATAAAAATATGCTCAACATCATAAGCCACTGGGAAAACACAAATCAAAACCACAATGAGAAAGCCTTTCCCACCCACCAGAATAGATACTATTACCAAAAAAAAAAAAAAAAAACAAAACAGTAAAATTACAAGTGTCGAAAAGATACGGAGAAATAGGGATGCTTAATCATTGCTGGGAATGTAAAATGGTACAGTCACTGTGGAATACAGCTTAGCAGTTCCTCAGAAAGTTAAGTATAGATTTACCATATAAACTGAAAATCCCACTTTTAGGTATATAACTAAAAGAAATGAAAGCAAGGACTCTAACAGATATTTGCACACCAATGTTCATAGTGGCATTATTCACAATTGCCAAAAGATGGAAGCAACCCAAGTGTCCATCAATCAGCAAATGAATAAACAAAATATGGTATTTACATACAGTGGAATATTATTCAGCCATAAAAATAAGTGAAATTCTGATACATGCAACGACATGGATTAATCTTGAAGACATCATATTGAATGACAAAAGTCAATCACAAAAGGACAAATAAGGTATGATCTCAGATATGAAATAATTAGAATAATCAAATTTATAGAATCAGAATCTAGAATATAAAATACAGAGGAAGGGATGGAGACAGGGAATAGAGTCAAGGCTTAAAATGTACAGTTTCTATTTGGGACGATGGAAAAGTTTTGTTAATGGATGGTGGTGATGATAGTACAACTTGTGAATGCAATTAACAATCCTGAATTTTATATTTGCGTGTGGTTAAAAGGAAAAATTTCAGGTTGTAAATATGTTATTAGAGTAAAATTTTTAAAGAATTCAGGGAACTATACAAGTCACAGAGTGAACCCTAAGTTACACCATGGACTATTAATAGTTAATAGTACAATTATAAAATAGTACACCCAAATAGTACAATTATAAAAACATGCCTTCATTGATTGACTTCCCATGCAGCCACACAGGATGAGGTGGATCTGGTGGTTCCAGGATGTGGCCAGGTGCTGAGATGGGGGCTTCGTGGCAGGGGGAGGGGGGCACTAAGGAGCTAGCATAGCAAATGGCATAGGTGGGTATGTTTCTCCCAGCTGTGCCCGGCCTAAAGGCTTTTCTTCTCCAGCCAAAAGTACAAGGCAGTGATAAGACGACCTTGTGTGGACAGTAAAACGTTCCTGATTGCCTGCTGGCAGAAGCTAAAAGGTACGAGCAACAGTTGGCCTGAGACAGCATACAAAGGTGGTTTGCAATATCCCTCTTCTGGATAACAGTGTACAAGTTTTCAACGTTAATAAGCATCAACAGGAGCAAGTTCTGTTGAATATAGTCTTCAAGCCTCTTGACTTGACTAAGCAAGACTATTTTGGTTTACAGTTGGCTGATGATTTCACAGATAACCCAAGGTGGCTGGATGCAAACAAATCAGTAAGGAAGCAGCTAAAAAGAGGATCTCTTTAAATTTGAACTTTAGAGTCAAATTTTTTGTATGGGATCCCAACAAGTTACAAGAAGAATATTCAAGGTGAGTTTACAGAGAATATTTTTCTTGAAAATATTGTCAAAATGTTATCAGTTAGGCAAAAATAGAATGCCATGCTGAAATGTTGAGCTTCCCAATGGAGCACACAGAATGGGTTAGGGGTGTCCCAAGAAAATGATCTCCTCCCCCTGTGAGGGCTGAGTCCTTTAGGGATTAGAACCCCAGGGTTGCCTCATCCAGCCTTAAGCAGTCAATCGTATGTTAAATTGTTCTACTTGTGGAAAATGGTTAAGAAGCATTGCTGTAACTAATAGAGATAATCAGATGATGCTGCAACTGTGTGGAAGGGATACCCACAGTGAGAATTTTGTCTGATTTTTTTTCATGTAATGGCATTTTTCTACATGTATTTTATGTTCATGAAGGAGAACATTGGGTTCATATATAAAATTACATATGTGCATGTATTTTATATATGCATGTATCTACTTTGATATATATATATATATATATATATATATATATATATATATATCCACATACATATATGCATAGCCTACATCTTGTTTAGAATAGTGGTCAATTTTTGTGTAGGAATACTGGTCAGTAGCTGTCTTGTTTTTCCTATGAGGTTTTAATCATTGATTTTAAATGAAATATAATAGAATTTATGACAGATGTTAGCAGGGAATCCACTAACATGTTCAGGACCTTTACTGCCCATTTTACCATTTTGTATTTGTAACTCTAAGCTGATATTAAAATCTAATTATGTTGTCACTTTTAATTGACAAAGTATACACGAATGACCCAGATGAGCATTTTGATGTTGTATGAGAGTTAGGTGAAACATTTACTGTTAAAATAACCTGAATGAAAATCCTGCACAGTGCTTAAAAAATAAAATTAGCAATTAAGGTTTTAGTCAAGCATATTATACCTTGTGTAAAAGTGTCAGATATCAGAATGTAAGTCAGTGACTATATCCAGAATCACTCTATAATATGGGTATAATATGGGTAAAGATTCATACCTAAAGCTACCTGTGGATAAGCTGTTAGATTTTTTTTGGTGGGAGCAGCTCTTTTGCTTTTTTAAAAATGCTGTTTACTTTTTTTACTGTGGCATTTAACATATTTAGATAGAAGTGATAACTTTCCAAGTGCAATTTAACAAGTAGTTAAAGAGCAAATTTTGAAGAATGGTATGGGTTACGGTTCCGCAGTTTCAGTTATTTCCTTATTGTGAAATATAACATAAATGCGAAAAGGTGATAACTTTCAAAGTACAATTTAACATGTAGCTATATAGCAAATTTCAAAGAATGTTATGGGTTACAGTTCCACCATTTCAGTTCTTTCCTTCTAGCTATTCTAATACCCTAGCAATGAAGAAAAAGGAAATTACATAGGGATTCAGTATTGATAATCTGTTGTTTGGCTACATTATGATAAACCCAAGTCAACAGTGGTCCCAAAAAAACATAAAGAATACCTGGTTCCCTATCTGAGACACTGTTAGATTTTAATGTAGAGCACTACAGTGAAAGTGGAAAAATAAAAAATAAATTAAAGGTATTTATTTAGCTAAAGCTGCCAATCCTCAGCTGTTCGTAAAATAGACTTTTCAATAGTAAACCAAGTAAGAAAAACTAGATTGACGTTCTTGAGACTTCTTTTCTTGTGTTAATTGGGGGGCAGGATGTTACTTTTTTAATGAAAGAAGTCAGGAGTATGAATATTGCGTTAGACAATCTTAATGTTTGAAACTAATGGTAGAAATCCAACTTTTGAAACTAATAGTAGAATGCAAACTGATTTACTGTGAAAAGCAAATTTGTGTTATGTAAATACCATTTGGTTGAATACTATAGCCCTTAACCAGTCAGGCTTTGTGGTGGTGGTTGTTAAATAGTTAAGATAACAGGACATTTTATCTTAATAAACAATCCACAATATTGCAAAAAAAAAAAAAAAAAAAAAAAAAAGAACCTTCATCAATTGTCACAAAAATACCGACACCAATGCAAGGTTTTAATAATAGCACTGGTGATATATGGGAACCCTGTATTTTATGCATGATGCTTGTGTAAACCCATAACTTCTCTCTGATATATATACGTATTATATATATATGTAATATATGTATAATGTACAATGAAAAAAAGGGAAAGAAAGTTGAAAGTCTTTAAAAACAAAAAATCATTTGATGCCTGCTGTGATACACTCAGTTAAAGGAGTCTTAATGAAAGTTGAAACATAGATTAGAGGATGATCACTCATTAGAACAAAATTTCTAACAGTCATTTTATTCTTATGACCCCAAATATTAGATTAGATTCATCATCTCAAAGCAGGTTGATTCCAGGTACTCAAGTCCTCTGATGATTTAATTTAATCCTAAAACAACTTTTCATTTCCTCTAATTTTCCTGAAATGTTATTGAATATGCTTTTATCTGCAAAGAATCTTACTGACCTACTATCCAATAAAAAATGAACTTTCCATTTTTAGCCTCTAAAAGACTCTTCTAATCCAATCACTATCTTATCTAACTAAAAGTTGGTATGCTCTGGAGCTCAGTCCTTGGATCACTTCTCTCCTCAAACTACTTTCAACTGCTAAATGATATTTCTATCTTGTAGTTTTAAATTCCATTCTACATGCTAAACATGTCCAAATTTATGTATTTAGGCTAGGCCATTACCTTCAGTCCTAGTTTCAAAGGTTTAACTGCCTACTCAACAAAAGCACTTGGATATTTCATAGACAATTCAAAATTAATGGCTTTTCCATCACTTTTCCATTTCTCAGTATATGGCACTTCTCTTCTTTCCATTGATCAGGCCAAAAGCCTAACCTCTTCCTTTACTCGTTTCTTTTCTCTCACATCCCACATCTAATCCATCAGAAAATATTATCTGCTCTAACTTCAAATTATATTAGAACTAGACCATTTCTCACCATCTTTAGTACTACTCATGCATTTCGGACTATCCTCATCTCTTACCACAGCTATTTTAATAATCTCCTAACTGGTCTTCCTTTGCCCCCTTATAGCCTATAGCCTACCTAGTAGCCACAATATTCCTTTAAAAACAAGATGTCAGATCATATCAATCCTTTGGTTGAAACCCTTGTCTTTCTATCTCACTTAGAATAAAACCATATCCTTACCACAGAATATAAGGACTTATGATCTGCCTCTCCCCAACCTCACTCTTTCTGTCTTTTGGAACTCATTTCCTATCTATTTTTCCCCATGCACAGTTCTGTAGCCATACTAACCTCCATGCTCTTTCTTAAATACATGAAACATACTTTCCTCCAGCCACAAGTTTGTACTTGCTCTGTTCTCTTCCTAGAATAATTCCATTATGCCTCTTTTCAAATGTCACCTCATCAGAGGGGCCTTCCTTGAGTGTTCAATACCATATAACAGTATCCACTCACCACTTCCTAGCATCAGTGCCCAGCATTATTATTTTATATTCATTATTACCACTTTTTTGTTTATTGACTGTCTTTCCCACTAGCATGTTAGGTATTAAATACAAAGACTTTTATTTCTGCTATGCCTGGAACATAGTAGGTGTAAATTCAAGAATTGAATTTCATATCTGGAAATTTACAGATAAAATATTTTTAAGTAGAATACTTCTCTTGTCCTTGTGTTCTCATATTCTTATACATTACAATTTAAAGCCAGTCATAAGTCATGCAAAGCAGGTAAAAGACCTTTTAAAGCTCTACAGAAGGTTCTCAAACTCAATTTGCTACATGGAGCAGAAAAATAACAAAAATGAGTGAAAGAACCCAATTAAAATATAATAGAGTATAGTGGGAATATGTTAACCTGGAGGCTTCACATTCAGTCTAAAAGTATTGGTATACAATTTTTTAAAAGTCCTCTGTAAATCACAATAAATGCCTCCTTGCAAATATGTTCCAAAGGCTGTCAGTTTATGACTCCTATTACAAGAAGAAAATTATCAGACAAACTAGTGAGTGCCATAGAGCTACAAGATTTCCTCATTCGTGTAAATGAGAATTCCTTCTTTCAGAAGTCCAGTGAATCTTTAAAAAGGTTGAATGTAGGTTGCCAGCTCCAGAAATCTAAATATAGATGAGAATGGAATATTATCCTGTGGTTAAATGAAGGCAAGAGCTTAAAAGAATTACACATAGCATTTAGTGAAATAAAGGGGTATTGAAAATAATTCTTCTCACAATATTTCTGAAAATATTGTTAACACTACTTACCAGTCATTATTAATTTATATTTTCCGGATTACTCTGTCTTCTCTTTTAAAAAAAAAGCATTTCAAGAATTTCTCTTAAACCAGTTTATATACATAAATAATTCAGATTTCAAGGCAGCTGCTCTGACCTTTATCTTCCTTCTTCTCTTGCAAATCATTGAGCAGTGGACAGAAAGAGATACGTTTTTGAGACATAAATAATAATAAAAAACTATCGTAACCCAAAATTAATTTCAGTCAATGTAAGGGCAGAGAATTTTCATTTCCTTTCAAAACATCAGTGCCACAAATCTTAAATGGCAACCTGCTATGTTGTTCTTACCAAATAAATGTCCTTTTGCCAGACATTCCTGTGGCATAAAGGGCTTGAATAACTTTCTGGAGAGTTTACCACAACCTATTCTTCTCCAGAAGCTTCCGAATGATTAAGCATTCCTCAGATCACACTTAAAAAACACTGGAGTATACTGTAATGTAAATTAACACACTGGCATGCTATTGGCAATCTACCTGTGCACACAAGCCCAGCACACTCACATGCACTCAAACTCACATATACTCACTGTTCTAGTTTGCTAATGCTGCGGAATACAAAACACCAGAGATGGATAGGCTTTTATAAAAAGGGGGTTTATTTGGCTACACAGTTACAGTCTTAAGGCCATAAAGTGTCCAAGGTAACACATCAGTAATCAGGTACCTTCACTGGAGGATGGCAAATGGCGTCCGGAAAACCTCTGTTAGCTGGGAAGGCGCATGGCTGGCGTCTGCTCCAAAGTTCTGGTTTCAAAATGGCTTCTCCCAGGACATTCCTCTCTAGCAAGCTTGCTCCTCTTCAAATAACATCACTCACAGCTGCACTGCATTCCATCTCTGAGTCAGCACATTTATATGGCTCCACTGATCAAGGCCCACCCTCAATGGGTGGGGCCATGCCTCCATGGAAATATCCCATCAGTTATCATCCACAGTTGGGTGGGGCGCATCTCCATGCAAACAACCTAATTCAAACATTCCAACTTAATCCCCACTATTCTGTCTGCCCCACAAGATTGCATCAAAGAATATGGCTTTTTCTGGGGGACATAGTACATTCAAACCAGCACACTCACTTATACAATAAATAGTTTTAGGAAAAGTTTCAAATTAAGATGGTAAAAACAGACAACATTGATGGAGTGTGATAATCTTGGATTTCTCTTCCGAGTCTTAAATTTTATATCTAGTGGGATATATCAGTGATTCTTATCCATCCAATGGCCAGATACTTTTGCAATTACCAGTACAATAGATAATTGTCTTTTCTTTGCTTCAGTATTTTATAAGTATAGTCTTTAAAGATGAAAGAATTCTTTCAAAAATGAAGTTGTTTCTTTCTTTAACCTTTTTATTTCTAAAATGGCCAAGGAACAAAATTCTGCTTATGATCAAGTGGTGAAGAGCTACAAAATGGGAGGGTAGCTAGGTGACAGAGACACAATAATGCTTAACATTGCTTGGTTGAGCTTAAGCTATGCATTCTAAAACATGAACCATGAAGAGACAATCATCCTGTATCTATAAAGCTACAGATAGCAGAAGCATGGTTTAGTTTAGCCACACCTAAAAAGCAATCAGGAGAGACCATTTCAAGCTGGTATATGAGACCTCAAGTGGTCTCGTGGGAGTCCCAACCCAAGCAACAAATGTCACTGGTCCCCAGCCTCCCCAGCCACTCCCCAGAGTGGGTTGGCTTCACTCTGAATAGCAAGCTTGCCATGAGAATACAGCTGGACATCATTGACTTGTTGATGAATTATTTCACGGTTGGTTTTGGCTTTAATTCACTAGTTGGTATTTGTAAAAAAACTTCACATTTTTATTTTCTTTGAAAATAACTCTTTTCTTTCTGACTGCCCAAGTTTTGCATTTATAGGTGCGTAACTTATGGTCCTTGTGCTCTCTTTCCATCGCCTGGGAGAAATTTAACATTGGTGCTTGACTGGAGGCTGTAATTTTAAAAACAAAGAGAAATATTTTCCCACAAAGTGGTTGTAAGTAGCATCTTTTTTCTCATAAGAGTATGAGCACTTCAGTAAGAAACCCTGCCTTGTTCACCATTGTAATCCCTCTGTCCTCACATTGCTGGCCTCAAAACTGGTTGTTAAGTAGTTAAATAAATGAAATAATAAATCCCAAACTAGTTCTAAAGATCCACTAACATAATTGGTGATTCTCTGGTTGACTGTCAATCGCTATAAAACATGAGAACTGGTTCTTGTCAAGAGCTGAGCTGAGTTGAGAGAAAACTGAGGTGAGCAGCCATGTGTCAAAAATAGCCAATAAGACAAAAAGTCAAAATGAAAAAAAAACAACAGTCAAATCTTTAATCACCTAGTACAATAGTATAAGGAAGAGGTTAACCCAGAAAAGCACTGACTCCCCACTGTCCCATTTCGCCTGTGGTACAGAGCCACTGGAACAGGGTCAGATGGATCAGCACTGATATTGGGGGACACCTTACTGCTGAAGGAACCCAGAACAAAAGGTCACATTTTATGTCCCCAGGGTCTGGGGGTAGGTTGGGAATGGGGTTAGGAGTGCAAAAGTTCTGATTACTAAATCAGAGTGTAGGAAAGTGTCCTCAAATACTCTCACTCACTCTTACCTCTAATGAGGTAACAGCAGAGGTGTCTGAAGAAGTCTTTAGTTTTCAGCCCCCTGATAGGGAGGCACATAGAAGGTAGATTTGCCCAAGATATGCACAAGACAATGCAGTCTTTGACTGTAAATTCCTTCAGATACTGCAATGCACTGACTGTGGACCAAGTCTGGTGTCGGAGGGCAGCTATTCCAGTGAGGCCCGTCAGGTAGAGCCTTTGCAATTGCCAATGGCCAGGTCTGAAAAACCACACCTAGGGTTTTGGCCAGGAGCCAGAATCCTCAGTTCTTACTATGAGACAGTGGTTAACTGATTGGTTCTTTAACAATTTCATTCATTCATTCATTCATTCATTCATTCAAAAATTGTATATTTAGTGCCTATTTGCATTAGGGCCTGTTCTATATAGCAGTGAAGGTACCGCCTTCGTGGAACTTACATTCTAGAGGAAGGAGACATACAATAAACAAATCAGCATATAAATGTTTAACATGCAATGCGGCAATAAGCTCAATGCTGAAAACTAAAACTTGTGCATTGGGGGATGCTGTTTTATGGAAGATGGTTAGGGAAACCACATGAAAGAAAAGAGGACATGAACCATATATCAGGCGGAAGAACATTCCAGGCCAGGGTAAGGAGAAGTATAACCTCCCTGAGGTGGAACATGTTCAAAGAAAGACAAGGAGCCGATATGACTGGAGGGTGGCAAAGTAGTGAGCATGGGGTTGTGGCAGAAGATGAGCTAATAGAGGGGCTATGGTAAAGTGGGAGGAGCAGATTATGCAGGACCTTATAGTCCATTTAAGACCATGCAATGGGAAGCTTTTAGAGGATTTTGAGAAGAAGAAAAAGACCCAACCAATATTTTAGAAAAATCACTCTGGCTGCCTTGTGGAGAGACATAAAGGAGCATGGATGATAGAAGGGGGACTAATTAGGAGGTATTGGACTAGGATAGTAGTGGCAGAGGCAATAGGAAGTGTTCAGATTGTGGTTATTTTGTAGGTAGGTCTGACAGAAATTGCTGATTAATTGGAATTCTTTAGGATTTCTTTTAAGTTCTCTCTCCCACTTTCTTTATTCCAGTTCAGTATTCTACTCTCTGACTCACTCAGATTTTAATCTGAAAAACTGCATCAGCATAACTTTTTAGAAACTTGATGCAGTATTCATTTAGTTTAAGTTGTTTGGACAGATAATGCATTTCCAACTTGTCATCTTTGTTGCTAATTCTGGAAGAAGGACAAAGAGAAAGCTGTCAGCAATTAAAGACCCTGCAATGCTTAACCAAACTGGACTGTCTTCCTTACAAGAGTCACCATATAGATTAATTTTTCTTTTGAAAGCCAGGAAGAAAAACACTAGTTTATTTGTCTGCTTTAATACCTTAGGCTATTTTGAATTTTCAGTATCCACTATAGTTATCTTTGCATACAATTCCTAATTTGAAGTCATGTGGGTAAATGCTGTTATTACTATTTTTAGATCCAGACAATAGCTTTGTTGCATTAAATACTGCAGTCCTGTAAGGTAACTTCTCATCCTGTTGGGCCATTCCCTATGCCCTTTACCATATAGTTTCCTTTTTCTATATAACTTTGACATACTATATATTTACTTTTATACTTGTTATTTATTATTCCTACTAGGATGCCATCTCCACGTAACAAATGACTTTGTTTCATTTGTTGCTTCATATCCAGGGCTTAGAACCATATCACACCTATGATAGGGATAAATAAATATTTATTGAGTAAATGAATGAGTGAATGAATGCCCAGATTAAAGAATGACAGTACTAAGTCCCATTACTACTCTATAGGATCTCCTCTGTTTCACATATTATCAGGTGGTATCTGTACTTTCAGGAAAGAAACGTCCTGAAATGTTTAAAGACATATTTATATTTTTGTCACCATTTAGCAAGATATCATTCCTTTATTGGATATTTTTGAATCTCAATTGTCAAAAGACTTATTATTGAATGTGTACATTGTCCTTTTTCATTAATATTCATATTTGTCCTTGGTTTACTAAATAAGTCAGAATTTTCATTGCCTGCAATGTTCATAACATCCTGTCAAAATGCTTTTCACTCCCTGTTTCTATAAAAGACATTCTACAGTTCTTTTGAGCACTGTTACTTCATTCTTTGCTGGACAAAAAAAGTGCTAAACTTTATGTGAATGAAGGTGGTGTTCCAGTTTGCTAAGAGTGCTGGAATGCGAAATACCAAAAATGGATTGGCTTTTACAATGGGGATTTATTATTTCGCAAACTTACAGTTCTCAGGCCATGAAAATGTCCAAATTAAGGCATCAAGAGGTAGATACCTTTTCTAGAGGAAAAGGATGGGAAGGTATGGCTGGTGTCTGCTTGTCCTTTGCTCTGGGGCTGTGTTACTTTCAGCTTCTGATTCCAGTGGCTTTCTCCTTAAGAGGCTGTGGGTTCTCACTTAGCTTCTCCAGAGCAAACTCTGGGCTTCATCTCTTAGCTTAGCATCTCCAAATGTCTGGGTCTGTGTCAGTTCTTGTAGGACCTCCTTGCTTCTCTCAGGGGCAAATTCTGGATTACATATCTTAGCTTCTCTCCAAAATGTCTTTTGCAGCTTCTCTCTAAGATCTCTCTGAGCTCTCTTCAAAATGTCTCTGCCTTTTATCCTCTCATAGAGGACACCAGTAAATTAAGACCCACTTTGAATGCATGCGGTCACATCTCCATGGAAATAATCTAATCAGAAGGTTCCACCCACAATAAGTCTGCCCCCAAAAGATTGGATTAAAAGATCATGGCTTTTCTGGGAGACATAATAGATCCAAACCAGCACAGGTGGCAAATAGGGAATTCATCTTTGTAAATTAGTTTAAAGCCAAGAAACCAGAACACCAGGGAAAATGTCTACATGATAAAAGTTGAGTCCTTTGCTATTTTTGCATTTAGTAGATCTGTCTGCTCCATTAAGTTCGAAATGCCACCAGGATATCATTGCAAAATAGTCTTCTGCATAGTGGGTGAGAATAATGTTTATCTGGCTTTGAAAGTCTGTTTAAATTTTTCTCTGTATTTCTCAAAATGTGGATTATGGATTCCCTGTATACAAACCATTAGGAAGGTGTTTGTTGAAAATTCAGCTTCCTTATTCCCTCTATAAAATTGGGATAATAAAAATACTCATCTCTCTAATATGTTTTGAGGACTATTTGAGATAATAGAGTGCAATTCAACTACCACAATATCTGAGACATGAGGCATTCACAAAAGGATAAGTGAAGAGTCCATTTTACACTTCATTTTATTTCCCCCTGTGGCTCATGCACATTGTCAATGCTTGACAAACGTGGCCCTTTTTAATTGCAGGAAGATGGTACTAGTTAAAAGTCACATCACAGATAAGTGTGTAAAGACATAGACATGAAGCAAAAGGAGACCTATTTTCCTTATATTATACTTGTGTCTCTATAGGAAGGCATTAATGTTTCCATTCAACAAACATTTATTGAGCATCTACTATGGATCAGTCACAACCCCCAGGATACTTCAGTGAACAAAATGGCCTAAAACCCCTGCACTCACGGAGCATATATTCTAGTAAGGGATACTATCAGTGCATTATATAAAATGTTAGAAGATTATACATGCAATGAAGAAAAAACAAACAAGGTGAGGGGAATCAGAAGTGCCAGTTGTTGTAGGGGACTGAGAGAGCAGATCCAAATTTAAATTAGGTGGAGATAGGTGTCGTTGATGCATGATATTTGAACAAAGACGTGAATGAGTTGGAGAGTAAGTCAAGAAGATATCTGGGAGAGTAGAGTTCCTGGCAGAGGGAACAGTTGCTATTCCCCTCTGGAACATGTCTGGTATATTTAAGGAAAAGCAAGAGTACAAGATGGCTGGAGCAAAATAAATGAGAGGAAGAGTAGAACATGATAAATTCAGAGACTCCAGACAAGAGAGGATGCTGGCAGGGTTTTAGTAGTGAAGCCAGGGAAAGGTGGTTGGATCCTGGATAAAATTTAAAGGTAGAGCTAATCTGACCTTTTTTTATGGAAAAAAAAAACGATTTATTTTGGGTAAAGAGGCAGAATAAAGGAGGATCACATCATCTCCAAAAATTGACAAATTGAATGGAAAATTATAAAGTTATAAAAAAGCAAAAATTTACCAAAAAAGCAATAAAATGACAAGATGATCACAGAGTCATTTAATAAAGATTAGTTAATTGGAAGCCAAGTTATGAAAGAAAAACATAGCCTGATTGTATTAGGCTCCTAAAGACATCCATAATCCACCAGAACCTTGTTTGCAAAAGAAGATGTTAACAAAATCCTGAGAAATTTTGCTAATACCACTTCCTCTGCCAACAATTTAGAAAAAAAGACCAAGTAAGTGAATGACATAGTTTGAGGGACAAGTCAGGGTAAATTCTTGAGAATAAAAGGCTCCCTCTGTCTCCACCTGAGCATCTCACAGTGTCATTTTCCCTTCTAGGGCTTCACAATTAATTGAGTCCTGGGGGAAAGCTTTTAAAAAAATATGGAATGCTTCACGAATTTGCATGTCATCCTTGCGCAGGGGCCATGCTAATCTCTGTATCGTTCCAATTTTAGTATATGTGCTGCCAAAGTGAGCACTAATTTTGTTTTTGATAGATTGGATGTGGGATGTGAAATACAGAAGAGAGTCAAGTTTTTTTTTGTTTTGTTTTGTTTTGTTTTGTTTTGAGC
Organism: Choloepus didactylus; assembly: GCF_015220235.1. Lineage (NCBI taxonomy): Eukaryota > Metazoa > Chordata > Mammalia > Pilosa > Megalonychidae > Choloepus > Choloepus didactylus. The sequence continues at coordinate 77,078,911 of NC_051309.1, forward strand.
AACTAGATGTATAGAGTTGTGATTTACTGAGATGTGGAAGACTGTAGGTGAAGCGGATTTAGTGGGGAAAGATCTTGAGTCCACTGTGGATATGCAAAAAGATCATGTGTTCGCTCACTCTGTCTTCTCTCTTTTTACACACATGCACGTGCACACACAAACATACACGCTTTCTTTAATCACAACTTAAGAGTCTGAGAATGGAAAATGGAAGGTAGTAAAAAGAAAGAAAAATAAATGGGAATATTTTAATAGAAAATATATGCTTCTGGTTTCTCCCACCATTTCTTAGTTCATGATTATCCTATTTTTGGGGGTCATTTGGCATCTCCACTGCTTTTTGCTCCTAGACCCTTTAGCTTACAATTTCAACTAAGGATGGAGAAACAGGAAGATGTTATTTTTCCTGAAGTTTCTTTTAAATCCCTTATAAATCAACAACACTGTGTATCAGGCATAATACTAGTCTCTCTGAGGACATGGTGTTGAATTTCAAGGGGCCGTTTTCTCTTTTCGGTAAATACAGAGAATTTTTTTTGTTTCCAAATAGACAGCTTTTATATATATTCAAGTTTTTGTTTTTGCTAAAGTATTAGCCTTGAAGAAGGTAAGATTTATGAAACTTACCAGGATATGTTTGGATCCACAGCAAAAGTCAACTGCCTGGCCTAGAGCTACTGGTTTATTTTTTCCTATAGGCAGTCGACAGTAGTCAACTGAATACGTTCAAATAAAATTCTCATAATTCACCCCTTCACCTTATAGTTCTATCTACTTCTCAACTCCCACTAAAGTCTTCATGTTTCATTGACCCTTCTCTGACAAATAAGATCCACTCTTAACTGTCTTCTGAAATGCTATTTATTATTTATGTGAGCATTTAATTATAGTCTCTTTTCATTTGCTATTTAAAGTGTTCCGTTTATATAGCATGTCTTAGAAATAGGATTGCAAAGTCCTTGAAGTCAGAGTTTTTAATTTTTCTTTCTTTTAGTTTATTTCAGAATGCAGCATAGCATCTAGTGTGGATCTGGGTAAATGGGACTAAAGACCTTTTACCAAAAACCAGTTCATGAAAGATGCATCCAAATAGAGTGAAATCCTGTTCTTAATGAATATGCAGAATAGTAGGAGAAATAAAACTTTCATACAAATAACTGTAAAATGGGACAAATAATACCAAGTGCCATAAGAAACATTTAGACAACGTATAATGGATTTCAGTAAAGAAAAATAATCCTTCCAGCTTGGTCAGGGGGATGGAGTGGGTGATAGGAAAGGATTTCCAAATAGAAGCAACAGTACAATTAATAGCTCAACAATAAGAAAGTGAGAGACATTCAGAAAATAGTGAACATTTTGGCTGATATGTAGAGGATTAATGGGAAATAAAATTGGAAATGAAATTTGGAAAACAATTGTGGAAATCTTGAATGCCAGAATGGGGAGTCTGAACTCTCACTCCTGGACTGGGTGGACAAGTACGGTGTTTGCAAAGGGATGTGGAATAATCACAGCTGTGTTTTGTGTATATCAATTTGACATCAAAGAGTAAAATAATCCTTTCTCTATGCAATAAACAAAAACACTCAAATAATTACTAATTATTACTTAAGGGAAATAAGCTCTTGGCTTATTGAAATTTACAAACAGATATTGCTTTTAGGATCACAGTTCAGAGAAAGTTATATTACCTTTCTTGCCTTCCCTTTGTAAAATGAAGGAGTTAGATGGATCACTCTGTATTGCAGCAAAGACTGCATTAAAAGGCCAAGTTCTAGATCCATTTTCATCAGTATTTAGCTGTAGGATTTTGGTTAGGACCCATAACATCTCTAAATGGTGTGCTTTCAATGAAATAAAATGAGAGGAGTTACTTCTAAAGTCTTACGGAGCCAAAAATTCAACTCAATGAATCATAATTGTTACAGGAATGCTTAGCACACATAATTAGGCATAATGTAGAATAATTTTATGTTTAAAATTAATGAAAATTTATTATGATTTTATTTTCATTGATACCATTTGATTGAAAAACATTTAATGATTTCCCCATTCTCTGTCTCTCATCATAGAGGCAATCCAGAGCCGCAAATGTATTTCATAATACTACAGTGGGCAAGAGAGGAATCAAAATAATAATGTGGCTTTTGTTGCTGGAGAAGAGGATGAGTACCATTCTTCAAGGACACAAGATAGTGACTCACCTTTTGATGTTTATCTGTTTGTTTCTTTGGGGGTTGAGGTGGGCAGGTAGTAGACAATGAGGACCATGACTCAGTAGATCTCAGGCCCTTGGTCCCGAGTGGAGGAATAAGGACTGGGTGTTATATAATCTTAAAAACAAGGAAAAGAAAGGACAGATCAAGCCCATGAATAAATCATGTGTCTTCTTCCCATGTTGTCCCAAATATCAATCTCCTGCCCTGTTTGCAGAGCTGGATAATTACAACAGAACCAGGAAAACTATGCAAAAAGCCTTGGTGAAACCTGCCTGCCATCTAATTTCCTTCTCTCCCACCCCTCAGACATCTGGGAGTTTACAAACTGAACGCTAGTGCTTTGATCATGCCAGCTTACATTAAAGAATGTTGAGGTCATATCAAATTCTTAAAAATTCTTGACTGCAATGGCCACTGATAAATAATTATAGGATTTAGAAAATCAACATCATTTCATAAAAGAAGTAGTATTTGAAACCAGAGGCTTATTTATGGACAGAACATTTTTCTGTCAGAAAATAAATGATCAAATATCACACCTCGGAAGAATCTATGCTAGAAAAGGAGAATCGGTTATTTAAACTGTATAAAACTTGGGAGATGGTAGGGAGGGATGGGTCTCATAAGATAAAACAATGTATATGCTTGCTAATGATTAGCAGATGTTCAGAAGCAAAGAAAACTCATTTCCATTGGAAAAAGTATAAAAATTAATCATGGAACTTCATAATTTTGAGTCTAGAATTTAAAAAAAAGGATTCTAAGTAGCAATGGGACAGAATAACTAACTTATTTAGGTCATTACAGACTAATGTAATCAGAATAAATACAATATGGAAATGAATGAAGAATGGAATTTTGTTTATCTGAAAACAACTAGACAACAAGATAAATGAGTAAGTGTTATAGGAATAAATTAAGAAATTATACCAATATAATTAAATTGCAAAATAAGGCAGGCGTGTTCTGAAATTGAAGTACAGAGGAAAGGAGGAGGTGAAGAATATGTTTTGAGCATGTCACAGAAAGGAGCATAAATGTGGAAGGAACTGCTCTTCCTGAAAGAATATTTTTCTTATGAGAGTAAATTAGAAAATCTCTGAATTACAGCCAATGCAGTTGAAAAATTATTGAAAAATAAGGTGCACAATTGAAGAATATCTCCAGAAATTCAGTGCCAGCAGCCTATGCATTAAGAGCAGAGACGGGATTTTGGTGGCATTTTAGGTTTTGTGGCCATAGTACAAAAAAGGCTAAATTCTGCCCTGCTAGTCACCACTTCTGTCCACAGAGTCGTCTTGGGCTATAGACAAAAAGAACGAAGAAACTCAAATAAGAACGAGAGGTAAGACAGTGCCTAAAACTCTTCTATGCTACAAAACGCGATAAGGTAGTATTACAGCACACACGCAGTGTGAGTTTCATGCCAAAATCAGGTCTCCAACCTTCTCTTGAATCTAAATGTTGGTATTTTCCAACCCATAGTGAAATGTGTATCAAACTCAGTCAAGTAGAAAGAAAGAGAGAAAAAAATAAAATAGATGGAGACAGAGTAGGACAAAGACAGAGAAATACAGAGACATAGAAAAATAGCCCCCTAGAGAAGGCTTCCTCACCTAGCCTTGTGGAAGAGATCAAGTGTAGGTTCATTACTGTTTAAACTCTGTGATCTGAGCACTAATAGTCTAATGGTAGCCCCATAATACTCCAGGCTCTGAAATAACTTAGCATTCCTTCTTTGGGAAGAAGGAGGAGGAGTGGAGGAGAGAAGTGAGCAGAGAAATGGAAGTCTCCTGTCATGCAGTCCTCTGTTCATTTTCTCAGTTACATAGTTATCCTCTTTAAACACAAAATGTAGAGAATCATCAAATTGACCTACTGTGAGTTTCCTTAATATCCGAGAGACTCTCAAAGACAATCATTTAACTCAATTCACTCTCCCAACAACTTCTGGAAACAGCAGATAAAGAAAGGCCTTTCTCATTACAGGAGTATCTTTGACAGTATATTCACACATGTGTGTTAGCATACATATTTTTGATGCAGTAGAGGAAGATTCAAGCATTTATTTTCTGTTCATTCCCATGGATAAGCTAGAAGGCCTCATATAAACCAATACCCATCGGTTGTTCTATGTACAAAAGGGACCAGACCTGAGGTAGTACATAAAGGTTCAGAGGTCATAAATCTACCTGTCCAGGCTCACACTAAGCACGAAATCTCATTTATCTATTCATAAAATATGAATTGAGCACTTACAGTGTAACGGGCACTATTGTAAGCACTGAGGATACAGCGGGAGGTGAAAAACGCAGAAGTGGTCGCTTCTGTGATGAAACTTGCATTCTAGTGGTGGAAAGGGGAAGAAGATAAGCAAGTAAACAACTGCCCAACAAGCTTAAATCAGTTCATGAACTGTGCAAGATGAAACAGGAAAATGGGTTAGAAAGTGACTGATTTGTGCAACTTTGTATTAGCTGGTCAGGAAAATCTCCCGAAGGAGGAGAGGTTAGGAGCAGTCACCCAAATGTCTGGGGATCAGGGTTCCCCTAGAAGAGCTTGGAGAGTATTCCAGGCACAGGGTTCACAGTGCAAAACAGTGAAGAGATGTTTACTCATCCAAAAAAGTCCTGATTGTGGTTTATACACTTAGGTAGACATAGAGGAGAAAAGTGGATAGATTCAGAATTTATTTCTGAGGCACAGCTGTCTGACTCCATCAAAGAAAAAACAAACAGCACATTCCAAGCTTCTACATGACCTTATGGCATTTATGTTATAATTCCAATTATATTAATCCACCTTTGCTAAAATTAATGAGATATAAAATAAAACAACAAAAAAAATATACATTATAGCATTAAAGATACAATCCAGATAATTTGTTTTTGTTGGTCATTATGTAATTAATTTGCCAGTAAGAATTCTTTCAGTTATGGACATAAAGCTAAACTGGACTAAAATGAAAAATTCCAATATATTCCTTTCCATTGCCTAGTCAAAACTTGTTATAAAAAAGTGAAGTTGTAGTCATATTTTAATGTTTCATATTACATTCATATCGCTTAGATAGTTAAATATGCCATCATTACATTTTAAATGCTTATGGTTAGGGGATGTGGTTGGGAGTACTTGAAAGCTGCAAGGGAGAATTATTATTTGCTGGTCAGTGTTTTCCTTTAAAATTTCATAAAATTAAAAGCAACTACCCTTTTGAAGTTATGTGTTGCCAATGAAGTCTCAATTTGTTCTTTGTTTTGTTTGTTTTCAATGAGTTTATTTTTGCACATTTTAACAACTACTGTTTTCAAGTTACATAAGAAAAATACTTTTCTAATATCAGAATAAGTATCTCTTTGGTATAGAAATCACCCCTATGTGTGAACTTTATCTTAAACTCGTAGTTAAGAACTATGACCTAACGTGTTAAACAAAACTATTCTTTGCCCATCCATTTGACCCCTTTCATAACCGCATTGTGGGACTTTAGAATATTGTCTGTACATACTTCCATATACACAAAGAATTAAGGTGCCAATCAAAATGTCACAAAAGTTATATTGTAGAGAATTAGTTAGTTTAATTCTCTATGACACAAGCCATCCAAAAAAAAGCAATTTATAAGATAAAGGAGAAGTAAAAAACAATGGTCACTAAGGTCAAAGAACGTGAAAACAATCACACTATTTAAATTTGATGCATTAGAAACAACGAACTTCCTTTGAAATGTTACATAAACAACTTCCAAAGCTCCAAATGCAACATCTTAGAACACTAACTCTGACAAGGCACTTTTATAGCAGTCAAATGTATAAATTTTCAAATACAGGAAACATTAACTGTAAAAGCAGTTAACCATAGAAATAGAGCAAAATATGCATTCTTTCCAGACAGGCTTTCATTTTCTGAAGAAAAGGCTTTTAAAAAAAAATCATAAAAGGGTAAAAAAAATTTATCATATATTTGCAAAAGCAAAGTTCAAAGCCCCATAAAACAAGAAGACATTTTTAAAAGGTAGAGAAATAATTAGTCTTCTTGCTAAAAATAGGAGGAAAAAATTGCTTTAATCATGTTGGCTAACTCTTTTATTCAACAAACATTTAGTGAATATTGTTTTTATTCAAAAACCATTCCAGGTGCTGGAGATAAAAGAGGTAATTAAGACACCATCATTAGCTCTAGCAAGCTTAGCCCAATGGAGCTGGGTGGACCATTGGCAAACTTAGTCAAAGTTACCTACTTTGGTGCATAAAATGAGGCTAAGCTACAACATCCCATCAAACTCTGCCATTCTTGGAATCTTCTTGCAAAATGAATAATGGTCTACCTAGTTTAATACTGGTAGCCCTGTAGCATTATTAATACTAATTATCTGCTGATGAAATTAACTTTATACCAAAAACATGCTGTTAACAAAAATGTCATCAGTATCCTGCTTTCACAAAAATCAAGAAAACCAAGAAAAAATTTCATTCTGAGGACCCAGAACAGCTGGAAAGACATTATCCTATACATGTGGGACATGTGCAAATATATGTGAGGAAAACTGAATTCTTACACAGTCATTATTTCAACAACTAATTAATCATGCCAAATTGCTTGTCAGGTCTCAAAGAATCATAGCCCTCTTTCAAGAGGTACCGCCATGTTTTAAAGAAATGTGCATTTTCTGTACATTTGAAGGCAAGCTCTTCCACTTGAGCTGATACTGCAGTTGTGGCTTCAAGAAGTTTGGTTAATGAAAATACTACATTTCCAATCTGCAGCTCCACTTCCTCCATCCAGCCGGTCCACTGTTCTGCAGTTGCTCCTGCTCTAAACAGGCCAATCCAAAGTTACTGGGACAACAGGGGAGGATGCCAAAGGGGCATCTGAAGACGACCCAGAGAAGGGAGGTGGAGCGCGGCAAAGAGGCGTGCACCTCTCAGATCGGCCATGGGGGACTCTGGGACTGAGTGCTGCTGGGAAGGTGGTGTCGGGCCTGCAGCAACTGAGCCTGCACCGGCTTTCTCAGCTTGTTCTTAATGACTAGTAAATGGGTCAAGTATTTTAGAAAGGGCATTTTTCATTCTGGCTGTTTCTAGAATGAGCCACTTTGTGATCAAACAAGTGGTATGAGATTAGGTAGAAGCAACAAACTATTGAAAACACTTTTTCTGAGTTCATTTTGCTTGATTCAGTATAAAAATGGATGGTGTCTTAGTTTCCAGGCTGCTATTACAAAACCCATGAACTGGGTTGGCTTAAACAAGAGAAATATATTGCCTCCCGGTTTTGGAGGCTTGCATACTCATAGGGTTGGTACATTCTGGTGCTAGCTGCCAGGAATCCTTGGGTTTCCTTGGCTTTTATCTTTGCCTCTGTCACATGGTGATGTTCTATCCTTTTTCACTTCTGTGGTCTCTTTATAAGGCCTCCAACAATTCAGATCAAGACCCACTCCTGTTCAGTTGTGTTACGTATTAATTAAAATAACATCTCCAAGAGGTCCTATTTATAATGGGTTCACACCAATAGGAGTGCAGATTAAGCTTACCAGCATCTTTTTTTCTGGGGTATATAACTCAGTCTACCACACATGTTATCCAGACTTTTGGATATTTTTTTTTTTCTTCAACAGTATACTCTGTACAAACTGATTATTAGTATGACCATTTTCTTTGGGACATATATGTTTTGTCTTACGTCATTTAACAAAATAATAAAAGGTGTAGATGTTTTTCTCTTAAACAAACCATGTCTCTCTTACCTACAGGCTGGTCCCTCTGTATAGAACATTCTCCTTTCTTCCTACTTTCTCTTTTGACTGGCTAATGCCTATTTAAACTCCAAATTTCATTTAGCTAGTACTTCCTTCTATGACTCTGTATACTGGGCTATTCCCTTTTTTTTGTTTTTGTTTTTGTTTTTTTTATTTCTACCATGCCTTTTTCCCCCAACATTGTACCTATCATACATTTTTGTAAATACTTAACTATCTGTATATTCATCTATAATTTGTATGTGAGCAGGAACTCTGTCTTTCTATCCATTTCAGCATTCCCATAAAGGAGCACAATGTCTAGCATGTAGCAGGTGCCTAAATATTTGATTTATAAGTCCATGACTCAGTGGAGCAATGAATGAAAACATATAGTTCTTTAAGGCCTCATTTGCTACTTGTTTAGTACTTCCTACTCTAAAAAAAAGTAGTTTCACTTTTTTCCTCATTTCAACAATATCAAGCCTCATTGTGACATTAACCAAGCAGGTCTAATGTTGCTTGTCGTGATTGTGCTCCACACAGACAAATACGTTTTGTCACCTGATAGAATCACTGAGCAACACCAAGGTGATGAAGGGTTTCGGTCCCAACCAATGACAAATGACAAAATATGCTCTCTTCCTTCCATTTGTATTATCACTTCAGTGTTTAGCAATGTGAACAAACTTCTGTTAATCATTCAATTGATAATAATTACAGCGTTTTCTAGCCTGCAATAGGATGTGATGCTGAAAATGTAAATTCAGATTAAGTAACAACGCTGCATGGTGTCAAGATGTTCCAGACACCTAACGTAACCCCAACTGTTTAATTGTTTCCATTTGAACAAGTATTTAGAGTAGGTTTATAAGGTGCTAGGCACTGAGCAATATCCCGAGGATAACAAAACTAGTGAACAACAGAGCTGTAGCCCTGCCCGTGTGAATATTATAATTTAGGTATTTGTTTGAAGACAGTTGTCTTTATAAATGGGGTGGCAGGAAGGGATGCTGGTGGCAAGTGGAGAGTGGTGGAGGCCCACATAATAATCTAATCTAATCTATTATATTTCTGTTAATATGTACTCTTTACCTTTTTCCTTCAACACTTTTTCCTTTTACAGTAAATAAACTTAATTTAAGACACCTGTTGAAGATAATAGGCTGCTTTAGCCAGTGCTTCAAGTCAGGCCAAATTTTATTCTAGGAAGAGCAACATTCTGAAACATCTTTGGAAAGGGAGCTTTCATTGACCTTAAGAGCTCACAAATAGATAAAGAACTTCCATAGCATGAGTGGTAGCCCACAAGGCAAGACTAGGAGAGAATATCCATCCTCAAACTAACTAAAATGTTATTTTTAGTACAATTCTTCCCACAAGTTACAGTAATGATTGTAATTCAAAATGAACTTGACAGATATCCTAATTTTGTAGTGATGCTAGGGAAAATAATAGGAACTCCTGCCATGTTTTCGATGGTGTAAACTGACAACTATGCCTTCCCTCTTCGTCATCAACTCTCTGCAGGCTTTTCATAACTTACCAAAAACTTACCTCTTTTTGGCCTGGAAATAAAGGGTGGAATTAGCTATACTCCTCAATTCAGTGCATATTATAATCAACAACCTAATCAAGACCTCTCTCTTGTTTGGATTTTTCTTTTTCCCTAATCTCTGATATCTGCTTCACATATATCCTCAATAAAACATTTAAGGTAGTTTTATCTGTGTGTTTTGATAACTTACATAAATAAGGCTGTCTACTTTTTCAAATTTTTTTGAAATCTAATCATGTTGCTGTGTGTTTTTTTGGTTAATAACTGTTATGTAATATTCTATACTGTACCTCATCTTCATTTTACTTATTCATTGTTTATATGCCACTTCCCACTCTTACAAACTACACTGGAATAAATATCCTTGGGTATATCTTGTCTCCTCATTTACTTGTGCAATAATTTTTCCAGAAGCAAAAATGCTGAATCAAAGGATATGTGCCTGCTTAATTTTACTAAGTTCTCCCCAGTTGCTTTCTGGAATGGCTATACCAATTATTTCTACCACCAACAGCACATACCAGTTTCCACTCCTACACATCTTTGTTAACATTTGGTATTACCCACATTTATATTTTTGCCAATATTTTATGTATAAAAAATATTTCATGGTAGTTTCAATTTGGAATTAACAAAGGATGCACAAAACCTTTAAAGAGAAAATTGTTAAGCTCAAATAAAGGATATTCCATGCAAATGATTTGAAAAAATGGGGAAATATACCATGTTCATAGATGAGATGGGTTCACATTGTAAATATATAAAATGTTAATGCATTAATATTTGATATTAATTTTATATTCATTTTCAACATCAGTGATTCATTTATGAATATTTCATAATCATTATTTAATCAATCTGTTAATTTTATACAATCCTATTCGAAGATCTATCTGGATATATTTTGTAGAGTAGAAAATATGTATACTAAAACCAATATGGAAGATAAGGGTCTAAAAAGATAGTTTTGTTTTGCAAAAGGAGAGCAAAGAAAAGTGAAGTCATACTATTATTAAGACAAAAATAGGTTGATACTGGCTAATAGATGGTGAGGAAATAATCCTATGTTTATAAGGTATTCCAGTTTGCCAATGCTGCCTTTTTGCAAAACACCAGAAATGGATTGGCTTTTATAAAACGGGGTTTATTTGGTTACACAGTTACAGTCCTAAGGCCAAAAAGTGTCCAAGGTAACACATCAGCAATCAGGTACCTTCACTGGAGGATGGCCATTGGCATCCAGAAAACCTCTGTCAGATGAGTAGGCATGTGACTGGCATCTGCTTGCTCCCAAGTTGCATTTCAAAATGGTGTTCTCCAGAATGTCTCTGTGTCAGTTTCTCAGGGCAAACTCTGGGCTAGTACCTCCAAAACATCAGCAAAACTCTGCTTTCAGCAGCCATCTTCAAAATGTCTCTGTAAATTGTAGCTCCTCTCTAAGCTCCTGTGCATTCTTCAAAGTGTCCCTCTTGGCTGTAGCAAGCTTGCTCCTTCTGTCTGAGCTTATATAGTGCTCTAGTAAACTAATCAAGGCCCATGCTGAATGGGCAGGGCTACACCTCCATGGAAATTATCTAATCAGTGTTATCACCTACAGTTGGGTGGGTTGGGTTGCATCTCCATGGAAACACTCAAAGAATTACAATCTAATCAACACTATTACATCTGCCTACACAAGATTGCATCAAAGATAATGGCATTTGGGGGGACATAACACATTCAAACTGGCACATAACGGAACTTGATATACGACCAAAGGAGAAAGAACTAATTGTAATCTATGGGGTTGAGAAAACTCTTTACTTATATGAATAAAAATAAAGCTGTATCCACCTTACATTATATGCAAAAGTGTACATAAGAAGAATTGATGACCTGAGAAAGGAAAACATACAAAGACAACAGAAGAAAATATTCAACGATATCTGTGAAATTAGTACTGAAAAAGGATCTACTTTTGTTTTATTTTCTATATTAGAGAAGTTGTATGTTCACAGAAAAATCATGCATAAAATACAGAGTTTCCATATACCCCCAGTTTTAGTTTCCTAGGTTGCTTAAGCAAATACCATACAATGGGTTGGCTTAAATAGTGGAAATTTATTTGCCTATGGTTTTAAGGCCAGGAAAATGTCCAAATTAAAGCATCATCAGGGTGATGCTTTGTTCCTGAAGACCAGTTGCTAGCAATTCTTAGCTCCTCTGTCACTTGACAAGGTGTATGGTGGCATCTGCTGATCTCTCCCTTTTCTTCCAGGTTTTATTGATTTTGTTTTCTTTCTTTCATGGTTTTCTCTGTCTGAATTTCCTTGTTTTATAAAAGACTCCAGTGAGAGGATTAAGACCCAAACCGATTGAGATCAGTCACATCTTAACTAAAGTAGCCTCATCAAAAGGTCCTACTCACAATGGGTTGACACCAATAGGAATGGATTAACATTAAGAACATGTTTTGGGGGGTACATACAGTTCCAAAATATCACAATAATGTATGCAAAAATTATTTGAATACAGTGAAGTGCTGTAGGAAAATAAATAATTAGTACCATGGTCTTTCTGAACTAAATGAAACTCGGTTATTTTCTTTGGTATATTTGGTGCCGTCTAAGCTATCTTCAAATTCTAATATTCCATGACTTTATGTGGTTTTTTTTTTTTCATTTTAACAAAGGAAGACACTGATTATGCACAATTATGGCAAAATATCCCAGAGGGTATGAATAGTTTTTCGAAAGTCACACAATTTGTCCATGGCAAGGTTGAGATTTGAACTCAGGGTTGTTGTCATTAAACTGTATATTTCTTTAGCCTTGATATATTCTCATAGATATTTTCATTAAAAGATCCACTGTTTCAACCATTTCACTCATATTTTGTATCTCTTTTCTTATGGACCATAGTGAATAGATGCATACTGATTTTTTTGTTTTTTAATATTGAAGTGAATGAACACATGGGTCTAACATTTAAAACCATACATTTTCCCACAAACTACTGCATTTATTTGGAATAATAATAAAAAATGACAAAAGTTATAGTTAATGAATGTTACCAAATTTAATTCTTCTGAATCATGTTCAATCTTTGGATTGATTGTCTAATTTCAGCTTCTTGCTTCTATGACTCTCTCTTGTCTGAATTTCATTCTTTTATAAAGGACTAGTAACAGCATTAAGATTCATTCTGATTGAGGTGGGATACACCTTAACTGAAATAACCCCATCAAGAGGTCCTACTTACAATGGGTTTAAACCCACAAGAATGGATTAGATTTAAGAACATGTTTTTCTGGGATACATAGAGCTTCAAACCACCACATTCCCTTATTATTAACACTATGCATTAGTGAGATGGTACATTTGTTAGAAATGATGAAAGAACACTATTATAGTTGTACTATTAACTATAGTCCATGGTTTACAGTAAGGTTCACTGTTTGTGTCATATAGTCCTATGTTTTTTATTTTAAAAATTTTTATCCTAGTAATATATGTACAATCTAAAATTTCCCCCCTTTAACCAAATTCAAATATATATTTCAGTGCTGTTAATTGCACTCAAAATTTGTGTTACATCACTACCATCCATTAACAAAATTTTTCCATCACCCCAAATAGAAACTCTGTACAAATTAAGCATTAACTCAACTGATTCCTACCCCTTACCTGGTCCCTGATAACCTATATTACAGTTTCTACTCTATAATTTGCTTATTCTAATTATTTCATCTCAGTGAGATCATACAATATATGTCCTTTTGTGCCTGACTTATTTCACTTAACATGATCCCTTCAAGGTTCATCCATGTTGTTGCATGTATCATGATTTCATTTATTTTTTATGGCTGAATAGTATTCTGTTGTATATATGTAGCACATTTTGTTTATCCATTTGTCAGTTGATGGATATTTGGGTTGCTTTCATCTTTTGGCAATTGTGAATAATGTCACTATGAACATTGTGCAAAGATCTGTTCCAGCCCTGCTTTCAAATCTTTTGGGTATAGATCTAGAAGTGGGATTGACAGGTATGGTAACTCTATACTTAGCTATCCAAGGAACTGCCAAAGTGTTTTCCTCACTGGATGCACCATTTTACATTCACAGCAACAATAAATGAGGGTTCATATCTCCACATCATCTCCAACATTTTTATTTTCTGTTTTTTTTTCAATAGTAGCCATTCTAGTGAATATGAAAATATCTTACAGTTATGATCTGTAATCCCTAAAGGCTAATGATGTTAAGCATCTTTTCATGTGCACATTGGTCATTTGTATATCCTCTTTGGAGAAATGCTCAGTCAAGTCTTTTGCCCATTTTTTAATTGTTTTATTTTGTCCTTTTTGTTGAGTTGAAGGATTTCTTTACATATTCTGGGTATTAAATGCTTATAGGATATGTGGTTGCCAAGTATTTTCTCCCATAATGTAGGTTGTCATTTTACTTTCATGATTATGTCCTTTGATAGAAAAAAGTTTTTAATTTTTATGAGGTCCTATTTATCTATTTTGTTGTTGTTGCTCGTGCTTTGGGTAGAAAGTCTACGAAACCTTCAATGTCATGAAGATGCTTTTCTATATTTTCTTCCAGGATTAGTCTTCCAATCCATGAACATGGAATATCCTTTCACTTATTTAGGTCTTCTTTGATTTCTTTTAGCAATGTTTTGTAGTTTTCTGTATACAATTCCTTTATACTCTTGGTTAGATTTATTCCTAGATATTTGATTTTTTTTTAGTTGCTATTATAATTGGAATTTTTTCTTGATTTCTTCAGTTTTTCATTACTGTTGTTGGGTAGGACTTTTTAACTCAAACAGTACGTAAAGAAATTCAGATGATTTAATTATATCAAAGATTAATGGCTTCTGTTAAAAGTAAATATGCAAAGTTAACAATAGATGATAGGTCAGACAATTATGTTCACATCTAAAATTGAGAAGGTTTTAACATCTATGATATATTAGATGTATCATATGAAATTGACAATTTTTGACATCAAGAATAGCAATTATATTATATTTGACCCAATGCAAGGAACTCTTGCATTTCATAAGAAAAACAAACAAAAAAAAACAACTGGAAAATGGACAAAGGTTAGAAATAGGAAAACTTTAAATGGCTAACAAATAAAAGCCTGTATTTAAGATAATCAAATTCACTAGTAATAAAAATATGAAATAATAATATGATAGCATGCAAAATTCATTATGTAAAAATAAATATATCATTTAATCATTTGTTACCATAAAACTTAGTGTAAGGAGATAGTGTCATAAATGGGTATAACTACTAAGCAGGCATTCAGCTAGGCTCAAGTTAATACTTTTGATCAAAGGCATATAGTTGCTACATACATATGTTTTCAAGTCACAGCAGTAGAGAGAGTAAAGTGACAGTAGAGGGCATAACATGGAGAAGGTAATTCTTAGTGGTGAAGGGCAGGACCCAAGGAATCAGGTTCCTTCCAGCACTCAAGCTCTAGTTCTTCCCCTTGTAGGACTTTAGCCAAGTTACTTCTACTCCAGATCCCACTGCAACAATGATAGTGCATACCTCATGTACTATGACATGAAAAGGGTTTAATCTAGTGCCTGGTATACAGTTCAGACTCGATGAATGTTGCCCTGTAGTACTCAGTTCATTTTCTTTGGCCTTGAGTTTTTGTTAAAATTTTTAATATTTTTATTTCTAATTAAAATGATTGTTAGATCATGTTATAAATTTGGTCTACCATGTTCTAGAATAAAATTCCAACCATTAGAGATTAATAATATATTCACATAAAATCTACACTGTATTTATCTTAAACTAGATGAGTATCAAAATTTACCATAAGTAGTGTTGTCAAAGCAAGATAAATTTTGAATTATTTACCACAAGAGTTTCCTTGTATGTTTTTCAGAGGAGACTGGAGTGGGGGGGAATGGCAAAAACAAAATGTCAGCTAATAAATGGAAATCTTCATTACAATTCCTGCGACCATAAGTTTAAATACCAGACAAAATTAATGCTTAAATTGTACAGCGTTTCTATTTGGGATGATGGAAAATTTGGGGTAAGTGATAGTGGTAATGGTAACACATACTATGAATTAATTAGTGGCACTGAGTTATATATTTGAATGTGGTTATATAGGGGAAATTTTAGGTTGTATATATGTTATTAGTATAATTTTTAAAAGCCATAGGACTGCAACACAAACAGTAAACCTTAATAATGACCATGAGCTTATAGCTAATAATACAGATATGAAAATGTGCCTTCATCAGTTGTAACAAATGTTCCACACTAATGCAAGGAGTAAATAATAGGGTGATATATGGGGACTCCATATTTTCTGCATGACTTTTTGTAAGCCTATTACTTCACTAATTTAAAAATCAGGTAAACAACAACAAAAAATTAAGTTCTAAGTGTTGGGTATGAAGAAAGAAGGTGAGGTGGTCAGGAGAAGAAGGAAAGAAGAAAGGTCTGTAAACTTGTCAATGGAAAGACCCATGTCTTGGGCACTGCATTAGTCTACTAATTTACACTACTTTCAACTGAATTTTAAGTAATCTTACTTAAATTAGTTCATCTGTTTCTAAATATCCTGGCAGCCCCATAATAACAGGTGACCATTAGTGATAATGATTTGGGGGCAGGCACACCACATTATCTCACTGGGCCCTTGATAATCATCCTGGAAGGTAAATATTTTTTCATCCCTACTTCTAGATGAAAAACTGAGGCACAGAGAATTAAACACTTAACTAGTGATGATGTTTTCAGCCAAAATCTTTGTGACCCCAATACCTACATTGCACTTTCTCAATCTAATTCTTGAGTGGGAGCACAGCATAAAGAGGCAGCAGGTCAGACTCAGTGTTCATCCTTGGTGCTACTGAGATGCTGTCTCCCATAGTAGTAGTGCTTCATTCATAAAAAACATATCTGGACAACTTCATAATGTTGGCTTCTTAAGAATATTGTGGGAAATACATCTTCTACCTAGGAAGTTATGAGTAGTAAGGCTAGAAATTAAATCAGTGGCCATAAGAGGCCATATATTTTTTGACCCCCAGTGCAGACAATTTCTTCTGACAATTAAAACTGTTTAAGGAATTTTTTTCCTACTAAAAATATTTCCATAATTAAAGATCTAGTAAATATATGCAAAGCCCTGAGGCTTGACTTGAATTTTCTGAGATACAATTTCAGACATTAATCATACTTTGTCAGATAATTATTCATTCATGCTGGTTGAAACCTGGTCAGCACTATTTCCTACTGGGTCAGAAAAAACAATTACATAATTTCTGTCACTACAAGATAATAAATATTTGTTTTTATTGATTTAAAAATAGAAAATTTTTTATCAAGTTTCATTGGCTGTGCTTGCAAATGCTTTTGATTGTATAGGCATACTGTTATTTACCTCTAGATATAGTCTTTTCTCAACTTTGATTATCTGTTTGATCTGTAGAGAAAGAGGGAAAGATAATATGGTTGTTTATGTAGATAAATCAGCCTAACTTGATATACCTGGTTATACCAAGGTATATCCCAGATATTGCTGAAGATTATATATGGACAACAAGGGTTTATAACGTCTCACTTTTCTTAGAAGTTAACTTTGCCTACAGACAAAGTTGGCTGTAGTTTAACCTCTTCCTGGGGCCTGGGAACAGGGAGGAAGCAAGACAGAGGGGGTTAGTGGGTCATGGTTAGTTTTCCCAGAGAACGGAAGGTATGGTGGATTGAATTACGTGCCCCAAGAAAAGATTTGTTCTTAATCTTAATTCATGTTACTGGGGGAGTGAACCCATTTGTAAATAGGAGCCTTTGAATATGTATTATCAATTAAGGTAAGAACTCATTTGGGAAAAGGACCCTCTAAAATTCTATTTAGGGATAGCTGAACTGAATTAGGATAGGCCTTAATCCATATGATTGGAGGTTTAGTAAGAGAAGAAACTCGATCGCAGTGGGAGAAGCCAGAAGTCAGCAGAGACTGGAAGAGCACACAAAAGGAGAGAGAGGGAACATGTAATGGGAAGTAAGGATGCAAGCCAAGAATTCCAAGGATGGCTGCAAGCCAGCCCCAGAATAATATAGACTTACTGATGCTTTGATTTTGACTCTTGCCTCTGAAACTGTGAGACAATAAATCCTTGTTTTTAAACCAACTAACTTGTGTTATTTCTCATAGCAGCTCTGGCAAACTAAGACAGGATGCTACACACAGGTTCAGACTTTCCTGACCAACACTAGATGTGGGCCATCAGAACTTAAGGTATGAAATACATGCCCAAGTGAAATATTATGTGTCTATTTTTTGTTTGGCATTAAGCACGTAATGCTTTTATACATGAAAGAAATTTTTTAAGACATTGGAATAATGAGCAGCTCAGCAAGAGATTGCTTAATTTCCACATACCTGGAATATTATTCTGTAGCCAAGCTACCACCTGGGTGTATGTTTCATCATCATATTCAAGCTAGAACCATCTTCTTTGGCCCTATAATACTTAGTATGCATATCTCCCATTGTACATCAATACTTCAATTATTATCAGTTTATGCATCTGTGTTGCCCACTCCTCAGCTAATTAGACAATTTAGTTTTGGGGGATCCAGTGGTGAAGAAGGCAACAAGACAGATACAGTTTTTGCCCTACTATACATTTGAGTGAGTGAGACATATTTATTAAAAAGACAACCAACAAATAAAATGACTTTTTTAAAAAGTGCTGTGTGGAATAATAGAGCAAGGAAAACAACAGGAGACATCATTTGGATACAGTGGTCAGAAAAGACCTTAGAGTGGAGCTAACATTTTCTCATACTGAGGATTAGAGATTGAGAAGGAAATAATCATTTAAAGGATGTGAGAAAGAGCAATCCAGGCAGAAGAGTCAGGGTGTGCCATAGTCCTGTGTGTACATCTTACTGTGTTGGAAGAACTGATAAAACACCAGCCTGGCTGAAGAGTAGTGAAGCCTGGGGGAATAACTCAAACTGAATTTGAAGGGATAGGTGGGATCAGGTCATGAAGGACCTTGCAGGCCATACTAAGAGATTTTATTTCAAAGCAATAAGAAGTAACTGACATGGCTTATAAATGGGGTCAATATGACTCCAATTTGAGGTTTAAGAAAGTCACTTTCATTGAGCTATGGAATGTGAATTGTCAAGAGGCCTTTTAGGAGGTTAATTCACGATCCAGCTAACAGATGACGGTAAGCAGACTCAGATGGGCTTATATGAATTAGGAGTCTGATAAAAATAAGGTTAGGAGAGATGAATGAATCACAGCTCTATTCAAAGTCTTTGGAAGATGTACTTTAACAGAAGGATGCAAATGTTGAGACTAAATTCTTTATTGGTTTAGTGGAAGCTCAAGTATTTCAGAAAATGATATAACTCCCAAATGACTAAGGAAAACTTGCAATTTTCTTAATAATTAATAAGGTTTACATATACATGGACAATTACTTCATAACAGGATTCTGCCAGAATCCTTCATTGCAGAGTAATTATTTTAATTTCCTGTTTATGGTTAATACCCTGTTTGTATTTATTATATTTATTTCTGTGCCTGAATGTACTCTGATTCCTAGCGCCAAGTTAACATTTAGTGAGCATCTCCTAGAAACTCAACAGAGCCTTTGTTCAATAGTGTCTCATTTAATTCTCACAAGAGCTCTGTAAAGTATATATAAGCATTCTCATGTTGAAAACAAAGAGACTGATATTCAAAAAGTTTAAGTAAATTGTCTCATCAGTGACAGAGTTAAGAATCTTATCAAAAATTTGCCTGACTAGAAAGGCCTTTGTATTTCTACTACACACTGACATTTTTTTAACACTTGTTATTGCAAAATATAACATATATACAGAGACATGATAACTTTCAAAGTGTGGTTTAATAAGTAGTTATAGAGCAAACTTCAAGCATATTATGGTACAGTTCCACAATTTCAGTTATTTTTATGAGACTAAAAACAAACACACAAACAAAAAAAATAAAATAAAATAAAGAAAAACTGTATAATGTTTCAGTAGTCATAATCCATTGTAAAATCCTATCTTGTCTATCGCTACTCCTCCCTGTCGTTTGATCACTGTCTCAATCTTCAGGGCTATCTGGGAACACACTGACTCTTTTTTTCCCCTCTGAATTTATTTTTTTATTTACATTTTTTTATTCAACTTTATTGAGATATCTTCACATACCATACAAGCAGCCAAAATGTCCAATTAGTTGTTCACAGTACCATCATATAGTTGTGCATTCATCACCACAATGAATTTTTGAACATTTTCATTAGTCCAAAAAAATAAAAATAAGAATAAAAATAAAAGTAAAAAAGAGCATCTAAAACAACCCATACCCCAATTTCCCCCATTATTTGTTTAATTTTTGTCTCTATTTTTCTATTCATCTGTCCATGCACTGGACAAAGGGCATGGGAGCTACTTAGTTTTCACAATTACACAGTCACACCATGTAAGTTGTACAGTTATACAATCATCTTCAAGAATCAAGGCTATTAGGTTGCAGTGCAACACTTTCAGGCAATTCCTTCTAGCTATTCCAATACACTAAAAACTACAAAGGGATCTCTATATAGTGCATAAGAATAACCTCCAGAATGACCCTGTGACTCCATTTGAGATCTCTCAGCCTCTGAAACTTTATTTTGTTTCATTTCTCTACCCTTTTTTAGTCAAGAAGGATTTTTCAGTCCCACAATGCCATGTCCAGGCTCTTCCCTGAGAGTCAAGTCTCACATTTCCTGTGAGATTTACACCTCTGGGAGTCATGACAGTGAGAAGACAGTGAGTTTACCAGCAGAGTTGACTTACAGAGAGAGGCCACATCAGAGCAACAAAAGAGGTTCTCTGGGGGTGACTCTTAGGCACAATTATAAGTAGGCTTAGCTTCTCCTTTGTAATAACAAGCTTCATAAGGGCAAGCCCCAAATCAAGGGATTGGCCTTCTAAATTGGTTGTCCCCAATACATATGAGACTATCACACACTGATTCAATTGAAGTTTATTACAAATTGAGTAGCACATACTAGGGCAAATTAAGCCTCTAAATTTGCATAGCTTAAATTTACTTGAATCAATGCATCATTTACCAACTTACATACATTCCTAAGGCTTCATTACCATTCAGTCTAATTTAGTGAGCTTTGTCCTTATTTACCTAAGGTTGGGAAATGACAAGTAGATAGCCACACAACACACTAACCAGAGCCTAAGTTTAGCATATCTTAAACCTCATAAATCAGCATATTAGAATACTTGAACAAACTTCATGACCATAAAATGCATCATATTTAAGGAACATTTTGAAATTTTAAGTGAAATTCATGTTAAATACTAGAAAAAAAAGAAAGTAACTCAATGCATTTATGTATTTTCCTGGCATTCAGAGTCTTCTACACTTTCTGTCATATGTTCTTTCATTCTCCTTGTTCTGGTTGGCTGAAGCTGCCATTATGCAAAATACCAGAAATGGATTGGCTTTTATAAAGGGGATTTATTAGGTTAAAAATTAGCAGTTATAAGGACATAAGAATGTCCAAACTAAGGCATCAACAAGAGGATACCTTCACTGAAGGAAAGCCAATGGTGTCTGGAACACCTCTATCAGCTGGAGAGACATGTGGTTGGCATCTGCTGGTCCTTTTCTCCCAGGTTGTGCTTCAAAATGGCTTTCTCCAAAATGTCCCCAGCCTTCTGTCTCTCTTAGCTTATCTCAGCTCTCTTCTGGTTTCTACTGGGGTGCTTCTCCCTAAGTATCTTGGAGTCCTCTCTTAGCTTTGCCAGGCAAACTCTGGGCTTCCTCTCCAAACATCCTTCTGTCTGCATCTCCAAGCATCTCTAAGAGTCAGCATCTGTATTGGCTCTTGAGCTGTCTTAGATACTCCAGCGAACTAATCAAGACCCACCCTGAATGGGCAGGGTAACACCACCAAGATATAATATAATCAGAAGGTCTCACCCACATTTGGGTCAGTCACATCTCCATGGAAACAATCAAAATGTTCCACCCAACAAGAAAGGATTAAAAGATCACGGCTCTTCTGGGGTCCTTAACTGTTTCAAACCAACACATTCCACCCCCTGGACCCTAAAAAGACATGCTGTTTCCAAATGCAAAAATACATTCATTCCATCACAATTTAGATAAGTATAAAGTCTTATCAAAATCAGTTACGGGGGTGGCTTGTCCTAAGACAACATTCTCCTCTGGCTGTGGACCTTCAGAGCAATTTGCCTGCTGCCAATATACAAAGGAAAGACAAAGGATAAACATTCCCATTGCCATAGGGAGAAATTGGAAGGAAACAAGGTTCAAGGGACCCAAACAATTATGAAAAACCCACAGGGCAAACTTCATTAGATTTCAAAGACTGAGAGTCATTTATAGAATGATGTTTTCTTCTTCTCAGCCCCACCCTCCATAAGCATTGGGGCACCACCCAGACTCTGCCTCTCCAAGGCAAAGGCTCTCCCTTATCAGAATGTGCTCCACCCTCTCTGAGACCTGGAATACCAACACTGTTTCTGAACAGTGGAGCAGCCAAGCTCCTCTGAATTCCTCAGGCATCTGAGAACCTTTGGGCAGCAGCAATCTTAAACTCTGAGGCACTCTTAAATGCACCCTATCCACATGCAAGGGTCAGTCTACTCTCCTGGCCCAAGGTTTCTTGACTCCAGACCTTATCTTCCATGGTTCTGCCCTTGAAGAAACTTTTCCTTCGATCTGTTCCTTTTCCATCCCTTTCAGTCTAGACTGGCAGTGGTTCCATTTATACAGACCTCAAAAAAAAATTTGTTGGCTTGACATGAAGCATACAGGGGTCAAAACCATCAGACAATAGGACTTTCCACAAATCCTTACTGGATAATTCCATTCCCAATCTTGGATTGTACTGAAATGGCTGGCTGTTTCCAGGTTTCATTAAATCTTCATGTGAGATACTATCCTCAGGGGTCTCACTTTCTGGAAGCCCAAAATTTCCCAGACCATCAATTTCTAGTTTCTTTGTACCCAAGAGTTTAGTTCTCAGCTCATCTATTTCTTCTCACATTTTACTATAAGCTGCAAGGAGAAGCCAGGCTGCATTTTCCATATTGAGTTTCAAAATCTCTTCAGTTAAATATCCCAGCTCATCACTTTCAAATTCTGCCTTCCATCCATTAAAACAAGGATTGCCTTTCTTCAAGTTGACAATGATACATTAATCATTTCTGTTTAAGGCCTCATCAGAAGTATCTTTAGAGTCCATAGTTCCACCAAAATCTCTTCAAAGCAATCTAGGCCTTTTCTATCAAGCTCCTCCCAATTCTTCCAGAATGTTCCATGTATCTGTTTAAAAAGCTGTTCCAACATGTTTGGTATTTGCAAACTCAGCAGCACTGCACTCCAAAAGTGTTCTGGTTTGCTGAAGCTGTCATTATGCAAAATGCCAGAAACAGATTGGCTTTTATAAAGCAGATTTATTAGGTGACAAATTTATAGTTCTAAGGCCATAAAAGTGTCCAAACTAAGGCATTAGCAAGAGGATACCTTCACTGAAGGAGGTCCAATGGTGTCTGGAACACCTCTGTCAGGCGGGAAGACATGTGGCTGGCATCTGCTGGTTCTTTGTTCCTGGGTTGCATTTCAAAATGGCTGTCTCTAAATTGCGGCCTTCCATCACTCTTAGCTTCTCTCAGCTCTCAGCTTGGTTCTTCTGGGGTATTTCTCTCTAAATATCTGGGAGTCCTCTCCTAGCTTCTCTGGGACAAACGCTGGGCTTTATCTCTTAGCTTAGCATCTCCAAACATCCTTCTGTCTACACCTTCAGGTGTCTCCAAGCATCAGCATCTGTATTGGCTCTTTAGCTCTCTTAAGTACTCCAGTGAACTAATCAAGACCCACCCTGAATGGGCAAGGTAATACCTTCATAGAAATAAGCTAATCAGAAAGTCTCTCCCACAATTGGGTCAGTCACATCTCAATGGAAGCACTCAATCAAAATGTTTCACCCCACAAGATAGGATTAAAAGATTATGGTTCTTCTGGGTCCCATAACATTTTCAAACCAGCACACTCCTTTAAAACTCCCCCATTCCAAAAAGTTAGCAGAGACCCTATTCCACTGGACAATAAAGCTATTAGTTTTCCAACCTCTGCAATATAGCAGAAAGCAAGCAAGGAAAGAGCAAAGCCACAGAAATCATCATACTACACCTCTATGAAAGTATTTAATTTTCTTATTCCTTTATTTTTTATTTGTTCTATTTGACAATTAATTACATATTCTACTATATATGTTCTTCATTATGTTCCTGAAAAATAACTGAAATATTGGATATTACAATTTCTGTACTGCTTTCATATTTTCTGAAAACAGACACACATGTACAGGTTTGAAAAGTTTAAGACCCTTAAGTCCACAAAAAGATTTGATGGACTCAATTTGAGAGTGAATCTGTTTATATTTAGATGAGATTTAATTCATTAAAATGAAATAAAGATTTCACTTTTAATAAACAAAATATCAAGAACCTAATACGCATCTTAAAAGAGCGCTAATGGATATTAAGCATTTTATTTCCAGCTTCTATCCCTGCTTACCAGATAAGCAGGGATAGAAGCTTATCCATTGAGAATCTTGTTGAACAATACTTCAATGAGATTGTTGTGATGGTTAGGTTCATGTGTCAGTCTGGCCAGGTGATGGTGCCCAAGTGCATGGACAAGCAAGCACTGGCCTGTTACTGCAAGGACATTTGTGGCTGGTTAACAAACCAGAAGGGTGGTTTATTAAATCATCAGTCATTTGATCATATCTGTGGTGGATTACATCAAAAAGGGAATGTCTTCTGCCATGAGATAATTCAATCAGCTGGATTTAACCCAGTAAGTTGAAGACTTTTAAGGGAGAAGAGAGAGAACTTTCACTTCAGCCAGCCAGCCTCTCCTGCGGAGTTCAATGAAGACCTTCAATGGAGTTGCCAGCTTGCTGTCTGCTCTATGGAATTGGGATTGTGCATCCTGCCCTGCAGAATTTGGACTCATGCATCATGCCCTATAGAACTTGGAACCCTGGATCCTGCCCTACAGGATTTGGACTCATGCATCCCTACAGTTGGGTGTGACACTTTTATAAAATCTTATATTTACAAGTATCTCCTTTTTGTTCTATTTTCCTAGAGAACCCTAACAAATAAAGCTTGGTACCAGGAGTGGTTCTTGACAAACAGAATCTTAAAATGGGCTTTTACAATTGGTTTTCTACTCTGATTAGATTCAAAAGCACTAATGACTCTATTTCCAATAATCAAGATGGCATTGATAGTCCGTGGCCTGAGATGGCAAAGGAGAAATGAAAAATATCACAATTTGATTTTCCTAATCATACTCTTGTACACGGCAAGGCTCTGAGTGAGTGTTTTTGACACCCTAACAGAGTTTTGTGGCATTAAAAGGTATAGTGATTTTGGCTGGCTGTTCTTAGGCATGCTGGATAAAGTCATAGGAGAAAGGGATAAGGTGAAGGCTTCAAATTTGAAACTTAAATGATATATGACAGATGTAAATGTTTCTATGTGTGCCCTGGAAGAAAATCTTATTTTCTGTAGCTGCAGACTTGAGATCACTGAAAACAAGACCCAGAGCCTCATTGTGTGAATAGCAGATTTACAATGTAAACTAAAATCTCAACCTTGCAGAGTGTCTGCTGTTAAAGTAAAGGCATTGATGAAAATAATGGGATCCTGAAAATTGGGCTTAGGACATATGGGTTGATAATGATTGCGGTGGGGACATTGGAACCCTGAATTCTGCTGAGTCTCTGCTAGATATACCTGTAATGGTCTGCCCTGAGGAAAGATCTCCCCACCTCCAGTCAGCCCTGAAGAGACAGATACCTGTCCTCCAGCCTGCCTTGAGGAAACATCTTCCCAATCTCCAGTCTGCCCTGAGGAGCCTCACATCCAACTCCCACCTGAAGAGATTAACCCTTCAGTGTCTGTTAAATCTGTAATCACCTCCACTGAGGAAGCAGCCTTCACTTTTCTGTCTGGAGAGATTAATCCTCTTTCACCAGATGAAACTGCAACAGAATGTCCTGAGGTAATTGGCTTGAAGTATACTTGTAATTCTTTTCAAGACCCACCCCACAACTACTCTTTTCCTCAATGCCTGTAACTAGACTAAAGTCCCAACAGGCCCCAAAAGATGAGGTACAAAGTGTGACCCATTAGGCAGTACACTATACTTCAAAAGAACTACATGAGTTTTCCAATTTATATAGACAGAAATCAGGAAAATATTTGTGGGAATGGATACTATATGTGTGGGATAATTGTAGAAGTAATATAAAGTTGGATCAGGCTGAATTTACTGATATGGGCCCACTAAGCAGAGATTCTGCATTCAGTGTTATAGCTTGAGGGGTTAGAAAGGGTGTTAACAGTTTGGGTGTTTGGCTGAAACATGGATCCAAAGGTGGCTGACATTGCCTGAGGCCTAAATGCCAGAACTGCCTTGGTATAATGTAGAGGAGGGGATCCAAAGGCTTATAGAGAGTGGAATATTAAAGTGGATTTATTATGAAAGACCTGCTCACATGCCTCAGGAAAGTCCAGAGGATACATCTTTTACCAGGACTGTGAGGAATTAATTTATGAGACTAGCTCCATCATCCCTGAAAATCTCTGTAGCCATCCTTCTCCGTAGATCAGATATTATTGTGGAAACTGCTGTCACTGAGCAGGAATCCTTAAACACACTGGAGATAATGGGATCCTACCATCTACCATCTGTGAACTTATGAAATGCCTTATCCACTGTCCTGGTATTCCACACAGCATTGCTTCCGATCAAGTAACCCACTTCAAGGAAATGAAGTGAGGGGATGGGCACATGCTCATGGAATTCTCTGTTCTTACCATGTTCCCCATCATTCAGAGGCAGCTGGGTTGTTAGAACAGTGGAATTGCCTTTTGAAGATTCAATTATGGTGCCAACTAGGTGGCAATGCCTTGCAGGGCTGGGGCAGTGTTCTCCAGGAGGCTGTGTGTACCCTGAATCAGCATCCACTCCGTGGTGCTGTTTCTCCCAAAGCCAGGATTCATGGGTCCAGGAATCAAGGGGTGGAAATGGGAGTGGCACCATTCACTATCACCCCTGGTGATCCCATAGGATCCACAAGTCTTGGTTCCAAAAGGAGGAGTGCTCCCACCAGGAGACACAACAATAATTCCACTGAACTGAAAGACGGCCACCTGGCCACTTTGGGTTTCTCATGCCTCTGAGTCATCAGTCAAGGAAGCAGATTACTGTACTGGTTGGGGTGAGTGATCCTGATTATCAAGGGGAAATAGGACTGCAACTACACAATGGAGGTAAAGAAGAGTTTTCCTGGAATGCAGGAGATCTCCTAAGGCATCTCTTAGTACTACCATCCCGTGAGACTAAAGTCAATGGAAAACTGCAACAACCCAATCCAGGCAGAACTATCAATGGCCCAGAATTTGGACTCATGTATCCCCAAAGTTGGGTGAGACACTTTTATAAAATCTCATTGTTCTGATTGCTAATGATGCCATTTTGCAAAACATTGGAAATTTTTTGGCTTTTATAATGGGGGGTTTATTTGGTTACAAAGTTACAGTCTTAAGGTCATTAAGTGTCCAAGGCAAATCATCAATAATAGGGTACCTTCACTGGAGAAAGGCCATTGGCACCCAGAAAACCTCTGTTAGCTAGGAAGGCATATGGCTGGCATCTGCTTGCTCCTAGGTTGCGTTTCAAAATGGCGTTCTCCAAAATGTCAGTGTCATCTTTCAATGGCCGTTTTCAAAATGTCTGTTTCAGCTGCCGCTCTTCCAAAATGTCACTCTCAGTTGCTCTGAGGTCCCTCTGTTTGTGAGCTCTTTTTATAGGACTCCAGTGAACTAATCAAGACCTATCCTGAATGGGTGGGGCCACATTTCCATGAAAACATTCAATCAAGAAGTCATACCCTAATCAAAGGGGCCACTCACAGTTGGGTAGGTCACATCTCCATGGAAACACTCAACCAGAAGTTCCAGCCTAATCAACACTAATGCATGTGACCACACAAGATTGTATCCAAGAACATGCCGTTTTGGGGGGACATCCAAACTGGCACACTCATATTTGTAGATACCTCCTTTTTGTTCTGTTTCCCTTGGGAACCCTAACACAATAGGCATTGAAAATATTTGTACAAGAGACATTTCTCATCAAATATTCAACAGTTTTATACTTTGAATACTTAGTTCACTATGGTTGAATTCATATTCTCAGATATCTTAAGACATCTGATACGATAATGATATGATTATAACATATTAGGTTATTATACAACCTAATAACCTCCCATGATAGCAACTTGCTTGATATTGGATCATTCACTATAGTACTCCCATGATAGCAGTTTGATGATTTGATATTTTTAATTCATTGCTTCCTACTATTTGTGCCCTCACTTCCCATTTTACACAGGTTAGATTCCAAGATCATCAGTATAACTCTTCTTTGCAAAAATTCTCTTTTTTCCCTTCTTCTCTCTCTTGTCTCACTCACTTGGCAAAACTCCAATATCACTAAACACAGTTATTTGAATTCTCTGCACCTGCACCTAATCAGCCAATGCCAAAGCAACAGAATCAGGCCAATTGGACTCAAATTCTATATATCTCTCAAAATCTCTAATAGACTCTCCTCCCTGAGAAAATCCCACCATACCTGCCTAGTAAACTTAGTTTTCCAACTCTTGAAGATGACAATTCATAACTTTTCCTTTCTCCAAAAGCCTTCCAGCACACCTAGGTGATGATCTATCCTCATAAGAAGGAAAACAGTTGCAATCAGTTGAAAGCTAGTTCATCTTTCCAACACCAAATCTATCAACCTGTATGCATCTTTCTTCACTTTATCTTTCCTCTTATTAGAGTCAAATAAGTGTCCTAGATCCTATCAAACTTTACCCTGTCCACTTGAGGTTTAGACTCCATCCCCTCTGTCTTCTGTGTCAACACTTACTTTCTCTCTTCTGGGTCAAGCCTATTGGTATTTAAACAAGTCATAATATGCCTATTAAACAAAACAAAACAAACAACAAAAACTCCCTTTTCTGTATTTCCTATCTATTTCCTTATTTACTGTTCCCAACACGTGGCAAAAATTTGTTTGTTCTTGTTGACTCCGTTTCATGGTAACTTATTTTCATCTCATGCTATCCCAATTGAATTTCCATTCCCATCAATTCACTAAACAGCTCTTATCAAGGTGTGAATCCGCTTACATCTTGAAGAAATCAACAGCCAAGTGTCTGTCCTCATCCTTGTGGCCCATTCATTTTCTATGTAGAGCTAACTTTCTCCTTATAGAAACATACTTCTTTAAGCTAAGCTTCATGCTCATTAAAGTCTGAGAACTACTTAGATAAATGAAACTATGTATTCACTGAGGTCCCCCCCCCCCTTTTAAATTAGGAAGACAACGAAAGGGAGGAGAAAATAGCTAGAGTTTTTCAGTATTATTGTCAAAGAATTTGAATACACTTCAAAGTGCTTTAGTACTTGTTAGGAGATCTATGTGTCTTAACCTAAACTGAAAAAGATCTAGTTAAAAAGTTTCCAATTTCAATGCTGTAAAATATTACTTCATATATTGCACACAACTCAGAAATGTTTCTGACTCCAAGTTGTGAATGAGATGAAGAGGTATTGGAAAGATATTTCAGAGGTCAAATGCAAGGGATTTGTGGTTGATTAAATATCAGACGAAAGGAGATGGAGAAATCTCAAATGATTCAGAAATTTTTTTCTGGTGACTATCTGTTACAATTGGCAGTCAAGAAAGCAAAACATACATGCTCATAGATAATGAATCAACATTAGGTTTAGCAAGAGAGAAACTAAAATGTTGAAGTGTATTAGATTGATTTGATCTGTTTACAAAAAATGGATTTAGTCTAGAATAGAAGTGATTAACACAACATGGCTAAAACACAAGGGAACTTGGATAATCAGTATTCTATGAAATTAAAAATGAAAGGAAGACATATTGGCTAAACACTCTCCATGTAGTCACAGAGGCATGCAACATGGCTATTTGTAATGCAGTTCAGGAAATGCAGGCAGTCTTTGGCCTCCATAATCAAAAGAATAAAATCATTTCCCTAGAGTGACTGAATATGAAATTGGAATTAAGATGGTATGGAAGTAGAGAAAAAGATGAAGAAATTTTCTTTTAAAATGAAGGAAAATTATCAAGGATTTCCATTTGTTTGCTTAGAAAAAATATGGAAAACCTACAGCTAACAAATATTCTAGCCCAGTGTGTTTGTCTTTGATGATTATGATCCTGCTTCTAACAATTTTGATGCATGTCAAGCCTTTTCCATCTGGCTTCATCTCAAAGCCATTTTCCCATTCAGTTGGTATCAGCCCTTGTATGTATGTTTACCATGCCAGTATCAATTCAGGTTTTGTTCTCATTGCTATAGAACACTGGATGCAAAGGCAAAACTCTCCATTCCCTATATCTAGAAGGTAACAATTCTTGAAGGTTTAGGGCCCATTGGCATGGAAGACAGGTATCCAGACTATGATTTTAAAAGACCAAATGTTGATTCAGAAAGGTACAAATGGGCCAAACCAGGAGGCTTTTGGGTGATGTTTTCCTGAGCCTGAGGAAGATTTTCCTTTAGGAGTAGAAATTCATTCTTCCTTTCATACATAGTCCCCAATAGTTGACAGTTTCTCTCATTCAGTGGAGCTGAGAAACAAATACTCAGAACAAAGACCTTGAGAGCCATGGTAGAAGAAGCTTGCATGCAAGTTTGGCACAGAACAAGAAAACTACTGCACATTTCATTTGCAATTGATGTGGACTGACACAGAGGTTACATACCATATATTACAGATCCTTTTTAGTAAAATGTAGTCCATGGACCAATAGGATGGTATCACATGGCAGCATGTTAGTAATGCAGAATATTAGACTCCACTTCAGAAATATTGATCAGATTCTGCATTTTAAGTGATTTGTATGTATATGTCTTCTAGAATAGTGGACAGAGGATAGGCAAAACAACTAAAATCATCCATTTCAGAAGTCTGGAAATTAACCAACTCTACAATACAAGTTGAAAATTGTCTATCCAATATAAACTATTGAACTTTGGTAAGATAATGGTGTCTATGACATTTTCATTTGGGGCTACTCCTATCTCTTTCCCTCCAGCTCAGTTCAGCAGTAGCTGTGAAAAGCTGACAGCCTTGCAGCCAATAGAGACAGCTGATCCTGTTGGAGCTCATCCAACAAGAGATTAATGGATAAACAAAATGTGGTATACACACACACACACACACACACACACACACACACACACACATATATATACAGTGGAATATTATACAGCTATAAAAAGGAACGATGTTCTAATGCATGCTATAACGTGGATAAACCTTGAAGACACCAAGTTGAATGAAATAATCCAGGTACAAAATGACAAATATTGTATGATCTCACTTATATTAATTACATAGAAGAAGCAAACTTCATAGAGATAGATAATTTATAGGTTAACAGGTACCAGAGGGATGGGGGCAGTTAAAGCTTAATGGGTGAAGACTTTCCATTTGAGGTAATGAAAAAGTAGATAAAAGAATATGGGTGAAGGGAGCACAATATTGCAAATGTATTTAACACTACACTTGAATTGTACACCTGAATGTGGTTAAAATGGGAAGATTTTATTTGTGTAATTGTTACTACAATAAAAAGTTTTTGTTTTGTTTTTTTTTTTAAAAAAAAAAAGCAAACACATCATCCTCAAGAGAGTGATGTCTTCAGCATGGTGATGCAAGACATTACCTGGAAAATTCTCCACACAGAATCACTCGTAAAAGGGCAGATCCCAATTGCCTTGATTTCTGGAGTATGATAGACATTGCAGAAGAACTACACAAATGCTGAATCAAAGAAAAACACCAAAATCAAGTAGGAGATATGCCTCCCAGGCCCAACCGTCTGGGCACCTCCCCCTCACTCAGTCCCACACATCTTGGGAGTTGCACAGAGGCAGCATGGCTTGGGTCCCTCCTGATGCAGACACAGACTAGAGAAAGTCACAGCAGCAAGTTAGAACCCCACACATAATCAGGCACAGGACACAAGTCCACAGAGACCCAGAGCAGAACACAAGCAGGTGAGGAATGCTACATGCAAAGTGTGGCCAGGGGAAAAAGGAACTTTTTGCAGGAGATACACTCACACATTCCAGTTTCTGTTTGCTAGGCCACCTAATCACAAAATGGACTTTAGATTGACCCCATCTGGCTTCCTGGGTGGAATACTCTAAGGGGGAAGAAATGGAGGGGGAAAAGCCTTAGAAAAAAAAGGTGGGGGTTTAGGGTGACAGATAGGTTTAGATAGGACAGGAGCCAGAACTGAAAATTGTGGTAGAAAAGTGTAATGAAAAAGGGATGCTGAGTGAGGGGGAGAATTTAAACAAATTGTGGGACTGGAGAGAAAATTCTGCACAAAACCAGAATGGATCAAGATTCCTGGAGAAAAAACAGAGGAGAGGAAGCTTTCTCCTGGAGGTGAAACAATTGCACACAAAAAGGGCAATCTTAAAAATTGTACCATATATATAGGGAAGGAATCAAATGCAGAAAAGCTGAGAAAATGTGAACAATTAAAAATAGGCTACCCTAAACATTCCAAATAAGTTAGGCCAAGCATCAAAGATGAATCTTAAACCAAAGCCAATCAACAATAAAACCCTAGACAAGAGGAAGAAACTGGTATTCAGAATTAGCACATTAAATAACCGGATATCCAACATAGGCAAAAAATTACAAGCCATACTAAAAAGAAGGAAGAAATAGCTCAATCAAGGGAACAAATTAAAACTTCAGAAGAGACACAGAATTTGGAACAACTAATCAAAGATGTTTGAACAAATATCCTCTATCAATTCAAGGAAATGATGGAAAATATGGATACAAATAAACTAATAGTGGATATAGAATTAAAAGATATTCAGATGACAATGTGTGAGCATAGAGAAGAAACTGAAAATTTAAAAGGAAACATAACAAAAAATATAGGGATGAAAGGCACAATTATGGAGATTAAAAATATACTAGAGACATATAATAGCAGTTCTGAATTGGCAGAAGAAAGAATCAGTGAACTAGGAGACAGGACAAAATCATACAGAAAGAACAGATAGAGGAAAAAATGGAAAAAAATGAGCAGTGTCTACGGGATTCGAGTGCAGCAAGATGCTTCCAAACATGCACATAATGGGAGTCCCAGAAGGAGAGCAGAAAGGAAAAGGGGCAGAAAGTATAGTTGAGGAAATAATGGCTGAAAATTTCCAGCTCTTATGAAAGATATAAATATCCATGTCCAAGAAACACAATGTAATCTAAACGGAATAACTCTATTGGGCCTACTCTGAGATGCATACTAATCAGAATGTCAAATGCCAAATATAAAGAGAGAATTCTGAAAGCAGCAAGAGAGATGTGATTCATCACATACAAGGGATCCTTAATAAGATCAAGTGCCAGTTTATAATCAGAACCCATGGGGCAAGAAGATAGTGGTATTATATATTTATGGTACTGAAAGAGAAAAACTGCCAACCCAAAATTCTTTATCTGGAAAAATTGCCCTTCAAAAATGAGGAAGAATTTAAAATATTCACAGATAGACTGAGATAGTTCATCACCAAAAGAACTGCCCCACAATAATAACTAAAGGAAGCTTTAGAAGTTTCCTGTTTAGAAGTTTCAAAATAGGAAAACAAAATAGGAGTAGTGTGAATAAGCGAAGATTTTCAGTAAAGGTAACTAAAAGGGTAAATGCAAAACCCAATGTATCTGTATCCTCAATATATAACTCTATTCTTTAATTCTTGTATGAGTCAGAATACAATTGCACAGGAAAAAATGAATATTTCCTGATAATGGACAAACAAAATATAAAGAGGTAAAGTAGAGATAAAACAATATGAGAGAAAACAGAGGAATATGGGAGCAGAGAACATGTATGCTATTGAAGCTAAGTTGGTATCTTTTCAGATTAGTAGTTTATGAGCATAGGTTGTATAATACAAACTCAAACTACAAAGTATTTGAAAATACACAGAAACAGAAATGAGAAAAGGATCAGACAAATACATCAGAAAAGATCAGCTATACAGAAAATGAGGCTGCAAAAAAGGAAACACAAAAAAGATATGACATATAAAAACCAAAGGACAAAATGCCTGAAGTACTGCCTTTATATTAACATTAATGGATTGAATTCCCCAGTCAAAAGACAGTTTGGCAGAGTGGATATGAAAGCATAAGCCAACTATATGTTGTTTACAGGAGACTCACCTTAGACTCAAAGACACAAATAGGTTGAAAGTGAAAGGAAGGAAAAAGATAGTCTATGCAAATAGTAACCAAAAAAGAGCTGGGGTAGCTATACTAATACAGAACAAAATAGACTTTAAGTCAAAAGCTGTTAAAAGAGACAAAGAAAGAGCTACATAAAAGAGTAAATCCACCAAAATGAAGTAACAGTCATAAATATTTATGCACCTAACCATGGTGCACCAAAATATGTGAAGCAAACACTAGCAAAATTGAATGGAGAAACAAAGAATTCGTCAATAAGAGTTGGAAATTTCAATACACCATTCTCATCAATAATTAGAAGACAGAAGATTGATAAGGAAACAGAGAACTTGAATAATATGGTAATGTACTAACCTAACAGTCTTATATAGAACATTGCACCATTAAAACATCAGGATATATATTCTTCTCAATTGTCCATGGATTATTCTCCAGGATAGAACACATATTGGGTCACAAACAAGTCTCCATAAATTTTAAAAGATTGAGATTATACAAAGCTTCTTCTCTGCCCATAATGGAATGAAACTGGAAATCAATAATAGGCAGAGAACTGGAAAATCCACAAACATATGCAAGTTAAATAATACACTCTTAAATGATCAATGGGTCAAAGAAGAACTCACAAGGAAATCAGTAAATATCTTGAGATGAATGAAAATAAGAACACAATATATCAAAACATATGGGATGCTGCAAATGCAGTGTGTGTAAGGAAATTTATAACCCTAAATGCTCAAATTAAAAAAGAAGAAAAGGACCTAACTGCAGATCTAGAAAATCCAGACAAACTAGAAAAAGAATAGTGAACTAAACCCAAAGCAAGCAGAAGGAAAGAAATAACAAAGATTAGAGCAAAAATAAATGAAATAGTTAATAAAAAATGGAGAACTTTAACAAAACTAAAAGTTGGTTCTTTGGAAGATCAGTAGAATTGACAAACCTTTAGCTATACTGACAAAGAAAAAAGAGGTAAGAAGGAAATAAATAAAATCAGAAATGAGAAGGTGGTGATTACTATTGGCCCCATAGAAATAGAACACAAAATACTAGCAAATTGAATCCCACAGTACATTAAAAGAATTGTACACGCTGCTCAAATGGGAATTATTCCAAGTATGCACAGTAGAATATAAGAAAATCAACTAATATAATGCACTACATTGACGAAACAAGGGGGAAAACAGATGATCAACTTAATTGTTACAGAAAAGGCGCTTGACAAAACTCAGCATCCTTTCTTGGTAAAAATACTTAGAAAACAATAGGAATAGAAGGAAACTTCCTCAGTATGATATAGGGCATGTATGAGCAATGCACAGATAACACAATACTCTACAGTGAAAGGCTGAAAGCTTTCCTTTTAAGATAAGGAACAAGATAAAGAGGGATGCCAACTATTATTCAACATCGTACTGGAAATTCTAACCAGAGGAGTTAGGCAAGAAAAATAAATAAAAGGAACCCAAATTGGAAAGGAAGAAGTAAAACTTTCACTATTGGAGATGACATCATCCTATATACAGAAAGTCTCAAAAATCTACAACAAAGCCATTAGAGCTAATAAATAAATTCAGCAAAGTGGAGGGGTATAAGATCAGCAGCAAAAAGCAATAGTGTTTCTATACACTAATAATGAGCAATATGAGGAGGAAATCAAGAAAAAAATTCCATCCACAATAACATCTAAAAGAAACAAGTATCTAGGAATAAATTTAACCAAGGATATAAAAGAATTATACATGGAAAACTAAAAAACAATTGTTAAATGATATAATAGAAAATCTATATAAATGGAAGGACATTCCATGCTCATAGATCGAAAGATTAATATTATTAAGTCAATTCTATGTAAAATGATTTACAGACTCAACACAATCCCATTCAAAATCCCCACAGCCTTCTTTGCAGAGATAAAGAAACCAATCATCAAATTTACTTGGGAAGTTAAGGGGCCCTGGATAGCCAAAACTATCTTGCAAAAGAAAAAAGTTGGTGGTCACATACTTCCTGACTTTAAAATTTATTACAAAATTTCAGCAGCCAAAAGAGCATGTTACTGGCACAAGGATACATATACAGACCAATGGAATTGAACTGAGAGTTCATAAATAGACCCTTATGTCTATGGCCAATTGATTTTGTTTTTAATTGGGATTGTTCAGACACCATACAATTATCCAAAGATCCAAAGTGTACAATCAGTTGCCCCTGGTAACCTCATACACCTGTGCATCTATCACCACTCTTAATTTGGCCAATTGATTTTTGACATGACATCCACAGGTCCACTCTGTTGGGAAAGAATAGTTTCTTCAACAAATGGTGCTGGGAGAATTGGATAGCCATATGCAAAAGAATGAAGGAGGAGCAATGTCTCGTACCATATAAAAAATTAACTCAAAATGTATCAAAGGCCTAAATATAAGAACTAGGACCATCAAACACCTAGAAGAAAACGCAGGGAAGCAACTTCAGTATCTTGTGTTAGGCAACGTTTCTTAGATTTCACACCCAAAGCACAAGCAACAGAAGAAAAAAATAGATGGGACCTTATCAAAATTAAAAATATTTGTACATCAGAGGACTTTCTCATGAAAGTGAAAAGACAACTGACTCAGTGGGAGAAAATATTTGGAAACCACATATCGAGTAAGGGATTAATATCCAGAATATATAAAGAAATCCTACAACTCAACAATAAAAAGACAAGCAACCCAATTAAAAAATTGGCAAAAGTCTTGAACAGAAATTTCTCTTAAGAAGATATAGAAATGACCAAATTGCAAATGAAAGGATGCTCAACATCATTAGCTATTACGGAAATACAAATCCATATCACAATGAGATACCATTTCACACCCTCTAGAATGACTACTCTTAACAGAAAATTACAAGTGTTGAAGAGGATGAGGTGAAATAGGAACCCTCATTCATTGCTAGTGGGAACGCAAAATGGTGCAGCCACTGTGGAAGATAGTTTGACAGTTTCTCAGAAAGCTAAGTACAGAATTACCGTATGCCCTGACAATCTCACTTGTAGGTAAATAC
Source organism: Choloepus didactylus (assembly GCF_015220235.1). NCBI lineage: Eukaryota > Metazoa > Chordata > Mammalia > Pilosa > Megalonychidae > Choloepus > Choloepus didactylus. The sequence continues at coordinate 77,115,939 of NC_051309.1, forward strand.
CCCCAAAGAATTGAAAGCAGCAGAAATGCAAACAGATATTTGCACACTGATGTTCATGGTGCCATTATCCACAATTGTCAAAGGATCAAAACAACCCAAGTGTCCATCAACCGATGAGTGCATAAACAAAATATGGTATACATAGGCAATGGAATATTATTTGGAATAATATCTGAACTTGTAGCTCTTTGGAAAATCTCTATTCCCAAAGGTTTGTGGCTATTAAACTTGACTCAAAATCCAGCTCTGGGGGAAAAAAATCCCTACTCCCATGTTGTATAAAAAACAAATAGCAATCTGCTGGCAACATCACAGCTGCCTAGGGAACATCACAGCTGGCTAGGGAACATCACAGCTGGCTAGGGACCATCACAGCTGGGTAGGGAACTCGGAGAAGCTCAGATACATTCTTGGAGATGTAGGAGAGTTTATGTATGTGCTTGATGCTCTGTGCCAGCAAGATGTGAAAACTAAGGCTATCTTGTAAAGCTTCTAAATTTTGAAGGATAATAAGGTAATAAGGATAAAACAGAAGTAGGTTTTGATTCATGGAAAAGAATCCGGAGTAAGCCTACGTAGTCCCTTCAATAGAAAGGGGGATAAAGGCTACAGGAGCCACCATTTAACTACTGGGCACAACTGTTACTATTTTCTAAACCCAAACACCATATCCTCTGAGAATGTTGGCACATTCCGTGGGGTTCACCAAAAAAGAAGCAAGACAAATATAGGCACCTTTGTTTTCCTCTGCCTGTGACAGCCATGTTAGTAATAGCTGACACTTATGGTATCTTTACCACATGCCAGTCATTGTTCTAAATGTTTTCCTTATTTCACTCACAGCCAGCACTTGCTGACATGCTGAGTCCTCCTTACAGCTGAGGACTATGTAGAGAGTCCCTTCCTTTCTCAACCTGGTGCTAAAGGTCATTGTTAGGCTGAACTTGGCAGAACGAGCTTTTTCTATATGGAGGACAGCCTGAGTCATTCCAGAGGAAGGGGAAGGCCCTGAATATGAGAGGGTCAGGCGGTGGCTATGTACTCGGGTGTCAAGAGCATCATTGACATTCACAGGTACAACAGTCAACTTCATGAAGAAATATATTTTATTTGTTTTTATATTTGCTTAATCTCGTTTACTGGAAGTGTTGCAAAGTAAATTAGAGCAATGTCATTCCATCTCTAAATACTAAGCAGCTATAAAAAAGTAAAGACTTAAAAATATAAGCAGAATATTATCACACCTAACAAAATTAAAAATAATTTCCTAATGTCATCTAATATTCCATCCATATCCAAATTTCCTAAGTTTTTCCTATAATATAATTTATAGCTGGTTTGTTGATAACAGGATTCAATCAGTAATCATCAATTGTACTTGGATTCATGGCTCCTAAGTCTCTTTTTATCTAGAAGAGCCCCACACTCATTTCTGTAACATCTACTGATTGAGGAGATACGGCTGGTTGTCTTGTAGAATGTGCTATTTTCTGGGTATGACTATTTCCTCATGTAATTTAATTGGTTTGTCTGCACCTGAAATTTCTCTTGGGAAAAAGTGCCTATCAGCATGTGGGGATTGAAGAAACACTGGAAAAATGAATAGAAGAAAATATATCAGAAACTAAATGCCTAGAATGTAATGGGTAAAGGATTTTTATCCTGTTTCCTGAGTCAGAAGCCAAAGTAAAATATATTACAAAGAATTGCCCGAGACCTTGGATGAGATTGTCCTGCTAATAAGATCATGTACTCCACAACTGTAGTGATACAAATGTAGCACATGAGTCTTTGTCTGGTAGAATGAATAATGTGCTTTACATTTTCCCCAACCACTCAGAGTAACTTCATAACTGAATTTCAGGAAGGAGCTGGTAATTGGGTAAATAGCGATAAGAAATGAAATTTTGCATCTGATAAAATTGAATATGAACTCCTTAAGAATATTCTTTCAGCTAATAAAGCTTGACTCTGCATCACTCAGAATAGTTAAATTCTTACTTTGCTTTTTCTTCAACTGTATTTGACCATTTCAATATTCAGTAGCATTTTCCTGAAAAAAAAGCAATCAAAAGTATAAATTTGAGAAAAGTCAAATTGCTATCTGTTAATGTAGTAAATTCAAGGAACTAACTCGGGAGAGAAGTAAAACTTTGATCCAAAATGAAGGTTTAACATTATCTTGATATTTTGATTATGAATTCAATCTGATAAGTAGACATATCCCTACGTACCATCAGGGGAATAAGGTTAGATATTGCTATCGATTCACTTTCATTGCTTTAAAGGAAGCAGTGCATTCAGTAAATCTTCTGCCTTTGAACCACTTCTGAAGGGTAAGCCTACAAGGGATAATTTACACCTTACCTTGGAAAAACAAAATAAATGCTAAGAATAAATGGAGTCCTATGACACATTTGATGAATCACCAATAGAATCATCTTTATAAAATTAAATATGCCAGAATTTGTGTCTAAAAAAAAAAAAAGAACTGGAGAAGACACATCATATAAATATATATTTCTATTGTTATGCTTTCTTTATGACTAAGGATTTTTAGAAATTCAAAATGGTCTTTACCCAATTATATAATAATGTAGATTACAAGGGGTGACAGTGTGATTGTGAAGACCTTGTGGATCACACCCCCTTTATCTAGTGTATGGATGAGTGGAGGAATGGGGATAAAAACTAAAGGACAAATGGGGTGGGATGGGGGGATGATTTGGGTGTTTTTTTTTCACTTTTATTTTTTATTCTTGTTCTGGTTCTTTCTGATGTAAGGAAAATGTTCAGAGATAGATTGTGGTGATGAACGCATAACTATGTTATCATACTGTGGACAGTGGATTGTATATCATGGATGATTGTATTGTGTGTGAATGTATTTCAATAAAACTGAATTTAATAAAAAAAAAAATGGTCCTTACCATATGAAGGTTTCTGTAAAGTCCTACCCTTAAGAAATTTGTTTTGTTTTACCCAGTATTTTGCTTTCCAACTATTTTGACCATTGGCCCTTAACTTTCTCCAATTAATACCCCACAGAGCATAGAAAATATTCTGGGAAATGCTTATCTAAAATAGTGTTGCAGTAATTTTTAACATTCGGGTTTTTTTTTTGTTTTGTTTTGTTTTTTTACATTTTTTTCTTTCCCACAGCATTTTTAGCCACCTCAATAAGCATTATTTTAAGCTACAACTACTGTAGACCCTGTTGGGTAATCAAGAAGCTGATGTCAGGGAGCAACAGCAGAACAAAGAAATACAGTCTTAGTTCTGGGGGTCAAGCATTCATTTTTGTTTCTCTCTCATTATAGCTTTCCTAAAATATATAGTCTTTTAAGTCCACTTTAATTTCTAATCTGTGACTGTGCCAATATTCACTTTCATAGCTGTTGTAGAATGAATGCATTTGGAGAAAAGATAATATGGAGAAGATTGGAGAGCTATACTTTGATCTTTAGGGCATTGATGGCAAACTATCCATAATTCTGTCACCACAAATATTTATTGAGCCTCTTTCCCATATATCTTATAGTACCCGTGTGTGAGATGGTACAAATATGGTGAAAAGAAAGGTTATCAAGGGCCAAAGGAATTTTCCATATAAAATTTGACAACAGACATTTAGGGAAAAATTCAGCAAACTCTGAGCCAGACACTGTGTTCAGTCTTGATATTACTATATAAAAGACTGAATCCCTGGACTTCTAGGTATCCTAGTCCAAAGGAAATCAAAATGATATTCAAAAACCAGTAGAAGGATGCCAATACACATATATGTGAAATGTAAGGAAAATTCATGTGTGCTTTTCAAATATACACGTGTCGATTTTGGCCAATATGTTTGGCCAAATGTTATTTTTTAAAGTATCTTTATTCCAGGATTTATGCTATGCTTGCACTTAGTTCTTTGTATTCTTTGACAATTCACAGTGAAAATAATTACTTAGATAGTCAACATGGCAACATCCCAAGTATAACTAATTGGCAGAATTTGCTTAGCAATTACTGAAATGAAATAAGGAACATATTTTCTTTGCTGTAAGTAGTGCTTTGATGCACGTAACTGTAGTTCATTTATTTTACTTTTATATGGCAGTTTGTGTGAATCTGTCACAACAGATTTAACCACTCTGCTGTAAATGGCCTCCCCCCACCCCCATTTTTTCCTATATATATATAAAAAAAAATGCTGCTAGGAACACATCTTCTGGTGCAAATATACAAAGATTTCTATAATGTATACATCAAGAAGTGGAGTTGCTTGGCCATAGGTATATGCATCGTCATTGTTGTTAGATTGCCAAATGGCTTCCATAGTGAACATAACCAGTTTATACTTCCAGCAATAGTGTACAAATTTCCCATTGTTCTAAAATCCTACCAAAAATTGGGACTGATAGTCTTTAAATTTCTGCCAATCTCATGGATATAAAATGGTATCTGCTTGTGGCATTAATTTGAATTCCATAATTGTTAATGAAGTTAAGCAGTTTTAATTTTTTTTTTTTTTTTTTTTTTTTTTTTTTTTTTTTGCATTCCTGTTCTCTTCTGTGAAATGAGTTCCTGTCATCCCCATTTTTGTAAGTTGGGTTATCTTTATTGACTTACAAGAATTCTTTTTTATTCTGTAGTATTAATCCTTTAAGTTGTTTGTGCTATAAACTGTGTGTGTGTGTATATACATATACATAAATAGACATTTTTCAAATGGTTTTAGTCTTTTCTCTTCACTCTTTCTCTTCATACCCTGCTGTACAGCAGCTCTTCTTCACAACTTAACGTTTCATGTTTATATTTATTTTTTTTATTTTTTTTGTCTCATCACTAGAGTGAATATTTCCTTGAGAAAATGGACTTTATTTTCCTCACTGCTTTATTTTTCTGGTCTACAATAGAAAGTAATCACTAAATTTCAGATTGTGGACCAAATGTAGCCAATTGCCTCTTTTTCTCAACAAAGTTTCCCTGCAACACAGCTCCACTCATTCCCATGGTTGCTTCTGCACTAGGAGGGCACAGTTGAGTAGTTGCCAACCAGAACATGTGACCTCCACAGTGAAAAGTATTACCATCTGGCCCTCTACAGAGAAAAAGTTTGCTAGCTTCTGATCTAGAAAAATACCATACCATTTGTTAAAGAAAAAACACAAGATAGATTTGTAGATGCCCTGTCGGTTAAGGATATCATTCATTTTGTCCTATAGATCATTACTGATTTTCTTAGATTTTTGTTTGCCTTTCAACTTACAGCCTGAAAAAGTTTTAGGTTTTAATGTAATATCCGTCTGTATTGTCTTGAGTGGTTTCTGGTTTCGATGTTAAGAAAGCTCCCTTACCCACCCTTCCTCACACAAATTTAGTTGCTGTTTTCTTAATGATCTAGTATTAACTCATTGAAAAAATGGAGATTCTTTAGATGCTAAGAGAAAAGACGCCTTCTTTAATTGAAGTGTGCAGACTGTTCAAAATTTACCTAATAAAGATATTGAATTTATTATAGTATTTAGATCCTACACATTCTGATATTATTCATACTTGATTTATGAGACTGAGAGACGTATGTTTAAAATCTCCAAATTCCATTATGCTTCTATCAATTTTTTTCTTGTGCTCCCTTTTATCATAATACATGTCTAAAGTAAAAAATTAGAAAATACTGTACTGCAAGAGTAGAATATTGTCACAGTTTCTCTAGCTTCATTTTCAAGTAGCTTTCCTCCTTTAATCAGGAAGTTATTAATCCGAAAACCTAAATTTTCTCTTCTCTAAAATAAGTTACAGCAACACTTCTCATTTTTCTTCACTTAAGATACTTCTAATAGTTTATTCATCTTTCTTGGTGAAGTAAAACTCTGTGTGTATATCACATATCATGCTATTAATAAGTTTATCAACAGTGCCTTAACCACTTAGATTAACTCTGTTTTGAAGTCATGCAAATAAATGAATAAATGTGGTTAGAAGTCTCTCAAGTGTTACCTTTATCATATGGTTAGAAAGATTAAATGAATAAGTAAATTCTGTTGGGCTATTCAATAACATTCATAATTATCATTATCATGTTCTGTCAACCTGTTGAAAAGAAAATGTGTGTGTGCATGTTTGTGTGAGCACACAGATCTTCTTCCTTTTATTTTACTTTTTCTCCTTTGTATAAATGATGAATTATCAAAATCCTTAATGGGATCCATCGCTCACATTCAAAAGAATTGCTGACAGCTCTGTGTCCCACCTTCAATTCTAAAGAAATCTAACATTCGACCAGAAATACTCTGTGTGGTTGTGTATTGTTCATCTGTGGCCTTTTAAAAGGTAAACTCTTGCCACAGGGAAATTTCAGTTTAAGGAGAAATATATCTGGATTTAAATGAAAGCTTGACTTCTCAGAATTTGGGGAGAGAGTAAACAAATCATATATATTTAAACTAATCTCATCAAAGAAGGAAAACATTGCCTTAAGTAAATTCTTATATTGAAATAAAAAATGAAATTTTAATAATATCCTTCAAAGTTATGCTTCCTTTATAAAATTTTCTAAAGGAAAGACAACTCCCCACTGGCAGCAACATGGCTCCTAATGAAGTAGGTAAGATTTTAAACACATCTTCTAGTCATAAATGCAGCAAAGTCCACTGAATGTGCATCTCTAGATCTGTACAGGAAGGCTCTGTGGGTGATGCCAGGTCCTTTATACTTGCTAAGCTTGGATCTGTTTTATTCTTTAGGGACTACAAGCACAGTGCTCAGGGATTTCAGGCTTTGCAGGCATCTATATGGTTTTTCAAACCAGAAAAAAGTATTATAGGTTTAGCAATATAAAAACAAAACTACAAAATGAAAATTAAATATTTAGTGACCAACAAACAGAACTTTTATACTAACCACATTATACTAAATTTAATATTTTTGTTGCATTTGAAAAGTAGTTGTAAATTAGATTTTCTTCACCATTTAAGAATTTCCACTTATGCATGATGATTTGAGAGAAACCAGAGCCAAGTATAAATTATTTGAATTACTCACAGTCAAATAATTTCCAATGCATTATTATAAATATCCTTTAAATTTTTATGTTAAATATGATACATAGTGTAGGAGATGTGCACGTTAAAATACACTTAGTACAATGTGGTATGAAGCCAGAAATCTGCATAGCAATCTCATCTTCCTCCGTTTTCTTTATATTCTGTTGCCTATTAAAGTCTTAAAATTCATCTTCTAAATACCTCATTTATCAGTTTCCACTATCCTTGCTGCTAGTACCATAGCTCTAATTGCCATTATCTCTTTTCAGGATTTACTGCAACAGCCTCCTCATGGTGGAAATGAACACAACCAGATATGAAGATAGATCCACTTCCATGGTTCTTTCTTCAGGAGAAAAGAATTAGAAACCTGGTATAAGAGGGGACAAGAGTTTTAGGAGCATTACAGAAAACTTCAAGAAGCTCCTTTTAGAAATAGTAGGGCTTCAGGGAGAGATTGTTTCAAAGAGAAGTTTTAAAAATATTTCCTTTTTTTTGTATGGCAACCCATACCCTCCTTATTCACACTGCTACTTTCATGAGACTTGAGTAAAATGTTTGGAGTCTTTTGAATGCAACACTTTGCAGAAACAGGAAGAATGTGTTGTGTGCATGTCTGTGTGTGTTAGAGTGATTGGGATATAATAGAGGTGGCATAGTACAATAAGCGTGGAATATCAAGAGTCAGCATAGTAAGAGAAATTACTGGGGACTAAAAGAAAAATTGTATTCTGCTCTACCTTTTTTTTACTTTATGGCTTATCTGTGTATTGGGATGTAATGTAACACTTCTCCCATCTCTACATTTAATCTCTAATACATTAATTGCCTCCTTTACATAAGAGAAAATTTGCCTAAACTCAGTGTTGCATAAAGCTGGAGAAATCTGTATTTTTATATTCCTAGGAGTGCTGTGGTAGAAGAATATTGGCACCTAAGAATGACAGAAAAGGCTAGTTACTTGAAGGAACAAATAAAATACAGAGGGGTATCAATGAAACCAGCAGATACAGCACAGCACACTAACTGAAAACATCAACATTACATACTTTATATTAACAACAGCAATAGATGAACAATGCTTACTAGGCACCAGGTACCGCTTGACATGTTTTATTCATAACAGCCCTACTAGTATATTAGTAGTAATGCTCTAGGTATTATTAGTATCCAATAATTGGTAACAAGATTAACGATATAAATTGCCCAGAGTGGCAGACCTGTCATACTGAAGATCAAGATCCAAAATCAGATGATCTGACCCTAAAGGTCATTATTCTACCTCTCTGCTTTTCCATTGTTGGTACCAATGATTACCATACTCATATTTCCATTGATCATCTCTTGCTTAATAGAGATGTTCAATTGTTTTCCTCCCTCACAGTTGTAACATTTTAATTTTATTTTTTTGCAGAAAAATGCACATACTGAAAGTCTTCCTTTTTATGAATGTATCTGGTCCTTCATCCAAATGTTCACCTTTGATTTTTCTCTATCTCAGGCTTTCCAACTCCTGTCATCCCCAGTACTGTTCCTGTATGTCTCCCCATATAAATCTCAGCTTTTCTTTTCCTCTTTTCACACCATAGGCAGGTAGTTTATGACCTGTGGCTCTCGTTTTGCTTGCCTTTGTCTTTCTCAAGGCTTCATTGCAAAATTTTAAAATACTCATAGCTACTCATATAGAAGTAAATGTACGTATACTCAACTTTTGTAAGAGGAACTTAGAGTTAGGAAAGCATTGCAGGACCTGTTTTATTTTTTTCAAATTTTTATTTCCTTGTGTATTTCACTCTGTTCAAAAAATATTTAAAGTGGTACCATGAAGCCTTTGAAATAACTCATCATTTTTGTCACTGGTGTCCCTATCTTCTTTAATCCATCAGGGGCATTTTAATACCATTTATGATCTAATGTTTGCTTTCATTTGGGCTGTATCCTAGAATATTCTCATTTAAAATTGCACCAAATAATTTGTCAAGAGTACCAGAATACTTATTATACTGTCTTAGTTTCCAGACTGCTGTAACAAATACCACCTAATGGGTTAGCTTAAACAGCATCCAAACATTGCCTTATTGACATCCAAAATTGAGATGTCAATAAGGCAATGTTTTCTCCTCAAAAACTATAGCATTCTGGTGCTGGCTGCTGATGATCCTTAGGTTCCTTGACTTTCCTGTCCCATGACAATGTCCTCTCCTTTCTCTTCTGGTTTCCTGCTGACTTCTGGCTTTCTGTGTATGTCTGAATTTCTTCTGCTTATAAAGGACTCTAGTAACCTAGATTAAGGTCAAACCTCATTCAGTTGCACCACATCTTAACTAAAATAACATCTTCAAGAGAACCTATTTACAATGTTTTCAAACCCACAGGAATACAGATCAAGACCAAGAACATGTCTAAATTGGTGTACATAATTCAGTCCATCACATACACTGACAATTATTATCCTCAAACATAAGTGCAGAGTGAATAATATTTTAAAAAATGAGGGAGTTCACATATACACACATTGAGAGTGTGGCTTTTTGTCATACAAGAAACCAATACCAAGGAAAGAAAATAAAATACATTTTAGCTAAACGAAGTCTTGACAATTCTTAATTTTCTCTGATTATTACATCTTTTCATTTTAAGAGTCCATTTACCACCCTAAGTCATTATTTTTTTCATAAAAATGTCAGCAACATCTAACTCCTACCAACTGTCAGAAAATCAAGCTTCAGAACAAGTTTTTCATTTGGACATATATTCTACATACATTTGTCTGAAATTGTTGAGCAGATGATTTTTTTTCCAATAGATGAATTTACCACTTTACCATTTTAATTTTAATATTTGTTTTGAAATTCACCTTTCATAATTCAAGTGCATCTTTACTTTTTAGATAAAAAAGACTATAATTTAAATCATGTTTAAGACTTTTATCAAGAATATTCATTATTTTACTGTATGAAATTTTATTCTTTTATCTTTTAGTCTTACTTCTCCATTATTATTATAGTGTCAGCCCTTATTTTTCTTATTGTGTCTATTTCATTCATTCATAAACCCATCCATTCATTAATTCATTCAACATCCATAGCACCTAGTACTGTGCTATAAAGCAGCCTAAGACTTCAAAAATTTGACACTGATGGATGAGATAAACAAGCCAAATATGACATTTCACTGTTAAAGTATTGTTAAAACATTTGCACATGATAAAATGGAAATACAAAATAGAAGTCAGTTAGGCAAGAGTCAGAAAAATTTTGAGATAATTTTAAATTATGAATTGGCTATAAAACAGGGGAATGGATAATGGTGTTTGGAGAAGGAACAGATTGGTATAAGGCACAGCATGTGCAAAGGCCCAGAGATGTTAGCTACTAATGACACTAAAAAGGAGGATAATGTGATCATATTTGTTTTAGAAAGATCACACTGACATTGCTGTCATTCTCTTCTTTTTATATCTGATGTGCTGTGCTTGGTAACCAAATAAAGAAATTTGTTAAGAAATATAAGATAAATAAAAGTTGATAAATGAGGCTTATATAGTTGGTTGTAGTAGGACTTTATGACTACTCTTTTATACTCAACATGGATGTTAGAGTTTGTTGAAGATAAGATGCTGAAGTCAGAAGTCAAGGTAATCTATGCCATGTTTTCAATATTTATAAATTATAAATATTTGTAGATAAGCTCAGCTTTATATCCCCAAGTTATAGAAATGTGTTTCTATATACATATGTGTTTATTATATATATATGAACACACATTTATATATAAATATGATCCAGCAAATAACATTTTTTTTCTACTAGTGATGATAAAATAAAATACAGCAATTACCACTGAGAGGGAAGTCTGGCTATTGATTGAAAAGAAGTCTCTCCAACAAGCAAGAAGGAAGAAGAGAAAGACGGTGGTGCTCAGCAGAGAAAAGGCTGTGACATAGTGAAATTCACAATGACTGCTTACTTCCATTTCTTTTCCTTGAAACTGTAAGATCTGTATACTTGTGTAGTGGATTTCAATATGAATCAGGGGGCCAATAACATAGCAGTGATCCAGGAGAAGATGAGACCATCAAGGACCAAAAGACAGCCTTCAAGCCGACGTCCACCTCTTCTAGATACTAGGAGCAAGGAGATGGCCATACATATGCTAAGATGTGGCAGCACAGGCGTTTTAGCTTCCAAATGGCATTTATTGATATAATATTTATTTTACTGATTGAACTTTTATTCTGACCATCTTATGGTAAAGGAGCTAGCCAAAGAATTGGCAGGCATGACTTGCTTATGGAGAATTGAGAGTGTTGAGAGAAGGAAAGGAGGAAACTATCGGCACGCACAGTTTTTCATGAAATTAATTACCTGGGAATTTGGGGAATGGTCACAGCCACATTGGCCCCAGTCATGCCATATTGAAATTAATTAATTGGTAAAAAGGCCTAGTATACCTTTTCTTTCTGTTTTGGTGGCTCACATCATTTGGTCTGATTTCTTAAATTTTTAGACTTTTATCTTGGAATCTAAAAGAAAATGGATTTTTCAGAGGTGTATTCAAATTTGAATATGCTTAAATATCCCATGAGAAAATAAAAATACCCTCAGATTAACAGGAAAACTTCTAAAATGGTGACGCATGCTGCCATGTTCATATTCAATGTTATTAAATCATAATGACTATACCTAGAGATATGCATACAGATATGGATTCTGACTTACTTAATAAAACATTAGATGGGTCTAAAATAGTGGTTGAAAATATTTTGAGTACCAGCACCTTTATTAAACTGATGAATGAATACGATGAAACCTCTCTCAGGAAAATGTCTATACCCAAAACTTTGCCTACAATTTTAGCAGGATTCATGGATGCCATTGAATTTCCATCTAGGAACCAAAATTAAGTATCCTTGCATTAGGAAAATTGTTAACAATCTATCCTTTGTCTATTTACAATATTTTGATGCAATTTTAAGTTAAAGACTTATACGTGCCATGTAAGAAACCTATGTTTAACGAGTAAAAGAATTTTTTTAAAAGAAGTGTGCATCTTCTTTCAGTTTTATTAAACTCTCTTTAATCTGAGTTTTCTGTGATCACATAGCTTGAAATGTATGTCTTTCAAGAAAGTTTTCCTAGTTATCCTAAATCTATCCTCATTCTCTGCTTGCTTTGCTTATCTTTTCCTACTGCCTTGTACTATATGTACTCAGTTTTTTATGTAAAGATCTGTGTAACCACAACCAAACTCTTTCTTAAAAGCAGGGAGGGACCCTGCCATCTCGTTTTGTTCTTTCCCAGGAGAGAATTAACAACAAAGTGTGAGTTCAGTAACTTTTTTTCAGGTTGACTGATGGTGACAGGAATTATTTGGAGAAAATAAGAAAAAAAAAAAAAAAATAGAACCAAATGTATTTCTCAGAGAACATCAAAAGAAAAATTTGAAATGCATTTTAATTACATTTTCAGTAGATTAATGCACAAGAAAACAAGCATTTTTGGTAGCTAAAAATGTGAGATATTTTTAAATGAAAATCTAGATTTCAAGTGGAATAGAAGTTGATTTTCATCTCCTGATGAGGAAAATTTTTACTAATTTCTAAAGGCTTTAAAATCTAAGCTTATAAATAAATTTGCCATTTTGCCATAATACTTTGTAATATAAGACATTCTGCATACTTGCCATGCTATCACTGTTGAAAATAAAAGCTGCCTCTCGCCTTATTCATTTTAGAAAGAGAAAAAGAACAGATCCCTTTCTTTCCTCTTTTGTAACAGTTGCAGCTTGGCTTGTATTCTAAGATTCTGATTATTCTGTTCCAAAAGCATTTGCCTTTGTTGCCATGTTTAAGCTTCTACAATGTGTCTGGTATCAGCTGTGAAATAGCAAGCCACATAGCTCTTTTGTTTTCCAAAATTAAATACCATATGTGCCAGTTTGAATGTATTATGTCCCCCCAAATGCCATTATCTTTGATGTAACCTTGTGTGGGCAGACCTATCAGTGTTAATTAGATTGTAATTCTTTGAGTGTTTCATGGAGATGCGCCCCACCCAACTGTGGGTGATGACTCTGACTGGATAATTTCCATGGAGGTGTTGGCCCGCCCATTCAGGGTGGGTCTAAATTAAATATCTGAAGCACTAATATAAGATCAGACAGAAGGAGCAAGCTGCTTCAGCCAAGAGGGACACTTTGAAAAACGCACAGAAGCTACAGATGAGAGACGGTTTGAAGATGGCTGTTAAAAGCAGACTCTTGCTCCAGAGAAGCTGAAAGAGGACAAATCCCCCAAGAGCAACTGAGAGTGATATTCTGAAGAGGAGCTGCAGCTTAGAGAGGAACGTCCTGGGAGAAAGCTATTTTGAAACCAGAACTTGAAGCAGACAACAGCCATGTGCCTTCCCAGTTAACAGAGGTTTTCTGGACACCATTGGCCATCCTCCAGTGAAGGTACCCGTTAGTTGATGACTTACCTTGGATGCTTTATGGCCTTAAGACTGTCACTGTGTAACCAAATAAATCCCCTTTATAAAAGCCAGTCAATTTCTGGTGTTTTGCATTCCAACAGCATTATCAAACTAGAACACCATATAAATTCTGTTACTTACCAAAAGCAGGTTGGAGTTCTCTTTGCCTTGCACAGCTTTATCAGTCTGCCCCTACAAATTGAGAAATGGATTATTTTCCATTTACAGTACAGTCTCTGTACTGTGCCAGTTGACCATGAATTAGGAACAAAGAAAAAAGGAAGACAGAGGATGGCTGAAGGCAATAAATGTAATAGAAACATTAGTAGATAAGCTCTTTTATTCCCCCAACTTCTGCATCCTAAATTCAATATCTCCATTTTATAAGAGCCTCCACTGATCATAAATATTTATAAATGAGATTGATCTTAATGAGCAATTTTGTAGCCAGCCACTATTCATGAAATCAATGACTCAGAATAATTCCAGGATACACAGTGTCAGAATTGTATTATCCAACATGGGAATGTGCTTTCACAATGAAAAGACTGCTATGCTACTGTAAGAGCTATCATGGGAATGCATTCACATGCCAAGAAGATGCTCAGTAAGACTATCTTAATTGCCATGACCACAGGACTGCTCACACTGCTCTGCCTTAGAGCTACCATGAGCATGTGAGTATCCAGGGCCCCCATTTCCTGTAAAATGGGTATAAACATGTGCAATATACTCTGTAGCCATTAAAAGCATCTTTACTAATTATTTTTATTAAAGTGAAGGAAACACTAGATACCAGTTTACACATATATTAATAAGGACAGACTTATTACACAGCATGACAGAATATATCTTTTATAAATTACTGTGTTTAAAAGAGGTGATTTACTCTATTTCTTGTTCTAATTAATACTACAATGAAATTTCACTGGGCAATAATCAATTCAGTATGGATAATATATGGATACATATCTAGAATAAATAAATAATAATAATGTAGGTCTGGAATAATAAAGGTACAAGAAAATGAAATTAACCAATAAATGAAAACATAGTAAAATAATGACAAATAATACACCTCAGCTTGTTGTGTTGACTCCATCATAAGTATCTTATTAAAGAATGTTTTTAATGTATTATCTGATTTATCCCCATACAATCCTATGAATTAGGTGCAACTATTGCTCTCATTTTGTATATGAGGAAATCAAGGTATACTGCCAGCATTTTAACCCAAACAGTTTGATTCAGGAGTCCATTTGCTAATCACTACAAGTCATGGACTACGTGTCATGGAGTCAGCAAATAGCTTTTCAGTTGTAGTGAAGGTGGTTTTATTTTCCCCTCTTCTTAAGGCTTTGATAGTTCATCAATGTCTTCATCACTTATTATTCAGAAAGTGATGCTGAGTCAATGAATGGAAATGGGGGAAGGAAGATTGTGAATTATGATGAGATCAACAAGATAAGAGGATGCTGTAGAATATCAGACAGAACATTGACTTAGAAAAAGAGGGAATTTGAAACCTGCATATCAGTCACTAATGTAGGAATTTAAATTAAACAGTTTGTAGACAACCCAGCAAAAATGTGAACTTAGTCCTCTAGTCCTTTACATTCCTTTGTGCAAAAGAGCATAGATTTTTAAGATGATGGTATGGGAAATTCCCCTTGCTATAGCACAGAGTGTAACTAAATAACCTGGTATGACTATTATACCAGAACCTTAGCTTTATCAACTTCTTCAACCAGCCACTGTTCTTAACCAGTCCCAATAATAGAGAAAGAGCATGCCCCATGGTTTTCATAGGGTGTAGCTGTTTGAAGCTTATGTACCCCAGACGTACATGTTCCTAAACTTAATCCATTCCTATGTGTGTGAAACCTTGTAAATAGGACCTTTTGATGAGGTTACTTCAGATAAGGTGTGGTGCAGAATAGGTCTTAATCCTTTTTATAGGGAAGGTCACAGAGAAAGAAAGCCATGGGAAGCAAGAAGCTGAAAGTCGACAGAACTCGGAAGAGAAGGGAGAGGCCAGGAAAGGCCACCATGTGTAATGTCATTTGACAGAGGAACCAAGGACCAAGGATTGTCAGCAGCCAGTCCCAGAATGCCATTCTTTGGAAAGAAAATAATGCCTAATGATGCCTTGATTTGGACTTCTAGCCTCAAAACCATGAACCAATAAACTTGTGTTGTTTAAGCCAAACCATTGCATGGCATTTGCTTTAGAAATAAGGAACCTAAAACATAGGGTATTAAATGGGTGCAGGGAATTTAATTTAGCTATTATTTTAGGAATGAAAAATAATATTTGTTCATATGGTGGTGGGTTTTGCTTTAGAAATAGAATATACCTTTTTGAAGTTGAAGTCATCTTTAAACTACTAATAAAGGTAAGTGACATAAACTTAACAAGAAAAGAGTTTGCTAAGGGTCAGTCTTGACACATGAAGCCTCTAATATATAGGAGAAGCTTTTGTATAGTAGTCATGGTTTCCATCTGCAAGCAAATTCAACTAAGAGTTTATATTTATTGGATGAAAATTACCAGGATCCCTGGGGTAAAGTACAAGGCAAACCCCATCCACCTCTAGATCCTGAAGGAATGTGGCAGCACATCAGAAATTCACACAAGCACCCAGCAAAATTCTGTCCCATCATATCCTCTCAGTATCCAGAGGTGGTTTCACAAACTTTGTGTAGAATTGAGCCTGGGAAAAATGGACCAATTAGCCCTATAATTGGCAAGTTCAAGGCATTTGAGACTACTTGCATTTCCTAGGATGTGTCACCCTGTTCATTCCAGCATACACTTTTTTTTTTTTTTATCATCATTTTATTGAGATATATTCACATACCACGCAGTCATACAAAACAAATTGTACTTTCGATTGTTTACAGTACCATTACATAGTTGTACATTCTTCACCTAAATCAATCCCTGACACCTTCATTAGCACACACACAAAAATAACAAGAATAATAATTAGAGTGAAAAAGAGCAATTGAAGTAAAAAAGAACACTGGGTACCTTTGTCTGTTTGTTTCCTTCCCCTACTTTTCTACACATCCATCCATAAACTAGACAAAGGGGAGTGTGGTCCTTATGGCTTTCCCAATCCCATTGTCACCCCTCATAAGCTACATTTTTATACAACTGTCTTCGAGATTCATGGGTTCTGGGTTGTAGTTTAATAGTTTCAGGTATCCACCACCAGCTACCCCAATTCTTTAGAACCTAAAAAAGGTTGTCTAAAGTGTGCGTAAGAGTGCCCACCAGAGTGATCTCTCAGCTCGTTTTGGAATCTCTCTGCCACTGAAGCTTATTTCATTTCCTTTCACATCCCCCTTTTGGTCAAGAAGATGTTCTCCGTCCCACGATGCCGGGTCTACATTCCTCCCCGGGAGTCATATTCCACGTTGCCAGGGAGATTCACTTCCCTGGGTGTCTGATCCCACGTAGGGGGGGAGGGCAGTGATTTCACCTTTCAACCCAGCATACACTTTTATCTGCTCTTTCCTTTGCCTGGATTCTGGATTCACCCTCCCTTAGTCCCTCCACCCTTCCCAATGTATACTTTGTGAACTATTTTCTTCCTTTAAAATCTTATCAAATTACAATTTAGCAAGTAGCTGTATAACAAATTTCAAAGAGTGTTATGGGTTACAGTTCCACCATTTCAGTTCTTTCCTTCTAGCTTTTCTAATACCCGAACAAATAAGAAAAAGAAAATTATATAGAGATTCAGTATTCATAATTCTTTGTTAAATTCTATCTAGTCTGTTGCTATTCCTTCCTTATTTTATCATTTTCCCAATCTGTAATTTGAAAGTTATCACCTTTTTGTATATACGTTATATTTCACAATAAGGAAATAACGGAAACTATGGCACTGTAACCCATAACATTCTTGGAAATTTCCTACATAACTACTTGTTAAATCATACTTTGAAAGTTCTCACATTTTACATTTATGTTATACTTCACAGTAAGGAAATAAATGAAACTGTGAAACTGTAACCCATAACATGCTTTGAAATTTGTTCTCTAACTACTTGTTAAATTTCCCTTGGAAAGTTATCACTTCTATGTATATATGTTTTATATTCCACAATAAAAAATGATTTAAAAAATTCTATCAAATGCCTTTAAAATCTGCCCAGAAGGTGAAGTATTAGTTCCCCCCTGAGGCTGTTTCCTGATCTCAGTCTTCCTTAGGAACAATGGATTGCTGTCTCCTCTTACAACTGCCAGAGTAGGTGGGGGAATGCAGGATGTGTCAAGCAATGGGGAGAGGATGTGCAAAGACACAGATGTGGGAAAAAATTGGCACTTGAGGAATTAAAAGAAGACCATTGTAGCTACAGTAGAGGAAATGATGGAGAAGTGGAATAACATTAGGTGGAATAAATAGCCAGGAATCAGATAAAAGAGGCCAGAGTAAGAAGTTTGTATTTTACTCTGAGCAAAATGGAAAATCATTAATGAGTTAAACGGGCAAAGTAAAGAATTATGTTGTTATGGATGATGTAAAATCAAGAGTAGAAATGGTTAAAGCATTTGACATAATCCAAGTGAGAGCTGATGGTGGTCTTGACTAAAATTGTGGCAGTGGATACAGCATTAAGCAGTTGTATTTAAAATTTTGTGGTTTTTTTTGTTTGTTTGTTTTTGTTTTTGTTTTTGATGATCTGGATATGATAAGCAAGGGAGTGAATGAAAGGCAAAACTCTGATGTGATTTCTAGTTTCCAATGTAAGTGCTGAGTGGAAGGGATTACCATTTACTAAAATATGGAGGAACATGGTCCAGGTGCAAGATTGGTTGGGCAGGAAACGTTTGGAGAGAATCAAGAAATCTGTTTTGCATGTTAAGTTTGAGATGCTTATAAGACATTCAAGTGGAGGTATCAAATCAGCAGTTGTGGATATGGAAGCCTGGATTTCAGAGGAATGATCTGAGTTGGAGAAAAAATTGAAAAGTCATCCTGTCCATAGTGATTCTTAACATCATAAGAATGAAGCTCATCTGGAAGAGAAGAGAGAAAGAGATGAGAATAGACCCTATGATTTAGGCCTCTAGAACACCAACATTCATATATTGAGTAGAAAATAAAGAAACAGCAAAGAAAAGAGAGAAAGACCAATCCCTGAGAAAAGAGGAGAACCAAGAGAGTGGTGTCATACAGGCCAAGAGATGACTGATTCAAAAAAACAATAGCCAAGTATGTAAACAATTCTATCAAGAAGATGTATAAGCTGAGGAGGACAGTTAAGTGTCCACAGGGTTTGGCAATATAAGGTCATTGGGGACCTTTGATATAACTGATTTCAGAAGAGGGGTGGGAGAGGAATCTGAAGTATGTAAATAAAAGAGTGATGGTCAGAGAGGAAGTGGAAACATGTGCAAACAATTCTTTTGAGTTTAACTTCAAAGGAGAGCAGATAAATAAAGCAATAGAGGTGACTGAATGTGATATCAATTAATTTTCCTTTGTCCATGCTAATAGTTGGGATAATAAGGAGAGACTAAGAATGAGGAAGGGGGGGAGGAAGGAGGAGGAGGAGGAGGGGAAGAAAGAGAGAAGAGAAGAGAGTGGAAGAGGAGGGAAGGAGAGGGGAGGAGAGGAGAGAAAAGAGAAAGAGAAATAAGACCTTGGAGAAGGTGGGAGTGGATATGGTCCAGAACATAAGTGGTAGGAGGGATACTTGCTGTGATATATTAGGAGAATAAGAATAAATGGGTCCTTATGTAGGATGATTTGTAGTGGGAGGATGTGGGTTCTTGTCTGATGACTTTTGTATGGTCAAGGATCCATAAGGCAAGGTCATCAACCAACAACATCCTTCCTCTCTCCTTTTACTAATCTGTGTTCTAAATGTACTTCAAAAAGAAATTTGAGGCAGAAGAGCTACAATAGAGAGTTTTACAAAAATTCAAGAATTGTTACTGGAAGAAAATCAGATTAGGTGGTGAGTGGGGAATTCTAGTAGAAGAGAAGAGAAAACGTCTGAAAGCTTGCATGGAGTCATCACCTCTGATCTTTATACCTTGTCTCTATAACTAGCCCAGAATCTTCCAAACTGCTTTCTACAACACTAGCAAAAATATTTAGGATATTGGGAAAGAGAGTGAGCTACTAAAGTAATACTTTTATAATAATTTCTGCGTATATCAAGAACCCACTTGAAATTAGTGATTATGAATAAAAATTGAAGAGGGTGAGTATTGTGGTTTTCCTCTAGCTACATTCAGCATTCTGGGGAACTCAGAGAATTAAATTTAGCCAAGGTGGTGGTTTTTCCAGGCCAGTATGATGAAGAGAGAAGAGCAAGGGAGTTGGGTCTTTGCAACAGTAATCACTGGATTTAGGTCAGAGCTAACTAACGAAGCTTAACATTCAGGACTCCCATTTGCATGGGCCCATACAAGGTCATGCAATAAAATTGTATTCACAATTTTGTATTATTTTCCCTAGAGGAATTTGACAAAACTGTATAAATCAGGCCCTGGAACTGCCCCTGGGGGCTATTATACTTGACTATGGGTTTTATGAATACGGAGGAAAGAGAGGATGGAGGCTGAGGGACACTGAAAAGGTAGTAGACTTACTAATGGACTGATGGTTTCAGAGTTGGATTTCTGAAGGTGTGAGCTGGAAAGAAGAGGTGGGAATCAGAGAATGGGATGTTTGAAATAGAGATTATAGAAAGGCTGCCTACTGTTAACAACAAAGTCAACGATATGACCCTGGCAGAGGTAAGATGCAGGATGAGATCATTTGGAGAAGAGAGCGTCTGGGAACTGAGAGACCAGGATATGTGAAGGATTGTCAATGAGGATATTAAACCACCAAGAATTATGACAGTAGTGTGGGAGAGAGTGAGAGTGAGCCATTTGCTGTAAGAATTGAAAGTAGTGTACTGGGAATATGGGGGCTACAACAAGGAGGGTAGCGAATGGTACATATTCAAAGCTGGGAATTTTATAGCGGAGGATACTAAAAATCCTGGAGGCTGCAATGAGAAACCTGAGGACACAAATCCACCTGTAGACCCTGTGATATGAAGGAGTGTGGAAGAAAATACAAAACTCTTCCTCTTGAGAGAACTATAGAAGTGGCACTACCTCATGGAGAATTAAGAGTTCAGATAGAGTGAGAAGGTAAAGGGAACATATATGAATGGCGTTGAGCATAAAAGGGTTCCAGGTAATATACTTTGGACAATGATTGTCTAGACAAATATTAAGCACATACTCCACAGATTCAATGCCTTATGCCTTGAGAAATGATGCCTTGTGTGATCCTACCAGGTAGAGTGAAAGAGTCATGAAAAAAGTTCTGACCTATAGAACTTTCAGATAATACATTTTTGTCGTTTAAACCACTAAATTTGTGTTTTTTTGTTTTTTTGTTTTTTGTTTTTGTTTTTTTACAGCAGCAATAGAAGAGTAATACAGGGAGTCATGGGTGACGCCATGATTTGAGGCCTGAGACACTGAAATGATGACATTTCTGGATGAAGCAGGTTGAGAGGCAATAAACTTGGAAGAACAGGAGTTCAATTTTGGACTTCTTAGGTTAGAAATTTCTCTTATTCCTTGTGATGGTTTGAAGCTGTATGTACCCCAGAAAAGCATGTCCTTGGATAATTCATTTCTGTGAGTATAAACCTACTGTGGGTGGGAACTTTTGATTATGTTATGTCAGCTGAGGCATGCCCCAGGTGGTACTCTTACTGGAGAGGATGAAATAGAAAGACACAGAAGAAAGAAAGACACAGAAAGAGAGGAAGCCACTGAAGCAAGAAGCTGAAAGCAATGAAGCCCAGAAGAGAAGGGAGAGACCACCAGCAGATGCTGCCGTGTGCCTGGCCGTATGACAAGAGGGGCCCAGGAGTGCCTGTACCTGTTCTCTTCAGGGAGAAAGCATCACCTGTTGATGCCTTGATTTGGATATTTTCACAGCCTCAGGACTATAAGCTTGTAAGTTAATAAATCCCCATTGCTAAAAATCAACCTGTTTTATGGTATCGGCATTTTAACAGCTTTAGCGAACTTAAACATCAGCAAGAAAGAAAGCAGTTGTAAATATGAGTATGGGAAATCATAGAACTGGCTGTGTGGTTAAAGAAACCATTTATGCAACCCACCCTCATCTTTCAAGAGCATTTCTAACAAAAATCCAAAACAGAGGCAGATGGAAACGGAGCAGCCTCTTCTTCTGAGTACTTGAGTTCCATGTTGAGAATAATACAGATACTAAGCAATCAGCCAGAGTCTATGTTGTCATCTCCATGCACCATGCGACACCTGAGTTGTACAAATAAGACTTGAGAAACCCAACAAAGAAATGAGAATTAGCTGTAAAAGAGCATCATTTTCAGTCACTGGTTTTAATGCAGTAACATTAGTGCTGACAAAAGGTTAGATGAGAAACTTTTTATGTTCCTGCTGTTTATCAGGATTGGGGAAAATTTAGGGGTTATTCTTAGGTAAACTCTGTGATGATTTTACATCTTATGTGGCATTTATAGCAACTTGTTTTCTTTTAAATTTTTTTGTTTAAGAAGTCAAATTCATTTTAGCATATTTTAAATTTTCTCTCTGGCTTTAAGTGAATTATCCAAAAGTGTTTGAGCCCAAAATGAATGTTTTTAATATGAAGTGCTGTACTGATAACACCAGTGTACCTTTGGATAGTTTTTATAATGTTTTGTTGTATTTTAAGCAGTTTTACTTTAATAGTTCCCTTTTCTTCATTTAATATTTCTTTAATAAGTGATGTCTTCTTTGGTTTATCCATGTTTTTGTAATTTTTTCAATTGATTATTTCTTTTATATCTTATATTTAAGCAGCTTCTTCATGAATAAATTTGGTACAGTATATAGGAATGACTTGTTTATATTTCTGTAAAATATGTTAATGTAAAGAAACGAGAAAAACATTTATTTGCCAATAATTTGGAGCATTACTGCACCATTTGTCATCTTTCAGAAATACAAAATTAATAGTTATTCCCTTAGTTTGATTGTTTGCAAGGAGAAAGTAGCCATCATTAGCTAAAATTCTCCAAAATCAATGGCTAGAGATAATTTTTCATGAGTTGGTCCTATCAATTATTTTTAAGCTAAATTGTCTTAGATTTCTGAATCCATGTTCTTTATCACCATCAAGACCACAATTCAAACTAGCTATGGCTCCTCAAGGAACGTTCTCATTGTTACGTAATGAAGATGATGATGATGATGATGATGACAACAACGATGCAATTGACAACAATGATGATAGTTAATATTTATTGCAAACTATTAGCAAGCCATGTGCTGACAGCTTTACTTACATTATCTCATTTCTCATAGCTGTGAGAAATGAGATAATGTATGACAGTCTTCCTCACATTGTATAGATAAGGAATCTGAAACTTAGTGAGATTACCCAGCAATGAAGTGGTGGGTGGAGTTCAGAACTGTGTCTGTCTGCCCTTGCAGTTCAAACTGGTAACCAATGCACTACAAGTGTTTCCTTATAACATAATGAAAGGTCCTCTGTTGTGGTGTCCCATTCCTTCCCACACAACTGAGTCAAGTGATGTGTTCACACCAATACCCAGGTAATCAGGGTTCAAATCTGGTGGGCAGCTTTTCTATAGCAACCACTCTAGGATTGCACATTTAAAACATAGCAGCCCCCCTTTCCTTCTCACAGGTCCTAGCATCATCACCATCTTTTTTCTTCTTTGTAGTTCTCTAGACTGATTTAAGCAGGCCACTTACTGCATCCTCTTATTTTGTACTTCTTTTTAATGAAATTATGATACCTATGAGGTGAAAATAGGATAAAATGTCACTTTATTTGAGCATCTACAGAGGAAGTTCAAGTAGCAAATGAATTTGATGCCATTTCGCTATGCAGGAGGAAAGAACAAGTTTCCGTTATCTGTAACGAATTTAATGATAAAATCTAGATAGGGCCAGATCTATATTTTGTTAACAGTTTTATTGCTACGTGCTCCGAATACAACAAACAGCATCAGTAGTGTACACTTTGATAAACAGGAATCTTCAGCTTAGTAGAAAAGAAAGCTCCAAGTTAGCAGTATAACAAATATGAACATCTTTATGAGAGGTGTATGTGTGTGACCATCTTTCTCTATAATCCCCTGCAGTCCAGACCTGTACACAAGCAAGCAACTAGAGAGAATTTTGTTCTGCAGAAATTTTCTGGAAAAACATAACTTCCATTTGAGGCTCAGGAGTTGTCTTCTTATCTTTATTTTGCCCAATTCATTTGACCTTCAAAAGTCTTACACCAAGTAGCAGCGATTCTTTAGAAGTGTAGAGTTAATAAGCCAGGCTGTTAATTTGTAACAGTTAAAATGCAAAAGTCCTTGTACATTCTGTGCTTTGAGAGGTTAACATCTACATTTTAGTTAGCATAAAAATATATTTTTAGACAGTTAAGATAATGATCTCAGAAACATTACGCTGACAACACCAATTTTTAAATGTAATTTCATGAAGTACTCATCTCTTTCACATATTTAAAAAAAAAATATTTCCAATTCACCATTTCATTAAACAGCTGGCTGAGTACATACTATTTTATGTTCCCTTGAAGAGGAACAAGTCATCAGCTTTGCATCAACTATTTAAAACTGCAAAACACTTGCATAACATCAATTTTTTTCAATTTTGCCTCCTTGATTTGGCTGCTATAGTTTGCTTAAATTTCTCCTCTATGCACAGAACCAAGCATGCATCTCTAATTATGTCTCTCTAGTTTACTAAAATATTATTCTTGATATTAGTGTAAATATTAAGTAAGTAAAAATACTATCAAGAAAAAAATTGACTTTTAATAAATATCTTCAGTTCTGACTTCTATATACAAGTACTTTACATCTTCTCCCTGGAGAGAGAGGGCATTTCTGGCTTCATGTGAGCAAGGTTATCACTGACATAAATTACTAGCACATTATTGCAGTCAGATGCATTGTGGTTGTGAACATTTGGATATGAACCATGCGGAAAATAAATATCTCACCTTTTGACAAACTGCTTTTTTGGAACCTGTTTCCAAAGCCCCAAAGCCCTACTATACTCAAGTGTCAATTATAGTTTGATGATGTTTTTCTCAGCTACTAACATAAAAAACAAGTTATCCTCAAACGTTTTTCCTTTCTGATTACTACATACATCAAGTATAACTGTTTATATATGTCAACAAAAGGAAAAAAAGGAAAAACCCACAAGAGCACAGGATTCCTCAATGGCACCTTTTGAGGCCCTGTTAAAAGAGTTTCAGTTACGTTTTGCACAGGTTCATTTACTGTCCCTTTTCCTGTGACCACAGTATACTAAGATGCCAGTCCTACTCACTTGCATTTAAATGGTGGCAGGCAGTATGTAAGCTAAATTCTGTGTGTCCGCAGCTATGTTTCTTCATTCTTCCCTTACTTAGGTATCTCATTGTGGATTCAACAAAATCACACAGCAAATCCCTTTTTATTGTCAGTAGCTGTAATTCTAACCCCTTCCTTATAATATTCTGCTTTGAAAATCAACTTAGAGAATGTCAAATAAGGCAATACTCAATGACAGGCACCTAGAACATCCAGAAATGTAAGATAGTAAACAATCATTTGAGAACACATCTCTTAAAATAATACTGATTTCTGCAATATACAGTATTTACAAAACAACTGTAAATTTGCTCATACAACATTTCTAATACAGATAAATAGGAATACAAGTCAAAGAATTCTTTTCTCCACTTCCAAAATGTTTTGTAAAAGTGTAAACTGTTGGCACCTCATTTTTATTTTTACTGTAACTCTGAGACAAATAATCAGCTGATACACACAGCTGGTTGCAGTCCCTTTTCTGTGTTAAAGAGTAACCAACACATTTAGCAACTTACTTTCTTTTCGTTAATCTTTGGTGCTTTCTTCCAATGAATTCTGGCAAATGAGTCAATGCAGAAGAAAAGAAGGATGAAAGCCACTAGAAAGTGAACCAGCACTTTTTGTTCTTCCACTTAAGACAAAATGAGTTGATCTGTGGAGATTTCCACTTTAAACAAGCTGTATGCACCATGGGGAGAGGGTGGTTGTCCAGGTTTTCCTCTGATTTCTAGCTTTTCACACTCACTTTCTCATCTTTCCAAGGTGGATGACCTTAGAGGACGTCTCTTTTCATTTTTCTTTGAGGTTCTTGCCTGAGAAGGAGCACCTATTGAATCACTGACTGTGAGGAAGGGAGTAGCAGCCACTTGTGAAGATGAATTGAGATGGCCACTCTTGGTGGGTGGAGAAGATGGCACTGAGACCAGTCTCAAAGTCTCACTTTCTGTTTGCTGGGCTCTCCTCAGGGGAAAGGTAGCACCATCAGGTTTACTGTTTGACCTGAAAGCAGCATACGTATTTGGACCTTCCACAGAAGACAACCTGCTCAAAGATTTCTTCTTCACAGCAGGGGTCTCTGAATGGTATGGAACCAATGACGTAGGTGTCACTAAAGATCGAGGGAGGTCACTAGGGTTAAACATAGCATCATCTTGAGTTTCAGCAGCTTCTGGAAAGTATGGGGGAGACAGGGTGCTACTGTGCCTGCTACAGGATGCACAACATAACTTGTTATAACCGGGGATGGAACAGTATCGCGCCAGCACCTCCATTTGACAGAATATTGATTTGTCTCCCAAACATGGCTCATCTGAAAAATTAAAACAAAACAAAATAATAAATATTTTGACCTAAAATAAAGGAAGGGGAGAAAAAATCATTCGTGAATATAAACTGACATTGCTAGCAGTTATCCACATGAGCCTTTGCATTAAAAATATGCGTGTTGGGATGAATTCATTGAATTAAGTAGTTCTTCATGTATAAAGGACCTGGGATGACCATCATTTTAATATCTCTGTCAGTAGTCTTCAGGTCACTGAAGGTATTTTTTCTTCTTAGTAGGAACAAATATCTGAGTTTAGAATGAGAAAATAGGTTTCACTTCACCAGACTTTTTTTTTTTTTTTTTTTTTTGGATAGAGGGGCATCAATTTTTTTGTTTGTTTATTTTTAAAGATGTCCCTGGCTTTCAAATAGAGTAGCTTCTACAGTAAATTAAATTAAAGTCAAAATAAGATACTAAGGACTATTTGGAACAATATAAATTTTAAGAATGTACTACCAAAAGAAAAATATCAAGATACCATTTTTATTAAAAGAATATTCTCCAGCTTGAATTCAATAGTTTCCTGTTTACCACTTAACATTTTCAGGTTATTTGAAAGCGCAGATTTGGGTAAAGCGTGCCAGCTTTGAATTATTCATGGATAACTCAAGATTCTCAAAGTTTAAATTTAATTTCACTGAATTGACAACACTTTATTTTTAAAGAGAAATAAAATAATATTTGTAAAATACTTTATATATTTTAAGGGAAATATAAATGTGTGTTTGTGTGCATGTACACACAACACGTTTTATGATTTTCAATTATCATTGAGTGTAGGTTGTAAGAACTAAATTTCAAAATATCCAAATACTGATCTCATGAAAATTTTTGCTTTGTACCTGTTTTCAGCCATTCCAGGGCATAGTTACCTAGAGCCAATGATCACAGTGGCATCCCTGGAGCTGTGCAACATGGAAATACTGATCCAATGTCCAATTAATAAGCTAAAAGAATGATAAATTGTGGCATTTTTGTAATAAAGTCACTTGAAAGATTACAATGTAGTATTGGGTAATACTATATCACCAGGTAGGAAACCTGCTGTAGGAATTGCTAAGGGAATTGAAGAATCTTTTTTCTAAAAGTTAGGGAAGGGGAGTCAGTTGGCAAGGACAATAGTACTAACTTTGTTAGAGTGTTAATACTATGTCCACTTCCCAAATTCTGGAATGACTCCTATTTGCCTGACATTTATATATCTGTTATCTAGTATGATGTGTTTGAATATTTTGCATTAGCTAAGGTAATCATCTAATTATATTGTAAATGCCTGAGAATCACTTCAATAGGTTTCACCTCAAATACTGATCCTTATCATTTTCTGAATTACTTTGCCTATGCTCAAATCTTAACAAAAGAAAATGTCTTCGTCCTGTATGCTTCAGTCTCTAACTCTAGGATGAGAGGAGCTTAGCAGCCCTGTACTCTCCTTTTCCTCTGACCCCTACCCACACATCCCTCCACACTGCCAGGCTTCAGTGTGACCTGTTCTCTCTGGGATAAGAAGGCATCCACGGGGAGCCCCAGCCTGAGTGTGAGCCCCAGGGCACTGCACACACAGGTTCAGATCCCGGATCTAATGAGGGCCAGAATGTGCTTCCGTGTGGAGGGGGAAAAGGGAGAGATTATTATAAGAATAAATAAATAAGAGTAAAGGAATGTGATAATTTTAAGTTAATTTGCCTAGAGGTAGATGGGGGAGGATTTAAAGGAAAACAGTTAAATAGTACAATCAAAATGGAGCCTATTGAAGGCAGTAATATGACAAAATCAGTTGTTAAAATTGAGGAAGCTTTTTTAAGCCTTCTTATTCCACCCCCAATTATTATAAGAAGTTCAAGAAAAGGGTTTCACACATGATCTCAAAAGGCCATTTGATTCTAACAGCAGTTTGGGACTAAAGGGAAGTATTACTTACTTGACTGAAATATGGTAGAAATATGTGGCCTTTCATAACGCTTAGAATTGGCCTTGGGGCCTAGATTTCAGAGCAACAGAACAGCTAAAAGAAAGGTGGAATCACTAGCATATTTATGCCCATCTCATTTTTTGCAAAACAAAAAAGGCATTTCCTTTTGGCTAAAAGGAGAGAATCAACCACATTCTTGTTGACCATTGGGCACATTTGCAGAAATGTGTAACTACCAGCTATTAAGATCAATAAGGCTTACTTACCAAGTACTTAGCCTTCTGGCAGTAATGACTACATAAGGACAAAATATTACAATTATGTCGACAGTAAACTTGTAGTCTTCTAACTGGATAAAATTTGTTCTTTTGGTTTTGATTTTACTTGTGTGTTGAACTTTTTCAACTGCACTAGTTTCCAAAGTAAAACGGTCAAATATATTAGTGCTTTGTCTCCCCCTTGTGGTCATACTAGTTCCTGCCATCGCATATTTCAAATGAAAATTTATAATGAACTAGTTCAAAAGGTTTAAAAATTTTGAAGCCTGAAAATTCTTTAAAAATAAAACATTTGACAAAATAGTGCTTCACAAATTTTCTTGAAAAGAAAGTACCATTCAGCAGATGTCAATATTTAATCATTGATTTACTTATAGTATTGTAGAGGAAAACACAACTTCTTCAAGTCTCCAATTCTCATTAGTGAGGCAGAACGCTGACCAAAATTGACATTAGGCATGGACTTCGGGGAATAAAGGAGAACTGCCATTAAGAGGAAGCTTGTGGTGTGGTGGGGAGTGTAAGGAAAGTAAGGAAGGGAGAGAAAATATGAGACAGAGGGGGAAAGAGAGACAGATGAGACAAAGAGAGAAAGGGGAAGACAGATTGGAAGAGAAAAAGACAGGAACACAAAGAGAGAATCAGAGATGGAGGAGAAGAAACAGCAGGCTGGTGTGCAGTGGTGGGGGTGGGGTGTGAGAGAGAAAGGGGAAGAGACTGGGGAGGTAGAAAGAGAGAGGGGAGAAGCAGATACAGGTGAGAGAGATAGACAGGGAGGAGAGAAAGATGGGACACTGAGAGAGGGAGATGGGTGAGGGAGAGAGATACATTCAGACCGAAAGGTATGAGAGAGAGAGAGTCAGGAGGGAGAGAGACAGAGAGCAAGACAGACACAGAGAATGAGAGACAGAGGAGAGCAACACAGAGACATAGAAGGAGACAGACAGAGATGTAAACAGAGAAAACAACAGAAAAAGGGGCAGAAGGAGACGGAGTGATAGAAAATGGAACTGTCCAATATATTTTTTGTTTTAAAATAGAAAATTTGATTTATATTTTTAAAGACAGAAAATATCCCCTACTTTTAAAATACAGCAAGAAGGTAGGTTAGGAAAATACTAATTTTAGCATATGTGCCAGGTGTCTGTTTTGGAATTCCCCTGATGTATGCAGATAAATAGAAGTTGAAATGGCTTTAAAGTTGGTGTGACATTTATTATCCACATATCTAAATTGAATAATTTTAGGAAAATATTTCAAAATCTATAATATTATGTCTTTTACAATGATGTGAATTTATATTTAAAGATTATAATGGAGAAAAAATAAGTTACCCCACCAAAACCAAAAATTAGCAGATGCTACCTCTGCCAGTTTGGATATATTGTGTCCCCCCAAAAGCCATATTCTTTAATGTAATCTTGTGGGGGCAGATGTATTAGTGTTGATTAGGTTGGAATCTTTTGATTGAGTGTTTCCATGGAGATGTAACTCAATAAACTGTGGATGAAACATTTGATTAAGTTATTTCCACTGAGATATGGACCACACTCATTCAGGGTAGGTCTTGATTTAATCACTGGAGTCCTATAAAAGAGCTCACAAACAGAAGGACCTCAGAGCAGCTGAGAGGGACATTTTGAAGAGAAGCTAAGAGCTGACACTGACACGATGCTTAGACATGCTTGGAGATGCAGACAGAAGGACATTTAGCTAAGAGATGAAGCCCAGAATCTGCCCTGGGATATGCTAAGAGAGGATACCCAGGCACTTAGAGAGAAATGTCCTGGGAGAAAGAACCAAGAATGCACAGGAGCTGAGAGAGGAGCTGGAACACAACCCGGGATCAGCAGATGCCAGCCATGTGCCTTCCCAACTAATAAAGGTTTTCTGGATGCCACTGGCCATCCTTCAGTGAAGGTATCCTCTTATTGATGCTTTACTTTTGACACTTTTATGGCCTTAGAATGTAGACTTGTACCTAATAAAGCCCCTTTATAATAGCCAATCCATTTCTGGTGTTTTGCATAAAGGCAGCTTTAGCAAACTGAACACTACCTACACGTGACACAGCCCACCCCCCAGCCTTACAGCCTAATAGGAATGGCAGTGGGGGTGGGGGATGGTTAGGGAGTGCTATAGTGGTTATGATAATTTGCTGGAGTAGGACACTGCCTCACATACCAGTCTTAAAGAGCCCTATTAGGCTACTAGATTGGTCTTTTCCTTTGGTTATTTCTCAATAAGCAAATACATATTCAAGAGCTTATCCTGAAAGGAAATTCTGCTTTTTTGAAGTCTACACACACAAAAAAAGATCAGAACAGTGAAATCAGTGTTCTACATACCATTACAGGGAGGCAGCTGACAGGTTCTGACTGATTCAGGCTTTTCACCGTCACACTGGTCTCCAGCCCTGCAGATGACCTGCCTCACCTCGGTTCCTTCACCACAGGTTACTGAACACTACAGAGACAAAGGCTGGGATTATAGACATTTATTCCATCAAGACGATCTTTCCTCCTTTCCACATGTGTGCACACACATGGGCACACACACACACACACAGCTTTGAAATTCTTTCTCTATGGAGGTAGTATTGCTTTGTGGCTGTGGAGATAGATAATCCTGGGTTTGAACCTTGATTTCACCTTTCATCAGTCTGGGCAGGTTGCTGTTTCTCTATGAGCCTCATCTTCCTCATCTGGAAAACTGGACTAATAATACCTGCCTGACAGGATTACTGTAGAACTAAATGAAGGTAAAGGAGATCAGGTATGTAAGGCTGTGAGCGAAATGCCCAGCACCTCGCAAGCATTTGACATGAAAGGCTGTTATGATGACATTAATGCTTGCTGCAGTAACTGAACACAGGAGCAGTGCCTGTTTTGGAGGAGCCAATCTGGCGCTGGGCTCCCCACAGTTCACGTTTCTTTCAGATGGCAGAACAACTGGCATGCTACCTTGGTTAATTCAACCTCTTTGGAATGGCTACCTTAAGCCCAGAAATTCCAAGTTATTATCGCTGGCAGGAGCTGTGGCGGAGGAACCTTTGTCCTGGGACTCTGAGGAGTTATAGGACATGTGTTATCTTCATGGTCCTGTGTGGGTGGCCTCCATTTGTCTGCTCCCTCTTTCCTGGGCCTGCTCTTCACTTCCACATTTATTCTCCTGCTTTTTGATGCCTTTTCCTCCTATATATTCTTCTCCCATATATTTGTTAGAAATGAATGATACAGGTGGTAATAAAGGCAACACATGTCATTCAGTTGGCCCATCCCTGCAAACACCCCCTGCACCGGTACTATATGCCAGGTACTGGGGAAGCAAAGGACACTGTGTGAACTAGCGATAAGCACCTACTCAGATAGGACTCACAAGACTCTGCCGTGAACAGCAGGCTAGAGGTGGGTCGACTTACCTCCGAAGTACAGAGGGAGAACCTGAGGGTAGTGTTTGGAAGGTGGAGATGAGCTTTGAGTGGGAGATTGCTAGACAAGAGGGAAGGAAAGAGGGTGACTACTATCTAGGAGGATGGGAAAGGGCAAGCCAGTTGAAAAGAGTAAGGCTCAAACCAGCATGCTCTGTTTGGAACAGTGAGAAGTTGACAAAACTGCAACAAAATGTTGAGAGCAAAGAAAGAACAGGAAGAGTTAGAGTAGAGCCAGATGGGACAGGGCCATGCATTCAGCATCCACTGCGTGGAATTTTTCCCACAAGAATAGGGGAATTGACAAAGATATCAAATGGGAGACCAGTCACTTTTTAGCCTTCTTTATGTCACAAAAACACTCAAACATGGTTTGCTTCTATCAACTAAATGCAATAATGTTATGAAACATTAATTTTTCCTAACAGCTCCAGGTGCTTAATGATTACAAAATGCAAGACAGTTTCTCAATTTACATAAAGCTTCCCTGATGTTTAAGTCAAATTAAAATATGCTGCACATGCTTACACACACAGGTACACACACACACACACAATTCACACACCCACCTCATTCCAGGGCCCTGTTTTCCACAGGGCTGGGCAGAGCACTCGGTTACAAGGCCGGCGGCTCTCAGGACGTTCACCCACACAATACTTGCTGTGCACAGAGCGGTTGGTGCCATCATGGAGTGGCTGAAGGCAGCGTACAGTGCGAAGCTGGAAGCCAGAACTCCCACAGGTTTTGGTGCAGTGCTCCCACTCTTCTGCTACCCAGCTGCATGGGGGGTCAGGGCAAGATTGAATGCTGTCACTGGGATATTTAGCATGCACATCCTTGCACAGCAAAGCCTAGCCATTTCTGTGTGCAACCTAATAGGACACACTGAAGTTCAGGAAGCAGTTTCCGAAAGACAGGGAAATCAAACATTCCAAGTTCTTAGAGCTTTTTTAATGATAATAGTCCTGATACTTCTATTTCTAATGGCCTCAACATGTTTTTCTGCCTTGCAAAGATGTGAAAGCTTTCTTTCCTACAGGATGATCTAAAGAGCAATTTCTGAAATTCATTTTAAGATTGACGTATTTGATTTAGGCAAGAAGGCAGTTTTTGAAAATAGCACCAACTCACTCTCAGCCATACTGCTAAACTACCATCTGAAAGTAAATCAGAGAAGGAATCCATCTAATGGTTGCCAAGACAAACTGATTAGGCTGCTACTGCTTGCCCATGAAATTTATAGTTACTTGTGTTTTGAAACTCCAGCCAAGATGACTGCTCCATTTCTATAGAAGTTGCTTCACTTCACCTGCTGTGAAGGTGGCCTGACACATCTATTTGGTTAGAAAATTAAGATCTTAGTCCTGTGCCTGACAAAGGGGTACATCCAGGGTTCAGATGAAACTGCTTCCGTGAATGCACCTTATGGAAATATTTCCAAAAAGACATTTTCAATAAAATATTTCCCATGGGATAGTCTCACATTCTAGGGTCAATGTCAGTGTCCTGAGCTTCTCCAAGTCAGCTGTGGGTGCAATATTATGGACAGTTGTACATTATATATGGATATCAGGTCCTCAAAGACCTGACCATTGATTCCATCTAGTTAATCAATCTGTCTGGAATGTAATTGAGGCATACGATTTATTTGACCTTTCCATATGCATTTTCCCTCTTTCATTTTCTTCTTTTCACATAACGGGGCACCGAAGTATAACTAGGCTAAAACCTTGGCAGTCTTTGCTATTTATAGTTTAAAATGGCCCTAGCTTGTCAAACTGGCAGTAGAATATAGTGTGGCAACTGGACTACATTTTGCTTAGTTTTGAAGACCTTACGAGCAACTGTCATTTGAAGACAGATACTATCTGAGTATACTTTTGGTTATAGACACTTCTGGTTACTATGACTCTCTCCCAAAATCCCCAAAATGACAATAAAAGAGAAAAATGGTATAAACCCATAAAAGCAAAAACTCAAGAACAAGCCATGGCAACATAATTTGGGAAATGAGAAAGCAGGTGGGCATGTGGCAACTAACACAGCAGACCTCAGAAGAATGAAGCTTAGGTCTGCAGTGTCAGCTGATAAGCAAACAGATTTGTACCACAGGGAGACTGATGGAAAGTCTGTCTGGAAGTAGTTGACATTTTGATCCTTAACCCCATTGGGTGACTGCCCCTCCTCCACCCAGCATGGCCAAGAGAGAAGGGACCATACTGAAAATAAGGGTCTATGTAAAATTCCACATATAGAATGTTGAGATGAGCCTGGTTGTCTATACACATACAGCGAAGAGCCATAAAACAGACTTATACCCTTTGGACAGGAGATAAATTCTGCTTAATGGAATCTGATCATTTCATTAGAGACGTCCTAATTGCACAATAAATTGAAATGGCCCAGTCAAATAACTATGTAGTCCATCAGCTAACAAGTCCCAACCATATAATCGTACTTCAGTCAGCTTTTTAATACACCGTTCTTATAATACATATGGACAGCCAAGGATCACCAGATATAGAAAGCCTCCAACAGAAAAAATGAAGGGGGAAAAAAAGAACCAGAAGAAAAGAACTCAAAAGAAGTAAATAATGCCTGAAAAAGGAAACTACTGAATATCCTAAAATAGATAAAAGAATATATTACTTCTGTTAAACAAGAATCAAATGCCTTGAAAAGGAATATTTGCTGAACAAAATAGAACTCTTAAAGATAATTATAAATTGGATTTTAAAGGTATAATAGCAAAAATGAAAAATTCAGCAAATGGAACAACAAACAATAGGAAAGAAAAGAGTAGAAAATTGAATCTGTCTAGAAAGTCAAATTATAGGAGCTTCAGAAAGAAGGAACACTGAAAACACAGGAAGAAATTATAAAAAAGAAAATATAGTAAAATATCCCATAAATGAAAGATACCAGTTTAGGGCAATGGATGAGAAAGATGAGCTCAAGACACATCACTGTGAAATTTTAGGGCATTGGAAACAAAGAGAAGATCTTGAAAACTTTGAAAGGTAAACAAAAACAAGCAACATACAATAAGAATTGAGAATCAGAATGGTACCCAATTTTCAACGGTAACACTGGAAGTTAGAAAACAGTGGAACAATACTTCAAAAATTCTGAGGGAAAATATAGTATATAATTTTATGTGTGTGTGTGTGAAGAAACTAATACATATCCTACACACACACAAGTACACACACACACATCTATCCTAAAGATCCAAGGGAGAGAGTAGAAGAAAGTCTTCTTACATACTATTATATTTAACTCCTTATATTCTTTTCCTAGGTAATGAGAAATTTATTCTCACATAAAAATTTACTTTGTATATACTTTTCTTGTGAAGCTATTGGAAGAGATGACCTAACAGGGTGAGGAAATACATCAAGAAATGAGAAAAGGAATGCAGAAAACAGGAGATCTAATACAACAGTGAGGTATGGGTACCCCTAGGTTGATGGAGAAAAAGAAACACAGGATGAAAGCTGTATAGACATCCAGACTTGAGCAGGAGCAAAGAGATTTCTCTAAGGGATGTTTCTAAGATAAAAGTGACAGGATATTTGAGTGTCTAGAATTGAGAGGAGATTGATACTCTTGGAAGAGAGTTTGGAGATAGATTATTGAAAAATAGTAGAAAACCAAACAGATAAAAACCAATACAATTATTAACTCAGGGGTTAACAAAGATTTACAAGAAAGGGACATGATAATATAAACTCTAAATGTGAATATTAATAAAAGTTATGTCATATCAATATTAGAAGCATTGGAGGAGGGAAAAGTGTGCCTATGGGTGTGTGCTGGTAAAAGAAAGCTAAAACCTCACATTCCACAATAGAAATAAAAAAAAAATCAGAGTAAAAGCAAAAACATGTTAGAGGTATGGAAATAAGTAATAACCAATTATAAAAAGAAATATAACAGCTGAAAGCAGTTGGAGCAGGAATATGGGAGAAGTAGGGAACTGTAGCTTTATATAATAATTCCTATAAAATGATTTGACTATTTAAACTAGATGTATATATAGCTTTGACTACAATAAAATTAAAAGTTAAAAGAATATAAGCGATTTAAACCTCTCTTATTTTGACCTCAGGATATGATTGTTTAAATAAGTGCTTACAGTGGATGTGTGCATTCTTGAATATTGCATATTCTTCTAATAGGTTTTGGCTTTTTGTTGGCCTCACAGAAGTTGCGATGAACCATTTTATTATCACTTTTCCTACGGCAACCATATTTAGTGTATTGGAAACCTGAAAAAGAAAATAAAGTTCTTTGGATTAATCACTTTTTAATACTGTCATTAATTCATCCATCCATTCATTCATTCAACAAGTATTGAATGCTGGAGATTAAGCAGTGAATTAAGCAAACAAAACCCTTATCTTCTTGGAGACCATGTTTAATAAATATTAAAAGTTATTAAACAACAATGCAAAGTTGTTAATCAACTAGACCCTGAATATATACATAGTCTAGTGTGAGAGACAGATAATAAAATTGGAGACAATATCCATGACACAGGCTTTTACAGAGCTCTGTAAATACCTTACTGTAGAGGGCACCAAAGGAACACAGAGAGAAAGGCCTCTAACATAGCTGGGGGAGGGGAGTGAAAACATAAGCCCAGCACTTCCCTGAGCAAAGTCTTAAAATTCAAATATTACTGAGTAAAGGGAATGAAGCAGAACGATATTCTAAGCAAAAGAAATCACCTATAGCTTACCGGCTCTATATTTCTTTCTTTACACTGTATGCATAGTATTTTGCTGAACCATTTGAGAGCAAGCTGCAGAATCCTGATCCTTCACTCCTAAATACTGTAGCATACATCTCATAACAAACACATTCTCTAATAGAACCTTAATATAATTCTTAAAATCAGGAAATGTAACAGAGAAACAACACTATTATCTAATATTCAGCCTCTATTCAAATTTTGACAACTGTCCTTATAAGTGTTCATTGAATATTCTTTCCCTCATCCAGGATCATGCACTACATGTAGTTTTCCTTTCTCTTTAGCCTCCATCAGTCTGGAAGAGTTTTCTGAGCCTCTCTTTGTTTTTCATGGTATTTATTATTTTTGAGACCTACATACCAGTTGTTTTGTAAAATGTTCCTTATTTGGGTTTGTTTAACTGTTTCCTCATAATCATGATATTCAGGTTCTTCATTTTTGACAATATTACTTAAATGATATTGTGCCTTAGGGCAATGCATTAGGAGACTGAGAATTTTTATCATAGAAATGATAAAAAATAATAAAGAAGGTGTATCTGATGCTGACAAATCTTGGTGATCAGGTATATGATGAGGTACAGCACAATGGAGGATTCAAATTAAAGAAAAGTAACACTGATTTTTAATAATTCACTGAAAATATTTTATGCCCCTCCAAAAAAAGCACTTTAGAACACATTCCTCAATTTAAAATTACAAAATAAATGGCTTACCCAGGTATTGTTCTACTCTGCACGATTCTTTTATTCTCAATTATTAACTTTCATTACTGTAACAGTCTCTCACTTTTACATGCCTGGTGGGGAGAATTCTGTCTAGGCCAGCTCAGTTCTGGAGCATTTGTTATTCAGGACTAGGGAATTGACAATGGGAGAAATTAAGAAACACTGGGAACAATCTAATGGATTTCATCTGGACAGAGGACAGAGAAGGGGAACAATGTGAGTAAGGGCATGTATTCTTAAGCCAAGCTACCTGGCTGTGAATCCTGGCTCTCATACCGACTAGCTCTATGATCTTAGGCAAATTACTTACCTTTTCTATGCTTCAGTTTTCCCATCATAATAATAAAGATAATATTAGTACTGATTCATAGGACCCTCATAAGGGTTCATGCATTAATATACAAAGCATTTAGAAAAGCATTTGGTACATAGTCAACACTATGAAACTTATAGTTTTTTTATTATTAACACCAATGCAAAAGAAATACATAGATACAGAAAGAAAAGGTGGAGAAGAATAAGAATGAGAACGAGAAGTCACTGAATTTGGGAGCATTTTAGAGTTTGGGAAAAGTAAGTCATTAAGGGTGCCATTACAATGAATGTGAGGGCAAAGAACCTGAAAGAAGGGGGAGGTCGATTTTCAGAAGGCCCACAGTCTATTATGACATTCTTCTTGTTGATTCTGAAATTACAGGAAAGATGCTTTGTATTTATAGTTTGGTTGTTATGGTTGGTGTTTTTAAGACTGTGGTCTCAACTAGATATAGAATATAAGATACAAGCAAGAAGATCAGCTTTTATATGGATTACATTTAAATATGATAAATAAATATTCAATTGTTACCTCCACCACAGGGTTTAGAACATTGAGACCAGCTCTTCAAAGCCCACTCAAAAGTATCTAATTCTTCCTGGATGACATTGTTGCTGTTGATTGTAGGTACAGAGTCTTCGTGGATGATGTACTTATATGTCAGGCTAGAGCGAGTATCATTCTCCTGAGGTATAATCTAACATGCACATGAAATAAATGTGTAAATCACCTGAGAGATTTTGATTTTGGGGAGAG
The DNA here is from genome assembly GCF_015220235.1 of Choloepus didactylus. Classification (NCBI taxonomy): domain Eukaryota; kingdom Metazoa; phylum Chordata; class Mammalia; order Pilosa; family Megalonychidae; genus Choloepus; species Choloepus didactylus. The sequence continues at coordinate 77,154,363 of NC_051309.1, forward strand.
AAAATTACAAATATTTCAGAACAAAAACTTTCAAGTTGCTTCTAAAAATATGTTTTTGTTACAATCAAATAAAGTGTAAGTGTAGAGTAATGTCATCAACATGTCAATGTAAGACATCCCCTGGAAACATCTCCCCTGAGAAACAACTAATAAATGGACAAATTGCACTTGCTTGAAACTCTGGAGGATGACAGAGATGGGAGAAGGACTCTACAAATGCTGAATTGAAGAAAACAAACTGTAGAAAGGTAGGAGGTCTACCACTGGACCTATCAGTCCAGACCCCACTCCCTCACTCAGTCCCATGCAACTTGAGTCACACAGACACAACAAAGCCTGGGTACCTTCTCTATGGCAGACAACAGAGTCACTCACAGCTGCGAGTTGGAACTCAACTCATATCTAGGCACAGAAAACCAAGTCCACAGAGACCCAGGATGGAATACAAGTGGCTGATTAGTGCATGCATATGAAAGGGCCCCCAGGAAATAAGAGACTGCAGCAGAAATGTTGGCAAGAAGTGTACTCACTTAGCTCTGTCTATGAATGCTAAATCACCTAAACAAAAAAAATGGGGCTTTGGGGATTGACCCATCTGGCTACCCAGAACAGGATGCCCTAATGGGATAGCAACCAGAGGCAGAAAAGCCCCATGGAAAAAAAAAATGGTGGTGGTGGGGATAACAATACTGCTGTAAGGCAGCATGGGTTTCAGAACTGAGAAGTTTAATAGAAAGCAGAAACTGTGTGAGAGAATTTAAACAAAGCATAGGAGCTGGGGAGAAAATTCTGTGCAAAAAACACAGAACATATCAGGATTCCTAGAGAAAGCACAGAGGAAAAGAAGTTTTCTCATGGAGGTGAAAAAAATTGCACATAAAAGGGCAATCTTAAAAGCAGTACCACATATCTAGGGCTAAAATTAAGTACAGAGGAGCTGAGAAAATGTGAAGTTTAAAAAATGGGCTAAAGTTTCTGAATAAGATGGATCAAGTGTCAAAGAGGGGTCTCAACACAAAGCCAATCAACAATAAAACCCTAGGAAAGAGGGGAAAACTGACCTTCATAATTAGCACATGAAAATAATGTGATGCCTAGACATCAGCAAAAAAATTATAAGCCATACTAAGAAAAAGGAAGAAATGGCTCAATAAAGGGAACAAATTAAAGCATCAGGAGGGACAGAGAATGTGGAACAATTAATCAAAGAAGTTAAAACAAGTCTCCTATATCAATTCAAGGAGATGAAGGAAAATGAGAACATAAATAAACTAATGGTGGATATAGAACTAAAGGCTATTAAGAAGACAATTTCTTAGCATAAAGAAGAATTTGAAAGTCTAAAAAGAAACAAAACAGAAATCATGAGGATAAAAGGCACAATAATGGAGATTAAAAGTACAGTAGAGGCATACAAGAGCAGATGTGAACAGGCAAAAAAAAAAAAAAAGAATCAGTGAACTAGAAGACAGAACAATTGAAATCATACAGAAGAATAGATAGAGAAAAGAACAGAAAAAATTGAGCAGTGTCTCAGGGATTTGACTGACAATGTGATGTTTCTAAACATATGCATCATAAGTATCCAAGAAGGAGAAGAGAAGGGAAAGGGAGCAGAAAGAATATTTGAGGAAATAATGGCTGAACATTACCCAACTCTTATGAAAGATATAAAAATACATGTCCAAGAAGCACAAAACAATCCAAATAGAATAAATCCTAATGAACCTACTCTGAGACACATACTAATCAGAATGTCAAATGCCATAGATAAAAAGAGAATTCTGAAAGCAGCAAGAGAAAACTGATTCATCACAGAAAAGGGATCCTCATAAGACTGTGAATTTCTCACAGAAAAGGGATCCTCATAAGACTGTGAATTTCTCATCAGAAACCATGTAGGCAAGCAGGCAGTGTATGATATATTCAAGGTACCGAAAGAGAAAAACTGCCAGCCCAAATGCTTTATCCAGCAAAACTGCCTTTAAAATGGGAAATAATTTAACTATTCACAGACAGAATGAGAGAGTTCATCATCAAAAGAACTGCCCTACAATAGTTACTAAAGGGAGTTCTTCAGCTTGAAAGGAAAAGGCAGGAGAAAGTGGCTTGGAACAAGATAAAGAAGTGAAGATCTTCAGTAGAGGTAACTACATGGGTAAATGCAAACCCCAATAGTACTGAATCCTTAATACATAACACTACTCTTTAATTCTAACTTCCTATAAGAGTTAGAATACAACTGTATAAGAAATAGTCATATTTCCTGATAATGGACATGCAAAATATAAGCAGGTAATGTGGGACGAAACAACATGGAAAGGAGAAATGGAGGGGTATGGGAGCAGAGGGAGTGTATGCTATTGAAGTTAAGTTGGTATCTTTTCAAATTAGTAGGTTCTACATATAGGTTATGCAATATTAATCCCCACAGTATCCACAAAGAAAAGTATTGTAAAAATATACAAATATGCAAATGAGAAAAGGATCAGTCAGATACATGGCAGATGATCAACTATACAGAAAAGTAGGGCGAACTAAATGAAAAAAGAGAAAAAATATATGATATTTAAAAACCAAAGGGCAAAATGACTGAAGTACCACCATACCATTAAAGGTTAATGGATTAAACTCCGAATAAAAAAAGACACATTGACAGATTGGATAAAAAAGCTTGATCCAAATATGTTGTTTACAAGAGACCCATCTTAGACCAAAGACATGAACAGGTTGAAAGTGAAAGGACAGAAAAAGATAATCCATGCAAATAGTAACCAAAAAAGAGCTAGGGTAGCTCTTCTAATAGCAGACAAAATAGTCATTAAGTCAAAATCTGTTAAAACAGAAAAGGAAGGACATTATATATTAATAAATGGGTCAATGCACTAAGAAGAAATAACAATCATAAATATTTATGCATGTGATCACAGTGTCCCAAAATACCTGAGGCAAACACTTGCAAAACTGAAGGGAGAAATAGACGCCTCTACAACAACGAACCACTTTCCTCTTAGATAGTGTATCTACACAACAGATCAATAAGGAAATAGCAAACCTGAATAATATAACTGAACTAGACCTAATAAATATTGCACCCGAAAATAGCATGACACACATTCTTCTCAAATACACTTGGACCATTCTCCAGGACAGACTACATGTTGGGTCACAAAACGTGTCTCAATAAATTTAAAAAGATTGAAATTATACAAAGCATCTCCTTTGGACCACAATGTAATGAAGCTGGAAAGCAATAACAGAGAACTGTAAAATCCACAAATATATGAAAGTTAAATATACTCTCAAGCAAGCAATGGAACAAAGAAGAAATCACAAAGGAGGTCAGTAAATATCTTGAGATAAATGAAAACGAGAACACAACATATCAAAACTTACAGGATGCAACAAAAGCAGTGGTGGGAGGGATATTTATAGTCCTAAATGCTTACATTAAAAGGAAAAAGAAAGCTAAAATCAAAGACCTAACTTCACATCTGGAGGAACTAGAAAAAGAACAGCAAACTAAACCCAAAAACAAGCAGATGGAAAAAAATCAAAGATTATTACAGATATAAATGAAATAGAGAATAAAAAACAATACAGACTATTAACAGAATCAAAGTTGATTCTTTGAAGTATTTTCTTCCAAGATGGCAGAGTAGGGAGCCCCAGGATTCAGTTCTTCCTTGAGGGCAGGTAATAAATAACCAGGAACTTCCTGAAACAATTGTCTGGGGGCTCTGGTGACCAGAAGAGCACCACATGCCATCTAGGAAAGTGCAGAAGGAAGAGATTGATAAACTGTGGGGAAGATCTGTGAGTAGATCTCCCCATGCTGCGGAGGTTGGTGTCCATCACCCACAGGCATAGCAGGCTGCCTTGGCAGCTACTTCCTGGCTGGATGTAGAAGTCTTCTTTCCCAAGAATGGGGCTTGGTTGTGGAGGTGGGTTGGGGTGGGGGGCATGGCTAGGCACCAACTGCAGCTCTTGAGTAGCAAATTTGGACTGCTGTGTTCCAGCTTCAAGCACAGCTAAAGTCTCAACCCACCCAGGAGAGGAAACAGTTGGCAGGCTCTATTTCAACCCTGCTCCCAGCTGGGGAGGAAGTGGGGCTGATTGAGAGACAAAGTACTTTCTTGAGGTGGCAGGAAACAGTTTTTTGAAGGGTAGATCTGTGACAAGAAAAGGTGGGGCATGGTCTACTGCAGTTTGTGGCTTTTGATTAGAGAATTCAGATTGCAGGGTCTAGGATCTGAACAACAGTTTCAACCTGCCCTGCCCCAAAGTGGCTGGCAGCATCTATCTCAACCATGTCCTCAGCAGGGTGTAGCTCTTTGAGAATAAAGGCACAGTACCACCTTAGGATTTGGCTGGAGAGTGCCATGGGATGGGAAAGCGAGATTCAGAAAGCTATCAGTGAGAAGACTGGTGTTCTTCTTGATCTCCTCCCCAGGGTACTTTGGAACTGATCTACACCTCTGTTGTTGGTCCCAGGACCTGTTCTGACTGGGAAAAATGGACTTGAGAAAGTTCTCTCCAGGGAGACACTCCTTCCAAAAATAGCCCTCCAGGTAAAAGCAGCTAGAGATAACAAAAGAAGTGTTAAATTATATAGTGGCAAATTAAAACAAACAAACAGACAAACAAAATAAACAGAAAAGATCAACATTCCTGGAGGAGGAAAAAGGGAAAAGCAGCTTTCTCCTGGGAGTGAAACAATTGCACAAACAATGCAATCTGAAAAATTGTACTGTATATCCAGGGCATGAAACAGATGAATAAGAGATGAAAAATCTGATCTGTTAAATATGTGCTATTCTAAATGTACAGAATAAGTTGAACCAAGTGCCAAAGAAGAGCTTTAGCACAAAGACAATCAACAAGAAAACCCTGGGCAAGAGAGAAAAACTGATCTCCAGAATAAACTCATCAAGAGAATCAGATGGTAGACACCAGCAAAAAATTACAAACCATTCTAAGAAACAGGAAGAAATGACCCAGCCAAAAGAACAAATTGCAACTTCAGACAAGACATAGGGTTTGAAACAACTAATCATGATGTTCCAACAATCAATTCAAGGAGATGAAGGAAAACAAGACTAAAGAGATAAAGGATACTAAGAAGTCACTGGGTGAGCATAAAGAATTTGAAAGCATGCAAAAAATTACAGGGCTTAGGGGAATTAAAGGCACAATAAAAGAGATTAAAAATACACTAACAGCAGATTTGAACAGGTAGAAGAAAGGAGCAGTGAACTAAAGTATAGGACATCCAAAATCTTACAGACAATAGAAAAAATAGAGAAAAGAATGGAAACAATTGAGCACATTCTCAGGGAACTGAATGACATCACAAAATACACAAATATTTGTATCATAGGTGTCCCGGAAGAAGTGAGGGGAAATGGGGAAGAAAGAATATTTGAGGATATAATGGCTGAAAATTTTACAACTATTATGAAAGAAATAAATGTACATGTCCAGGAAGCAGAATATACTCCAAACAATAAATCTTAATAGACCTACTCCAAGACACATACGAATCAGTGTCACATGCCAAAGACAAAGAGAATTCTGAAATCATCAAGAGAAAAGTGATTCATCACATACAAGGGATGCTCCATAAGACTAAGTGCTGATTTCATATCAGAAAGCATGGAGGCAAGAAGACAGTGGTATGATATATTTAAGATATTGAAAGAGAAAAACTGCTGTCCAAAACTCTTCATCCAGCAAAACTGTTCTTCAAAAGTGAGGGAAAGTTTCAAATATTCGCAGATAAACAGAAACTGAGACGTCAGCCATAAGAGACATGCCCTACAAGAAATACTAAAATAAGTTCTACAGTTTCAAAGGAAAAGACAGGAGAGAGAGGCTTGGAGAAGAGTGTAGAAATAAAGATTACCAGTAAGGGTAACTAAAAGGGTAAAACGAAACAGACAAAAATAAGATATGACATATAAAAGCCAAAGGAAAAAATGGTTTAAGTAAGTACTGCCTTTACAGCAATAACATTGTTAATGGATTAAACTCCCCAATAAAAAGATACCTATAGGCAGAATGGATAATAAATATGATCCATCCACATATTGTCTACAAGAGACTCGCCTTAAATGCAAAGACACAAATAGACTGAAAGGGAAAGGCTGGAAAAAGATATTCCAGGCAAACACAAACCAGAAAAGAGCTGGGATAGTTATACTAATATCAGACTAAATAGACTTTAAATGAAAGTCTGTTAAAAGAGACAAAGGACATTTTATATTAATAAAAGGTGCAAGCCAACAAAGAAATAACAACTCTAAATATTTATGAACCTAACCAGGGTGCTCCAAAATACATGAGGCAAACACAGGCAAAACTGAAGGAAGAAATAAACATCTCTAAAATAATAGTTCAAGACTGATACACCAATCTCATTGATAGCAGAACATCTGGACAGAGGCTCAATAAGGAAACAAATAACTTGAATAATATGATAAATGAACTAGTCCTAATACACATATGCAGAACACTGTACCCAAAAACAGCAAGATATGTATTCTTCTCAAGTGCTCAGGGACCATTCTCCAGGATAGACCATATGCTGTGTCACAAAACAGGTCTCAATAAATTTTAAAAGATTGAAATTATACAAAGCACTTTTTCTGACCATAATGGAATGAAGCTGGGAATCAGTAAGGGTAGAGAACTGGAAATTTTACAATAAAAAGAGGTTAAAAAGATACTTTTTAATAATCAGTGGGTCAAAGAAGAAATTTCAAGAGAAATCAATAAATATCTTGAGGTGAATGAAAACAAGAACACAACACATCAAAACTTATGGTATGCAGAGAAAAGGTAGAAAATGACCAGGACAGCAGTTCTAGAGTATGGGTGACCAGAGAGGGACTTCTACATTACATAGGGAATACCTGGATGAAAAAGCAGAAAAACTACAACTGCGAGGTTGGGGTAAGTTCTCTCAATTGTGATCACACCTGGGCCAACTGCTATGCACCAGCCAGATTGAGTGGTGGAGGAGTGGTACACTCCCACTTCTGCTGCCAGCTGGGAAGATCATCCCTGTCAGTCACACAGCCTGGAGTTCCTGTGTGGGAACCCGGGAGCCAGCAGACTCATTCTACCCACACACAGAGACTTTGCTGTGGTGCCCAGTGCCTACCACCCCTACCCTTAGGCAGGCGGCTGTGTGTCCCTGGTTTTGGGGAAGAGTAGGTGGCTCTCTCCTCAGAGCCAGTCTGACAATTGAACAGCAAAAGAGACACTCTGGGTCCTGCTGCCTCTCTTCTATCTCCATGGAGGCCTGGAGTGCTCACTCATGCACAGAGAGGTGGGGACAATGGACGGGGTCACAGTGCAGTACCAGGAACCCTTCCCTCACCCTCAGGGCCTGGAGATGCATACAGTCTGGGTCTTGCAGGCTGGTGAAAAGCAGGGCACTCCTGGGCTGGCTGTGGGCTGGAGAAATTGAACCTCTCAGTCTGGCAGCCTAGTCATTCCACATGGGACCCTGGAAATCACCAGACCCATTGGGCTTACAATCAGGGTCTCAGCAAGGTGCACAGTGCCCACAACCCACCTACAGAGCTGATGGCATCCAGCATGCATGGAGACCTGTGGCCTTGACTGAACTGTTGCCTGGTCAGGCTCCTGCCCAGTGGGCTGCCACAGTTGAGGAGAGGCAGAGTTGTGGGGAAGAGGTGGCCCAAGAGCGCCATCTGCTGGAAAGATAGGGAAAGTACACTCTGGCAAACTGCTTTTCTGCCCAGCTTTAAAGACTTCCAAAAAGGGTTGCACCACCTGCATGAGGCCTCAGCCTTGGGTTTTCAGGGAATAACTAAGAAACCAAGTGCCAAAAGAGACCTTCAATGCAAACCAAGAAACTACAAAATCTTAAAAGAGTGAGGGAAATCAACTTTCAAAATAACCTTATCAAGATAATCAAATACCAAGAAACCAATAAAAATATCACAAAGCACGTGAAGATGCAAGAAGATAGGCCCAGAATTTGGAACAACCAATCAAAGATGTTCAAACAAATTAAATATCTTCAAAAGGTTGGCTAAAGACATAAAGGATATCAATGAGACATTAGAAAAGCATAAAGATTTTGAAAGAATAAATATAAAATAGCAGATCTTAAAGAAAGGAAAGATACTGTAGATCAAATTAAAAATACACTAGAGACACACAACAGCAGATGTGAAGAGGAAGAAGAAAGAATAAGTGAACTAGAGGACAAACAACTGAACTCAAATGTACAAAAGAACAAATGGTGAAAAAGATGGAATAATTTGAATTGGATCTCAGGGAAATGATTGACAAAATGGAGCACATAAATATAAGAATCATTGGTATGCCAGAAGAAAAAGAGAAGAGTAAAGGGCTAGGAAGATTATTTGAGGAGATAATTTGGGAAAACTTCCTAACCATTATAAAAGACATAAATATGCAAATCAAAGAAGCCCAGTGAACTCCCAACAGAAGAAATTTAAATGGTCCACTAAAAGACACATACCAATCATGCTGTCAAGTGCTGAAGAGAGGAGAGAGTCTTGAAAGCAGCAAAAGAAAAATGATTCACTACATACAAGGGAAGCCACATAAGACTAAGCACTGACTACTCAATGGGCACCATGAAGGTAAGAAGGCAATGGCATGATATATTTAAGATTCTGAAAGAGAAAAATTGCCAGTCAAGAATTCTTTATCCAGCAAAGCTGTCCTTCAAAAAGTGAGGGAGAGTTTAAAATTTTCACAGACAAACAAATGCTGAGAGAATTTGTTAACAAGAGACCTGCCCTGCAAAATTACTGAAGGGAATTCTGTCAGCTGAAAAAAAAAAAAAAAGACAGGAGAGAGAAGTCTGGTGGAGGACACAGAGTTGAAGAATAGTTGTAAGGGTAACTTAAAGGATAAAGAGAGAGAGAGAGAACAGATTAGACAAATAGAAACCAAAGGAAAAGATGATTGAATCAAGAACTTACTTTACAGTAATAACTTTGGGTGTTAATGGATTAAACTCCCCAATTAAAAGACACAGATTGGCAGAATGAATTTAAAAATATGATCCATCTATATGCTGTTTACAAGAGACTCATTTTAGACCCAAAGATACAAATAGGTTGAAAGTGAAAGAATGAAGAAAGATATTCCATAAAAGTAGTAACCAAAAGAAATCAGAGGTAGCTATACTAATGTCAAACAAAATAGACATTAAATGTGAAGATGTCATAAGAGACAGGGATGGACACTATATATTAATAAAAGGGAAAATCCACCAAGAAGAAATAACAATCAAAAATGTTTATGCACCCTAAAGGAGCTCCAAAGTACATGAGGCAAACACAGGCAAAACTGAAGGGAGCAATAGACGTTTCTACAACAATAGTGGGAGATTTCAATACACCACTCTCTTCTATGGATAGAACAACCAGACAGGATCAATAAGGAAATAGAGAACCTAAACAATATGTTAAATGAATTAGACCTAACAGAAATATATAGATGATTGCACCTCAAAACACCAGGATACACATTCTTCTCAAGTACTCAAGGAACATTCTCTGGGACAGATCATATGCTGGGGCATAAAACAGGTCTTAATAATTTTTAAAAGATTGAACTTATTCAAAGCACTTTCTCTGACCATAATGGAATGAAGATGGAAATAAACAGCCACCAAAGAACCATAACTTTCACAAATATATGGAGGCTAAACACACATTCTTAAATAATAGTGGGCCAAAAAAGAAATTGTAAGAGAAATTAGTAAATATCTGGTGACAAATGAAAATGAGAATACAACGTATCAAAACCTATGGGATGCAGTGAAGGTGGTTCAGAGAGGGAAATTTATAGCTCTAAACACCTACATTAAAAAGGAAGAAAGAGCTAAAATCAAAGACCTAACTGAGCAACTGAAGGAACTAGAGAAAGAGCAGCAAAACTAATGGTAGAAGAAAAGAAATAACAAAGATTAGAGCAGAAATTAATGAATTAGAGAACAAAAAGATAATAGAATCAATAAAACCACAAGTTTGAGAAGATCAACAAGACTGACAACCCTTAGCTAGACTGACAACATCAAAAAGAGAAAAGATGCAAATAAAATTAGAAACGAGAGAGGGGTCATTACCATGGATCTCAAAAAACAAAAAAATCATAAGAGGATACTATGAACAACTGTATGCCAACAAACTAGACAACTTAGATGAAATGGACAATTTCCTAGCAACACACAGCCTATACTGAATCAAGAGGAAACAGAAGACCTCAACATACTAATTAAAGTAAAGAGATTCAATCATTTTTCAAAAACCTTCTTACAAACTAAAATCCAGGGTCACATGGCTTCACAGGGGAATTTTACCAAACATTCCAAAAATAACTAATACCATTCCTGCTCAAACTCTTTCAAAAAGTTGAAAAGAAAGGAACACTACCTAACTCATTCTATATGTAGCTAACATCATTCTAATACCAAAACCTGATAAAGATACTACAAGGAAGAAAAGCTAGAGGTCAATCTCCCTAAAAAATATAGATGCAAAAATTCTCAACAAAATACTTGCAAATCGAATCCAACAGCACATTAAAATAATTATACACCATGACCAAGTGGGGTTTATTCCAGTTATGCAAGGGTGGTGGTTCAACATGAGAAAATCAATCAATGTAAAATAACACATTAACAAATTGAAAGGGAAAAATCATATGATCATCTCAATTGACTCTAAAAAAGCATTCAACAAGATTCAGCATCCTTTCTTGATAAAAACAATTCAAAAGGTCTGAATCAAAGGAAACTTCCTCAATATGATAAAAGGCATATATGAAAAACCCACAGCCACCATTATATTCAAAAGTGAGGGACTGAAAGACATCCCCCTAAGATCGGGAATGAGACAAGGATGCCCACTGTCACCACTATTATTCAACATTTTGCTAGAAGTTCTAGCTAGAGCAATTAGGCAAGAATAAGAAATAAAAGGCATCCAAATCATAAAAGAAGAAGTAAAACTCTCATTATTTGCAGATGACATGATCCTATATTTGGAAAATTCCAAGAAATCTATGTCAAAGATAGTTGAGCTAATAAATTCAGCAAAGGAGTGGGATATGAGATTAATGCACCCAAATCAGTAGTGTTTCTATACACTAGTAATGACTTAACTGAGGAGGCAATTAAGAAAAAATTCCAGTCACAATAGCAACTAAAATAATCGAGTATCTAGGAATAAACTTAACCAAGTATGTTAAGGACCTGTACACAGAAAAATAAAAAAAAAATTGCTAAAAGAAATCAAAGAATACCTAAATAGGTGGAAAGACATTCTGTGTCCATGGATAGGAAGTCTAAATGTCATTAAGATGTCCATTACCCAAATTGATCTACAGATTCAACACAATACTAATCAAAACTCCAACCACCTACTTTGCAGACTTGGAAAAGCTAGTTATCAAATTTATATGGAAGGAAAAGGGGGCTCAATAGTCATAAAACATCCTAAAAAAGAAGAACAAAGTGGGAAGACTTACACTTCTTGAATTTAAAGCTTATTATAAAGCCACAGTGGTCAAAACAGCATAGTATTGGCACAAAGATAGACATATTGGTCAATGGAATTGAATTGAGAGCTCAGAAATAGAACCCTAGATCTATGATCAATTGATTTTTCACAAGGCCCTCAAATTCACTGAACTAGAACAGAATAGTCTCTTCGATAAATGGGGCTGGGAGAACTGGATATCCTTAGCCAAAGGGATGAAAGAGGACCTCTACCTCACACCCTATAAAAAAATTAACTCCAAGTGGATCAAAGACCTAAATATAAGAGCCAGTACCATAAAACTCCTAGAAGAAAATATAGGGAAACATTTTCAAGACCTAGTGATAGGAGCTTCTTGCCCTTATACCCAAAGCACAAGCAATGAAAGAAAAAATAGATAAATGGGAACTCCTCAAGACTGCACACTTCAGTACTTCAAAGGACTTTGTCAAAATGGTGTAGAGGCAGCCTACTCAATGGGAGAGAATACTTGGAAACCATATATCTGATAAGGGCTTGATATCCAGTATATATATGAAATCCTATAACTCAACAGCAAAGGACAAACAACTCAATTATAAAATGGGCAAAAGATATGAATACACATTTTTCCAAAAAGGAAATAGAAATGGCTAAAAAGCACATGAAAAGATGTTCATCTTCATTAGCTATTAGGGAAATGCAAATCAAAACCACAATGAGCTATCATTTCACACCTCACCTATAAGAATGTACACTATCAAAGAAACAGTAAACTACAAATGTTAGAGAGGATATAGAGAAATAGGAACACTTATTCACTGCTGGTGGGAAATATAAAATGGTATAGCTGCTATAGAAGACAGTTTGGTGTTTCCTCAGAAGAGTAAATACTGAGTTGCCCTCAATTCCCCAGCAATTCTGCTACTCAGTATATACCCATTAGATCTGAAAGCAGGGCATGAACAGACATTTGCACACTGATCTTCATAGTGGCATTATTCACAATTGCCAAAAGATGGAAAAAACTGAAGTGTCCATCAACAGATGAGGGGATAAACAAAATGTGGTATTTACATACAATGGAATCATTCAACAGTAAGAAGGAGTGAGGTCCTGAAGCATGTGACAACATGGATGAAACTTGAGGACATAATGCTGAGTGAAATAAGCCAGACACAAAAGGACAGCTATTGTATTATTTCACTAATATGATACCTGGAAAATGTAAACTCAGAGTCTTAAAATGTCAAGTCTAGGGGACCTAGACATCAACAGAAGGTTGAGAAGGAGGAGCAGTTATATAATATTTACAGAATTATTAACGAGTTTGAATTTAAATGTTTGGGAATGGATAGAGGTGATAGGAGCTCATTATTGGGATTATAAGTAATAGTGCCGTATTATTGATTAATTTGACTAAAAGGGTTTGTATAAAGTCATGTATGTCACTTATTAATACTACAAATATAAATAAGTTCTTGTATGAACTACTACAAATATAGGACACCTGTAGAAAGAGTTAAAAAAATGTATAGCATTCTATCATTTAAACATGTTATATTTTAAAAAAGGTTAACTGGTACAGAATTTGTATTTGGGGTGACAGAAAAGTTTTGGTAATGAATGAAGGTGATGGTAACACAACATTTTTAATGTAATTAACACCATACATATATATATGGAAGCATTGTTAGAAAAGCATGATGTATGTAACTTACTCTCAAATGTTTAGATAATAGACAGATGATACATAGAAATATAATAAATGTCAGAAAATGCTAAAAGTCGGTAAACCTGGATATCTGGGTGAGGGGTATACACTACAGTTCTATGTATTGTTTCTGAAGTATTTTTGCCACTTTCCTGTATGTTTGGAGTTATTTCAAAATAAAAAGCTACAACAAAAAAAAACTCAAAACAAAAACTTATGCGATACAATAAAAGCAGTGCTGAGATGGAAATTTATAGCCCCAAACACCTACATTAAAAAAAGAAAAGAGCTAAAATTGAAGCCCTATCTACACATTTGAAGGAATCCCAAAGAAAGCAGAAGGCAAGAAATAACAGAGTCAGAAACAAATGAAATTGAGAATAGATAAAAAGGATGATAGAGAATATCAACAAAACCAAAATTTGGTTCTTTGAGAAAATCAATAAAATTGACAAACCCTTAGCTAGACTGCCAAAGAAAAAAAAGAGAGAAGAGGCAAATAAATAAAATCAGAAATGTGAGGGGGGACATTACTATTGATCCCACAGAAACCAAAAGACAATCACAGATCAACAAAAGCTGACTGAGTTCATTACCACTAGAACTTCTCTACAAGCAATGCTAAAGGGAGTTCTTCAGATGTTGGGAAAGGCAATAAACAGTGGGTCAAGGTAGCATAAAGAAATAAAGCTCTACGGTAAGCCAACCATATGGGAATTACAAATATCAGTACTAATGTGTTGTATATTGTGATATGCGATGCTACTTTTTACTTATTATAGCTTCTAAAATGCAAATGCATAAAAAGTAATGATAAATTTATAGTACTGGACATACAATGAAAGAAGATACAATTTATAAGTACAACAAAAAGATCAGGGGCAGAAGGGCACAGGAATAGTGTTTGTGTATGCTATTGAAATTAAATTGCTATAAAATTACATGCAACTAAACTGCTAAGTGAAATCAAAGAAGACTTAAAATAATGGAAGGACATTCATGGATTAGAAGACTAAATATTGTTAAGATGGCAATTCCACCAAAGTGATTTACAGATTCATTGCAATCTCAATCAAAATTCCAATAGTAATCCACAAATTTATATGGAAGGGTAAAGGCCTTTGTATAGCCAAAAACCATGTTGAAATAGAAGAACAAAGTTGGATTGCTCACACTTCCTGATTTTAAACTTATTACCAAGATATATTAATCCAAACAGTGCAATACTGGCACAAGGCAAGACTTGTAGACCAAGGTTATTGAATAGAGAGTTCACAAATTAACCCTCACATCTATGTCTACTTGATTCTTTGACAAGTATACCAAGTCTACTCAATGACAAAAGAATGGTCTCTTTAACAAATGGCTGAACTGGATATCCATATGCAAAATAATGAATGTGAACCAATACGTCACAGCATATACAAAAAGTAACTCAAAATAGATCAAAGACCTAAATTGAGAACTAAAACTATAAATCTTCTAGAGGAAAACAGGGAAATATCTTCAGGTCCTTGTGTTAGGTAATGATTTCTTAGACTTTACACCAAAAACATGAAAAACAAAACAAAACAATAGATAAATGGAACCTCAACCAAAATTAAGAACTTTTTTGTATCCTGAAAGTAAAAAGATAATGTACAAAAAGGGAGAAAATATTTGGAAACCACATATCTGTTAAAAATTTAATACCCTGCATATATAAAGAAATCCTTCAACTCAACAACAAAATCACACAGATATACCAAAAGCAATTAGGTAATGGGCAAAAGACTTGAATAGAGATTCCTCCAAAGAAGGTATACAACTAGCCAGTAAGCACATGAAAAGATGCTCAACGTCACTAGCCAATAGAAAAAAGCAAATCAAACCTATGAGATATCATTTCCCACACTATAATGACTAATATTTAAAAAGACAAAACAAAACAGTGTTTTAGAGGATGTGGAGATAGGAACAGTTGCTCATTGTTGGTGGGAATGTAAAATGGTACATCTGCTGAGGAAAACAATTTGGTGGTTCCTCAGAATGTTAAATATAGAGTTACCATATGACACAGCAATCCCACTTTAGGGACATACTCTAAAGAACTGAAAGCAGTGACTTGGAAAGATATTTGCACAATGATGTTCAAAGCAGCATCATTCTCAATTGTTTAAAGATGGAAGCAATCCAAGTGTCCATCAAGCAATGTATAGATAAACTAAATGAGGTAAATACATACAAAGGAATATTATTCCATCTTAACAGGAATGTAGTTCTGATACATCCGTGTAGTGGATGTGTCATGACGCTGTGTTGTGTGAAATAGCCAGAGAGGAAAAGAACTGGCTTTTCTGGTTAAAAAAAAAAATCTGACATGAAACAATTAAAAAATGCAAATTTATAGAGTCAGAAACTAGAATACAGATTACCAGGGGCTGGAGTGGTGGTAGACAATAGGAGTTAATGCTTAACTGGTACAGAGTTGCTGCTCAGGGTGATGGAAAAGTTTTGTTAATGGATGGTGGCAATAGTAACACAACATTGTGAATATAATTAACACCACTGAATTATATATTTTAATGTGGTTAAAAGGGAAAATTTGAGTTCATATATATATATTACCAGAATAAATTTTATTTTTAAAATTATAGAAATGTTCAAAAAATAGTTTACCCTAATGTAAACTATGGACTATAATTAATAACATAATTATAATATTGTTTCATCAGTTGTATCTAAGGTACCAAACTTATGCAAAATGTTAATTATCAGGAAAACTGTGTGCATGTGGAGGGCATATGGCAACTCTGAACTTTCTTATGATTTTTCTGTAAACTTATAACTTCTCTAATAAAAAAATCAATTAAAAAAATATGTCCACAAATTCTTTGATAATTTCCCCCTCAATAAGTGAAGCTTAATTACCCTCTTCTTGAGTGTAGGCTGGTCTTAGTCACTTGCTTTTGGCAAACAGAATTTGGCAGAAATGATGGGATGACACTTCCAAGATTATGTTAAAATTACTTTGACTTCTGTCTTGGTTGTGCTCTCTCACTTTCTCTGTCTCTTGAATTATTCACTTAGATGGAAGCCAGCTGCCATTGTGAGGTAGCCCTTTGGAGAAGGAAGTTGAATCTATGTTGTGAGGGCACTTGAGAAGTATATGGAGGGACCCATGTGGTGAGGAACTGGGTCCTGCCAATCACTACATTAAATACTTAGAACCAGTCTTCTGAGGCTTTCCCAGAGCCATGTGACTGAGCCTGGAAGAAGATTCTCCCCCATTGGAGTTTTAAGGTGAATGTAGCCACAGCCGGCAGTTTGACTGCAACTTCGTGACAAACCCTGAGTCAGAACTACTCATTTAAATTACTCCCAGATTCCTAACCCACAGAAACTGTGAGTAAATAAATGTTTCTTGTTTTTAACCACCGAGTTTGGGGTAATTTATTATGCAGCAATAGGTAACTAATATAGAAAATCATATGCAAAAAGACAAAACTTAAGTCTTATACAATATTTACATAAAATTTAATTCAATGTTTCATAAACCTAAATATAAAATGTAAAACCATAAACATTTTACAAAAATATAAGAGAAAGATTTTTGCCCTTGGGTTAGGCAAAAATTCTTTAATAACATCAAAAGCTCGATCTATAAAACAAAAAAAAATGATGAATTGGATTTCAGTTAAATTCAAATATTTTGCTCATGAAAAGATGTTACTGAGAGAATGTAAAGATAATTTACAGACTGGGAGAAAACATTTGCAAATCCCATGTTTCACAGTGGATTTAAACAAGTATATGTAAAAAAACTCTCAAAACTCAACAAAAGAAAATATCCCACATAAACAGTAAAAAAAAGATTCAAACAAAATGAAATAATTTTCAAAGGAATAAAAAGGGACTTGGAATTGCATGGGAACAAAGGGTTTTTGATTAGTACAATATTTTTAGAGAAAATCCAAAAAATATTTATGGACAGAAACCAACAACACATTTTAAATCAAGTACGTATCTTCTGTTATCATCCATGAGGAAATAACGGATTTGCCTTCCTGACATTAAAAATTAAAAATCTGGACAGACTATATGAGGGAAGTCTTTTTTTTTGCAATGGATACCAGAGAGCACAGGCCAGTGATCCCTGTAAGAATAGAAGTGTGCCAGGTTCTCTGAGTGGGGACAGGTTCTGGATGCTGGCATGGAGAGAAGCCCAAGCCAATCACAGCAATCACACTGAGCTAGGATGAGAGAGATTGGAGGAGTGTAGAATTTTCAGGGAAAAGTATTAATGAAGAGGGAGCTACACAGATGGGTGGCCCAGAAGTATACAAAGGTCCTGAGGAAGGGCTGGTCTGTGCCTGTCCAAGCCAAGATATCATGGGGCCTACCAAAGAGAGAGTTTGAGTGACTGGGAGTGGGACAGAGATATCAAGACAGAGCAACATTGAATTCCTGATCCAGTCAGAGTGGAGAGACCTCACTAACACTCCAGGTATTCAGTAAAGATACCAGAAAGTCCATGCCATAGAATAAGAGCAAAATTGAAATAGGTCATCCCTAACAAAGGGATCAAGAGAATCTGTCAGCAATTTTACTGTCTCCAGAACAAAATTCTTTAAGGAAAGCAACATAACCAAACACCCTAACTTATCATCTACAATGTTAAGTGCACAATAAAAATTGTAAGAAGGAAAATGTGATCCATAATCAAGGAAAGAATGCGGCTAATAGACACTGGAAGACCCAAGACTTAAAGGAAATGCTAGACATAAAGATTGAATGTATAAGAAACCTCAGCAGGGTAATGGAAACTATATAAAAAAAAGAACCAAGTGTAAATTCTAGAAGGGAAAAGTACAGCTGACTTGAAAAATTCATTGTACGGGCTTAATGTCAGATTGGAGACTGCATAAAAACACTCAGTGAACTTTAACACAGCTCAACAGAAACTATCCAAGGTGAAGAACAGAGAAACAAAGAAAACTTTAAAAAGAATGAACAGAGTTGAAACTTGTGGAATGATGTCAACTGGCCTAACATACATGTAAATGAGTCCTAGATGCAGAGAAAAGAGAAATAGGACCAAAACAGTTACTTGAAGATACAATGGATAATTTACCCAAACTTGGTGAGGAACATCAACATGCAGAGCAAAGAAGCAGTGAACCTCAAGAAGGATAAATACAAAGAACACCACACAAGCATATCATAGTCAAACTGCTAAAAACCAAAGACAAAGAGAAAAATTTTAAAAGCAGCCAGAGAAAAATGGCACATTACATACAGATCAGCAATATAAGTGAGGCTGACTTTTCATCATAAACAATGGATTCCAGAAAACAATGCAAACATATTTAAAGTGTTGAAAGAAAAAACAAAACAAAAAACAAAAAAACAAAAAAAACTAGCATCCCCAAATTCTATATCTAATAAAGATAGCCTTCAGAAATGAGGATGAAATAAAAACGTCTTCAGGTAATTGAAAGCTCAGAGAATTCATTGGTAACACATCCATAACAAAAGAAAAGCTAAAGGTTCTTTATAGTGAAGATAAATGATACCAGATGGAACCCAAGTCAGAGCTAAGGGAAGAAATGAATAGTATCAGAAATGGCAAATGTGTGGATAACTAAAAATCTATTTTTCCTTTTCCTGTGTCTTTAAAAGATAATTGCTTAGGTCAAAGATAGCAATTTTATATTCTTGGGCTTATAATGTATATATGGGGCAGATAAATGGAATTATAAAAGCAAGCAATTGAATATTCGGTATTCAAGGTAAAAGTGTTCTCAGCTAATTAATTATATTATAAATTTAACTATATAATGACCCTGCAATGCCACATACCAAAACAATCACAGGATCATGTAAGGGTCCATCAGTGTGAAGAGTTTCAATGTCATCTTCAATGTTATAATCCCACTCCACACCAAGATCTATGAAGGTTCGGGACTTGGCTTCTTCTCCTTTACCATTCAAAATATAGTGTCCTGTAGCCTGGTTCTTAATAGCTAAAGAAAGGAAAATGAGTAACCAGCATACATTTTATCTTTTCATTTTACAGCTTTGAAGATCCACAGAAAGTCTGCCCTCTTCTGTAAATCAAAGACCATATTTCTTTATTAGCATTAAAATAACTAGACTGTGTGTTAATTCTGATATGATTCCCATTTCCTTTATTAGGCATTCAAACTCCTTGATTAGCATTCCTAACTATTCATGACATGGCAAGATGGTTAAATGAGAGAAAAAAAAATTACTGAATATCAAGTTTGAAAATGTTGACAAAAGAGGTTAACAGTTTCTAACTTATGTATCCTACATATTTCTTCAGATTTGAAAATAGCAGACACTTTAATAATTAATGCAAATCATTAATGTTGGGACAGCTGATAACATAAGGGCCTCACTGACTTTTTTGTGTCTCTTTTGGGATGGTCCAAAAATTTGTAGGCACCCAACATAGTTGAATTAATTTTCAGGGCAACAAACACTTTAGTTCTTATAAACTTCTAAGACCACATCACCTATTTACACGGCTAGGAAAATATGCTTACTTCTGCTAGAATTCTTAATGTATTATAGTCCTATGATATGTTATAAAATAGAAAGCTTCCTCTAGTAAATAAAAAGTAATAAACGGAATTTTAAAACTTGGAAAATGTTTATCAGCATATAATAAGTTAGAAAAAAAATTTTAAGTTATTACCATTACTGATAATGCTTAAAAAACATGAGCATTTTTATTAACTACGTTTATTTCCTTGGGTTTCTAAACTAGTGTAATATTTCCAAGGATAAGAATCTGAACTCCAGAATGAAGAATAAGAATTTTGATTATGAGAGACAGAACTATGACTGCTAAACTGCTATGGCACCCGGCAGCAAATAGGAATGTTTGTGTGTGTGTGTGTATATATATATGTATATCCATATATACACACACACACACACACACACACACACACATATATATAGTGCGTGTATATATATATACACATACACACACATACATATAATGGGGCAAATCTGATTTATATATATACATATATAAATTTAAAGACCAATTCTATGAATTACCATAAACAATGCATTTTCCTTAAGACCCACATGAAAAAAGACAATTTGCTTCAAATTTTCATGGTGCTGACAGATGATGACTCTGTTTCAGAAATCTTATTGAAAAGGCCAAGAAATCTGTGAAGCTTATGTTTACACTTGTACATAAACCCATTTATAGTGGCATTTCTATAAAGAAAGGAATCCTTTTATAAAGAAGGGAATGCATTTTCTTTTGGAAATTATAAAGAGCCATGCAAATGCCTCTGCATGTGCCAGTTAGAAATTTGATACATGTCAGACATTAGGAAAAGTTTAATATTAGACTAGTGAAATCCACATGAAGCACATGTTTGTTTTTCAGCCAAAGGACTTAAAATTCAATAAAATAAGGAAAGTCATAAAGTATGACATGGTATCAACCAAAATATCAGAACTCATTTGTCAACATAAATATGACAAATTTTTCTGATATTATTCCTTAATTTAGTGCATTTCATTAACATATTTATTTTTA
Organism: Choloepus didactylus; assembly: GCF_015220235.1. Classification (NCBI taxonomy): domain Eukaryota; kingdom Metazoa; phylum Chordata; class Mammalia; order Pilosa; family Megalonychidae; genus Choloepus; species Choloepus didactylus. The sequence continues at coordinate 77,175,181 of NC_051309.1, forward strand.
CCAGCCCCTAATACAGAACAAAATGCAGAACAAATACAAATTTGTCAGCTGATTTTCTTTTTCCTCATGCAATAATGAACCAACCCCTCAGATTCCACCCAAAATTAAAGCTTTATTTTTGGATATTTTTTGTTTTAAAATAAAACTAGTTTAGAGAAATTACCAACAAAACCCACACAATATTCAAATTAATGCTATTACACAGTTAATGCAAGTTATTGCCATATATACACACACATATATATACATGAATATATATGTATATACATATATGTAACTTCTTTGACATTTCAATATTTAAGTGCATGTTAAAGCTGGGCCAGAGGACAGAAACACTTACCAAGAATATGAGGAGAAGCCTCGTCTTCTTGGATTAACACATGTCTAGCACCAGGGGGTATATCAAACATCTTAAGGTACCCTTGGCATGTGTAGTAAATATTGGAGGAAGCAAAGAAGAAAACAAAAGCAACAACCAAGGTTAGTCGAGCACTACATTATCACTGCTCTTGAATGCAGAAGAGGGCATCCATAAACCGGAAGAAGCAGTTTCGAAATTGACTTCATAGCATTGGTAGCTTTTATGAAATCTGGCATAAGATTGGAGTAAACTTTCTTTTTTTAAAAGGGGAATAAAAGTTAATTCTATTACCAACCTATTAATCATTTATCTTGTGTTGACCTACAAATTGGGTCAACACTTCAGACGAATACTATAATTTTCTACTCGTTTATGTGATTCCTATTTTCTAAACTATCCTCTCATAATGGTGTCACTTTTTAGTGTAGATAGTGAATTTTTTAATGTATTTTTATCTGTCTATACATTATTTTTAAAGCCTCAGTGACAAATATAGATAGGTAAACTTCCTAATCAAATAAATAATTTTAGATTTAAAGTAGCCCACATTATTCTAAAGAACAAAAGAAAAAATCAGTGGGCAGCTTTCATTTTTCCTGTGATAAGCAATTAATTTTAAAGTTTTAAACAAGTCTTAACATGGGAATCTTTTAAAATACCTGCAGATTTGACCAAAACATTGGGTTAGAAAATGTCTGCAAATTATGTCATGCTTTTTGCCCTTACATGCAGCCCAACATCAATCTGCTAAGCCACAAATAACAGCCCAATATGCTCAACTGGTTGCCTTGGGTTTTAAAATCATGTATCAATTCTGTTACAGTCAATGCCATATATGGCAAAGCCTTCTTAGTACTATCACATGTCCTAAAAATAATCTTAAGATCACTTAGAATTAAGAATCTAACTATAAAATCAATAATAGTCAGGTGAAATAGATTTGACTCTCTATTTCATCAGAAAAATAACTGAATATATGAAGACTATGTAAATCGCATCTTTCGTACATTACTAAATATCAAATTCATATACTTTATGATGAGTATTGGCTGAAACTTGGTAATCCACATTGCTTATGAAATCTAAAAAAAACATTTTTTGTGTGTGATTTGGATATATAATATGCATCAATGGGTTGATTTACTCAACTTTTTCACAGTATATTAATGTCTTGACTAAATGGAGTAGTCATTTGGGTCAGGATTGTCAACACCTTAGCCTGGGGTGAAGTCTAACACATGAAACATACTATGTCTTCCTGAGTATGCCATGGCTGGAAGTAATGTGCTTAAGATTCTAAACACAGCAAAACAGCTTGATGCCATTTATGGATGCTCATCTTTCTGCAATTACTACAACTTACCCAGTACATTTTTAGCTTCCCTTGTTTCAGCAAGAGAAATATTGCGAGCTCCTTTGGGTAAAGTGAAAGCGCCTCTTGTCTTCCCTTAAATAGAATGTCTTTAATTAGTGGAGGTTTCATGTTTATCAAAGTCTTGCTGTTTCATTGACTATACTATAAGTCATATATATTTTATTAAGATATAAAATATGTTTTGTCATTTATAGGTTGAAGTAAAAATGCATTTATAATTGCAAGCTAATGCCAATAAATTGTTAATAGTCAATGAAAGTAAGACTCAGAGAGAATGCAAAATGATGTAGGTGATTTGAAGTTGAATACTTGCAGATTTCATTTTCCAGCAACTTGAGTTCTTTTTGGCACCTCTTGCTTAAATGTTTCCCTGTTGGAAAAGGTCAATTAGTCTACTGAATGACTATTATGACAACTTTTGTGAAAAAAAATGGATGTTAAATTAACCTTTGAAAAAAGTTCAGATTGGTATGACTGAGAAAAGCTTTCTACAGTTCTTTTGACCTTTTGATTCACAGGTTTAGCAAAATTTTTAATGTTATCTGAAAAACAGTATCATTACCTTATGTTACATATAATATAGCATGGACGATTATGGCAAAATAAATTTTCCTTACATTAATTCACTCTGGAAATAAAACATAATGAATTATTTCACACCCAAAAGAAAAGAATAACATATAACTCCAATAAAGAAAGCACAGTAAATGATTTCACAATCAGATGAAGAAAAATACATTAGACTCCATCAAAATTGTAATCTATGTGCATAATTCTAATTCTGTTTGCTTTATCAAAATAATACAATCAGTCTTAAATGGTAATATTTACTTTCTAAAATTTGTTTTACAGAAATTTTCTGTATACAGAATATAAAACATAGACTATTATCACACAGTTACAGCAAAGACATCAGTAACTAGAGAAGGTAATACCCAAGAGCCACACATGAGAATGTAGTCACCTAGCTTGGCAATCCTAAATATATCAAAGAACACAGCTGATAAGTCTGGAATTAGCTTGAGTTGAGTAGCTGGAGTACAATGAAAGTAAAAAGAACTAAGACAATTATTCCATTTGGATGAAAACTAATCTTTTTATACTGCCTTTTCTCTGAAAGGAAAAATGATCATCATGACAATGCATTTAAACAAACAAAATTACTTTTATTTCATTTTTATTTTTTTTGGTTTTCTGTCATTCTATTAGAGACTATGCTTACAGCACTTTTGAAGATAAAAGGGAAGATTCTCGAGGGAAGTACCACACTAAATTTTTATTTAAATGCTGAATGCCCAGAAACATTTGCCCAATAATGTTTGTATTTTTTACAAACTAAAAAATTATTCAGCAATATGTTTGTTTTCAAATCTTTTATGAAAGTTCAAATGAATAATTATGAAAACACTAATATTTTTGTATCTTATTTATTGTATGAGAACAGTTTTTTGTTCCATCTTTTGAACCTTCAGGGTATGCCTAAGTCCAGGCCATCAACTAGATAACAAGCACAAAAGTTCACACACATAATCAGGTATACCTCAGGTTATTTTTCATTGCACCTCAATTTAGTTTAGTATAAATTTTTATAAATTATGTGAAACATGGATCTTAGATTCACAAATCTATAAAAAGGCTAAACTTGTCCTCTTTTAAAATTCAAGAAGCAAAGCTAATATAACATTTAAAAAATTGTAATAAAATTTTTTTGATTTTTAATTCATGATCAACAATTTATGTGTATATGAAAAAAATTAAAAAAATTAAAAATAAACATCAATTATAATAATCAGGTCAAACAGATTTTATTAAAACATAAAATGAAATGGAACAGATTTCAGTTAACTATAATAATGAATTTGATTCTTTCATCATTTAAATTTAGTAAATATTTTTTCATCATAGATGCTATGAAGGTTGAGTTCAACTAATTTTTTTCTTTTTTTCAAATAGTACCTTAAAAGGTAATATGGATAAAAATAATTCAGCAGCAATATTTGTGTTACATTTATAAAGGAAATGCTATATTCTTAAAAGAAGTGGTCCCCAAAATCCAAGCATAAAGAAGGATATTAAATGCATGAGAATCCTCATCTTACCAAGCTTCCTGGGAGTTCTGGTAAATGTCCCCTTTACAGTGCGACAATGGGAATTATCACCTCCACAGACACCACATTTATCTTCAACCTTATTAGAGCCGATTTCTTTATCGCAACCCACTTTCTGGGGAGAGAAGACATTAAATAAGGCTAATTTTAACGTGTCAAGTCAGGGACAGCATCTCAGAAAATGATAAGCCATTTTTATAAAAAGGAACCAACATTCAACCAGTTTGCACTGAACTTTCATTCTAGCCCTGATTTTTAATATGTTAATATTTTAAAGAACTAGCATGAAATGAAATGACTTGCACTTTGGATAATAGAGGATAAACTGTTCAAGTCTGATGAAGTTTTTATGTCATCATACATTGTTCAAATCATCAAACATTTATTGAGTACAGATGTTGTAGCTGATGCTAAAGAGGTAAGAAAAGAACAAGGTGTTGGTTTGCTCTTGGCTGCCTTTATATTTTAAAGATGAATAAGAAAATTGTGAATCATATGTTAGTATAAGTCTTAAAAGTTGGTTAGGGATGTGAGGGAAAACTTCACAGAGACGTGGAGACTTTCATGAGGTCTTGAAGGAACATAGAGTAGAAAAGGCATTTCTGGAATGGGGAGAGATTAAAACAGATCCATGAAGTGGTATGCTCATGAAAAGTGAGTTCAGAGAATAATATTTAAACTGATATTTAAACCAACGGAAGGTTATTGTTGCATGATGGGGGAAGAACAGGGGGAAGATTTGCTTAGTTAGGCTGTGGACGGGCTTCAATATCCAGGATAGTTTAAATTTGATCATTAATAGGGAACTACTAAGGGTTTGCTGAACTGGGACAGGTCCTTGATGTAAGTCAGTGTAAGATAGTGATACATGACACATCACTGCACAATCAAGTTGGAGATGGAAGTGGGCAGTGAAAATAATGGTAACACCTACACTTAATGTACAATATACTATGGGAGGCAAAAGGTGGCCAAGACACAGAGTCTACTCTCAGAGAAACGTCAGCTATGAGGCATCCACATTTTTACTCTTTAATACAATCCTTTAATTGTGCTGAAGTAACTAGAAAACAGACATTAGAAGCAACATGTTCAGTTAAAAAGGTTGATTTCATATAATAATTCAACATGTGAGTATGAACAAGAAAAATAAACTGCATTTTTGAAACAGAGATTAAATGAGACAAAAACCATTGTTTTGCTTTTCCGTTACTTTTGTTCTGACATGGAATTCAGCATCTAAACTTAGAATCAGTAAGAAGGTGAGAGAGGGAGAAAAAGATACCTGTATTATATTTAAACAAAGATAAGGGATATTTAGGATTGATTATAAACAAACAAACAAACAAAATACTCCGTGGATCAACATGATGGAGTGAGACGCTCTAGGGCTCTGTTTACCCAAAGAAGCTTTGAACAACCTGTGAGAACTGGGAGAAACATCTTTCTCACAGCTCCAGAAATCAGGTAGAGGATTGCAGAATTTGGGTGAGTACTGAGTCAAGAGAAAGGCAACTTAAAAACAGTAGGATGTCATGGCACTCTTGCTGGACTTTCCCTCAAAATCTCACTGGCTTAACAAAGAGCTCGCCAGTGCTCCCATGCAGGTCTCTGGTCCTGGTTCTGGAGAGAGTAGAGTAACCCTTGTATACATACTGGAAGCATGTATGTCTGGGCCTGTTTGTCTGGAGGCAGCTTGAAAGTCTGAACCAGAAAAGTCACCACAGGCTCACCATCCCAGAACTTGCCCTGATGGAGAAGGCAACTCACGTTGCTCTCCTACAGAACATTGTAGGAGAAAAGTCAAATCACAGCTGCCTGGGGTAAAGATTTGTCGGCTGTGAGACATAAAATACAGGGCCTGGGACTAAGAGGAAATGCTATTTCCAAGGGAAGAGAGGTCATTCAGATCCATACAAATGGGGAAATTCATTGGGCCATGTGTGCATGCCCAGGACAGGATATATATATGCAGAAAGGACAAGGAAGGATGCTATCATTTTGCCTCAAACTATTCCTTAGATTTATTGTATGGCTAAGTTCTGAGGCAGAGCACTCACTTAGGCCAATCTGAAAAGACTAGGGAATGTGTTTTCTTTTTTCTTTCTTTTCTTTATTAGTGCTTGGCTTTTGAGGAAAGCACTGTCATAACACTAGCTGGATACTGCTTAAGGAACAGTTGTCTCAAAGTCTAAATTCCAGTGATAACACATTAAAATATCAAACTTTCCAGGTTGCAACAAAATACTACAAAACATAGAAAGAAACAGGAAGTAATGGTCCATGGAAATAAGAAGATTAAAGCATTAGAAACTATTAACAAGGAGAATCATATCTGAGACCTATCAGACAAAGACTTTTAGAAAAATGTCCTAAATAGCCTCAAAGAGTGAAAAGAAAATGTGGATAAAGAACTAAAGGAAATAAAGAAAATGATAGATAAGTGCAAAAAGAATATTAATAAATAGATAAGAATTATGAAGAGGAACCAAATAATGCTGAACACTATAGCAATATAAACAAAAAAAATTCCCTAGAGGGGTTCAACAACAGATTAGTGCTGGGAGAAGAAAGAATGAGTGAAACTCAAAATAAGACAATTAAAATCATTCAGTCTGATGAGCAGAAAGGAAAAAGAATGGAGAAAACTGAACAGGGACTGAGGAACCTCTGGGACACCATCAAATATACCAATATACACATTGCAGGAGTGCCTGAAAAAGAAGAAAGAGACAAAGGGGCAGAGAGAACAGTCAAGGAAATAATGGCTGAAACCTTCCCAAATTTAGCAAAAGACATGAATATACATATCCAAGAAACTCAATGAACTCTAAACAGGATAAACCCTGTTTACAACTATGACATATTATAATCCAACTACTGAATGCCAAAGATAAAGAGATAATTTTGAAAGCTGCAAGAGAGAAGCCATGTGTCATACACAAAGAAACCTCAGTAAGATTAAGTGCCAATTTCTCATCAGAAGCCATGGAGGAAAGAGAGCCCTGGGATGACATATTTAAAGCACTGAAAGCAAAAGTTTGCCGAACACGAATTCCATGTCTGGTAAAACTGTCTTTCAAAAATGAGGGAGAGTTTAAGACATTCCCAGATAAACAAAAGCTGAGGGAGTTCGTCTTCATGAGATTGGCCCTACAAGAAACGTTACATGGAGTTCTGCAGGTTGAAAGGGAAGGTGAATAGACAATAGATGGAAGCCACATAAATAAATAAAGATCTCCAGTAAGGTAAGAATATGGGTAAATATAAATGCTGTTAAAGTTGTAGTTTTGGTTTGTAACTGCACTTTTTACTTCCTACAGGACCTAAAAGGAAGATGCATGAAATGTAATGATAAATCAATGATTTTGTACTCATTATGTATAAATATGTAATTTGTGACAAGAATTCCATAAAAGTATGGGGCCAGAGGGGTACAGGAATATAGTTTGTGTATGCTATTGAAGTTAAGTTGGTATCAAATCAAACAAGATTGTTATAGATTTAGATTTTAAATTTAAACACTGAGGTTAACTACAAAGAAGACAGCAGAGGATATGTAAATTCATAAAGACAAAAGGTAGAGTACAGGTCACCAGGGGCAAGCGGTAGGGGGAATGGATATTAAACTTAATGCACAATGGGTACAGGATTTCTATTTGGAGTGATGGGAAAGTTCTAGTAATGGATGGTGGTGAGAGTACCACAACATTGTGAATATGATTAGTCTTACTGGATGATATACTTGGGAGTGGCTGAAACGAAAAAGTTTAGGTTGCATATGTTTCCTCAATTTAGAGGGAACAAAAAGAGAGAGCAACGAAAGAGACAATAACAAATAAGAGGATTCGGTGATTGGAGATGGGATCTAAATAATGAAGGAAAATGCTCAACAGGTTATTACTGGGACATAAGGAAAAAATGGAATATAGATTGAAAGTTTTATATCTATGTTAAATTTCTTGTATTTGATAAATGCATTAAGGTAATAACATACTGAATAACATACTTTTCTTAAGAAATGTACATGGAAAGTATTAAGTGTTCAAGGAGCATGATTTATACAACCTACTCTCAAAATTCCAGAAAATAGATAGATAGATAGATGGATGAATAGATGGATGGACGGGTGAATGGATAGATGGATGGACAGATAGACGATACAGCAAATGTGGCAAAATGTTAAAATTGGTGGGTCTGGGTAACTGAAGGGATGGGGTATATTGGAGTTCTCTGTATGGGGTTGTTATTTTTCAACTGTCCCGTAAGTTTGAAATTATTTCAAAATAAAATATTTAAAGAAGAAAATACTTTGCACTTTAATAGTAAATGGCTACAAGTAAAACACTCAAAGCAAATGCATTATTCCCAAATTGCTGTATTCTCAACTTGGAGACATCAAAATAGATTAGAAGGGGCATTTGGCTGGAAATTAGGAAAATTGTATTTAAATCTTGATTCTGCCAGTGACCAAGGTTTGATTTTAGTGTAAGCATAATTTCTCCAAAATTTAGTTTAGCTATTGAACTATCTACAGAACCTCATTATAATGTGATTTCAAATGTAAGAAACAAAAAATTTGGAAATATTCAGCTGAATGAGAATAAATGTATAACTGCACAATATTTTTAACTCACCACACACTCTCCCCGTACACATATGCTGTATGGGTCTTTGTAAGAACAGTGTGTTCCATCATGCACCAGCTGTTTCATATAAGCGACACCCCCACTCTCTTTGGATTGGCAGTAAAGGTGGCATCTTTTCTTGGCTAGAAGATAAAATTAACTATTTACATAAAATGATATGTTTGAACGGCATAGTTTATTTTATTTTAAAAATATAAAGTTTCAGTGTGGTTTCCTGTAGACAAAAGCAATACTGTATAAATAAATAAAATGAGTAGTAGAAAAGTATGCATATTTGGCAAACTTGTTTTAACCAGGGTGACTGTATAATTTACCATCCTAAATAAAGTATGTTTGAGAGTGAAAAAGGGGCTCAATTATTAATTGTGCTGGGCCAAAAGGTATAACTTGGAACTGTCCCAGGCAAACTGATTTGTAAGGCAACCCAACATTTACCCATGGCTCCTTAATTCAAAACCTAATTGGTTTTAATGACTATTAGAGGGCTGAAAAGTCTTCTCTTTGGTTAGACCCAATCAACTACTATAATTTTTGCTTCTTCTTGGATCTCATTGATTATGTTTAATATAAATTATGGAACTCACTTTACCAAAATAGATAAATTAATGCATTTTTTTGAAATGCATTGCAACTTTGAGTTCCTACATGCATGCCCTTCCCCTTTAAAACAGCATTTAAATTGAACCCAGTAGCATATCATATCAAACAGTAATAATGAAACTATTTTCTTATATTCACTCAAGAAATATGACAAGAATTTCCATTTGAGTGCATTTAACCAAAATTCAAGGTAAGATTGGAACATTAAAAGGTAAACAACGATATATATATATTTTATAAATAGCGTACAGTGCAAAAGTCAAAGGTTATTATTAAGTGCCTTTTATTTTTAAATAGTGGTCTTTTTCTTGGTCCTGACACAGCTGTAAAAGAACAGTTTTTTCCCTAGTTATCCAGAAAGGAAAGATCGTAATATTCAAGAGGCATTTCCTAGAAGGGAGATTTCAATCGAACTGGGAAGTTATTTCTTTGCCTATACTTCTCTCCCACCATTGCTTTCCACTGGCCTTTTTGCTGGTGATGCTGATAGTGCTGTTTGACAGGAACTCCTCCACAGTTCTCAGGCAAATTCTCAGTACTTTAGCCTTATTCATGGAAACCCAGGAGGATTTGCCTCTAAAAGCACAAAGTTTTCTAAGTTACCAAGAAGGGATCAAGAGTCCAAGGGACTGGTGTTGACAAAGCTTAAACATCAGTAACCATCCACACAGCAGGGAAAAGAGCAGGGGTCTACTCACCCTCAGGATGTTCATATGGCAACCAGTGATGTTTGGTATTCTGGTATTCAAAGTGGGAGTTACGCTGCTGGCACTGCTGTGCTCTGAAGTCCTCAAAGTGTTTTTGGCATTCTTCTGTATTACAAAGCTGGTACTCAAAATTAACACCAGGACAATCCTGACCACCATTGATGGGCCTAAAGAAAGGACAGCATTTAAAAAGGCCTTTTGGCTTTCGTCCAGCAGTTGAAGCTTCCAGACACGGTACTTGAAGGCAGAAAGCCAAAACTTCTGAGTTGCCAAACAAAGCATGAACTCACACTTTCTAATTTCAGTCCCTTTCCAAAAACACCCTCCTCTCTTTGCCGGGGAGTGGGGATACCAAAACTCAAATCAACTTTTTAAACAATATATATTAAATGCATGGCAAAAGAATGTAAACAAAGAAAAATCATGTAAATAGACTCAGGAAAATTATATTTTCTACCATGTATGAAACATACAGATACAACTCAAAGAAACTATGACCACAGGTACCTGGCTATTTCCTCATATGTAAAATGCAAATTATGATGCTATCTTCCTTTGAGAAAAATTTTGATCATTAAATGAGTTAACATATTTAAAGCACTTAGAACAGAGTCTGGCTCATAATGAAATTAGCTATTCTTATTATAAGTTTTACTGTTTTTGTTACTTCTACTAATGCTACCCTCATCTCTTCCTGTGAAGACAGGTATGTAGCAATGACAGTCTTTATGAAAAAGCATGCTTGGAGCTATTCAACTGCCAAAGACAGAGAAAAGTCTGCTCACGTAAAAACCTAGACAAGGAAGAATGTCTGAAGTTCAATAATGTGCCTTTTTTAACTTTTCTTCAGAAAATAAAATTTGTTGAGCATGCAATAGGGATTTAACACATTTAGTCTGAGAGTGAATAACTTTTCCCCCCAAAATTCATTGACCTTTTTTTTTTGTAATCTTTTCCTGTCCCCTTCTGAAGAAACCTTATCCTAACTCCTAGTGTGAGTGAATCTCCCAGATGTTACAGCCCTAAAAGCACTATGACCAACTTTGCCTGCCCAGCTCCTTAATATTCCTGACAGCTAATTATTCAAAAATCCAAAATCTTCTCTTGAGTCTCTCATCTTCATCACTGACCTCTCTTCACAAGACTGACTGCTGGAGACTTATCCAAAATAGCCACTGGTTGAAGTACTATGAACAATTATTTTCCACGCTCTGCATTTCGCATATACTTCACAAAACAGAACATTAACACAATATTAAAGTGTTTTCTGGTATGTTAATAAATAATAATTACAGGTGTTATACTCACATTGGGTTATTGCACTGGCGTGTTCTGAAACGAACACCAGTCCCACATGTCCGGGAACAGGAGCCAAATTTGGTCCATGATCCCCAATTGCCATCTTGTTTTTGTTGGTTAGCATTCTTCCACATGCAATGACCCTTATAGCACCACTTAGGAAAATGAAAAAAGGCAATTATAAAACTCATGCACAGACTGAAAATGAGTTGTTACAGAAGAACTGCCCATTAGAAAGGTTTCTTTTCTTTTTTTTGTTCCAGGTGAAAATACATTATACAAAACTATTACACCAAATATAAAAATTATATTTTTATAAAATATAAAAAAATTATATTTTTATAAAATATAAAAAAATTATACAAAACTATTACACCAATAAGGTGACCTATAAAACGACAATTTTAGACTTTCATTTTATAATTACAAAATTTAAAATAAAAAATAACATTCATTCAGGCAAATTTTTAAATGATATATTTACTAACGAGCATCAAATATTGTAATGAAGAATTATCTGAGCACCCATTTTATCTCTCATCATTTATCTTATCAGGATTTTTTAAGGGCAAGAGGCTCCCTTTTGACATAGTGATATGAAAATATACATATTACATTTAGAAAAAAATTATAACAGATCCAAAACATTTAAAATTTTCAAAGACCCCTTTTTAATATTTTTTATTAGAGAAATTGTAGGTTTAGAGGAAATTCTTGCAGAAAACAGAGTTCCCATATACTATAACTCACACTGACAGTTTCTCTTATCATTAATATTTTGCATTAGTGTAGTAGCTTTGTTACAATTGATAAAAATATTCTCATAATTTTACTATCAACTATGGCCCATAGTTTACATTAGGGTTTGCTGGTTGTGTTTTACAGTCCTATTTTTTTTAATGTTTATTCTAGTAACATATTTACAAACTAAAGTTTCCCCTTTTAATGACATTCAAATATATAATTCAGTGTTGCTCACTACATTGACAATATTGTGCACCATTCAGCACGAAAACTTTCCATCACCCTAAAAAGAAACTCTGTACCTATTAAGCATTAACTACCCATTCCTTACAACCAACCCAGCTGGTAGTCTGCATTCTGGTTGCTGACTCTATGAATTTGCTTCTTCTAATTATTTCATATCAGTGTGATCATGCAATATCTGTCCTTTTGTAACTGCCTTATATCACTCAACATGACATCGTCAAGGTTCATCCATGTTGTTGCATGTACCCAAACTTCATTCCTTTTTATGGCTGAATAAAATTCCACTGTCTGTACATACGACATGTTGTTTATACATTAATCTGTTGATGGACACTTGGATCACTTCCATCTTTTGACAATTGCAAATAATGTCACTATCACCATTGGCGTGAAAACATTTGTTCGGGGTCCCTGCTTTATTTTCAGTATATACCTAGAAGTGGGATTGCCAGGTGATACAGTAATTCTACACAGAACTTTCTGAGGAACCACCAAACCGTTTTCCTCAGAGGCTGCACAATTTTACATTCCCACCAACACTGAATGAGTGTTCCTATTTCTCCACATCCTCTTCAATACTTGTTAATTACCGTTTTTAAATGTAACCATTCTAATGGGTGTGAAGTGGTATCTCATTGTGGTTTTGATTTGCATTTCCCTAATGGCTAATGATGCCGGGCATCTTTTCACACATACCAGAGAAGAATGTGTATTTAGCTGCTGTTGAGTGAAGTGTTCTACATATATCTGTTAAGTCCAGTTAATTTATAGCATTGTTCAAGTCTTCTGTTTCCTTATTGATGGTTTCTCTAGATGTTCTATTCTTCATTGACAGTGGTGTATTTAAGTCTCCTACTATTAATGTAGAACTGTCCATCTCTCCAAATCTATCAATGTTCACTTCATATATTTTGGGGCTCTTCTGCTAGGTGGATATATACATTTATAATCATTATGTCTTCTTGTTGAGTTGACCTCATTTTCAGCATTTAGTAACCTACTATATCTCTCATAACAGTTTTTGACTTAAAGTCTATTTTATCTCATATTAGGATAGCTACCCCAGCTCTCCTTTGGTTACTATTAGCATGGCATCTATTTTTTTTATCCTCTCACTTTCAACCTACTAGTGTCTTTGAATTTAAGGGGAGTCTATTGTAAACAACATAAAGTTAGGTCATGTTTTTTAATCCATTCTGTCAATTTCTGACTTTTGACTGGAGAATTTAATCCACTTACATCTAAAGTAACTATGATTATGTAGGACTTTCTTAAGCCATTTTTTCTGTTTGGTCTTTCTTACTCTTATATCTTTTTTGTCCCTCAATTCTTCAATAATTGCCTACTTTCATATTTAACTTGATTTTTTGGTATTGTACCATTTTGAGTCACTTCTTATTTCTTTCTGTGTACACTCTTCATATATTTTCTTTGTGGTTACCATGGGCAAAAACTTAACATCCTAAATTTATAACAGTCATGTTTGATTTGATATCCACTTAACTTCTATAGCATACACAAATTCTGTTCCTATGCTTTTCCATCCCCCTCCATTTCTGTTGTACTTGTTACAAATTATATCTATACATTGTATGTCCCAAACCATAGATTTATCATTACTTTTTATGCATTTGCATTTTAGAACCTGCAGGAAGTAAAAAATTGAGTTGCATACCAAAAATTAAATAGTACTGACATTTATAATTATCCATATGTTTATCTTTACTGTCAGTCTTTATTTCTTTATGCTCTTTTGATACACTGCCTAGTGTCCTTTCCTTTCAGTCTGAAGTACAACCTTTAGCATTGCTTGTAGGGCTGATCTAGTGGTTATGAAAATAAAATTTTTCTGAGTCCATTTACATGATTTTTCATTCTTTATATACTTTTACAAACTCCCTCAGTTTTTGGTTATCTGGGAATGTTTTAATACTCCCTCACTTTTGAAAGACAGTGTTGCTGGAGATAAATTCTTCGTTGGCAGTTGTTTTCTTTCTACCCCTTTATAATTCTCTGCCTGCTGTCTCCTTGCCTTCATCTGGGACTCCCACTATGTGTATATTGGTACACTTGATGGTGTCTCACATTTCTTTAAGGCTCTTCACTTTTTTATTCTTTTTTTCTTTCTGTTCTTCAGCCTAAATAATTTCAACTGTCTTGTCTTCAAGACATTTCAACTAAGTCTTCTGTCCACTCCAATGTGCTCTTGAATTCCTCTAAGGAATTCTTCATTTCAATTATTGTTGTCTAAATCTCCAGTATTTCTGTTTGATTCCTTTTAAAATTTTTTGTCTCCTTAAAATTCTCATATTCTTCATTCATTGTTTTTCTGATATCCTTTAGTTCTTTCTCTGCATTTTCCATTATCTCTTTGAGGATACTGAAGATCATTTTAAAAAAATCTTTGTCTGGTATGCCCACAGTATGGTCTTCCTCACTGGTGGTTTAGGGATTTTTAATCTTTTTCCTTTAGATGGCCATAATTTCCTGTTTCATTGTTCACCTTGTAATTTTTTTGCGTACTGTATATTTTAATATTTTGAAGTGCTAATGCCGGGATTTAATTCCTGTTCTTTAAGTTTGTATCCCGGTCATGATATGACAGAAATTTACTTGAGTGCCAGTGCTAACAAAAACAAACAAACCACTGCAATAAACACTTTCAGAATCTTTGTGAATTGACTCTATTTGGGCTGGTGCTCTCCTTCAGAGTTTAGAACTCTTACTAAGATCAGCCTGAGGTGAATGTGAAGTGCAGGGTCCTCTCTGAATTTTCTAAGCCTTTATCTTGTTCTGGGTTTGTGCTTGCTGGCCTTAGGAATTTCCCTGTTTACAGGACTTTTTTTTTATATAATTCATGAAAGAACACTTTTATAATTGTACTGTTAACTATAGTCCATTATTTACAGTATGCCTCATTGTGCTGGTTTGAATGTATTACGTCCCCCAGAAAAAGCCATATTCTTTAATGCAATCTTGTGGGGCAGACATACTAGTGGAGATTAGGTTGTTTGCATGGAAATGTGCCCCACCTAACTGTAGGTGATAAATCTGATGAGATATTTCCATGGAGGCGTGGCCCCATCCATTTAGGGTGGGCCTTGATCAGTGGAGCCATATAAATGAGCTGACGGGCAGAGGGAACTCAGTGCAGCTGTGAGTGACATTTTGAAGAGGAGCTACAGCCAAGAGGGAGACTGTGAAGAAAGCACAGGAGCTGCAGATGAGAGAGAGTTTGAAGATGGCCGTTGAAAGCAGACTCTTGCTCTGGAGAAGCTGAGAGAGGACAAATATCCCAAGTGCAACTAAGAGTGATATTTTTGAGGAACTGCAGCCTAGAGAGGAACGTCCCGGGAGAGAGCCATTTTGAAACCAGAATTTTGGAGCAGACACCAGCCACATGCTTTCCCAGCAAACAGAGGTTTGCTGGACGCCATTGGCCATCCTCCAGTGAAGTACCGAATTGCTGATGTGTTACCTTGGACACTTTATGGCCTTAAGACTGAAACTGTGTAACCAAATAAACCCCCTTTTATAAAAGCCAATCCATCTCCGGTGTTTTGCATTTTGGCAGCATTAGCAAACTAGAACACTCATTGTGTTGTAGAGTCCTGTTTTTTTCTTTTACTTTTTATTCTAGTAACATATATACAACCTAAAATTTCTCTTTTTAACCACATTCACGTATATAACTCAGTGTTGTTACATTACATTCACAATGCTGTGCTACTTTGAATGCCCTATTTCCTGTGTAATCTCCCCCTCCAGGTGCTCTATTGGACGACTTCAGGCAAGTAATCCTTTGCCCTAGGCTCCTTTGACTTAATTGTTTCTTTCAGTACTTTAGCTGTCTATGAGCTGCTTCTGCCTGCAGGTTAGGTTCTGGGAAGGCAGGTAAGAAATTAGTTTCCTGGGTCAGTCTTTCAGGCTGCCACTGATAGACTGGCACAGATATACAGGCACCCCAGTATGCACATCAGAGCTACTGTGCTCCCTGAAGCACAGCACCGGGGACACACACTGTCAGGCCCACTCCACAATGCACCTGGGAAGGAGTAGGGGAGAAGCCAACAAGAGGACCACGAGTTTCTATCTTGACTCAGCAACCCTTTAACTGTTTCCTGGAGTAAGATGGCTCTGCCAGTTTTTGATAGGTGTTCAAAGATTCTGTAGGGGAATAGCGTCCTGGAGCATCTGATGCTACCATCTTGGTTGACCATAAGCATGCAAAGCATTTTTACATTCTTTTAAAAATATGCCTTCATAATGATTCTGAGAGATACAGGTCTTAACCTTTTGGATGAGTAAAGTTTCATGAGTAGTTTAAGGCCACCTGACTGGTTAGTAACTAAGAGGGGACTATAAGAACCCTGTTATTGTAGAGGCACCAAATGGTGTCCAACATACAGCAGAGCTCAGAATACATTAATTCTTTTCCCTTCTAACATTTCAATTTGCTTTTTAATACCACATACAATGAATTTTTCCTTAAACCTCAACATTGTTAATTTAAATAAAAAACAAATATATTTAGGGGAGTTGGATGTTCAGAGTTGATTTACAGGATATCTTTTTTATAAAGCAAAAAATGAATTGGCTCATTACTGCTTTTGCTTTTTGAGTCAAAAGTTTGTGATTCTGAATTTTTCCAAAGCAAGACACTACAGGTAATGCCTGAGCATAGTGCCTGGCACAGTTTAAACACTAATAATGGCAGGTGTTTATTATTATTATGCATCTAGTTTTCACTTAGCAAATATAGTTTATACACATTTGAAGTACAGCTTTAAGAGGTTTTGAAAGAACTAAAAGCTATATAAATTCTTTTTGCCAGCTACAATAACTTATTTCCAAACTAGTCAAGGCTCTTCAACTTGAGTTCTTAACATGCCTTTGTTTGGGGTTTGGAGATCTTTCCTCTCGTGAGTAGTGTAGATTGGCACTCAGCCAGGTTCTGAGCATTCAGTGCTGACTATGCCACTTGAGATTTAAAACCTCTGGGCATCTTTCCCCAAGGAGCAAGGCCAAATCTTCTGTATAAGTTCTCATGACTTTATTTCTGGGCAACTTTCACAGGAATGGATGCCAGCAAGTAAATCAAATTCCACTAGCAGGGGGCCAGATATTCTGCTAAGCTGCTACTTCCTATCCTAACTGTAGTGGGCTGAATGGCAGCCCCCAGATATATCAGGTCCTAATTCCCAGAACCGATAAATGTTATCTTATTTGGAAAAAGGGTCTTTGCAGATATGATTAAGTTACAGATCTTGAGATGTGGCGATTATCCTGGATTATCTGGGTGGGCCCTATATGTCATCACAAGTGTCCTTATAAGAAAGAGGTAGACCGAGATTTAACACACACAGAGTAGATGAGGAGGCAATATAGCCATGGAGACAGATATTGAAGTGAGGTGGCCAGAAGTCAAGGAATGCAGACAGTCACTGGAAGCTGGAAGAGGCAAGGAAAGCATTCTCCAGTAGAGTCTCCAGAGGAAGCGTGGCCCTTCTTAAGCGTGATTTCGGCTCAGTGAAACTGATTTGGATATCAGGCCTCCAAACTGTTGCATTAAACCACCAAGTTTGTGGTGATTTGTTACAGCAGCCACAGGAACTTAATATACTATCTTAGTGCATTGCCATAATGAAACCTCATGCACTCTGGCTTTCATAACAACTACTGTACCCCATATATATCATTTTCCGGACTCTCAGTTTCAGATACTCATTATACAACATACGTTAAAACTTCAATGTATAAATGGATATACTCACTTTCCCCGCAGCGCACTCAGTCCCATCAAGAGGGGGTCCCTTTTTAGTCTTACAAAAATAGGGATTATCAGGATGGCTACACCACAACTGCTTACAGGGGTCAAAGGTTCGAAACTGAAAGAGAGAGAATCAAACTCTCAATGAAATACTGAAACCATGACATGCACCAACAATGTAATCTATACAGTATCTTCATATCTGTCACTTGGATATTTTCATTTCAAGTTAATAGTCAAAGTTGCAGCATTTTAAAAAATGTTGCCTAAGAATTCCAAATAGAGAATACATTTATTTGGCTTTTTGTAAAATAACAATGATTTGTCTGGGATCCCCTGGTTATTTAACTTCTAATATTTCTGTGTTCCATTTCTTATTTCAAGCTTTCAAGTAGACAATATTGGAATTTTGAAGAGAGTAATTAATTATTGTGAACATTTTAAATATGAAAACTTATTATAATGGTTAGGCAGCACTCAAGCCATCAAATGGCTCCTTTTTATTCCTATAGGTATGAACTAGATGGTCACATAAAATAATAAAAATAGCCATCATACTTAGTTGACTAAAAGCAGAAAATATCTGCCAAGCTTTCTATGTAACTCATGGTACTTTATGTGTAATAGATACCACAATACATCTATTTAATTTATAAAGTACTCTTCAATATATTTGATCCTCACAATAACCCATTGCTGAGAAACATGAATTACAAGTTAAGGTTATAGTTATGGTTATGAGTAAGACAACAACAGAGCTGAATTAGAACTTTGGCTTCCTCCTTCTTAAGAATGTGTGTGTGTGTGTGTGTGTTTTAATTTTTCTAAAACTACCTCATAATAGTCAAATGCATGTGTACACATACACACATATTTGCATGTGCTTTCTGCTGATTTGCTCTTTCTCTGTAAATGTAAACATCTTACCATTCTAGATAGATATTTTAAAATATCAAACACCAGTTTGCCCACATTTCATTGCCTATAGTGCTAATTACCCACATACAGCTTGCAGTCAAAGATTTTTTTTTTATTACCTATTTTAGACCTGGATATTTTTGTTCCAATCCCTATTACTTAATGCAAAAATTGTACTTTTCCATGATGCTGAGCCAAAGTTTTAGAATTCTCAGATCTAAAACATGAAAGTATGTAATTAAGAGTGGACAGTGCACCTCACAGACAGACCAAATGGCTGTTGATAACTCTAAAAGGAAGACTTCAAAACCAGATCAATTTCTTCTTCCATGAAATAGACTTAATTTTCTTGCTCTAACACATAAAGCTTACTTCAACATATAAAATGTCCTTCCTTCCCTTTTCTATGAGCTATTAAAAAACTAATAAGGAAATGTAAGAAAACATACCTCTAACCTTAATAATTACGTGGAATACTGGCTTCAATGGACTCCGTTGAGCATTTACTGTGTGCCTGCATTGTGCTCGGCACTTTAGTTACATTATCAAATTTAACTCTCATAACAATACCATGAGATAAGTGCTATCATTATCCACATTTTACACATGAGGAAACTAAGCAACAGACTGAAAAGGTGCTCAAGGTCATAAATCTAGTAAGTGCAAGATCTAGGACTTGACCCATCCGGTCTGACTATGGAGCCCATATTTCTGACTACCATGCTATACTATGATTCTCATATGAGAATACAACAAAACAACCTTTCTTTCTGGTTATAGATACATGGAATCTTGGCCAACAGGTTAAAGAAAAGCAATTGATCTAAGGCTTGAAATTAAAAAAATCTCCGAAAGTCACAAAAATGAAAGGAGGAATAGAGCAGAAAATTTTTAAGGCTGATAGCTTTGGTTTCAAAGTCCAGCTCCTCCATTTACCAGATGTGTTGACTTAAGCAAGTTTCTTAACCTCTGTAAGTCTAGGTTTTCCCATCTTTAAAATGAAAGAATACCACTTGCTTTCTTGTCTGTCATAAGGATTAAATCAGATAGTATATTTAAAGCACTTAGCTTTAGTACATAGCCACACAGTAAATACAAAATAATGGTATATATTTTTATACTTTCACCGGCCAGTCCATAATGTTCACCAAACAGGAGGAGGGCAAATAGACTTCAAGATGCAAAATCTAAATTAACTGTTAGTAACGTACCGCAGTGCACATTTTATAGCCAACACCAAAATCAAAACGGCATTGCTCATCCATAGAATAATTGATTCCTGGAAGTTCTGGGAGTTTGGGCCAATCATGTTCAAAAGGGTCATCAAGAAGACAGTCATAGGAACTGTAGGAAGGAAAATAGCATATGCAACATATATAATTAAATGTTCTTTTTTTTTTCATCTCATGTCTTAGTGGCAAAGCATTCTTAGCTTATATACTCTGATCAGATCACAGAGCAATGTCTCAAAAGTATGCTCTTTAAGGTTTTTTGTTTCAATTTCATTTAGAAAAAGACCTTCTTTCTGATTCATCCTGGGAAGGTAAATCAGGCAGGATTTAGGAATGCAGTACTGCTGTGACAGTTTTATTTGTATCACTAGCTGGACTCCCACATGGAGTGGCAGTGCAAATCCTGAGACCTAGACTATAAGGAAGTCCTGGTACAGTGTGCAGGAATCACACGACCATCCCATCCTTATCCTCAACTCAAGTTTGACCACTAGTCAAAGACTCCATCAAGAATTTACCATGAAGTTCTGATACATGCAACAACATGGATGAACTTTGAAGACATCAGGTTGAGTGAAATAAGCAAGACACAAAAGGACAAACATGTATGATATCACCATTATGAAATAATTAGAATAAGCAAACTTGTAGAGTCAGAATCTAGAATATAAGTTACCAGGGGACAGGGTGGAGGTAAAGAATAGGGAGTTAATGCTTAAATTGGACAGAGGTTCTATCTGGGATGATGGAAAAGTTCTGGTCATGGACAGTAGCACATCACAGTAAATGTAATTAACAGCACTGAATTATATAATGTGAATATGGTTAAAAGGGGAAATTTTAGGTTTTATATATGTCACTAGGATAAAAGTCTTTTAAAAAGTCATGGGACTATACAACACATTCAACCATAAGGTAAACCACTGACTGTAGCTAATATTATAATTATAAAAATGTGCTTTTGTCAATTGTAAAAATGTACCACACCAATGAAAGGTGCTAATAATAGGGTGGTATGTGAGAACCTTGTACTTCATGTATGATTTTTCTGTAAACTTATAATTTAATCTCATAAAAAAAAATAAGCATACAAAAATTATGCAGGGCAAAAATAAAGGAAAGAAAATACTAAAGAGAGAGAGAGAGAGAGAGAGATGAAAGAACTTACCAAAGGGAAATCATAGTTAAACATTCTCTTAAATCCTAGGCTTATATCTTAAAATATCTTGATTATATTTTGGAAACTTTGTGCCAAATGCTCTGAGTAATAAGAAAATGTTTATAGTGAACAGTTTTCATTCAGCGGGAGTTTCTGTCATGAGCAAGGTCCTAAGAGTCTGTTTCAAATCCATATTTATGCTATAATAGAAGTGCCTCCATAACATGCAGCAAGGGACGTACTGGATGTATCTTTTCAATTCCTGACCACTGCATCGGGACCAGTGGTAACGATGAAATGCTGCTTGCACCAAGGGAGCCATGACACTTCCCATAGCCGTCTCGTCGCCACACCTGTTGCCTTGTCCATCATGTTCCATTCCCAACCTAGAACACGAAAGGTAAGAATCACAGAGGCTAAGGCTTTTGTTTAGTTTCTGCTCTAAAAATAAATACTGGGAAATACACATTTTTAAGCCAGTGTGGGTTTCTTGGAGGAGTCACAGAAACTGTGGAATAGAGAGCAGCTGACAGAACTTCCTTTATTATACTATAGCTCTCAAAAGTCACAGGAGTGACTCTCCAAGCAAGAGTCAGTCATTTGGTTTCAGTGCACAACCTCTTCACTGTTCTCAGCGCCTCACATTTGGCAGGAGACCAGAACTGCATGCTGGCATGCACTCTGCCTAAGTGTGAACAATACTGGGAGAAGCAGAAAAGAAAAGACCCTTTTTTGCTTTATAGCGGTCAGCTGCTGACTTACACATGGCCAGTTTCATGGGCTACGACAAAAGCAGATGAAAAACCATCCTCATGATTCAGGGTACAACTTCTTACTGGGTGACACATGCCTGTGACTGGAGCATATCCTGCAGAGAATGACAATTACTTTTATTTTCATTTTATGAGAAAACCCATTAAGGATTACTATTGGATCTTTGCCCAGGGCAAAAGAAAAGCTTTTCAGGAAACAGGGGCAGTATTATTTCACAGATATCATTGTTCCACATTCTCTTGGGAAAGCCACAGGTAATGGTCTCTAAAAGGATTCATGTGGGTCTGCATTTTCTCCTTTCCTAAGGGAAGGAACTGCCTGGGGTTACCATTCTGTTTTGCCCACCAACTAAGCCTTGTCTGTTTAGTGAATGGCTCTTCATGTCATGGTATTGGTGAGGGGAGCCAGAAATTCCATCAACATTGAAAAGGAAATCATCAGTCTGCTTTTTCCAAAGTCCACATCAGAGTTTATTAGATAAATGTAAGCTGACTTTGGAAGAAAGCTCTTTGGCAGCAGTCATTTCTCAAGGAATCTTTTTCTTCAAACAGTTAGTGGAAATCACACTGCGTTTTACAGCATCCCCCCGCACCTCAAATGCACAATCATTATTTTAAAGGCAAGAATGATTTATTATGGCATTTAAGTGGCATTTAACATTGTGAATTCCAAAGAAGTCACTGGAAGAAATAGCAAGAAAATGTATGCTTGGCTGATGCCTGGTGGAAAGTGGGTAGAGGTTTGAACATTTGAACAGACTGCCTGATTAAGGATTACTTTGAAAAAGACACACCCTTAAGTTTTTCTTCTACATATTAATGGAAATACCTTGCATTCCAGCAGGTCCAAAGTCTTGCCTGGTTAAAAAAATTGCATGATCATGGTGTTCTGAGTGGTTGGGATCAGATTTTTGTTGTTGGCAAGCCCAGCGACAAACGTTCTCCAAACTCCTGGATGGGTTTCCTCTTTCTATAAGGCTGATGGACTAAGTGGAAACAATATGTTAAAGAAAGCATTTTCCCAAAGACTTCCTAAAATTTAATTACCTTCTCTGGAGCTGAAATTTGGGATCATGGTACTGAAACAGTGTTTCCATAATATTATTTGGGGTTTATTTAGATATTTATTTTAGTTTGGAATACTAAGTGTCCAGAAAGGTATCATCATATGGGGATCAATATTATCTGTGTGAAGTTGACTGGCACCATTTGTGGAAATATCTGATGCTAGGGCTTGCTATTGTTGAACAATTCAATATTAGTCATTTGAGCAAGAATTGTAGTAGTCTAAATATTTCCTGATTTAGCTTGGATTTTTAGTTTCATAGATATTAACAACAAAAATAGAGGGAAAGATCCTGGCATGAGAATTTTTTCCCAAAAATGTTAAAGTAAAAGATCTTAGGTTGAGATTTCTGTCTATTTCTTGTGGTCAAGAATTAATCAGTGTATGGGAAGAATATAAGTTCTTCAATGAGCTGGCAAAGGTGGTCAAATCACAGTTTTATGAGATATGGTCAAATTACAGTAAACTCACATTGAAAAAAAGAAAAAGTTTTTTTAACCTAATGGTAATGAATGGATGCACCCTTATCTTGCAGTTCCAACAGATGAATTCAAGTTCCTTGGAATGTTGCAACTATCACATTATAATCAGGATCTAAACATTCAGAGGGAAAAAGAGCCAATCCTTACAAGAGCCAGGAGCCATATTACCCAGAGTAGTTCTAATGGAATGAGAAATTGAACTTGGAACCAAAAATTAGCCCCCTACTTGGATGACAGGCTGAAAGTTTTGCTACATTTCAGCAAATGTTATTATCAGTGTTTACATTTTAAATAAAATTCATTTGGCTTGTTTTATGCTGATCACATACTTCTACAAACAAATGATTTATCAACCAACTAAAAGCTGCTAACATCTCCAGCTGGAGTTGACTTGTATTCTGTGTTATCAACATAAAGTAGGTGAGGTTTATGGAATAAACTAAATATAGATGACACACTTGCATTAGCAAATGGTAATTGGATGTTAAATAGACAATGAAATGCAAATACATGGATTTCTCCTGATTTAAAAATGCACAAATTATGAGTAGTTCATAATAAGGAGGATTAATTATGGGGGCTTGTGCATCTTTAAATATCGAGGAAACCGTCTAGTTACTTCCTCTATGTTTCCTCCTCAAAGGGAATTAATCAGTCCATCCAAAACAGAATTATTTTCTTTATTTCCAAGGACAGGGAAGAAGTGACATTTTAAAGGTAGTTGGAGTTAGTTACATTAGTAAAATGCCTACTATGTGCATTTCATGTCCACCTTTCTGTTTTCGAAAAGTTAAAAATTCTTTTAAGTGAAAAATATTTGTCATGTGCTTCACTTTTCTTAAGCGGAAAGATATACATGTAAAATAATGTTTTTAGCAAGCTGAGAGAGGGCAAGGAATTTTTCTCTTTTTTTGTTCACTGATCTACTTCACACACCTAGAAAGTGTTTGCCACCTAGTAAACACTCGATATAAATGTTCTGAAAGAATAAATGAATCACAAATTTGATGATAAAGGTAGACCAAAGAAATTCTCTTTCCTCACAATGGTATCCATTCGTTTACATTCATACAGCCATCCCTAAAGTCAGGATTAAAATCTCCACCTCCATTAGACAGAGGAAAACAAAGCAAATGTGGCAGTTTCCCCTGTTCAGTTCAGAATTGAGGATCTATGTGAGACATATCTATGCCACATGTTAGCTATAGCTTCAGCAATTTAGTCTTCTATTTGCTAAGTGAGTCCCTAAAGTTCATAGTTGACATATTTTAAGGAGTTTTTTACCTTTGTATAACCCAGCATTATCACGCGTACCAGCACCACGTTGATATGCACTCCAAGGGACTCATCATGGTAAATTTCATTCACCTAGAAACAAAGCAGATAATTTTTCAAAGAAAAGCAAAACAAAGGATTTCATGAGATGCACAACATTTAGGATATCAGTCTTATAATCACAAGTACTAGATATTAAACACTTTTTTTTTTAATAAGCTTACACTGAACTCTGGAAGGAAGTTATATATATTTAGCTTCAGAACAATCCTTGGATATGTGGATTATTGATTTTTTAACACCCACAGGGCCACAAAAATAGTTTGATAAAAAAAAATTTCATTAAACAACTGTAGTGCTAACAGAGTCCCACATATGATATAATCCACATATAATATTTACCAAAAGCAACCACACAATGATGACAATATCTGCTTGCATTGGGCAGCTGTGCAAAAGGAAAACAGACAGCAGGTATTTGTCCACTGAGATGCCCGTGTCACCTCCAAGGAACTGTGTTTGGTGGGGGAGCCTGTAGGGATAAGGTTGGTTTGCAGGAGCTGTGGTGGTCTGTCTGTGGGCCAGCAAACTGGCAGGCACCAAGCTATCCCTCCCAGTGCATCCCAGAAATGCAGCAGCTGGGGCAATGTTTACTAATGGTGTAAGAGTCCTTCAAAATGTGAATTACTCATGTGCTATACAAGTGCTTATCAGCC
The DNA here is from genome assembly GCF_015220235.1 of Choloepus didactylus. Taxonomy (NCBI): domain Eukaryota; kingdom Metazoa; phylum Chordata; class Mammalia; order Pilosa; family Megalonychidae; genus Choloepus; species Choloepus didactylus. Next base: position 77,200,661 of record NC_051309.1, read on the forward strand.
CTGGATGCAGCTCGTAAGAGCCACAGTGAGTCCCTGTATTTTATTTAATTTTTTAAAGTTAGGATGAAAAGTAATTTATTATACTTTTAAATCATAGACATTGGAACTAAAGCAACCTCAGAGGTGATAGTCCAAGTCCATTTTACACAGACGAAAAAGATGCAGTTTGTAGAGATTAAATGATGTGCAAAAATACACAGTGAGTTATTAGCAGATATGGATGTAAAGTGACTTGTAATCTGTATTTTCTGACTAAACTAGTGCACAATTAGCACTAATACAGAACACTTAGCAACTTGGCAAATGCTAGCCAGAATGAAAGGTGGAGTTATCTGGCTAGATTACAAAGTTCTTAGCTGTTCCCAGGAACAACGACCCAACATTTGTCTCAATAATTAAAAGAGGGGTAGAACACTAACTACAATTCAACTTGAGATCTAAGAGATTTGGACAGTAGGCACAACAAATGTAAAATCTCTAGGGAAAAGACAGGCATAATTCCATAAAAAGAGGTTTTAAAAAGAAACATAACTTTAAAATTGTAGCAGGCTCTAAAAAAGGAAAAAAATCATGAATCATAAAATTGTGAGTTGCCACAGTGATCAAGAAATAGAAAGAAATGTGATCCAATATGACTGGATCCAATATGACTGAAGAGAATATCTCAAAAATCAAGGATCTGAATGTAGACTGAAGGCATACTGAATTTGTAAATGGAACATAAAAGGGAATAAGAGCTAATGTGCAGTGAGATGGTCATTTTTAAATAAGATCTGGGTAATCTGATATATTAAAGATGGCAACATGTAGTTTAACAAGAAACAATATAGAGTCCTTTTATAGTAGGAAAAATGCATACTATATATACATACATTTACAAACACACACACACAGAGAATGGTAAGACCCAATTTAAAAACTGTTCAAGATAAGTCAAGGTGTGGGAAAAACAAACAAAACACTTTATTGAACTCTTGCATTACATAGGTGGGCAGGCAAGTTGTCCCAGTATAGACCAGAACACACTAGAAGTATTGAGTTCATTTTTATGTGTTGTCTTTAAAACAGGTGTTGACAGGCTTGAATGCATACTGAGAAGAGCAAACAGCAAAAAGCCTAGAAAATGTACCTAGAAAAGGCATCAAATAAATAAAGGTTGAGGAGATGTAGTGGTTAAGAACCTGGATGCCAGAAATGAACAGTCTCAGTTGAATTTCTGGCTCAACCCCTCTCTGGTTATATGATCTTCATCTTTCTGAGCCCCAATCAAATAGGCACAAGGTTGAGGTAAGAATTAAAAGACTTAACTCTTGTAAACAAATTGCTCAAAATATTTTATGAGCAAGAGGAAGAGAGGGATGTTTAAATACATTGGAGTATGGGTGCAAAAAAAAAAACTTAGAAAGAAGATTTACTAGCTGCCATATAGAAGAGGGGTTAGATTTATGCTATGTATCTATTTAAAAAAAAAAAAACAAAAAACAAAAAACCAAAGAAACCATAGGTTCACATTACCACAGAGGTACATTTCAGTTTAATATAAAGAAAAAATGAATGCTGGAAAAAAGCTGTCACTCTTTATGATCTTTTTGGTCATGGGTAGATTCTCTTATCTTACTCCACACTTCATATTGCCTTATTAAAAAATGAATCCTCCCCTCCTTTTCTGGGTTAATTATCTGATGAGAAATTCCTAGCATTATAGTTCTGATGCAATTAAAAAGTCTGAAGTTAGGGTTCTCTCCAACATATTCTTCCAGAGATACATGGACTTAGGTTGCTATCTAAGAACCTTCTTGTCAGGCAGTTTCGAATTAAAAACATCTCTTCACATACAAAGTTATAATGTGTTTTGCTTAATGCAGGTGAAATGTAAACACATTCAATGTAAAAAAAAAAGGTTGAAATTAACGTTAATAATAAATATAATAAAGGGCCAATAAAATTTAAAATTTATTAAATGTAGTTAGGTAGAAAAGTGAATTAATTTCTGGAAAAGGAAGGGCGATGGAGGGCAGGAGGCACTTACAGCCATTGCAGAATAGCAGTAACAACTGTATTTTTAGGTGTCACAGGAAACTTCTACATCAGAAAATATTAGAAAAATAAAATAAAAAACCGTTGTTAATAATGACAAATCATTTGTGATATTTGAGCTAGTTTCAATGTACATATCATCACCCTAGATTGGTCAATTCATTTGTAACTGGTGAATTTGAATATCAATCAGTAAAATACAAGAAAGACTAATGGGCAATAAAGAACATGTTCAAAAGGTGATATTAGATTATAAAATGCATTAAATGGCACATTTTTACTCAAATTTACTATCCACCAAAGAAAACTATTATTTAATAAAAGCCACCATTATGCCAGCCTAATCTGACAACAGGGTAATCCAGTAGAAACCAAAATCAGTTATGGAATGCTCTGAGACAGCACACATTTGTAAAACAGTCATAGGAGATACATAAATTATTATAGGTATAAACAATCAAATGCTTTTATATAGTAGAAAATACACTTTCAGTGTGGTGAATCAACAAATATCAGACGTCATCATGCAAAGCACTCACTTATTTTCCTTTTCAAGGATAAAAAATTTGCATCCTATACTTTATTCACTTTTAAAATGTTCATAATAATTGGCTGCTATTCATCTTGCCAGGCCTTGTCAATAATGGGAAACAATGTTTTTAGACTCTAAGACACATGGAACATGATAAGAGTTGGAGAAATAATACAGCACCATAGGATTAGACAGCCAAAGGCTTGGACTCTGACCCTGGCTCTGGCACCTATAAAATGAATGAACTTGGAATAGAGACTTGACCTCTTTAGCCTCTGTTTTCTCATTGGCAAACTGTAATTGTACTTGTTCTCTGTGATTACAGGGTTGTTGTTCAAATCAAGCAAAATGCACTCAGTAAAATACTAAGTATTTTAGCACCCAGCCATCTATCTATCCATGCAAATTTTTAAGGATTTGTGGATGTATTTTCATAATCTACCTAAAAAGAACAAGAAAACAACTGTGTCTGCTGCAGTTTTACTGGCATGGAATTCAAGATTCTTCTACTTGAAATTAAAATTTGTGAAATCTAAATTGAATGAAAGATGTGGATTAAATTGTAGGAAAAATTCTTGAACAGTTTTCTTTTCCCCAAAAATGCTGTCTAAATGTTACAGTAAAGCTCTTCCAGCAGATGGCAGTATGCACATTTTAGAGGGCATTAGGACAAGCTGCTTAAATACACCTGAATGTACTTACCTGCCAGTCAGTATGTGTACCTATTCCTATATTTACCTATAAATAAAATAACTTTCTTAAAATTAAAAAAGACATTGAAGATATTCTAGTATGAAGAAAACTCATTTGACTCTTAAAAACAAAAGTATTGAAGAAAACCTTTATTTAGATTTTTTGTGTCATTTATAAAAGGCATAAAGAAATTCCCATGCTCTTGCAACAGAGTATCAAAAATCTAACAATCAATAAATAACACAAATAACTAAAAGCTTATGACAGTGAATTAGCTGCTTGAATCTGTGAACATGGACTAAAATGGTATTTCTCAAGAAAGCAGTTTTACAACTTTTATGACAAGGAAAGCAGTTTTCCCCAAAGTAACAGCAACATCAACAAACAGAAACAACAGCTAATATTACATAGAGCTTTCCTGGTTTCATTAATTTTTCTAAATACTTTACCTATGTTAATTTGAGTAACCTTTGCAAAACTTTAGAGGCAGTAATATTTCTCCATTTTACATCTGAAGATAGGCTCAGAAAAGTTAAGTAAACTTGCCCAAGATCACACCACTAGTAAGAAGAGTCGGGAGGCAAACCCAGCTAGTCTGACTCATGTCAGTATTTTAGCCATTTTGTTACATCTTCCACACACCTGCAGATTACTATGTGCAAAAAAAAAATCTGGTTTTAGAAAAATCAATAGTGATTTGTCACTTCTGAGTTTTAGAAACTGGTGTGGAAACATATTGAGAAAAATAAAACTTTACCATTTTTTCATTATCTTTCCTTTGTGTATATTTTAAAGAGATGGAGTGAAACTCTGAATTGGATATAAATAAGGATTTCTTGACAATCACTACAACAGTATTCCAGAAAATAGTGGGAAAAAAATAAACAGGAGCTAGAGCTGAACACTAGACAAACTGAATAAAAAAGGAAAGATAGGGATGAAATTTATGATCAGTGTTTTGAGTTGCAAGAAGTGTATTAAGCATAAATATTCTAAGCAGTTACATATTTGACTCTGCATAAAGCAAATCAAAGTACTCCAATGCAAAACTGAATAGCCTTTCACCAAGTGAGCCAACCCATTGGACCAGGGATAGATTTTCTATGAAGTGTTAGGGGTTGAACCCAGAGTCCTTATTAAATTACCTGAAAGAAGAGGTAAACAGAACATTAATTCAATTTTCATATGACCTTAAATTGGACGGGGTTGCTAATGATGTTAAAAGGAAAAAGAAAAAGAAAAAAAAAAAAAAAAGGTGAAATCAAATCAAGTATTCCTTCTTTGAAAGGAAAATTTCTTCCAGGTTTGTTCCCGGACAGGACAATTTCTCCCAGGACATTTCCCTGGCAGGACAATCTGACCTGCTTTGTCTGACTAGCTGATGAACAACTTTGTCTAGCCTTAACAAAGCAATACTCATTTTTCTTTCAGATGGGTGAATTAGGTCTTGAGTTGCAGTATACCTTAATGGTTAAGAACATGGGCTCTAGGGCCAGACTTCTTGGGTTTGATCTTGGTTATGTGACCTTGGGTGCATTATTTAATGTCTCTGTGCCTCAGTTTCCTAATCTGTAAAATGGGATAATAATGGCACCCTTCTTGTAGGATTGTTGCAAGGAATAAATTAGCACACATGTAAAGTGCTCAGAATGGTGTCTAGCCCTTGCAACTGTGACAAAAGCAACAACAAATTTTTAACCATCATAATCATTATTATTATTATTCATATAGACACAAATAAATAGGACACATATATGATTTTTTAAAATAGACTTTTGGTTAACTAAGGAAAAGCAAGTGATCACAAGATAGCCTGGATGATTTGGGCCAGGCATAAAAAAAATCTGAAATGGACTGGGAAAAATATCACTTGGACCATGACTATCCCCTGTAGAGCTACAGGTTCCAAACACATACCTATTCGAATTCTTACCCCCATACTGTATATTCCTTTTACTCAGAGTAGGAGGCTAGCTATCGCCCAAGTAGCCAACTCCTGTTTCCTCATCTCCAAACTCATGCTAATAGTAACTATTGCTTATGAATTCTCTACTCAAAGATTTATTGAACAATTTCTATGTGCCCCATTGTTCTCCCAGTGGAGAACTGAGCAGTAAATAAGGTAGAGTCTCTGTTCTCACAAAGCATACATTGTAATGGGAAAACAGACCTTAAACATGGAAAAATAATAAATACAAAAAGGCATGCCAACAAGCTCATTTCAGATGGGAATAAGCATCATGAATAAAATAGATCTCAGTAACAAGATAGGGGATGAGAGGGACAGAAAGGAGATACTTGAGAGGAGATAGTCAGGGAAGGATATAGTCCTGGGGCTACTTGAGAAAGGAACATTCTAGGCAAAGGGAAAGTCAAATGCAAAAACTCAACATACATGATCCTGAAAGCTTAAAACTCTACAGTAGAGACACCCTTATCAATGCTTTATAGACTTAGACCTAGAGAAATTGAACAATACTTTTCTCAAATGAATGGAACTAAAATTCAAATAAGTCCATGTGATTCCAATGCCTTTTCTATTTTCACAATTACCTAACTTGTCTTTTTCTTTCCTGTCATAGTGGAAGTACTGAGTCTCTATTTTCTGTAAGCCTCTCTTTCCCACTTCCTTAGGGACACGTACTTCCCCAAATCAATTCCTTTTCCCTTATTCATCCTCTCCCTTTCTTAGAGGTCCCTTTCCTCCTTCATTAGTGTGCTCAATTCTCCTTCATCTTGAAAAAATAATCCACCTACAATGTTTTGCTGCATTGATAGTTTACCACTACATTCTTAAATGACACTATTCTTTTATTTATTTATTTTTTTAGGAATATTCGCTCCCTTTTCTTTGTCCAGCCCATAAATACCACTCTTTCTCAAGGTTTTGTTTTCAACCTTCTTTTCTCACATTTTCCCTGCAACATTTTATTCACTGCTGTTTCTCTAACCATTAGCTATAAGCTGATGAGTTCCAAATGTTTATACACACACACACACACACACACACACACACACACATAACACTGAATCACCTCTTTTGTGCTCCAGAGCCATCTGTTCAACTCTAGTTAGAATTATCTATATGGATGGAAGCCAGATAGATACAAAGTACAGTTGCCCTCTCCCTAAAACCTTTTCTTCTCTTCAGAATATTTAGTCTAAAGACTAAATCATTGTTGATTCCTTCCTCTTCTTTGAGTATTATCGTCAATCTATTGCCAAGTTTTGTGAACACGTCTCAAACCTATATCCTCCTGTATGCCTCCGCATCCAGCAACATAGTATCCTTCCAAAACACTTGACTGCTGCACTACTATGTTAAAACTTCTGCAAATGCTTTAACTTGGGTAACCTGGGTCTGTGAATTAAAGGGTTAACTCAGAGGGTTTGAGGTATTGAAACCCTGTGCATTCCAAAGAAAAGACAGGATTTGGGCCAGCTCTGGGCGATAACTCTGAGCTCTTGGAATATCCGATAAGACACTGATAAGAATGTGTTTGTATACCTGGGGTTTTGGCAATGTCAGATAGTTTATGCTAACAATGTGATTCATGGTGAAACCCTATTTTTGTTCATTTGGGGGCCTGGGCACACTGTTTCAGTCTGATCTCTGAGAGGGCTGGAGAATGAGTAGCTAAGTCAGTCACCTAGATGCTCAATGCTTTGGTAACTAACCCCCAATAAAAGCTCTGGCTTTCAAGGCTTGGGTGATCCTCCCTGGTTGGCAAGACTTCATACATATTGGCACACATAATTACTGGGAGATTTAAGCACTGTCCTAATTGTGACTGAAGTGTGACAACAAAGGGAGAGGACAACTAGAAGCCCATACCTTGTTGCAGTTTGCTAACGCTACCGTTATGCAAAATACCAGGAATGGAATGGCTTTTATAAAGGGGATTATGTTAAGTTACAAATTTACAGTTCTAAGGCCATAAAAGTGTCCAAACTAAGCCATCAGTATGAAGAAAGGCTGGTGGTGTCTGAACACCTCACTGGGAAGGCATGTGATTGGCATCTGCTGGTCCTTTGCCCCTGGGCTCTGGTTGCAAAACGGCTTTCTCCAAAATGTCTCTGGGCTTCTGTCTCTCTTACCTTCTCTCTCTCTCAGCTCCTGTGCATCCCTATTTGTTCTCCCAGGGCACTTCTCTTTAAGCATCTGGGGATCCTCTCTTAGCTTCTCTGGGGCAAACTCCAGGCTTCATCTCTTAGTTTAGCATTGCCAAACATCTTTCTGTCTGCATCTCCAAGTGTCTGGGTCTGTTTTGGCTCTTAGCTCTCTTAAGGACTACAAAAACTAATCAAGACCTGCCCTGAATGGGTAGGGGTCACATCTCCATGGAAATGATCTAATCAAAAGGTCCCACCCTCGGTTGGGTGGGTCATATTTCCATGGAAACAACCTAATTAAAAGGTCCCACCCAACATTAGGTTTGCCCCCACAAGACTGTATCAAAGAACATGGCATTTTATGGGGGTGCATAACAGATTTAAAACAGCACACACCTGGTTCTCTTGTACTCCATCCTATGTGCCTTTTTCCTTCCTTCCTGATTTTTGTATGTATCCTGTTTTTGAAATTTTTATTGTAGTAACATATGTACAACTCAAAATTTTCCATTTTAACCACTTCCAAGTGTAAAATTCATTTCTCTTAATTACATTCACGAAATTGTGTTACCATCTCCCACTTTTTTATCTGTATCCATTTGATGTAATAAACTGCAACTGTGAGTACAAGAGCATTTTTGAGTTCTGTGAGTCCATCCAGCTAATCACTGAGCCTTGGGGTGACAAAGTACCCATTGAAATAATTCTTCAGATGGGTAGATTTTAAGGATCAGATGGTTATTTTTAATAAATGTGAATCTGTCCTTTTATGTTGACTGTGCTTTTACCTCCTTTAAGCATAAAAGGAGTTTGGGATGGAGCAAGAATAGGTAATTGGCAGCAAGGCCTCACAAACTCTTCTGGTCTTTGGAAGAATGGAAGCACACCAAAAGTTGAGGTAGGATCCCTTCCCTTGAGAATGAGAGAGAAGACTTCCTTAGCAAGTTGAAAAGTTCTTCTATGCTTTAGGATTCTGGGGAAAATAAAGGTGGGAGTCATCCTGGGAAGGATAAATTCAGTCTGATATCAGTAACATAAAAAAGGAGTCTATGTCAGGAAGGGAATTTGGGGCTGCAGAACCAAAGGGGAAAGAGGAGAGGACATTTAAATACTTCAGTGAGAATCAAAGGGACTTCTGAGGCAGCAACACTGTGGATGCTGTTATGTTAATTTAACCTCTTCCAGAATGCCAGGTTCATGATCCAGGGAGGGTATGCATGTTTATTTAAGGAGTGGTTGAAGTGACTTGTGATGGCTCCAATCTGTGTTTGTGAACTGGTATGTTCAAGCCACACTGGAAAAATTTGGCAGCCTGTTGAGGCAGGGAGGTATAGCATAAACCCCAAGGAGTTTGGAGCCAGTTAGGCAGTGGGTCATGCCCGACTTCTGGAGCTTACATACCATGTGTCTATGTTCATAGCAGAGTGCCCAACAGTGTCTCTCTCCTCCAAATCATTCTAGTGAATTCAGAATTCTTTTTCTAAAATAGATCAGATAAGGCACTAATCTTCTTAAAAACCTTTAATGGCTCTTTGATAGCCCCTTCATATGGTGATATGATTTTCTTAAGTTAGCCCAGCTTCTCTATCCAGCCTTATCTTCTGCCATTTCCCCTAAATTCCCTTCAATCTTACCAAACAGAAAACCTTCAATGGCCCTAATGATACCACAAGCTAATATATTCAGTATCTTGTTACAACCTGTTCCCCTGTCTTCCAAGCCCGATCTTCTCTTTATCTGGCAGGGAAAAGCCAATTCATTCTCCAAAGTCCAAATCCAATGACACATCCTCTATGAAGGCTTCTTCAGGTGCTAACTGCAGTATTTGCCCAACCACATCCCCTGTTATTCAATACATGTTTCTGTTGTACTTTGTGCCTGAATCTTTTGAAGCAACTATCACATTTATTATTATTACTTGTTGATTTGTTTGTCTCACCTGCCGTAATTAGTTTCTTGTGGAAAGGAGCTAAACTTTATTAAATTTTGCCTCCCTAAAATCTAACAGGGCATGGCCTATGAGAGGCTATATGCTAGGTGAATAAATACCTAGAAGTGTAATGTGAGTTCAAATGTAAAAATGAATTATAGATACTGGCTCAAAATAGAAAACTGCTACCTGATTTGCTTAGGTTGCCCGAACCCATGTACTGTCAAGATAAATCTGCTTTGTTCTCACAGTCAACATTTCCAAGAACACTAGTTAAAAAATCAAAAGCAGTGTAGAGGTTTAACTACCATTAAGCAACCATAACCACACATACTGGTAACCTTTCAGTAATTTTATTAATGCTTTCTTAGGAACAGAGTATTTCTGAGGCATTTATATTTTATTTTCAAAATATTATGTGGAAGACTGCCATGTCTAGATAACACATTTATGCTATTATTAGCTTAATGTCCATAAGAAGTCAATTTAGATGAATAAAATAATTAATGAATTTTCTCTTTATTACTGATGATTACATGGAATTCCAAGTTTTTTTTTTTTTTTTTTGTAAGGCTAAGAAGCATCCTTTTAAGTGAATTATTTTCTTTTCATGTAGTAAATCCTGAGATTAAGGAATAGACTCAATTCTCTGCAGGGCACTGAAAATTTTAATAAGCACAGTAGACTCAGAAGATGGCTTTATAGATATTTGTAGATCTCAGTAAAACATGGACACCTGCCACAGGCAACAGAGTGATGCTGACAGAGAACATCTGGCACTTTGAAAGGAATCAAAACCACCCTCTTAACCACAAAATTTGCCTTACTGCCCCATTAGAATTTTAAACAACATTGCTAACTGCTTTGATTCAATCAGGCAGGTACCTGAATTCTCATTTCAATTACTTTAATGGTATAAACAAAGTACAGAAGCAGGTAAAGACATAAGCATTTTATTCAGAAAAGGATATATTAAATTTCCCAATTTTGTAACAGTAGAGAGAAGAGCACAGAGAGGAAGAAGAGTGGGCTCTGAAGGCAGATGGACCTCTCGGGGATCAAGTCATGCCCCTACAAACTTATCAGCTGCGCAAGCCTGGGAAAGTCATTTAACTTCTCTAAATCTCATTTTCCCTTTTTCGAAACTGTGACTATCAATGGGTTTTCAAGTATTAAATAATTCATATAAATTATTTAGCACAGAGCCAGGCACAGAGCAAGGGCTAAAAACATGCTAGTTTGTAGTAGTATAAGCCTTCATTCTAACATTAAATCTTTCTTCTGAACCTAGACATGAAACTAGAGGATTTCAAGCACCTTCACAGGTTCATCACTAACCTTGATTCCCCCCAATTTTTTTTTGTTTTTCACAGACCACCCCAAAGGCACAATCATTTAGCCAAGTTCTAAAGCCAGGAAAGTGGGGTCATTGTGGATTCATCCCATTCCCTCAGTACCCCACCCAATCCGCCAGCAAGTCCTATTGATTCCACCATAAAATCTCCATTAATTACTGCAGTCACAATTGTTTAATAAACCATTATCTCTGACCCAGACATCTACAACCGATTTTTATTTGGTCTGTCTAAACTATGCCTGGCTCCTTGCACACTAGGCTCCTGCCACAGTGTCCTTTTTTTAGTTTCTAAAACACAAGCCATTGTTCAGTGGCTGCCTCTCTATCTTCCTTCAAGTCTGAATTTAATCATTACTTCTTGAGAGAATGCTTTCTTGGTCATCATATCTATATATATGGTTATATACCTATTAGCCACTTGCCCTGTTATTCTGTTCCCCAGCAAATTCTTGGTTCCCTAAACAGATCTTATCGTCATCTAATTTATATTTATTTGATTTCCCAACCAGTCTATAATTTCTGTGAGACCAAGGAAACATGTCTTTGGTGTTTACTACTGTATTCCTGGTATATAGTATTAAAATAGACATTTGTTAAAACACTGACTTAATTAAAATTTTATTGAATTTCTAGTATGTGGCAGACACTGTTTTGAATATTATAAGTATGAAACTTCAAATAAATAGAGTAACACTCAAGGAAGGAGCAATCTTATTCAGGACTCCTTTCAAAGAATTTGCAAACTTTGTATGGAGGAAAAAATTTCTTAAGCACTCATAGGAGCTGATAGTTGATCTGGAAATTAATAAATGAAATTTCACTAGTAAGGATGGAAATGAGGAGGCAGGAGGAAGAAGCAACAAAGGAAAAGAGGTTATTTTGGAGAGGCCAAAGAACAAAAACATGAAGGTAGATTGTAATTGCTACCACTCAACCACCATTGCCTTGGTTTTGATCATTACAGACATTTTGAAAAGATAACATTTTATGAGGCTGATGTATTTTATTTCCTCTGAACAACAACAGCCATTCAAACCAAAACAGTGTAGAATCTGTGTGCTGTTATTTACTCATCTATAAAGTAAGGGCATTACATTAAAATGACTGTTAAGGTCCTTCCAAATATAAAAGCCCATGATTCTTGATTTATCTTTAAAATTATAAGCATCTTGAGAGCAGGGATCATTGTACTGATGTGTTCAGTAAATATTTTTTTTTTTTTCCCACCAGGGTGTAAGCGTTTATTAGGGGGACGAACTTACAGAGAGCTGCAGCCACCTCGCAGCGAACAGCGAGATGGCAAGAAGCTCACACGAGTCCGTCCGCACCCATGCCGGCTGCTCCTCAGATTACATGGGGCTGGGGACAGAAGAGGCTGAGTGCCAGTGGCCTGCGTACAAGGTTGGGAGAATATCTGGGTGTGTGCTGTTTTCTCAAAGCAAGATGCACTCAGAGTGGGCTGCTTTGAAGGTTGGTTCTAGCAGCCAAAGCTCCGTGTGCTACCAGGGAGGTCAGGGCCTGAGGAGGGGGCAGGGGGCGAGGTCGAGCCTCGATCAGGTGGGAGATGCTCTGTGAATCACACGACCCAGGAGTAAAATTTCTGGGTTACATGGTAAAGCCATGAGTGATTTTTGCTTGTTGTTTTTTGGGTCTGTTTAATTTTATAAGAAACTGCCAGACAGATTTCCAGTGTAGTTCCCGTTGCTCCACGTCCTTGCTGATATCTGACGTCATCACAATTTAATTTAAACATGCTAGTGAGTGTAAAATGGCAACTCACAAGCTTCTCGGTGACAAATAGCAATGTCAGGTACTTTATTATGTGACAAGAAACAAACTTACTATCTCATGCAGTTCCCGAGGACCAGGAACGTAGGAGCATCTTAGTTGGGTGGCTCTGGCTCAGGGTCTCTCCTGAGGACTGTCAGGCTGGAGATCTGCTTCCAAGATGACTTCCTCAGGTGGTTGTTTGCAGAAGACCTCAGTTCTTTGCTGGCTGTCCTTCATAGGGCCCCGTTGCTCTCCACACGGGCCTCCCCTTGTTAGGGCTGCCCAGGACCTAAGATAACTGCTTTACTTCCAACCTGTTCCTACTTTACCCCAAGAAAGTTACCTAATATAGCAACATTTCTGTGAATTTGTTCCTACTATATCGATCAGAAATTAACAGACCATAGTCATTCTGGGCATCCCCAGAACGTTAAATAGCTTATCTGTTCTTCTTGGATTATTGTTCCCCCTTCCTTAATTGCTCTCTATTGCTAGTTCCCCTACATTCTACATTATAAACCATTTGTTTTACATTTTTCAAAGTTCACATTAGTGGCAGCATATAATATTTCTCTTTTTGTGCCTGGCTTATTTCGCTCAGCATTATGTCTTCAAGGTTCATCCATGTCGTCATGTGTTTCACGAGATCGTTCCTTCTTACTGCCGCGTAGTATTCCATCGTGTGTATATACCACATTTTATTTATCCACTCATCTGTTGAAGGACATTTGGGTTGTTTCCATCTCTTGGCAATTGCGAATAATGCTGCTATGAACATTGGCGTGCAGATATCTGTTCGTGTCAGTGCTTTCCGATCTTCCGGGTATATACCGAGAAGTGCAATCGCTGGATCGAATGGTAACTCTATAACTAGTTTTCTAAGGAACTGCCAGACTGACTTCCAGAATGGCTGAACCATTATACAGTCCCACCAACAATGAATAAGAGTTCCAATTTCTCCACATCCCCTCCAGCATTTGTAGTTTCCTGTTTGTTTAATGGGAGCCACTCTAATCGGTGTTAGATGGTATCACATTGTGGTCTTAATTTGCATGTCTCTAATAGCTAGTGAAGCTGAATATTTTTTCATGTGTTTCTTGGCCATTTGTATTTCCTCTTCAGAGAACTGTCTTTTCATATCTTTTGCCCATTTTATAACTGGGCTGTCTGTACTATTGTCATTGAGTTGTAGGATTTCTTTATATATGCAAGATATCAGTCTTTTGTCAGATACATGGTTTCCAAACATTTTTTCCCATTGAGTTGGCTGCCTCTTTACCTTTTTGAGAAATTCCTTTGAGGTGCAGAAACTTCTAAGCTTGAGGAGTTCCCATTTATCTATTTTTTCTTTTGTTGCCTGTGCTTTGGGTGTAAAGTCTAGGAAGTGGCTGCCTAATACAAGGTCTTAAAGATGTTTTCCTACATTATCTTCTAGGAGTTTTATGGTACTTTCTTTTATATTGAGATCTTTGGTCCATTTTGAGTTAATTTTTGTGTAGGGGGTGAGGTAGGGGTCCTCTTTCATTCTTTTGGATATGGATATCCAACTCTCCCAGCCCCATTTGTTGAAAAGACCATTATGGCTCAGTTCAGTGACTTTGGGGGCCTTATCAAAGATCAGTCGGCCATAGATCTGAGGGTCTATCTCTGAATTCTCAATTCAATTCCATTGATCTATATGTCGATCTTTGTGCCAGTACCATGCTGTTTTGACAACTGTGGCTTTATAATAAGCTTCTAAGTCAGGAAGTGTAAGTCCTCCCACTTAGTTTTTCTTTTTTAGAGTGTCTTTAGCAATTCGAGGCATCTTCCCTTTCCAAATAAATTTGATAACTAGCTTTTCCAAGTCTGCAAAGTAGGTTGTTGGAATTTTGATTGGGATTGCATTGAATCTGTAGATGAGTTTGGGTAGAATTGACATCTTAATGACATTTAGCCTTCCTATCCATGAACATGGAATATTTTTCCATCTTTTAAGGTCCCCTTCTATTTCTTTTAGTAGAGTTATGTAGTTTTCTTTGTATAGGTCTTTTACATCTTTGGTTAAGTTTATTCCTAGGTACTTGATTTTTTTAGTTGCTACTGAAAATGGTATCTTTTTCTTGAGTGTCTCTTCAGTTCGTTCATTTCTAGCATATAGAAACATTACTGACTTATGTGCATTAATCTTGTATCCCGCTACTTTGCTAAATTTGTTTATTAGCTCTAGTAGCTGTATTGTCGATTTCTCAGGGTTTTCCAGATATAAGATCATATCATCTGCAAACAATGACAGTTTTACTTCTTCTTTTCCAATTTGGATGCCTTTTATTTCTTTGTCATGCCGGATTGCCCTGGCTAGCACTTCCAGCACAATGTTGAATAACAGTGGTGACAGCGGGCATCCTTGTCTTGTTCCTGATCTTAGAGGGAAGGCTCTCAGTCTCTCACCATTGAGTACTATGCTGGCTGTGGGTTTTTCATATATGCTCTTTATCATATTGAGGAAGTTTCCTTCAATTCCTACCTTTTGAAGTGTTTTTATCAAAAACAGACGCTGGATTTTGTCAAATGCCTTTTCAGCATCTATTGAGATGATCAATTGATTTTTCCCTTTTGAATTTTTAATGTGTTCTAATACATTGATTGATTTTCTTATGCTGAACCATCCTTGCATGCCTGGAATGAACACCACTTGGTCATGGTGTATGATTTTTTAATGTGTCTTTGGATTCGATTTGCAAGTATTTTGTTGAGGATTTTTGCATCTATATTCATTAGGGAGATTGGCCGGTAGTTTTCCTTTTTTGTAGCATCTTTGCCTGGTTTTGGTATTAGATTGATGTTAGCTTCATAAAATGAGTTAGGTAGTGTTCCATTTTCTTCAATGTTTTGAAAGAGTTTGAATAAGATTGGTGTCAGTTCTTTCTGGAAAGTTTGGTAGAATTCCCCTGTGAAGCCATCTGGCCCTGGGCATTTATTTGTGGGAAGATTTTGATGACTGATTGGATCTCTTTGCTTGTGATGGGTTGATTGAGGTCTTCTATTTCTTCTCTGGTCAGTCTAGGTTGTTCATATGTTTCCAGGAAATTGTCCATTTCCTCTACATTATCCAGTTTGTTGCCATACAGTTGTTCATAGTATCCTCTTATAATTTTTTTAATTTCTTCAGGATCTGCAGTTATGTCACCTTTTTCATTCATTATTTTGTTTATATGGGTCTTCTCTCTTTTTGATTTTGTCAGTCTAGCTAGGGGCTTGTCAATCTTGTTGATCTTCTCAAAGAACCAACTTTTGGTGATATTTATCCTCTCTATTGTTTTTTTGTTCTCTATGTCATTTATTTCTGCTTTAATCCTTGTTATTTCTTTTCTTCTACTTGGTATAGGATTGGTTTGCTGTTCATTTTCTAGCTTCTTCAGCTGATCCATTAGTTCTTTGATTTTGGCTCTTTCTTCCTTTTTAATACATGCGTTCAGTGCTATAAATTTCCCCCTCAGCACTGCTTTTGCTGCATCCCATAGGCTTTGGTATGTTGTGGTCTCATTTTCATTCATCTCTACATATTTAGCAATTTCTCTTGCTATTTCTTCTTTAATCCACTGATTGTTTAGGAGTGTGTTGTTTAAACTCCAGGTATTTGTGAATTTTCTAAGTCTCTGATGGTTATTGACTTCTAATTGTATTCCATTGTGGTCAGAGAATGTGCTTTGAATAATTTCAGTCTTTTTAAATTTATTGAGGCTTGTTTTATGTCCCAGCATATGATCTATTCTGGAGAAAGTTCCGTGAGCACTAGAAAAGTATGTGTATCCTGGTGATTTGGGATGTAATGTTCTGTATATGTCTGTTAAATCTAATTCATTTATCAGATTGTTTAGGTTTTCAATTTCCTTATTGGTCTTCTGTCTGGTTGATCTATCTATAGGAGAGAGTGATGTGTTGAAGTCTCCCACAATTATTGTGGAAACATCAATTGCTTCCTTTAGTTTTGCCAGTGTTTCTCTCATGTATTTTGTGGCACCTTGATTGGGTGCATAGACATTTATGATTGTTATTTCTTCTTGTTGAATTGCCCCTTTTATTAGTATGTAGTGGCCTTCTTTGTCTCTCAAAACATCACTGCATTTAAAGTCTATTTTATCTGAGATTAATATTGCTACACCTGCTTTCTTTTGGCTGTAGCTTGCATGAAATATTTTTTTCCATCCTTTCACTTTCAATTTCTTTGTGTCCCTGTGTCTAAGATGAGTCTCTTGTATGCAACATATTGATGGTTCATTTTTTTTGATCCATTCTGCGAATCTATATCTTTTAAATGGGGAGTTTAATCCATTTACATTCAACATTATAACCTGAAGGCATTTCTTGAATCAGCCATCTTATCCTTTGGTTTATGTTTGTCATATATATTTTTCCCCTCTCTCTATTAATATCCTTTATTGTACCCATACCGAATCTCTTTAGTACTGAACCTTTCTCCAAGTCTCTCTGTCCTTTCTTTGTTTCTCTGTCTGTAGGGCTCCCTTTAGTATCTCCAGCAGGGCACGTCTCTTGTTAGCAAATTCTCTCAGCATTTGTTTGTGTGTGAAAAATTTAAGCTCTCCCTCAAATTTGAAGGAGAGCTTTGCTGGATAAAGTATTCTTGGTTGGAAATTTTTCTCACTCAGAATTTTAAATATATCGTGCCACTGCCTTCTCGCCTCCATGGTGGCTGCTGAGTAGTCACTACTTAGTCTTATGCTGTTTCCTTTGTATGTGGTGAATTGCTTTTCTCTTGCTCACAGCAAGGTTTTGTAGTTCGTGCTGCCATGTGGGGAGGTGGCTCTCAGCTCGGGTCTGCAGTTTTTACTTATAGATTTTATGCTGTGAACTCGGGCATTCCTCCCAATCCAGGTTGGTGTACTATGTGTGGACAGTCACATTTGTCCCGCAACAGTTATTCCAGATTATTTACTAGTTGTTCCTGGTTGTTTATTAGTTGTTCCACGGGGACTAACTAACATCCACTCCTCTCTATGCTGCCATTTTCTTTCTCCTCAAGAGCCATGAGCTTACAATCCAATCTTCTTGGGTGGAACCTTTTGATTGAGTATTTCCATGGAGATGTGACCCACCCAACTGTGGGGAAGGTCTTTTGATTAGAATATTTCCATGGAGGTATTATCCTGCCCATTCAGGGTGGGTCTTGGTTAGATCACTGGAGTCCTTGAAGAGGGCTCATGAAGGGAAGGGGCTCAGAGAAGCTGACAGAGATATTTTGGAGAGAAGCTAAAATATGTAATCCAGAGTTTGCCCCCAGGAGAGGCTAAGAGCTGTTACAACCCAAGATGCTTAGAGATGCTGAAAGATGCAGACAGAAGGACATTTGGAGATGCTAAACTAAAAGATGAAGCCTAGAGTTTGCCCTGGAAAAGCTAAGAGAGGACTCCAAGTTGCTTAGAGAAAAACACCCCAGGAGAACCAAGCAGAGAGCTAAGAAAAGCTAAGAGAGACAGAAGCCCAGAGACATTTTGGAGAAAGCCAATTTAAAATGGAATCCAGGAGCAAAGGATCAGCAGACAATGGCCAGGTGCCTTCCCAACTGACAGAGGTGTTATGAATGCCATCAGCCTTTCTTTAGTGATGGCATCCTCTTGATGCCTTAGTTTGGACACTTTTATGGCCTTAGAACTGTAAATTTGTAACCTCATAAATCCCCTTTAAAAAAAACAACCCATTTTGGGTATATGGCATAAATGGCAGCTTTAGCAAACTGGAACAACTGCATTTAACATTTTTCTTTGCAAGGTTTTAATCTTATTAATGGAAGAGTCCATGTCTTATTCTTTTTTCCATCCTCTCAATGTCTTGAACATGGCAAGCATCTGTCTAATTTTGTCTCATTGCCTTGCTTTTAAAACAATTAAACCACAACAACAACACAAACAGGAAACCCTCTCTGGAGAGCTTCAGTTACTATCGATCTGCATTTCTTATTTTCATTTATTTTCTTCATGCTGCCTACATATAGTTAAACTCAAATATATACTAATCAACCATTCAGAGCCTTATTCAGCTATCTGCTCTGTCTGGAATTTCCTGTCATCCAAATCTAAAAATCTAACTTCTATCTAACATTTAAGGCCAAGTTCAAGTAAACTTCTTTATATCCTTCCTGATTTCTGACTTCAAAGACATCTTTATCCTCTTTCCCCATAGCAACCTATCTATACTTCCTTTCAATGAAGTATCATTTTCAAGATTGCATTATACATATTCATTTATAGACTTCATTTACCCTAATAGAGTGTATGATCCCCATGGGGGGAAAAACATCTCTATCATAAATAAAGGTTTCTGGATTGAGCTCCAGTGTGCATAAAAGGGTCATTTGCTAAAAAAGGAAAGGACAAGACAGATAGGTAAGACTCATTTGTTTGTTTGCTGTAAACTCAAGGTATCTGAAAGAAAACAAGATGGAAATATAAAAATTATTTTTAATTACACATCATCAAACTGTGCACTTTAAAATGTGTATTTTATTATTTATAAGTTAGACTTGAATAAAAGTTGAGTTTAAGAAGCAATGTTTTATATTTTTCAATATCAACTTATTTTACTATTAAATCACATATCAATTGCATATTTTCAAATGATGAGATTTAGCAAAAATACATAACTCACTTTCTCTGACTACTTATTTCTACCCATGACTGAAGTCTTCAAAAATATATCAGTTTATACTATAACTTTTAAATGTTAAAAAGCAAAACAAATGAAAGAAGTGGAAACACCAACTCAGGGGTTCATTTTATTTATTTATTTTTATTTTTTAACTTTTCCTTCTGAGATAATTTCAGACTTACAAAAAAGGGACAAAAATAATACCAAGAATTTCCACATACTCTTCACCCAGTTTCTCTAAATGTTAACATCTTTCATAACACAGTACATTTATCAAAGCCAGAAAATTAACACTGATCCCATATTGTTAAACTAATCTAGAGACCTTATTAAAATTTTGTCATTTGTCCCACTAATATCCTGTATCCAGTGCAGGAGCCAATCTATAGCATTTGGTTGTGTATCTTCTTATTCTCCTTTATTCTGGGAGAGCTCATCAGCTTCATTTTTCTTTCATGAACTTGACACTCTCAAAGAGTAGTAGCTAGTTATTTCACAGAATGCCCTTCAATTTGGGTTTGTCTGATGGTTCCTCAGGATAAAATTCATATTATACACTTTTAGCAGGAATGTCATAGAAATGATGTTGTATTTTTCAGAGTACTATATCTGGAGACACAGGATGTTGATATGCCTTATTACAGGCAAGAATACCTTTAATCATTTGGATAAGGTGCTGTCTGCCAGGTTTCATCAAAGTAAAGTTAGCAATTTGCCCTTCCCTTTTGGGGGAGATACTTTGAAGCCATATATATATATCCTGTTTCTCATTATACTTTTGTCCATTAATTGTATCATTCATTGATGATACTTCCCTGCAACAATTATGGCTGTACTGTTTGCCAATCAACAATTTACTACTTCCATAATTCCATCTACAATGATTAACTGTAATTCTAGTGTAAGGAAGAAGTTTTCTTCTTCCCCATTTACTTATATAGTCAATTATTTTATTTATATAGCTATGAACTCATGTGTATCCCTTTTTTTCCAATGGGATAATCCATTACTGTATTGGGATTTTCTTTAGGTTGGCTTCATGTCAAGGGTTCTTAAGTTGGATAAATTTCAAGTGGGCTTTGAATTTCTGAAATAGTATCTGTTATTTTGTATGTAAATACTATTTTATGGTTTTCATCAAATTCATAAATAAAGCCATGACCCTAAAAAGGTCTATTCTTATCTTGTATAAATATATTCTGACTTCTAAAAATTACTTTGACTGTTTGGAGTTTTGAGATTTGGATTTATAACTAAGAAGCATGCTGAATAATTAAAATATTTATCCATATATTTAAATGTCAGCAGTGTTTGAGATGTCCTATCTATTCCTGCTTGCAAATCACTATGATGTTGCAAAATGGTTTCCATTATAGCCCACCTTTTTTGTGACCAATCCAAGATATTAACATGTGTATATATTCTTCAGTTTCTAACATTATGCCTTCCTTCAGATATATATTTTTTTGAATTGTTTACTAATGACTGTTAACATCTGTTAAAGAAAAGTGCAGTTAAAATAGGAACCAGAAACAAGGCTCTGCATTAACTAGGTACTTGACACTAGGAACATAACCCAATATTTGTCCTCAATTTCCACATTCCACAAAGAAGAATATTAGAGAGGATTGCCTCTATGGTTTCTTTTTAAGTTCTAAGTTACATCATGATTCTAAGCTAGAACATGTAAATGGTAATTTTACCTAAATAATTTCTGGCAAAGAAAATGGCAGAGAAGCCAAACGTTAGAAAACAGAGTCATCTATCATAATAAATCTCACTGAACTGTCTCCTTTAGAAGGAACTTTGTGAATCCCACTTGCATTGTAAGATTTTGGTCTTAAAAGTTAAAAATTTCAAGTGATGGAGTTATCCTTCGAAATTCTACCTCTTTTTGTTTTTGATCCTTAAGTGACCTTCCACTTTGTCTTAAATCATTAAAAGTTAGGGTTGTCCTAAATCTCCCTAGAATATCTCCCCCTTTTACCTTCAGTATATTGCCAGGAATCATTCTTTTCCATGACTAATCAAGAGAGAATGATGAAACAATATGACCTGGTATCTCTATACTTTTCATTTCATTGGTTTTGCCTTTCAGCAGGGTCTATATTTTCCCCTGCAGCAGTTAAAACATATAGCCAAAGAAAAGAAACTGTATAAAGATTTAGCCCAGGAGGTAATAATTAACAAGTTAAAAGTCTTAAAAACAAACAAACAAAAAAACAAAACAAACAAAAAAAAACTATATCAAGAAAAACTTGTAAGGGGCCTGGAATGTTCAGATGTCAGACTTCAGTAAGCTGAGCTTCATGGTGGTTCACACGAAAACATACTTATGTCAAAAGTGTTTGACTATCAAGATTCAAAGAGAAATTTTAGGGGAAGTTTCCAGGATAGTCCAATTACTTACATTTTTCATTCTAAAAATTTTCCATTCAATTTCCTCACTTTCAGATGTTTATCTCCATTCTCTCCTCTAAGTTGATTTCCTTTATTGTCCTACTAGTGATTTTTAACTAGGGATGCTCATAAAAATCAACCACCTGCTTGAAAACAATAACTGTTAGGCCCGTGTCCCACCCATCTCTGAATCAGTATTATCTTTTCACTTTACATTCTATCATCCACTCTTTCCCCAGTACTTTGCCCAGAATTTCTATATCTCTATCCAAATGATGCCTCAGAGATTCCTTTCCTAATACCCTATCCAAAACAGTCCCCTACATTGACTTCATCCCTTTACTCTGATTTATTTTCCTCTCAGCAGTTATTACTACCTAAAATCATTTATTTATGTCTTCATTTGACCTTTTCCTGTCTCTTCCACCAAGCTTCAAGAGGGCAGAGAATTTCTGTTGTGTTCACTGCCATATTCCCTATGACTAAAATAGACTTGGCACATAGTAGGCAACGGATCAATATTTGAAAAATGAAATATGACCCATAGTTAAGAACTACTTTCCTAGCAAGTTAACCATGTTACAAAACAGTAAAACTAAACATTTCTTAGTGAAACAAGGAGGTATGACATATCTCTTATCTGAAACATGAAACACGCAATATATTAAATCTCTTATTTGAAACATGAAAAACGTGTTAAGAATGGGCACTAGTCATACTGTTTTAGAATTTCTAGAATGGATTTATATCTTTTTATCTTTATTTTTCCACTTTCTAGGTGAGACTTAGAGAAAGTTCAAGATTTATAAAACAGAAAAAGTTAAAATTAAAAGGAGCTGGAAGGCTCTGACTATTCTCTCCTTCACTGATTCATAAGGGAGCTGGGTGCTAGGTAGAGGGCGTATCAAAATCATCTAAAGGGCTTGTTCAAACTAAACACTGGTCCCTTGAATCTCCCAGTGAAAAGTGCTAACTTAGTGAGCTGCCTTTCCTGTATCAAACCTCCGGATTCATATGGCACGTCATCTATAGAACTTCACCACATACACAGGCACAGTCATGAACAGCAGTAGGCAATATGGCCTTTAAATAGATTTAATATCTTGCATCAAAATGGTGGACAATTAGCAGGGCTAATTTAAAATAGCAGATAAACCAAATTATTTAACATTACTTTTGAAATATAATGTGTTTCAGTGTTTATCTTGATTACATTTAAACTATGACTGATATGAGCTAAAATCAAATATAACTTATATAGTTCCAGGCATAGGTCAGGGATCTAATTAGTCTATACCAAATAACTGCCTCCCAAGTGGCAGGAGAAAGCAGTCAAGAGGCATAATGAAAAACAGAGTGGCAAGAGTGTCTCCATAGAAACTTTTTAAATTTAGGTAATTTAGTAAGCAAAATTTTACATAGAAAACTAATGGATAATTTTATATTTATGCATGTCTGTATATGCATGTGAATGAAGCACATGATCTGCATTTACTCATTTAATCCTCTCATAATAATAGGTAGGTCCTATTATTTTTCTCATTAGATCAATGGGGAAACTGAGGCAGGCACAGAGAAGCTAAGTAGTTATGTCCAAGGTTACACAACTAACAAGTCATACAAAAAGTTAATAGCCAAGTAGTTGAAATATTCTTATATTTCACAAAAGATGATTCTCTTTATACATCTATTTGCAGGACTATTACTGTGTTTTCTGTGGGAAGTTTAGTCTTCATGAAAGGAATTAGTGACAATGAACAAATAAAAATGTGTTTGAATTTCTATTTTCACTTAACAGAGATATAATATATCTATAATTTTATAAGTTGACACCTCAGTGAACAGAAATATATTTAAATTGATAAGTTAAATATTAATGTAATTATTAAATAAATTGTGTTTCATGAAATTAAGATTTTTTCCCTTTGGCATAGCTGTTTGAAATCTAAAGGAAAAGAAGAAGGTAAACAACATAGATGGCAAAAAATTAAAATTAAAAATCGAAAGCCAAAAATTGAGAGGGCTGGAAAATAGGATGGGCAGTAAAGATGCTAGACAAATACAGTATATTTTTTTGTAATGATATGAGGTAAAATATATCAAATAGAATATACCTTTATCTCAATTTTTTTATAAGTAAGTAGATAGTTTACTCATTATTACTTCTTCTCAATTGTTTTCTGGGTAGCAATTCCAAAGGAAAAAGAATACCTGTTTGAGGATGTTTACTAAATTTCTTCTGAATCTGATTAGACTGATAAAGGGGAGGGGGTGAGGACAAATTTAAAGAGCTCTTTAGTGACTGATGTGCAGCAGTGTGCTAGTAGCTAAATTTGCTTTTTAAATATATTGCCTTCAGTCTTATAGTGGTGACTATATACACTTGTTGGAAAGCCCTAACAACAAGAAATAGCTTAGAATTATTGGACATAAATCATTCTTCATCACCTTGGGATGCAGAATGATGCTGGGAAGAACTATTTCATCCTTCATGGTCCACCTCAAGGCAGGTAGATGAAGACCCGAGAGTTCTGATTACCCCCCAGAATAAAAAAGAAAGCCATATTAATTCCTGTTATGTATAGTTCCATTACATTAAAGCCTTTTAAATTCATGATTTGCCCTTGATGACAATGGAAAACTATGTGATAAACCAAGAGAAACATGTGCTTCATGCTTCTTCTACGTTTGTTTTCTTCCACTTTAAATACGTTCAATCAATACTCAAATTTAATGTAGCTTTTACACACTTAATGCAGTTTTTGGTTTTGGGGGTACAGTAAGGGAAGGTGTCACATAGTTTCCAACAGACACTAACAAAACAGGAGAATGGAATTAAAAGATACAAGAGCCTCAAAAAGGAGTCACTACTCACGATGTTCATCAGGGTGAGGAGGTAGTTTTGGACGTGCTCTTTGCCATGGAAACGGACCACAGAGTCATCCACTCCCAGCAGCACCTCAATGTTGTAATCGTTTTCCCCTGCGTGTCTGCGGCGCCTCCTGGTGGTCTCATTCAGCTGCTGTTCAATGTTGCTGTAAGCAGTGCTGAGATCATCCAGGCCATCCAGATCCCATTCTATTAAGAAACAAAGGGAACTCAGGTATTTATGTCTTCTCAATGGGCCTTCTAACAACTTCTTTCACATAAGAATCTCTACGGTACCTATTGTTACAATGCCTAATAACTGAGATGCTGATTTTCAGTTTATTTCCTAAATATATGATGAGAGAGACTTCATATAAATTCCACATAGACCAGCAACTGTGAGGAGAAAATATCGTCATACAAAGAGCAGTGCCACCATGTCAGACCAAATGCTCCATGAGGGCAAGGGTGGTTTAGTCTTCCTCCTAGGTGGATTCCCAGCACAGAGCAAAGGCAGTGGGTGTGAAAAGCATGTGTTGATTAAGCAGTTATTAAGTAAATGAAGATTATAAATAAAAACCATGTGTCAACATATTTTCAGTGGTTAATTCAAGTTATTCATGAAAGTGTAGAAACTGCATCCCATAAACTTAAATAGCTCTCTTTTCAGTCACCTTAATTTAATTCAAAAATCAAATTGTAGAATGGCAACAGAATGGTCTCTAGTGATATGATTATCTGTCACCATGTCTTACTTTATTTCTTCTGAGAATGGCTGGCTAGTGGAGGCTGCTAGGGAAGAAGTGGATGTACAAGATACGTGACACTATAGATATCCACATTTGTACTAACCATTATCTGGATTGTGGTTCATTTCAACTGATATATATCCGAATCTGTGTGACAGCAAATTAATGTCAGTCAGAAAATTATTTAGCAAATTAAAAAATAAGTCAGAAAATTACTTATATCTGAGAAAAAAGCAGTTTTGGTTTTATGCAGTTTATGGAATTAAAATTTTTTACCTTCCAAATGGACATACCTTTATATATAGAGAGAGAAAAACACTGACATTCTCAGCTTCTAAGACCTAGATTAAATGCTTTCTTATGACTATATTTTTAGTGAAGAAAAAATTGTGGTGAATTAAAAAATAAAATCTATCATTTGGATACTAAAGTAAAAGAGATTATTCAAAACTGCTGGTGTAAAAATTGAAAGTATATTCATTTCCATTTCAAATGCATAAAATCTGGAAAGAAGTCCATTTTATAAACTGCCTTGATGTCTAAAACAACCACAAGCAAGTTTGACAGAACCAAATTTGACTCATGCTTTATACAGAAGTTTATTTAATGCTGTACTGGGGCCTATAAACCATTTAGATCAGTGTCTGGCATTAATGAATAGGCACTTTCCTCTCCACCTTTGTGGTTTTAGTAAAGTTGAGAGGGAAAAAAAAAAGGTGTCTCTTGACTAGGAAGATTGACGATCAAGCTCTAGCCACATGGGTTTAGAAGTAGTGGAAGTACAGATCCCACTCACATCCTTTCCACCTTTAAAAATTATATAGTGACACCAACACCCTCCCTTATGAGTATGAGCATAAGCTCTGAATATGACTACTCAGACTTGAAAACTATGCTGTAATTCAGTTTGACCCAAACCCAACTGCTAGCTCATTAGCTGGGATTTTTTTCTCCTCATGGGGGAATCACATTTGTTCTACAATACATAAATAACTCTCACCACCACCCACATCAAACAGAAAGTTTTCCTCAAAAGTTGTTTTCAAGGGCTGCAAACCCTCATTGAGGGCAAGAGAGGACACCTGCAAACAGCTTTACTATTCAACCTCAAGTCTTCTCACACACTTGAGAATGTGAAATATTGTGATAGCTAGTGTACAAATAGGAAATTCATCCATGAGCTCTCAGTTCTAAAAATGGCTCTTTTTGGCAGAACTTTTAGAGACAACATCCAAAGGAAACATACTAGGAATGTCATCATATCATTAAGTCTGATGCATGAATGAAGAAGGCTGAGCACTCATTTTAGAAAGATGGTTCATTCTGCACAACCACACCTCTTGCTTGACCCTTGCATCTTTCCTTAAATAGGTTAGTGAGAGGAGAGAATCTCTTTTTTTATTCAGAACCAGGGAAGAAGAGCGGAAGCCTTTTTCTTTCAACCATTGCCTTTATTAAATCATGAATACTTCTGTTTCTATTTTCCCCTGTGCTGTATAATTTTCTTTTCATGATTCCTAAAGTGTGTGATGTCAAACATTTCAAAGAAAGACAGTGGGATGGCTTCTGGCACATTTTACCTGTGCAAATCACTATTAATCATAGACAGTTGTAAGGCTGTAAAATATCTTCATTCTTAATGAATTTTTTCTCAACGGCCTACTTCATAATGTAATGGTCAAGTCTTTGGTAGCATAAGCTTTGGAATCAAAAACTGGCAATGTCATATTCTTGCAGTATGATTTTACTTGAGATGTTGTGCTGGTTTGGATGTATTATGTTCCCCAAATGCCATTATCTTTGATGCAATCTTGTGGGAGCCAATGTATTAGTGTTGATTGGGTTGGAACCTTTTGATTGGATGCTTCCATGTAGATATGACCCACCCAACTGTGGGTGACTTTGACTTTGATTGGATAATTTCTATGGAGGTGTCTGAATTAAATCACTAGAGCCATATAAATGAGATAACAAACAGAAGGAACAAATAGCAACTAAGAGTGACATTTTGAAGAGGAGCTGCAGCTGAGAGACACATTTTGAAGATGGCCATTGGAAGCTAACACTGACATTTTGGAGAAAGCCATTTTGAAACCAGAACTCTGGAGCAGACACCAGCCACATGCCTTCCCAGCTAACAAAGGTTTTCTGGATGCCATTGGTCATCCTCCAGTGAGGGTATCCAATTGTTGATGCCTTACCTTGGACACTTCATGGCCTTAAGACTGTAACTGTGCAACCAAATAAACCCCCATTATAAAAGCCTGTCCATTTCTGGTGTTTTGCAAAACGGCAGCATTAGCAAACTGGAACAGATGCCTGACCAAGCTTCAGTTTCTTCATCTGTAAAATGGGGTAATAACACTAATTTGCAGAGTAGCTGTGATGATACTAGTTAATAATGGTTAAAAAAATAAAAAGCACAATGGCTGGATATAAGTGCTCTACAAATAGTATTTACTTTTTGTCTTACTGCTGCAACAAATACCATAGACTAGTTGGCCTAAACAACAGAAATTTATTGTCTCACCATTTTGGAAACTAGGAGTCCAAAATCGAGATGTTGGCAGGATCATGCTTTCTCAAAAGTCTGTAGTGTTCTGGTGGTTGCTTGCTGCCATCCTTAACTCAGTCGCCACCTCTGTCATATGGCCATCTGTCTCATGTCTGTCTCTTACTACTGTGTCTGAATTTCCTCTGCTTATAATGACTTTAGTCATATTGGATTATGGTTCATCCTAATCCAGTTTGGTCTCACTTTAACTAATAACACCTTCAAAGATCCTACTGATAAATGAGTTTACATCCACAGGACCAGGAGTTCAGAAATGAACGTATCTATGGGGCACATGACTCAATCCAAATCACTGCAACTACAATGATGATGATGATGATGATGACAATGATGATGATGATGTTGAGGATTTCCTCATTATGAAAATCTTCTTTTTTTAAAAAGCTGTCTGTATTTTGCTTTGTGAATCATAAATCAGATAGTTAAAGTTACTTAAAACAGAGGTAAGGAAAATATCTGGAGTTAGTGAGGGAAAATCTGAACTGTTGATAACCTTAGAAAGAACGAGGTTAGCAAGATCTGTTACAGAGCAAAAAGAGATACAGAGAAAGAAGAACCTACAGTGTTTTCTTTCAGCTAAAATTAAGTCTGAACCCAATGGGATAAGCTTCTTATTAGCTTGATAACCTAATACAAAATTAGAAAGAGCTAGCTTATAGACCGCACTGATCTTAATTCAACACATATTT
Organism: Choloepus didactylus; assembly: GCF_015220235.1. Taxonomy (NCBI): domain Eukaryota; kingdom Metazoa; phylum Chordata; class Mammalia; order Pilosa; family Megalonychidae; genus Choloepus; species Choloepus didactylus. The sequence continues at coordinate 77,229,019 of NC_051309.1, forward strand.
ATTAGGTACCCACACATATGGGTACTGAGAAGGTAAAGAACTACCCCCGCCAACAGTTAACCTTGGAACCACATAGTTGTGTAGAAATTATATTCAAAGGGGGGCAGAATTTGAACCATGCAGCAACAAACTCTTATATAAGCTGTATCGCTCAGAATTACTAGGTTAGGCAGATCTAGTCAGGGAACTAGAACATAATTTTTAGTAATAGGTCACACCTTTATAAAGCTTGCCCTCTTTGCCTCTGTGTCTAATTCTACCATGATACCCAACCCAACCCATCCAAAGACACAGTAATAGGAACAATTAAAGGTGAATGTCATGCTAATCCTGTCTAAACACTCCTTTATTGGATATGTTTACTTGCTTAGAAAGACTGAAAGAAATCACACAGAAGGTAGCAGGTCAGTTAATGGAAGCAGAGTGACTTTGTATTGAGTGTTGAAAATTATGGGTCCCTGAGGCTATCTTGTTGGTATCCTGCTACACAGCTGTTTAGGTGAGTTGAATGGCTGTGGCTGAGTTGGGCAGGGGAGAGTGATGTGATAATAGAATTAGCAGAAAAACAGAAACACTCAGGCTAGGAAGAGCCTTCTAATACATTTGTTTACTCACGTCATCATATCACACACACACACACACACACACACACACACACACACACACACACAAAGCCCTGCAAGATGTACAATATCACTACTATTCCCATGATTAAGAAAAGTAATGCTGAGAGAACTTTTTTAGAACACCTAAGTGTTTCAAAATTATCTCTGAAACTCCTTATCAGGAGTTAGTGCTAACAATTAATTAATATTTTGGAAATGTTTTGGCTGTATCCTTATGGGCAACCCTAAGTTCCCAACTGCCATATATGAATTTGCTGTAAAAAGATAATTTAACAATAAAGTTTATTTTAGTAGAATGAAATATTTGGGGGCATATATGTAACCGATCAAGCCACAATAAATAAAGCTAACTTTAGTATAAATATAGAATTTTTAATATTAAATCAGAATTTTTAACTTATCAAACAGATAAAGTAGGATATAACTTGTTTTGCTGATTATGAACACTTGGACTTAAAACACTTTTGGAATGGCATATGCCTAATCATATTTGGAGAAAATCGAAGTGTAGGATTGATAAAATCACTCCTCACCCTAGAAGAAATCCCTAAGGTCAGAAAAAGGGCAGGAGACAAAGAGAAAATTGGGAAAGTGCTATCAAGTTCTGAAGCTGACACACACACATTTGGGGTTTGAATGTAATCTTAAGCATACTGTGATAGAGACTGTAATATCCATTCACCTGTCCTAAGAATCAGGACATCAGTTTCATTTGGGGTGGTGATAAGCCCAGCTTAAAGTCATTTCCCAGCCTCCCCTTTAGCTAGGTATGACCCTGGGACTAGCATAAGCCAATGAGATAAAAGTAGAAGTAGTGCTTACATCTCACTGGTCTATATAGAGGGCTTAAATAGACTTAAACTGGGAGTTTCCAGGAAGGTTCCTTAAAAGAAGCTGATTCATCCTGGTAGAGGGTCCCTTTGACCCCTCTTCTCTGCTGCCTGGAAGGTGGACACGATGGCAGGAGCTCTATGAAGTGACTGTGGAATGAAGGCATGTGCTGAGTATGGCGGGATAGCTACAAAGAAGCAGCCTGACTCCCTGATGACTGTGGAGCCATCTTCCAGCCCCTGAATGCCTAGCTTCAGACTCTGTCACACATAAGGGATAAAACATCATGTTTAGGCGATTCTTGTTTGGATTTCCTTTTATGTGTTACTGAATCTAATCCTAACAGATGAGACACTGGTAATTTTTTTTGCTGACTAGGTTCCCCCTAAACCCCTATTTCCTGTGGAAATACATACTCATTTTAAGGATAATAAGTGGATGATAAAGCAAGACACACTTTAGCAAAGTGTCCAGAGCAGCTTCCTTTGTAGTGCATCTACTTCAAAAACTAAGGAGTAATTATACTCTTTTTATAGGTGTAACAATAAATGCAGAGTGAGTCTATATGTAGAAATTTGGCATTCTTTATGAACAGAGTACTGTTATGAAATGAATGAAAGGAATACCACAAGCTGGATTTTCCAACAGTAGGTGGAAATCCTAAAATCAAAGCTAAAAATAGGTGTGAAATCCAACAAATGTCATCTGTTAACAACTTCAGAAGCAGAGTGCAGTTAACTTAAATAATTGTGTTAACCTGTTAGTATCATTCAACAGTGATTTTTCCATTGACATCCTTTTTTAAAAAATAAAGTTCTCTCTTCTGAAAGGATACAGTTACAGCTTCTCTATGGATAAGGGGCACTAGTCTACCAAGATATAAAATATTTCTGTGAAAATCAAAAATATCCTTCACTAACTGGGAAATTCCATAATGATAGTTCAAAGAACTATACTGAGGCCAATTAATGATGTCAATTTTGAAATTTCACTTAGTAACCATTGCTTTTATTAAGACATTACCATTGAATGAATATTAGTTTCTGTGACTTCTTTTTCCCAAAAGTTCTAATTCTAAAATACATACGTATGCTTTTGTTTTCACTGCTTCTTTAAGGGATAATATGTGGCATTTTTTAAAAAATTGAAAATTTGTTTCCTTTTAAGTGGGGAAAAAAACATTTTCAGGCTTTGAGTTTGTAAAGAAACTATGACTTTCAATAAGAATCTCTTGTATGTCAGAATGCATTCAGTTGTGAATAAAAGAAAGCGTTACTCAAAGTGTCTTAAGCAATAAAGAAACATATTAGTTCACATTACAAGAAGTCCAAAGGCAGATGGTTCCTGGGTTGATCAGCTCATCAACAGATCAGCAAGGACCCAGTTCTTCCCATCTTTCCATATTCTGATATTCTTGGTATACAAGGTTTGTCTTCAAATTAGAGCCCCCCAGTGATTTCAAAATGGCTGTACCCATTCCAGCATCATTACTAGGTACAACAAATTGTATCTTCTGGCATGTCTCCCTTAGGAAGAGACACAAAACTTTCCTAGAAGACCTGTGGTAGACTTTAACCATTCACAGATAAGAATGGAACCCCATGTATCCTAGACCAATCAGAAGTCAACCCCTGTGGCTGGGGCCATCCTCTTCTGAACAAAAGCACACGTTTAGGAAAACAGTAGGTTCATGAATAATACTGAGATTCTGTCAAAAAAAGATGGGGCAGCTTGATATAAAAGAGGAGGAGGAAATGGATATTGTGGAGGCAACTCACATTGCTGAATCCTCCTTTTCAGATCCTCCTTTTTCTTCATCCCCTAATAATGGTCTTCATTTGCCTTTTTAATTTAATCTTAGCTTACATTAATGCCTTTTATGTTTACTTCCACCAGTTGTAATCTGTTTGCTTAGAGATCACTTCTGCATTCTTTGGGCCTCTTACTGCCTTTGAAAGGTGCAGTCCTTCATTCCTGTAGTAGTGGACTCTCAGCATTGCTGCTTGCTCAACTCCATTCCACCATTTCTTAAATAAAGCACTAAATGTTTGGGTGTGGGTTGGGTGGCCATATAAAATACAGTGTTCGCTGTTAAATCTGAATTTCAAAAAAACTAAATTTACTTTAGTATAAAAATGTCCTAAACATTGCATGGGAAATACACTAAAACTGTCCACTACCTCCTTTTGTTCCCTTACTTCTTTTTTCTTTTGCTTAAAACAGTTTGATTTTCAAACAGAAAACAGTTTGGTTTTCTGACACTTGAAACTGGAAGAACCCTGATTAATAAAACCATCTATACCCTGTCTGCCATCATCATAATTTGTCCTTTTCCCTTTCCACTCTTCTTTAATAAACTGTTCTTAGGCTATATAGCTCTTTGAAAGGGACAGTATATTCTATCTTGTCTACAAAATCCATTATTTAACTCCCTCTATTCCATTTTAAATGAAAGGTTCTTTACTAATGATGTGCTTCCTAATTTATTTATTCTGTGGTTTCTTTTCAACTAAAATAATAAAGTTTATTTCATAAAATAGCACAGTTTCTAATTTTCATATTTTACTACTCTGTATATTTAATAACATTTTAATTAACCTTTCTCCTTCTCTTTCCCAAATTATATTCTCTTGCATTTATTGCTTCTGTAGTTTGACTCTACATTGACACTAAATCAAGGAGGTAATAGAAGAGTGGTGGAGGAGGTCACTACATCCAACTTACAAGACTATATTCTAGTAATCTAAAGCTGCTAAAAGTTGAGGTTTTCTAAGGAAGTTTAACTACACAGAGGGGAGGCAGAATTCCAACTCGCAGCTACCAATTTCAAACTCGTGTTATTTTTATCACATCAAGTTGCCTTCAATATACTACTTTATTCAGGGTAGAAGATTGCTTCTCCTCAAACTTCCCCCCAAACTTTACTTGATCATACTAAATTTTTATCCAAAGATACACAGAATGATTAATAAAAATTTAATAAAAAGTTATTGCCAACCTATTAATATTAACATTTACTATTTATTTTTTCACATAAATATCCGTAGAACATGGGCACTGAAACTGGTCTTGTTCTAAGCACTGGGAGGACAGCAGTGCTCAAGGCAGGGAGAGTGCCTGTCCTCATAGAACTTACATTCCAGTTGGGGATAGTGATAAGAACTATGACACAAGGTAAGAATAATAGAATAGGATGAGGGGAGTGAGAAGGATAAGGTGAAGCAAGGTAAGAATTAAGAATATTAAAACAGGATTGGGAGGAAGAGGGGCAAAGTAGGCACAATTTTAGATAAAGCGGTCAAAGAAGGCAGAGAATGGACAGAGATCTAATCACAGGACTGGGTGAGTGATGCAAATACCAAAGTTATATTTACTTGAAATATATGTAAACTTTCAAATATGTAGTGAGAATATTCATATTTATATTATAAATTTCTCAGAATGAGGTTGCATGTTGTATTACAAAGAAAATCAGAATAGGTTCAGGAGTGCTGCAGGCAGACTTTCTAAAGTGGCCCCCCAGTGATGCTTCACTACAGTCCCCAGTATCTATGAATATGATGAGATTTCACTTCTGTGATTATATTCTGTGATATGACACAGCTGACCTTAATTAAGATAGGGACATTATCCCAGTGGCCCTGATCTAATCAAACAAGCCCTTGAAAGCAGAGAGCTTTCTCTGGCTGGTGGCAGAAGGAAAAGAATTAGGAAGATGGAAGCCACAAGAAGGATTTAATCTGCTGTTGCTGGCTTTGAAGATGGAGGAGACAGAGTCTTCCAGATGATGTTCTCAATCCTACAAATACAAATAACTGAATCCTGCTAACAACCTGGATGAGCCTGGAAGCAGATTCTCTCCCAGACACTCCAGATGAGTCCAACCTAGATGACATCTTGATTTTAGCCTAGTGGAACCCTAAGCATAGATAGAACCCAGTCCAGCCTACTTGGATTTCTGACCTACAGAACTGTGAGCTAATAAATGGATAATATATTAAGCTGCTAAGTTTGTGATTGTTACACAAAAATAGAAAACATAAAATGAGGATACCTGGACTCTAGTTCCAGCTCTGCTATGATATACCTACATTATTTTGGGAAAGATGCTTAACTTACTTGAGCTTTAGTTTCCTCATCTGCAAAATAAATGTGCTGTACTATAGGATCGATAAAATCCTCTTTCTTGCTGAATTTCCATAATTATCAATTGAGCATAATATTACAATTTTAAATTATTAAAGATCATTATTATAATTATAGCTTTATGGATCATATATTATTGATAATACTTATAATTTATTTGATGCCACATCCTTGATCAAGGATACAATCCACAATTAAAACATATTTTCATATGAGAAAATGTGCTACAATTTAAGAGAATCTACACTGCAACATAAAAAATTTTATGGCACTCTAGAAGTCTAGTATTTCATCATAATAAGAAATAATCTCATTGTTCCAGTTTGCTAATGCTGCCATTATGCAAAATACCAGAAACGGATTGGCTTTTATAAAGGGGTTTTTTTTGGTTACAAAGTTATAGTCTGAAGGCCATAAAAGTGTCCAAGCTATGGCCTCAACAAGCATACCTTCACCAAAGGAAGGCAAATGGCGTCTGGAAAACCTCTGTTAGCTGGGAAGGCACATGACTGGCTTCTGCTGATCCCAGGTTGTGTTCCAGCTTCTCTCTCAGCTCCTGTGCATTCTTCAGAGTGTCCCTCTTGGCTGTAGCTCCTTTTCAAAACGTCAATCTCAGTTGCTCTCCAAAATGTCACTCACAGCTACAGTGAGTTCCTTCTGTTTGTCAGCTCATTTCTATGGCTCCAGTGATTTAATTCAGACCCACCCGGAATGGGTGGGGTAACAACTCCACGGAAATTATCCAATCAAAGTTATCACCCACAGTTGGGTGGGTCATACCTCCTTGGAAACATCCAATCTAAAGGTCACACCCTAATCAAAAAGATTAATCAATCTGTCCTCATAAGATTGCATCAAAGATAATGGCGTTTTGGGGGCCATGATACATCCAAATCAGCACACTCATTCACCATTTAAAGAATGGAAAAGAGTGTCCATAAAGTCTGGAAACACAGGCATACATATTGTCAAAGATATCTTCAGTCTCTTCTCTATTATCTATGTTTAAGATTTTATAGACAATCTGAATAAAGGTGACATTTAGACTAAGTAATCACATATCCACAGCTCAGACAAGAATTTTATATTAACTGATTAAAAATTCACTTTATGCCTTTTTGTTGTGAAGTAATAACATTTCATTAAAATATGTATGCTACCTGCAATGAAATCTTACTAAAGCAGAGTACCAAACATATGGAATTTACAAATGTATATTATCATTGTATTAAACTTTTACAGTAGTTGTCATTCTACATTTTTTAACCTAAATTGCTTCTGCTCAAATTAATAATTCTGATCATATAATTTGGACTCATACTTAGATAGAAGATAAATTTTTATAATTATATCACATGTAATTAATATATTTAAGTTATAGTAATTATTGCAAATTTAAGACAAATTTATGACAGAACAATATTTGCTATCAAACACTATAAAGGAATAGGGTGATTCCATACCTACAAACAATATTATTCAAGTTAAATTTAACAACAATGCATATTTTGCACTAAAAAATCATTGAACCATTTATAAAGTGAGTTTCCACTAATGACACTGATTTGCCTAAATAAAACTGTTCTTCCTCTAAGGAATACAGTATGACAGAGGAAAGAAACATGGTCATATTCATGTCTCACCCATATGAATTCACACCTATAATACAGTCTCCCAGATAGCGCAGATTATATGGAGACACAACTTGGGGGTCTTTTCATATCTTCCAAGTCTCTAAATTTTTGAACATATGATTTACTAACTGTTTTAATGTTTTTGTCTGCTAATTTTAACATTTTTTTTCAATTTTCTGTCAGTTTTGACTAATTGATTTTCTCATCATTATGGGTTGCATTTTCCTGCTTTTTTGCATGCTTGATAATTTTTTTACTGGATTCCTGACATTGTGAATTTTACCTTTGTTGGGTAATGGATACGTTTGTATTCCTGTACATGTTCTTGAACTTTGTTCCAGGATGTAGTTGTTACTTGAAAACAGTTTGTACCTTTCGGGTCTTGCTTTGAAGATTTATTAGGCATGGTTGGAGCAGTGGTAGAGCCGATTATTCACCACTACTAAGGTGAGACCCCTCCGTGTACTCGATTGAATGTAGTGTGAATCACGAAATTTTCAAGTCTTGACTGGTGGAAACAGGCACTATTCCCAGCCCCAGGCAAGCACAGGGCGCCACTACCTCTAATCTTTTCAGGTCATTCTTTACCTATCATCACATAGTTCCCTCGCATGTATGCTCTGATCAGTAGTCAACTGAATACGAGAGGGAAGGGGATCTCTATTTATCACTGGAGTTCTATCTCTGTGTACTGTTTCCTCTTCCATATTTGGTCCTGAGAACCCTCCCACCTTCATCTCCCCAGACTCTAAGCATTGGCTTCTCAACTGGAGTCTATTAGACTCAGCCTAAGGTCCCCATCTCCAAGACTCAGACTGGAAATTCTCAAGACCATAACCTGGGGATATCCTGGGGCTCAGCTCATTTGTTTCGTTTCTCAGGGATCACTACCTTCATTGCCTAATATCCAGGGTCTTGCAATCTGTTGTTTCACATATTTTTCCCATTTCTGATTGTTTATAGGAGAAAGGTAAATCAGGTTTCAGTTACTCCATCTTGGTCAGAAGCAGAAGTTTGCTTAATTCGGTTTTACAAAGAATTTATGATGGCTTAGACATTTGAATTTACATGAATATTACTTTGTAATATGAGTTTGAATTTTCTACAGCCATTCAGCTTTCCTTAAATGACTTTCTATACACATGTACTTGGACTTGTAGGAGTGAGGTAGTAGGTGAAATGATCCATGTAAAAACCCTGATGATGACCCTTTTAATAAAAATCCTACTTTTATGAGATGTTTTAAATCTCCTTAACTGTGTTCTTGCAACATATGGTGTCATATGGAAAGGAAAGCAATTTAAGATTGAGCCGCATTTAGTAAATCTCTAAAGAAAAAATTATATTCACCTTTTTCATAAAAGAATGTGAATTTCTTTGTTAATTAAAAGCTGGCTGAACCAAAAGGTACTGTAAATGTGTTTACAGAAAGAAACCATCCTCCAAGAGTAACCAAAAAAATAAGCCTGCTATTTAGCACAAATGTGGAGTGACTTCAAAAAATTAAAACCCTAGCAAACATGGGTATCAGCTTAGAGTCCAAATAACATGGACTGTTTCAAATATTCACTGAAAATGTTTTACGCTTAATTTTTCAGAGAATTACAAACTAGGTTTTCTTTTTTTTTATTAAATTCAGTTTTATTGAAATACATTCACACACCATACAATCATCCATGATATACAATCCACTGTCCACAGTATGATAACGTAGTTATGCGTTCATCACCACAATCTATCTCTGAACATTTTCCTTACATCAGAAAGAACCAGAACAAGAATAAAAAATAAAAGTGAAAAAAGAACACCCAAATCATCCCCCCATCCCACCCCATTTGTCCTTTAGTTTTTATCCCCATTCCTCCACTCATCCATACACTAGATAAAGGGGGTGTGACCCACAAGGTCTTCACAATCACACTGTCACCCCTTGTAATCTACATTATTATATAATTGTCTTCAGGAGTCCAGACTGCTGGGTTGGAGTTTGGTAGTTTCAGGTATTTACTTCTAGCTATTCCAATACATTAAAGCCTAAGAGGTGTTATCTATATAGTGCATAAGAATGTCCACCAGAGTGACCTCTCGACTCTATTTGGAATCTCTCAGCCACTGAAACTATTTCGTCTCATTTTGCATCCCCCTTTTGGTCAAGAAGATACTCTCAGTCCCACGATGCCAGGTCCACATTCATCCCCCAGAGTCATACTCTGCGTTGCCAGGGAGATTTACACCCCTGGGAGTCGGGTCCCATGTAGGGGGGAGGGCAGCGAGTTCACCTGTCGAGATGGCTCAGTTAGAGAGAGAGAGGGCCACATCTGAGCAACAAAGAGGTACTCAGGGGGAGACTCTTAGGCACCATTACATGCAAGTTTAGACTCTCCTTTGTGGTAATGAGCTTCATAAGGGCAAGTTCCATGTTCGAGGGCTCAGCACATCAAACCGCCAGTCCCAATGTTTGTGACAACATCAACACCAGTCCAGGTGAGGATGTCCAACAATCTGCACCTTCCCCCAGATCCTCGGGGCTGGGGAGGGGGAGGCTGTAAATATATTTTTTATTATCTGCCCAAATTACTCTGGGATGTGTCACTATTTCACATTAACGTATACAAACCTACCAGGTCTCACTTCCTCAAACTAGGTTTTTAAAAATCATATTTGGGTGATAGAAAATTGGGATAAATTTCAGGAAGTCATGTTATAGAGGTGAAGGCAAGGAATAAATTCTGTAAGTCAAGGTTCATTATAGGTCATTCCTTAAAATCAATAAAAGCAACAATAAACACAATGAAACTGCTCATTCAAGAAAAGAATCATTTGAGATAAGTTAGAGAAAGTAAAAAATGCTGATTCATGAAACATGGGGCATATTATATCTCAGTTAATCTTCCTACATTTTAAAGAGTCTTTTTTTCATTCTTAGTGCAAGAAATTTAAAAAATAAATATTGTATTCAACTTAAATTTAAGGAATGATATATTTGATAAATTAATATGGATGCAGTGAAAACATTTTACTGGTGGCTATCATAAAAGTTGATAAATACTGATATTTGTTTCAAATATCAAAAAGAAGCTCAGACTAAATGAGTATGTGATTTCACATTTCAACTCATTCAATAGTTGTAAGACTTTTTAAATTAAAGGTCTAATGCCTTGGAAAAGCAAGGAGAATCATCACATATGAAAGGGTTAGAATGACTAGAAAAAGCTCATACCCTCCTTTCCCCTGCCCCCCCCATTCCTTCCTTGCCTCCCTTTTTCCTGTCTTTCCTCCCTCTCTCCTATTCCTTGCTCCTTTCACTCCCTCAGTTCTCTTTTCCTATCTCCCCTCCTTTCTTCTTTCCTTCCTTCTATCCATCCACCTATTTCCAAACATTTCTTGAGTGTCTTTTCAATACAGAACCTAATCTAGCTTCTAGGAATAAGGTATTTAAGCCCAATGCCTGTTACTGGGGAGTTCAAGGACCAGAAGAGGAGAAGGATATGTGAACGGTACTTGAATACAAGATAAGTCTATAACTAAGAACCAACTTATTTTGCAGAGAAGAATCTGAAAAGTTTTCAATAGGAAAGTCACATCTGAGCTGGATATTAAAAGATGCACAGACATTCAACAAGTGGAGAAATAGGGAAGGTCATTCCAGACAGTGGACACAACATATTCAGAAGACCTGAAGAGTTTTTTCCCTCAATAAGTTCTGTTTCCTCAATAACAACTGACTTGTTGAGGGAACAGAACTTCAATCAGGATGGAGCAAAAAGCTAAGTGAAGATTTGGGTTGAGAAATGTAGTTTTTAAGGGAGGCTGAAGCAACTCACAAGGAATCTTAAATATTGTAGACAGGCTATGAGTCGATTTTCTAGGGCTAGTTCTTTGCTATGCCTGATATCCTGACATAAATATTAATGATGGCTTCTTTCACTCTCAAATTTGTCCTAGTTTGAACAATAAATTAAATGGTCACCCTTTTTATAGGTCTCTTAATCTCAGCATGTGACTCCTAGAAGGCAGGGCTAAATCTATATAATGCTGTCTTCACTGACAACAAAGAGACTGTAATAACAGAAGCTCCATGCACTTGTTGCATTGATGTGCTTTCCTAGTAGTGAAAATGGGAGTGGTGAATATGGTTACTTGATAGTAAACATCGATTTCAACCTCCGTGTGATATGTATTCCTGCAGAAGCTGAAATTACATTCCCCAAATGTCCTTGCAGCCAAGACTCCAGATGAAAATTTGGTTAAACCAATTAGATGCAGTTACGTGAGATTTGGAATTCAGAAGTGGCAAATGTGGTTGTAGAGACAGTGTGAAGACTAGGATTCTGTAGCAGGGTTCTGAGCCCAGCTGCTAGTTGCGTGAAAGCTGAGAGGAGGTGTGGTAGCCATGACAGCAGTTTCTTTATCTTTGGATAACATCTTTGATGGCAAGTGTGCCAGTTTGAGTGTATTGTGTCCCCCAAATGCCATTATCTTTGTGGTCTTGTGTGGGGCAGAAGTTTTGGTGCTGGTTGGATTTGCTTGGAATGTGCCCCACCCAGCTGTGGGAGATGATTCTGATGAGATGTTCCCATGGAGGCGTGGCCCCGCCCATTTGGGGTGGGCCCTGATCGGTGGAGCTATATAAATGAGCTGACTCAAAGAGAGAAAAGAGAGTGCAGCTGGGAGTGATGTTTTGAAGAGAAGCAAGCTTGCTAGAAAGGAACGTCCTGGGAGAAAGCCGTTTTGAGGCTGGAGCTTTGGAGCAGACGCCAGCTGCCTTCCTAGCTAACAGAGGTTTTCCGGACACCACTGGCCATCCTCCGGTGAAGGTACCCGATTGCTGAGGTGTTACTTTGGATGCTTTGTGGCCTTAAGACTGTAACTGTGTAGTGAAATAAACCCCCGTTCTATAAAGGCCTGTCCATCTCTGGTGTTTTGCATTCTGCAGCATTAGCAAACTAGGACAGCAAGTTTGCAGTCAATGATTTCAGTTGGAGCCCACTTATTCTTCTCTTTCCTGACTTTAGCAGCAGTAATAGTTGCCTGTGGGGGCAATCTGCTGTATCATTCTGGGAGATATTCCTGGAGCCCAAGCCTAGAGGCTACTCCTCCAGTCCTTCCAACTATTTAATATGCACTTAATTCTTTATATTAAATCCTTTCATGCTTAAAATAGCGAGAGTGGTTTCAATTTCCTGGAACTGAAACTTGACACATATATGGTAAGTCATTTAACAAAACTGGGTCTCAAATCCACAGCCATGTAATAAAAAGGTTGCAAATCTAGAATTCCCACTTATGATTCTTCACTTTAGTGGAGTTTGTCTAATACCTCTAAATTTTAATCTTGCATCCTGCTTATAATCTGTCTTCTACTTTTCATTTCCATTTAACTGCTTCACCAACATTATCTCCTAGTACAGTGTTCAGAAAGTGCACCAGCATGCAGAGATGTGTACAAGGTAGGGGCAAGAGTTCACTCATTCATTTAATAAGTGTACTGGTACTTACTACATGCCATGTGCTAATAAATAATATCTTATAAACTAATTGAACTAGTCCAAATATTTGTTTAGACAAAACATTCCTGGAGGTACATTTTATCTTTGGCTGGTTTGCAATTTAATAACAATTTTCACCCTCAAACCTGTAGGCAATCCTCCCTGTCCCTCAACATTTCAGACCTGAATTACTATAACTGTTTCTTTACAGAGATTGACCTGAATCAAATCAAGAGTTCTTTTCCCTTCTTTCTAGACCTCTGTCCCCACTTGACTAGCTCATTTTGCTTTCTTCAATGGAGTGGATCATCATAAATTCTCTTTACAGATACCATCTTTCAATTCACGTTCCACGACCTTTCTACTCTGAGTTTTCCTTACGTCTCTCGAAGTGTCCTTTGCTAGGTGCTGTTCTCCTTACCAATGGACTAAGAATCACTCAAGATCTTTTACATTTCACATTCAATTATAAAGTTTTTGACTCTGAGTTAACATATTCTGAGTTACAGGATATTTCTACATTGGTGTTTGAATATATTCCTATTATTCTCAAATCATTAGCTTATCTCAATTTTATATTTTGTTCAACAACCTTGTCGTAATTCTTTTGCAGGGAATCAAAACTCTGAAGTAATTTTTTTTTTTTTTCTGTTTGCTTTTCTGTTTGGTAATCAGGACATTACCAAATTCTGGTAATTCTTCCTACACAATATTCTTAGATTTGCCATTCTGCATCCACTATCATATTTTGGGTTTTATATACTGGACTTTGTATTCTCTTTCCTCATTTTTTGTCTTCTACATCAATCCTATGTTCAACCATTTAAATTCTTTTCCTTAAACTTTACCCAATCCTACTGCTAATTTGTCTGACAGATTTTGATAGTGCAAATTTCCTTTCTTCATTAAATTGGAACCTTTTGACATTGAGCAAACATTTCACTATTCAAACTGCATATATCCTACTTTACCTTGGTTTTAAATTTTTATGCAGATTTAAACTAATTATTTTTCATTATACAGTCTACTTGCTTTTGCCATTTTCCTTATTTTGTCAGCCTAGAATATTGTTTACCTAAACAAAATTACATCTCAAAAATCCTTAAAGGAACGGTTCAAAGTCTTCTCTGTTCTAAGATGCTACCTTAGGTAATCTCATCTTTCTGTAATCAATATACTCAGCACTCTGAGCATACCTTCTACTAACATTTTTAAAGCTAAATCCGCAAATAAAAGTGCTACAGGTAAATTCATTGAATATGTGTTCACGGGTTTTATTTTTCCTCTTACTTAGGATATCAGATGTGTAAACTTTGTCAAAAAAGTGGAGGAATGAAAAAGAAAAACATAACTAGCTAATTGTCACTGAAGTTTCTAATAATACCAGAAGTGATAATATTAAAGAAAAACTGGAGAGCAAATATACATCCAATAGTAGGAGTATGGTTAAATAAATTACATCTTACCATAATAGCCAGATGCACACACTGCTTCATTATATTTCATATTTGTATAAGAAACCATATATTTATGACAGCAGGGTATAACGTTGCTAAAATGTTCTAAGGACCTAGCATTATTCAGCAAGTAGTAAGTATAATAATTTAAAGTAACTGTAATAAATGAAAGATGTATGCTATAATCTCTAAGGTCACCACAAAAAGAATCGTAAAGGCGTATGTAGCCAACAAATCAATAGCTAGGACAAAATGGAATAATATAAATATTTAATTAATCCAAAGGAGGCAAAAAGGAGATAAAAAGTAACATATACAAAGGAGATAAATAGAAAATAAAAGTAAAATGGTAGATTAAACCCCAAATACATCAGTGTTAACATTAAATATAAATGGACTACATAATTTAATTGAAAATAAAGTCTGTCCTAGTTGACACATAATAAAATTATACACTCTTACAAGAGACAGACTGATAATAAAATAGACTACTTTAATAGAAAAATGTAAAGGGGCTAAATTTGTCTGCACTTACTAATATAGCCTCAAAATACAAGAAGCATATATTATAAAACTAGTAAGAGAATTAGACAAATCCACAATCAGAAAATTTTCCACTAATCCTCCATTCTTAGAACAATCAAGAACATCAGCAAAAATAAAAAGAGATATACAACATGATTATTCAAGTTGAACCATATGACTTGCATAGACTACATACCAAATAATGCCAATTTCTCTCTTTCCAGGTGTACCTGAAACCTTTATCAGTATAGAATATTTGATGAATCATTAAGCAAGCAAGTCACATGAAGTTTCAAAGGTTTGGTATCATTCAGAATAGGCTCTTAACCATAGTGGAATTGTTCCATAACCAAAAACATTAGATACCTATAAAGTCCAGAAATATTTGGAAATTAAGGAACACATTTTTAAACTAATAGTTTGAAAATCACATCAGAAATTTAAAATATTTTGAACTGGTATTAAAATGTACCATACTAAAACTCATAGAAATCAATTAAATTAGTGATTAAAGGAAAAGTTACATAAAACTGAATATAAAAAAAAGAAAAAAAGAAAGGCTAAAAATCAATATAATCTAAGTTTTTCTCTCATATAACTAGGGAGAAAAAAGATAGCAAACAAAATGCAAAGGAATGATAATGGAGGAATAAAAGAGGATGGGAGCAAAAATCTATGAAATAGAAGAAAATGCAATAAAGCCAAAGCTGCTTCATTAAGAAAGAATAATAAAATTCATAAACCAATACCAAGACTGATCAAGGGAAAAACAGAGAGAAACACAAGTTACTGATATCAGGAATAAAAAAATAACACGCTATCACTGAAGTTTCTATAGACAATAAGAAGATAAAAAGGGACTATTATGAAAACTTTATGCCAATAAATTTGTGAAAAGAGCAAATTTCTAGAAAAAACACTATTTACCAAAGCTGACAACAAAAGAAACAGAAAATCTGAAATTGACTGTATCTTCCAAATAAATTGAATCTGTTACTAAACGCTCACTATATACAACACACCAGGTTCCAGATAGCTTCACCAATAACTTCTACAAAACCTTTCAAAAAGACAACAATCTTACATACATTCTTTCAGAGAAGTGAATAAGTAGAAAACCTTTGAACTTGTTTTATGAGCATAACTTTGACACTGAAAGCACAAGGATAATAGAAGAAGGAAAAAAATTACAGGCTAATCTCCTTCAACAACTTATATGCAAATATATTAAACAAAATTTTAGTTACAGTAGTCAGTGATATATAAGAAGGTTATATAATTCTTTACTAAAATTATTGATTTCTCCTGGAGAATATAGAGTAGAAAAAATAAATTTTGTGTAAGCAGCAGTTCATTACCTGTTCTAGTTTGCTAATGCTCTGGAATACGAAACACCAGAAATAGATTGGCTTTTATAAAACGGAGTTTATTTGATTACACAGTTACAGCCTTAAGGCCATAAAGTGTCCAAGGTAAGTCATTAACAACTGGGTACCTTCACTGGAGGATGGCCAATGGTGTCCGGAAAACCTCTGTTAGCTGGGAAGGCATGTGGCTGGTGTCTGCGCCAAAGTTCTGGTTTCAAAATGGCTTTCTCCCAGGACGTTCCTCTCTAGGCTGCAATTCCTCAAAAATGTCATTCTTAGTTGCTCTTGGGGTGTTTTTCCTCTCTTAACTTCTCCGGAGCAAAAGTCTGCTTTCAACGGCCATCTTCAAACTCTCTCTCATCTGCAGCTCCTCTCTCAGCTTCTCTGCATTCTTCAAAGTGTCCCTCTTGGCTGTAGTAAGCTCACTCCTTCTGTCTGAGCTTATATAGTGCTTCAGGAAACTAATCAAGGCCCATGCTGAATGGGCAGGGCCACACCTCCATGGAAATTATCCAATGAAAGATCTCACCCACAGCTGAGTGATCACATCTCCATGGAAACATCCAATCAAAAGTCTCCAACCCAATCAACACCAATAGGTTTCCTGCCCACACAAGACTGCATCAAAGATAATGGCATTTTGGAGACATAACACATCCAAACCAGCACATTACCTAAATTCTTTGTATTTATTCTAACTATCATTAAAATGTGGAAGAAAAGGACATGCCATACATCATGACCAATTCCATTTCCAATTCTAGGTAGGTTTAATGTTTGAAAATTGATCAATATAATACACTTCATTGAAATTAAAGAAGAAAACTACATGGTCATCTCAATAGAAAGAGAAAAGATTTTTGACAGAATCAATACCTACTCATGATAAAAATTCTTGGCAAACTAAGAATGGAGCAAGGTATCACAAAAAGAAAAAAACAAACAAAGGCAGTGCAAATGTCATACTTACCGATAAAATACTGAAATTTTTCCTCTTAGGTTGAGAAATAGGCAGGGTTATCTGTTATCTATTCAATAATGTATTGACCACGGTAGTGGGATAAAGTGAGAAAATAAAATAAAATGAATTACGATGGATAAGGAAGAAAACTAACACTATTCCCAGTTGGCATGATTGTTTATGTAGAAAATTCAAAAGAATCTAGAGATCAACTATTAGAATTAATAACTGAATTAAGCAAGTCACTGAATAAAGAGACAATATACAAAAACATTTCTATTTTATATATTAACAATGAGAAATGAAATTTATCAACAAACAATGAAAAAAACAATACTTATTAAAGGAGCATGAAAATCAAATTTTAGAAAAAAATCTAACAAAGGGCGCTAGATCTTATGCTGGAAACTAACTATAAACATCACTTAAAGACATGAAGCCCCAGAGCTGAAAAAAATAATTGCAATACATATCTCTTACAAAGTACATGTATCCGGAATATATAAAGTATTCCTGCAAAATAATGATAAAATTAAATACCTCAATTTTTAAAAATGTCCTTATAAGTACATGTCACAAAAATAACATTCTAGTAGCCAGTAAGTATATATAAATATTCTTAACATAACTAGATAGTAAGAAAAGCAAATGAAAGCCAGATAACATACCTGCTAATACAATGGCTAAAATTAAAAAATAAAATTTCACAATACCAAGCATTGAATAAGATTTGGATCAACTGGAGCTTTCATAACCAGCTGGTGGGTATGTACATTACTTAGTAGGCTACTTTGTAAAATGTGTAAAATGTTTAGCCTTATCTAATAAGGTTGAGCATATGTGTGCCCTACAACATGCCAATTCCATACCTATGTAAAAACCAACAGAAATGAGTGCAAATGTATACCATTATACATGCACAAGAATTT
Source organism: Choloepus didactylus (assembly GCF_015220235.1). Classification (NCBI taxonomy): domain Eukaryota; kingdom Metazoa; phylum Chordata; class Mammalia; order Pilosa; family Megalonychidae; genus Choloepus; species Choloepus didactylus. The sequence goes on from NC_051309.1 coordinate 77,246,984, forward strand.
ACATAGCAGCACTAACCATAGTAGCCCAAACTGGAAAACAGATTGGATGAGTAAATAATGGTAAATTTGTACAAAGGGTATAAAGCAATTAAAACAGACTACTACTCTATGTAACAATATTGATGAACCTCAGAAATAGAATTCTGAGTAAAGAAGCCAGACAAAATAGAGTAAAGACTATATGATTCAATTTATATTTTAAGTTCAAGAGACAACCAATGTTGATAGCATTAGGAAGGGTGAATGCCTTTGGTGAGGTATTAATTACGATTAGGTTTCTGAGGTGCTGGAAATAGTCTATAGATTGACCTGCATGGTGGTTATATTTTTTAAAATTCATTGAGCTAAAAACTTAAGATCTGGGAATTTTTTTGTACATAATACTTATATATGTATACAATAGATAAAGATAAATTACAAAAAAAGCACAAGAAGATTAAAATATAAATCTGTTGTACCATATGCCCATGACCTTGTTTGACACATCAGCATAGAAATACTACACTTATTTGAAAAATAATGTAGGCAAGAGTGGCCAAAGGGCTTTTCCCCAAAGACTGCCTTCTCTCCCTCAACAAAGTGATTTGAAAACAGAAACACTGTAAATCACTCCACAAAATTTACTTCCTAGCTGTGGAACGTCTGGTTACTATAAGTCCAACAAGAGCATACAGGGCTTGTGCCAGATTTTGGCCAAAGAATGCCTGCCTATGAGATCATTCTTCAGATGGCTTCCCCTCCATGCTCCTGACATGTTATAAACTACTTTGGTATTTATGTATGCTGGCCACTCCTTTAGTATACTTTATAGGACTTTAAATAAAACCAGCTGTCATTCTAGTTAACCTAAAGGAAAAACAAAAGAAATACAGTTTCTCTTTAACACTCCTGTGAGCATAAGAACCAATAAATTCTTAGGGACTCTACCCAGACATTTTACTTCACTAAGTCTGGAGCAGAGCCCTGGAATCCGCATAAGAAGTACCGCAGGAAGGTCCTGACTCGAGTGTTTGGATTCTACATTTGAGTCTGCTATGCTATACTATAGTATGATCTACTCATTTTCAGTTGATCTGCTTGTTTGTAAAATGGGATGGCTTTTTCTCTATGTGATAGAGGATGATAGAACCTAATCCAATAAACAATAACCTATATATGCTCTTATCCTGCAGAACACTGTAAATCTTTTCCTGCTATTTTGATTTCATTTTTCTTAGTCACATTGGTGGAGTAACATTAACTTAATAAATAACCTAAGAAAGAAAGTAATCAAGTGCCTTCTGTACTAGTTAGGAATTATGATGTGCATAAAATGATTCCTCACCAAGTACACTGCTAATTTAAGAAAGGTACCTACCTCAGACTTGGATCAGGGCCATCTGAGTATGTTAAAATATAAATTCAGGGTCAATTGAATTCAATCATTTTAAAGGCCAATGTGTACTATTAAAATATAGGGAGAGACTGTAAAGTGATTAAGTGAATTTAGCCAAGCTGAGTGAAAGGCAGAGGGGATGAAGGCCAAAAGAAACAAAACAAAACAAAACAAACAAAACAAAAAACAAAAAAGAAAGAAAGAAGGAAAGAAAGAAAGAAAGAAAGAAAGAAAGAAAGAAAGAAAGAAAGAAAGAAAAGAAAGGAAGGAAGGAAGGAAGAAAGAGAAAGAAAGAAAGAAAGAAAATAGGAATGGCAAAGAAAAATCTGAGAAAAGATTGAGGAAGAGGCCAGAGAGGAATAAATAATTTGTGACCTTAAAATGGGAGAGTGATCAGAGGAAAATCAGAACATTCAGGTTATTTTAAGTGAAAGAGCAAGACCTACTTAAGAATCCATGCAGAACTTCTTGACCAAAAGGGGGATGCAAAATGAGACGAAATAGTTTCAGTGGCTGAGAGATTTCAAATGGAGTCGAGAAGTCACTCTGGTGGACATTCTTATGCACTATATAGATAACACCTCTTAGGTTTTAATGTATTGGAATAGCTAGAAGTAAATACCTGAAACTACCAAACTCCAACCCAGCAGTCTGGACTCCTGAAGACAATTATATAATAATGTAGATTACAAGGAGTGACAGTGTGATTGTGAAGACCTTGTGGATCACACCCCCTTTATCTAGTGTATGGATGAGTAGAAAAATGGGGATAAAAACTAAAGGACAAATGGGGTGGGATGGGGGGATGATTTGGGTGTTCTTTTTTCACTTTTATTTTTTATTCTTGTTCTGGTTCTTTCTGATGTAAGGAAAATGTTCAGAGATAGACTGTGGTGATGAATGCATAACTATGTCATACTGTGGACAGTGGATTGTATACCGTGGATGATTGTATGGTGTGTGAATGTATTTCAATAAAACTGAATTTAATTAAAAAAAAAAAAAAGAATTCATGCAGAAGAGATGGTAGAAAGTAGAAAATACCACATTCAACAAAATTAATTTTACAATTGGCAAATCAATTTCTTAAATAAGCAACTAAAAACAAACAAAAGAAACATTGGACCAGGTGAATATTTTGGCTCATTTTAGGAGCCCTGGGAAATCTTTTGATTTGTTTACTTCTGTACCTGTATAAAATGGAGACACCACCATGAAACCTATCCTGGAACCCAGGGAATTATTGCGAAAATAATGAATTAAGGTTCATTACACTAATTAGCTACATTATATGAATTAACATTTTAACAACATTTAGTATCATAAGCATGCAAAGTTAAGCAAATGCTACAGTGGAAAAATAGTATGGAGAAAAGGCTGGGGGTATGTGATATACATACATATTGACAATTACATGTATCTTTGTCAAAATTTTTAATAGAAGAAGTCACTTACTTTTTCCACCCAGATACTGAATACCATTTACATGTGAAGGCACTAGAAATGCTTACACCTTGTTTGCTGTAATAAAAAATTTCTGAGGATATGACAGTAATGCTAGTGAAGTACCTACTACCTATTAAAATGCTTATTAAATGAATAGACCCTAATTATTAAGGTCTGAATGTGCATCACCACTTTAATGTAACAAATAAATGTATTATCAGTGATTTATCACCACAGGTTAAAATAAAATACCCTTTTATTTTTTAAGAACCTGGCAAAATTAGTAAACTGTCCTCGATTAAGTATTTTACCAGCACTAGGATTAATTTGTACATAATGTATACTTTTTATTGTACATAATGTATACTTTTTATTACATAACATTAGGGAGAATTATTCTAAAGTGAGGTGGACAGAAAGATGGAGCAAATAATTATCCCATCTCCTGGTGTAGAAAAAGTAATTGTGGCTTACTAATCTCACAAGTTTGCTGAAGGTGGAGAATCACAGTCCTAATTTTCCCAATCCTTTTTCCAATAAGTTAAGGCTATCTCATTACGGAAAGCTCTCTGCCTACACTGTTATCAGTTTGCCTTTATTTATCCCTACAGAGTCCATATGTTTGTGATAATCCTAGCATAATGCCCTTCACATTATACACACATTTTTTTTTTCATGGAACCTCCTACTTCCTGACAGTGACCAATAGTGCAATCATGAAGAACCTTAAGTCAAGCAATATAGAAGCATGCTGAAAATAATATGGATCCTTTACCTGAAAGTCCACGGCATCATAAGATTCTAAAGGAGTTCTACAAAAGGTCAAATGGAAATTTATTTTTAAGTACTCTTATTTTCCTAATTTTTGCCTCCTTGACATAACAAAACATCTGCCACAAGTAGACTTATTTGTTTGCATTTCCTCAAGTAAGGACACCATTCATGAGAAACTGAATAATAAATGTTATTTGTTGAAATTCACAATTTTACACAAATGAATATACTTCACTCAAGAGAGAGAACGTCAGCACTTTCTGCATTATGGAAATAAATACACATGCTGTGATGGCTAATTTCATAGGTCAACCTGACTAGGTTATGATGTCCAGTTGTATGGTCAAGCAAGCACTGGCCTGATTGTTACTATGAGAGTATCTGGAAGATGATTTAAATTATTAGTCAGTTGCATGCATCTATGACTGATTACATCTACAATCAACAAAAAAGATTGCCTTCAGCAATGAGAGGAGGCTCATCATCCAGTCAGTTGGAGGCCTTAAAGCAAGAACTGAGAATTTCAGCAATCAGAAAAGTAGAGAATTCTATCTCTACTACAGCCAGCCATTTCTCCTAGGGAATTTGTCAAACTTCATTGGAATTCCCAACTTGGTGGCTTCTCCTTGGGGATTCAACTTCACCTTCATCAAGTTTCCAACTTGTGGCCTGCCCTATGGAATTTGGATTTGCCAGTTCCCATAGTGTGTAAGCCAATTCCTATAATAAATCTCTTAGTGCTTACATATATGTACATGTATATATGTGTGCATCTATCTATCTATCTATCTATCTATCTATCATCTATAATATCCTATCAGCTTGGTTTCTCAGGAGAGCCCTGACTAACACACACACACAGACATAGAAACAAAGCAGATTAAAAGGCAATGCAAAATACTTTGGTTACTGGTACTATATTGCCTTTCATAGCTGAGGCGTTTTTATTCTACCATTTTTAATATTAATAGTTACTACTGTATAATAAAAATTGCTGGTTGAACTATTCTTTCAAAATATATTTTAAATATTTACATGAATTAATATCTCATTTCCTCTCTTTGGTATGAAGCAAGCATATTCTGTATTTACTGCAATAAAGGATTTTTCTTTAAAATTTTTCCCTATATAATATATGTGACTTATTACAGGTTGAGATTTTGATACGTTGCATTTTCAGAGTTGGAAATAATCAGCGGTTCTCAAACTGCTCTAAAGTTTCCTCGTCCTTCTCAAGAACTCTCTTGGGGTTCTGAGAGCAAGTGGGAGGTGGGATAGAAAGAGCAGGATTCTGGCATCCCACCTACCCCAGTTTTAACCCGAGCAACCCTTCTTTGTGATGTCTTGTGTGTTTGTGTTCCCAGGTAAGCATATTAAGTAAACAATGGACATTATATATGTTTTTGCTCTCATTCTCCTTATTGCTTGTGCTCTACCAACTTTCTTCCTCAGCCATTTGAAAATTATATTATCTCCCAAAGCTGTTATGCAAAACAAATGAAATAATGTATTTCAAATTCTTCTCATATAATGGATAAATATGTAATAACCATATGTGTTTTGTTGACGTGACAATGGCATCAAATTCTTAAATAAGAAAGGCAAAGTGCTTAATTGATTAGCAGGATCGTGCCACTGTCTTCAGAATGCAAATATATTTTCTAGAGGATTTAAGGTTATTTCTTTTCTGATTTTGTTCTTATGGAGATGTGCAAAGTGACATCATCACAATATCACACCAAAATTCCAATTCACATCTTGGGTTCTGATGCCTCTCCATATGCTCAATCCTCTAACTGGAACTGCAATTTTAGGATATCCAAAGTTACAGAAGTTGTATCCTATCTTCCCCATTCATCTTTAAAAGGCTCTCAACTTAAGGTTAAAAAAAAAAGGGGAATTTTAAGAATGTGGAAAGAGTCTTCCTAGAGACCTAAAAAGCATTTACTTTCTCTGTACAAAGGGAATATAAAATTTGATAACATGAGATTTTGTAAATTTTTAACTCACCTTTCAGTTGGTAAGATAAAGTAATTAATGCTTACTTTTCTAGGCACCATTGTTAACTTTAATACGTTAACATAATCCACAAAATAATCCTATGAGGTAGGTGATATTATTGTCCCCATTTTGCAGATGAGGAAGATGAAAGACAGAGACATTAAGTGTGTTGTCTAGACTCACAACTAAACAGAACAGCTGGGATCTGAACTCAGAAAGTCCATCCTCTTAATCACTGTTCCATCCTACCCTTTTCATAGATATACTCATTTTTTATTTCTGCAGGCTACAAAAGAAAAAAATCTTGAGTCATAAAACAAACTTCTCAAATTATCTACCACATATTACATTAAAATTATTGCCACACTCTTAAAATTTCAAGAATTATACATAAGAAAAGTTTGCCCATCACAATAAAATATTGGCAAAGAACATGAAATACCAAGGTATCTAGCAAGTATCAAATACATGAATGAATGAATACATGGAACCAATAAACATGGAAATATCCCCATTTAAAACACATGCACATGAACACACACACACGGAGAAAAAGATATTAGAAAGTAAGATTAGAAGGATATCAATTAAGAACATTTTCTTTTTATGGTTTTATTTTTCCCCAAATTTTAAGAGTATTGTTGTAACCAGAAAAAAAAAAAAAATGAATGAACGTTATTTAAAAGAAAACAAATGAAAAAAACGCAGATTTCTTGTAATAGAATATATGCTACCTACAGGAAGTTTTTTTTTTTTTTAATAGAACAGAGTATGAGATATAGCTCTATATATAGAGATATAGATTTATATATATGTGTAGATTTATATATATATATCAGTCTTGCACTTTCTGTACTGTATTGTAAGTTTCTGTTTGTTTTGCCTCTTTTACTAGATTTGTAAAGTCCTTGAATATGGTTCATTCTGATCTGCACCCACAGTTTCTTCATAGCACAAGGCTGGCACGTAGGAGGCATTCAGTAAAGGATGCTTAAGGGATTTCACATTTTCAGGAAAGAAACTAAAGACAACACTATCCTCTGCTGCATATGAACAAAACAGTTTCAGTGGGTAATAACTACCAGATATGAACCTGTAGTCACACCAAGATACATGCTGATGTTTATCAGTTGTAGAGATGAGCAGACATTTGCAGCACAGCTGGAAAATCATTCACATTGAATTTCACTTCCTTGTGTTTCTGTTAAATACTTTACTCATATGTGATAACCTCTTCTTGGAAACATTTCCACCCCACTACACCATAATTCCTTTCACATTTCCCACAACTCTTTATACATACCTTTATTATATGTACATTAGAGCTGCATTTTATTATTTTCTTTGACTACTTTTTGACTATTTTCTTTGACTACTTACTTTTCAGTTCCTGAAAGTCAGGAATATGCATTATACAACCGAGTCACTGCATAAAGCCCTGCTGATTGTGCATTGTTCAAAGGTGCCACATCTAAAAGATGCTGTAAACATGGATTCCATAATTTTGATACTTATAACAACAAATTTCTGGCAGCAAAGTATCTTGAAGAGGGAGTCCTTTTTTTCTACAATATGCAAAGTTTCTGGAAAATAAGTCCTCAATAAATATTTGTATAAATAAGAACTGAACCAATATCTAATGCATGAGAAATCCAGGTACTGAATATTAGTTCTATCTTTTAAGATGACAACCTGGGAACAATGAAATCAATATGGTAAATGATACAGATGAAAATTTTGATAAATGGAAGATCTTTTTGCAAAAAAATTCATGAATTCATGAGGACATAAAAAGTGAACTCTTTCTAATGTGAAAATCTTGACTGCTGTTTTTACATCCCAACTCACTAAAGCTGTCTAAACTGGGCACTGGACCCAGGAAATTGCTCTATCTCACACGGTGCTTATAAGCTTTGAAGTCACAAAATATGATAAGAACTTCTTTTTAGGTCTAAACACATGATGTTGATTTCACTTTCAGGTCTTCAAGAACACTGTAGCCAAGAGACCTCTAGGTACAACAAGAAACATTAAAATAAAATTGCCTGCATTTCTTGGCTGTCCATGCATTTAACTAGTATTTTCTGAGTATTTGCTTTTCTGAGAAATGCTGATCACCAACATTTTTAAAACAGATTCATATCATCAAACCCCTTCCTTAGCAAGATGATAGTTTTTTTACCATTTTATTTCTCACTGTTTGGTTAGGGAAGAAGATACTAACCTGATAGATGTAACATTTTAAATCTAATCCCAGGCTGCCAGAAGAGTAATATAGTTTAAACCAGTCTTCCCTTGGACCTTACTTTAAAATAAAAGAACATACCCAGATTTACAAATGCAATGAATGGGAACGTGATTATTTGCTTTCCCAAGCTATTCTCTTTAGCGTTTTCATTTAACATACATTTTAATTTACAAAAACACTATTTAATGTGTCATACGTAAGAGGACCACCATTGTATTTCATAAAGCAAGGCAAGTCATTGTTAAATGGACTTGGTAGGGAGCTTAGACTTCTTGTGGGCATTAATGAACTCGAAAAGAAACTAATTTAGCCAATTTTTTTTAGTTAGGAGGGAAGATATAATGATATTTTTTTATTAGAAAAGTTGTAGGTTTACAGAAAAATCATGCATAAAATATAGAGTTCCCATATACTTCATTATTAACACCTTATGTTAGTGTGGTAGATTTGTTACAACTGATGAAAGAATATTATATAATTGTACTATTAACTATGGTTCCTCATTTACATTAGGGTGCAATGTGTGTGTGGTACAGTCCTACTTTTAAAAAAAATCTTTATTATAGTAACACATAGCCTAAAATTTCCCCTTTTAACCACATTCAAATATGCATATTTCAGTGCTGTTAATTACATTCACAATGTTCTGCTACTACCACCCATTACAAAACTTTTCCATCACACCATATTAGTCAGTGTTCTCCAGGAAAACAGAACTGATAGGTAATACATTATAATGTAAATATTACGAAATTTATTAAAGGAATTGGCTCATGCAACTGTGGGAATGGACAGATCCAAATTCTATAGGGCAGGTCACCAGCTGGTAACACCAATGAACATTTTCAATAAATTCTCCATGATAAGCTGGCTGGCAGAAGAAGATATGGAAATTCTTTTTTCTAATTGCTGAAATCATCAGTTCTCCTTTTAAAGCCTTTAACTGATTGAATGAAGCTTCTCTCATTGTTAAAGACAATCTCCTTAGTTGATTATAGATGTAATCAGCTATAGATGTATTCAACTGACTGATGATTTAAAGCCATGAAATATCCTCAGGCCAGGGCTTGCTTGAACAAAAATATCATGGATATCATGACCTAGCCAAGTTGACACATGAACTTAACTATCACAAACTCAGATAGAAACTCTGTACAATTTAAGCATTATCTCCCTGTTCCCTACCCACATTGTGGCTCCTGGTAACTGATTCCCTAGTTTCTCTATGAATTTGCTTATACTAACTATTTCATACCAGTGAGATCATACAATACTAGTCCTATTGTATTGTCTGGCTTATATCACTCAACATGTAGTTTTCAAGGTATATCTATGCTGTCGCATGTGTAAGAACTTCATTCCTTTCTTATGGCTGAATAATATTCCCTTGTATGTATACACCACATTTCAGTTTATCCATTCATCAGTTAACAGATGCTTGGGTTGCTTCTACATTTTAACAACTGTGAATAATGCTGTTATAAGCATCAGTGTGCATATATCTGTTTGAGTCCTTACATTAAGTTCTTTTGAGCATATATAGAGAAGTGGAATTGCCAGGTCATATGATTATTCTTTACTTAGATTTTTGAAGAAATGCCAGACTGTCTTCCATAGTGGCTGCAAGATTTTACATTCCTACCAACAAAGAATGAATTGTTCCTATTTCTCCACATCCTCTACAAAACTTGTAATTTTCCATTTTTAAAATAGCACCCATTTTAGTGGGTGTGAAAAGGTATCATGTGGTTTTGATTTGCATTTACATAATGGCTAATGATGCTGAGAATCTTTTCGTGTGGGTTTTTTTTTGTTGTTGTTTTTTGTTTGTTTGTTTTGCCATTTGTATATCCTCTTTGGAAAAATGCCTGTTCAAGTCTTCAGCCCAGTTTTTAATTTTGGTTTTTGTCCTTCTGTTGTTGAGTTGTAGGATGTCTTTATATATTCTGTATAGTAAACCCTTATCAGATATGTGGTTTCCTAATAATTTCTCAAATTGTGCAGGTTGGAGATAAATCTTCTGATGCACTAAAGTTTTTAATTTTGATGCAGTCCTGTTAATCTACTTTTTGTTCTTGTTGATTGTGCTTTGGGTGTAAAGTCAAAGAAACCATTGCTTAATACAAGGTTCTGAAGATTCTTCCCTATGTCTTCTAGCAGTTTTATAGTTCTAATTCTTACATTTAGATCCTTACTTTGAATTCATTTTTATATATGTTGCGAGATAGGGATTCACATTCATGCTTATGCACATGGATATCCTGCTTTCCCAGCACCATTAGTTGAAGAAAGTATTCTTTCCCAGTTGAGTGCACTTGGCACCCTTGTCAAAAAGAAGTTGGCCATAAATGTGAGAATTGATTTCTGATCTATCAAAAATTCAATTTCATGTCTGTATGTCTGTCCTTGTGCAAGGACCATATTGTTTTGACTACTGTGGCTTTGCAAAAAGTTTTAAGATAGGAGAGTGTAAGTCATCTGACTTTGTTCTTCTTTTGCAAGATGGCTGTGACTATTCAGGGTCCCTTACACATCCATATAAATTTGATGATCGACTTTTCCATTTGTGCAAAGAAAGCTGTTGGAATTTTGACTGGGATTGTGTTGCATCTGTAGATTGCTTTGGGTAATATTGACATCTTAATATTCAGTCTTCCAAACCATGAATATGGAATGTTCTTCCATTTATTTAGGTCTCCCTTGATTTCTTTTTTCTGTACAGGTCCTTTATATCACTGGTTATATATATTACTATTATGCAGTTGCTTTTAGTTGCTACTGTAAATGGAATTTTTTTTTATTGATTTCTACTTCAGATTGTCCTTTACTGGTGTATAGAAACTTTCCTGATTTTGGGTTCTTGATCTTATGTGCCACCTCTTTGCTGGATTTGTTTATTAGTTCTAGTAGGTTTGTTGTGAATTTTTCAGGATTTTCAGTATGTAGGATCATGTCCTCTGCAGATGGGGAAAGTTTTACTTCTTCCTTTCCAATTCTAATGCTTTTTCTTTCTTTCTCTGGCTTATTGCTTTGGCTACAACTTCCAGTACAATATTAAATATAAGTGGTGACAGTGGGCATCCTTGTTTTGTTCCTGATCTTAAAGGGAAAGCTTTCAGTCTTACCATTGAGAATGGTTTTCGTGGTAAGTTTTTCATGTCTGTTCTTTATCATGCTGAGAAACTGTCTTTCTATTCCAGGTTTTCTGAGTATTTTTATCAAGAAGGAGAGCTGGTTTTTACAAATTTATTTCCTGCATCATTTGTGATGTTCACATGTGATTTCTTCCTTTGTTCTATAGATGTAATGTATTACATTAATTGATTTTCTTTTGTTGGGCCACCCTTGCATACCTAGTATAAATCACACTTGATCATGGTATATAATTATTTTAATATGTGGTTGCATTTGGTTTGTTAGTATTTAGTTGAGGATTTTTGCATTCATATTCATTAGGGATATCATTCTATAACTTTCTTTTCTAGTGGTATCTTTATCTGGCTTTGCATTAGGATGATGTTTGCTATATAGAATGAGTTAGGGAGTTATCTCTCCTGTTCACTTTTTTTGGAAGAGTTTAAGCAGGATTGGCATTAATTTTCTTGAAATGTTTGGTAAAATTCACCAGCAGAACCATCTGGTCCTGGACATTTCTTTGTTGGAAGGTTTTTTATTTCTGATTGACTCTCCTATTGCTATTGGTCTCTTGAGATCTTCTATTTCTTCCCAAGTAAGTATAGGTAGTTTGTGTGTTTCTAGGAGTGTGTCCATTTCATCTAGGTTATCTAATTTGTTGCTGTGCAGTTGTTCACAGTATTTTCTTATATTCCTTTTTATTTCTGTGGGGTCAGTAGTAATGCCTCCCCCTTTCATTTCTGATTTTAGTTGTTTGTATCTGTGCTAGTTTGAAACTTTATGTACCCCAGGAAAGACTATGTTCTTTAACTCAGTCTTGTGAGGCCACAGGTATTACAGGTCGGATTTTTGATTAGGTCATTTCTATGGAGATGTGATCCACCCAATTGTGGGTGGAACCTTTGATTAGATTATTTCCATGGAGATGTGACTCCACCCATTCAGGATGGGTCTTGATTAGTTTACTAGAGTCCTTAAGAGAGGTCAGGAGCAGACACAGACACCAGACACTTGGAAATGCAGACAGAAAGACGTTTGGAGATGCCATGCTAAGAGACAAAGCCCAGAGTTTGCCCCAGAGAAGCTAAGAGAGGACCCCCAGATGCTTAAAGAGAAATGTCCTGAGAGAACAAGCAAGAGAGAGAAGCCAAGAGAGACAGAAGACCAGAGACATTTTGGAGAAACCCATTTTTAAAACCAGAACCCAGGAGCAAAGGACAGCAGATGCCTGCCGTGTGCCTTCCCAGCTGACAGAGGTGTTCTGGACATCATCGGCCTTTCTTCGGTGAAGGTATTCTTTTGTTGATGCCTTAGTTTGGACACTTTTATGGCCTTAGAACTGTAAATTTATAACCTAATAAATCCCCTTTATAAAAGGCAATCCATTTCTGGTATTTTGTGTATCAGCAGCTTTAGCAAACTGGAACAGTGTCCTCTCTCTTTTCTTCTTTGTCTGTCAAGTTAAAAGTCTGTCCATTTTATTAATCTTTTCATAGAACCATATTTTGGTTTTCTTGACATTCTCTCTTGGTATTTTTTCTCTATTTCATTTTTCTCCTTTCTAATCTTTATTATTTCTTTCCTTTTGCTCACTTTGGATTTAGCTTGCTATTCTTCTTCTATATCCTCCAGTGGGGAGGTTAGGTCTCTGATTTGAGATCATTCATGTTTTTTAATATAAGCATTTAGGGCTAATAATTCCCTGTCAGCTCTCCCTTTGCAGCATACCATAAATCTTGGTATGTTGTATTTCCATTTTCATTTGCCTCAACATATTTACTAATTTCCCTTGAGATTTCTTCTTTGAACCACTGGTAGTTTAATAATATGTTGCCCAATTTCCACATACTTGAGAATTTTCTGTTTCTCCCTTTATTATTTATTTCTTAGTGTCATTCTACTGTGGTCAGAAAAGATATATTGTATTATTTCAATATTTTTTAATTTATTGAGACTTGTTTTGTCACTTAACATATGGTCTATCCTGGAGTATGATCCATGAGTACTAGAGAAGAATCTGTATTCTGCTGCAGAATCTGTATTCTGTTGTGTGAAGTGTTCTTTATATGTCTGTTAGGACTAGTAGGTTTAGAGTGTCATTCAAGTCTTCTATCTGCTCATTCATCTTCTGTCTAGATGTTCTATTCATTATTGGAAGTGGTGTCTTGGAGTCACCTCCAATTAATGTAGAACCATCTATTTTTCCCTTCAAATATGTCAATATTTACTTGATATGTTTGGGCTCTGAAATTAGTGTGTATGTGTGTGAGTGTGTGTGTGTGTACATATAATTGTTATATCTTCTTGTTGAAAGAACAATGTATGCATTGACATTAAGTTGGTATCAAATCAACTATGATTGTTATAGAACTAGGGTGTTACATTTTAACCCCATGGCGAACACAAAAATGATAAATGAAAAATATATTCAGAAAAAAATGACAAGGAACTCAAAATGGTACAATTCAAAATATCCAATAAATCTGAAAGTAGGCGTTAATGATTAATAGGAAAGGTAAGCTGCTTAAGATCAAAATAGAAAGTTGTCAAAAAGCAGAGCAGAGGTTTTGGCCACCTCACAGTGATGAACTGACAAGTGTATTAGTTAGGGTTCTCTAGGGAAACAGAATCAACAAAAGAAATCTATAAATATAAGATTTCATAAAAGTGTTTCACACAACTGTAGGTATGCACAAGTCCAAATTCTATAGGGCAGGCAGCAAACTGGCAACTCCAATGAAGGTGCTCGATGAACTTCTCAGGAAACACTTTATTGGCTAGCCGAAGAAGAAGTGAAGGTCCTCTCCCTCTCTTCCTTAAAAGTCTTCAACTGATTGGAATAAATCCAGCAGATTGAATTCTCTCATTGTGGAAGACATACCCTTTGTTAATATAATCAGTCACAGCTGCAGCCAATTGACTGATGATTTAATAAACCTGCCTCTGGTTTCTTAACCAGCCACAAAAGTCCTTGCAGTAACAGGCCAGTGCTTGCTTGACCAGTCACCTGGACACCATCACCTGGCCAAGTTGGCACATGAACCTAACCATCACAACAAGTACTTGTATAAAGAACCTTATTAAATACTCCAGGCCCTTAATTACAACCCTAACATATCCCTAACATACCATATTATAGAAACAAGGACAATGCAGAATTAGAAAGTTATAAAAATTACAAGCTAAATTTGAGTCAGCTCAGTTCCTAAGTGGACTAAGATGATCATACCTTCCTCCAGTCTGTCTGCATCTCTGAAAGAATGTAACATCATCCTGAACTTCTCCAAGTGTTCATATACAATATCTAACAATAAATAAAAATGAGTAGAGGCCCTGAAGGGACTTCCAGGAAGGTGGTGGAATAGGAGAGGCAGGGAAAACATCTCCCATGTGGAATAACTAGGAAAAAACAAACAAACAAACAAAAAAAACAGAAAATGACTGTGACAGTGGTTCCAGGGTATGAGTGGCCAGAGAAGGACCTCTACAATATATGGGGTGGGGGGGGGGCTAGATAAAAAAGCAGAGAAATTATGACTGAAAGGATGGGATGACTTTATTCAATTGTGACCACAGGTGGAGCTTGTAGCTATGTGCCAGCTGGAACAGGAGAGGGAGTAGCTCTGCACTCCCACACTCCCATCACCACAACCAGCTGGGGAGATAATCCTTCTCAGCCTTGCAGCCAGGAGCTGCTGTGAGGGAACCTGGGAACCAGCAGACCTTTGGCCACACACAAAAATCTTGGTGCAGTGCACAGTGCCTACTCCTCAGGTCTCAGATGGGCCACTGCAGAGGCCTGGTCTGGGGGAGGACTGGGGTGTCCCGCCCTTGAGAGGAGAGAAATTGAGCAGAGAAAATCCAACAATTTAGCAGGCAAGAGACAGTCTGTGTTCTGAAAACTGTATCCTTTCTCTACAGAGGACCACGGCATGTACAGGCAAAGAGGTGGAGATAATGGAGAGTAACACATGGAAGCACCAAGAGTCCCTCACTCCCCCCATGCCAGAGGCCTGTGGTACATAGTGGGCAGGAATATTGTGGGCCACCTAAAAGCAGGGCACTTCTGAGCAGGCTGAGAGCCAGGGAGGGAAAACTTACAGCCCCACTGCCTGCGATTAATCCACTCGGAAGCCTGAGAATCACCAGACCCACCATGCACTGAAGGTGATTCCCCACTAAACTGCACACAGTGCCCAGCAACACAGTGCCCTGGGGCTGGCAGTCTCCAATGAACACAGAGAACTGCTGCACTGATTGGATTTTCCATCTGGTTTGGACTCCACCCAGCATACAGCTGCAGTCAGGGAAAAGCAGGAATGAGGGAAAGAGGTGGCCCAAGTGCTCTGTCTGCTGGAAAGAAAGGGACAGTGTACTCTGACAAATTGTGGTTCTGCCAAATTTTACACAGATGTCTAAATAGACTTGCATCTCCTCAAATAACCTTATTCAGATAAGCAAATGCCAAGAAAGCAACAGAAAAACACAAAGCACATGATTCAAGAAGATATGGCCAAGCCAAATGACCAAACTAAAAAGCCAGAGGAGACATAGAACTTGGAACAACTTATCAAATAAGTACATACAAATCCCCAAAACAACTTCAAAGTGTTGGCAAAAGCATAAGGTATATCAAGAAGACACGAGAAGAGTATAAAGAAGAATTTGAAAGAGTAAATAGAAAAATAGCAGTCTTATGGAAATGAAAGACTCTGTAGAACAAATTAACAACAAATTAACAACAGCAGATTTGAAGAGGCAGAAGAAAGAATAAGTGAACTAGAGGACAGACAATTTATTGTGAATGCACAAAAGAACAAATGGTGAAAAAGATCAAAAAATTTGAAATGCATCTCAGGGAAATGATGGACAACATGAAGTGCAAAAATATAAGAATCATTAGTGTCCCATAAGGAGAAGAGAAGAGTGAAGGGCTAGGAAGAGTATTTGAGGAGATAGTTGGGTAAAACATTCCAAACCTTATAAAAGACATCAATATACAAATCAAAGAAGCCCAATGAACTCCAAATAGAATAAATCCAAATAAACTCAATCTGAGACATATTCTGATCAGACTGTCAAATACTGAAGAGGAGCAAGTTCTGAAAGCAGCAAGAGAAAAGCAATTCACCACATACAAAGGAAACAACATAAGACTAAGTAGTGACTACTCAGCGGCCACCATGGAGGTGAGAAGGCAGTGGCATGACATATTTAAAATTCTGAGAGAGAAAAATTTCCAACCAAGAATACTTTATCCAGCAAAACTCTCCTTCAAATCTTAGGGAGAGCTTAAATTTTTCACAGACAAACAAATGCTGAGAGAGTTTGCCAATAAAAGACCTGCCCTACTTCAGATACTAAAGGGAGCCATGCCAACAGAGAAACAAAGAAAGGAGAGAGAGATATAGAGAATTTTAACAGACATATATAGAACCTTAAATCCCAAATCACCAGGACATACATTTTTCTCTAGTGATCATGGATCTTTCTCCAGAATAGACCATATGCTGGGACATAAAACAAGCCTCAATAAAAAAAAAAAAAAAATTAATATATTCAAAGTACATTCTCTGACCACAATGGAATATAAATAGAAGTCAATAATTTTTGATTTGTAACTCCACTATTTACTTCCTATATGATATAAAATACACAAACTCTAATGACAAATCAGTGGTTTTGGACTCAATGTAAAATATGTAATTTTTGACAAGAACTACATAAAGGTGGGGGAATGGAGGAGTATAGGAACATAGTTTACATGTCCTATTGAAGTTAAGTTGGTATCAAAGAAAAACAAGATTGGTATGGATTTAAGAGGTTAATTTGAAGCCCCACAGTAAACACAAAGAAATTATCAGAGAATATGACCATAGACATGAAAAGTAGAGTATGGGCTATGAGAAGTGGGGGACGGGGCAATGGGGAGTTAAGAAATGAGTGTAGGGTTGCTGTTTGAGGTGAAGGGAAATCTCTAGTAATGGAAGGTGGGAAGGTGATAGCATTACAACATACTAAATGTGATTAATCCCACTAATGGAATGCTAGGGAGGGGGTGGAATGGGAAGATTTAGGCTGTATATATGTTTCTGCAATTGGAAAAAAAAGGGGAAAAAAAAAAAAGAAAAGACAGTCTAAATAGATAATGACAATTAAAAGCCAAGGATGATCCTGGATGGGATCTGAGGATGGAGGACAGGAGGCTCAAAGAGACACAGTTGAGACATAAGAAAAAAAAAAAAGGAAATACAGAATGTAAGCTTTGTATCAATGTTGAATTTCTTGAACTTCTTAGCTGTGCTTAATGGGATTGCATAAAAGAATGTTCTTGTTCATGGGAATTGTATAAGTGAATTAGAGTGTTCAAGGATGTGCGCAGCTTGCTTTCATATGTTCAGAAGACAGAGTAATAGATGATGGATGACAGGAAGGGAGGGAGGGAGGGAGGGAAAGATAATGGCGGTGTGACAGCATGTTAAAGTTGGTGGAATGGGGTATCAGGGGAGGGGGGTCAGGGTATGCTGGAGTTCTGTGTTATGGGATTTGTATTGTTTTTGCAATTCTTCCTATAATTTTGAACTTATTTCAAAATAAAAAAAAAAAGTGAGGGAGAGTTTAAAATTTTCACAGACAAACAAATGATGAGAGAATTTGTTAACAGGAGACCTGCCCTTCAAGAAATACTAAAGGGAGTTCTGTTGGTTGGAAAAAAAAAAAAAAAAGAAGAAGAAAGAAAAGAGAGAGAGGTCTGGAGAAGGTCACAGAACTGAAGAATATTTAAAGGAAAAAATGATGCAGGGGGGAAAAATAGATCTGACAAATAAAAACCAAAGGATAAGATGGTTCAAGAACTGCGTTTACAGTAATAACTTTGAAAGTGAATGGATTGAATACCCAATTAATAGATACAGACTGGCAGATTGGATTAAAAAGTATGCTCCATTGATACGCTGTTTACAAGAGACTCATCTTAGACCCAATGATGCAAAGAGATTGAAAGTGAAAGAATGGAAAAAAATATTGCACCCAAGCTGCCACCAAAAGAAAGCATGGATAGCTATACTAATATCAGACAAAATAGACTTTAAATGCAATGATGCTGTGCTGGTTTGGATGTATTACGTCCCCTAAAATGTCATTATCTCTGATGCAGTCTTGTGTGGGCAGGAAATGTATTGGTGTTCATTGGGTTGGAGACTTTTGACTGGATGTTTCCATGGAGATGTGATCATCCAGCCATGGGCAAGAACTCTGATTGGATAATTTCCATGGGGGTGTGGCCCCACCCATTCATCATGGGCCTTGATTAGCTTACTAGAGCACTATATAAGCTCAGACAGAAGGAGTGAGCTTGACACAGCCAAGAGAGACACTTTGAAGAATGCCCAGGAGTTGAGAGACGAGCTGCAGATGAGAGACAGTTTGAAGACAACCACTGAAAGCAGACTCTTGCTCCAGAGAAGCTAAGAGAGGACAAATACCCCAAGAACAACTGAAAGTGACATTTTGAAGAGGACTGCAGCCTAGAGAGGAATGTCCTGGGAGAAAGCCATTTTGAAACCAGAACTTGGAGCAGACACCAGCCACGTGCCTTCCCAGCTAACAGAGGTTTTCCAGATGCCACTGGCCATTCTCCAGTGAAGGTACCCAATATTGATGCATTACCTTGGACATTTTATGGCGTTAAGACTGTAACTGTATAACCAAATAAACTCCCTTTATAAGAGCCAGCCCATTTCTGGTGTTTTGCATTTCAGCAGCATTAGCAAACCAGAAAAGATGCCATAAGAGACAAAGAAGGACACTACATGTTAATAAAAGGGACAATTCACTAAGAAGAAATAACAATCATAAATGTTGATGCACAAAAGCTCCAAAGTACATGAGGCAAAAATTGGCAAAACTGAAGGGAGCAACAGACTTTCTAAAACAATAGTCAGAGACTTCAATACACCATTCTCTTCTATGGATAGAACAACCAGACAGAGGACCAATAAGGAAATTGAGAACCTAAACAATGTGATAAATGAATTAGTCCTAAAAGACATTTATAAATCATTACATTACAAACCACCAGGATATACATTCTTCTCTAGTGTCCGTGAATGTTCTCCAGGATAGATCATATGCCAAGGCACAAAACAGGTCTCAATAAATTTAAAAAGATTGGTATTATTCAAAGCACTTTCTCTTACCATAATGGAAAACAGCTGGAAATCAATAACCACCAAAGAAGCAGAACTTTCACAGATATATGGAGGTTAAACAATACACTCTGAAACAATAAAAAAAAATGGGTCAAAAAAAGAAATTGCAAGAGGAATCAGTAAATATCTCAAGACAAATGAAAATCAGAATACAATATATCAAAACCTATGGGATGCCATGAAGGCAGTGCTGAGAGGGAAATTTATAGTTTTTAACAAATACATTAAAAAGGAAGAAAGAGCTTAAACCCAAGACCTAACTGAACAACTGAAGAAACCAGAGAAAGAATAACAAACTAACACTAAAGCAAGTAGAAGAAAATAAATAACAAAGATTAAAGCAGAAATAAATGATCTGGAGAAAAAAAGAACAGTAGAGAGAATAAATAAAACCAAAAGTTGGTTTTTTGAGAAAATCAACAAGTTTGACAAACCATTAGCTATATTAATAAATAAAAAAGAGAAGATCCAAATAAAGAAAATCAGAAATGAGTAGGAGATTATTACTATGGATCCTGAAGAAATAAAAAAAA
The DNA here is from genome assembly GCF_015220235.1 of Choloepus didactylus. Lineage (NCBI taxonomy): Eukaryota > Metazoa > Chordata > Mammalia > Pilosa > Megalonychidae > Choloepus > Choloepus didactylus. The sequence goes on from NC_051309.1 coordinate 77,266,706, forward strand.
AATCATAGGAGGATACTATGAATAAATGTGTGCCAACAAACTAGACAACTTAGAGGAAATGGACAATTTCCTGGAAACATATGAACAACCTTTACTGACTTGAGAAGAAATAGAAGACCTCAACAAATCAATCACAATTAAAGAGATCCAATCAGTCATCAAAAATATTCCTACAAAGAAAAGCCCAGAGCCAGATGGCTTCAAAGGGGAAATTTACCAAATATTCCAAAAATAATTAACACCATTCCTGCTCAAACTCCTTCAAAAAACTGAAGAAAAAGGAATACTACCTAACTCATTTTATGAAGTTAACATGACTCTTAACACCAAAACCAGATAAAAACACTGCAAGAAAGGAAAACTCTAGGCCAATCTCCCAATTGAATGCACATGCAAAAATTCTCAACAAAATACTTGCAAATTGAATCCAAAGGCACATTAAAAGAATTATATATCACAAACAAGTGGGATTCATTCCAGGCATGCAAGGGTGGTTCAGCATAAGAAAATCAATCAACATAATACAACACATTAACAAATCAAAAGGGAAAAATCACATGATCATCTCAATTGACACTGAAAAAGCAATCAACAAAATTCAGCATCCTTTTTCTGATAAAAACACTTGAAAGGTTAGGAAAAGAAGAAAAGTTCCTCAGTATGATTAAGGGCATATATGAGAAATACACAGCTAGTAGAGTACTCAACATTGAGATACAGAAAGTCTTACCCCTAAGATCAGGAACAAGAGAAGAATTCCCACTGTCACCACTATTATTAAACATTGTGCTGGAAGTTCTAGCCAGAATAATTAGGCAAGAAAAAGGAATAAAAGGCATCTAAATTGGAAAGAAAGAAGTAAAACTTTCATTATTTCCAGATGATATGACCCTATTTTGAGAAAATCCTGAGAAACTAACAAAGCTACTTGAGATAATAAAAAGAGTCAGCAAAGTGGCAGGATATAAGATTAAAGCACAAAAATCAGTAATGTTTCTACACACTAGTAATGACCTAACTGAAGAGGCAATCAAGAAAAAAATTCCATTCACCACAGCAACTAAGAAAATCAGATATCTAGTACTGAACTTATCCAATGATGTAAAGGACCTCTACAAAAAAAACTATAAAACTTTGATAAAATAAATCAAAAAGGACCTAAATAGGTGGAAAGATATTCCGTGTTCATGGATAAGTAGGGTAAATGTTGTTAAGATGTCAATTCTACCTAAATTGATCTAAAGATTCAACGTAATACCAATCAAAATTCCAACAACCTACTTTTTAGATGATGAAAAGCTAGTTATCAAATTTATTTGGAAGGGAAAGGGTTCTTGAATTGCCAAAAACATCCTAAAGAAGAAGAACGAAGTGGGAGGACTTACACATCCTGACTTTAAAGCTTACTATAAAGCAACAGTGGTCAAAACTGCATAGCATTGGTACAGAGATAGACATTGATCAATGGAATCAAATTGAGAGTTTGGAAACAGATGCCCTCAATCTATGGTCAACTGATTTTTGACAAGGCCCCAAATTCACTGAACTGGGACAGAATAGTCTTTTCTATAAACGGGGCTAGGAGAACTGGATATCCATATCCAAAGGAATGAAAGAGGATCCCTACCTTACATCCTATACAAAAATTAACTCAAAGTGGATCAAAGACCTAAATATAAGAGTCAGTGCCATAAAACTCCTAGAAGATAATATAGGGAAACATCTTCAAGACTTAGTAGTAATAGGAGGCAGTTCGTAGACCTTACACCCAAAGCACAAGCAACAAAAGACGAAATAGATAAATGAGAACTCCTCAAAATCAAAAGCTTCTGTGCCTCAAAAGACTTTGTTAAAAAAGGTAAAGAGGCAGCCAAGTCAATGAGAGAAAATATTTGGACACCATATATCTGATAATGGATTGCTATCCAGTATAAAGAAATCCTACAACTAAACAGCAAAAGAACAACCTGATTATAAAATGAGCAAAATATATGAACAGACATTTTTCAAAAGAGGAAATACAAACAGCTAAAAAGCAAATGAAAAAATCTTCACCTTCATCAGCTATTATGGAAATGCAAATCAAAACCACAAGGAGATATCATCTCAGCCCTATAAGAATGGCTGCCAATAAACAAGAAGGAAACTACAAGTGCTGGAGAGGATGAGGAGAAATTGGAACACTTATTCACTGCTGGTGGGAATGTATAATGGCACAGCCACTGTGGAAGACAGTTTGGTGGTTCCTCAGAAAACTAAATATTGAGCTGCCCTACAACCTGGCAATTCCACTTCTCATTTACCCAAAAGATCTGAAAGCAGTGACATGAACTTACATTTGTTCACTGATCTTCACAGCAGCATTATCCACAATTGCCAAAAGATGGAAACAATCCAAGTGTCCTTCAACAAACATGTGGATAAACAAAATATGCTATATACATACAACGGAATATTATGCAGCAGTAAGAAGGAATGAGGTCCTGAAACACATGACAACATGGATGAACCCTGAGGACATAATGCTGAGTGAAATACGTCAGACACAAAAGGAGATACACTGTATGATTTCACTAACATGAACCCCCTAGATAGTGTAAAATCAGTCTTAAAATGTAGAATATAGGAGACCTGGAGCTAGAGATTTGCTAGAGAAGGAAGAGCACTTACTTAATATGTACAGACTTGTTAATGAGGTCAAACTTAAAGGCATGGGAATGGACAGTGGTGAGGATAGTTCATTGATGGGATTACACGTAGCAGTGGCATACTGAAGGCAAATGTGATTGGCAGGAGTTATTAAAAGTCATGTATCTCACAGATTAGCACTATAAATATAAATAAATTCTTACATGATCTACTTCAAAGGTATGCCACTTGTTAAAAGAGTTAACAACACAGTGGTATACGGGAAAAGCTACCTATTGTATGTGTGGACTATTTTTAATAGGAATACTTTACTAGTACCACACCAATAGTAGGGGTAAATAATTGGGTGGAGGATAAGAGTTATGGGGTGTTTGGGGTTATGACAACTGTCTAAAACTGAGAGTGATGATGACTGTACAACTAAGTGAGGATAATGTGAGATACTGATTGCTTATTTTGGATAGAATATATGCTATGTGAAATTAGGGACTCCTTACTAAGTCAAGCCCTCAATCTTGAGGCTTCCTACTTTGAAACTTACTTCTGTAAAGGGAAGGCAAAGCCTACCTATAGTTATGCCTAAGAAGTCATTTCCAGAGAACCTCTTTTGTTGATCAGATGTGGCCTCTCTCTCTCTCTCTCAGCCCAACTCTGCAAATAAATTCATTACCCTCCTCCATATGTGAGATATGTCATATACGGGATATGGCTTCCAGGGCTGTGAGTCTCCCTGGTGACATGGGACATGACTGCCAGGGGTGAGCATGGCCCTGGGATTTAGAATGCCTTGACCAAAACGTGGAAAAGAAATGAAACAAAATAAGGTTCAGTGGCTATGAGATTTCAAATTGCCACAGTATGCCAAGTCCCAACCAATAGTATTCCCCAAAACCCTAAAGAATACCCAGATCTCCATCTGACACTCTATAAAAGTTTCACACACTAAGTTTATTTTTCAGAAACTTAAAGCATCCAGATTCTTCCTATGCCAGAGAAGTCCCAAAACCCAGAGGCACCAGACTCTTCAAGAACATCAACCAGCTGTATCCCTCTTCCCCATAATGTTGACACCTCTTCACAATATGAAAACATTAGAATGGTCATTGCCTAGATATCCCTGAAGGTTGAGACGGTGCTCAAATGAGAGGGAGGAGCAACAGACAAGATAGGATCTAACGAAGTATTATGACTACTGAATCATTATATAGATATTTCTTTTTAGAATCTGGTGTATTAGAATAGCTAGAAGGAAAGAATTGAAATTGTGGAACTGTAACCCATACCATACTTTGACATTTGCTCTATAACTGTTTGTTAAACCATACTTTGAAAGTTATCACTTTTCTGTATATTTGTTGTATTTCACAATAAAAAATGTTTTAAAAAAAATTACTAGGTGAACCAAAAAAAAAGCACCAAAAAGAAACTGGCAATAGAAAAAAGAAAAAGAAAAACAACTTCTGACTCAGTTAGTGATCTGTTTAAGAAAACAAATGACAATGAGGGAAATTCCTTCAAAAACTAAAAGCTATCAAAAAGATTTAAATGGAAATTCTAGAAAACAAACACACAATACTTAAATTAAGAACTCAAATTATAAATTTAATTGCAGATTAGACCCAGCTTAAGAGAAAGTTACTGAAATGTGGTCAGTAGAAAACACCTAAGCTAAAGCAAGGAGAATTGACAGGGTGGCAAAAGCATAAAAACATATTGAACACCATGAAAATGTCTAACATAAATATATTGTGAATACCAAAAGGGCAAAAAGATAAATGAGGCAGAAATTTTCCAAAAGTGATGAATGACATCAAGTACAAGATTCAGGATGCACTACAAAACCCAAAGAGGATTAACAGAAAGAGATAGGTACTAAAATCCAAAGACAAGGAAATCACAGAATCAGTCATAGAGAAAAAGGAATATTACTTTCAAGGGAACAACAATATAGCAGGCAGTTGACTTCTCAACAGAAATTATGAAAGTCAAGTCAAAAATGAGTGGAATCATATTTTAAAGGTGCTAAAAAAATTCTACTAAAATAATCTTTAAAAATGAAAGCAAAATTAATTCTCAGAGAAATAAAACTAATATTTAGAATTGCCAACAGACCCACACAAAGAGAGATTCTAAAGTGTTTTTTTCAAACTAAAGGAAAGTGATTTCTGATGAACACTTGAAAACGTAGGAAAAAATAAAGAACACCAGAAATGTGGATAAATATAAAAGAAATATATGTAAAATAAAAACACATGATATAATAATCCAAATGTTGGTAGGGAGTGGTAAATGGAGTGGAAGTGGTCTGAGATGCTAACACTGTCCTAGGAAATTGCAAAAAATAATATTAGAGCCTAATAAGTAAAAAATGAATGTCTCTGGTTAATGATAACAATGCATCGTAAAACTTTCAGAAGGAAAGGAATGTTTTGTGGACCATTTGTTTTTGTGTGGCAGTTTTAAGTTATTAGTTTTTAAAATCAGTACTTTTTAAATGGAAACAATGACCAAAAATCTGTCACAGAATTTTGAGACCCATTAAAACAAAGTTTAATGAGAAAAAAAAAAAAAAAAAAAAAATGAATGTCTCAATATTTTGGGTAAACACTAGAAATCAGTAAAAGAATTTTATGTAAAAGGCTAAAAGAAAGTACAAATGGAATAATAAAAAAATACTTGAATAATTCAAAAGAAGGCAAGAAAGGAGAGAAAGAAGATAAAACAGACAAGACAAAGAGTAAAATAGTAAGCTGATAGATAAAATAAATGGAAACTGACTATTCAAAATAAAAAAGGCAGAATAAAGAAACTGAAATTAACAGAAAAGAATATAGTGCTTACAAAAGATATACCTTGCATACTAAGATGCAGAAAGTTTAAAAATGAAAGGATGGAGAAAAATGTACCAAGCAAACACTAAATAAAATAAAACACTAAAATAAAAGAAAGAAGGTATAGCTAGACTACACTTTGAAGCAAGAAGCATTACAAAAAACAAACAGGAAATACTTATACGATTTTAAAAAGTAAATCCACTAGGAAGATACAGAAATTCTAAATTTGCATTCAGCTAATTATATAACTTTAAAATATATAAAGCAAAAGCTGACAGACCTAAAATGAGAAAAAAATCCATAATTATAATTGGATATTTTAACACAGCTAACAGTAACCAAAGGAAAACAAAATAAAATAAGTATATAACTAATGATATGAACTACCATTAACAAACTCGATTTGGTAATAACTCCAACAATGACAGAATTTACATTCTTTTCAATTGATCATGAAACATTTATCTATTTGGAGGCCATTACATTTTATGCTGGGCCATAAAGCAAACTGGAACAAATTTCAAAGAACCGAAATCATTCAATATTTTCCCACTGCAAAAGAATTAAGATAGCAATAAAAAAGAAAAAGATAATTATGAAATCTTCATATGTGGAAATTCAGCAGTATACTCTTAAACCATGAGTTTAGGAAGACAGCACAATGAAAATTAGAAAATATTTTGAACTGAATAACAGCATATCAGAACTTGAGGAGTGCACAAACTGTACTCAGATGGAAAATTTATAACCTTTAACATCTATATTGGGAAAAGAAGAATGGGTGAATATCAACTTCCTAATATTCATCTTAAAAAGTTAGAAAAGGAAAAAAAAAAGCAATTAAACTAGATGAAATAACAAAGAGAAGACCAGAAATATAACAAACAAATATACAATAGAAAAAATTCAACATAGTGAAAAATTGAATTTATGAAAAGAACTATATAATAAAAGACTTCTACAAAGACTGATCAGTAAGAAACAAGGTACAAATTACCAACATAAGAAATGAAAAAGGGACTGTCACCACAGATTCTAAATTAAAAAAAAAAAAAATCATGAGCAACTTTATGCCAATATATTTTAAAATGTGTAAGAAATGAGCAAATTTCTTAAAAAATACAGCTTACCAAAAATGATTAAAAAGAAACAGAAAATATGCATTGTTCAGTGAATGTTAAGGAATTTGAATTTGTAATTACAACCCTTCTCAAAAATTCAAAGGATTCTATGGACAAACTAGGAGAATTAATAACTGAATTTAGCAAGGAAGACAGACAGCTATAAAGTCAATATTAAAATTGCTTTTCTATATTCCACACATACAAATTAATTTTAAAAAGGTAGAATTCACAACAGCATCAGTAAACAGCAAATAATTAGAAAGAAATCTAAAAGAAATGTAATACTTGTCCACTGAAAATTACAAAACAGTATTGTGAGAAAATAAGACAGACAAATAAATAAAGGAATATACTGCATTATGGTTTGGAAGACTCATTCTTTTAAAGATGCCAATTCTCATCAAATTGATTTATAGATTTAATACAACAACAATCAAAATCTCATTAAATGATTTTTGTGGAATCTAGAGGGCAGTTTTTTAGTTAAATGTAAATGCAAAGGGTCAAAAACAGCCAAGGCAATCTTGAAAGAAAAAGTACAGATTTAGGTCATTTATGCTACCATATATAAAGATATATTATAAAACTAAAGTAGTTAAGACAGTGCAAAGTTGACAAAAGACTGACAAAGAGACCAATGGAAGAGAATGAAGAGAACAGAGAGTCCAGAACAGACCCAAACACATATATATAGTCACCTGAGATATAACAAAGGCAAAACCGCAGCGGTATGAGGAAAGAATGAGTTTTTCATTAAAGGGTGTTGAGTCAATTGGATATCCATATGTAAAGAAAAAAGAATCTTGAGCCACACCTCACACCAAATACAAAGATCAATTCTAGATGGTTAATAGATCTAAATATAGAGAAAGTACACATATCTAAACAAAGAACACCTACAAATCAATAATAAAGCATACATACCAATAGAAAAATGTATAAAAGACTTGAATAGGCAATTCACCAAATATGATATCCAAACGGTCAATAAATATATGATAAGATGTTCAACCTGGACAGTCAGAAGGGAAATAAAGATGCTCAACCTGGATAATCATAGAGAATGTACTAATAAAAATCACAATCAAATATCACATATACCCTCCAGAATGGCTAATAATAAAAAGCAACTTTAAAAACAGGAAATATCTACTAAAGCTGAATATATGACCAGAAATTTCACTTCTAAGTGTATATACCCAACAGAAATGTGTATGTATATACACCAAAAGGTATGTGTCAGAATGTTCAGAGCAACATTATTTCTAATGGTCAAAAATGGTAACAACCCAGTCCTATAAGCAATCAAAAGGATAAGTAAATTGTACACCATGCAATGGAATACTATACAGCAATAAATATGAATGGACTATAGAAAAACACATACGGATACCTTACACAAAAATAACTTTGGGTGAAAGAAGCCGGAAACAGAAATCTGCATATTGTATGATTCCACTTATTGAAAGTTCAAATTCAGGCAAAACTAGTTTATGGTGTTTCAAATCAAAATAGTGGTGAGGGAAGTATCTGGGTCACTGATAATGTGCAAGGTCTTGATTTGAGAGCAGACATCCTAGAAAAATAATAAAGTAATGTGGGGCATTCTGGCAAAGAATAATGATTCTCTCCCTACCTAAATGAAGAATAAACTAGAATAAACATATGGCCTAATCCTTTATTACTCCAGTTAGAATGTGGTACAAAGAATCGAAAACACAAAACTTTTCAACTTATAGCTATTTTGGCAATACAAAAAAAAAGGGCATTTTTTTGTGTGTGTGAAAACTGGAAGGATTTTTTTTTTAATTACAGGAGAATGCAAAGTGTCCAGACCAGCCATTCTACCACATTTTTCAATGTGATAAAATTAAAGACATATATTTATTTCATTTTAAAATTTGATTGGCAACATATTTGTTCTACTACATGTTTGGAATTGTTCCCTTTTGTGCTAGTACAGAATTACTTATTATTCTCTTCTTGCTATGCTTTGAATTATCCAAGCCAAGAGTTGTTTTTAGCATTAAGCAACTAACCAGAAGCAAAGAAAACCAGTCACAAAGGATTATCTCCTTTAGGACTGTACTAGAATTATTGCACATATGAATTATTTAAAAATGGATAATTTTATGGCAAAAGGAAGGAGAAAGTTATAAATGGAAGTAAGTAAAAATGTCACTAATTATTAACTAGGCAATATGAAAGTTAACTCTTCCATAAATAGATTTTTATATTTTTTCCTTATGCTGAATTTTCTTCCACTTCTGTTTCTTCCATCCTGTCCACATTGGTGAATTATTTATTGCTATTTCAGTTATATTTCAAGGGAATGAGGTGACTGATTATATTTTTACATAGTTACTTGGTTAAAATGCTGTGAATGGAATTTATTTTTAAATGTAGAACCTGTTACTATGACATCAAAAAAATGACAACAGTAATGGCTAGCAAAGTAATACTCTCAACAATGTCTTTAATTTTATTAATTACAATCATTTAAGATCTCTTGCCCTTGATAAAAACAAATACCAGCTTTAAAGTAGGTATTTCTAAGAAATTCCAAAAGCCACTATCTAAGCTTTATCATTCTGGCTCTTCACTCTTCTCTTAAGAAATGCCTCCCTCCCTCTCATTTTACTACGTGAAAGGACAGTACCGTTTATAGCCATAGTTCTAAGCTGCTAGCCTTAAAATGTTTCCTCCCACTGTATCTCTTCTTGATCTCGATCTTCTTGGCTATCTATTTTATTACCAATTCCTCCATTTTTTTCCATTTCCATCAATGTCTCACCCTTCAGATTTTTTTACTAGGCACTGTTTCCCTACCCCACAACTATGACTCAGGAAAACCAGCCTCCAGCCACCCTGAGTAAATGCTCTATTTCATTGCTATGAGGCAAGCAAACTGGCCTAGTAAATCTGATTTTACCACAAGGAATTGCCCCGAGGCAGCCAATGCATTTCAAGGTGTTCAGTTCATTAAATTCCACAACTATTTCCTAAGTGCCTACTATGTGTCCAGCACTCTGCCAGATGCTGAAAAGAAAATGATGAGTAAAACAGAAAGGCTCCTGGCCCTTCAACAGCTTACAATTTAATGGAAAAGACAGAGTTTAAACAAATAGCTACACAGACAGATGATTACAAACTGTGATGAGTGCTGGAAAGGGAAAGTACTTGGGGCATATGACAGTTGTCCTGACACAGTCTGCAGGGTCAGGAAAGTCTTTCCAGAAGAAATGATATTCAACCAAGTCCTAAAGAATAATAATGAGGCATCCTACCAGGTAGGAACTTGTATGGCAAAATAACGATTTGGGCCCGTGAAAGGGGAGTTCTCTCTCCTGGAAAATTATTATATAATTAATCAAAGGTAAAGGGATGAAGAAGAACCCTAAAATTTTGACAGGGGAACATAATTAAAATTTATTCCAGTGAAAGGATTGTGTCATGCCAAAGAATAAAAATAATTACCTTTACCTTGAATTTTGCCAAGAGTTTCTCTGTGCCTCCAAAAAAGAAATTGAAAAATGAACTAAAGCCATGAACCAGATATTATGTGGCAAAAAATTCTATAAGGGAAAGTGCAGATGACATGGGGAAAAACTGCAAAGGTATCCACTTATATGGAGAAAAGAAAGGGGAAAAATGTCAGGCCTTAGCAGCAATATAGCAAAGGTAAGTTTAACATTAAAAGAAAACCATCAGGTAATATATGTTAGAGTTTGATATTGTCAAATACATTTGTTCAAATATATGTAACAGATTATTTGGAAGTGCTATATAATGTTAAACACCAGTAAAACACCTTTTAACAAATACTCATTTGAAGTTAGAACAGTTTTGCTCACAATGTCACATACAGAAGGACAAAAAAAAGTATTTACACATATGGAAGTAAAAGTACAGGGCAGCTCTTTTTCTCACTCCTATTTCCTTCATATTTAAATTGGATAATTCCCATGATATTATCATGATAGTATCTAGCATTTATCTCAACATAGATTTCACTCATTGTTCCAAATTCGCAGCATGAAAGTTCAATAAATGACTATTGATTATAGAGGCAGAAAGATAAGGTGAACAGGGCCCTGGAACTTAGTCCTGACATTGCCACTTTCAAACTCACTCAAGATCTCTGTGAATCTAAAACTTGAGGGTATTTCAGAATGAACTGGAGGGCTTGTTCAAACCACAGACTGCTTAGCTCCACCCCATAGCTTCTGATTCAATAGGTCTGTGGCAGGGCCTGAGAAATGCATTTCTAACTAGTTTCTATGTGATTCTGATCTTGCTGGTCTGGGGACTGCTCTAAGGGCAGTGGTTTTATTTGTTAATAAAAAGTTATATGAGTGTGAGATAGCAATGGTCAAATATCTAAGAATTCTTCACCAGCAACATTCACTTAAGTGGCATGGATAAACCAGAACTCAAACAATGGAAAAGAAAGAACTGGGTGCTGCATAACTGGAACTATTAGCTTGTTCCTAAATGATGTTAACATACTGAAATGCATCCATACCAACTAGCAAATACCTGATGCCCAAGAGTCCCCTAAGTATTGCACACTCACAAAAGCTACTAAAAAGGAAATGCCTGGCACAGCAAGGGGCTCCCCCACCCTGCTTCAGCACCTCTGCCAGCATCTGTTCTGACTGGTGAGTGCCAATGGCATGTTGGTTGTTAAATGATTTGAATACCACACCTGGATAGGAGACAGGATGGAATTGTCGCTAGTTCCTTACAGACATCTGCCCAAATCTTTCCAGTGCAAATCCTAGTCTTACAAGCATAATTTGTTCTTCCTCTGTATCTTTATTCCATGTGAACTCACACAAGAAGTTCCAGGAGAATGGAGAAAGAAGAAATACCAAAAGGGAAAATATGATTCAAAACTATATATAGGTTGTTGCAGAATAAATCCACTTGAATATTGCTAAAACCTGTCCAAAAAAAAGTCAGTTTAGAAAGGCCTACCCAGACCACTAACGGAGAAAGGACACCGCAGTCACAGAAAATGACTAGGTCTATATCTGCCTCTCTGCTCCAGAATTTTCCAAAGTTATGTTGCCATTTGGCATAACATAGTTCCACTGCCAACAGTTCTGCCACCTTGGGCACTTGGGTCTATGGCCTTCATATTCTGAGTGGCCTCTGATGTTGCCAAGCATTGGACAGAAACAAGGAATTCATACTTTGGAGCTGGGTGAGTGTCTCTACATAAGCTCAGATAAAGGGCTTTTTCTACATTGTTTTGGCTGAAATTTCACAGCTCAAAAACTGGGATTCACTTACCAACAGCTGAAAACCTAAGGAAATCTGGGAATAACAGCGCATGAGCACTATGAATTTCTTCAGCTGTCTATCCCTGAAACTTTAAGCTGAACTGATTCTTTCTATAGTAATGATCAGTTGAAGGAAGCATGCTTAGATATATGAAAAAAAAGCACCCTTCGAGGAAATGTCTTCTGAAAAAATACTCGTCAGATGGAATGGAAATGGCTAATATATGAATGGTTTCATCTCAATTTATTAAAATCTCACCCATATAAAGTACTGGTGTTTTTACTCAAGTTCCTTTGCTGGTTTCCATACAAAATGGGGGTGCTCCTTGCAATTAATCAATTAAGACCAAATCTGAGATGAGCCAGATGTTAGATTTAGGAGACAAAGATTATATGCCTCCTCAATGATACAAAGGGAAACATACTCATAATGAATGAACAAATAAAAAAATCTTAACACAGACTTAAACTTAATAAATGAACCAACTGGAAATTCTAGAACTGAAAAATACGGTAACTGAAATTAAAAAAATCAAGTGGACAGGCTTAACATAGATTGGAGATGACAGATGAAAGAGTCAGGGAAATTAAAGATAGATCAATAGAAAGTATCTAAAAAGAAGAAAGGAAAAGGTTAAAAAAAAAAAAAAGAACAGAGCCTTAGTGATCTATGAAACAAGAGCCAACAGTCTATGATATAGCTAATTGGACTCTGAGAAAGAGGCTATAGCAAGAGATAATAGGGAGAAAATTATGAAGAAATTCTGGCCAAAAATGGAAATAAAACCACACATAGACATTATATAATCAAACTGCTAAAATGGCAAATAATATAAAATCTTGAAAGTAGCTACAGAAATCCAATGTATATATGTACATATCTATATAACAGTGATATGAATTATCATTGACTTCTCACAAGAAAGAATGGAAGACAGACAATGGAACAACAACAAAAATGTTAAAAGAAAAATACTGTTGACTTTGAATTCAAAATCCATTGGAAATAACTTTCAAGAAAGAAGACAAAATAAGCTCATTTTCAAAGAAATAAAAATTAATTTGTCACCAGCAGACTTGTACTATAAGAAATATTAAAAGAAGTTATTTGAGCTGAAGAGAAGTGAAACCTGATTAAATATGAATATTCAGGAAAGAAACATGAGCACCAGAAAGATAAATATGTGGTAAGTATAAAATACTATTTTTCACTCTTAATTTCTTCAAAATACATGTGTAAATAAAAAAAAATTATGTATGGTGAGATTTACAGTATATATATAAGCAATATATGTGATAACTATAACACAAAGGACAGAGAAGCAGTAAATGTGGCCATATGATTACAAAGTCCTTATATTTTTACATAAATTGGTATATTAACTCTAGATTTGAAAATTTAAGGATAAATATTATAATCCTAAAGCAATCACTATAAAATAAGCTAAAGAGAAATAGCTAAAAAGATGATAGATAAATTAAATTAGAATTACAAAAAATATTCAATTAAATATTCAATTATAAATGCAAAATTATAAAAGGGTCAATTCATTAAGAAGATACAACAATTCATGAAAAAATCTTTGCTTTTAATTACACTCAAACCTCATTCAGATTAATCAATTTTCATGTATTATTTCATGCTTATTAAGAATTTTGTAACCTAGTCATTAGAGAAAGCGCCCCTGCAATAGTGTGTTTACTTTCACAGTTTTCTTCTTTTATATGCAACATTCCCGATTTCCAATCATCCTACTGGTATAAATATAGGCATATATTTGCTATGAGGTTATACCACAAAGCCAATAAATTGCCATATTTGTATTTCCTGAATAAGTCTCCAAACTTAGTCAGGAGGTCTCACTCTTAGTACCACCCTCAAGGTTTAGGTACCAACCTAAATATTTCCTGAAATCAGTAACTGAAATAGAGTTTCACCTTCCTGTCTTCCATTCCATCCAAATTTGTGTTTTTGTGTATGGATTCATACAGTTGTGCATGTGCTTATAAATATGCATACTTATTTTTAAAAGCAGATTCCATCCATTTGTGTCACTCTAACCATACTAAATGCCTAGCCAAAAGTGTTGGTAAAGCCCATTTCACAAAGACCAAATAAGCAACAGAAAGCAGGGATCCTGTGCACCTTTAGCTGTTACCTTTTTTTTTTTTTTAACCATAAGCTCTGGACAATAAAAGAGACGGAAAATAACCTACTATGTTCCAAATCTTTTTCTCTAATTTTAAATTTAAAATACAGGAGAGAGATAGAGATTAGAGATAGAGATAGAGATGAGATAGAGATAGAGATAGAGATAGAGATAGAGATGATAGAGACAGAGATAGAGATGATAGAGATAGAGATAGAGACAGAAAGAGAGAGACAGGAGAAATCAACTGAACCTTGGGGAAAACAATTGGACAAACACCCAAGTAACATGACATTTTCTTGAGCCAATCACAAATGAAATAGTAGATAACTTTCCCAAGATCCTACACCTACTAGCTATGGAGCTAGGATTCAAACGCATGCCGTCTAACACGAGAGCCTGTCCTTTAAACCTGCTATATCATTTCATCAAAAGTAATCAAGGTTTACAAACACTGTGGCATGCTGAGGACTCACAATGAAGCAGATCCCCACCGTGGTGAACTAGCATGCCTTTTAGCAGATCTTACCCACTGTTCCTCCTACTTAAAAGAGGACAAATGATCAAAATACAATATCTAGTTAAAACATCAGAATTCATTTAGAAAACTAAAAACTCATTAATCACTAATGCTATCTGTATTAGTTAGGGTTCTCTTGGCAAACAGAATCAATGAGAGATGTCTCTGATTATCAAATTGTAAAAGTGACTCATGCAACTGTGGGTATGCACGAGTCCAAATTCTGCAGAGCCGTCAACAAACTGTCAACTCCAAGGAAGATGTCCGATGAACTCCTCAGGAAATGAACCGGCAACTTAGACGATCTCCTCAGGAAATGAACTGGGATTCTCAACAAACGTGCTCGATGAACTCCTCAGGAAACCAACCGGCAACTTCGACGAGCTCCCCAAGAAATGCTTCACTGGTCAGCTGAAGAAGAAGTGAAGGTTCTCTAACCCTCCAGCTTATAAGCCTTCAACTGATCACCCGGACCAAATCCAGCCAGTTGCATTCTCTCATTGTGGAAGGCACGCCCCTCGATGAGTCATCAGTCAGCTGCAGTCAATTGACTGATGATCCAACAAACCACCCCGTTGGTTTATTAACCAGCCTCAAATATCCTCACAGCAACCGTCAGGCCAGTGCCTGCCCGACCAGACGGCCGGGTCACCTAGCCAAGTTGACACATGAACCCAACCATCACACTATCCAAAATCTCAAGAAACTGTTCTTAACTCTGGCTGTTAAAAGACTTTAGAACAGGAAAACTATCTCATTACTCATGGTTTATAGACATTATCAAAACAGAAATTATCAGAATTTCTTTTTTATTTCTAAGTACATTAGAAGACTAAATCCCTTAGCTGACTTAAAGTATTAGACAGGTAAAATTTATAAAATATGCATAGATTACAAAATGCTTTTCATATGAACATTTTATTTGATTCTCATAACAATTTCCTGAGGCAGGCATTCACGTTTTTAGATCCATTTTATAGATCATGAAAAAGAGGTATACAGAGGTTTAGTCACTCTTACAAAGCCACGTCGTTAATAACTGTCAGAACTGCAACTCTTCCTAAGCTTGCGCCTGAACCCCATACTCAATGAACAATATTTGCTGTCTCTTAAATTTATAATAAATAATTACAAATATTCTTAAAAGGTAAATAATTTCCACAAATAATGTCATGGCAAACTAGGTGCTACTCAACTGCCAGTCCTTCCATTCTAATCTTCCCAGTAAAAATAGGGCATCAAGCTACATATAGCATGACTCTTTGGAGATAAACATTGAGGTTACACGGGAGAGCCTTGTCTCACTCTAGCAACAAGGCACACGGCTAACCAGCAAGAAGAGGCATCTATAATCTTGAGGTAAACGTGCCATGGTGAATATAGTACTATCAAAATTGCCTGTTGAAATTATCTTGAATTTGGTGCTTAGGGCAACTTAAGTGGTGCTGATCAAAACACAAAGGGGTCAGCCTATTCCTAGCTGATTAGAAGGCTCAGACTCAAAAACATTATTCATTGCTGTCCCACAGTATGTAATTACCAAAAGATGAAAAAAGTGGTTTTGCAAGTTCCCAAGCAATGTTATTCAGCAACATCAAACACTAAAAAGACATAATTTTCTAAAAACAAAGTTAAAAACATAAATCCAGGTAATTCCCAAATAATTACTAGCAGCCAATATTTGTCTCATTTGTCAGTGAGAAAAAAAAAAAAACTAAAAACATCTTATTCATTATTGAAGGAATAATATAAATGTTCAATTTATATGATGAATATATGTGTTCATCATATAAAGTGGCAATATTAAATATCCACCATTGAACAGATAAGTACCATTCTGAGATGTGTTTTTATTTTGTGTTAGAAATTACGGTGTTCTACTCTATCCAAACGCTTTCATCATGTTCCTATTTCTCTGAAACAAGTAGAAACGATGTATCAGGCATCTAGACAAGACCAGGAGTGCAAGCAGTGTTCATTGGAGAGATTCTAGGTAATTTATCCATAGGGTCGCTGGTCTTACTTGCAGCAGGCATTAGGCAACTCCAAATTCCATTTTAAACAGGAGGAAGAATGAAAGAGGGAAGGAGGAAGGAAGTGAAAGATATTCTTAAACCAAAGCAGCAAGAGTATTTGGTTTATTCATGTGTTTACATCAGATAAGATAGATACAATTCTCAAGGTATCCTTTCTATTGGAAAAAAACATTTTCCTTAGTGGTCTTCTTCCATGGGAATTTATAACTATTCTTTCTAGGGAGTGAAACACTAAAAAGGCATGCAGTGTTTGTATCTAGATAAACGATAAAAAGCAGTCCTCCCAAACTCGTTTTATGGTCCCACCAATGACCAGCTCATCCTCATTCACTTGGACTACAAAAGCCAAAAATTAAATGCTTGAGCTAGTCAACCAGTATCACTGTAAGAAAATGGTTAGTCAGTTGTGAGAAAGGGAGGGGGGAGAAAAGACAGAAGGAAGGAAAGAAAGGGAGGGAAGGGGAGGGGAAGGAAAGGTGGGAGCGAGGGCAGGAAGAAGGTGGATGTGGTCAGCCCACTCATCAGCTGATAAATTGGTGAATTATTTGTATAAATTAGTTAATTGGGCAAATATTTTATCATTTAACTGGCTAATTTTGCTTTGAAATAACAACAACCTGCTGGAATGCCTTTCCATTATAGACTTTTACCAAAAACAAAGAAAAAAGCATTAGCCTTAATCAAACAATAAAGGAATGTTATGAATTAAAAAAGAAAGTAACAGAGAAAGACCTAGAAATGCTACATGAAATATAATCGTTCACTCTTTTAAATGATCACCTGAGCTGAGCTTTTTATAAAGGTGAAGTCACGAGGTACCAGATACAAAGAAGGAATTGAAAACCAGAGCATTAAGTGGCCTGGTAAGTAAGGGTATTAAGGTAGAGGCAGGGGGAGGGAGGAGAATGGAAGTAGCAGTCACCTCAGTTAAATAGGGGTTTAGATTTTAATCCCCAAAGAAGCAAAGGAGAAAAGGACTGGGACTCCAGTGAGGCAGAGATTCTTGGATAAAGTTAGGATCATTGAAAGACGGACCACTTTGTAAATAGAGAGAACATTAAAAACCCTCCCATTAGCCTACGGAGAAAACAGGGATTTTTCTCAACCATGAATGTTGAAGAGGCCAGTCCTGTTGCTAGTTTGCCAAGTCAGAGCTACAACTGTGACCCTTGTGTAATGAAGAAGTTAGGATTTAAGGGATAATTATGATTACTGAATCATTATATAGATATTCCTTTTTTACTTTCTGTTATATGAGAAGACAGGGAAATATCTGAAATCTCTGAACTGTAATCCAGCTGTCTTGATCTCTGATAATGATTGCATAGCCTTTATCTTGTGCCCTTGAGATTGTAAAAACCTTGTGACTGCCCCTCACTAGTACCCATTTTATCCAGTTTTTCGAATTTAGAGTCATATGATCACTAAATACAGCCCTTAATGTTTATTAATGAAGGGCCTTGGGTCATCCCAGATCTAACCCACCCCAATTCCAAAGCTATCTTGATAAAGGAAGCTGAATTTAACCAAAATTGGCCTGCCTGACATGCACAGTAGCTTAGACTTTAACCTGTAAGTGATCTATACCTCACCATAATACTAAAAATCATGGCCATCATCATATTATGGCCGCTGTTTTGTTACATACGTTCGGTGACTAAGCATATAATTAACCTGTGCATGCTCAATGATTAGATCATCTCTGATTACATCATCTAGAGCCATTGTGCTCATTATACTGAAACCTGCCCATCTTTTGTTACATAAGACCATCAGAATTATTGCAGTTTGGGGAGACAGATTTTTAGGCCGCTAGGCCATCTAATCTCCTGCTTCATACTTAGCGATAAACTCTTTCTTTGAAACCCTGGTGTCTCAGGAATTGGGCATTTGAGCACATTGGGCAAAGAACCCATCCCGTTTGATTGGTATCACTTGGGTCTCAACCCACTGATTATGCCATGTGAAGGGCTGGTGCGTCTCCAACCTCACTCCATGATCTGGCAAGGCTGGAGCCAAAGTTCGCCGAGGTCTTACTGCTATTGTAATTCAGCCTATAATCAAGGAGGAGAAGGACTGTACTTTCCCAGTCATGCAGATTAAAAGCATCACAGCCAGAATATCAAGATCCCTCTCCCAATGTCTGTCATCTAGTCCTCCTAGAGATATGTGTGCTGCCCCAGAATGTACCAGTACCGCTTTCTCCTAAGTTTCCCCTATTGTACACTGCTCTAGTAGCTTATTATGGGTGCCACCTGGCCATTTGTTCTTGTCTACCTAAAAGTCTTTCATCTCCTGAACTGCTACTTGAGGGAAAAGAAATTTTTTTTTTCTTTTTCAAGTCACTGCATCTTGGGGTGTCTTTGTCGGACCAGTGTAGCCTACACCCCAATCAATACAAATGCTATACTTTTCCACAGGTCTCCAAATCCACCCTCGGGTCCAATGATTCACTAGGAGGACTCACAGGACTCAGCATGTATTTGTACTCATGGCTAATGTTTATTATCACAAAAAGACACAAATGAAAATCAGCAAAGGAAACTGGTACATGGGGTGAAGTTCAGAGGAAACAGGTGTAGGTTTCCAAGAGTTCTTTCCCAGTAAAGTCACCCAGGACACACTTAATTCCTCTTGCAATGAGTTGTTATGACACATGTGAAGCCCTGTCTACCAGGGAAGATCATTAGAGACTAAGTGTCCATTTTTATTGAGGACTGGTTATGTAGGCAACCTCTGCCTAGAAAGCCCTAAAATTCCAGAATCCCAGAAGGAAAGCAGGTGCTCAGAGTAAACCGCATTGTTTATTCATGCAGTTTAGGCACAGTAAGCCACTTTTAAGTGTATGGGAATTGTGGGAACCCTCCCAAAATCCATGTTCTAAGATGCCAGCCGAGGGCCAACCTTGGAAGGAGGCCTTTCTAAAGATAGCAGTCTCAGACCTGCTGTGACAATTCTTTTCTGTGCATATACCCTAAAATGGCATATAAATCTAGTAAAAATATAAAATCATTCATAAGAATAATCCATACCAAAATTTGAGGTTGAAGCCTTCTCGGGTCAAAAGGAGAGGAAAGAGATGGATGGTGGAGATTCACCTGTTTCTGTAATGTTTTATTTTTAAAAACAAACAAAGATCTGAAGCAAATATGGCAAAATGTTAATATTTGTTTAATGTTATAATACATACATAGGTGTTCATAATTGTATTTTTGTACGTATCTCTAACTTTGAAATGTTTCATTTAAATCAAAAGATGAAAGTAAAAGACGGACAAAAATATTAACATCCTACAAAAAGGAAACTAACTCTCATCAGAGCATAGCATTGATAACATTTAGAAAGGCCCGTGTAGCTAAGAAGCAGGTATGAACCAACCCCAATGACCCAAGATTAAAAGTTGTAAAGTCCATAAGAGTATTTCAACAAATAAGTGACCTTCTACAAATGTTCTGAAAAATATTTTTAAATGACAAAGATAATAGACACCAGGAAAGAGAGAATCTGAGTTTAGAGCAGTATTTAAACACACATCAGTCAATCAATCATGAACATCCCACACATTATCACTGCAGCAATAAAGCCACAAAAGTTCTTTACCTATTCTAGAGACATTATCTACAAACTAACAAAATAAAATTACATAGACCTTCAATGTACAATAGGTATTTAGATTACAATTTACTTATCATCCCAAAGATGGAAAGAGAAAGAAAAGGAAATGACTAGATATCTGCATGTGTGCATGTATGTTTCTGCCTGAAAAAATAAGAGAATGGGAAAGAGGAGAAGAGAAGCAAGAATGGGAAGAAAGAGAATGAACCTGAATGAGAGAGAATATATGTCTGGTTCCTAAGAGTGATTCATACATTTCCAAAACTAAAATCTAAGAGTCACAAATGTCTTTAATGCTCATATTTTCACAAGACGTTTAACAAAATTCAGCTTAGAAAAAGAATACTAATGATTCTGTCTTCACAGGAACTATTTTTAAAATGTTTAAACAAGTAGGAAGCATTGAAAGATGTGCAGAAATATCACAGCCCCCCTAGTATTAATTTGAGAAGGCTTGCATAAAATTACATCATAAATTTCAACCAAATCTCTTAAAGTCTCTGGGATTTAAATAAGTATTTAAAATAAGTTCATTTATTGTTGATGATGATGATGAAGAAGAATCAGGCACTGCTCTAAATATTTTTTTAATTCTCAAAACGACCCAATGAGGATGATACTGTTATTTTCTGCATTTTACATATGGAAAAATGAGGCACAAAAGCTTAACTAACTGGTCTAAAGAGCTCAGATTCACCTAGGCGACCTAGCTCCAGAGCCTGTATTTTTAACTTTACTTATTTCACCTCCTTCACTTCCTATTATCTCATTCTTTATGAAAACATAATATTCATCTAAAAATAACCACATTTCCTATACCAATTACTCATAATTTTGGCAAAGCAGATTTTATTATACAGGAAGGAGCTAAAGGGTATGTTTCTCTTGTGAATTTAGAGATGGCTTCAGTAGCATTTCTCCCATACCAATATTCCAAAGCATAGCAAAAACACCTGTTTGGGAAAGCACTTCATTTCCTAGCTGTTCTATAAACACCTGAAAGCTATTAAAAAAAAATAAGGTTGAAAACTGAGGTTTCCTAATTTCCCAATGATGACCCCTTCTTCCTAGACTCCTAGAAAACAGAAATCCTGGTCAAACATTTTTTTTTTTTCAACTCTTTTTGTGTACTGAGCAATGGAAAATTACTATGAGCTCACAGGGAGAACTGACTGTCTTAGAAAATTGTACTGTTAGAAATACAGGACCCTAAACAAGGGAAATAATCTTCCTGCCACAGACCACATCTGTGGCACTATGGTCAGTGGTGGGCACGGTCACTCAAATGGGACATTTAAATTGTGGAGACAGGGGTAGTTACAGGGAAGAAAATCCTTTTTTTTTTTTTTTCATAGCACATTTCACTCGGACATACTAAATCATTTATGTTTATTTACTTTATGTATATTGTCTTTCCCACTGCTAAACTGTGTGTTGGCCAAGCAAGAAAATGACATTCACAAAGGCCCACAGTAACGAGAAAGCTTAGCAGCCCATGAACTGTAATTTACGTATAGCTGGAATGGACACAGTGAAAGAGAGTGGTAATCGGTCCGCAGGGAAAGTGAGGATCAGATCATGACGGTCCTCAGAGTTAGGACAAGAAGCCACAGGTTATGGGAAGCCTTTGAAACATTCAGAGGTATCCATATTCTGTTACTATTATAGTTTGCATAAAAAACTTTAGTTGGACCATTTGAAATTATCAATATTCAACTTTTTAGACCTACAAAAATTGGCAATTAGCTATGGGTCAACCTAACTAGAACCCTCCTAAAAGGAAGCAGGACTGCAGGCTGGAAAACTGTCCAAAACCCTGGGAAGCTTCTAGAAAATGTACCATAGTGACAGTAGGGATAATGTTACTATCCCAGATAGTATGCAGTAAGGGAACCTGTCAAGGTAGTGGGGGAAAAAATAACTAGATGGCTTAAAATATAAATTTTAGAGCTTGAAGGGACCTTAGAAAACATGAAAACCAACTCTAACCACCCCACCCCACCCTATTTTTATAGTCCCGAAAAATAATATGTTTTCACTCCACTCATAAAATGTATTCTGGTATGTTCCAAGTGCCAGAATCATGAATATAAAGAGGATTAAAAGAGATTTAAAACCTAAGATTTCTGTCTGGAGGGTGGCTTTGAGCATAACAGAGCTATGACCCCCTTAGATCTCCCTGCTAGAGGAAGAATGAGAGCCAGAACTCATATTCCCAGCATTCTAGATCACGGACAGCCCTTTCCAATGTACTAGGCTGCCTGGATCCTACAGGCTTCTCCTGATACAGGCAGCTACAACTTCCTCTCTTAGCCTGACCATTCTTCACCATCTAGGAACAAGAGGAAGGAGCAGCACTGACAAGGCTAAATGGAAAGCAGTTATGACCAATCACAGCCCTGTGCCTTTCTGTAGCTGTCCCTACAGTGGGAGCCCCTGTGCTCCATGGACTCAAGGTCCTCATATTTCTATTATATGTATGTTCCCCAAATATAAGCCCCATCCATCAATGCCCTATCCCACCACATGCCTCTTCTTGCCTTCCTTCACATCAAAATATTCCATCCCCTTAATCCAAAGTAGTGGTAAAATTGTATGATTACATCACAGCATTATTTTGAACTGAAAATTTACTGTTTAAAATTATTCTGAGAGTTTTCCTTGTTTCTGCCTGCCCCTAAATTAGGCCCTGGTCTAAGTGTCTAGCTAGGTTTAAGGCACACTACCAATATTTTCCAAGAATAGTTTCAGAAGAGGAAAAGAAAATGTGGTAGAGGGGAAAAAGAAATGTACACTCAAATCAACTGCCATGCCTATTTCCTTTTCAGTATTTTTTAAACTCTACCTTATTTCAAAGATCATTGGAGGAAGCTAATTTTATTGTTGCCCGAGTAGTCAGAAACTAGAAAGGAAATTTAAATATATTATTTGCTTTCAAAAGATCTTGTCTAAAAATCATTCCGATGTTTACAATGGGAATATCAGCTCCATCTCCTTTCCTTCTTCCTAATGATCTGGAGTTTTTAGATTGGAATTTGAGTCTGCAATAGGATCTATCTTTATAGACATGGAACCAGAATAGGAAACAGAAGCTGAGCTAAAATACTCACTCCTTCTCTCAGACTAACAAAATTTCCTTAGTGCTGTTTTAATTTTTTCAAATATATAAGGAATGCAAGAACAGATGATTGAATTTTTAAAATTAAGTAATAAAAATCAAGCAAAAGACTCTTGTCACCACCCCATTTCACAATTACTTTTGCCTTCTGAAAGGAAATAATTATTTTTATCACTGTCACCAATTTTGTCATTACAAGTCAACAGCTAAATCTTGTTACTCTAAAATCTAATATTTTGATACATAATGATAAAATACATAACCAATACTTTCCATATACAGACCATGTACATAAACTTAGGGCCAGGAAAATGAAAAGATGTAAAGATCTTTTCTATGATTGTGAGAATAAAATAACATATAATTATTTCAAGAAAAATGTGTAAAACCTACTGGACTAGTGAAATGATAATACAGGGTAAGAAGCTGGGTTAAGAATGCCAACTCCAGTTTTCGCATATGATTAAATAAAGTTATCAGCACAAATGCGGCATTTAGATTTTGGAATTTTTTGTATTAAGGAACTGAATCAGACAGCAAGCTATTTTCATGGAGAGAATAGTAGTAAATTAAAAGTACACTGTTTTAACAGTCTATATCTGGATGTTCATAGTAGCTCACTCTTTCTTTAGCACTGATTTTCCCACAGGAAGGAACAGATTAAAGGGTGGATTACTTCAAGCACTATAAAGGTCTCTAGACTGACCCTATCTTAGAGAGAACTCTTTCAGAGGAATAATGCCAGAAAGAACAGTGAAAGACCAGGAAAACCCACAACTGAGCCCTTCAGAGGGCCTTCATTCACAGCCCCCATTGACTGCCCTGGCCTCTATGAGGGAATTCAAAATAATTCACTGCCCACCATAATACTGAATTCACAACAGAGAGGAAAAAAAGGTGATGGAGCTGCTTTGCATCTGTTTAATTTTTTACAGAAATGTTCAGGGGGTTAATCTTCTACAAGGCCAGTCATGAGCTTTCACAAAGGACCAAGAAAGGAGTCGCAAAGCCTGCCATGCCTCAAAGGGAAGCTCTTTGTGTCTTCCTTTCTACACCATGTCTGACAAAGAAGCCATCTGATTTCATAGGCTTCTGTCTCTTTCCTGATTCTGAGGTCAGTGAAGCAACAATGATGTCATTGCTACTGAAGACCACTGTTGGCTGAGATAATGAAGATCTCTTTACCCAAAACATTATCATTTCTGTAGCATATATTTCCTAAACTTTCTAATATAAAATATCCTACTTATTGGAAGATTATTTTTATTTATCTTCAATGCTATTTATAAGAAAACATCTTGCAGTATAATTCCCTTTCATCAAACATATCTTTTAGTTAGTAGGTACTACTGGACTTGAGTAGTTTACTCAAACATGTAAGAGGGAAAAATAGATTATGCTTTGTCATGAGAGATGGGTATGCTATTCAGCCAATATTCCTGTGTTACAAGTTTATTCATTTGGTAGGCAACATACATCATTACATGAATAAGATCCATTTCTAAACTCCTGCTGTCCCCCATCTGTGTGTATATACTGCTTGAAATGCAAACTAACTTTTCCAGAGAACAATATAATAGTTGAGGACAGTTATTCTCCCCCATTTTTTGTATCAAAGATCCCTTTGAAAATCTTCTAAAAGCCACGGAACCTCTCTGGGAAAGAAGGGGGTACAAATACATATATGCATATAAAATTATGTACATAAATGCCAGATGTTTTCAGACCTCATAAAGCCTCTTGTAGACCAAAAAATTCTGCTTTAAAGAATACGATTTCATTAGAAAATTCAGCTTTTTTTGCTAAGTATTATGTAGAACAATGATTCTCTTAAGAAACTAAAGTTTTTCAAAGAATCTTCTAATTTTCCCCTCTCATACATCTTATGGTTGGCTCTTCATCAATTATATACAGTGCTACTTATGAAAAAATAGACCTCCCTTATATTATTTTAAACAAACAGCTTGAACACAAATAAGCTTCATTTTTATTCTCAAAGGAGAATATTAGATGAGGTTAGACAAAAACACAGGATGAATATGAATTAAAATATGAAAAACATGTGTCATGGATTTAAGTGAATTATCTCATTTAATCCTTAGATATGAGACAAGTAGAATTATCACCATTTTTCAGATCCTACAAAATCCAAAGCAGACATTCATTCTCTTTTCAAAAGATGGTCTAGTATTTACCAGGCAAAGATATAAGGATACATTCCAACACTTCAAAAAGAGTAGAGATACTGTCAAGCATATATATGGATGAGAATGAATGCAAGGTGAAAAAAATGTGTGTACAGGGAATTTAGAGTTCAGTAAGGCCAAAGTAAAAAGTATACAGAGGGGAGGAGAAATCACTAATGAATAATAAGAAAGGTAAAGTTGTAAGATTCCAGGTTGCAAAAGATCATTCTAAAAATTTTAGATTTTATCCAGTAGGGATTGGGAAGTAACTTGAAAATTTTAGACTAAACAGTGACATAGTATTTCAGTTTATAGAGATCACTAAGTCTTCAATGAAAAGCAGCCATCTCCCAAGTAGGGTACTTATATCCCAAGTATGTATAGCAACATTTACTGGAATATGGAGAAAATGTAGAATTTCTTTTATACTTATTTTTATTTCATTCTTTATCATTTCTATCTTTATATATATTTTATAATACATGTTCTGTGTGTGTTCTATAATGTATGAACTATAATAATACATTCGTATGTCTATAACTTAAAAACAAGTATACCTAGATGTAGGGTAAGTAGACACTTCACCAAATTTGGTAACCTTCTATCTCAAAACGGACTAGAGGGAGCAAGTTTAGAAGCAGGAGAAAAGTCAGGAGGCTGCTGCAGTATTTAAAAAAAAAAATCATGAGGCTCTGAACAAACACAGTAATGGTGGGCACCAATTTCAGAGCTATCTTGGCATAAAGTTGGTGGGTCTAGTTGGTAAGCTAAGGAATATGAAAATCAGAAGGAGTTAACTCAGTGGATATTGATACCATTCACCAAGACTGGAATACAAGAAAAGAAGCAAGGCAGTTGGTAAGTGAATGGTTAGAGACATGTTCAATGTTGGCCATGTTGAGTTAGAGATCCTTGTGGAATATCCAAGGGCAGGTAGCTAAAAGTGGTTGAATATTTAGCTCCAGAGCTAAAGAGAGGAATGTTTGCAAGACATACTAATGTGGAATTTACACCACTATTATTACCAACAGTACAAAACATGACAAAACAATACAAAGACAGGACCTTAAGAAAGCCCTGCATAAAACGGATGGGAAGAAGAAGTTATTAGGGGAGGAGGAAATCCAGCTAAGAGTCTAGTCATGAAAAATGAGGGAGGAGTCTAAAGCCACAGAGATTAAGGTGAGTAAAAAGGAAAATACACCAGCACAGTTTTATCATCAAAGAATTCTGTTACTTTGTAAATGACAAATGAAGTAGCAGGACATGAAAACCAGATTTCAAAGAGTTGAGGAGCAAAATCATACAAAATAGTTCATTTTATAAGAAGGTATATGACAAAGTGTAAAAATGAATGTAACTTAAAAGTACTGTGGAATTTCACAAAAAAAAATTAGAGAAAAAAGAGAAAACCCTCTCACTGAAACTGACGCTCAGGCTGGATTGTGAACACTAAGGAGAGGCTATTAAGTAGAGGTGACAAGAGCAGATTACAGATACAGAAAAGAGAATAAGAATAAGTTTAGAGAAGCAATAACAAGCAGAAGAGACAATGAGGAAGCCCTACCTAACTAAATTAGATGTCTCTCCTAAACCTAACCTAATCAGGCACAAAGTTCTCTCTTTACCTCTGCAATGATCAACATCTAACACTTTGATATGACTTTTGATGTACACAGTGTTGGAATATTCACAATCATTTCATGATTTCAAAAATATTTTTTTTTAAATTATGCTTAGTAATTTTTAAAACAATACTAAGTAATATACGCAAGAGAAAACCTCATTCCAGTCTTGCTCCCTGCTCCATCCCTGAATATTACGCTTAGACTTTGGGTAGGGATGAGGGTTGGAGTAAGGATTTCTTTTGTGTATGTTATTTTCAAACTTTAAAAGTTGAAAATATAATGGTTATAATGATTTTGATTAGCCTTATGTCAAAGCGATCACATAAAAATGCCCTTAAAAGGTACTCAACCCTTTCCATACTCTATTTTCATACTGGAATTGCCACACTTGATGCCCTCATAATCTCTCACCTGGATTACTTCAGTAGACTCCAAACCCGTTTGTCTGCCTCCATTCTCTCACCCCTCTATTCTGTTCTCCACAGGGATGGAAGACAGGTCTTTCTAAAATATACATCACAGTGTATCACTTCTGTGAGCATGTTTTTTCTTTTTCTTTTAATTTGTAAAATAAGGTTCTTCATAATCTGGAATAACTGGCCTTGACTGAGACAAAGATGAGAAAAGGGCATAAACCATGGTTTGAAAGTAGTAAGAAAGGAAAAGGGACAGAAGTGAGGGAGATTATCAGTTGACTGGCAATCTTGTGTGGGCACCATCTCATTAACAGCACCTTGAGGTAGGCAGAATTCGCCTTTTATAGATGAAGTGATGGCATCTGGAGAAGTTGTACAAAGTGCCTGAAGTCACATAGCTAATTAGTATTAGAGCTGCTATTTGAACCCATGTCTGCCTGGCTCCAAAATCCATACTAGAATTTCAGTAAAGGTGATATGTAAATACTTGAAGTCATGAAAAGATCATCCTGTATGAAACAGTGTAAGATAACATTGAATCTAAGGGAAAATTCTCAAGTAAATGACTTTTAGTAGGAGAAGAAAGGACACCCAAAACAACTGGCCAGAAGTAGCAAAGAATAAGGCGGCTACAGTGAGTGTGAAAAAAGGCAAGAGAACAGAAAATGAAAGAAACAATATGCCCACAAATGTCATGAAGAGGTCCAAGAGAATGGGTTCTGAGAAAACAAAAATCTGTTGAAATGTTTAAGTATTTTTCAGTATTTAGGGAGAACTATTTATGTAGAGTGCTGAGGGTAAATTAAGCTGAAGGAGAGTTGGCTAAGAGACTAAGGGATAAAAAGGAGGAAGCAAAAGCATAGTAAGTTTTTTAGAGAAATCTGGCAACAGTGGTGATGAAAGCAAACACAAAATTATCTAAAAAGGGACAAAAGGGCCCAATTCCAGCTAAATTTTTATTTATACAGAGGAGACCTATATCATCCATCTGTGTACCTTGCTCACTTTCCACTTACTACACCATATTAGAGATCCAAGAGGATCTTTGTGGAAGTTCATAAAAATGCAGAAAAATTGCCTTTGAATAATAAGAACACTAGATAGATGTCATAGCAACTAAGTAAGCAAGAACCACATCATAATCTGGAGCACCACACACAATCCTCGGTACTGTATATCCTATTCCTAAATTCCATTCAACACTCCTATCCCTCTGATACCAATAAGACCATCACCAGAGGACTTCATGACAGTCTGGGATTGACAGACATCTGAGCTGATAAGTGTTCTTTCAGATTATCTTCCTTGTAATTTTCTCCTAAGAATTACAGAGAAGCTTTGACACTGTGGGTTTATTTGTAGTCACACTTGCTACAATTGCTGTATTATATAGTCAATATAGTCAACACTTGCTGTACTATATATTATATAATTTTTGACCCTCCTATCAAATTTCGTAAGAAAGCTCCTTTTGCTCAGTTTAAAAATTAATCGCAAAACCTGCACTTTGCCATCAAACTAAAAGTAGAGAAAATGTTTCTTAATAATAGTAATTTTAAATTATTTTCCTTGGGCAAGGTACTTAACATTTTTGAGTGTCAGAATCAGTCAATATTGAGCAAAGAGGAAAAACTGGGGTAATCCCACTTATTTTATGTCATATAATTCTTGGGAGACTCTAATGAAATAAAGCTTATGAAAGACCTTTGAAAACTGTCAAGAAGATATATTCCATGCAAATCTAAACCTGCATGGTCCAATACACGGCATGTAACTGTTTAACTTTAATATTAATTAACTAATTTAATTAACTTTTTAAATGTAAAGTGATTGAAATTAAACAAAACTTGAAAGTCAGCTCCTCAGTCACACTAGTCATGTTTTAAGAGTTCAACAGCTACATTTGGCCAATGGCTCCTGTATTGGAAAGCACTGATGTTGGACATTTTTATCACCATAGAAAATTGTATTGGACAGAACTTTCCTAGAAGTTGAAAGTAGGGACACAAGAGACAGCAATTGCCTGATACCAAAGTGAAAAAAACAGGAGTGATCATGTAAAGACAATATACAACAAACTATATGCTCAAATTAAGATGGCTGTTTATTCTTTCTTATATAAGATTATAAAACTACCACAAAGAGAAGATATAGTAGTGAAAGAAGAAAAGTAAAAGCTAACTTTTAATGAGCCCTTAGTAAGTACAAGGAGCTTTACTAAGTGCTTTACAGAAATATCAGATTTAATTCAAAGAACAATTCTTTGAAGTAAGAATTATTATTTTCTATCTTAAGATGAGGAAACTGAGGCACTGATAGGTTAAGTAATTTAACCAATGTCACACAGCCAGTTAATGTTAAACCATTGAGTTAAAGCTACTCTAAAGGGAAAAAGAAATCTACCACATCAATAATAGCTTAGAGACTAAAACAATCTGGTTGAATAAGTTATTTTGAAAACAGTCCCACAGAATATGATTTATACACGCACACTTTCTACTTCTATTTTAGTTATTAACAATAATATTATAACCATTATGTCCCTAAATTTTGCCTGCCTTCCTTAGGAATGCCTTTCTCCCAGTCATTCCATCTCAATTCAAAACTCTGGCATCCCTCAATAGCCACTTGAAATCCCTTAAACATCCAGCCGTCACTGATACCTCTAAAATCCTGTATTACATGTTTCTAGATTATGCATTATAATGCTAATGGCACAATAGTTTCATTTAATTGCTTTTTTGAAATTTCTATTTTATTATTTTCTGTTATTACATATTTATTAGTTTTTATTGTTTCTTAACCAATCTTTATTGAATTAAACTATTTGATGGGAAAGCATATATTAAGCACCTAATGGACAAATTAGTAATCATGTATCAAACACAAATGTTCAAATGTACAAATAATTAACATGCATCAATAATATCCTCAGTATTTTTCTATAACTCATCAACAGTAATCTCATATTATGTCTTCATTGGTTTTTAAAGGCATAAATTAAGTAACCTATTCCATCTCTGTTAAACGTGTTTTGTTTTGTTTTGTTTTGTTAATGAACTAGCTGGGAAATGTGGGCTCTTTTTCCTTCTCCATGAGAGAGGAAATAATAAGGATTGTTAAAAAGACACATGTTAAATCCTCCTGAATATAAATTTAAAACAGCCACAGATTATATTTCTGATGGAAGTGTTCTAAAGACCCAGTTTGAAGATCTAATTTTAAAACTGGCTCAAGAGATCAGATCCAAATGCTTGAGTCTGTTTTTACAGGATATCCTTGGCTAACTTTACGCTAAGAAATTCAGCACAGTTGGACTGTCTTCCTTTGGCTATAAACTACCTACCCTTCATAGGAATGGCTATTAAGGTGGGGGGAGAGGTGACAAGATGGAATGTGTGTGATTCCATTTTAATGCAATATATTCTTATATTAATCAAAAATATGATTTTCTGAAATAGTCACATATTTTGTCCATATACCTAGAAATATGAGGGTTATTCTCAAGAGATTAAGCACTAAGCACTTATAACTTCTCATTCCCAATAGTTTTCCTAGCTGTATACAATATCCAAGCTGTTCTTTAAGCTTTAGTCACTGGATCTGGGTACCTAAGGTAAGAAACTGCCTTCATGATTGGTCTTACTAATTTTTCCTTTGTCCTTGCCAAGAGTTGAAGAAGACTAAAACAGATGACCTCCCTCTTTTAAAGGAGGATTGGACATGGTACCTCTGTCACTTTCAACACTATTATTGTATCCTTGGACCCAAATTAGAAAAAATCTGCAGAAATAAGAATAAGGTTTCATGGTGATTATGTTATGCAGTATGTATTCTCTGATTTTCACAAAACTACTTAGTAGTTTTATTCTACCACAAATAAAATATCATGTTTCTACATTCACAACGAGAATAAATTTGATTGCCTCTTTTAATCACACATAACAATTGTGTGGAATTTTGGATAAAACTATTTGCATATAGTAGTTAGAAAAGAAATTAATAGTTAAGTAGGATTAAGACTCCAAGTTGATTCATACAAACACTGTAAAATGTAAAATTCCAAGGTTCTCTTGGTGACTCAGAATGTCAAAGCAATGTTTGTGATGCGTTTTAGATTACAAATCATGTGGTAAAAGTGTGCTTAAGTTATGAAGATGTAAATTTATTTTTTATGACTTCAATTCCATTTGTTACCCTGTTTTTGGTTATTTTGCAGTTGACATCTTATCATTCTTCATCCCAAATTATATGTATGAAATGGGGTGAAATAATAAAAGATCCTAACAAGAGCCCTTTCAACAACCCCTTGACAGACAGGGCTTCTGCAGCAACAACATGGAACTACAACAATGCTGACCACAGAAATTTGATAACTTGTGCAATGGGGATAATATTTGGAAAACATTAATATGCATTTCTCTCTGTGTTTGTAGATAGACGATCTACGTGCTAATCATCCCCAAGCACACACTGGGAGACATTGGGAAGGGGAAGAAGGGGAAGAAGGGGAAGAAAAAGAAACATTGGGCACTTTAGGATCATTGCATCAAGAATATTAAATATTTAGCTTCTTATATTCAAATAAGATTTTTCAAAAGAATATAAACTTATAAGTTGAGCTGTGTGGAGAGAGAAACGATTTTCTAAATTTTCTTCATTCTCACGTAATGTATAAATGCTAGGACTGACTGGGGACTAAATCATAAGGGATGTTTTATGTGTTTTTTGTTTTTGTTTTCCTCTAGTGTCCAGAAAGTCCTGGCCATCATAAGTCTTAGTCACAAACCTGGAATAATGATTAAAAAAAGCATTTAATTAAAAGAAGTAAAAGGCAAGCCTGATTCTTTGCTCTTGGGCTGCCATGGGATGAAGGAGTCAGATAGGAATGGGGAGAGTCAGATAGGAATGGGGAGAGAGTAGTTCTAATTTTTTCCCAGCAAATCTCAGGACCAAAGGGGAGGGGCATTAGATTAAAGCATATAGATTACTGGGCAGCTCTAAAGGCTAGAGCCTTTTATCTTGCTTTATTTTGGGGACTCTTGAAGAAGAGCACATCGTGGGCTGTTAGGACATCAATCTGGTTACAGCCAGAGAAGCCAGGACTCCCCTTGATTCCTGTGCAGCAAGAACAGCAATACCTGACAGTCCCCTGGGGAATTTGTCGAGAGTTGCAGCATCAGGGCCATGATGGTCCTCAACAAAGCTGCAGAGTGGATCACATGGGCTGGATGGAAGAGGTCCCAGCCACAAGTCAGGATGGTCAGCTGCACCAGCAAGAGCAGGCTCTAATTAAGCTAAGACCGAACTACAGTGAATGCCAGCAGGGCTAGCAGCAACCAGGCAGGCAAAGGATATCAGCCCATAAGTGCCTACTCATCCTTCAAAGAAACCCATGCATGGGCTAAAATGAAAAACTCCTTTACAAAATCAAAATGAACATTTGCCATGTACTATTGGTACATTCTACCTTGTAGGACAGCTGGAATTTTTTCCCTATTTCTTATTTTGCCCATGAACATTTATTAAGATTTAATACATGCCACGATGTAATCATCCTATTAATAAAAGGAATGTTCATTTACATAATTTCTACTACTCAGAGTAAATTCTGGGCTTTCCATTTACTTAATTCTTATTCAGTTTACAAAACTTGAAGTTAATTCAAATTATCTAAGTTGCTTTGTCAAAGTTGTCATAAGGTAACAAAAGAAAGAAATGGAGAGGAGTGATGCTTTTATAGGCACTGTTTATGGAACTCAGCAATATATTGAGGCTCTGAGTCCCAGTATAATGGGTGCTGGAGAAGTCATGGACAAATGCTCAGCGGCTATCTCCCAACCTTCACTTACCCCCCATCCCCACCCTGTCTATTGTGCACCAATGTTTTAATCTGTTTCCATTTTGCAACCTGGGGGTGATGTCAGGCCTAATGAAAATGCCCTACCAGATCTTAAATCCAGAAACCTGGAACAAGCAGCCCCAGAATTCTCAGTGGCAGGGACTCCTCCCCCTGGATCATGTAAATACCCCACCCTGAAACAGTACAGGGTCTCTTTTCTCAGACGTAAAGTAGGCCATGCAGAGCTGCCACCCACTGACCCTGATCCAAGCCATTGTTCTCCCAGGAAACAGGCCATGATGGGATCTCTTCCCCTGCTATTTTGGACCCATTTTGCTTATAAGTAATGAAGCAGTCATTTGCTCAGTTTCTGTTGTGCCTGAGCCTGTGTTCCCACAATGTACCATGTAGCAACTTGCTCCACAACAGGTGTCACATAACTAGGAAAGAGGACAAATCCATAAAAGGTAGGACTTTTACTCAAGAATAAGTATCTGCGCAATTACGGTAATAATTATTTATAATTATTTTGTCCAATGCTTCAGCTATCAAATCTATAAAAAATACCAAATGTTTATCAAAGATGTTCATTAAGAATTTGAACAAGTCTGGGCTGTCAACATTTCTTTCATAAATTTAAGAGAAAGAGGACTGGTGAGTGATAGAAAGAAGCATAGGAAAATTCAGATGACAAGAACCTCAATGAGAGCCAGACAAATGATTCTGATGATTTTTTAAATGTTTTAATTGGTACCAACATGGTTAATAAATTATTAAAGGGTCATTAAATTTAATGCCTGATGATTCAGCAGGAAAAATAAAGCATTGACAGAAAAATAAATGAAATAAATCTAATTTACACCAGGTCATGTTCTTTAAAAATATCGATAACATGTTTGAAATAGAAATGATAAAACAAAAGATTATTTAACCTCCTGAAATATTCAGATTTCTTATTCAGATTTCCTGTTTACCAGGAAGGAAAATAAGTACAGGCTTTAAACTGCGTGTAAGCAAGCATAGCTGGCATGGGAAGAATGAAAATGCACCTAAAATTTTACTCAAAATAGGGACTATTTCTCCCAAACAAAAACAGTTGATATAAGAGAAACCTAAACACTAAAAGCATATTTTGATAACAAGACATATTTGATATTCAAAAAGACCACATACATTTTAAATACTAACAAAAACTTTACTTGAAATGAACTGTTCCCTCATGAGTCAATAATTGATACAGTTGCTTCTGAGCAGGCTGTCATTTAGTTTAAGAATCAAGATCAGTACTAAATTATCTGAATTAACTTTCTACCCTAATACAAGTTCACTGCCTATAATTTCACTTCCATCACCCAGATATATCTAAGAACTTCCAATTCTCTTTCTCAGTTACTGCCACATCAATAACTAAATAGCAATTCAGCAACTGTAAATTCTCAAAAGGTTTGTCTTTCTTTCCATATACAATTATTGATTAAAAAAAAATCTGGAACCATTTGAAACCCTTTAATCCTCATCTATACCTTTCATAATCAAACTCCTTTCATTGAACCTATTCATTAAGAGATAGAATAGGCTCAGTAAGGTATTTTAATAAAAGGAAGTAAAGTATTATCCTTTATGTTTCACATCTGAAAGCTCTTTAACCAGCACTCTGCTTCCTGATTATTTTAGGTAACAATTCAATCTTCACAATCCCTTATTTTTGTCAGTAATTATTATAACTACCCAGATTATGAGACATACAAAACCAAGCTGAAATGAAACTCTATGAACACTACTACTATTTCCTTATGAATCCAATGGTAGTAGCCTTGATGAACGGCAGACCCTTACAGTAGATGAATATTTACAGCTGTGAAATATTTTTAACACCTACCTAAAATAATTATTGCTAATTGATAGATCTTAATAACATTATGGCCCATGCTTCATTTAACAACAAATCTGCTAAACTAATTTCTTCAGTTTGATTTTTTCCTAGAGTACAAAGCCCACCAAAGTTTCTCTTGATCAGGGCATAGGTCATGAGAACTTACAAATACAAAGAGTTATGGCACCTATTGACATGGCTATAGATTTAAGGAGGGATTCTGAGCCTAACAAGTTTCCTTAGCATCACTAAAACAAGGAATAGTCTTCCCATTATTCTAGCCCTTGTTTCATAGTTTCATTCCCCGGCAACCAGGAACAACTCCCAAATCATTTCTGACTTCTACATGTTTCCCACCTGGGACAAAGACACTCCTTCATAGCACCATGACAACCACACCAGCAACACAAGCACTTGGGTTCATGCAGAAAAATGAAAATCCTGAAAGGAAGCCAGGAGATAAAGGCTCACTATTCCTTGTTTCCCACTGGTAGGAAGTTATTGTAAAAATTACTTTAACACAAAGCTTCTGGTGAATGAATAGTCTGTAATTAGAGAGGAAAAGCCTAAGTTCCTACAGATTATATAAAAAATATGAAAAGCTGAATGATGTCATACAAGTACAAGCTCCCTCCCTTAAGAAAACAAAAACAGACTGCCTAAAGCAAACTTCTTAATGATGACAAAACAGATATTTTCAAAAGATGGTCAGGGGTATAGTCTGTTATTTTTTCTCTGAGTTTACACAGAGTATTGATTTAATAGTGGGGCGAACTCTATGACTCTATAATAATTTATTAAACATGTTGGTACCAATTTTTAAAAAACAATCAAAACCAGAGTAATATAAAATAATTTGGTCCAGACTAAAGATGCCAAAAAAGGATGCGATTCCGATATCTCCAAAGCAGAAATAAGGCAAAGATGGGAGCAAATTCAACTCTTCCCCCTTGAAGAGGTGGACAAGTTTCTTTGTCATAAGTATGCTTAGTTTATGCATGCTTAATGAAAAGGATGTTATTTCTGTGCTGGAAACTAGCAATGCTATGTGCTATGAACACCTGCAGTTATACTGCCAAATGTAAAACTGCTTTAGGTCTTACTCTTAAATGAGTAATTCTGAATCAGAGCACTGCTTCTGGGCTTTAACTAGCCCAAAATATTTTTAAACAGCTATTCATATTTTTCATAAATAACACAACTTCCCTATTAAGAGTCAAGGAAAAATAATCTGTGCTATCTATTGGACTGGTTGAGCAACTTTTTGCTGAATCATATTATATGATGTTTAATCTCAACAGGCCTATGACTGGGAGTTCAGATAAATGTTCTTAGGTGACAGAGATTGGAGATAAATGCTTGCATTTGGTCAAGTGGAATAGCTGAAGGTTCTTCAGTATGGTCACAGTATAGTTTGTTTTGTTTCTTAGTTTTGCTTTTGTTTTTTAAGAGAATAATGCTTCCCTCCCCTATAGTGGTAGCTAGAAATCATCTTTCATGGGCTCCTAATTCTGTATAATGAACACCTTCAAATTCTCAGTGATAAAGAGATGGTGTCAAAACAGCAGAAAGCAAGCAGAGCATTCCAAACATCCACAAGCCAATACCCGCCACTGACTCCTAGGCAGCTTCTATCCGTCCTTACAAACTGCAAATAAAAACAAACTAACTGTACCAGTTCATTTTTACTAAATTGAAAAGATAAAAAAACAAGACATGCTGGCAAAGTTTCCACAAAATTAGAGCATTTCTCCATGGATGGTGGCACTGTAAATTCCCAAGGAGACTTTTAGGAAACAAAAGAGTTGTAAAGATATTCATACATTTGAATTAGTATTCCACTACTCTTATGAATTTAGTCTAAGAAAAAAATCAGAATATGCAATCATGGTTACTGAAAAATAAGCCACACCTCCACTCTACTATATTATACCATTTTACTTCTGGTGCTCTACTTTCAGATCCTGTGATCATCAGAGAAGATGCTAACTGTGGTCTATGCCTAACAAACTAATTTCTTATTGTGAAAATACAATTCAAGTTACCGTTCAACAATATTTATAGATTATGATGTCCTTGAACAAAATAAAATCCAGCTTAACGGTATCAAAATGTAAATATCAATGTGTAAAATGCAGCTGTTCAAAGGCTCCTTAATTACCATTTTCAAATCTACAAAATGATCAATCGCTACACAATATAATTTTGCATCTCTTGAGAAGTTCTGTGTAGAGGAATCAGTCCTACTGAACACACAACACAGTTTATTTTGTTACCAATGAAATGCCATTTGGGTTTGCAATTGGATCTGTTCAGTACTACCTGAAGTCAGAAAGATTCAAGTAATTTTCATTAGACTATAAAAAGGCAGAATTTAAAAGTTTCCAAACAGCCACATCCTTCTACCATGTTGAAGGTCTTCGGTGGTCACATGGATGATTCAGCAGATATCAAACCTATGACAAACCAAAATGTCCAGCAACTTTCTTCCCAACTCCACTCACTCTCGTGGTCAAAATCTTAGCTTTGCTGCAACTCACAAGATGCCATTTATGGAATGGAAATTTAAACCTCATACTCTGAAAACCTCCCTGTTTCCGAAAGTCTCTCCCTCCACTATGCCCACTTCGATCTTTCTCTCAACCTATACTTTGTATTCCTTCACCACAACATTCTCTTATCAATATTATCTATCCCTTGACCCTTTACTTTTCTTGTCAGCCTCCTCAACCCATCCCATCCCCCAAATAATAACTCATACTAAAGGAAACCATTGTCCACTTTGTCCGTGTTGTCCTGTGCTGCTGAGGAGTACCAATGCTTTCCAAACATAGTCAAATTTTTCAATATTGCCTAAAAGTTTTTCAAGGTCCAAAAAATCAGTTCTTTCTCATTCCCAGCAGGCTATATATTAAACCTTCTCCATAATCTCTCTGACCACAACCTCTTCCTTTGGTTTCTACAGGTATTCACACTTCCAACTTCTGGGAAGAAACAGAAGCCATTAGATATCAGCTCTATCAATTATTTCTCTAATCTACAAAATCGTTCGGCTTCTATACCCATCTTTTCCTCCTTCTCTGTAACATCAGAAGAGGTACTCATTCTCCTCATTTCTGCCACTTTTGGTCTGCACTGTATTTTCTCCAGTTTTCTCAGGGATCTTTCTTTATAGATTAACCTTTATAGACTAATCTTTTCAAATATATCCAACCCCTCCTTGATAAAGTCTGCAATAGAGGCATGCTTAGGACCCCGCGGGTAAGGGTGGTACATTTAATTGGCCTTGAGAGAATTTATGAGTGATACACAGAGATGCTGATGCCTACAGAATACCATAAATCTCAACTGGATAATTTGACAGCCTGTATGATGAGATTTGAGACTCCCTGGGAAATACATTCCTGAATGAAAGAGTAAAAAACAAGAGAAGGGATAACATGTCTATCACAGGCGATCGAAATTTTCTCCTTTCAGTTATGCATCAATTCATTTGTGTAAGTGTCACCCAGGAAGAGTAAGCCATCAATCAAAGATCAGTTTAGCCCAAATTAGTAGGCCAGTTACAAAGCCAACAGCAGGTGCCAATGGCAATGACAACCAAGACATTGTGTTTATCTAACAAGAAATTCGGGAATACAGAGAAATGTCCACTGGAACTGTGTTGTGTCTGCAGGCAAGCACAGGACATTGGTGCCTACAGGCATGTACCAAAGAGGGAGGAAAGGGTCTCAGAGCCTCTGAAGGTATCTCTCCCCTATTTCATAATTCCCCTTAGGGTTTGTCTGTCTCTCATTAAAACCAGTCAGGTAGGAAAGCCACAACATCAGAAATTAAATCAAGTTGGTTGACTTGGCTCACAAAGGAAGTGTGGACTTCCAGTCCAGGTCAAGGATTAAACCATCAATCAATGTTTGTGTCATAATATTTAAGACCCAAAAATGAGGAGAAAATAGTCATATTTACTATGAAAATAAATGACAATATGATCAAATCACCCACAATTAGGATTCAAAAGAGAAATGGTACCCACAAAATAAAGTTATTTCATGGTGTCCTTTGAAAATTGATTCTCTCAAATAAATATACAGCAACATAAATACAAGTTGCAAGTTACCAAACATTGATTTATTCCAATTTTCGAGGCTCTAATAAGTGAATGTGAGAATTTTAACCCTCTCACTTTTTACTATTAAATTAAGTGCCATCTTCTTTTATCTACAGAAAAAGGAAAATTGTAGCTAGCAAAACTGGAAAAGAAAACCACTTTAATAAACTTGAAAATTTCTTGGCTGAATTTGTTATTTGGAAAAATTTCAAAGTGTAAATAATGTTTAATGCCTTTAATTATTTTAATATTGTTAGGTTTAGGCCCTGGGCCCTTACCCTACCCACCCCCCCCATCCCAACCCTTTGGAATTCTGCAAGTTTGTGATAAAGCCACCATCATCCCCTGCCCTAGAAATTTTGCAGGTCCACAAAAAGCCACCACTCCCAGGAATCCTGGGAGTTTGCCATAATGTTTAAAATTTTAAACTTTCCTGCTCCCCAAGCACCACCCCCCCCCAAACCAGCCAATGGAAATCTGCCAACTACCCCCTTTCCAAAAAGTAGCTACTGAAAGACTGCAAACCTAAACCTGCCAGCCTCCACATCTCTGGACAAAGAACTTCCCGCCAATCATCCTTTATAAGCCCTACTGTTCCCTTGGCTTGGGGCTGTCGCCATTTTCTTAGGCTTCTGTACCCCTGCGCACAGCAGGACAATAAAACTCCTTTCATCTCCTCTCTCCTCTACTGAAAAACCTAACAAATATAGTAGCTACTTTTAAATCAAATAGAAAGAAGACCAGATTAAAACAATGGGACCATATTTCTGTTAAAAAAAAAA
Source organism: Choloepus didactylus (assembly GCF_015220235.1). Lineage (NCBI taxonomy): Eukaryota > Metazoa > Chordata > Mammalia > Pilosa > Megalonychidae > Choloepus > Choloepus didactylus. The sequence goes on from NC_051309.1 coordinate 77,306,875, forward strand.
AAATTCAAAAATCTCTGTGTATTTTATTTTCTTCTCAAAAAAGGCAAATAAAAATGTTTTGTAGGGATAGGAAGAAATTTAGTAGGGTCAGAAGTGGCTTGCTGATGAGCTAAACCCCTCCTGCCTAGCTGTCAGAAAAATTTGTGAAGACCAAGGTTCTAAAAGACATTTCTTTCTAAGTAAGTCTTAGCTTAAGTTTTTTATTTCTCTTCCTATAATTCATTGAAGAAAGTCTTCATATGTCTCCTAAAATAATATCCTGAATTGATCCAGAAAAAGCCTATTTTATATGGTACTATAGTTTTCATTTACAAATCAACATATCTTTCTAATACTAGAAACTGTGAAATTTTATGTTTTACAATGATGGAATAAATTATAAAAATATATACTTAATTTTGACTTGGAAAGTATTTTGCCTGTGAAAATCTTGGCTGTCAGTCTGGTGACCAAGAAGTTAAAAGAAGAAATTAATATCTCCAGTGTGGTACTTAAAATTCTGAATCTAAATTCAATGGAAGAGAATACACATCTAAAATACACTGTTAGAATTTAATACTCTTAAAAGCTGGAAAAATTGGTATCATCAGAAACTCAGCTCAGTTAGAACTTCAGAAATATGAAAATAAAAATTACCAAGGTCATTCTAAAGTTCATCATTGAGCATTCTAAGGGAACTGAATGTTCCTATTTTGGTTCAAGTTTTAAGGTCATTGAGAGTTAACCAAAGAACCCCTTTTGCTTTGACCAATGACCATGGAAAACATTTCCAAAGTGCATTATTCTAGTTGGTGGCCCACTTCTATTATAAGGTAATCTTTCATTCATGATTGAAAAATTCAGAAAAAACAGTCCTTAAAGTCTGAATTCTTAGAAATCAACTCTTATTGTCAACTGAGTATGTTGATGTTGATGTTGATGCTACTGGAATTGATGTTTTTAAAAATTTCCTAAATAATATTCCAAATTACTTTAATTCCCATCCAATTCTTTTAAATTTATATATTTCAGCTACTAAACGATTTTCCCTATCCAAGCATCTAAAAATACAACAGGTGTGAAAAATAATATTGCTTGCAATTTGTGTATTTCAAGAGAAAGAAATAATCTTCTCTCCTTCCCTGTGAAGATCAGACTAATGAAGAATACCTTACTGATATTCATCGAAAAGGACACCTTTAGAGACTGAAATGGAGTGACAGGGCACAGTTTGGTGAAATTATGGGTATGACAGAGCAAGCATGAGACAATCATAGTAACTTCTCTAGTTTCCAGTACTCCTATACAATTTCATGACATGTGGGTTACGCTTTATTAAAAGACATTTAACATTTGCCTACAGAGAGATATCAGAGAATAACAGTATAGAATAATCAAGTCTATAGAAACACACACACACTGTATCCTACTATCTACCCTCTGACATAACCAGTATTCTGGTTTAGAATGGCATTTTTAAAACATGAAAACATAAGTGAGAACTAAGAGTAATATATTCACAACATTAAACAAGCAATGTCTAACTTTTCAACTTAAACAAAATTCCTAACATGTATATCTTTTGCACAAGACAATTAATAATAATAATAGTAATAATAATAATAATAGCTAGTATTGATTAAACAGCTATGATTTTTGAGGACTGTGGTGGTTTGGAGCTATATACCCCAGAAAAACATGTTCTTAAACTTAATCCGTTGTGGGTGTGAATCTATTGTAAGTAGGCTGTTTTGATGAGGTTACTTCAGTTAAGGTGTGGCCCACCTCAATCAGAATGGGCCTTAGTCCTATTACTGGAGTCCTTTATAAACAGAATGAAATTCAGACAGATAGAGAGGAAGCCACAGAAACAAAAAGCTGAAGGATAACAGAACACAGGAGAAGGGAGAGGCTCAGAAAGCTGACCTGGCAAAGTAAATGTAGATTTTTTGAGATGTGGCAAAATATATAGATTCTCAAATTTCCTTTCTTTTCCATAAAGGAAATTTCCGTACCTAACTTATAAGACCATTTCCTTAATGCCAAGTTTCCTTCAGATTTTATTGAAACAAACAAAAATAGAAAATCGTTATGGCCCATAATTTACTAAACTTTCGTGGTTCCAGCCCACTTTGAAATAAGTAGTGAAATAGCATTCGACTCATTATTGCCTCCACACAGTAAAAAGTTTTGCAAACTAGAACTTAAAGTCAAATAGTGTAATTATTTTCAAACGTATTCATCACACTGATATTAAAACAAAAGGCAACTCTTTTCCATGCTGATATATCCCAATAGAAGTTTTAAAATAATGTTAATAGTGCATAATTTAAATGCTTCTAGAAAGCACAAATATTTTCAAATTTTTACACAAGTTTTAATGTGGAAAAGGTAGTTTTAATGTAAACTTTTAAAAGAAATCATAAATAAAAGTGTATCAGGAATACAATAATGCACTGAAATAAAATACCTATAACATAAGTGCATAGGCATTAAAAACATAAGACAAGCCATACTTCATCATTTATAAACATCAACTTCTTTTGCTACCTCCATATGTTAAAAAAGCACAAAGGAATCAAATTCTTCTAATTGATGGGACAGTAGTTTCCATCATACCTTAATTAGTAAGCCTTGTCAAAGACGCCTACCTTTGTAATGGAAGTCTTTGGACATGTCTATGGGAGCCCGTTCTACTGCTGATCTCTTGTAGACAATGTGAATCCTTCCTTTTTCTTCCTCCATCTGCTTACCTCTCTCCAAGGGTTCGATGAAATACTCATCATTATCACTCTTTATCACTCCAGCCTAGAGAAAGCATAAAATATATTAATTTAAAAGAAATCCCCATCATGTTCAGCTCACAAATACATCTTTTTAAATGGCAATACAATTTTCAAAAATTAATGCTTTTCCTTCCCACAGTTTACTATTAATTTAAAATGGGTATGCTGTTATTAAGTATCAGTAATTAATATAAGTAAAAATTCATATAGTGTAGGAATAAAAGCTTCATATAAGATATTAATGAGAAATTAAGAAAAGCATTAATGTATACATTTCATCCTACAGAAATAAAATTCATTTGTATATTCTACTCAGTATTTTGTGTCTAAAAGAAATCTTCTGGGACATATACACTCAAGGAACAACTCTAATTTCCCTTAATAGCTCACCATGCGGCTGTCCATGTATGTCAAGTATTTTTTGAACTCATTTATATCTTCCCATGTCACTATGGAATGAGTTCAGTATTGCACTCAGTACATAAAATATTTCTGCCTTTAAACAGTCTCTCTTATGTTTCAGTGGAAACCCCACAATTCTAGTATTTATTAACTTGAACTAACACATATTTGTCCTATCATAATCTAACTTCATGATTTTATAAACTATTTTCTACTTCACATTTCATTCTTCCATCATTGTAAAGGTTATCCTTATATTTAAGTCTTTCCACCTCTCTATTTTATTGTCTTTTTCTGACTGTTTCAGCTTTTGTGTATTCAGAAAAGACCAAAGCAATGTGTAGGGCTATAGTGAAAGAGAGATGATGATTTCATCTAAAATTTGTTCTTTGAGGATCAAGTCCACATTATACCTGACAGTCAAATTGTTGCAACCCATACACTATTTTCAAGGTCATACATTAATATATAGTATTAACTTAAATATTAATACATTTATTTAAGAAAACAAAGGTGAAGTAGTAATGAGTTACTGAGGAAATTGTAATTATGGTGAACATATATATATCAGAATTAGAGGTAAGTCATATTGTTCTTCTGAGACCCTCAACTTATTCTGTATTTTCACATACACAATCCCTGGCTCTCACAGACAACAGGCATCAAAGGGGTTTCTTACCCCTTCTACGTGTTGGGATGATGTCTCTGCCAGTGTGGTGTCAGTCAACATAGAAAGGAAAGGTAGGTGCTGTGGTGGTTTGAAATCGTATGTCCCAGAAGAACATGTTCTTAACTCTAATCCATTCCTGTGGGTGTCAACCTACTGTAAGTAGGACCTTTTGATGAGGCTACTTCACTTAAAGTGTGACCCACCTCAATCAGGATGGACCTTACTCCTATTAGTGGAGTCCTTTATCAGTGGAATGAAACTCAGACAGAGAAAAAGCCACAGAGGGAACAGCGGGAAGCTGAAAACAATGGATCCCAGGAAAGGCCAGAAGAGGCTGCCATGTTCCTGGTCATGTGACAAACTAAGGTCCAAAGATAGCCAGCAGCCAGACCCAAACACCACAGTCTTTGGGAAAAAAGCATCACCTTGATGATGACTTGATTTGGACTTTTTCCCAGTATCAAACCATGAGCAAATAAATCCCCATTGTTTAACCTGACCCATTTCATGGTATTTGAGCAGCCTAGGAAACTAAAACAGGTGCCCCTTAACAAACAGCATACGTTTTCAGCAAATATGGCTCTAAATCTTTTCTGTTAATTTATCTGTCCCTTCCTTTCCATTCTCACTTCTACCATCATGTACCTCCATGCCCTCTTTCCCATTCACAGAGAATCCTTAGACGCGATAGTGTCTCCATGTGTCTTTTGCACCCACCTCGAGGTTGTGCACATACAAATAACCCTTGAACCTATGGGACAGTGTATGTCATGCTAGGAAAACATCACCACAGCTCTTGCACCATACTTAGTTTTTACCCTCTTGAACAAACTCCTAGCCTTAAGTGAACAATGAACTAGTGGACATTCAACAGTAAACTGCTGATCTTCCAGACACACACTGCAATGTTTGGGAATTCTTTGCTCATCTGGTCAATTACTTTTTCCCTACTTTCTACAGAATGGTTCCTACTGGCAATGGAGTCCTCTCCCTCTAGAAATGCAACTTTTAACATCTAATGCTTTTCAATTTCCATTTTAATCTCTTCAGCATTTTTACATGCTTACATCTCTTTTTACCAGTAATTTCTACAGTCACTGCTTTTGCCTTTGGCAGACATGGATGGATTAATAATGTTCATAAAACACACTCAAACTAAATATAAACAGTAAATAGAAAACAAATTAATGAATGGCATCATGGCTTTCTCTCAGAGCGTAGGTCCACTGATTTATATTTAAATACTGTATACAAGTTGAAGTTCATCAGCATGAGAGCATCAGTATTTCTTTATTCCAGTTTTTTTTTGGCCTCAAATCTATTCAGTTGCCATGTTCTATAAATTCGTGTACAGTCTTCTCCCCTCCTTCTATGTTTACTGCCACTTCCTTTGTCAGAGACCCCACTATTATGCATTTGGATTACAAAGACTGCTTCCAACTCTAGACTTTCCATGATCATAATGATTCTTCCAGATTAACTCTAGATAAAAACAGTGGCCACTAAAGCAGTCAGCAACTCTGAGCAATGGACAATGGCTATTGTGGTCACATAAAAGTGATAGGGATGGCAGTGAGGATTAGCCCACATCATCTACTGCAAACATTCAAATCCCAGGGCCCACAATAATACCTTTGCCACTAGACCAAAGTTAAGACAAGATTAAACACAATCAAATGTTTTCCTCAGAAGGCAATGAAAATTTAAGCCAGTTGAAGCAAATCAATGGCAAGGTAAGAGCCAGATCACATGACCTCCAATAGTTTCATGAACAGAAGAAAAATTTAATGAAAAAAGTATTATATAAGTGCACTCTATTAGCCACCATAGTAAATTAAAAATCTTAAAAGACATGGTTAATTTGCCTTCACTTGATTACACTTCGGTTAAATAAATCAAATACATGTGTAAAGGTATTCAATAAGACCTGCTATGGAAAATCCAGATAGCAGCATTATGGCAGTTGGGAGTCAAATCAAGTGAGTTTTTTTTTTCACCACAGCTACACTACACATAGCAAACCAACAGCAGGAACTGTTGATTGTACATCCAAAATTATCTAAAACCAATTTTAACTGTTAACACTGCCTCACAATTTCACAGAGCAGTGCAGCCAGAATTATCCTTTCAAACCATTGTACTTATGTAGGCAAAGTAGGATGTGGTAACAAATGTACCAAACATGTAAGGGCTCAAAACAACAGGTGCTTCTTTCTCACATAAAAGCTTATGTCTGTTTTAGGTCAGCCAGGAGGGGGTTCTACTCCACACACTAATGCAATCACTTTGCCATTTTAATACAGGCTGCCAAGGTTGCTCAGTCAGTCAGAAAGGGAAAACAGGATGAGAAACCCACATGGGACATTTTTATGAGTGAGGCCTAGTTGTGGTATTCTCCACTTCCACTTATTTCCATGTGACACAGTCACATGTCTCATAGTCAACTGCAAAGAGGACTGGGAAATATAACCTGGCCATATGCCCAGGGAGAAGAGACAAATGGATTTTGATGAACAGATGCAGTCTCAGTCTAAGGCAAATAAGATCGTGTAACTCCTTTTCTTATCATTCTTCACTTGCTTCCCATTGCACTTAAAACCACTCTCCTTAACCACAGCCTTAAAAGGCGCTGCAACATCCGGCTGTGCCTACCAACCTCAGGTAGTGCTGTTCTCAGCACACCATTATGCCCCAGTCTTAGGCACCTTTGTTTAGTTTTGTTTTTCCTTTGATATTCCCAACGTCTTTAAGGGCTCAGGCCTTTAAAATGTGGTTCACTCTGCTGAGAAGGCCCCTTCTCCCACATCATGCCACAATTCACTCAGCTGACTATTTTTCATTTTTAAGTCTCAGTTTAAATGTTACTTCTTTAGAAATGATACTCTGGTTCGCCCATCACCACATAAATTTGTACTCCCATCCAATTTAGGGCTCATCTTAGCCAAATATCCTGACTCCAAGCAATGTGTTCTTTCTCTAGTGGCCTTTAATACAAATCTCAGTTTTTTACTCAAATGTTATATTTATTATTCTCTGACTCCCTCACTGGATTGTCAGCAAAAACTTTTCTAACTTACTTTTGTAATCTTAAGCATCAGCACAATGTTGGCACGAAATATTTGTTCAAGAAATATTTTATGAATATGTAAATGAATGAATGAGATATGACAGAAGTAAAAAAAGACTTCTAGAGATTTGTGATGGTCTTTGAAAGATGGAAAAATCACCACACTGGTGAAGTGAGAGAAAGAGGCATTATAGGTGAGCCAATTCAGGCTTGAGCAAAGGTTCTAAAAAGTAAAATCCAAAAATATGGTTGGAGGACAGTGAGTAACCCTGTTGATGCAGAGAAGAGTCTGTGCAGAGCAGTTTTGGTAAACAGAGAAACGGAGAATTTAGGTTGCCTTAATACTGCAATGTAACATCATGTAGAAATGGAGAACACACCACCCCTTCCAAAAAAAAAAAAAAAAAAAAGAGTTGAGTAGAGTAGAACAAAGTGGTGTTTTAAGATTTATCTGGTGATGAAGGGCCAGGGAGAAGAAAGACTAGAAAATAAGCAAGCCAAACACAAATGTAATTATCCAGCTGACATCAGTGGCAATGGGCAGACAAAAGGAAAAAGAGAAAGAAAAAGGAATAAAGCCAAGAGTGATTACAAGGAAACAATAAATACTTGACACCTCGTAAAATGTAAGCTCTCTGCTCAAAACCTTCCAAAGGCTCCCCTTCCCAATAAGGTTAAAAACAAAGTCCTTACAAGAGCCACCTAGGACTTCTTTTGACCTTGACACTACCACATGCAGTTCCCCATTGTTAGGTTGTTCAGGAATCCACACAACGCAGCAGCGAGTCATGGTTTAAGAAACGAGTTTAAGGTTTATTAGAGGAAGAAAGCAGGTGGGAGCCATCAGAAAAGAAAGAAAGGAAAAATGGCTCCAGCCCTCTATCTGAGAGCAGCATTTTTTAAAGGAAAACCCATGTGGGGAGGGAAAGGTGTTGGGGAAGAAGGATATCTGCTGAGTGCATCCTGTGCCTCTATTGGGCAAGTGCCTATCAATTTCTAGGCTGACAGGTTGCTAGGATTTTGGCACATTATTCTTCTTAGAAAAGCAGCTGCTTTATCTATCTAAGGAGAGCAGGCCTTTTCAGTTGTTCGTCTTATAGACATATCTGACCTTGCTTTTACCCACCTTTTGGGGTTGGGGCGCCACTGTGGCTGGAACAGCCTTGAACAGCCTTCATTCTTTAGTTTATGGGGTACCTATTTTCGGTGAGATAAGCAGCAGGGCCCCTGGATCAGACATTCCTTTTATATCGACTCTGGGACCTCATCTCTTTTCTCTCCCCCTTGCTGCCCCCACTCCAGGCACAATGAGATCTTTGTTCATCCTTAAACACACCAGGCATGCCTCCTCCTTAGGGCTTTTGCACTGGCTGTTTCCTCTACTTGAAATCCACCCCCCCCCCCCCCCCAAAAAAATTGACAGGGCCTAACATTTGAGGGAGGGTGAGAGAAGAAATCAATGTAACAAATAGACAAGTGAAAATAAAACATCTTAGAAGGAAATAAAAAACAAAAGGCCAAAAGGATCATGGGTGGAAAACAGAGAAGAGTGTAATGAGCATCTAAAGAGCAGAGAGTTTTATCAAAGTAAAAGTAACTGCAACAAATAAGACCCGAGATGAAGACTGCGAGAAGAAATTAGATGAACAAAAGCATTTCATTAGAGCAGTATGCACTGAAAAGATATTACAAAGAATTAAGGAAAGTGTAGGCGGTGAAACCACATGTACTTCAGATCCTAGAATACTCTGGATTCTTCTGCTGCTCTTCCCACCACACTATTTGATTTTTCTCCCTCACTAGCTAACAAAAATGGAGTGACTATTTAAAAATGCCTGTGCTTTAAGGCAAGATCTCCCATTCATACTTAATAAGGGAAATGAGTCATAAGTACTAGTAGCAACGTATTGAAGTCTCTTTTATATGTCTAAGATACTCTTTACTCAGTCATGCATTGAATGAATGTTCTTAGAAGCTCAATTACCATGCATTGCCCATCCTAATATTAAATAAATCATACTCCCACTGAGGTCTCCATAGCTTTACTTCACAGGATACGTTTATTATCTACCACAAGGGAGTGACTTACAGGAATAAAACCCAATGTGTATAAAATTTTATAGTCTCAGACCATAGCATTCTAAGAACTATTATTATTTATAATGCTTCCAGAAATTTATAACTTTTAACTCAGAAATTAGAAACTAGAAATGTCACACGTAAGAAAACATATGATCCTAAGGGATTCTTTTTACACAGATGCAATCATTTTAATGCATCTTTAATGTTAATTAATTAACAGGATAACAAGATAATACTCTTTATGACAAAAGCCCTCCACATTTACCATTCTATAATCCCATGGAACAATACAGGAAATACTCTGTATTTCGCAAACTATTTTCCAAAATTTAACAGTTTAATTTTTAAAATATTATTATGTTTGGTAAAGCATTAAGTGTATTATATTAAACATATTTCATTATGCTTTGATTAAGTCTTCATACAGGTTCTTTGACAACATTTTGGAGGGGATATTTATAAAACAGTGATCTATGCTAAAAAGCCAGCTCGTAATTCCCCTAATTCCCTTCTCATCTGGTCAACTCTTCCAGCTACATCACTCTACTCAAACACTGCCAAGAATTCAGAATAAAGCCAAATAGCCCCTGAGCATGGAAATAGCTATCACAAAGGCCACAGTCCTTACTCACTAGGAGGGGTCCTCACAGCCATATTTAACACCCAATTCTAATAAACTAGGTTAGATGGTTTTCTAATTCTCATCAGACTGTAAATGGCAAACCAGAATAAGGGGTGTGGGATGCACGGAGTTTCAGATGAGATAATGTCTATGAGTGATCTTTGTGAACTATAAAACCCTGTAACAAATGTAAAACACTAGACTTTGTATGTCGATAAAAAAGAACATAGAAACCCAGAAAACATCAAATTATGTACAAATTAATTTATTTAAGATGAAAATCAGTTTAAATACATTTTATAAAGAGTTCCATCAAAAAACACTAATTTTGTTTGAAAATGTTGTGCTTGATATCCTAAAAACTTATGTTATGGAAACACCCCATTTTTAATGATGGCATTTAAATGTTGTTTTATTGCAGTTTTTCTAAAATCTGTGAAAGGAGAGTAAATCCAGATAGCCCTTTTGGGTATACCATGAAAAGCTTACCAAATATGTAATTACAATTACAATTAAATATCCATCATTCTGTGCTAAATTTTTTACTATCTTATATTAGGTCTTATCACAGACAATCAAAAATATGTTTTAAATTTCTAGAAGAGAGACAGAGAAAACTTTATAGATATGTGTGAATGTAAGAGAAAGAGAATAAATGTAAATATAATAATCAAGAAAGACTATCATTACACTTTAATGGTACAACTCCATTTTAGCCCTCTAAGTTTCAAGGGGAACATAGTTTAAGAATCAACATTTCAATGGATTGCTTCTTCAAACATTTATTCTATCAATATACCAAAAAGACATTTCCTGGTTCCTATTTTCCATCAGAATGGACATATGTTATATGAATACGGTTTCCAAACTTTTCCTGAATGGTATCCCCAGAATTTCTTAAGAGGAGGCACTGGAATGTGAGGCAATATGGTTGAGAAAGGGTGGAAGGTAGAGCGAGAGGGTACTGATTTGAAACTGCATTCAAAAACCCAAGGCATTATTTATTTATTTAAGTAGAAGTGCCTCGGGTTTTCGAATTGTGGTGCATTTGGATAACATTTACAGAGATTCAGGAGGAGCTAACACATCCCTTACCCATGCATCTGCAGTGCCATTGATTTCCATAAAGCTGCCTTTTATCCCAAAGCCAGAAGTAACTTTTACTTCTTTTGGATCCCCAGCAATTTATGTTAATATGGGACTTACCACTATGAACCTTTTATTAAAACTATTTGTCTTAATTGTGCTAGTGCCTGGAAATGAGATGCTTAATAAGACGTCAGCTGAACCCAAATATAAATCTGTTGTTTAATCAAATTTATATTTGGGTTCAGCTGGCATTTTATTCAATAATGATCCTTCTCAATCATTTCTGTATCTCAACAGCGTCTAACATAACCCCTATAAACTGATACATTCAGGTGTAATTGCAGAATCTCCTCCATGAAAGGGATTGGTTTCCCTTCCCCTCAGGTAGTTATATGGATGGAGTCCCAAATTTCCAAAAAAGATTATGCGCTCTTGACCCGCAATTAAATTAACTGCTAAAACAAATGGACCTAACGGTAATCAACATTAGACATCACCATTTCATTCCTTAATTCAACAGCATAGCCTCCAATCCTCTGCTGCTTGATTCTTATCAAAATATAGGTTGCAAGAAATAAAATTCTGGGAAGATTTCATGAAGACTAAAGGATTTGCTATCCATCTGGTCTTATTCCTCTAATTTTCCCTATTCTCCACTACCAATCCCTACCCCCCTATTAAGATAGGCCACAATTATTTGGGTCCCTCACTGGATTACTTTTATTCAGCTACACTAGAGTTTTAAAACATCAGCCAATGATGAAGGAGATACACAAAAAGAGTTCTAGGAAACTCGTTATTGTAATAATGGTATATTTGTTATTGAGGACCTTGCTGTCAATATCACACATTATTTACTATATAAGAATCCAGAGGAAAAAAGCCTCTCAGATTTTATACCAGGAACAGTTTTGTTTTACAAAAAAAAATGGTTCATTTTATTTTATAGACCACTGTAAATTACGTGACTAATAAAATGTCTGTGAGAAAACTCCGAGTCAAATTGTATCCTATCTTTACGACAATCTCGTGCCATGAATTTTGGATACTGACCTTTCCTTGGCCATTACTTTTCCTTGTCTCATTTTCTCTTCGTTTTCAATATCTTATTGTACATATGCATATAAACTGTCACACACCCTTTATCATATTGAAGGAGATAGGCACTTGTGGAATGAAAATATAAGTTCTGTCCTTTTAGCTAAAACTTAGACAACATTGTGGCTTAGGTAATCTAAAACAAAAAGGCATTTTATTCTGGAAATGTATAAATTATAGGATTAAAGGTATTAATAATGTTTAGCATTAGCCAATACTTTAAAAATAAATGGATGTTCCTAAAAAGGTTGAGGATGCATAAATTATCATCTTAGCAAAATCTGACAGTTCACAACCCTAAATCTTGCTTTTATTTAATTTGTAAGTAAAGTACAAGGATCACACAATTACAAGGATACAAAATTGTTTATTTTTAATTTGGGTATTTGATTCTATGTCACTGGGGGATTCCATCTATAATAATAAATTCACATATCCATGCTATAATCTCATTCATCTTGCAGGAGGCATATTTGAATCAAAACAGCATATTTTCTTTTATTTATTCCCTCTTATTCCTTTGTAAAACAAAAAGGAAATCAAATAAGCAAAAATAACACAACAAAATCTGAATTGAAACAGCCGTCCATTTTACTTCTTTCCAGTTTGATTTTTCCTAAAAATGACATTTGGAGGTTAAAAAGGAATCAGCCTTTATACTAGCTTTCTATTGCTGCTGTAAAAAAAATTACCTATGCCACAAATTGGTGGTTAAAAACAACTCAAATTTATATCTTACAGATCAAGTCTGACTGGCCTAAAATCACGGTGTCAGCAGGGCTGTGTTTTCTGGAGGCTCTAGAGGACAATGTGTTTCCCTGTCTTTTCCAGCTTCCAGAGTCTGCCTTCATTCCTTGGTTAGTGTCCCCTTCAAAGCCAGCAGTGGCAGGTAGAGACCTTCTCACATAGAACAAACTAATCTTTTTTTCTGCCTCCCTCTTCCAATTTTAAGGACCCTTGTAAGGACACTGAGCCCACCAAGATTATGCAGGATAATCTCCCTATGCTAAGGTCAGCAACAACCTTTATTCTATGTGCAACCTTAAATGCCCCTTGCCATATAACATAACATATTTACAGGCCCTAGGGATTAGAACAAGGACATCTTTGGGGGCTGTTATTGTGCCTACCACAATCCCCTTCTCTAAAGACTAGAAATTCCAAAAGATTTAATTTGTGTTAATAATGAAAACATGATATAGCACTGAAAAATAATGCAAAGATGTGCTGACATTACCAAATTTTTGTAATAAACTTAACAGGAATATAATTAAATGAGCCAATAGTTGTGCATCTTTCAACACAAGTGGCAGGGAAGATGCTTTGCAACATAGATTGAAAAATAATCACACCTCCGTTACCAGAATAGAACATAGCTGAGAGTCCATAGTGACCAGAAATATTCTATGAACCAATACAGGAAGTAGAAACGGGATATAGATTTTCCAAAAGAGGACTTTCCATGATTCTAAAGTTTCCTAACTCTAACTCATCATTTTCTTTTTCTACCATTCTTTTTGTCTCCCCAAATTTTACATTGTTAAAAAGAACTTATGATTTCTATGATAACCATGAATTGGAAAGTCACGGTCTGTGTTAGTAAGCAAACAACCCCTGGTTCGCATGCGAGGCTCTAAATTGCCTAGGGATGTGGAACACCCCATTTGACTCTTAGGGTCCTCGTTAGGTAGGCTTACTCAAACATTTACTAAACAGAAATACTATTTCAGTATTTGGTGCAGAGCAACTCTTCATTTTGTGGGATCTGTGCAAAAATCCATGACCACACCAACCATGGCATCCCTCATTCCCCATCTCAAGTCATTTTGACAATTTCCCAACACCCTGATTGGGAGTCAGTACTATTGCTATCAAACCCTCCTCCCCATTACCCAGCCACTCCAGAACCCATGGGTTCTTTGATCGTTCTTTGGCCACAGTCCTCCCAATTCTGAAAGCAGACTAATCTTAAAGTTTCAAGAACTTTCTATCTATGGGGTTTGAGAAATTCCACTGCATTTCCCTCTTGGTTGCCAAAGGCTTTTTTTCCTAGTTTGTGCTGCTGACAACTACAACAAAGTGATGGTGGCCCTTCCATTAAGCTGAATATGTTTTAGCCCCCAAGGTAGGCTTCACTGTCACTTGCCAAAGGAGATAATGTAGAACAGAGGTAAGCAGAAGCATGCATTAGTCAGTGTTCTCTGTTACATCGGACCAAGAAGCACAGGGGATGAGAATAAAGGAAACCAATCTGCAGCAGAAAACTAGAAAATTTATGATAAGGGAAGAAAACAGGGGAAAAAAGAAGAAAAATAGGAAGGGAAGGAAGGAAGGAAGGAAGGAGGGAAGGAAGGAAGGAGGGAAGGAAGGAAGGAAGGAAGGAAGGAGGGAAGGAAGGAGGGAAGGAAGGAAGGAGGGAAGGAAGGAAGGAGGGAAGGAAGGAGGGAAGGAAGGAAGGAGGGAAGGAAGGAAGGAGGGAAGGAAGGAAGGAGGGAAGGAAGGAAGGAAGGAAGGAGGGAAGGAAGGCTGGAGGGAAAGAAATGTTAGTCCAACATGAAAACATGAAATTCCCAGTGTCTTTGACTGTACAGTAAAAATCCCACAATAGACCCTTTCACATATCCTAGTATAGAAGTATAGATGTGCCTCAAGAGTCATGATAAATTTGTTGCTGAAAAACTATAAAGCAAGATAAAATATCCAAAAATGTCAAGACAGAAAACAGGTTTTTTCCTTTTGCAGAAGGAAGTAGAGAATTGAAAAACTGAAATTAGGCAATGCCTTTTGTGATTCAGAAGACTGTTTATTAATTGAACAACCTGGAAACAAATTATGTCAATATGGCTCATACATTGCTACTGTACTTGGTACAATTACAGAGGAAAAGAAGTGATGAAGAGGAAGGATATGAATGGGATTGAATTTGAACATGAATGGAGGGAGAGGTTGCCGCTAACCTAATATTTTGAAAGTCTTAATCATTAGTAAAATGCTTTTCATAACTTTGTCATATTCATGGTACATATTATTTTTAATCCATTTAAGAAAAACCTTAGATCCTTTTCATAAAGAGAATAAATCATTTCTAGTGAATATATTTTGGTTTTTCACGTTGGGTTTTCACGTTAAGGCATTTTACTGGGTCATGATGACTTTATAAGAATATACAAAAAGACCTCTAAGATTTAAATTAGATGACTTAAAGACCTGATAAAATCAA
The DNA here is from genome assembly GCF_015220235.1 of Choloepus didactylus. Lineage (NCBI taxonomy): Eukaryota > Metazoa > Chordata > Mammalia > Pilosa > Megalonychidae > Choloepus > Choloepus didactylus. The sequence continues at coordinate 77,321,890 of NC_051309.1, forward strand.
AGACTGTGGACATTAATTTTATTAACAGCATCAATTCAGCAAATCAATAAATCCTTTCTGATTAAGTGCTCAGCATTTCTTTATGATCTTGCCATTATAGTACCTAATCATAAGGCTTAAAAATAAGATAAACCTCCCTTGTCTTATACAGCATAAACGAGGAGCCCTAGCTTGGTTGACACGGGAACTGAGTTCTGGTCATAGCTTCCTTACCAACTAACAGGACTTTTGAAATGTCACTTAAGCTCTTTGGGACTCAGTTTCAAAACTCATAAAATGACAAGAATTTCACTAGAGAACCTCAAAGATTTCTTCTTTAATTATCCTATTATTTAAATTATATTCCAATTATCAGAGAATCTCCTAGGAAAGACATAAATTTGAAAAGCTGCTCCCTGTCAGTATCCCCAGATCCATGTATTCCCAAAATAAATAATTTGAAATATGATTATAAGACTAACACAATTAACTCATTAAGAAAGTAGGTTGCAAACTTTATGTGCCAAAGAATTTTGGTCCCAACCTCAGAGACTTTTCCATGTTTCAACTCCAGAGTCTGATTCAAAAGGACTGGGATAGGGATCAGAAATCTGCAATTTTCACAAGCACTTCAGACACTGCTAATACAAGTAGTATGGAAATTTTCATTTGGGAAAAACTGCTTAAAAATAATGTGCCAATCAAAATTAATTTTTGGATGTTTATTCCCTTACTCTAAAGTTAACCTCATCTCTAAAACAGTTTTTAAGAAGATGACTATTTAAAGAAAACATGAGTAAATGGAACCTATGAATTAAATGCTTTGCAATAATTAAAATACTTATTTGTTATCTACTAAAGATATAATAGAATACTGTGTACGGTTCTCAGGTTTCTAGGAGTCTGCAGAGGAGTCAAGCTGTCTTAAGTTAATAGTTATAAGAAACAAATTAAAGGTCATATTCTTTTGTTAAGTAGGAAATATATGTCTACCAAGATTCAGCTGCCAGCTGATTAAAAAAAATAGCTTAAGGGCAACGTAAAATCCAAAGGAAACTTTTTATTTTAGAAATTATTTAAAATACCATTTTTATACATACCAAAGTACACGATTATTCCAAACCTTCTCAAGTCAAGGAAATTAATGATTAAAAATCATTAAAGCCAGGATCATGCATTGTAATACACTTTGAAAATACCTATTATAGATAGAGTCTATTAATATTTTATTATAGACAAAGTCACTGCTCCCAAAAAGGTAAGCTAGATCAAAATCAACATTAATAGAGTTAAAATTAGTGGCGACAGGCGTAATTTAAAGTATAGGGATTCTTCTTGTAAAAAGAATTCAATTCAGATCAGTTCAACTATTCTTTCAACACTTGCCATTTTCCTTCTGCCAATGGGTGTATATGGGCAAGCCCTCATCAAGGTCAATGTCCCCTAGGGCAATGTTACTCAGACTTTAAAGTATAAAGGAAACACATGGAGACATGATCAAAGTGCAGATTCCAAATTAGTGGCCTGAGAGTCTATATTTCTAATAAACCCTAGATTTAGGGTGAGACTGATGCTGCTGATGCCCTGCACCACACTTTGAGTTGCAAGGCCCCAGGGCACTATAATCTCATTGAGATTAGCAGACAAAAATCCCATGAATTAGATGTAGGTTGATGAGGCAGACTGTATTTTCCTAAAATGTCCACAACACAATCTCCCATCCTACATGCTTTTCTAGTGTGACCTTGTCACTCCCCATCAAAGGAATAGAGTTTAATTTCCCTCCCCTTGAATCCAGGCCAGTTTTAGTAACTTGCAACCAAAAGAATGTGGTGGAAGTGTCACTGTATGACTTCTGAGTCTAGACTAGAAGAAACCTTACAACTTCTGCCTTGGTCTCTTGGAACACTCCCTCTCCAGGTGCTTCCTCTCAGACTCAGCTGCCACGCTATGGAGCCCAAGCCATAAAGAGATGCCAGGGGTAGACACTCTGGTGGCACTCCAAGCTGAGCACAGCCTTTGAATCAATCCGGCCCAGGAACCAGATACATGAATGATGAAGCATACATGGTGTCCCAACCCTTAGCCATTTGCATCATTCCCAGCCTCTTGAGCATTCCCAGGTGAAGCCCCAGACATTTTGTAGTAAAGACAAATCATCCACTCCTTCCTTTTCTAAATTCCTGACACACAAAATCCATAAGCATAATAAAATAGTTGTTTTATACACTAAATTCAGGGTGGGCTGTTACACAGCAATAAGAACTGTAAGAATGTAGCTAGAGTTAAGGTGAAAAAAGAATCCCCAGTGAATAAAGACAGACACTTAATCCCAACATAAAATTTTTCAGAGTTTAGAAAGTCTGGTGAGAGATAGCTTCCCAAACTATTACAAGAATGTAAGGGAAAAGCCTGGCTGGAAAAGGGGAGTCTTGGGATAAGGAAAGAGATTATAATAGAAATTAATAGGGAAATAGTAACCAAGTAGATGGAAGCTCAAGAACATGTCAAGGAATTCAAAGATGAAACATGGTCTGTTGAGTGAAGATTTCAGGGTGGTTTTGTTTCTATCAATGGGACCTATTTCATTAAATTAACTAGAACACCAATAAAGCAAAACATAAATCAAACTAGAGACAGCAAAGGAAAACCTGTATGGAAATAAATGGAAGTGAAGCAATATGCTGAATACCCAAGGGGCATAAATAAGAATGGAAAGAATTACGGCATTCATTGAACAAATATTTATTGATTCCCTTCATCAATACCTGTGTTTTCCTTTCCTACCTAGGCACACAGCAGAACTGCATTTCTCAGTCTCTTCTGCAATTAGGTGTGTCCAGACAGCAATCAACAGAATATAGGTAGAAGATGGTCCATAAAATCCTCCCACAGCATCCTCCATTGCAGGGGATAGAAGAAGAGAGAGATTATCTATTTTGCCACTTTCCCTCCCTTCCACACCATGTATCTGACAGTATCTGTAGCTCAGCTACCCTCTGCCATGACCTCAGCTTTAATATCATTTCCCTGCCTTGCTCTTGAGGTCTAGCAACAATTACAATTTCTTGACAGGCTCTGGGTACCTCATCATCCCCTGTTGGTGCCCTTAACCCTGCCCATCCCTCTAACGAGACCTTCATGAAACTCTTGCTCAGTTAAACCCTTTAAAAAATGTCACTGCTCCCTGCCAGGACCCTGAAAACTATACCATTCTTCCTCATTAAAGCTTTGACTACTGACTTTGGTACTTAGGTATTAAAGAGAACTAATAACAATGAAAGAACTTTAGAACTGAAAATGATCTTGGAAATCATCTTGAGCCCATCTTCCTCATTTTATACTGACAGAATAGATGAGGGTCTTTTTTCCCTTTTAAATTTCCTCCACAATCATTAGCACCTACCAAAAGAAAATGTATATTATATGCAAAACTTTTCATATATTTCAGAGCATGTGTTTATGAAATTTATAATATTTTAGAAAAAAAGTAATAAGATACAATTCTTAAAATTAACACTCAGAAAACTAATTCTACATTGGAACAACATCCACCTAAGCTGAAAAATAAAGATTATATATTCCCCAGTTCTCTTTCTTTCAATGAAACCCAACTCCTTTTATAGGGCTGCTAAATGGCTGAACCAGCCCCAAACTGTGTACAGTATTAAAATATGCTGACTTTTTTTTGATGACCTTCTTATGATGGAAAATATAAGACCATCAAAGTCAGTTCCTGGTTAAGAACCACACCCTGCCCGTAAATCACATTAAGATACTAAAGCATCTCTCCAGCTAGAAGTTCAGTGGTGACAAATGCTCAGTCACTATCAAGCACTAAGGAGAAAGACTTTTTCAAGTTTTCTCTGTTTGCGTTTAAATTTGCCCTTGATCTGCAGCATTCATCCCATATCTTGAGTTTCTTTTAATATTCTTGTTCTGAGATGCAGCATTAGTTAATATGCACCATTCTAATAACAGGGGAAGGCACATCTGTCAAAAGAAGCTACACTTGCTTCAAAGTAAGCCTTAATCTTTGCACATGAAATATGAGGCTACAGCGTTTATTTCAAATAGCTACATTTGTTGATTTAATGTGTGTCAGGCAGAGTCCAGAGTCCTCCTGGATCTTTTTTTTCCCACATCTTTGCTATATGAAAGTCAAAGATCATGTAAATATGTCATGTTTACTAAAATTGTATGCTGCTACTAAAATGTCTTCTAATGGCATAGTGTTGGTTAAATAGTATGCTTACATATAAATGACTTTCCAGGCATTTATTTTATTTCTTATAAAATCTCTAAAGAGCAGAGAGATGTGTTTCTGTTATGTATGCCAGCTGATTGATGTTTTTGTTCTTTTTAAGTTGTAGATATGTATCACAGGGATGTGAATTGGAAATAGAAAAAAAAAAATGTCTTCAATATCAAAGCCCCGTTTCTATAAAATAGCTGCCTTCTCTTGCTTGCTAGTACCACCCAGAACATCAATCTACTGGACTAGCGAAGTAGATGAAATCCCATTAAACTAGAAGCTAGCCAATAGCTGGTCATATATATTGGTAATCAAATACAAATGGCAAATCTCTGCCTTCATACTGGAGCCCATTCTGTGCTTTACATGGCAACTTGAGAACATAGTAAAGAGACTGAATATGAGATTCATGATGCTGCAAACAAAAGAAGCTAGTTATTCACCTAAGTTTTTTGAGGTTCAAAATTTCAATTTACACTTATTTGGCCAAGCCACATTAATTTTTTCATCAGTCTTTGAAACCACATTGCGCTATTTAAAATCTAGAACTCAGGGAGGTTGAAGGTCATTCCCAGATTCACATACTGAGTGACAACACTAGGAATTGAACTCATACCTTTTGACTCCTAACCTGATGTTCTTTCTACTCTTATAGAGTAGAGTAAGATCATCAGACCAGTAAGAAATGCAAATCCTTGAGCTCCACCATGGACCAAATGAATTAAAAGCTCTAGAGGTTGGGCCCTGTAGCAGGAAGAATTCTAAGATAATTTCCATAATTCCCACTCCACCTGTTATGTACATCCTCTGTAATCCCCTCCCCTTGAGTGTGAGCAGGACTTGTGAGTATGATAGAATGTCACTCCCATCATACATTCCATTATATAGCAAAGATGGAGGGATTTTGTAGATGTAATTAAGTTCCCAAATCAGTTCATGTTCAGGTAACGAAAAGGGAAATTATCCTGGGTGGGCCAGAGTTAATCAGGTGAGGGCCCTTAAAAGAGTAGCTGGGCATTTCCTGAAGTTAGAGAGACCATCCTGCCTATGGAGATGTCTACATGGCAAAGATCTAAGAGTGGCTTCTAGGAGATGAGAGTGATTCCTGGTTCACATTTAACAAAGAAATGAGGACCTCAGTTATATAGCCACAAGGAAATGAATTTTGTCAACAATCCGAATGAGCTTAAAAGCAGATATATTTCTTCCCAAGTGAAATCTCTTGATGGAAAAACAGCCCAACCGACACCTTGATTACAGCCATGTGAGACTCTAAGCAAAGGAACCAGGTAAGCTGTGACTAGACTACTGACCCAAAGAAACTGTGAGATAATAAACAGATGGCCTTTTAAGCAGCTAAATTTGTGGTAATTTGGTATGCAGCAACAGAAAACTAACACAGGTCCTAAAGTTTGCATTTGTGTTTGTGTTTGTTTAGCCCTCCAGGCAATTCTGCCACAGGCTGACATTTGAAAGTCACTGTATTACATACACCATATCATCTAAATAAAAAAAAAATCTAGCATCAACACTTGGGCAGCCACACAAGTAATAATAACAAGTCATAATAACAGTGAGTCACCATGCTTTACCTACTGTTGAGATTTTAGTGGGTCAATAAGTAAAATTCCTCCCGGATAATTATGTATATCCAGGAGTCACGCAACTGATGAAGACGTAAGGAGAATGTGGCTTTAGACCTGCCAGCCAGTTGAACTTTGCTAATACTTCACTCCTGGACTAGAGAATCTTACTTGCCAGAGGTAGACAACCTCAGTCCACTTCCATTGCAGCCCTCCTTTTGGAAACTTAAGGCTTGGAGAGCTGAGAATGTTTGTTTCCTTCAGGCAAGTAGATGCCAAAGAGATACCTCAAATTCCTCCCTGGAAAATAAGGGAGGGAGAATGCAGAAGGGAGTGTTGAAAAAGTAGAGAAAGAAAGGCCAAGGTGTTATGCTATCAGAGGTCCTTCCACTTGGCAACATGAGAAGTAAGGGATAAGTATTCCTGTAAAATATCCATAGGTTTGACAAAGATTTTAAAAAGTGATACTATTCAAATCCTCCAAGTTATGGAGAAACAAGCATTCTTAAATATTACTGTTGGAATTAAGAATTATTATAGCCTTTCAGGGGGATAATTTAACGCATATCAAAATTCTTCAAAATGCATACATTCTTTTACTCAGCATTTCCACTTCTAGATACTTAAATATATGTTCCAATACAATATTGCTGAAAATATAGTCAAAATGGAAATAATCAATAGGGATTACAAAAATCAATTATGGTGCCTCAATATTAAAATTAGGTTCTGGATGCTTTTTACTGCCATGGAAAGGTGCTGAGCTCAAAAATGGAAAAAGGTCATGGATAGTTTGTCCTATTCTATTTCAGTTTTAAAAATCATTTTGTGTATATATGCATGAAAAAATCTCTAGAAGGATATATATGAAAATGTTAACAGAAGTTACATATAGGCACTGTATTTCCTGAATTTTTCTGCACTGCACTTGTATGATTCTGTTTTAAAAGAAAGCTCTTTCCATTTAAAAAAAAGGGGAGGGGGATAAATTTCACAATTCAAATATAACAAACTCTGAGCCTTCTGCTTTACTTGTGGACAGTTCCATTAACTCTGAATAAAAATTTTATGTTTATATATGAATCCCCTAATTGACACTCATTTCCTTCAAGACAGTATATGGCACTTAGAAAATGTTCAATAAATGTTTAATGAGTGAATGAATTTCCTCAAAACCAGCTTTGCCCAAACTGTTCACAGTATGGATATTCTTTAATAAGGCAACAATTAAAAGTAGAGCTGAAAGTTGTGACATGTTAGCAAAATTCTTTCACTGAGAAATTACCACCTTCCAATAAACTACATCAGGAAAGGGAAATTTGGGGGGAAAAAAATGAGTCTCTGATAAGAATCAGCATGGAAAGCATCGATACCACTAGAACAAGCTGACATCAAAAGATTAGCTAACAACTTCCTAAGATAGTCTCAAAATAACTGAATGCTTACACAGCAAAGCTCTGCACCAGTTTATCGCAACATGAAAATTAAGAGATTTTTGCCCATAGATCTGTATCTCCCTTAGTCGTTATCAAGGATTTTATGGCCATGATCATAATTCAATTTCTATCACAATTCATCACTATCAAGCAAATGTTCAGGCTGAAAATTGATGCAAAAGACACTCTGCTAGGGTTTTATGGTCAGCAATATTCACCAGCTCCAAAGCTCCCAACCTGGCCTCCTTATTGGTCCACTATGACCCAGTCCTCCAGGGGCTCATGACAACACAGGCACTATTAAAACAAATTCTTCTACAACCATGTGGTTTTGATTACTTTCAGTCCTCACAACTCCCAACACCCATAAAGTGAAGGAAATAATAATTCTGTCTGGTGTCGTAACTGCTAGGGGCGTCATGCGATATTTCCATATCATTAATGTTAACAATAGTAATACACTAATAGTAGTCATGGCAAAAATACAGGAGGTTTTTGAAGTTAAGAAAATAAAAGTATTCTTCCTATTTATAAGATTATTTCAATTAAATGGGATGGGTATTTGATATGATGGAACTGTTTCCGTCTTTTGGAGTTCCTGCCAACGTTTTTTGTTCTTTTTGAATTCTCTTGGTTTTAATTATTGTGATTTAGAGTGAGGTCAAGCCAGAGCAAATTAGCAGCACCCTCCCTTCCCACACCCCAACCTGCAAGAAAAAGAGGCAGTCTCTTCTCCAAGCTTACTCAAACCCTATTACTGTTCAGCTTTCCTGCATGGTATCATCGCTATTCCACATGTGGGGAAATTAGGGCACAGGGAAGAAGTAATACACACAGAGATAACAGTAATAAAACAAGGATTCACAGTCCCATGATCAAAGCCAACCCAAAGGTCTAAAGAATTACATTGTTCATAAATCAAAGTTCTTCCCTCAGGTAGAAACATTCTAAAGCAGTGTTTCTTAAACATTTTGGTCTCAGGACCCTTTTACACTCTTTAAAATTAGTGAGGGCATCCAAAGAGCTTTTGTTTATGAAGAATATATTTCTTGATATTCATAAAATTATAAAGTAAAACAAATTTCTAAAATATTTATCCATTCATTTAAAAAGAAAAATAATGAGCCCATTAGATGTTAAAACGAATAACATTTTTTTATGGAAAATAACTATATTTACCAAACAAAAAAAATTTGGTGAGAAGAGTCATATTGTTTTACATTTTTGCATATCTCTTTATGCCTGGCTTAATAGAAGATAGGCTGGATTCTGCTGTCTGCTCCTGAATTCAACTATTGTAATATCATACCTCTTACAGCTTCTGGAAAACACCACTGTACACTTGTATGAGAATGAGTAGAAAAAACTCAGACTGTCTTGGTATTATTATGAAAATAGTTTGGATCTCACAGACCACCTTAAAGGCTACTGAAGACCCCAAGGGTCACTAGACATAGGGTGGCTTCCTGGGTTTTCCTGGGACTATCTCAGTATTAGCACAAGTCCCCTGTATCAGGAAACCCCTCAGTCCCAATAAAACCAGGAAGATTGGTCACGTTCCCTATACCACACTTTGAGAATCACAGTTTTAAAGCAGAATCAAAAAGATTGACTTGCTTAAGATCCCAATATCACCAACTACTACTATTTCTTCAAAACATACATACATCCACTGTTACTTTTACACAGTGCTTAGTAGTAGCTTACTAAATTGAAATCAATGGAATCCTCTAAGCAGCTATATTTAAGCATATCCAAAGTAAAGGTTTGGTATGTTATATTAGGTAAAGTCAAAACTTAAACTATATTTGATTTTCTGTGGTTTAGGACATTGGGATTGGCCCAAAGGAACTTAATAGGTGGCCATTAAATATATATTTATTGAGAGAAAAGTAGTTTATGCCATTTCATTCATTTATTTATTCACAAAATGCAATTGGAATTATTATTACAGTAACTAGTTACCTTGAGGAACAACAACAAAAAAGTATTTAGCTTCCTGAGAATTAGCTCATTTTACAAAACACTCTGCTGAATAAAGTATATTAATATTGCTTTATGACATTCCAGTGCCAAACCACGTTTTCTCTCCATCACCTTTCGTTTCTTTTAAATGAAATTGTGTATGAGTAAGTCTTTAGTCAAATAATACAGTCATCTTTTTCCATTATTTATCCCTTTTTCTAGATGAAGCATTTCTTAAATGGTATATATATATAAACTAACAGTGATTAGTATGATCTTTTAACAAATGCTGGTTTTTTATTTTTTAAACATAAAGGACAAAATCATATTACTTAGATTAAAATTACAACATTATAAGAAATCACCACCATAACTTCTTTTTGTAAGATATTTAACATTCTTGGACTGGCAATACACATTCATTTCCAGCTCAATTTTCCTTGCCATCTTTCTCCCAAAATTAAATGTATACCTACAGTTGCTATGTTACTGGCATAAGCCTTACCTTGGCATAGTAATTTTGTTTAAATAAATCATTTTCTGTAAAGGTGTTTGCTGAAACTTTAAAATATATTTCCAAAAGCAATAATTCCCCCAAAGAAAAAAATGTGATATTTTTCTCCAATTTTATTTATTATATTTTCACTCAATTGTCTACAGATTCACTAAGAATAATATTTATAATTTTTTGTGAAAGAACACAAAGTCAATGCAAAATATCAGAATATATACAGAACTTTAGTTAATAGCTTTTCCACTTCAAATAGAAAAAAGTAAAATACTTTAAAATGAAACACCACTAATATTTCAAACATCACAATTTTGAAAAGGTCATTAGTTATTATCCCAAGGAATGATCATTATCTAATAATAATAATAATAATAATAATAATAATGCAAAGAAAAATCAAAATGGGCAAGTGAAACATGAGCTCCCTGTATTTTTCAAATACATTTCAAAAGAGACAAAGGTCTGAATCCCATTTTTAAATCATGCATCAAAATCTGGTAAAATATTAGAATCAAAAATTATTTTTATTATAGCAGACACTAGTTCCCTGATAGAAGTTTTGCCAAATTTTAGCTTATTCTCCTTAAAACCAGTCAAATTCTTAAGGAAAAAAATCATGTCACATCCCCATTTACAAACCTCCAAGAATATCTGTTTCCCAAAAGATCAAGTCTGAGCTCTTTAGCATAGCATATGATGCTCACTCTTATCTCTTGCCAATTCATTCCTTCAACAAATAGGCCTTGAGTTCCTCCTTATGTTTTGGGCACCTGGCCCAGAGCAGATGATCAATCACTCCTTTTGCATCAGCCACAACAGCATCTTTGCAAAATCATGTTCCCTGTGCCTTTAGACACCCTCTTCCTTCTGAAGAAATAGCACAGTGCAAGTGAGAAAATTTTTTACAAGAGGAACAAGTCAGGAAAATTTAAAAAGCACATGAAACGATGCTCGACCATCATTACCCATTGGGGAAATGCAAATCAAAGCCCCAATGAGATACCATTTCACACCCACTAGAATGGCTACTATTTAAAAAAATGGAAAATTGCAAGTCTTGGAGAGGATGTGGACAAACAGAAAAACTCATTCACTGTTGGTGGGAATTTAGTATGATGCAGCCACTATAAAAGACAGTTTGGCAGTTCCTCAGAAAATTAAGGATAGAATTGCCATATGACCTGGCAATCCTACTTGTAGGTATATACCCCAAAGAATTAAAAGCAGGGACTCAAACAGATATTTGCACATGGATGTGCATAGTGGCATTATTCACAATTGCCAGAGGATGGAAGCAACCCAAGTGTGCATCAACTGATAAATAGATACACAAAAGATGGTATATACACACAATGGAGCATTATTCAGCCATTAAAAGGAATGAAGTTCTGATACATGTGACAACATGATGAACTTTGAAGCATCATGTCGACTGAAATAAGCCAGACACAAAAGGACAAATATTGAATGATCTCACCGATAGGAAGTGATTAGAATAAGCCAACTCATAGGGTCAGAAACTAGAATACAGATTACCAGGGGCCAGAGAGGAGGTAGGCAAAGGGGAGTTAATGCTTTTGGTACAGAGTTTCTATTCGGGTTGACAGAAAAGTTTTGATAATGGATGGTGGTGATGGTAGCACAACATTGTGAACATAATTGAGCACTGAATTATATATTTGAATGTGGTTAAAAGGGGAAGTTTTAGGTTGCATATATATTACTAGAATAAAAAAATTTTTTAAAAATATACTTTCTTCACTGACTGTGCAAGACGAACAGTGCACCCTGACGTAAACCATGGACTATAGCTAAAAGTACAATTTCTTTCACCGTTTTGTAACACGCACCACTCTAATGCAAGGTGTTAATAATAGGGTGGTATATCGGATCTAAATATTTTTCTGCATGAGTTTTCTGTAAACCCACAACTTTTCTAATTAAAAAAAAAAAATGGTTACAGCATGAATTTTGTCCATCCATAATTAAAATCAAAATAATTTCATTAAGTTCCATGGGAGGAAATATATCTATTCATTTTGGATTTTCTTTTTCTGTAACTAGAAGAGAATTAGCAGTACTTTTGTGTGTACCTTTTTTTTTTAATTGAAGTAAAATCAACACACAATATAATGCACAGGTCTTAAGGGTTCAGTACAATGAGTTTTCATGTTTGTGAATATTCATGTAACCAATACTATAAACAAAATATATGATTATTTCCATCAGTCCCAAAATGTCCCTTCATTCTCCCAGTCAATTTCTCTCTCCCACCCACAACCAACCACTTTCTGATTTCTATCATCATAGATTGTTTCATCTATTCTTTGATTTCCTATAAATTGAATAACAGTGTATGTAGACCTTTGAATCTCACTTCTTTCACTCAGCATAATATTTTCGAGATTCATTCATGTTGCGGCATGGATTGGTAGTTTCTTCTTTTCATTTCTGAGCAGTTTTCCATTTTATGAATATATTACACAATTCAAATATTTATTATTTCATATATTATTTTGTGAAGTGTCTATGCAGTTCTTTTACTCATTTTAAAAATTAGATTGTAAATCTTTTCACTTGTGATTTGCAGGATTTCCTTATATATTCAGGATACAAGTCGTTTGTCACTTATATACATGTTGTGAATATTTTTTTCCCAGTCTGTGGTTTGTCTATTCATTTTCCTCATGGTGTCTTGTGATGAGCAGATTTTTTTAGTTTGGATGAAGTCCAAATTATCAATGTTTTTTATGGTTAGTGATTTTGTGTCCTGTTCAAGAACAATTTGTCTACTCCAAAGATATTCTCCTATGTTTTCTTTTAGAACTTTATGGTTCTGGGTTTACATTTTTATGTCTGAACCATCTCAAATTAACTGTGTATTTGGGATAATATAGAGGTTTAGGGTTTTTGAAATATTACTTGAATTGTATCATTGCTTGGGAGATACAGGGATGCAAATCTAGAGTTGGTGTGTGGCAAAAAGCACTCCATTCCTCCTCTCTGCAAAGAGACTAAGCAGCCTCCTCCACCCAAGTTCAAACCCTGGGGCTAAGGCAGCAAGGAATGGGTAACACCTTGCCCTCTATATATTCCAAAGGAGTTGACTGAGAAATTACAGAGTTTCCAACTCTTGTGCTGTGTCCACAGATTATACAAACCACCTCAAGCACTCTATGAGGTTTTAATTATTGAAAACTATGATCCTATCATTCACAACTGCCCATCATTCATTCCATGTGCCAACATTCTTCTCTAGATTAGTAGCACCCTGCTCCTACTATAATGGCTGTCTTATCAGAGGCTGCTTCTTTGTTGCAGGGATCATGTTAAATACCAGAGTCAGTCTTGGTTTACTCATCCATCAAGTCAACACTGTAGCTACCAGTGTAAACATTCATAGTCCTTTCCCAAACAGAACTATCTACTACTGCTCCTCAATCACATAAAATGAAACGGTAGAGAACCTAAGATGGCAGCTAGGTGAGACAGGGCAAAAAAACACCTCCATGAAAAATACTAGATAAAAACCAGAAAGTGACCCAGAACACCAGTTCCAGCAATGCACCAGCCAGACAAGGTCTGCTAAATCCACAGGGACCACACATTTGGTGAAACCAGGAGTCTGCTTTCTGAAATGAGTGAGTGAGCTGGCTGAAAGTCCAGCAGCCACACTGTGGTGTGGGGAAATGGTGGGTTGGCATTTGGAGACAGACTAGTTCTTTAAAAAAAAAAAAAAAGAAAGAAACCCAGGAGTGGCCGCTTTACGACAGGGAGAACCGCATAGTGAAGCACAGCAGGAGAAGGCTGGGCCAACGCCTCGGTGTCCGGCGTGGAGGACAGCCCTTCCCACACCCACTGCTGATTGTCTCGGGGCCAGGGGAGCAGAGGGGAGCCAAAAGTAGAAAGAAATCGTGCCCCTTGCACCATCTCCCCAGCGGGCTGGGGATACTCCTGCCCGGGGCTGGACCCACAGCCCAGAGCCGTGCCAAGAAACCCAGTGTGATGGGGAGTCTTTCCCACAGCACCACGCACATGCCACAATATTGGCCATGGACAGAAGCCTTTAGTACACCCACAGATAATTGTCCCAGAGCTGGGAAGGCAGAGCTGTGTGAAGAGGGGAAAATTAACACGCCCCATTCAACCATCTTTACAGCAGGCTGGGAATGCCCCTGCACGGCCCAGAGGCCTAGGGCTTCCCTGGAGGGCTGGAGTGCATTTGTGACATAGCACAACCTGCCCTCAGCAGAGGTCATGGAAGAGCACGGCTGAGAAGGGGGACCCACTTGGAAATCCTAGGGACCCTATGCCAATACCAAGGACTTGTGGGTCAGCAGCAGAGACAATCTGTAGCAAGACTGAAATGAAGGCTTAGGCTCTTGCAACAGCCTTAAATCTCCAGGAATACCTGGGAGGTGTGATAATTAAAGCTGCCCTGCCTCCCTAACCACCCAGACACATGCCCCACATTCAGGGTGGACAGCACCAACAACACACCCAAATTTAGTACACCAATTGAATCCCACAAGAATCAGATCCCCTCACACCACAAAGACAAAGTTGGGGAGAACTAACTTGAGGGGAATAGGTGACTTGCAGATGCCATCTGCCAGTTAGTTAGAGAAAGTGTAAGCCACCAAGCTGTAGTTCTGACAAATCAGAGATCAAGTAAAGCAAATGCCAAGAGGCCAAAAACAACAGAAAATCCTAAAGCTAAAGATAAAACCAGACAATACAGAGAACCCAAACCAAAACACCCAAATCAAAAGATCAGAAGACACACAGTACTTGGCGCAATTAATCAAAGAACTAAAGATAGACAATGAGAGCATGGCACGGGATATAAAGGACATGAAGAAGAGCATGGCACAGGTTATAAGGGATATAAAGAAGACCCTAGAAGAGCATAAAGGAGAAATTGCAAGAGTAAATAAAAAAATAGAAGATCTTATGGAAACAAAAGAAACTGTTGGCCAAATTAAAAAGACTCTGGATACTCATAATACAAGATTAGAGGAAGCTGAACAACAACTCAGCCTCCTCGAGGACCACAGAATGGAAAATGAAAGAACAAAAGAAAGAATGGGGGGAAAAATTGAAAAAATCGAAATGGATCTCAGGGATATGACAGATAAAATAAAACATCCAAATTTAAGACTCATTGGTGTCCCAGAAGGGGAAGAGAAGGGTAAAGGTCTAGAAAGAGGATTCAAAGAAATTGTTGGGGAAAACTTCCCCAACCTTATACACAATATAAATACACAAAGCATAAATGCCCAGTGAACTCCAAATAGAATAAATCCAAATAAACCCACTCCAAGACATATTCTGATCAGACTCTCAAATACTGAAGAGAAGGAGCAAGTTCTGAAAGCAGCAAGAGAAAAGCAATTCACCACATACAAAGGAAACAACATAAGACTAAGTAGTGACTACTCAGCGGCCACCATGGAGGCAAGAAGGCAGTGGCATGACATATTTAAAATCCTGAGAGAGAAAAATTTCCAACCAAGAATACTTTATCCAGCAGAACTCTCCTTCAAATTTGAGAGAGAGCTTAAATTTTTCACAGACAAACAAATGTTGAGAGATTTTGCCAATAAAAGACCTGCCCTACTTCAGATACTAAAGGGAGCCCTTCCGACAGAGAAACAAAGAAAGTAGAGAGAGAAATAGAGAATTTTAACAGACATATAGAACATTACATCCCAGGTCACCAGGACACACATTCTTCTCTAGTGATCACGGATCTTTCTCCAGAATGAACCATATGCTGGGACATAAAACAAGCCTCAATAAATTAAAAAAAAAAAAAAATGAATTGATTCAAAGCACATTCTCTGACCACAGTGGAATACAAATAGAAGTCAATAACCATCAGAGACTTGGAGAATTCACAAACACCTGGAGGGTAAAAATGAGGGGGAGATGAAAATATTCCCAGATAATCAAAAGCTGAGAGAATTCATCACCAGTAGATCAGTCCTATAAGAAATGCTACAGGGGGCTGAGCAGGCTGAAAGGAAGGGACACTTAACAATTGACTAAAACCACATGAAGAAATAAAGATTTCCAGTAAAGATCACATGGTAAATATAAATACCAATACTACTGTATTTTTGATTTGTAACTCCACTATTTACTTCCTACCGGGTCTAAAATACATAAACTGTAATGATAAATGAGTGGTTTTGGACTCAATGTAAAATATGTAATTTTTGACAAGAACTACATAAAGGTGGGGGAATGGTGGAGTACAGGAACATAGTTTATGTGTCCTATTGAAATTAAGTTGTATCTGTTATAGTTTGCTAATGCTACCAGAACGCAAAACACCAGAAATGGATTGGCTTTTATAAAGGGGATTTATTTGGTTATACAATTACAGTCTTAAGGCCATAAAGTGTCCAAGGTAACACATCAGCAAAAGGATACCTTCACTGGAGGATGGCTGATGGTGTCCGGAAAACCTCTGTTAGCTGGGAAGTCACGTGGCTGGCGTCTGCTCCGAAGTTCTGGTTTCAAAATGGCTTTCTCCCAGAACATTCCTCTCTAGGCCACAGCTCTCCTCTTCAAAATGTCACTCTCAGTTGCTTTTGGGGCATTTGTCCTCTCTTAGCTTCTCCGGAGTAAGATTCTGCTTCCAAAGGCTATCTTCAAAATGTCTCTCATCAGCAGCTCCTGTACTTTCTTCAAAGTGTCCCTCTTGGCTAGAGCTCCTCTTCAAAAGTTCACTCTCAGCTGCACTGAGTTCCCTCTGCCCGTCAGCTCATTTAATGGCTCCAGTGATCAAGGCCCACCCTAAATGGGTGGGGCCATGCCTCCATGGAAATATCTCATCAGAGTTATCACCTACAGTTGGGTGGGGCACATTTCCATGCAAATCTAATCAGCCCCAAAACGTCTGCCCTACAAGAATGCATCAGAGAATATGGCATTTTCTGGGGGACATAATACATTGAAACCCACACAGTATCAAAGAAAAACAAGACTGTCATAGATTTAAGAGGCTAAATTTAAGCCCCACAGTAAACACAAAGAAAGTATCAGAGAATATGGCCATAGAGATGAACCGTAGAGTATGGGTTACGAGAAGTGGGGGAGAGGCAATGGGGAGTTAAGAAATGAGTGTAGGGCTTCTGTTTGGGGTGAAGGGAAATGTCTAGTAATGGATGGTGAGAAGGTGATAGCACTGCAACATTCTAAATATGATTAATCCCACTAATGGAATGCTAGGGAGGGGTTGTAATGGGAAGATTTAGGCTGTATGTATGTTTCCACAATTGAAAAAAAAAGTCTAAATAGATGACAATTCAATGCCAAGGATGATCCTGGATGCAATCTGAGGATGGAGGAGAGGAGGCTCAAAGGGACACAGATGGGACATAAGAAAAAAAAAAAGTAAATATAAAATGTAAGCTTTGTATCAATGTTGAATTTCCTGAACTTCTTAGCTGCACTTAATGGGATTGCATAAAAGAATGTTCTTGTTCGTGGGAAATGTATATGTGAATTATATTGTTTGTTCAAAGTTGTGCAGCTTGCTCTCGTATGTTCAGAGGACAGAGCAATAGGGATGATAGGGAGGGAGGGAGGGAGGGAGAGAGGGAGGGAAAGAAATGGTGGTGTCACAGTACGTTAAAGTTGGCGGATCAGGGTATCGGGGGAGGGGGGTTGGGGTATGCTGGAGTTCCGTGTATGGGGTTTGTATTGTTTTTGCAAGTGTTCCTGAAAGTTTGAATTTATCTCAAAATAAAATTAAAAAAAAAAAAAATGAAATGGCAGCCTATTGAGAAGTCCCCAGGAAGTAACTGCAGCTCGATGTCAAGGCCAACATCTCAGCACTCCTCACCGCCTTTCCCTCATGACCACTGGATGACTGCTGCAGCTCCAGCCATCATGTTTTATTTGGGTTCTGTGGGTCAGAATTCAGAGAGGGCACAACAGGGATATCTTGTCTTTGTTTCACTGTGTCTGGGCCCTAGCTGGGAAGACTAAAGGGTTAGTAGTGAATTCAGTGGCTGAAGTCTAGACTCATCTGGAGGATCTTCATGCTTGGCATCTAGACTAGGATATTTCAAAGCCTTGCCTCTCCATATGGTGAGGCCTTCTCAGTGAGGTGGCTGGATTCTGACTGCACTAGAGGGAAACATCTAAGAGGTGTCTGTCAGAGAGCACCAGAGGAGAGCTTCCAAAGAGGACAGCCCAGAGAGAGATCATCCTGAGCACCAGGCAAGGGAGTATTATACAAATAAAGCTCACCAATACATTTTAACTAGTAGCAAGAAAGAGGCAGCTTCCTTTTCTTTCAGCATGAAATTAGATCTTTGGTGGTGTACTGGTTCGACTCTGTTATGTACCCCCTTAAAAGCCGTGTGTTTAATCCAATCTTGTGGGGGCAGACCTATTGATGGGTGGGACATTTTGATTAGATTGTTTCCATGGAGATGTGACCCCGCCCATTCAAGGTGAGTCTTAATTAGCTTACTGGTGTCCTCTGTGAGAGGATAAAAGGCAGAGACATTTGGAAAAGAGCTCAGAGATGCTTAGAAAATGCCCAGAGACTTTTTGGAGACAGCCAGAACCAGGAGAGAAGCTAAGAGATGAAATCCAGAGTTTGCCCCAGAGAAGCTAAGAAAGGACCCCTCAGATGTTTAGAGAGAAACGCCCTGGGACAAACAAGCAAGAACACACAGGAGGTGAGAGAGAGAAGCTAAGATAGAAGCCCAGAGACATTTTGGAGAAAGCAACAGAAAGCAGAATAAACCCAGGAGAGGCCCAGCAGACTCGGGCCATGTGCCTCCCATGGACCTGGCATTTGGTAGATACTCATAAATGTTTGTTGAATTAATTTTCCACAAATGATAGGATAGCTTAAAACGTTTCCAAATTTAGTTCATTGTTAGGTAAGCAAGCACAATCCATATTAAGGTAAATTAATGCAATTTTAACTGGTAATTTTTCCCTTTAGGGGAATCTGAGATACATTAGAATGAGCAGCAAAATGAAACAAAACAAAGCAGGTCAAAGAAACTTCATTCATATTCCCAGTTGAACCAACCTGGTTTTATGATTTTTACCATTATTGGATCAATTATCCCCCCAAATCCTGGAAATAGAAAAGAATGATGCTGGTCATTCTGGTGGTCACCTGTGATCATTCAACTGTAGGTTCCAACCTGCACAAGTCTAAAGGCACTAAGGCTGCAGAATGGCTATCCAAGGTCCTCATGGTCTTTCTCCTTGGAAACAAAGTCATATGCTTATGGAACCGTAGTAAAAAGGTAAATAATCACCCTAACAAAAAAGCCCTATGTTTATCACCACATTGTGTAAGAAACCTAAAAATCAGGTCAATTACCAGTTACAATGGCAGCAGGCAAGGGGAAATACACTGCATTGCTACTGCAGTATGCGTTTGAGCAAAAATGGTACCAGTGCTAACTTCCCTTCCGAGTTGAAAATACAAACACATACAGGCACAGACAGTTCCTTCTTCTGTTCCTAGAAAAACAAATAGGAAAAGATTTCCCCACTACCCTCACCAAAATCTAAATGGGGAGGGAAAGGAGGTACACAAATCACTGCGTATGACGCATGATAAAAATTTATTCCTCTCATGTCTCTCCAAGATCATAAAAAATAAGTTGGTAGCTGTCATCATGGTCTTATCCTGGATATTTAAGGATAAACATTAAACATCTCAGGGCATTTGTTTACAATTTAAATCTAAAACCAGGTTTACAATAGCCATCTGTGTTAAAAACTAATGGGTTCACATGTGAATTTCTCTAGCTTTTTAAATCCAGAAGCTTATGTGTATGGGCGTTTGTAATTGGATGTAGACTAACTTTTCCTTTTCTCTTTCTTTCTTTTGAGTGTGTGAAGCTATAAACACATTTTAAGGAATTAAGTGTTCAGTTAACACAGTGCCACAAATGGAAATGGCGTACTTAAACACTGGATAAAATCAGAGGAAAATAGCCTAGGTTATCTACTTGGCATCGTAAGTAGTGATGCAAATTGAAGGGTGTTAAGGGATAAATTCAGCTCACAATACCAGATAATATATAATAGCTAGAAAGTGAAACAAATTAATGTCCCTAAATTGATGAATGAATAAATAAAATGCATTATATGCATACAATGGAATACTATTCCGCAACAAAACATGAATGAAATATTGGTACACCCTACAACCTGGATGAATCTTGATAACATGCTAAATGAAATAAAACATTTACAAAAGACCACAAATTGTATGATTCCAAAATGTCTAGAATAGGCAAATCCATAGCAATGGAAAGTTGATTTTCTAGAACTGGGGAGGAAGGGAGAGGATGGGAGGAAATGGAGAGTAACTGCCAACTGGTGCATGATTTCTTTTTGGGATGATGAATATGTTCTAAAATTGATTGCATTGGCAGCTGAACAACTCTGTGAACCAAAAACCATTGAATTGCACCATTTAAATGGGTGAATTGTATGATATGTGGATTTTATCTCAATAAAACTGTTAAAAAATAGATAGTACCTTGTAGCAGTAAATGGCACAAGGCACCATCTTTGTGTATAGAAAGAGAACACTAAATAAATACTTGTCCAAATACACAAAACCAGGAGGATGTAGAGGAAGGCAAAACTGGGATAAAGAACTCTTCTCAAGAGTCCAGTGCTACAAATTGAACATATCTTTTTTTTCAGCCAACTAGTACAGTCACCAAAATGTTCCAATAAATATGTGGCAAAGTAACTCAACCTGTTTCAAAATCTCAGTTAAGTATACAGTCTTCAATAATTTGAGTAATATGGAGAAACCAGCTCCCTAACAGTAAAACAGAAATGTTTTTACTGTATTTAAAGGTTTTAAGGAAAAACAGAGTCAGCAGGAGAAAATAACAAAGTGTTACATTTATCAGCAAGACGAAGTTATTAAAAACAGACTAGCTAAACAAAATTAAGTATACATAGGGTGGCAGGGGTTGGGGGTGGGACTTCACTCAATGAAATTGTTAAGCACACTGCAGAGAAATCCTGCCAAGTGCTGCCACATTAACCCCAGGATAACATTTCAGAAGACAACTTGATTTTTATATCAACCATGTTATATGCTTTTGTCTACGTTTATGAATAAAAAAAGAAAGATTTCAGTTAAATGTAAAAATTCCATGGAGAAGATATTACAAATAATGCTAAGGATACCCTTGATTGGCAGAAGTTGTGGGTTAATTAAAATAAACAATAAAAGGGTTTGAGTATGTATCAGATAGGATGCTTTGAGCTACAAGTAAGAAAAGAACAAACTAAAAGAAATGAAAGCCAGAAGAGATTTCAAATATCACATAACAAGGAGCTATGTGGAAGGAGTGCTCTCTGGCTGATTAAGCTGCTGAACCTGACCTCAAGGACCACACGAACTTGCAGTTTTGCTGCCTTTCTTTTCAGTGATCCAATATGTCTCCTAATGCTTCCAAGCTAGCTGCAGCAGTTCTGGGTGTCCCTTCTAAGTCCAATGCCCAAAGGGGGAAAAAATAAAACATTGCCTCCATGTATTCGTCTATTAAAAAAGTTTTTTTTCAAATGTCCTCTGGCAGACTTCCTCTCAGGTCCCACTGCCAGGACTGAGTCACATGGCCATGCTTAAACCAATACCTAGCAAGGGGAATGAGGCCACAGTGACTGGCTCACACTAATCATGATTTACCCCTGGAAAGGAGGGGTCATCAAAATCACCTGCGTGGATAGACCAATGAAGAAAACCAGGGCTCTTTCAAGAAGGAAGATGGGCATCCATCACCAAGGGGAAGGTGATCAGGGTGGTGTGTGACTCAAGAACCATCTCACATGCAGAATAAACAAAGAGGATGTTTAACCGATAGAGGCAGGGCTATAATGAAGTCTTCAGATATGTAAAGGACCAGGTGAAAGAGAAGATTTCTGCTTAATTTAAAGAGACCTTACAAACAATAGCTTTCCAACCTTATGTTAAAGGCAGAGTCATGAGAGAACAATCATTAGACTTTTCATGGTGAAGGCTAAACCACTGTCTATGGAGGAGAAACCTACTCTTCAGATAGAAAGTTGAACTAGCCAATCTAAGATTTTTTGCAACCCTTCTCTAGTTTAGCTGACTCAAGCACGTAGGAAATTTGCCTATAACGTCCTCCATCATCTTCCTTGAAAAATCTGACAATACAAATTCAAAACCTAGAATCAATGTTTTTAAATGGCTAGAGAAGAAACAACCTTTTCTTGAATCAGACAAAATACAAAGATGAGAAAGAAAATTCAGAACAATCTACAGCAATTCTAAACATTGATGCCATTTCCTTTTCATTTCTCTCATATTCTTAAATCACAGCTCCATTTCTTTCACAGGCAACTATTCTTATGGTTTGTCTAAGTAGAAGAACAGATTGCAAATCATGGAAGGGCTCTATCCTCAGCCAGGATTTACTGAATAAATACCAATATCTGAGAATTCCTTATGCCTTTCTTTGCTGTTATTCTAATTGCCAACATGAATAAGCAAAAGGAGCAGCTGAAGAAGCTGACATCAATGCCATGGGAGGAGTCCATTATTTCCAATCACATCCCTCTTTTCTTCCTTCCAAACTTCCATTCTGACCTATTTTCATGCAGTTTTTAATATTGATAATTATTTAGACAAATAATATGATCTCAACCCAAATTTATTTGACTTTCTGAACAGAACTTCAATCAATTACAAGCAAAGTTATTAAGTTTATATCCAATTACTGCAAATTTTGAGTCAGGACATTCTCTCCAACACCACTTTTGAAGTGAATTTAATAAAAATGTAGATGTGGAAACTACTTAGGTTTTTCCTGGGTTCAAAAACAACTCGGGTTTTGAGGTGTAAAAATAAAAGGACCTAAATTCAACTGAGAAAAGTCTTTGCTCCACACTCCCTGCTTCACCTTAATCAAATACATCTTCTTCATCTATAAACTTGGTAGCAAATATTAAACACAAAGGAGGAGAATTTGCTATAAAAGGCAAAGCCTGTGACCCGAATGCAGCAAGTGTCAGTGAATGTTTATATTTTTCTTTGGTTCAAAGAGGAAAATAGGGAGCCACTACAAGTAACTCATATCCAGAAACGTAACTACTAATCTATGCTAACCTGGGAATTTCACCAATGTGATATCTGCCAGACACATCATTTTGCTAATTACATAGAATATTTTATCAAAGTCTTCAGACCTATTTGCTACAGCAAATAGATAATGTTTGAGTATAAATCCAATGGATACCTCTCTGCTTTTATCTCACTTGACCTTTCATCTGTCCTGTATGCACTTCCCTTTCTCTCTCTCTCCTTTCAGAAATTTGAGGCAGAGCCTCTTGTTTGCACAGTTCACTTTTAGCAATGTTTCCACGATGTATTTTACTTTTAGTTTGCAAAAAGAAGATTCTTTAACCTCAACTGGTTTAGTCTGTTGTTTCTTTCCACTTTGGCTTCCCCTTTATCACACTTGCCCTGATGTTGAGAGGCACTGGTATGCACTTTTGGGATATGCATAAGGGAAAATTGAGTTGGGGGAGTAGTTAGTTTGGATTCAGTAAGATGTATTTCTGTAGTTCACAGTAACTTCCTTGCATAGTTCAGCTATTGCTAGTTGTTCCCAGTGCAGAAATGCTTTCCAGTTCGTGACTCAAAAACATCAGTAACCAACTGAATTATGAGGGCTGTCAATCCAAAGACTGTTTAAGATTAGTCATAACACATGAAAATTAGAAATGACCTGAAATGTTAAAACCCATATATGAAAGAAACTTGGAGGTTTCCCACAATTTGACACCATTCCTAAAAATTTACATGACATTATCAACATAAGCTCTAGTGCCAAAATAAATTTTTCTAAACTTATCAATAATAAAAATACCATTTTGAAAGCCATGCTAAAGACTGAATGACCTTTTCAATATCTCTGTAGAAGATAATATTACAAAATTGTTATAATATGAAGAAGCATTTGAAGAGTAAGGTAAAAAAAAAAAACAGAAGAAAAAGTGTTATAGAAATGTATCAAGTGTTTAATAAAAATATTTTTTTCTGAATTTTGTGATATTTGTGGCATTTTTTGCTCTTTTACTATAATTTCTTACAGTATCTTTTCTCATTACAAATTAGTTTAGTACCTAATTTGCTATTAATAATTCTGCATTATTTTTCTTTAAAAGGACTCCTACACTGATTATGCTTCCATTCCTGCAAAACCTAGAGCCACCTTTGTGTCATTCTTGAAGCACTATCTTCATTTGGCTTCTGGAAAACCATGCTCTCATTTTCCTCTCATCTTACTGACTACTCTTTCCTCTCATTGACTAGATCCTTCTCCTGAGCTTAAAATAAAAAAAAAAAAAAAGAGGCCTGAGAACTCTCTTCTGGGCCTCCTTCTCTTTTCTATCAATTTACCTTCTCAGGTGATCCCATCTTATTTCGTGGCTTTAAAGAGCAACATTCAACTGCTAATGTCACCTGAATCTCTATCTCCAGCCCTAACTTCTCTGTGAGTCTACAGACTTGGTCATACAACTGCCTACTAGATATCTTCACCAGAATATCTAACTAGTATCTCAAACTCTCTAGCCAAAACAGAACTCTTGAATTTGATATCCAAACCCACCTCCTTCCTAGTAGTTCCCATCTCAGGATACCTACTGATATTATTCCTCATGTGTAAAATCCAACTCCATATATCATGTTAATCATCAACTCCTGTCGAGCACCTCAAAACATATTCCATCCATATATTTCTTCTCATCTCCCTTATTACTAGCATAGGTCAGGTCATCATCTTCTCACATCTGGAAAACAAGAGCCCCCTCCTTAGACTCCTGCTCCTCCCTCATTTCAATCTCTACATGCAAGTGACCTTTTTCAAAAAAGTAAATCATATCCCATTACCCTTCTGCTTAAAATCCTCCATGGCCCAACATTATACCTACAATTAAACACCTTACTTTGGTTGACAAAGTCATACAAGATTTGGCTTCTTCTCATCTCTTTAATTTTATTTTCTAACACCTTCACTGTAGCTCACGACCTTCTTAGTTGCCCTCTGATCATTCTGATTTTTCCCAGGTGTGGCACTTTCTTTTCTTTCAGCTCTCAACCTAAGTGCCATTTTTTCCTGACCATCTATTTTAAATATGCAATTGCTTATTGTCACATCACTCTATTTCATTTCTCTATATCACTTGGACCTCTGCTGATCTGATAGTTTTCTTCTATGCTTATTAGTTTACTGTCTATAACTGTCTTGCTTACCACAACAACCTTATCTCCTAGAACAGTCCTAGCATACCTTCTCAGGCCCTCAATACATTTTTCTGAAAAACAGAACTAATAATCTTGGTGTCTATGATTGCAAGTCTGTTGCAGAGGTTACAGAATACTGGATGATTTTTAAAGGAAGTTGAAAAGCTGATATCATATCTTTCTTCACATGACCACTGCTTGGAACCACATTTTTTCAATTCACAATTTCTAAAACAGAGGCACTAAACAATATAATTGCCTTTTCTGGTCATAAATATGCTCCAGGAGCCCATGACCAGGCTTTGGCCCTATAGAAGAGCATTTGAGACACTCCTACGCTAGAAAACAGACATCCTGTTATGTTTTTCAGCTAATACTTGCTTATTGTTGCTGTAGAAGAGGCATCAAAACACCAAAAACCTATGTTTAATCCATCATATAACTATTCCCAAATTACTGTTCTTTGCAGAATTCTTTCACAACCTAATACTTTACTATGCCTGAATAGAGACAAAAATTGTTTTTTTCCCCCTAGGCTTTCCCTGGCACCAATGCCACAACTGCACATATGGCCTGCAATGAGACACCATCTAAGAGTGTCTATGGTAAACTATAGTCTGTGACAAAGGTCCTGTTACTGCAAAGTATCAACTCCATGAAGCTTTTCTCCTCAATCAGTAAAATGGGCCTCAATAAGTAATGCAGGTCCATTCCAGTAGGATGGCTTGTGCTGTCCCCATCATCTTTGTCATCTTTCTTGCTAGGAAGCCTTTCATGAGAATACCAGAAGAACCAGATACACACACACACACACACACACACACACACACACACACACAAGCATAAGAATGCTTATACCCACCACTACTCCCAGAAGACATAGAAGGAAGAAAAACAAGAGGAAGAGAAAAGAAGGAAAGGACAGAGGAGGAGAGAGAAGGAAAGGGAGAGGGGGATTAAAGGAAGAAAAAAATCTGTATCAGGTAAGATATTCCAAAAGAGAGTCCTTAACACAAACACACAATTTCCATCATTTTCTCAGCTGAAACAACCTTTAAATAAGTGAAAGGATAGCATACCTTTCATGAACTCATCTACAGACCTTTAGGAGTGTCAAAGCCTAATGCTGGCCAGAGAATTTGGCCAGCTACCTAAAACCAGAGAAGATCAAGTCTGACCCAATCCTGGCTGAATCTAAGGATTCTTGAAGGTCAAGTAACATTTAGCACAAAGTGAATGTCTGGCTAAAGTGAATCTTTGACTCAGAACAGATGTCAACAAGGAAAAAGAAAAAAAAAACAAAACACTTGATAATGGGAAAAGAATGACACAGATTTCTCAATAATGCCTGAGGTCATTTTCTTCAGAGAGATTCCAAGATGGTAGCAATCCATGAATATACTACATTAGCAATCAAAAGAAAATACATGAAACCTAAATTTTCAAAGATAGAAGCACTAACGGAAAAGCTAACCTTGTTCTAATGCCAATATATTTATCTCATGACATAAATTGAACATTTTCAGACCTAGAAATTTATAACTAAGGACACAGAAATAGAATGATATCTGGAGGAAAAAAGTTTGTATTATACTACATGTCTCCAATTTTTTTTTTTTTAATTTCAAAGTAATGAAACCAAAACCAAAATCCAGTATATTCTGGTCATGATTTTCCATAAATAAATTATACATGTTGAAGGAAGTATAATCCACCCATTATGCTCCTATGTAAATAGAGCCTGATTGGAGATGTTTAATGTTTAATCAATATTTTTAAAGTTCAGGGTATTTTTTTTCCCTTTTATTCAGGAAGTCACATTTAGAAAAACAGAAACATTACAAAAATGAAAAGCTTGTGCTTGACTGAAATCTTAAAAATCACTGGCCAGCTAAAACTTTACAAAATGTCTCACCTGTAACAGCAGAATTATACTATAAAATGGTATATATACAGTCAATGAACATATTTTGGGTATTGTTACTTTCACAAAATGGATTTTTCTTTTACTTTCCTAAAAAATAAAATAAAATCCAAACTGCCTCTAGGAAGTACAAGCTATATTCAGGTGATTTACCTTACAGACTGCTTCCAAATAAAACTGTTTGCTTGAGCTGCCATTGTCTGACTAGGGAATAGTATATTTGCACATAAGTCCACTGGCAAAGAAGGCTCTCCTTTTGAAACTGCCTCAGCACTTTCAACAGTCTCAATCTTTCAACTAACTTACTTTTTAAATCAAATTCCATAGTATCAGAGTCATGCTAATTCTCATAATACTTACGCAGACTTGGCCAATTTCACATATGTCAGAGTTGATGGGGTCTGTGTAGTATAGTTGATCTCAACCATACAGTTCTACAAAATAGACAGGTTCCTTTACCTTTGGTACCCTCTTACCATCTACTCGAAACCTCCCCATTGGAACCTGAACCCATCAACCACTAACTTGGTTCTAACTACCTGCTCATATCAGCTTGCCAAATACTGTTCTACCTGGTTTTTAGCTGATGATATCCTACAGGGTTCAGCTGAAGAATGCTCTTTTAAAAAGTCAGGGGTGGGGTATGAAGGGTGTGAGATTTACAATTAAGCCTGTATATCAAAATATCTGAAGAACCCTACTCTAAAGGAAACCTGATTGCCTAATCAAATGTACCCCACACATATTTAGTCACAAACTTGTGCTTAATTTTATTGTATTTTATTTTGCTCACCACCTACTAACATTCTAAAGAATGTGCAGAAATGCTGACTTAATTTATTACCCCTCTAAGGGGCATCTGCATTTATTAGGAGACACCTGACAAATCTTTGTAATGCCTTTTCAGACCCCATGGATGGTGGTGGTGGAAGAAAGAGCTGTAGTCAGAGAATCAATCCTAACACTTCTCAAATCATTCCATCTAGGAGCTATCCAGTCTGCCTATTGTTAAAAATAGAAGCTAATATTTATTGAGAGCTTACTGTGTAGTGCACAGTTGTCCAAGAATTATATATATGCAATCAATTCTCATTATTTACAGTGGTTATTATCTATAAAGTTGCCCCAAACACTAAATTAGCAAATACTTGACCATTGTTCCTAAGGGAAATACAGTACCTGAGAATTATGATTAATTTACTTAAATTTATATTCAGAGGCTTTAAGTACATGTTGCTCTAAAATGTTCTAAAGACAATGGTACTGCTTCTAGATGGGATTCAATGGGGTACTCTCTAAAAGGCTGGTGAAACAAAGAACTTCCTAGGGAATCGTTGCAAATTTGAGGAGGAAATAAAAGATATAAGATGTCTTTAAACAGAAACACACATGAAACAAGATGAGGTATTGATCAATTGATGGAATGTTGTGACAAGAGGCTCACAGGAAACCCCAGCCAGGAAGACTGGTTTACAAATTAACAAGTGGCCCAATTAAGGCAGTTTGGAAAAAAAAAAAAAAAACGAATCTCAGGATTTACATGGAAACTAACACAGTATAAGCTACTCTTTTCACAAGATGTACAGCTTGAAGTTGCTGCAGCATTTTGTTACAAAAAAGGGAGCTGCCCTGGAGATGATAACTATAGAGAGAGAAATGCAAAGCCTACGGACACAGATAAAGGAGCCTGATACAATGGCCTGAATTCTGTGGCAATCCATTCATGAAGTCAGACCTCCCCATGGATTTTCAGTTACATGAACCAGTAAATTCTCTCTTCTGTTTCAATCAACTGGAGTTGCACACAATAAAAATACTGCTGTCTGAACAACTCAGGTTTAACCACAATTTTTCTCTGCCCTCTGCCCCTTTCCTTCCACCTCATTTACCAGTACCCTGAATCTGTAGAGAGTCTGAGGATATCTTTGTGTACTGCGTGTTGACACTACTCTGTATCCGGACGATGTGGGTGATGACAGAAGACAGTTAATTAATAGGGAAGACCAAGGAAGTGCTGGGACCCAGGACAGGTTCTATCTGCAAGGCATCTAGGAACTTAGAAAGAGAAAGAGCAGGAGGGCTAAGTTACAGAGAGGGTGTAGTCAAGCATATCAGGAGTAGTCACTTCTTAGTTCAGTCAACGTATAGGATTCAATAAGCAGTGGTTTCCTGAAGTGTGTGCAGTTTCTGTATATAGGGGATGGCAGACTGAGCAGAAAATTGGTTAAGGTTTGCTAGGCCTATTCAGGCATGACATAAACATAAAGAATGAGGTCTGATTCAGGAACAAGGTTTCCCTCTCTGGAGGGAAAAACTGGTAAGAAAAAGTAAGGGACTCAGGATACTCCTTGACCCCATACTTTGGACAAGACTGAACCCAAATGGTCACTTTAAGATGTATCATATTTAAAAAAAAAAAAAAAAAATCACCAGGTAACATGCAAACTATTCACATCTGAGCCTTCCCTCTTTCCCGAGCCTCATCTCTTGTCTCAACCAGGGCACAACTTCAGAAAGGATGAAGCTGAAGGATGGAGTTGAAGACAGAGTATATCATGGATCAGGTAGGAGTCCAGTGGGGTGAGGCTAAATCTTGCATCCTTTAGTTGTTGCTTGTTTTTAAGAATAGAATAAGGGACTGGGAGGCTGGAAGAAATATTAACAGTCAAAAGAAGGAATTTAGCAAAGGCATTGGACATTTTTATGAAATTGTTCTACTGAACAATCAAAGAAACTAAAACCATGAAGCATCAATATCTCTAATGAAATTCTAAAGTCAGATTTGTCTGGTTAAATAATTAGCCTTTGTAGAACAACCAAGTAACACAAACACAAAGCGTTATACATGGGCCATGTTCAGGATAGGTGCTTGTTGGTTTTCTTCCCCTTTATTTGTGAGTAGTCTCACAACGAGACCCAGAGAGTACACCAAAACAGAGAAATGCACTGGAAACGTTCATGTCATGACAGATGAATGTAAGTAATGTACCAAGGGAACATCAAGAGTTAAAGGCAAGGGAATTTCTCTGTCCCCATCCCCCAGTAGCAAATGTCTCCTTCAACAGTAAGAAAAGGAAGAATTGGATAGATTTTGACATTCCCGTTGTCTTGACTTTGTCAATTTGCTTTAAAGAGGGTATGTTGCACACACACACACACATATACACACACACACATACATACACTTACTTCTGAACCTTTACAATAAAGATGAGGAAAAATAATACTTCACACTCATTCACAAAGATTAAGAAGCAATCTGAATACAAATAATGATGAAATAAGTCAAACCCATTAAGAGCTGGACATTTTATTTTTGGTACTAACTTTACGAATCAAGTATGGACTTCTTTCTTATTACAAAATAATTCATTATTGCAATTATGAGATATTAAATGTTATTCTAATAATTACCTTTGGCAGATAGGTTTGGTTTCCCAGATAATTTTAGTTATAAAAATATTTATTGTGAAAAGGACAAGAACAACTAAATTTAAGAAAATCCAAGGGTATGGGGAGCTATCATAAGAAAATGTATGGCAGTAATACATATATGTAAAACACAGGGCCATGTTTGAATTCAAACCACCCCACCACAAGTGAAAGTTGCTGAAAAATGGTTTGTAGTGGTTTGGGACACAAGCTTTGGATAATGGTAGACCTGAATAGGAATCCCAGCAAGTTCAAGTTTCTCATCTGTAAAACTGGCATCAGTTACCTCCCAGGGTTGTTGGAAGGATTAGGTGGTAGTGTGCTTAGCACATGCTTGGCACAGAGCACTTGACACTTATTAGCTACTATTATTACTGTTGTTGTTATCAGTCAGTAGGATTTATCACCTTAGTTCAAAAATTACCTTAATAAACTACACTATGTTTAAGAAAACTAGAAGGACTAATAGCACTAGCAGAATCAAAGAAAGATGGAACTAGCAAACAGCACCCAGCCCAGAAGTATTTTGAGTAGTAGGGGAGAAAAAGAGTTTGAGACGTACAGAGCCAGAATCTGGTCTGTGGAAAAGCCTTCCAACTCTCAAGGTGTAAAACTGTAAGTGAAGGAACTAGTTGCTACCAATGCCTATTCAAAATGAAAACTGTCTCCTGTCATAAATGTATTTGATAATTCAGCCTATATAATTATGAATATACCACATTGATTTTTTCTTTTTTGTTGTTGACAATCGTATGACATTAAATTGATCAGAATTTCTATGTTTATAGGCACAAACCACTGGCAGTAGCTTATGAGGATGACTATATGCACATGTTTTATGCATCTTTATTATCAGTAATAAACAACAAGTTCTGATCAACCATGCTAGAGGAAACACTGACTTAACTTTCTATTTTCTCTACAAAAATAATATTGCAGAATAATTGATAAAGAGGCAATTAATGCATGGGAGCCAAAAGAATGTAAGAAAAAGGCACACAGAGATGCATTAGTTACTTAATAAAAATATTGTGTTTCTTTATGGATTTTGTGATATTAGTGGTTTTTATCAGCTTTTTCAAATTTGTAATCTTTCTGATTTCCCTCATTCTAAATAAATATTCACTATTGTACCTAATTTTATATTTATAATTTTGTACTCACTTTTCTAAAATGTGGCCTACAGAATTACACAAACTTCAGGCACCTCAGAACCTGAATCCATCCCTGGTAATAGTGTAACTCCCACCAGCAGCATCAGTTCAGTGAGTTGCTTAATGTTTGCTATACACTACAGTCCAAAGAGTAAAACATTTAAAATCACTTGTAAGTGATTTATAAAAGTATTTAGATCTGCTGACAATGCTAAATAATGTACTTACACAAGCACCTATGCTCTCCTACCAGAGTTCATTTTCTTCACGGCCCTGACCTTCCCTGCTAGGCCACCACTGGAAGAGGAACTATGGAAAAAACTTACATTTTCTGCACAACATGTTGCTCAGAATGGTTGGTTTTCTTTTACTTTTGGCTCATTGTTTATATTTACATGTTTGTTTGCTTCTTCATCTGTTCTGCTTTCAAGCAGAGCACTCCCCAAAGAGTGCTCTAGATCAACACACGGAGGAGTTGCAAAAGGAACAAAAGACGGAAGAAAGTCCTTGAGAAATCTGCTAAATCAAACATATTCCAAATGGCATTTATTGGAATATTATATTTCTCAAATGTGCAGAAATAATCCTGGAAGGAAATTACTGCAACTATTACCAGTAGAAATCTTTGAGTTGTGGGAATGTGGACATTTTCCCCCTATGTTTAAAAATCTTTAGCATCCTTAAAGATGTGCTACATTTATGACAAAAAGCAAAAATTAATAAATAAAATGACCCAAAGATAACAACCTAAAATGACCTACATTAATGAGTGGATTTTATCAGGCTCAGTTTGCTCATTGTCCATAGGCATCACTTACTAGAAACTGACAGACTATAGAAAAGATAAAAGATTTATCATTTTGCATTTCACCTGTTGTAAGCCATTAAACATATAAACCACTGCAATAACACTCTAATTCATTTGCAATATAAGAGAACAAAATCAATCTTAGTTTTAATAAGTTTGGAATATTCAGTGATTTTGTATCTAGTCAAGCAGAGAAAAATGAGAACTGCTCCAAATTAAATACTGCATGCTTCTTTGGACTAGTTATTACAGCTTTTTAGATATTTTACTTTAAATGGGGGATTTTTTACTTCAAATGAATGAAGTAGTACCTAGATAAGTCACTAAACCTGGGAGATATCAAAAGATGCTTCCATGACCCTAATAATATACAAACATTTATTGAGCACTTACCACATGTGAGATGCTGTGCCAAGAATTTGCCTGCCCTATCCCTGGCCTGTGGGTACACCACTATTCCATTTTATACTAAATAATAAAGATGACACAACTAACAAGTGACAGGGATAGGATAGACTGACTCCACAGCCTCGGTTGCTTACTACAATGCACCATTTCTCTTAGAATCAGTTAAGACTGATTCAAAACCAACCTAAAAAGCACAAAGCACACTTTTTATACTTCTCTCATGCACACTCAGTTTTTTTTACTCATCAAACAGACTCATCATCTATTCTAGACAATTGTAAGGCAGGTTGCTGTGACTCATCTTTGGTAGATAAGATGCAAGGTAAAGATTAAGGAAGAGCAGGCAGAGCACAGAGAGTCCTTGGCAATAATTTCCTGCTCCCGTTTTTCACATCAGGGACTAAAGTCTATTCCAGGTTGATTTACTAGACCATGGCTTCAATCGGTTAAGCCTAGAGCTGATAGTATTTGGGGGTGGAGAAGAGCCCAGGTGGTGATATTTAATAAAGAAACTGATTAACTCATTTTCTTATTGTCAAGAGGGAGGTGTAGACTCATCCCTGAAATAACAGGTATCAAACATTCAGTTCACATCAGCCAATCATCCCAGAGGCCTAAATTCTCCAAATACAGCTTTTCCCTCCCATTCTGTCTCTCTTTATCTCATCTCAGAAGTATGGCTATTTATGCAAATAGAGACTAGCTGATCCTGATATAATTAAACCAAAAACAAAAAGCAAATGTCCATGCTCTCCTTACTCAAAAACTAAGAAAGTAACAGGCAAAAAATGCTTAAAGGTAAACACAGGAAGTTGACAGAAGAATAGGAACAGAAAATACCATCAAAATAGGCACCTAAAGGTCTGTTATTGAAAGTGAAATAAATATAGATGACAAGATTTTGAGAACAGGAATGCTTTTAAACTTTCTATAGGTCTAGTTTTCTTTTGGGGAATTCAATGAAAACCATGAATTCTAAAAAATGCATATAATTTTTCACATTACTCGAAGGCTTTTCTTGGATGGACTGCAGGTCCCCCAAGGACCCCAAGTTAAGAACTTCTAAAGTAAATAATAATCATGATTATATATAGATATTTATTTACTATATACCTCCAGATATGAAAAAGGGTTTCTACTGGTAAGTGCAACATCATTTTTAGTAAGAGCAACACAGAATGTAACATGATCCTGAAAGAACTCTTTAAATATTCTAATTGAAACTAGAGACCACAAATGACCCAATTTTATCAAGCTCAATTTGTTTAATGCCCATAGGGCAACTGCCAGAAATTGGCAGAACACAGAAAAGATTAATGAAAAATCCTAATGAAAAACAATTTTGTACACATAAAGTCCATTTTTACTTGTCAAAAGCATTTCACATGCTGCAAACCATTAAATATAAAAACTTCTAATAGATAATTAATGTATTGGAAACATTAGGGATTGGAATCAATTTCATTTTGATTAAGTATGGAGTTAGGCAAAGAATGAAGATTCTGTTTAAGGAAGAAGCCACAAGACTGAGGAATGGATTGAATCAGAGAGTAGAACTTAGAGATACCCATGAACAGTTAGGTCTGTGTAAAGATGTTGGAAGATGGCTTTCCCAAGCTGGATCAAGAATTTGTTGGAGTATATGCAAAGCCCCTTTGAGGGACTGGGGAAAAATGTGGAAATATTAAACTTCTCCACCTGGGGAATTCCTGATATTCCCACAAGCACTGGGGACCAACAATTTAATAGGCCAAGCCCTCAATCTTGGACCTTGCACTTACGAAATTGATTCTTGCAATTTTTAAGTTAAACCTACTTATAATTATGCCTAAGAGTCACCCCCAGAGAACCTCTTTTTTTGCTCTGATTGGTCTCTCTGTCTAAGACAACTCTGCAGGTGGGACATGGCTCCCAGGGGTGTGAGTCTCCCTTGCAACATGGGATGAGCCTGGATCCAGCATTGTGGGATTCAGAAAGCCTTCTTGGACCAAAAGGGGGAAGAGAAATGAAACAAAATAAAGTTTCAGTGGCTGAGATTTTTCAAATAGGATCAAGAGGTCATTCTGGATGTTATTCTTGTGCATTATATAGATATCCCTTTTTAGTTTTTAGTGTATTGGAATAACTAGAAGGAAATACTTGAAACTGTTAAACTGTAACCCAGTAACTTTTATGGTGTGACTGTGTAATTGTGAAAATCTTGTGACTGACACTCCCTTTATCCAGTGTATGGACAGATAAGAAAATAAAGACAAAAAATAAATAATAGAGGAGGAAAAGGGATATGAGATTTTTCAGTGCTCTTTTTTATTTTTATTTTTTTATTTTTTGGAGTAATGAAAAATGTTCTAAAATTGATCATAGTGATGAATGCACAACTATATGATGATACCATGAACCACTGATTGTACACTTTAGATGATTACCTGGTATGTGAATATATCTCAATAAAATTGCATTTAAAAAAAAGAGCACTTTGGAGAAAATATTTTGACTCTGTGATGATCATACAAATTCACTCAATAGAAAAGGAAGATATTTCTAAAAAGAAGTCCCTAACAATAAATTCAAATTGACAAAACCAATATACTTAGCATAGCATTATGATTAAGAGCACAATGTTTAGAAGCCAGAAAGTCCCAAGTTAGAATATTACGTCCTCCTGGGCAAGTATTACTTAACTTCTAAACACCTCAATTTCATCATCTGTAAAAAGGTGATAAGAACAGGATTAAATGAGAAAATGCATAGGAAGTCCAGTGTCTGGCACATAAAAATCTCAAATCAGTGTTATTATTACTAATAGTTATCATCCTAATATCAACAGCAATACTATATTCTTAGAGTTAATCAGGGGAAGACTTCAGTATTTCAAACTTGAAAACAAATAATTTTTAATAAAAGCCATAAGCATGCTAAAAATGACCATATAAAAAATAAGACCTAGCACTAAAAGTAAATTGAAACAAGTTATTACCTATATCCAGATTTGGAG
The DNA here is from genome assembly GCF_015220235.1 of Choloepus didactylus. Lineage (NCBI taxonomy): Eukaryota > Metazoa > Chordata > Mammalia > Pilosa > Megalonychidae > Choloepus > Choloepus didactylus. Next base: position 77,357,632 of record NC_051309.1, read on the forward strand.
AGTACTTTTAACAACAATGTGTCAAAAAATAAAGTCTTATATATAGTCTTATATTTTATAAGACCATAGGAATATTCAAACACTGAAGGTATAACAAAACAGTGTTGCCCGTTTACAAGTCAAGTGATAAAAACATTCACAACCTTTGATGAAGGAATCTCCCTTGTGGGTATTCATCACAAAACCATGAGCCAAAAGAACTAAGAAGCCATAGGCAAGCAGATAGATGGTCACCATATCATAACCTATAATAACAGTAATCTAAAGAGAAACTAAATGTCCATTAATAATGCAAAGGCTAAATAAATTTGGAATATTCAATTAAATTCAACAAACATGAATTGAACATGCTCTACATGCCAGGCACATAGCTAGATGTACAAATACAAAAATGACTAAGACATGACAGCTTTGTTCTCAATATATTCTCAATCTAACACGCCAACTTGAAGGAATATGACATAACCAATATGAAGCCTGTAAAACAAAGATAAATCTTTATGGTTAATATTAATACATAAAAATATGAAGTAGGTGGTATAATATTATATTAAAATCATATAAAAATGGACAAAAAAGGGAAAGAAATACAGTCATGAGAAAAATAATTGGCAGTTAATTATACAATATGCACTAATCCATTAGCACCAATCTTAACTTGACAGGCTAATTCTCATGCCATCTGTCATGTATCAACCATCCTCTTTAAATGGTTTTTCCTTTGGTGGACAGGAGATATTTTCTACGGTCGTCTCCATCTGTTTGTGGTAGCATGTGATATAGCACCAGGAAAGCTAATACACTCAAAGAACGAATATAAGCAGCTAATAGAGATTCTGAAATTGACAAATCTATGCCTTCTAAAAGAGGACGTGGGCTGGGCAAGAGAATTTTAAATGCACTCTTACCAACCAATGGTAAAATTCCCAAGCTCATACCCTTTTAGCTTCTTTATTAAAATGAATCTAATGTCTTTTATCAAACTCGTCTGTTCAACCAATAAAATAAAATGTTTTCATATTATCTGTACTTTGGCTCACTTAATGATTTTATTTACTAAGGGCTCAGAGGTATGCTGCTGCATACAATTCAGTTTTCATGCAAACTTTTATTAAAAATACTAATGAACATTTACACATGCAAATTTGATGAAATTATCTGTCCTTTTAAAATCAGCAGCATGTTAAATGCTATTATCTGGGAAACTATCATTGTTTCCTTCTTCTAGTTTTACCTTATGCTTCCTTGTACCTTTCCTTTTCATATTTATTCAATCATCTGACACATATTTATCAAGCATCTCTTATATCCTGGATAATCTCTGAGCACTGAGGGTGAAACAGTGAATAAGGAGAACATCTGCCCACATGGAACACACATTGCAGTTGAGAAGATAGAAAATAAAAAAGTAAACAAATACAAGATAATCTCAGATCATGATAACTGCTATGAAAAAAACAACAAATCAGGTGAGAGGTTAAAGAGTGACTGGGGCAGAAGCTTGCTATTTTATTGAATATGTCCTGGGAAATTCTTCTGAGGTGACGTTTGAGCAACAGACTGAATTGACTGAGGGCTTGATAAAGCCACCAACATTCTCTGTTGGGAAACAAACCTGAGAGATGATCTATACTTGTGCCTCCTTTCTGGCTATTATTTCTAAAAATATGTCTAATCACAGACCATGGCTGCTGAACCAATGTACAGTCATGAAGACCAACATTCTAACAAAAGCCCAAACCCAGAGTGTTTTACACAAGTGTGGTTGGTACCTAGCTCTGAAATGCCCAGATTTCCAAAAAAGCCAAATCTCTATATTTTTGCCAGCTTACCTATGTAATCTGACGTCTTTCTGCCAAGCAGAATCATACATTGCAATAACTTGAAGGCAAAAAGAGACAACCACCAATGTTCCATCTATATTAAAGAAAGAGTAAGATAGAAACCACAACAAAAAGCAGAGTTAATTATTCTCATAAAGTATCTTCCCTCCCCAACCCCAAATCTCTAACTACATTAAAAGAGTTTCCATTCCCCATCCCCTCGTCTTCCCATCCCTGCCATTGCCCAAAACCAGTGGTGGGATCTAGGTGATTTTTAACTTTCTTTCTTGGTGTTTTTATCCATTTTGGAAATTAAGACAGGCAAGCAAACCAAAACAATGAAGTACTTGGTAAGATTTTTTTTTAAAAGAAAAATTTCCTCTTCCACCTCTCTGCATCTATTTTTTTAAAAACTTGGCCAGTTACAGGTGGCTAGCAGCAAAGAGCTCTACCCTGTCATTAACCAAATAGAGGTCTCACTGAAAAGGATCAAGAGCTCTGTGTTTCATCAATTTAACATCCCAGCATTAGCACCAGCCAAGCAGACACAGGGAGCCTGCCAAGACAAACAAATGGGGCTTGGCTGAAGGGGGGCCAATTTCTGGAGACAGCCTTCCAGTCTAAACTTCTTAAGGAGTCAGTATAAACGTGCTTTTATTGAAAAGGTGCTGCTCCATCTAAAAAGCACAGCTTCAGTTCAAACACTGCCACCTTTCACTAGTTATGTTGGCTTAAGGTGTGTGCAGTTCAGTGACTGTGCAAAACCTGCGTCACAGCTACCTGCTGCTGGCTTTTTTTAATCCCCAAACCAAAACTTTGGAGCCACACTAAACACTGGTTATTTGATCAAAAAGAATATAAGAGGGAAGAAGGGTGCTGGGCTACAGCGTATTTCCCTGCCTCCACCCCAACCCCATCCAAATAGAGTTACAGTAGGTGAATAAATGATTATAGGTCACCTCTGTTTCTCTAGCCTGGTGGACAGAATTTAAATTTAAATTTAATGGAGATATCACTCCTTCATTCCTCTTCAGAGTTTGTCAGTATCCAAACATTTCTTAAAGGTTAAGTTTTCTGGAGATTAGAGTTGGGTTGGAGGCTCATTTTTGGAATCTATGAAAACTTAAAATATTTCACAGAAGACTCTAAATCTTTAGCTGGAAGTATAGTTAACAACAGTTAACTGTGCTGACCTCTGTGTAAAGTGCTAGGAATATGAAAGAGAATATGACACTCACTATCCTTGAGAAACTTACAATCTAATTCCGTTTAATACTTAGGGCCATGACTAAAAATAAAAAATTACAACATCCTGAAAGTTTGATGGATTTCAGAGTCCTAAACATGTGCAAAAAAGAGTCACTATAAAGTAATGTACCAGAATTCCATGAGCCAATTTGGAAAGGTAGTCTCATTACTGACTTACTAAAACTGCATAATCTTCATCCCAGACGTTTTAGCTGTTTATTGAAACTGTGTGTCACCAGAAAGAATTCTAGCATCCACAATAATAAGAAGCCACTCACACAGGAGAGACAGAATTATTTCATTCATTCATCCACTATGTATTGGGTTTCTACTATATGCCAAACACTCAAGCTTAGATGCTACAAATGTGATAGTAAAATAAGGCAGAAAAAGTTCCTGCTTTCATGAAGTTTACAATCCAGTTCTAAAGAGAGAATATTAATAAGAAAATAAATAAATAATATTGTTTAGTTAGTGGCAATTATGATGCTAAAAATTAGTCTGACTCCTAGGAAGATTTGGGGTACAGGGGCAGGTATTACTGGAGGAGATGTTTTAAGAAACGGTGATCCAGATACATTTTTCTAAAGAAGCAGTCCCTGAGCAAAGCTCTGAGAGATCCAAAGGAGCCAATAGGTAGGAGTGGCTGGCAAAGGAAGCAGCAAGAGGAAGAAAGGAGCTTAGCAAGTTCCAGGAAGAACAAGAAGGCCAATGTGGCTGGCGTGTAGTCAACCAGGGAGGACTAGCAACACTAGAAGTCAGTCTCGGCCAAGGCGCGGATCATGTAAGGCCTTACAGACCACAGAAAGGAGTTTAGATTTTATTCTGACAGTGATAGATTATGGGGGGGGGGGGGGGTTGGGGTTGGGGAAACAAGTGGATAACATGATCTAATTTACTCTTACCAGGCCACTCTGGTGGCATTCTTTCATTCAAGTATTTGTTGAGCATTTACTATATTCTAAACACTAAGGATATGGAAGTGGGGGAAAAAAAAAGAAGTTAATCTCTACTCTAATGAAGCTTGAGCACAGGGTGGGGTTTCCAGAGACAAATCTCTATGAAGAAAAAGAGAATGAGCAGGTAGCGTATGATAATGAAGGTACATTTTCAGATGGGGTGTTTGGGGAAGGCTCTCATTGCCTGACAGATAGCTGGTGGAGGGGGGAGAACATTCCAAGCAGGCAAACTGAGCAGAAAGGTCAAGAGAGGGAGCAGTCTTAGCTTTTGGCTGGTGATATGACTTGGGAAAGATGTAGAAGGTGAGATTAGAGAGGCAGCCTATGGCAGAGTCACATGGGGCCTCATGGACCATGGTAATGAGCATGGATTATATTCTGAGTGATAAGGAAAATCACTAGGTAGTTTTGAGCAGAGGAGTGACAATCTAACTACTTTTTGAAAGGCTAGTCTGTTATGCGGAGAAAATATGGAGGGAAAAAAGGATAGAAGCAGGAAATCCACTGAGAGCCTAGGAGATGTGAGTGGTTTACACCGGGGGAAATGGTCTGATTCTGGATATATCCTGAAGGCAGAGCCAACAGGATTTGCTGATGGATGGGATGGATGAAGAGAGAATGAGAATTGTCAAGGATGATTCTAATGTTATTGTCTTAGATGCAATGCTTTTTCTAGTTTCCTCCTACCTCTCTTATTGCATCTTCTAGATGTCTGAGGTAGGGTCAGGGGGTGGGTGTCCACTGAAACTGTCCATCCTAAATGTTACTTGCCTAAGCCCTATCCTTGGCCATCTCCTCTTCCTTGTTTATACACTTTTCCTGAAAATGTTGGTAATATTCCCAAATGCTTCAATTATACCCAATACTTCAACTCTAGTTCTACACGATGATCCCCAGAGTAAGAGACTGGGAAAGGTTGTACTTTAGGGTCAGACAGACCTACACTCATTTCTAAGTTTCACTACTTCCAGCTCTGTAACTTTAGGCTGGAGGATGGGCCCTCTCTGAATTTCTTTTCTCATGCCACTGGAAATGGTTACACCTCAATGGATACTGAGATAATTAAATATATGATGTTCAAAACCTTACTGTATCTCAGGCACATAGAAAGTACTTAAACATTGTTTCAAGGTTGTGTTTTATTTTGTTTAACTCTGTATCTCCAGCTCAAAACCTCCTCAAAAAGAGCTCGCTCCTCTCTTCCTCTTTTCTCCCTACAGTCACCCAACCCTGAAACCTGAGTCTCCTTTCTACAGTCTCTTCAGGCCTGATTTCCAATTGCCAAATTCAAATTCCTAAATATCTCTTGATTTCATTCCCTCCTGTTAATCCTATAATTAGGAACCCCCAGAATCCACTGGCCACCCTCTCTGCTATTACCTTATCTCAGGCCACACCACTTTTCAGTTTCTATTGTAATACCTCTGTCTTCTCCAAAGTTCTATCCCAGTGATTCTTCTAAAATGCAAAGATCACAGCACTCCTTACTTAAAACCTGCCAGTGGTTCCCTTTATCTAAATAAGATCCAAATTTGTTGATATGTACTACATATAAACTGGTGTCAGCCCCACTGTATATCTCAAACTTTCTCTCCTACATTATCCAATCTTTACTCTACATTCTTACAATTTAAAAGTCATACTTTTATATTCCAGTATGATTTGTCCCATCTTATCTCTTCCACCTGAAATATGCTCCTTTCCCCCAGATCCCCAAATTATCTACCTGCTTGTCCTTTAAGTTCAATTCTTAGCACCTCCAAAGATTCTTCACTGAAGGCATCTGGAGAACTTGGCACCACTTAGGTGATGCACTCACCAAACTCTATTGTAATTGTTTGCTTACTTTATAGTGCTCCATTAGACTGCCATCCTTGAAGTCAGAAGTACTCATGACTCATCTTTGTATCTGCAGCACCTGGCACCCTACAGCAACCAATCACTTATAAAGAAGTGTCAACTGATGATCAAGAAGATTATGTCCCAAAATAAGATGGCTTGTAAGTAGCAGAGCAAAGAAAGTTATAAATATGGTCAATTTTGCTCCAACAACCATACCTTCTCAAAATTAGAATCACATAAGGATGTATTATCTTAATAATCAATTCCTCAGAGATTTTCGGAGTTAGAAAAAATCTTTTTAACGTAAAGCTCAAGAAAAGTCTTCACTGTATTCTAAAAATAGACAAATGTAAACTACTATAGCTCCCTTCATTTACAAACTAATTCAATACTAAAAAACGTTATGTGCAATGCATGGAATAAGACTCTGGTTGGCCAAGTCCCACAATTATCATGGATATGATGCTGATGGAATTTCTGATTTTTTCACAGTAATCATCATTTGAAGTTTGTAGGAGTCCTAAGAAACAAAAACTCAGGACAATAGCCAAAATTTCTTTTCAAATATAAATACTTTAATGACAAATATTAAGAAATTATTTTGTAGTTCAAATTTTTCACTTTTTAAAGAAAGTACTTCATAATTTTATTGGAAATTATCTACATGGTCATTATATAAATGAGAAACTAGATATATCAGTAATGTTAAATGACTAGCCCCACACCAAGCCATATAGAGATGACAGATCTAAAGAGAAATAGTGATTAACAAAAGCATTATCCAATACAAAAGTTATGTAGCACTTTCCTTTAAAACTTTAAATAATGCCTTAAGTAAATCATATAATTTCTTTTAGAGCAATACAGTTGCACCAAACAAATCATAGCAAAGTTAAATTAATAATGTTAAAAGTGATATATATATTTTTGAAGTACAAAATATATATAAAATAAAAAATATATATCTTTATAAAAGTAAATTCTTGACTAGAATTTTAATCTTCCTAACTTCATTCAATGTTTATTTTGTCAATCCATGCCACATGGTTCCTCCCTTCAACTCAAACTATATCCCATATATTTTTTATACTTAAAGGATAAATCAATTTAAGTCTTCTGGGTTTAAATAATAAGATGGCACAGCATCTTTCTTATCAGGAAAGGTCACTAGATAATTTTTTCAGATTTACATACACAGTTTCCTTCAATTATTCAAACACATACTTTAAAACCTACTCATCAATCATTACCCATTTAACAAGTTAACACTCTTGCCCCACCTAGTGGATAAAGGAACAAAAAAATTGTGATTGTTTTTCCCAGAAAGGTAAAAATTGAAGCTGAAGAATATGCATGTTTATTCAGAAATATTCTTAGAAGTCAGATCTTGTAACAATAAACCAGTTAATAGTGTAGGCCATGAGACTCACAAATAAGATGAAGACACCACAGTATAATGAAAAGAGACAGGCCTGGTTTGAATTCCAGTTCCAACCCATACAAGTGATATAATCTCAAGCTATTTGTTCAACATTTGAATCTCTACTTCATCATCTCTAAAACAGGACTGATATTAGTGATAATTATGTTTGTTGTAAAAATAGAAGAGGTAACACGTGAAGTACCTTTTATATGGTACCTGGCACATATCAAGCCATTAGTAAAATTAGCTTCCTTTCCCCATTATTGATGTCTAACCCCTCCCATCTCAGGGGTTAGAACGCTCTCAGGCTCGTCCCTTCCAAGTGTCCCCCTAATGTGCCACACATTTTTAGAGTCTCTTCCTAAGAGAAGACTTCAAATTTGCATACAAGATCAGAAAAGCTGGAATCGGGAAATGCTTGTGCTATTGTTTACCCATACCACTGTAGTCCAGGCTAATCCTGGCTTTCCTGTGAATTTCATTCTCAATCAGGATTCCATCCCTTTCAGCAATCCCACTGACTCACTTTGCCTGGCCACAGGCAAAACATTTGAGCTTCATTAGCTTGATTTCTCCATCTCTCAGACAGATATTCTAATCGCCACCTATTTCTCAAAGACACAATGAGGATTACAAGTACAATTTTTAGAAATTCCTTTATACTTCAAAGCAAAAAAATATATGTAACAGCAAGTTTCCTTTTTTAATCATACTCATCCTACTATATATCCATGACAAAGCAGCAGTTCTCAAAGTTTGGTTCTTGAACCGAACTCAAAACCCAACTTGAGTAATACCTATCTGAGCCCTTATTTTAGGGGTTCTACAAGGTCAAAACTACTCTTACTGTAAACAGATGTTATTTGCCTTTTTCACTGTGTTGATATTTGCAATAATGGTGCAACACAATGGTGGGTAAAACTGTTAAAACCTTATAATAATAATTTTAAAAATCCAGTGTCATGTAAAAATTTCTAGATAAAGTGGTATCAATAATTTCATTAAATCTCTAGCTTCAATTACACATATTTTTAATATTCCATGTGCCATAAGTGGGAAGTACACATAAGGCCCTTCTGCTGCATACCAAAATACAATTCATATCTAGAGAAGAGCACTTAGGCAATTGTTTGAGGAGTGAGTTGAACTAGCCACTTTTACATGGAACACCATTTTTACTCGAAATAACGACTAAGACATATGGTTATTCAAACTTGAATATTTGGCAAGAATCCTCTTGAAAATGAACAGTGAGCGGGATTGGTTGCCAATGATTCAAGATTTCAAAGAAAAAATAGAATTTTGGAGAGCTTATATCTGCTACCATGAACTTGACGCCTCCCAACACTAAAAGACTTTCCTGATTAGATCTATGGATATATTAACAAATGCTAAAGCTGTAATACCTCATAATTCAGTGAACCAATATTTTCCAAGTGTCCAATGCACAAAGTTACAAAATCACACATGGGTAAAAGATCCACTGAAAGTGCAAATGGATTTTAACATAACAGAGTACAGAAATGTTTGCTATGGTTTCAGATTCCACGTTAAAACTAACCATTAAAATTCTACCATTTGTTGAATTTTAATATAGAATCAAAGAAGAATATCCTTAATTACATGAAAGACTTAAAGCACTCCTTTCTTTTCCAACTACATATGTTTGTAAGACTAGATTTTCTTCATACACTTCAACCAAAATAGCATATCAAAATTCAGAAGCAGATATGAAAACCTTGCTGTCTTCTATTAAGTTGGATATTAAAGAGGTTTGCAAAAATGAAAACCAATGCTAAACTTCTATTTTTTTTTTAGTTTTGAAAGTTTAGCTATTTTTCTTAAAAAGTTAATGTTAACAAATAATGGGTTTATTGCTACTTTAAATGCATTAATAAATCAATATTTTAAAATTTTATGTGCTTTAATTTCTAACGGGTAAATATAAGTAGACAACATAACCTATATAAATAAAATTTCTCTGAGGCCTTTAATAATTTTTCAAGGTGTATGGGTCCTTAGGTCAAAAAAGTGCTACAACCACTGCTTTAGAGAACCCAAGATCTCCCACTGAAGAAGGCCATCAGTAGAGATCAATTCTCCCTCGGTATGAAGCTGGAATGTCAGAAATTATGTAACTTAAAGCAGATACTTAGAATTCCTGAGATAAATTCAAGGAAGACCCAGAAATGAGAACTGAGTTTCTGAAAGTTGTATTATTTCACATCTGGAAATCCTGGTCCAGGAAAAATGAGACGGATTTGACAATATAACTGACAAACAGAAGGGACAATAATGGTTTAATAATTATTCTGATATTCATACATTCTCAGCTTCACTGAGCCTCTTGTTTTCACTAAGGACAAAATTTCATGCCCCATAGGAGAAAAGAAGCCTATAAAAAATAAACTACATACTGATCATTTTTTCTTCTGAAAATAAAATATTGTCCTCTGTTACTGCAAAATACATGCCAAATACAGAACCAACTCTGGTGAAATATCTATTAACTACATGCAAAGCAATTCTTCATAAGTTCATACAGTATATTAAAGATACATAAACAGCACTTTTAAACATAAAAATAATTCATGAGTTTTGGCTTCCAGGAAATTAAAAAAAAGCAGTTTGTTTTCTTGCTGTTCTCACCAAAACAGGTCAATTAACCTATTAGTACATGTTATAAATTCTTCTTAAATCAATAATCTAACAATTGCATCTTGCCCTTCTCTCAATATATATTTGAAAAGAAGGTATTAAAATTTGATTCTGTTCAAGAGAAGTATTGCTTCTGTAACTTGGCAGTTCTCGTGAATTCTCAATGTATAACAGAAAAATTACCACTGTGTTAGTGAGTGCTTTCATGAGGTGGTCAAGATGAAGAGTAAGAGTAATGCGTTATTTATAGATAGTTCACATTGGCAGACGTAGAATAATTTAAGTGCTTCGGGACTTTTGCTAATGATTTCTTTCATGTTTGGATGCAGCTCAATCTGAGCTCCCTCAAATTTAACTGTAATATTTGATGATTGTGAAAATATGAGTGAGGGAGAAAGTCATATAAAATTAATATAAAATAGAGTAAAACAAAATCTGAACTCTTCAACAAAAGTAACATGGTATTCTCCATTTCCAAACTTCTGAAAAACTGAAATATCCATATTAACACAAATATTGATAACTAATTTATGCAAAGTCTTACTATAGAACATGTGCCCCTGAAGCAGCAGACCCCTGAGATCTTGTTTAAAATACATATGGTGGACTCCTATATATGGGAAGAGAGAGTGGATGTATTTCGACTATATCTAGGGATTCTTCCGACTAAATACAACTATATATCTTGGGAATTAAAGATTTTAAAAAAACAATGTAAGATGATTCTGAAAGGCACAGAGAAGAAGGCAGACAAGCTAGAGATCACAGGATCTGAGGCAAGACATGGTAGTGAGTTGCTAGGTTATCATCTTTACCTCCTAAATCCCAGACTTGGAGCAAAAGTAGAAATAAAACCAGACACAGACAAATAAAAGCTCCCAGTAAAAGTCTTGTCTCTCTAGCCAAAGAACCAGGAGTGGGGCAGTCTAGGAAGAGAGAAAACATTTAGATAACAACCACTCTACTCCAACCAAACACCCCAGAAAATACAATGGCCCCCTCCCACACCCACACCAGCAAAGGGTGAGTGGGAGCCTAGACTTCCACCCTCACAAGCTGTATTGAGGCCCCCAACATCCCCTCTCAAGTTTGTAAGAGAAGGCCAAGTAGGGAGTTGGGACCTTCATCCCTACCAGCCAGTAACCAGCTCCCCACCCTGTGGGTCCATAAGATTAAATGAGGAGCCAAAACTCCCAATCCTGCCCAGCACTAATGAGGCACACTTCCCTCCCTGCTGAGGTGGCCTAATGAAGAATTAATACTTCATCATTGTTCAGCAATGAGAAGGGCATCCCCACTACGGTTTCAGTGGCAACCATGGGGGGGGCTGAAACTCCCATTCCCAGCCAGCAGTAATGAGGAGCCTCTACACTCAGGTGTAAACAGAGACCAAGTGGAGAATCTGAGTCTCTACTTCCACCTGACAGTAACAAAGTAGCACTTCTCCCTCTTTCTCTGCCAGAGAAATCACAAAATTCTAGTTAAAACTGAAGGTTAAAATAAGATCAAATCCCATAACACAATATAAAAAGAGTAGGTTTCAACTGAAAATGACTCATCATATCAAGAATCTGGAAGGATCTCAAATTAAAATGAAAAAAGATAGTCAGTAGATATGAACACCAAGTAGACAAAGACATTAGAATTATCTGGCAAAAATTTTAAGCAGCCATAATAAAAATGACTCAGGGAGCTATAACAAACACACTTGAAACTAATGAAAAAGCAGAAGACCTCAGCAAAGAAAAAGTCTTAATAAAGAAATAGAAGTCATGAAAAGAACCAAAAGGAAATATTAGAACTGAAAAATATAATAATGGAAGAAAAAAAAAGAAAAAGAAAAAATTCAGGTGAAGGCCTCTATAGCAGAACAGAAGGGACAAAGGAAAAATCTAGAACCAGAAGACAGAACAATAAATAGTACCTAATCTGAACAACAGAAAAAAAATAAAATGGAAAAAATTAACAGCCTCAGAGACCTATGGGACTATAACTAAAGGTCTAACATTGGTGTCAGTTAAATTTTCTGTATTTCACAATATTTCACTGGTGACAACACCAGTAAATAGTGATAAATTACATACATAAATGTTATGCCTAGACAAGCCACTAAAAAATTATAAAGGTGAAACATTCAAAAACACTACTGATAAATTAAAATGGAATTCTAAAAATATTCAAGTAATCCACAGAAGGCAAGAAAATGAAAACAGAGAAACAGTAAACAGAGAGAACAAACAGAAAATATAATAAAATAGCAGAGGTAATCCCTAAAGCATATTAATAATTACATTGAAACATAAATGATCTAAATACATCATTAACAGACACAGATTGGAATACTAGATTACAAAACATGATCCAACTGTATGCTGTCTATAAGAACATCACTTTAAATGTAATGACAAAGCAGGCTGAAAGTAAAAGAATGGAAAAATAATATGGAAACATTAATCAAAGGTAAGCAGGAATGGCTATAGTAATGTGAGATAAATTAAAATTCAGAGCAAAGAAAGTTACTGTAGACAGAGATATTACAGAATGATAAAAGAATCAGTCTACCCAGAAGTTATAGCAATCCTAAATGTGTACGCACCAAACATCAGAGCTGCAAAATATGTGACACAAAAACTGATAGAACTGAAAGGAGAAATAGACATATCCACTATTATAGTTGGAGACTTCAAAATGCCTCTTGCAACAATTGATAAAACAACTAAACAGAAGCTCAGGAGTGGTGAAGAACTCAACACCATCAGTCAATAGAATCTAATCAATACTTACAGAGAATTTCAACTAACAGCAGCAAAATATACTTTCTATTCAAGAGCCCACAGTGTCCATACCACGATAGACCATATTGTTGGCCATTAAAAAAAAAAAATCAACAAATTTAAAAGAATTGAAATTAGACAAAGTGTGTTCTTTGATCACAATGGAATCAAACTAGAACTTAACAACAGAAAGATAACAAACACTTGGAAACTAAACAACATACTTCTAAATAATCCATGGGTCAAAAATGGTATCTCAAAAGAAATTAAAAAATACATGGAACTGAATGAAAATGAAAACACAACTCAGCAAAAACATGTGAGACACTGCTCAGCAATGCTGAGCAAATTTATAATGCTAAATCAACATGTTAGAAAAGAGGAACAGTTTCGAATCTATAATCTGAACTCCCACCTCAAAAACCCAGGAAAACAAGACAATAAACCCAAAGCAAACAGAAGGAAGGAGATAGTAAAGACAAATGCAGAAATAAATGTATTGAAAAGAGAAAAGCAATAGTGAAAATCAAGGAAACAAGGAGTGGTCCTTTGTAAAGATTAATAAAATTGACAACATTCTAGCAAAACTGGCAAAGAAAAATAGATAAGGCAGAAATTACCAATATCAGGAACTAAATGGGAGATCAAGTCAAGACCCTACAGACATACAAAAGACATGAGAATCCAATGAACAATTCAACAAACATAAATTTGGTAACTTAAACAAAATGGACTGCTTCCTCAAAAAACACAAAGTACCACATCTCACCCAATATAAAACAGATAATTTGAAAAGTCCTATAACTATTAAGAAAATTGAATTCATAATTTTACAACTCCCTAAAAAATTCTCTCTAAAAAATCAAAAAATCATCCCTAAAAAAAAACCCTAGAACTTCACTGAAAAATTCTACCAGTTGAAAAAGAATCAATAATTTTAAACAATCATTTTCAGAAAATTAGAAGAGGAGGAAGCACTTGTCAATAAATTTTATGAGACTAATGTTGCACTGACACCAAAACTAGATAAAGACAATACAAAAGAAGAAAACCACAGATCAATATCACTCATGAATATAGATGCAAAAATTCTTAACAAAATATTAGCAAATAGTATCCAGCAATATATTTAAAAATTATGCACCACCCCAAATCGAGTTTATTCAAAGTGTGTTCAATTTTCTAAAATCAATTAATGCAACCTACCATAGTAAGAGGCTATGAAGAAAATTCACATAATATATCATCAATCTAGAAAAATCACTTGACAAAATTCAACACTCATTCATGATAAAAACACTCAGAAAAACAGAAATAGGAGGGAACTTCCTCAACCTGATAAAGAGCACCTATTAAAAAAAAACTATAGCTAGCATATTGTTAATAATAAAAGACTCAATGCTTTCTTCCTAAGGTCAGTAACAAGGTAAGGATGTCTTCTCTCAGAAACTTTATTCAACATAGGGCTGGAAGTTCTCATCAACGCAATAAGGTAAGAAAAGGAAATAAAAGGAATACATATGGAAAAGAAGAAATAAAACTGCCCTATCTTCAGATGACATGATTGTCTATGTAGAAAATCTCAGAGACTCTACTAAAAACCTCATAGGAGTAATAAGTGAGTTCAGTAAGGTTTCATGATACAAGATAAACATTCAGAAACCAACTGTATTTTTATACTAGCAATGAATACATAGACAAAAAGTAAAAATACAATACCATCTACAATTACTCAAAAAGAAAAAAAAAAGGTGAAACAGTAGGTGTGACTCTAAACAAACCTGTACAGGACTTGTATGTTTAAAGCTACACAACACTGGTAAAAGAAATCAAGGAGATCTAAAAAAATGGAGAGATATACCATATTTATGGATTAGAATAATCAACACAGTAAAGATGCCACTTTTCCCCAAATTGATATACAGGTTTAATACAATTCCTATGAAAATTCCAGAAAGATATTTTGTAGATATATACAAGATTATCCCAAACATTATATAGAAAGGCAAAGAACTAGAAAAGCTAGAACAACTTTGAAAAAGAAGAATAAAGTGGTAGAAATCAGTCTACCTGATTTCAAGGCATATTAGATAGCTACAAGAATCAAGACTGTGTAGTCCTGGTGGAACGATAAACACACAGATCAATGGAACAGAACACAGAATACAGAAATAGACTTACACTAATATGCCCAATTGAGTTTTGAAAAGTACAAAAGCAATTCAGTGGGTAATAGATAACTTTTTTGACAAATGCTACTGGAATAATTGGAGTAATGGCCTCAACATAAGTCACACACTTTATACAAAAATTAACTTGGAGGTGTGGAGTTTAGTTAGTCCTTTGCAACAACTAGCATGTATCCAGGAATAATTAGTAAACAGATTGGAACAACTGCTGGGGGACATCTGTGACCGAACACACATTGTACACCAGTCTGGAATGGGTGGAATGGCTGAGATCATAGCATAAGAACTGTAAGTAAAGCTTCCCAAACTGCAAAGCTGGTGCCCCTCCCCCACCAGCACAGCAGGCTGGGCTGAAACACTTCCCTGTGGGAAAAAGAAGCAGTCTACTAGGAGGAAAGGAAGGTATCTCAACCAAGCTCCAACTGTGGTTTTAGTTAATGAATTTGGACTACTGAATATAAGCTACTAGCACAGATAAACCCAGAGCAAGCAGGAAAGGAACCCAAAGGTTTCTCCTGGCAGAGATGAGGTGGGACTGATGGGAAAAAAAATGCAAAAATAAATAAAAACAGAGGCTTTTTGAGTCTGCGGAGATAAGACTACTGGAAAAGGGCTGTGTGCCAAGAAAAGGGGAACACAGAATCAGGCACCACCTCTGGTTCTTGAGTGGTAACTGGGGGACTGGGGACTGGTTCTGAAAAGGGAATTTCTCTTTTCCTTTTTTTTCTCTCATTCTAAGTAGATCATTAGAGAAAGCCTCAGGCATTTTCAATTGGCAGCACTGACCCAGGCAAGGGTGGAGTTAAGCTCATTAGAGAGTCAAAGGAAGAAGTCAATTGTAGGAGATAAATCCCTAAAGGGCTTATCTTCCCTAAGAAAAGGTGGAGGCAGGGCCCAGCTCAAGTGGCTATCCTCCCTCAGAGACCTCAGACCCTAGGGCCTGGAGTGGGGGGGACAAAAGCAGCTTAAGCTTGGCTTCTGACACTCAGCCACTGGCAGGGACAAGGTCTACTGTGAATTAAAGGCAATACACCTCTTTATGCCATTGGGGAGCTGCGGGATGACAAGTGCCAACTGCTGGGCAGAATAGGAAAAGCACAGCATCTAAAGGCCTCACAGGAAAATCTAACAATTTTCTGGTTCTCATCCTCAGGGAAATTTGATACTGATTACACTCTCTTCCTGAGACCTGGGCCTGCTGTTCTGGGAAAATCTGATTGGGGTAATCAAGGAAATAAGATACCTAGACAACAAAACAATAAGAGTCACACTAGTAAAAAAATGAAGATATGGCCCAGTCAAAAGAACAAACTTACACTTCAAATGAGATACATACAGCAGTTGAAACAACTGATTAAAGATCTTCAAACAAATATGCTAAATCAATTCAAAATCAAATCAATGAGTTGAGGGAAGATATGGCAAAAGAGATAAGGGACATAAAGAGGGCACTGAGCGAACATAAAGAAAAACTTGAAAGTTTGAAAAAACAATTGGCAGAACTTAAAGGGATGAAAGGAACAACAGAAAGGATGAAAAACACAATGGAGACATACAACAGCAGATTTGAAGGGGCAGAAGAAAGGACTGAGGAACTAGAGGACTGGACATCTGAAATCCTAAACAAAAAAAGAACAAATAGGGAAAAGAATGGAAAAATATGAGCACGGTCTCAGAGAATTGAATGACAACATGAAGCACATGAATATGTATGTGTCATGGGTGCCCCAGAAGGAGAAGAGAAGGGAAAAGGGGCAGAAAGAATAATAGAAGAAATAATCACTGAAAATATCCCCCACCTCATTTGAAAGACATAAAATTCTGATCCAAGAAGCACAGTGTACCCCAAACAGAACAGATCCAAATAGACCTACTCCAAGACTCTTAACGAACAGATTATCAAATGTCAAATGGAAAGAGAGAATTCTGAAACCAGCAAGAGAAAAGTGATCCATCACATACAAAGGAAGTTCAATAAGACTATGTGCATATTTCTCAGCAGAAACCATGGAGGCAAGAAAACAGTGGCATGATATATGTAAGATACTGAAAGAGAAAAACTGCCAACCAAGAATTCTATATCCAACAAAAGCGTCCTTCAAAAATGAGGGAGCATTTAAAATATTTTCACACAAACAGACACTGAGAGAGTTTGTGAACAAGAGACCTGCTCTACAAGAAATAATAGAGGGTGCACTACATGCAGGTAGGAAAAGACAGGAGAGAGAGGTTTGGAGAAGAGAGTACAAATGAAGACTATCAGTGAGAGTAAAAAGAGAGGGTGGGGAAATAAAATAAAATGAAATAAATTATGACACATAAATTCCAGAAGTCAAAATGGCGGACAGTAGACATGTTGAGTGAAATTAGGCAGAAACAAAAGGACAAGTAACCTTTGGACTCACTAATATGAACTAACATTGATGAGCAAAATTTGAGAGTTAAAATTAAGAACATAGGTTATCAGGAGATAGAAAGAGGTTAGAAATTGGGCATTTGATGCCAAAGGAGTACATAAGGGTAAACAGGATTGATTGTATAGATCCAGAAATGGATAGCATAATACTGTGTGATGGTAGCACAATATTGTAAGTACTCTGAACAAACATGAGTATGAGAACTGTTGAAAGAGGAAGGCTAGGGGCGTGTATGACACCAGAAGTAAAGATAGAAGATAAAGACTGGGATTGTATAATTTAGTGAAACCTACAGAGGTCAATAATCATGATTAAATGTACAAATATAAGAATGTTTTTAAAAGAGGGAGAACAAATGAATGTCACATTGCAAGGTGTTGAAAATTGGATGGTACAAGGGAAAAAATACAATCAATGCAAACTAGAGTCTATAGTTAATGGTAACATTGTTAAGATGCTTCCATTAATTGTAACAAAAGCAATATACCAAAGCTAACTGTTTATAAGAGGGGGTTATAAAGGAGTAATATGGGATTCTTGGTGGTGGTGGTGGTGTCTGACCTTTTCATTGTCTTTTACTTTATTTTTCTTCTATCTTTTATATTTTTATTCATTTTTTTCTCCTTTTCCTCTTTCTTTGTGGAAGAAATAGAAATGTCCTCATATAGGTTGTGGAGGTGAATGCATAACTACGTGACTATACCAGGAATCACTGTTTACTTAGAATGGATTGGATGGTGTGTGAATAAAACTGTTTAAAAAGCAAACTGAGGGATACAAGTGCTGGAGAAAACGTGGCGAGACATGTACCTATTCACTGTTGGTAGGGAAGTAGAATGGTGCAGCCCATCTGGAGAACAATTTGGTGGTTCCACAAGAAGTTAATTATGGGGTTGCCACATGATCCTGCAACCCCGTTATTGGGTATTTACTTGGAAAAACTGAGAGCAGGGATAAGAATGGACATTGTACACTGGTGTTTATGGCAATAGTATTCACGATTCACAATAGATGGAGGTGACCAAAGGGTACATTCACTGATAAATGTAATGGTGAACTGTGGTGTATACATTCAATGGAATATTGAGTGATGGCAAGAAGGAATGAAGTTGTGACGTATACAACTATGCAAATGAACCTAGAGGACAGTATGTTAAGTGAAATAAGCCAGAATCAAAAAGATAAACATTATTATGCCTCACTAATATGGAATAACTATAATGTGTAAACTCTCAGAATTGAATCTGAGAGCACAGGTTATCAGGGGAAGGCTTATAGTAAAGGCTCCTAGATTGTAAGCTCTTACAGCCATCACATCTATTCATGAGTTGTATGGTTATTTCTAAATTCTGGGATGATGAGCTGTTTGTGTATAACCTGATCAGTCCCTGGAACTTTGGCTATCTGTATGACACCTGAGACTGACTATGAAAGTCAGCAGCTATGAAAGTCAGCATTACCCCATACACCAAATGTTAAAGAAGCTGAAAAAGAGATCAGACTTTAATTAGAGATATAAACAAAATGGACTTCGTTAGGACTAAGGTAAACCAGACTAAAGAGAAAAGGATAATACTGACTACATTTTAAAACTTCAACTTCTATGTGAGACCAAAGGAAGAGATGTTTCTTCGGTGGAAAAATCTATATTTTCTGTAGCACGCTATACAGTTTAACTGGTATAGTCAGTTTATTCAAACACCGTAATTACACGGAACCTTGAAAAGGGGGTGAGATCTGGTTGGTTTGTGCAAGTTAGCATGAAGCCCTGACACATCCCAGAGCAATCTGGGCAGAGAGTAAAAGTGTATTTGCAAAGCCCCCTTGAGGGACTGGGGGAAAATTGGAAATATAAAACTTCCCCACCTGGGGAATTCCTGAGATTCTTGCAAGCATTGGGGACTACCAATGTAGTAGGCCACACCCTCAATCTTGGGGCTTGCCCAAACCTGCTTATTATTGTGCCTAAGAGTCACCCCCAGAGAACCTCTTTTGCTGCTCAGAGGTAGCCTCTCTCTCTAAACCAACTTGGCAGGTGGACTTGTGGCCCTCCCCGCTATGTAGGACATGACTCCCAGGGATGTAAATCTCCCTGGCAACACGGGACATTACTCCTGGGGATAGCCTGTACCTGGCATTGTGGATTAAGAAAGCCTTCTTGACAAAAAGGGGAAGAGAAATGAAACAAAGTTTCAGTGGCTGAGAGATTTCAAATAGGGTAGAGAGGTCATTCTGGAGGTTATTCTTCTGCATTTTATAGATATCCCTTTTTAGTTATTAGTGTATTAAAATAGCTAGAAGGAAATACCTGAAACTGAACTGCAATCCAGTATCCCTGAATCTTGAAGATAACTGTATAACTATATAGATTATACGGTGTGACTGTGTGATAGTGAAAACACTATGGTTCACACTCCCTTTATCCAATGTATGGACAGATGAGTAGAAGAAAGGGGGACAAAAAGTAAATGGGGGGGGAGGAGTAGGAGACGTTTTGGGTGTTCTTTCATACTTTTCTTTTGATTTTTATTTTCATTTTTATTTCTTGGAGTAATGAAAATGTTAAAAAAATTGATTGTGGTGATGAAACCACAACTTACATGATGATACTGGGAACAACTGATTGTATACTTTGGATGACTGTATGGTACATGAATATATATCAATGAAACTGCATTTAAAAAAAATAACTCAAAATAGATAATGGACTTATATGTAAAACATAAAACTTTAAAACATAAGAGAAAATCTTTTAGACAGAGGTCTAGGCAAAGAGTTCTTATGGCACAAGTAATAAAAAGAAAAACTAACAAATTTGACTCCATCAACATTTAAAAGCTTTGCTCTGCCAAAGATGTTGTTAAGATGAAAAGACAAGTTAAAGAGTGGGAGAAAATATTTACAAACCACAGATCCAACAAAGGTTTATTACCTAGAATATACAAAGATTTCTCAAAAATCAACAATTTAAAAAATCAATTAGAAAATGGGGAAAAAACTTGAACACATTTCACCATAGACATACAAATGGAAAATAAGCACATGAAAAGATGCCCAACATCATTATTCATTAGGGAAATTCAAATTTTAGAATCATGATGAAATATTTCTCTACAGCTATGAGAAAGGCAAAAATAAAAAACAGTGACAACACAAAATGCTGGTGAGGATTCAGAAAAATTGGATCATTCATACATTACTGGTGGGAATGTAAAATAGTATAGCCACTCTGAAAAATAGTTTGGCAGTTTCTTTAAAAACTAACCATGCAACTACCATAAAACCCAGAAATTTCACTTTGGACATTCATCCCCAGAGAAATGAAGACTTAGGTTTATGCAAGAACTCATAAACAAATGTTTACAGCAGCTTTTTTCATAATATGCAAAAACTAGAAACAACCCAGATGTCCTTCAACACGTGAATGGTTAAACAAACTCTGGTACATAGATAGCATGGAATACTACTCAGCAATAAAAAAGAATGAACTATTGATGCACCCAATAAGCTGGATGACTCTCCAGAGACTTATGGTCTATGAAAAAGAAGTCAATCCTAAAAGGCCACACAATGCATGATTCCATTTAAATAGCATTCTGAAATGATAAAATTATAGAAACAGGAAACAGATTAGTGGATGCTAGGGCTTAAGAAGGAGATAGGGGCAGGAGGGAAGTGGACATGGGTATAAAAGTACAAGGGGAGGGATTCTTGTGGTGATGGAAATGGTCTGAATCTTAACTGTATCAATGTCAATTTCCTGGTTGCAATATTTCACTATAGTTTCATAAGACATTGCCATTGGGGGAAACTGGGTAACGGGTACAAGGGATTTCTCTACAGTATTTCTTACAACTGCATGTGAATCTACAAATATTTCAAAATAAAAATTTTAGTTAAAAAAATCATACTGTGATTTAGTAAGCAGGGCCAAAGATTCTACATTTTCAACAAACCTCTAGTTAATGCAGATGCTGCTGGTCCAGGGACTATATCGTGGATAATAAGTAATTTGAAAATAGTCAATGTAAACAACATCATATTAGCAAAATAAAAAATAAAAGCCATATGATCATCTGAATAGATGCAGTAAAACTAAAAGTTCAACATTCATAAAAGACCAACTGAAAATAAAAATAAAGCCAGCAAACTAAAAATAGAAGGCAACTTCCCAACCTAAAAATCTAACATAAGACTCAATGGTGAAAGACTGAATGCATTTCCCCTGAGATTAGGAACAAGGCAAGGATTCCCACTCTCATCCTGCCTTTCCAACATTATTAGAGAGCCCAGCCAGTGCAATGAGGCAAGAAAAAGGGGGAATAAAGCATCCAGATTAGAAAGGAAGAAGTAAAACTGTCTTGTTCCCAGAAAATAAGATAGCCTTTATAGAAAATCCTAAGAGCTCTACTACTAAAACAAAAAGTAGCAGGATAAAAGGTCAATAATATACAAAAATCAATTTATGTCCAAACACTAGCAACCAAAAAACAACTTTAAAATAGTATTTCCAATAATATAAAAAAAAAAATTTAAGAAAATATGTGCAAGACCTGTACATTGGAAACTAAAAATTATTGCTGAGAGAAATTAAAGCTCTAAATCAACAGTGTTACTGTGTTTGGTGATCAAAGAACTCAAGAATGTTAAAATGTTAATTTCCTTAACATCTTTATACTTATGGATTCAATGTAATACCAATTAAAATCTGAGCATGCTTTTCTTGGAGAAATGTAATGTGATTCTATACCTAGAAGAGCAAAAATAATTTTGGAAAAAAGAACAGAGTCAGAGATCTTCTACTACACGATGTCAAGGCTTTTTAAATTTTAGTAATCAAGATAGTGTAGTATTAAAGGCAGACAGAGACGTACATCAAACAGTAAGAACTGGGAGTCCAGAAATAGACCACACACATATAATCATTTGATGTTAAGCAAAGGTACCAAGTTAATTCAATGAAGGAAAGAATAATCTTTTCAACAAATGGTACCAGAACAATTCGATAGCCATATACAAAAAAAAAATTAACTCACTCTTACCTCAACCCATGTACAAAAA
This sequence comes from Choloepus didactylus, assembly GCF_015220235.1. Classification (NCBI taxonomy): domain Eukaryota; kingdom Metazoa; phylum Chordata; class Mammalia; order Pilosa; family Megalonychidae; genus Choloepus; species Choloepus didactylus. Next base: position 77,380,026 of record NC_051309.1, read on the forward strand.
ATTAACTCAAAATGTATCACTGACCTAAATATAAAGATCAAACTAAAAAATTTCTTGGAGAAAACATTGGGTTTGCCAAGGATTCCTTAAAGAGGACACAAAAAGCATGAACACAAGAGAAAATGTCAACAATTTGAACTTCAAAAGTCACTAAGAAAGTGAAAAGGCTAGCTACTGACAAGGAGAAAACACAATATTTGTATCCAGAATTTAGAAAGAATTCTTAAACTCAAAGACAAATGATCAATTTTTTAAAATTGGCAAAAGATTTGTAAAGACATTTCACAAAAGTAGATATATGGATGAGTAAATACACATATAAAAAGACCCTCAACATCACCAATTAATATAGCAATAAAAAAAATCAAAACCTTAATGAGAATGACTAAAATTAAAAAGAACAACATTACCTTGTGCTGGCAAGGATGCAGAGCAACTGGAACTCTCATACTTTGCTGTGGGGAATGCAAAATGGTGTAGCCACTTTGGGAAATATTTTGGCAATTTCTTTAAAAGTTGGATGTACACTGATCACATGACCCAGCAATTCCGTTCTGGAATTGAAAACCTATAACACAAAGATTTTTACCCTAATGTTCATAGCAGCTTTATTTGTAAGAGCCAAAAAATGAAAAGCCTCCAAATGTCTTTCAACTGGCAAACAGATAAACAAATTTCAATGTATTCATACAGTAGAATAGTACTCTGCAATAAAAAGAATCAAAACAAGAATATGCCATAACAAGGATGAGCCATAAAGGCATTTTAATAAGTGAAAGAAGCCAAATACACAAAAAAACTACCTACTTTATGATTGCATTTGTATGGAATTTCAGAAGAAGCAAAACTACAGTGACAGAAAACAGATCAATGGTTGCTGGAGGTGGAGCGAGTGAACAGACTGCAAAGGCACAGAGAACTTTTTCTATATCACGATTGTGGTAGTGGCTACATGACTGTATACAATTGTCGAAATCAGATTGAACACCTAAAATTGATGAACTTCATTGTGTCAAAATTATACCTCAGTGAATCTGATTTTTAAGAATTCTATAGCTAAACTAAATTTTCTAGTCTTGGTTAGAGCAGTATCAGTGATTAATATAAATATTTAGCCTCACCTCTGTTCAAGACACTACCAGCTCCCCACCTCTTTTTTCTTTTTTAAAAGCAATTTTATTGAGATATATTCACACATCATGTAATCCATCCAAAGTATACAATCAATGGCTCACAGTATCATCATATAGGTGTGCATTCACTGCTCAATCAATTTTAGAACATTTCCATTACTCCAAAATAAAGAAAAAAGATAAAAATAAAAATGAACACCCAAAACATCCCATACCCCTCACCCCATGCCCCATTATTTATATATTTTTCTGTCTTTATTTAATTACTTATCACGAGATAAAGGGAGTGTCAGCCACAAGGTTTTCACAATCACATGGTCACAAAATAAAAGCTTTATAGTTATACGATCATCATCAAGAATCAAGTATACTGGATTACAGTTCAACAGATTCAGGTATTTCCTTATAACTATTCTAATATTCTAGAAACTAAAAAGTAATATCTATATAATGTGTAAGAATAACCTTCGGATTGACCTCTTGACTCTATTTTAAATCTCTCAGCCACTGAAACTTTATTTTGTTTCATTTCTTTTCTTCCTTTTGGTCAAGAAGGCTTTCTCAATCCCACAATGCCAGGCCAGGCTCATTACTGGGTGTGAGGGCCCATGTTGCCTGTGAGACATCCACCACTGGTAGTCATGTCCCACCTAGAGGGGAGGGAAGTGAGTTTATTTGCAGTTTGGCTGAGAGAGAGAGGCCACATCTGCCAGCTTCCCCTTTAATTTCTCTTCTTCACAGAAGAATGACAGCCCCTCAACAATGAACGCCAAGAAGCACACCCTTTATTTTTCCCCGAGGTACTTGGTCTGCCTTTGTTTCAGGTGGAAAACAAAGCTGCTGCTTAACAGAAGTTCTGAGAGTGAGCTTGAACTGCTTCTGAGACCCATCTACACTTCAAGCAAAATACTGGTTTGGATAAAAGTAGGAAAATAAATATATAAACCTAGGAGTACTCAAACTTTTTTTAAAGATAGCATTTCTTTGCTATGTTCCTATTACAAAATATCTCTGGCTCCTTTCTCCCCCTCATCCAATCTACCTCCTTCCTATTCTCCCTTAAATGCATCAGAATTACTGTAATATGCAAAATAGGAAGGCCAAAAAAAGAAAAAAACTAGCAGTAATTATAATGCATGTTACCTAAAAGGGTACTCTCCTGTTTTCTCTCAAGTATAAAATTCTTCCAGTGGCCTCCTGAGAGCTATAGATCTCCTTGAATTTTTTAAAATACATAAGGTCAATATCATTCTTAAACAAAAACTTACATTTAACTTTCAAAGCCTTGCAGCCTGTTCCTCCATGCCTTCTCTGAATATCCCCAGGCTTAAAGTAGAGGCCCAAAAACCAAAAGAATGAGTGCATCTGAATCTCATTACCACACATATGGGGTTACAGTAGACTCATTGCATCTGCTCAATATTCCTCCACCAGCTGAGATGAACCCAAGAAAATTCAGTTCCCTTGAATTTCCATTCTCACCTCAGCTGATGTGGGTGGATCCCCCAGCCTACTCACAGCAAATCTACAGTGGCCACATTTTTCATATAGGAAAAACTAGGAATTCCCCGGGATGGTAACGAGAGGCAATATGGCAGGAATTGTTGCAAATACTTCCCCTTCCTCTGGAGGAGGTAGTGGTAGTGTCAGCTGCTGCTATTGCTATGACTACAGCCCAGGTTAAAGGTGGGTACCTGAGAGATACTCAACAGATGCATAAAATGTCAAAATGGTAGCTACAGATCAGCAGTGCTGGAAATAGAACCCCCACATTCTCTTCAGCATACAAAATGCTTGATTGTAAATGCCACTCTCTTTCAATCATTACTCCTTTTTTCTATTTCCCACATCACAAAAATCAAAGAATCCAGCATCTGCAAGGGATAGATATGCTCAAAACTCCTTGAAAATGCTGTGTGAAATGCAAGTTACATGAAATGGGTTAAAAAGAGAAATGTAGCATGTTTTACTTCTGATTATTTCTGTAGCCACCAGGTTTTCATTAAGCCTTGGGCATGTGGGTTCGTGATTATTTTCATGACAACAAACACTAAAACAGGGGAACAAGAACTGCAGTTTAAAAAAAAAATGCATTCTTCCAACATTCCAAATATACTGATCTTGCACATTTGGTTTCCAACTCTGTTATTATGTTTCTTGAACCTCTATAAAAAAAAAAAGTTGATCCTAGTAATTCATTCACAAAGGGCTTAGCTAAAAATTTTAGTAGCTTACACTAGAGTTCAGTTGTCAAGTACAGTTATTTCAGATCTGATATAAATTTTTAAAAATTTGAGCAGATCATGGAAAATAGGTAATGAATCAAATTTATGTTTATTCTAATGTGATATGGTAGTAAATTTGCCTATATTACCTCCAAGTCTAAATTATTTGTGTGCTGGCTTAACAGATAATTGATTTTGTTAAAACCATTGGGAAAATATGTTCACAAAATCAGTAGTAGAATTTCTTTCTACCAGTTCTCTTACTTTCCAATTTTCCATTTTTACAGTTCCCTTAATTTCCAACCTCTAATTTCTTTTTGTTTTCTCTCCTGAGATTTATTTACCAACCTTAAAGAAAGTTACACTTTTTAGTGCCTTTTAAATCTCTATCAGAAATAACAACTGTGTACCTCCATGCAAGCACTATATACATATATAGTCTGAGTTAAGTCAAAACAAAAACTCTCCATAGGAAAAATTATTCCTATTTTATAAATATAGAAATTACAACCCAAAGAAATCTACTAACTTCCCCTACGTTTTAAAGTTTCAGATGACAGAGCCAGGGTTTATCCAGTTCTAACTTACTTCAAAACAACACCATTTTCATCACTGTAGCAAGAATGGAGTATTGTTAAACTATCATATTTTATATTTGTACACTTTACTTAAATCTCTGCTGAGTACTGAGAGGCCTATCTGGCTCCCATTTGCAAATAAATGTCTTTGAATTGTACGTGCTGTGTGTATTTCACACAAAGACAATTAATTATCTAGGTCTCCATCAAGCCTCTAAAACAAGAGCCTTCCAACCACTAATAAATTCAGGGCTTTGAACACATTGCATTTTTCAGAGTGCTTCAAAAAGATCAAAAGCTAGCAAAATCAAATTTTCAGATAGGGATATTTCTGATACCAGAAAGTTGAATTAAAAATAGGAAAAATAAGACTTCTTTTCCAAGACAGACTGTACTACCAGATGGAAAAAAAGAGTTTAAGAACAAAAAGTATCAAATACTTAATTCAAAGGGACAACTCAGGCATTTGATGGGCAATGCACTACTTAGAACAACTAGTATGCTAACTTAGACAGAAAATTTCAACCACTCTCTGATGCTTTTCAGTCATTTGGTCTATCACTTCCTCATTCTCCCTCTAAAGTTTAAAAGATGTGAGGGGGAAAATAGAAACCTGCAAAAAATAAATGCTCAGTAAACTATTGATTGGAGTTACTGACAATTGTGTCCATCCTTATTTGAATTTTTAGGGATGATCACCTCTAAACCCACCACTTTCATTTCACAGATGAGGGGAAAGAAAAGATAGTGAGCTGTTGGAACTTTCCCAAAGTCACAACAAGAGACGCAGAGTAAAGTTTGAGTACCTACTGTATCCCAGATATTGGCTTCCCATTCTTTATAAAAGGGGTATATCAACTATTAGGTCATTCTATCTTTTTCACAGAAAACATGACCCCTTGTGGATATTAATAAATAAATATTCACCCCTTGTGAATGCATTAGTAAAATTATATTAGCTCAGTGCCCAGAAAAATGAACAGGCAGAAGATAGTAAGAGAAGATAAAAAGCAAACAGGATTTTCTTCTGCCTTGAGAAATTAAATAGGACTTTAAAAGATTGCAGCAAGTAAACTCACTCCATTATGAGGATTAATGAACTTCTTAAGAGATGGCTTGGAGTCAAGAACAACTCACTGTATTGGAGTAGGGACAGTCACAGGGCCAAACAGAAAAGAAAAACTTCAGGAGCTACTGCCATCTCCCTGTCTGTCTTCCCCATCTAACATACACACACAATTATACCATTCGGTGCCCATCACCTTTTTGTTCCATATTTTATATCCATGCTCAGTATCAGGTGGTTACAAAAACTCTTCCCATGCTCTTATAAACAGCAATACTTCTCCCAGCCCTACATATTCTGTTTCATATTTTCTCCAGTTACATATATCCCAAAGCATTTGACTCTAAAGTTCATTTCTATATATTAGCAAGCACAGAACTGAATGACACTGGTGTATATATATAATTAATAAATTAGTAAAGAGATGGCAAAAAAGTAGCTATGATCATATATAATTATATTCTTTTTACTAAAACAATTTAATAATTTAAATAAATAAATCATCAATAAGAATTTTAATGAGTTTATAAAGCTCAATTTGTAAAAACTTTGGCCCTTTCCTTATCTGCTTTCTTGATGTGCAAAGTGGAGGAAAAAACATGAAAAGTGCCCAAATTTTATGCAACTATTCATGTATGAGTCTATAAATTATTAGAACCAGAAAATTACCCAATCAGTTCATTATTACTCAGACTGAAAGGGCTAGGTTTATGACGCTAATAAGCTTACATTCTATATTTTATCAGCTATGTGTATAGAAATAATGCAGGTGACATTCACTACATTTTGTTATAAAAGGAAAAAAAAAAAAAAAACAGAAGGGAAATTACTTGTTAAACTGCCTTAAACTTTGTTTCATGGAAATACAAAGCCAAGCTACAAAATGTGATTCAGTAATAACAGTTCCAAAACAAACATCTAGAAAATCATCCAACATCACCACCTACTTGTTTCAGTTCAGTTATTTCTTAATTGCCTACAGCAATAAAGCGACTTTCCCGCATGAACCCATATATTTTAAGTTTACTGACAACCCAGATCTTCAGAACATTAGAAACAATTTGGGAGAAGGAATTGTTTTTAAACATATACTTCAGGATGGTAAAAGGTGAAAGTATAACCCAGACCTAGTAAATAGCAAGAACTTTGCATAGAGGCAAATTAGCACATTATTTCTTAGTTCTGCTTCTTCTGTTCTACTTATTCCCACATAAGCCATCTCATTCATCTCCAAAATACTATGCACCTACTATGTGCCTGGCACTATGCTAAGTGATAGGGATCAGATGACCGTAAGTGTTGTTTGTTTTTTTTGTTTTTTCATATTTTTCACTTCATTCTTTGAAATGAGTTTAAAGAAATAGTTACTGGGCTTTCCCAAGAGTCGGGTGTATCTCTTACAAACATGGAATAAGAAAGGGGCATTATTAACCTCATAGGGTAAATTTTCAACCTGGGGACTAGACAAAATAAGCGGATAAAGTCTGGAATTATTGATGGGTCATCAAGGCAGTACCTCTTGTGTGGGGTTTTCTAGCCATATCTTTGAATGTAATAAAACAACTGTTCTTACTTTGGACTTTATCTTGCAAAAGCAATCAAGTGCTCATTTTGGAGAAGTTGTACCAGGGGTATAAAATAACTGTCATCAATTGTGACTACCAAGGCACTCAGATTTCACCTCTCTCCTTACATTTCATAAAGGAAGAACCAGCATCAGCCCGATCCCTTCCAACCTTCACAGTCTATAGCATACTTGTTTCCTGCTGGGTATTACTCATCAGAAGCCATCCCTCGTCAAGGCCACAGCATATAAACATGGCTGCCACTCCCACTGTCACCTACCAACACCACTGTGGTATATATAATTAATATATAAATATATAATTATATTAGATGCTCCAGCCCACCAAGACCAACACTCTTAGCATTAGAGGAAGTCCCTTTGTGAGAATGAGATTAAATTTAGCTTTCACACAGAATAGCTGTGCCTGGTGGGGTGGGGGCAGTTCAGGAATTGGCAGAAGGTTAAAAAGACAAACTGTAGTCCACGGTCAGTCCCCCTATTTATCCGCCCACTATCTACTATCCTTGCAAGGTGGAGACTTGGGGTAGAGGTTCCCAAAATAGCCTCATAACTTGTTACCAAACTAGCCCAGATTGGCTCTAAAGAGGCCTGGGCATAACCACTATAGTCAGGGGTGGAGATTTGTTCCAGCCATTCCATATGTTGCAAATTCACACGGGAAACTTATTTCAAATGTTTCCAATTTGTGCAGGCTAGTTAGTCTTGTCGAATAGACTGTAACCTCTGGAGTATGCAGCCACTGGAGAAACAGAGGAGGGACTTGCGGTTAGGTGTAGGAAATAAATTCTGCTGGGTCTATTGTTCTGCGCGTCAACCCCCCACATATTGGTTGGGCGCCCGTTCTTGCATCGTGAATAAATTCTTTTCATCTCCACAATCGGATGAGTGTTTATTCCTTTTAAGAATAGTGCTTGCTTCTCACACCTTTACTGTGGATTATACACTAGTTCTATTCATTTTTAATTCTATTGAAACTTCTAAAGGGACAGATATTAAACACAGTGAGGAAGGTTCCTTTTAAAGAAAGGAGGAGAAGGTGCCCAATGGTCTCCCCATTTTACATGGGCATCTGTCTTTTTGCATACCCTTCCTCCATTTGTTTTCTGAAGATAATAATTATGATTCCATACACCTCAACTTAAATACATCTTAAAAAATAACCTTTTATAACAATAAATATTTGACCACATATCAGTACAAACCTTTCTCTTGGACCCCTTATTTTGAAAGGCCAAAATCTAAGGGACTCCTCCCATCCTATCCTCACCCCTCACTTTGCACAATAACAATTTCTAATATCTAGTAGTCTTCCTTGTTCATTCCATTTCCCACCCTTGGAAGTAGCCAAAACATTGAATCCCAAGCACTCTCTGCTTGTCTAAAAGGAAGCAATCAGATGTTAAATGCATGTACCAACTACTTGAAGCTTTCTCCCCTTATAATTCAAGAATTAAAATAGAAGGGAATCAGAGCTGTTGGAAAGTGCTATCTTAGGAACAAATTCAAATTATTTTATGGTATCCACTCTTCAATTGAGAATACAGATTTCATGAAAGAATCCAGAATATATTTTTTATTCTCATTAAAACTATAGGATAAGCAGACACAGCATGGAGTAAAATTAGCACCTTATTTCCTACTTTGATAGGTCACCATTCATGTTCTGTAGAATGTTCCTATAAGCATTCTTTTTTGGAGAACCTGAAAAGCACTTTCCTCTCTATCTCTTACCTTTCATGGAAATGATATAACTGAATAGACATCAAGAATATCTTACACATTGAGGGTACTCTTTTATTTAGTATTCATTATTTAATATAATGCTAAATTAAAAGTATTTTATCAGAAAATAGCCCAAAAAAGTAATTACTAACCCAGAAGAATATCATAAAATATATGTTGAGATTTTTAAGGAAAGTATACTTTTACACTCTAAATATATCACATCACAGTTTTTACAAATGTTCAATGGTTCTGCAACTGAAACACTAGTATTTAAAACTGAACAAAGTGCTAGGATTACAATTATCAACAGAAAAAACATCTATTCAGATTAAAATTGACCAGCTAATTTTAACACTACCCAGAAGTATTTCGATATAATTTGGACAAATAAAAATTTAGACACATTGCTGAATTCACGCCACGAAAGATAAGCCATTTGGGTTTTGATCTCAGCTCAGCTGAAAACTAAACCTGCCAGATTTGCTTTTCCTGCTTGAGACATTCAAAAGCTATGGTAACTCGCAAAATATAGATATCAGCGGAAGTCTGGCCTTTAGTCTGTTTAGCCTCTCTCTTTGTACATGTGGATGCTTCCGCAGATGAACACAGCTATGTATGTTCAGGCATAACTAAAAGGACTGGTATGTAGCCAAGTGTTCTCCAGATCACATATAGTAAAATATGCCCTCTTCTTTATGGAGCTAGTCACTATAAGCTAAGCCTGGCAACATTTATAATTTGGCACAAACATAAACACTCTTTCTGATTGTGTACGTTATCCTTATCTAACTGCATTCTGTAGCTTTTCACAATCCACAGTGCCTCCAACCTTTGAAATCCAACTTCAGGGCATCCTTCTCTTCTATCACTGACAATGTGAGATCCATTCCATGGTAATTTTCTTTTAATGACATCACAACTCAATCCACCTATACTGAGAGAAATGGATATTAAAAAAAAGATTTTTGATAGAAAAGAAAAGCTTTAAAAATGTTTATTATCAGAAGAAAAAGTACAAGGTGAGAATATAACTTTCAAGGGAATATAGGATGAAACAACAGTCTTGGTGCACCTACCAAACCATATTTATCAAAGAATACCAACTGATTCTGGAAAAAAAAAATAAGAAAAATAGAAAGTTCTAACTCACCCTGGAATACTCTCAAATTAAAAATATTTTTAATATCTAAGAGATGCATCTAGAACTAAATGGTTAGTTGAGAATAGAGGATTCAATGAGAAACTGTCCTTTCTCATTAACCTCCATGCAGTTACCCAATAGTAGTAACAGAATTCCTGGCCACTTTGGTAGAGAGGCTATTCAGTAGCAAATGCTCCAATACTTCAATTTCAAACCTTTAAACTAAGTATGCATGATTTTTACTCCTTTGACACTGTCTCTAAGCTAATATAAAATCATTTAAAGCAGGGTCCAAAGTTTTCCAGAGTGTGGTCTATGAATCAGCAGCATCAGAATGATGTGGCTGTTTGATAAAACTAGAACCTTGAGTCCCCCACTAAACCTACTGAACACAAATCTCTAGAGTGGAATCCATACATCTGTATTTTTAGCAAGCACCCCAGGTCAGGCTTGTATTCACTTAAGTTTGGAGAGCCACAGATCTGGAAACTGAAAGGCCCTGTAAAAGACATCAAAAGATATTTGGTCCACAGCCTATGAACTGCAAAGGGAAATTTTGTCCCATTATTAAAGTATAATGATCCTCTATTTAAAATAACCTGTTCACAAATGTTAAGTGGCAAGCTTTAGATCTTTGTTGACAGCACTGTACATGTTTTTAATTACAGTAAATCAAGTTTTGGATCAAGAGCCAGAGTACACCATAAGGAAAAGATGCTTTCAGCAGTAGATTCTCCTCCTTCTGGTAGATAAGATTATTCATGTAAGTCAATGTAAATTCTACTAAAAAACAAACTGATATGAGAACCTACTTCTTTACCTAGAAAATAAAAAATAAATTGTCTTCATTAACAACCAAAAAACTTCACATTAAGTTGACTTCAGCACTTTTTATATATTAAACTCTATATAATATGTCTTTGGGGGCACCAGCATTTATTGAAATTTTCTCTTTGAGGGGAGAAAAATAGCCTGTGAGTATGTCACTAAATATATTAATCCCAAGAGTAGCAAATTAAAGAAGATAGTGGCATAGATCTTCCAAAAACCATGTAGCAGAGTACAATATAATATATGTGTAGGTATGTATATGTGAGTGTGAATAAAAATAGATTTAGTTTCAGAAACCACTCAAGCCCATTTATCCATGTTTGAAAAAATGACAAAGCACTATCACTGGCCATCACAGGCCTCTTATGTTTCCTGTACAACATCTCTTTCCCTTCTTTTGGTAACCAGTCCCCATGCCTCTTTTAGAAAGCAACCCCTCCCCAGTCTACATGGCTCTTAGGAGCTCTCCACTACCATATGAACTTTCAAAGGGTGACCCATTCCAAGATGGTGCAATCAGAATCTTGCTCCTGGGAATTTAAATCTAGAGACAAGAAAAATTTAAGCCCAACAATTTCAATCTCCCAGGCAATGTGTTTTCATGGAGATTTTTCAAGATTTCCTGGTTCCTGCCCTTCTTGAAACTTGGCTGTTTTCCTTCAATTTCTGTGAGTCACCTAATATCTTTCCAATATAGTCTCATTTTCCTCACATTAGCCAGACACTATTTCTCTTGCCAACAAGCACAAAAACCTCAAATGATATGAGGGAGAGGTGCTTAGACCATACCTTCTTTCAGTCTACAACTTGTAAAATACTGTTTTCTCAATGAGCATTTAAACCACGACTAAAATCTTAGCACTTCCTCCATGAAACTCTTTCCAACTGATAGAAACCCTGATAAATGCTTTGTCTATTTTGAACCTAAAGTCTTGACATCCAATAGAGTTAAATGCCCTTGCCTCTTTTGATTTGTATACGAATACTTCGCTGTCTATTAACATAAAAGATTAATGCATTTATGTCACTGTTTTTAAGTCATATACACCTGTATTCACATAAAGTATGTCATTTTTAGCAAGCACAAATAACATGCAAGACAATGTGAAGTATGCCCAATATCATTCACCATATCTAATAACATTCACCATATCTAATAATATGCAGTTATTCAAAAAGTGCATCTATGAACTACAAAGGTTCATTATAAAATATTCATAAATTTAAAGTAAAACATGGAAATCTCCCCATTCACACTCCCATTTACCCCTCAAATCTCTCCATAAATAACTACTGCTAAGTTTTGGGTATTAAAGTATTCTCTGCCTCAACAATGATTCATTGATGGTGATAGTTCTGAAGAAGCCAATAAGCAGTCTGACTGGGAGGGTTAAACCAGTTAGTGGTTAAAATATCCTATCAATAACTTTTACACTGGAAAACTGAGAGTTATATATTCCTTATTTTTCAAAAGGTATTTTTTATAGCAACTATAGAAAACAATGAGTATGGTCACAGTTTACATGGAAATGAATCAAAAAATTCAAATGAGCTTCTTACAGCTGAGAAAAAAGAAGAGTTAAGGGAAAATATTTTAAATATTTAAGAGAGAAATATTTTCAAAAATCTAGATGACTTAACCACAAATAAGCATAACTATGTGGTACCAACACATCAGTCACAATCATTCTCTGACATTCATTAGTAGATCTTATATGAATTTTTCTTAGGAATACTTTGGCATAATTTGAGTTAATAAAAGCACTTCAGACTAAAAGTATTGTGTAATTTAGATTTTTTTATTAATTTAAACTTAACCCTCAATTTTAAATCCCTTAGTTTCCATAAATATTCTACTCTTGGAGTTCTGTTTCCTTTGCTCAGCCATGTCTGTCTCTTTCTCTAGCTCCTCTTCCTGCTCTCTAAAACTAGGGATTCTCCATGGCTCCATATTTCAGCTCTCTTCTACGGACATCTTCAGGTCTCTCCATTGCCCCAGCTTCAATTACAAAATTTACGCCCATGTCTCAAATTCCTCTCCCTGGCTCTGTACTCCCTCCAGAGTTCCCACAAATCCCAACTGTATGCTAAACATCTCCATCTGCACATCTTGTTGGTAGTTCACATGCAAAGTTTATTTATTAAATAAACTTAGAATTTATCAAAGTTTTCTTTTCCTCCCTTTCTACTGTTTTCCATATTTCCTTCACAGGCCAGCTCAAAATTTCAACTCATCTTTATCCCCCTATACACACTCTCTTCTTTCCTCTCTATCCACCTTAGTTGCCAAACTTTAAGAGCTCCACTAAGTAATGTCAGGCAATCTTTCCCTTTTCACTGCACCTACAATTACTGCTGTAGTTCAGAACTGTATTACCTATTACCTCACTATTGCAGTGGTCTCCAAACTGCTCTTCCCACTACTGCTGTACTTCAGTTTCACTCCCCACAATTATATCTTGGGTATAATTTCAATCAGGACACTGCTTGTTTTTGGCCATTCAGAGGCTCTTCACATGTTCTGCGATGAAGCCAAACTAAAGTTCTGACTGCCCTCCTTCTTCCCCATCCTTCCTATTCCAAATCTTTACTCATCTGTTTTCCTCCCTATGGTCTGGCATTCCCACTCCCTCTTTCCTATCCCTGTATGTTTAAATATTAAATATTCTTTAAGACCTTATTCAGAAGTCACCTCTTCTCTGATGCCTTCCATGGTGCAGTGGTTTGACATTGTATGTACCCCAGAAAAACAAGTTCTTAAATTTAATCCATTCCTGTGGGTGTAAACCCATTGTAAGTAGGACCTGTTGATGTGGCTACTTCAGTTAAGGTGTGGCCCACGTCATTCAGGATGATCTTAATCCTGTTACTGGAGTCCTTTATAAGCAGAATGGAGAGAGAGAGAGAGAGAGAGAGAGAGAGAGAGAGAGAGATCCACGGAAGCAAGAAGCTGAAATCAAAGAAACCCAGAAGAGAAAGGAGATATGAGCAGATGCCACCATGTGCTTTGACATGGGGCAGAGGAGCCAAGGATTGCTGGCAGCCAGTTTGGGGGAAGAAAGTATCTTCTTGATGGTGCCTTGATTTGGGTATTTCCCTGGCCTCAAAACTGTAAGCTAATAAATTCCCATTGTTTAAGCCAAGTCATTTATGTAGCAGCCTAGGAAACTAAAACACTTGACCCCCTAAGATAGGAGTAATCATTCTATCCTCTGAATTCCTCTCTCTCTCTTCCTTTAGTATCCCCCATTCCTTTTAAGTGGTATAATGGTTACTTCACAACATAAATGTCCAACTCTTGGACCCACTGACACGGAATTCCTAGCCCCATACAAGTCAAAGTTATTTCTGGGAGACTCTAAGATATGTTTCCCATATACTCAAGCACAAGGTTTCTCTCACTGCACAGTTTTTATTTAGATGCCCTCCTATATTTCCACATGGCTCAGACATGCATCTGTTGAGAGCTGGAGCAGTAGAAAAATATAAAGAACAGACATTATCCTATGCTTAGAATTGTTCTGCCCCTCAATGTCTAAGACAAAGTCAAGTTCAGTATACCGACTTCTTCTTCCCTGAGGTAAGTTCTCCCTCAGGAGGCTCATGAGTTTTTAATCCAACCAGACTTTCCCTGGGTTCACCCAGACAATCTACCAGCTGTATTCAGACTTCCCAGACTTGTCTATAATTCTGCCTAATCTCAAGCTGTAGTGGATGTTCCTTAATGAAATGCAAATTCCTTGAGAGTAGGATCATGTTTAAATAATCTATATCCTCACCAAAATATTTAACCTAGTTTCTTACATGCAGTCAGTCCTTAATGGTTAGGAAAAGAAGGCCAAATTAATGACTATTTAACAATATTTAAAAATTCATCCAAATATTTATAACATTTATGTCAAGTAACCAAAGCCTAACTCTTTAAGCCTAGTTTTATAGAGTGATCTGCCTCTCCTCTCTTTCTAATATTCAAAACCCCTTAAAAATAGCAAGTGCCTTAGGAAATCAGTTTCAAAAAGGAGTCAAAAATAGTGAGAGTTTAGAACCTAACCTCCTGGGTATGTTCTTAGAATTAAATGGCATGATACATGCAAAGTGCTTGGCATAGGGTCTGGCATGTAACAAGCACTCAATAAACGTAAGCTTTTTATTCACACTGTGAAAACAAGGTATATTTATAATCGTCACAAAACAAATTCTACAAAGAAACATCCTCAAAAGTGATTATTTTTAAATTGCACCCATAAGTACTCCAAATAAGAGACAATGCCTACAGTTTATGTTAAATTATTTGTGAACTTTGACTTCTATTTACACTGCAGTTATTCATAGCTTTTAACTATCTACCTTCATTTCTATAATAAAGTGCAGTTACTGGAAAAAAACAAGCCATAGTAAACACATACAAATGAATGCGCTCAGTAAGCAAACAAAATAATTTCAAACAAGTTATCAAGGCTATTTACAGCACTGCTTTACCCACATCTCTGAAATAAGGTCAGAATATCTAGATTTCTATTTGAGATGGTCCCAAAACTTCTAAATCAGACACAGAACTTTAAATGTCCTCTTAACCAAGCAGGGAAGGAGAACTCAAGAACTTCCAAGTAGAAACATGGTAGACTGCTATAGAAATGAGACTGAAGTGAGAGGGCAGGACAAACTGCTGGAGTTGATACAATAAGAGAAGATGTACCCAAGGGAAGGACATTTCACAATCAAATAAGAAATGATACATCCTTTCTCCTACACACAAATCCATAATTGGAAAAAAAGACCGAGAACTTTTCCTCCCACCATTGACCTTCTGAGTAGGTGTGGTGAGGCATTCTTCATCCTCAATATTCACAACAGAGCTTGATCTTTTTAACACCTGGTCAAGTTTGCAAAGTCACTAAATAAAATTTAACCCAGTTAGTCTCTCCACTCAATTTACATTTTCACTTTCATGAAACTTCCTCCCTCCACAAGATGCAGTAGCACCTACTACACTACCGTGGCTATAATCCTCAAGAAATTGCAAAACTCTGGCATGTGGAGGACCCTTTCACAGAACACTTTAGTTAGATGAGACTCAGAGCCAGACACAGAGGGAACTGAAATCACTTACAAAGAACATGATTCAAACGAGGTACTGTGGAAAAACAGTGAGTCTCCAAACTTAGACCACTTTCATTACTAATTTTAGATAAAATGCAGTATGACTAAACTTACCAACAAATAGAACTTTTAAGCCTCCCACATGCAGGTTCTGTTCTATTCAATCACTGCACCTTGTATAATAACTTTCTGGGAAACAGGTGTAGAAATGAATCATAACCAACAAAAAAAGGACAGTCATCATATCAGACACTGTAAAAAACATTAAAATGTTGAAAATATTCTAAAAGGTTAAATACATTTACACAGTTAAAAATGTTAACTTCAGACATCACAAGAGAAATACCCAAAAGATACACCAAAGTGAGCTAACACCAACAATTATTCCAATTATTCAAAGGAATCATTATTTGTTTTAAGTCTTAAAAATATTAGTCTAATCTTAACCCCACCAGAGAGGAAATAATATATTCTACTTTATTTTCAGATAGGACTCTTCTATCAGAATGAATGGGGGAGGATAATGATGCCTGAATTTAATAAAATGATTTTTAACTTTATCGGAGTACTGAGCATTACTCAGTAATCTGTCATAAAGAGTTAAACTTTACTATTCCAAAAGTAGAATAAAAGAAAGAAAAAAAAAAAAAGCATGCAGAGTGCATATTCAATCTACATTTGACAAATACATTGAAAAAAAATTCTACTTACAGTGAATTTTTAGGTAATTTCCTTATGTTTTCACATGGGTAACACAGGCCCAGAATAATAACTTTTTTTCCTGAAAATCACCGTTTCTAGAGTTCATTCCTATTTATACAACCCACATAAAAGAAAATCTGGGGGACAATGTTATCCCATATATTTTACAAGTATTTTATTTCCAGTATTGTGGAAACAAATTAAACCAAATGGTAAAATTGCATACAAATGTCACTCTCAAATTAACATAAAATATACCAGAAAACTGTCCACCCTGTGTTAAGGAACATGTGAAACAATTCTTCACATTGCATTAAATTTTAGTTAAGATTAAATATGAAGAATCTAGATTGAAAACTCTTTAATAGCTTTTTTTTAATAGGCACATGACTCATCTCTGATGCCTGTTAGTTGAAACTACTGATAGGCAACCCACTCAAAAGTGACTCAGATTGACATTTAATTATTTCCATGCATAATCTGAACAATCTCCAATGCATGATCTGATTATAACTAGATGATCATCTTAAAGGATGAAAATGTGATTTATAAATGCAAGGTTTTAATTGTCTTTTTATCAAGCACAGTTTAATGATTCAGGTCCAATTTATGTAACATGAGTCTACAGTCTTTATAAATTGAGTTTTGCCCTATTGGAAAAAAATAGTAATTTGCTGCTGAAGATTTAATTTATCTTATTTTCTATTGTCAGGAAATTAAACCTACATACCCTAATTATTTCCCTTTTAAACCTTACTGCCAAAAACTTTAAAACAATCTTTATTTCCCAAGTGTTTAACTTTGTTCCATTCATATAATTGAAAAGATTCCTTCTACTTTCTTTCACTTCATTGATAAAGAATTCTCCACTCTAGATAAACCCTACGTAAGTATGTGGGTCAGATTAAAGACATGGAAGTAAGCAGTGACCAGATGCTCCTTCTACTAAGAAGTGCTCCACCATATCAATATAACTTCAGAAAAACCCCTGTCCTCAAATTTCTCTTTGAGACTCCCCCAATTATTACAAATGCATCTGAAGCTAAAAAAAAAAAAAAACAAAAGAACAGAAAGCCACCACTAGAAGGGGAACTAGGATAATTCATACAGGAAGGTAGGTATCACTCATAATTTAGTGTGGAATTGTTCAATCACCTGATAGAAGCAAAACTTCAAGGAACCTACAGGAGTAAATGTGCTCACCTTCATTCAACCTTGCCCTCCAAAGGTGAGAAACAGGCAAGTCAAGATTAGGCTTAAGTAAAACTTAACAACAGAAAATGTGTGGTCTGTTTCCTTTGCTCATCTCTTTTCCAGGCAATGGAATCTTCCCAGGCAATGCCTCATTCTTCACACCCTTCCTGGCATGTGCTTCTTGTTCACAGCCCCCTTTCCTGTCCTTTCTCCCATTCATTCAGTGTCCTTCAGGAGCAAGTTTTCCCAATTGCTAATGTGACTTGATCTAAGCTGAAAACTCATAACTAGAGAGTATAATAACTGCATTGCCTAATAGTGGAAATTCCAGGCAAAACAACAATGAGCTGCGGGAAGTTGGGGGAACGTTTATGATTCCCTTAAATCATCCCCATGTACCTATGAATAGCACAAATCAAGCTCTCCCCCTCTTTAAGAAAACACAGGGGTACAAGAAGGGCAATGAGGTTTCACAAAAGAATTTAAGTCTGAGATCAGCCAGCATCAGCCCATCTAGGGCTTCACCCGAAGCAGGAAATTGCTGCACTGCTGAGTGGCTTCCCTGCACCGGTGCCCAGGCAGCTGGCCAATTTGCTAACCCCTTCCCTGGCCTCCTCTCTGGCCTGCACAGACGGCATAGTCAGTGCTACCCCGGCCCCACCGTAACCCTGGCTGGCCTGAGAAAAGTTGGCAGAGAAAGTCCAGGGTTGTGCTATTTAAAGCTATAAGCAGCTACTGTGGACAGAGATGAGCTGCTTTAGCAGCAGAGGATAAGGCTGGATGCAGATTTTCACTTGCCCTAATGAAATCCACTCACCTGCTGCAGCTAGACACCCAAATGTGATAGAAAACTGCTCAGTTCTAATTACTAGTATTCATCTATCTACTCCATTCAGCAATTTTTAATAGTAAAATTGTTTATTTTCAAATTCTTACATTCAATTTTTAGCCTCAAAATATACTAATATACACTATCAGCAGAAACACTAATTGTATATACCATTATATGTATTAGTGTATACAAATATACACTAAATATATATACACACGTAAATATGCACATGGGCTATTTTATATTTTTATATATATAGATATATAGATATGAAATATATATATGTAAAGAGATCATAGATGTGTCTATGTTTGAATTTAAAATACCCAACCTATCAGAAATAACAGAAATAACCCACTGGGAACAAGCCAAAAGCACAAGATCTGAATGAAGGTGACTGGGTCTTCTGTGAGTCACAGGACAAGATACTCACGTCTCTGGATTCCTTACCCATAAATGGGAATAAGGAGTAAGATAATTCTTATGAAGGACAGACATGCACCTAGCACATAATAGTGAGCATTCCATAAATTTTAACTAGTATAGGCCTCATGATAAAACATCTATGGTAGCTTAGAGGGACCACTGTGACAGATTAGTTTTCTTCTAGAAACCAAACTTTATCTCACCCAATCCTGAAAACCTGACTCCATGGTCTCTTTGTCCTTTTACTTCCTAAAACATGCTTGAAAAGCATCTCATCTAGGGAACTCCTTTTTATCTCTTAAAACTTGTCCATTTTCTCCTCCATCCTCCTACCATTTCCTCATGAAAACTTGCCCTGACCCCCAGTCCAGGTCAGATGATCTTACTTATTTCATGAAACAATATTCCCTTCCTTTAGAGCATTTATGTCAGTTTATTACTATTTACTCAGCTGAGTGAGTTTTACAAAACAGATGTAATGCCTGTATTACCTACTCTAATCTCCATGGGGACAAGTGCTGTGGCTACTTTTGCTTACTGTTGAACCCCTAGCCCTGAAAATGCCTGGTATACAATAGGTGCTCAATAAATACTTATCGAATGAATGAATGACTCAGTCAACATCTATCCAGATGTCACCTCCCAGAAGTAGAGGGAGTATGAATTCATTCACAGGAAAGTATCCTAGGAATTGACCAGAGAGACAAATGTTAGAAAACAAGTACCTATCTAGAAGAAATCAAACAACCCAAGAAACTGAAGAGTTTGTGTACTTGGCTTGGGAACCTTCATGATGTCCCCATGAGGAGAAACCACAAGCAGAGCTGAAGGTTATAAGGGCAAAGCTTTGGGTGTTACAGAGGCAAACAACAGAGAAATTATATGCGGAGGGGGCATTTATTCAATTGAGGCTTATGAAACCTGGTAGGTGATAGAGGGCAGATTATAGTACCATAGAACGTATGTTCAGTGTCTTCATTCATTTGGTAACTCATCAGATATTTATTGTACACCTACATATCAGGTATGGTGCTTGGCTTTATGGTTATAGGAGTAAACATTGGAGGTACTGTTCCTACTCTCAGAGAGTACATAGTTTAGGGAATAAAACTAATTTTATTAATTAAAATGTGTAATCCAGCATTCAGAAAGGAGATATATAGGTTGCTGTAGTACCAACCTTGACTAGAAAGTCAGTATATAAGCATATTTTATTTTCTTCCAAGGAATCAGTCCAAAGTATAGCATTTTTATAATGTCTTAAAATTTTCTTTTTGAGTTTTTGTTTGTTTGTTTTTAAACAATAGATTGCTGATTTCTATGTTTCTCTTGCTTAACTGGAGTAACTTCATTTAAGAACACACTATACCTCTGCTATTGATGTTGAACTCAAGTGAAGATTTGGTCAAGAGCGGACAGAAATGGGGGCGAGGGGGTGGGAACGGTGGTTATGTTAACCACAGCATTAGAACACTATTCAGGAAGATGGAGCCGATCTATATGATAGGTTAGTAAAGTAAACTTAAAACTTTCAAGCTTATAGCAAGCCCTTCATTTTGTGAAAGTTACACACAGGGAAAACTAAAAACAGCAAAGACTTATAACTTCATCTTCAAAAGCAGTAATCAGTTCCCCATCCCTATATTCACAACAATCAGTCCATCAGTAAACATTTGTTGAACACATACTGTGTGCGAAGCATTATTTTCACAGCAGAAAGAATCTTGTTCTTGGTAGATATCCCCCTCCCAATTTATGTAAAAAATGTAAGGTAAATTTGAGATATGAGTAAGGGCTACAAAAAAGATTAGAAAGAGTAATATAATGTAGAGTAACTAGAGTTTCTGCTGAGCTGAAATGGTCAGGAAAATCCTCTTTGAAGGAATGGCATTTAATTTAATAACTGAACACTGTATAGGGATGGAACCTCTATTTAAAGATCTACCAAAGAATATTCTAAGCAGAAGGAATAGCAGGTCTAGAAGTCCAGAGTCAGGAAAAGTTTGGATTGTTTGAAAGACAAAAAGAAGGACAAGACTGAATATAGTGAACAAAAGCATTGAGTGGAGGGAGACGAGATCAGATAAGTTGGCTGAGATCAGATCTTATAAAACAGTGGGTCTCAAAATGTGGCATTATCAAATTAACACTATAATCAGGTATTATGTTTTTGAACTAACTTGAGTGAATTGGTAGCTGACTTAGGAAACTATCCACAGTAGAATCTGGATGAGTGTCACAGAAGTGAAAACTGTACGCTTTTGTTTTCTCCACCCTTTAAATGTTCTACTCCTCCTTAGACAGCTACATGTTTGAAGGAGAATTTGATAATTCTGGGGATTTAGGAAGAAAGTATTTAATCCTTCAAGTTTTGGGGTTAATTCTGTTAAAGAAAACATAGGTGACAATGGAAGGCTGATGGGTGGCCTTTTTTGTTGAGATACAAATATTGCTTACAATTCAAAGTCTTTTTCTGATTAAGCTCCCAATGTTCTTAACTTATACATTTGACTCTGTCTTACAATTATGTTTTGGTTTTCCCAAATGTCTAGTCATTGAGCAAAGTTATTGAGTATCTACTATGTAAACAGAAAGCTTTATTAATATGGTGTACCTAAATACTTTTTGCTAAAATAAAATATGGCCAATCAAAACACCTCTGCATATACAGAGTTCAGGTTTTTCAAAGAAAGGAGTTGTATTGCTATAGTTTGGTTTCATATGTTAAAATAAACTGTATTATAGCTACATAAAAAAAAAGTGGCATTATCTGGGAACTTGTTAGAACTGCAAACTTTGAGACCCCTCCACAGACATAATAAATCAAAAACTCCAGGGTGGTACCCAGCAATCGACATTTTAACAAGTCCTCTAGGAGATTCTGATATGCAGTAAGATTAAAGGCTCCTTGGATATAACAATGATTCTCAACCCTAGCTGCATTTGAGAATCATCTGGGGAGCATTCAATCTGCTAATGCATGAGACCCAAAACAAAACATATAAATCTGAATCTCTGGGCTTGGGACTCTAACAGACA
This sequence comes from Choloepus didactylus, assembly GCF_015220235.1. Lineage (NCBI taxonomy): Eukaryota > Metazoa > Chordata > Mammalia > Pilosa > Megalonychidae > Choloepus > Choloepus didactylus. The sequence goes on from NC_051309.1 coordinate 77,401,606, forward strand.
AAAAACAGACAGTTGAGCTATAGAGTCTGACACTAAAATACTTATCAAATGCAACCAAAAGAGCCTGTCACATGTAACAGATGAAGAATTCTCCCAGGGAAATGGCTTCATCCATACAGTTGGCACAATACTCCTACCTTATAGAAATTTTGCTCTTCCTGGAAACAGTCACTTCCACTTTTAATATTTTATAGAAATACATACATATGTGTACATGTACACACACACACACACACACACACACACACATATATGCATATGTGTGTGTATTTCTCTTTAGGTTGATTGTTTTCATGATTTCCACATTTCATTAAGAGTTAAGCTGAAACATCTCCTAAAACTTTAATACCAGTTAGTTTCTTTGGAGCCTTCAAATACACAAGACCGACTCATAGGTAATGGATTAATTTTTTTAAGTAAAAAATGCCTTATTGGAAGTAACCATAACCCATCATTTAGAAAAGTAAACACTCATACACACTATTCCCACTCAGCCATGATTAATGAACAATGATCAGTGTGATGTTTTGATCTCTTCCATGGCCAGGAAAGCACTGTCCACAGGATGGATTAGAACATAAATTTAGTTATAAAGTCTCACAACATTACTCCTAGAAGGAACTTCAGAAAACGTCTAGTCATCAATGATTTTCCAGTTTTAGATTCCTGGCTCTTAGGGCCAGTGGAGACAGTATTTTAAATCTGGGAATGGCTTAACAGTTCATAAGGCTGAACAAAATGATACATTTTTTACACAAATATACCACATAGGCCCATGAATGATTAAATCTCTTATTGGAAAAAATAATCAACCAGTGTAGTAATGGGAAGTAATTTTTGCTCATTAGGAACCTTGACCAACAATTTTGGCTGGTTTTGATTATTAAAAAGTAGGAAAAATGATTCATTACTTAATAAACACAGTGTGTTTGGTTCATAAAATATTTCAAAATATAAGGTCCAATAGTAGAACAGAAAGACAGAGTCACTCATCTAATGCATACCCTAGTTTTTATGTATGGAAATAAGTACAAATGAATACAGCCCAAATTTCAAAACATTCTCATAGATCAACTCTACTTTTCTGCAATGTTAACACTTTTATGCAATGTTTATACTTTTTTCCAAGCACAGCATATAAAAAGAGCCTCCCACTCCCCAAAACTTTAGAACAATCAGAACAATCAGAATTTTCCTTCATCATTACATGCTAGATCTTGGTGCAGTACCACAGTTGTGTCAGAGCTGGCACCAAGGAGCAGCTGGCCAAACAGAGACAGAGATCTTATGATGACTTGATTTTACCTGGAAGCACATCACTATTCTTGGTTTGCTTTCTTCTCCTCCTGGCCGCCAGTTACTATCACACTAAGAGCCAGGTATATAAAAATAAAGGAATATATGAAGCCAGACAGAAAAACACAAAATATTGGCACCCTCTAAGTAAGATCAAGTATCCTGCAAGCCCAAAGGAAGTTTTTACCCCAAGATTCCAATCACTATGTTGAAAGCATCATGTTTCACAGATAATGCTAAATAAAACATTTCCCACTGTGTTTGGGTTGCTAACACTTATGGAATCTCATTAAGTCGTTTTCTCAGGCTTCACCTGCTCAGGGAGCTACTTTAAGGCCAGGTCCCACTACATTCATTTGACATCCCAGCATCTAATAATACTGTCCTCTTCATCTATAAAGATATTGCACTTTTAGGGACGTCACCAGACAGAAGTAGGCCTTACAGAAATCTCCTACTTTTTATATTGGTGTTGGAAAGTTTTATCAGGTAACAAAACTCACCAAGACCTGAAAAGTTTGATGTCATTGAGGTTTTAAAATGCATTTTCTGGTAGCTGGTGCTAGGGACCCCACCATGCCAACTTTATCTCCATTCCCATGAACAGCCTCCAAAGAAGTGCAGAGCATATACACTCTTTGCTGTAGCCTTTTTATCAGAGGACTCCGAACTGGAGAACAAAAAGAATGTGGTAGATATAAGGTAGCATATTAACTACCATCACCAAAGAAAAGAGATATAAAGTGAACTAAGTTGGGAAGTCTTTGGAAAACAATACATACCAGCTAATGCCATAAAACTCTCTATGTCTGTCCCAAAAATATCAGACACTGAGAATTGAAATTTAAAACATTTGACCAAAACTAAAAGGCTGAGAAGGATGCTGAAATTATCACTCATGTTTGGCTAATTCTCCATTCCTCTGGGGTATGGTCTGCACCATACCACTGAAGGGAAATGTTTCCAGCTTGTTTGCTGTGTAGTGCACTGAATGAGTTAGCGACTGACTGATTAAAACCTAAGTAGTGTAGTAACAATAACCATAAGAAGAGGTCCTTCATGGTTACTATATCTTTGTCAATTCTAATAAGTAGAATGTGAAATTTCACTTCATATTTCCACATGGAACCTGAGGAAGCACTTTCTATCTGGCAGAGCTTTATAAAGGTAAGATGGAAAGCAAGGAGTTTCCATTCCTTGGAAGTCTTCGGGAGGGCACAGGTAAAACCATCCCTCAGAGAAGATACTGTTAAGGAAGTCCTGCATCAGATGGATACGGTGATCTTAAGAATACAGGATTTTAACCAAGGTATTCACTTCTTGGAAGTCTATATTTTCCACTGGTTAGTTTAAAGGCTGAGTTGAGTAACTTTACTATTTCTTAATTTGTAACCTTGTTCATGAGTATTATTACCACTGATCACAAAATATTCAGGGTAAATAATTATAAATGGAAAAGAAGGAAAGGAGCTGAAGGAACCATCATCTATTTCTTAAAGGCCAAGCTGTGTCTTAAAGTTACATTAACCTTTTCTGTAAGGCCTTGACCTGACAAGCATTGCTTTCCCTGTTTGACTGAAGGAAAGAAACCTTAAAATGGTTAAATAACTTGCTCAAAACCACACAGCTGATAGGTGGTGGAACTGGAATTGGAATCCAGGCTTATCTGATTCAAACCCAGCCCATTCTACCCAGTATGACCTATTTCCCTCAACATATTATGAATGGTTTGACTTTTATCATCAATGGTACTTAAATTTCTCCAAACTGAGTCTTCCAAAGTATTATAAATGAAGTTTGGCCACTGTTTCCCTTCCTTGGCGTTTATTGGTTATTCTACTCTAAAATTCCAAATTTAGTATCTTCTTAACATGTTACAAAAGCAGGCTCTGACATTCTGAATAATGCTTTTCAACACCTATGGGGTTACACAATGTCCTCTTTTTTTAATACTACTGACTAAAGTTAGAGCTCACTTAGTGCAATTATATATTCCTGTTTCTTCAATCAATGAACCAGAATTTTTAGAAATTTGTTGCAATTATGGAAGATGTGAACCTGTTTAACAAGAACTATTTAGGACTGACAATTAAATCACAACAGGATTAATTATAATCTCTTGATTCATTTAGTAGTATTCTAGGGTGGCTCAAAAAGCAGTCAACTCATTAGAAAATAAACATGTAAAAATTACAAAGTGTTTGAAATTCCTTGTCTTAGGGGCAGAAAAAAGAAAGCACATTTTTTTTTTTTCAAATTCAAATACTTTTTAGCAATTTAACTCTCATAGATTGACAATAGTGAGTTAAAATCTCTTTTCAATTGCATTTTTCTGACAAATATCTCTATTTCTAACAGTGTTATCAACATAGGAATTAATTCATGCCATGGCCTCCTTGTTAACATTCCACATCAACCCACAGTGTGAGGGCTGTATTTAGGTAGCTTGTGCTTTCTTATCAACAGACCTGCAAGTCAACCTGGCTTCTCCACCAACTCTGTGACTAATAAATTCTGTCACTGGTCTTTGAATCCAAGTAATTAATTAAACATTGACTTTCTCTGTCTATTCTATTGTTTTATGTGCACATGTATGTGTGTGTATAAACACATCACATACACATATATATAGCTATAAATATATATATAGATATTACAAATGACATAAAATAGGAGTTAATATCAAAATCAGTTTGGGCCAGTTTATTTTTGTTTCCTTGTTTTGTCGTGTGACAGTTAAGCAAAGCTGATCATCGTACTCTTTATGATCTACTTTGTACTCACTACAGAACAGTGCTCTGTAAACAAAAATCACTAAAAAGACAGTTCTCCTCAAAAACTGAAATGAAGTAAGGAATATGAACATATCCTAAACACAGTGAAAAAGTGAGGAAAACACACCAGAAGGAAAGAATGATTATCATAGAAAGAGATTTACTAAATTGAGGGCACTTAATTCATCATACTTGAAAGAATGAGGTGCCTAGATGATGGAAGAAGAAATCAGATTTTTCTAAATCAAATTTCATAACTCTCTCAGATAAAATGTTAGAAACAAACTCCAGAAAAAAGAGTTACTGGGGAAAAAAATCTCTAAACTCCAGAAAAAAAGGCCCTGTGACTTCACAGAAATTGTTCTACAAAGAAAAGCAACAGAATTGAGGACTAGAAACTCTTGCCCTGCTCGTATGTTAAATGCCCATGCAAACCTGTCAATATCAACTAGACATTCACTGAATTCAGCTTTGAAATATATCTCTAGGATTTACCCTCCTTTTTCTTTATCTCTATTTCATTTGCATCATAGTTGTTGCCATATTCAATTAGATATAGACCAAGACCACCTTGGATCTCCTGTGTATTCATTATATACATTACAAAGTTCAGGAAATCAGCTTTCCCCATCCTCTCCCCATTCGTATGCAGAACCTCCACACAACTTCCCCACCTTCCTCAGAGGCTCATGGACCTCCTACCCACTTCATTCCCTGCATTAATTTTTGACACTTTATCATCCACGTTTAACTTTCAATTCTCTAGTGTCACAAATATTGTTTCTCCATGAAACCTTCTATCATCCTTCTCAGCAGAAACCATCTTTCCATCATCTAAGTTCTCACATTTCCTCTATTGTAGTTTTAGAACATTTAAAACATTCTGCCTTGTATTCTGGTTATGCTTCTGCAAACATTATTTCCAGTATTCTTTGAAGACAAAGGTGGCAACTGGATTGTCTTCAGTATATGTAAGCAACTTACAAATACTAGTGCTTCAAAATGCTTTATTTACTTGTTTAAGTACTCCTAGAATCAAAGATTACTAGGTCGAATGAATAACACAGCATTTTCAATTGGGAGCCAAGAGGTCAGGTTGTTTGCAAAGCCTCTGTGACCTCAAAGGGTGATTATGCAGAAGGTCATCACATCTATACTGCACATTGCTTTCATCTTGATTAATTTGCCCAGAGAAAGATATTTAAGATGTGGTCAGCATTATTTTCAAAGTTCTTAAAGCATTTCTGGAGTATCTTTAAAAAATCTCTATTACATTCATAATGAAGTCATGGTTTTCATAGCATCAAGAAGAAAGAAAGCATTATTTCCCAGGCCAACAAGGGAAAGGAGTATTTTGCAATTTAAAATTTACCTTTTACATCAACTTTTAACTCATCTTTTTATTTATCTAAAATTTTACTATACCAAAGTTAAAGAAGATAATGGGGAATAAATCATAATCAAGTTGACATAAATCAAATAAACACTGAACAGGTGGTACCCACGCATAAACATGAATAATTTAGTTGAACTGCAAAATAACCACTAAAAAGAAATATTTTTAAAATTAAATAAAAAACTTTTGATCTGTTTTTTCATTTCCTATTTTATGCCAAGCCCACATCATTGGATATTCTTTGTATAAATAAAATAAAATCACACAATAGAAACAGAGCTGAAAAATGAGGAAAGGCTTGACATATGTAGGAGTCTAGCCATATGCAAATTAGGTCAGAGATGTGAACAGGATCAAAGACTATGCCAAACCTCCCCTCACCACTCTGAATAAGCATAAACTGGCATCCTATGTATCTGCAAAAGGAGGCAGGGTGGGAGATGTACCCAACAGCCCAGGCCTGGCACAGACAGGCACATAAAACTAGGTAAATACTGCCAGCTCCTGGATGACCACTGCTTGACCAGACCTCAGGTTAGAAGCACTGAAGCTTGTCACAGCACTGGTTCTCCCAGACTAATTAAACTGGAAGGCTTTCACCCATTCTTCATTTTGAAAGGGCCAGTGCCTGCTGCTGTTTGTCTGCTATCTCAAATGTAAAGGATATAGGGGCTTCAAGCAGTGCTAAAACAGCCTGGTATAGAGGTACCTGGAAGTGAAACAGCTTCAGCCCTTGGTTCCTCAGGCAAAAGTATACAATTCTAAAGCAACAGACAGAAGGACCTTCTATGGTCTCCTCAATTGGCATGCAAACTATGAAGACACACATTCCCCCACTCCGTCCCATCAATAAAGCACATGTCACCTGCTCCCATGAGAGAAACAGGTGGGTGGTAACATGCCTTTAGAGATCAAGTTTTGCACATAAAAGCAGATGTTCAAATGTCAACATCTAAAGATCAGCCCTCGAAAACCCTCTTTTGTAAATCCACTATAGCTAGCTACAGATTTGGACCTATTTTCAGCATCTAACATTTTATTTGCAAAATTAAGCTGTATTTACAAATACAAATTAAGCTGGTCTAATGTTCTCAATCACAGGCATACTGCCTCATAATTCTTTTTTAAGCAGATTTTTTTAAAAGGGCCTCCGTATCTAGACTTATTGAAATAGGCATGGCAAAGCACATTTTCGAAGAGACAAAATTCAGGAGCTGTTTTCTTTATAAGCTTTGCAGTTGTCCACAAAGACTTCCTTTGGTCCTGCTCAAAGTCTAAGGAGAATATAAAGGCCTCTGATATTAACCAGATGTGACTATCAGATATTGCAGAAAATAGGTTTTGTTTATAGCTCCCAAATTGAGAATCTCAAGCTTTCAAGAACCCTTGCAACTAACTCCTGCCCTAACAGTGAAGATTCCTATTAGATGCCTCAGGGAGGCTAACAATGGGCTGAAATGAGGGCAGAACGATGTGAGAAGAAACTAGAAGGAATAGCATCCCACACCTGTGTTGTAACTAAACCTTCTCTGAGTTTATCTAATTTACACGTTAGCTTATTAGATAACCTGTAATGTCATTTGAAGGAAGAATCCCAAAAGTTAAAACATGTTGAAAACTTGTTCCAGATAAAGTTCCTTCATCTTACAATCAACCCACAAGGAAATCACTGATCTGGGTAACCCAGGAGAGCCAATAGCCAAAGCTCCATCTTGCCAATTCTTGCACTCCCAACTAGTTGCCACAAGTGTCTTCCCACAAGCACCATATGAAATGCTTGTCATCACCACAGTTCCTGACCACTGAACTCTCATTTCAGAGATGCCCAAACAGAGAGATAAAATATGTCAATGCTCCCCAGCCAAAGACCACCAGGAACACACCTGAAGATGACAAGCTATGTTCATTACTGGTTGCAGAGAGACAGAACGTACACCAGAGGGAACCATGGGGTATCTCAGTAGGAGGCTGAGAGAACCTTTTGTAGGATTTGGCCTTTGGCTTGGTAATTCCAGGGAGTATCCAAAGAAGCAGGGCTCTGTTCTGGATTGGAAGCTGTCAGAAAGTGGGGACAACTCTATACTTGGATATCTCAACAATTCTAATCTATAGGGAGTGCAGACTAGAGCAGGAATAAAGCTGTAGTTGGTGAAGAATTAAAAGTCACTCATAAATGATAATCCTGGCAAGGAACAGAAAAGGTTCAAAGATTAGACAGGAACAGACATTGTTCTTGAACACACTGGGTAGAACTTTTATCAGTTTATTTGTGTAGAAGTTGTTGATGCAGATTTCAGAAACCCACTGACTAACATTTTTGTGATTAAACATACATACATCCAGATCTCATTCTAGACATGGCTCTACATGTGTCACTCAAGATATTCCTGTGTTCTCTTCATTAATGCCTGTGCTAAAGCACCTTTCTTGTGATCATTTTATACAGTTACTGGAGTAGATAGACTCTACTGACTATTTCAGTCAAGTTTCTGATGTCCAAAGTGGGTAAGTCCAGCCAAGCAGCACTTCTTGCTTCTCAAACTATCAATGGTAAAGAAACAGTTTTCACCCTACCCCACCCCAACTCTCTCCTAGACCAATATTTTTGAAAAAAAAAATTAAAAAAAAAAAAAATGAATTACTAGAAAAATGAAAAAACACATAAAAGACCATCCTCTAATTTTTTTTTTAATTATAAGACCCAACATACTTACAATTACTTTGTCAAATTGCTATAAAAGTTTCTGAATGCTTAGTCTCAGTTTCTGCATTTACTTTGCCATGAATCTGAGTCTGTGGACCACACTTTTAGTAGCACTGGCTTACAGAATTCTTTTTTAACACAAATTAATTTTGGCTGGGTGTGCTGTTCTTTTCAGACTCACACAGCATCCCACAATATAGCATAAGAGAAAAGAGATGTAAAGAAATTTCACTCAGAAGGCCCTTACTATAAACCCTCCAACCTTAGTAAATAAAAAATACCTGTGACTGTCCCCTAAATGTAACTCTTTCAAAGGAGATATAGAAAATCAGATCACTGGAATCCCTTCTTATCAGTCTAAAATTAACCTAATCAAAAGGATAAATTTCTCCATCCAGGTAAATTTTCAATGGCATTCTTTTCCATATCATGAGAGTTAACTATATGCTGGCAGTATTTTTAGGCCAGAAGTGGCTGTTCATTCTACTAAAACACCTTGGGTTTGATGATAATCCCAGGGCTCTATCAGATTAATCTTCAGGTATCTATGTTATCTGCTTCCTTCCCTAATAAAGGGCCAAAGGTCGAGTAGGTCAAGCTTAAATCCCCACAGAGCAAATTAAAAGGAACAAAATAGGTTTATGCATCAGCTAATCAGCCAATTTTCTTTACATTCTCATCAAACTTCCCACTTAATCCCTAATGAGAGCTCACTTTGTTCAAAGCACTTCTGCAATTTTCAGAATTTGTCCCCAGGTTTAAAAAAGCAAGCTAAATCAGTAAAAAATGAAATGGCATGGCAGGGAGGTTATGTTCTCAACACTGCCCATTCTCTTCTCTCTGCTTCATATTAAGACTCTCCCTACCTTGGTTCAGTAGTTGCTGGTGTTATCCCTTCAGGTTGTTGATCTAGACAATCAACCACACACTCTCCACAGTTCCTGCCTCTCTTCCTACCATGATCTGCATTTTTCCTCCTGGCATACACTGCTATGAGCTGGAAACTCCAGAAAAGGCTTCCCTTGGGTATGCCTGCATACATAGCGATAACTGGCATGACCCACCCATTTTCTGGATCAAGCCCAGGGTATGAATCACTTATCTCTGCTCAGAAACTCTGTCTCATTCATAAAATCATCTCCCCTAGAAATACATCCCCTAGCCACTATTTTTTAAATTAAATATATTCTAAAGTTTTTAAAATTTAGAATATATATATTTGCCAGATATTTTGACACTTAACATCTTTGAGCAACATGAGAATGCAAACTATTTTTTCACCATTTCACAGCACCTGGGATAGTACTTGTCTATAATTGGTTTCCTACAAATACTTTTAAATAAATTAATTAATGGATCAAAGAATGCAGCAAACGAATACTTACAGTGAGCAAAGTTTTATAAACACATAATCTATGTCTCATGTATACATGTACAAATGTGTATATACATTGTGTATATACATGTGATGTAGACATACATATGATGTCAACAGTAACACCATAGCTTAAAAATGAGAAATTAATCCTAATAATTAATGTTCCTTCATACTTTGTATATATTTTCCTCTTCCTTTTAACAACTTGTTATTTGCCCCAGATTTCTGTATCTATGATTATATAACTTGACATGTAGAGTAAGAAAACAATATTATTCACTATACCAGTCCTTTAAAACAATTTCCTTGTATTTTCCTTCCTTATGATTGATTTTCAAGCCAACATGCCAAGTTTCAAATGTTAACTGGGGAAATAAAAAGTAAATGACTTTTTTATGCTAGAAAACTGAAAAATAATGTTGAATTAAGATTTACAGTCAAGATATTTTACTCAAAAGTATTATAAAACAGTATATGTTTTTATGTAATTTATTTCCTTTTCTATCTTAATGGTACTGAGTCAAAGCTCTTTCAGTCAATACTTTAAACTTTAGTCATCTTTTCTAGTAAGGGATTTCTTTTTTTTTAATTAATGACTGATTAATTCAGACCTAGTTAATCTGTTTTGTCAGATGAGAAGAATTTGAGAGACTCCACATATTTTCAAATCCCAGAACACGGTCCAGAACTGAGCATGAGGATATGGATCCAGAACTAATGGAGTCCAAGTTGGAGACTTGGCCCTGCCACAGGTATACTCTATAATTTTCTGTGCTGGTGGATTTAAAAATCCTATGGGCATCAAGAGGCAGCCCAAGACCGTAAAAATCCAGTCCAAAACATGAATTCATTAGCATTTGGTAAAACATATGGTATCATAACTCCGTTTGGTTGGGGCCTATTCACAGAAAGGATAGTAGCAGAATATTCAAGGGCTGAGAGGAAGTCCAAACAAGGTAGAATAATCACAAGCAGGAATTTGAGGAATATGTTGAGAACTCCCAGAAGCAGTGACAAAACAAAAGAAAGAGCCCTGAACTCCCAAGAAACAGCAGCCTGGCAACCATGAAAGAAAAATGGTTGCCCTTTTTGAGCAAAGACTTGGAGTCAACTGTGAGTGGAAGAGGCATAAACATTGACAAAATTTTCAAATAACATCCAGCAATACAAACCAAATAAAAATAATTTACATCTGCAGAGTGCATAAAGAAGGGTCAGTTACTATTGGCCTCAACAGCAAAACTGTTGAGCAATATATGCACATTTTTTATTTGAAGTAAGATATGTATATTTTATTTGAAAATAAAGAAAAAAAGGAATCAAAGCCACCATACAAAGACAACTGCATCTCATGTTCAAAAAATGATGTTACATGGACAGATTCTATCAGAGGATCTGCTCACTTCCCATTTTACCATTCTGTAGGGAGGCTGCAGAATGCTTTCAAAATACTCTTAAGGTATCCAAAGTTGTCACCAAAGTGAAAAACGATTGTGCTGGTTTGAATGCATTATGTCCCCCAGGTATAGCCATATTCTTTGATGCAATCTTGTGGGGCAGACATAATAGTGGAGATTAAGTTGTACTGTTTGGATCAGGTTGTTTGCATGGAAATGTGCCCCATCCAACTGTGGGTGATGACTCTAATTGGATAATTTCCATGGAGGTGTTACCCCACCCATTCAGGGTGGGTCTAAATTAAATCACTGGAGCCATATAAATGAGCTGACAAACAGAAGGAACTCAGTGCAGCTGAGGGTGACAGTTTGAAGAGGAGCTACAGCCAACAGAGACACTTTGAAGAATGCACAGAAATGAGAGAGTAGCTGCAGATGAGAGAGAGTTTGAAGATGGCCGTTGAAAGCAGACTTTTGCTTCAGAGAAGCTAAGAGAGGACAAACACCCCAAGAGCAACTAAGAGTGACGTTTTTGAGGAGCTGAAGCCTAGAGAGGAACATCCTGGAAGAAAGCCATTTTGAAACCAGAACTTGGAGCAGATGCCAGCCACGTGCCTTCCCAGCTAACAGAGGTTTTCTGGACACCATTGGCCATCCTCCAGTGAAGGTACCCGATTGCTGATGTGTTGTTACCTTGGACACTTTATGGCCTTAAGACTTTATGGCCTTAAGACTAATAAACCTTAATAGGCCTTAAGACCTAATAAACCTCCTTTTAAAAAAGCCAATCCATTTCTGGTGTTTTGCATTCCAGCAGCATTAGCAAACTAGAACAACTATCATTTTGAAGGAATCTATGTTTTTTTAGAAAAGTTTTCAGAAAACTTTGAAAGATGTGATTAGCAAAATCACAGATTTTCAAATTCTGGACTAAACAAGTATTAGGAAATAAAATTCCCAAGGCAACACAAGTGAAAACATAATCAAGCAATGCTAAAATAGTTTTCTTTTTTTTTTTTTAAGACAATGAGTCTATGTTGTAAATTAAACCAAGGCACACTTCTTTTACAGAAAGTCAAATGCTTTGTATATTTCCACTAGCTTAAAATATAATAACGAGGCTTCCTTTCCACCTCTACCTTCCAAACCGTGCTGAAGCCATGCAGCACTCCCAACACTTGCACACACACATACACACAAAAGGGAATGAGTCTTACCAGACCATCACAGTTGCTAATGGCAACAGAGGTTCCTGGGATGTCCATGATGTCACCAACATAAGCACAGTTAGCCTGCAAAGGCTCTGTTTTCCAGATCCTTTCTGATGCACTTCCTGGTTGATGATCATTAATGGGTTCAGTTGTATTCCCAGGTACCAGAGATGTCTCATGCCATTCTACAACAGCCCCAGGAGCTATTAGTTGAGTGTTGGGCTTCAGTCGGAGATGAAAATCTCTTCCAAATGCTGTGATGTTAAAAAACAATTGCTCAGGGTTGGAAGACACGTCCCTCGTTGACCTCTTTTTGTGATTTGCAGAAAGAATATGGGAGAGATAGTGTCCTTCTAGATTTGTGCTGACTGGAGTCACCAGCTCATACTCCCTACGACTCTTTAATGGTAAATCTGTGGGGTGAAAAATAGAATTGTAGAATTCTGTGCAACAAGAGAACACAGGAGGACATAGCTTAGGAATAAAGTGCCTAGCTCACAAGATACCACCCCAATTTGCATAATAAATATACTCCTGAATCATCCTATAAGTACTGATTTTTGAGAACTCAAGTCATTTCTCAAATGCACTTAGGCAATTAAGTGCTCAATGAACCATTTTTTATTTTAAAGTTTATTATGATGTGAATATTCATATCTCATGTATTTTTTAAAGCACGAATATATTGTTTCTATAAACTATTTGACTTGCTTATAATCATGACATGCCCCAAATTCATTTATTATTGGTGAAACTGACATCTGCTACAAATTTTTAATGAAGTTGCTATTATGTAAAAGAAATTATGTTGCTTGCTTTCATTTTTTCCCCTGTAGAAATCCTAGAATTCATATTAATTACAACAATTAGATAGCTAATTACAATAGCTATCCTATGTTGCATCTACCATGTGCCTATAGTTTATACACTATAGTTAACAGTGCAGTGCTATAGTTTATATACATTATTTCCATCAGGAGGACTAAAACAATCATTTTTCAAAGGTGAGGAAACTGAGATTCAGGGAGAGTATGTACCCAAGGTCAAACAGCTGTGAAGCACAAATATGAATCCAAGTGGTACTCCAAAGCCCATATGCTTATTCTGCTGCACCATGTTGTGCCTTGTAAATCACAGAACATTTTCAGAAAATGAGGACAGTGGATAAAAAAGAAGAAATAACTACCTATAAATTGAATATGCTGGTTCTGGTTAATCAAAAGGGGATGGTAAGCTAATATTGCACTGTATTCCTTACATGGAACAGAAACCCTTTTGAACATGAACATGTATTCAGGGCCCATGTTAAAACAGTAGCATACATGTAGAGGTTGAACTGAATTTCACAATTCAGTGAAGAACAGAAATCCTTTGTCTTAGCCAATTGTAAGTATTGTGTCTACTAAAATGCAAACATCCTTGGGAAAGATGACATTGAATTTTTGAAGCCAGAAAACAGTGGATATTGAAGAAGGAAAACAAGGAGGGCAAAACAAAACAAAACAAAAAGATGAAGAAAGCAAGCATGGAAGTGAAAAGTTGAGAACATGAATTAAAAACCTCCTCACCTTCATAATTCAAACCCAAGACTAGCCCTGTAGTATGTTAAAGTGCCCTGAAAAAATTACAATTCTCAAATATTGCTCACCTTTGTAAACTGCATATTTTGTCATATTTTCATCAGTGAATTAGAGTATGAGATTTATAAATAACCCTACCACCTCCTTATAGAATCTCTAATTTCTGTTATTTTCCTGATTTTTAAATACCTCAAGCAATGTGTAAAATGCCAGAAGACAAATAAAGGTGTTTTTTAACTTGGAAATTCTTTGGGTGGCATGTTTGCCACTTAAAATAACCAATATATTTAAACAAAATATCCTCTTTATTAAATGCATAGGGCAAGTAACACTCTTGTAAATATTTACCAGGCAGAGAAGGAGTGAGGATTGTAGTATAACAGAGTAAATTAAAGCCTGTCTCCAAGAGTGGTATCAGCAGCAGCATAATCTCTGCTTTGGGGTTTTTCTATGTCCTATTGAGCACGCTACATTAGGCATCAGCGTAAGCACAGACACAAAGAATTGGTCTCCCTTACAACCAAATCCATGGTGAATAGTTTTGTAAATTCTGGTTTGGAGAAATAACTCAAAAATTTAGGGAATGAATACCAGTGTCACTGGAGCACAGTGATGGAGGGGAAAGTCTCCACAGTAAGGATGGATCAAGCTCTTGGGTGTAGACTGACAAAGCCTCTCCCAATTAACTATAAATTCCTAAAGGACAAAAAGCTTCCCATTCAATTTATGATTCCCAACAACACCTAACATAAGATTCTGTACATGCCAGTTGTTGGATGGATTTGTTCAAAATATGTTACGTTAGTTATGCAAGTAACCAAGGATCCTTTGCTCTGTGTGCTGCTACACACTGTGACTTACCAGACACACTATCCAAGGCCCATGAACAACTGGCTGGATCAATAATCTCAGTTATAACTCTTTTGCTAACCATTTCAAGGGAAGGATGAAGAAATGTTTAATTTTAACGTATGGATTTCCCATCTTCACTGAAGAGAATTCACACAACCAAAGTCTAGACAAAATACTGTTGCCTGGATTAAGTGACTGGAGAACAAGGACATTTAGGAAGAATGAAAGGATTCTTTCCCCCACCCTAGAGGATACCCAGGGCCTCATGCTTACAGCAAACCATGCATCCTAGATTCTCTGGGACAGTTCCCAGATTCACTGTCAGACAACATGTTCTGATTTAGTATTAAAAAATAAAGACAGTATATTTCTATGGTGTTTTGTCTTTCCTAATGCTAAATAAATCCTTCGTAAAATGTACAAAAAAGAGATGTTTCTGAAGTTAAAATGAATGAATCACTTTTCCAGTTGGGAAATAGGATAACCAAGGGAAAAAAGCAGCTTAGCAACTCTTAAAGCTACCCATCCTCCTGGAGAGTAGTAATAGAACTGACAAAAAAGCTACCCAGTCACCTGCCATTTAGTAGCCTAAGACTCAAGCACTGTGTTTTGTGCTTGAGAATATATCTCTAATCCTCATGACAATCAGAGTAGGTAGATATGAGCATCCCTGTTTTACAAATGAGAAAGCAGGCCTAGAAGATCTGACCCATCATAAGCAAGTACCCACAAGAAAATTTCAGTTATGATCATTTCAACTCTGAAGACATATTCTATGCTTTTATTCACTTCAAGAACATGGAACACCTTGCTTTAGATTTCTAATGTAAGATCTAAACTACAATGACAATGGCAATGCTCTGCCTTCCCATAGACAGTCAACCAATGTTTCCTCTAGTGTACCTCCAATAATTTCTGTAGAGTGCTCTTAAATTCTTGGTCTAGGTCTTTGAAGAAAAAAAAAAAAGTTTCTCAAAGCTATGAAAAAAAATTAGTCTCAGATCACAATCACATAAGCAAATTAAATGACAAATTTACTGGCCCAACTGCTTCCGGAAAGCAGTACAGTCTACGATTCAGGAATAAATGATGGTGTCAGAAAAGCAGAAAGTTGAGTCAACATATGACCTCAAACTAGTTCTTTATTTTCTCTTAGGCTCTATTTCCTTAACTGCAAAGTGGAGGTTAGAAATAGTTCCAACTTCATAGGTTTGGTTACAGGTTTAAATGAGATTATACAGAAGATTCAATAAATATTAGCTATTACTACCTTAAACGTAAGTTATCAACTCATTAAAATAATGCCCATGTTTATTCTTAAAATTTGAAAATATATAACTGTCAGCTTTGATGGAGGAAGCATTACAGCAACAGGTATGTAAAGGTTTTGATGGGTCATAAGTTCCCAAGTACAGAGGTATGGCACCACTGTAGAGCCACAGTGCAGTCACAGATTACCCAGGTGTGTGTTCCAGAGGCAGTTATTATTCCACAAACCTACTGGTATCTGCACACATATAGCCTGTCTCCCTCCTGGTACTACGGATGAATTTTCTAAGATCCTACCTAAGAGCAAACCCTCCACTTGTGCACCACACATCCTTGCCCCTCTTGTCCTTTCAAGAATAGTTTCAGCAATAGTCCTCTCTTCTCTCATCAGTTCCTTCTTCGCTAGATCATTCCTATCAGCAAATAAACAAGCTGCCATCATATCTTTCATCTTTAACGAAAAGATGTTTATCTTAATGTATCTTTTGTTCACCTTTAACAAAAAACCTTTTTGATGCCACATCCCCCTCCAGCTAATAGCCAATTTCTTCATTTCCTCTATAGCTAACACTACTATTTCCAATTCCTCTCCTTCCATTCTTATCCTTTCTTGAACCCTCTCTGATCAGGCTGTTGTTGAGGTTACCAGTGTCCCTATGTTGCTGAAGCCCATATTCAAGACTCAGTCCATTTGCCCTCTAAGCAGCATCTAATCCAACTTATTCCTCCTTCCTTCTTTATTAATTTCTTTATTTAGCTTCCAGGACATCATTTTCTCCTGGTTATCCTCTTACTCCACTGGTCTCAGCTTCTCATTCTCATTCCTCATGTCCCTTTATTTCCATGACCTGTAAACACTGAGGTTCGTGGACTGATTCATGGACTCCTCTTCTGCACCTATGCCTGATGAATCTCCTCATGACTTTGAATGGTCATTAATGTATCTTCTTTGGAGGAATTTCTATTCAAGGTTTTGCCTAATTTTAATTGGGTTGTTTGTTTTTGTTGTTGAGTTTATATATTCTGGATATTAAATTCTTATCAGATATGTGATTTCCAAATATTTTCTCACATTCTGTAGGTTGTCTTTTTGCTTTCATGAAGTCTTCTCACATGCAAAGGTTTTTAACTTTGATGAAATCCCATTTATCTATTTATTCTGTTGTTGCTCATACTTTTGGTGTAAAGTCTAAGAAACCATTGCCTAACACGAGGTACTCAAGATGCTTCCCTAAGTTTTTACTGCGCTGAGGAAGTTTCCTCCTATTCCTAAATTTCTACATGATTTTTTCAAGAAACGATACAGATTTTGTCAGTTGTCTTTCCTGCATCAGTTGAGAGGATCACGTGTTTTCTTTTTCCATTCATTCTATAAATGTGGTATATTAGATTAATTAGTTTTCTTATGTGAACCACCCTTGCATACTTGGGAGAAATCCCATTTGATCATGGTGTACCAATATTTTAATGTGTTGTTGGATTCAGTTTGCTGGCATTTGGAAGATTTCTAGATCTATATTCATAAGGGATATTTGTCTGTAATTTTCTTTACTGTGGTATCTTTATTTAGCTATAGTAACAGGGTGATGTTGATCTCACAGAACAAATTAGGAAGTGTTCCCTCTTCTTCAATTTTCTGGAAGAGTTTAAGAAGGATTGGTGTTAATTCTTCTTAGAATGTTTGGTAAAATTCACCAGTGAAGTCATCTTGTCCTGGGGAGATTTTTTGATTACTGATTCAACTTCTTTACTTGTTATTGGCCCTGCTAAAATCTTTTATTTCTTCTTAAGTCAATATAAGTAGTTTGTGTGTTGTTAGGAATTTGACCGTTTCATCTACATTATCTAATTTGTTGGCATACAGTTCTTCATAGTACCCTCTTATCCATTTTATTTCTTGGTGGTTGGTAGTAATGACCCCCCTTTCATTTCTGATTTTAGTTGTGTCCTTTCTTTTTCTTTACTTTGTCAGTAGAGCTAAAGGTTTATTGATTTTATTGATCTTTTCATAGAACCAATTTTTTACTTCTTGATACTCTCTATATACTTTTATAATTTTCTAATTCATTTATATCCACTCTAATCATTGTTATTTCCTTCCTTCTGCTCACTTTGGATTTAGATTGCTCTTATTTTTCTGGATTCTCCAGTTGTGATGTTAGGACTATGACTTGCCATCTTTCCACTTTTTTAAATTAAGTATTACAGCCATAAATTTCCTTCTCAGCATTGCCTTTCCTGCATCCCATAAGTTATGGGATGTTGTGTTTTCATTTTCATTTGCTTTGAAATATCTCCTAATTACCCTTGGGATTTCTTGTTTGACACATTGATTAAGAATATGTTGTTTAATTTCCACATATTTGTGGATTTTCCTGTTCTCCATCTGTTATTGATTTCTAGCTTCATTCCATCATTGTCAGAGAAGATATATCACATTATTTCAATGTTTCTAAATTTATTGAACCTTGTTTTGTGACCTAATATGTTGTCTTTCCTGGAGAATGACCCATGCACACTAGGAAAGAATTTTTATAAATATTTATCTGTAGGTATAGCTGGTATATAGTATCATTGAAGTCTTCTATTTCCCTATTGATCTTCTAAGATGTCCTCTCCATTATTGAAAGTGGTGTATTAAAGTCTCCTACTGTTAATGGAGAATCAGCTATTTCTCTTACCAAATCTGTCAATATTTGCTTCATATATATTGTGGCTATACTGCTGGGTGCATATATATTTTTAATTATTATGTCCTTTTGTTGCATTGACCCCTTTATCAGTATATGTGACCTTCTTTGTCCCTTGTAACAGTTTTTGACTTCAAGCCTATGTTATCTAACATTAGCATAGCTGCTCCAGCTCTCTTGCTTACTAGTGGCATGGTATATATATTTTTTTTGCCTTCCCTTCACTATGAAGACTATTTTTGCCTTTGAATTTATTAACATGAGTCTCTTGCAAGCAGTATATGGTTGAGTCACACTTTTATATCCACTCTGTCAATCCCTGCCTTTTGACTGGAGAGTTTAATCCATTTACATTTACAGTAACTACTGATAGTGCAGGACTTTCTTATGTCATTTTGGTAATTGGTCTTTGTAACTCATACCTTTTTTGTCCCTCAATTCTTCAGTTAATGCCTTACTTTCACATTTATTTTATTTTTTGTAGTTTACCATTTTGAGTCCCTTCTCATTTCCTTCTGTATATATTTTTCATATGTTTTCTTTGTGGTTACTCTGGAGCTTAAATTTGTCATCCTAAACCTGTAACATCCAAGTTTGATATGATATCAATTTAACTACAATAGCACATACATACACTGCTCCTACATACCTGGCCCCCCACCTTTTGCTGTACTTGTTGTAAATTATTTCTTTACCCATAATATGTCTAAAACTATAAACTTATCATTACTTTTTATACATTTGCATTTTAGAACCTGTAAGAAGTAAATAGTGGAGTTATGTACCAAAAAATACAATGTAATAGTGTTGGCATTTGTAATTACCCATACGATAACCTTTACTGGAGATCTTTCCTTTTTGTGCCACTTTGATCCACTCTCCAGTATACTTTCATTTCAGTCTGAAGAGCTCCCTTTAGCATTATTTCTAGAGCAGGTCTAGTGGTGGTGAATTCCCTCAGTTTTAACTTATCTAATAACATCTTAGTCTCTAAAAGTCAAATATGAAATTCTTGGTTGGCAATTGCTTTTCTTTCAGCACTTAAAATTTTTCATCCAACTGTCTTCTTGCTTCCATAGTTTCTGATTATAAATTAATGACTAATCTGACTGGGGCTCCCTGATACATAACTTGACTGCTTTTCTCTTGCAGCTTTCAGAACTCTCTCCTTGTCACTGGCATTTGACAGTATGACTAATATGTTTCTGGACATGGTTTTCTTCAAGTTTATCCTGTTCGAGAATCATTGGATTCCTAAATGTGTATATTCATGTCTTTCATTAACTATGAGACGTTTTCTGCCATTATTTCTTTGAATATTCCTTCTTCCCTTTTCTCTCTTTCTTTTCTTTCTGGGACTCCCATAATGCATGTCTTGGTATGCTTGACGATGTCCTGCAAGTCTTTTAGGCTCTGTTCACTTATTTAAATTGTTTTTTTTCCTTCTGATTCTCAGCCTGGATCATTTCAATTGTCTTGTCTTTGAATTCACTGATCTTTCTTTCTCTAGTTCCAATCTTCTGTGGAAACGCTCTAGGAAATTTTTCATTTCCATTATTGTGGTCTTCAACTCCAGTAGTTCTGTTTGGTTCCTTTTAAAATTTCTATCTCTTTATTTAAATCCACATTTTGTTCAATTTCCTGAAGTCCTATAGTTCTTTTTCCAAGTATTTATTTCCATAAGCATATTTAAGATCATTTTTTTTAATATCCTTGTCCTGTATGTCCAAAGCCTGGTCCTCTTCATTGATGGTTTCTGAATTTTTATCTCATTCCTTTGGATGAGCCATCATTTCCTGTTTCTTTGTTTGTCCTGCAATATTTTGTTGCACACTGTCCATTTTAATACTTTAAAGTGTTAACTCTTGGATTTAGTCCCTGAACTGTCTGTTCTTTAAATTTTGTATAGCTAATGATATCACAGAGATTTCCTTGATTGCCAGCAGCTAACAAAAACAAACCAATGAAAAAAATACCTCTAATAGTCTTTGCAAATTCTCCTTCAGAATTTAGCCTTCCTATCAAGAAGACCAGCCAGGGGTGAAAGTGAGGTAAGGGGTTCTCTCCATCTTTTCTGAACCTGTGTCTCATTGCCTAGGCTCGTTGCCTTAGGAATCCCCCTCTCCACCCCCACCATTTACAGGATTTCCAATGTCCCCTCTATTCCTTATGAAATAGACTTTCCCTCCCTGATTGTTGCTCTAGTTTATTTCTTAAAGCAGGTAATCCTTTGCCCCAGAATGCTTTGACTTTTTATTATTATTATTATTATTATTATTATTATTATTATTATTATTTTGCACTGCTTTAGCTATCTACAAGCTCCTCTGTCTGCAGGGCAAGTTCTGGGAGGACGAGCCAGAGATTAGATTCAGTCTTTCAGGATGCCTCCCAGTAAATTGGTACCAACATGCAGGCACACCAGTATGCACATAGGGGTTATTCTTCTCCCTCTAAAACAGGGCCAGAGACCCTGGGAGCACAGCCTGGATCCACACTGCAATCAAGGAGGGCCTAGAGGAGGAGCCAGCAAGGTTGCTGTGTTGGTTTGGATATATTATGTCCCCCAAAACATCATGTTCTTTGATGCAATCTTGTAGGGGCAGATATATTAGTGTTGATTAGGTAGGAATCCTTTGATTGAGTGTTTCCATGGAGATGTGACTCAATCAACTGTGGGCAAGACCTTTGATTGGATAATTTTCATGGAGGTGTTACTGCACCCATTAAGGGTGGGTCTTAATTGAATCACTGGAGTCCTATAAAAGAGGTCACAGACAGAAGGAGGTGCTGCAGCCAAGAGAGACACTTTGAAGAATGCACAGGAGCTGAGGGTAGAGCTGGAACACAACCTGGGATCAGCAGATGCCAGCCACATGCCTTCCTAGCTAACAGAGGTTTTCCAGATGCCATTGGCCTTCCTTCAGTGAAGGTATACTTGTGTTAATGCCTTCATTTGGACGTTTGCATGGCCTTCAGACTGTAGCTTTGAAACCAAATAAACCCCTTTATAAAAGCTAATCCATTTCTGGTATTTTGCAAAACGGCAGCATTAGCAAACCAGAACAGTAGCCAAGAGCCTCTCCTGCATTTTTAATGCTGCATCTTGATTGATTTGTTACTTTCTTAGTTACTGCAACCCTTTAACTGTTTTACAGAGTTTTGAGGAAGATGGCTCTGCCAGTTTTTGCCAGTTGATCAAAAATTTCATGAGGAAATGGCACCCTGAAGCATTTTATACCATCATCTTTGTCAACTAGAAGTTGTCTTGAAAAATAACCATTTTGAAATACATACAGAGCATTCTGTTCTCCTTAGCAAAGAACTGCCTTCAAAATAAACTATTTTACCACAGTCTAACAAACTTGGGTTTTTCCAGAATCCTACCAGCCTAACTGACCCTGGCCCCCTCTAACCCTCCACTTGGTGTAAGGCAAAATATCCAAGGATGGCCTTTTCTAGCCTTCTTATCTCACCTAAGGAGGATAGGGGTTTAACTGAGAAGCACTTCTGAAAGTCACAGCCCTGGGGGACAGGCTTACTAAAAGACAGAGACCTAATCACAGGATTATAAAACAATTCTCCTCACTTCCCCCAATAGCATCATATCAATACGGGTCCTGTATAAATAATAAGACATTACAACAAAAGAACTACAAGGCTCAGACCTTATTAAGTCTCTAGGGAAACCCAAATACAACCAGAGAGACAAAAAAAAAAGCTGGGAGGATAACAAAGGAAGTTTTAGTCTCTGATACCTACAGCTACAGCAAACAATAAACACAGCCTAACTCCCAGCCTGATAACCATAAAACCTCACACTAAATGTCTATTTACCACAATTCCTTTTACCTGGTACATTATGTCCAGCTTTCAACAAAAAAATTACAAGATATACTGAGAAGCAAAAAAAAAGCAGTACCAGGAGACAGAGAAAGCATCAGAACCATACTTAGATATGGCAGAGATGTTAGAATTATCCAACCAGGAATTTAAAATAACTATGACTAATATGCTAAAGGTTCTAATGGAAAAAAGTGGACAACATGCAAGAAGAGATGGGTAATTTAAGTAAAGAGATGGAAATTTTAAGGAAAAATCAAAAGGAAATGCTAGAAATAAAAATCACTGCAACAGAAACAAAGAATGCCTTCGATGGGTTCATCAGTAGATTGGACATGACTGAGGAAAGAATCAGTGAACTTGAAGGTATGTCAATAGAAACTTCCAAAACTGAAAAACAAAGAGAAAAAAAAAAATGAAAAAGATAGAACAGAATATCCAACAACAGTGGGAAACCTACAAAAGGTATAACATACATGCAATGGGAATACAAGAAGGAGTAGAAACAGAGAAAGGAACAGAAGAAATATTTGAATTAATAATGGCTGAGAATTTTCCAAAATTATTGGCAGACACAAAATCAGAGATCCAGAAAGCTCAGAGTGTACAAATACCAAAAAAATTTACACCTAGATATATCATATTTAAGCTGCAAAAATATCAAAGACAAGGAAAAAATCTTGAAAGAAGCTGGGGTGGGGGGGGAGAACTTATCTATAGAGGAATAAAGATAAGAATTATATCAGACTTATCTTCTGAAACCATATTAACAACAAAAGAGTGGAGTGAAATTTTTAAAGTGTTGAAAGAAAGAAAGGAAGAAGGAAAAAAAAAAAAAAACCTACCAACCTAGAATTCTGTATTCAGTGAAATTATCCTTTAAGTAAAGGAGAAATAAAGACTGTCACAGACAAACAAGAATTGAGGGGCTTTGTCACCAGTAGGCTTGCCTTGCAAAATATGTTAAAAGAAGTTCTTCAGAGAGAAAGAAAGTGTTATAGGTCAGAAACAGATTTACATAAAGAAAAGATGAGCTTTTGAGAAGGAAAAAACTGAAGTCTGACATTTAAGGCACTCTGTACTCTGCCCCTAATTTCTTTAAAACATGTCCTCCCATATCAGTGTATTGAAAAATTATGTCTAATATGCTCACTCAAACCAGCTTAACCATTTCTGCCTTTCCAACCCTACTCATTCTGTACCACCCAGGTGAAAAGGACCATTCCTTTCTCTCCATCTATGCAAATGCAACCCAGTCTCTAAGGCCTACCTCAAGTCCACTCTTTCTCAAGAAACCTTCCTTAGCAACTTGTCCACAGAGTACAGACCTCCTGGTCCAGGCTTTCTTGGCTCTTGCTGTCAAGTCATTTGGCACTAATCATGCACAGTCTGCATAAAAGTTTTAAAAATCTCTATAAGGGAAAATTTTATGCTTATGTCTTGTTCTTTCAGGGATTTTAAGTTCCTTGAGGCATGTTCAGAGGTCCTTGGAGATATTAAGTTTCTTGATGTGGTATCTTAACTGTGTTTAAATCTCCCCAAGAAAGTACCTCACTTCACAGGTGGGGAAAAAAAAAAAAAAAAATCAATGTTCACTGAAGAAAGAGAAGGAAAATATCATACAACCCTGCAACATGCCAGAATGGATATTTCTGAAATGGGGATTCTAAAGCAAGAGTGCTCTGTGTGGGGGCTGCTCAAGGTATATGGTATGACACTCTTGACTCAGCTCTGAGATCACCATAACTCCTTCACATATTCAGCCACATGTGCTCACAACTGAGGACAGGCAGTTGGTGTGGTACAATGATACATACATGCCTCCTGGAGGATACAAGATGACCCCAGCACATTACAGAGACCACATTATAGGACTGTGTTCCAGTTTCCTGAAGCTGCTGAAATGCAATATATCAGAAATGGACTGGCTTTTACAATGGGGGTTTATTAGTTAACAAATTTACAGTTGTAAAGCCATAAAAATGTCCCAATTAAGGCATCAACGGGATGATACCATCCCTGAAGAAAAGCCAATGGCATCTGGGGTTCCCCTATCACACGGGAAGGCACAGGGATGGAGTCTGCTGATCCTCTCCCAGGTTTAGCGGCCAGTTCCCATGGCTCTCTCCAAAATGTCTCTGGGCTCCTCTCTCAGCTTCTCTTATGGGTCCTTCCTGCTTCTCCTGGGGCAAACTCTAGATTTCCTCTCTTAGCTTCTCTGATAGTTTCTCTCTTGGCTACTTCTTGTGATAAATCTGGATTACGTATCTTAGCTTCTCTGAGCTCTCTCCAAAACATCTCTGCCTTTTACCCTCTCATAAAGGACTCCAGTAAAGATGAATAAGACACAAATTGAATGGGTGGGGTCAAAGCTCCATGGAAATAACCTAATCAAAAGGTCCCATCCATAATAGTTCTGCCCACACAAGACTGGATTAAGAGAACATGGCTTTTCTGGGGTACATAACAGATTCAAACCAGCACAGACTAAAACAAAACTATTCAATGGTATAATATACATAGCCAGGACCTAGAGTGACTGCATTACAAATCTCCAACATCTTAGTATTTTTAGTTGATCTAATTAATACCAGAGCTACCTCAAGCACACAAAGATTGAAATAATCATGACTGATGTGATGTGCCTTATAGTTCCAAGGAAATGTTTAAAGGGGTAGGGCATGATGATGAATTACTAAAACTCTGGAGTCAGAAAAAATGGTATTTGAATTCTGATTCCAAGCTATTGAGTTCTTTGGAATCCTTAGAAATAGCTTGACCTATCTAATAACATTTCAATAAATGAAAAATTAGTTGGTGTTAGCAGCAGCAGCATCATCTCTAACTAGAGCTATAAAAGAAGGAAGTAAGTTTCAGATTCTTTCCATGTCCCAGTAGCTCTCTCCTCCAAACCCCCACCAGAGTTCAGTGTTTCTGATGTGGTTAGGAGGGTCCTTAAGCTCCACAACAACAGAAAGCATGAAGTCAAGGCTTGCTGTAACAACCTATTCCCATCAACCCAACCCAGATGACTGTGTTCTTTCCCAAGAATTGGCTTATTACTGTTCTACGATGAGGCAGTTCAAACAGGCAATTTCCTTTATCAGGTATAAAATGTCAGTATGCAACAATCTGGCCTCAAGAATGAAAGCAAATAAGCATTTTCAAAACCAACTAAAGTAGCTCCAATAACATTTCCAAATCCTGAGCTGAGGATAAGAGAATGACTTTCATAAAAAATGACAGGAGCTAGCTGCTCCAGGAAAGATGAGAGCAGGGTGAAGGTTGAACACCAAATGCCAATAGATTTCCAAGGCTTAAACACTTAAGGGGAAGAGGACACATCGTCACTCAAAGGCAATTAAAAATTAACTGTGACATATGCTGAATTTGACACAACCAAATTCTTTTTCCTCACCTCATCTCCTCTAGGCTCTTATCACCACAAGGCAGAGAAATTCTTTGGTGTGTCTTTTATTTTAGTTGCAAATCTACTTTAATAGTCAAAGATTCTTCGTTAAGCTATTTGGAGAAAAAAAGGTTTTTAAATCATGATTAACAAAGAACAAATAGTTGTGAGCTTAAAAATTCTTCTCATTTTTTTAATCTGGCTTTTTAATAAATATTTGTTGCAATTGCACAATGTTTATATCCAAGACAGTCATGTAGGAAAGCACAGCACATTCTTCAGTGTTCCAAATGTGAAATCAGGTAAGAGAGCATCTTTCAAATAAAGAAAAATTATGTTTTGAGCAAAAGTATCTAAATATTTTCATTGTTTTCTATATCTTAAAATGATCAAATAATCATTAACAGGATAACAGAGATTTTTTTAAAAATCAGACCCAAAGGCCAAAATTTAACATTCCAGTCTTAGTTTATTAAGAAGGAATTTTACTGGTTATATGTATCATCATCAGACATTTTATAGACTTATGAGCTATAACAGGCTTTCTACAAATTAAGATTTCTCATATGCTTTACAATTTCTGATGGATAATACTTTTAAAGACTAATATTGAGTATAGAATTTAAAGTCATGAAAATTAACATTTGTCCCCTGGGGAAAATACAACAGATTAACAATGTGGATAGCATTATAAAGATCTTCACTGAAACTTTACTGTGGCAATTATATTTTCCAAATCTAAAATTAGATCACTTAACCTTGACTCATAGTTTAAGAAAAATATGACAAACTTGGACAGTCCACTGGGCAGTGTATTAGCTTCCTATTTCTGCTGCAACAAATTACCACAAATTTGGTGACTCAAAACAACACAAATTTATTATCTTACAGATATGGAGGAGATACTAGAAGTCTGAAATGGATCTCCCTAAGCTAAAATTAAAGCGTCTGGAAGGGCTCCACTCTTCCTGGAGGCTTTAGGGGAGAATCCATTTCCTCGCTTCTTCTAGCTTCTAAAGGCCAGCACATAGCATGGCTTATGGTCTCCTTCCTCCATCTTCAAAGCCAGTATCCTCGGACCAAGTTCTCTTTACACTGCAGTCTCTCTAGTTCTTCTTCTGCCTTCCCCTTCCACTTATAAGGATGCTTGTGATAACATTGGGCCAACTGAGATAATCCAGAATAATTTGCCTGTTTTAAGGTCAGTTGATTAGCAACCTTTATTCCATCTGCAACTTTAATTCCCCCTGGCCACGTAACATAACATATCAGTAGGTTCTGGGGTTAGGATGCAGACTACATCCACCATTTCCCATCCAATATGCTGGAACGCCTTCCCACTGGTGACATTAATTGCATGTGTGACTCCCCAGCATCCATTTATCCTTCTTCTGTAACTGCACCCCAATTTTCCCTTGGATTAACCATCTGACTTCACTCTTAATGTAATTCAGGGGTAAAGTCTATCAGTTTGGTCCAATCAGAGCACTGCATCCCTGACCACAGCGAATGGTTCAAGTTTAAGTTTATGACTCAGGCTAGGCAGCCAATAAAAGCCCTACCAGGAACTTTTACTGGAGGTGTCAAAAAAGAAGTGTTCTGTCCAGCGAATAATAGGTTGGAGATACTACTGATAGTCTTTGCCATGACTTGGGTGCCACCATTCCTATCCTAATGGAAAAATACAGCCAACACAGAAGGAAAACAGGAGAGAGAGACAGAGAGAGAAAGAGAGGGAGAGAGAGAGAGAGAGAGGGAGAGAGAGGGAGAGAGGAAGAGAGAGAGAGAGAGAGAGAAAGATTTATTCCTTACATTATTTGATCCCTAGATCCAACTTAGATTACCTGATCATTTTGGTTTTCCTTAACCAGTGGATTCCTGTCACTTGCATCCATGGGAGTCATGATTAATACAGGTATTTTCACCCAATGAAATGGAAAGAAGGATATTACAGTTAAAAAAAAAAAAGAGAGAGAGAGAAATAATTGTATCTGGTATTTACAAAATATAGTTGGTGTGGAATCCATCTGGAATAATTGTTTTTGTGTCATGCCTTACTCAACTCTCTCCATCTGCTGATGTATTCCAATGAGTTAAGCAACACTACAGTGATATAGCAATAGGAAGATAATATGTGAAAATAGAACTTTCAAACAGCTGACACACAGATAACTGAGTGGTTGGACAAATTACAAATGCATGGTACAGTAAATCAAGATTCCTAGAAATTCATGGTGACAGGCAGACTTATTTAACATGTAGGGATTAAAATGAGGTGGCTCTCCTTGAGCACAGGTATTTAAAAAAAAAAAAGCATATATGTATCTAAGATATACTACTAATAATAGCTATTATACTAGCTTGCTTACCATGTGCCAGTATTTTAGGAATCCTTATATAGGCATCACAATGCTGTGAAGTAAGTGGCATTATTATGCCTAGGTTACAGATAAGAAAGTGACACTTTGAGAGGCTAAGGTCACCTAGCTAGAAAGAGTGGAGTCACAGTCAAGAATCTGTGCTTCTGAAACTTCATAGAGAAAAGGTGATGAATATTAATAAGTCCTCTGGATAAACTGGGTAGAGAATATAAAAGTAAGCAATGGGATTTACATGTAAAAGAAAGAGATTTTTACATATATAGGAAAAATTACTCAAATTCATATGAATAATGATTTCAATAGCTTTTTATTTTTATTTAAGTGCATATATACATAAGTGGTAAATATGAAGAAGAAGTGTAGGAAATGTGTATTTGATGATTCATGTATTTGCTTCTATTTTACCTCCTATGAGTTTCCTAAAAATGACTTCTAGTTTGTCAGTAGTCACTTCAAGAATGAGGTATGATTTCATGCCACTCACAATTTGTTCTAAATTCCATAAAGATTCATCATGAGGAATTTTTGGCAATGATTTTTATAAATGAGAGACTAACATTTTACCACAAAATCTCTCCTAGGGATTTACAGTTAGTCAGCAAAGTCATATAAACATATTTGGAAAATTAGGATGGATAAATTTACATGTGGGAACAGAGGTTCCTAAGCTAGGAAACTTTTCTCATGATTTACTATAAATTCTAAAGAATATACACCTCTCAAATTTTATTCTATGAGGTGGATGAATCTTCTTATAGTAATAATAAAATTATAAAAATTTTTATAGTATGATTTTTATATAGGTACATTATAGCTACAAAAATGAATAATTCATTACATCTTTCAGAGATTACACAACAAAATATTATTTAAATTATATACAAATATCAAGAACAAGAGAGAAAAAATTAATTTAAAATTAAAATTTTAAAATCAACAGTTTCCTACTGTGCCAGTTTGGATATATTATGTCCCCCCCAAAAGCCATATTTTTTAATGTAATCTTGTGGGGGCAGACACTAGTGTTGATTAGGTCGGAATCTTTTGATTGAGTGTTTCCATGGAGATACAGACCCCACCCATTCAAAGTGGGTCTTAATTTAATCACTGGAGTCCTATGAAAGAGTTCACAAACAGAAGGAGCTCAGAAGCAGCTGAGAGGGACATTTTGGAGGGAAGCTAAGAGCTGACACTGATGCTGACACTTGGAATGCTTGGAGACATTTGGAAACTCTAGCCCAGAATTTGTTCTAATGCTTAGATGCACAGGAGTTGAAGAAGCTAACAGATACCCAGAGACATTTTAGAGAAAGCCATTTTGAAATGCAACCTGGGCCAAAGGAACAGCAGACACCAGCTACACGCCTTCCCAGCTGACAGATGTGTTCCATACACCACTGGCCATTCTTAAATGATGGTATCATCTTGTTGATGCCTTAGTTTGGACACTCTTATGGCCTCAGAACTGTACATTTGTAACCAAATAAACTCCCTCTATAAAAGTCTATCTATTTCTGGTATTCTGCATAACAGCAGCTTTAGCAAACCAGAACACCTACTTTGCTAGTAGTAGCAGGAATTTAGGGAGTATAAACTTTCTCAAAAGTCATTTGTCAAAATGTATCATGTTTATTTTCACCCAATAATTAACTTCTAGGTCTCCCTCCTAACAGTCACTTGAAATGCAGACAACAATCCATATTCAGTGCTATGAAGTACATTTGTTATCATGGGAAAACGGACACCATTAGGAAAATGATTATATAAATTACAGTTCAGCAGTATGATGTGAAATCATGTTGCTATTAAAATGATGCAACAAGGAGTTTTAATGATATAGGGAAACTACACAGAAAATATTAAAGAAAACAAAAGCAGCTATACACAAAAACATGATCTATGTATTAAAAGAAGACTGAAAAAAATATGCTAAATTATAATAGCAATTATCTCTGAGACAGTATGAGATTTGAGATTATAGTGAAAGTGCAGAGAATACAGAAAAAAGACAACAATTATAGTGGGCACATGTAAAATATCTACAATCAGAAAATAAATGATTAAAAAAATAATGCAATACCTCATCATAATAGAACTCACATAACTTAGGAATAAACAATGATCTTTATTACAGAAATGTTGATGGGACGGTTCCCAAAATTCTGGCAATAGCAGTCCTCTTTGGGGAAGCATTAGAATCTCATCTAAGTCATCAATGTCAACATAGCCATTCCAGGTAGGATAACCAGGATCTTCATATCAAAACCACTCATGATTTTACCGGGTAGTTTGGAATTGTCCCTAATTGATTTCCAAGGTAATCTGAGTTGGCTACCCACAAGTAAAGAATGCTTGGAGAGCATCATCCTGGAAACAGAAGTGACCCTGGGGGTTTCTGAAAATTTCCTGGTAATACAATTATTTAGTACAATGAAAAGAGAATTCATATGGAAGATAGAAAGCAGTGAAAGTATGAGGGAAAACATTTCAGCTAAATAGTAATAAGAAGTTGCTGGTGACAGATAACATGCTGCACTTAATAACATCTTCATCTAGGAAGCTTAAAGCATTAACCACTATGATACCCAGTAGACATGAGCTAAATCAATAAAGCCACATCCATGATTTTTGGTTACATGAAGAATAATGGCTTAGTAGCTAAAATTCTAAATTTTACAAAGGGTCCCATTAAACCTCCTCTTCCACAACACTTTTTAGTATTGCTGCTGGCAAATTGGATTGATGGACTTAATTTTAGCTTACCTTATTTCCCCTAATGCCAACAACAGGGCAAATGATCCCAAATAAACTACAGCGCAAAATTAGTGGGGCACCCAAAACTGCACATAGAATTCAATTCAATTTGCCAAATACTCTTTGAGCACAAACACAAAAGCATAAAAAAATTGATAAGCCTATGTCCCTATGTTCTGGGGTAGAAAGAAAAGTCACCAGAAGACTTAAAAACATTGAATAATTAATTATATAGACTTTGTCACCATCCTCATTTTCTTGGGGACCAATTAAACATGGAGACAGGTACAGCACAAGAGCATTTAAGTAAATAAGAATGCAGGCAAGTTCCAATATGATAATACCTTTCTTGTTGGTCTATTCATTTAACAACAAATAAATGAGGACTGACTAGGTACCAGGCCGTGTTGTATATACTAGGGATACAATTGTCAATCAAGACAAAGTCTGCTCTCAGGAGGTCTACACTAGTGGTAATGCTTACTCTGTCCCAAGGACTAGGTAAGTAACACACAAAACCAAATAAACATCTGAAAATGATGAAAAAGCATTCTTCAGTCAATTGTATATCTGAAAGGACAAGATTATTTTATTAAGAATGAAATGTAATAGAATCTGGAACTGGGAAACAGAGCAGAGAAAGATCAGTGTACTCCACTTCCAAGAGAGACTGATGGGGAGGGAAAAGCAGTTTAACGCTAAAATCTCACAATGATTTTTCCTCAAATGATACCCAGGCAGTCCAAAGTAGCAAATATTCTTCAGATTCTCCAGTTGCTGTAGAACTGTGATTATTTCCTAAGCTGTGTGTTAGAGAGCAAACCTCCTTATCCAACAGGGCAGCCAGACAGCTGCCCACAATTTCCACAGGCATCTTACCAAGACCAAATTCTGAGTTAGAAAAAAAAAACTCCCTGAAATGCCACAGAAGTATGTTAATCATCTCTTGAAACATACTTATACATGTACATACACATTCACACATGCCATATATGTGTGTGTATGTATATATGCATGTATATATGCACGTATGGATGTAAGTAGGTAGGCAGATATCTTCTCTCTGGTTTGCAAAGGAGCAGAGAACTAGATCAAAGTTCAAAACTTATCTCTAGGGTGAATCCCACTTTCCCACATACCAAAAAGGCATTCTTTCCACTGGGTGAGGAGAGAAGGAAAGAGAAATATCTAATACTACACATTATATAGGAAATGTACCTGTACGTATTCTAGCCTACTCCCATCACAAACTGCCTTTTACCTACCTAAATTCAAGACTTGCTACTCTATAGGGTTGAAACACATCAGACGTATATTTCAGAACTGGCTCCCTAAGCCAGACACTAAAGAATATATATTGCATGCCTCTCTTTATAAACAATACAAAAAACTGACAAAATTAATCTATGCTGTTGGAAGTCAAGGAAAGTGACTGCCTTTGGTAAGCGGATAGTGCTATGAAGTGCACGAGATGGGGGCAGGAGTGTTTATTGGTCCAAGTGCTGGCAACATGTTTCTGTACAGTTCATGCAGCATTAGCAAGCTGTACGCTGATAATATATGCACTGTCTGGCATGTATATAATATTTCAATTTAAAAGTATTTTAATTTACCTTCCAAATAATTCATGTTTTTTCTACTAATTTGTATTTTTCTCTCCCTGAGATATTTAACTATTCAAAAATTATTGAGAACCAAGTGATTTTCTCTATCCAGTTTGTGGAGCGATAAAATTAATTAATTAAACAGCTAATTTTTTAAAATCTGCAAACTGTATTAGCCATTCTTAATGTATCACTGATCAAATCGCACCTCCAAGCCCTTATATTTAAAATCAATTATCAAAAAAATTACTTAATTATATATAGAGGTATGCATTTTATCAAACCTCTAAATTAGCAGTGCCTTTATGCATGGAAACAGGGAGAGAAATCTCATTACTGTTCTTGGGATTTTCTAAAATATGATATTTTTAAATCCTGCTTAGTAGTTACATAAATGTTTATAACCCAAAGTCAAATGATAGCTACATGCAGTACATAAATGTTTATAACCCAAAGTCAATTGACAGCTACACTTTAGCTATCACGAGGCTCATGAGTCAAAATCTATTTTCTATCTTAATTTCTTCTCTTCACTTAATTTGAATATGATAAATAAAGATAATAATAATAAGAGAGAGTCCCATAAAACAGAGGGACTTGGGGGCAAGTAAATCTCCATCAATACAACTTGCGACTGCCCTGCCCTTCTCTTGTCCACACTACTGACTCATCTCCCTTCCACCAAATTTAAGCACACCTATACCATTTTCTTCCCTACAAAAAAAGGGCTATGAAAGTAATTTATATGCGGAAAAGGACAACGCCAAAGTGTAACCTAGGACCTCTTACATGAAAGCATCCTGATTCTATCTGAAAATTTGATCAAAGCAATATATTTTCTTTCAGGGATATTCCCTTGATGGACTGGGTCATCTAAAAACATCTTTTTAATTACATAGTGAAAAGTTGAGACATTTAAGTAATGGATTTTTATTAAGAAATCTTTCTTTCCCCTCTTTGTTTTCAGATTGGTTTTTAAAAAATCCTTTTTTAAAAAGATATATATTGATGATTGAATGCTATCAACTGTGAAAGATCAATGTCTCTTCATAGACACTACATTTTTAATGCAGCCTCAGTCACTTGCCTTCCCTCACCATGGACATCTAAGCTTGGAAAAGAGATCCCACAAGCACTGAGTAGGAAGGAGCATTTTGACATATGCAGATATGCAGTGAGCTACACATAGATACCTCTGTGCCTGGGTCTTGGGCCCCTCCCTCTAGTTAACAGGCATTGAATCCTCCCAGGCATCCACCAGGCACTGTAGAAGGTTGCTATTTAACCTTTCCAAGCTTCATTTTCAACTCAAAAATAAGCACAATAGTATCCCTAGGGTGTCTGTGAAAATTAGATGACATAAGGCATATAAAGCAATTGACTCTGTGCCTTGCACATAGTAAATGGTCAGTGAATTGTAACTATTTTTGCAGCAGCAGTAAGGATAGAAAACCTTTTCGTCTAAAAGATTACTTTACAATCACTTGCCAAATATAGAATTCACAGAGACTAATACTCTGCCAAAAAGAAAAATTATCTTTTTAAGTAATGTAAGTAAAATGTGCATAAAAAGACTTTGACTAGCTGCCTGGCTTCTTGCCAGATGACTTTCAGCTTTTCAGAACAAATATGTTAGTATAAACAGCTTCAAGAAAAGAGCACAGCCTTAGAAAGGCCTTTTACAAGTCACTTACTCTCACTGAGCCTCAGTCTCCTCACCCATAAAATGGGAATAATAATATCAACATTATCAGGCAATACGGAAGTGTAGATGTTACTTGCAAAAGGACTCAAGCTGACAGAATAAGAGAATCATTTGAGAGTTTACCCAAAGCAGGAAAAATTCTAAGAGAAGAATTTCCATCCTCTGTACTTTCACTTCCCTTTTTGCAGCATTCTTATGTCTTGCCCTCTGTTCTAATTAGACACACTCCTCCAGCTACACAAGTTGATTGATGACTTGATCTTATTCATTCCCAGATTTCTCCCAGCCCCTACACCACCCTCCAAGTACCCACCAGTGATTTGTCCACAGGCAGTACTAAATCACACTTCAAAAGCCCAGCTTCAGGAGAATTTTTACATTACTATAGTATCAGCTTGAGGAAAGTGGGACCCTCTTCAGAAAACAGGAACCCAAGAAAAGAAATGTTCCAGGACTGCAAATTATTTTTTTAAACCACCAATGAGAGAAATTTCAGAAATAATATTTTTGCTTATCTTACTTCATTCCCTACTTTCTAGTAAGATAAGAGTGACATCTGAGAACAAGGCTTACCTATTTGCACCATTTCTTCATTACCAGCCTGGAAAGGAGGGGGGAAAGTAAGAAAAAGAAAGTTACTGGGTTTCATCTTATCACCTTGTGTGTTTTATTTCTACCTTTAATGCTTTTCAGGGGCTAGCTAATCAGGAGATGCTGGAGATGGGGACTGGTGCCTAAAGGCTACATCTTGGTTTGTGGAAGGCTTCTTGTCACAGAAGCATGAACCAACGAAATAACAATTTGGGGAAGGAGAGTGTTTGCCCGTTTTAATTGTAATTTAGCATTTATGGAGCCAGAAAAAAAAAATAAACACTGACATTCAATACTCTCTTCTAAAAATCCCCAAAACTGGGTCAGAATTAGAAAAGCAAGGCTCTGAATTTATGCAGGCGAAAAGAAGTCTAAAAGGGGGCCTGATTCATCAGAGCCGAGGTCAAGAATCAACTGTACAATTCTCTACCTTTTACACTATGGTCAGAACAGGCAGACCAGAGAAGCTACAAAAACTCACAGACAAATGCTGTACCCAAAGTCCCACCGGCCCTCTGCTGATGTGATTTACTACAAGAGGCTCGCCCTGCCGAGTCTTCTCAAGGACTTTTCTGAGAGCATCGGGCTTCACCTTGAGTCTCCAAAGAGTGGGGGCAGGGCCGAGAAGAAACAGAGCCGCACTCAGCTTTAAAAAGAGGAGGAGCTGCACAGAGGGGGAGGGGAGACAGGCGGCCGGCAACTCCAGCCTCTGCCCAGGAAAACGCAGGGCAGAAAACCTCCCCAGCCCCCAGCCCCAACTGTCAAACCCCAGCCCGGCCGCGATCCTCCCAGGACACGTGTCTGCTGGATCGCTCCCTGTCCGGCCCAAGGACTTCCTGAAACCCCCGCCTCTCGCTGCCCGAAAAAGCCGTGAGTCAGTTACAACAGCCTTGAGGAGAGAAAGCCCCGCGAACCCGACTTCGGCTGCAGCTACCAGAGCACTGGGATGCTGGACCCAGCGTCCAGAACTTCATTCAAGCGCCCAGACTGCCCCCTGGAAGGGGGAAACCCAGATGCCCCAGCGAGGATCCGAATTGGCTGCAGTTTTTTACCAGGAATTGTTCCGAATGCCGCAAACTGCTGAAGCCCTAGGTGTGACAAGCCCAGACGCCAGAAGCAGGAGTCATAACCTCCCGTGCAATTCAACCCCCCACCCCAAAAAACCCCGCACGCTGCACCCGGCCCTCAATACACCATTCCTTAATGCAAAAGATAACAGGGATGGGTGGGAGGGGGAGGAAGAAATAGAAGAGGGAAAAGAGGGGAGGAACTTTTTCGGGAAAAGGTTGGGTTTGAATTTTTTATTGTTATTATTTTCCACTTACTTGTCCATCAGCTGAAGTTCTAACCTCTACCAGAGCGGCTGCTATCAACCAAAGTGACAGGAGAACCATCACGAGTCGAGTTCACTTTTCGACTACTGGGCAAAGCAAATGCCCAGAGCAAATCCCCCCAAAATAAGTTTCTTTAAAAAAAAATAAATAAAAAGGAAAAAAAAATGCGGAATAACAAAAATGATCTTCTGCGCTTTGCTTCAATGAAAATGAAATTTGAGCTTTGAGTCTGGCCCCCTCTGTTCTGCAGTTCTTTCCACTTCACCTTCTCACCCCGTCCTCCCAAACCGAGTGTGCAGGAGCAAGAAGGTGCTGCGAGCCGGACAGGGGCTGCGCCAGGGAGAGGGGGAAGGGACGAGGGGCTTCCAACTATCTCTGCCCAAAGCAGCGTTTTCTAGACTTTTCGAGCACCATTGGTCCCTAAGGCTAGCGCGGAAAATGCTTAGGTCTCTTAGAGCACAGCAGGGGGAAGTATTAGCGAGCGAGACAAGCGAGCGGGAGCGGGAGAAAGAGGCAGGGAGAAGGCGACTCAGTCGCACACGCAGAGGTGGGGGCGGGAGGAGCCAAGGCGGGGAGGAGAAGGCGAGGCGGAGGAGGTGGGAGGAGAGGGCCGCTCTCGCGCTCCTGTTGCTCGCAGAGCCGCTGTCTGCTCACTCCCGGCGACCTACGGGGCGCTAATAAGACGGCCGGAGCCCCCCAGGCGGCCCCTCCCGCCGCGGCGCCCACGTCACGCGGGGTCGATGCCCGCGCCCCCCGGGCTCGCAGGGGCCGCCGCGGCGGGAGGGGACGGCGGGAGGACGCGAAAGGAATCGGGAGGACCGAGCAGGCTGCGGGCACCCGGGAGGGTCAGGGTTTGAAACCGCGCGGGGACTTGTTGTGGCCGGGGCTCGATACCCCACCCGGGGAGCCTCTTTCCCCAGGAGATGAGCCAGAGAGCGTGAGGGCCCCGCGGGAGGCAGAGGTCCAGGCTGGCGGGAGGGCACTGAGTTAACTCTGGGAAGGGGGAGGGTCCGAGGGCTGGCTGGGCTTTAGGAAATTCACCTCCCGCAACCTTCAGTGTTCTCCCAGCCAGGGAAAAGTCTTCCCGGAGAGAACCCCTGAACCCTCCAGGTCGTGACGACGTGGTTATCTCCCTGCGGACACCAGACGCCTTCCACGTTTGAACTCTTGTTTATGCTTTATTCGTTTATATTAGTTTTAAAAGATACCGTGTCCCTTCCTTGACTCACCCCTTGCTTCCGTTTATCACTAGAGCGCACAGGCTTTCCAGTCTTGTCCTCACGCCAAAATTACGTTATCAGATGATTTCTGCCCAGTGTGGTCCAGAGCTTTCTAGGAGATGACACCTCCCCGGGCTCCCTGGGCACCCGGGTCCTGAGTTTGCTGCAATCCTAGCACAGGCCTACTTCCTGAGGTTGGCTCCTGTGGCACTTTCCACTGAGCAGAGGGAAGGAAAGGGATATATCTTCAACATCCACTGAGCAGTCTCGGACACCACTTCCCCCGAGGGACCTTGAGAGAGGAATGTTTAGGGACAGCTTTAGATATAATCTTCAAGACTTCAGCTGCAGAGTCTTCAAGAGTTCCGCCTAAAGTAAAACTTGTAGAAGCTAGTATTTGTTTTGTTATGGGATGCTTCCATAAGTCATCGTTCCTTTTATTTTTCAAAAACAGTATGTTTGAGTCATTATTATTCCTAGAGAGGTAAAGTTTGCATGTTTAGTTTAAAAAGTGTATATTTTGTGTCCACTGATGTGTCATCTGCAAAGTCTTCTCAAAAATCGGCTATCCAGGACACTTTCATGTACAAATGAGAAGGCAGATTACTAAATGGACCCACATAACAACACAGAATATTAGGTTATTTAGTTATAAGTTGTAATTAGAATTTGATCCTAGCTCTGAATTATCTCTAAATTACTTTTTTTTCTTCAATTAAAAGACTTTAACAGTTTGTCACTTGTCATTGGCTTACTCTCCTGGAGTGATTTGCTGAACTCTGAGTCTAATTTTTTTCTTAATCAATAAATAGAAATAACCCTTAGGGTTCTATAACTAAAAATTATGTCACATTACATTGAAAAGTAAAATAATGCTAGAGTACAAACCAAGAAACGTGAAGCCCAGGCCAGCTAACAGCTTTCTGACCTTGACAAGTCACTAAACTCTTTCTCTCTTGGTTTTTCCCCCATGAAATATTTCATCTCTAAAAGTCTCTGATTTTAAATAATAACAAATATTGTATTTAGCCATGTTGTTACAGTGGTCCTTTTTGGGCTACTTTCACAAAATTCAGCCTTTTGTCATCACTGTAACTCCTGAAACAACAAGCATTCATGTGACTTTCACAAAAGCAGTGGCTTCAGATATTTTTGGCCATGCCCATAGAGACAAAAATGCATTTTAGATTGTGACCCAGTAAAAATTTCATGATTCAGTACTTACCCATACTACATACAATAACTCTGGTATTTTCTATCCTATTCTTTTCCTTTTTTTTCTAAATACTAGTCACTACCCACTTAATTGATTTTACCACCAGTGAGTCATGGCTTTCATTCTGACAAACATTGATTCTTGAGAGCATGTAATAAGGTTTCTATTTCTTGGATTCTAAATAAGTTGAGTTCTGATTAATAAAATTCTCCCAATATATTGTAAGGCAGGATTTCCCAAAATATTCCCTGCAATGTTAAATGTTTCAGGAAAAAAAAAAAAGTTTTCTGACAGTCAACAAAATTTGTGAAATGCTCAGATAAACAAAATGCAATGGAGTTCTTTATTTCAGAATCTCACAAGGGCATTAATATTCTATGTGCATTGTTGAGTCTTCCGGGGGAGATAGAGTATGCTTTGGTCCCCATATTTATGTGTCCATTTTTCTCATGCTTTATCCTCTGTGGAACATACTTGGGGAAATGTCATTACAAAGACCAATTATTAAGGTGAAACAAACATTGAGTCAGATAGGTTGGATTCACATGCAGATTTGGCCTCAGTTTTCTCAACTCTAAAACTGGTTTAATAATACAGCTTTTGCAAAATATTCATGAAAATTAGCATGATCCTTTATGTAAACTGTCTAGTACATTACCTAGAACATAGCAAGGATTTAAACGTGGATCTTTTTTTTTTTAGGTGAAGCTATAAGGTAAATGTACAGATGGTTCACTATAATGAAATATGGCAAGTTCTAAAGAAAGCAGGAAAATGTAAACACTAAAACATGATCAAATTTTCATTTTACCAGTGATACAATAGGAGTCAAAGGCATGGAAGTCATCCAGTTCCTTTCACAAACAGACCCCCATCTGCCTGTGTAGCATCAAATTTCTCCCCTTCCCCGTTTCCTTGATTCCAACTACAGTGTTGTTTCCCACACTTTCATATGTCCAGACACTTGCTCTTAATAAGTTCTTGGGTTCTGACACATTTCCTCTTCCTGACCATGTGGCAAACAGCACCCTATTACTGGAGATGTTAATAGGTGCTCCACAAAAATAAATCAATGCTTGTTATATGTGTTCTTCCAAAATATATTTTAAGTATATAATTTCAAAAGTAGTATCACAGTATTGTCTCCTTCATTGTAAATCATCTATCTTTAAGGTTTAAATTTCATGAAATCAGATAATTTGTGAATATTTTAAGCTGTGTATCTTCATACTGACAACAATTAACTAGGCAGAGTATTGTGTTTTTCTGTTTGAGACTGACTGGTCAATGTTATGCATCCTGTCATAATTTGGCTATATATTGATACTCAATGTTTATTGTGTATTAAACATGGGAATTAAGTTTTTGTCATTTATTGTAGCAAAGAGTTCATCTATAAATTTGTTTTGTTTTGTTTTTTGCAATCTACCTTTTCCCCCACTTTCAATATGTCTAATGACCTCTTGTCAATATTCATAAGATAGATTACCATTTTTAAAGTCCCACCCCACCCCCACACTTGGTCAAATAAATCTAAGCAATGATGCACTCAACTTTTTTTCAAAGTGTTGTGTAGAAATTTATTGCATCATAGTTGGCTAGATTTATGTCCATCCCAAGTTCCTTAAAGGCATTGACCTCAATTTTATTCACTTTCCATTGCCAGTATCTAGCACAATTTCCATGCCATGGAAGTTGTAGAGTATACCCTAAGCACATAGACGGTAAATAGTCTCCTGTTCCCAGCCTGTGGTGAACTTTATTTCCAGGTCTAGTGATTCTTAACACCTAGAACTAACACAAAGAAATATTAGAGTACATGCATGGGACTCATAAGCCAGTGAAAACTAGACCCACTAGTCATCTTCTGCTTCAACACCACCCCCCCACCCCCGCTTCTGCCTCCTATTATCCCACAGAACACAACCATATGACTTGGAAAATGAGAAAATGGGGCTGACAGCAGCATGCATAGAATTAACTTGTATCCCATTGAGGGTAAGGGTCTTCCTCAATATCAAACACAAAAATAGAACCCTTCCCTGTTTTATGCAATACTAATTTTTCATTTATGGGGCAGAAAATCAAAGACGTCATGTATACATTAGTCCTTTTTTCTTTTTAATCAAAACATTAGAAGTCAGGATGTGAACCTTTCATACTCATAGAATAGAGCCTGGCACATAGTAGGTACTCAAAGAATATCTGCTGAATAAATGAGGAAGTAAATACGTACTTAATGGAGTGAAATGGACTTTTTGTTCCTACTATCAGTGAATAAGCTATTTGTCCTAGTTTGCTAATGCTGCAGAATGCAAAACACCAGAGATGGATAGGCTTTTATAAAACGGGGGTTTATTTCGCTACACAGTTACAGTCTTAAGGCCACAAAGCGTCCAAGGTAACACCTCAGCAATCGGGTACCTTCACTGGAGGATGGCCAATGGCGTCCAGAAAACCTCTGCTAACTAGGAAGGCAGCTGGCGTCTGCTCCAAAGCTCTGACCTCAAAACGGCTTTCTCCCAGGACGTTCCTCTCTAGCAAGCTTGCTCCTCTTCAAAACATCACTCCCAGCTGCACTCCGTTCCCTCTCTTTGAGTCAGCTCATTTATATAGCTCCACTGATCAAGGCCCACCCCTAATGGGCGGGGCCACGCCTCCATGGGAACATCTCATCAAAATCATCACCCACAGCTGGGTGGGGCACACTCCAAGCAAATCTCTGCCCCACAAGACTACAAAGACAATGGCATTTGGGGGACACAATACATTCAAACCAGCACACTATTCCTAACTTGAAACTTTTTACAAGAGTTTTCAGAAATCCCACTTAAAGGAAAACAAATAAATAAACAAGAAAATTTGTGAACACAAGAATCTAGAAATTAGAGATGGAAAAGCCCAGATAGGCTATCTACTTTGTGCTTTGACTAGTGGTTGATGCAGTGTTATTCCTTGCAGTCTTTTCCTTCAGTGAAAAACCAGTATTTTGCAGTGATACATGTGGATGTCCAGGATTTTTTATTCAATCATTTGCTTTTTAATTTCTTTATTTACACCATATTATTTACTTTTAGAGATCAAATTAATCTAAGGATATTCAAAGAGAAATATTCACAGCATGTGAGCCATGAGGAATAGACTACATATTTGAATATTTTAGCTTACAAGGTTTTTTTATTTTTTTTAATTGAGATTTTTCACATA
This sequence comes from Choloepus didactylus, assembly GCF_015220235.1. NCBI lineage: Eukaryota > Metazoa > Chordata > Mammalia > Pilosa > Megalonychidae > Choloepus > Choloepus didactylus. The sequence goes on from NC_051309.1 coordinate 77,443,417, forward strand.
CATGCAATTATCCAAAGATCCAAAATGTACAATCAGTTGCCCACAGTATCATTATACAGCTGTGCATCCATCACCACAATTAATTTTTTTTCAATTTTTAGAACATTTTCATTACTCCAGAAAAGAAATTAAAAAAAAAAAGAAACTCAAATCCTCCCATACACGCCCCTCCATTATTGATTCATAGTTTCAGTATAGTATATTTGTTACTGCTGATGAAAGAATGTTAAAATACTCCTAACTGTAGAATATAGTTTGCAATAGGTATATTTTTTTTTCCTATGTGCCCCCCATTATTAACTTCTAGTTATACTGTCATACATTTGTTCTAGTTCATGAGAGAGATTTCTAATATTTGTGAAGTTAATTATGGACATTGTCCACCACAAGATTCACTGTTTTATACATTCCCATCTTTTAACCTCCAATTTTCCTTCTGGTGACATGCATGACTCTGAGCTTACCCTTTCCAACACATTCATAGACCATTCAGCACTGTTAGCTATTCTCACAACATGCTACCATCACCTCTGTCCATTTCCAAACGTTTAAGTTCACCCTAGTTGAACATTCTGCTCATGATAAGCAACTGCTCCCCATTCTTTAGCCTCGTTCTATATCCTGGTAACTTATATTTCATGTCTGAGTTTACATATTATAATTAGTTCATATCAGTGAAACCCTGAATTGTTAGTCCTTGTGTGTCTGTCTTATTTCACTCAATATAGTGTCCTCAAGTTTTCTTCATCAACCCATTTTCTTTAAGACAGTTTTGTTCACCCACCAGACATTCCATCCTCAGTAAAAAATCAGTGGTTCCCTGTATAGTAACGCATTTATGTATTCACCACCATCACCACTATCTATATAAGGACATCTCCATTTCTTCCATAAAGAAGGAGGAAGAGTCAAAGAAGGTAGAGAGAAAAAAGAAAAAGAAAAAAGAGAAAAAAAGTGACAGCTAAGAAGTGACAAAAGGAAAGATAGCATTAAACCAAAGTAGAATAAAGAGCCAGACAACATCACCAATGCCAAGAGTCCCATAACCCTCCCCTATGTCCAACCCCCCATATGCATTTATCTTTGGTATATTGCCTTTGTTATGTTAAAGGAAGCATAATACAATGTTTCTGTTAATTGTAGTCTCTAGTTTGCATTGATTGTATTCCACCCCCGTCCCCACCCTATTTTTAACACCTTGCAGTGTTGACAGTCATTTGTTCTACCTCATGTAAAAACATATTTGTGTGTTTTATCAAAATCATTGAACACCCTAGGTTTCACTGAGTTATACAGTCCCAGTCTTTATCTTTCCACTTTCCTTCTGGTGTCCCACATGCTCCTAACCTTCCTCTTCAACCATTACTCATGGTCATCTTTATTGAGTGTACTTACATTGCTGTGCTACCACCACCCAAACCTCTCATTCCTGTATTTTCCTTTCTGTCTGCAGTGCTCCCTTTAGTGTTTCATGTACAGCAGGTATGTTGTTCACAAACTCTGTCATTGTCTGTTTGTCAGAGAATATTTTAAGCTCTCCCTCATATTTGAAGGACAGCTTTGCTGGATATGATTCTTGGTTGGTGGTTTTTCTCTTTCAGTATCTTAAATATATCACCCCACTTCCTTCTTGCCTCCATGGTTTCTATTAAGAAATCTGCCCATAGTCTTATCAAGCTTCCTTTGTATGTGATGGATCACTTTTCTCTTGCTGCTTTCAGGATTCTCTCTTATATTTAATGTTTGGTAATCTGATTATTAAGTGTCTTGGCCTAGGCCTATTCAGATCTATTCTGTTTGGAGTACACTGTGCTTCTTGGATCCTTAATTTTATGTCTTTAAGAGATAGGACATTTTCATTGATTATTTCCTCTATTATTGCTTCTGCCCCTTTTCCCTTCTCTTCTCCTTTTGGGACACCCATGACACATGCATTTCTGTATTTTGTGTTGTCATTCAATTCCCAGAAATGTTGCTCATATTTTTCCATTCTTTTCTCCATCTGCTCCTTTGCTTGTAGGCTTTCAGGTGTCTTGTTCTCCAGTTCCTGAGTTTTTTCTGCTGCCTCTTGAGATCTGCTGTTGTATGTTTCCATTATGTCTTTCATCTTTTTTCTTGTGCCTTTCATTTCCATAGATTCTGCCAGTTGTTTTTTCGAACTTTTGATTTCTACCTTATGTACGCCCAGTGTTTTCATTATGTGCTTCATCTCTTTTGCCATATCTTCCCTAAACTTTTTGAATTGATTTAGCATTAGTTGTTTCAATTCCTGTATCTCAGTTGAAGTGTAAGTTTGTTACGGGCCATAACTTCATTTTTCTTAGTGTAGGTTGTAGTTTTCTGTTGTCTAGGCATCTGGTTTCCTTGGTTACCCCAATCAGGTTTTCCAAGACAAGAACAGGCTCAGGTTTCAGAAGAAGGAAATAGTATCAGGTCTCCCTAAGGGTGTGTCTTAGAAAATTGATGCACCCTTTGAGGCCTCAAGCCACTGTGATTTTCTGCCCAGCAGGTGGTGCCTGTCAGCCTGTTACTTCATATTGGTGTAAGGAGATATGGCCTGTGGCTATTTCCCCCAGGCTCTGGTGTCTGCTTCTGAATGGAAGGCAGGTAGTAGAGCTTGGCACCTCTTTCCTCTTAGGGAAGATACACCCTCTGGGAGATAGCATTTGCATTCAAGTAATCTCTCTGATTTGCTATCTCCACCCCTGTCTGGGTTAGAGCACTGGAAACTGAAAATGCCTGAGGCTTTGTCCTCTGAGCTGAAAAAATGGACAGAAATCCCCCCTTCAGGGCCAGTGTGTGGCCACCCTCAGTTTCACCCATCAGCCAGAGACAGCACCTGGTCCTCTGGGCTCCCCCTCCCTCCCAGACAGTTCCTCTGGCTCTCCAATGTCAGTCATCACCAAAAGCCTCTGTCTGCTTGTTGGGGATTCATAGCTTGTATTGAGTAGTTCACGTTTGTTAATTAAAACCTCAACTGGAGCTCAGCTGAGCTATATTCACTTGCTCAGAGAGAGCTGCTCTTTATCACTGTGAGGCTTTGCAGTTCGGGCCATGGGGGGAGGGAGCTCCCAGCTTGGGTCTGCAGTTTTTACTTACAGATTCTATGCTGCCATCTCAGGTGTTCCTCCCAATTCAGGTTGGTGTATGATGAGTGGACAGTCATGTTTGTCCCCCCGCAGTAATTCCAGATTATTTACGAGTTGTTCCTGGTTGTTTATTAGTTGTTCCAGTGGCACTAACTAGCTTCCACTCCTCTCTATGCTGCCATCTTCCAGAACTACAATCATTTACTTTTAAAAGAATAATTCCACAATGGAGGGAACATTATTCTTCAAGTTCCTTGTTGTTCCTGGTATTTCTTAATTTGGGATTACTTAATGCATCCATTGACTCTGATTGGCACAAAAGTAGTCATCTTTCTTTCCTTGGTAATGTCGGTTTAACAATTGACGTATTTTATTGATTGTTCATACCCAACTAATGTAAATAGATATTGCTGTCTTCCTTCAGTCATTCTCTGTTTCATCAAGCCCTTTGAAGTATTTTTTGTGTGGAAACTCTAAATGGTAATAAAGATCAGGGTCTGTCTGGGACCAGAGTTTAAACAGAAACAAGGGAAAAACATTTAAATTCTTTTTAATGTTCCTTGATAGTGTGCTATAACCTTATAGTTATAGCTATTTTACTAGTAAAACATTTAGACTTATCATTAAGATGCTTTTCAATTAGCTCCAAGAACTCTAATACTTGGAGTGGAAACTGGGATAAAATAGATGAATATCTAGAACTTTTTAATTAACATTAGATGTATTCTGTAGAGGCTGAGGTTCAAAATCAAAGATGTGGCATAATGCTTTCACATAGTAGGCCATTCAGTTAATATGTGACATATTTAATTAAATACTGAATTGACCCCTACTAATTATAGCAATGCTTGTGTTTTGAAGTACCAAGTTGTTAACTGTAAAGCTTGCAGTTGTTTTCTATAATTCTTGCAACTCTCAACTCAAAGTTATAAAATATTTGGGAGTTACTTCACAGTATCAAAGACTATGATTAATTACAATATTTAAAAATTAGAATAGGAGTCATAATTTTCCATTGCAATTAACTTTTTTCCAGACTAGAAATAATTAGCATAGAGAAAAGAGGCAGAACAAAACAATCCACCAATGAAATGAAAATCAACTATGATTGTTATAAAACTGACAATCAGTCGCAGACTGTTTCTTTGAGAAAACACAACTCACAATCCTTAAAATTTAGCCTTTTAGGAAAAGAAAACAAACAAACAACTGGAAGATTGTGTTCTCATCTGAATAGATTCTCAGCCAGATAAACCAGATGTAATCAAGCTAGAAATTGTTACCATTCTTATTTGGCTGCTATTATTAAAAAGTTCATATATGTTAAAAAGAAAATAAGCAAACAAACAAACAAAAGTCTAAGATTTATGTCTAGGGTCTTTTATTTTGTAATTATTGTCACTCTGAAAAAAGCAAGAATGCAGAAGCTATCACTGTCCCACCAAACTGCAAATGATAATTGCTTAGTGGAGATGTTCAAATGTAAATTATAGAACCATTTTAGTAGTCTCATGCCTTCTAGAAGAGATATGAACATTTCAGGAAAGGAGTTCTCCAACAATGATAGTGAACACAGAATCAAATGTTTTCATGGAATTTTAAAGCTTTACACACATTTTGAGAAAAACTACCAGAAACATTTATTCTCCAGTTTAAATTATTTTATCAATAACTTAAACTATTAATAGTATGAAGAAGTTATGCAAATCTATAAGCTTCAGTTAATCCTGAAGTTATTGCCTTGGTCACTGTATTAGTTAGGGTTCTCCAGGGAAACAGTATCAATGAGAGGTGTCTATGACTATAAAATTTGTAAAGTGACTCACGCAACTCTGGGTATGCATGAGTCCAAATTCTGTAGAGCAGTCAGCAAACTGCCAACTCCAAGGAATATGTCCGATGAACTCCTCAGGAAACGAACAGGCAACTTCAACGAACTCCTCAGGAAACACTTCGCTGGGCAGTCGAAGAAGAAGCGAAGGTCCTCTACCTGTCTCGCTTATAAGTGTTCGACTGATTAATTGGATTAAAACCAGCCAATTGCATTCTCTCATTGTGGAAGACACTCCCGTTGGTGAGTCACCAGTCACAGCTGCAGTCAATTGACTGATGATTTAATAAACCAGCCTCTTGGTTTATTAACCAGCCACAAACGTCCTCGCATCAATTGTTAGGCCAGGGTTTGCTTGACCAGACAGCTGGGTACTATCACCTGGCCAAGTTCATGCATGAACTTAACCATCACAGTCACTCAAACAAAAAAAATGTTACAATGTTTTCAAATTTCTGCTTGTGAGAATTCATGCTGAAAACAAATGTGTCCATATACTATGCGCTTTTCTTCCCACTGTAAGAGGAAATGTTAGATACACATCAGAAGTTGACTTGTAGTGGTTTTTTGCAAGTGCAGAAGCTGAGTGCAACCCCAGGTATTCTAATTAAGTAGATCTAAGGTGAAAGAGCAGCATCTATGTTTTTTAAAAGCGTCACAAATAATCCTGCCTGAATCCTGTCCTAAAACAAAAGTTCTCAAACTTTTATGTACCTAATAAATGCAGATTCTGATTCAGTAGGTAAGCAGTGTGGTAGTTGTAACAAGTTCCCAGGTGATACTGAAGCTGCTGGTCCTTAGACAATACGTTGAGTCATGAGGCCCTAGGACAGATGCTTTGTATATAATTACAGTAAATAGGAACCAGATGCCATTAAAACCAAGAATAAACTATTTAGAATAACATCTAACTGTGTCCCCTATTACTAACTAAACATCATTATATGCAATCAACATATAATTCAGAACTGGGTAGAAATAAATCCAGGAAAGCATCTCTGTGGCATTGATTACAAAACTCTGTGCTTTTACTAAAAAGCCACTGAGCCATGTACTTTCTTACACAGTGAGCATATTAAATAAAACTGGTTTAAGAAATGTTAATTATTAATTTTTAAACATAAATCACATTGCACAATCTACAATCCCCTTCAGGAATGTTTGGTACCCACAGGAACTCATGACAGTCATTTCTGGCTGCTGATGCAATGAACAGGATTGAGGATAGAGATTTGCCCACAGTTTGCTCTCCATAAGTTTACCCAAAATAAGGATTAGGGTTTAAAGAATTGCCTGATGTTATTCATCCTTCAGAAAAGAAAGTTGAAATATCATTTAATTGTACTCTTCAACTACAGGCTCTTATTGAAAGAATAACCACAAGATACCTTCTAGATGCTGTAGTTTGAGGGATTTAGATTAATGCAAAATCATTTGTTTGATACAAATCAGATTGTCTAAAGCAATTCTCATATTCTAGGATGTGTCTAAGGACCATATGGAATAACAATTCTGTTATATCTACATATTAAGTCCTCTTTTAATTCTGTTTCTGGGTATTTAAATGTGCCACTAATTCCTTTGATACTGTAGAAAATGCTGTTCTTTCATCCTCTTTGAGAATGGATGAAGCATTCACAGTATTAAAATGCAGTACAGATAAAGAGGAAACCCGTTGTGATAGCATTTTGTAAAAAAGAAAAAAAAAAGGTTGACTACTTATGAGTCAAAACATTTTTTTGTCCTTTTCCTATTCTTTTTTTACTATCCCTTTTTGCCACACACACCAAGCTCTGGGTTCCCTTGCTTCAAAGTAAGGGCAAAAAGAGAATGAAATGCATCTCATGAAGCATGTCATTCTTGCTTTTGTTTCCAAGATGCTTAAGGGTACACAGAATTGGATGCTTTTCATAGCTGAAACAGACCTACAGAGGCAGATATTGAGCTCTAAGTTCCCATAAACCCTGGGAAGCCAATATCCAGGTTGACAACAAGGCCTTAGAGGAGGAAAGCTGCCTACTAGACCTGGGGAAGGTGAAATTCACATCTCTATGCTCCCCATCAAGCCTGAAGTCTTGAGCACAGGGCATCTCAGTGGGAACCAGTGCCACACAAACCCAGGAGAGGTCACTCTCAGTGTTGGGTGAATCCAGGAAGTAAGACCAAGTAACTGAAATTGAATTTCTTGCTACCATGGAGTTCTAGGAATTCAAAGATAGTTTAATTATATTTAAATAAAATAAAGTAATATTTCTCGAACACTCTCATCATGTCCTAGATCTAGAGATTGTAAAAGGCAAGTCATGCCTACTCCTGTTTCTAATAATACCTAGAAGAGTTCTTTATGTTGGGGTTTTAAAAAAGCAAAATAAAATGATTGTTGAGGAAAATTAAACCCCTACAATGATGGGATGGAGAGGCGGTTCATTTTACCACATGGTTAGTATAAGCACAAACAAATGGAGAGTACACAAGGGAATTGCCACTTGATTTTCAGTAAGGAACTTTTGAGAATTATTGGTATGGCTAAGGCAATGGTGTGTTACCTCTAAGTCTGTATTTACTTCCTTGCATTGGTCCAGCTAGGCTGATTATTTGTGCAAATCAAGCTGATTTTGTTCCCTGTTAATTTCAAAGAGGCTAGTCGCTTTCCTCTGTCAAGAGCCTCTTTGCTGAAATACCTTATGCTTTGTAACTGCAAGAGTTCATAGCTGCTCTTAAGAAAATCATTCCCAATTGATGTTCCCAGGGTTCCAGAAGTTTTCTCCCTATAGACTCTAGACATGCTAGTGGTCTGCTCTATTTATGCCAGCAGAAGAGTCTGATTGCTTAGTCCTGTAGCACCCTAACCTGGGGCCTTTCTGTCCTGTTGTAGCAAGGGAGGAGGACTAGAATTCCAGTTGGTGGAAAATGTCACTTCCAGGTCTGAATCCCAGGTGTGAACCGATTCTTCTTTGAGAAGAACAAAGCCTCCAGGACAGGAGCTTTTTCATGTGCCCCTGGTTTCCATTTCAAGCCATTATCACTGGACTACAGAGACACTTTCCCACCATATGTTTTTCTTTTACATTTGTATTGTGAAGTGTGCATAAAGCTAAACAAGCACATAAACATAACTCTACTCCTTATAAGCAAAGACAGGCTGAAAATATCACTGGCAGATAATCAACATTTAAACATGAAAAATTCATTTGTCACTTCATAAAAATACTTTTCACAGAAGTAACCCCATCAAGGACCAATTCGTACTTACTCAAAAACTATACTTTATTCTTAAGAATATAGAGCTTTTAATTTGTTTCAGAACATATGCAACTATTGCCAAATATTTGCCCATAAGTGTCAGTGATTTCAAAAGTAAAATCTTATTTTAACCAATGAAAGAAAAGCCACTATTAGCACACAATCCATGTATGAATATTGAGAAATTTTAGGAAGCTCCCTGAAACAACTATTGCCTTAATGTAATTAAAACATTCTGCTGTGATATTCTAACCAATGCTCTGAGAATATAACTCCCTTCTACTCAATGAGGCTGGAGAAAGCAAAACAAAATTAAACAAAAATTAGATCATGCAAAGCAGGAACTATTTAACTTGCTAAATGACAAACATATCTGGGTGTACAGCATCTATTTATATCAGTAAACAGAGTTGTCTGTAAAACCATGAAACTGAGAAGATTGTATTTGAACTAAATTTACTTTTTCCCAGTCCTTTTTGGACTGGATGATAACTCTATCCACTGTTCTGTCAGGTACATAATTGTTTTCTTGTCTAATCCCCATCTCTAGGCAGGGAAAAACTTGATTTTAGTCTTTATCATTATTAGTTGACTGGGCATTAAATTAAACATATTTACTAATTTATATGGTATTATATGTATTTAATGCTATGTTACTTTTCTATTTCTATACATGCAATATAATATCTGCTTATCTAAAACATAGTAACATCATATATCTAACCTAGCAACATCATGGATAACATAGTAATGTAATATAGTAACATAGTACATCATATGTAAAATATGGTTACATAGTAATATGCATAAATGATGTGGCAGTTTTATTTTAATTATTGTAGTATTATAATGGGATAACTTTCAGGATTCATCCTTTTTATTTCTTCTTTTAAAATTTTGCCTAAAATTTTCTTAAACTATACATACTTTAAAAAAGGAAATAAACAATCAATCATAAAAGAACAAGAAAGAAAGGAAAAAGATGAAAAAGGTACAAGAAAAAGGAAGGGAATGGAATGGGAAAGGAGAAAAATCACATTGGAATTGAATTTTATTTATAACATACTTTTGGGAGAATTGTATCTTTATAAAATCAAGTCCTCCTTTCCCAGCATATGAGCTGCCTTTCAATTTAAGTGTTTTTTATTACTCTCAGGAAATGTTTGTAATTTTTCTTCTTATCACTATCTCTTCTTATGTTTATCCATAGCTACTTTATAATTTTGTTGCTATTGCAAGTAAGATCTTTTTTTTTCATTGTATTTGCTAACTAGTTACAGCTCAAAGAGTTATAAAGCTGGTATTTTAATCTTCATCTGCTTGAGTCCTTTGTCTACCTCTCACTTTGGTTCATAACTCAAGGAGAAATAGAGAGAAGAACAATGAGGGTCATTTATTGCAGCCCTTTTCCCCAACAAAGATGAACAGGTATTTATATAGATTTTCTTCCTTGGCCTAAGGTTGCTATGCATTGCTTCATACATTTCCTAACCCTAAACCATTCTTACTTTCTAGTATAGTTTCTACTTGATTATGGCATATTATATTAAAATCGTGTATTAAAGTTGTTAATATTTTGTTTAGAATGTTTACATACGTTGTCATAATTGAGATAGAACTATAGCTTTTTGTCCTATGTCAGATTTTGGTATTAGGTTTATATTAGCTAAATCAAAGGAATAGAAAGTTTTCCTTCTTTCCTAGGCTCTGCATATTAATTCTTCCTTGAAAGTTTAAGATAATTCACCTGTAAAGCTTCCAGATTCAATCCTTGAAAAATAATATTTTTTTTAATTTAAATTACATCTTTGAAATTGGTCTTCTGAGGATTTTTAATTACTTTAGAGTCCATCTTATTAATTTATATTTTATATAAAATAGCATAATTAAGATTTTTGCCATTAAAAATACAGATTTATGTAATAATTGTCTCATTTATATATGTATCATTATAGTAATATTCTAATTTTTTTTGTTTACTTAGAATTACCTGACTTTTATATTTTTATGTTTTTAAAAGAACCAGTTCTTAGTTTTTAAATTATCCATAGATTTTCAAATTTTAATTTCCTGTTTTACCTTTTGTGTTAGTTTTTTTCTCCTCCTTTCCTTAAGTTTGACTACTTATTTTCAAATATTTTGAGTTTTTAAATAATAGGTTATTTTCATTCATTTATGTTCAATAATAGAAACATATAGTCTATCATTTTCCTCTAAGAATGGCATTTGGTTATTTATTATAAGCTTTAAAACACTGAGTTTTCATTGTTCTTATCTTCTGTGTAGTCTCTAAACTACTTAGACAATCTGGAAATTTTGTCTTTTGTTCAAATGATATTTTGAAATAACTGAATTTATTTTCTTTAACTACCCTTTTTATGTATTTTACCTTGTCCTCAGTGAAACCCATTTTAGTTTTGAGACTCAAACTTTCTTCAGCTCATTAAAATTTTCTTTATTTTTCATTAATATTGCTTTCCTTTAGCTCTGTTTCTGTTTCTGAAATATCTATTATATGTAGATTGAATCTCTTGTTTCTGTCTACATCTCATCTCTTCCTTTATCATTTTTAATCTCTTTTTCTTTATTTGAGTTACGGGAGAACTTATTAAACAAGTCAAACTTTAAAATGAAGTTTGCTATCATAACCAAATCTTTATTCACTGCTGCTTTCACTGATTTAATTTGAATTTTGGCAATTGTCTTTCTTTTTTAATTTATTTTTTTAATCTCCTATCTCTTAGAAGGGTCTCTTTCCATCACAGATGTGACCATGCTTAGGGCAGTATTTCTGTAAATCAAAATTTACTTCTGTTTCTAATGGTCAACTCTAATGCTTCAGAGCAGTTTCATTCTTCTGTATTAAATAATTGATATGCCTGATGATTTTTCTGTCTTCTCAGGCATACCTGTGGCAAAGCAAATTCTCTTGTTCACAATTAGAAGTGGACATGGAATGCTCAAAGATTGTGTGGGCCTCTATTTAAGACTTACTAGCATAAAAATGCATAGAAACGAAATGTTGAGATTTGCTGTAATTATACTTTGCTAGTTCTAAGGTACAGTAGCCTGAGGAGAAAGATGAAGTACCTGAAGCTAAAGACAGTAAGTAGTGACCAGGAATTAGCTGGCAGAAGACTGCTCTCCTTTGCTTGGCACAGTTGCATTTGTTAGGAGACAGCTAAAGAAGAGTCCCCACTTGTATACCAAATGTAGACAGGGAGTAAATGCCATTTTGGCTTTCTCTGCTTGCCAACTGTGTTTCCTGGAAATAGTAAGAGTTCCCCACAGACTCTGAATGAGGGAGAAGGAAATAGGGTTAATGGCTTACTAGGCTTCTGCTAGGGGTTTTGCACTTACGGTAATTCACCCATAGAAGATCATGTGTCCAATGAATCATTTCTTCATTTCAAGCAAACAGAAATTTTTCAAAGTTTCTCATCTGACAAAAATCAAAGCTTTCTGGATTACTAGAATTGATCAAAGTTATTTCTTACTTTTATATTCTATTGACCATTTCAATTGGATCATATGGTCTTTAGTCATATGGGCTTCATTAACAACCTTTGCTCATGTAAGGTTTTCTCTCTCTCTCTCTCTCTCTCTCTCTCTCTCTCTCTCTCTCTCTGAAATGCTTTTTATTGTCCTCTTAGAATATGCCCCTCTGATTTCTGTTTTATTTTTACCTCTGGTTGTGAAGTTTTTGAAAATAGTACTTAACAGCTTGGTCAGTTTGTCCACTGACATCTGGGAAAATGCTGGAATTACTTTGGTCCATGAATGGAAGAAAAGCCTATGCTACTCTCTTCATATTTTCCCAGCTTCTGATAACTTCCAGAACAGCTGCAAGGAGATTTTGTTCCAGCATTTCAGAGGTTCCCTTAACCTTTTTGTTTGGAAAGAACAGATTTCCCTCAATGGATTAATAGCAATCCATTGCACCACAATGTACAAAAAAAGAATCATATTTTAAAGCTAAAAAGTAGATTACAATGGAACTTTACCCTTCATGACAGAGGAAGCAATTTCCTTTGTAAGTTGAAACTTAAATAATATTACTGTAAAATATATATTTACTTGTCAGTAAAGAGAGAATAAAAATTTAAGGAATGATTGTTTTCAGATAAATATAAGGATATTTGAAGAAAAATTAGATAAAAATCCTCCTAAGATAAAATATCATCAGAAAAATATATTTTTAGGTCCCCATGTATATAATCTCCTAATTCCTTCCAAAGACATTTTTCCCTTAAACCTTCAGTATCCAATTCTTTACAAATATCTCAAGTACTTTTTACTTGAATACTGCTATGCAATAGGGGGAAAAAAAAAAGGAAGCATTCATGTGAATACAAATAATAATACAAAAATTTCTCATTTATTTCTCTGAGACACTGATCATGTGTGGACAGTGATCTACTCATAAAAATTTCATAAGTCAATTTACTACACTCTGCGATGACACTTATGAAAAGAAATCTCTATCTTTGTGCTCTTGTACTCTGATTTTGTTTGTGTCTTATTTTCTTTTGTTTTACATCACATTGACTTGATTGACAAGGGAAGAGAAGGCATCAGGTATGGGGAATTTCACTCACTTGTACATTTCAAAGTGAATTATATTAAATCAATCTTTAAGAGATAATGTTTTAGGAGAATGCATTCACTTTGGATCCCTTTTGATATTCACTGAGTAGTGAAAGACAGACTAGAGTGATACCAAAGAAACACAATCAGAATGACATGACCCCTCATCCCCTTACAGATTAGCTTCCTCTAAATTAAAAGCTTCATTACCAGCCTGTTGGGATGGTATTTCTATATCAGCATTTAGTTAATTGCCTGATTACAAACTTATTTGATTTGCTAAATCATATTCCCTTCCTCCTTCATTCTTCCATGGGAAGTCTTCCCTAAAGTTGAACAATCTTTTAGGTAACTGTAATAGTCAGGAATGCTTTTGATGGCATGGAAGAGAAACCCTAATAATGGTGATTTTGTTTCGGACAACAAGTCTGGCAGTAGGCTGCCCAGGCAAGTGACATTCCTCAAGCATGTCATCAAGTACGTGACTTATCTTTCCACCCTGCTTTCCTTTGTGTATGGGCCTGAGACTACTGATTACAGACACAAGGTCACCAAATTATTGCTACACTCTAGGTATAGAATCTATGTTATAGAGAGCAAGAAAAAGAGAGCAGTGAAGATACATTCATTTTGTTTTCTGTATTCAAGAAAACAAAAGCTTCTCCAAATCCACAATATTCTGTATTGTCCTCATTGCCAGAACTATCATGTGGTCACTTCTAGAATCAAGGTTGTCTGGGATAACAAATTATTTTAGATGGGCTCATTGCCTCCCTTAACAAAATCAAAGATATTTTAATAAGGAAAAAGAATAGATATTGGATAGACAACTTCTCAGACAGATACCTCTTCTTTGGTCTAAGTAAGACATTGGAAGGAAGTCACTTCAGTTGAGGTAAGTTATGTTCCACCTCTTTGAGGGCAGAGTATGTACATAAATTATTTGGGATTCTTCTACAAGGGAGATTTTCCTCTTCTTACCCATTTATTTATTTATGCAATCATTTATATTAGTAATGGACTCATGGATGTTTACTTTACGCTTTGGGTTATAATCCAATACTACTTTATTTTATTACTCAAATTGTTCCAGTGTTGGTCATTGAGAAGTCTTCCAGTTCTCTTCTATGTTCCTTTGACTTACCCCCATCATGGCATGAGTGTGTGTGCAAGCACACATGTATGTTTTATCACTTCCTTACTTCCTGGCACTTAAAGATGGTCCAGGCTTATCTCGTATATTCCCTGCCCCAGCCCTAGAATCTGCCATTTTTCTGTGGAGTCCTGGTTTCCTTTATTGGAGGACAACATTTTGAAACACAGATATGGGTGCAAGGAGAAAATGTACTTTTAAAAAAAATTTTTTGTATTGAGATTGTTCACAAACCATACAATTATCCAAAGATCCAATGTGTACAATCAGTTGCCCATGGTACCATCATACAGTTGTGCATCCACCACCACAATTTTTAGAACATTTTCATTATTCCATAAAAGAAATAAAGACAAAAGAAGGAAACTCAAATTCTCCCATACCCCTAATCTTCCCCCCTCCATTACTGATTCATGGTATTTGTATAGTACATTTGTTGCTATTGATGAAAGAATGTTAAAATGCTACTAAGTGTAGTATATAGTTTGTAATAGGTATATATTTTTTTTCCTATATGCCCCTCTATTACTAACTTCTAGTTATAGTGTCATACATTTGTTCTAGTTCATGAGAGAGATTTCTAATATTTTTACAGTTAATCATGGACATTGTTCACCACAAGATTCACTGTTTTATACATTCCCATCTTTTAACCTCCAACTTTCCTTCTGGTGACATACATGACTCTGAGCTTACCCCTTCCATCACATTCATAGACTGTTCAGCACTGTTAGTCATTCTCATAGCATGCTACTGTCACCTCTGTCCACTTCCAAATGTTTAAATTCACCCTAGTTGAACATTCTGCTCATAATAAGCAACTACTCCCCATTGTTTAGCCCTATTCTATATCCTGGTAACTTATATTTCATGTCTATGAGTTTACATATTATAGCTAGTTCATATCAAGTGAGACCCTACAATATTTGTCCTTATGTGTCTGCCTTATTTCACTCAATATAGTGCCCTCAAGGTTTCTTCATCAACCCATTTTTTTAATATGGTTTTGTTCACACACCATATATTCCATCCTAAGTAAACACTCGATAGTTCCCTGTATATTCATGTATTTATGTATTCACCACCATCACCACTATCTATATAAGGACATCTCCATTTATTCCACAAAGAAGGAGGAAGAGTCAAAGAAGGTAGAGGGACAAAAGAAAAAACAGAAAGAGGGAAAAAAAAAAAACAAAACCATGACAGCTAGGAAGCAACAAAAGGAAAGATAGCATTAACCTTAAGTAGAATAAAGAGTCAGACAACATTATCAATGCCAGGGAGTCCCATACCCTTCCCCTACCACCCCCCCCCATATGCATTTAGCTTTGGTATATTGCCTTTGTTGTGTTAAAGGAAGCATAATACAATGCTTCTGTTAATTATAGTCTCTAGTTTGCATTGATTGTATTTTTCCCCCAATACCACCCTATTTTTAACACCTTGCAAGGTTGACATTCATGTGTTCTCCCTCAAGTAAAAATATCTTTGTTCCTTTTATCACAATCATTGAGCACCCTAGGTTTCAGTGAGTTATATAGTTCCAGTCTTTATCTTTCCTCTTTCCTTCTGGTGTCCCACATGCTCCTAACCTTCCTCTTTCAACCATACTCACAGTCATCTTTGTTCAGTGTACTTACATTTCTGTGCTACTATTATGCAAAACTGTGTTCCAAACCTCTCACTCCTGTCTTTCCCTTTCTGTCTGCAGTGCTCCCTTTAGTCTTCCCTGCAGAGCAGGTATTTTGTTCACAAACTCTGTCATTGTCTGTTTGTCAGAGAATATTTTAAGCTCTCCCTCATATTTGAAGGACAGTTTTGCCAGATATAGGATTCTTGATTTCATGGTTTTTTTCTTTCAGTATCTTAAATATATCACACCACTTCCTTTTAGCCTTCATGGTTGCTATTGGGAAATCTGCACATAGACTTATCAAGCTTCCTTTTTATGTGATGGATCACTTTCCTCTTGCTCCTTTCAGGATTCTCTCTTTATCTTTGACATTTGATAATCTAATTATTAAGTGTCTTGGCGTAGGTCTATTCAGATCTATTCTGTTTGGGGTATGCTGCTCTTCTTGGATCTGTAATTTTATGTCTTTCAAAAGAGATGGGAAATTTTCATTGATTATTTCCTCTATTATTGCTTCTGCCCCTTTTCCGTTCTCTTCTTTTGCAACACCCATGACACGTACATTCCTGCATTTTGTGTTGTCATTCAATTCCTGGAGACATTGCTCATATTCTTCCATTCTTTTCTCTATCTGTTCTTTTGTGTGTAGGCTTTCAGGTGTCTTGTTCTCCAGTTCCTGAGTGTTTTCTGCTGCCTCTTGAGATCTGCTGTTTTATGTTTCCATTGTGTCTTTCATCTCTTGTCTTGTGCCTTTCATTTCCATAGATTCTGCCAGTTGTTTTTTTGAACTTTCAACTTCTACATTATACGCCCAGTGTTTTCATTATGTGCTTCATCTCTTTTGCCATATTTTCCCTAAACTTTTTGAATTGATTTAGATTTAGTTGTTTCAATTACTGTATCTCAGTTGAAGTGTAAGTTTATTCCTTTGACTGGGCCATAACTTCGTTTTTCTTAGTGTAGGTTGTAGTTCTCTGTTGTCTAGGCATCTGGTTTCCTTTGTTACTCCAATCAGGTTTTCCAAGACCAGAACAGGCTTAAGTTTCAGAAGGAGGACGTAGTATCAGGTCTCCCTGAGGGTGTGTCTTAGAAAATTGATACACCCTTTGAGGCCTGTCAGCCTGTCACTCCAGATTGGTGTAAGGAGATGTGGCCCATGGCTGTTTCCCCCAGGCTCTGGTGTCTGGTTCTGAATGGAAGGCGGGTAGTAGAGCTTGGCACCATCTCTTTCCTCTTAGGGAAGATACACCCCCTGGGGAGATATCATTTGCATTCAACTAATCTCTCTGACTCTGCTATCTCCACTGCTGTCTGGGTCAGAGTGCTGGGAACTGAAAATGCCTGAGGCTTTCTCCACTGAGCTGAAAAAGGGACAGATAGCCCCACTTCAGGGCCAGTCCACGGTCACCCTCAGTTTCACCCATCGACCAGAGAGAGCACGTGGTCCTCTGGGCTCCCCCTCCCTCCCAGAGAGGTCCTCCAGCTCTCCAAGATCAGTCTTCACCAAAAGCCTTTGTCTGCTTTTTGGGAATTCATAGCTTGTATTGAGCAGTCAACATTTGTTAATTAAAACCTCGGTTGGAACTGGGCTGAGGTATATTCACTTGTTCAGAGAGTTTTCCTCTCTAGCGTAATGAGGCTTTGCAGTTTGGAGTGCCATGGGGGAGGGGCTTTTGGCTCGGGTCTGCATTTTTTACTTACAGATTTTATGCTAAGGTCTTGGGCATTCCTCCCAATCCAGGTTGGTGTATGATGTGTGGACAGTCACGTTTGTATCCCAGCAGTTATTCCAGATTACTTACAAATTGTTCCTGGTTGTTCCAGGGGGACTAACTAGCTTCCACTCCTCTCTATACCACCATCTTCTTCTGACTATGACAATGTACTTTTGAGTGGCAGTTGTGAGGTAGTGGGGAGAGTACACTTGTGTTATGTTTAAATGTGGAATGAGACAAGAGGGGTTCAGAACCTGGTTTTATGATGTTTTAATGTGTGATCTTGGCTATGTTACTTAGCTTCTCTGAACCTTACTTTCCTCCTAAGTAGTAGTAGTAGTATAACTAATATCTGTAGAACAGGGTTTCACAACCTTGGCACTATTGACATTTTGTGCTATAAAATGTGTTGTTGTATGGGGTTGTCCTGTGCATTGTAGAGGTTTAGTAGCATCCCTGGCTTCTACCTACTAGATTCCAATAGTATTCCCAAGTCATGACTATCAAAAATGTCTCCATACATTGCTAAATGCTCTCTTGGAGACAAAATTGCCCCTGGTTGAGGCTATAGAATATTTGCTGTGTATCAAGCACTGTGGTAAGGGCTTCAAAAACACTATTTCTTCAATGTTCACAAAAATCCTAGGAGCTTGAAGTTAATATTTTACAGATGAGGAGAGGACAAGAGAGGAGGTAAGAAACTTTCCAAGGTTTCATAGCTACTCAGATGTGGTGCTGGGATTTGAGCCCAGAAAATATGACTTTGGAACTCATGATCTTAACCACCATACCACACTGCCTCCATAAAAGATATGAGTAATAATTCTTCCCTCACAAAGTTTTAATGAGAATTAAATGAAACATCATCTGTAAACACACCTTGCACAGTGCTTAGTACAGAGAAGCATTTGGTAAATGATAGCTGAATCTGAATCTGAATCCCTCTTCCTCCACAGCAACCTTGCTCTGCTTATTACACTCCCTCAGGTATCTACCTTCAGGTCTCACTCTAGAGATTTCTTATCTTCTGCCTACAAACATGCTCAGATCTTTACCATCCAGAAAAAGAATATTTTCTTTGAAAATATTTCTCTCTCAAATTATCAAATATTTTAATGCCATATTCATATTTGTTATTTCCACTTCCTTATCATTCACTCATTTCATACTGCATTAAATTCTTGAGTTTCTGCCTGTGAACTCCTTTTGACTTAATCTTGGGCAATAGCTATAGAAGGAACCTAGAGGGGCATCTTCTTCCATCGCCTCTTTGTACAGATGAGAAAGAAGCAAAAAGTAAGAAATGTTTCATGACTTACTAAGACTACACAACAACTATATGTCTAGTTCTTCAAAAAACCTCCAGTCCTCTTCCCTAATAGGCCTCTGCCTCATATGAAGTTGCTGACCACCATTCCTTAAAACTTTCCTTTTTGACTTCTGTGTCTTGTTTTCAACTACCTCTTTGACCTCTCCTTTTCCACATTCTTAGTTTCTTTTCATCTTTTACTCTTATATCTGAGCACTCAGCAAGGTTATTTCTTTATACTCTGTCATTTTTTAATTAATTGTATCATCTTACATGACCTCAACAGTCATGTATATGTCTTATAAATATGTACCTCTTCCCTAGCCTATATCCAGAGCCACAGACCCACAGTTTTAATTGCCTAGTAAACTTACTTGGATGTCCTATAACTACCTAAAACAGAATCTCCAAAGTATAAGTCATTAATTTCACTGCCAAACAATTCCTGTCAATGTCCCTATTTTTCTTGATGGGAAGCTTACTTATACCATTTTTATCTCAGGTTGTTTTCATCTCTAGCATTCATATTTTACCCTCTGTCAAATTCTATAGATTTTGATTTCTGAAAAGTCTAAAATAAAACTCCATTTCATTCCAACTTTTAGGACCCAAATTAAAGCTTTCTTTGACTATTTCTTGGAATATTTAAATTATTCAATAAATGGTCTCCTAATTTAGTCTATCTTTCCCTAAATAATCTTGACAATCATATGGATAAAACTTCTTAAAACACATCCTGATAATATGATGGTTCTGCTCAAAAACTCTTAGTGGCTCCCCAGTGGCTAGATTTGTGCTGTTTAATATGGTAGTCACTAGTCACCTATGGCTGCTGAATGCTTGAAATGTGGCTGGGCCAAATTCAGATGTGCTTTAGTGTCAAATACACACTGGATTTTTTGTTGGAGTGCAAAAAGAGAGCATAAAATGTCTCAATAACTTTTATATTGATTACCTGTTGAAATGATAATATTATGGATACATTAGTTTAATTAAAATATATTACTGAAATTCACATCCCTCTTTTTAAAAGTGATTACTATAAATCTAAAGTACATGTGTGGCTCACATTATATTTCTATTACATGTGCCATCCTAGACAACCATACATTTCTCTGCTTATCATGTCAAACCTACTATACCATCTCAACTGTCTTGCCTTCTTTTCCATTATTCCCATATATATGTTATACACTCCATTCAATTTAGACAATTTGCTATTTCCTGACTATTCCCCACTCTTTCCCATCACCTTGTCTTTGCTCATGCTGTTTATTTTTTCTGTATTGCCTCCCTACTGTTACCACCCCTTCCTGCCTATCAGGATTCCCTCATTAGCTAATAACTGAAACCTAATAGAAAGCTTAAGTGAAAAAGACATTTTATTGGCTAGTGTAACTGAAAAGTCTAGACACCAATATGAGTAACAGTTGGATCTGTGGACTCAAACAATGTTGTCAAGATACAAGGCTCATTCTCATTCTCATTCTTCTTTCACCTCCCTCTTTCCATCTCTCTCTTCACCTTGCACCCTTCATACTTGTGTTAATTTTAATTTAACATCAAGATCTCCCCAAGAAGTTAATTTCTATAATTCTCCCCTACCCCCCCAAAAAAGGCACCTTTCCCCCTGTATTTGGTTATATATCTTCAAGTTAATCATTGTGCCTAACTGGCCAGGCTTGGTCCACCTGCAGATTCTGGAAACAAGGATTGGGTCAATCCCACTGAAACCACACTGCCTGAGAATGGGAGATAGGTTATCTCCAGAGGACAATCAAGGTGCTGATACGAGAAGACAAGGAAATGGGTTCAAGCAGCAAAACCAACAGATATAACTGACATTGTGAAAACTCTGTGGTTCTTCATGGTGTATTTCAAATGGCTTCCCATTGTGAAAGTCTTTCCTTACCTCCTAAATTAGATGTGATTTCCCACTTCTTTAAATCCCCAATTCATAATGTTTGTGCTTCACTTATAGCAATTGCCATCTTCTATACTATATTACTTCTATTTGTATGATCATCTTGGTTTCCTTTCCCCCAACCCTCATGCTTTATTATAATCTTCTAATGATATCCTCGAGAGTCACTGTGTACACAATAGAATTTCACATTTTTATTGAATTGAATAGAATTTCTGTTTAACACCAATTCTTTTCCAGGTAGGAGGTTTATACACCTAAAATATTTAATCTAGGATCATTACTAATTGACAGTAACAATATAGTTAAGGTTGATTACTATATTCACACATTATCTGCAGAAAACTTTAATTTGTAACCACATATTAAAATATTTTAAAAGATTCTTGATTTTATATATGACTGTTTATAGGGCTATAAGAGAAAGGGGGGTAATAATTATGGAGAAAATAGTGTTAGAAAAGGGGAAATCAGAAAGGAAGAGAAAATGGGAGGGGGGGAGATAAAATCAGGAAAAGATAAGAAAGGTAGAGTGTCACTGAGAGGGAAACTGAACAAAGAAGCAGAGCAAGAAACTAAGATTAAAACTCTACCTTCCAATTGCTATGTGTTAAAAACAAGAAAAAAGTAAAAATAGAGGGAGGAGAAAAATTCAATCATGCAGGATGTAAGAAATAATCATAGCCTAAATTAGTAGGCAAATCTTGTTTTAGGAAAAAAATTGGTAACAAGAATTACAGATAAGAACAGTGCCTGACCCATATTAGTTTTGTGTCATAATATGACACATAGAATAAATAAAGCATTATATTTTAATATATAATATAAATTATGCAAACAAAATTGTATTTTTAATATATAATATAATATAAAAAATAAAATTCTAATAGATAAGTTGTCAAAGGACATGGTCAAAAGAAGAAATGTCAATGACAAGTAAGAATGAGAAAATAAAAGTACAATTTTAATGAATACAAAATACAAAATAAAACTACAGGATATTTTCATCTACCAAATTTGAAAAAAAGTGTAACAGTGCATAATACAGTATACCATGCTCATACATTGCTGGTGGAAATACAAATTGATACTTTTCTAGAAAACTATTTGATATTGTATTATTTAGCTACTGCTGCATAACAAACACCTTCAACATCTCACTGGCACTCAAAAATAAGCATTTATGTATCACTTAAAGGTGTCTGGGCAACAGGGATGGCTCTGCCTCCTATGGAAATTCCTGCTGGTGTGCTTCTCCTCCATAGGTTTCTCATTCTTCCTTTGCAGCGAGAGGGCTAGCCAGAGTAACTTTTTCTCCTGGTGATGGCAAAAGCACAAGAGGACAAGTGGAAATGTGCTAGACTCCTTAGGGCCTACGCTTGGAATTGGAAGAGACCACAAAGCAAAGCAAGCCACAGGACCAAGCTCCAAGTCAAGGAGCAAGAATCTACACTGTCTCCATGATGAAGTCACAGCAAGGTCATGGATTCACTGAGGAAGGAAGAATTAGGCCAGGAATTCAATCTCCCATGGGAGACTCTCTGGAAAGCTTTAGTAAAAGTCCAGGACTCTTAAACTGGCAATCCAGACATCAAATCACACCACTCTCTATTTTGTTGTTGTTGTATTTGACTGTTGTATTTTGAATGCCCTTACATGGGGCATACCTTCTCTAGTGTCTATTCAATTCACATTGAATTATACACAGCTGTTTTCTTAGGGTCTTGCCTTCCTCTGAAGGCATTTGATATTGAGTTCCCTGGTTTATAATTATACTACCACACCACTATTTCTAATTGTGAAAAATTGGAAATCCATCAAATGCCCAATGTAAGAAAATAGACAAATTAAGTTCCAGATATAATATCCAATATTATATGGCCAAAAATTTGTTTTTAAATTATATTTAATAACTTTTGGGAATCCTCCAACATTATAATTTAAAATACTAAAATTTGTAGTTATATAGAATTATGTCTTGTATTTTATAAATAAAATATATATATTATACACATTATATTAAAAAGACTGATGGGAAATACGTCAAAATATCAAAAATGACCATCTCTGAGGCTAAGATTCCTAATAATTGTTCTTTTCTTCTTTGTGTATTTCTGAATTCTATCAACTTCCTACAATGAATATCATTACTTACATAATCAGAAAAAATTTAAAATAAATATAAAAAATAAATTGGTCTCTTGTTCACACATCCAGATAGGACATTTAAACATTAATTATTGTGGTTGTTTGAAGCTGTATGTACATCAGAAAAACATGCTCTTAAATCTAATCCATTCCTGTGTGTGTAAACCCATTTAAGTAGAACCTTTTGATGAGACTACTTCGGTTAAGGTATGACTCACCTAATTTAGCGTGGGTCTTAATCCTATTACTGGAGTCCTTTATAAACAGAATGAATACAGAGAGAGAGAAAAAGCCACAGAAACAAGAATCCGAAATCATGAAACCCAGAAGAGAAAGGAGAGACCAGCAGATGCCACCATGTGCCTTGCCATGTGGCAGAGAAGACAAGGATTGCCAGAAGCCAGTCTTCAGAAAGAAAGTCTCACCTCAAGGATGCCTTAATTTGGACATTTTCTCAGCCTCAAACTGTAAGCTAATAAATTCCCATTGTTTAGGTCAACCCATTTCATGGTATCTGCTTTATGCAACCTAGGAAATTAAAATAATAATGCTTCTAGAATTTAAAAAATCATTCCACGTAGTGCCATTCAAAGTTCCAAACTTAACTGACATTCAAGATTTGCTCTTACCTCCGAATGGTATAGTCCCTTGTATTATTTATCAGTGTGTTCCCTTCTCAAAATAAATTATGCATGCCTTTGAGGACAGTGACAACTTTATCATAGTTCTCATATGGCCTAGAACAGTGCCACACAATAACAATAAAAATGTGCTATATAGATTATTCATTTGATCTTCACCACAGTCCTATAAATATGTTATTCCCATTTGGTCCTCATTTTATAGATGAGGAAGCTGAGACTTTGAGAGTTTAAATATTTTCCCCAAGATTATACACAGAATAAGCAGAAAAGTCAGGATTTGAACCAGAGCCCACTCTGAGCAAAGAAAGTAGATAATATGCTGGTCCTGAGTATATTTCTATCAAATTCATTCATTCCTTTTCTTTTTTTATTTGTTCTCCTCTACAACCTAAGGGGTCTGATTCCAGGGTGTGTTTCTTAGGCATCCTTGTCAACTGGCTTCCTTGGGTTTGGCCAGTGAGGGTATTAGTGGGATATTGCAGGATGGGAGAAAGGGAAAAAGGAGGATATTTCCTCCCACCCACCTCTTTTCATCTTGGACAGCATCTCCTTCCATGTCTCTGGCTCCCACTAGACTGACCCACCGAGATTCCAGCTTCACTGTGTGGCTTAGACTCCCCCTGGACCTTCTCTCCCTTTTCCTCTCCAGCCAGAAGTTATTACAGCTTCTTGTTGCTAATCTCTGCCTCATAGTCCTCTGTTTGGCTTCTTAGCCCCTCCCTAACCTGTTTAACCATATACATAAATGAAATCATAAAACATCTCCCCAGTTAAAAATGCCCAGAAGAATGCCTGTTTTTTAGATGCCAGCTTCACAGATCCTATTTATCTCTCAATAAAATGTTTTTCAATTGCTATTTATAAAGGAAACATTCATATGTAGGTCCCCAAACTCTATACATCCTTTTAAATAAAACAAAGCCTCCTAGTGTGAGGGGAAAGCCTTGTGCAGCAAAATGATTGTGCATCACAATCTCTTGATATTTTTTTAACTCTTAAAAAAGTCATTTTATTGATCCTTTACCATATAAAATTTATTCAAATCACACCCATTTGAAGTGGTAAGATCACAGCTAGAGAACAGGTCATCCTGTAACAAATCTACTTAAAAAATCCTTCATAAAAGCTTTTTTTTAAATATATTATATTACATATTTTCTTTTTTAAACTAGCATACAACACAAAGCTAAACTCAGTAGTAATTTGCCTACTCCCAATACTTCCTTTTAATAAAATCATGTACACTGTAGGTAAAGAAATTCCCATAACCTGTCAATTTTCACTCTACTTAACTCCAAGGCATTTTCCTTCAATACCTCCTCTCATGCACATGAGTTGCCATGTACACACTGAGTTCTTTTACCTGAAAGCTAAAGCTTTAAATACTGCAGTTTTATTTACAGTTCTACACTTACAACAAAAGTGAAAACAAGAACCACAATAACAAAACAAAAACAAAAACACACTTAAAAACATTACAAACCAGCTAGAAAATATTCTAGCAGTGCTTGCAAGTTAATTGCTATCTTTGTATAAAATTACTAGATAATGAAAATGTGAGTAGACTACATATTGACTTGAGTAAAACCATCACTATGTGTTCCAGTTTGCTAATGCTGCCTTTTTGCAAAACACCAGAAATGGATTGGCTTTTACAAAAGGGGGTTTATTTGGTTACACAATTACAGCCTTAAGGCAATAAAGTGTCCAAGTTAACACATCAACAATCAGGTACCTTTACTGGAGGATGGTCAATGGCATCCGGAAAACCTGTTAGCTGGGAAGGCATGTGGCTGGCATCTGTTTCAGAGTTCTGGTTTCAAAATGGCTTTCTCTCAGAACATTCCTCTCTAGGCTTCAGCTTCTCTCCAAAATGTTACTCTCAGTTGCTCTTGGGGCATTTGTCCTCTCTTAGCTTCTCCAGAGCAAAAGTCTGCTTTCAAAGGCCGTCTTCAAACTGTCTCTCATCTGCAGCACCTCTCAGCTCCTGTGCAGTCTTCAAAGTGTCCCTCTTGGCTGTAGCCAGCTTCTCCTTCTGTCTGAGCTTTTATAGGGATCCAGTGAACTAATCAAGGCCCTCACTGAATGGGTGGGGCAACACCTCCATGGAAATTATCTAATCAGAGTTATCACCTACAGTTGGGGGGGGGTCAAATCTCCATGGAAACAATCAAAGAATTACAATTGGATCAACACTAATACGTCTGCCCACACAAGATTGTATCAAAGATAATGGTGTATTGGGGGACATAATGCATTCAAACTGGCAAACTGCACAAATCTGTACATATAAAGCACACCTAACACTGTTTGACAGCTCATGTGTTGCCCTCTGCACATTTTACTTTCTAAGGCCCATGCAGTCATAATTAGCATGCTTGTAACTTTTAGCCATTTCAAGTGTAAGCTTTAATAGCAGCAACCCAATACTACCAGGAAACTTGCAAACTTAGTACTCAAAATAGCACAAATACTGCAGTACTAATCCGCTTGGTATGCCAGATGCTATGTCAAAATTAAAATGACAAAGCAATAAGAATATGGTATGGGGCATCTAATTGCTATACATCAGTTAAGCCCATTAACTGGAAAAATCTATTACATGAAGGAAATTTTAAGATATTAGTATTTCTTTCATTTTCAAAACAATAATTATGGCATTGCATTTACCAAAAGGTTAACAAGAAATTAAACAAAACACACAACAACCTTGTCAGGTGAACCTCACTCTTTTGACTTTGGAAAAAAGTCAGCTTTGTGCAGCTGGCAAAGAGAATTTCACAAAGCTGGGAGCAGAGGCAGCTAACCAGATGAGATAAATATGGGAAATGGAAAAAAGTTTGGCATAAATTGTTTCCCATATATGAAAAAAACCCCACAGTGCATTTCCAGTAGGTACTTAACACAAAGTTCCCCTGCTCTCCCCCACCGCAATGCTTCATCTCAGATCACATTGATATTTTGTACCAAGAGAATCACTTGACATTTTGAAAAGTGTGCCAAGATCAATCAAGGAGTGTCCACTGTATAATTCAGAGCCTGAGCATATATAACTACCTGACATCATATTGCATATTCATGCATTTGTTTGATTGTAATTGCTCTCCACCAACTATGAAGACAGGAAATTTACCCAGCTTTTAAAAATGTCTGGCCCATAGTAAGTACTCAAGAAGATATTTTGTTATATTAGTATGTATTAGATCCTTCAGTTAGTTCATCTATAAATTTCAGAGGCTCTTTACTACACCTCTGATTGAACTGCGAAGTAATTGATTAACCACTTTTCGAGATTTTTTACACTTACTGCTTGAAACTTCATAGAATTTACTACAGTTGAAGAGGGAAAAACCACAGAAATCTATGGAAAAATTCATCTTCGGGCAACAAAGCCAGAGCATGGATTGCTTTAGAGAGTATCTCTAACCAGATAAAAAATCCAAAGATTTTCAGAGGTTAGAGAAAGGGCCATTTTAAAACAAAACAAAACAAAAAATAGGGGCAAAAGTGAGTCACTGAGAGTAAGAACTTCCTCATACCCACTCTAATGCAAGGATTAGGAGACTTTTTGAGAGGTAACCTAGTTTTGGCAGAGATAGTGTTAGCTTTAGATAGTCATAATCTCCATTTTTATGTGCAAAATGTAGATAACATTATCTTCTCCAACTTACATCACAGAAATTGGAGAAGATAAGTAATATAAAAATAATCTATGTGAAAGATAGCATTTTGTGAACCATGAAGTTCCATATCATTATCAGGGTAGAAGGAGCTATATAAGATAATATTTTTAAAAGAATGAAACAATATATTGTGTACATCTAATTTATAAGCACATCAATGACTTTGGACCACAGCCTAACCTAGTGTAGTGAAATACATGCAAGCATTGTCAAACCAAAAGCCTTCTCTGAAAGTCTACAGGCTGATGAGAAACTAAAAATCTCTACCAGCCCACATTCTTTCAATTAGTGATATGCAGACATCTTTAAAAGTATTTACTCACTAATTTATATGTTTTGTACTTCATATGAAGAAGTCAAATTTGAAATTATACCAAGACTGGGCGATTATTGACCATAAAGGACATTTGAGTTAAGTTTAGTGTTATTTAAACAGCCCAAATTAAAAAAAGATCATCTAAAGAAAAAAGATGATGCCAAAACCTGAGGTACTGAGAGGTAATACAATCCAGGCACAGATTACAAGTGATCTACTTCCCAAACATGTAAGTGATGCCAATCAAAAACTGTGGGTTCTTTGCCCAATGCACTCAAATGACCCATTCCTGAGACATCGGAGTTTCAAAGAATTTTATTGCTAGGTGAAGCAGGAGAGCAGATGGCCTTTTGGTCCAAAAACTGTCTCTCCAAACTGCAAGAATTCTGATAGCTTTATAGTGTCAAAAGATGGGCAGATTCAAAATGTACATGCTCTGGCTAGACATCCCAAATGACCACAGTATGCCATGCCCTCACCAGAAGCAGTCCTCAAATACCTAAGTCCCTGCCTGAGATGCTATAAAGATGCACTGAGTTTTATCTTGTCTTGTGTTCTTATACCAGACAAGACCAAAAACCCAGAGCCTATAGCCTCTTTAAGATCAACTATCAGATGCGGCCCCCTTCCCCATACTGTCAACACCACCTTTTAATATGAACAAGTTAGGGTGCTCACTGTCTTAACACCCCTAAAGTTGGAAAAGAGATTAAGCAAAAGGAAGGGGTAGCAACAAACAACATAAGATTTAACAAAGGTCTATGAATACTGAAACTTTATATAATTATAGTTTTGTTAGTTTTTTTTGTTTGGAAGCTGGGGTGTTGGAATGGGTGGAAGGAGGTAAATGACATGGTGGAACTGTAGCCTATAGCATCCTTTAGGATTTGCTCTATGGCTGCTCATTGAATTGTGCCTTGAAGGTCTTCACCTTTCTGTATATACCTTATATTGCATCATAAGGAAAGAACTGAAACTGTGGAACTGTAATCCATAGCAATTTTTGAAATTGCCTATATGACTGCTTGTTGAGCTGTACTTCAAGAGATGACACCTTTCTGTATGTATGTAATATCTTACAGTAATGGAAATGTCTGAAGTTGTGGAACTGTGACCCATGACATACTTTGAAATTTGCTAACTACTTGTGGAATCTTACTTTGAAGGTTGTCACTGTTATGTATGTATGTTGAAGTTCACAATAAAAATTAATAAATTAAAAAAAAAAAAAAGATGGGCAGGTTTTAGGATAATGAGCACAATGGCTCTAGATGATGTAATTAGAGGTGATCTAATTATAGAGTATGTGCAGATTGATTACATGCTGTGGGAGCCCAGGGCCCAGGGCCTTCCCCAACTGCCTTGAAGCCAGTGAACACAGCAGCTTGCTTGACCTAGGACAGTTAAAGTTTGACTTCTCTCCTTGTAGGATCAGGCCTCCAGTGCTAAATGTAATCTATAGCTTACCTCCCTCCTAAAAGGACCTCCTCCCTGAAACTCCCTGAGATGCTATTATCTACAAGGTAATCTATAATCCTCTCTTCCTCCCTGCTGATTACAATTGATCCCCCCCTACGTCACAAGACCCCTGCTTCCAGCTTTTGCTGTCATACCCATTGGAATGTCAGGCCCTTATAACCAGTCTATTCAGCCTCCCCAAAGGGTAAAGTATCTTCACGTTGAGCTCTGAACTCACCACCATTCAGAGCAGCTCCTGAATCCATGCAATGCTCCTGAATCCAGACAACATGACCGACTTCCATTTCCTTGTAAGTAAGCCCGAATAAAAAGTTCATGCCTCTGAACATACTTGGCGTGTTCTTTGGCCTCTCAGCAGCCAAGGCCCACTTGGGCCATGACACATCCTTAGTCACAGAATGTATGTAAGAAAATGGCAGCCTTAATAGGATGATGGGTGTAATTTATAGGTTCAAGTCTAAGTTACTGCACATATCAGGTGGGCCCATTTTGGTTAGATCTAGCTTCCTTTATCAAGATAGCTTCCGAATTGTGGTGGGTTAGCTCTGGGCTGACTCAAGGCCCTTCATTAATGAATATTAGGGGCCTCAAGTTGAAAACCTGGATAAAATGGGTACAAGTGAGAGTCAGTTACAAAGTTTTTACAATCACAAGGGCACAAAGTAAAGCCTATGCAGTCATTATCAGAGGTCAAGGCAGCTGGATTACAGTTCAGAGATTTCAGGTATTTCCCTCTGTCTACTTTAATACACCAGAAAGTAAAGAAAGAATATCCATATACTGATTCAGTAATCATAATCATCCCCTAAACCCTAACTTGTTGGTTACATAAGTAAGCAAGCTGCAAAACCCTTCTTCCCTTCTTTGTACAAGGCATCATTCTTTCACTGCACCAAAGGTCTGCATTGGAAAAATACTCCTTAATTGATTTCATCTGTGCTTATCATGAGCAATGTTTCTTAAATGGATCTCTAAGTGACCTTTTCTTTTCCTTACTATCAATTTTATATGGTTTGTTTTTCAATCATGAGCTTATTCACGCAGGCTGTGCCATCCTGTTCAACGGTCTGGGGTTGAGGTAATGACACTGTGGAGTTCTAGCTGTGAGGTCTATGGGAAGTATTGTTGTACTGAACAAGTATGGGCCCTGGATATGTCAAGAACGGTCGGCATTGTCACTTCAGAGTTCTCTTTTCTCACTGTAGCCTGGCAACCAAACTGCGTCTCTTTGATGGAGGGCGTTCCTACTAGAAAACAGCTTTATGAAAAGTGTCAGGGTCATCTTTAGAAACCAAAAGAAAACAAAACAACCCCCTCCTGACCCCCACTCCCCCAAAAAAGCTTACCACCAAGAAGGCAATTTTTTTTTTTAAAAAGCCCCACACAACTCAATTATTCAGCTGCACAAAACTGTGCCTGTCAGGTCTTCATAACAACACTCACTTGAATTTAATTAAGTTTGTCCCTGTAGCCTGTGAACTGCTCTGCCAGACCTGCTAGAGAGAGATGAATAGCCTGAAGGCAGGCCCCATGAGGCCATTGTTGATAAGGACTGACAGAGCATTCTGAAGTTAGGTAAATTCCCATCCCCTTGCACACAAAATGTCCTGGGGGATAACCTTTAGAAAGGAGAGTTAGAAAATTGGGTGGCCTGAGAGCAAAGACAGATGAGAACCTTTCCCACCAGCAACAAAGCCACCCCTCCTGGAGGCAGTGTGCCTGGATGTTGGAACTTTGAAATCAAATAATTAGATTCCAAAGCCGGCTCAGTCACTTGCTAGCTGGAGTAGTTAACTAACCTTGCTGAGTCTCAGTTTCCTGCGAAGTAGCAAAGTTGAAACCACTTGAAAGGTCTATCAAGATTAAATGAGGTAATATTGGTAAAAATACCTGGCTCTAGTAGCTCTAAACTTCTTCTCATTTCCCTGCTTAAATACTTGTGTGTTCCATTTATTAATAAAATAATTTCCAAGCTCATGAACATGAAAAAGAGAAGCTTCCACCTCAAACCTCATCAGTACATGCTTCCAAATGCCTCACAGAACTTCTAGTCTTCTCCCACACATTTTTTCCACTGCTGTACCTGTGCACGTGTCTTTCCTTTTGACTGAAAAACCTCTTTCAGTCATTCTTCAAGAACCCACTCAAGGTTCCCTAACTCCTGCTCTAACTTTCCCAGGCAGAGTTAGCCATTCCAACATTGGAGTTCCCGTAGCACTTTTTAGTTTTTTTCAATTAATTTGTCCCATTAAATTGCGCTGTCTCTTTCTGCCCCCAACAAACTGTAATCATCTTATGGGCATGGTTGGGTACCACTTATTTTTCTATTATTCCAGTATTTTACAAAGGATTCAATTAATATTTAACTGATGAATGGATGATTTCTGGAACATCTTTACTTGGGCCACTTTAAAATTCACATTTAAAACATTCTAAAGAAGGTGATACCCATCAAAAGTGGTGGGGTTTCTGCCCCATGAGCTCAATTGACCAATTCCTGAGACACCAGGGTTTCAAAGAGAGAAAGGGTTTACTGCTAATTGCGAAGCAGGAGATCAGATGGCCCTGATGGCCTAAAAAGCTGTCTCCCTGAACTGCAGTAATTCTGATAGCTTTGTAGTATCAAGTGATGGGCAGGTTTTAGGATAATGAGCACAATGGCTCTAGATGATGTAATCAGAAGTGATCTAATTATTGAGTATGCACAGATTGACTGCATGCTTAGTAACAGAACATATGCAGGGAAATGGCAGCCTTAATATGATGATAGGTGCAATTTTTAGTGTTATAGGTCACTTACAGGTTCAATTCCAAGCTACTGTGCACGTCAGACAGGTCCATTTTGGTTAGATAGAGCCTTAGTTTTCACGATATTTTGGAATTGTGGTGGGTTAGTTTTGGGCTTACTCAAGGCCCTTCATTAACAAGCATTAGGGGCTGTCTTTAGTGATCATAAGACTCTAAAGTTGAAAAACTGGATAAAATGGGTACAAGTGAGAGTCAATTACAAAATTTTTACAATCACAAGGGCACAAAGTAAAGCCTATGAAGTCATTATCAGAGGTCAAGGCAGCTGGATTACAGCTCAGAGATTTCAGGTATTTCCGTCTGTCCACTCTAATATGCCAGAAAGTAAAGAAGGAATATCTATATGATTCAGTAATCATAATCATCCCCTAAATTCTAACTTCTCTGTTAAAAAGGAATGCTTATTATTATCTCTTGGCAACTCCATAAGTTGCCAAGTACTTATAAGTTTCTATGATTACCTATATAGAAATCCATAAACCTGAAGTTTGAAGCATGATGGAGATTACTGAAGTAAGAATAAAGGAATTAGAAAGAAAATTAACACTAATTTCTAAATCTATAGACAGCCTGGCCAGAGTATGCTAGAAACTCTTTCCTAATTACAAACCCAGTGCAGAGACAAGTTATGGTAATTGTTAGAAATTTTAACTATTCAAATATTTGCTGGGAGTTTTATTCCACTAAAATCAAATCATTAATTTTAACTTAGAGAGTTCTTTTCTTTCTGGAAAGTCTATTCTACTGATGGGAAGAAAAGGCACTTAGAATCATAGTTATAAAATTTTAGAACATGACTAGGTCCTTCATTATTTTTATAAAGTGAGAAAACTAAGAAAGTAAGGAAGAACCAGTTGCTGAAATGGAGCTGATGGACATCTTGGAAAAATGTGGTGTTACTTACCATTGTGGACATCTTATAATGAACTCAACTCCCTTAGATAAGGTTAACATACATCAAATTCAGGGCTTGCAGAAAGCTTAGGATAAGGAGAATCCTATTTCTTTCCCAGCAGACATGAAAAATCAACTTCATTTTTAATATCACTCTTATTATTACTAATTTATCACCTGGTTAGAACTTAGAATTAAATATAAACTCCTTTTTATGGCCGTTTTGACCCTAGCCTTTCCCTTCATAGAACAGATCTCCAGGTATGCAAAGTGTGCTCCATGGACCACTCTGCAAAATCAAAACCAAGAAACTTGAATAGTTTTTTGGCATTGCCAAAACAATCTGGCGTATGATTTTTGGGCACATCTTATTGAACGGAGTATATAAATTGCTTATACGCACTCTTTCAATGAATGTGTAAGAGTTTTTGTAATTTTTACCTATGTTTGTTCTCATTTTACTTGTTGAAATGTGCTTTTATGCTCATGTACCTAATAGTAAAAGACTTGAGCATATATATTACATGCAGTTTTCTTCATTTTTATAGTAATTAATTTTTATTGTGTTTTATAAAAGTATTGGGAATAAAAAAATTATCCTTCACCTCAGAAAGCTTGAAAAACACTGTTCTAGAAATCTGCCCCTCCCCCAGCTCCAGACCTACTGCTCTTCCCACTCCTCAGCATGCCAAACTTTGCCTATGTGATTACAGCTTTCTGCCTTTGTGTCCTGCCCACAGGTCTCCTCATAGCCAGCTCCATCTTCTACCTCAGGGAGCCCTTTCTCATCCTCCACTTCAAGCAACATGCCCCTTCTAATGGCCCTTCATGTTTAACTAATTTATTTATTGTTTTTTCCACAGCATTTACCATTATCTATTTTATTTTTTTATCATCTGCAGGGGCTTTTTAAAATAACTTGACTAAAATTATATGCCTGCCACTGCATTTATGATTACTAAGCTTTCCACTTACATAGGTAAGAAACGCTTTTAAGCCTTGACATTGGTAGTAAATTGTCAACATTAGAGCCAACAAGAGGTATTATGCAAGTATTTCTGGAATATTTTTCTGCTTCCAATATGGGTAGGAGGTGGGTGTATGACTCATTCTAAACTGAAAATACAGGTATTAATTGTTGTTCTTATTAGTGAGTGCCTTTCAATTTATCTCATTAGGGTTGCCAGATTTAGCAAATAAAAATACAAGCTAATTACACTGAAATTTCAGATAAACAATAAATAATTTTTTAGTATATGGGATACACTTATACTAAAAAGTTATCCTTGTTATCTGAAATTCAAATTTAAGTGGGCTTCCTTTATTTTGTTTCACAACCATAATTCAGAAGCAAAAACAATACTAGTTGCAAAAATCAGTGGCCATTCCATGAATGAACTGAATTTTAAACACTGCCTAGGAAGTGCTGCAGAAAATTGCAACTTTTTTCCAAAAAGTTTTATAGGGGAGTCTCTGAGCTACGGAACACACCTCTGAAAAACTGCACTCCTAACAGAAATAAACCAAATGTTTGTTTCAAAGGTGACTGGTTTAAAAGGAAGTAGGATAATTCATCATAAAAAAAAGTAGAGACAACTAAAGAATAATTTGCTAACAGTAAACAAATATGTAAGAATGATGATATAATAGTTATCAGCTGCTTTGAATTTCCACTGAGGTCAAGATAAGAAATAAAGGACTGAAGCTAGAGCTTGAGGCATTTGATTTGTTTTGGACATAGTGTTTAAGAACTTCCTGAGGGTAAAGTTTCTAAAAGTTTGTGTGTGGCATCCTTTGATAAAAAAACACTCAGTCTGGCTTCAGTCAGTTCCTTTGACAAGCCAGGACTGGTTTTAGTTATAGGCCAAAGGAGCCCTGTCAAGGAAAAGAATGATTTGGATCCCATAGATGTCAAGGAATAAAAATCTCGCCATAATCAAGATCAGGCTGCTATGGCTTATTGTAGACTTGCCCAAACTGTGCATGAACACTGGTGTATCAAGTTGTTACTGGGGTCCATAATGAAACACATTTGAGAAATGGTGCATTCCCTAACCCAGTCTAAGAGGGTCACAACACACATTAACACGTTAAAGAGTGTGAAAATTCTTTCTGTCTTTATCCTGGAGTTTCCCAAATGTACTAAATCAAGGAAACCCTCCTCCTTTTATTCTTCAAGAAATAGCAGAGAATTTCCTGCAGAACAGTGGTATTTTGCATAGCAACATTTGGAATTTCTGTGCCTTGTGAATTCTGTAAGAAAGCTTGAAAGCGGCTCCTGCTTCAACCTCTGAAGAAGCAGGAAACCAATCCTGCCAAATACTCTGTCATTCGGGCTGAGGTTCAGTGTCTCTGTATTGGCCAGCGCCCTCTGGACCACA
Source organism: Choloepus didactylus (assembly GCF_015220235.1). NCBI lineage: Eukaryota > Metazoa > Chordata > Mammalia > Pilosa > Megalonychidae > Choloepus > Choloepus didactylus. The sequence continues at coordinate 77,478,257 of NC_051309.1, forward strand.
AGTTTTCCAGAATCCTAACTATTTGCATGTGAACCGCCAACCACAGCTACCGAGCTACCTTAGTCACCAAAATGCACACAGCTATTCTCTTGTATTTTAATGTAGTGACAGAAAATCCTCTCTTATGAGTCTAGAAACAGCCAGTATCTCAAGTGATTGTCGAGCCCAGTTTGGATGGTTTCTGAATCTGAAATAAAAGCAGAATATTCTAGCTAACCACTAATGCCTTTCTTAAATGTGTTTACCTTGTTTCCCAATAACCTCTTAAAAGCTATTTGGTTTCCTCACTGTGTTTTTACCTCTTCCCAAGAGCACTTAGGAGCCTCTAAAAGCTCTTAGAAACTTTCATGATCAAAGGCCCACCACCTCAGTAAGTACTCCCGCAAACGAGTAAGGAAACAATGGGGAGGATATATTCAAGCATTGTATGCATCCATTATGAGAAAGCATAGGTTTTTCATTCCCCTATGAGATTTCACTCACTCTATAGACTAGATTACATCACCTTAAATGTATTTCTCAAAACTCCTTGTACATTTCTGGAATCAATCTTTGTGTTTTCCATTAGACTACAAGCTCTTAAGGGCATGGGTTATCTGGTTATCTTTGTTTTGCACTGCTATATCTTCAGTATTTAGCCCAGTGTCTGACTCTTAGTAGGCACTCAACAAATATTTTTAAATTAATTGAACTTCTTCATATTATCTCCAGCTTGGTGCCTGATTAGGTAAATGAATGAATGTATAAACTTTGATATCATAAAACATTCAATGTTAACAAAATATATTAATAATCTGGGAAAAATACATAAACAAAAGTGGGGAAAAATTGGCTTATTGCACAGTCACAAATGGAGTACACATGGTCAGTGTCAACATTATTAGCTGAAATTGTAGGGACATACCCTTCATGCCAAGCCAGGGATGAGACACTGCTCTTCTGCTTGGAATTCTGCATAATCCTGTGTTCCAATTTGCTAATGCTGTCATTATGCAAAACACCAGAAAAGAACTGACTTTTATAAAGGGGGTTTATTTGGTTACACAGTTACAGTCTTAAGGTCATAAAGTGTCCAAGGTAAGGCATCAAAAATCAATCAGGTACCTTCACTGGAGGATGGCCAATGGCGTCTGGAAATCCTCTGTTAGCTAGGAAGGCATGTGGCCGGCACCTTTCTCCCAAGATGCTCCTCTCTAGGCGTCTGCTTGCTGCTGGGTTGTGTTGTCCAAAATGTCTCTGTAAGCTGCAGCTCCTCCAAAATGTCACTCTCAGTTGCTCTTGGGGCATTTGTCCTCTCTCAGCTTCTCCGGAACAAAAGTCTGCTTTCAACAGTCAACTTCAAACTGTCTCTCATCTGCAGCTAGCAGTGAGCTCCTTCTGTCTGAGCTTTTATAGGGCTCCAGTAAACCAATGAAGGCCCATGCTGAATGGGTGGGGCCATACCTCCATGTAAATTATCTAATCAGAGTCATCACCTACAGTTGGGTTGGTCACATCTCCATGGAAACACTCTAATCAGAAGGTCCCAATCTAATCAACACTAACACGTCTGCCCACACAAGACTGCATCAAAGATAATGGCGTTTGGGGGACATAATGCATTCAAACTGGCACATCCTGCCTCAGTAAGCCCTATTTTATTTCTCATTGTTTGGTAATAAGAATTTTGTAATCAAGGCAGGCTCACAGTCCCAGAACCATGCACGCACTCACACTCATGCTCACACTCACACACACATTCATTCATACATATATACTAGAAGCAATTCCTATTTTTGTACCTATTTTGTACCTAATTCAAACTGTCCCCTTATCTAGAACGTCCTCCTTACTCTTGCCCACACATGTATTGACCACTTACTCTTCCGTGGCCTACTTGAGGTCTTCCCTAAAAGCTCTAGGCCCCAATGGTCTTTATTTTCTTAAAGTTTATTTTAATGCCTGCAGAACAACTACCACCTTGTATACTGCTCTATCCTCTTATGACCCACATGTAATTTAGCTCTTTACTATGTCAATGTATTATATACATAAAATATCATCTTGCTAGTTGTGTGTGTGTGTGTGTGTGTATATATATATATATATATATATATATATATATATATATCATGGCTATAAGAGATTTAATATACTTAATAAGTGATATGTGTATTTTTAAAGTTGCAGTAAGCTGCTCTGACACAGATGCACACATGCATGGTAAATGTTCTTCCATGCAGGGATCCAGGAAACAAGACCAATGGGTTTTGCTGAATGAACCTAAAATAGAACTTCAGAGATATCCTGAAGAATTAAGATCTTAAGACTATTTCCCCCATGAGAAAACTTCAATACTACATTTGCTATTATAATAATGAATGATGCCTGTAATGATCTCTGGTGGTGAGCAATGCATCTATGTTCAATGCCAAGGCAGCTGATGATTGGAGAAGCTTGCTAAATATAGGTTCTAATAGAAAAAATTTTAGGGTAGTCAGAAAGACAGAAAGATATTTAGTAGTGCCTTGGAACTTGTCATTCCAGGATTATGAATGTGTGTATGCATGTTTTTATTTAAGTCACTCCTATAGCTGATACCCTGCATTCAATTTCTAGATCAAAATGAAAAATTGAATATTTATTGTATAGTCTTGTGAAAAAACCCATGCAAGCAATGAGCATGATCAAGTCTGGTACAAAAACCTACTGAATATAGTGAAACAAAATTTTGACCATACAAAAAAAAGTGTAGCTTAGTCCACTGTATCTTTTTTCCTTCCCAACTAAACCCTCTGGTGAGACTTGTGTCACTGCTAATCTGAAGCAATTTTCTTTTAATGTCCTATGGTTCTTGCCCACATGGCCATGTTTTCAGAGGGTAAGCTCTTGTGCCAAATACCTAAGCACTGCAGCTAAGTCTCTAAGATACCTGGTTGTAGCCACTGGAGATCAGAGACAGGCTGAAAAAGCCCCTGGGAGGCTCTATTTTTCCCTTCCACCATGAGGTAAATTTGCTATAAGTCTTTAACAAAGGGAGCAGTCCTTGGCTCATCTGGCTCATGTTTAGGTTTTTGTGTGTGTGTCTCAGCCCTCCTATAGCAGGGTGGCATCTTAAGCCATTAGATTTAATATCTCAGCCCACTCTGATTTTCTCAGTATCTGCTGAGCTTTTCTAGCAAATCATCACTCTATACTTAATTTTGAACAATAAAGGCATGAGATATGAATAACTCCATGTGCTGTTAATTTATTCCTTTTTAAAGGAAAAACTTCACAAGAGTGTAAGTTATCCTACTATTGTCCTGACAGTGCCAAATTTAACCTGCTTCTTCAATGTATATTCTACACTGCTATTTCAATAAATTACTTACTTTATAAAAAAAATACTCCTAAAAAAGCTTGGTCCTCTCAGTTTAGCACTGTATAAGCTATGGATATACAGTCAAAAGAGCAAACAAAAAGTATACTATTAAAGTTATAAAATTGTATTACACAAAAGACAAATAAATCTGATGACAAAAATGTAAGTAAGTAAATCTTACTATTTATACTCATTAATTGCATTTTATGTAAAATGTGGATGGTGCTATAAATTAATGTTATTATAAGTGAAACATTATGGGAAGAAGTTAATAGAAGAAAGCATAGGATAATTTAAAGAAATTTTAATAAAATATAAGCAGCATAACTAGAAGGAAAAGCAATAGGTTTGTAATATTAATAGTTTCCTGGATTTGCATGAAAGTTATTACTATTTTGTTTCATTTAATGGTCTTCAAAACCTCACAAAGCAGGTATCTTTATTTTAGCCTTTGAGAGGTAAAATTACTCATAAGGTCTTCTCACAGCCAATAAGCGAAAGAATACCAGAGTAGAAGGGAAAAAGAAGACAAACCAGTGAAAGGTGAATGTTTTGAAGACCTAAAGAGAAAGAACATCCAAGATAAAGAGGAAAGAGGAAAGGAAAGAACAGTGACAGCTAGCAAATGCTGGATGACCATAACTGCAATATTATGACTAAAAAAGAGAAAGGAGAAAAGGAAAAAAAGTACTGAAGTGAATTGGCAAAATATGATGTAGAGTTGTACAGCTAAAGAAGACATTTAGTCATCTCTAAGAAGGTTTAAAATATTGAAATTATAATATATTACTTGAAATATTAAAACAAAATTAAAATGTGCAAGTTAGAAAAATTTCCAAAGACTCAGAAAATGAAACACATTAAATTAAGCCTGGAAATAATCAGCATATAAGTAAATTATCATTTAAAATCGATTCAATCCAATACGTTGCCAGTCTTCTGACACCTTCCAAAGTTAAAAGCACTGTGATAGACGTACATAAAAGAGAAGGAAGGGGTTTTAGAATGACTGACAGTTTTGCTTAGATTTTGATCCCAAGTGTTTGTGTGTTAGATACACCTGGGTGCTTGTTGAAACTGAAAATACGTAGTCTTATCTGTCCTACAGAACCAGAAGAGATAAGGAGATAGAGGATGACAATTTTAAGAAGCACCCCCAAATATTCTATGTACACTAAAGTTTTACCATCTGCCATGGCTTTACTTAATTGAAAAGACAGAAGAATCTCTGGAGACTAGAAGATGAAGAAAAGATCAGAGACAAAGGTATTTACCCACAGATTCCCATCATAATTCAAGATACAACAAATTTTTCCTGGCAGTTGGTAATACTAGTTATTCTACTTTTCAGATTTAGAAGGTAGAGAGTGGATTTTTCTAATTACAGTAAGGAAAATTCTGACAAAGTAAATTTCTTATAGCTTTATATAAGAAAGCATTTTAAGTTGTCTTCTAATAGACATTTTTAACAATTGGTTGTAGAATACCAATTTCCTGTCTAATACTGCCTCCATAATAAAGGATTCAACATGAAAAATATTGATAAAAAATGTTCTCCCTCTTTGAAGAAATGAACAAAGCAAATATCCTTGTCATATGACAAATTTGGTGGAACAGGAAAGACATAGATCAGCTGAGGGGAAAACATTAGAAATCCAAGATAAGTACCCAGGATAAATAGAAAGAAGTGTTCTACTTAGTCTTCAGAGGAAAGCTAAGGCTAGATTAAGAGTGATTCAAAACCGCTAAGAAGTGTATACTACCGCACCAGTGCTAAGATTGTATTATGAAATATCCTCCCACTGTAAAACACAAAGATACTGGGTAAAGAATGACAAATACAACATTAAACGCTTTTCTGAATCACAAGAAATTAAAAGAAAGCAATTACAAAGCCTGATCAAAAACAAACCAAGAAGCAAAGAAGCAAATAAACCATGAGTTGAAACCAGGGTGGTAAGCACAGAGGGAAATCAAGGATAGCCTGGGGATACATTTTGATGCCAAAAACACAGAACACTGGGGGCCAACGGCTGCAAATGAACTACCAGTAAACCAGGCCTGGGGCCTACCAGAAATAAGGTAGCTGAACCAAAACCCCTGCATAAATCTGGCACAACTGAAGAGGTTATACGTTCAGTGAGAAAATGTTGACTAAGAAAAATCTTCCAACAGCTCAGGGACTAATATGGAAGCCCACCTGTCCCTGAAACTCTAGGTTGAAAATATTAGCAATAATAATTATAATCTCCATTGAGAGTTGAAAATCATAAAACTGCTTTCACACAAGTTGAGGATTCACATTTACATTATTTGTGTGCTTGTGTAAAATCCAAGCTGAGAAATTAAATTTAGGTGGTCCCACATTGAAAGCAAAACCCTGGTAATGTTTGAAATGGAAATGAGAATTTTTAGAATTATTGAAACACACAAATTCAAAGTTACAGGAAACACAGGATAAGATGCAAAAATATTAAAATAGATGCACGCCTAGCCCATCAGAATGAAACTGCAGCACATCAAAGACAAATAAATGTTCTTAAGATTAGCTAGAGAGAAAAGTCAAATTACTTACCAAGATGTGGCTGACACACCCTAAGGTAACCCCCAATGAGTAACTCCTTTGTAAAATCATCTCCCCTTGAGTTCAGGTTGAACATATGACTTCTCTAGCCAATAGAATATGATAAAGGTAATGGGATAGTTACTCTTGTGATTATGGTACATTATATAAGACTGTCTTAGCAGACTGAAGTGAGAGATTCTCCCTTGCTGGCTTTGAGAAGTAAGTGGCCATGTAGAGGAGGGCCTGGGGAAGACCACTTGGCAAGTAACTGCAGGAGTGAATAGAAACTGGGAGCAGCTCCTGGCTGACAGCCAGCAAGGAAGCCAGGGCCTTGGTCCTACAACTAAAAGGAACAAACTTCTGCCACCAACTACATGAACTTGGAAGAGGACCCCGAGCTCCAGAAAGGAATGCAGCCCAGCTGACACCTTGACTGCAAGCCTTATGAGACCCTGAACCGAGGATACACGTAAGTCCTGCCTAAACTTCTCATCCACAAATCTGTGAGACAATAGATACATGTTGTTTTATGTCACTAAGCTTGTGGTAACTTGTTAACATAGAAATATAAAACTAACAAACATTTTGGTAATAGGATTGGGGTTTGAACTTATGCAGACATTTGTCCAGAATCTATGGGAAACAGCTAAAGCAGCCCTTCAAAGAAGCTCATGTAACAATAAGATTAAAAGAAAAATTAAAATTAAAACAAATAAATAAAATATGCAATTCAAAAAGAATAGAAAAACACCCATAAAGTAAGCCAAAATGAAAAAAGGGAAGAAATTACTAAAAATAAAAACATAAATTGAGTTAGAAAACAGAACAAAAAGTTGATTCTTGAAAAAGACAATAAAATAGTACAATTACTATCTGCAAGAGAGAAGGACAAATACACAAAATACAAAATGAAAAGTGGGGGGAGCCCTCAAACACAGAATTTAAAATAAAACATTTTGAGTTTTTTGCACTACTATATGCAAATTAATTTTTAAAAATCAGATGTTATGTATAGCTTTTGAGGAAGTAATATTTTATAAAACTGGGTAAGTAGAGGTAGAAAGTTTAAACAGCCCAATTTTCATAGAGGAAATAAAAAAGTTGTCAAGGAGCCTCCTATCCCCATCCAAAATGTTACCAAACAAATGGTAACAGGGAGGATTCTACAAAACCTTAAAGACTAAATACTCCTAATGCTGCTTAAACTAGACCAGAGCGTTGTTCAAATACAACTTCCCAACTCTTTTCACAGGGTGAGTTTAACAATGATATCAAAACCTGATAAAAGTTGCACATATTCATACACACAAAAAACTACACAGTAATCTCATTTCTAAATATAGATGTGAAATCTTAAAACATTATCAGACAGAATCTAAAAGCACATTAAGACATAATACTACATCAAGACCAAGTGGGTATTTCAACATTAGGAAATCCATTAATAAAATTCATCATACCATAAGATCTGAGGAAAACTGTATATGATCATGTCCATATATACCAGAAAGAAGACATTGCATGTAAACCAACACCAATTCATAATAGAACATTTGATAAAATAGAAATTGATGACTGTTTTCTTAATATGACAAATTACATATATGCGTGTGTGTGTGTGTGTGTATGACCTCATCCCAACAGCCAGCATCTTACGTAATGGGGAGACATTAGAGGCATTTCAACTGAAGTGAAGACCATGAATGGATGGAAGATGCCCATTTTCTTCATTACTATTTAACATTATGTTGATGGTATGAGCCAATGTAATTAGATGAGAGGCAATAAGAAGTTGAAAGGCAGAAGTAAGATTGTCTTTGTTTACAGATGATATGATTGTATATTTAGTAGATGCAAAATAATAAATTGGCACTGCAAACATAAAGATAACTTAATAAAGTACCTAGAAAAAATTAAAATGAAATTAAAATTTTTTAAATATAAAACAATTACCAGTTTGTAGGTAATAATAGAAGTCCCCATTTATACTAGGAAAAGGTAAAATAAAACACCTAGGCATAAACCTAAGGAAAAATGTGCAAAATCTATATGAGAAAAACTATGAAACACCATAAGACCAAAAATAAAGCTGAAAAAATAGAAAGACATCAATGTTTTTGTCAGAAAGTTTTCAAAATCATTGAGATACCAATACTATCTAAGTAAACTTCTAAATTTAACAGAATCCCAATAAAAATGCCATTTTTCTGGATCTAGACAATGTGACTTTAAAGTTTATGTATAAAAATAAATAAGCAAGAAAAAGAGCCAGAAAAAAATATTTAATAAAAAAATGGTGTGGGCATTGGTAACTGGACCTATCTATTAACATATAAATCCTCTGAAAATAAAAATGTGATATTAGCACGAGTGGAAAAAACAGAAAACACAGTAATTGACTCATATCAATATGGAAGTTTTATATATCTTAAAGGGGGACATCTCAAATCATTAGGGAAAAAGTGGACTTTAAAAAAACAATTACTAGACAACTTAATAGGCATATGCAAAAATGGATCTGTTCCTCACACCATACACCAGAACGAATTCCAAATAGATCTGAAGTTTAAATGTAAAAAACGAACACCTGAGACTATGACTCAAAATCCAGGTGCACCAAAATAAAAAATAAATAAGACTGTTGTTCTTAAAAAATATTTTTTTTTGGCTATTCTTGCTTATTTATTCTAATTTTCCTGTTATATATGAGGAAGAGACCTGTATAGTCCCTGGGAAGGATGTCATTCCCATTGCAGTCTGTTGAATGACTCCTCTGGATTTATGCAGTGCACAGCCTGCATCGACGTACACAGCAACCAGGGTGAACAGCTAGGTGGCGTTAAAACCAAGGGCAGGTTTGGTCAGCAGTGCAGGAGCCAAGGTGGTTCAATCTGTTACCTGAACAAGGGATCTTATTCAGTGTGCCATTGTTGAATCCCTGGTGCTCACTTGGAGATAATGTTAGAAAAATGGGACACATCAGAGCCTTGCCTGATAAAGGCAGCTGAGAATCATTGGGGGAGAGCAGCCAAAGTCACAAAAGATAGGGATGTTACGAATCGCTTGCTAAGGCAATCTGACATTGTATCAGATGGTGTCTGTGATCAGTATAATCGCAACAGACTATATACAAGCGACAGATACCACTTCTTTTAATGTAAAGATTACATTATGGTTAAATTGTAACAATAAAAATATTTGAATTTGTATGCCCATGTTTACCATCCCTGAGTCACATATAAAACATGTACCACTGGCATTTTTATTACTTAGAAACAATGAAACATTGGAAAGATTCTGGATTTATGCTTTCCAATAACAGAATTTTAAAATGTGCTCTTTCTATAATAGGAAGAATGAAAAACCTTCTTTTGGTCATTCGTGGGAAACAAGAAACCAAATTTCCCTACCCTGACATAAAATTTTAAGGTCTTTTCTTTCCCTCCCTCCCTCCCTCCCCTCTCCCTTATTTCTCTCCCTCTTTCTTTCTTTCTTTCTTTCTTTCTTTCTTTCTTTCTTTCTTTTTCTTTCTTTCTTTTTCTTTCCCTTCCTTCCTCCCTCCCCTCCCCTCCCCTCCCCTCCCCTTTCCTTCCTTCCTTCCTTCCTTCCTTCCTTCCTTCCTTCCTTCCTTCCTTCCTTCCTTCCTACAGGGATAAAGCCACAATGGCCAGGCTTAAAGATGCTATTTTATCCTAGAAATGTCTATAATTTAGGTTTTGATTGCAGCAGGTTGGTAGTGATACTTTGGCCATGACTTTGTGACACAAACAACCTACAAATGGGTGTGTTGGTCTGAAATGAAGTTCAGCATGGTATTCCTCTCATCATGCGGCTTTTAAAAATCAAATACGGGAACTTTTTTTTTACACATTTTAAGTGTAATAATCATATTTATTTTTTAAGATGACACAAAATAGAATTAAAGTAAATATTAGTGCATGAGAATTATTTATATCAATGCCTTTTCCCCCTTTCTTAAAATTTGAAGATAAACACACTCCCCATTAATAAAAATAAAGCATCCACATGTCCACTACATACCTTGACAAATAGACCATTACCAACCCTTTAAACCTCCTCTCCCTGACCCATATGCCCCAAAGGGTAACCATCAATCTGAACTTTGTGTTCTTGTTCCCTTGCTTTTGTTATAGTTATAATACAAATCTATCTATATAAATGTATTGTTTATTTAGTATCATATATATTAATTTTAAAATAGGGATTATACAGTACTAGGTCTCATACATGTCAGGGCTATAAAGTGTCTATTGCATTAATGTATCAAAATGTGTTCATCCAGTTGCCTATCGATGAACGTTTTTCAGTTTTTGCTAATACTAACTGTGCTTAGTTAGGAACATTCTTTGAACATTTGAACATTCTTGCACAAATCTTCTACAGCATATACAAGAATTTTTCTAAAGCTGTGCTTCCCAACCTTTTTAATAGGACGACACATGGGTTTACTAGAGCAAGTAGATGGGGTGGCTCTGGTCAGCAGTAATTGCCTAGATTCCCCAAACATTCCAGGGACTTACATGAGCAGTATTGTGGCATACCTGTCATCGAAAACACACTATTTGGGAAGCTCTGCTCTAGAGAAAGTATCTAGGAGTGGAGGCTGGGTCATGGGGTATGCATATGTTCAAACTGGTTTTCAAAATGCTCCTTAACTCATGCTATAGACAGCAGTGGATGAGATTAAGCCTGCCCTTGGTTTTACCACCACCTAGCCCTTCACCCAGGTTGTTGTGTACATCCATACAGGCTGTGCACTCCGTAAGTCCAGGGGAGTTATTCACCAGACTACAATGGGAATGGCATCCCTCGCCGGATTGTGCAAGGTTCTTCATCACATCTAGGAGGACACATTTTCTCAAACTATGCCAGAACTCTGCTAACAAAGCAGTTGTTTACCCTTTGTCTATCCTGTAAATGGAAAAATTTCACCTCCAGGGGGAAAATATTACCCTGTAGGCATTAATAATGATATCATAGCTGTCAGTGTGCCTTTATGTTGCCCTCTTGAATATTCTGTTTGTTTTGAGGATTAATATCAAGAGCTCTAACTCAGAGAAGCACTTACCTGAAAGATGTTAGAGTTACATCTATGGTCCAGGTCACATCTGTATTTACTATCTCTTGGATAAGGAAGAGAGATGGGTAGTCTCAACAGAACTCCTTTTTGGGAAAGACTAATTTTAGATTGCCATGTTTCTGGCAGTGTTCCAGAAACTAGTGATTGCCCAAACTGACCACCTTGACTTTGAGTATTTCTACATAGAAAAACTCAGACACCAACAGAGGTTGTGCTCTTTGCTTGAGTAATCCTCCTCAGCCCTCTCCTAGTTTGAATCTCATTTTATCAGCAGGCTAGGCTGCTTTTCCTTGGCATCTCATTAACCTCTGCCACCCTCGATTTACACCTAGAGGAGGCAGTCATCAGAGAAGGCCTGGTAGGCATTGGTTTCTATCCACCAGGGGACACATATACACACATTTCAATTGCATAGCTATGCAAACCCTCCCATCTCAAATGAGCCTGGCTGCATGAAACTGTCCCTCCAGCCATCTCGACTGCTGGTGGTTGAGATTCACTGTACCCTAAAACCACAAAGGTACAGTTAGGAGCCTTCAGTTCCCCTTGCAAATTTACATCTTTCTAAGGCATCATTTTTTAAGATATATTTTTTTATTGTAAACTGTAACATATATACATAATAGTGGTAATTTTCAAAGTACAATTTAACAAGTAGTTATATAGGTAATTTCAAAGAATGTTATGGGTTACAGTTCCACATTTCAGTTATTTCCTCATTGTGAAATATAAGATACATACAGAAAGGTGATAACTTTCAAAGTAAAATTTAATGAGTAGCTATAGAACAAATTTCAAAGAATGATATGAGTTATAGTTCCACAAATTCAGTTATTTCCTTCTAGCTATTCTAATACCCTTTATATAAAGATTCAGTATTTGTAATCCTTTGTTAAATTCTATCTTGCCTGTTGCTACCCCTTCCTCTTGTTTAATCACATTCTCAGTCTTCAGGGGTGTCTAAGCAGTGACTACCCTTACTTGTTCATATTTAAAAAGGGTGTCAACATTATGGGAAAGGGAGCTAGATCTGGATTTTGTTCTTAAAGAGGCTGCTGCCTCTGGGTTTTAGGACTTATCTGGTATAGGAACACTCTGGTGGATTTAAGTTTCTGAAAAATAAATTTAGTGAGTGAAACTTTTATGGAGTCTCAGATAGGGGGCTAGGTATTTTGGGACTATTGTTCATTAGGGCTTGGCATACTGTGGCCATTTGGGATAACTAGCTGGAGTGTGTGTAAGAGTTACCTCCAGGATAGCCTCTCAACTCTATTTGAAATCTCTTAGCCATTGTAACCTTGTTTTGTTAGTTTTCCTTTACTCCTTTTGGTCAAGAAGGCATTTTCAATCCCTGATGCCAGGGCCAGGCTCATTCCTGGAAGTTGCGTCCCATGTTTCCAAGGAGATTCACTCCCCTGGGAGTTATATCCCACGTGGGGGGGCAGGTTAATGAATTTATTTGAGCTGGTCTTAGATAGAGAAAGGCCACATCTGAGCAACAAAGGAGGTTCTCTGGAGGTGCCTCCTAGGCATAATTATAGGAAGGTTTAGCCTCCCATTTACAGCCATAAGTTTCACAAGAGCAAGCCTCAAGATTGAGGGCTTGACTTATGAAGTAGGGGGTTCCTAATTTTACAAAGCATATATTCTGTCAAAGGTAAACAATCAGTATCTCACATTATCTTCTCTTAGTTGTTCAATCATCATCAATCTCAATTTTAAACAATGATCATAACACAAAACATCCCAAAGCTCTTAGCCCCTAATTATTCATCCCTAGTATTAATGTAGTACTGGTTAGGCATTCTTATCAAACATAGTCCATAATATGTAATGGGTAGTTTTTCTGTATACCATTCTGTTGTTAACTCTTTGTACCAGTGTCATACCTTAGAAGTATATCGTGCACTTATTTATATTTGCAGTGCCAATCTGTGGCATTCATGATAAGGCATCATTTTGATCAGCATCATTTTTATCAGCATCATTTTGTCCAGCTTCACTATTGACTAGGACCATTACACCATTGTTTTCATTGTACATAAGTTCACACACAAACAAAAGAGCCGAACTGTTCTGTGTACAAATACTCCTCCTGTCCCTCACCATGTTTAACATGGCTATTCTTTTAATAAAAAATATCCTCAATCCTCAACTGGGGCCTTTGCTCACTTTTCACTTTGAGACACCCCTATTCGATGTTTGTATTAGTTTTCTACTGTGACATAACAAATTACCACAAACTTAGTGGCTTAAAACATCACTCATTTATTACTGAGCTATTTCTGTAGGTCAGAAGTGCAAGCATGGTTTAGCTAGGTCCTCTTCCCAGGTTTCACAAGGATTAAATCAAGGTGTCAGCCAGGCTGCATTCTCATCTGCAGGCTTGACCAAGAAAGGATCAGTTTTCAGCCTCACCCAGGTTGCGGCAAAATTTATTTCCTTGGAGCTTACTACTTTTTCAAAGTCCCTCCTACTGGGAGTCTCTGCCTTTAGAGAAGAGCTAGGCCTTGTTTTCAAAGGTTCTCTGGATTAGGTCAAGACTTGCTCCCTCTCCCTTTGCCCCCAGGTACGCTCCTTTTTGATTAACCAAAGGGCAACTGATGTGGGACCTAAATTTTACCTGAAAAAAATTCTTTCACCTTTGCTATATAATGCAACATAATCATGTAGAAGCAGGTCAGAGGTACCACTCATGCTCGGTGGGGGGCATTATTCAGGGGTGTTACTCATTTGGGATCACCCTAGCGTACATCTGTCACCATATACACAAATGAGGATGTACTTGTCCTCTGTTCATTATTCGCCATCTGAAGAAGACAAACAGGCAATGCACACACTGGAACAACATCTGCAGGGCTACACCTATCAACTTCATCCCTGCCCCACTTTTTTCTTCCCTATGGAGTTACTTCACAGTATTGAAAACTGCACCACCACTGAGAACACTCGGGCTATAGCCACTGTGCATTTCCATTTTGGATCATACTGCTCACATCTGTTGGCCCAGCAAAAGTCAGAAATAAATGGGAAGCAGAACTCTGTGCATGCCAGTTCCTAAAATGCAGTCATCTCCTTGCCTGAACACCACCCAATGCATTTCATTCTTTCCTTCCAATATGGACAAATTATAGAAGAAATAAAATGAAAGCACTCTTTCTATACAAAATGATTGAATTATTCTGACCCTTTGTTTTGTTTTATTTTGCTTCTTTTTTCTATTAAAACCTGTTCTATTTTTATACAAGTGTTTTTAAGTTGCTTGAGTTGCAGGGAAATCGGTTTTTCACTTAAAGAAAATTTTAGGGGCTGAAATTGTGGGAAGAATGACTTAAGATCCCAATGCTGATTTGGCTAGTGTTATAAAAGAGAAAAAGGTGCAAACAATAGCACATCACCTACTTTAAGTGTAGAAGTGTACCATGGCAGGGAGATCTTGAAAAATCTGCCCAGTGCATGCTCCCCTACAGAGGTCTGTCTTTTGATTTTCTTCCGCTTTTTCCACAACCCCTGCCCCACCCACCAGTCTGAAGAAGATGAGAGGTCCAAGTGCCCATGCCTTCTTAGGGCAGTAGTACACTCATATCTTCCATTTATATTATCTTTGTCGTTTGCCCTTTTCCCTCTTTCTTGGGTTTGAAGAGTCCATTTATTTAAAAGAGCAAACAAAGCCTAAACATTTAGTTGCTCAAAACATTGATTATGAGTATTTTTGTCCTTAGCATCACCCATTTGAGGGTCTAATAATATAGCCCAGTGTTTCAGGAAAACATCCATGCACTTCTCACGGACTCGCAAAACACCACTTCAAGATCAAACACCTCTCACTGCAAGGATGATATTCACAGATTCTAAGACACTATAGGACCCTTCAGAATAGGGGACCATATTAGTTATCCTTCTGACATGTCCACTTAGCTGGTCATTTAAAAGCTAATGAAATTTCCGTGCTCCTTAGTTCTGAGATTTTCAATACCAAGACTTCCTTCTATGCCTTCCTTGGGTTCTCATCTGCCAAACTTTGTAGGAATCCACACTCCATCTGCCATCCTTTCCTCCTGCTTCCCAAACAATAGACTAGGAACAAGAATCTATTTTCCAGGCTGTTAGGCTCTCTGCAGTGCCAAGGCATTGGCCTGAGAAATGGACCAGAAAGGCTGCTGCACTCTGTAGTGAAAACCCCGATAACTCAGAAGCATACGTTCCTGTTTCCACACCAAAACCTTGTATTTTAAGGATAAGCAGATTAGATTGGGGTTGTGAGGTATCAGGTATGGGAAAATATCCTTAAGACACTATGCAGTGAGCTCATGCTTGGAGCACTAGCAGAGGTGGTATCGTGTTAAAGAACCTGGTTCAGAAGCAGTAGTGATAGCCCTAAGAACTGCCTCCTAGGTTCTTGTCTCCTGTTACCTCTGCTGCTTTATCTACTTACTAATTCTTGGCTTGTTCCTTTGGCTACCCCGCTGGCATCCATCCTGCACAGCTTCTGGCGAGTGTCCAGTTCTTGACTTTGGCTGTCTCTTTGCTTGTGTATTGAATCTGATGCCTGTGTTAGTTTTCCTGGACTAACCTGGCAAGTCCTGTAGTTTTGACCCTGTCCAGTCCCATGACACCATCTTGCTTGAATGCTTTTTCATAGGCAGCTTTTGAAAAACAGTGATAGAACTGTTTTATGCTTCTTTTAATAAAGCAATATATCTTCTTGCCTCTGCCAGATTTTGGAATATGTATTTTAAATTTAGTAAATACCTCTTCATATAAAGACAAGGTGAGCCATCTTTTTAAATAATAAAATTTAATACATTACAATGAATAAATTTAATGAATAAATAAATTTAAACAAATAAATTCCAACAAATAAATTCCATGGAGGGTATGAAATATACTGCACTTAACATAGAAAGCAATGAGAAATTTATTGATTCACACATCATTTAATTTTTAAAAGGACTTGGGCATCAATTACCTGTATAGAAAACATTTGATCCATCTGAAACTACTTTCGTCTAGTTGAATAAGCATTGAAAACGTATCAGAAAACTTGAATTTCTGTCTCAACTCTGCACTTCAAAAGGTAATTTAACCCTTCTGATCTTCAGTTTTTCTTATTTGTAAAGTAAGGATATAAATATTTAAAAGTACACAATATTTTATTTGTAATAAATGCCTCCTACTGATACCATTAGAATTAAATATAATCTCTGTTTCTTTGGTTCTCACTCCAATGTTCTGTAAATAATCCTTTCCCACATGTTCCGAGTCTCATCAGAAGTCTCATACATGCTCCTAAACTAGTCCAGGCATTGATCCCATAGAACACAGAACTCATGGCTGCCTTTGCTTGTGCTGCTGATCACAGTGGTAACTTCGACCCTTCTAGGTACTATCATCCCTTCTGCTCGGTACTGCCAATGTCTACCAGGTATTGCTTCTCAAGCTGGATATTGCTCCATTTACCAGGCCCCACTGTTGCTGCTTCTCTCTATTTCTGTGCCTGCCAGGCATACTGGTTGCTGCTTTTCACAGCTACTCTTTCTTTACCTGTTAGTCTCTGCTGCTAGGCTCTTAAAGCCTTCTCCCAGCAAGCACCACTGTCTTCAATGGACACCCTGGAGAATGTACTGGAACCCTTGACAGGCCAAAGGTAGGGGGATCTGACATTGTTTAGAGAGCATTAAAGAAGTGCTACTTCTCCTCATGCAGGATTTTTCATAAAACTCTTTTTTTTTTTCTTGCTTTACTTACATTTCTCCCCCACAAGATCTAGACACATGCTGACAGAGTCAGACCAATGACTAATACAAGTGATAAAACAATTGTACCTAGAGACACTTCTGTCTTCCATATCTGTTATTTTATTATTAGGTCAAGCTTGTGACTGATTCCTTTGTCCTCAGGAGTCCCCCTGGTCTCTCACGTAAGCAGACTCCTGGCAGACTTCTCTCCAGTTCATGACACATGCCTAGGCATGTCTAAATCCCAGTTTATGCACAAACCAGATCCCCTTGGAATACACATAAAAAGATGTTATGATAATAAAGATTTTAAAAGATCATAAGCCATTTAACAGGAGTGAAGAAGTTGTATCTGGCTTTCCCTTCCTGGTAGCTCCTAATGATTTTAGGAATTCTGGATGAGGTCATTATTATAATTAAGCAATACTTTCAGCTCAAAACCTTCTAGCAACTAAGGTGAACATAATATAACAAATGTGTCCCCAGATCTTACCAGCTTGTAACGCAAAATAAGGTTACATCTCTTTTTAGTATTAAAATCAATTTCAGGAGGTCCACTTTTGTGTGGTGTTCTGCTTCCCAAGTAATTTCTGGGGAATCCTTGAGGAATTCTTGCATATTCTATGAAGCAAACTTTGTCGTCTCTTCAGTTCTGCCAGCCACCTGGAGTCCTTAGCTTTGCTCCTGAGCTCTTGGAGGTCACATTTCATCATCTTGTAACTTGTTTCTCTGGGCTTCTCTCTCTCCCCATCCCAATTTGCTCTAAGCAGGCTCATAGATCCCTTGGTTAATTTTCAAAATATAGGTAGGTCCTTACTGCACTGTTTTACAAAACTTTATTGAATGCAAAAGGGACAACAGAAATAGAAGTTTCAGTGTCCTACATGGCTAATAGCTGTGGGTAAGTCTGGGTTTTATAGGAGCTAAACACAGCACAACAGTTCCCACCTACACCCAAGAAGCTTCCACATGTCAGTTACGACATTAACCTCCACCAGAGTTAGCCCCCATGGCTATTGTTTTTTTGGATGTTTCCACATCTCAGAGTTTTGTCTTGCAACTCTTATCTTACAGGAAGAAAGGTCCTCTCCTCCCCACTTTAAGACTCTCTCATCTCCCATTCCAGTAAAATCAAAGTTGGAAATATCCATTTCCTTCGAGAGAAGACACAACCCTTCTCAATTCATGTGGTGTGCTCCAACCTCTAGGACTCAGACAGGGCAATCACAGTAGTATATTAGTTAGGGTTCTCTAGGGAAACAGAATCAATGAGAGGTGTCTATGACTATAAAATTTATAAAAGTGACTCATGCAACTGTGGGTATGCATGAGTCCAAATTCTGTACAGCAGTCAGCAAACTGTCAACTCCAAGGAAGATGTCGAACTGGCAACTTTGACGAACTGCTCAGGAGATGAACTGGGATCTTCGATGAACATGTTCGAGGAACTCAGGAAATGAACCAGCAACTTCGAGGAACTCCGCAGGAAACGCTTCGCTGGGCAGCTGAAGAAGAAGTGAAGGTCCTCTATCTGTCTCGCTTATAAGTCTTCAACTGAGTAATTGGATTAAATCCAGCCAACTGCATTCTCTCATTGTGGAAGACACGCCCTTTGATGAGTCATCAGTCACAGGTGCAGTCAAATGACTGATGATTTAATAAACCAGCCTGTTGGTTAATTAACCAGCCTCAAACATCCTCACATCAATTGTTAGGCCAGTGTTTGCTTGACCAGACAGCTGGGTACTATCACCTGGCCAAGTTGACACATGAACCTAACCATCACAAGTAGTTAACGAAAAATTTCCTGAATAATTTAATCTTAAGTAACACCATATGGGAGATGTCTACAGCCCAATCAAAATTCGTATTTGTGGAATCATTACCTTGGTTTTTCAAAGGCATAGTCGAGAGAAAGGAAACATCCAACTTTCACTAGTGAACAGGACACATATCTCAGTTTACAGTATTTAAATTCATGTTTAAAGGGAATCTCACAATCCTTTCCAATGGGTAGGAACTTGTTTCCTGCTTTGCACTGGGAAAATTGAAATAACTTACTGGTAATTTTCTTAAAATAAAGCAAATTTATTCTAAGTTTGCTTCTATACTTCCAGAAGCCCCAAACTTCCAGCAACTCACAAAGAACAGTTCTCTCTTTTAAAATATTAAAGTTCTGGATTTATCAGCTACCTTAGTGAATAACTAGACCTACTTCTCCTACTACAGTTATTTATAGAAGGACTATTCAATAATATTCAATAAATATGCAAGCTCCCCTCATGGCTTAGCCACTGTGCTTAACACGGATAGCATAAACAGACAGAATGGGTCCTTGTGTCCAGGGAGTACACAGGGTAACAATTAACAAGTACCAGTCACTGTTCCAATTGCATTATCTCATTTAATCTTAACAACAGCTTCTTGAGTGGAAGTGCCATTTTCATTTTAAGATGAGGAAACTGAAGCTTTGAGAGATTAAATAGCCTACCCAACTCATGCAATTAACAGATGGTAGAACTGGCATTTGAATCCAAATCTATGCGACACAAAAAATTCATGTATTAATTACAACACTATGATTATTGAGAACCTACAGAAATAGAATGTTACTCTGGGATCTATGAATCTTCTGAGAACAACTAGTTAGAGAGAGAATTTGTTAAAATAACTAGATATCAAATGACTCTGCTTTGATCAAATTTGAATTAACTAACCAGTGCCTCTGGCAGCATCAAATGTAAGCTCAATATTCAGTTTCCTTGACTAATCTCTGGGCAGGTGCGCCAAGAGTGCCAGCTTGGGTGTGAGATAGGGGTATGCCCTAGATTTAAGAAATCTCCATCTTTTTACTCGTCAGCTATCTATGCACAGACTGTGCCTTTCAGCATTGGCTTTCAACGTCTCACATTTCATATAACCCATGCAGCTTTTATATTTTAAAAAATACATACATAGCCAACCATTTTAGTGTTTAACAAGACTTTTTTAAAAAATTAAAACTTGAAAATAACTCCTAAGGTAGGGTTGCTAGTCAGAAAAAAAAAAGGATAAAGAAAAATTACGGATGCCCAGTTAAATTTGAAGTTTAGACAAACAATGAATAATTTTTAGTTTAAGTATGTTCTGAACAATGCTTGGGACATACTTCTATTAAAAAAATCTGTTGTACATCTGAAAGTCAAATTTAAGCCCCCCTATTTTATGTGGCAGGCCTATTCCAAGGAAAAAGACTTAAATCTGCTGTTTTTTAAATGTTGTGTACTGGTCATTTGAGGGTACTCCAAGAAAAGTGAACACTTGTCCAACCTATTTGGAAATTTTGGTGCAGGCCACTTAAATTGCTAAATGTCTTAATAAGTCCCGTATAGTTCCTTGTCATTACAGAGTTTTGCAGTATGTGTGGACCTTGATCTGAACTATAGTCAACCCAGAAAACTGTCTATGATACTCTGTTATTTTCTGCTGTGCTGAAGCCAAGGTAATTACAGATTTCTCTGGAGGAAAACATATCCATTGATTTTAACTTGTTTTGGGGAATGTTAATTTAATATAAGTTTCCTTCTGCCATGACTGCAACTTTCATATATTGTACACAACAGTTGGGTAGAAAACAAAATGTCTTTTGTTGAGAAATCTGGTGTTTTGCCCTTTTGGTTTATTTAACTTTAAGGAGGCAATTTTGGGAGAGGGGTTGGAGAAAAGCAGAGGAAGTCAATGGAGACTTGAAGCAAAGTTCTTTAACCTTAGCTCACTGAACTTCTGAAGTGCAGGTTAAATTTTGGTTTGGGGGGTTTTATTTGCCCTCAAGAAGCCATCTCAGCAGTCTACCGCAGACTAGACAGAAACATGAATGCCCTTCTGTCACTACACTGAGGTCAGCTCTTGAGACCTCACGAATCAGCTCCACAGGAAAGCCTAATCTTTGAACTTTTCACTCTTGGTTCATTTCATTAGACAGCAGTGAAAGTTAGCTTTGTATTAGATGCAAAAGAGAAAATGTAACATCCTTCTTAATTAGTCTTTGTACTTCTCCTTTCACCCCTCTTTATATAGGTCACTTTTAGAATAAAATTTTTCCCCTTAATTCACTTGTCTTATATTGAAACATGTTTGAACATACAGGTGATGAGGAGAATAAAACAAAAAAGATGAGTTACAGGGAGACCACCCAAGAAAAATGTTTTTATATGGTATTAAATACTTTCCAGTCTTTTAAACTCATTTTTACTTCTGACCTGAACAGACTAGAGTTGGATTTCTCAAATATTAAGAAAAAAGAAGGAAAATAACATATTCTGGGTCCAACTTCTTCAGAGAAGTTGCAGAGGAATCTATAATATGTTATAAAATTTTAGTTGCATCCTAAAAGTTTTCTGTATTAATAAATATCTGTTTTTAAAAATAAGAAATTTAAGAGCCCAAACTGCTATTGAATCCTAGTTTTCTTCTTTCCTCATGATATATAGTCAAAGCATTATCCAAATGCCAGAGAACCTCAACCCAGAACAGCCATGCCGGGAGCTTTTTATCCCAACCAAAAATCAAAAGAGTAAAACTTTGGCTGAAGAGAAGGGTCAGAAAAGGGTCTAGTCAAATATTTTATTTATTTTTTAAATCTTTTGTCTCTGTACTGTAGAATTAAATGTACATACACACATTTCTATATAATCTGAGAGTTTATTCTTATGAAATAAATACTTTGCTTATCATTCTAATACAACAAAAGTTCCATACGGTCTACATTTGAAAACAACCATCACATTAAGATAGTCGGCTAGAATGTCCCAAATTGACCATTGTCAAATGAGCTGTTCATTGACTTCTTCCGCAGAGACAATCTAAACACATCCTCTCCCCAGGCAGGGGAAATGCTTCGTTTTGGAGGGCGATGATTCATTCAGGATTGAGCAATCAAAAAGATAAACGAAGAGACATTTCAAGCGTGTACTATTGGATTTCAGAAGACTCAGCTTTCAAATGAAGGACCAAAGATGTGAAAATAAGTATTTGAGAGGCAATGTGGCTTTGAGGTTTGTGTGTGGAGAACAGTAAATTCTAAGCCTAACGAAGGCACTGATTCACCGCGTGACCGCCAGCAAATCATTTAACGACGTTCAGTCTGTTTCCGTGTTTGTAACATGGAGAATCACGCTACCTCCTACCCCGGAGTACTGCGATTGCCTAAAGGAATATGTATTAGTTGGTTTAAAAACTTAAAAACCATATAAAGAACTAAAAGGAGGGGGTGGGAGTGGGGGTGGATTCCTATGATGGGAACTTAAAAAAAAAAATTTAGAGCCATAGATCTTAGATTTGAGTTATGAGTTTTCCAGTCTCTCTGCCTTTGCATATGCCATTTCCTCTGCTTAGAAACTCTTCTCCTTTCAAAACTATCTGTGAAAATCTCATTCATCTTTCAAAACTCACAATTTGATATCAACTTAACCTTGAAGACTTTGCTAACTTTTCCTGATCTGAGAAAATTTATCTTTTTTCCGCTAGACCTCTGAAGTAGGTATTTATATTTTTTACATAGCACTTCCTTATGCCTTGCATTACAGTCAGTGCTGTAAATTCCCAAGACATGTATCTGGCTTCCTTACTCTAAGAAAGAGTAGAAATGTTATATATATATTGCCCCTTCAGATTTGTCTTCCCCAAGCAGTGTTTTTCAAGGTTTGCTTCACCTCTTTCTTGCATCAGAATCATCTGGGGTGTCTGTTAAAAATCCAGTCCAGCTCTGCTGAATTGAATCTTAGGGGGTAAGGCCCAGGGACCCATATTTTAAACCAGCATCTTAAGAGATTCTTGTGTTCACTAAAGTTCAGGAATCTCAGTCTGAGCATAGAGCAGTGGTTTTCAACTGGAGGTGACTTTGCCCCTGAGGGGACATTTGGAAATACCTGGAAACATTTTTGCTCATTGCAACTGAGGGAGATGTGCCACTGGCATCTAGTGGGTGGAGGCCAGGAATGCTGCTCAACATCCTAAAACGCACAGGACAATCCCCTACAACAAAGAATTATCCAGCCTGGACTGTTAAATAGTGTCAAGGTTGAGAAACCCTGGTACAGAACAAATGGCATCTGTGCATGTTGGCGATCAAGAGATGTTTTCTTGGATTGACAAGTTTGTTATAAGGTGGGTTAAAGAAAGTAAAGCCGGATGCTCTTCATGAAGGCTCCACTGCAGACAGACCTGCTGGGACCTGTGTGGTGGGGCTGCTTCCCTGCTTTGTACCTGCCTGGTCGTGTGGGGCACCAGTGTGTGTGCATTCGGGAAGGCCCAGGATCTCCTCAGGTCCATCCATTTCAGTGACTATACATCCCTCTGACATGCCATTATGAAAGACAAAGAGACGATCTCATTTTTTTTTAATGCACACCACAGTAATCTTCCCCTTTTAGTTTTTCATATGGTTTCTTAAATTTTTAAACCACCTGATATGTATTCCTTTATGTAATCTCAGTACTCACAGTTTGAAATATACCTAGAACTGTGCCTGGCATGTAGGAGGCAGTCACCAAATAGCAGCTCCTTCATGATTGTATGGATCCCTTCCCTAAGGAGACAGAGTAGAACGTACATTAATCCTTAAGTTTTAAAATGGCCCTGACATTCCTCCGTATCTTATTAACTTTTCTTAAGGAAGGTAGTTTCACTAAAGTATTTAATGAGAGGTTTCAGGTCCTCTGTGAAGGGATGGCCCACACGACATACACTTTAGATTTCATCCTCAGTTCCAGTTCTATTTTTCTAGAATTAGAACACCTTACTGCAGGGCTCCTGGCGAGCCTCAGGTCTGGGGCTAATCCTGTCTCAGGCTACACTTCCCCTGGCCACTAGGACTAAACAGATCCAGTCTCTATACTGAACTAAGTAAGCACCTGTCCTTTCCCTTGGAAATACCCAGAATGAGTTTAGTGAATTGAAGGGAAATTTTATCAAGCAAACTTGCAGCGCTTATTTCTTGTCATTCTGCCTCGGTCACCACAAAGGCCCTAAGAGTCCTATGTTCACCCCACTCATGGCAGTTTGAAGCTGTATGTACCCCAGAAAAGCAAGTTTTTAAAGTTAATCCATTCTTGTGGGTGTAAACCCATTGCAAGTAGGACATTTTTATGAGAGTGCTTCAGTTAAGGTATGACCCACCTCATTCAGGATAGGTCATAATCCTATTACTGGAATTCTTTATAAACAGAAGCAAGACAGAGAAAAAGCCACTGAAGCAAGAAACTGAAACCAATGAAGCCCAGTAGAAAAGAGGGAGATCAGTAAATGCTGCCATGTGCCTTGCCATGTGCCAGAGGAGTCAACGATCACCAGCAGCCAGTTTTCAGGAAGGAAGCATCACTTTGATGATGCCTTGATTTGGACATTTTCTCAGTCTCAAAATTGTGGGCAAATAAATTCTCATTGTTCAAGCCGAACCATTTCATCATATCTGCTTTAAGCCGCCTAAGAAGTTAAAACACCACTCCATTTCTCCTTTACCAATTATTGCTCTGAAACCATACTGACCTCCTTGAAGGGAAAGTCGACTTTTCTAAAAATATATTTTTGTAATCTCTGTGCCTATTAAGAATGTTTGGTGTGTGAAAGTGTTAGATAAAAGCTATTTTTGAGTGAATGATTCAATGAATAGACTATTCACCAGTCTTTGTCCTGGTTGGTTTCCAAAGCGCTTGACTTTTAAGCTGCTGTTTTTAAACTAGGATACTCATGTGTCTTTGCCAGTAGAGGTTATCTTTATCTGAAACTATTCAGAGTTGTATGAAGTCTTTTAGCCAGAATAAAACAGCATTTCCTCTTTCAAACCTTGTTCCCCCTTTTAGTAGTGGCCTGCTTCCTGTCTGGGAGTCTTCAGGCCAAAGCCCATTCAAGGAGATGACTTTTGTCCTCAGTGGCTTTGGGTCACCAGCCCTAACTACACTTTCCACATTTCTCTATTATTGATGGATCATGGAGATTTTCCCAAAGGAAGGGTGGAGGGCTGAGATTATTTAATAACATTCTTATAAAACTTTATATATTAAATATGAAAATTATGCAAGCATAATTCTCCGTCAGAGGGCTGTTTGTTCTCAACCTTATAATACTTTACTGCCTAAAATCCTCCTGCTGGAAGAAAATCCATTTTCCGCTTATTTGTTTTCATTGGAACTATAGACCTACTGGCCAGTCTTTTTTTTCTGTAAAATTCTACAATAAGAGAAGAGAATCTAAATTTAGAAAATTTTTTCCTAAATTTTATTACCTCTATAACTTATTTCAGTTATCAGACTCCAAATTGGACAAAATATTCCAGTGAAAGCCAAAACACAGCTGAAGAGAGAGACAATATTCAATTCTTTTGAAAAATGATCATTGGTTATAAATAACAATGCAATGCACATTCATACTAGAAAATATAAATCACAATGCTTAGATGCTATGTGCATATTAATATATTTCTCACATTTTAGCCAGGTAAAATATTTTCAAGAGTTCTCATAATTCTATTTAACCAAAATATAAGTATTTGTATCAATAAGCAACAGGAGGAGAGTTTACATCCCTCCAAAAAATCTAGACTATAGGAGTAAGAAAGAGCATGGTTTCTGAAGTTAAATATCATACACTTCAATCCCAATTCCACAGTCTATCAGTTGTGTGACTTTGGACAGTCTCACAATCCCTGCAAGTCTTAGTTTCCTTCTCTAAAAAATGAGATTAATACTACTAGCCACCTCACAAGGCTTTTGAAGCTATTTAACAAAATCATGCATCAAACGTTTATTGAAAAGTGCCTTCAACAAAATAAACAATAACAACTATTAGCTATTATGATTTATCTCATTTTAAAAATCATTTTTCTGGTTTTGAGGATAAGCTGACTACACTTTTGCACCAGTTATTTATCTTGCTTGTGTGAAAAGAATCCTATTTTATTCAGTTCATTTAAAATATATTCACTTTGAAACCACTCTATAAAATTGCTGAACACTGTGGACATTACAGAAGTGGAAATACAAATGGCCCTTGCCCTCATGGCACATAAAATTGCTTTGGGAAGGCAATACACTGATATTAACTGGTGAAATAACCAATAAGACAGTCCATAATTTAGTGTCAGAATTAGGAAATGAGACATAAATTTAGAAAGGCATTCTGAAAATTTGAAAACCAGAGTAAAGTGGAGTAACAATGGAAAAGGTAACAGAGTTAGGGCTGATGAAGAGGAAGGATAGATTTAAGAGCATATTAACCAGAGTGTGGGGATGGGAAGAAAAGTCTCAGAGGTGGGGAAAAACATGGGAAATAGTCAAAGGTGGGGGCACTGGTATAGCACAGTGCAAAGCGTGTGTTGATAAATAACTGAATGGAATATCAGCTACCTAGTGTTTTTAGTCAAGAGTACTTTTAATGCTGGCTGTATTAATAGGCAATGCAGAACCATGGGGTGGTATGAACAGAGACGTATTTTAAGAATGGTAGTTTGCATTGGTTGTGAGCCACGTAGAGAAAAGCGGAGATAGTTTGCAGACTGGAGAAGATGAAAGAGCACACTGGAGGCAGGAAAACCAGTCAGGAAACTATTATCCTAATCCAGGAAGAAGGCGATGATGTCCTGGAGTATGCTGGTGACAGAAAGGGGCTGATGGTTGAGATTTTGTGAAAGATGAATTGACAGGATTGGACAACGCATTGGCTATTTGTAGTGAAGTAAAGGGGTGAGGAATTGGCTCCATTTTCAATCATAAACTCCTAGGACAGATATGTCCTCCTGCATTCATCTACATCCTCTCCATCTACCCTGTCTTTTTAAAACTTGTATAAAATATTCTGTTACATTTAAGAATCTATGTTGTTTTTTAGATTTCCAGGGAACTGGATGGTATCTAAAACCTAAATTTAGCAACACTGATAATGCATCCTTTCAGAAGCAAATTTCAAAATCTGCATAATCAAAATATTTCACAGATAATAATCTGCTTAACATTTTTCATTACACGCCTCCATTTATTCATAGTGCCATTAAAAATGTTCAGTGTTTTTTTTTCCTGAAACCAACCCTTGACTTCTGAATCCAACAGTGGAGTCAATTATATGATTGCTTAAACATCAAAGCTTTCCCTCACTAATGTCCTTACCAGGGGACGTAACTACGCAGGTCTTTTCTCTCTGGTTGAGGCAAACGCCTATGTAGTTCAAACCAACATACTGTACATTCCTGTGTGATTTTATGTGTTTGATCATTGGCAGATGGAATATCTGCTTTTTCCATTGCTATCAATTGAATGTGTGCAGTGCACACCCTGCTCAAAGCCGACCTGTTTTGTCCGGCAGAAGTCAGGGCTTGCTGCCCTGGGACAGCCCATTTCTTGGAAATGCTCATAGGCGCTTCAGTTTCCCTCTTTGAGGTGTACAAGTAAAATATGCCCTGGGGAAATATCAGAGGATTCCCTGACACCAGCCAAAGAAACAGGTGCATACATAATTGATAAAAATTGGATATGTGAGATACTGTGGCCACAATCCAAGCATACTTCTCCCCCTGCTCAAAAGATTCAACAGTCTACTCAGAAAACGTCCATCCTCAGTGATCATTATCTCCACAATAAATTTGAATGCCTTCGTCTGGAATTCAAGCTCCTTCACGAACTGGCCCTAACTGACCTTTTCAAAACATATTATGTACTACACCCTTTCAAGTTCCTGCCAAAGTAAGGCATTTGCTATTCCCTCTCAACACAGAATCTACCCTTGTTTATGCACTTTCCTCAACTAAAAAAAGTCCAAATTCTGGGCATCTTAAATGCCCTGTTCATTTATCAGTCTGGGAAGAATTTCCCCACCCTCTAAATGAAAGTCAGGCTCACTTGTTTATTCTTCCACTACAAATTATATTTATTTCCCTGATGGTACCTCCAATTTCTACCTTGAATCATGGTCAGTTAACACACCTGTGGAATGAATGCTTCTTGGGGGATCTACGACTGATTCCTCTTTGATGCTTAACTTCAGAGATCTTGCCTTTTTGACATGGTGGAAAGAGTACTTGGGGTAAGAAGATTTCATTTAAAGTCTACTTCTTTCTAACTGTGTCACCATGATCAATACCCCTAGCCTCTCTGATCATCAGTCCTAAATTTCAATGTCGTTTTTAAGATTAGATGTGATAATGGCATAAAAGCCATTACCTAAATTTTAAAGGTTTAGATTGTTTAATGTATATTATATCAAATTAATATTAATATGGTGGTTATGGAGTACGTATTAGTTAGGGTTCTCTTGGGAAACAGAATCAATGAGAGATGTCTCTGATTATCAAATTGTAAAAGTGACTCACGCAACTGTGGGTATGCACGAGTCCAAATTCTGCAGAGCCGTCAACAAACTGTCAACTCCAAGGAAGATGTCTGATGATCTCCTCAGGAAACGAACCGGCAACTTCGACAAGCTCCCTAGGAAATGCTTCACTGGGCAGCTGAAGAAAGAAGTGAAGGTTCTCCAACCGTCCCGCTTATAAGCCTTCAACTGATCACCCGGACCAAATCCAGCCAATTGCATTCTCTCATTGTGGAAGGCACGCCCCTTGATGAGTCATCAGTCAGCCGCAGTCAATTGACTGATGATCCAACAAACCAGCCCGTTGGTTTATTAACCAGCCTCAAATATCCTCACAGCAATCGTCAGGCCAGTGCCCGCTTGACCAGACAGCTGGGTCACCTAGCCAAGTTGACACATGAACCCAACCATCACAGAATATAAATTAATTCTTAATATTAATATATGGTAAATGACAAAATGGTGAAAAATAAATCTATTACTTTACATTGCTACAGAGATGATTTATCTTCTGTATCACATCACATACCTGACCAATTCATTTCACAATTAGGACACCCCTAAATTGGATCTGATCATGAGAAGAAGAAAAATTAAAATGTGGTCTTATTATTAAAATTGCAGAACGCTTCTCTCTTGTTTCCTGTTTATTGGTCCAGCTCCTGGATTTTTTATACTACAGCAAGGCTGTGTTTCAGTGATTCAGAAAAGCTGCCAGTATGGGGAAATGGAGATAGTTTAATCCCAGAAACAAAAAAGACCACTTTCATTCATTTGTTCATTTATTCAGCAAGTATTTGTTGAGTGCTCCTAAGGGCCAGGCACTCTTTCAGCTTCATGGAATAGAAAGGTGAATAAGACAAAATTCCTTCCGACCATTCATTGCTTACAACTAGTAGAAGAGAAAGATAGCTCAACATGCACTTTCATTGCAGTATAACATGGCATGTTAGGATATGGAGAGAGGTAGAAGTAGAGAGTGGTCAAGAAAGACTAGCTGAAACTATTTCTAAGGTTCATAATATCCATTCAGCCACTTATCATCAAGCAAAATTTATTTCCACTTCTCATGTGCCATTAAAATGTATGTAAGTTGTATCCATTTTCAAAAATGTGGGCAGTGAGGAGGTGATTTATTCCTATTCACCACACCCATGGTGGCCTTGGGTCCCGAAATTTCCTAGGAAGAGGCTTGCTTGAAACCTCAAAAATTACACTAAGTTTGCCTCTCATTGTCTCTAACAATGCTAGATATTGGTTAGTGCTGGACAGAGAAGGAATTACATTCTGCCACATTGGAGCAGAATGTGTGTGTGTGTGTGTGTGTGTGTGTGTGTGTGTGTGTGTGTGTGTGTATGTTGTGGGAAGGGATGATCAAACAAACACATTTATTAAGTTTGGTGATATAAGGGCTGAGGCAAACTCTGTACTTCCTTCCGAGGTGTTTCCTGGAAAAAGAAGCAAGGTCCTTAGAAAGCTGTCAGCATGGTGTAGTAGCAGAGCAGAAAGACTGACTAGGGTATGTTTAGTCTCTGGAACCTCAGAGCAGACCAGGAAAATATTCAAAATGCCACTGTTTCCTGGAGAAGAGGAAGAATCTCTTTATAAAGTAATCATATTAATAACAATAATGATAATATTAATATGTGACATATAAATAAGAATGTAGATAATAATTCATTCCATCATTTCTTATTTAGACTATGAATCAGAATACTTTGTGATTGCTTTTTTACTCATTCTTAAGTTGCCTGATCTGAGCCTAATTTCCAGATGTGGTTTTCTACAGCTATATGGTTTGAATTTGAGAAAAATCTAGAAATTGTAAAAGAAAAAAGTACTTTATTGAAGTTCATGTGCTATTATTGAAATAGCACGCACAAGACTAGACTTTCCATCTTATTTCCTGATTCTGGCCATTTCTCTGGCATTATATTGAGATAGATCCTCTGAATTTCTAATTTGTTTTCATCTGTGATGCTTGGACTGTTGTCTGTGAAGACAGTGCTTTAAGCATTGTTTGCTTTATTGGATATATTAATTTATTAGTTTCAAGATCATACATATGGTGATGTACGTTGGGTTTGCTCAGTTAATTTCAGGGCCTCATACCTGAGAATTTCCCTGCTTCCAGAATGTTTAGATCACGAATGAGAGGCAACCACAAAATACTAGGGTACGGCTCCCACAGTAGTTCAATTTAAATCAGCATTTAAAAAATTCCTGCCTCATCTCAAACTAATATCTCTTTTGTTGTTCAAAAAGTATGTGGTCTTGGTTTCAATTTTTCTAAAATCTAATCTAATTTTCTGCTGCTACTTAGCATATTTATTTACCAATATGGTGTAGACATTTACTTAGATAAAAATAGACTCTTGAACAGTACTATGGGTACCTATCTGAAGCAGTTATTAAGAATAATTTTAGCTCTGTTTTCAAAAGGGCATTTTCTACCTCTTTAATTTTCTGTGAAATATTTCATGGGTTTCATTCCTCATCCTACATTTGATTCTATTAAACTGGAATATATTTACAGCATTATTTGTAATTTTGTATTATTTGTAACTGTACAAATAATTTACAAAGGATAATACATATTATTGTTATAGCATATAGGAAATATTGTTTAGCAAATGCAGCAATACTTTTTAAAATATTCATACCCCTCAACTTATTCATTCCACTTCCATAGATCTATTCTAAGAAAATAATTATGAATACACAGAGACCTTTAGCCACCAAGATATTTATTACCGAATTTTTTTGATAAAGAAAAATTCAAAATCATTTACATTTTCAGAATAGGAGAATGGATAGCTCACTGGCATTATAACTATTTGAGGGAATATGATACAAAATGATGCTTAAGAAAATTTTATGACAACCTGGAAAATGCTTATGTTATAATATTAAATAAAAAGAAAGTTAGATACAAAATCAGACATGAAACAGACAGAAACCTGAAAGAAAATAAATCTCTCAAATCACCCATTCTTCCAACAATTTACTCACCACTTAATTCTATTTCCCTTAAAGAAAAAAGAAAATACAACTGAGCATTTAGAGAGATATTTGCCTGAACAAAAATAGCTTGTTGCTTCAGAGGCTACAAATTGCAACTAAAGAAAACTTATGCATACCTTTAGCTACAATCCAACACTGTCAAATAAGTGCCATGCTTTTTAATAACTTGTTTAACTTCCCTGAGTCAATTTCATTTGTAAAGTAGTGATGATCCTATCATATCCTTTGTGGGAACTAAAGTATATTATCATTGTGACTAGACTAAAGTAGTATATGTGTTTTAGTGTTGAGTCATAACTAGAGAGACATACATATACCTATCCTCTTCAAATCAATAGGAAAAATATAGAAACCTGAGGAGAAAAAAACAGGTGATTTATGAACAGGCAATTTTTAAAAGAAAAAAATGTCACTTAAAAAAAACAAGTCTACATCTTACAAGGTCTAAACCATCATTCATAACCTCATCATGAAACATCTTCAAGGTTCCTAAACATGCAGTCTGAAAAACAACCTGCAGCTTTGGAAGCTTCTCAGAGATCTTGTCTCAGTTTTCACCACCCCTTTTTCCTTATTTGTATTGCTGCCTGAAAATTAGTCTGAGGTAACATCAAAGAAACCAGAGAGTGATACTGGACACATTGTCAGAGCCTACTACTTGTTGAAGGACACTCCTAACTTCCAAGCCAAAAAGCTACAAGGGATATAGCCAAGATATCCTATTCCATCCAGCATAATCCCATATGAAGTCCAAGGCAGGCCAAATTCCCAAGTGCTCTTCCCAATTGGCAATGTGGAAAAGGCCATGCCTGTGTGGTTTAGCTACCAGTTGCTTTGAGCAATGACCTTTATGGTGCCACAGGCTGCTGAGTCAAAATAATATGAGATCATAAAAAAGGAATGCCTCCACTGAAAATTGTCCCCATACAAATCCTAAAAATTGTGTTAAAGTCACTTTTTTCCTACTAGCTGCTTTAACCATGTTTTAATAGCACTGCTCCTTTTTTGCCTTCTCTCTCTGCCACCACCACCAGCTCTATTTTCACAACAGGACTAAATATCTCACACTCAGTTTCAAGTGCTTTTTAAAATTTTTAGGGTGCCTAGGGTGATTTAATTTAGGATGTCCTATTATAGGCAAGTGTGATAGTTAGGCTCATGTGCCAACTTCGCCAGGTAATGGTGCTCAGTTGTCTAATCAAGGAAGCACTGCTCTAATTGTTAGTTACTGCATGGTCATTTTGTGGAATTAAATCATCAGTAAGTTGACTGCATTTAGGTTGATTATATCTACAGTCAACTAAGGATAGCATCTTCAGCAATGAGAGACGTTTAATCCAATCAGTTGAAGGTTTTAAAAGGAGAAGTCATGACTTCAGCAGTCAGAAGAGGGAATTTTCAGCCAGTCAGCCTCTCCTGGGGAATTCCTTGAAAACCCTTCATCAGAGTTGCCACCTTGCAGCCTGCCCTAGGGAATTTGAACTTGTGTGAGATACTTTTATAAAATCTCATATTTACAGATAGCTCCTGTTGGTTCTGTTCCCCTAGAGAACCCTGACTAATACAGTTTTGGTACTGGGAGTGGTTCTTGAGAAAAAGAATCATAAAAATGATTTTTTGCAATTGGCTTTCTACTCTGATTAGATTCAAAGGCACTAATGACTCTATTTTCAAAATCAAGATGACATTGACAGTCCATGGAGTGAGTTGGTGACACAGATATGCAAAATATCACCATTTGAGTCCCTAATCATACTCTTGTATGAAGCAAGGCTCTGAGTTACAGTGTTTTTGACACCTTGACAGAGTTTTGTGGAGTTAAAAGGTATTATGATGTTGACTGATGGTTCCCAGATATGCTGGATATAGTTATAAAAGAAAGGGATGAGCTGAAGTCTTCAAATTTGCAACTTAAATGCTGTATGAAGAATGTAAAAGTTTCTCTGTGTGCCCTGAAAGAAAATTTTATTTCCTGTGGCTGCAGACTTGAGATCTCTGAAAACCAGACCCAAAGTCTCATTGTGCGAGTGGCAGATTTACAATGTAAACTAAAATCTCAAACTTGCAGGGTGTTTGCTGTTAAAATGAAGGCATTGATTGGAAAGGAATGGGATCCTGAAAATTGGAATGGGGACATATGGGTTGATAATGATGGCAGTGCTGATACTGAAACCCTAGATTCTGTCCTAATCTTTGCTTGATAAACCTGTAATTGTCTGAACTGAGGAAACAGCTGCCCCATCTCCTGCATGCCTTGAGGAAACAACTACCCAACTTCCAGCCTGCCTTGAATAAACAGCTTCCTGACATCCAGTCTGCCCTGAGGAGCCTGCCATCCAACCTCCATCTAAAGAGATTAACCTTTCAGTGCCTGCTAAACCTGTAACCACCTCCCCTGAGGAAACAGCCCTCACTAATCTGGAGAGATTAATCCTGTTTCACCAGATGAAACTGCAACAGAGTGCCTTGAGGTAATTGACTTGAAAGATACTTCTAATTCTTTTTGTGGCCCAACCCCATTACCCCTCTTTTCTTCCAGACAAGCTAGACAAAAGTCCCAGGTGAGGTACAAAGTGTGACCCATGAGGAAGTATGCTATACTACAGAAGAACTACATGACATTTCCAATTTACATAGACAGAAATCAGAGGAATATGTGTGGTAATGGATATTAAGGGTGTGGGATAATGATGGAAGGAGTATAAAGTAGGATCAGTCTGAAATTCTTGACATGAGCCCACTAAGTAGGGATCCTAAGTTGTAGCTTGAGGGGCTGGAAAGGGTGTTAACAGTTTATTTGGGTAGTTGGTTGAAACATGGATCAAAAGGTGGCCAATGTTAACCTGAGGTTGAAATGCCAGAACTGCCTTGGTATAATATAGATGAGAGTGTCCAAAGGCTTAGAGAGATTGGAATGTTAGAGTGGATTTACCATGGAAGACCTGCTCACACACCCCTGGAATATACCCAGGACAGATCTTTTACCAGGACTATGAGGAATACATTTGTGAGACTAGCTCCCTCATCCCTGAAGAGCTCTGTAGTCACCCTTCCCTATATAGGTTAGCTATTACTGTGGGGACTGCTGTCACTGAACTAGAGTCCTTAAACACAATGGGGATAATTGGATCCTGAATTGGCAAAAGCCATGTGGCAGCAGTTAATCACCAAAGACAAGGTGGGCATGGCTACCATAATAGACAGCAGACTCAATGCAGCAGTCAAAATAATCTGATTTGCAGAGACCTATGGCACTGGCTAGTAGATCATGGGGTACCTGGAAATAAAATAGATAGGCAATTTATTGAATTTTTACTTGATCTGTATAAGCAGAGAGTTCTAGGACAAGTGAACAAAAGTCTAACCTGGATTACAAAAACAGAGTCACAGCCCCTTAATCAACTCCCAGACTTGAGACAGTTTATGGACTCAGAGCCCCTTGAATGAGGGGAAGGCCAGGTACCCTTGGGGAAAGATCCTATTACACTGACAAAAATTTACAGTGTTAATCTTCCTCCCAGCCTTCCCCAGAGAGATCTCTGGCCTTTTTCCAGTGTATTGGGGAAAAGGAAATGATCAGACATTTGGGGGATTATTAGACACTGGCTCAGAAGTGACATTAATTTCAAGAGGACCCAAATCAGTCCACCAGTCAGAGTAAGGGCTTATGGAAGTCAGGTGATCTGTCTCACACTGGGTCCAGTGAGTCCCTGGACCCATTCTATGATTATTGCCCCAGTTCTGGAATGCAAATTGGAATGGACATACTCAGCAACTGGCAGAATCCCCACATTGGTTCCCTGACTCATGGAGTGAGGGCTATTGTGATAGGAAAGGCCAAGTGGAAGCCACTAGAACTGCCCCTATCTAGCAAAATAGTAAATCAGAAGCAATACCAGATTCCTGGAGGCATTTCAGAGGTTAGTGCCACTCTTAAGGACTTGAAGGATGCAGGGGTGGTGATTTCCACCACATCCCCATTCAACACTCCTATTTGGCCTGTGCAGAAAACAGAAGGGTCTTGGAGGATGACAGTGGAGTATTGTAAACTAACCAGGTTGTGACACCAATTGCAGCTGCTGATTCAGATGTGGTATCATTCCTTGAGCAAATCAACACACACCCTGTTATGCAGCTATTGATCTGGCAAATGCTTTTTCTCAATAGCTGTTAGTAAGGACCACCAGAAACAGTTTGCTTTCTGCTGGCAAGGCCAGCAGTATACCTTCACTGTCCTATCTCAGTGGTATATCAACTCTTCAGCCCTATGTCACAATCTTGTCTGCATGGGCCTTGATCATTTCTTCCTCCCACAGGACAACATACTGGTCCATTATATTGATGATATCATGTTTACTGGACCTATTGAACAAGAAGTAGTAACTACTCTAGACTTATTCATAAGAGATTTGCATGTCAGAGGATTGGAGATAAATCCAACAAAAATACAGGAGGCTTCCACCTCAGTGAAATTTCTAGGTGGTGTGGGACATGTCAAGATATCTGTCCTAAGGTGTTCTGGCCCTTCCTACAACCAAAAAAGAGGCACAACACCTAGTTGGTCTCTTTGGATTTGGAGAAAACATATTCCTCATTTGAATGTGCTACACTGGCACATTTACTGAGTGACCAGAAAAGCTACTAGTTTTGAGTGGTGACTGGAATAAGAGGAGGCTCTGCGACAGGTCCAGGCTGCCGTGCAAGCTGCTCTGCCACTTGGACCATCTGATCCAGCTGATACAATGGTGCTGGAAATGTCAGTGGCAAATAGAGATGCTGTCTGGAGATTTTGGCAGGCCTCTATAGGAGAATTGCAATGCAGGCCCTTAGGAATTTGGAATAAAGCTTTACCATCCTCTGCAGATAACTACTTTCCTTTTGAGAAACTGCTTTTGGCTTGCTATTGGGCCTTAGTAGGGACAGAATGCTTAACTATGGGCCACAAAGTTATCATGAGAACTGAGTTGCCTATCATGAGATGGATGTTGTCTGACCTGCCAAGCCATAAAGTTGGGCATGCACAGCAACACTCCATCATAAAATGGAAATGGTGTATACCAGATAGCTCAAGTGGGTCCTGAAGGCTCAAGTAAGTTACATGAGGAAGTGGCCCAAATGCCTATGGCCCCCACTCCTGCCACATTACCTTCTCTTTCCCAGCTCACAGCTATGGCCTCTTGGGGAATTCTTTACAATCAGTTGACTGAGGAAGAGAAAACTCAGGCTTGGTTTACTGATGGTTCTGCATGATATGCAGTTACCACCTGAAAGTGGACAACTGCAGCTCCTTTCTGGAATGTCCCTGACAGACAGTGGTGAGGAGAATTCCTACCAGTGGGTGGAACTTCGAGCAGTGCCCCTGGTTGTTCATTTTGCTTAGAAGGAGAACTAGCCAGAGATGCACTTGTATATTGATTCATGGGCTGTTGTTAATGGTTTGGCTGGATGGTCAGGGACTTGGAAGGAACATGATTGGAAAATTGGTGACAGAGAGGTCTGGGGAGGAGGTGTGTGGATAGACCTTTCTGCATGGCAAAAAATATGAAAATATTTGCATCCCAGGTGAATGTTCACCAGAGGGTGACTTCAGCAAAGGAAGATTTTAATAATCAAGTGTATAAGATGATCTGTTCTGTGGGTATAAGTCAGCCTCTTTCCCCAGCAACTCCTGTCATTGCCCAATGGGCTCATGAACAAAGTGATCATGGTGGTAGGAATGGAGGTTA
Organism: Choloepus didactylus; assembly: GCF_015220235.1. Taxonomy (NCBI): domain Eukaryota; kingdom Metazoa; phylum Chordata; class Mammalia; order Pilosa; family Megalonychidae; genus Choloepus; species Choloepus didactylus. The sequence goes on from NC_051309.1 coordinate 77,515,089, forward strand.
TACGTAGGCTCAGCAACGTGGAGCTCCACTCACCAAGGCTGACCTGGCCACAGCCACTGCCGAGTGCCCAACCTGCCAGCAGCAGAGACCCACACTCAGTCACTGATATGGCACCATTCCCCGAGGTTATCAGCCTGCTACCTGAGGGATTGATAGAACAGTGGAATGGCTTATGCACAGTTGGCTGTTACTCCTAAAAACAGTCATTTTAAGCTGAAACATTCCATATTTAATATCGACCCATTTTTCATTGGAAAGTGTGAGAAAAATCAATTGAACAATGTGTAAGTTCCAAGAAACTGTAATAGATGTTTCTCCTTTATAAAAACAATAAATTGGCATTTCTTATCTTTCAATGAATGTAAAAATTCGTGTCCAAGAATCTCTGCTTAGGAAAAGCAGGCACTTGGTTGATATAAAGGTTAAGTGTGTTCTTGTTTTCATTCATTAAATGCTATTTGCTTTATACAGTGTATATTTATGGTCCCTGAAATTGGGATAGTTACTGAATTTAGCAAGAACAACATTTGATTTTTATGGACAGGCTCCAAGACTGACCTTTCAATATTTCTTACTAAAGTGCATTGAACAACTGTGACAGGCATCTAAAAGGGAATTATTCATGGCTTAATATCCATCCATCTGTTCAAATATTACTTCTTATATACTAATTAGTAATTTCAGCTAAGCAAACAATTTCTGAGTGCTGTCTGGGTGCCTGGCACTGGGGTGCTTGTTGTGTCCATATATAAAATGGAGTCCCATGTCATATTATAAAGCTGGGATTACATGTCATAGAAAAGCCTCAAGTTTCTAGGAAAGGGAGAAGTTGTTAGTGGACATTTGCATTCACAACCTCTACAGAAATAAACATTATTTTTAGAGTTTGCTAAAATATTTTTGAGCCCATTCACATTTGTTCTTCAGTCTAGAAGTAAACACCACAAAAAACTAGAAAATATTTGTTCTGCCCTGATATTCAAGGGAAACTGGATTGAGTGGCATATTTTCCATTTTAATCAAAATCTTTACCTCTTACTTTGAATTAACATGTTTGTGAATCATGTTTTCTCTCTCATCACCATTTTATCTCTAGCTCATAGTTAACAGTATCAAACTTCTTTTAAAAGAGGTTTTTTCTTGAGTACTGACAGAAATAGTGGTGGAAAGTGCTGGCTGCCTTTGCCTTTATAAGTTGAGGTTATTGAGATACTTAACAATATATGTAAAAAATAGCACGTTGGTGAGCCAGCCCTTGAATTTGAGTAAACCACTTCTCAACGAGTGCACCGTTTTCTTTCAAAATCATGAGACTTTCCATATAACTTCCAAAATCTCATTACAATGTCTCCTTCTGGCAACCAAATTGCTTGACAATAAATAATTCATCAACCTCAAGAGATTAAGGAAATTTTGAAAGGTGTTCTGATTTAACAATAGTGCAATGGTTTCATTTATATAATGTACCAGGGAATTAAAAATAGGTGAAAAGTTCATATTTGTACTTCAAAAGGACTTGATGAATATTGCAATGGCATTTCAATTACATTATTCACAACGTTTATTGGGTAGCATCACCTTTTTATGCCTAACTATTGAACATGTCCCTTTTTTGGTCTATGTGCTGTCTAAATTTAATCAGATTAATTTCTCTTTAACACATTTCTTAGGTTCCTAAAACTTGCTTTGGGAGTAAAGATTAGATTACATAAAGATCTTTGTTCTTCATAAAATCTCAGTTCAAATAGTTCTGTTTCTCTTTGAAATAGATTATATGATGCTTTTTCCTAGGGCACTTTAAGAAGAGAATTTGTCTGCAGTCATTTACAACATCTATGAAAACAACCACTGGCCTGGATTTCCCTCCCTTCTCCCCTTCCTTCCTTCTTTCCCTCCTTCCTTCTTGCCTGCCTGCTTTCCTTCTTTCCTTTCGTGTCCTTATCATTCCTCCTGCTTTTCCTTCTTCAACCATGTGTTGTGTGCCTACTCTTTGCAAGATAACATGCTAAATGCTGAGAATAAAAGCATTAATAGTTTACAACCCCGTATCTGTTGCAACAGATAAAACAAATAAGAGCAAAGTAATCAGTGGCATAATAGAGGTATAGATAAAGGAAATAATATTGAAGTATAGAGGACTGAAAAATGTTCTTGAAGCCTGTTATTTAACTATAATTTTCAGGTTTCATTTGTCTGATTCCCCCAAGGATCCATTAACCCCAAACTGACTAGGAAATCTCACCAAGATAAATTGGCCCTTGGGGCTAGGTTAGTAATCAATAGCTGCAATACTTCTAAAATTTCATTTTATAGATTTTTAACAGCCAAATCTCCCCATTGTCTTTCTCACATTACCTCTCACATTTCCACACTCAATTCCAACCCAAAGGCCACAGTCCTCCTCCTTTGATTATTTTATTCTCTCTGAACTGCACAGCAGGCATGCGGAGGAGGAAGACATTAAACAAGCTGTCAGTCTGTTTCTGCCATATCACTTGGATCCACTCCCCACCCCCACTAAACCCCAACACAGCACCACTTATCCACCAAATGCCAAAAACCAAAAGAAAAACCCTCAATACAATTCAGATGTTCTCTCCAATTAAAAACAAGACTCCTTAATGCTCACAAAATTCACTGAGAACACAAAGAATAATACTGACAGTTTCTTTCTAGTGGAAGAAACAGTCATATGGAGATAATAGCTAATAAGTAGCGGGTTCGTTCTCTGTGTCAGCCACTGTTCTACATATGTTATACATAGAGCTCCTCAAATCTCATCTCCACCAACAAGGAAGCCACTGTAATCTCCCATTTTACAGTTAAGAAAAGTCAGGCATAGAAAAATTGTGGGTAGCCGAGCTAGGAAAACATCTGTCTCTGGTTCCAGAGTCCATTTCTTAAACCTTAGGCAGATCTGCCAGCTATTTTTTTAATGCAATTTTATTGAGATACATTCACTCACCATCCAAACCATCCAAACTGGCTATTTTAATGTAATGTAGTAAAGGATATTATTAGCATATTCACAGGCTGTTATTGAATCAAAAAGAGAAAATACCTATGAATGCCATTCCAGAAAATAAGCTTTTTTTTTTTCCTCCCCAGTCCAGGAAACAGGCTTGGAGAAGCCTTATTTATCCTGCTTTTTCTTTATGAAGTGACTGCATGCCTCCTCTAGGTTAAGATGTCTTCTTTTAGTCTCTGCTATTTAATGACAGCAATGCCCTTGCACACACATCAGCATATTATCCAGTAGGTAGGTGGTCCCCAAATATTTGGAGTTTTATTGCCAGTTGACAAAGTTATTTGTTGCTATTGCCTGACGTCTTTGATACTTGTAACAAAACCCATTTGCAACTCCTTTCTCCTCTCCATCCAATGTTCACTCCCCGCACCTCCCTGGACAGGTGGCCCCATAGGCATCAGATATTTTCTGCTTGGTGAAAGTGTTCAGAGGGGAAGTTTTCTGGGGATCCTTCCAAAGATCTGTAAGATGCCAATCTTGTAAACAAGGGACTTTGGATATGTTGCCTTTTTCTATACATGCAAAAAAGGAGGATTTATGAATTGTTAATATACCAGCTATGATTTGGTTCCAAAAATTAAGTCAAAATTCTGCTATTTTTTGAGAAAAATCATAAAGTAAAGTAGTAGCAAATGCCAGTTTTTGTAGCTCTCCTACTCTGTACAGTGGCTGTATTTGGGCCATATGGAAAAATTGTTTCTACTCTGAAATCAACATAGATATGAAGGAGAGAAAAACCTAATAAAGCTATTCCCAGGCTGGTAATTTAGGAGTTAAACTGTGGAGCTCCAGTCCTCGGTAATTCTCTCCCCTTCCCCTTCCTCCAAACTTTGCAGTAAAATCTGTGAAGTAGGCTCCTTCTAGAAGTCAGGTTTTCTAGTAATAGCATAATTGATAAAATATGTATTATGGTGTATTTAATAAGTGAACTCCTTGATTTCAGAACAAATGGCAGCCACATGCTCACTATTAACTTGAGCTGTGAATATATGCCAGGCTGCCATAGACACTGAGTGTTGAAATGATTCCCCATGTTTGAGATGCTATTGTTTTTATAATGAAATGACAAGATAGAATATATCAGGAAAAGAAAACCCATAAACATATTCTAAATCACACAAACTTTTTCAAGTTTAGTGACAATTTGGGAAGGCAACCTGCAGTAGACTTCCTTTACCTTATGAAGCTACCCATCATGTTCCAAAGCAAAGCTGAGGCCTGCTGCCATTGTCCTGGCAACTAGCTAACCACTGCTGCTGTAAAATTAGGATAAGTTAGTTACATGGGGGGAGGAGGGGCTTCAGTATTCACAAATAATTATAGAAATAACTAACATATTATGTTCTACTTGTGTAGAAAGGGTGATCATTATAAAAACTGCCAATACAAAAAGTTCCACTCGGCCATACTCTGTCTTTATAAATCTTTAAAATCTCCAAGTATGGCTACTAGAACATTCATGATAAAATTGGAGACCTATCCCATCTTTAGATAAATCAATGTTAAGTTCAACCAGAAAGCAGAAATCCCCTTGAGGGTCAGAAGCAAAAGCAAGTGACTTATTTGCCTAGTAAAAGTAATTAATTTTTAATATTTTGAAATAAAATAAATGGACAAAGTACAATAGAAATGCTTTTAACTCATATAATTGAGTCTGGTGGTTTACTGATTAATTGAAAAAGTTCAATTAGGGAATAATATAAAAACTACAGGTGTCATAAATAATTTATTTTATGTTAACTTAAAGTAAATAAATACGCATTCATGTTCCAATCTTTTGACGTAGGGGGAAAGCCACTCCCTTAAGTGTGTCTCCACTGACGGGAATTTCACATGGCCTTTCCAGAACAAGCCACACCCATAATACTGACTAAGATTTCCAGTTTCGATGTCTTTAAGGGATGCAAAAATTTAAAATACCTTGGTGAAGCAAAGAGAAGTGTGTTAAATCCTTTTACATTTTTATGATTTTACCATTTTTTTCTAAGTATTGCCTACACTTAATTTGACAGCATTTTTTCAGCTGCTCCTCTTTATTGAGTCATTCTAAAGTACTTAATTTAATTTTCATACAAATATCTCTGTTCTGTTTGCCACTCATATTATTTCCTTGACTTACATGATTACAAAAATTTTCAACTAGCAGAGGCCAACACCAAAAAGATATTTATTGCTTAATGAACAAAACTGGAGATAGGTGACTCCAGAATTGGTTCAGCAATATCATAAAGTCATGGCCCCAGACAGGCAGTGCTGAGTGAGATTCTCCTAGCCTTCCCCTCACAGTTATCAAATGCTGTTGCAGCTCCAAGTGTTTGAGTTTAAAAAAAATCCTCATTTATTGTTAGTATGTACATCATGCTCTTTTATTTCTGACACTTAAATATTTCTATTTTTACTAGTTTTTAATTCCCCTTCTATTGTTTCCTCTCCTAGATAGAAGGTGGTTAATATTCTGCTTTTAGTCTTCTACTGATTACTTTTAAGCAAAAATAATATTCAAAGTCAGACAACATTTTTTAATATTTAGAGAGTATCAGTGTCCACAATGTCCCCTAGGACACATCAGTAACTTCAGAAAGCTTTTGCTTTCCTTTCTGTTCTGAATGTTTTTCATAGTCATTAGTGGAGGAGAAAGCATAATAAGTTTGTTTAATTTCTCTGCTCACTATTGATCCTCACATCCCATGACTTCGTCCTGGAGTCATTAAGCTTCTCCTGGAGTACATTTTCTAATCTTTATTTCGGAAAGCATCTTTTGCAGCAGAATTTTCCAGTGTGCATTTCTTCTACATTTCTTCTTCAGTCAAATTCTGTCTACATTCCAACTTGTAAGGATTCCTCAGAGTTTCTGATTCACCAAGGGATACCTTTTCTTCTTGGGAAGTTCTGGATTTATTGAATTATCTTTTGTATGTCATCAGGAGCTAAAGAAAATACCATTAGCCTTCTTGAAGCTAAAGTGGTTATTATTTTGCCTATAAATCCTTCTTGGACTAGGTGATATTCAATTTGTTTGAAAGAATTTTCTATTTCATATTATCATTTAGTATAACAATAGCTTTAATAGTTACCATTTATTTTCTTTCTGCAATGTACCATTTTTACTTTCTGAAAACCATGCTGTAGTATTCAGTGTAGTGCCTGGCACATAGTAGGTGCTCATTACATATTTGTCAATTGTGGGAATAAATAAATGAATGGATGCCAAACTCTGTCCTATGTGTGTGACATGCGTTATGTCTAATTGTTACAAACCTCTGCAAAGGAGACACTGTCTCTGTGAATGAGGAAACTAAGCTTCAGAAAGTTTAATGAAACTTGCCTAAGGTGACACCACTGTTAAGTTTTAAGATTTGGATTAAATCCTATGCCTGTCTAACATCAAATTGCATATTTTGTCAATTTCTTAGGTTCTTGAATCCAGTAAACAAAGGATCCCACAACAGAGAAAGTATAGTGGGAAGGTCTGTGAAAATAATACGTTTGTGGATCAAGGCATACAAGAAGAGATCTTTGTCCCCTTCCTTATTCTCATCATTTCTTTCTTTGGTTTCCTTTCTTTTTTTTGCTTCCTCCCCCTGCACATTGACTACCACTACCACAGAAGTGACAAGGTTAGGTCTTAACTAATAGAATCAATGTAATTAGTGGTGGAAGAGACTGAATGAAAAGAATAGGAATCAAAGAGAAAATAAGGAAAAAAAAAACAGAATATAAACATATAAATTTCATAAATATTGTTATTTCAAAAGAAGCAGCTCAGATTCAATCATTGTTTTACAGAAAGTTTTTTGAAAAATGTGAAAGATAGTATCTTCAGATTTTTGCAGCAGTTTCTTTGAAATATATTTTGTACTCAATATTTTTGTTTTCACAATTTCTCTTGAAACTGAATATGATGATTATATGAATGTACTAAAATAACCTTAGTTGAAGTTGATATTATTTTCAGATTTTAAGCTTGTTGGAGATAGTGTCCTTAGCTGACCATCTTGCTATGATTTATTGTGGTAAAATCTAAAATGCAAAAATTCTAGAAATGTTGGATTTACTATATTCTATATTTAAGTTTCAAACAATTGGAAAATTAATTTTATTTTATAATGGAGATTTATTTTCAAATTACTACACTGCTTAAATTGCAGAGGGAATGAAAATATGGAAAAAAAAATAGCAAAAATGCAAATGAAATAGAATATCCTTTTAATTGTGGAAGCAATTAAAAAACTAAGAGCTACAGGTGTGGCCCTCTCTCTCTAGCTAAGCCAACTCAGCAGGGGAACTCACTGCCCTCCCCCCTACATGGGACCTGACTCCCAGGGGTGAAAATCTCCTTGGCAATGCAGGATATGTCTCCTGGGGATGAATCTGGACCTGGCATTGTGGGATTTAGAACATCTTCTTGACGTGAAATGAAACAAAATAAAGTTTCACTGGCTGAGAGATTTCAAATGGAGTTGAGAAGTCACTCTGGTGGACATTCTTACACACTATATAGATGACCCTTCTTAGGTTTTAATGCAAACTGTCAAACTTCAACCAAGTAGCTTTGTGTTCTGGTTTGCTAATGCTGCCCATTATGCAAAATACCAGAAATGGATTGGCTTTTATAAAAGGTGGTTTATTTGGTTACAAAGTTACAGTCTTAAAGCCATAAAGTATCCAGGCAACAGGGTACCTTCATTGAAGGATGGCCAATGGTGTCCATAAACCTCTGTTAGCTGGGAAGGCACATGGCTGGCATCTGCTGGCTCACAGGTTGTGTTTCAAAATGGCGTTCTCCCAAATGTCAGTGTCAACTTCCAACAGTTGTCTCCAAAATGTGTCTCTCAGCTGCAGCTATCTGGGAGCCCTGTCTGTCTGAGCTTTTATAGAGCTCCAGTGAGCTAATCAAGGTCTAGGCTGAATGGGTGGGGCCATACCTCCATGGAAATTATCCAATGAGTTATCACCTACAGTTGGGTGGGTCACATCTCCATGGATACAACCTAATCCAAAGGTTCCAACTTAATCAACACTAATATGATTATAGGTCACCTGCCATGAAAGGTCATAAACTTGGGAATAGAAATTCCCTACAGGAGAGAAGCTAAGATGGCAGCTAGCTGAGACAGGGCAAAAAAACACCTCCGTGAAAAATGCTAGATGAAAACCAGAAAGTGACCCAGAATACCAGTTACAGTGATGCGCCAGCTGAACGAGGTCTGCTAGTATCACAGGGGCCGTATACTTGGTGAAACCGGGAGTCAGCATTCTGAAACGAGTGAGTAAGCTGGCTGGAAGACCCATAGCCACGCGGCATTATGGGGAAGCCAGGACTTCGCGTTTGGAGACAGACTGGTCTTTTAAAAAAAAAAAAAGGGAAAAACCCAGGAGCAGCTGCAGTTGCGGGAGTAGGAACCACACAGTAAAATACAGCAAGAGGGGGCTGGGCCAGCCTCTTGGTGTCTGACCTGGAGGATAGTCCACTGCATATACCCTCGGGGCTGGGGGAATGGAGGGGAGAGCTGGAAGCTAAAAGAAACCCCACGGCTCGCAGCTGGCTCCCTGGAGGGCTGGATAAACTCCTGCCTGGGGCTGTGCCCACAGCCCAGAGCCCCACCAGTTTTCCCAGAGCTGGGAAGGAGGAGCTGTGCGAGGAGGGCGGGGTGGAGACACCCCATTCAGCCATCTTTATATCAGGCTGAGAGCACTGCTGCATGGCGCGGCGGCCCAGGGCTTCCCTTGAGGAATGGCATGCACTTGTGATGTAGCACGGCATTCCCTCAGCAGAGCTCCTGGAGGATCACGGCTGGGAGGGGGGACCCGCTTGGAGAACCCAGGGACACTATGCCAAGTACGGTGGTTTGTGGGACAGCGAGAGACAGGGTCTGGGGCTAAAATGAAATGAAGGCTTAGACTCTTGCAGTGGCCTTGAATCTCCGGGAACCTGGGGGATTTGAATATTAAAGCTGCCCTTCCTCCCTGGCCACCCATACACACACCCAACATTCAGGGTGGATGGCTCCAGCAACACACCCAAACTGAGTTCTCCAACTGAACCCCACAAGAATCATTTCCCTACACACCATGGGAACAAGGTTGAGAACTGACTTGAGGGGTATAGGTGACTCACAGACGCCATCTGCTGGTTAGTTAGAGAAAGTGTAAGTCACCAAACTGTTCCTGAAAAATTAGATTGGTTCCTTTTTTTTTTACAACTTGAAAGAACCCTATCAAGCAAAGCAAATGCCAAGAGGCCAAAAACAACAGAAAATCTTAATGCATATGATAAAACCAGACGATATGGAGAATCCAACTCCAAACACACAAATCAAGATATCAGAAGAGACTCAGTACTTGGCAGAATTAATCAAAGAACTACAATTGAGGAATGAAAAAATGGCAAAGGATTTAAAGGACATCAAGAAGACCATGGCCCAGGATATAAGCAACGTAAAGAAGTCCCTAGAAGAGCATAAAGAAGACATTGCAGAGTAAATAAAAAAATAGAAGATCTTATGGAAATAAAAGAAACTGTTGGCCAAATTAAAAAGACTCTGGATATTCACAATACAAGATTAGAGGAAGTTGAACAACGTCTCAGTGTCCTAGAAGTCCACAGAACAGAAAATGAAAGAACAAAAGAAAGAATGGAGAAAAAAATTGAAAAAATCAAAATGGATCTCAGGGATACAATAGATAAAATAAAACATCCAAACTTATGACTCATTGGTGTCCCAGAAGGGGAAGAGAAGGGTAAAGGTCTAGAAAGAGTATTCAAAGAAATTGTTGGAGAAAACTTCCCAAACCTTCTACACAATATAAATACACAAAGCATAAATGCCCAGTGAACTCCAAATAGAATAAATCCAAATAAACCCACTCCAAGACATATTCTGATCAGACTCTCAAATACTGAAGAGAAGGAGCAAGTTCTGAAAGCAGCAAGAGAAAAGCAATTCACCACATACAAAGGAAACAACATAAGACTAAGTTGTGACTACTCAGCAGCCACTATGGAGGTGAGATGGCAGTGGCATGACATATTTGAAATTCTGAGAGAGAAAAATTTCCAATGAAGAATACTTTATCCAGCAAAACTCTCCTTCAAATTTGAGGGAGAGCTTAAATTTTTCACAGACAAACAAATGCTGAGAGACTTTCCCGATAAAAGACCTGCCCTACTTCAGATTCTAAAGGGAGCGCTACCAATAGAGAAACAAAGAAAGGAGAAAGAGATATAGAGAATTTTAACAGACATATATAGCACCTTACATCCCAAATCACCAGGATACTCATTTTTCTCTAGTGATCATGGATCTTTCTCCAGAAGGGACCATAAGCTGGGACATAAAACAAGCCTCAAGAAATTGAAAAAAAAAAAAAAAATTGAATATACTCAAAGCACATTCTCCAACCACAATGGAATACAAATAGAAGTCAATAATTTTTGAATTGTAACTCCACTATTTACTTCCTACATGATATAAAATACACAAACTCTAATGACAAATCAGTGGTTTTGAACTCAACGTAAAATATTTAATTTTAGACAACTATATAAAGGTGGGGGGATGGAGGAGTATAGGAACATAGTTTATATGTCCTATGGAAATGAAGGTGGTATCAAAGAAAAACAAGATTGTTATGGATTTAAGAGGTTAATTTTAAGCCTCATGGTAAACATAAAGAAATTATCAGAGAATATAACCATAGAGATGAAAAGTAGAATATGGGTTAAGAGAAATGGGGGAAGGGGCAATGCGGAGTTAAGAAATGAGTGTAGGGTTGCTGTTTGAGATGAAGGGAAATTTCTAGTAATGGATGGTGGGAAAGAGCATTACAACATTCTAAACGTGATTAATCCCACTAATGGAAGGCTAGGGAGGGGGTGGAATGGGAAGATTTAGGCTGTATATATGTTTCCACAATTGGAAAAAAAATAAAAAAGACAGTCTAAATAGATGACAATTGAATGCCAAGGATGATCCTGGATGGGATTGGAGGATGGAGGACAGGAGGCTCAAAAGGACACAGTTGAGACATAAGGAAAAGGAAATAAAGAATGTAAGCTTTGTATCATTGTTGAATCTCTTGTACTTCTCAGCTGCACTTAATGGGATTGCATAAAAGAATGTTCTTATTCATGGGAAGTGTATATGCGAATTATACTGTTTGTTCAAGGGTGTGTGCAACTAGCTCTCATATGTTCAGAAGACAGAGCAATAGATGATGGATGATAGATAGGGAGGGAGGGGGGGAGGGAAAGAAATAGCGATGTGACAGCATGTTAAAGTTGGTGGATTGGGCTATCGGGGGAGGGGTGTCAGGGTATGATGGAATTCTGTATATGGGGTCAGTATTGTTTTTGCAACTTTTCCTATAACTTGGAATTTATTTGAAAATTAAAAGGAAAAAAAAAAAGAAATTCCCTATAACTGAGAGCTATTCCCAATAAGGGATGAACACATCTATGTGTATTCAGCAACTGTACTTCTCAGCAGATAAAGAGAGGTCTGTCACCCCTGAAAAAGAAATCTGGGTTGAGAACCATGATGCGCACTCCAGAGGACCTTTTCCCTGCTCAGATCCACTTGAACATATGGTAAGTTTGCTCCGTCTGCAAACAGCCTTTCCAGGATTTGGGATGGCCTTGTTTACTGGGAAACCTTACAACAAGAAGGATTAGCAGACATAGAAACTTTAACCTTAGGATTGTAGTTGATCTCCAGCATGTAACTGGTACTTATCATCCCCTTCCGCCACCACTCTAAATTTCCTTACCCTTAGCTACCACCTCCGCTGATGGTGTGAGCCACACCCTCATCCCTGAGGTGTTCCAGCTCCCTATTACCAGGCTCTTTCTCAAGCCAAAAGATGTGAGGTAAATGGAATAGGGTGGATATGACTGAGCACCATTGAGTCTTCGAAGACAAATAAGGATAGTTGCAGGGCAATAAACCAAATATAAAAACAAGCTGTGAAAGCCAGAGGGTGTTTTGGCAGCATTTAATGAAACCCATTGGCAGGTAGAGCAAAGGAACACACTCAGGACTTACTAGTAAGTGTAGCCGAGCTTAATAAAAGACTGAATTGTTAGCCTAGCAGGCCTCCTATTTACCAAAATGATAAGGAAAGCAGTGGTGAGAGGGGCACCAGCACTGTTGAAGAGTTCAGTAGTGCTGTCTCTGCAGTCCAGGGGCAAGGGTAGTAGGAGACGCTCTTAAAGAACTGAGATACTTGATAATAATGGGGATGATATGATCCTAAAATAGTAAAGGCCAGGTGGCAGCAACTAACCATCAGAAGCAAAGTGGATGCAATTATTGCAATGAGAGGCAGGTTGAAGTGGTAGCCAGGAGTATCACAACCAACAGGGAGCAACAGAAATGGTTTACAGTATATGGTCTTCCCAGAGGCACGATAGATAGGCAGCCAACACAGGTACTGATTATATAGCCCAAAGAAATTCAGGAGTGATGATTAGTAAGTTGAATGATTAGGAAGCTACCCAATAAAAAGTCTCAATCCCTGGCCCAGTTTCCTGATCTGAGCTACTTTCCAGACTCAGAACCCACTGACTGAAAGAGAGGCCAGGTCCCTCTGAGGAAAGACCCTGCCACACCAGGGCCTATGTTCATTTACTTGGGTAAACATGAATTGGAGGAATAATACCAAAATGTTTCAAAGATTATTGGCATTGATTTCCAGATATCCAAAGTGCTACCATACTTCCTTTATTATCTGGGTGCCAGGTATTCAGTGGTTCAGCTCATAGTGGGTCCACTGGATCTACATGTCCACCTAGTAGACATTTCCTTCATAGCTGTAGGCATTTTGAAACGGATGCACTTGGAAGTTGACTGAACTCCTACATTAGTTCTTTGACCTGCGGAGTTAAGAACAGTCACATTGGGGAAGGCTAAGTGGAACTGTCTAAACCTGATCCCTTCCAACTAATCTAATAATTTTTAAAATTACCATATCCTTAGGGGAATAGCAATTATTAATCTCACCCTTAAAGACTTAAAGAAGAGCTAGAGGTCCCCATCATATTCCATTTAATTCATCAGTCTGGCCTTAAGTGAAAATGGACTAGTAAAAGTCACCTCAACTTTCTACACCATGAATGTGGTATCTTGACAAAAGCAATTAACAGAGCACTCAGCATGTGCTATGCAGTCATTGATTCAGCAAATGTGTTCTTTTCCATTGCTATGAGGGAAGAACAAAAGCAGTTTGCATTTATGTGAGATGAACAAGAGTATACAACTATGGTCTTGCCCTAGGGCTTTGCTCTCTTACCCTCTTTCTTAACACAGTCCAAAGAAATCTAATTGTCTGGAAATTTCATAGAACATTACATTGGTCCATTATATCAGTGACATCATGTGAATCAGACCAGACACAAAAAATACACATATTCCAGATGGTGGGAGATAAACACACCGTGTCAGTGAAGTTTTGGCATGTTCAGTGGTCTTGGTAATTCTGGGATATACCCTTCAAAGCAAAGAATAAATTGTTGTCTCTCAATTCTCCCAGTACAAAGAAAGAAGCACAGTGTTGATATGCCTGATTGAGTTCTGGGGGCAGCTTATTCTATGCTTTAAAATACTGCTCCAGCCCATTTACCAAGTGACTGGGAAGGCTGCCAGCTTTAATTGAGGACAGGGAAGGAAAGAACTTTGTAGGTCTCGGTTGTGGTGCAAGCAGCCCTGATACATGTCCAGTCAGCCAGCAGAACCTCTAGTTCCAGAGGTATTCATGATTGGAAAAGATGCTTGCAAATCCCAAGATGGACACTTCTGGAGCAATGCCATGACATCTGCAGCAGAGAACTAGACACCATCCAAAAGCCAGCTTCTGGGCCATTGTAGAAATGGACCATTTTCCCATTTAGCCCTGAAACTTCAGTTTTCCCTGTCAACTTCTCTCTCAGCTTGCTATACACACCCACCCTGGGTTTATACCTACTTTCTCGTGGCTTCTACTAATACTTTTGTGCCCATGACTCTGAAATAAATATTTTCTTCCCTTAACTATCCTCTAGGCTCCAGTCCTAATTTTCTACTTTAGATCTATTTGACAGATGATCTCAAACCTAACATATGTAAAACCAACTTTCTAATCCAAATCCTGTGAGTGTGTGTGTGTCCCCTATTTTGATTAATGGCAGTCACCCAAGTCAAAAACTTGAGAATAATCTTCTATTTTTCCATTAACTCCCTTCTTGTATGCAATAAATAAACAAGTGTTATTGATTTCACCTTTTAAGTTCTTTTATATCCTTCCTTCCTCCCCATTTACACAGCTGCTGCCTCAGCTCAGCCCCTTGTCAAGTGGTGTGGTAGTAAATGTAAATGTTTAGGAACTCACTTTCCAAAGGAAAACAGCCCTGATTTGTAGTGTTTGATGATTTCTGTGCTGTAAATACTTCCATCATGACCAATTTCAAGCTACCAATATAACATTACTGAACATGGAGTGTGGGACAAGAACTGCAGTAGTGCACCATTTTATACTATTTCCACCATACAGATACAATCAAAATAAATACCTCTAGAACACAGAAAACAGTAAGATATACTAAAATAGGAAGTAAATTTTAGTACCTATTACCTTTGTTTTAAATGTAATTTATTTAATTATAAGTTAATATAATTTAATTTTTAATAATGACTATGCTTAACAGCTGGCTCACAAAATTCCTGAAATTTTAACAAACAGCTCCTGCAAGGAGGTTCAGTTGGACTCTGAATTGCTGGCAGAGAAAGAATCTTTTACCCTCCTTCCTCACTCACCACAACTACCCCTTACTTCCCAGGTTGGAGGACAAGAAAGACTTCCATGACATGAAAAATGCCTTCACAGCCCAAGGTGCTCATCCTGTTAGAGTGAAAGAACCACAAGCCAGCCCATACCACGAAGAACCAGACATCTTACTTTCACCAAGCTATCTTCCTTTGTGCCCATCCTCCCTCTACACATGCTTCTCTGATCCTCATCATGCTGTAAACATGTGAAAAATTTTTTTAATTTCTGAAGGATGCATTCACTCTGGAAATATGAACATTCTCTGTGTTTATACTTTTCAAACATTGCAGATGATAATCCTATTGAGTAAATGCCTTCAGAGTAAGGATGGAAAAATCCAATGAATTGCAAATTATTCCTTTTTCCTGCACTCCAAAGAAAGTGAGAGAAGTGAGAGAAAAACCCATGAGGAAAACTGGAGGAAGAGCAGTTGCCCTGAGACCTGGCTAACCAGGGTCCCTGCCCCAGGCTCTGGACTTGAGAAGGCCCACAGTGGTCTCCAACCATGCCCTTCTCACTGGGCAAGGAATCTCAGGGCCAAGGAAGGTGACCAACAGAACTCATGTTTCACTCTTCTAGACCCCACTCAAGGTCAAATAACCCTGAGCCCATTTCCAGGCCTTTGCATGCCTCTTCTCTATGTTCTTCTCATAATGGTGGACCATTCTTCACCCCTCAGCCAGACAGGTAGCCAAGAGGTTGCTAGTTGCCTAATGGGGAGGGGCAAGAATGGAGTTTGAACTTGCAGGCAGCAGTGTCTAAATGCATGCGTATGAGGCCCTTCATAGTGTATGACAGAGCCAGAATGGGAAAATAAAGGGCATCCCAGAGGCAAGTCTCCATTGGTACTCTTGCTAGAGCCACCAAATGTTAGAGGTGAACCTGGAGAAGAATATTCCTGACAGAGGGACCGGCAGGTTAGGAGGCCCTGATGTTTCTCATTCTAAAGTCAATCTTCTTAGTATCACCTCAGAAACCACTGCGCCTTTCCCATGGCCCCATAAATTAGCAAGGTTTTGTATTTCTATGAACATTATGGGAAGATGGTACTGATATGACCACCACCACCCCACAAACACACACATAAACACCTTGTTCCTGCAAAATCTGCTCTTCTAGCTTATCTTTTCTTTTGGGGTCTACACCCAGAATTTTTTCTTTTGGTATCTATACCCAGAATTTTTTTTAAATCAAATCTCACTTCCTAGTTTTGTTACACTAGGGGACTTCTGTCCTGCATATGCTCTTGATGAATTAGCTGTTTCTTTGGGGATCCTCAGATGATCCAACAGTGTTCCAAGTTCCATTTTCTTCCATATTCCTCATGAAGGCTGACTCCTTTGGACACTCTCAATCCTGGTTTATCCTGATTTAGTGTCAGTGACAGCAAGCAGGCTGTTTCAAACACATATGTACCTTGTCCATGTGCATTGTGCATTGTTCCATGCTGACTCTGAAAGGACCCCCGTGGGCATCAGTGATTGCTTCCACAGCCAGGTAAAGCCAATTTCAGAGTCACTGCTCTCCACAGATGGGCCTATCTGCTCCTGTTTCAGAAAGACCATACCCTGGTGTGTCATGGCTATACTTAGTGCTCTGCTCGCCAGGGTCACCACTTCCTTGATACAAGAAAAAGAATCAAGACATGTTTTACTTCTGCTGCCAAGTGCCATCATTTTTAGGTTGCTCTAAGTCAGTGAGAAAAGCCCAGGGAATCTCACACTTAATTGAAAACTCACATTGAAAGCATAATCAGACTCAGGAAGAAAAGTGTTATATAAAAAAAGCAAATTTACAGCCTTCACAGTCTTTTTGAGAGAAGACCCACTTCCTATATGAGTGTATGTATATGATAGTGTATACGAACATATTCATGAGCAATGGAAAAGAGTGGCATGGAATTCCAGAAAAGAGACCCTTTGGAGCACCCAGAATATAACACATTTCTATCTTTTCCTAACAAAGAGTGAATGTCTCAAAAATGAAAGCAGTTCTCAGGAGCAGAGTGCTTAGATGTCTTGTCCCCCTGCTCCGCTAATTGCCCCTACTATCTCTAGTGAACTTTATGAACTGCTGGTTAAGTATCTTCTAAAAAGGCTCCCTCTGTTGACTTCTTCATACTGTTTGAGTTCCCACACTGCCTTTTCACGGGAGTCTTTCTTATGGCCAATTTCTTGAGGAATTCATTCAGCTGAATTTTACTATCACACAGGGGACAGTTGTGCTTCTCTAAATAAGTTCTTTTAAAGCATCTGCTTAAATGAGGGAATTCTCTGTAGGACCTTACTGTCACTAATTGCTTCCCAGTTGTAATCATCTTTGAAGGGAAACATCTGCCATTGCCTCCAGGGTGAGTGCTTGGATGTGTTTTCCTCTTGCCTTTTACAGCATTCTTGTCCCTCTCCTTTACTTTGGGACTGTGGTGGTGAGGTATTTCATGATATCTTTTCCCCTGTTCCCAGAAAACCTCGCTTAATTTAACCAATGCATAGTCAGTGTTGACTCATTTGTCTTTCTGACATTGTTTGTAATCATTTATATGCATTTTTCTTATGTTGTTTTAGATAGAAATTTCAAGTGAAATTTATTATCTTTCTCTTCGTTATCCTTATATCTAAGAAAAATCAACATGCAGCATCTATCTAACTTCGTTAGCCATGACAACCAAATGATAGGGTGCTGAAAATTAACTGTGTGTTAATGTTGTCGTAGACCAGCTAATATGGCAATAAACCAGGGTTATAAAATAAATATATTTTTCTGATAGCTTATAGAATTGAATTAAAAGGAGGGTAAGATTTGTGTTCACTGTGATAGATTATTTGTTGTTATAGTTATTGCTGTTGTTATTTTTGTAGTCAGAGACCAAAGAGTTTTAAAGCTATTTAATATAGTTCAATTATATATCCCAAAGGCATTTCTTCAGAGGCATTAAGAGAAAATATTTTTAAAAGAGGTATAAAGATATTGTGCTGGTCTTTTGTGTCCACCAAAAAAGCCATGTTCTTTTAATCCAATCTTGTGGGTACAGTCTTTTTATGGGTGGGATCTTTTGATTAGGTTGTTTCCATGGAGATGTGACCCACCGAACTGTGGGTGAGAGCTGTTGATTAGATTATTTACATGGAGTTGTGACCCTGCCCATTCAAGGCGGGTCTTGACTAGTTTACTGTAGTCCTTAACAGAATCCAGGGGCCAACACAGACCCAGACCCTTGGAGATGCAGGCAGAAAGATGTTTGGAGATGCTAAGTTAAGAAATGAAGCCCAGAATTTGCCCCAGAGAAGCTAAGAGAAGACCCCTATAGGCTTAGAAAGAAATGCCCTGGGAGAACAAGCAAAGATACACAGGGATTGAGTGAGAGAAGCTAAGAGAGCCCGAAACCCAGAGACATTTTTGAGAAAGCCATTTTGAAACCAGAACCTGGGAGCAAAGGACCAGCAGATGCCAGCCATGTGCCTTCCCAGTTGACAAAGGGGAAGGTGTTCCAGGCACCACTGGCTTTCTTCAGTGACCGGATCCTCTTTTGATGCCTTAGTTTGGACACTTTTATGGCCTTAGAACTGTAAATTTGTAACCTAATAAATCCCCCTTATAAAAACCAATCCATTTCTAGTATTTTGCATAGTGGCAGCTTTAGTAAACCAAAATAGATTTGTATATTAAAAGCATACTCTGTATCCTCAAAATTAAGTCATTTGGCTTGACATATGAACCTTCTTTCAAGTAATATTGTTTCTTAATATAAATTCAGGTGTACAGAGTTGAATTAATTACAATCTTTGGTTCATGGCACATTCTCACCATTTGTCTATGTATTACCCTCTTGGTACATATGTATGCATATATTTTAAATAATAATAGGCACATGTATCCCTGTACTCACCATGAGAACTAGAATATTAAGAAAATTCTCCCTATGTGATTCTCCCCCATCCCATTCCCCTTCTACCTCAATTATCTGTTATCCTGAATCCCTGGCATATCATTCCTTTTATTTTTAAAAATAAAATTTTATCTCAGAGTATTCTTGAAAAGTATATTGTTCATTTTTGTTGTTTTAATTTTATAAAAAAATGCATCCTATTGATATAATGTTCTGGGACTTACTTTTTAAACTAAATGGTAGATTGTATATTGTATGAACGTCTATCTATTTTGTTGGGTAGAGATGTAGCTTTCCATTCCTGTTTTATGACTATTTTAAATCTTTTCTGTTATTAGTTTTTCCTTTATTTTCTTCTAAGTAGTTTTCTGTATAAAATAAATGGATAATGTATATCAGTTGTACACATTTGTATAGCATAGCAAATGTTAATATTAAATTCAAATGAAAGCAGCCCAAGATGATAGTCAATAATGTGCTTCCACTGTAACTGGAAAGAACAAGACAAATATCTTTAAGTGAGAGTTTTGTTCCCAAAATAGAAATTAATGAAGCCAAGGGTTTTACTACCATCCTAAAATATGAGAGAAATTTTTTTTTCAAAATATATTTGGAGGATTACATTACTACCACCATATTTTAGTTTTCCCCAAGCTATTTTAATCAAAATATTGTTACCAAAACCTTTAAATAAACGTCAGTTGCTGAGGGCAAAAGTGAGATACAGATGCCAACTAAGTCAAGTTTCCACCAATGTCTATTCTATGGGTGGTAGGAACATCTGGCTCAGATCCTGAGTACAGGTGATGAGAGGTTCTCTGTTGTGTAAACAGCAAGGGGTCAACTTGCCAACTGGCACCTGGACATTTGAATAATACCTTCCTGTACATGGGCCTTTGATAATGCCCTCCCACTGTGATGCTGAGCTTGCTTCTGTGACTTGCTTTGGCCAATATGAAATACAAACTTGACTGAGATACTTGAAAAAAAAAAGGGCACATTGCCTTTTCCTCTCTGGAACCACTGCCTCTGTCATGAGAACATGCCAAGGCTAGCCTAGTGGAGGAGAAGTGAGTTGTTTCCAAGGCTATCCTAGATCAACCAGCGCCAACCAACCTAATAGCTAATCTCAGACCTCTGAGCAAGTGTAGGTGAGATCAGCCATGCCTAGCCCATGCCATCAGAACACACCTACCAATAATCTTGTAGCAAAAAATAAATGGTTATTATTTTAAGCCACTAAATTTTGGGCTGTTTTAAAAATTTCTGACACAGCTACTTGATGTTGTCTTTTTAGGTCCACTAACCTAGCAATTACCAGTCAGTGGTCTCCCTCTCACAACCCCGCCCTTGATTCTTGGAAACTTATTCCAGGAAGCTTTTCAAGAATTTTGTGCTAATGTCTCCTTCACTTTTGTTTCCTATCCTCCTATCTATAGTTCTCTGTGTGAGTTTGCTGTCACCACTTCTTAGTACTTCTTCCCCCATCTCCAAGTCTGTTCTCCTCTTGTTTTTTAAATAGATCTTGATGGCATATTATAACCAGACTCATGTAATTAATGACCAAAAGTTTGTCTTTCTTTGAAGACAGAGAGTCTTAATTTTCAGATGCTCCCAGAATGAAAAGAGTGCACTGATACTGGGGTAGAAGGTGAGATAATATTGTTGCTTATGAGGGCTTGGGTTCTTCTCGCACACCAAAAAGAGTAAGGAAAACAAAACGGATAAGTTACCAGATTAGAACAGGTTGAATATTTCTATCCAACTGTACAAGTACTCTTTGCAGTTTTGTGTAACCCAAATTTCTCCACCTCTCATCAATTTGAGCTCATGTTACTATCAATGACTCACATTTAAAAAGACTTCATCCCCTTACAAACTCTCATCTGTTTAGGTCTGATAATGTTCAGAGAGTGTCATATGTGTCACAGATCATTCTGTCAATCACACTTAATACTTGGAATCTCACCCATTCTTTCTTCTCTGAGACACTCATTGATGTCCACTGCCTGTAATGTTATTTGAGGCTACCTCAACCTTGACACTATGATGGCAAACACAGAGAATTCTAATGGTTGTGCCAAGACTACTATCTCCTGATGCTCCTGAAGCCACTAACCTCAGGGTGCCATATTTGAGCTGAGGTAGGGAAATATATTCTTCTTCCTCCTGTCTCACATTCGGATACCTACATGCCAAAGAAGCCCCCTCTGTGTCCCAAGGTCAGGATTTTGCTTAAAATACCTCTTTCTATAAGTCTCAGAAAAAAGTCCATGGCATTGGGGCAGGAGATAGACACCTTGCTGTCTTCTGCATCTCATTTTATCCCAATCTCCTCCTATGTTAATCTAATTTCACCAATAGATCCCTTTAGGACACCCACTATGCTAGCTCATTAAATTTTCCTGCATTTGCAAGAATCTTAGACTATGTGCAACTTGGACTCAAGGTGGGATGGGTCACCCCCTCCCCTTTATATCACCTTAGGGGATCTTTAATATGTTGTTACTGTTGATATCACATTAATAATATTCTTTCATTTTCATTCTCTCGCCAAATGATCAGATAATCATAGAAATTGTTAGGTCTGAGTTATTTCCAATTTCTCATTAAACATTTTAGTCATCCTCCCTCTGGGCTTAAACTGTGAATAGAGAAGGGAAGTAAACATCCCACATCTCCTTTTCCCACCAAACCTACCATACCTGAATAGTATCTGGCACCTGGAAGGCACTTAATACTTACTTGATGATTGGTGGACTATGCAAGCATCTCCCTACTCAACCACAATTTCAGATACAAGGAACACAGAAGCAACAAAAGTGGAAAAAAAGGAGAAAGAGAAAGAAAAAAATGGCAAGAATTGGCTAGCTCAACTTGCGTGATGCCCAGAGAATTTGTACACACTCAAACGCAGGAGTGGCTGTGAAAATTGCCAAAGCAGAATCTGAATATCATTTCTCTTTTCCCTTCTTTACCTCAAGCTCTGTATTCCCCTTTATACAACTAGCAACTGCTTTGGAGAAAGCTGCCTAACAAGTAGCTACAACTACAGCCAGCTTTGTTCTTGTTAAAATATTTCCAAATTTTTATCCCATTCTAATTTGTTTAGTCTTCGTTCTCAACATAATCTATTTCAACATGGTATTTATGAGTTGAATTATTCCTTTCCTAATAGCAAAATTAGGACAGAATTAGGAAAACTTCTCTCTGCCAGAACTCAAAATGATGTACTGAAGAGTGAAATAACCTATTGTACCTTTGTAGTATTTATTTGCTTGCTTGTTTATCTCTTTCACTAAAAGATTTTTTGAGTTCTTAGAAAAGAAACAAAAAGAGACTAACTGGATCTTGGAAATAAAGCTGTTTATCATGGAACCTTGAATAGGGTGTGAGATCTGGTTGGTTTGTACAGGTTAGTGTGAAGCCCCAATGCATCCCAGAGTAATTTGGGCAGAGAATAAAAAGTATTTGCAGAGCCCCATTTGAGGGCTGGGGAAAAATGTGTAAATAATAAACTTCCCCAGCTGGAAAATCCCTGATGTTCTCACGGGCATTGGGGACTACCATTTGGTGGACTGAGCCCTCGATCATGGGGATTGTTCTTATGGGGCTTGTTGCTGCCAGGGAGAAGCTAAGCCTACTTACAAGTGTGCCTGAGAGTCACCCTGAGAGAACCTCTCTTGTTGCTCAGATGTGGCCTCTCTGTGCCAACTCAGCAGCACACACACACACACACCCCCCCCCCCCCCCGCATGGGTCCTGACTCCCAGGGGTGTGGATCTTGCTGGTGGCATGGGACTTGGCTCCTAGGGATGAGCCTAAACCTAGCATTGTGGGATTGAGAGGGCCTTCTGGACCAGGATGGGGAAGAGAGATGAAACAAAATCAAGTTTCAGTGGCTGGGGGATTTCAGGTAGAGTTGAGAAGTCATTCTGGAGGTAACTCTTATGCATTATATAGATATTCCTTTTTGTTTTTAGTTTATTAGAATGGCTGCAGGGAAATATCTGGAACTGTTGAACTGCAATCCAGTATCCTTGATTCGTGAGGATGATTGTTGAATTATATATCTTATATGGTGTGACTGTGTGATTGTAGAAACCTTATGGCTCATACTCCCTTTACTCAGTATATAGATTGATGAGTAGAGAAATGGGGACAAAAAGCAGATGAACGATGGCAGGGTGAGGGGCGTGGGATGTTCCGGGCGTCCTTTTTCAATTTTATTTTTATTGTTATTTTTTGGTGTGATGAGAATGTTCAAAAATTGATTGTGGTGATGAATGCATAGCTATATGATGATACTATGAACAATTGTTGTGCACTTTGGATGATGGTATGGTATGTGAATATATTTCAATAAAATTGCATTGAAAAAACAAGCTGTTCAGGTGGCCAGTCCTGTTTCATCTGGTGTAGCCCAAACTTGCCAAGATGGGGTTTACAAAAGAAAATCCATGTGACTTTTTTGTAACTTCTAGCCAAGTGCTCTTGAATACTGAACCATCCTGGATATTTGTATAATGTACTAGAGAGATATCCCAAGTGTTTTGGTTGAAAGTCCTAACTCAAGATGCCTTACATACATTTTAGATCTGTAGAGTTTTACATTTGTAGACGATACAGAGAAATACTCATTTTCATGGCACAAGTGAAAACACTATAGCATTTTTATAAGACACGTGGGCAATTTAAATGGCCATTTGGATATTACAGACATTGGTGAGCCAAACACCCTGATCTCAAGCAAAAAAACTATCTGGGGTCAGTTCCAAACAGTTGAGGAAGCAGGTTTTGGGAGAATCCAATGAGCTTACTTCCAAAGCCAAGCAATTCCTTTGTTTTCTATTGAGAGCACTATCTCCTCCAACACTCCTTGTCCAAAATCTAATACTCAGATAACACACTCATGATTTCAACTGGTCTATATTTCACGTGTTGTACTATTTCTTCATCATTTCCAGGTACACATCAGCAAAGTAGCTCTTTCTCACTACCAATATCACTCCACATCTATTCCAGGATGTCTGAGAACTCTGTGACCACAAATAAAAGGAGAAACACCTAATAATACTACATGAAAGAATGTGGAGGCTAGAAGTATTTTTAAGAAATTATTTAGTCCAACAGCCTCAATTTATATTGAGGACATGAGGATCCAAAGGATAAAGTAGTTTGTTTAGGGCAAACCTAAAAAGTAGATCTTTTCTACTTTACCACATGACTTTCAAAGATCCTACATCTGCCTGTCTTAATGCTACCTTTAGTTACTATTCATGTAACTTGACCAAACACTTCAGATGTTTGCAGAACTTCATGGAATAACTATAGAAATATAAACTGACACCTTACTTATCTGTATGTCTCTCACCAAAACTTAAATGATACATCTTCAGCAAAATTAGTAAGAAATCAAAGAAATCTTAATAATATTCAAATAATTTAAAACTCTAACATTATTGAAGTCTATGTACTTTCTATGCCAAATACTTTACAAGCATTGTTTATGAATTCTCACAGCATTCCTATGAAATAGGCATGTTATCATCTGCACTTCACAGATAAGGAAATTGAGGAAGAGAGATTAAAGGACTTGTTTAGGGTCAACTGCCAGTAAGTGACAGAGTTAGGGTCTGAATTCTAATTTCATTGATTCCAGAATGCATAGTCTTAACCACTATGCAAGTGGTTTGCTTACAGGAGTGTCCGTGAGATCCTCACTCTGAATTTTTTTACTATTAATTTACATCCAAGCATATTATTTTAATCCAGAAAAGATTAGGAGCTGCAAAATAAAAGAGGTAGGAGTTAGGCTACTAGAAGCATGTCTACTAACAACAGTAAGACTCAACTAACAGAGAGGAGTCTGGGAAGGTAGTAGTTAAGGCAGTATTGAGTCTCTGAAAATATATAAAAATACAGGAGCAACAAGAAGGGAAAAACCAAAAAATCCTGTAGGAAACATCTACCACAAAACTAGGGACAAGGCATTTTCAAAATCCACAAAACACGAGCTGGTGGGTACAAACCACCACATTACGTAGGAAGGGGGGAGACAATAAGGCATATTATGTCTGTGAGATAAGAGAATCCCAAGTCACTGAAATTACAGTGATCTATTCTGATAACAGTAGCTGAAACTGGGTGAAGTTCTGCAGACATGAATTGGAATTAATGGATAAGTGCAAGGGAACTGGAGTAATATTTGAAGGTTCCAAAACATTCTGCGTCCTAAGAACTCTAGAAACCAACAAACCAAAGCTTACTTTTAGAACAAAGACCCAAACTGGAAAGAAATTTTTGGGAGTAAAATTAAAATTGAGAAGGAGAGAGACAATATGGACAAAAAAGAGAGAGAGAGAGAATTTGCTTTGGAGTCCTAATTTCTGACTTTGAATTGCTGTTTCTCTGTAATAGAAGCAAAATCCTTCCTAGGGCTTCCTGACCCCACCCAGGGCCTGTGCCACTGTTTTTAGGTCTTTCAGAATACTGGGCATTGGCTGGTATTTATATGTGTGCACGTGTGTGAGTGAAAAGTTTCCATCAGTCCCTCAGTCATTTGTTCAAACTGCCTCTGATAAATTCACCCCGATTGCAGGCTCCTTTCAGTTCCAGTTGTCTGCTGCATTTGCCAAGCTTGATGCACTGGAATCTTTTACAATGCTTCCAACTTTTCATAACTGCCTATTTGTACAACACAGCCATTTTCATTCCTCTCCCTTATCTTACTGGCTCTTAGGTAGGATGCAAGGCATAGACACCCAGGAGTACCCATCACCTGCCCGCTAGTGTCCTCACAATTTTATATATATAAATACACCCAGATACAAACCAAAGAAGTAGTCTATAGGGTCTCATTTCCTTATTATTTATTACTTATTTGGCATTTCATCGAGCCTGAGTCCCTAGTTCTTGAGTAAATTTAAATATGTGATACTTAAACTGATGTCCTGGAAGGCGGTTCTTTAAACCCTCATTTTTCTATTTAGAATACAATGTTTTAGTATGTCCCACGTGGACCTCTCTCTGCCTTTCCTTCTCCCACCCTCTGTGAGAAGAAACTAGTATTTAGTCTGGGGGAAATACTTTGTTTTTTGTCCAGATAAATATCTAGGCCTGTCTGAATCCACTTGCCCTAGGCAATAAAGCATTTGTTAAACAAAAGCCAGAAAGACTTGTAGGCTAAATTTTCAGCCCTATCACACGCCTCCCCTGAAGTAATACGCATTAAGCAGGCTACTGGCTTGAATATATGGGTGGTGATGTTGGGGGAGAGGGAGTTGCAAGAAAATACAAGGAAGATAGAAGTTAATATCTCAAAATAATATCCAGGAACATGTGCTTAGATACTAACTGGTACATAGTATGTAATAAGTGTTAGTTAATACTATGAAACAGTTAACAAATACAGCATCTGTTGTATGCCAGTCACCCACCTAAATGTTTTTTAAATATATTATATTACTGCATTTAATCCTCATATCAACCCTATGAAATAGGTAACTATTCCAGATAAGTAGTATCAGTGTTATTATTTTACAGATGAGGAAACTGTGGAGCAGTGATGTTAAGAAACGTGCTCAGGATGAGCTAGTTGATGGAGAAACCCAGATTGGAAGTCAGGGGGCCTGACTTAACCTCTGTGTTCTTCACCACCACATTATACTGTACTGCTTTTTGTAATAATTGTTCTAATATGTTTTTTAAGGAAAGAGGCCAGATTTTATTTTGTATTTTCTATAGCGTGGTACTTGTCAAATGTAAATAAATTAGATTCAACTCTGATCAGCATTCCCTTGTGCTCTGGCTCAAGGGAAAAGGGAAGCTCCTTCTCCTCCTCCACTACAGTGGAGTAAAAAGCCAAAGGACTTCCTCAACTAATTTCAGTAAAATAATAAAGGTCAAAATAAGAGCAAACTTTCCTAAATGGGTCATTAGAAGAGGGCATATTGGGTAGGTCAAGAGCCAAAGTGCAAGTTTTTATCCCATTTGCTCTTTTCCTGTGGCAAAAATTGTTCCATGGATCAACATGTATAGGTTGGAATTCTTTGCCATAAGTATCAAGTTGGGATACAAAGTATACAGAATGGAATGCCTAGCTTCAAATAATCTTCAACATTTGAAGAAATATTTTGATATGTTGGTCCACATCTGTCTTATCTTTCATTATGGCCAGGAAACTAGGAATTCTGTTTGATTTGTAAAAGATGGTATTTGATAACTAGATCTTGTTCTGATTTGTTTTTGTTATTTGAGATTGAATGTATTTCGTCAATGACTAAAATGGAGCCACCTGTATTATGGAAAATCAACTATTCATTTTAAAAGGCCCTTCCTCCCAGTAGGTGGAGCAATAATGCTTATAGACTGGGATAATGGTCTACAGGAGAAACTGAATTCTAAATCTGTTTCCTCATTGCTAGCACAGTAATGGGATGGCTGAAGTTTAGACTAGAAGTGTCCTACACTGATTTTCGTCTGGCACATTGGCGCTAAGCCCACAGTGTGCATCAAAATTATTTAGGTTGTTTTTTTAGAGTTACAGCTATTTCGGGATATGCATGGAAAAGGCATATTTTTAAATAGTACTCCAGTGATCTTATTTTACAGCCAGGGTTGACAACATTCCAGGAAGAAAGTATATAAAGGGATAGTAATATCATAAAGTGAAAGTCTTTTATAACAAGCACTTGTGAGTTTTAGTTTTTAATCCAATAACACCACATTTAATGAAACACAATGTTCTTGTTTATAATAACATGGTTCTTTTTTTGCCAAATATTTGGAAAATAAGAAATTTTATTTTTTTAAATATCTCTATATCATGCCTAAGATGTGTTGAGTTTTTTTAAAGTAACCATATAATATAAAAAATATGTTCATGTAACCACTCCACTGCCCCTCAGCCTTTTCTAATAACTTGAAGTTTGCCAGAAGCAGGAAATAAATGCAATGATCTTTGGAAGCTCTTTTCAGTTGCCCAATAATAAGCACTTTTCATTTTCTGTAACAGTTAAAAAAAAGATCAATACCAGATAGAGAAAGGTGACCTTATGTAAGTGTACAGGAATAGCAAGGGTGGCATCGGTTCAGAGTTAGCTTTGATTTACACTGAAGTCTGTGGATATCATGGATGTGTGGGAAGCATCCCAAGTGTCATTCTCAGCACGAAATAGATTTACCATGAAGTTGATAAAAATTCATCATTCTTGGCCTCTCACTTTCACAGTCCACATGCTAAGGCCCCCTGAGAGGCCCAAGAAAGGTGTTAAAATTTTTTTTTCAAAAATTGCAAAATGTAGGTTATTTCAGTTGTAGCTTGTTTTTGTGGAATTTATGTATGTGGTTTGCAGTCGTTTCCACTGTTCTGGGTAGTTCTGTTACTGATAGCACGGTTTCATAGCCTAGTAGGTGACCGAGCTTAGATTCACACCTGGCTTTATCTGACTCTATAATGCTCCTAACCTTTCCACTATCCTGCATATGTTTAGATCCATCAGCAGAACTTTTATGACTATCATCAATATCTTGTCAGGGTATGACATTATTTCCCTACTTCCTCCCTGGCTCTAAGAAATATTTTTGCCTTTTTTTTGCTCTCTCCCATTTTACCTGCACTCTATACCATTTCCAAACTGCACTCCTCACTTATGCTGGAATATATCTTTGCTAATTCTCTTCACTTGGTCAGTTGTATTTTACCAGTTCTTATTAATTTCTTGTTAATTGACAAGTGACACATTACTGATTTGACAAAGTGTCACATTAACAGTGACAAAGATAACATAAAATACACAATATGTTACTACAATCACATCAGCAATACATTGGCTAATGAGTATCATCATTTTGAAGACTGCTTACAATTAGTCACGAGACAAGAAAACTTGAAATCCTACAGCATATATTTAAATGAAACTTGAGAGAGGTTTCCCAAATTTGACAGCAATCCTAAAAACGTAATGTTATCTCTAATAACAAGTTATGAAGTGGAAAGAAATTTTCTAAGCATCACAATAAAAAACAAATTTTTATCAACAATCTTGGAGGAAAGTATGAACTGTCTTTCTATTCTTTGTACAGAAAATGCTATTATAAAACTGTCTTTATACAAAAAGGCAGTATGAATTGTTGTATGCATTATTTTCCTAGATGTGCTGTTTATGCTGTGTCAGCTTTGTAAAATATGTAACTTATTGCAACTTTCTTTTGCGTTCTAAATAAATATTCTCTTTTGTAACCTCATATTTTACATTCTTTATTTTTATTCTTGAAGCTGGTCCCCTAAATTTTATAAGCTCCAGGCCACACAGAACTTTGAACTACTTGTGATTGCCATTAAAGTGTTTAATTAATAAAATTTATGGTATAAAGTTAGCTATGTGCCACTGGGTATTTCATGAGCCCAAAATGTCAACTACTTGGTAAGTTATTGAAAATTAATGTATAGTGGAAAATCCTCCTGTGTTGCCAATTTCTAGTTCTACAAGTCATGTATCATATACGTTTTCCATATTTTCATTCTTTATACAGAAACACTATGCTGAGAGGGCAGTAATATAAGTGAGGTGTACAGTTACTCCAGATCTACAAACATCTTAGATATTTTGAGTGGCAAGTGGCCACAATCCACTTGAAAAAGAAATCATGCTGAATACTAGCATTTGGTATATTAGTCTTTAATATAAACACAATGAATATATCCTGGCAGTTATTATCACTCATCCCAAAGATTGAATCTTTGGATGAGTGTAAACTAATAGTCAACATTATGAAGAAAAGGAAAAAAAAATAACAAAAAGAGAATAGAAGCAGGTTGTGGAGGAAATAAATGGAACGAAAAGATGAGCATTTAAATATCATAATATCATATATATAATATACACATATAAAAGTCTAGTAAATAATCAACAACTAACTTTCTGGAAAAAATAGTATGTATATTTATAAAAATATACATAATTACATACAGTTATTATATATTTATTAATATAAAGATGTATAACAAATAATTTACAAATAATATTAAAATACATATTTTATTTTAAATTACGTATAGTTCATTAATTCTCACAGAATGAAAGCTTTCTTTGAATTTTGCCTAACTCTTATTTGCAGTTGATGAACAAGTACAGTTTGGACATGACTGAAAGTTGATATTTTCATTCATATTAATGAGTAAAGGTGCATGTTGGAACTTCATTCATTCATCAGTTATGCAAGAAACTTCTTGGCTGAATAAAATAATAGCCTTTGAATATTTTCTCAATTTTTGTGCTATTCATATTATATGGTTATAGACATTGCAGACAAATCTACTCTTTGCCAAGCAGTGGGATTACAAAGAAGAATCAGCTCTATTGCTTGCTGTAAATAAATCATGTGAGAGACAAAAAATAAGCAAGAAACTATGCTACATCATGAAAGTTGTTACAATCACAAAGCGTTTATAGTGTTATGGGAGAAAGCAAATTGCCAGACACTGTGGAGTAAGGTTGGGTGCACCTTGTTAGAGAAGAAGAGAATGTGAAGAAGCAACATGAGCATAAAGGACATGAAAGACCACGACAAGCATAGTGGGAAATAGGGGTGGACTAGTGAGGGCCCTTGTATGCAAGGGAGAAGGTCTGCTCTGTATATATTAAGGAGCCCTTGACCACTTTTGAGCAGGGAAAATGGCATGTCTTTTAGAAGGAATGCTCTGGAAGCAGTGGATAGACTGGACTTTGGGTAAAATAAATTAGAGAAAAAAAAATTTTTAAGTCAATATAGGTTACTAAGAAAATTAAATAAAAGAAATTTCCAGTCAAAAATTATTGGGAAGGAGAGAGAGGTCTAAAGAAGAATATAATAGACCAGCAGGGATATTTGAAAAGGGAAAGGAGAAATTCACGTAAAGACAAAGATTCAAGGTCATCTGAAATAGCAGCTAATTAAATACAGAATCCCAACAGACGTAGTTAAGATTTTGAGCAATGCTGTTTTTGATTATTAAAGGAAAAATAATTTGAGGGAGTACAATTTTATTAGAAGCATGAAGATATACTAAAACTTTTTTCCCCAGATTGCTTTCTCATCTTATTTTCTGTATCTCAAAGAACTTTCCAGTGGACCAAATATGATATATCTAGAAAACAAGTTCTTATGCCTTATCCTGAGCATAAAAAACATTAAGACTGGCTACAGAAAATACAAATCTTAAGAACAAGTGCCCCTCCAAAAAAAAAAAAAAATAGGGAGGGGGAACAAAAGAAGAGATACCAGAGGCAAAATAAGAATTCTGCCATTAGATTATCTTGAAAGATTGTGGAGTATTAGGGATATTTTCATACCCAAAAGTAAACTCAGGTTTTACGGGGTGGATGCTATAACTTTGGTTCCAGGGTTCTAGGCCCTCACATGGAGGAACAGATCTGAGGTCTGGGCGGAGGCACCTGATTCAGCGATGATGAATCCAGTCTGAGGTCTTAACTAGTCTGCTGTTTCTTCATTTAATTCAGCTTTTACAAACGGCCCTCTCACTATTAGCATCTGTCAGGCAGGCCAAAGTCATTCAAAACACTCTTTAGACACGAGACATGCTCAAAGCCGGGAATTGATTACTCATTTTAGCTGTCTTATTAAACACTAATTAACCATTTTGGTTGGCAACCTTCAACTCCATTCTGCTGAACAGAGTGCTCTGAAATTAGCGTTTTGTTGTAACATGCCATCAGGATCATTTATGTTAGCATGGATATATGCTTTCTTCTATTGCCCTCTCTCTCCTGGTTTTTGGTTTCATATAAATACCAAATTACTACTCTTGGTTCAGAATCTCATATGGAAACCTAGGAACTTGGAAACATTGATACAACTTCAAAAAGTAGCTCACCCCTATGAAAATAGTTCAGATATTCAGAAGACAGTAAAATATGCTTTCTTTGTGATTTATGGTGGATGTGTGATGTTCTCTATGTGTATGTCTATGAGTGTGTTTCTGTGTCAAGGAATATTTAAAACGTGCAGAAGTTACAGTGTTTCATCTGAGAAATTATGAGACTCCAAGAATTAAAATATAAGGCCCAAGGCGTCCTGCAAAGTCAGTGTGACAGAGTAAGAACAAAACCTGAATCAAGATTACTCCTGGTTTGGCCTTCAGAGATTGGTGAATCATTACATGGGATATATAACCCACTTCCCTTTGTGAAATAAATTATATGGTCAAATTTTCACTCTAAAATTTCCAGTGATATTTGAAAGAGTCATTCTCACTTCCCTTCTGGCTTTGCAACATTCTTTATTATTGTTCCAGCTTTGTGCATTTTGGTGTTTTATAATTCTTTTTGAACAAAGTTGAGAAGTGCTAAATTGATGACCAGCAGTTTATTTCTAGAATGTCTAAAGGCAGGCAATGTCTAGACATTTTGAGGTCCTTCTATCCTTTGGATAGCTTTCAAAGAGTTGATCAATTAAAGAACGTGTAACCTGCTAAATAGACACATATCAGGAGGTTGGAATGAGAGCTGTGTGTTGTCAGTTTCCTGTCAAATTTCAAGAAGAAGATAGAGCAAAGGTCAAAAGGAGCCAAGACACAACCTTCTCAATAGTCCAAGTATTCCTGGAAAGAAAGGCTCATCTTCAGCAAACAAGACAACAGGAAATCCCAAACCAAGTGCAGATGCTGCTAGGGCCATTCAAGTCAATCCAAATATAACACCAAGTAAAAAGAGGGAAGTAACCCATTTGGTCTGCTAGACATCAAAAGAAACTTACTCCATATGGTCTGGATGGCCAGAATGGAGTCATTGAATTAGTAAGAAGAAGGTAGATCTTGAAAGACTTTTTATCCTTAGAACAAGCAAAAATTGTACTACTGGTGAAGAACCTCTTTGCCAGGCAGAGGCCCTGAAACCTTTGAAGTGTTTGCAAAGAAACTTAATTGAGAACAAATGAAAGGATTCCAGTTTCTCGTTCTTCACCTCAACCTCCTCCTATTTCTTTCCTATTCTTCTCTTTTAATTCTAGTGCAAGAAGGGTTCAAATCAAAATGACAGACTTTTCAAATGACCCATCATAAGAAGGTGGTATGCATGATTGTTCTGTAAACCACAACTTCTCAAAAAAAAAAATAAAAGTATCCAGGTACTAAGGCAAAGGATTCTAGAATGTTAAATCCAAAGGAGGAAAGAAAGCCCAGGTTAAAAGTCAGTTGGGTGATGGAATCTAGAGCAATTCCCTGAGCAAACTGTGTGGTTGCCCCAGCTTTTATTTTATTCCATTGGACTATGGATCAGGTGGTGCCCCAATGATTTAAAGCTAACGTCCTGGAGCTAACTATATAAGGGCCACTTTTATTAACAACGAAAATACTACTTAGCCATTTTGGCATCACAGATCTCTTTGAAAGTATTATGAAAGTTTCTGTCCTTCAATTCCCCACATTCCATACACTCATTTACACGTAAAATTGTGCACATTTCTCCTTAAAGTCCAAATATCACAGCTCATGAAGGGATATAAACAATATGATTCCAAAAACATTATAAAAACAAATGCAATTCAAGAAATCAACAACTCAGTTGAAACAGGAGTGTTCAACTTTTGATACCATAAAGAAAAAGCCATCTAGTATTCCTATTTGCCCTCTCTGCCACTGGTGAGAAGTGATAGCCATGACAACTTTGTATTTACAAGTCCCTTGGCTCTTG
Organism: Choloepus didactylus; assembly: GCF_015220235.1. Lineage (NCBI taxonomy): Eukaryota > Metazoa > Chordata > Mammalia > Pilosa > Megalonychidae > Choloepus > Choloepus didactylus. Next base: position 77,548,498 of record NC_051309.1, read on the forward strand.
GAAAATAGCTTGATTCATACATCTATAATTTACCACAACATCTGATGACATTAAGGCCAGCAAGCTAAAGAAAGGAAGGACTGGTTGCTGTTTCACGATTATAACTAACAGAGAGTAAACGGTCAGCTTGACCAGGCTACTGGGTTCCTGGTAAGGATCCCTAGTAACAGTTGCAAATACAGTGCCAAATTAGAGAGAGAACTCCTGCCAGAACTCCCTTTCACTTTCTTGGATATGAAAGGGTGAAAGAAAGGTGGAAACTCATCAGCCTTTGGTCACTCCTGCTGGAAGTCTGAAATTTCTGAGTACCTGAGAAGGAAAGCTAATTAGCCAGGTCCCTCCTCTCTGGACAGTATCCTCCCAGCTTTGCCCAACTTTTCCACTTGTTTTGGTTTAATTTGGAACACAAGACCAGGAATATTTCTGACCAAATGATAAAATATAAGTGGGTACTTTGGTTTTAAAGTGTCAGTTCACATGAAGAATTTACAGTTGTCCTTATGAGTGGAGGAGAATTTTCCCTCCAATGACAGGGATAATAGAGAAGTGGGAAGGAGAGATTGAAAAACTATGCACAAGAGCTCTCATTATTTCTTGTCTTTTCTTTTAGGACAAAGATCAGAACAGACAACTCATGCATGCTGCATGGAAGCAACTATAATTTTGGCATATTGTTTTTCCTGAGACAGTACAAAGGATTTAAATTTTCATTTTCTGGTTTCATTCTTCTTTTAACACAGAGAAAATACAATCTAGAGTGCCCAGATCCTTCCCTAGTACCTCTACAATCATAAAGCACTTTTAAAAAGTCTGGTGTATTTTCAGGCCATTATTAGCTTAAATTTAAATATAAGAGCAGGCACAGTTGGTCACAATCACTCAGGTTTACTCTATTTAACAATTTCTCTTTCCCCAGTCATTCATATTCAGTTTATAAAAAAAGGAAATTCCATAGATGTTTTAGTAATTACTATATTTGAGGAAAATAAGTAGGAATTCTTAGATATTTTCCCTTGCCTGTGGAGTACTAATTACTTTTCACTAGCAAAGACCTTGACTAGTTTTCAAGTTTTATAATTGTACTTTCCATAGATATAGCCCTTTATACTTCTGTTCAAAGAGCTTTCAAATACCCAGTCCTTGGGATAAACCTGGGAGCAAGTAAGGCAGATATTAGCCCATTTTTCCAGAGGGAAAACTGAAACCTGAGGAAGATCTAAGACTTCCACTTACTCAAGATTATTTAGAAAAAAAAAAAACAAAAAACAAAACAGCAAGACATTAGTTCTCCTAACCTACTGTCCATGTCATATTCTTTTCTTTCTTTCTTTCATTTTTTATGGGATAACTTGAAATATTTAATGGAAACATGCAAGGATAGTGCACTGTGATTACCATACAGTGACTAATATAAATGAATAAAAAATAGATTGTGAAAGAAATACACTCCACAGGACATAGGGGTCATGTTAATTGTAATCAAGTGTGTTAGTAAGGCAATGTTTTTTACATGTATCTTTAAAAAATTTTTTTTAAATGCAATTTTATTGAGATATACTTTCTTTCTTTCTTTCTTTTTCTTTCTTACATTTTATCTGTATAGTTCTGGAGGCCTTTAAGACCGGAAAAAGCATTTGGTTTCTCCTCTCCATGCCCTGGCTTTTCCATTTTATACTTAAAACCTACCATCAGAAGATAGTCTACCTAATTTTCAAGCTTTGGGTTCCTTGCCAAACGTGAAAAAAATAATAGCTCTACTAGATTTAACTGGTTGTCCTACAGGGAGGCTCATTCTAGTTGGAGAGCAAAGCACAAGCCCTTAATTAACACAGAACAAGTTAATGCCTTTGATTTCACTGACTGTCATATAATACCAAATTTCTAAGACAGAAATTGGGATTTTCTCTTTTTATTTTTATTTCTTTTAATAAACAAGGGAGTGTCTTGGCTGCCATTGTTTTTCTCTTAACCTATTGCTCCTGATCTGCCTGATTTCATTCTTTTACAGTTTCTTCTCTAGAGAGCAGACAATGATTTTCAAAAAAAATTAATTGAATTATTGTCATTCCCTTCCTGACTTAAAACCTTCCAATGGCTTTCCACTACACCTAGAGAAATATCCAACTTTTAAACAAGTCTCTCAAGATCCTAAATTATCCTAAAGATCCTTCATTGGTTACCCATTGCTACAATAATTTTGCATATAAAAAACCACAAAACTCAGCTTTGAACAATCATTTATTCTCACATATCTGTTAGCTAAAGTGATTCCACTTCAGCCAGCCATTCCTGGGGCAGAAATTCTCCAGGCAGAAGTAGTCAGGAAGGCTGTCTCCATACTTCTCTCTCATCCTTCTCCCAGAAACAGTGGACTAGCCACAGCTGATGTGGAGATGTGCTAAGCCTCCTAAGGCCTCCACTCAAAACTGATACTTTGTTACCTCTGTCTACTTGCCACCTGCCAAAGGAAATCACATGGATGATCCCAAAGTCAAGGGGTACTTTAGTGAGGCCATGGGGAGAGAAGCAAAGAATTGGGTTATTCAGTACCCCAAACACTCTTTAACCTCATCATCTCCTATTCCAGACCCCTGTATCCAGAGGACTTTTTGCTCTTCCTCAAGTGTGCAAGCCTCATCTCAACCTCAAGACATTTGTTTTCTGTTCCCTTTTCCTAGAATGGGTTTGTGCATGGTGTATTCTCTATCTGAGAGTTCCATATACCTCCTAAATGCCAGCTCCTCAGGAAGCCCTTTCCTAATTGCCATTATTCCCTCCAATAGCTTCCAGCCCCCCCACCCCCTGTCACACACATATACATACACCTTATCATTCTCCTTCCTATCTTGCTTTTATTTTCTTTAGAGGAGTTATCCAAAGCATGATAAACATATTTGTGTATTCGTTTGTTATCTGTCTCCACCACTTTATTGCAAGTTTGCAAGTTCCTTGCAATATATATATATAGTCTGTCTTATTCATCATTGTACTCCCAGCACCTCAGATGGTGCCTGGTACATATGAGGTTGTCTATAAATATCTGTGCAATGAGTGAGTAAAAGCCATTACCATTAGAGTTGTAAGCAGCCCATTTGGGAGAAGGTAAGTTTATTCATCACTGGCTCTGATCATCAAGCCTAGGGATCAGAAATTTCTTTGTGAATCTTCCTTTCCAGGAAGATGCAGTTACATCCCAGGCCCTAGGAAGAATTCTATTTCTTATGGAGCCGTTGTTATATGTTTGACAATAGAATGAGGAAATGTGTATCATTAAGTAAGGAACCATAAACGCCTATGCCACGGAGCAACATCAGAACATCCTGTTTAATGGGAGCTGCAAGCAGCCAATAAAGGCCCTTCACCTGGCTGCTAATTCTTCAGGCAGGCTGGCATTATCTTATATTTCTTCTTCGCTGATAGAATCAAGAGAAAGAAACAAGACGTGAATTTTACCTGGACTCAGCAAAGGCCTCAAACAGCAGAGTTCGGGGAACAATGCCAGCTCGAGTGAGGCATTCTAAGAAACGATGTGGCCCTTCAGCTTCTCCAGATCACACTAACAGGCCTCTCAAGACTGTGTTTGGCTTCAGTTGGCCATTAATGAAGTTCAGATTGAGCCTGTGCAGCCTTAGTTTTAAAATGTTTCCTTAAAATTTTATGAGGAGCTTAGTTCTTATGACATGAAATTTCAGAGAAAGGAAGCAAGGCTTTTGCTTAAAAACATAGATGCCTGCAATTCCAATAATGGCCATGTTCATGGTCATAATAGGAACAATTGGAAAGCAAAAAGATACAAAACTACAGGCTCCACCAGGTTAATCCGGGTATTTCTTTGTAAATTTTAAGGGCTGATAAAATGCAATAATGACCAGCTCTCTTGGAATGTGCTGCATATTCTCAGAGGGATTTTTTTTTTATTTCTTGGGGATGGAAAGGAGAGGAAAAAGGTTCTGAAACTTTCCATCACTGCTTTCTTCTTCTGATTCTGCAGTTTTTACAAAAGCCCAAGTTCCAACAGAAACATTCATGCCAGTTATTCTTCAAGGAAAATGATGTCCTACTCTGTCTTTGTGTTCACACTTGCACGGGGAGAAGATCCAGCAAAAACTATAGGTGCCAAACTCTTAGTAGGAGAAAATTGTTCTTTTTCCCTTCCCTCCTTGTTTTTCTGAAACATGCTTCATTCAACAGTATGGACAACTATGGAACATGGCCATAAACTTAAACCTTTGACCTCAAATTTTCTGAATAATTATATTTTATTTTAAACTGAAGTGAACATGTAAGGCTCTATAGGCATAAAAGGATTTCCTAGTTTGGTTGGAGATGGTGGTGAGAGTAGCTGGGAGTTAGGATTAAAGAAGTGCAGATAACAGAAACTCATGAAAATTCTTGAACATTGAACCACTTTCACAAAATAACATTGTGCTGTTAAATGTAAATGAGTCAGAAGTATGGAGATTAAATATACATTGAAATACATTGAGATTCAGAAACCTAGGGAGGAAATTTTCTAGATACATTGTGTTTTGGGTTCTACTAAATCCAAAATATGAAAAATATATTGGAAAAAAATACATTGGGGATATGTTTGCTAAATCCAATACCTGACCATAATGTTCTTATTACTGAGGGTTATAAGAAGAGGAAAAGTGAACTGATTTTCAGATTGTGGTTGGCCTGCAACAAAAGAACCAAATAGAAACACTAGCATAGACTACAAATGACCTAATAATCCAAGGACTTGAATTAGTTGGTTCAGTTCTACAAAGCATAGCTACAAAATTATGTCCCTTTATATCCACAAAATGAGCCCTTTGAAAGAAGTGGCTCACTCATATTTGTATTCCCAGCACTTACAAAGAATGAATGAAGAAAATATTGAACAAATTAGTGAGTGACGCATGAATCAGTGAATGAATTCTGCAAGAGGCATTACTCAAAGTAATTTTTTATAATGCATGCATTCTGCATCACAATTATACATTGTAATGTTCAGATAGTAACACCTCTGGGCGTACACAAGATTTTCATAGATAAAGGAACAAAATCTTTAAATGATCATCAGAGATTAAGTTTAGACCACGTGAGGTTAAAAAGGCCTCAGACCATATATCAGAGAGCCTGGGTGCTATATTTCCACACAGGATTCCTTGATCCCTTCCTTGGTTACTCAAGGCTAAATTAAAATATCAATGCCTTGGTTTCCTTATCTATAATAGCAGAGCTACGAGAGATCAACTTCCAAGCAATGGATGCACTCTCCTTGTATGTTTTTTTTTTCATCATCAAAACTACCACATGGAATTTTAAACTTTAAAGTCCTTGATTTCATGTTTCTACTGCTCTTCAACAGTCAATTTTTGCACTAGCCAGTTGGTCTCCTTAATAGTTTACAAATTTGCCACATTTCTGAGCAAAGACCCAGAAAGAGCAATGTTATTTACTTGTCAGCAAATTCTTTCCCTTCAAACTCTTTCTGTTCTTCAGCACTCACTCCAAGAGTTCTGAATTCCCAAAGCCTTATATGGCCATGGCATATGATCCAGTGTTATATACTATTCCCCGTTACTCTTCATCATTTGCATCACTGTTTTATCTGCCACTAAATTGCTAAATTACTTTAGGGAAGAGTCTTTTCCTCTTATAGTTGTTTTGTACCTCCCACAGTACTCACGCACAAAGCAGGTGCTTGATGAATACTTGATTAAGAGACGTGCAATTAAACTAAGACTGCCCAAGAGAATACAAGAGGGACTATCAATGGATGATGGATTTCACAAAACTTTGGAAAATAAAAAAACTGATGGTAGAGTGGCAACTGATGCAGCCCCAAAGAAGAAACTTAGCTTAGAGTGCTTGTAAAGAATTGTTCAGAAAAAAGGAACATAGCTTGCAAAAGCCCAGGCAGGAGGTTAATGTTGGGTGTAAGGAGGGAAAGTTGGGGATGGGAATGAGACAATGGGCTGAAAACATGAGAGTTGAAAGTCTTCATATAGTAATCCCAAACTTGTGCCAGCACCACCACACCCCCATCCCGGATAGAATGGGCAGAAAAAAAGTAATCAAAAATCTAATCCTTAAACAGGAGAATGAAGGCTTCTTCTCTGAAAAAAAAAAATGAAGAACCCCAGAGAAAAGATGTCTGGTGTTCTGTCCCTCTGTTCTCTATCTAATCATTATAAGACATGGCTGCCAACTGAATATAAATCAAACACAGAGCTCAGAGTAGCTTTTTAATGGGCTATGAAACAGCCCAGAATTAAAAGGGATAATAATCAATAATATTAATATATTATTATATTATAATAAATAATAATAATACCCTAGAATTAAAAGAGATAACTGAGAAGGTAGGAGAATAATAATAATAATCTCCTCTAATTTGTGAGAGTTCCTGGCTCAGAAATCCCCTGGTCCAGAGTGTAACACAATAATATGGGGCTCCATTTTTAACAACAAAATGGCTTTGATGAAGCTCTGTAGGCAAATGTGTTCATTTTTATTTTAAAAATCTCCAATAAAAAATAAAACAACTTTAGGGAAAAAAGGTTTTACCATAAAAGAAATGCAATCTAAGGCAGTGATCCCTGCCATCAGGCCAAGGGGACAAATCTACTGAAAATTATGATAATGACTTAAATTTCTTGTGGTTTTCTTTATGATAGTGTTCTTTTTAAAAGTTTATAATGTTAAAATAGATCATCTCAGCAGCCCTAAAAAGACTTTTTCTCATTTTTTACTTAAACACTTAACCATATATTTTCCAAACAAACCCATTTATCAGTTTTCACTTGTTTTAAGCTCCTCTAAAATACCAATGACTAAACTTTAGCAACAAATGTTGATACATACAGTGATTTGTAATGGTCAGTCTTCCTAGAGGTAATTTTTTTTCTCTCTTCTCCTCTCTCTTTCCTTCCTTTGCTCCATTTCTCCCTTCTTTCCTGTCATTGTGTTTCTTCATTAGATTACTTAAACATTATCTCTTCATCAATATCATGAGAAAAACACTTGGACTTAAAAACACAAGACACCACTAACTCTGAAAAATCTCACCAATTAAAATGGGATCTTCCTATTTCATAAAAAATGGAACAATGTAATTTGGAGATTTCTCTGCAATGTGTACATTCCAATATAGTGTTAACAGCACAGACTCTGAAGGCAAACTACCAAATCCAAATTCCATCTTCACCTCTTACTAGACTTTGTACAACTTGATTAACTTTTTTTTATTAACTTTTCAGAGGCTCCATTTTCTCATCTAAAAAACAGGGATAATAGTATCTACCTCATAAGGCTTGAAATGAAGATTAAATAAGTTAATATTTTGCTTACACAGAGTCTTGCATGTAGCAGGAGCTCAAACATAAGTTAACAATAGATATTTGTGAAAAGAATGTGTAATGATGTTCAGTCATGAGGTGTGTAGCTTTGGCTGTTTAAACTGTAATTACTACAGAGGCATTTGCTGGTTGAGAGAAATGTTATATGGAGATCAGAACATTTCCTTATTTGTCTCAGCAGTCATTTTGTAAATACAAGCCATATATGGAGTCAAGGTGTTGAGTTATGTTAGCGAAGAAAAATGAATTTGGTTAAATATTTATTAGAGTATCTAATCCCTCAATATAGGTGAATTATTTTTGCTAAATGTTTCTTTGAATAATTGTAACAGTATTTTTTTCAAACTTCTCTTGGAATGAGCAAGAGTACTTTTCAAACCTGGTTTGGCAGAAGAGTATTTTACCATATCTATCTTTCCCAGAAGTGGTTCTTCATATGTCTCATAAACCATACATACAAATTAGAAATGGCTATTTTTATCAGTCTGAAATATGGCCATTTGCACATTAAGTGGAAACCAACAGATGTTTTGCTTTTCAGCACTTACAGGATTCAGTAAGGGAAAAATAAATTTTCCTTTAAACCTATGTTTCTAAAAATATTTGCTTTTTGTGGATAATATTAAAAGACCTTGGATCAACAAAAATTTTTCTTGAAGAGATACTAAAGGGAAAAATGATACAGGTCTTTTCTTTTTGTTATTCTGCTTTGTTAAAAAAAAACATAAATAAGATTAACAGTAAACTTAATTAACTTCATTTTAGTTGACCTAAATTTCACCCACTCCTTCACACAATTTCTTCTTAAGTGTTAGTAGAATAAATTAAAAAACAAAAAATAGGCTGTATAACACAGTGAGCCCTATTGTAAAAGAGGGACTATAGTTAATAGTATAATTATAAAAATATCATTTCATTAATTGTAACAAACATACTATACTAATGTAAGGTGTTAATAATATAGTGGGGTGCGGGATCTCTCACTACATGATTTTTCTGCATTAAAAAAATCAGCTTCTGTAATAAAAAAATTTTTAACAAAGAGGGTACAAAGTTTTCCTCTTTCAGCAAATGAATAAAATACTTCACTTCTTGAATGTTTGGTACACTATCCAGACTCAATGGTTTATTTAGTAAATTAGTATGGTACAGGAATTGGCATTCTTGTTGAAGAATAGAGAAAAGTATAAGGGAAAAACTAAAATGAACAGAGGCTCACAAAGCCTCTACTGTTCCAGCAGTATAGTTACTTAAATAAAGTTTCTTTTCTCTAGCCTCTGGTGGTTTTATGTAGGAGGTCCACACAATGGAGTACCTCTTTCTAGAATCTCTTCTCCTGGAAGCTATACTCAGTGGCCAGCATCAAAAAGATTATTTTTCAAATGATAATATGTTCCAAAATATTGCCAGGATTTATTAAGAGAGTGACTTACAAAGGAATCACTGAGCACCAGGAACCAAATAAGACTAAGTTAAAGCAAGCAATGCTAAAATGCCTTTGATTTTTGTATTGGTCATTGGATTTTTAGATAAAGGGCAATCAAAAATATAATACCTTCGAATTTAAGAAATAATTGGAAAAGTGCCTTAAGGGAAAAGCTGAAAATATAGACTGGATAATAATATAGTTAGTTAAACTGACTATTCTTGCAACTTTTCTGTAGGTCTGAATTTAAGTAAAAACAAAAAGTTAAAAGAAAAAACACATATTACAAGAGCATCTTGGCTTTCAAAGGTATAGCTTCCCATAGGAGAATCTGGAAGAAAATGGTATAATAGAAAGAGATCTGAATTACTCTGCATAATGAAGCAAAAGGAAATTTTACTTTTGGAGGTGGGCTCAAGAATAAAAAGAAGAGAAGTACGTAGGCATTAGGGAAGGAAAATGAACAAATTGCAAATTAGGGTCTAAGTAAATAGCCAGCAAGAAATGTCTTGAGATGGGATGAGGGATGAAATTTTAGGACATCAATGTCTAATATTAAACTTTATTATCTATGTTATACTGGACTATAATCCTTCTCATTATTCCATATCTTTAATAAAATTTTTCTAAACACAACAGTCTTTTGTTGAAGTACTTTGAATGAAATAGAAATAAGGTGTAATAATTTCCCGTGTCGAGATGGTCAGGTTATGGTGTCTGGTTGTTGATCAAGCAAGCACTGGCCTGACTGTTACTCTGAGGATATTTTGTGGATTTGAATCTGTCAGTTCTGTTTCTCTGGAGAACTCTGACTAATACATGGGAGTAATATCCTATGTAGGGCAAAGCAGTCTGAGAAGACGACAATTCCAGGAAAAGAAATACAGAGAATTTGGTAGAACTGAAAAAAACACAGAAAAAGGTGACCAGAAGAAATATAAAAACATCAAAATCCTTGGGTGGTTAGGGAAAGAAGCCATGTTTCGCACAGTATCCTCATGTGGACTGGCAATTCAGCAATTCACTTTAAATACCAAAGGACAGGATAACCCAAGAAAGTCAGAAAACTTGGGGACATGAGACTGCACACACTTGGGTTACACATGAATAAATAAATATCAAATAATACGATCAATAAAAAAGTTATTTTTCCACTAAAATCACTTGCTAATATGACCCTATAATTGTATTGCTAGAAATTTCTTGGTTCCCAGTGATCCTCATCTCTTGGTGTTCGTGTCCTTTTGCAGACTCCTTTCACAATGAATGGGGTGATCTGTGTAACCAATAGGATATATAAGAAATTGTAGAGTATGACTTCTGAGTTTGCATCATAAAAGACATTGTGGCTTCCACCTTGCTTTGTCTCGGATCATATGCTATGTGCAAGCCAGCCTCCATCTTGTGAAGACACTCAAGGCAGCCCATGAAGAGGACCAGTAGGTGAGGCCATGTGTCAACAGCCAAGATCAACTTGCCTGCAATGGGAGTAATCCATGTTGGAAGCATATCCTCTAGCCCAATTAAAGCTTTCCAATGACTATGGCTCCAGCTAACATCTTGACTACAATCTCATTAGAGACCTTAATAACCAATTTTTACTGTTAATTCATTTTGTTTTGTTTTAAATGTGGACTTTTCTATAAACAATATTTTAAGTCAAGCAATACGATTTGTATCAGAGCTAATTTTCCTCATGCTGAAGACATAAGAAGTACTAATAAAAAACATGATTTGGAGCATTTCCAGGCTACTTTACTTATTATAGCTTTTATTTCTAAGTGCATAAGTTATATAGACCTATACTCAGCCCCAGAATCTTTTTTTGTTACAAGCAAAAACTCCCCTTTCTTTCCCCCTCCATCTCCCTCCCCATTAATGTCTACTCTGCTTTCTAGCTCTGCTAATTTGCTATTTATAGTCATCCCTTATAAGCGATATCATACAATTTTTGACCTAGGAGTCTTGCTTGTTTCACTGAACACAATGTTTTCAGGTTTCTTCCATGTGGTACCAGGTCTCATAACTTCATTTTTTCTTATAACTGAATAATATCCCATTGTGTGTACATACCACATTTTGTTTATTCATTCATCTGTTGATGGACAGTTTGTTTCCAACTTTTGGCTATTTTGAACAATGATGCTATTAATGTTGATGTACATGTATCTGTTTGCAGCTCTCTTTTCAATCTCTTTGAGCATATATCTGGAAATAGAATTGCTAAGTCTAATGATAATTCTATACTTAAATTTTTGAGGAACTGCCATATTGTTTTCTGCAGTGGCTGCAATATTTTACATTCCCACTGACAATACACCAGAGGTCTAACTTCTCTGCATCTACTTCTACACTTAACATTTTCCATTCTTTTAAAAATAGCCATCCTTGTGAGTGTGAAGTGGTATCTCATTGTGGTTTTAATTTGCTCTTTTCCAATCACTAAGATTTTGTGCACCTTTTCATATGTTTATTGGCCATCTGTATATCTTCTTTGGATAAATGTCTATTCAAGTCCTTTGCTCATTTAACTGGCCATCAACGCGTGGGTCTACTTCTGGGACCTACCATTTTGTTCTACTGATCTATTTGTCTATCTTTGTGCCAATACCACACTGTTTTGATTACTGCCACTTTGTAATACAATTTGAAGTTGGGAAGTCTGAGTCCTTCAACCCTTTTCTTTCTCAAGATTGTTTTGGCCATTCAGAGCTCCTTGTCACTCCATATCAATTTGAGGGTTTGTTTTTCCAATTCTGCAAAAAAAGACTGCTGGGAATTTAATAAGGATTGCATTAAATTTGTATATTTCTTTGGGTAATATTGACACATTAACAACGTTAACTCTTTGAATCCATGAACATGAAATATCTTGCCATTTATTTAGGTCTTCTTTAATATCTTTCAGCAGTGTTTTGAGGTTTTCTCTCAACAAGCCTTTTGTATCCTTAATTAAATTTATTCCAAGATATTTTTTTTTCTTTTAGGTAATATTGTAAAAGTATATTTTTTTTTAAATTCCTCTTTGGATTGTTCATTGCTACAGTTCTGTGTAGCAACAGAAATGTTTTTGTGTGTTGACCTTGTTTCCTGCCACTTTACAGAATTAATTTATTAACTCTAATAGTTTTCTTATGGATTCCCTTGAATTTTTTGTGTATAGGATCATGTCATCTGCAAATAGAAATAGTCTTGCTTCTTCTGTTTCAATTTGGGCACCATACATTTCTTTTACTTGCTTAATGCTCTGGCAAGAGCTTCTAGTACAATATTGAATGTCAGTGGTGAAAGCAGGAATTCTTGTCTTGTTCCTGATATTAGGGGTGGATGCTTTAAGTCTCTCACCATTGAGGAGTATGATGATATTAATAACTTTTAGGCCAGTAAGATTTGTGGTTACTTGTTGGGCAATACATAACTAATACACTATTCAAGCAAAGAAATCTGAGATTGATGTGCAAGTATGTTCAACACAGCATCATTTATAATAACAAGTATTAGAACAACAAAGTCTCCAAATATGAAATTTTCATAAATTGTTGCACAATATCATCACATTGAAACAAGAAATCACTTGGTCTTCTTTCTCTCCAAACATTTTGCCAAGATGAAAAACTCTGTAGCCATTAAAAATAATATTTTGAAGAATACTTAACAATGTGAGAAAATGGAAAGTGAATATGTTGGGTGAAATAAACAGCATATAAACCTCTATATGCTGTATGATTCCACAGTTTGTATATAAATTTTTACTTACAAAAATATTTATAATTACATGTTTCTATATTTACAAAACAGGAATCAAAACACACACTTGCAGGACTAATGGGAAAAATGGTAGATGAGGGAGTTCCAGGACTCACTTCTCCAACAACTGATGGTGGACAGGCAGGAACTGTCTGAAACAACTGTTCTGGGGGCTCCAGAGGCCAGGGGAGCACTGTACAGCATCCAGGGAATAGCAGGATGGAGAGTCTGAGAAACTGCACTAAAGAACTGTGAGTAACTTGTTCCATGGTGGCTGCCAGAACCCATCCCCCACTCTTGATGAGGGCCACTTCAGGGACTAGCACCTGGCTGGCTGCTGTGGATGGAGAGGGTCAAGGAAATACTCTTCCCCAAGAATGATGATGGGGGGCATGGCCTAGAACTCATCAGTTTTGATCAGTGAATTTGAACTGCTGGGTCCTGGCTCTGAGCTTCCATTTTAGTCTGCCTCAGACAGGGACCACTGTAGCTGTTGAGTCAATGCTGCCCCCAACAGGGGTGGAACAGATGGAGGTTTAAAGGAGGGCTGTGTCGAACACTTTGCTGAAGGGCACCATTTGCTGGGCAGGCCAGGAAAGCATAGCTTCAGGGAGTTGTTGAAAAGGCTTCTGGGTATCTTTCCTGACCCTCTCCCCAAAGCTCTTTGTAGCTGGTCTGAGCACCCTTCATGGGTCACCAGACCTGTTTAGCTGAGAAATATTGATTTGGGAATGTCTTCCTTGAGGTTACCCTGCTCTTAGAATTTGCCCTCCAGCCAAAAGCAGTTGGAGGAGATGAAATGAGTGGAAAAAACTATGAAGGCAAAACAAACACAAACATAACATATCAAGATTCTCAGAGAAGGAACAGAGGAAAGGAAGCTTTCATCTGGGGGAGAAACAATTGTACAAATAGTGCAATCTTAAGTATACCACATATCCAGTGCAAGGATCAGATGAAGAAGAGCTTAAAAAACTCTGATCAGCTAAACATGGGCAATTCTAAAGGTCTTGAATAAGTTGAACCAAGTGTCAAAGAAGAGCCATACTACAAGCCATTCAACAGTAAGACCATAAGCAACAGAGATAAACTGACCTCCAGGTTAAACTCATCAAGATAACCTGATCAGTAAAAAATTACAAGCCATGCTAAGAAATAGGAAGATACAGCCCAGTCAGAAGAACAAATTAAAACTTCAGAGGAGACAGAATCTGGAAAAAACTAATCAAAGATGTTCAAACAAATTTCTAATTCAACTCAAGGAGATGAAGGAAAATATGGCTAAAGAGACAAAGGATATTAAGAAGACACTACGTGAGCAGAAAGAAGAATGTGAAAGTTATGAAAAGAGCATGACAGAAATTATGGGAATGAAAGGCACAATAGAAAAGATCAAAAATACAGAAGAAGCATACAACAGCAGATTTGAACAGACAGAAGAAAGAATCAGTGAATTAGAAGATAGGACAATCAAAATTTTATAGACAGAAGAAAAGATAAAGAAAAGAATAGAAAAAAATGAGCAGGGGCTCAGGTATGTGAATGACAACATGAAGCATGTAAACATTCATATCATGGGTGTCCCAGAAGGAGGAGAGAAGGGAAAAGGGGAAGAAAGAACACTTGAGGAAATAATGGCCCCAAGTTTCCCAACTCTATCATGAAAGATATACATATATACATGTACAAGAAGCACAACATACTCCAAAGAGAAAAAAATCCTAATAGACTTACTCTAAGATACATACTAATCAAAATGTCAAATGCCAAAGATAAAGATCAAATCCTGAAAGCAGCAAGAGAAAAGCAATTCTTCACATACATGGCAACTGCAATAAGTCTAAGTGTTAATTTCTCATCAGAAATCATAAAGACAAGAAGGCAGTGGTATGATATATTTAAGGTACTGAAAGAGAAAAACTACCAGCCAAGAATTTTTTATCCAGCAAAACTGTCCTTCAACAATGAGGGAGAGTTTAAAATATTCACAGATAATCAGAAACTGAGAGAATCTGTCAACAGGAGACCTACCCTATAAGAAATACTAAAGGGAGTTCTTCAGATTGAAAGGAAAAAAATAGAGAGAGAGGCTTGGAGTAGCATGTAGGAATGAAGATTATCAGTAAGAATAAACAAAAGGGTAAAAAGAGAGACAAAAATAAGGTCTGACATAAAGAACCAAAGGACAAAATGGTTGAAGTAAGTTCTGTATTTACAGTAATAACTTGAATGTTAATGGATGAAACTTCCCAATGAAAAGCACAGATTGGCAGAATAGATAAACAGAAAATATGATCCATCTATAAGCTGTTTACAAGAGACTCACCTTAGACCCAAAGACACAAATAGGTTGAAAGTGAAAGGCTGGAAAAAGATATTCCATGCAAACAGTAACCAGAAAAAGGAGCTGGGGAAGCTACATTAATATTGGACAAAATAGACTTTAAATGATAAACTGTTATAAAAGACAAAGAAGGGCACTATATATGACTAAAAGGGGCAATCCACCAAGAAGAAATAATGGTCATAAATATTTATGCACCTAACCATGGTGCCCCAAGATACACAAGACAAACACTGGCAAAACTGAAAGGAGAAATAGGCATTTCTACAGTAATTTTTGGAGATTTCAATACATCACTCTCATCAATAGATAGAATATCTAGACAGAGGATCAATAAGGAAACAGAGAACTTGAATAATATAGTAAATGAACTAGACCTCCGGACATGTATGGAACACTGAACTCAACCCCACCCAGAATATACATTCTTGTTAGTCCTAATAGATCATTCTCCAGGATAGACCACAAATTGGGTCACAGAACACATCTCAACAAATTTAAAAAGATTGAAATTATGCAAAGCACTTTCTCTGATCATAATGGAATGAAGCCAAAGATGAATAATATGTGGAGAACTGGAAAATTTATAAATATATGGAAGTTAAACAACTCTTAAACAATTGTTGGGTCAAAGAAGAAATTGCAAGATAAATCAGTAAATATCTCAAGATGCATGAAAATGAGAACACAAGATATCAAAACTTAGGGGATGCCACAAATGCAGTGCTGAAAGGGAAATTTATAGACCTAAAAGCCTACATTAAAGAACAAAGCTAAAATCAGAGATCTAACTGCATACCTGGAGGAACCAGAAAAAGAACAGCAAACTAATCCCAAAGCAAGCAGAAGGAAGGAAAAAACAAAGATTAGAGCAGAAATAAATGAAATTGAGAATAAAAAAGAGAATTGACAAAACCAAAAGTTGGTTCTTTGAGAAGATCAATAAAATTGACAAACTCTTAGCTAGACAGAAAAAGAAAAAAAGAGAAGAGATGCAAATAAATAAAATCAGTAATGAGAGGGCAGACATTACTATTAACCTGGATAAAACAAAATGAATCATAAGAGGATAACCATAACAACTGCATGCCAACAAATTAGACAATTTAGATGAAATGGGCAAATTCCTAGAAGCCCTGAAGAACTTACACTGGATCTAGAAGACACAGAAGACCTCAACAGACCAATTACAAGTAAAGAGATTGAATTAGTTATCAAAAACCTCCCAAAAAAAGAAAAGCACAGGTCAGATGGCTTCACAGGTGAATTCTACCAATCATTCCTAGAAGAAATAATACCAATCCTGCACAAACTCTTCTAAAAAAAAATGAAGAGGAGGGAACACACATAACTCAATCTATGGAGCCAATATCATCCTAATTCCAAAGCTAGATAAAGATAGTACAAGAAGAGAAATTTATAGACCTATTTCTCTAATGAGTTTAGATGCAAAAATCCTCAACAAAATAGTTGCAAATCAAATACAACAGCACATTAAAAGAATTCTACACCATGATCAAGTGGGTTTTATCCCAGGTACACAAGAGCAGTTCAACACAAAAAAAATCAATTAATGTAATATACCACATTAGCAAATTGAAGAAGAACCACATGATCATCTCAATTGATACAGAAAAGACATTTGATAAAATCCAGCATTTTTTCTTGATAAAAACACTTCAAAATATAGGAATAGAAAGAAATTTCCTCAACATGGTTAAGGGCATATATGGAAAACCCACAGCTGATATTGTACTCAATGGTGAAAGACTGAAAGTGCTCCCTCTAACATCAGGAATGAAACAAAGATGTCCACTGTCACCATGGTTATTCAACATTGTATTAGAAGTTCTAGCTAGAGCAGTTAGGCAAGAAAAAGAAATAAAAGGCATCAAAATTTGAAGGGAAGAAGTAAAACTTTCACGTTTTCAGATGACAAGATCCTATATACAGAGAGTCCAGAAAAATCTGTACCAAAGCTACTACAGCTAATAAATGAGATTGGCAAAGTGGTGGGATACAAGACCCACAAGCAAAAATCAGTAGTGTTTCTATACTAATAATGAGCAATCTTCTGAGGACATCAAGAAAAAATCCATTTAAAACAGCAACTAAAAGAATCAAATATCTAGGAATACATTTAATCAAGGATGTAAAGGACTTACACACAGAAAACTACAACACAGTGCTAAAAGAAATCAAAAAAGACCTTTGTGGATTGAAAAACTAAATATCATTAAGATCTCAATTCTACCCAAATTGATTTATAGATTCAATGCATTCCCAATCAAAATTCCAATAAACTAATTTGCAGAAATGGAAAGGCCAATCATCAAATTTATTTGGAAGGGTAAGGGGCCCTGAGAGGTCAAAATCACCTTGAAAAGGAAGAATGAAGTTGGAGGACTCACATTTCCTGACTTTAAATAATATTTTATATCCACAATGGTCTAAACAGCATTGTACTGGAATAGAGATAGATACATTGATCAATGAAATCAAATCAAGAATTCAGAAACAGACCCTCACATATATGGTCAATTAATATTTGAAAAGGCTGCAAAGACCACTCAAACAGGACAGAATAGTCTCTTAAAAAAAATGGTGCTGGAAGAAATGGATATCTATATGCAAAAGAATGAAAGAAGATCCCTATCTCACACTTTATACAAGAATTAACTCAAAATGGACCAAAGACCTAAATATAAGAGCCAAGACCATGAAAGTCTTAGAAGAAAATGTGGGGAAGCATTTACCATACCTTGTGTTACAGTTGTTTCTTAGACTTTACACCTAAAGAAAAAGCAACAAAAGGAAAAAAAAAATACATAAATGGAAACTCCTCAAAATTAAAAATGTTTGTGCTTCAAAGGACTTTGTAAAGCAAATGAAAAGGCTATCCAATATATGGAAACCACACATCTGATAAGTGCTTAATATCCAGGATATATAAAATATCCTACTACTCAACATTAAAAAGACAAACAACCTATATTATAGTTCTCTAGAGAAACAGAATCAACAAGAGATATCTATAAATATAAGATTTTATAAATGTGTGTCCTGCAACTGTGGGTATGCATGAGTCCAAATTCTGTAGGGCAGGCAGTAAAGTGGCAGCTTCAATGAAGATGTTCGATGAACTCCTCAGGCAGCGAACTGAAAACTTTGATGAACGTGTTCAATGAAATGCTCAGGAAATGAACCAGCAACTTTGATGAACTCCTCAGGAAATGCTTTGCTGGTTAGACAAAGAAAAAGTGAAGGTTCTCTATCTGTCTCACTTAAAAGTCTTCAAATGATTGGATTAAATTCAGCTGATTGAATTCTCTCTTTGAGGAAGACATGCCTTTCATTGATGTAACCAATCACAGCTGCAGCCAATTGACTGATGATTTAATAAACCAGCTTTTTGGTTCATTAACTAGCCACAAATGTCCCTGCAGTAATGGTAAGGCCAGTGCTTGCTTGACCAGACACCTGGGCACCATCACCTGGCCAAGTTGACACATGAACCTAACCATCACAGTCCACCCCTTGTCAAATTGGCAGTTATACACATCACCTGAAACCATACTTTATCCCTAAGTAGAGAATGATAACAGACATATATTTCACCTAATAATACTCCGCTGCCCTGTGTACAACTGGAAATGCACTAAATCTCTTCAGAATAGGGTGTAAGTCCTTGGGTGAAATTAACTCCCTTAAGATTGATTTCCTTTAACTTAAATACTGCAAAATTAACAACACAGCTTATGTCATATGATAAGGGGATAAGATAAAAAAGAAAACAAAGATATTTGCTTTACAAATGCAAACATACTCCTAAAAAAACAAGGAGGAAATATTCATGCCATCATAGTCCTTGTGTCTGTAACTGGTGATGTGGTCATAGTTCATATTTATCACTACCTTCTTCCACTACCCATTCCATGTTCCCTTTACCCTCAGGAAGCACTTCAGCTGGCCATGTTTTTTTCCAGGTGGGGTGACCCAAACCTTCATTCCTGAAGTTTTTGGGCCATTGGTAGTCCTGCCCAGATTGGATTGTTGCAGTTTTCCATTGACTTTAATCACAGGGCATGGTAGTACTAAGAGATGCCCTAGGGGATTTTCTGTATTCCAGGAAAACTCTTCTTTACCTCCATTGTGTAGCTGCAGTGCTATTTCCCTTTGATAGACAGGATCAATCACCCCAGCCAGTACAGTAATCACCTTCCTTGCCTGTTAATTCAGAGGCACAAGAAGCCCAAAGTGGCCAGATGGCAGTCTTAGCCTCCAGTTCAATGAAATTATTGTTGTGTTTCCTGGTGAAAGCACTCCTCCTTCTTGAACTAAGACTTGTAGACCAGCAGAGCTTAAGCTTGCAGGGACTGGGAGCAAAAATTTTCCTAGTGGCTCACTAGGATTGATAAAGAGTGATGCCACTCCTGTTTCCACCCCTTAATTCCTGGACCCATGAATCCTGGCTATGGCAGAAACAGCATCATAGAGTGGACACTGATTCAGAGCATACACAGCCTCCTGGAGAACATTGCCCCAGCACTGCAAGGTATTGCTACCTAATTGGCACTGTAATTGAGTCTTCAACAGGCCATTCCACCATTCTATCAACCCAGCTGCCTTTGGATGATGGGAAACATGGTAAGACCAGAGAATTCCATGCACATGTGCCCATTCCTTCACTTCATTTGCTGTGAAGTGGGTTCTTTGGTCAGAAGCAATGCTGTGTGGAATACCATGACAGTGGATAAGGCATTCTGTAAGTCCACAGATAGTAATTTTGACAGAAGCATTCTGTGCAGGGAAGGCAAAACCATAACCGGAGTATGTGTCTATACTGCCCCTTCCATGATGGAATTGGTCCAATGTAATCAACCTGCCACCAGGTAGCAGGCTGATCACCTCAGGGTATGGTGCCATACTGGGGACTGAGTGTGGGTGTCTACTGCTGGCAGATTAGGCAATAAGCAGTGGCTGTGGCCAGGATGGCCTTGGTGAGTGGAAGTCCATGTTGCTGAACCCATGCAATACCTCCATCCCTACCACAATGACCATGTTGTTCATGAACCCACTGGGCAATGACAGGAGTGGCTAGTGAAAGAGGCGGATTGGTATCCACTAAACAGGTCATCTTATCCATTTGATTACACACGTTTTACTCTGCTGAAGTCACCCTCTGGTGAGCATTCCAATGGAACACAAATATCTTCATTTGTTTGCCCACTCAGAAAGATCTATCCACATACCTCTTCCCCAGAATTCCTTGTCACCAATTTTCCAATCATGTTCCTTCCAAGTCCAACCATCCAGCCAAACCATTAGCAACAGCCCATGAATCAGTATACAAATGCACCTCTGGCCAGTTCTCCTTCCAAGCAAAGTGAACAACCAGAAGCACTGCTTGAAGTACTGCCCACTGGGAGGAGTTCCCCTCACCACTGTCCTTCGGGGACATCCCCAAAAGGGGCCACAGTACTGCAGCTGTCCACTTTCAGGTGGTACCTGCATATCATGCAGAACCATCTGTAAACCAGGCCTGAGTTTTCTCTTCCTCAGTCAACTGATTGTAAGGAACTCCCCAAGATGCCATAGCTATGGGCTGGGAAAGAGAAGGTAAGGTGTTAGGAGAGGGGGCCATAGGTATTGGGGCCATAGGCATTTGGGCCACTTCCTCATGTAACTTACTTGTGACTTCAGGACCCACTCAAGCTCTGTCTCATATATACCATTTCCATTTTATGATGAAATGCTGCTGTGCACAACCAAATTCATGGCTTCACGGTTCAGACAACACCCAGTTCATGATAGGTAACTCAGGTCTAATGGTAACTTGGTGGCCCATGGTCAAGCATTCTGTCTCTACTAAGGCCCAATAGCAGACCAAAAGCTGTTTCTTAAACGGAGAGTCATTATCTGCAGAGGATGGTAAAGCTTTACTCCAAAATCCTAAGGGCCCACATTGTGATTCTCCTATTTACCACTGACACTTCCAGCACCATTGGATCAGCTGAATCATATGGTCCAAGTGGCAGAGCAGCTTTCACAGCAGCCTGGACCTGTTGCAGAGCCTCATCTTGTTCCAGTCCCCACTGAAAACTAGGAGCTTTTCTGGTCACTCGGTAAATGGGCCAGAGTAGCACACCCAAATGAGGAATATGTTGTCTCCCAAATCTCAGGAAGCCAACTAACCATTGTGCCTCCTTTTGGTCATAGAAGGGGCCAGATGCAACAGCTTATCCTTCACCTTAGAAGGGATATCTCAACATGCTCCATATTACTGGACACCTAGAAATTTTACTGAGGTGGAAGTCCCCTGTATTTTTGTTGGATTTATCTCCCATCTTCTGACATGCAAGTACCTTACCAACAAATCTGGAATAGTTGCTACTTCTTGCTCACTAGGTCCAATCAACATGATATCATCAATGTAATGGACCAGTGTGAAGTCTTGTGGGAGGGGAAACAATCAATATTCCTGTGGACAATATTATGACATAGGGTTGGAGAGTTGATATACCCCTGAGGTAGCACAGTGAATGTATACTGCTGGTCTTGCCAGCTGAATGCAAACTGCTTCTGGTGATACTTACTAACAGAAAAAAACACTTGCCAGATCAGTAGCTGCATACCAGGTACCAGAGGATGTGATGATTGGCTCAAGCAATGATACCACATCTGGAACAGCAGCTGCAATTGGAGTCACCACCTGCTTAAGCTTATGATAATCCACTGTCATCCTCCAAGACCCATCTGTTTTCTGCACAGGCCAGACAGGAAAGTTGAATGGGGATATGGTGGGAATCACCACCCCTGCACCCTTCAAGTCCTTAAGAGTGGCATTAATCTCTGTAATCCCTCCAGGAATCTGGTATTGATTCTGGTTTACTATTTTCCTAGGCAGGGGCAGTTCTAACTGCTTCCACTTGGCCTTTCCTTTCATAATAGCCCTCACTTTATGAATCAGGAAACCAATGTGAGGATTCTTCCAGTTGCTGAGTAGGTCTGTTTCAATTACGCATTCTGGAACTGGGGAAATAACCACAGAATGGGTCCAGGGACCCACTGTACCCACTGTGAGATGGACCTGAGCTAAAATCCCATTGATCACCTGTCCTCCATATGCACCTACTCTGGCTGGTGGACCAGAGTGATGCTTTGGGTTTCTTAGAATTAGCGTCACTTCAGAATCAGTGTCTAATAATCCCTGAAATACCTGATCATTTCCTTTTCCCCAATGCACAGTTAACCTGGTAAAAGGCTGTAGGTTCCCCTGGGGAAGGCTGGGAGGAAGATTAACAGTATAAATTTTTGGCAGTGTAACAGGGTCATTCCCCAAGAGTACCTGGCCTTCCCCTCACTCAAGGGGCTCTGGATCTGTAAACTGTCTCAAGTCTGGGAATTGATTAAGGGGCTGTAACTCTGTTTTTGTAATTCAAGGTAGACCTTTCTCACTTGACCTAGAATTCTTCTGCTTATACAGTACAAACAGGAATTTAATGACTGCCCATCTATTTTTCTACTAGGTACTCCATGATCTAGCCAATGCCATAATTCTCTGTGAGCCAGCTTATTTTACCTGCTGCTTTGAGCCTGTTTTCCATTATGGTAGCCACAGCCAGCTTGTCTGTGGCAATTAACTGCTGCCATGTGGCTTCTGCTGACTCGGGATCTGATTATCTCCTTTGTGTTTAAGGCTTCCAGCTCCATGACAGCACTTCCCACAGTAATACCTGACCTAAAGAGAAGGGTGACTACAGAACTCTTCAGGGATGATGGAGCTAGTCTCACAAATTTATTCCTCACAATTCTGGTAAATGGTGTGTCAGAGCTCTGGGTATTCCAGGGGTGTGTGAACATGTCTTCCATGATAAATCCACTCTAACATTCCAATCTCTCTAAGCCTTTGAATCCCCTCCTCCACATTGTACCAGGGCAGTTCTGGCATTTCAACCTCTGATAATGCCGGCCACCTTTTGATCCATGTTTCAGCCAGCCACCCAAACAAACTGTTAACACCCTTTCTAACCCCTCGAGCTACAACATTGAATGCAGAATCTCTGCTTAGTGGGCCCATATCAGTAAATTCAGCCTGATCCAACTTTGTATTCCTTCCACCATTATCCCACACCCTTGATATCCATTCCCACACATATTCCCCTGATTTCGGTCTGTATAAGTCGGACAACTCATACAGTTCTTTTGGAGTATAGCGTACTTCCTCATGGGTCACACTTTGTACCTCACCCTTCAGGGCCAGTTGGGACTTTAGTCTAGTTATAGGTCTTAAAGCAAAGACTGGTAGTGGAGGGGGGGGGTGGGTCATGAAAAGAATTAGAAGTATCCCTCAAGCCATTTACCTCAGGACATTCTGTTGCAGTTTTATCTGGTGAAACAGGATTACTCTCTCCAGACAGAGGAGTGAGGGCTGCTTCCTCAGAGGAGGTGATTACAGGTTTAGCAGGCACTGAAGGGTTAATCTCTTCAGATGGAGGTTGGATGGCAGGCTCCTCAGGGCAGACTGGAGGTGGGGGCTTTTTCCTCAGGACAGACCACTAATGATACATCTAACAAAGACTCAGCAGAATTCAGGGTTCCAATTTCCTCACTGCCATTATTATCAATCCAGAAGTCCCCGTTTCAAGTTTCAGGATCCCATTCTTTTGCAATCAATTCCTTTACTTGCGAGGCTGAGATTTTCATTTGTGTTGTAAATCTGGTACTCACACAATGAGACTCTGGGTCTGGTTTTCAGAAATCTCAAGTCTGAGGCCACAGGAAAGAAGATTTTCTTTCAGGGCACACATAGAAACCTTTACATTTTTCATACAGTGCTTAAGTTTCAAATTGGAAGCCTTTAGCTCATCCCTTTCTCTTATAATTTCATCCAGCATACCTAAGAGCAACCAGACAGCATCATTATACCTCTTAACTCTGCAAAACTCTGTTAAGGTGTCAAAAACACTGTCACCCAGAGCCTTGCTTCATACAAGAACATGATTAGGAGAATCAAATGGTGATATTTTACATATCTCCATTGCCAACTCATGCCATGGATTGTCAGTGCCATCTTGATGACTGGAAATGGAGTCATTAGTGCCTTTGAATCTAATCAGAGTAGAAAACTAATTGTAAAAGCCCATTTTATGATTCTGTTTCTCAAGAACCATTCCCGGTACCAAGTTGCATTAGTTAGGGTTCTCTAGGGAAACAGGATTAACAAGACATATCTCTAAATATAAGATTTTATAAAAGTGTCTCATGCAACTGTAGGTATGCATCAGTCCAAATTTCATCGGGCAGGCAGCAAACTGGCAACTCCAATGAAGATGTTCAACAAACTCCTCAGGCAGTGAACTGGCAACTTCAATGAATGTGTTCGATGAACTCCTCAGGAAATGCTTTGCTGGTTAGACAAAGAAAAAGTGAAGGTCCTCTATCTGTCTCACTTAAAAGTCTTTAAGTGATTGGATTAAATCCAGCTGATTGAATTCTCTCATTGAGGAAGATATGCTCTTTACTGATGTAATCAGTCACAGCTGCAGTGAATTGATTGATGATTTAATAAACCAGCCTTCTGGTTTCTTAACCAGCCACAAATGTCCCTGCAGTAATGGTAAGGCCAGTGCTAGCTTGACCAGACACCTGGGTACCATCACCTGGCCAAGTTGACACATGAACCTAACCATCACACAACCCAATTAAAAATAGGGTTTGAATAGACATTTTCAGACTTCAATAGACATTTTTCCAAAGAGAAAATACAAATGGCTAAAGAGTACATGAAAAGATGCTCGACGTCACTAGCTATTAGGGAAATGCAAATCAAAACCACAGCGAGACATCATTTCACACCTACTAGAATGGCCACTATTGAAAAAGGAGAAAACTGTAAGTGTTTGAGAGGATGTGGGGAAATAAGAACACTCGTTTACTGCTGGTGCAAATGTAAAATGGTGTATGTTCTGTGGAAAACAGTTTGGTGGTTCCTCAGGAAGCTAAGTACAGAATTGCCACATGATCCAGCAATCCCACTACTAGATATATACCCAGAAGAACTGAAAACAAGGACTTGAGAAGACATTTGCACACTGAAGTTCATAGCAGCAGTATTCACAATTGCCAAAAGATAGAAGCAACCCAAGTGTCATTAACAGATGAATGGATAAACAAAATGTGGTATATGCATATGATGGATAATTATTCAGCTGTAAGTAGGAAAGAAGCCAATTCATGTGACAACATGGATAAGCCTTGAGGACATTATGTTGAATGAAATAAGCCAGAAACAAAGGAAAAATATTGTATGATTTCATTAATATGAACTATTTATAATAAGCAAACTCATAGTATTAGAATCTAGAATATAGGTTACCAGGCGATAGAATGGGGGTAGAGAATGGGCAGCTGATCCTTAATTTGTACAAAATTTCTATGTAGTTTGATTGTAAATGCTTGGAAAGGGGTAGTGGTGATAGTAGCACATTACTGTGAGTGTAAGTTGTGTTCTTTTCTTTTTTTGTATTTGTTTCCAAATTTTCCATAAAATATGTATGTTACTTTTATAATCTCAGTTTTCTATGTGATGATATAACAATGTACCAGTCCACATACTGTGGAAGCAAGGGATGGTTTGAGATTATGCCCATTCACGGAATTTGGTTTCTGGAAAAGACATTCAATTCAACCTCTTCATTTTACAGATGACAGAAATGAGTCACAGGAAGGTTGAATGATTACCCTGAAATTCACCTAGATTGGTAATGGCAGAACCTGAAGGAAAACTCAGGTTTCCTAGTTTCTGATCTAGTGTTCTCTTTGTCTTGTTTCTGCCCAGAAGTCAAAGACAAAGCCACCGTAGGACCTCAAAAGGAATTGTGCAAATGAAAAAATGGCCAAAATAAAAATAATGGCTAACCAACTCTGATTGGTTTTCACTGCAAAAGGAAAATCATGTTTTGGTCAATTAAGTACCAAACTCCACTGCTTAAGCAAATCAGTATATAAGGACTTTTAAAGATCCACAGCTGGTGATCTTAATTAGACCCCTACTTAGACAAGAAGGGAATGCTAGACCCATTGAACTTTTGACTTGAGGTGATATGTAATTAACCTCTTTATGGGAAAGTGGAAAGATAAATGCTATTTCATGCCCTGATTGTAGGCAACTCCACCTACTGCTGCTGCCTCTGCCACTTTTACCACATCAGAGCAACATGTATTTGCTTTCTCTCTACCTTATTACTTATGCTGCCATACAGAGTACTATAGTGGTAGCCAGCCATGGCATAGATATTTTTAAGTCCTCTACAAGGGTCTAAATGGAGAATGAAAGAACCTCTCAGCAGAGGCCTTACTGGTTAGCAGTTTTGAATTTATTTGTGTTTGGGGAAAATGGAGAGTTTGTGAAGAATCATTGAAACCATGAAAACTATCCCCAAACATTTACAGAATTTCACAAAATCTCATTCTAAATTTGAATGTATTCTGTTTTTTCAACTCTAGTAAAGTTAAGAAGCAAACAAAAACCACATTTACTTACATCTCTTTGTTGTTTTTAGCATGGTAAAATGTTTAATTATCAGAAATACTAAAACTTCTGTCTGAAAACTTTCCAGTGTATTAATATATCACGATGAGGAATTAATACTTAAAACTTCCATGTAGCTACAGAATTGCCAAGGAGATTCTCAAACTTTGGGACATGATCAAGTGTGGGATGTATGTTGCTGTTCCAGTTTGCTAATGCTTTAGTTACACAAAATACCAGAAATGGATTGGCTTTTATAAAGGGGGTTTATTAAGTTACAAATTTACAGTTCTAAGACCATAAAAGTGTCCAAATGAAAGCCTCAGCAAGATGATACCCTCACTGAAGGATGGCCAATGGTGTCTGGAAAACTTGTCAGCTGGGAAGGCACGTGGCTGGCATCTGCTGATTCTGAGCTGTGTTCCAGCTCCTCTCTCAACTCCTGTGCATTCTTGGTTCTTTCTTCCAGGATGTTTCTCTAAGTACCTGGGGGTCCTGTCTTAGCATGTCCCAGGGCAAACCCTGGGCTTCATCTTTTAGCTAAACATTCTTCTGTCTGTATTTCCAAGCATGTCTAAGCATCAGCATGAGTGTCAGCTCTTAGTTTCTCTCCAAAATGTCCCACTCAACTGCTCTGAGCTCCTTCTGTTTGTGAGCTCTTTTATAGAATCCCAGTGATTAAATCAATACCCACCCTGAATGGGGAGGGTCCATATCTCCATGGAAATAACTTAATAAAATGTTTCACTCCCATTGATTGAGTCACATCCCCATGGAAACACTCAAAAGATTCCAACCTAATCAACACTAATACATCTGCCCCCACAAAAATTGCATTAAAGAATATGTCTTTTGGGGGGACATAATATATCCAAACTGGCACAGGTACTTTTAGGAAAAAGGAAGCAACATGTAATTAATTACTTGAAAACCCTCAAAAGAACCCATCTGAGCATCAGCAAGGTGGAAAACTATTGCTTCGCTACTTAATTCTAAGGGTCAAACAAGACTATAGCTTTTTCTTTGGTGTTGAACAAAAACAGAACTAATCTACTTCTGCTCTGAGTATTTCTTCACCCAGGAGGTAACAAATGAGACTGTAGTTTCAAGTGATGACAGGGATGTTTCTGGAGACTGTTGAGTGAAGGATATGAATGACCCAAAGGGAAGAGAGATCTTGGTTGGCATATCACCAGCATGGAGATTTTCTGCTGGTTAGAGGCACTGAGGAAATTTCCTTTCCATTAGACATGGATTTCATGGCGGCATACCCCAACTGGATCTCACCCTCTCTAGACCCAAGTTAATACAAAGAAATGGAGATGTGATTTTATAGGTCATTGATAACCTGCCCAATTAGTGAATACAATGGACCATCTTTCCAATAAATCTGTGTACACATACTTAGGTATAATTTAATTATTGAAATCATTTTAAAGCTTATTTGACCCCAATTGATATTTTTCTACAAATGCATATACATGTTTATACTGCCTTTGGTTAGTTGTGGAATTAAGCAACTGCTCATTTGCCACAGTGTTTAAAATACCCCAAAAAAGGATGGATGAGCCCTTGACTGTAAGAATAAGGGTGCCAGAAACCTGAGGCTGCCTTTCCATCATGCATAAAAGTCTGCTGTGCCTCCAGAGACCCACATGTACAGCCATACCTGCCCTACTGTGGAGTTTCCACCAGGGCCATCTTGGTTAGATAGGGTTCACTTATCCAACATCAACCATATCTGAGCTGGTTGCCAACATCCTACTTGGCTGAAGCTTGGGCAGAATGGGTAGATCCCAGATAATTCTGATCTGTCTTCACCTAAAAGGATATAAGGTTGTTCAAAGGATATAAGGTTGAGAAATCTCCTCAATACTTTCTAAGACATGAAAGATTTTTATCTGTATGGGATGGTTGAGTTGTGGTCTTGCCTTAAGGCAGAAGCGAAAGCTCTTAAAAACTTTGCCAAGTCAACTTCTTTGAATGGTTTTACTCATTTCATTCACGCTTTCTGAACAGTTTTCTCCTTTAGCATTATCCATGGTTTCACAGCCTCAATATACAAATACCTTTTATGTATATCTCCACTGCCTATTCATTTGTCAATAACTTCTCTGAGACATGACACTAAGTCTCTAACCACTTCCAATGCTGAGTTTAAGTTGGTTTCCATTGGTTTCAAAATCTTCCATTAAATTTCTATTAGTTGCTTAACTGAAATTCCTGGCCTGCTACATATTTAGAAAAGAATATCTTAAATTTTTTGACCCTTAGTCTTCTTATTTGCAGTTCAAAGATGGGATGGGGAAAGATACCAGTTCTTTCAAGCTCTAAAGATTGTCCAGAGGATCAAATTAGAAAACAAATAAGTAAATAGATTATAAAACTGTAAATAATGATAGAAAGCTGAGATATTGTTACGATATTCATATTCTGTATGTACTGGCCAGGAAAAGCCAGTTTCTTATGTGGCCTGAAATTCTTACTTTTTCTTCATACTGTTTTCTGTAGTTGAAATTCTTCCTTTTCTAAGTCTTCTGATTATCTTCCAGATAGCCTGGTGCCACCAAACTTTCTTTGTTTCAACACTCACTACCTATATGGCCTTGGGCAATTGCCCCAGGCAAGAATATTCATTGAGAGTCTTCTAGCTGGGTAAAGATTTAGAGAGAAAAATGAATTTTCACCAGGTAACAGAGTAAGTGGCAGAAACAAGATAGCTTACATATTCTGTTTTTGAGATCTGCCACCATCTACTGCCCAATCCAATTTCTCTAGGGTTACATCAAAGAATTCAGAGACTATTGCCAATCTCAACATAGTCCTACCCTGTTCATTAGTTTATTATGTCAAATGTGTCCATGGTTTCCTCTTAGAATTTTTGTGGGTATATGTTTTTAAACCAGTTCTTCCAACAATAAAAAGCCTCAGTGAGTTGGTTTGCTAAAGCTGCCAGAATGCAATATACCAGAACTGGGTTGGCTTTTATAATGGGAAATTATTAACTTAACATTTACAGTTCTTAGGCCATGAAAATGTCCAAATTAAGGCATCAACAGGATGATACCTGGACTCTGAAGACAGGCTGCTGGCATGCAGGAAACCTCTGTCATGTGGGAAAGCACATGGCCATGATCTGCTGGTCCTTCTTCCCAGTTTTGTTGCTTCAGCTTCTGGCTTCAGTGGCTTCCTCCCTGTTTTCTGTGTGTACTCTCTCAGCTTCTGTCTCTCTTGACTCTCTGTGTTTCTCTTTGCTTCTATGTCTCTTAGTTTCTCTGGGGGCTTTTTCTGTCTTTTATCCTCTTATGAAGGACTCCAGTAAAAGGATTAAGACACACCTTGATTGACGTGGGTCACATCTCAGTTGAAATAGCCTAATCAATGGGTCCCACCTATGTTAGGTTTATATCCACAGGAGTAGATTGAAAGAACATTATCTTTTCTGGGATACATAATAACATCAAACTATCACAGACTCTGTTTACTTTCTTTTTCTTTTTTTTTTTTTTTTTTTTCCTTTCTGATCCTCAGACTGAATAATTTCAGTTGTTTTATCTTCAAGTTCACTGATTCTTTCTTCCACTAGCTCCTACTGTTGACTTCCTCTATGAAATTTTTTATTTCCCTTACTGTGACATTCATCTCTGTTTGGTTCCTTTTTATGATTTCTATCTTTTTTGAAATACCCTTTTTTTCTCATCTATTTTCCTGATATCTTTTAGTTCCTTCTCCATGTTTTCCTTTAGCTCTTTGAGCATATTTAGGGCAATATTTTTTAAAATGTCTTTGTCTGCTATATTCAAAGTCTTGTCTTCCTTATCGATAGTTTCTAAAACTTTATCTCATTCCTTTGCACATGCCTTCATTTTCTCTGTCTTCGTATGTCTTCTAACCTTTTGTCACATGCTAGGCATTTTGAAATTTTAATCTGTTATCTCTGGAATTTAGTCATGTGGTATGTGTGTTCCTTAAGTTTATATCAAGCTAGTATTATGATAGATATTTCCTTGAATGCCAGGAGCTAAAGAAATAAAAATGAAAATGTTCCAGTTTGCTAATGCTGCTGTTATGCAAAATACCAGAGATGGATTGGCTTTTATATAGGGGGTTTATTTGGTTACATAGTTACAGTCTTGAGGCCATAAAGTGTCCAAGGTAAGTCATCAACAATCAGGTACCTTCACTGAAGTATGGCCATTGTCCTCCGGAAAACTTCTGTTAGCTGGAAAGGCATGTGGCTGGCATCTGCTTGTTCCCAGGTTGCGTTTCAAAGTGGTGTTCTCCAAAATGTTGCTCTTGCAGTGTTTCGTCCTCTCTTAGCTGCAGCTCCTCTTCAAAATGTCATTCTCAGTTGCTCTAAGGTCCTTCTGTCTGTGAACTCCTTTATACAATTCCAGTGATCCAAATAACACCCACCCTGAATGGGTGGGGTAACACCTCCATGGAAATTATCCAATCAAATGTTTCACTCACAGTTGATTGAGTCACATCTACATGGAAACACTCAAAGAATTCCAATCTAATCAACACTAATACATCTGCCTCCACAAGACTGCATCAAAGATAATGGCATTTTGGGGGCCATAATACATCCAAACCGGCACAGAAAATAAAACCTCTTTCCCAATTCCTTGCAGATTGGCCTGTGTGAGTGCTCTCCCTTCAGAGCTTGGCCAATCTTACAATGAGTTTAAAGAACAGCCCAGGAAAAGCCTAGTATTTTCTCCGCTCTTTTCTAAGCATGAGCCTTAGTCTGGGCATGTTCATGTGGCCCTAGGAATTCTCCCATTTACAAAGATCCAAAAATCTCTTTTCCTGTAGAAATTGTCTTTCTTTCTAGTACTGGGTCTAGGCTGTGTATCCCAAAGGAAGCAATCTTTGAGCAGCAGCTATGAATTAACTGTTCTACAGTGTTCTAGCTGCCCTGCAAGCTGTCACTACATGCAAGGCAAATTCTGGGACAGCAAGCCTGTGGTGAGTGTCCTAGTTCAGTCCTTGAGTATGCCACCAGACAGATTGGCATACGCATACATGTATTTGAACAAGGGTCCCTCTGCTTTCTCTGGAACCAGAATGAGGGGTACACACTGGGAGTGTGGGCTGACTCCAAACCATGTTGGAGAAAATATGGAGAAAGGGCCAGCAAGGGTACCCTGAGGTTTTCCTACTGTTTTTAAGTTACTGTTTTCTTGATTAGGCACTGACACCACTATTAAAACCTTTTAACTGTTTGTCTGGGGCTCTGAGAAAGATGGTTCTTCCAATTTTGCTTGTTTTTTAGAGTTTTTATGAGGGAACATCTCATTCTGTCATCTTGGTCTCACCACATATTATTTTCAGTGTAAGTGAGTACTATCATTTTGCCAGTTATTTGTCTATTTTATTTCCCTCCTCCACCCCCCATGTCTACAAAGAGAACTAACTTTTTAAAAATCAAGTGTCCAATTTTCTAATTGGATAAGATTTTTCATTTGTAGAATGACTCTTTTCTTCAGTTCAAGAAAGTTACATTCTATTTTGCATTTTTGTTTATGCTCATTTTTCCTTTTAAATACCTATAATCTATAAGCTGGTTCTTTATTCACTGTCTTTCTACATGCAAATATTGTCTCATTCCTGTAGTTAGCACAGCATAAAAGAAAACAGAAATGCCTTGAGTCTGATAGATTTTAATTTGAGCTCTACTGTCACCTGCTGACCAGGTCTCAGTTTCTTCCTCTGATACATGTGTTTGATGTCCAATAAGTGCTCACTGAAGAGTAGCTGTTGTTGGCCATTTCTCAACTTTCTTCAAGAGTGTATCAAGGATTTCCTTTACCTCACTGATTCCATGGGAATTTGGTTCTTTATATACTCTTTTGAAGTTTTCATTCTATTAACTCATTTCTTACCTCTCTCAATCTGTATCTCAACTTATTGTTTTTCAAATTATTATTTTTCTTTCACAGATATCAGGTTTCCTTAGTATTTCATTGGAGACACAAAGCAGAAACTGTTAGCTTCTTATCTTTCTTATGGTAAATCTTTTCCAAAAGTGTGATTTTTTTCAGCTCTGCTAAGGAACTGTAGCTTTCTTTTATATTGCAGAATATTTCCCTGTGTAATCTGTTGCTTTTTTCCTATCCCTTGATGAAAGCATGGGCAGGTCCCATGACTTTTCTGCTTATACTTAGGTAATAGACAGTGCTACAGGCACTTTAAATCACAAAAATGGTCTTAATTCAGAAATTAGAAGTATCTAGCTAAGAAACTATTCATAATTCTGGGTTTCTAGTATGCTTCAAAAATAAATGAAATGATATGGATTGGGGGAGGATGGATGACTTCTCTACTTCTCTGTACTCAACCTCTACCACCTGTCTTCCTGGCCATTTTGGGACACTTTAGGGTGGAATGGGAAAAGGAAAAAATGTTAAGGAAGAGATAAATATATTACTTGAACAGATGCTCTCA
Source organism: Choloepus didactylus (assembly GCF_015220235.1). NCBI lineage: Eukaryota > Metazoa > Chordata > Mammalia > Pilosa > Megalonychidae > Choloepus > Choloepus didactylus. Next base: position 77,581,350 of record NC_051309.1, read on the forward strand.
TAAACTACCTTTAATCTCCTGGGACTGGAAGATGTTTGAAGCTCTTTTATGATGGCTGTTTTTAGGGTCTTTTGGCAATTTCCATCAGTCAAGATCCCTCTCCTGCAGTTGTCTTGATCTGAGTATACTTATCTCTATAATGGGTCCCTTGCAACTTATGCAGACCCTAAGAATACAGAACTCACCTCCAACTTCTCTGAAGTCCTGTTCTCCTCCAGGTAGCCCCACTGGACAGGACCTAAGATGATGCCACACTGGCTGTCTCTCCTGTAGAACCCACATCTGCACCACACCAAAGTCTGCATATTCCTTTTCACTGACAAACTGGCCACAGGGTGTTTTAGTTTCTCAGCCGTAAGTCAGGTGCCGTCTTCTGTGAATATCCATCACAAGCCTCAGTGTGATCTCATGGCTGCTCCTCTCATGAAGCTTGTGGTGAAGAAAGCAGAATTCCTTTGCCCATCCTCCTCTAATATGCATGCGTGTATTGGGCAAGGGGACTATCATAACATGGTAACAGTTTTCTCTCCAAACAAATATCTTCAAAAATCACTTCCTGATCCCTTTATAGATCTCTGATTTGAATGTGGGGTCCAAGGGTCACAGAACTCATAGAACTGATGAGCAACCATTTATTTTGTAAAGCTGCATATGGAGGTATGTTTCCTAGTCACTTTGATGTCTGATGTATGTCAGTTTCACCTCAGCTGAAAGTTCAATTTTATCATCCTTTTATGAATTAATAATTACATTTTTGAAAGATTGTTGCACTCAGCCTAAAGTTTCACATATGCCCTGGAACTCTCCCTGGAGAGTGTTTATTCATTCAGCAACCGTTCATTCAATTGACATGATATCTTCCAGGCAGTTTACCGGATGATGGGCATATGAAAATTCCTACCACACAGAAGCTTACTGTCTGCTCATACTAGATGCAGTTGATCTCCTGGAATCAATACCCTGGAATAAAATGTCACTTTTTTCTGGAGGCAGGAATCTGCTATATGACTTTCACCACTTTATCTGTCAATTAACTGGTAAAATAACACAGTGTTTAAATGGCATCTAAAGTTGTAAGGAAACCATAGCTATGTTTATAGTGTCTTAGCTCTGAGGCTTTTTAATGGATGCAGTTACCAAGTGTACCATCTTAAAGAATATTAGAAGAGAGTCAGGATGACAGTCTGAAATCAAGTTGCCATTTCAAAGGAGGCCTAGTAAAAAGGGGAAGTCCAGGTGAAATATAAAGAAAGTAGAAACTGGTGAGGGCCAATAAAAGGGAGGTTTGGAGAAGATGATGAGGAGTGGAGCCAGGAGAAATTTCTGAGTGGAAAAGCAGGTGGACTTAGAGCTTTTTATCTGGCTCTAGGGAAGCTGGGCATGTTAGAAAGAGCAGCTGGTGGAATAAACATTAGTCTAAGAGAACAGGCATCCACAAAAACAGGTAGCAATTTTAGATGTTAACTCTATCATGATTATAATTATATTGATGGAGTTAAGGGCATCAGTTTTCTTTTTTTGAACAGCCTGAACATTAATTTGGAAATCTCAAACTGGAATAAATAGTGTGGAGGTATTTCAGGTATTAAATTATGACCTAAAGAAGAAGAGGCCAGTCAAAAACACAGAAGAGGATATGAGATCAAGGGGCACCAATCCTTATTGGGACCCTCCCATTGTATTTCTAGCAGTTTAGAGTGGATATTTTCCCCAGCAAGTGAGGTTACAAGTCTATTTACTCAGTCCAGAAGGCTCCCTGAAGCTCCTGAGATCACCATCATTTCCTTCTGGAGACAGAAGTCTGCTACCCGAAGTTCTAAATAATGCAACCTCACACCTGCTTTGGTGTGCAGAAGGTGTCTAAGATTCTTACCTCCTGTTGAGCAGGTAAAGAAGTGGGGCAGTGTCCTCACAGACTAGGCTCTGTGTCCCATTCCAGTGCAAAAACAGCCAGATAAGTGGCCTACCAGTTTTGTTTCTCTGAGAATTGAGCAATGATTCAGAGAGAATTATCTAATCTCCCTCCTCATACAAGTGGAACCTAAGGTTGATATGGGGTCTGGATAGCAAGGTTCCTGGGTGATTGTGCATGATTAAGAGTCCCTTGCCAGCAGTTGTGGTGAGTGGAGTCAGTGGAAATTATTGGAAACATAATTTAAGAAGCCAGGTCAGAACAAAAGTTTATAGTCTGAAATCATGTGACCAAATACAGTTATCTGAGAGGAAAGGATGCATGATAAAAAGACAAATGTTTCACAGAACATGAGGATGTCAAACAGACAGACCTGAAGGAATTCCCTGTCTGAGTATGAATATAACCAAAGTAGCTCTTTATGTAAAATCCAAAGCCAGACTGTGGGTGATGAAGAGGCAGAGGCAAACAGACCCTTCCCTTCCATCACTATGACAGAAATGAGACCACCTCTCCTCTTTTCCAGCTTTCACCCTCCTTTAACCTGACTTTCCCTGACTTTTCCTCTTTAAAGTTGTCTTTGCTTCTTTTACTTTTTAAACCTGGCTTTATCTGAATGAAAGTTGTTCCTAGAAAAATGAGCACACTCTCTGCATAAGCCTAGATATCATCTCAGATCCTACAATCCACTGAAGACAGTCTGTAGTCAATCCCTTGAAGCAATGGAAGTATAATCAAGAAATATTGCAGGACTGATCACAATTGGAATTTATAACATTCCAATTCTCATAGCATTAAATTTGGAAGAAGAATATTCTACTCCTTTACTACAGTGTGAAAGTTACACCTCTTTGATCAGGAGATAGCCATGTAGTATTAACATTCAGAACAAATTTGGTATTCCAGACAGAGGGCTGGAGTGGTTTCTTATTTAAAATTAGCTGTTGAAGAAAATAAATCTGGATACTATAAAAAAAATTATACCTGTATCAAGCTAAACAGGATTTTTTAACAATTGTCAGGCCAATGCATCATATTGCCAAACCCATAAACCGCTTCAAGGAACAGATGGAATTTATATCACAGACTCTCAGACCTCATGAGGAGGTATCTTCAAGTCCAATTAACCCCTTCACAACAGTCTTTAATCTGGAGGGATAGGCTTAAAGCTTCCAAAAACATTTTGTCTAGACTTATCCACTGTAGGATTTTCTCTGCTACATTCTCTGAGTTAGTGCCACATGGATCCAAGGAATGGGCAGGGACTGATGATATCTCCTCAGAATGTAGATTCTCTTTTCACATGTTCTCAAGGACATCCATAACAAGTTTACAAGACAGGTATTTTACCTCTGTTGTCTTTACCACTCAGTCTTGCTAGGATTTCTAATGCAAATGCCAAGCCCCAAATTATAAGAAAATACAAAAACATGTCAGTATATGCTGAACTACTACTGATGATATCCAGAGATGGCAAAAGCTGGAGAATTAGAGAAGAGCGTTTCATATAAAATGCTGTCAGTGCAATTTATATAGATATTTTCAACCAATTTCAGAAGGAACTGGGAATTAAAAAATAATTCATCCTCTTTATAATTTTATTTGAATTTTGAATACTATCTCCTCAAGTGGTTAGGCCAGGTTAATTACAAAACAGTATTTAATCAAGTTGACGCTTAAGGTGATAGATTACACACGTAAGAGCAGTGGGTCAGAATCTGCTTCCCTACAGGCCTCACTAGCAAGTGTTCATGCTTCAGTACGTAAAACTGCGAGGGTGTAGACCTGTGCAAAGGCAGAGGACAGGAATGCACAGGCACTTTCAAAGGGCCATTGCAGGGCTCTGGTCCCTAACACGAAATCTGGTTTGTCAACAAACAGGAGCACTTCATACACTGATGGCCACGGAAGGAAAGAGATGAGAAAAGGAAGAAATGAGGTGGGAAAAGGGAAAGTAAATTAAAAAGAAAAATGCCAACATTTTACACAGCAAAGTTTGTTGATCTTAGACTAGAAAGGAGCCAAATGACAAGCTTAAAGAAAGTTGGTAAAAATAGGTCTGGAAGGAAATGCATGGAAACGTTATTTATGTTGTTGTTTTCAGCACTTCCTGCATAGTTATTGAAACATTATTCAGCAGGGCCTCACAATGATTCATGTTCATTTCTTTTATAAACCTCTTGTATCTTCTCCTTTGCTTAAGAAAGAATTCTCTCTAGGAACTATCAGTCATGAATGGGCATGCTCATTATTATTATTATTATTAAAATAATCACTGACATTTGTAAATGATTGTACACTTTCCTAAATGCATATCACAGATACATCTTTTAATAGTCACAAGAACCCTTTCTGTCAGGTTATCAATATTATTATCTCCCATTTTGCAGATGAGAAAAACAAGATGTAAAGAGGCTAAGGGAATGTAAAGAAGCCAAGGGATTTACCTGAAGTCATTCACTGGAACCCACCAAGCCCATACCTTCTGACTTGGACCCCTGCACTCCTCTGCACTATGGTGCAAAGCAAGTTTCGGTAAATAGATGTTACAACAAGTAGGGGGCCTCAGCAGCAATACTGAAATAAAATATCTTTCTTACAAAGATGCTTACCAAGAGTTTGTAAATGGTATGGGAGGAAATTTGTCACCAAGTTCAATAAAAAAAATTAAGGTAAATAGTTAAACATACTCTATGATCTCAACCTTGGTTTAAAAACTTGGTAGAAAACAGTCTGGAAGGAAATCTGAGGAAATGGTAACAGTGGTAAATAAATGTTAATGGTGCAGCAGAGCAGTCAGGGTTAGATCCCAGAACTAGACTGCCTGCATTTAAATCCTGGCTGGGTCACCTATGAGCCAAGTGACTTTGGGCAAGAAGCTTAACCTGTTCCTCAGTTCCCCTGTATATATAATGGGAACAATGATAGTAACTATCTTAATTCACTGTAAGAGTTCAAGGAATTATTATAAATAAAGCCCTTGGAATAATACCTATTACACAGCAAGCACGATTTAAGTGTTAGCTATGGATGATTATTTCTGGGCATTAGGCATGATTTTAAATTTCGTCTTTTTATGTTTTGAAATTTTCAAATTTTAGCGTATGTATGTGTTAATTTCATAATTTAATTTTAAAAAGAACTATGAAAACAATAACAAAAAGTGACCACTAACAAAAAGTGACCAGTAACAGCTGCCTTAACTGAAAGTTTTGTCCCCATTAAAATTCAGAGCTCCTTTATAACACTCAGTCTCCATTTTTCAGCTCCTTGGAAAATTTGTCTTAATGTCAGGTAGGTGCCTTTTTTGCTGAAGGAAAGCTATGTGAATTATAGCTCTCCCAACGTCTCCCTGGATGAAAACAGAGCAGATGTTTGAACAAGTATTCAAGGTATCCAGGATTCCTTAAAGAGACAAGGCCCATCTTGAAATCATCAAGCAAAAGAAACAAACACCAATTTCCCAGTTACCTTGTGCAACTTAAGTGGCAGGCAAATTAATCAAGTTTCCTGACACTGAATCTTCCGTTTATACAATTCTTAGTGACTTGCTTTGGGCTATTAGTCTCATCATAAATGTGTACCAAAGCAAATGCAAAAGAATTTACCCCAAAAGTTAACAGAATAAAATTCGCTAGAACCATGGCACACACCAGACAACTGGGAACAAATACAGAAAGCAGGACGTCTTCCAACCAGATGCTCCTCAAAATATGTGGCAAACGCTTTAGAGTCCTGTAAGAATTTCAAGAACCATTCTTCTAGATTAAGAAAAGCACAGAAGGAATACAGACAAAGAGCAGATGGTGTGCACAAGTCATTTAAGATTTTGAAATGGGAGATATTACAGCTTGACAGAGTAGTAGCAGTTTTCTGTACATTTTAGGCAGCACCCAGCCGTATGTGTTGCATTACCATCGATTTGCTCCCCTCAGAGGCTGTATTACTCAAATATGATGAACTTTCTGACTGTGGTGAGCTGAAAATACTGGATATATAATCTGTATATTTATGTAAATTATTATGACACCCAAATTATTAATAACAAAGAATTTGAGTAATAACGGTTTTGTAATTAGCAATATCTATTGAGCTCTTAAATTTTGTCCATTTGGCTTCTTTATGGGATTTTTAAAAATGTTTTTACTACAGTTGAGAATGTGACAAAATCATTTGTGCTTTTTTGCTCAACTATGCATTATGATTATTTGCTGCCTATAAAGCACTTTGTTAAGTAACATGGGGACACACAGAAGTCAGTACTCACCTTGAACTTAAAAAATTTAAAGTCTTTTCAGTATTCTCTCAGTATTCTAGAGCCAACTTACCTCTACCACCATTTCTGATAATTAAATACAGGAAGAAGTGCCTGCATTTAAAGCCTGGTCTTTGTAGATCTATCAGTAAACAAATATTTCCAGAAGGACCTCATAATGAGACCAGAATTGCTGAGCTTGCCATTAAATATAGTTTCAAGTAGAATGTTATTTAAAGGTTTGAGGTAAAAATCTAACTCTTGTGTGTTGTTTTGAAATTTCATCCTGTTGATTCTTTCCAGATTCTTTTGAAAATATATCAATTGTAATTAGAGCAAAAGAGAAAAAAAATTACTCAGATTATTTCTCTACTTTTCTAGCTACAAACCTGTAGATAGATTCAATGAATGTTATTGCATCGTATGTAGTCTGCTGTCTAAATAAACATTTTCTACTTGTCCTTTGCATTGCTGAAAGTGGAAAAGGCCAGCACTGATCAAATCTAATTATTTGGATTCTTCAAATTTATTATGATTTCCATTCATTAGATTCTTGCAGATTGCCTAGGTCTCTTTTCACTCCCCTAGCAGTTACACGACAATGGCCAACCTATCCATCCAAGAGATATATTAAAACCTTTGCCATTTGATTGGGACTTTCCATTCCCAAGATTAATGTGTTCGACAAATTATAGTGTATGTCCTGCCAAAATGGTATTTTCCTAATACAAATGCAACTTTATGACAGGGCATGTTTCATTTTCTCCCCTCTTTCAATTCCTACTACCTACCTGGGGAGGATTTTACCTTCTGACTGAAAGCAGAAATAAATATGTGAAGAGCGATGGGAAAATAAAGCTTTCAAATTGGAGAGCACAGACATTTTTGTTCTTTTACAAAAACTGACTGAAGTCTCTTCTAGAAAGCCAACTACTGGGCAAAATATATAGAAAAGTCTATATTTCGTAGAAATTGTCTATTGAGATAACATCAGTTTCTGTCTTAATAGTCAATTTGTTCAGACACTAGATGTGAACAGAAGCAGTGTCACATTGTTCTGGGAATGGACTCTGCTGCCCATTCCAGATGTCGTTATATCTCTACTTCCGTGTACTAGCTGCCTCCATTTCCTACCTGCCCACCTCCTTCCATCTCCTGCATTTGGTTCTGTAACCCCTTTGCTCCTACTCCTCTTAAGATGTTCTTTTGATGTTTACCAGCAATCATTTTCTTGTCAAAAAATAATATTTTCATGTCTTCACTACCCTTGAACTCCCTGTTGCATATGGAACAGTCCGGATTTCTCCCTGTTTTTCTGACTGTTCTTTTTCTCTCTTCTTAGATAACTCCTATTCATTATTCCAGCCTATTCTTGTGTCTCAAGGGTCTGTCGTATGCCATTTATACCTTTCTTTCATATTCTTTCTGTCAATGACCTTATAAACTCCATTGCTTTAACTATCTCCTCTGAGAAAGTGATTTCCAAATCTCTATCTCTGGCTCCTATCTTCCAACTGCCTCTTCCCCTATTGACAAATGGCCACAGGGAATTTCCATTTGGATGATGCTGTAATCTCAAATTCAATGTTTTAGAAACTGACTTTCTCTTTTTTTCTTAAGATTAGCTTCCCTTTCCCATTATTCCACTTCCATCCTTGATTTCACCATTGGTTCATCTTGCCAGATCACAAACCTTAGAGAAATATACTTCTCTACTTGTTAGTCTCCGAATATAAACTATAGCAGAATGCAGACTTTATTTTGTGCCTGACTCAGAGTAAGCTCCAATAATAGTTGCTGAATAAATGAATTATATAATTTCTTCCTTCAAAATATCTTCTCTTTTCTCTCCATCTTCACTGCCAGCCTCCGGGTCTAAAGTCTGAGACTCACCCAAGTAGTGACTTTCTAAATACAATATTTCTTCCCTCTAATCTATCCTGAATGTCATTTGCATCAGTTATCTCCCTGATTTAAGATGCTCCTAATAGCTCTTTTTCTTGGCAACCAATAGCCTCTGCTTAACTTTTAATGCCCTTATAATGGCCTGAAGCAAATGACCATCCTAATTTCCCAAATTTCCCCAACATCATACGATTTACTCCCAACATGCACATCTGCACATTATTTCCAAAATATAATAATATAAAATACGACAGTTCAGGGTCCTCATTCAGGTGCTTTCATCAGAGAGAAGGAGATTAGATTCTTGAGACTACTTTATCTCAGATTAGAGAGGTAGAAATTAAAAGCATAACCATTTCAATCAAGCAACCTGGACTTACATCCCACCTCTGCCACTCTACATGTATGACCTTAAGGAATTTATTTAACATATTTGAGTCTCAATTATCTCTTCTGTAAATTGTGGATAACTGTACCTAATTTAATGTGGTCGTGAGTTTTCAAAGATATGATGTAAATAAAATGCTTATAATTGCATTTTGCTGGAATAAATCCTAAATAGATGTTACCTATCAAGTATTATTATTATTACTGTTATTATTTTCAGTACTATTTACAGCATTAAAAAGATGACTACCAGCTCTTTTTATTTATTTGTGTGTCGACACAATATTTTAGTGTTTAGTTTTTCTCCTTCATTTAAAAGCTGAGACTAATTTGTTTTTGCCTTTTAACCACTAAATTCCCAGCATCTAGAACAATGCAAGGTAAAAAGTCTAATGAATGAGTTCTTCCAGATTTGGTGGAGAAGGAGACACAATGATGAAAAGAGGCAGAAATCTGTGAGTAAAACAGTCATCCATTTTGTTTATATATTGGTTTTTGCAAGCACTATATTTCAGACACTAAAGTTTCATAGTATTTCAAATTCAATAATATTAATTGATCTGAAGCAAATATTAAAACGTTCCCAATTTGAATCTTCACAAAGATGGATAGAAGGTATTTTCAATGAATTTGGACCAAACTTGATACAGTTATCAAAAAATTCAAAATGTTAAATTATTTTTTTTCTCTGTAAGTTTGCTTCAATTCGATAAGTATTCTTATTCAATCTCATCAGAAAAACAAAATATAATAGCAAACAAACATAGCATACTTCTAATTCAATTATTTTGCTCCTGGTTGTGTTTTGCCATGTTAAAATGAGCTTGGATTTAGATTTGGGAGCTGCCTCTATTTTAGATTTCCTTTAATCCATTCTGTTATTTTGTTTCATTAAAATGATATATTTTCTTATTTGTTTCTCATATTTTATTTGCTAAGACTTTAAAAATATATTTAATGTTTCTTTTCCAGAAAATCTGATTCTGCTAAAGTTAGAAGGTATTCATGTGTTGGCATGCAATGTCATTCAATTTCTAATGGTTAGGTAAAATCTTGCTTTCAATTCTTTAACTCTCTTTAGTCCCCAGATTACACCAAAAAATACACTCTAGGCTGATAGTGGAAAATACTAATCTGAATTCCAGCTCCAGCCCTCTCCAGCTATCTGTGGTTCAAATGACTGTTTATAGTATCTATGATCCTTAATGGGATGGTTAAGAAAGCAAGTTTCAGGGCCAGACTCCTGAGTTCAAGAACTGCCTCAGTATTCTCACCTGTACAGTGGGGATGATAACGATATCATCCCAAAGAATTTAGGCATGAGGTGAGTTACTAAATGTAAAGCACTTAGAACACCACCTGGCATGTAGTATATAACGTTGTGAGAACAAAAGGGAAGCAAGTGAGATGACAGTGATATTAGCAATGATGGCAACTAACATGCGAGAACTCTTTATGTGCCAGACCATCTATCTTTTACATATGTGAACTCATTCAATGCTTACAACAACCTTATGAGGTAAGGACAGTTATGGTCCTCATTATAAGGATGAGAAAAATGAGGTCCAGAGAAAAGAAGTAATTGAACAAAGTTAAACAGCTACTGTTCTGGTTTGCTAATGCTGCCATTGGGCAAAATACCAGAAATGGATTGGCTTTTATAAAGGGGGTTTATCTGGTTACAAAGTTACAGTCTTAAGGCCATAAAGTGTCCAAACTAAGGTATCAACAATAGGGTACCTTCACAGAAGAATGGCCGATGGCATCTGGAACACCTCTGTTGTCTGGGAAGGCACATGGCTGGCATCTTCTTCCTTTGCTCCCAGGTTGTGTTTCAAAATGGCATTCTCCAAAATGTCTCTCTTAGCTGCAGCTGCTCTCAGATCCTTCTGTTTGTGAGCTTTTATAGGGCTCCAGTAAACTAATCAAGAGGCATCCTGAATGGGTGGAGCCACACCTCTGTCGAAATTATCTAATCAAAGGTATTACCCACAGTTGGATGGGTCACATCTCCATGGAAACAGTCTAATCCAAAGATTCCAACCTAATCAACACTAATACATTGGCCCGCACAAGACTGCATTAAAGAACACAGCATCTTGGGGGACATAATACATCCAAACCAGCACAGCTACTAAGTGGTAGAGTCTCTTTCAAAACCATGAAACATGACGAAAATGAGTCTAGTGCATGACTAGGTGCTCAATAAATGTTTTACACTTTATCTTGCTAAGCTTTAACATCTGCATGAAAACGTCTTTATATTACAGTCATGTTTATCATTGCCTTGAAAAGTTCTATGCTAGAGGAATGTTTTCCTGCATCACATCAATTCCTTAGAAATGCATCATGACTCAATAATCCCTTTCAAATGTTTGTCTATATGACTACAGATTTAAGGGTAAGACAATTTTCTACCCTTTTTTTTCCATCTATGTCATGAATGACATGCAAATAGCATAATGGTTATAATCTGAACAGCATCTGGGTTTAAGCCTGGCTCTGCCTTTTCCAGCCATGTAACCTTGGGTAGTTGCTTCAGTAATTTTCTAAGTCTTAATTTCTTCATTCACAAATGGGGTGATAATAGTGTTGGCCTCAGAAATTTTTATAAGGAATAAATCATACGATGCATCCAAAGTCTTAGCACAATAGCACAGATAATTTCTAAATAATTATCAAAGGGGAAAGAATATTTTCTTCCTAAAATAATTTTTTAACACATATGTTCCCTACTGGAGGGGCCACAGTCCTAAGTCCACTAAACTAATTTTCCAGCAGGTGAGTCATTGATGCCTGCTATAGGTCTGGAAATAAGTAAGCATTAACACTGAGAATCTGGCTAACTGGCCCCTTAATTTGAACATCACATATCAGCGTTCTGTATTTTATATTGAGCTCTATGATTAATATCTTTCAAAACTCTCCATAAGATGAATATAGAAATGCCTATTGTTTCATCATCTCAGCCCTAATGGATGATACGACTATCTTTATGGAAAATTCTGCTTCACTGATTAGTGTTCCTTAGGCTTGTTTTGTCCACAAAGATTCTTAATGCTAGAGATATGAAACTGGAAAATATGAGCTTTGCCTAGTAGACCAGGGCCAGTGGTTTCACTACAGTGACAAAGCAGTCTTTCCTCAGAAAGTATTAGCTCTGACTAAAGGACAATTACATGGTAGAGCCTACCTCAGTGTCTATCCAGTCTTCAGTAGTTGACTCCATGGCAGAAAAGATCAACTGGAACACATCCACCCAACTTCATTCACTCTGACAGCTGAACAAACCCCACACTTCTCACTCCAAATGACTGGCAGTGCCAGCAGAGACTTGGAACAGTAGACAGACAAAGAAAAACAATTTAAATTCCCTCTGACTGGCTGCTCCTTTCCAAGTGACAGCTTTCTAACCAAATGTCTCATATTCTAGTCAGCTAAGACTACAGTAGAAACAGGGGGAAGAGTGACACCAAATGGTTAGATATATGAAGAAAGGGGTTTATATCCCATCTCACATCAGAAAGGTTTGAGGTGATTTACAAATACAAATAATATACAGAAATATAACATAAATTAAATGTAGGTTGTAGATAAGGAAGCACAGTGCTTTGTAAACTAAAACTGTCTACAGGATTGTGGTTCAAAAAATAAGCTAAATTGAGCACTAACTTGACTACCATCCTAGCTTTCTAGCAGTGCTAGGAAAAAAGGAAAGCAGTTCAGTTTCAAAGGAGAAGTACAACTCTTCCTGAATCAATAATGATAGATTTCTAGTAAGGAGAACTTATGTAACCATGAATTTAGGAATTAACAAATGATTATGATTATTGTATCATTATATAGATATTTCTTTTTGCTTTCTAAGTGTCTTAAAACAGCCACAGAAAAATACCTGAAATTGTCTAACTGTAATCTAGTTGTCTTGATTTTTGATAATGATTGTATAACCATATAGCCTTTTATCTTCTGCCCTTGTGATTGTAAAAACCTGTGACTGACCCTCACTTGTACCCCTTTTATCTAGTTTTTCAACTTTAGGGTCTTATGATCACTAAAGACAGCCCCTAAAGTTTATTAATAAAGGGCCTTGAGTCAGCCCAGAACTAACGCACTCCAATTCCAAAGTTATCTTGATAAACAAAGCTGGATCTAACCAAAATGGGCCCCCATAACATGCACAATAGCTTAAACTTTAACCTGTAGGTGGCTTATACCTCATTATAATACCAAAGATCATGCCTGTTCTTGTTTGCTAATGCTATTGTTATGCAAAGGTTACAAAGTCACAGTTCTAAGGCCATAGAAGAGTCCAGACTAAGGCATCAATAAAAGGATACCTTCACTGAAGAATGGCTGATGACCTCCAGAACATGTCTGTCAGCTGGGAAGACACATGGCTGGCATCTGCTGGTCCTTTGCTCTGGGTTGTGTTTCAAAATGGCTTTCTCCAAAATGTCTGTGGGCTTCTGTGTCTCTTAGCTTTTCTCAGCTCTCTGCTTGGTTCTCCTGGAAAGTTTCTCTCCAAGCATATGGGAGTCCTCTATTAGCTTCTCCAGGGAAAACTCTGGGCTTCATCTCTTAGCTTAGCATCTCCAAAAGTCCTTCTGTTTGCATTTCCAGGTGTCTCCAAGTGTCAGTGTCTGTGTCGGCTCTTGAACTCTCTTAAGTACCCCAGTAAACTAATCAAAACCTACCTCCATGGAAATAATCTAATCAAAAGGTCTCACCCACAACTGGGTGAGTCACAACTCCATAGAAACAACCTAATCAAAAGACCTCACCCAAAATAAGTCTGCATCCACAAGATTGGATTAAAAGAACATGGCTTTTGTGGGGGACAAAATATATTCTAAACAGCACAATTAGGAACCAACCAATGTTCATACTAGAAGAAGGAACAGCACTGGAAGAGGGATTGTCCTAAACACCCTCAAGGAAAAAACTTGAAGGAAGCTGAACAACCCAAATTCCAGATGCCCCAAAGAGATGATGATGCAAGGGACAACATCTTGGAATGATGGGGCCCAGGGGCTCTATTATAAGAAACACCACTTCTCTCAATCTCCTACCAAGAGCCTCAGGTAACAATACAGGGGGGAAAACAATTAATCGGCTTTCTTGTTGATACTTTGTATTAAGTAAAAAACCTAATGCAATTTCCAACCAATCAGTTACTATAATGAGAGTATCTGGCGAGAGAGCAAGTAAACCATTTTTTTCAGCCATTGGACTGCCTAATTGGAGCCAAAAATTTAAAGCGCAGTTTCCTGTAAGTACTGGAATGTCCTGTTCCCTTGTTGGGAAAAGACTTGTTAACCAAGATAAATGCCCAGAAAACCTTTTCTCCAGATTGTCAACAGAAGTGCATCCAGGACAAACTTGTGCATTGCAAGCTGCATTGCTCTTTGCTGAAGGCAATAAGCAGACCACATCTATCCCAGAAGAAATTCTGAATGCTGTAAAACCTGATGCATGGAGTGATGGAAACCTGGACATACAAAAACAGTAAGACCAGTTTAAGTGAAATTTCAAAATCCAGGTACTGTACATCATATTAAACAAAATCCAGTTAAATGAGAATACAGAGAAGGAATTGCTCCAATAATAGAGATGTTTTTGAAATATCAATTAATATAGCCCTGTCAATCTCCATATAACACTCCAATATTGCCAGTGTGAAAGCCAGGCACCCTAAATGAATATCGGTTTGTGTGAGATCTCTGGGCTATTAATCAAATTGTAGAAGACATCCATCCTGTAGTTCCAAAGCCATGTACTTTACTTGCTACATTATCTGGAGAACTCTGTTGGTTCATGGTCTTAGATTTGAAAGATACCTTTTACTACATACCCCTTGTTCTGGTTTTCTAAAGCTGCTGGAATGCAAAATACCAGAAATGGATTGGCCTTTATAAAGGGGGTTTATTAGGTTACAAATTTACAGTTCTAAGGCCATAAAAGTGTCCAACTAAGGCATCAATAAGAGGATACCTTCTCTGATGAAAGTCCGATGGCGTCTGGAACACTAGTGTTAGCTGGAAGACACATGACTGGTGTCTGCTGGTCCTTTGCTCTCAGGTTGTATTGCTTTCAGCTTCTGATTCCAGTGGCCTTCTCTTTAAGCATCTGTGAGTTCTCGCTTAGTTTCTCTGGAGCAAATTCTGGGCTTCACCTCTTATCTTAGTATCCCCAAATGTCTTTCTGTCTTCATCTCCAAGCATCTGGGTCTGTGTTGGCTCTTGAGCTCTCTTAAGGACTCCAGTAAACTAATCAAGACCCACCTTGAATGGAAATGATCACACCTCCAAGGAAATAATCTAATCAAAATCTTTCACCCACAGTTGGGTAGGTACATCTTCATGGAAACAACCTGTTCTGGTTTGCTAATGCTGCCAGGGTACAAAATACCAGAAATGGATTGGCTTTTATAAAAGGGGTTTATTTGGTTACACAGTTACAGTATTAAGGCCATTAAGTATCCAAGGTAACACATCAACAATTGGGTACCTTCAATGGAGGATGGCCAATAGTGTCTAGAAGACCTCTGTTAGCTGGGAAGGCACGTGGCTGGTGTCTGCTCCAGAGTTCCGGTTTCAAAATGGCCTTCTCCCAGGATGTTCCTCTCTAGGCTGCAGCTTGTCTCCAAAATGTCACTCTTAGTTGCTCTTGGGGTGTTTGCCCTCTCTTAGCTTCTCTGGAGCAAAAGTCTGCTTTCAAAGGCCATCTCCAAAATGTCTCTGTAAACTGCAGTTCCTCTCTCAGCTCCTGTGCATTCTTCAAAGCGTCTCTCTTGGCTGTAGCAAGCTTGTTCCTTATGTCTGAGCTTATATAGTGCTCCAGTAAACTCATCAAGGCCCATGCTGAATGGGCGGGGCCACACCTCCATGGAAATTATCCAACGAAAGATCTCGCCCACAGTTGTGTGATCACATCTCCATGGAAACAACAATCAAAGTCTCCAACTCAATCCACACCAATACGTTTCCTGACCACACAAGATTACATCAAAGATAATGGCATTTTGGGCAACATAAAACATCCAAACCAGCACACAACATAATCAAAAGATCCCACCCAGGATAGGTCTGTACCCACAAGATTGAATTAAAAGAACATGGCTTTTGTGGGGGGATATAATAGATTGGAGCCAGCACACCCCTTGATCCAGAATCTCAAGAATTTTTTTGTTTTTGAATAGAAAGGCCCCATTACTAACAAAAAACAACGATATTGTTGGACTTTTCCTCCGAAAGGATTTAAAAAATGCTCCCACAATATTTGGAGAAGTGTTAGCTAGAGATTTAAGGGAATTATACTTGCAAGAAGGACTATTATTACAGTATGTAGATGATATCTTAATCACAAGTTGTACCCAAAAAGCATCAGATAAGAACATTATTCAAACTCTGTATTTCTTAGCAGGCCACAGTTAAAAAGTCTCAAAAAGAAACGCCTAAATTTCACAAGAATCAGTGAAATATTTAGGTTTTGAATTATCCCAAGGACAGAGAAATCTATTGCCAGACCAGAGAGAAGCTTTTGCCTGAGTAGCAGAGCCATTGAAAAGAAGGCAGCTTCAAGGACTTTTAGGATTGGAAGGATTATGTAGAATTTGGATACCTAATTTTGGACTCATATAAAGGACTATATAAAGCCTTGACAGGATCTGAACAAGAACCTCTAAATTCAGACTATTGAATATAAAAATGCCTTCCAGAAAATCAAAAGAGAACTTTTAACAGACTCAGCCTTAGGCCTCTCAGCCCCAATAAAACATTTTGACCTTTTCATACATGAAAGACAAGTGATTGGATTAGGAGTGCCTACTCAAAAATTAGGAAATGCCAAATGTCCTGTGGCCTATTTTTCTAAACAGTTAGACTATACTGCCCGAGGATGGCCAGTATGCCTAAGGGCTGTAGCTGCTACCTGTGACATTCTAAAGCTGAAAAATTCACCTTAGGACAACCCACCACTGTGCATATGCAAAACTACATACTGCCATTGTTAGAACAGAAAGGTGGATACTGGCTCAAGCTAGATGGTTAGGTGAATATCAGGGTCTTCTACTAGATAATCCTAATACCACTCTAAAACCTTCATCAAGCTTAAACCCAGCTACCTTACTTCCAAGTGCATGACTTTATACAGATAATTGATTAGTCTATTCTGTCCAGATTTAGTTGACCAACCTTTAGAACATCCAGTCATTGCGATGTATACTGATGGAAGCAGCTTCATGGAACAAGGACTTCAAAAAGTCGGTTATGCAGTGGTAACTCTGCAAAGAGTACTGGACAGTGGGGCTCTTTCACCAGGTACATCTAACAATGAGCAGAACTTATTGCACCCATTAGAGCTTTACATCTGGGAAAGGGACAGTGAATAGACATATGTATGGACTCTAAACATGCTTTTAATATAGTTCATGCTCATGGAGCCATTTGGAAAGAAAGAAGACACTTGACATCTGGTAAAAATGAAATTAAACATGCAGACATAATCTTAGCCTTATTAGAAGCAGTAATGTTGCCTAAAGAAGTTGCTACAATACATTGCCAGTCATCAGAAAGAATAAATGGACTCCATTAAAGGCAATCAAACAGCAGATACAGAAGCAAGAACAGCAGCCAAACTAAAACCTCCATCCTTGTCATTGGTACTTTCTCTGATACAAGATATAAAACTAAAAATTTTTTCTGCTCAGTATTCAGCCCATGATTTGTTGAGAGCAAAAGAGTAGAACTTTGACTTAAAAGAAACAGTTGTCAGGTGTTAGTTTTCAATCAAACATTTCATATGAAAGAATGGAGGAAGGATGTGTTTATAATAAATATGGAATAATTCTTATTCCTGAACATTTAATGGAAGGAGTTCTTATTTACATTAAAGCACTCATTATGGAAGAGATGCCATGTGTCAGTGGCTGAAAAATTGTATTATAGGTCCTAAGATGCAAAAAATTCTGAAGATAAAAACTGTTCAGCTTGTGCTAAAAATAACCCCAAATCCAGGTCTCTATCCCCTATAAAAGGAGTGCAAGCTAGTGGCACACCACCACGTGAGGACTGGCAAATAGACTTTACTGTCATGCCAAAAGCATGTGGAAATTATAAATATCTTCTTGTTTTTGTAGGTCTGTTCACAGGATGGGTAGAAGCATTTCCATGCAGGACAGAGTGAACCTCAGAAGTAACTAAGGCACTCCTGCAGGAAATAGTTCCACAGTTTGGACTCCCATTTTCAATACAAAGTGATAACGGGGGTGCTTTTACATTAAAAAGTTCACAGGAACTGTCAGGAGCACTGAACATACATTGGAAATAACATGCGTCTTGGAGACTCAATACACCAGGAAAAGAGAAGATGAATCATACCCTGAAAAAATGGTAGCTCAACTCTGCCAAGAGACTAATCTCTCATGGGAGCACTCCCAGTGGCTTTGATGAGGGTAAAGTAGCACCCAGAAGCAGGTGCCTCATGAACCCATTTGAAATGGTGTATGGGGGACCATTCCTAACACAAGGTGATATGTATACCTGGACTGAACGAGTACAAGAATTAGAAACTAAGAGATGTATTCAGTCACTAGGGGCCACAGTAGAGGCAATTCCTCACTGTGCCCCAAGTCAGCTCTCATTTCCTACAGATGTTCCCGTACATCAATTTAAGCCCAGAGACTGAGTTCTTTTCTAAAAAGGGAAAAACCAACATTCAACAAACCAGTTGAAACCAAAATGGGAAGGTCCCTATGACATTTTATTAACTCAATCCTCTGTCAAATTGATGGGAGTGAAACCATGGGTTTACTATTTAGTGTATAAATAGGACCCTCTAACCAATTTTTCTCTCCTAGACTCCTTCACAGGACAAATATTGAAAAACAAACTGCCGAGAATCCCGAAGAAGGAGAGGAAACTGACAAACATCTGGGAGGCAGATATCAATGTGAAATACATCTTCAGGAAAACAGATAAGAAATTATAAATATTAGAACACTTATTTTTCTTTGTGTACCATTAAGTATATACAAAACTTAATAAACATGTGTTGCCTAAAGAGTGAAATAACTTTACTTGTAGCCAAACGGATAGCTTACTGTATAAAATTATTAAACTCCTCCTGGCATGTATTTTTGGCATATCCTGTTTTATATCTTTGCTATGGTATAGGCCATTATCAAGCACTATTTTTTTTTACAATGGGCACACTCCTATGCAGCTTCTACGAATCAATCTGATTGTTGGTTATGTGGCCAATTACCTATGTCTAGAGTTTCCAGGTTACCCTGGTGGATATCACCTCTCCAGGGAGCTGATTAGAAGGAACTAAGAAAATTAATAAAAAAAGAGGCAAGAACAAAAATGGGTTCTAGGTACTATAAACATAGCTAATGCAGATCCAGAGATATGGCCAATTCATTCAGAAACCCAGGACATTGAATTCCTTTTTCTTATAGCATGACAGTGGAAGGGGCCATTCAACATGCAAAACATTTAGAGTATAAGGCTGAGCATTTAACTATTAGAAGAAAAAAGGGGCATTTGAAACTTTGGGAGGGCATGATACGGCTAACACCAGGGTATGGTAAATTAAGCCAGATAGCCCCCCTCTATTGGGAACAACAGAACCCATGAAATTAAACATGCAGACATAATCCTTTCAGTACAAGGAAAACAGGATGGTTGCCTCCAGAGCCTTGTCTCCAAACCACAATATTACAGGAAGGGGGCGGTTTGGGACAGATTGGGTTAATAGATCTGATGTTTGCTGGGTAGCTCCAAATGGAACTCAGTGGTTATGCAGCACCAACCTAGGGCCCTGGTTGCCTCCAGGTTGAATAGGGAGATGGACTTTAGGGTTAACCTGGACTCAAGGAAGTATTCATTAAAGTTTACCATCAGGAGCTAATCTACAATTACTAGAATTCCAATGGGCCTGATCAGTATATTTCATTGGTACAATCACATAGCCGCTATATTTCTGCCTTTATTAGGACAAAGGATATTGTACTTAGGATGGAGGCCCTGAACAATTTTACACAACACACTTTAAATGATAGCCTTAACAGTGCATCTCTTTTAAATACTGAAGTGATCCGAATGCGTAAAGCAGCACTACAAAATCGAATGGTTTTAGATGTCTTGATAGCTTCACAAGGAGGAACATGTGCTATAATAAAAACAGAATGTTGTACCTTTTTAGCTGATGAATCTGATAATTAAAGTGTCAGAACATATGAAAAATCAAATTAATTCACTACAAACTAACCCCGTCTTCTTTGGCATATTTGATTTATTTAGCTGGTTTTCTGCAAGAGTAGGATCTTGGTTTAATTCAGTATTACAAACAGGACTAATGATATTACTACTAACAATTGCAAGCATACTTATCTTTAAAATTCATCTCTGTCTCTTATCCCAGCCCTACCATAACCAAATTACTGGAAAAGTTTTAATACTCCAGTTAAAACTTGAAGTTAAAGAATATGTACAACTATAATCTAAGAAGTTCCATTCCCCCAACACTGGGTTTGGCACCCCTTTTCAGCGGGAAGAAGTCAGAGTGGTAGTTGTCCAGATATCTCTTAAGATTGGGGAATGATCAAATGAAAAGGAGGAGTTACAACTGAGAAGTTAGGAATTAACAAATGATTATGATTATTAAATCATTATATAGACATTTCTTTTTACTTTCTATGAGTATTAGAATAGTCAGAAGGAAATACTTGAAATTGTAAAACTGTAATTTAGTTACCTTGATCTTTGATAATGATTGTATAACTATGTAGCCATTATCTTGTGCCCTTATGATGTAAAAACCTTGTGACTGACCCTCACTTGTAGCCCTTTTATCTCTTTTTGTTAACTTTAGAGCCTTATGATCACTAAAGACAGCCCCTAATGTTTATTAATGAAGGGACTTGAGTCAGCCCAGAACTAACCCACCCCAATTCCAAAGTTATCTTGATAAACAAAGCTGGATCTAACCAAAATTGGCCCACCTGACATGCACAGTAGCTTAAACTTTAACCTGTAAGTGACCTATACATCATTATAATACTAAAAATCATGCCCATCATTATATTAAGGCCACCATTTTCTTACATATGTTCTGTGACTAAGCATGTAATCAATCTGCACATGCTCAAAATTATATCACCTCTAATTACATCACTGAGAGTCATTGTGCTCATTATCCTAAAACCTGCCTATCTTTAGATGCTATAAAACACTCAAAATTTCTTACTACAGTTTGGCGAGACAGATTTTTAGGCCCATAGGCCATCTGATCTCCTGCTTTGCACCTAGCAATAAACTCTTTTTCTCTTTGAAACCCTGGTGTCTCAGGAATTGATCACGGGAGTGTGTCAGGCAGAGAATCCAATGCTTTTGATCAGTTATCACTTAATATCAATTAAAAAGTAAGGACCTTGGAAATGTATTTCACTCCTTGCATTTTTCCTCATGTGTGCCTTCATTTATGTCATGTTATCTTTCCCAAATCTAATTTTCTTGACCTTGGATTTTCTTTTGATACTAGTGGATCTTACATAATTACAGTCTCTACTCAGGCCTTGCCCAATTAAACCAAGCCATGTAGATCAGTTGTAAGAATTTTTTTAAAGAAAAGGCATGCATGTTAAAGAGAATGTGATTAAGATATATGAACAGGGAACAACCTAGAAAAATAATTAGAAATGGTTACTAGGGAGTATATGGAGACTAAAATTGAAGAATAAAAAATGAGAAAGATAGGCAGGTATAGGAGGGAAAACTAAGGAGTAATCTAAATGACAGGAAGAAAAAAGAGTGGCAGACTATCAGGTTATTAGTGACTAAAGGAAAATGGAGAAAAAGGAGAACAAGATGAAAAAGACAGGTGAAGAAAATAAATTGCCAAGTCAGGAAAAGAGGAAGTGAAAAAATGCTTTTAAATTAAAGGCTGGGGATTTTAGCATACTTAAGGGTAAAAGTGCCAGAAAGTAAATAAAATGTGGAAAGAAATAAGTAGTTGGCTTTTAATGGGCTCTTCAGAAACTCTTTTTAGGGTCTGGTTGCTGTTGAGATAGAAAAGAGATAGGACAGTTGAAACAAGATTAGAATTTCTAGAGGAAAGGAAAACAAATAATTTTCTTCTTTGTTCTATATTCTTTGCATAGTATAATGTAAAGGGATAATCAGAGAATTACTGGGATGATTGAAGTATTAGGAAGTAACATTTAGGAAGTAAGACCTCTGAGAAAAGATGAAATGAAATCCAATCTCTCTCTGAGAGGAGAATAGGTGCAAGGTAATTAATGTTTTTTAGATGTTCACAAGGCATGTTACCAGCCATTCCTGTGGCATCCACTTGGCCACGTTGTTACAATGTCAGTTTACCTCTTGATCATAAGGAAATGAAGATCCTGAAAGCTCCTTCTTCCCTCCCTTTGTTCATGACTTTAACACATTGGATATCAATTTTTGTTGATGTTTTTTGACATGTGAATTTCCCCCACTAGAAGGTGACTCCACCAGGACCAGGGACAGTGTCATATTTATTTAGTATATTCATACCTAGTGCCCAGTGAACTCTACTTGTGTATTTATGCCCTGCCTTTTCCAGAAAAGATTTAACATTTTACTTGCTTTTTGTTCAGAGAACCTGTTTCTCTCACAGTCTTCACCATTGCATTTATTGACAATTATCTATCTAAGTGCTCCATCCAATTTCTCAAACTTAGATTCATCCTTGATTCTTCTCTTTCTTTCTCCCACCCCAATTCAATCCAACACCAAATACTATCAACTCTCTTTTCAGTATAAATCTTGCATCACCACTTCTCACCACTGCATTACCATACTACCACCCTTCTTGGGCTATGGGAACAACTTCCCAACTGGTCTCCGTGCTTCCTCTCTTGTCCTCCTGCAGTTTATTCTTTCTAGATCAGCCAAAGTAATCTTGCAAACCCCTAAGTCAGTTCCTATCATTCCCCTGATTAAAACGTTCTACATCTCCCTATCATTCTCAGAATGTGCTATAAAATCTCACTTCATTTTGTACCCTCTGCTTCTTGCTTACCAAGCTCCATCTGCAATGGTCCTCTATTGTGACTTGAAGAAGTCAAAGTCATTATGTCCTTTAGTCTTGTTCGCTCTCTTCCTGGAATGCTCTTCCCCATATCCTTCCTTAGCTAACCCCAATGTAATTACTCATTCTTCACTCCAATATTACTTTCTCAGAGGGGCATTTTTCCAGACCACCTTTTCCAAAAGAGCACACATGGGTTGCCTCACCCTGCTTTTTTTCTTCATAGCATTTGTTACTCCCTGAAATTACATAGTTACTTATTTTTGGTCTCCCATCCCAAAATATAAACTCCCATAAAAGCATATGCTTTGTCTATTCACCACTGTACCCCACATCCCCAGGATCCTGAACACATAGAACGTACTCAATAAATAAATTGATATATTAGGCAATTAGTTCCCAGGTTCTGGGACAGATGCTTTCCATTCATCATCTAAAACATACCCCAGTTGTATGTCTTGGTTTCTTATTATATAAAATTACACCTTTTTTGTAATGATATTAAAATAAATGACAATAGATTTGTAAAGACTAACACAAATTTGTAAAGACTAGCAAAGGATGCTAGGCTAATCAAATGAATCAGAGAATTTTATAGAGCAAACGGATTTTCAGAAGCCATCTAGGCCCATCTTCCATCTAATTCTTGAAATGCCTGTACCATCCAGTCCCTCTTTAGTACTTCAGAGTAAGGGCAGTCCCTACCTCATGAGGCAGTATTACTCCTTGTCAGAGACTAGAGTTACAGGCTGAGCTAAAATATCCCTGTTTTAAAATTCCATCTATAAGTCAAGAGCAAAAGTCACAAACTCAGATGCCTACAGGGGTCAGGTAGATGATACATTTATGTATCAGACAGGAAAGGAGGTTACTGTGGAAAAGAGAACACTTAACTTAACTAGAAGGAATAACTACTATTCCACTATTCCATACAGGATGACTGTTGCTATGGCCTGAAGTTGCAAAAAGTTCTCTCTCTCTCTCTTTTTTTTTTTTCCAAGAGAAACTTGAGAAACAGATTTTTATGTGAAACGATTCCACTTTAAAAACCCCATATGGCTGCATCAGAACCTGAAGACTGTTGGTTGATAAATCTCTGGTCTAAAGTAACACAGAAAAAGCCTTCTCCCTCTTCTACAAAAGGATCTAGAAATTAAAGATATTTAGTATATCTCCTCTAAATTTATTTTTTTACTCTGTGTCTCCTCAGCTACTTTAAACATATCTTAATTATATTTTGATTATGCATATTGCAAAAATCAAATGGGCAAATGACTTTAAGAATCCACTGGATTAACTCAAATATTTAGGTCATAGCTGAGTTAAAAACAAACAAGCAAACAGACAAACTGAAATCAGTAGATATAGGAATGATTACAAGGCAAATAGCACTGTGGTAATGTTTTTTCTTTTGGTATTTTGTCTTGTGGCATCTTGTCCAGACCACATTTCAATCCTAGCATTTTATGTACCGTTAAAATTACTAGTTTCAAACTTCACACAGCACATCATGTACTTGAGGGAATGACCCTTGGTGAACCACATGTTACATGACAAGTTACAATACAGCAAAATTCAGAGCATTGTTTTAACATAAATACTGTAGCTCGCTCACATATATTCAGAGCAACAGCCTGGTCTGACCCCAAAAGGAAGTCTATACTGTATTATATTGTAAGTAATAAAACATTATGCTTCAATCATCATCTTTCTCTTATTTCAGTCCTATCTCATTTATCTGTTTTAGAACTTATTTTCCTGTGTGTGAACTAATAATGTGGCTTAAGTGGAAGAAGACAATAATTAGTAGAAAATAACTACCACAAAACAAATTATCTGGAATTATAAAAGTTTCAAAAATATTTTCAATAATATATCATACATTTATAGCTTTTCAAAGCATTATTTGTTATCATTTCTTAAAATACAGTGATGAAATAAAATTATTTTATGATTGTACTATATTGATTTGTGTCTATTCCTACTTTCACCAAATTACTGCTGATTCTCTTATTTGATATCAATTCTAATTTTTCCCCTGCAGTACAGGGACATGACCTAGTCTTTTTCCTATCACAACTTGTAAAGCAGCCTCTCTTCCTTTGTTTCATCATCTTCTTGTCTTCCTAATCTTCAACATTGAAATTATATTTCCCAGAATTATGATATCTTTGTAATTCTATTCTCTCAAAGAATTGTCTTTAAAATTAGAATTCCTTCATTATAGTATTAACATTTACCAATAAACCTTCCCTTTTTTCACCAAGCTGTCTTTTTTATGATACTACTGAAAGCATCCTTCTGGTCACTCCACAGGATTGACTTGTTTTTTATTTGAGTCACCAAGAACAGCAGACTGCCTGAATTGCTGCAGAAGGCCTGGCTAAACAGCATTTGGGTTCTCAAGGAACCCTAGATATCAATGGAGTTTCTTTAGGATTGGATGGGCTGAATAATAAAATCGCTATTTTTGTAGGTCAAAAGGATTGAATAACAGCATTTCCATAGGATTCAACTTAATAAATACAAGAATACAGGAAAAATAACAAATCAGAGGACTTGTATATAATCAGCAGAATGAAAGTTTTGAACCTGATTACTTATATTTGCATACTTTTCCACTAAATTAATTTCCTAAATAAGAGCTTAAGTCAGGAAATTCAATTTAATGTGAGATTAAAATGTGTGGTAATTTTGTATTAAATGGCAAATGAAATTGTTCAGATATTAAAAGTTTATAAATAGACATCAAGATATTATTACAGAGAGGAAGTAAGAAAGAGAGAAAGAAAGAGAGGGAGGAAGGGAAGAAGGGAAGGGGAAAAAAGGAGAAATAAAGAAAAGATAATTACATTTCCATTTGCAAATGAATAAAATGTGGGCACAAAATGCTTTTACTGTATGTGAATAATGTTTAAAAGTAATAAAAACATAAATAAAAACCTATAAAATACATTTTAAATTTATAATACATAAAAAATTTAAATTTTTATGGAGCATGCTACAAATAAATATAATCCGATAATTAAGAAATCTATCCCTTTAAAAGTCATTACAGGATTGCTGTTTCAACATTATTTTGACAATTTTTCTTGAATAGATAAGTATAATATGGCTGGTCACTCAAAGATAAAATCTTACTGTGCCTTTAAGGAAGGACCAATCGCTATGAATAAGAACAATTATAACATTCACACACTATCCTTGAAGTGTGACTTTGAAGCCTTACGTTGTTCCTCTCCAGCAAAAGTGACTCACCATTTATGATTGGTTACGAGCACCCTAGAAACAACCTCCATAAGCGTTGGTAATATGGCTCCTAGACAACAAAATGGAGAATATAGTTCCAGGTAATATCAACATTTGTGATGGAGCCTAGCACTGCTTTCCTGTGCAAGTTTGACACTGAATAATGGCCAACAGTTGAAGCCCCCTCATATTTAAGACTTGGTCCAAATAGCCCTTAGCCTACCACCCTCCCCACACCTGTTCCTTATAGGTTCTATTAACCCCCAGCTCCCTGATGGTGGGGAAGTGTTTCCTCTTCTACAAAACTTAAAGACACTTATTAAAAATCCTCCTCAATAATAAAGTCTTTCTAGTCTAATTGCAACTGGTTCCAAGAATTGGCTCCAGTAACTATTCCCAACTTATCCTTGAGTCAACCACCTTTCTAGCTTTTACCCTTAGATAATCATCACTATGTGTACTTATATATAAGTGAGTTTCTGTTACTTGTACTTCTAAGTACTTTCACTTAACTTGAAGTTGTGTATTATGTCTTCTACATTCTTTGTAACCCCCCAGAGCACTTCTCAAAGAACATTTAAAATAGCACAATTGAATGAGTCCTTTGCTAAATAAATATAAAAGATTGATTTTTTTTATCTTTAAAACATTCCATTATGTGGCAGAATATTGTTTATAAAATTACATAGGTGAACTCTAGGATAATCCTAGAACTTTCCTAATTTATACTTAAAAATCACTTCATAATTGTGGCTGAAACAAGTTGTGAAATAAACTTTCCAACTCCAATGTCCATGCATATTTATTGCATTGTTACATTCATGTGTTAACTAGATGAGCACTTTTTCCCCTTCCAAAGTGAAAATAAATTTAAATCCTGGAAAATCAACCCTGGAACATGAATGATCTTACTGAGTTGTGTTTACTATGCCTTGGTATAAAGCTACCCAAAGGTAATCTTCATTTTAAACATCATCTGCAGCCCATCTGGGACTGTGACACATGGAACTTCCAAGATCTCAGTGGAATGTCTCATTCGCTATGGTAACCAGGACCATATGCAAAATCCTCTACTGACAAGCTAAGCAATATGAAAAGACGGAGATGTTTTTAATGCATTTCCATCAACAAACAAAACATTGTAAAAAAAAACAGACATTGAAATAGCTATTATAGCTTCAGATTTAAGGAATAAAAAAGCCACTGAGCACACAATGTAATTTGTTACAGCCTATGACTAATCACCACAGATGGTGCCAGATGGGGGGAAAATCCTTAATTACTAAAGATATATGTTGTAAGCTTATCAGCACTTTAAGCCACAGCATTTGATTAAAGTTAGCAAAGTTGGCATATGGATGATTGCTTTGAGAGATGGAAAGAAGCTTGTCCTTTGCTCATTTTGTGGTTGAAAGTAGACTGGGAAAAGAAGTTGAAAGAAACAATAGCATACAATATAGGACATGAGAATTAGACAAGCGGTATACAAAGTTTCCAGTGGGATATACATGACAGTGTCTTGGCATCCAAAAAGATTTAATTTTTTTATGTCATCAATTTTAATTCCTATTTTTTATGGTTTATATAGTATCCATAATAATGGTACAGTGACATAAGTATAATATACAGAAATACTCTTCTACTTGTGATACGTGTTCCAAAATTCTAATTATGCATAACTGTCAGTAAGAAAACATGGATTAGACTATGAAGATATCAATACTATGTAGACACCAGGCGCTATTCCAAGTTCTTTGCATGTAATAATTCATTTATTCCTCTCATCAACCCTATCTGATAGGTACTATTATTATACTCACTTTATGGACAAGGAAACTGAATCATAGAGAAGTTAAATAACTTATGCAAGGCCCCAAAGCTGGTGCTGTAGAATAGCTTTGAAGCCATATAATCAGATATTACTGCTTATATTAGAATGATTTCATTATGCAGGCAATGGTACTATTAAATTTGAAGCTCTTTGTAATTTTAGTTAATTTCAGAGTCAAATGTAAAAGAACAGATTGCATAGTATTGGGCTCAGGATGGACTCTTCTCAATGTATGGAGTATGGATCCCTTTTGGAAGCAGTGCTGTTGGCAAAGGAAGAGCATGAGTGTGTGGATCATCTTAAAGACCTTCCTAGGCAGCATAAATGTTCTCAACCCCTCACTGCTTACTCAAGGTGATCAAAACCTGAAGCTATAGATAAAGCACAGGGAGAAAGAAGGGTACACATGGAAGAGAGACACTTCCACCACGTTGCCATGTAAAAGAAAAAGGAGATGTGTTTCTAGTATGCTGCTTCCTGTTTTTGAGATTTTTGAGCAAGTCATTTCACTTTTCTGGGCCTCAGTTTCTTCATTTATAAAATGAAGGAAGTGGAATAAATTATATATATATTATGAATCTATGAGTCTCTGGCATTCTACAAAAGCTGAGAGCCAAAAGGAAATTTTGACACAGTGGAGACAATTCTGCAGGAGCCCAAACAAAACAGCCTGGATGACATAACATGGAACAACACTGTTACTCAGGCAATTTAGGGATAAGCTAGAGAACCTGGTAGAAGAGAGAGTCAACATGTCAATTAGGCTGCCTCTTGAGAGAGCTTCTGGCAAGGATTGGACTGTAATTAATTTGTGACTAACTTATCTCATTTTACCTCATGCACTAATATTTTAAATTGTTGATGAAAAATAACTTCACATGCTTTAGATTGCAGGCAGGACTTACAGGGGTACAGAGGGGATCAGGCCACTTCTACTTTTTGAGGTACCTGGTGTTTAAAACTAGAGAAATACCAAGATAAGTTTCAAAAACTGTGAGATATTTCAAGTGCTTATGGTAAACTGCTAACATATTTAATAAAGAAAAATGCAATGCAATATAATTATACTATTCACAAGCTATGTTTCAAGAGAAAAGGTTAATATATCACACACTTTAGGCCAGTGTTGTCTAGTAAAAGGCATAGTTGTAGGCGGTGTGGCACACAGCTTCTTCTGTCATTTTCATTTAACTGATGTGCAATGTCTTTAAAAGATAATAGCAAAAGTCTAAATGTGAAGTCCTCCTTGCATGCCCATTGATAGTTCCCTGTAACAGCTATACCTGAAGATGAACTCTAAGTGCTGCTACATGTAGAACCAATTTAGCTTCAGCCCGCCACACATGGCCATCACTCAGAAATGAGTTGGAATGAGCACTAGACAAGTACTTGGCTGAAATCTACCGGAAGGAAGGACTTCTCTTCTAGATAATTTTTAAGAGCTTCTGCTACCAACCAACTATATTGTCCTAAAATTGACTTTAGTAGTGTCCCCTGGAGAACTTCACATTTCAGTAGCACTTCATCTTTGAAGATTGAATTAATTGTAAACTACACTCTTAAGTACTTGAACAAATTGCTCTTATTGTAGGAATATTTTAGAATTGTCACTTCCACTTTTGTAATGTCTGTCATCTTTGTTTTTCCATAGCTGAGGATGAACTGTTTTTTCTAAGAACAATTTGTGATATTTGTTCCTAGTTGAAAAATGTTAAACCACATTGTAAGAATAGAGTAACCCCTTGTGCACTTGTGTCCTTGTAGGTTTTAGCTGGAAGACAGTAACCCATTTATCTAATAATTGTACCAAGTAATTTAAATTTTTGAAGAAAAAAGGAGGGGGCCCAACAGTCCCATTCCAAATTTCTCAGGATTAAAATTTCACATATCATAAGACTTTCTACTGCTTTCAAAATATGATTTTGATATAATGCCAACACCTAAAATCTTTCATAAATATAGAGAAGTTGAACCTTATCCAAGGGTGGTGCAAAAATCAGTTTGTAAGACAAATTTTGCTTATGGAGATAATTGCTGTTGACAACTCCTTTAAGCACCTATAAAGTCTGAAAATCCATGGCTTTATGTACTCAATCTCACAGAGCAGTTTTTAAGCATGTTAAAGTTTAAGGTAAAAAAGCTAAACTAAATGAAGGAAAAAAAGAAAAGTCTCTATGCAGATAAGTGAACACTCTGCCTTTAAGATGACAATGAAATCCCTAGCAGGGGAACTAAAAATAGGTAGAAGATTCTAAAAAGCTTTTCTGCTTGCCTTCGGAGTTTACTCCATTATGTTTAATATTATGCCTTTCTGGTCTTAATACACATTAGTAGAATTGGTTGCTGTGAAAATTCCATAAAATAACGGTTTATTTTTTCTTTCATTTGACAAATAATTATAGAAGGCCCACTATCTGCTAGCACCTAACCCAATGGCCTGGCAGATAGGAGATACTCAGTAAATGGAGAAGTTGCAAAGGAGAACTTGGCCACCAGTTTCCTGTTCTCACCAGCTGGTATTTCTTACCACAGCCCTGCTGATCATCTATCATTCTGATGCCCACAGGTGTATTAGACAATAAGACTGATGAGAGATTGATGGGTGCTCTAAAGCAGAAATCACATAAGCAACTGTGGGATCTGGGCAGGTAGAGTAAATGAGGCAAGTGGCCCAGGTGGGGACTGTGGTGAACTGAGGAAGCCACGTCTGCCTAAGACAGCCTGCTACTGTGCACTCAATTCCAGCAGAAAGTTGTCTCATGAAAATGTTAGCCCAGATCTGCTCCAACTTACTTCCTGCCAGAAGGGCAAAAGGAAATCCTGCTTTTTATGTAAAATGTCCCTATTTTTAAATGTTTCAACTAAGCAAAAAATGATAATGGCGCCAAGCCTGGCCTTCCACAGTAATTGGTCTTCATGCGTTCTGGCGTTAAAGGGTGTCAGTGATCACTGAGACCTGACTACCAGGTTCTAGGCAGAGCAAAGTGCCAAGAGTTGGCTCTGACATTGTGAATATGGGAAGTGGGAGACTAAGAGAATGGTGGCACCAGTTTCGGACTCTCTGAAACTACTTGGTAACAGTTAAGGCGGCAATGGGAAAATGTGTTTCTTATTTGTAGATTCCAATGGAGTCCATCAGTCTGTTCCTCATGGGGGTATTTTACGGATGTCTGAAAAGTTTCAAAGCCAAGACACATCTACCCAAATGAGAACTGAACTGACAAGAACAACATCTGCACTGATCCTGGAGGATGAAATTACAAGAGCTGCTAATCTTGTGCTTCTGGGCACTGACAACCAGTGGCTGAAATTGATGAAACAGTCTTTCTTTGTCCTCTGTTCTCACTGAAGAATTTTATGGAAGTGTATTAGGTACATGAAGAGAGGCCAAAAACAGGTAGGAATTTTTCACTTCTCCTGAAACATCCAGCACTATGCCCATATTTAATATTAGAATACATGACAAAAACTCTTTTTTGCTTTGCTAGTGAGATGTTATAGCCCCAAATAACAAGCTGTGGTTCAGACATGCTACATCGCAACTCATTGTTTACAAGTATACATTAAATTCTACTTATGGATGAAAATGAGACAATACCCTAAAGAAGAGTCCACAGTACAATCTAGACTGGCCTCCTCCTCTTTCCATTTTTTATTTTTGCTACCTTATATTCTTATTCTTCACTCCAATTAGGCTCGTCTTAGTTTGTAAGCTTTGCAGGCTAGGAATGCTTTTGGAAAGCCTACCTTGAAATGTTTCCATGAGCCAGGTGGGTAATGTGGAGTTTGGCCAGCTCTCATCAGAGCAAGATCCATACAAGTGAAATGCCTCTCAGCATGCTCTCTGCACCGAAGCATGCCCAGGAGAAACACTATCCTGCCTGTTAACCTTTGAGGGCTAGCCTATCATTCTCCCCAGTGGAGCTTTTTTCACTGAGTACATATATGGAGGACCATGATTTGGAAAGGAAAACCATTCACAGTGAGTAAGGGATTTTTCTCTTTTGATATCAGGTACTCAAATCATTTTATCTTTTAAATAGAATTATTTCTCCCACAAAAATGGAATATCATGCACCATTTTTTTTCCAGTATCAGTTCTTGACAATATCAGTTTACAGAGATCATAAAGACATGGCACTGGGGAGATATACAAGAAATTAGTTGGGCAACTTGAATCTCTTGAGTTTGAATTGTCTGCCTTTGGTTGCACTGATCAGGAAAACAGTGTTGTTATCTGTTACACCCAAATATGTTTTGAAGGATAGCTTCTTATTAATATTTAAATGAATTCAGTTAAATGACCCTTTCATTATTAACTCCCTAAAGCTATCTAGAGCAGCATTGTCTAACAGACATTTTGCAATGATGGAAATGTCCTATAGTTGCCCTGTCCAATATGGTAGCCCCTAGAATCAGATGGCTTTGAGCAGTCAGAACGTGGCAATGCAACCAAGGAACTGAACAATTAGGTTTATTTAATACTAATTATTTTAAATTGAAATTGAAGAAGTCATCTGTAGCTAGTAGCTACTGTATTAGACAGCACAGGTCTCAAGGTGCATCATCTTCCCCTGGGAACTTGCTCAAAATGCAACTGTCAGGTCTCAACTCAGCACCACTGGATTAGAATAAGGCAGTTTGTGTGTGCCTTAAAATTTGAGAAGTACTGACCTAGAAGAGTGATTCTCAAATTTGGCTGCATCCTTGGGGGTAGCTGAAACACTTTCAGGGGATCCATGAGGCCAAAAATATTTTACTAACTATTTGACACTAAAAAGTCATTGTCTTTTTCACTGCATT
Source organism: Choloepus didactylus (assembly GCF_015220235.1). Taxonomy (NCBI): domain Eukaryota; kingdom Metazoa; phylum Chordata; class Mammalia; order Pilosa; family Megalonychidae; genus Choloepus; species Choloepus didactylus. The sequence goes on from NC_051309.1 coordinate 77,613,771, forward strand.
ATGTGCACTGATGATGCAAAACAATGGAGGATAAGACTTCTGGCACCTTAGCAAGACTCAAAGCACTAGCACCAACCTGTAGATGTAGCCATTGATTCCTTGCAGGAAATAAAAAGCCAGTTACTTTTAAGAATGTCCTTGATGAATCAGTAAAACTTTCTGATTTTATTAAATCTTGACTGTCAGATATACAACTTTGTGAAATTCTGTAGAAATAAATAATTAAGTATGCATAAAGCATTATTGTTGCATATGGAGGCACAAAGGTTTTCTCAGGGGAAAAGCACCTGTATCACTGCTTAAGTTACAAGATAAATTAGTCTCTTTCTCATGGAACACCATTTGCTTGAAGGAACCTTACTAGTACCACAGAAATACTAGGGACAAATAATTAAGGGCTGAAAAGAGCTACAAGGTGTTTTGGGTCATGAGAATTGTGTAAAATGGAGAGTGATGAGGATTGTACAATTAAGTGATGATAATATGAGATATGGATGTATCATCATGGACATAACATATGCTGTGTGAACTTAGGAACCCACTACCTTCTAAGTCAAGCCCTCAATCTTGAGGCTTGCTCTTGTGAAACTTAGAGTTGTAAACGGGAGTCTAAGCGCACCTATAATTATGCCTACGAGTCACCTCCAGAGAACCTCATTTGTTGCTCAAATGTGAACTTTCTCTCTCTAAGCCTAACTCTGCAAATAAATTCATCACCCTTCCCCTGATGTGAGACAGGAACCCCCAGATGAATGAGTCTCCCTGGCAATGTGGGGCACAGATTCTGGGAATGAGCCTGACCCTGCCTTCAAGGGGTTGAGAATGCCTTTTGAACAAAAGAGGGAAAAGAAAGGTAATAAAATAAGGTTTCAGTGGCTAAGAGAATTCAAATAGAGTCAAGAGGCTGTCCTGGAGGTTACTCCTACGCAAGCTTCACCTAGATAGGCCAAATGCCCACAGCATGATAAGCACAAGTCAACAGAACTCCTGAAAACCCTAAACAATACCAGGATCCCTATCTGAGACTCTATAAAAATTTCACTCATTAGTTTATTCATCAGAAACTTAAATCCTCCAGAGAACTCCTATGCCAGCTAAATTTCAAAACCCAGAGACAATAGCCTCTTCAAGAACATCAACAAGATGTGTCCCCTTTTCCCATAATGTTGACACCCCTTTTCAACATGAACAAGTTAGTGTTGTCACTGCCTAGACATCCCTGGAGATCAGGAAAGTGATTAAACTAGAGGAAGGGGTAGCAACAGACAAGATGGAATTTAACAAAGGATTATGAATATTGAATCTCTATATAATTTTATTCTACATAGTGGCTAAGGTATTAGAATATCTAGAAGGGAAGAATTGAATGGTGAAATTGTAACCCATAGCATCCTTTGAAATTTGTTCTATAGCTACTTGTTAAATTGTAATTTGAAAGTTATTACCTTTTTGTATATATGTTACATTTCATAAGGAAATAACTGAAACTATAGTACTGTAACTCATAACATTTTTGTAAATTTCCTATATAACCACTTATTAAATCATACTTTGAAAGTTATTATCTTTTTGCATACATGGTATATTTGACAGTAAGGAAATAACTGAAATTGTGGAACTCTAACTCCTAACATTCTTTGAAATTTGCTCTCTACTTGTTAAAGTGCACTTGGAAAGTTATCACTTCTATGTATATGCTACTCCACAATAAAAAATATGATTAAAAGAATCACTGACTGACAAATTATAGTTATTCATCCTTGGGTATTTGGCAAACATTTTATTCAAAATGAATGAACTACATGTGCCACTTCAGGGAAAATAATTGACAGTATCTTTTTCCAATGATAACATTTAAGCTTTCAAATGGAAATAAAAATTTTAGAAAACTGGTGTAAAACACCAGAATCTTGACATGTTCCCACCATTGAGAGAGTTTTTTCATGAGATTGGTGGTGATATTAACAACTGTATTTAAAAGACCTGCATGACACAAGGAAACAATATTTTCAAAATAACCAATGTATGAATGAAAGGTCCATTCAAAAAGCAAAATAGACCAATGCATTTTAATGTAACAGAATACAGGATGTTTATTGGGGTGGTTTCAGATTCTATGTTGTAAATAATCTTTAAGAAATTACCACACTTGTTTTGATGTAGTATCAAAGAATAATGCCCAAGATTATCTGAAAAAGCTACTCCTCTGAAAATATACTCCTCTTTTCCAACTACATATCTCTGCAAGGTTAAATTTTCTTCATATAGTTTAATCAAAACAATCTATCAGAATACTGAAATGGCTTTCTCAGTCCAGCTGTCTTCTATTAAGCTGGATATTAAAGAAATTTGCAACAAAAAAAGAAAGAAAGAAAGAAAAGAAAACCAATGCCATTCTTTTAAGCAATTTTTTGTTTGGAAAATTATAATCAGTTTTCATAAAATACTTATGTTAACATGTAAAGCATTTATTATTTTTTAAAAGAAACAATCTTTTTAAAATATTTCAGTTTTAACTTCTAGTATGGCAAATATCGATAGATCTTACTCCCACAAAGAAAAGCCTTTTGAGGTTCTCAATATCTTTTGAAGGTATTAAATCAGCAGGTTTAGGTGCCACTGGCTTACTGGATACCTTGGTAAGCTTGAAGAGGGTCGTAACTGTGAATTACCACTCTTTCCACCCCAAACCTGGGCATTCACTGCTACCAAGGATTCAGAAGAAGGCAAAATACTTGGCAATCCCAAGAGAGAAAATGTGGAGTCCCCCGGGATATTCTTGGGATGGAGGGAGAAAAAAGGAGCGATAGAAGGAAATACAAGTATGCTTAAAGGAAGGCAGTAATTTGTTTTTAACCTCTTTCTATAATCCCCCAGATTGTGAGAGAATTCTAAAATTCAGGAAATTCTTGGCACAGTGGGTTTATTGTGGAAACTAGTGATCCAGAATGAAGCAAAAACAGAAATGTGTGTTGGTGAGTGGGTGGTACAGGGATCCCTCACTGACGTCTACAATGCATGTGAAGACCCATTTCTAAAGAATCCTGGAAATACTGACAACTAATATTGTGTAGTTACTAATGGAATATGACCCCCAAATCACCCACTCTCATATCCCATCACATATATTTATTTTCAGTAGTTCAAAGATGAATTATTCTACAGTGATGTGCGGTTAGACATTTAGCTGTCAGGAATAGCATGCAGTGAAAATTGACTGAAAGCAGCATCCACAGAAGAACCTTGCTGGCCAATCTCACCTCCATCCCACAGGGAAATCTCATCACTTACCTGCTCCTACCCCTCCCCCAGTCTGCCAACTCCCAGCCCCTAGGGAGCACAACATTGTGAATGTAATTAACACACTGAATTATATAGGTGAATGTGGTTAAAGGGGGAAATTTTAGGTTTAATATATGTTGTCAGGATAAATTAAAAAAAACATAGGACTGTACAACATAAATAATGAACTCTATGATAAAGGATGGTCTATATTAATAATACAATTATAAAATGTTCTTTCATGAATTGTAACAAATGTTCCACACAAATACAAGGTGTTAATAATAGGATGGCATATGCAAATTCTGTATTTATGCATGATTCGTTTGTAAATGTTTTAGTCTGCTAAGGCTGCTAAATGCATTATACCAGAAATGGGCTGGCTTTTAACAATGGGAATTTCTTAGTTTACAAGCTTACAGTTCTGAGGCCATGAAAATGTCCAAATCAAGGCATCATCAAGACAAAACCTTCTTTCTGAAGACAGGCTGCCGGCAATCCTGGACTCCTCTATCACATCGCAAAGCACATGGCACATTTGGTAGTCTCTCCCTTCTCTTCCGGGTTTCATTGCTTCCAGCTTCTGGCTTCAGTGGCTTCCTTTCTGTTTCTGTATCTTTCTCTCTGTAATCATCCTGTTTATAAGGGACTCCAATAAGAGGGTCAAGACCCACCTGGGGCACACCTCAACTGAAATAACCTAATCAAAGGGTCCCACCCACAATAGGTTTACACCCATAGGTATGGATTAGCTTTAGGTACATGATTTTCTGGGGTCTATTAAGCTTCAAACTACTATGGTAAACCTACAACTTCTCAATAAAAAAAAAATCAACAGGTGGGCAAATGATTTGGCTGCAGTAGTAGAAATCTCAGAATGCAAACATTGCACAGTTGGTAATTTGCAAGGGCATGATCTCACATTACACAAAGTGCCTTAAAGCAGATAAAAATAAGTGAGGTTTCTGCCCCACCCCCCCCTTGGTTTTGAAAGTTTTGTTGGCTATAAGATTAAGCAGCAAAAATATGTGCAGGCTTTAAAGAAGCATCCCCTTATTTCTGAAAGAACCACTTGGAGATCGAAGGTAACAGCAGACACTGAGAAGGAACAACATTGACAAAGATTTAAAGAGGAAGCACAATTAATTTCCAAGAAATTTGGAAAATTAATTTGTAAATCTGTGTTTCCACAAGGATGAATACTTGTTCTCAGTTATCTATTTCCCTTCCAGAGAAGCATCTTTAGCATTATGCTAAATTATCTAGCATTAAAAGTAATAGGTTTCATGGGCAATGTTTTAGTTTGTTAACGCTGGCAAAATGCAATATACCAGAAATGGGTTGCTTTTACAGTGGGGATTTTACTAACTTACAAGTTTACAGTTCTGAGGCCATGAAAAATGTCCAAATTAAGGCATCAGCAGGAAGATACCTTCTGTGAAGACTGGCTACTGGAGAGCTTGGGCTCTTCTGTTAGATAGCAAGGCACATGGTGACGTCTGCTGGCCCTTCTTTCCCAGGTTTAGTTGCTTCAGCTTCTGGCTTCAGTGGCTCCCTCTCTGTTTTCTGTGCCCTCTCTCTCAGCTTCTCTGGCTCTCTTAGCTTCTCTGGGTATTTCTCTCTTTGCTCTCTATGGGGCTTTTTATCTGTGTATTTCTCTATGTGTTTTATCTTTTATAGAGGACTCCAAAAAGAAGATGAAGACCCACCCTGTGGCAGGCCTCAACTGAAATAACCTAATCAAAAAGTACTACCTACAATAGGTGTAAGAATAGATTAAAAGAAACTGATCTTTCCTGTTACATATGGCTTCAAACTACCATAGTCCCCATGCCCTAGAACTTCTATCCTTCTCAGAAAATAAACAAATAAATAAATAATCCCTTCCATGTATTGCTCAAAAGTAGTAGGAATCCTAAGACACCAAAAGTGCATCACAGGAAGGAAAACTACCCCACATCCACTACTTCTTTCCTTGTCCCCTCCACCTCCCCCTGACCCTTGCTGCTAGTTCAGTTCTGACATGTACCCCATCTCTGGTAAGGATTCTTAAGGAAATCTTTTTTGTAGATCTTTATGAATGGATTCATATGTTTGATAACAAAGTAACAGTTAGGAGTGAAATCATTACAATGACACAAGTAACTGTACAGACAGACCCTCAGTACAATTAGGAGTGAAATCATTCCAGTGACACAACAGTACAGACAGATCCTCAAAACAGAGTCAAATTGCCATAAAGCAGAGCATGGAGTAATGTGCAATTCATTGATGTATTATAGAAATGGAGAGCACAAGGAATGGGAGCCTCTGTGCACCATGAGTTTACATCAGAAACTAGCACAATCTGTGAAGTTACCTTTTGTACAGTCGTTTGTACAACTGCAAAGCCTACTTTTTCTACTATGATTTGATTGTTTTCAGTGCATTGATTTCAACTGATTGGAAGTAACTGAGCTTCACAGCTCTTACCAACCCATAAGACTGGCAACAATTAAGAAGAAAAGGGAAATCTTATTCTACTGGGAACATGGCAAACAGCACCATCATAATTTGCCACAACTTTTTGAAAAGAATCTAGCAGAATCTAATGATATACACACACTTTGACTCATTCAACCAACTTTTTCGGATCTCTCCCATTGAAAAACTTTAGAAGGGTTCATAAGCATGTGCATTTATCATAATATTTTTATGGTGGCAAAAAAACGCACCCAAGAACAATCTGAATGTCCATCAGTAGTACAGTTGTTGATTAAATTTTGACAAGTTATACTGTGGAAGAGTATGTAGCTATTAAAAAGAATGTATTAAATCTTTATATTTCTAAAACTGAAATACTGAGATGTATTAGTAAATAAAAAATGCAAGTTGAAGAGTAGTATGTGAAGTAAAATCCCTTTTAAAATTGAGGCAACAGCTTTCTATATTTGTATCTAGCTTTATATGCATTTCGTCTTGGGGAAAGGTTTAAAAGGTTACACACCAATCTATTATGAGGGCTACCTTAGCGTAGGGCTGGAGTAGATGTGGGATGCATGATATTGTTTATGTTTCCTGTATAATTATTATTTGCCAAACTTGTAACAATTTTAAACCGTATCCCCTTCTATACTAATGGGTCCTAGCTTGTTCTTTATAGCCCTACACATGGTAGGAACACAAGAAAGCTTTTGAATACAAGCAAAATGACATCATCCTGACCTTTCTAAGGGAAAGAAAAGAAGAAGAGTTATAAAGAGACGAGCAGCAGCATTCCAATTGTGGCATATGACTCAGAGCATGAAAGTGGCAATCAGAATATTCAGTTTTCCTCCAAATTCAATAAAAGTTGATTGCAGCATCAACATTCAAAAAAAAAAAAAAAAAAAAAAGAAAAAGAAAACCAGATTTGTGCTGGTGACTAAGATTTTTCTGACTTTGAAACAGCCAGTTCCAGCTTCAAACTATGAGATTTGTCCTTTATGTCCTCCACATTCAGCTTCTACTCTCCTTTTGCCACCAACCTCTTCAGCCTCATCTCAATACAATTACAGAACACTGTACAGCATTCAGGGAAGAGCAGAATGAGGAAGCTGGTAAATTAAAGTAAAGAACAGTAAATTGCTGTCTCTGCACAGCAGCTACCAGTGCCCATCCTCCACTCTCACAGCAGCAAACTGTGGAGTCCAGTTCCTGGTTAGCATGCTGGTGTCAGAAATGGAGATTAAAATCCTCTTCCCCGAGAAGTCATGGATCACAGCTTTTGATTAGCAAATTCAAATCACTGGGGGACCAGCTCTGGGAGCAGCTATTGTTTCAACTTACCTGGACAAAGGCAGTGGCAACCATTGTTTCAAAACTGCCTTGGACAAAGGCTTCAGCAGCCATTGTATCAACCCTTCCCAGGCAGGAGTGGAGGCAACAGAAATTTAAAGATGCACAGCTTCCTCAGGACTGCAGGGCAGAATTAGCTGAAGGGCTGCATTTTTTGGGAAGGGCAGGAAATCCTAGCTTTGGGGAGCCCTTGGTGAACTTTTGGCTCCCTTCTTGCTCCCTTTCCCAGGGCACTTTGGAGCCAGGCTGCATCTCTTTCATGGATCCTTGGTCCCCTGTTTTGGCTGTGATAGACTGACTTGGAGAAGTCCTATCTGGGATGTCCCTCCTCCAGAATTTGCCCTCCATGAAAAATCAGATTGATTGAGACAATGAAGGAATGTAAAAATCTATAGAGGCAGACAGTTTGGGACAAAATCCTGCTGGCTTCAAACACCTGGGTGAGGGAGGTATGTCTTCTGGAAAATAGAGGGGACAACCAAACTCCTATAAGTAGGGGACCTTCAAAATAACTAATAAACAAAAGCCCAAGACAAGACAGAGTTCCAGAAAGACAGGGAAAATCCTACACACTGCATTTCTCTTGGGCAGTCCTTCCAGATAGGAGGGCTGAAGCTCAAGGAAATCTCTGAAATATCATCAGCTGTTACAAAACTAAGAAACAGACATCTCAGGGAATAAATCCCAGAGTTAATATTTTAAAGAATAAAATGTGTAGTAGGAAAGAAAAGACTACAAGATAAACAAACAGGAAATGATGGACCATCCAAAGAAAGAGGATAAAAATAAGGAAAAATCAACAAAGAAGACAAGAATGTGGACATACCACAGTCTTTTAAAAATTGATCTTAAAAATGCTCAAGGAGAGGAAGGAAAATACCAAGAAATAACTAAAGAATATCAGGAAAACAATGAATGAGCAATGTGAGAGTCTAAGTAAAGAGGAAGAAATTTTTAAAAAGAACCAAACAAAACTACTAGAGTTGAAGACCACAGTAACTGAAATGAACAGTGCCCACGAGAGCTTCAAGAGGAGATTAAAAGTTGCAGAAAGAATCATTGAACTTGAAGACAAGACACTTAAAGTTATGCAGTCTGAGAAGCACAAAGAAAGAGATATTAAAAATGAAAATGGCCTAAGAAAGTTCTGGGACAATATCAAGTGCACCAATATACACATTATGGGAATTTCAGAAGGAGGAACAAGAGAGAAAGGGGCAGAGGAATAGTCAAATAAATAATGACAGAGAACTTCCCAGCAAAAGGCATGAATATGCACATCCAAGAAGATAAGAGAAAACAAAACAGGATAAACATGAAGAAAAATACACCCCATCATATATTGATTTCACTGTCAAATGCAAAGAACGAGGAGAGAGCTCTAAACACTACAAGAGGAAAACAATGTGTTCTATACAAAGATTGAATGCCAATATCTCATCAGAAACCATGGAAGCAAGAAGGCAGTGGGTTGAACTACTTAAAGTGCTGACAGAAAACAACTGACAGCCAAGAATTTTATATCTAGTGAGACTTTCTTTCAAAATGAGGGTGGGATTGAGACATTCTCAGATATAAAATAAAAGGCCAAGGAGGACCTCCAGGAAGACAGTGGAATAGAAGAGGGAGAAGAAACTTTTCCCTCATGAAATAACTAGAGAAAAGGCAGAAAATGACCAGGACAGTGGTTCCAGGGCATGAGCAGCCAGAGAAGGACCTCTACAATATATATGGGGGAACTGGATGAAAAAGCAGAGAAATTATGACTGAAGGGATGGGGTGAGTTTATTGAATTGTGACCACCTCCAGGCTGGCAGTTATGTGCTGGCCAGAATGGAAGAGAGAGGAGCTCTGCATTCCCACACTCCCATCTCCACAACCAGCTGGGGAGATAATCCTTCTCAGTCCCACAGCTGGGAGCTCCCATGAGGGAGCCTGGAACCAACAGACAGGTGCAATCTATACACAGAGACCTTGCTGCAGTGTACAGTGCCTAACCCTCAACCTGAGGCAGGCCACTGTGGGGACCTGGTTTGGGAGAGGACTGGGGAGCCCTCTCTTTGGGAGGAGAGGGGGCACAGAGCTGAGCAGAGCCAATCCAACAATTAGCAGGTGAGAGAGACAGTCTATGTTTTGCTTCCTATATCCCTTCTCCATGGAGGACTGTGGTGTGCATGGGCAGAGAGGTAGGGACAAGGGAGAGTGTCACATGAAAGCACCAAGAGCCCCTCCCCCATCCCAGAGGCCTGGGGGTGCATGGCAGGCAGGAATCTTGTGGGTTGACTAAAAGCAGGGCACTTCTAAGATGGCTGAGGGTTGGGGAAGGCAAAACTCACAGCTCTGCAGCCCAAGATTAATCCACTTGGAAGCCAGGGAATCACCAGATCCACCATGCCCTCAAGCAGATTACCCACCAAACTGCAAATTGCCCACCATCCAACCCTGGAGTTTGTAGCCTCCAGTGTGCATGGAGAACTGCTATGCTCATTGGTTTTCCACTTTATTTGGATCCCACCCTGCACACAGCCATAGTCAGGGAAAAATGCACTTAAGGGGAAGAGGTGACCCAAGAAGACAGGGAAAGTGCTCTCTGGCAAATTACAGTTCTGCCAAATTTTATACAGATGTCCAAATAGACTTTCATCTCCCAAAATAACTTTATTAAGATAGGCAAATGTAAAGAAATCAACAGAAAATCACAAAGCATATGAAGATCCAAGAGGTGGCCAAGTCAAATGACCAAGTGAAAAAGCCAGAGGACACACCTAACTTGGAACAACTAATCAAAGAAGTGCATACAAATCTCCAAAACAACTTCAGTGGGTTGGCTAAAGACATAAAGGACATCAAGAAGACACTAGAAGAGCATAAAGAAGAATTTGAAAGAATAACTAGAAAAATAGTAATCTTATGGAAATGAAAGATATGGTAGATCAAATTAAAAATAAACATTAAAAATATACTAGAGAGAACAGCAGATTTGAAGAGGCAGAATAAATAATATGTGAACTAGAGGACAGGGTAATTGAATGGGAATGAACAAAAGAACAAATGGTGAAAAAAATAAAAAAAAATTGAATTGGATCTCAGGGAAATGATGGACAACATGAAATAGAAGGAGAAGAGTAAAGGGCTAGGAACAATATTTGAGAAGATAGTTGGGGGAAACTTCCCAACTCTAATAAAAAACATAAATATACAAATCAAAGAAGCCCAACAAATTCCAAATAGAATAAATCCAAATATACCCACTCCAAGACACATACTAGTCAGACTGTCAAATGCTGAAGAGAAGGAGAAAGTCCTGAAAGCTCAAGAGAAAAGCAATTCACCACATACAAGGGAAACCACATAAGACTAAGTATTGACTACTCAACAGGCACCATGGAGGTAAGAAAGCAGTGGTATGACATATTTAAGATTGTGAAAGAGAAAATTTGCCAGCCAATTCTTTATCCAGCAAAGCTGTCCTTCAAAAGTGAGGAAGAGTTTAAAATTTTCACACACAAATGCTGAGAGAATTTGTTAAAAAGATACCTATACTGCAAGAAATACTAAAGGAAGTTCTGTGGCTGAAAAAAAAAAAAAAAACAGAAAAGAGAGAGGTCTGGAGAAGGGAATAGAATTGAAGAGAATTAGCAAGGGTAACTTAAATGGAAAAGAGAGAGAGAAAAAAATAGATCTAACAAATAAAAACCAAAGGATGACAGAGTTGGTTCAAGAACTGCCTTATGGTAATAACTTTGAATATGAATGGATTAAACTCCCCAGTTAAAAGATACAAACTGACAAAATGGATTAAAAAGGATGATCATCAATATGCTGTTTACAAGAGATTCATCTTAGACCCAATGACACAATGAGATTGAAAGTAAACAGATGGAAAAAATATTCCACACAAGCTGTAACCAAAAGAAAGCAGGGGTAGCTATATGAATATCAGAAAAAATATACTTAAATTGCAAAGATATCATAAGAGACATAGAAGGACACTATATGTTAATAAAAGTGGCAATTAACCAAGAAGAAATAACAATCATAAATGTTTATCCACCTGTCCTGGTTTGAATCTGTTATGTACTCCAGAAAAGACAATGTTCTTTTAATCCAATCTTATGGGGACAGACCTGTAATAGATAGAAAATTTTGATTAGGTTGTTTCCATGATGTGACCCTGCCCATTCAAAGTGGGTTTTAATCTCCTTGCTTGAGACCTCAATGACAAGGAAAAAGGCAGAGACATTTTGAAGAGAACCTAAGAGAGAAACTGACACAAAAGCCCAAAGCAGTTTGAAGAAAGCCACTGAAACTAGAAGCTAAACCTGGGAAAAAAGGATCAGCAGAGCCAGTCATTTTCCTTCCCATGTGACAAAGGAACCCTGGATGCCATCAGCCTTTCTTCAGAGAAGGTAACATCCTGTTGATGCTTAATTGGGACATTTTCTTGGCCTTAGAACTGTAAATTTGTGAACTAATACATTGCCCTTGTAAAAGTCAATCCATTTCTGGTGCATTGCATTTCAGCAGCTTTAACAAACCGAAACATGTACCCAATCAAGGAGCTCCAAAGTTCATAAGGCAACCATTGGCAAGACAGAATGGAGCAATAGACCTTTCTATAAAAATAGGGGGAAATTTCAATATACCACTCTCTTCTATAGATAGAACTAGAAAGAGGACCAATAAGGAAATAGATATCCTAAACAAAGTGACAAATGAATTAGAACAAACAGACACATACAGATCATTGCATCCACAAACACCAAGATGTACATTCTTCTACAGTGCTCATGGAACATTCTCCAGGATAGATCATATGCTGGAGCACAAAACAGGTCTCAATAAATTTTAAAAGACTGAAATTATTGAGAGCACTTTCTCTGACCATAATGGAATGCAGATGGAAATTAATAATCACCAAGGAACCAGAATTTTCACAAATAGGTAGAGGTTAAACATCACAGTCTTAAACAATTGGTGGGTCACAGAAGAAAATGCAAGAAAAATCTGTAAATATCTGGGGATGAATGAAAACATGAATACAATACATTAAAACCTATGTGATGCAGTGAAGGCAGTACTGAGAGGGGCAATTATAGCTCTAAATGCCTACATTAAAAAAAAAAGAGCTAAAACCAATGACCTAACTGAACAACTGAAGAAGCTAGAGAAAGAAGAGCAAACTAATCCTAAAGCAAGTTGAAGAAAAGAAATAATGAAGATTAAAGCAGAAATAAATTATCTGAAGAACAAAAAGACAATTGAGAGAACAAGCAAAACCAAAAGTTGGTTCTTGCAGAAGATCAACAAGATTGACAAACCTTTAGATACACTGACAAAAAAAAGAGAGAAGATTCAAATAAACAGTCAGAAATAAGAGGCGGATCATTACTATGGATTCCAAAGAATTAAAAAAAAAAACCTTAAGTGGATACTATGAACAACTGTATGTCAACAAATTACACAACTTAGAGAAAATGGGCAATTTCCTGGAAACCCATGAACAACTTGTACCAACTTAAGAAGAAATAGAAGATCTCAACAAAGCAACCACAAGTAGAGATCCAATCAGTCATCATAAATATTCCTACAAAGAAAAGCCTAGGGTCAGAAGATTTCACAGGGGAATTATACCGAACATTACAAAAAGGAGTAACACCATTGCTTCTGAAACTCTTTCAAAAAATTAAAGAAAAGGGAACATTAACTCGTTTTATGAAGATAACATCAGTCTCATACCAAAACCAGATAAAGATACTACAAGAAAGGAAAATTATAGGTCAATCTCCTTAACAAACATAGATTCGAAAATTCTCAACAAAATACATGCAAAACAAACCCAAAGGAACATTGAAAGAATTATGCACCACAACCAAGTGGGGTTCATTCCAGGCATGCAAGAGTGGTTTGATATAAGAAAATCAATGTAATACAACACATTAACAAATCAAAAGAGAAAAATCAAATGATCATCTCAATAGATGCAGAAAAATCATTTGACAAAATTCAGCATCCTTTTTTGATAAAAACAATTCAAAACATAGGACTCTAAGGAAACTTCCTCAATATGATAAAGGACATATATGAAAAACCCAGAGTCAGCATAGTTCTCAATGGTGAGAGACTGAAATCCATCCTTCTAAGATCAGGAATGAGACAAGGATGCCAGTGTCACCACTATTATTCAACATTGTGCTAGAAGTTCTAGCCAGAGCAATCAGGCAAGACAAAGAAATAAAAGGCATCCAAACTGGAAAGGAAGGAGTAAAATGTTCATTTGCAGATGATATGATCCTATATTTGGAAAATTCTGAGAAATCAATGAAAAGCTCCTTGAGCTAATAAACAAATTCAGCAAAGTGGCAGGATACAAGATTAATGCACAAAAACTGGTCATGTTTCTATACAATAGAAATGACCTAATGGAAGAGGAAATCGAGAAAAAAAAAATCCATTCACAATAGCAACCAAAAGAATCAAGTATCTAGGAATAAACTTAACCAAGGATGGAAAGGACTTCTACACAGAAAACTATGAAACTGCTAAAAGAAATCAAAGAGGACATAAATAGGTAGAAAGATATTCTGTGTTCATGGATAGGAAGGGTAAATATCATTAAGATGTCACTTCTACCCAAATTGATCTACAGATTCAATGCAATACCAATCAAAATCCCAACAATCTACCTTGAAGACTTGGAAAAGCTAGTTACCAAATTTATTTGGAAGGGAGAGGGACCTCAAAAATTGCCAAAAACATCCTAAAAAAGAACAAAGTGGGAGGACTTAACTTCCTGACTTTAAAGCCTACTATAAAGCCACAGTAGTCAAAACAGTATGGTATTGGCACAAAGATAGACATATTGATCAATGGAATCAAACTGAAGTTTGGAAAGAGCCCCAGATCTATGGTCAATTGATTTTTTACAAGGCCCCCAAATCCACTGAACTGGGAAAGAATAGTCTCTTCAACAAGTAGGGATGGGAGAACTGGATATCAATATCCAGAAGAATGAAAGAGGACCCCTAACACACACCCTATTCAAAAATTAACTCAGAGTGGACCAAAGACCTAAATATAAAAGCCAGTACCACAAAACTCCTAGAAGGTAATATAGGGAAACATCTTGAAGGCCTAGAAATAGGAGGTAGCTTCTAAGACCTTAAACCCAAAGTACAAGCAATGAAAGAACAAAATAGATAAATGGGAACTCCTCAAAATCAATTGCTTCTTGCCACTTTTTCAAAAAAGTGAAGAAGCAGCCAGCTCAATGGGAGAAAATATTTGGATACCACATACCTGATAAGGGATTGATATCCAGTATATATAAAGAAATCTTACAACTCAATGACAAAAGTACAAACAAGCAAATTATAAAGTGGGCAAAAGATGTGAATAGACATTTTTCCAAAGAGGAAATACAAATGGCTAGAAAACACATGAAAAAAAAAATGTTCATCTTCATTAGCTATTAGGGAAATGAAAATCAAAACCACCATGAGATATCATCTCATACCTATAAGAATGGCTGCCATTAAACAAACAGGAAACTACAAATGCTGAAGAGGATGTGGAGAAATTGGGACACTTATCCACTGCTAATTGGAATGTATATGATACAGCTACTGTGGAAGACAGTTTGACAGTTCCTCAGAAAACTAAATATCAAGTTCCCTATGACCTTTCAATTCCACTACTCAGCATATACCCAGAAAATCTGAAAGCAGTGACACAAACAGACATTTGCACACTGATGTTCATAGTGGCATTATTCATAATTGCCAAAAGATGGAAACAATCCAAGTTTCCATCCACAAATGAGTGGATAAACAAAACATATATATATATATATATATATATATATATAATGGAATGTTATGTAGCAATAAAAAGGAATGAGGTCCTGAAACACATGACAACATGAAGAACTTAATGCATGAGGATATAATGCTAAGTGAAATCAGTCAGACACAGAAAGAGAGATATTGTATGATTTCTCTAATATGAACCCTCTAGATAATGTAAAATCAGAGTCTTAAAATGCAGAATATAAGGGACATAGAGATAGACAGAAGCTAGAGAAGGTGGAGCAGTTATCTAATATGTAAAGACTTATAAACAAGATTGAACTTAAAGGTAAGGGAATGGAGAGTGGTGATGATAGTGTCTTAATGTGATTTTAAGTAACAGTGTCATACTGAAGGTGAACATGATCGAAAGGAGTTGTTGAAAGTCAAGTATCTCACAGATTAGCACTAAAAATGTAAATAAGTTCTTGCATGAGCTACTTTAAAGGTATGACACTTATGTAAAGAATTAACAGCAGAGTGGTATATGGAAAAATCTACTTACTGCATGCTGTAGACTATATTTAACAGGAATAATACCTTACTAGTATCACACCAATAGTAGCAGTAAATAGTTGGGGGTGGGATAAGAGTTATGAGGTGTTCTGGGTTACAATAACTTTCTAAAATTGAGAGTACTGATTTACAACTAAGTGAGGATAATGTGAGTCATTGTTTATTTTGGATGGAATATACGCTTTTTGAAATTTGGGACACCCTACTTAATAAGTCAAGTCTTCAATCTTGAGGCTTGCTCTTGTGAAACTTACTCTGTAAAGGGGAGGCTAAGCCTACTTATAATTATGCCTAAGAGTCACTTCCAGAGAATCTCTTTTGTTGCTTAGATGTGGTCTCTCTCTAAGTCCAACTCTGCAAATAAATGCATTATCCTCCCCTTTAGGTGGGACATGACTCCCAGGGGTGTGAGTCTCCCTGGCAACCTGGGTCCTGACTCCCAGGGATGAGCCTTGTCCTGGCATCATGGGATTTACAATGCCTTTTTGACCAAAAAGGGGGAAAAAATGTAACAAAATAAGGTTTCAGTGGCTAAGAGATTTCAAACAGAGTCAACAGTCTGTTCTGGGGGATACTTTCATGCAAGCTTCAGCTAGATATTGCAAATTGCCACAGTATGCCAAGCCCCAACCAACAGTATTCCCCCCAAATCCTAAAGAATACCCAGGTCTTTATCTGAGACTCTATAAAAGTTTCACTCACTAAGTTTAGTTTTCAGAAACTTAAAATCTCCAGATTATTCCTATGCCAGATAAGTCCTGAACCGCAGAGGCACCAGCCTCTTAAAGAAGATCAACTAACTGCATCTTCCTTCTCCATAATGTTGACACTTTTTCAGTATGAACAAGCTAGAGTGGTTATTGCCTAGATATAACTGAAGATTGAGACAATGGTCAAATGAGAGAGAGGAGTAGCAACAGACAAGAGAGGATTTAACAAAGGATTATGATTAATGAATCATTATATAGATATTTATTTTTCATCTCTGGTGTATTAGAACAGCTAGAAGGAAATAACTGAAATTGTGGAACTGCAACCCATACCATACTTTCAAATTTGCTCTATATCTACTTGTTAAACTGTACTTTGAAAGTTATTACTTTCCTGTATATATGTTATATTTCACAATAAAAAATGTTTTAAAAAATCTATGCAGGGGAAAAATTATGCAGAAAAGAAGGGGAAAGATTATCACACAAATCAGGGTTGTGTTCACTCTGGAGACAGGGAGTTAAAAGTGCTCAGATTTCAGGGAGTGGCACACTGAGGGCTCCTAAAAAGCTAGCCCTGCTCTGTTACTTGGCTTGCAAGGTGATTAAGCAGTTACTTTATACCTATCCTTTTGTTTAACAGTTTTACTCAGTGACTATACAATCCATCCAAAGTGCACAATCAATGGCTCTTGTATAGCTTTCTTATCAATGGTATGTACATGTCTTAAGAATTCTGGTCCATCATTTTTAAATAATGAGTCATGTGACATGCATTCATTCCCAATGCCTATTTAAATATGTTGTCCTAGTCCAGCATAGCAAGAAAAATTTTCTCACAAAGAGAAAATTATCAATGATTCTCATTTAGGGGTACAAAAATGAATATCATCAGTTTTCCTTTTTCTTTTTTCTCAGATTCAATATTATAATTTGAAAATATTAAGTATTAAATTCAATCTTCATTTAAAAAATTATTACTTATATCTGAAAAAAAAAAAGGGCGAGGAAGTTCATCACCACTAGACTTGCCCTACAAGTAATGCTAAAGGGTGTTCTACAGACTGAAAGGAAAAGATACCAAAGAGTGGTTCGAAGCAGCATAAAGAAATAAAGACTTGAAGTAAAAGTAACCATTTGGGCAATTATAAATACCAGTATTATTGTATTGTATTTCTTCATATGTAACTCCACTCCCTACTCCCTACAGGTGCTAAAATGCAAATGCATAAAAAGTAATGATAAATCTATGTTTGGGGGCCTACAATATACAAAGATATAAGTGGTAACAAGTACAAAAAAAATGGTGAGGGTACAGAAAAGTATAAGAAAAGTATATGTCCATGCAATTGAAATTAAGTTGGTATCAAATCATATATGATTGTTATGTATTTAGATTGTTAAATTTTAACCCCATGGTAACCACAAGGAAAACTGATGAAAAATATATCCAGATGAAGTGAAAAGGCACTTGATAAGGTATAAGACAAAAAAGCAACTAAATATAAAAGTAAGCATTAACAAAAGTGAGGGGCAAAAAAGGTATCAGACTTACAAAGGCTCAGTAGCAAAATGGCAGAAGGCACTCCTATGTTATCAGTAAGGACTTTAAATGTAAATGTATGGGACATGACTCTGAGAGGTATAAATCTCCATGGCAATGTGGGACATGACTCAGGGGAATGAGTCTGCCCCTGGCATCACATGATTAAGAAAGCCTTCCTGGACCAAAAAGGGGAAGAGAAATGAAACAAAATAAAGTTTCAGTGGCTAAGAGATTTCAAATATAGTGAAGAGGTCATTCTGGAGGTTATTCTTACGCATTATATAGATACCCCTTTTTAGTTTTTACTGTATTAGAATAGCTAGAAGGAAATGCCTGAAACTTTTGAACTGTAATCCAGTAGCCTTGATTCTTGAAAATGATTGTATAATTATATAGCTTTTATGGTGTGACTGTGTAATTGTGAAAACCTTGCAACCGACACTTCCTTAATCCAGTTTATGGACAGATTAGTAAGAAAATAAGTCAAAAAATAAATAAATAAAAGGGGGGGATCTTCCAGTTTGCTGATGCTGCTGGAAATGCAATATACCAGAAATGGATTGGCTTTTACAATGGGGATTTATTAGTTCACAAATTTACAGCTCTAAGGCCATGAAAATGTCCAATTTAAGGCATCTAGAAGTAGATACCTTTTCTGAGGATAAGGCTGATGGCATCTCGAACACCTCTGTCAGCTGGAAAGGCATGTGGCTGGCATCTGCTGGTCCTTTGTTCCAAGGTTGCATTGCTTTCAGCTTCTGATTCCAGTGGCTTTCTCCTCAAGCACCTGTGGTTCTCACTTAGCTTCTCTGGGGCAAACTCTGGGCTCCATCTCTTAGTTTAGCGTCTCCAAATGTCTGGGTCTGTGTCAGCTCTCAACTCTCTTCAAAATGTCTCTGCCTTTTATCTTCTCATAGAGGATGCTAGTAAACTAATTAAGACCCACCTTGAATTGGGTGGGGTCACATCTCCATGGAAAGAATCTAATCAAAAGATCCCTCCCACAATAAGTGTGCACCCTCAAGACTGGATTAGAACATGGCTTTTGTGGGGTATATAATAGATTCAAACCAGCACAGAAGGGATAATGGTTATGGGATGTTTGGTGTGTTCTTTTTTAGTTTTATTTTTATTCTCATTTTTTTGGAGTAATGAAAATGTTCAAAAATTGATTGCAATGATGAATGCACAATTATATGATGCTACCATGAACCATTGATTGTACACTTCAGATGATGTATCACAGTAAAACTGAGTCAAAAACAAACAAACAAAAAAAGCTTGGGGCAAACAGCAACTAGGTTTATTACAAGGTGCAGAGTTCTTTGAGAACTTAAATGAAGAATTTCTCACATAGAGTTCTGTGAGGTATGCATGGGTAGAAGCCTTTGCTCATACAAGCAGCTTTGGCTGCTCTTTCAAGGATGCCTGGAATATTATTAGGGGCTTTAACAATGCTGGAGACTTCCAAAACTTACCTAGTACTATAAGAGCAATAAAGGCTCTATTTGGGACATTCAATCTTGGCTGAACTTCATGGTACATATAGATTTTGAGAGGCTAGAGAGATAAGTTGTAAGTAGATATGTGAAGCCATGTATCACACACACACACACCCAATGGTATTGTTAAAAAACTTCCTTCATAGGTGCTCATTGTAGCTAAGCCAGACTGGGCAACTTGTACTTTGAATATAAACTCCCTTGAAATTGATAGTGAAGACCTGGAATGGTCTTCTGAGAAGATTTCTGAGGAAAGGCCTGTGCACAGTGAGCAGCTAGTGATATCTGCCATGGTCACTGGAAGGAGTAGTGTTGTATGTTCCCCAGGTATTTGGCTAAGTGATCTCCTGGGCTCTTCTAGTGCCAATATTTTGATTCCATGTGCCCTGAAAAATGTGTGTTTTCATTGAAATTATCATTTATTTCTATATTCTTAAGGTTAGGTATCATTTTTAGATTGTTGGGAGTATAGTATCCATTCATCTTGAGTAATTTTTGTGTGTTTTTCTTTTATTGTGTTTAGATACAATTTGAAAATTTTCCCATTTAACCACCTTCAACTAAAAATTCAGTGGTATTAATTACATTCACAATGTTGTGTTAGCAGCACCACTATCCATTACCAAAGTTATTTTATCATCCCAAACAGAAAGTCTATACCCATAAAGAATTTACCCCCATTCTCCTTGACCTCAGTTCCTTATAATCTGTAATCCACTTTCTGTCTCTATGAATTTGAGTATATAAATGAAGTGAAAAATAACCGATATGTGGTTTCAATAAAGGAAATTTAAAAACATGGATTAAACTCTCTGGTCAAAAGGCAGAGATTGGCAGAAAGGATAAAAAAAAAAAAAAGCATGTACAAACTATATGCTCTCTGAAAGAGGCTCACCTTAAATTCAAAGACACAAGTAGGTTGAGGGTGAAAGGATGGAAAAATATATCATGCAAGTAGTAAACAAAAGAGAGCTGGGGTGTCTATACTAATATCAGATAAAAAAGGTTTTAAGTCAAAAAGTTATGAGGGATAAAGATGGTCATTATATACTGATAAACAGAACAATTCAAAAGGAAGAAGTAACAATTATAAACATATATGCACCTAACTGTGGAGCCCAAAAATATATGAAGCAAATACAGACAGATTTGAAGGGAGAAATTGACAGTTATACATTAATACTAGGAAACTTTAACACAGAACTCACAATAATGGATAGAACATCTAGTCAGAAGATCAGTAAGGAAGTATAGTCTTGAATGATACACTAATCCCTAAACCACCTATACCTAACAGACATATATAGAGCACTACACCCAACAAAAACAGAATACACATTCTTCTCAAGTGCACATTGGTCATTCTCCACATTTTGGGTAACAAAGCAAGTTTCAATAAATTCAAAAATATTGAACTCATGCAATTTATCTTCTCCAACCACAGTGGATTGAAACTAGAAATCAACAACAGAAGGAAAAATGGAAAATTCACAATTATGTGGAAATTAAACAACATACCCTTAAACAAACAATGAGTTAAAGAGTGTGCTGGTTTGAATCTGTTATGTACCCCATAAAAGACTATGCTCTAATCTACTCCTGTGGGAGCAGACCTAATGTGGGTGGGACCTGTTGATTAGATTGTTTCCATGGAGATGTGACCCTGCCCATTCAAGGTGGAGTCCTTTAAGAGAGCTCACAGAGAGAGAAAGAGAGACGAGAGAGACATTTTGGAGAGAAGCTAAGATATGTAACCTAGAGTTTGCCCCTGAGAGAAGCTAAGAGAGAAGCTAAGAGAGAAGCCCAGAGATAGTTTGGAGAAAGCCATAGAAACCAGAAGCTAAACCTGGGAGAGTACCAGTAGACTCTGGCCATGTGCCTTCCCATGTGACAGAGAAACCCTAGATGCCACCATCCTTTCTTCAGAGAAGGTATCATCCTGTTGATGCCTTAATTGGGACATTTTCATGGCCTTAGAACTGTAAACTTGTGAACTATTAAACCCCCATTGTAAAAGCCAATCAGTTTCTGGTACTCTGCATTCTGGCAGCTTTAGCAAACTGGACCAAAGAAGAAATCACAAGGAAATTAGGAAATACCTTGAGGTGAATGAAATGAAAATGCAACATACCAAAGCTTATGGGATGCAGCAAAGCCGGTGTTGAGAGGCAAATTTATGGATCTAAATGTTTACATTGCAAAAAAAATAAATACTTTAAATCAGAGATTAAACCTCAAAACTCATAGAACTAGAGAAAGAAGAGCAAACTAAACCCAAAGGAAGCAGAAGGAAGGAAATAACAAAGATTAGAACTGAGATAAATGAAATAGACAACAAACAAACAAAAACAATGGAGAGAACCAACAAAACCAAAAGTTGGTTCATTGAAAAAATCAGTAAAGTTGACAAATCGTTAGCTAGATTGATAAAGATAAAAAAAATGAGAGAGAGAGAGAAGGTACAAATAAAAAACAGAAGTGAAAAGGGAGACATTACTGGTGATCCTGCTGAAATATAAAAGACTACAAGAGATACTATGAAAGGTGGTATGCAAATAAATTAGATAACCTAGATGAAATGGACAGACTCTTAGAAACACACAAACTACCTACACTGGCTCAATAAGAAATAGAAGATCTCAACAAACCAGTTACCAGTAAAGAGATTGAATCAGTAATCAAGAACCTCCCCAAAAAACAAAAAGCCCAGAACCAGATGGCTTCACAGGGGAATTCTACCAAACATTACAAGAAGAAAACTCCAGCTCTGCTCAAACTCTCCCAAGTCAGGAGGAAGCACCCCCTAATTCATTTTACAATACCAACATCACCCTCCCAAAGCCAGATAAAGACACCGCAAGAAAAGAAAACTACAGAGCAATTTCTCTTATGAATATAGATGCAAAAATCCTCAAGAAAATGCTAGCAAACATATTAGAAGAATTATACATTATGATTAAATGGGATTTATTCCTGATATGCAAGGTTGGTTCAAAATAAAATATTAATTACAGTAATACACCACATTAACAGAATGGAGGGTATAAACCACATGATCATTTCAATTGATGCAGAAAATTCATTAGACAAAATACAGTACTCTTTCTCAATGAAAACACTTAAAATACCAGGAATAGAAGGAAACTTCCTCAATATGATAGAGGGCATATATGAAAAACCCACAGCTTACAGCCTACTTAATGGTGAGAGACTGAAAACTTTCCCTCTCAGATCAGGAACAAGACAAGGATGTCCACCCTCAACACTGTTATTCAACATTCTGTTGAAAGTTCATTCCAGAGCAATTAGACAAGAAAAAGAAACAAAAGCATCCAGATTGGTAAAGAAGTAAGACTTCCCCCATTTGCAGATGATATGATCCTATATACAGAAAACTCTGAGAAAATCCACAACAAAGTTCCCAGGGCTAATAAATGAATTCAACAGGGTGATTGGGCACAATATCAACACCCACAAATCAGTGTGTTACTATAAAAAAGCAATGAACAATTGGAAGAAGAAATCAACTGAAGAATTCCATTTACAATAGCAACTAAAAGAATCAAATATCTAGAAATAAATCTAATGAAGTCCTGATGCATGCAACAACATGCATGAATCTTGAAGACATCATGCTAAGTGAAATAAGGCAGACACAAAAGGACAAATACTGTATGATCTCACTGATTTGAAACAATTAGAATAAGCAAATTCAGAGTCAGAATCTAGAATATGCATTACCAGGGGACAGGGTTGCGATAGGGAATGGGAAGTTAAGGCATAAAATATACAGGGTTCCTATTTGGAATGATGGAAATATTTTAGTAGTGGGTGGTATTGATGGTAGCACAACATTGTGAACACAATTAATATTACTGAAATATATATATATATATCTGAATATGATTAAAAACAGAAATGTTAGATTGTATAAATGGTAACAGAATAAAAAAATTTTAAAAAAATTCATGTAACTACACTACACAGAGAACCGTAAATTAAACATGACTTTAACAGTACAACTATAAAAATGTGCTAGCATCAATTGTAACAAATATTCCACACCAATACAAGGTGGTGGTGGGGTGGTGCATGGGAATCCTGTATTGCATGCATGATTGTTCTTATAGATTCTATAATAAAGAAAATATAATAAAATGCTGTTGACTTTGAAGATGGCCATGAGCCAAGAAATGCAGTAGGAACCTCTAGAAGAGCAAGAACCTCTAGAAAGGCAAGTATGCATTCTCACCCAGAGTCTGCAGAAGGAATGCAAACCTTCCAATAGACTTCCAGAACTCTAAGATAATAAATGTATATTGTATATTGTTTTAAGTCACTAAATTTGTGGTACTTTGTTACAGCAGTAATAGGAAACCAATACACTTTCTAATTTAACATTTATTATTATGCTACTTTCTGTGTGAGCTACTCACTTCATCTTTCTGTATATTGAATATATTTTCGGCTCTGTCCTTTCAACTATTCAGACTGTCAATTGAAATATTTTGTTTGAGTTTTCATTGTTTTTATTTTCAAGAACTCCAACAATTTTTTTCCTTTAGGTATCTATTTGTTTTTTATGAATGAAATATCTACCCAAAACTAAGATTATTAATTATGCTTATTATAATTTTATTTGTTCCTCTGTTAACTCCATTTCCTCAGTGGCCGATTTTTCTGTTTGATGAGTTTAGTAGGTCTTGTGGTACTGGTTGTCCTTAAGTACACAGTTATTTCTGATCATCTGCTCTTAAGTGTATTGGATAATCTTCATCTGGGTGATAGTTCTAGTTATTGTAGGCCTGTCTATGGTGATTCTAGGAGAGTGACAACAAAACAAAATCCTCTCCATCAATCATAAGGTAATATTTAAAATGAAGTCCAAAGATACAGAAGTATTGATGATCAGAACAATTACCAGACATTATGCCAAACTCACTGGAGCATACTTGCTGAATACCAGACTTATTCCCTCTGAGGAGTTATGAATTGCCTGGACTCATCAGTCTTCAGAAAGCCATGTTAGTATCTCTGTCTTAGTTTGATAAGCTGCTATGACAAATACCACAAAATGTGTTGGCTTAAAAAACAGGAATTTATTGGCTCACAGTCCTTTTATAAATTTTAAACTTTTTATTTGAAATATTTTCAAATATATAGGATAGTTACAAAAATAATACACACCCCATACAGAGAACTCCAACATACCCCTAGCCTGCATAAACTAAATCCACTGGTATTAACAATTCCTCATATTTGCCATAGCTTTCTATCCATAATCTATCAATCCACCCATCTGTCTATCAATCCATTTTCTGAACATTTGAGTGTAGGTCATGTTCCTTGAACCCTTAATGCTGCCATGTACATTTCCTAAGAACAAGGATGTTCATTTATGTATCCACTTCAAGAGCAGTTATCAAGCAAGAAATTTAACATTGATATAAAGCTTACAGTCTATCTTTCAGTAAGGTCCTTTTGAGCCTTCTCTCTTCCCTTGTTAGATCTTGTCCAGCATCACATATTGCCTTTAATTGTCATCATCACTTTAGTTACTATTTATTGTATTGTGGAAACATATACAACATAAACTTTCCCATCTCAACCACCTCCAAGCATACCATTCTGTAGAATTAATCACATTCACTATGTTACAGAATCCTCACCACCTTCCCTTCTGTTGCTAAAAGTTTCACATCTCTCTAAACAGAAAACCTACACCCATTTTGCATTTACTTCCTATTCCCCCTGGCCCCCACTACTGGCAACTTGTACTCTAATATGTCTCTATGAACTTTCATATTCTTCAATATTTTCTTTATAGTTATCATGGGACTTAAATTGAATGTTCTAAATCTATAACTGTCTCTTTTGCTTTGATATCAATCTAATTTCAATAGTATACACAAACTATGTTCCTATGCCCCTCCATCCCCCTACCTTTGCATAGTTCTTGTCACAGATTACATGTTTATACTTTATGAGTCCAAAGCCACTGATTCATCATTACATTTTATGTATTTGCCTTTTAGATCCTGTAGGAAGTAAAAAAGTGGAGTTACAAACCCAAAATACAATAACACTGGCATTTATATTTACCTCTGTCACTACATGGACATCTTTATTTCTTCAAGCAGCCTCAATCTATTGTTTATTTTCCTTTCTTTTCAACCTGCACAACTCTATTTAGCATCTCTTGTAGGACCAGTCTAGTGGTGACAAACTCCCTCAGTTTTTGTTTATCTGGGAATGCCCTAATGTCTCCCTCATTTTTGAAAGACAGTTTCTCTAGATAGAGAATTCTTGGTAGGCATTTTTTGCTTTCAGCACTTTAAATATGTCATCCTACTGTACTCAGGGCTCTATGGCTTCTAATGAGAAATTCACACAATCTTATTGGAACTCTCTTGTACATGGTGCTTCTCTCTTGCAGCTTTCAGAATCCTCCCTTTATATTTGATAGTTTGAGTACAATAGGCTACAGCATGTGTCTTTGGAGTTTTTCCTGTTTGGAGTTTGAGTATCTTTGATGTGGATATTCTTGTCTTTCATTACATGTGGGAAGGTTTCAGCCATTATTTCACTGAGTATTCTCTATGCCACTTTCTGTTTTTAATCTGCTCTGAGACTTCCATGATGTATATATTGGTATGCTTCATAGTGTCCCACAGGTTCCTCAGACTCTGTTCATTTTTCTTCATTCTTTCCTCTTTCTGCTCCTCAGACTGAATTATTTAAATTGTCTTATCTTCAAGTTCACTGATTCTTTCTTCTGCCATCTAAAATCTGCTGTTGAAATCCTCTAGGGTATCTTTAAGTTCTGTTCCTGTTGTCTTCAGCTCTGCTTGGCTCCTTTTCAATAATTTCCATCTCTCTATTAAGTATTTTCTTTGTGTTCATCTATTCCTGATTTCCTTTAGTTCCTTGTACATGTTTTCTTTTAGCTCTTTGAGTATATTTAGAATTGTTTTTTTATAGTCTTTCTCTGGTATGTCCCAGGTCTGATCCTCCTAATTAATGGTTTCTGATTGTGCTGGTTTGAATGTATTATGTACCCCAGAAAAAGCCATATTCTTTGATGCAATCTTGTGGGGCAGACATAATAATGGGGATTAAGCTGGAACGTCTGGATTAGGTTGTTTGCATGGAGATGCACTCCACCCAACTGTAGATGATAACTGATGGGATATTTCCATGGAGGCGTGGCCCCACCCTTTCAGGGTGGGCCTTGATCAGTGGAGCCATATAAATGAACTGGCTCAAAGAGAAGGAACTCAGTGCAGCTGTGAGTGATGTTTTGAAGAGGAGCAAGCTTGCTAGAGAGGAACGTCCTGGGAGAAAGCCATTTTGAAACCAGAACTTTGGAGCAGACGCCAGCCACGTGCCTTCCCAGCTAACAGAGGTTTTCTGGACGCCATTGGCCATCCTCCAGTGAAGGTACTCAATTGCTGATGTGTTACCTTGGACACTTTATGGCCTTAAGCCTGTAACTGTGTAGCCAAATAAACCCCCTCTTTATAAAAGCCAAACCATCTCTGGTGTTTTGCATTCCGCAGCATTAGTGAACTAGAACACTGATGCTTTAAAAAATCTCCTTTGTCTGGGCCATCATTTCCTGTTTCTTTGTATGTTTTGTAATCTTTTGCTGATACCTAGTTATTTTGCTATTTTACTATATTATTGCTAGAGTTTAGACTCTGAGGCTTCTATTCCTTAAGGAGTATCCAGTTAATGTTATAACAGAGCTTTCCTTGATTGCTGGGCACTATATTCTTCAGGTCTTATCCATACAATGAATTCAGGGAATAGCTGGTGGGAGCCTTCATGATCTATTCTGCACATACTTCACATTTTGGGCATGTATGTGTAGCACTAGGAATTCCCCTGTTACCATGTATATGGATGTCCCTCTTCCCTAGGAAACAATTTCCTCACAGTCCCAGGCACTGAGCTGCATGTCCCACAGCCAACAAACCCTTGCCACAGGCAGCACAACTTGATGTCTCTCCCACAGCATTGTGTAGGAGAGCTTGGTGAACCACGTTCCACACACAGGGCAAGTTCTTGGACAGTGAGTCACTCAGGCCACCACCAGGTGGATTGGGCAAGTCATATGTGTTCCTGTTATGCATATCCTCTGGAACCAGAGCTAGAAATCTGCACTGGGAGCATGCCAGCTCCACACCAAGTGAGAGTGGAGGAGATGCCAGCCAGGGCACCACAAGATCCTACCGCCTTTAAGTGGTCTTTTTCCTTGATTTTGTGCTTGCCATGTTGCTACAGTCCTTTAACTGTTTTTATGAGCTGTGAGAAAGATGTTTCTGCCAGTTCTTGCTGATTGTTCAAAGCTTCAGTGGGGACATGGAGCTTGATTGTGGCAGGACTAGAAGCACCCCAAAATCAAGATATCAGTATGGCTTGTTTTCTCCTGGAGTCTGTAGATTCCAGCAATCCTTCAGACTCTTTGGTTTGTATGTCACCTCCCACCACATGGCAATGCCCTTTCCTTTCAGCTTCTCTTCTGGTTTTCTTCTGGCTTCCAGCTTCCAGCTTCTCCTGTGTTTCTCTGACTTCTGAATTTTTTTGTTTCTTTTCTTTATAAAGTCTTCAATAATATGGATTAGGGCTAACTATGCTTCAGTTCATGCACTTAACTAAAAATAACATTTTCAAAAAGTCCTATTTAATTTACAATGAGTTCACATCCAAAAGGAAGTGGATTAAGATTAAGAACATGTGTTTGCTTCAACCTGTCAAAATCTCTATTTTGGGACAATTGCTAGAGTGAGCTTTTCCTTTTTGTTTTTATTTGTTTTAGTGGTATGCATGTGTATCTGTGTGTGTCTTAGGGTCTTCCTCTCCTGTCCTTGTAAGTGTCTGCAGTTATTCCAGCACTTGCTTTTGCTTAACCTGCTATTTCTAAACCTATGGTGTGAATAAAGACTTCTGTCTGAATTCAGACTGTTAGCTTATGAAATTTGGTTTGCTGTGCTCTGATCAAAATAATCTATGCAAATCTGTATTTCATTTTATTCAAAATGCTTATATTTTTGATATTAAATATAAGATTTACAATTGTTCCCCATTTTAAGAGGAAATAATCCCTCACAGCTCAGGAGGCAGTTCTCCGCCCCACAATTTCAAGGAGAAACAAGAGTGTGGAAAAGAATCTTGACAATACCTATGCAAGGAGAGTATATTCAAATATATTCTACAATCACTTTTTAAAATAGTGTGTCACTTTTAGAAATAAAGAAGCCAAAAATTATGTTTTAAATAAAAAATCCTGTTATCTTAGAATAAAGCAGAATTATTATTACACCATTAAAATTATATTTAAATAAATGAAGAAACAGAATCTCTTAGAGTTTAAATGACTTCCCAAGTTTTACACAGTTTTTATGTACAGAACCAGAATGGACGTTCCTAAACCACTGTACTCTATAATAAATTGTTTAGCATTTTCTTTATTCTAGCATTACCTAGATATCAGAGAGCACTGCCAAAGTAACTTCCTTGTTTATGGAGAATTATCTGACAAGCTATTGTATTCTAAATAGAGAAGAAACTGGTTTGTCTCACATTCTATTGATTGGTTAACCAGCTTTTCCGTGTATTTCACTGTTATAAAAAGAAGGCATTACTTTATACTAAATGTAGTATATGCACAAATTTCTTCCAAAACAGGTTCTCTTTAAAATAAACCATTACTGCATAAGAAAACAGAGACATTCACAGTGTGGGTTAAGTACTTCAAAACTAGAAAGGACCTCAGTGCTCATGCAGGAAAGAAGACAAGTGAAGCCTATGGAGGCTGCAATCTGAGCTTTGTGACTTGCCACCCAATTCTGGTGCTATAAAGCTGGATGACCTTGAGTGAGCCATGTGACCATAAGGTTCAATTTCTCTGAAGTTAGCTCTCAAATTTCATTTTGATCATTATCTGATTTCTTTGAAGATTAAGAACATTTCTTTTAGATTATAGACATAACGTGTAATATTTTCAGCCCAAGAAGATAAACTTATTCAATTAGAAAGACACAATATCTTTCTAACAGAGGAAACAACAGAACATTGTATTACAAGATGTATAAGTTTATTCACAAATTCATGCTACTACCACTCTCCACCTCCAAAACCCAGTGGAATGTTCTCAAATAATCACTCTCATG
Organism: Choloepus didactylus; assembly: GCF_015220235.1. Lineage (NCBI taxonomy): Eukaryota > Metazoa > Chordata > Mammalia > Pilosa > Megalonychidae > Choloepus > Choloepus didactylus. The sequence goes on from NC_051309.1 coordinate 77,643,165, forward strand.
TCCATGTGGGCTTACCCAGGCATTAGAACCTTATATTCCATTGCCAATTTATGTTGAGAAGACACATCATTACAACTGGTATTTTTCCAAACAGGGATTAGAATTTTCACTGAGAATTGCTGCACACACCACCCGCAGTGTTACCAGATTTTTCTGAACTGCTAAACGGAAATGAACCCAATTTAGTACTTAAGTATCATTTCAACTTTACATGAAATTCTTTTTCTAATTTTGTATTTTGCATTACTTTCTAGCTATGCTTTAACACAATAGTAGAAATAATTTCCTTCACTTAATACTAGTAATTTGATCCTTTTCCATTTGACAGACATTTTTCTCCCTTCATTTTCAATTGATGTAAAATTTGCATGACTGAAGTTGTTTTAAAATTAAACAGCCCTTACATAACTATTGGTCTTACATGGGATGTAATTACCAGTGTCAAACAAAGCTGCAACTGGCTTCCTCCCCTTCCTTTCAACTAAAGAAATATCACTGAGTAACACCAGTTGGATAGGGATTCTGCCAAGGTCTCTGGGACACATATTGTGAATTACATGCAAATCAAGCATGCATTATGATTCTGTGAAATAAATTCTTAGAAAACTATTAGTTAAGTCTATTTTACAGTCCACATATTTAATAATGCTGTCATTATAATATATAATGGTCTAATCAGCAATCATTCATACCTACTGGTTCAAGACTTGAAAAAGCTCATGAATATGCTCATATGGAAACTTAAGGATGTGATGACAGCTATTTTCAAGCACTCTTTATTGGCAAGTTCCTACTAATAGGCTATTTTTTAAATATTCAACTTTCAATAAGTAATGCTAATGCTATTCATTATATTTATAGCTTTTATAAATTTTCAAGTTGTTTACATTCATTAGCTTCCTTGAGTCATAAAACAATGCCATTAGGTAAGGAGAAGTTATCTCCAGTCTACAGATGTTGTATATGAGGTAACACATGGTTATTGCCTGGAGCACAACACCCGGCCCAGAGTAAAGGATCAATAAACGGTGACCTCCAGAATTTTCTGGTTGGTGGAAGAGTTGGATCTGGAAGCCAAATCTTCTAGATGTCAGTCCAACATTTTATATGCTATAACTCCCTAACTTTACAGACAAAATGTAAACTTCAATAATGAAGTATCAACCAGCCATAATCTCCTAACTGCAGGGGCAAGAGAGGGCAGCAGTAAACTCTCAGAAGGACCACTCAGCCACCTCCTTGGGGCTAAAGCACCATAAAAGTGGAAGAAGGAAGCAAACATTGTTCTCTCCTTGAAAGCAGTGCAAACACCTTCAAACCTGATTTAGTGGTTAGCAGCAGAAACAGGCTCCCTCCCAGTAAATAGCCAGTCCATGTGTGGCTGCTTTTATACTTCATTATGAAAATTTTCAATCATACACAAAAGTAGAGAGGATAATACAAAGAATCCTCCTCTAATATCATGTGGCTTTGGTAATTATACCAACATTTTGTCTTTTCTCTAGATGTGCTACTTAGGAGGCTCAAGCCTGCTGGCTGCATGGTTTCCATGAGGGCAAGGAGTCAAGTTTCCCCAGGAAAGGCTGGAAAAGGAGAAATTGTGGCTCCCACATTTCTCATTTTCTACATCCAGGTCACAAGAACCACAGAATCTGTAGTGACGAAGTGACCTAATTCCCCTATTGATTCCAGTTTGTGTTTATATAGATTTGCCAGTCCCAAGCATCATATAACTTGAAAGTATCTTCATCTCAAATACACATGCATAGACTTGTGAACTCTGCTGCTTCTGAATCCCTGTATGTTAGTCTCTTAGCACAAGGTTTATGTTAATTCCAATATGCTGCCTTATATTACATTTATTTCTGTATGTGTTATCCTTCCTCTTGGAGCATAATGAAGACTTTGCATTTCTTTTCACAATTGGAATTTGTAGCTTTGTCACAATATGCAAAGTAAATGCATATTAAATATTTATTGAATTTATCAGGTTCCTCATAAATTTCAAATTTTAATTCTTATATTCTGAAAATTTAAATATTACCCCAAATTAAGGTAAAATGGTGATTGTACAAATTATATAATTTAAAACAACAGAGAAGAAGAGTCACTTGAGGAAACAGACAATATAAAAAAAAATCACTCCACAATTACTCACATGGGCAGGAATAAATTTCAACCTCAAATTCCTAATATATGAATAAACTCACCCTGACATAATGGCAAATATTGAAATATAAAGTAAAAGTGGCACTTCACATACAATCCATGATCATCTTTTAATAATCATACTCAGCATTTAGGAGATGCTTTCATTCGGCCAGTGAAACACCCCTCAAAAGCACTTTCACTGGTCTTTAAAATACCTGGGGAAAAGGAAAGTCATGTTACCTCCAATTTAGAAATAAAAAAAAGTGAGTCATCATTGTTAATTTACTGCCTGGATCATAGGTGAAATAAATGGGCACCTAAGGGTTTGAATTGCCAACTTGTGAATCATCCATACAGACAGTTAAAAAATTTTTGTTGAGTACTTACTATGTACTAGACTCAGCTCTAGGCATTAGGGGTATAAAGATGAATATCATACTGTTTGACCCTCAAGAAGGAAACAAATTTTTAAAGTAAATACGAAGAACTTTTATAGGTATTATTATAAGATGTGTACTGGTTTTAAAGGGAACCAAAAGTAAGATTAGGCTCTTCTACTGAGTACAGGAGAGAAGTTGTCTCATCAAGTGAACCTTGAGAAAATTACTAGAATATTGACCAGAGGATCAAGGACAAGGGAATGAATGCCTACTGGGATGAGGGTTGGGAGAAAAGTATAATGTGTACACTCCATGAGTGTATAAAATAGCCCAGTCCGTTCATAGAACTGCAAGTGGTTTAGAATGGCTGGATGTGTAATCACTATCCAACCTCAATCTCAATAGTTCTCGGAGTCTCCCTTTTAGCCTCTTTAGCAATGGGGACTCAGGACTGTCACCCTCTGCTGCTCTTGTTCTTCTCCCTATGCTTTCAAACAGGAAACAGTGACTCAGGTAAGGAGCACAACTGTGGATTGCCATCAAGGATCTCTTCCTCAACTCATACTACTCATTGACAACACACATGCATCCCTTTCCTATTTTCCTGGGTCGAGAAAGCAACATCAGACATCTTTTAATCTCCAATTCAAAGGAAATACTGTCCCTGAGACAACTTTAGACAGAACTCCTTGGAAGTAGAATCTGCTGCTACTAAGGATGAGAAATGGAGGCATTTGGTGGTGAGGGGACACAGACATTAATTGAAAGCAATCATCTTACCAACATCAGTAGGAGCTGATTTGCTTCACAAATGTAAGGGCTGATCAAAATAGACACCAAAATAATTTTAAAAATAATAGCTACCAATTTATTGTACCTCCTACATGCTGGTTGCTTTAAATATATTACCTCTATTCCTCAAAACAACCCTGCATGGTAGATACTATTTCCTAAACTTTATAACTGAGGTACAGGGATGTAAAATTGCCATCCCAAAGCCAGTAAGTGGAAGAATGAGAAGAGAATTATCCGATATATTTCTCCCATTGAATACATTGTCTTTTCACTTTCATGATAAAGTCCTTTGATGCACAAAAGTTTTTAATTTTGATGAGGTCCCATTCATCTATTTTTTTTCTTTCATTGCTTGTGCTTTACATGTAAAGTCTAAGAAACCATTGCCTAAGACAAGGTACTGATGATACTTCCTTGCATTTTCTTCTAAAAGTTTTACAGTCATGTTTCTTATATTTAGATCTTTGATCCATTTTGAGTTAATTTTTCTATATGGTGTGAGATATACATCCTCTTTAACTTTTTGCTTATGGATATCCAGTTCTCCCAGCACCATTTGTTAAAGAGACTCTTCTTTCCCCGTTGCATGGACTTGGCAGCCTTGTCAAAAGTCAACTGGCCGTAGATGTGAGGGTCTATTCCTGAATTTTCAGTTTGACTCCATTGGTCTATACATCTATGCTTGTGCCAGTGTTATGCTGTTTTGACCACTGTAGTTTTTAAATAAGTATTAAAGTCAGGAAGTGTGAGTCCTCCAACTTTGTTCTTCCTCAAATGGATTTGGCTATTCAGGGTCCCTTACCCTTCCAAGCAAATTTGGTGATTGGCTTTTCTATTTCGGCAAATGTGGCTGTTGAAATTCTGATTGGGATGGCATTGACTCTGAAAATCATTTTGGTTAGAATTGACATCTTAACAATATTTAGTCTTCCAATTTGTGAGCATGGAATGTTCTTCCATTTACTTAGATCTAATTTTAGTAAAATTCTGTAGTTTTCCATATATAAGCCCTTTACCTCCTTGATTAAATTTATTCATAAATATCTGATTCTTTTAGTTGTTGGTGTAAATGGATTTTTTTTCTTTATTTCATCATCCAACTGCTCATTACTAGTGTATAGAAACATTACTAATCTTTGTGTGTTGATCTTGTATTCTGCCACTTCGCTAAATTTGTTTTATTAGTTCTAGTAGCTTTTTTGTATATTTGGTTTTTTTTTCTGTATACAGAATCACGTCACCTGCAAACAGGAGAAGTTTTACTTCTTCCTTTCTAGCTTGGATGCCTTTTATTTCTTTATCTTGCCTAACTTCTCTGACTAGAACTCTTCCAGGAGAATTTTGTATAACCGTGGCGACAGTGGGCATCCTTGTCTTGTTCCAGATATTAGAGGAAAAGTTTTTGGTAGATGTTAGCATGGAGTTTTTCATATGTGCCCCTTTACCATGTTAAGGAAGTTTCCTTGTATTCCTATTTTTCTAAGTGTTTTTTTTTTTTAATTATCAAGAAAGGATGTTGGATTTTGCCAAATGACTTTTCTGCATCAATTAAGATGATCATGGGTTAACCCCCTTTGTTTTGTTAATGTGGCATATTACATTAATTTGTCTTCCTCTATTGAATCATCCTTGCACACCTGGGATAAATCCCACTTGATCATTGTGTATATTTCTTTTAATGTGCTTTAGATTCGATTTGCTAGTATTTTTTGAGGATTTTTGAATCTATTTTCATTAAAGAAATTTTTCTGTAGTTTTCTTTTCTGTGGTATCACCACATTGAAGCCTTAATCTGGACATTTTTCACATCCTCAGAACTGTAATCTTATAAATTAATAAATCCCCATTATAAAAGCCAACCCATTTCTAGCATACTGCATTTCATCAGCTTTAGCAAACTAAAACATGTATATTTATGTCTTTCATAAGAGTTGGGAAATTTTCAGCCATTATTCCTTCATATAGTGTTTCAGCCCCTTTTCCCTCCTTTTCACCTTATTGGGCACCTATGATGCATATTCAACTCCTTGAGACACTTCAATTTTTCTATCCTTTTTTTTCCATCTGTTCTTCGGACTTATGATTTCTATTGTACATCTACTAGGTCACTGATTATTTATGCTGCCCATTCAATTCTAATATTGAATGCATCTAGTGTATTTTAATCTCTTTTATCATGCCTTTCATCCCATAATTTGTTGTGATTAATTTAAACTTTCTCATTCTTCTTCATGTTCACATATTGTCTTCTTAATATCCTTTAGCTCCATATCCACCATGAGTTTATTTCTATCCATATTTTTCTTCATCTCCTTGAATTAATTTAAGAGATTTGTTTGAACGTCTTTGATTTTTAATTACAAATTCTGTGTCTCCTTTTAGGTTTTAATTTGTTCCCTTGACTGAACCATATTTTCCTGTTCCTTAGTACGGCTTGCAATTATTTGCTGATGTCTGGGCGTCTGATAAGTTTGATGTATTAACTCTGAAGGTCAGTTTCTCCCTCTTGTCTAGGGTTTTAAGTTGATTGGCTCTGTGTTAAAGCTCTTGTTGGATGCTTGTTCCAACTTATTCTGGACCTTTAGAGTAGCCCAGGTTAACTGTTCAGAGTTTCTCAGCTCTTCTGAATCTGATTCTCTCCCTGGCTATGTGGTACAATTTTTAATATTCCCCTTTTGTGCACAATTGTTTCACCTCCAGAAGAAAGCTTCCTTTCCCAGTGACCCAAGCTATCAGTGAATTTAATAATATATACTCCATATGCTCTGGAATCATTCAAGTTACAAATGAAAATATTAAGTGTGACTGCCCATCGATCATGTGGTTGTAACTACCCACATAAGTCTCGCACATTGTGCATGGGATACTGTCAAATGCACAGTGTTGAGAATATACAGAACAATAAATATCAGCATTTACAAATAGTATAGTTAAGGAAGTAAAAGTTTGTCATCAAGATTAGAAAGAAAACCTGCAAAGTACTGCATATTTAATTCCCATTAAATATGATGGGTAAAATGCTCACTCACAAAACCAAAAAATGAGAGTACGGTGGCTTAGAGTTATGAGCCACACAGAAACATGTCCTTAAACTTAATCCATTTCTGTCGGAGTGAACCTTTGTAAATAAGACCTTTTGATGAGGTTACTTCAGTTAAGGTGTGGCCCAATTAAATCAGGATTGGTCTTAACCCTATTACTGAAGGCCTTATACAGAAGGTCACAGAAAGAGAGAAAAACACAGGAAGCAGCCCAAAGCTGGTGGTTGAAAGACCTGAAGGAAAAAGGAGAAGCCAGAAGAGGCCACCGTATGCACTGCTGTGTGGCAGAAAAGCCATGGACCAAGAATCACTGGCAGCCAGCCCCGGAGCATCATGGTCTTATGGGAGAAAGCATTGCATTGATGGCACCTTGATTTACAACTTCTCCCAACCTCAAAACTGTGAGCAAATAAATTCTTATTGTTTAAGTCAACCTAATCCATGGTGTTTGTTTTAGCAGTCAAAAATCTAAAACATAGAGGATAATGATAAAATAAAAATCCAAAAATCTACAAGGACAAAGAGAAAAGAAGAGTAGTCTACAGCACAATCATCAAAGCAGATAGATAAGTGGCAACTACCTAAACAGACCCAAGAAAATTGTCCTGAATTTAATGCAAAAACATTAATGCTGTGGGCTTTATTTATTTCCTCATATCTATTCTTAGTATAAAAATCATTCTAGGGTTTAAATCACTTAATCCTATTTAAGGAGAGAATGTTATTGTTTCACATAGGCTGAAGTTACTGGGTTGAAATTCCAGACTCTCATACTCTTTGGAGTAGAGGTATCAAAATTCTAATACAATTCCACTGAAGACCATCCACATTTCTGCTGTTTCCTTTCATGCTTGATTAGATTCAACAAACATCATTACTCATGGGAGTTTCATGAAATGTCATCAGATTCTACAGTCATCTTATATATTGCATTAGAAAGCAATCTCCAGAGAAACAGAACTGGCAGAGATTTCATTCTAGAAATTGGGTGACGTGTCCATTGGTGATTGGCAAGTCTGAATTCCATAGAGCAGGCTGCAAGTTGGAAACTCTGATGAAGGTGAAATTGAATGCCTTAGCAGAAGTTGGCTGGCTGAAATAGAGGCAGAAATTCTTTCTGACTGCTGGAAACCTCAGTTCTGGTTTTTAAGGCCAACCTCCAACTGATTTGATGAGGTGACTCCCCTCATTGCAGAGGCAGTTTCTTTTTTGATTATAGATGCAATCATCCATAGATACAATCAACTGATTATAGATGTAATCCATCTATGAAATACTTTGGCAGTAACAATCAGGCCAGTGCTTTCCTGATCAAACAACTGGACACCATAACCTAGCCAATTTGACACACAAAATTAACCATCACAGATACTGTTATCATTCTCTCAGTCTTACTCCCTAATCATTTTATGAAAGAAACCATAGTAGTATTTCATTTTAATTTATAAATTGAGTTCAAGTCCTGGCTCTCTCAATATCTAGCTACATGACTTGGGCAGGTTATTCAATCTCTCTGAATCTATTTGCTCTTCAGTAAAATGGAAACATAACTAAATCCATTTCACAGGGTTTCATTAACCCATGTTGCTGTGAAAAAGCTCTTGTGATAAAGTAAGAACAATAAGAACAGTTTGTATTCCAGAAAAAAAAGCAGAAAGAAGTAAAACAAAACTAAAAATTTTCCACCTATATAATTTGAGGATAGAACACATTGGAAAAAGACATTCTATTGAGACCAAAATAAGAGGTGTACTATAAAATAATAAGAATTTTTAAAACACATGCCAGAATATGCACATTCAAATTATTGTTTACTTCTCAAAGTACTTTTGCAATATTATCGTTTTCCAGAATACTTTGGCTCACTCATTTTCAAGCCTGTGATACATTCTTGTCAATATGCAAATATTAATAATGCTTTTCCTTTGAAAGTGAATTTGGTTTTAAAACTAAATATAAGTCAATTGAACACAAAGTTTTTCACCAAATAGCTGTCAATTGATTGGGGACTGCTTTATACACTGGAATAATTTAAAGTTGTAATGATAATGAAAAAATGAAAGTGGAAACTATGTATTGATATGAAATGATCACATAAATTTTCCTTAATAATAAAAAGCAAGTTGAATTGTGCATAAGCATATCACCTTTTGTGCTAAAAAAAAATTAAAAGGAGGCAAACATATATGTGTATTTACTTGCATTTGCTTAAAATATATTTGAAAAGATACACAAGAAAGAAACTTTGGTTGCTTTTGGGTCAGAAAATCATGTGAATATATTAGTATCCAGAATAATGGAATGAAATTTATATTTCTTAAGAAATCAAGTTTCAGGTTTAAGAAAATCAAGCTGGATGATTTTATGGATGAAACTAAAATAATGAAATTACAGTGATTTTCTTATTAGACTCACAAATTGACTCTTCATGGAGTAAGTTTAAAAATTCTTTTTCAGAAAAGATTTGACTACTTCCTATGACAGACAACATATTTTTTTGAAATATACATTCTAGGATACTTTTTTTTTTTAAAGTACATATTTTCATCACCTTATAATCATACTTTACGTATATTAAGTGCATATAAATATATCTACTAGAAGAAAACAGTATTTCACTTTCTTGTAAAATTTCAGATTATTGTCATAAACACATAGCAACTTTTATATTTTCCAATAAACACGTTCTGTTATAACAGAGTTAATTTGCTTTTGAAATCCAGCATGTCTGATTAATTATGAATAATGAATAAAACTTCTGGCAAATAAAAATTCTTTCAAAATTATATATATATATATCCCCCTGTAACTGGCATTATTGACTACAGCTATCAATTTTGTCATGTGTGTGCATGTGTGCGTGTATGTGTTTTCAAAATTGGGATAATGATTACCAGAGCTTTTTGTTCCTCTTCATCTGTGGTCATCTGTGTGTCTAATATTTTTAGGCGTGTATTCTGTGTATACATTCCTGAGCACACTGGCACATACTTAAAACCTTTGGGCTTGCTATTAGTAGCTACCAAGAAAAACAAAGTGTGTTATTAGACTTATTTTAATACCTAAATCTAGTATTATCTTTGAAACAAAATACATCTAACATTATTAAAGATAAAAGTGCAAGAGTGGTAAATCACTCTTACTTTCAAGGACTGAAAACCCTTTCTAATAGTTAACTGAAAAAGGTATAAAACTGTGAAACACATAAAAATGGTATGTAACAAATAGTAAAACATAATGGAAGTTTAACTGTTAAAAGAATAAAACCTGCTAAATGAATAATAGCAGCAGCCAAGCTGGCTATGATTTCATGCTTTTCCGCTGTAAAAGGTAGAAATCCATTCACATATAATAATTCCAGAGGGAAAGTTCCACAGTTTTAAGATACTTGTGGAGTAACAAGTCAGCTTCACTAAAATCCTCCCTATTTTAAACACAAACAAAGCTTTTGATGCTGCACATTCTTGAGAAAAGTAAAGATTAAATAAATCTCCAAAGAATTAGAAATGCTTAGTTAGTTATCTGCTCTCCAGAATCATCTGCTCTATGCCCATGTAAAATACAGCCACACAGGAAAGCACAAAATAAATATTTGTAATCATGATGGGGCATGTATTGTCAGAATCAGTCAGCTCATATGAATGATGTTGGTGAGCTCCATACTATGTTTCTTTAGTTTTCTACATTACATACACTTCCTCAAGGAGACAGAATTAATGTATTTTACAAAAGGCTGTTCCTTTCTTTTTCACTCTATCAAAAATGGAACTCAATTTACATATAGCAGAAATAATCAACTGGGAAAATTCTCTTACCTTCTTCCCTAATTCTCTGTAGTATTTGGAATGCACTTTTGGTCCTAACTCTTTATGTGATTTTTGAGTTCCTCTCATTAAAGTGGAGTACATTTCCATACCCAACATGACTTTATTCGATCAAAAGAATAAGGCAGAAGTGATGGTGTCCTTGTTCCAAATCTAGGCCCCAAGAGGACTTAGATGTTTTCAATTACTCTCTTCCAGTTCGTCCATCAGTATGAGAAGAACTTGATCACCATAAAAGGAGGACAAACAGAGGCATAGTGCCATCTCCACTCAACAGCAGGCATGTGAATGAGCCCAGCAAATATCTGCAAAACTGCCCAGATGAGCTAAGCCTGAATAAGTTGACTTCCAACCTGGTAAAAAATAATAAATGATTGCTCCTTTAAGGCACTAAATTTTGGCCAAATTTGTTACACAGAAATAGCTAACTGATATCTTCCTCCAATAAGTTTTGGACATTTCCCTTTTCTATGTGAATGTACCTTGTGATCACTTGCAGGCTTATCAATTATGGGAAAGTATAGGAAATATAAAAGAAGCATTTCCTTAGACTAGGGGTCCCAGTTCCACTTCATGTTTTAAAAACTCTAGTACTCTCTAAAGAACTCTTTAAGCACAACATGACAGGGAGAAATTCAATTCTACTTACTCAGTTATCTCTTTATTCAAGTAAATTCATCTCAGTAACACCAAAGTATTCAAGGGGACAATGACATGTAATGCAAGATGTGCTGGTTTGGATATATTATGTCCCCCAGAAAAGCCATGTCCTTTAATGCAATCCTGTGGGGCCAAACTTATTAGTCTTGATTACAGCATGAAGTTTGATTAGTTTGTTTCCATGGAGGTGTGACTCACCCAAATGTAAGTAAGACATTTTGATTAGGCATTTCCATGGAGGTGTGGCCCCTGCTCATTCAGGGTGCATGCAGGTTTCAATGTATTATGTCCCCCAAAACGCCATTATCTTTGATGTAATCTTGTGTGGGCAGATGTATCAGTGTTGATTAGGTCGTAATTCTTTGATTGTCTCCATGGAGATGCGAACCATCCAACTGTGGGTGATGACTCTAATTGGGTAATTTCCATGGTGGTGTGGGCCCGCCCATTCAGCGTGGGCCTTGATTAGTTTACTAGAGCACTATATATGTTCAGACAGAAAGAGTGAGCTTGCTACAGCCAAGAGGGACACTTTGAGGAATGCACAGGAGCTGAGAGAGGAACTGCAGTTTACAGAGACATTTTGGAGATGGCTTTGAAAGCAGACTTTTGCTCTGAAGAAACTAAGAGAGGACAAATGCCCCAAGAGCAACTGAGAGTGACATTCTGGAGAGAAGCTGAAGCCTAGAGAGGAACGTCCTGGGAGAAAGCCATTTTGTAACCCGAACTTGGAGCAGACACAAGCCATGTGCCTTCCCAGCTAACAGAGGTTTTCTGGACACCATTGGCCATCCTCCAGTGAAGGTACCCAATTGTTGATGCATTATCTTGGACACTTTATGGCCTTAAGACTGTAACTGCGTAACCAAATACACCCCCTTTTATAAAAGCCAATATATTTCTGGTGTTTTGCATTCCAGCAGCATTAGCAAACTAGAACAGGGTAGGTCTCAATTATATCACTGGAGTCCTTTAAAAGGAACAGGAGCCAACAGAGATGTTTAGAGATGCTTGGAGGTGCAGACAGAAAGATGTTTGGAGATGCTAAGCTAAGAGAAGAACCTCACAGTCTGCCCTGGAAAAGCTAAGAGAGGACCCCCAGATGCTTAGAGGGAAATGCCCTGGGAGAACAAGCATATTCACGGGAGATGTGAGAGAGAAGCTAAAAGAGACAGAAGCCCAGAGACATCTTGGAGAAAGCCATTTTGAAATGCAACACAAGTGCAAAGGACCAGCAGATGCCAGCCAGGTGCCTTCCCAGCTGGTAGACGTGTCCTGGATGCCATCGGCCTTTCTGAGGTGTACCGGATACAATCAGGCTTCCTTCAGTGAAGGTATCCTCTTGTTGATGCCTTAGTTTGGACCCTTTTGTGGCATTAGTACTATAAGTTTGTAACCTAATAAATCCCCTCTATAAAAGCTAATCCATTTCTGGTATTTTGCATAATGGCAGCTTTAGCAAACCAGAACACAAGATATTTGAATTATTAAATGTTCCATGTTCTCTGGTTTCAGGGAGCTATACCCTCACTCTCGCAAAAATGTTCCACATATCAATGTGTAGGCAGATGGAATAGCTTGGGACAAACTCTTCATTTGGCTCACTCAGAGGTCAGAGGCTCCATATCTGAGAAAACCCAAGGCTAATGCCCCTGCCCAGCACACTGCCTGTGAAGTAGGTGTGTAACTCTGAGAAAGAAGGCCACTATCCTATCCTCCAACTTTGGAACAGTAACACAGAGATCTGGCCCAGAGGAGAGAAAACCCAAAAGAACAGAGAGCTCAAAATGTCTCCCCAAGGAAACTGATTTCATAGGAAGAAAGAGTGGGAAAGTTAAAGCCTAAGGGTGTTCTTGAAAATGATGGAAATTCTGGTGATAATCAACAAGAAAATTAAGAGGAGGATGGTAGCTCCACAGGGCAACAAGCTAAACAACAGACCAGCTAGATTGTATCAGAGAGAAACAGGGAAAGAGACAGCTAAAAAGAGCCTTTTTGAGGTGAGGACAAACCTCAAAGACCAGCCTCATAAATTATGAGGCCCTACAAAGGGGCCAAAACTTATTGGACTAGATTGTGGAGCAATGTATGCCCCAGGGCATTGTCAAAAACAAAAAAGCAATCAGTAGAGCCTAATAGATGAATGTGATACTAAAAGAGGCAGGCAGCTTAACAGAGAGATCAGAGAAAAAGTCAAATAAAGCCCTGCAAAAAAACACTGTCATGTGCCTAAGTCTACTCCCTGTGAGGAGTGGCATCAGCTACTCCATACTGCAGTGGGAAAGTGTCACTAGAATGTTCCAGCAATGTCACTAAACAAATGAAGGAACAAAGAACAAAACAACAAGCCCAAGAGAGTTGGAGGATAAGGGGGAAATCTGTATACAGATTTGCTCCAACATATTATTTTAAATGTACAGTTTCCAATAGCAACAAAAAAATACAAGGCATGCAAAGAAACAATAAAATGTGATCCACACTCAGGGAAAAAAGAAAGCAACAGAAACTGCCATTGAGAGGGCCTAGGTGTTAACATACCAGACAAAGACTTCAATGCAGGTATTATTAAGTAAATGGGTGAAAGAAGGTATGATGACAATGTCTCATCAAGTAAAGAGTATTAATAAAGAGGTGGAAACTATAAGAAAGAAACAAATAGAAATTCTGGGATTAAAATGCACAAAACTGAAATGAAATATGCACCAGAGGCACTCTGCAGTAGATCTGAACTAGCAGAAGAAAGAATCCGTGAACTTGAAAATAGATCAATAGAGCTTATGCAACCTGAAGAACAGAGAAAAAGAATGAAGTAAATGAACAGAGCCTCAGAGAACTCTGAAATATAATTAAGTGCAACAGCATATCTAATGGAAGTACCAAAAGAAGAGAAAGCAGCAGAAAAAATATTTGAAGAAGGAATGGCTGAAAACTTCCTAAATTTGATGAAAACATTAATCTACACATCCAAGAAGTTTTATGAAGTCCAAATAGAATAAAAGCAATGAGACACATCCAGACACATCATTGTAAAAATATTGAAAGATAAAGAGAAAATCTTGAAGGCAGTAAAACAACAGGGGAACCACTGTAAAATTAACAGCTGACTTCTCATCAGAAACCATGAAAACCAGAAGGCAGTGAGTGGGATGGCCTACTCAAAGTGCTGAGAGAAAAAAAAAAACCTGTTAACTAATAATCTTGCATCATGCAAAACTATCTTTCAAAAATGAAGATGAAATCAAGAAATTCCAAGATAAAAAAAAAAAACAAAAATTCATTGCTAGCCAACAAGCCTTACAACAAATGCTAAAAGAAATTTTTCAGGCTGAAAGCAAGAGACAATAATCCAAATCCACATGAAGAAGCAAAGATCACTGGGAAAGGTAGTTAAGAAATTATAAAGAGAACATAAATGCACATTTCTTCTCCTTTTTTCTCTTAACTGATTTAAAAAAAAGTACAAAACAATGTATATACAATTGTTTAGCCTATAACACATAGAAATACCATATATTTGACAATAACAGCAAAAAAGAGGGCAGGTGGAAACAAAGCTGTATTGGAGTGAGGAAGTAACAGTAGATGGTAACTCAAATCTTCAGGAACAAATCAAAAGAACCAGAAATGATAAATAAGAGGGTTAATATCATAAGATACAAATAAATATATGCATGTTGTCCTTTCTTCTTTCAGTGTCTATAAAGTAATAATTACAACAGTGTATTGTTGGTTTGTTACATATGTAGATACAATATGTATAACAATAATAACACAAAAAGAGGGAAGAGGGAATAGAGTTATATAGGAGTACTCTTTCTATATCTCACTGGTGTTAAGATAGTATAAATCTGAAGTATATTCTGATAAGTCAACATGCCTATGGCAAGCCTTGGAGCAACCATTAAGAAAACAAATCAAAAAATGGTGAATAAATAGAAGATTACACTAGAAGGATTCACTTAATACAAAAGAAAATAGTAGAGGAAGAACAGAGGAACAAAACAGACAGGAGACATACAGCAAACTAAAGGGAAAATAACAGATGCAAATCCAGCTATACCAATAGTAACATTAAATGTGAACAGATTAAACAATCCAATCAAAGGAAGAGATAATAAGACTAGAAAAAAGGAAAAAAAAAAAAAAAAAAAAAAACAAGATCCAACTATATACTGTATACCAGAGATACACTTTAGATTCAAAGATAAAAATAAGTTGAATGCAGGAAGATAGAAAAAGAAAAGATGAAAATAAGAAACCATAGGAAAGCTAGAGTGTCTATACTAATATCAAACAAAATGAACTTCAGAAGAAAACATTACTAGAAATAAATAAGGACATTTTATAATGAGTTAAACTATCATGAAGATTTAACCATCATAAACATATACACTATCTAATAAAAGAGCCCTCAAAATAAATGAAGCAAAACCTGACACTCAAATTGAAAGGGAAAATGAACAATTCAACATTAAGAGATAAGACTTCAATACCCCACTTTCAATAATGGATAGAACAGCAAAGCACAAGGAAATAGAAGACTTGAACAATAATGTAAACTGACTAGATCTAAAAACATCTATAGAACACCCCACCCAACAACAACAGAAGACACATACTTCTCAAGTATGCATGGAACATTCTCCAGAATACACTACATGTTAGGCAATAAAACAAACCTCAATAAAGTTAAAAGGACTTTAGAGATCAATAATAAAAGAGAAATTTGGGCAATTCTCAATCAGTGCTTAGAGGGAATTGTATAACTGTAAATGCCTATATTAAAAAAGAACAAACATCACAAATCAACTGAATTTTCCACCTTAAGATTTTGGAAAAGGAAGGGTAATCTGAATCTAAAGCAAACAGAAGGAAGAAAATCAACAAAGTAGAGAAAAGAAAAACAATAGAGAAAATCAACAAAAACAAAATTTTGCTCTTTAAAAAAGATCAACATTGACAAACCTTTATAGGGATAGAGTGAAAAGACAAAAGACTCAAATTACTAAAATCAGGACTGAAAGATGGAACATCACTGCTATTCTTACAGAAATATGGAGTATAATGGAATATTAAAAAATTATGTTAACAAACTAGATAGTATAAAGGAAAGGGACAGATTCCTAAAAAGATACAAGTTACTGAAACTGACTCAAGAAGAAATAGAAATTTTGAATAGAATTGTAACAAATTAAGAGTTGAAATTAGTGATGAAAAAGCTTCCCGTAAAGAAAAAAACCCAGGTCCAAATGGCTTCACTGGTGAATTCTACCAAACATTTAAAGAAGAATTAATACTATTTCTTTACAAACTCCTCCAAAATAAAGAAAAAGAAGGAACAATTCCAAACTCATTCTGTGAGGCCAGTATTCCTGTGGTACCAAAACCAAAGACAACACAAGAAAAGAAAATGACAGATCACTATATCTTATGAACTGGAAGCAGAAATTCTCAACAAAATGCTGATAAAAGATTATATACCATGAGCAAGTGGAATTTATCTCAGCAACACCGGTTAGTTTAACATCCAAAAATCAGTATACTACACCATATTAACAGAATAAAGAACAAAAACTACATGATCATCTCAATAGATGCAGAAAAGCATTTGACAAAATCCACTAGCCTTTCTTGATAAACACACTTAACAAACTAAGAAAAGATGGGAACTTCCTCAACATGATAAAGGTCATCTCTGAAAAACCCAGATGGCATCATACTTAATGGTGAAACTCTAAAGGCTTTCCCCCTAAGATGAGGAACAAGCAAGGATGTCTGCTCTCGCCTTTTCTACTCAATATTCTACCACAGGGGTTCAAAAATGGCAGGCCACCTTGATGTTGCAGCGTCAGGCCAGTGGCTGGATGGTATTCAAAAATGGTATTACAATGCCGCAGGGTTCAATCAACTGGGATTAATGTGAGATGATACAATAGCCAAGAATGAAGATGTAAAAGAAGCCATACGAAGGCTTCCTGAGAACCTTCATAACGACAGGGTGTTTCGCATTAAGAGCACTGGGCCTGACCATGAGACAGCAGATCTTGCCTAAAGAACAGTGGACAAAATATGAGGAGGAGAAATTCTATCTTGAACCATATCTGAAAGAAGTTATTTAGGAAAGAAAAGAGAGAAACGAATGGGCAAAGAAATAATCATGTAATTGAAATGTGGATGCAGTTGTCCCCAAAGTATTTTTATGAAGCTGGTAAAATTTAAAATGTACAATTTACAAACTATTTGGGCTACAGATTATTACTTCAAACAAATATCAATTGTAGTCATTGTTGGAGTTTTTGAATGCTAAACTTCATAAAAATCTTAACTACTGATTTCACTTGTCTTTTCCAACTCTTTCCAAACTTCTAAGCTAACATTTATTTAGTGTTTAATTTCTTCCTGGGGCTAAGCGAGAACACTTTAATCAGTTCTCATTGGCTGGATAACCTCAATTTACCAAAGAAGATAATGTTATGCCAAGTAGAATAGACACCTTTATATTGCCTTCGTAGGTTAGCTAGATGCTTGGAAGCTAGCCCCATAAGGGCCTGACTTGCAGGTATGAAACAGGGCAAGAAGCAAGTGCCAGTAGTTGATTTCACTGAAGTAAACAGATCAGTCCAGCAGAGTGGCTTTCATACTTAATGAGTCTTCGGTAGAATGAAAAGAAAGGTAAAGGATTCACTCCCCAGTTTGCTAAGATTGGGAACCAGCCCAGTTCAGCCCTCCTCAACCAAAGACCTTCAAAATACTTAATTTCACACCCTACCAATAAAAAAAATCATGTACACAGCCTCAATATGGAGATGTATAAATCATATGTATGCACTCCTGTGCTAATATGTATATTAGAAAACAAAAAGTAGACGTTAGATAAATCAATAAAAATATAAAGACAAATTATACTTTCTCCCCATATCTGAGTGACTTGTCCACTCTCAAAACTATTGTTATTTAAAAAACAAAACAACTCTTGTTATAAAGTATATTGAATATGAGTAATAGTTAAAAGTTTTAAGGTTTTAGGTTGATTACCTTGAATATAAACTGAAACTATTTGATAATGTCCCTCCAACCCCTAAATTCTGAAGTGCTTTCTTTGGTGGAAGTGAAAGGGATAGAAGCACAGCGAGCTGGGAGGGAATTGTGTGGAACCCACCGTGGTCCACAGCAAGTGTTTGCTGTGTGGGGCAGAAATATCTGATTGGGATCTTATCTTGAGGAACAAGGAACAACAGACTAAGAAAAACAAGTTTTAGATTATGTTTCAAATTCATAAAGAATCAAAAGTGTGTGTGTATTTAGTGGGTGTATATAGATATGGATGTGTGTGTGTGTGTGTGTGTGTGTGTGTGTGTGTATAACCCGACCCCCAAAAGATGAGATATGATGTTCCACATTCATATGTATGTGTAAGTTGCAACATAATTATAAAGGGGATCTTTTAAAATTTTTATGAAAATATTAGAAAACCTCATTAATTCCCTTAAGGGCCTCTCTTCTAAAAAAAAAAAAAAAAAAATTCTACTACAGTTTCTGCCCAGGGAAATTAGGAAAGAAAAAGAAATAAAAGCACCCTGCTTGGAAATAAAGAAGTAAAACTATCTCTATTTGCCAATTGCATGATTTTTTAATATGAAAAATCCTATGGAATCCACTTAAAAACTATTAGAACTAATAAACACATTCAGCAAGATTGCGGGTTACAGCATCAATACCCAAAAATCAATTGGATTTCTATACACTACCAATAATCAACCAAAATGTGAAATTAAGAAAAGAATTTCATTTATAATGTGTCAAAAGAATAAAACTTTTAGAACTAAATAAACAAAAAGTGCAAAACGTATACTCTGAAAATTTCAAAACAGTGCTGAAAGCAATGAAAGAAAACCTAACTAAATGGAAAGATCCATATTCATAGATTAGAAAAGTTAATATTGTTAAGATGGCAATACTCCCCAAATCCGTCTATGGATTTCATGCAATCTCTGTGAAATTCCAAGCTGGCTTTTCTTTGCAGCAATTGACAAGCTGATCCTAAAATTTATATGGAAATTTAAGGGGCCCAGAACAGCCAAAATAATCTTGAAAAAGAAAAGCAATTAGGAGGACTCACACTACCTATTTTAAAACTTACTACAAAGCAACAGTAATCAAAAAGTGCAGTACCAGAATAAGGCTAGACAGACAGATGAAGGGAATATATTGAGACAAGAAATAAGCCCTCACATTAAAGTCAGTTTATTTTCAACAAGGACACAAAGACAATTACATTTTCAACAAATGCTGCTGGGAAAACTGGATATCCACATGCAAACAAGTGAAAAATGATATCCATTTCTTAACACCATACACAAAATGAACTCAAAATGCATCACAGATCTAAATATAAGAGTGGAAATAAAAAATTCTTAGAAGAAAATATAGGAGGAAACCCTCATGAGTCTGGATTACCCAAAACCTTCTTAGATACAAGGCAACCTATGTAAGAATATACTCTGTATGTTTCCATTTATATAAAATTATAGACCATGTTAATTAATCTATAGTGACAAAAATCAGATCAGACGTAGTCTGCAGTTGGAAGAGGGCCAAAGAAGGAAAGAAGGAAAATGTCACAAAGGTATAGGAGGAAACTTTTGCTAGTCATGAATATGTTTATTAACTTGATTGTGGTGACAGTTCCCAGATGTATACATATGTCAAAACTCAATAAATTGTACACTTTAAAGTTGTAAGAAAGGAGGAAAAGATGACCCTAGAGGTTACAGATAAGTAAGGAAACAGAAATTTTTAAAAGTCTAATTAGCATCTTCAGGAAGTTTAAGACAATATTTCATTCATACACAAAAATGGGAAAAAAAATCTTGAAAATTAAAAATATGATTTCCAAAATTCAAAAATTAAATGAAAGGTTTGGAATATAAAGCTGAGAAAAAAGTCCAGATGAGAGAAAAAATAAGAGACAAAGAAGATCAGGTCCAGCATATCCAACTTCCCTAAAAGAACAGAGAAAACATAGAGTAGAAAATTACAAAAAAAAAAAAAAAAAAAAAAAAAAAAAAAAACCATAAAATAAAAACATAAAAAAGAGCTTGAGACTTTAGACTAAAAGATTCATCAAGTTCTCAACAGATTGAATGCATTCAGATGCACTGAGCATCACATCATGAAATTTCAAAAGACTAAAGATGAAAAGTGTCTTTAAAAATTTTCCAAAAGAAAAATCAGATTACCTGCAAAACAATTAAAAACCAACTGGCATGAGATTTTTCATCAATTGGCTGCTAGGAGACAATGGAGCAAGTCGTTACATATTCTCAATGAAAAAGTTCTACAAACTAGATATTCACACCCAACCAAATTATCAAAAACAAAGACAAAATTAAACACATTTTAAGACATACAGGTACTCAGAAAATTTACTTTCCAAACACTCTTTCTTGGGACATTATTTTGGGATTTGCTCTAGAAAAACCAGGGAGGAAAACAAAAGGGAGCCACGGGATTCGGGAAATGGTAAATATCACCTAGGAGGGCTTTAAAGGAAAACTCAAGACAACAGCTTTGCAGCAGCTTAGAGAACAACCAATTACAGTGTAGTAGGCTTTAGGAGGAAGTTATTTGTTGTTTTTTAAAGGGGTATATGTGTGTGTGAAATGTGTACTTGTATCCTTGAAATGTTGGCAAAACTTAAGGATATGACAAAGTCAACTGGAAAATGTCTTAAGGACAGGAAAAGGGGAGACTACATCTTCCTTTGTTCCAGGAGAAATTTTAAAAAGAGATTCTGATATGATTGGGAGAGCAGTTGAGAAAGTTCACTTTAAATAGCTTTGTTGTTCTCAGTGAAATAGGCCAAAGGTCATTTGTTGAGAGCAAGGCAATGGGCTCCATTCATGGACTGAATGTGGGAAACAGGTTTGAAACAGCTGCTAAGTCACAAATTTTGTGTGTTTCTGTGCCCACATTCTAAAGGTTTTCTTTTTATGTGTGCTTTCTGTTTCATTTTGTTTTGGTCCGTCAATTTGGAGTTTTATGTTCTTGAAGCCACAGACCATATTATTTCTGAATTTTTATTCTTCCACCTCATTTGGATAATCAAAGATCCTTGGCTGAAGCTGAATGGCATTGTAAGGTCAGGAATTTGAGGTCAAACTGGTTTGGGTTCAAATTCTGAATCAAATGTTAGGCATGTAATCCCCAGTAAATTACTCAATCTCTCTTGGTCTCCATCCATGCCTTCATTTGTAAAAGTTGGTTAGCAGTAGCCTCTACGACATAAGATAATAATTTATACTGCATACAAATCTCTTCTGAACAGGCCCAGAATAAAATAGATCAGGTAGTCCTAACACATTAGCAGTGTATGAGAAAATTTAATAGGACTTTTTTATGAGAATATAGTGAACTAGAAAATAAAAATGTTTAGCAGAGTGCCTGGCACAAAGTGGGCAGACAATTGTCAGTTTTTTTCTCTTTTCTTGGTAGGATCAATCTTGTCACCTCATTTTGGTAGTGTTTACACAAAGTGGTAATATACAATTATACTTATGTAAGAAACCTTACAATTCCATATGACTGAAAAGACACACTTTTTCCCTGCAAGTGCACACAGATTTACTGAAGAAACCTAAATAATATTCCTGCTAGCTCCCTGAGGGTGAGCAACAGTCCTAAATCAATTTCTTTATTCATTGAATCATATACTTTAGACATCCATCCCTTTTGTAGGATTAAGGCTGTCAATGTTTCATACCTGTTTTACATATGCAATTAAATAGTATAGCATTGAAAAAAAAAAAAAAACAGTCTTCATTTTCCTATGCTGCCTACTGAAGAACACACAGAAACAACTGGATCAGAATCCCATTTGGTACAATTTAGTCCCCATCCCTTCTTTCAAGAATAATGTTGTTTATGGAGTGTGAATTTAGATAGTGTGAATAGTTTCTTAGTTTTTCTATTTGCTAAATTAGCCTATGCACCCCATGCCCGTGAAACAACAATAGTTAAAATGTGAACAGACACGAGAATAGTGGTGCCTGGAAAAGAAGCCTTTATGTCCCTCTGCTAGAACATGTACACATAGCTAGTCTGGGATGTCCTACAAGGAATCAGCCTATTTCTCATGCCCAGTATTGGCTCAATTTTGTCACAGAAATCACTTTACTTCTGCATCCCAGATACTCGCTCATAACTTAGCCAGTGGTTATAAGCCCACAGAATATGTAAAATTAATTCTGGGACATTCAGGGAAACAGGAGATAAATACCCACCTGAGTGTTGGGGTAGCTTCCTAATACAAGAGGCAAATACAGGAACAAAGACCTGAAGATTCTAATAAGTTATATGTGGCAAGCATTCCAGTAAAAACCATACAATGGAAGTATAATAAAGCAAGAATTCTATAAAAGTTTATTATTTTTAATACTTTCTATTAGTAGTCTGAATTTTTGGGTGACTTGGCTAGCTTTCTTGGGATACACTTGTGGTGAATGCAACCTCTTGTTTTCATTTATTTAGTTAGCTCGCTAGTTACTGTTTGTAAATGGAAATGAACGGCAGATAAAAATACGCAATATTTAAAATTAACTCAAGTTTTAAAATGGACTTTTTTTTAGTACAGTCACCTCTAATCCGCTTTAAGTTAAGGGATTTAACAGACAAAACAAGTCTGTTGTATTTCTCACAGATTGCTGACATCACTAGCACTTCTGGAAGTATATTTTTCTGGGACAGTTCAGCAAGAATTTGTAACGCCTGTAAATTACTATCATCATCTAAGCTAAAATATCTTTGAGCTAAAAATGCTTGCCTATCTGATGGAATGTCAGTTAAAATCATTAGTGCCTGAGGTGGCTCTAGAATTAGCCTAGCCCTGGGCAACAATTTGACATGAGAAAATCACATTTTCCCAAAGTCATCTTATTTTGCCCTTATGTATATCATGATTGAATTTTTTTCTGGCTTTGTCATGTACTCACCTACTCAAAAATCTTTATGTGAGGGGCATGTGTTTTTAATTGTATCATAAACCACCCACCAGGGGCAGTTCACTTTCTAAACACATCTGTACATCATCAACAGTCATATCAGTTAAGTTGGTTGAATACTGATAGCTGGTATAACAAATGGCTCATCAGTAAATTCTTATTGGTTGAGTTCATGCATGGCTCAACTAATACAAACAGCAATTCATAATACACATTCCAAAAAATGCAATAATAGTAGCTGTTTTTGTTTGCTAAAGCTGATGAAATGTAATATACCAGAAATGGACTGGGTTTTAACAATGGGGATTTATTAACTTACAATTTACAGTTCTTTGGCCATGAAAATGTCCAACTCAAGGCATCAACAGCATGATATCTGGACTCTGAGGACAGGCTGTGAGCATCTGGGGTTCCTCTGTCACATGGCAAGGCACATGGCAGCATCTGCTGGTCCTTTTTTCCCAGGTTTCGTTTCAATTTCTGGCTTCAGTGACTCCCTCTCTCAGCTTCTCTGATGCTCTTTTGAATTTCATCTCTTAGCTTCTCTGTGGCCTCTTCCAAAGGGCTCTAGTAGGAGGATTAAGACCCACCTTGAATGGGCTAGGTCACATCTCATTGAAATAACCTAATCAAAAGGTCCCACTTATAATAAGTCTGCACCACAGGAGTGGATTAAAAGAACATGGCATTTTCTGGGGTACAGAACAGCTTCAAATTACCACAAAAGCTGTTTATTGAGGGCTTACTACATGCCAGGCACCTTTTAAGTGCTTTTCAAATATCATCTTACTTAATCCTCACAGTAACTGTATGACATTGATGCTATTAGCATCCCCATTTTGCTCATAAAGAAACTAAGGTTTAGGAAGGTTAAATGACTTATCTGATATATCATAGCTAATAAATGCCAGAACTGTCTTTGAACCTGAGCAGTCCAACCATAGCATACTGTATTATTTGCCATCAACACTCTCTTTCTGTGGAAGTTGTGATAGACACTCATATTGTTTTGCATATTTTCTAATTTGTATCATATATGGAGTTTCCATTTGTTGTAACTAAATACCTTAGTGTCCAATTTAGCATATTCTGAAGACAAAATACCCTCCAACACAATTCCCCTCTGAAAAATCATGCATATTTTTGATGATGTTTTTATACAATCTACACTTTTGTGAAGAAAGCAAGAATCTTCTCATGTGCAAAACTGAATGCTCTGAATCCCTGAGCATCCCTGAGGTGTTTTTGTTTTTACTGCAGTCCAGCACAGGATGCAAGGTCCAGCCAACCATTAGTTGTTTGAGTCTTCATACAATCGCCTAGTTCACCATAGAACTAGGTTCTATGGTGCCACCTGATTTCATAACTTTGAAATAAGTACAGTAGTTGGGAATACCCATAAAACAGATCTTTTTAAAAATCAGGAATTAAAATGAAATATGGATTTTATAAGGTTATATTTTGCCAATTAAACTCAACCAAGAAAAGTGATTTTTTTTCCCCTAACATCAAAAGTTATTTGTAGCATTATGGTTAAGAGCCTAGGGTACCTGGGCTCAAAACTCAACAACTCCACTGGGCAAGTTACTGAAAATCTTTTGGCTTTAGTTTTCTTAACTGCAGGCTGAGGATTATAATAGCTTCTACCTCATAGAGTTGTTACACAAATTAAGTTAATAAATCTAGAGTTCTTACAACCACGCCTCATCTGATCTTGCTTCTTAAGCAGTATGTTATCATGTCTTGCAAAGACACCTTGATGGCTTGATTCCTATTTCTCATTATCTTTATTATTTTTTTTCATAAGGAGCAGAAATGCTGGTTATCCTAATAGAACAGGAGGAAGAAGCAGAATGAATCATTCATTAAATGAAGGGTGTCATGAAGTAATTGAGAGTGATTTTCACATGTGGCCTATGAAACCTGACTCATTATGGTCATACATGGTAAACAAAAATGTGCTTATAGATATGGAGGATGGAAGGGCTTGAAAATACTTCACAGAGAAATTTTTGTTGTTGATACTGCCAATACAGTGCACCAGCACATCTTTCAGAGTAAAATGAACTCATGAATATTCTGACATGTTATGTTCCCATCTCAACTGACAGATTTAAAGCAAATAAGATGATCACTCGCAAGTGTGTTGGCTGATCTACTTTATATACTACCCAAAATATTAACTATAACAAATTTTATGATAATGATCATTAAATAGTAAGTTATCCTTTTTTCCCCACCAGTAGCATCCAATGACCTACACACTTATGTGGAAGATTTCAATTTCAATAAGAAAGGGGAAAAAAAATCTCAGGGGAAGAGGAGAGCTATTTAAAAACTGGTTTAAACAGCAACAAAGTCACAGTACAGAGAAAGCCAAAACAGCACTAAATTCAAAACTGTCTCCCTAGGTTTTTCAGTCAATTCAGGATAGTTGGGGGCTGGTGTACACAAATCTCCAGTGTAGTCACTTGAGTACAAGTCTGCTCATTTACCCCAGTTCCCCTACCCTATGAAGGATTCAGCCATCATTCACGGTCATGAGGCCAAGCATGCTGTTGGCTTGACCACAGAGTCTTTAAACAGTCTTGCCCCTTCACTCTTGGCTCACCCAGTCCTTCTTTTTGGACACATCAGAGGTTTGGGTCTGGCTGCTCACACTCAGTGCATAATCTTGGAAGAAGGAGAGAAAATCAAATAAAGATATGGTCAAACCAAGATGTTACAAGTCATGCTGCCTCTGTTCAATAATATATATACAGCAAAAGGAGTATTTTGGCCTTGAAATAACTTTAAATTAGAACTTGATAAACAAACTGAATATGACAAACAAGTATCCAAATGCATAAACATGAAACTGTTTTTAGCTCACTCAATTGTGCAATGTTTCACTGGATAAAAACCATTCTTCCTTTTCTTTTGCTCCAAGGACCTCACTCTGCTGGGAACAGAACTTGCCATTCCATGTTCATGAACTTCTAAATTCATAAACTTGTTGCTTATCTACCCTAAAAGCTCTCTCAAGCTTAATAATTATATGACCCTGAACACATGGTCTCTCTGCCTAGATCCACTTCCACCTGGCAGACTTCCCATTTGTTACATAAGGCATGGCCAAAAGTTTCCACTTTCCTCTTCTCACCACAAGGTCACGGACTTCTTCATCTCTGGATAACTCACACGTCAAATCATCCTGTGATTGCTTGTTTTATATCTGCTTCCTCACTTGATAATTAGCATCTCAGGGGCCATATCTTACTCATCCTTGTAACTCCAGTGCCCAGACACTACACATACTCAGTAAATACTTACTAAATAAACAAGTTAATGAATGCAGAAACTGACAAATGGTTCTGCATATATTTCAATGTAATAATGGATTTCTTGAGAAAAGAATGGGAATGGGGAGTTGTATAACCCAGTTATAAGTCACATAACCCAGTAAACAACCTAGTATGTTGTCTAACTATGAAGTAAAATGCAGACTTTGGAATTAGATCAGGCACTGATAAATCAAACACAGTCCCAGTGATTGTGGATATTTTTCCAACCACCAAGAAAATGAAACAGACACTATGATAACTTATCTGCTCTTGTGGTTCATCTGTAAAGCATACATGAATACAAAAGGCAAAAACCCTGAATATCGCAAGAATTAGGGTGGTGTTACAGACTGAGCAGACCACAAATGTTCTGGGAGTTAGAATATTAATCCACATCAGAGAATATTACTGGACAGTCTAATGCATTGTCTCATGAGAATTTTACTTTTTATGCTGTTTTCAATCAGAAAAGAAGCATCTGACCAGAATAGAACATGAAGAAATACAATATTCTATATTGCCGCATAGAGTTGAATCAATCTCTACACAGAGGAAGAGATCATTAAATATTGATTTATCCACTCATTACTTTCCTGCCTTCCAGGACTGAACTGCCATAAAGTGCTCATTGTTGGTTCCTCTTTGCTTAGTGCAAAGCAGGTCCTATCTTGCTGCATGGCAGTGTGAGGACCTAACACAAGGGAAGGGCATTTCCAAGGTGGAGTAAATAGCCAAAGTCCTACATGCACATTCACGAGTTCAGGTCTTGGGTGAAAAAAAAAAAAAAAAAAAAAAAAGGCTTCAGTCTCAGAGAAGAGGCTCATTTAGAACCTTCCCCAACTCAACCCAGACTCATCTGGGAACACTAAAAAATATCCTAGAAGTTTGTATCAGACTTTCTACTCAGAACCACAAATCTTTCCAGATTTCAGAAGACTCCTCTCAAATTAAGCTTCAGGTTAAGGTAAAACACAAAGCCCCATCAGCGCTCATATTCTGAAGTCTGATGAAAGGTTCACCATGAAATTATGACATAGCTTTATGAGAAATAAGAAGACATCATCCTTATTATGCTTCTAAACATATATGCAACTTTAGAGAATGTATGCTTTCTAAATTTAAGAAATGTTCTCATATAGTATCTGTTTTCCAAACCTACAAAATATTTCTATAGAGTATTTATCATCCTTTCTATTTTGCAAAAGAGGTTATGCCATGTGAATAAAAATCTAGAATGAGAACTGCTTAAGAATGAAAGAGCCTAAGGATCAACCACTAAGACCTAGGTGTTAAGGGATTGGAAGGGGTCACCATCATCAGGAGTGAATGGAGAATTGATGACTTATTCTTTATGAAAATAGGAGAGGAATTAATTAATCAGATATTTATATACTATCTGTATATCAGATTAGACTCCCTACAAAGCTAGAAGTATATTTCTCATACACTTCCAGAGAGGTCTTCAAGGAAGGAGAAGTGATAAGATTGGTAAGACAGAAAAATAGGTCTGCACAAGTCTGTACCAGGGTCCAAACTTCTTTCATCATCAGACTAGTCAGCCTATAGCATGAGCACATATTCTTACTTCTGCAGGAAGATACCGAGACCAGTTTTGAGGCCCAAGAATTTCCTGCTTCATTGCCTGCAACTTGGTGAAAAAGTCCATCCAAATCTAACAGAAAGCATTTGGTCACCCAATTGTGTTCTCAGGTTCCATTCTCTAATCCAGTCTTATCAAATAAAACTGTATGTTGATCTCCATCTGCCTCCCATGTCTACTTCCGCATGGTTCAGCACCCACATTGGGAAGACAGAATTACCACTTCCCAGTATTTAAGGAAAGCGACATGGAGAAATGGTCCTACTAGTAAGCCTTATACCTGGAAAGTGTAGCATCATGGAAATCAAGGGAGTAGAGTTTTAAAAAGGAAGGAATGGTTAACTATCAAGTGCTACCAAGACTTCTACTAGCAAGGATAATAAATGCCCAGTTTCTACACAGGTGGAAGTTCAGGGAGTCAGACCAAATTTAGTCCTTACTGAAGTTGTC
Source organism: Choloepus didactylus (assembly GCF_015220235.1). Taxonomy (NCBI): domain Eukaryota; kingdom Metazoa; phylum Chordata; class Mammalia; order Pilosa; family Megalonychidae; genus Choloepus; species Choloepus didactylus. The sequence goes on from NC_051309.1 coordinate 77,671,388, forward strand.
AGCCAATCAAGATCAAGTCACTAGAGCCCAGCCAAGAAAGAAAATATAAATGCAGGTCCTCCAAGATAAGATAGCATAGGGCCATCAGACAGATCCTGATTAAAATCATAGTTCAGGGTGAGGGGATGTTAGTCTATAGAACTGGTCTTTTTATTTGGTCAGTCCAAGCAGATGTTCTTGTAATTGGTGGACTCCAGCCCTTAGCTGTTTTTAACATAGCAGGGAATAGCTTATGCCAATGCTACACTAAACACTGACTAGTGTCACAGAAGTGATGAAAGTAGAGAAGAACGTAATATCCAAATCAGAATTATTTAGAAGAATCAAATGGCCCTATTTTAATATGGCTTTATGCTAAGAAACAGGGCTCTTTCCTTGATTATAAAGGCTTTCCCCTTACTATCACAATTTCATAAATGTGCCATCCCACAATTTTATAAATGGCTAACATCAAGCTGTTGTGTATGTATGCATGTGTATGTACATGTACATGTATGTGTATGTGTATCTATGTATATGATAAGTGTTTGAAATAGCCTTGCTGATTACCAAAAGAATTAATACAAGAAAATAAAAGAACTCCTCCCTCTTTCCAGCATTCAGGGGAGAGATTTTATGTATATAGAGAAGAGTTGGCTACTAAAGAACAGTGCTTCCAGAAGGCATAGTTGTGAGGGAAGCAGGGAAGTAGCCACATAGGAAGAAAAAGTGTAAAGTAATATGAAAAGGAGGAAAGAGAGAAAATAACAGAGGAGATTACATTTTGGGCAATGAGCAAGTGGGACGGGAATGTGAGGCATGGTTGAATTTGCCACGCCAAGCCTATAATGGGAGCTAACTCTGAGGTCAAGTTTGGGAAAGTTACTGTAGAGTCAGCCCTGTGGCCTTTGAGAAAGGACATGCAGCAATTAAGTGTTGGATTATATGCAAGCCAGTAGATTTAAATTCAATTGCACTATAAATCAAGTTGTGGTTTGGGGGACAGAAGATGCAGTGAAACCTTTGCCTCGCGATGAACTGAATCTGGAGGGAAAAATCTCTCAGTTAATCATAGAGAAATTTTTTTAAAACACTTGGAAACATCTGCACTAAAACAGCATTTCATTAACAGTCTTTACACCAAATTCCTAATAAAATATCTAAATAAGGCATAGTAAAAAGACAAATTTTGCTACCAAAATGTAAAGAAAGAAAATCCTAATCCAGAAGTTGGGAAAATTTTTATAACTACAAAGTGCATCAAGACTGAAAAACACAAATAAATGGTTTATGCATGCATCACAGACTAAAAAGTAGAGACTGGCTATCCTAAGATTAGATTAAAGGAAGCTTAAACTAGACTGTACTCCTCTATCCAATGCCCCCACCTCATCTACCATCTAATCATGATTCAGATACTGGATTTATTCCTAATAGGAAAATGAATAGCCAGTACCTTGTTTATCAAAAATACTAGTGGAACACACAATGTAATATTCCTTTTGCCTTCCCTGCTCCTTCAGCACCTTTTTTCTACACACATTCAGAGACTGTACACTCGGCATTAATAGCCAGAGGTGGCAGGAAGGCAGATGGTGTCACTCTCTGCACCTTGTAATCTCCACAGGGAGATTATAATAACCTGGGGAATAGACTGGAAGACTACCTACCCTAATACATGCTGGTAGCAGTAGTATTTAACATACTCCATCCACTCACAGATTCTGAGAACTATACATTGGGAATTAGTTTGTATATTGCAGTCCTGAAGAACTGCACATGTTGAATGTTTGATTTTCCACAAAAATTGTCCTAGTAGCTGTGAAAAATCAACTCAGGAAGTAGACCATATTGAAAGAGCTACAAACTCTGCATTTTGATGAACATCAAGTCTGTATGAATGTTTCCCCATTCGTGGACAGCTAAGAGTGAGTATACAGAGAAAAGCAATGCATCGCCTACAAGGGAAGCTCAATAAGACTATGTATGAACTTCTCTGCAGAAACCATGGAGGCAAGAAGACATTGGTATGATATATTTAAGATACTGAAAGAGAAAAACTGCCAACCAAGGTTTCTATATCTGGCAAAACTGTCTTTCAAAAATGAGGGAGAGTTCAGACACTGAGAGAGTTTGTGAACAAGAAATCTGCTCTATAAGAAATGCTAAAGGGAGTGATATAGGCTGATAGGAAAAGACACAGGAGAGAGGTTTGGAGAAGATGTAGAAATGAAGATAATCAGGAAGGGTAAAGGGACAGAGACAAAAGAGTAAAATAAGACATATAAAATCCAAAAGATAAAATGGTAGAAGAGAGCACTGCCCTTGAGTAATCACATTAAATGTTAATGGATTAAACTCCCCAATAAAAATACATAGAGTGTCAGAATGGAGTGAAAAAAAAACAGGGCCCACCAATATGCTGTCTAAAAGAGACTCGTTTTAGACACAAGGACATGAACAGGTTGAAAGTGAAAGGTTGGGAAAAGATATTCCACACAAACAACAACCAGAAAAGAGCAGGGGTAGCTATATTAATATCAGACAAATTAGACTTCAAATGTAAAACAATCAAAAGAAACAAAGAAGGACACTATGTATTAATAAGACAGACAGCACATCAAGAAGACATGACAACCATAAATACTTATGCACTGAGCCAGAGTGCCCAAAAATACATGGGGCAAACCTGACAAAACTGAAGGAAGAAGTAGACACCTCTACAATAATAGCTTGAGACTTCAATATTCCACATTCATCAATGGCTAGAACATTTAGACAGCAGATCAATAAGGAAACAGATGTTGATTTGCATGATAAATAAACTAGACTTAACAGACATTTATAGAACACTACACACCACAACAGCAGGATACACATTTTCTCAAGTGTTCATAGAACATTCTCAAGAATAGAACACATATTTGGTCACAAAGTAAGTCTCAACAAATTTAAAAATATTGATATTATACAAAACACTTTCTCAGATCATAATGGAATGAAATTGGAAATCAATAACAAGCAAAAGATCAGAAAATTCACAAATGTATGGAGGCTAAATAACACACTCTTAGACAACCTGTGGGTAAAGGAAGAAATTACAAGTGAAATCACTAAATACCTTGAGGCAAAGGAAAATGAAAACACAACATATCAAAACTTATGGGATGCAGTAAAGGCAGTGCTGAGAGGGAAGTTTATTGCCCTAAATGCCTATATTAAAAAAGAAAAAAGCACAAATATTGAGGAATTAACTCTTCACCTGGAGGAACTAGAACAAGAACAGCAAACTAACCCCAAAGCAAAAAGAAGGAAAGAAATAACAAAGATTAGAGGAGAAATAAATGAAATTGAGAACATGAAAACAAAGAAAACAAAACCAGAAGTTGGTTCTTTGAGAAAAATCGATAAAATTGATGGACCCTTAGCTGGGTTAACAGAGAGAGAGAGAGAATGCAAATAAATAAAATCAGAAATGGGAAAGGGGACATAACTATTGACACCACAGGAATAAAGGAAATAATAAGAGGATACTATGAGCAACTATATGGTAATAAATTAGACAAGTTAGAGAAAATAGACAACTTCCTAGAAAAGTATGAATAACCAACATTAACTTAAGAAGAAATAGATGATCTCAAGAAACCAATACAAGTAAAGAGACTTATCAGTCATCAAAAAGCCCCCAAAAAAGAAAAATCCAGGAGCAGATGGCTTCACATGTGAATTCTGCCAAACATTCAAGAAAGAATTAGTACCAATCCTGCTTAAACTCTTCAAAAAAATTGAGAAGGAGGGAAAGCGATCAAAGTCATTCTATGAATCCAACATCACCTAATACCAAAGCCAGACAGATACTACAAAAGAAAGAAAGAAAGAAAGAAAGAAAGAAAGAAAGAAAGAAAGAAAGAAAGAAAGAAAGAAAAAAGAAAGAAAGAAAGAAAGAAAATTATATACCAATCTTTTTAATGACTGTGGATACAAAAATCCTCGACAAAATACTCACAAATTGAATCCAGCAGCACGTTAAAAGAATTATACACTATTACCAAGTGGGATTTATTCCAGATATGCAAGGCTGGTTCAACACAAGAAAATCAAGTAATGTAATACACCACATCAATAAATCAAAACAGAAAACCTACTACAATCATCTCAATGGATGCAGAGAAGACATTTGAAAAAATTTAACATCCTTTCATGATGAAAACACTCAAAAGGATAGGAATAGAAGGGGCCTTCCTCAATATGATAAAGGCAGTATATGAAAAACCCACAGCTAACCTCATTCTCAATGACAAAAGACTGAAAGCTTTCCCTCTAAAACCAGGAAGAAGACAAGGGTGCCCACTGTCACCACTGCTATTCAACATTATGTTGGACATTCTAGATAGAGCAATTAGGCAAGAAAAAGAAATAAAAGGCATCCAAATTGGAGAGGAAGAAGTAAAACTTTCACTGTTTCTAGATGATATGATCCTACATGTAGAAAACCCAGAAAAATCTACAGCAAAGCTACTAGAGCAATAAATGAATACAGCAAAGTAGCAGAGTACAAGATCAACATGCAAAGATCAGTATAGTGTATAGTGTTCCTATACACTAGTAATGAGCAGCATAAGGAGGAAATCAAGAAAAAAAAATTCATTTACAATAGCAACCAAAAGAATCAAATATTTAGGAATAAACTTAACCAAGGCCAGAAAAAACCTATATATAGGAAACTAGAACTAATCACAGAGAACCTAAATAAATGGAAAGACATAACTTGTTCATGGATTGGAAGACTGTTCCAGTTTGCTAATGCTGCCATTATGCAAAATAACAGAAATAGATTGGCTTTTAATAAGGGGGTTTATTTGGTTGCAAAGTTACAGTCCTAAGGCCATAAAAATGTCCAAACTAAGGCATCAACAACAGGCTGCCTTCGCTGAAGGATGGCCAATGGCATCCAGAAAACCTCTGTCAGCTGGGAAGGCACATGGCTGGCATCTGCTCTGGGGTTCTGGTTTCAAAATGGCTTTCTCAAAGGACATTTCTCTGTAAGCGTCTGGGGATGTTCTCTTAGTTTATCCCAGAACAAACTCTGGGCTTCATCTCTTAGCTAAACAACCTTCTCTCTCATCTCCAAGGCATGTCTAAGCATCACCATCACCAAGCATCTGGGCCTGTGTGGCTCCTTTTAAAGGACTCCGGTAAACTAATAAAGACCCATGCTGAATCAGCAGGGCCACACCTCTATGGAAACAATCTAATCAAAATTATCACCTACAGTTGGGTGCGTCACAGCTCCATGGAAACAACCTAATACAAATATCCCACAATATTGGATTAAAAGATCATGGCTTTTACATGGGGGACATAATATACCCAAACTGGCACAAAGACTAAATACAGTTAAGATGTCAATTCTACCTAAATTGATTTATAGATTCAATGCTATACCAATTAAAATCCCAACAACTTATTTTACAGAAATAGAAAAACAAATAACCAAATTTATTTGGAATGGTAGGGTGTCCTGGATAGACACAAATACCTTAAGAAAGAGGAATGAAGTGGGAGGTCTCACACCATCTGACTTGAAAGCATATTGTAAAGCTACATTGGTCAAAACAGCATGGTAATGGCATAAAGATAGATATACTGATCAATTGAATCAAGTTGAGTGTTTAGAAATAGACCCTGTCATATAAGAATAACTGGTCTTTGATAAGGCAGTCAAGCCAAATCAACTGGGACAGAGCAGCCTCTTCAATAAATGGTGTTTGGAGAACTGGATATCCATATCCAAAAGAATGAGAGAGGACTCCTATCTCACACCTTATACAAAAATTAACTCAAAATGGATCAAAGACCTAAACATTAGAGCTAAGAACATAAAATTTTTGAAAGAAAATATAGGGAAATATCTTAAAGATCTTGTAATAGGAGGTAGTTTCCTATACCATAATCTAAAGCATGAGCAATGAAAGAAGAAATAGAAAAATGGGATCTCCTCAAAAATGAACAACTTTGTGCATCAAAGGACTTACAAAGAATATATAAAGAATATATCCCAAATATATAAAGGGATCCTATAACTCTACAACAAAAAGACAAACAACCCAATTTAAAATGAGCAAAAGACCTAGACAGATACTTTTCTGAAGAGGAAATAAAATGGCTCAAAAACATATGAAAAGATGCTCAACTTCACTGGCTATTCAGGAAATGCAAATCAAAACCACAATAAAATATCATCTCACACCTACTAGAATGGTCATTATCAAAAAAACAGAATATTAAAAGTACTGGAAAGGATGTGGAAAAAGAGCACTCGTATTCATTGTTGGTGGGAATGTAGAATGGTGCAGCTACTCTGGAAGGCAGTGTAGCAGCTCCTCAAGAAGTTCAGTACAGAATTGCCATATGATCCAGCAATTCCATTACTAGGTATATACTTGGAGGAACTGAAGGCTAAGACACAAACAGACAGTTGTAAACCAATGTTCATAGTGGCATTTTTCACAATTACTAAGAGAAGGAAACAGCCCAAATGTCCATCAGTGGACAAGTGGATAAACAAAGTATGGTATATACATAGACGATGGAACACTACAGAGCTAGAAGACAGCACAAAGTCATGGAGCATATAACAATGTGGATGAAACTTGAGAACATTTTGTTGAGCGAAATTAACCAGAAACAAAAGGACAAATAGTCTATGGTCCCACTAATATGAACTAACACTAATGAGCAAACTTTGAGAGCTGAAGCTGAGAACACAAGTCATCAGGAGATTGGAAGAGGATAGAGATTGGGCATTTGATGCTGAAAGAGGAAGTCTAGGGACATGTATAACACCAGAAGGAAAGATAGAAGATAAAGACTGGGACTGTATAACTTGGTGAAACCTAGAGTGGTCAATGATAGTGATTAAATGTACAAATATAAAATGTTTTTACATGAGGGAGAACAAATGAATGTCAGGTTTGCAAGGTGTTGCAAATGGGGTGATTTGGGGGGAAAATGTAATCAACACAAAACAGAGTCTATAGTTGACAGTAAGATTTAAATATATTAGCTTCTGTTAATTGAAACAAAGGGAATATATCAAATCTAAATGTCTGTAAGAGGGGGATATAAGGAAGGGGTATGGGATTCTTGCTGGTGATGTTGTCTGACCTTTTTTATTGTATTGTATGCTTTTATTTTTTTATTATTCATATTTTAATTTTTTTTGAGTAATGAATGTGTTCAAGGGTTGATTGTGGTGATGAATACACAACTATATGATGAAACTGTGAACAATTGGTCTACACCATGGTTGACTGTATGGTATGTGTATATAACTCTATAAAATTGCAGGGGAAAAAATAAACAGAGGGATACAAGTGCTGGATAAAATGCAGAGAGAGTGATGTACCTATTCACCGTAGGTGGGGATGTAGAATAGTGGAGCACATCTGGAGGGCAGTGTGGTGGTTCCACAAGAAGCTAAGAATGGGGTTGCCATAAGGTCTTGCAACCCCATTATTAAGTATATATTTGGAAGAACTGAGAGCAGGGATATGAATGAACATTTGCACACTCATTCATATGGTGGCAGTGTTCATGACTTACATTGGATGGAGGTGGCCTAAGATTACATCACCTGATGAACAGAATGGTGAACTGTGATATATACATACAATAGAATATTGAGTGGCTGCAAGAAAGAATTAAGTTGTGAGGCATGCAACTAGGTGAATGGAAATTGAGAACAGAATTTTGAGTGAAATAATCCAGAAACAAAAAGACAAACATTATAATGCCTCACTAATATGGACTAACTATAATGTGCAAACTCTGAGAATTGAGTCTGGGAGCATAGGTTATCTGGGGAAGACTTATTGTAAATCTCCCTTGATTTAAGCTCTTACAGCAGTCACATCTATTCCTGAGTTGTAATGGTTATTTCTAAATTCTGAGATGTTGCGCTCCTTGTGTATATGTGGTTGATCTCTGAAACTTCGGGTATCTGTGTGACACCTGACAGTCAGAGCTATAGTTCAGCAGCTATGAATGTCAGTATTACCCCATTTAGCAACTATTTAAAAAGCTGAAAAAGAATTCAGACTTCAATCAGAGATATGAATGAAGAGGATCTTGTTAGGACTAAGGCAAATCAAACTAAAGGGTAAAGGATGATATTGATGGCATTTTAAAACTTCAACTTCTGTGTGAGACCAAAGAAAGAGATGTTTATTTGGTGCAAAATCTAGATTTTCTGTAGCACTATATAATGTAACTTGTATGGTCAGTTTACTCAAACACCATAATTACATTGAACTTTGAATAGGGAGTGAGATCTGTTGATTTATACAGGTTAGTGTGAAGCCCTGATACATCCCAAAGTAATTTGGGCAGAGAATAAAAATATATTTGCAAAGCACCCTTGAGGTTGGGGGAAAATGTGGAAATATTAAACTTCCCAAAATTACTGATATTCTCACAAGCATTGGGGACTACCAATTTAGAAGGCTGAGCCCTTGATCTTGGGGCTTGCCCTTAGGAAGCTTGTTACTGCAAAGGAAAGGCTAAGCCCACTTAAAATTGTGCCTAAGAGTCACCCCAGAGAACCTCTTCTGTTGCTCTCTCTCCAAGCCATTTCAGCAGGTAAACTCACTACCCTCTTCCCTATGTGGGACATGAATCCCAGGGGTGTAAATCTCCCTGGCAATGCAGGACATGACTCCCAGGGATGAGTCTGGACCAGGCATCATGGGATTGAGAAAGTCTTCTTGACCGAAAGGGGGAAGAGAAATGAAACAAAATAAAGTTTCAGCGACTGAGAGATTTCAAATGGAGTTGAGAGGTCATTCTGGAGGCTATTCTTATGTGTTATATAGATATCCCTTTTTAGTTTTTAGTGTATTGGAGTAGGTAGGAGGAAATACCTGAAACTGTTGAATGCAACCCAGTAGCCTTGATTCTTGAAGACAATGGTATATCTGTATAGCTTTAGGGTGTGACTGTGTGATTGTGAAAACCCTGTGGCTCACAGTCTCTTTAACTAGTGTATGGACAGATGAGTAGAAAAATGGAGGCAAAAATGAAATGAATAATAGGAGTGATGGGATTGTTTTGGGTGTTCTTTTTCACGTTCATTTTTATTTTTGTTTTTATTTTTTTTTTGGAATAAAGAAAACGTTCAAACATTGATTGTGGTGATAATTGCAAAACTACATGATGGTACTGTGAATGACTGATTGTACACTGTGGATGATTTATAATATGTGAATATATCTTAATAAAACTGAATTTTTGAAAACACAAAATGAAAAAAAAAAGAGTGAGTATCCAGAAAACAATCCATCATGGACTGAAAATGAGATAAGATAGTTCAGAACAAAAAATTACTTTTCAAAATGATTTGTTATATGACCCAGACAACAGTTTTTAGAAATTATCTGCTTCATAATTAAGTAAGAAAAAGAAAGCATACTTTCTAAAACAATGATAAATGGTTATATAGAATAATAAAGAAGATAAGAAGAGACAACTTGCTCAGATGCAAAGATAGAAAAGATGAAAAAGAAGATGGATGACATTAAGAAATACTTCAAGGAAATAAAAAGTACATTCAATATTTAAAATCTTCATTAGAGGGAGTAAAGTGTAGAAACTACAAATGTAAAAAGTCAAATTTAATGTGGATTCAAGCCTTATAAATTTCTCCCAGAACACAGAGGACAAAAGCAAAAAGGGAAAAACTACCTGAGAGAGATGAGAAGTATGGAAAAAAGAGCAAAGAACCAACCTGTGAGGCACTACTGAGTCCTAAAGAAGAGTCCAGAAATTAAACAGAACAATAAAAATTGTTGTGGCACTAAAAAAAAAAAAAAGAAAACTTTCCTGAGAAGAAAAAGAGAGGATAGATGAGAAATGCTTGCCATTTACTGGCCAAAACTGATGAAAAGCAACCATCCCCAGGCACAAATTCTGGCAAAAGTTTATACAAGTATACACGGATTCTTTCCCTACCCACTCTCCCTCTCCTTCTCCCCCAACTCTCTCTTCCTCCCTCCCTCTTTTTCTTTCTTTCTCTATCCTTCCCTCCCTCCTTCCCTTCTTCTCTCCCTCCCTCTCTTTCTTACAAACACAGACATGCATGCACAGACATCCCAGAAAGTAAAGGCAAAAAAATCAATCTCACCCCAGATTTCTTTGTAATAACACCAGGTCTCTTCATTAATACTTTAAAAGACAATAAAGCTATGCCTGTAGAGTTTCAAAGAAGACTATACAAGGTGTGGTGGTTTGGAGCCAGGTACCCCCAAAAAACATGTTCTTAAACTTAAGCCATTTCTGTGGGTGTGAACCCATTGTACGTAAGACCTTTTGATGAGGTAACTTCATTTAAGCTGTGGCCCAATTCAATAAGGATGGCTCTTAATCCTATTATGAGAGGCTTTTATCAGTAGAGTGACATTCAGACAGAGAAAAAGCCATAGGATGCAAGAAGCTGAAGGTCAGTGGGGCCCAGAAGAGAAGGGAGGGACCAAAAGAGGCCTTCATATGCATTGCATCTTTCCTATTTTTTTACGTAGGGGCAACAGTCTGCTTCTTTTGTTTGCTTGAGTGATGTGAACGATGGATACAACCCCGTAGTTCTCTCTATAGTCACTTTAAAGCTTTTCAAAAAATAATTAAATTTACATTTTTCTAAATACAAAAGTGAATATTTTCCCTTATAAGATGGGTGTTTTATTTTATATCATTTTATTTTAGTTACTTCATCCTGCATATCTATCTCCCCCTCACTTTCCTTGCTAGTGTAAGATAATCTTATTACTAATAATCTAATCTTTTTATTATGTATATTATTTAAAATATTTTTATTACTTCATATTTGAATTTAATATGTAACTCTTTTAACTATAATGCCAACAATTATTTTAAACTAACTCTATGAATAATACTTTATTTTTCACCACCAGCCTTTTGTAGCATGACTTCATCATTATTGTATCCCTAATTGCAGTTTGTCCTTGATTGGCTGGAAGTACAACTTTGAGTGATCTATTGAAGAATGCTACATGTCTGGTCCATTTATGAAGGTAAAATAAATTTTTTTTCTATTTGCTTCACATGATTGACATCTTACCTGGTGTTTTAGTTTCCTCATTTACTGAAGCAAATACTATGCAATGATTGGTTTAAACAATGAGAATTTATTGGCTCAGTTTTGAAGCTAGGAGAAGTACAAATCAAGGCCTCATTAAGGTGATGCTTTCTTCCCAAAGACTGGCATTCTAGGACTGGCTGCAAGTGGTACTTGGTCCTTGGCTCCTCTAGCAATGCATATGACGGCCTCTTTTGAATATGTTCTAAAATTGATCATAGGGATGTATGCATGACTGTGTGGTGATACTATGAGCCAGTGATTTCATGCTTTGGATAGTTCATGAGGTGTGTAAATATATTTCAATAAAATTGAAAAAAAAAAACAAAACAGAACTTGAGACTAAACTGGAAACAGTACCATTTTACTCCAAAGGAAATGAAATACTCAGGTATAAATCTAACAAAATGTGAATAGGATCTGTATCCTGAAAGCTACAAAACCCTGATGAGAGAAATCAAAGATCTTTGTTCATGGGTCGACATAATAAAGATCTCAACTCTCCCTAAATTAATCCAAAGGTCCAATGTAAATCCTCTTAAAAATGTATATTAAAATTTATACAAAAAGGCAAAGGAACTAGAATAATTCAAACAATTTTTTAAAGGAAGAATAAAGTTGCAGGAATCATGCTGCCTGATTTTAAGACTTACTATACAGCTACGTTTTTTAAAACAATGTGAAGAGATCGATACATAGATCAGTAGAGCAGCATAAAGAACTCAATAATAGACTTACACAAATATACCCAATTGATTATTGACAAAGTAACAAAAGCAATTCAGAGGAGGAAGGATAGTATTTTCAAAAACTGATGTTGAAACAACTGTACATCAAAAAATTGACCCTGACATAGACCTCACACCCTTTACAAAAATTAATGCAAATGGATCGCAGATCTAAATGTAAAACTAGAAAACTTTTAGAAGAGAACCTAGGGTTAGGAAAACAGTCCCTAGACATGATGCCAGAAAACAATACAGAAGAGAAAAAAAAAAATAGGTAACAGAACTAGAGAGCTAGAGAATGATAGTGGTCTAATATTTTTAGGCTGATTAGGAAAGTTCCCTCAGATAGATGACAACTGAGCAAAGGCTTAAAGGAAAGGAAAAAATAATGAGTGAGGAGGAGAGATTTCCAGGTATAGAAAATGGCAAGTGAAGAGGCCCTGCAGCAAGAACCTGCTTGGAGAGATGTCCAAGGAACACCAAGAGACTGGTGTGACCAGAGAAAAGTTAAATAAAAGGAAAACAGTATGAGGTAAAATCAGAGAGTGTTAGCCAGCATGCCTTGAACAGAGACTGGGTCTTTATGGTTTGGTTTGGCCTCTAGTGCCTTGCCATCTGTCATAAAAAGATCATGCCCTGGGGAGCCGCTGGTGCCAGAAAGAAGGCATGTGGAACACAGCCAAACCCACCCCACAGCCTGCAGCAGCGCTGCCTCAGCTGTTCTCCAGACCTGTGTATGGTGTTGAGCTAGAGATTTGGGGCAACATTGTTGCAGCAAGAATCTGACTAAACACAGAGGTAGCCAGGGGCAAGATCATATATATGCTTGCCAAGAACTTTGGATTTTATTCTGAATTAGATCTGAAGCCATTGAGGGATTTTGAGGAAAGGAATGACACCATACAACCAATATTAAAGTATAATTCTGTTGTTGGGTGCAGAACAGACCATGGGGTGATAAAGGTGGAAACATAGAGACCACTGAAGAGGTCAATATATAAGTTAAATCTGACAAGAAATGTTGGTGTCTTAGCTCAAGTTGGTAGTGGTGAAGATGGTCAGAAATGTCGGAATCTGGATAAGTCTTGAAGGTGGAGGCAGCAGAATTAAATGTAGACTATGAGAGCTGCTACCAGCTTAGATGGAGAAGACAGTGGGGGATCAGATGTGCGGCAAAAATCAACACTTTACTTTTGGAAATTTCATTTCACCTGGTTTGATGGCCAAAATCTATGAAAATTGAGTTTCAAAATGAAGGAATCATACTAAGGGAACTGGCAAAACACTGTTTTAAAAAAATAATATAGTCCTACCAACCTCAATGAAACTCATGAAAGATCATTACTAAGTTTGGCATTAGCTAATTTTAGGAAATTTAGAAAAGGCAAGCTGTGGCTTAGGACTCTCTAAATGTACAATTAATTGGGGATTGTTTAATGAAATGACCTTAAAATGGATAGATGTTGTAATCATTACAAAAAAAAAAAAAAATTCCAGGGAACATCATTTATTTATAGGGTTTTCTTCCAGATTGTGAAAACTGTGATAAAAATTCAAGAGATAGTGAAGATATATTAGCATTTTTTATCAGACAGGAAGAGACAGAGAGTGCTGTTGTATGCAGATTCATACATTATCTCACTCTAGGATGCAGACACCTCTGGGTTCTTTAGGAATTCTAGTGCTGTCTTTCTGTAAATAAATGAAAGCATTTAAAAAGTGAGAATGTCAGAAAGGTGGTAGTGCAACCAATATTATAAAACCATCTTTTGAAAACATTGGGAATGCATTTGTAATCACCTCTGATTTTTGGAAGGCCAAACCTATAATCCCAAGACAGTGTCAGATTCCAGTGGCTCAGCATCAGCCAATTAACTAGAAATCCTGAAATCATGCTACGGCAAAAATTTTCATCTGTGTTCCATGGGGGATCCTCACTAAAAAGAGAAAAATGTATTCCCTTGCTCTTACCTTTAAAATTGTTTTGAGAAAAAATACCCTGTATGTAAAATTATAATATTAAGATAATGTCTAATTCCAAACATGTATAGGCTAACAGATGATACTACTATACATGACAAAACACAATGCTTTTGCAGAGAATTAGGAGCTCAGCTCGGGAGCCAGACTATCTGGTTTGGAATACTGGCCCAGACACCCACTAGCTGTGTGACTTGGACAATTTACTTAACCTCTGTCCCTAATTTTCCTTATCTGTAAAATGGGAATAATAATAGTATCTAACTCAAAGGGTTGGTGATGATACAGTAAGAACTATTATTATAATATGATGATGATGATGATGGTGATGATGATTGTGCCTGATTAAAATTTAAAAGGAAAAGAGAGAGGGAAGGGAAGGGAGGGGAAGGGGAGAGGAGGGGAGGGGAGGGAAGGGAAGGAGAAGGGGGGCAGGAGGGAGGGAGGGAGGGTGAAGAAAGGAGGAAGGTGGGAAGTAAGACTTATGCACCCTTTGGTTTACTTTCAGTGCCATATTTAATGAACATAAAATTTCAGTAGTTCCATCTGCCAAGGTTGTTCTTGCCGATCGAGGCACTTAGCCAAAGAAAGCAATTCTCTGTGACCTCCATCCTGAAAATACATAGGACAAAGCAAATTTTCACCATATAAAGGAGGCTCAATTTGAAAAGGCCATGCTTTTACCAGAATATGGATTTACCCCAAAAACCAAAACTTGCCTTGAAGCAACCTACAAGGTTACTGATCACATTGACAGATAAAAGTAGAATGGCAGAATTTGAGAGAGTGTGTTGACACAATGTACTGTACAAACTGTTGAGCTGATTTGTGGCTTGGACCACAAAATTAAAATCAAAAGAGTGTCACTGTAAAGTTCTATTAACTAATACAGAATCACTTACATTTTTTCTAATATTTTAATCAAATCATGGTGGAAAAATCATTTTCCTTCAGTTCTCAACTGGATAAAATTACTTATGTCTGTATAAGGGCAAATGGACTCTTAAAATTCCTATTTTGTGAGCCCCTTTTAGAAACTCCAAGGGCCGTCAACATAGTTTCTTTGCCAAGGAAAACTTCGACTGAAAGAAAGATCTGGTATTTTGTGCAAAATGGAGCACCTGTGATGCTTGGCAATACATCGAGTTTTGTTGCTTTGGTGAACAGAGAAGCAACCCATGACATCGGAATGCACTGCTCTACAGATTGGCTTTCACTGCTCTCAAGGATTCTGCCAACAACACTAAAAGAACTCTTTTCTGCTGCTGTGAAAGTTGTCAACTTCATCAGAGCCAGATCCTTGAATCACCACCTTTTTAAGAAGTTTTGACAAAAAGTAGAATAAGATTATAAAAGGTTTTCTACTATATGGACATTCATTGACATTGCAGGGGACAAGTCAATGCACTTCATTAAACTTCAGACAAAAAGAGAAAAATAAAAGCCCACTCAGACCAATTTGAAAGGGAGATATGCATTCATTGCTTGGCTTACTTGGCAAGTCATCTTGGCCATGTGCATGAGGTAAATCTTCAGATCCAAAGCCCTGTTGCTGAAAAATCATGAGCAATTTTTGGCCAAAATGCCAAAGGAAGTGCTTCCCAGGATAAAGTTAATACTGACAAATCATTGTGGATTTCTCAGCAGGCAGACCTTAGAGAGAGCTGGAAACTCTGCAGAACTCTTCTGAGGGTTTCTTCAGCTTCTTGGACTTTACTGTTGAAATGGGCTTTTGTAATCCACTCCTTCCTGATATGGCATTAGTAGTGCAAACTTTATCAAAGACGACCCCATTGCTTTGAGAAGCATGGGCATAAAATGACCAAGATTCAATATGAAGAGCCTTATTTGGTTCTCATGCTCCATGACACCAGCTCACATTCACTGGGCAAAGCAATTTATAGGAGCTTTGATTCCATTTGTCTTATACATACCTGTGAATGAGGATTTTCAGAAATTTTGCCTTCATAAGAAACAAATATTCATAATCAGTTTGAGGTAAAAGATTACATATAAAAATTGCTATGCCAAAATCCACTAAACCAAACAGCATCAACCTTATTTTGGAACATCCAATTGAAAAAATTAAAATATACTTTTTGGTTTTATTTGCACAACTTGGATTTATTTCCATTTTTTCCCACTCAGAAATCATCAGTTTTTGCAGGATGCCCTTCTTGTTCCCAAAAGAATGTACATGAACATATACATTTTACATATACCAAAATAATCTTTACCAAAATATTCATATATTTTTAATATTCTTTGTGTCTGGGATTTCAAAAGAAAGCTGAGAACCAAGGGATGCAGATTTCATAGAGAGGAAATTAATAAATAAATTGCATTAATCCACTGTTTATGTGATACAGCATAATCATTTAAGAATGGTCAACTTGCATTAAAAGATCTGAGAGGGATGCAGGGCAAGATGGTGGTGTAGGAAGGTGTGGAATTTAGTTAGTCCTCTAGAGCAGTGAGTAAACAGCCAGGAACAACTAGTAAATAGTCTAGAGTACTGTTTGGGGGACATCCATGACGAGACACACATGTACGCTAGTCTAGAATGGGTGAAAGGGCTGAGATCACAGCATTGAACTGTAAGTAAAGTTCCCCAAACTACGGAGCTGGTGCCTCTCCACCACTGGCACAGCAGGCTGAGTTTTAACACTCCCTTGAGGGAAAAAGAAACAGTCTCTGCTGAGGGCAAGGGAAGGTAGCCCAACAAAACTCCAAATGTGGTTTTAATTAACAAATTTGGACTACTGAATACATGCTATGAGCTCAGATAAACCCCGATAAAGCAAGAAAGAAATCCTGAGGTCTCTCCCAGCAGAGAGGAGGCAGGGCTGGTAGAAAAAAAAAATGATAATAAATAAATTAAAACAGAGGCTTTTGGAGTCAGCTGAGCTCAGAATACTGTAAAAGGGCTTTGTGCCAAGAAAAGGGGCACAGAGTACTGGGTACCAACTCCAGCTCTTGACTGGTGAAACGGGGGCTGGAGACTGGCTCTGAAAAGGGGATTTCTTTCTTTTTTCTTTTTTTCTCTTATTCTAAGTAGCTCGTTGGGAGAAAGCCTCACTCAGGCATTATCAACTGTCAGCACTGACCCAGGCAAGGGTGGAGTTAAGATAGTCAGAGAGATAAAGGAAGAAGTTAAGTGAAGGAGATAATTCCCTGAAGGGCATATCTTCCCTAAGAAAAGGGGGGCAGGGCCCAGCTCAAGTGGCAGCCCTCCTTCAGAGAATTCAGAGCCCAGTGCCCAGGGAGAAAAACTGAAACAGCTCAAGCTTGGCTTCTTATTCACCCTCGGTCCCTGGCAGGGACAGGGTCTGTTGAGAATTAAAGGCACCACACCTCTTTATGCAGGTTGGGAGCTGTGGGCTGATAAGTGCCACCTGCTGGGAAGGATAAGAAAAGCATGGAGTCTAGAGGCCTCCCAGGGAAGTCTAACAATCTGCTGGGTCT
Source organism: Choloepus didactylus (assembly GCF_015220235.1). NCBI lineage: Eukaryota > Metazoa > Chordata > Mammalia > Pilosa > Megalonychidae > Choloepus > Choloepus didactylus. The sequence continues at coordinate 77,688,689 of NC_051309.1, forward strand.
CATTCTCAGGGAAACTTGATACTAATTACACCCTCATCCTGGGACCTGGGCCCATCTGGTCTGGGAAAATCTGATTGGGGTAATCAAGGAAACCAGATGTTTAGACAACAAAACTTATGAGTCACACTAGGAAAAATGAAGATATGGCTCAAAGGAACAAACTTTCACTTCAAATGAGATATAAGAGTATCTAATTAAACTAATTAAAGATGTTCAAACAAATATGCTAAATCAATTCAAAAATTAAATCAATGAGTTGAGGGAAGATATGGCAAAAGAGATGAAGGACATAAAACACTGGGTGAGCATAAGGAAGAACTGAAAAGTTTGTAAAAACAGTTGGCAGAACTTATGTGAATGGGGGCACAGTAGAGATGAGGAACACAATGGAGCAATAGAGCAGCAGATTTGAAGATGCAGAGGAAGGGATTCATGAACTGGAGGATAGGACATTTGAAATCCTGCACACAGAAGAGCAGATGGAGAAAAGAGTGGAAGGATGTGAGTGGGGTCTCAGAGAATTGAGTGACAACATGAAGTACATGAATATACATGTCATGGGTGACCCAGAGGGAGAGGAGAGGAGAGGGGAGCACAGGGAATGATAGAGGAAATGGGAGAGGAGAGGGGAGCACAGGGAATGATAGAGGAAATGAACACTGAATGTCTCTCATCTCTTATGAAAGACATGAAATTACAGATCCAGGAAGTGTAGCATTCTACAAACAGAATGGATCCAAGTGGACCTACTCCAAGACACTTGGTAATGAATTATCAAATGTCAAAGACAAAAGGAGGATTCTGAAAGCAGCAAGCAAGAGGCAATCCATCACATACAAGGGAAGCTCAATAGGACTGTGTGTGGATTTCTCAATGGAAACTATGGAGAGGAGAAGGCGGTGGTATGATATATTTGTGACACTGAAAGAGAAAGGCTGCCAATCAAGAATTCTATATCTGGCAAGGCTTTCCTTCAAAAATAAGGGAGAATTTAAAATATTTTCAGACAAACACTGATAGAGTTTGTAAAAAGGAGATCTGCTCTGCAAGAAGTGCTAAGTGGAGCACTACAAGGAGATGGGAGGAGACAGGTTAGAGAGATTTGGAGAGAAGTATAGAAATGAAGAATGTCAGTGAGGGTAAAAAGAAAGAGAGAAAAAAATAAAAATAAAATATGGCAAATAAAATCCAAGGGTCTGAATGGTAGACAGTAGACATTTCCTTGAGTAAAATTATCCAGAAACGGGGACAAATACTTGCGCTCTCACTGATGTGAACTAACATTAATGAGCAAACTTTGGCAGTTAAAGTTAAGAACACAGGTTATCAGGAGATAGAAAGAGGGTAGATATCAGGCATTTGAATCTGAGGAAGTACAAAATGTTCAACAGGACTGACTGTATAGTTCCAGAGATGGATGGCACAATGCTTGTTATGGTAGCACAATATTGTGGGTACTCTGAAAAAAAATTGAGTGTGAGTGTGGTTGAAGGAGGAGGGCAGGGGGCATGTGTGACACCAGAAGGAAGAACAGAAGATAAAGACTGGGATTGTGTAACTTACAAAACCTAGAGTGGTCAATGATGGTGACTGAATCTACAAGTACAAGAATATTTTCACCTGAGGGAGAACAAATGAATGTCACCATTGCAGAGTGTTGAAAACTGGATGGTATAAGAGAAAAAATATGGTCAATGCAAACGGAAGACTATAGTAAACAGTAACATTGTGATATGCTTCCACTGATTGTCCAAAGGCAATATACCAAAACTAGATGTCAATAGGAGGGGATATAGGGGAATGCTATGGAATTTTTAGTGTTGTTGTTCTGTGACCTTTTATTTTTACTTTTTCGTCTATCTTTATTTTTATTCTTCATTTTTTTTTTTCTCTTCTTCCTTCCTCTTTCTTCACAGAGGAAATGGAAATGTCCTCATTTAGATTGTGGTGGTGAGTGCATGGCTATGTGATTATACCAGGAATCATTGTTTACCTAGGATGGAATGTATGGCATGTGAATAAAACTGTTTTAAAAATAAACAGAGGGATACAAGGGCTGGAGAAAATGTGGAGAGAGGGATGCAACTATGCACTGTTAGTGAGGAAGTGGAATGGTGTAGCCCATCTGGAGGACAGTGTGGTGGTTCCACAGGAAGCTGGGTGCAGGGTTGCCATATGGTCTTGCAACCCTGTTAATGAATATGTGTTTAGAAGAACTGAGAGCAGGGACATGAGTGACCATTTGCACACTGATGTTTATGGCAGCAGTATTCATGATTTTCAATGGATGGAGGTGGCATGGGGTACATCAACTGATTAATGGAATGGTGAACTGTGGTGTATTCATACAGTAGAATACTGAGCAGCAGCAAGGAGGAATGAAATTGTGAGGTATGCACCTGGGTGAATGGACCTTGAGGACAGTATGTTAAGTATAATAAACCAGAAACAAAAAGACAAGCATTGTAATGCCTCACTAATATGGACTAACTATAATGTGAAAACTCTGAGAATTGAATCTGAGAACATAGATTATCAGGGGGAGGTTTATTTTAAAGGCTCCTAGATTGTAAGCTCTTAGAATAGTCACATCTATTCATGAGTTGTAACGGTTATTTCTAAATTCTGACATGTAATCTGCTTGTGTATAATCTGACTGGTCCTTGGAACTTCAGGTATCTGTGTAGTACCTGAGACTCTTAGCTGGAGTTCAGCAGCTATGAATGTCAGCATCACCCCATACAGCAAATGTGGAAGAAGCTGAAGAAGAGATCACACTTCAATTAGAGATATGAATGGAATGAATAGACTTGGTTAAGACTAAGTTAAGTCAGACTAAAGGGTAAAGGATGATATTGATGGTGTTTTAAAATGTCAACTTCTGTGTGAGACCAAAGAAAGAGATGTTTATTTGGTGTAAAATCTATATTTTCTGTAGCACACTATATAATTTAACCTGTATGGTCAGTTTATTCAAACACCATAATTACATGGAACCTTGAATAGCAAGTAAGGTCTGGTTGGTTCATACAGGTTAGTGTGAAGTCCTGATACATCCAAGATTAATTTGGGCAGAGAATAAAATGTGTTTAAAACAGCCCTTGAGAGACTGGGGAAATATGTGGAAATTTTAAACTTCCCCACCTGGGGAATTCCTGATATTTTGCAAGCATTGGGGGCTACCAGCTTAGTAGGCTGAGCCCTCGATCTTGGTGCTTGCCCTTAAGCTTGTTACAGCAAAGGAGAGGCTGAACCTACTTATAACTGTGCCTGAGTCACCCCCAGAGAACCTCTTTTGCTGCTCAGATGTGGCCTCTCTCTAAGCAAGTCTGCAGGTAAACTCGCTGCCCTTCCCCCTACATAGGACATAACTCCCTGGGGAGTAAATCTCCCAGGCAACATGGTACATGACACCCTGGGATGAGTCTGGACTAGGTATCATGAGATTGAGAAATCCTTCTTGACCAAAAGAGGGGAGAGGAATGAAACAAAATAAAGTTTCAGTGGCTGAGAGATTTCAAACAAAGTTGAGAGGTCATTCTGGAGGTTATTCTTATGCATTATATAGATGTCCATTTTTAGTTTTTAATGTACTAGAATAGCTGGAGGGAAGTGCCTGGAGCTGTTGCACTGCAGTCCAGTGTCTTTGATTCTTGGGGATGATCATGTAACTGTATGGCTTGCATAGTGTGACCATGTGATTGTGGAGGCCTGGTGGCTCACGCTCCCTTTATCCAGTGTATGGACTGATGCATGAAGAAATGAGGATGGGGGCGTGGATGACTAATGGCAGGGGAGAGGAAGGGTGTGGGATGTTTTGGGTCTTCTTTTTTACTTTCATTTTTGTTCTTGTTTTTATTTTATTTTTTGTAGTAGTGAAAATGTTTGGGAGTTGATTGTGGTGATGAGAGCACAACTGTGTGACAGTGCTGTGGATGGCTGGTTGTGCACTTTGGATGATTGTATGGTATGTGAGTGCATCTCAATGAAATTGCATTGAAAAGAAAAAGCTCTGAGAACTGAGAACTGAAAATTGACCCCAGCACATGTCACTAGTCCCAGCCAAATGTGCGTTGAGAGTACGGAAAAGCACACTCACCTGACAGTATCTCCCAGCACAGACAACACTGGATTTCCCTAGAATTTCATGTTTGCATAGATGCAATGAGAATCAGGAAGTCCTGAACTCCATGGACATGCTGCAGATTCAGAATTTCTTAGCAAATATCCCATCTTAAAAATACTCAGGACATTCTGGACATGAAAAATGTTACATGAAGGAAACATTCATTTCACTATCCTTAACAAAGATGAAATTTTTACCAAAAAGAGTAGACATTCACTGGAATGTTAGAAATGGTTAAGGCTAAGGGTCTTATCAGGACTATAACAACATCTTTGAAAACCTCTTCTAAAGTTTAAAGAAGGTGTTTTACATACTATTCTGGTGAACATTGAGGCTTAATGTGTACAGAGCTAATGTTTATGCTCCCAGAGCATATATGACTATCCCTGACAATGTCTACAACCAGATACTATAGAGAAAATAACTGCATCTTCCAGCATTCAGACACATTCACAACAACACAATCAACAATGAAATTGCAAATTTACCGGCATATAAAAAGCCCACTTTATGGTGGAAAGATCATACATAGCTGACATATCTAGAATAATCTTCAAAGACTAGTAATACACTAAATCCAAAGTGATAATGTCATCTCTAGTGATGAGCTGAGCTATACAAAACATTAAAGTAATACAAAGAAAGAAATGCTGTGATTGTTTTTATCAAAAATAGCAAGCCACAGACCAAAGAACAAATGAGAATTAGTTAGGAGTTTGTTCCACTTATATTTAGGCTTATTATTTATTAAACTTATAATCCATCACTAAAAAGTAAAAAGGTACTCCTATAAGATTAGGCTCAAGATAATTGGTATAGATTTTTCAGAAGAACATAGTAATAGTATTTATAATACAGTCATTTAAAGATAGTGATGACTTAGTTTCTAATGAAATAAATGTCAGTGATAAGAATAAATGCCACAGAAGTTCTGCAGTGATGAAGTATTATCAAGTTTTGTGGTTGATATTCTATATGGTTTTGAAGAGGCTAATTAAAGCCTTTATAGGTTGTTACATACTATGATCTCCAGTGAATGCAAATTTCCATTAGAATTCTTACATTTTTCCTGTTTTGTACTAATACTCAATGAAATATTTTAATATATTTTGGAATATTTGCCATTAGTGTAAGCGTATAATTCCTTCTAAATTATTTTGCTTTGTATTTGTACCAATTATCCTATCAAATGATTTGTTTTCACATACTCATGTGGATATATTTTATTCTGTTATTTAATTTGTTTACTAAGATGTTTCCCCAACTCCTATCCAGATAGTATATCCAGTTTGTTGTATATTTGCTCACATTTATTTTATCTTGTAGATTGCTTTTTAGCCAGCGATATTCATTGAAATACAGTGCCAGTATTTGCTATATGTGTGGTAGTGGACTTAATTTACCAGTAAATTTGTCACATTTTTTTGGCTATTGTGTGTCACTATGAATATATTTCTTTTTGCCATGTGTTTTATACTGTTGTATAATTTATAAAAAATTAATACATACCCAGAATTTATGACTTCCTACTGGATTCTGATATACTGTTCAAGGTGGTTTATGACCAATACATCATATAAGAAGAACACAGAAGCCAATATGAAAGGGTTCCCACTGGCCAAAAATGAAGTGATCTGAACATAAAAAAAGTTCTGAGTGAAACTGATTGTATATACCAATTATATAAAAGCCCATTGTTCCACTTTGCTAAAGCTGCCATTATGCAAAATACCAGAAATGGATTGGCTTTTATAGAGGGAATTTATTAGGTTACAAATTTACAGTTCTAAGGCCATGAAAGTGTCCAAACTAAGGCATCAGCAAGAGGATACCCTCACTGAATAAAGGCTGATGGCATCCAGAACACCTCTGTCAGCTAGGAAGGCAAGTGGCTAGCATCTGCTGGTCTTTTGCTCCTGGGTTCTGGCTTCAAAACAGCTTCCTCCAAAATGTCCCTGGGCTTCTGTCTCTCTTAGCTTCTCTCTCTCAGCTCCTGTGCATCCTTGCTTGTTCTCCCAAGGGATTTCTCTCTAAGCATCTGGAGTTCTCTTTTAGCTTCTCTGAGTCAAATTCTGGGCGTCATCTCTTAGCTTAGCATTGCCAAACATCTTTCTGTCTGCATCTCAAAGTGTCTCCAAGCATCTGGGCCTGTGTCGGCTCTTAGCTTCTCTCCAAAATGTCTCTCTCAGCTTTTCTGAGCCTCTCCTCTCCTTGAGCTCTTGTAAAGGACTCCAGTGATCTAATTAAGACCCACTTGGAATGGGCAGGGTCACACTCAATCAAAAGGTTCTAACCAACAAGATTGGATTAAAAGATCATGGCTCTTCTGGAGTCCATAACAATTTAAAATTGGCACACCCATGTAAAAGAGAAGGCTACCCTCCCCCAAAAAAGTAAAAAACCATTGGAAGTAACTAGAACACCAACTCCTATTCTGAATATTGGCTCTTAAAAGAAAATACTGAGCATTTATCCTAGTTTATCCTTGATCTAAGAGTAGTCAAATGGCTCTAACTGATGAGAGAATTCCAGCTAAAAATGTGGAAGGAATGATAGTACTGGAAAAATCACATTGTAACTCCTAATGAAATATATGAGCCAGGAAAAGATCATCAGTGGATGAAACCATTAGATGAAAGGGTTCATGAGGCATTTTATCACAAAGGAATCAGACTGTCACCACCTGAACCCATGATCAATCTTAACATCATAAAAGCAGGCCAACCAGATGTTGTATGCTTCCTGCTGTGACACAGTATGAAGCAGTTAGTTCTACCTTTGAAGTATTCTTATCAAAAAGTTGAACATATGTCTACTAAAGCCTCCAGAGCCAATGTCCAATAAAAAGTAATGAATTAATTAAACTTAGATAAAGCAAACACAGCAAAATCTTGGTAATTATTTCATCTGGGTGAAAAGTATAGTGTGATGCAATGAACTGGTCTTTCTCATTTTGTGTATGATTAAATGTTCATAATTAAAAATAACCCTAACACAGAATTGTGATGTACATTATATTCTTTTTATCCTAAACCCAGAGAATATGGTGACTGAGTGGTATGGCTAAAGATTCTTTTGAATATGATGTTTATTGGAATTGGCACCAGATCACCCAAGAAGAAGTGCATATCTCACTGAAATTTAAAGTGCCAAAGCAGATGAGCAGAAACAACTGCCCAGTTGCACAGAAACTGAACCTACAATGACCATGATCAATAACATTTATTAAGTTCATATCTTGTGCCACCACTGTGCTATGCACTTCATCTTCAATTCAATTATAATCATCACAACAGCAGACTAGATATCATTAATTCCAATTTACACATAAACTAAGGCTAAGAGAAAAGTTAATTTTTCCAAGGTCACAGAGTTAGAATATGGCAAAGGTATATTTCAAATCCATCAGTTACACTACAAAGATCACATTTTTAATTCTACGTGAGGTTAGTATCCATGGCCCCATTCTCTACAACCCCAAAGTCCCCACAAACCAAGAAAAGTTTATCCAAAGTATGGTTAATGTATAAATGATAAACTCATCTGTAGTTTTAAGAAAGAAAACCATATAATGTCATCACATGACTCCAACTCCCATGTTTAAAGAATTCTCCACCATGTGAGTTTTTTGGGCAAGAAAAATTTGCCTTCCAACCTATGGTCAAAAAATGCAGGTACAAAAATGTCCTCAACTCTAATAGATAACACACTTGCCCAAGAGTTTGATTTGGGAGCCAGTGCAGCAAAGAAGTAGGGAACATAGAGAACTCTCTCTGGTGGCATCTGTTTTGCATCAAGATTGAGTGTCCAGGGCAATTGGCTGGAGTATCCAATGTCCAGTGCCAGAAGTGTCAATGGTGTGAACTGCAGGTTCCAGTGCTCAGCAGGAGTGGTAGCAGGTCCTCAACAGAACAGATTTGCAGCATGATACTGGACAATGCTGGCTGAGTAACCACCACTCTGGTTCTGCAGAGTGATTCTGTGTCTTACCCAACATCCACTTAATAAACCCCTTTTCTACTTAAAAAGCCAGAATGAACTTCTTGCAAGTAAAACATTAACTGATTTACAAGAAAATAATCAATTCAGACCCTAATATCAAAGCATACACCAAAATAAATGCTAACTGGATTAATGCACTAACTGTTTAAAAAATACGATATTTAATATGAAGAATACACAGGTGAATTATGATCCCTGACTAGAAAAGGGCTTTCTTGGATTTAAAGTAAATAATTTTTCACATGTAATGAAAGAGTTCTAAAATTAAAGAATTATATGATAATATGTTGAAAGAAGTATTTGCAACATGTCAAAGATTTTAATACATATATAGTATTATTTGTCAATAATAAAAGCATTAATGATTAATATGACAAAGGACATGAATAGAAAATGCACATAAGAGAAAATATGAGCCAATATACATCCAGGAAGCTATTCAAACTCAGTGATGAAAAAAGTCCACAGAAAATTCAGGATTCCCATTCTTTCATTCAATAAATACCATGTGCCTTCTATGTGTTATTTTAGGTGCTAATAATACACCAGTGAGCAAAGGTCAGCTAATGATATTGATCTGCTATCATCTTAAACCTCTTCTAGAGTTGATGAACCTCATAATAAACAGTTATATTTTTCACTCTCATTTTTTTCTCTTACCTGTAATCATCAGGAAAATACTCAAAAAGCAGAATATGAGAAATGAACAAATATGCAAAATAATCCACAAAGTAGAGAAGCATATGGAAATATTCAAGTGCAATTTACCAATCTAATAAGAAAGTAGACAATAGTCAGGAAGTGAAAATATTAGTTAATCCCTAATATCAGTCAAAGAATGAGTTTTTTCCCAAGGAAAATGAGACAGACCTGCTATTTTAATACATTTCTATGACTTACTCACCCAGAAGTCAAAATTATTCAGAGGAAATTGTAGTATGTGACAAAAACTCAAATATCCCCCACAGTCCTACAACCTCTGCACTTGGCCCCATCTATCTGCTCTGAAGTGGTGATTTACACCATAAATAAAAAGTGCTCCTTGGTTATTGGTTTTCAGTTTTTAATATACAATTTTACCTTAATTAGGTGTGGTAGGTGAGCTACTTAGGAATGGAAAATTTGGTCCTGGTGACCCTAAAATAGTATGGAGGGAGATTCTCAGAAATCACATCATAATGATTTATCATAGTGATTTATCACATCATAGTGATAAAGCTTATTGTATGGCATTCCTGAACTACTCCCAGACTGACTGTGTCTTGGGAAATTTGTTCACACTAGGGTATTAGTTATTTCTTTTAAATTTATCCAAGAATTGTGATTTTCTGGGCTTCATCTTCTGAAAGTAATAATTAGATGCTGAGAGTAGTTAAAATACATATTGAATTACAGAGAGTTAAACTTTAACAATCATTTAGTGTAAATCTCCACCCACTATATTTATTGACTCTTTCTCCCCCAAATTCTGAATTACTTCATTCAACCTGGATTTAGGGTTCAAAATACTACCTTCCATAACGGGAGCATGATGCTATGAGTATTCTCTTTCTTCACAACACAGAGAAAAATAATTACATTTTTTTTATTTGAAAAGCCTATTAATTCTTAGACTAGCTGAATTTCCACCCAAAATAAATATTAAATGTATTAGTAAGGGTTCTCTAGGGGAACAGAATCAACAAGAGGTATCTAAATAAAAGATATTCTAAAAGTGTCTCACACAACTGTGGGGATGCATGAATCCAAATTCTGTAGGGCAGGCAGCAAACTGGCAACTCCGATGAACTACTCAGGAAACACTTCCTGGCTAGGGGAAGAGGAAGAATGAAGGTCTTCTATCTGTCTCACTTAAAAGTCTTCAACTGATTGGATTAAATCCAGCTGATTGAATTCTCTCATTGTGGAAGACACACCCTTCATTGATGTAATCAGTCAAAGCTGCAGCCAACACCTGATGATTTAATAAACCAGCTTTCTGGTTTATTAACCAGACACAAATGTCCTTGCAGTAATGGTTAGGCCAGTGCTTGCTTGAACAGACACCTGGGCACCATCATATGGTGAAGTTGACACATGAACCTAACCATCACAGTCCACCCCTTGTCAACTTGGCAGTTATACACGTCACCTTAAACCATACCTTATCTCTAAGTAGAGAACAATAACAGACATATGTTTCACCTAACAATACTCTGCTGTCCTGCATACAACTGGAAACTCACTAAATCTCTCCAGAATAGGATGCAAGTCCTTGGGTGACATTAACTCTTAAAATTGATTTCCTTTAACTTAAATATTGTGAAATGAATAATACAGCTTGTGTCATATGATAAGGGGATAAGAAAGAGAAGAAAACAAAGATATTTGCTTTACAGACAAATACAAACATACTCTTAACAAAACAGGGAGGAAATATTCATGCCATCATAGTCCTCATTTCTGTAATTGGTCACGTGGTTGTAGTTCATATTTATTATTACCTTCTTCCACCACCCATTCCATGTTCCCTTTACCTGAAGCAAGCACTTCGGCTGGCTGTGGTTCTTTACCTGCTGGGATGACCCAAACCTTCATTCCTGATGTTTTGTGGCCATTGGTAGTCCTGCCTGGATTGGGTTGTTGCAGTTTTCCATTGACTTTAATAACAGGATATGGCAGTATTAAGAGACACCCTAGGGGATCTCCTGTATTCCAGGAAAACACTTCTTTACCTCCATTGTGCAGCTGTAGTGCTATTTCCCCTTGACAGGATCAATCACCCCAGCCAGTACAGTAATCCCCTTCCTTGCCTGTTGATTCAGAGGCACAAGAAGTACGACTATGAGAATCAAATGGTGATATTTTGCATATCTCCATTGCCAACTCATGCCATGGGCTGCCAATGCAATCTTGATTATTGGAAATGGAGTCATTAGTGCCTTTGAATCTAATCAGAGTAGAAAACCAATTGTAAAAGTCCATTTTAAGATTCTGTTTCTCAAGAACCACTCCCAGTACCAAGTTATATTAGTTAGGGTTCTCTAGGGAAACAGAATCAACAAGAGATATCTAAAAAAAGATTTTATAAAAGTGTCTCACACAACTGTGGGGATGCATGAATACAAATTCCATAGGGCAGGCAGCAAACTGGCAACTCTGATGAACTCCTCAGGAAACTCTTCACTGGCTAGCCAAAGAAGAAGTGAAGGTCCTCTATCTGTCTCACTTAAAAGTCTTCAACTGATTGGATTAAATCCAGCTGATTGAATTCTCTCATTGTGGAAGACTCATCCTTCATTAATGTAATCAGTCACAGCTGCAGCCAACTGACTGATGATTTAATAAACCAGCCTTCTGGTTTATTAACCAGCCACAAATGTCCTTGCAGTAACAGTTAGGTCAGTACTTGTTTGACCAGACACCTGGGCACCGTCACATGGCCAAGTTGACACATGAACCTAATCATCATACTACCTTTTTTTCACAGTTTCAGGATCTAAAAATCTTAGAAATCTAAAATATTTAAATGACACAGTCATGAATTAACAATTTAGGATGTTCTATAACTTTTCTCTTGCTGCATAACAGATTATCACAAATTTAACTGCTTAAACAACACCCAACACTCATAGTTCTGCAGGGAAGATTGCCTTTGGGTTCTCTGCTCATTGTCCCCCAAAGTCAAAATCAAGGTGTCAGCCTGGCTGGAGAGAAACCCACTTCCAAGCTAATTCAGCTTTGCTGTCAGAATCCAGTTCTATGTAAATATAAGTCTAAAATTCCCATTTCATTGCCAAGTGGCAGTGGAGAAACAACTCACTGCTCCCAGAGGCCACTTTCATCCCTTCTCAGTTTCTCGCAGTCATCTACAAACTGGCAATGGCACCTTGAATTCTTTCCACATTTCAAATCTCTCTGACTTTCCCTTCTGCTATCAACTAGAGAAAACTCTGTGCTTTTAAGGGCTCTTGTGTTAAGATCAAGTGTATAAGTATGATGTCACGTTCTCAAGGTCAACTGTGCCATATAACTTAACATAATCACAAGAGTGATGTCTTTTTATCTTCACAGATTCCAGGTATTAGGGCATGACATATTTAGGGGGACATTTTAGACATTCTGCTTATCCACTCCCACTGAGTGGGTCATTTTGACATGGCAAGAGTCAAAAATATAATTAAAGACACAAATTGGACAAAGAGAATTTCAATATGAAGAAGGTCTCATCACCTTCATTTGATATTTCATGGAGTTAGCAGAAGGAAAAACAGGCTCTGTATTCTGTCCTCAATATAAAATTTTATCAGTACCCAAAGCTATTCCATAATACATCAAGACAATTTTAAATTTAGAATGCCAATTTAAATGGCTAGATTTAGAGCAAGAACTTAACAGGAAAGAACTTATTCAAAGATGATTTTTAGGATAGTCAGAAAACAACTCATCAATTTTATTTTCCCAACTTTCTAAATTACTCCCTGTTGCTCACTTAGGTGTTCATGCAAGATAAACTTTTTCATACTGATTAAGCCCATATGTGACCATACAATTTTTAATATAAAACTCATCACTTAGCTTCTAAGTAATCATCATTCTAAATAGAAGAAAATACGTGATGGTCATATAGAGGGAAAATGGATGGAAACTCTGTTTAAATGTCATATGATGAACAAATGAAATAAAACTTTGCTGGGTCCTCTATCATCTCATGCCCAGACTCTTTCAATTGCATTATGACTGGTCTTCTTCATGGCAATGCTGTTCTGTTTCCCACCAACCCATTCTCTACACTGCTGCCAGAGGGATCTTCCCCAAAACATTCCCTACTATCTAGAGGGTGAAATCCAACCTCCTTATCATGGTACACATACCACTCAAGAATCACAGCCTCTGCCATTTTTCCAGGGACATCTTCTATCACTCCACACAGCTACTCAGCTCCAGTCAAGTCATCTACTAGTGAGAATTTCTGCAAATGCATTATTTTTTTATCACTTTATTCTCAAGGTCTAATAGATATTCAGTTAAAATATGTTGAATGAATGAATAGATCATGCTCTGGCACACTTCTATTATTTCTATATGTTGATACTTCTTAACAGAAATTCCCTCCCTCTTTGAATTTCGGTTCCAAACCCTGCTCAGGTGTCCTCCCTTGACAGAAGCTTTTTCTGACCACCACCGTCCACCTACAAAGGACTTAATTACTCTTTCATTAGTACTATCTGTGTATCCTTCTGAATTCTTAACAAGTCACATTTTGATCATGTTTTTATGATCTTTTCATGATCCACAGGCCAGCAGCATCAGCATCAGTTGGGAACTTTTTATATATGCAAATTTTTGATCCCCACCTCAGACCTGCTGAATCAGAAACTCTGGGTGTGGGGCCCAGCAATCTGTGGTGAAACAAGCCCCCTAGGTACTTCTGATAAATGCTAAACTTTTAGAACCCACTGTCCTACAGCTTGCCTCACTCGTATTATATCCCAACAGCCTAGCACAGAATAGATAATAAGCAAATTGTTTATTGAATTGAACTTCAATTTGTGAGTCTTTAATTAAATAGAACCATCATTAGGCTTCTGGATGACTACCTCAGATAAGAGTCTCAGATGGTTAAAAAAAAAAAAAACTAACTAAGACTGAAAGACAGCTATTGACCCTAGACTAATTTATTTTGGCAATGAAACTGGTAAAAGAAAAAAAATAAAGTTGTGATGAAGTTTTCCAAACAATCTTTATAAGAATGTTTACAGAATATGTCCAAGAAACATTGAACACATGCCCAAATTTTGTACCAATTTGTTTTCCCCTGAAAAAAAGTTATCTCAATCCATAAATTTAAGTTATTTGAGAGTCATGAAGCTATTGGCAGGAAACAGTATTTCAGTGAAACTTTGGAGAATTTTGTTATTGTAGTTGTTGTTGCAAGTTTCTCTTCACTAAAAGAAATTATGTGTCTGGGCTATGAAACTTGAGCATCTTGGGAATTACTAGATGCTGTCTCTCTGGCCCTTTTTCTCCAAATAGCATCCTCTTCTATCAAGTAATGATACCACTTCATGGAAGAACTCAATCCTCCTCTGGTTGAAAGCACCACTGCACAGTTTTCTCACTTTGTGATCTTTCAAAGGAGCCTATCAAAATTAGAAGCGATAAAAAGTAGAACCTGGAGGCAGCAAATGCACAAAATCCAATCCCTTGTACTACATCTATCAAATAGCAGTAAATAGGAAATTATTTGGCCAGCAATAACCTGGTGTTTTTGGCAATTGCTTCTGGCAATTTCTCTGCTTAAGATTTGAAATATATCCAGAACACTCTGAGCAGTTTACTGTTGATAACATTACCATGGTATAAATCAGTACTTTTCATATTCCTCCCTGTGAAAGAGAAGATGAGAGCAAGAAGTGAAAGATCTTTCATAGCTATACTGTTCATCCTTGCCAGCCTGCTTTATGCCAGTCAACCAAAAACTCTCAGCCCTTTCTGTGAAGAGCTACTCCTTATTCCATGAAAGTTAAAGATCAATATAGAAGAGCCTAAGGTTCACAGAAGTGTTTCTGACTTGACAAGAGGAATGTACAGGGTTTTACTTCTCTTTCCTCTGCATAGCCTTTTGCCCATAAACTGAAAAGAATTGTTAGGCAAAATTTCAACTATAGAGAAAGGTACAGGAATTGTAATAAGGGAAGAGCTGCAGCCCTCATAAATGATTGTCTGAAGTATCCAAGTCCTTAAAATTGATCTAAGAAATAAATCTTTACTCCCTAAACTCAAAGAACATTCCAGAAACTTCTGCATTGGCTACTATGTATCTGCTACATATACATAAAAACTTAAAGACCTCTGCTAATCTAACTAAATTGCTAAAATGCCTAAATAGGCTACCATAAAAGTCAGAGTACAAGTCAGATAATCCAATAAAAAGGTATGAATACTTGAAAGGTGTTTGGAAGAGCTGATAAATCAAAGGTGGGTCAGTGAGGTAACCCAGAAATTAGCAACAGAAGGAAGCTATAACCACTCCTAGGTCCAGAGGAACAAAAACAGGAAGAAGTGAGGGGACCAAGCCCAAGAGCCAGGCTGTGCAACAAGAACCGGTTCTAAGTGTATTTGCCCAGGGGTGACTGGGACCAGTGAGGGCGGGCCAGTCCTGCTAAAGCTATAACCACTGCCAAGGAGGGTTCTCCCACCCCAGGCAAATGAGGGAAGGTGGAAATTCCCAGATTTCTTGTGCTCCAATCTCCCACAAGTACCTAGCATTGGCCAAATGTAACCAGAAGGCATTTCTCGGGAGAACCACAGAAATAGAGTGAGGTAGAGGGGAGGTGGGAAATGGATCTGAGAGCAAGCAGGCAAACCATCCTCATTTAATTTTTAATGCTCTTTGAGACATAAAAATGCAATGAGTTAGATGGAGATGAAATTGTTGAACTTTTTAATGATTAGCGAAGAGTAGTAGTTTCTACATAAATTATTTGTATCTTAGAAACAAATGAATTTTCTAAACTGCTCTAAAGCTACTCCTATAGTGCAACCCTGAGAAAAAATACACTAGCATTTTTAAATTTACATAGTATCATAAGTGTAACCCCAAGTTATAGCAATCATGATTCTCTGAAATGAAATCCTCACATTCTATCACAGTCTGTAAGAATGCGTTCCCTATGAAAGCAAAAGGAACAAACTTAAAACTCACATGGAAACACATAGTATTAAATAAGGCTGTAAATATCTTTTAAGAATAAAGAGAAGATTGATGAAGGTTTAGGTGAGAGCATCTTAAAAAATAATTATTATAATAAGAATAATTAAATACATTGAATTAAAATGTGTTGAACACTTAGTTAAACATTAACTTAATATCTAGAACAAATCTCCATCCATTGCAGCCATTGACTACTTCTCCCCCAAATCCTGCCTTATTATAATACAACCTGTATTGCATACCTCCACCCACAGGGAATACATGTTAGGTACTCAGAGGGCTACAAGGGTACCTTGTACCCTTGTATTTAGTTATCAATAGGTATCATTTGTTGAATACTTACCATTTGTACAAGTACACAGCGCAAGGAGTACCTTATCATATAAGGTGCTAACCTTATCATATACCTCATCACATTTGGTCTTCTCCAAAACACTGTGACATGGGTACTGTCAATAGCCCTATTTTACAGATGAAGACATTGAGGCACAGAGAATTAAGCATCCTGGGCAAGGTCATATAGCTAATAAATATTGCACAAGCAAAATTTTAGTCCAGCAGCGGCCACACCGTAGCCACTGAAATACACTATACCAGAAACATAAGAAGAGTAAAACATAGTATCAAAGATAAAGTAAATGGAAATGGCAATAACCCAAAAATGAGTAAAACAAATGCTTCAAAAAAGGTACTAAGTGTTATAGGGGCAGGGTCAGATAGCTCTGTCTGGTTTGGTCTATCAAAAGTTCATTCAGCCCCTACAATGTCCCAGGATTATTCCAGGTCTAGAAATACAATGATAAAGAAGAAGAGGTAACTTCCTGGAAGGAGCACACAGACTGCTAGAGAAAGGAGATTTGTGTAATAATTACAATGAGGTGAACTATATCAATCATATTTAAACTGAAAAATGTGCACAATCTAAAAGTAGGCAATATTATTTTAAATTTAAGATTACAAATAAGAGTAATAATATATTATAGGTATTTTACAGACCAGTTCCTGAGAAAATTCCCAAGTATTACAAATCCTAATTTGTAAAATGCCTTATTGATAGGACAGTTTTATTTCCCAGTTACCCCACACTGTGCATTCCTTTGTAAAAAATGACAACAAACAAAAAATCCTTTTTAGGACTGCATGGACCTTAAGAGGTTATCTTCATTATTCTGCACCCCATCTTCTGTCCTAACATACCAGACAGATTAGAAAATATTCTACTCTTGTAGGCAGCCAGAGAATGGGATTTCACAACCCCATTTGGAAGACCATTCAAAAGTTAAACAGCCACTGGATTAGCTAGCTTTCCCTCCCATCTTATCTTAAGGGGCAGTATTTTATTTTGTTCTTTCTAGAGAAGAAAGGTCTAAGCTAGTGACAATTACACACACACACACACACACACACACACACACACAGGTTATGAACTGCGGAGGCTGAAAAGTCGTCAGCAACCTCAAAGCTCTGTTCACAACCTTTGACCTCCAGATATCCTAACCCTTTGTTGCCCTCACCTGCACCTGCAGAATACTGCCTCATATCATTAAATCAATGCATTAACAAAAACTGGTGCCTACAATGTTTATACTAGACATTTTCACAAACAGTGTTCCATGTAATTCCTATAATCCAATGAGTAAACAATTATCAGATCTATTCCTTGGAAGATATTTTCCTATTCCATGGAAGATGTCTTCCTTCATAGAATATAATTATTTACTTTTATGAATAAGATGAATAACACTATTTTACACAACTTTATTGTCCTCAAAGACAGAAAAGCCAATGACTTTTCATTATGAAAAGTTAAACATTGTCACATGAAGACAAGGAAGGAAAATTAACATTATCTAGTCCCAAATTTAGAAATTCTTCCTGGTACTCATTTTTCCAGGTGAACCCCTGGCAAACACCCTTTCTTCCCTTCCTCCGTCAGAGACCTATCCATCTTTTTGCTGTTTGAGGCAAAAATAAACCCAACAGTCTAGTTGATTCTTGAATAGAATCTTAGAGGGTGTGCACCATAGTTTATTTCTCAATGGTTTATGTAAGACTCTTAAAATACACATTAACATGCTTAATTAAAAATTTTTAATAAAATCAGACTTTTTCTGACAGAAAGTTAAGTCCAACTTGGTTAATGAGCTTGAACATAAAATTTATTTTGTAAATTAGGCCTTTGGCATATATGGTATATAAATTGAAAGAGCTAAATTTGCAACTGCAATGTTTTTGAGAAAAATATCCTTAAAGCAACGGAAACAGACAAATATATACAAAAATATTATATTGGCAAACTTGCATGAAAGTTAATATTTCATTTTTCCCATATTTTGTGAGTATGTTGGATTAAATAATGTGCATCTAAGGGGAAAAGTAAGAGATATTACCAATGATTATTTGATAGTCTTGATGAAATATTTTGGGTATAATTCTCAGAAACCATGTATGACTCTAATGACTTGGTAACAAATCCTTTCACACGTCAGGTATTTCCAGTTCTTTGCTTTTAACTAACATTGAATGAGATCCTAAGTGAGAAGTAAGTTATTAAGATCATTAGAACTACTTTTTCTTGATAGGTTTAGGATATGTATTGGTTATCTATTGCTAAGTAACAAATTACCCCAATACTTAGAAGCTTAAAACAACACACATTTATGATCCCACAGTTTCTATGGTCCAGGAATCTAAACATGGCTTAGTTAGGTTCTCTAGCTCAGGGTCTCTCACAAAGCTGCAATCAAGGTGTCAGTGCTACAATCATCTCAAGCTTCAACCAAGGCAGAATCCACTTCATGCTCCCTCCATGGCTGTTGGCAGGGCTTAGTTCCTTGTGGGCTCTTGGGCTGAGGGCCTCTGTTTCTCAGTGCTGTTGGCCAGAGCTGCCTTCAGTACCTGACTGTGAGTATCTCCATAGAGCAGCTTATAACACAGCAGCTGGCTTCATTGAAGCAGGAAAGCAAGAGAGCAAGAGTACAAACAGAAGTCATGGTCTAGCAAGTCACTAGGTACAAATCACACTCAAGGGCAGGGGATTACACAAGGGCATGAATGCCAGGAGGTAGGATCATCAGTACCATCTCAAAAGCTGCCTACCACAGGTTGACTATTGATGCTTTTAATGAAAAGAGCCCTAATTTAGTTTGCAGTAGAATTTTGATGATATTAAGATGGTATCATGACCACTGACTACAGGAATTCCAGAATCTGATCATAGCTACCCCTTTCCTGAGATTCTAATGGGAATTTTAAACATAGGGCCAATAACAACAACAAAAAGTCAATGTAAAACTATACTCTTAAATGAACATGAACTCAAAACCCCAACACAGAAAAAACGTAATAATTTAAGTTTAAACCTGTGGTTTTGTCTCATAATCATTCCTAATTCAAAACCCTAAGGGATAGTCACATAGGAGGAGAAAAAACTAAAGTGATGATAGCACCTGAGAATATGGATGAGTGTCCAGAGTATACATGCTTAAATCCAGAAAGAGAAGAGTCACAGAAACAAAGAGAGTAATAAGGGGACATTTGAAAAACAAGTCCCATGGTTTAAATATGTAAAATATGATAACATAGCTGCTTGGTTGGCCTGGACATAGGTAAAACATTATCTATTTCTTGTCAATTTCAAGTCACATGCACAATTCTCAGTTTTATAACAAAACGTAACAGCTCATTTATCAAGACGTCATTTAACTAAAAGAACTTAACTAATAAAAACTCACCCAGCTAAAGGCCAGGAAGTAAGAAAAATGCTACAAAACAGCCTCAATTATCATAAAGGTCCATGTACTTTACTAAGGAAAGATTCTTAGACTCTTGTTTTAAAGTTATTTAGTTTAAATACACAGCAGCTTGGAAAATAAAAAGATGGTGGAGCCTAGTAAGAGCTGAACTTTTTTAGTACTCTTAAGAATGAGTAAGAAGTGATACCATCAACATGACAATGTAAATAGCTACTGAAAATCTATTCACAGAAAATAATGAAATAAAAGGAAAATTCTGAATTGTCTTCTGAATTCTGAATTTACAACGTTGGAGAAAGATATAGATTGGAGGAAGTCCCTACAAATGCTGAACTGAAGACAGAGATAAATATCAGGTAGGAAAATACCATCCTGGACCTGCCAGTCCTCTCAACTCCCCCTCACTCAGTCTCCACAGCAGCTGGGATCTCTCACACTGAGGACACTGGATATAAATTCTCTCATGGCAGTGAGACAGACCTCACCATTTGGAGACCCAGGGGACAGGGGAGGACATTTCAAGGTCCACATCAGTGAGGGACAAAGAGTCTAAGAAAACTGGACAGAGACTATTTTTCCAGCCCAGGATCTGAAAGCCTATCCCCCACTCCTGAGGGAAACAGCAGCAGGTGGCCATTTCTTTGCCTTGGGGACAGCTGAAAACTCTTACAGCCAGGGGAGTCCTCTGCCACAAAAAAAGTGAGGGACAAAACCCCACACTGAGCTAGGTTTTGGCTGGCAAAGTGAGGTCTCAGGAAACCAACAGTTTGAGCCTTCCCAGTCAAAGTCAGCCTGGATGCCAATTAAGTTACCAAATAATTGAAGAACAATTAAGTTACTAAACAATGACATCTGCTGGGCAGACCAGAAGTGAAAGGGAATTGAAGGGCTCTTCATAGACCACCCAGACAGTATTTCAGTCCCACTAAAGCTTGCCTAGACTGCCTGCATAGAAATGCACCCCTATTTTGGCTTGGAAATATGGATGACCCAACTATTAAAGCAGTGCCCTAAAATAAACCCAGGTCTTCCAGGTCAATGAAAAACAGAACACCACTGGGAGACAGAAAACTTTCTGACCCACACACAGAAATCTTGCTGTGATGCCCAGTGCCTACCCTCCATCCACAGGCAAGCTGCTGTGGGAGCCTGGATTTTGTGGAAGATTGGGAGGTAGAGCCAATCAGACAACTGCCTAGTAAAAGAAACAAATAACAGATAGAGAACAAAGCCAAACAACAAGAAAACCCTAAGCAAAAGAGAGAAAACAAACTCCAGAATAAACTAATCAAGGAAATAAGATACCTAGGCACCAGCAAAAAAACACAACTCATACCAGGAAGAATGAAGATATGGCCCAGCCAAAGGAAAAAATTAACATCTCAACTGAGATACAGAAGTTGAAACAAATAATTAAAGATGTTCAGACATCTTCTAAATCAAATCAATGAGTTGAAGGAAAATGTGGCAAAAGAAATGAAGAATATAAAGAAAAAACAGGGTATCCATACAGAAGAACTTGAAAGCTTGAAAAAACAAATGGCAGAACTTAAGAGAAGGAAGGACAAAATAGAAGAGATGAAAAACACAATGGAGACATACAACAGCAGATTTGAAGTCAGAAGAAAGGATTAGTGAACTAGAAGATGAGCCAAAAGAACAGATAGGGAAAAGAATGGAAAAAATGAGAAAGGTCTCAGGGAATTGAATGACAACATGAAGGACATGAATATATGTGTTATAGGTATCACAGAAGGGGAAGATAAGGGAAGCAGGGCAGAAAGAATAATGGAGGAAATAATCAAGCAAAATTTCCCATCTCTAAAGAAAGACATAAAATTACATGAAGTGCAGCAGACCCCAAGAAGTGCAGCATACCCCAAACAGAATTGGTCCAAATAGAACGATTCAAAGACACTTACTAGACAGATTGTTAAATATCAAAGACAAAGAGAGAATTCTGAAAGCAGCAAGAGAAAAACAATCCAACACACACAAGGGAAGCTCGATAAGATTAAGTGTGGATTTCTCAGCAGGGAACATGGAGACAAGAAGGCAGTGGTAGGATATATTTAAGATACTGAAAGAGAAAAACTGCCAACCAATAATTCTATATCTGGCAAAACTCTCTTTCAAAAATATGGAAAAGTTTAAAATATTTTCAGATAGACACAGAGAGTTCATGAACAAGAAAGCTGCTTTACAACAAATACTAAAGGGAGTGCTGAGACAGACAGAAAAAAAACAGGACAGAGGTTTGGAGAAGAGGGTAGAAATGCAGATTAGCAGTAAGGGTAACTAATAGGATAAAAAGAGAGAAAAAATAAGATATGACATATAAAATCTAGAAGACAAAATGGTTGAAAAAAGTACTTCCCTTAAGAAATCACATTAAATGTTAATGAATTAAACTCCCCAATCAAAAGATATAGATTAACAGGATGGATTGAAAAAACAGGATCCATCTATATGCTGTCTACAAGAGACTCACTTAAGATCCAAGGACAAAAACAGGTTGCAAGTGAAAGACTGGAAAAAAGATATTTCATGCAAACAATAACCAGAAATGAGCAGAGGTAGCTATATTAATATCAAATTATATTTCAAATATAAAACAATTAAAACAAAGAAGAACACTATATATTAATAAAAGGGAGAATCTATCAAGAAGACATAACAATCATAAATAACCATGCACCAAGCCAGAGTGTCTCAAAATACATGAGGCAAACATTGACAATACTGAAGGGAGAGTAGACATTTCTACAATAATGGTTGGCGACTTCAATACACCACTCTCATCAATGGATAGAACATCTAGACAGAGGATCAATAAGGAAACAGAGATTTTTGAATAATATGTAAATGAATTAGAATTAATGGACATTTACAGAATGTTGCACCCAACAATAGCAGGATATACATTTTTCTTAAGTGCTCAGTGGATAATTTTCTAAGATAGACAACATGTTGGGTCACAAAGAAGGTCTCAATGAATTTTAAAAATCCAAATTATACAAAGCACTTTCTTGGATCATAATGGAATGAAGTTGGAAATAAATAACTGGCAGAAGGTCATAAAATTCACAAATATAAGGAGTCTAAACAACACACTCAACCAACCAGTGGGTCAAGGAAGAAATTACAAGAGAAATCAGTAAATATCTTAAAGCAAATGAAAATGAGAACACAACATATCAAAACTTACAGGATGCAGCAAAGGCAGTGCTGAGAGGGAAATTTATTGCCCTAAACACCTACATCAAAAAAGAAAAAAGAGCAAAACTTGAGGAATTAAGTACTCACATGGAGGAATTAGAGAAAGAACAGCAAACTAACCCCAAGGCAAAGAGAAGGAAAGAAATAACAAAGATTAGAGCAGAAATAAATGAAATTGAGGACATGAAACAATAGAGAGAATCAAAAACTCTGAAATTGGTTCTTTAATAAAGTCAACAAAATCGATGGACTTTTAGCTAGAGTGACAAAGAAAAAAAGAGAGAGGATGCAAATAAATAAAATCAGAAATGGGAGGGGAGATACAACTACACACCCTGCAAAAATAAAGTAGATAATGAGAGGATACTATGAACAACTATATGCTAACAAACTAGACAACTTAGATAAAATGGACAACTTCCTAGAAAAGCATGAACAACCAACATTGACTTGAGAAAATAGAAAATCTCAAGAAACCAATCACAAGTAAAGAGATTGAATCAGTCATCAAAAAACTCCCAAAAAAAGAAAAGTCCAGGAACAGATGGCTTCACATGTGAATTCTACCAAGCATTCAAGAAAGAATTAGTACCAATCCTGTTCAAACTCTTCAAAAAAAACTGAAGAGGAGGGAAAGCTACCTAACACATTCTATGAAGCCAACATCATGCTAATACCACAGCCAGGCAAAGATACTGTGAGAAAAGAAAATTACAGGTGGATTTAAAGAAGATTAGGGTGGATTGTATGGTGTGTGAATAAAATTGTTTAAAAAGAAACAGGAAGATACAAGTTCTGGAGAAAATGTGGACAGAGTGGTCTAGCTATTCACCCTTGGTAGACAAGTAGAATGGTGCAGCCCCTCTGGAGGGCAGTGTGGTATTTCCACAGGAGGCTAATTATAGGGTGGTCATATGATCCTGCAACCCCATTATTAGGTAAATACTTGGAAGAATGGAAAGCAGGGACATGAATAGACATTTGCACACTGGTTTTTATGGCACCATTATTCCTGATTTGCAATGAGTGGAGGTGGCCTAAGGGTACACTGACTGACAAATGGAAGGGTGAACGGTGATGTATACACACAACAGAATACTAAGTGTCTGCAAGAAGGAATGAAGTTGTGAGTCATTGCAAGCAAGTGAATGAATCTTGAAGACATTATGTTGAGTGAAATAAGCCAAAAACAAAAGGAACAAATATTGTAAGGTCTAAGTAACATAAACTAACTATAATGAGCAAACACTGAGAATTGAATTTGAGAGCATAGGTTATCCAGGGACAGAAGATGGGCAGAGACTGGGAAATGATGATTAAGGAGTACAGAATGTTCAATAAGGTTTATTACAAAGGTTCCTAGATTGTACGCGCTTATAGCAATCACATCTATTCCTGAGTTTTAACTGTTATCTTTAAATTTTGAGATGCTGTGTTCTTTGTGTATAACCTGGCAATTCCCTGAAAATTTGGATATCTGTGTGACACCTGAGACTCAGAATCAGAGTTCTGCAGCTCTGAAAGTCAGCATTACTCCATGCAGCAACTGTTTAAAAAGGTGAAAAAGAGATCAGACTTTTAGAGCTATGAATGAAATGGACTTGGTTAGGACTAAGGTAAACTAGAATACAAGGTAAAGGATGATATTGACTGTATTTTAAAACTCTAACTTCTGTGTGAGAACAAAGGAAAAGAGGTTTGTTTGGTTAAAAATTTAAATTTTGTGTAGCACACTAATTTAGTCTGTCTGGTCAGTTTATTTAAAAAACGTAATTACATGAAATGCAGAATAGGGAATGAGTTCTTGCTATTCTGTATAGGCTAATGTAATACCCCCAATATATCCCAGAATATTTTGGGCAGAAAATAAAAAAGAATTTGCAAAGTCCCCTTGAGGGAGTGGGGGAAAATGTAAACTATTAAACTTCCCCACCTGGGGAATTCCTGATAGTCTCGTTAGCAATAAGAGCTCCCAATTTAATAAGCCAAGCCCTCAATCTACAGGTTTGCCCTTATGAAACTTATCTTTCCAATGGTGAAGCTAAGCCTACTTATAACTATGTCTAAGAGTCACCCCCAGAAAATCTCTTTTGTTGCTCAGATGTGGCCTGGATCTCTTAAGCCAACTCTGCAACTTAACTCACTACCCTCTCTCCTATGTGGGACATGACTCCCACGGGAGTAAGTCTTCCTGGCATTGTGGGCCATGATTCCCAGGGATGAGCTTGACCATGGCATCATGGAATTGAGAATGCCTTCTTGACCAAAAGGGGAAAAGAGATGTAAGAAAATAAAATTTCAGTGGCTAAGAGATTTCAAGTAGAGATGAGAGGTCATTCTGGAGGTTACTCGTATGCATTATACAGTTATCCCTTTTTAGTTTCTAGTGTATTAGAATAGATAGTAGGAAATACCTGAAACTGTTGAACTGTAAAGCAGTAGCCTTGATTCTTGATGATAACTGTATAAGTATACAGCTTTTATTTTGTGACCATGTGATTGTGAAAACCTTGTGACTGACATTCCCTTTATCCAGTGTACGGGCAGATGAGTGATAAAATAAAGACGAAAATATATGTATAAATAATGAGGGGGGGTATGGGATGTTTTGGGTGTTCTTTTTTATTTTTATTTTTATTTTTTAATATTTTGTGGGAGGGAGTAATGAAAATGTTCTGAAATTGACTGGGGTGATGAATACACAACTATATGATGACACTGTGAGCCATTGATTGTACACTTTGGATGGATTATGCGGTGTGTGACTATATCTCAATAAAATTGCATTAAAAAAAAAGAATGAGTAAGATTACACACCATGACCAAGTGGAATTTAGCCCAGAAATGCAAGACTAGTTCAACATAAGAAAATCAATGTAATATATTATATAAATAGAACAAGGGGGAAAAAAACATGATATTCTCAATAGATGCATAAAAGACATTTGACAAAATTCATCATACTTTCTTGATAAACACTCAGAAAACTAGGAATAGATGGGAACTTTCTCAACATGATAAAAGACACTTATGAAAATTCCACAGCTAACATCATACTCAATGATGAAAGACTTAAAGCTTTCCCCCTAAGATCAGGAGCAAGACAAGGATGGCTGCTTTTGCTACTGTTATTTGATATACATGACATTCTAACCAGAGCCATCCAGCAAGAAAAAGAAATAAAAGTTATTCAAGTTGGAAAGAAAGAAGTAAAATGATTTGCAGACAACATACATACATATATATCCCATAGAAATCCACAAGAAAACTATTAAAGGTAATACACAAGTTGAACAAGGTGGAAGGGTACAAGGTCAATATGCAAAAATCAACTGGGTTCCTATGTACTATCAAAGAACAATCTGAAGAGGAAATTAAGAAAATAATTCCATTTATAATAGCACCTAAAAAAGTAAAATACCTAGGAATAAATTTAACCATGGATAAAAAAGACTTGTGCACTGAAAACTACAAAGAACTCCTGGAAGAAATTAAAGAAGATTTAAATAAATGATAGAACATCACATGTTCATGGATTGGAAAAGTCAATATATACCCAGACATATACCCAGAGGTGAAACTGCTGTCATGAGGTGTACATAATATTTAGATTTAGTAGATATTGCAAACATTGCCAATGTGTTGCTCAGATTTACATTCTTGCCAGCAACATATGAGAGTTCCAGTTGTTCCACGTCCAACACTTGGTATGATTGGTCACTTTAATTTTAGGTATTTTGGGGGAGTATAGTGGTATCTCAGTGTGGTTTAAATTTTCATTTAATGTTGGTTAATGAAGAACTTCATTTAGTATTTCTTATAATTCAGAAATACTGGTCAACATTTGCTCAATTTATATTTGTCTAAATATATATCTATTATCCTGGAAAAAAACAGTAAATAACAAGTGTTGGTGAGGATGCAGAGAAACTGGAATTCTAATGAGTCATTGGTGGAATGTAAAATGGTGCAGCTACTGTGAAAAGCAATGTGATTCTCAAAAAGTTAAATACAGAATTACCATATGACACAGCAATTCATTTTCTGGATATATACTCAAAGAAAGTGAAGACAGAGTCTCAGATACTTGTACAGCAATGCTTGCAGCAGCATTATTCACAATAGCCAACGGATGGGAACAACCCAAGTGTCCTTAAACAGAAGAATGGGCAAACAAAATGTGGTACAGACACATAATGGAATATTATTTGACCATAAGAAAGAATGAGTTATGAGACATGATGCAACATGGAAGAACCTTGAAAACATTCACTCAGTGAAATAAGCAAGGCACATAAGAACAAATATTGTATGATATCACTTAAAAGAAATGACTAGGAATAGCTAATTTGCATAGATAGAAAGTATATTCGAGGGGCTAGATGGAGGGGATAAATAAAAAGCATTTGGAATTTGAATAGACAGAGAGAAAGAAGATGGATGGAAGGAAGGAAAGAAGGAAGGAAGGGCAAAGATAGATTAGCAGTTCTCAATATACATGGAGATACTTAAAGCAGGGAAACCTCAATCATCCCTGAAGTCATTCCTCCAGTTCATCAAGGTATAATAATTGATATTTTCATTTAACAAATATTTATTGAGATCCTACCTTGTGTTAATCCTAGGCACTAGGGATACAGCATCAAACAAAACACGTTTCTGTCCCAGAGCTTGTATTCTACCACAGAGAGATACAAAATAATCAGATAAATATACAACACATCAGGAAGTGATAAGTATGGGTAGTTTCAAGGGAATTCAATAAATAACTACTCTCTGCTCTGGTTCTAAGCACATTTAAAAAAAAAAAAAAACAAGAGCAAGGTTGATAGTAGGTCAAAATATCACCTTTATTTCTATTTATTGAATCTAACGAAGACTAAGTTTGAGGGTGGGGATGAAAAGTAAGTGAGTCAGTAATACTGAACTCCAAAATTGGACAGATTTGCCCACCCAGTCATTGGCAAGCCTGGACAAGGTAGGTGCTCTCCATGTGAGGAACTGCCTAGGTTAAGACTTGTGGCAGGTAGGACCAGGAGGAGACAGACAGCTCATCAGGAAGCTCTCTTCTAGCAGAGGATCTGAATCCCAAGCATGCACAGTTCATTCCTCCCAAATTTTCAATTCTGAAAAGTTATTTACCCTCCTCAGGCATGCTGTGAGCAAAGGATTGGAGAGATAACATTAGAATTACACTAATAAGTTCCCTCGACATAGATAAAGATATCAGCTTTTCTATCCCCTTCCTCAACATACCCCAGCTTTTTGGTCTTTTAATCTATTGGGCTTAACCATTAAGACTATGGTCAACCATGGGTACTACTATCCCTCTCAGAGTACGGATCAGCAGTTTACTAAGACAGTCTTGCTGTTGTCTTCATGAGGCAACTTCACCACTGCTTTTTAGGGTCTAATCTTGGGATTATGAGTGACTGGTTTATATTTGCTCCCAGAAAATTCTAAAATGGATTGGAATAGTATGATAATTAAATCAGCTCAAGGTGAATCTGTGCCAAGATTGGAAATTCTTTCCCTATTCTATTTCTCATGTCTAATTATGACAAGCCACACTGTTCAAGACAGCACATCAGAGGCTCTTTAGTAAAAATAAATGATTTAAGACACTTTATAATAACATGCTAACTTAGAGATGTCCCACATTTGGCTACAAACCCCTTCTGTTAAGTAATTTCAGAGAAAAAATTTAAGTTCAAAGATTACATCTCTTTGCAATGTAATGTTCAAAATTATCAAAATTCACAGGCATCAAACACTCTTGTCTTTATACATTGAAGGTCAACAAAATTCTGGTCCAAAAGTCCTCCTCCAGAATTTCTTATTTTGCTCTAAAGGGGTTCTTGATGCCTTATTGAATTGAGTGTCTTTTAATCAGTTGCTGTATGTATTTGTTGCCTTTTATGGGAAGACAGTGGTTGCCTCGGGGCTGCAGAAATATAGTGCCAAGTCTTTGGTGTACCTCACTTATTATAGAGTCCAAAAAGTTAATTGGCTGCATAAGCATGATACATAACCAGCCAGCACTCACTAAGTTAGAAAATAAACAAATCCTCACCTCCACAACTGTTACCCGAGGAAAAATTATGCTTCTTAAACCAAATATTTAGTGTTGCAGAGACTCAGTGTTATCTTATAAACGAAGCTAGGTAGTTTCACCAGGATGTCTGACAGCCTGAGCTTATTGTCCAAAGTCCAAGACCTGGGGACTTACCCTCAGGTGGGAAAACTCTTTCAGTAAAAGGTTCATTTTGGCATAAAACACTTAGGATATGGAAGAGGGGGGATCTACCTGTGCAAACTGTCTTCTCTCTCAGTGGGTGGCACTGGAAAATTGCTGTCTTCTTTCCACGTTGAAATTATGCATTGGTGAATGCCCCAATTGCCAGTTCTTTCTCTCAGACCTTACTTTTCCATTTTGCATATCTTAACATCCATTTCCCTTTTGAGTCCCTCTTTATGGCACCCAATTAGAAAAGGAAATGTGGGCTCTCTCTAGGATCATCATGTTCACCTGCTCTTGTGATCAGATATTTTTGGTTCTAGGCTACAGTGGCTTTTACCTATACTTCTGGTCACGAAATTGTTTAGACCTAAAAAAAAATTTTTTTCTATAGGATATTTCTTCCTCATAAAATTAACAGGCAAAGACTCAACTTGAGACCACATGGTGAGAGGTAACTCTTGAATATATGAGAAAACACATAAATCCAAAAATAGCCTTCCGTAGACCCTTCCTTATGAATGCTGGATGGAATGTGGGACCACAGATGTAGTGATGCCTGCTGGGTTTGGCATTAACAGTTAAAACTAGATAGATCCCCAGTAGTGTTCTGTAGCATACATGGAATTCAACAGCCTTGTTTTGAGCAATAAATACATTACCTTCCCGTAATGTCCAAAAGGACTGTCTATAAAAAGCCACTTTACCCTACTGTCAGATCTTTGCCCCAGCAATATCCCAATATTACACTGTGTGGCAAGCTGCAGCAGCCTTCACTTGAAGCCACACAGATTTTCAAAGGTCCTCACACTTGCCAAGGCCTGCTTCATTGTGAGGCTCATGCGTCTGCACCTTTGCTTGCTGGCTTTTTCCAGGGCCACCCACACAGCCAGCATTTGACAAGGCCCAAGAGACCCATGTGCCCTCGCTAAGGCTCAAGAAGCCCTGGCTTCCCTGGGCCCTGGACATGCCTCTGTTGAAAGATGTGTGGACTGTGGAAACATCTGTGTAAGAACTGGTCATCCACCAAGGTCAAAATATTGCAAGGTCTAAGGCCTAAAGCCTCTTGCCCAGGCCACAGTGGTTAAAAAACTGAGCAAGTATAATCCTTAATAAATAGCTAAGGTCAGTGTATCCTACCCACACAATAAAGTCCCAAAACAAAAGCTACCCACTTCTCACCACACCAGGATCCTCAATTATTCACACATTATTTTACTTCTCCAACTTCCAGTCCTTTTTTTTTTTTTTTTTTTCAATTCATCTAAGGTCAGGTTCTCAGGAACCTTGTAAAAACATTAATCTTTTTCCCTGACTAAACTCTGAATAAATGGAGATATAAGAATGAAAAGCAGACAATGGTCAAAATAGTACCCTTGTTACTGGTAAAGGTGATTCATCAAACCTCAGATTGAGGCAAAATTACCCACGCAGTCACAAACAGTACTAAAGCAAAGCAAGTCTCCTCACTGTGGGAACATATCTCCAAGAGAAAAAAAATGAGGACTGAGTCAGAAATGTCAGTTTATTCTTACCAAACTTACCAATCATATAAGTTGTTCCACTTCCCTGGGACGGAGGGGACCAGAGGCCAAGAGTTTTACCATAATTGTACTCCCTCTACATTGAAGGAAACACCTGGATACATTATGTGGATACAGTAAGGCAATAATAAATGGAGCAGAAAAAAATAAAGCCATGTGCAGTTGATAGAGAATGAGGTGAGATAGCTAGTTCATATTAAAGTGATACTTGAAACAAGATCTGAGAAAGTGAGGAAGAAAGCCACATGGGTACCTGGGAGAACAGTGCTCCAGGCAGAGAGAAGAGAAGGTACCAAGTCCTGAGCAAGGCCAACCTCTCTCTGCCCCCAAAACAAAGCATATGCCCAAAGGACCAAGGCTGAGAAACCTCGTGTTCAGGGATCACAGAAGAAGCCAGTGACTGAAACAGAGTAAGTCAGTGGAAGAGTGAATGAAGAAGAATCAGAGAGGAAGTAAAGACTAGCTCATGCAGGACCTTGAAGACCACATAGGGAATTTGGATATTACTCTGAAGGACTTGTGAAGCCACTAGAGCATTTGATCAAAGAGGTGACAGAATCTGATTACATTTTTAAAGGATCCCCATAATCAACATGTAGGAAATGGATGGAATGAAGGCAAGGGTGGAAGCAGGGAGAGGTTACTGAGCTCCAAGTGAGAAAATGGTGGTAGTGGTGAAGGTGGTAAGAAGTGCTGGGATTTTGAACATATTCTGAAGGTAGAGCCAAAAGGATTTACTAATGGCTTGCATATGAGGGGTGAGAGAAATAGAGGAATCAAAGACGACTCCAAATTTTTTTATCTGAGCAGCTGGAAGAATAGAAATACCACTTACTGAAATAAAATTAACTGCAACAGGAAGAGGTTGCAGGGGCAAAATGAGTTCATTTGGAGATTTCGTTAGGCATCTAAATGGAAGAGACAATATACAATAGGATAAAAGTAAGAGAAGTTCAGAGGGTAATATTTGAGGTATTTAAAGCCATGAAGCTAGATGAGCTCACCTGAGGATCAAGTGTGGAAAGAGAATACTGGATATGCAGAGATTGAACCTGGGGATATCGCAATGTTTAGAAGTTGGAGAAATGAGAAGGAATCCCCAAAGGAGACAGATGGTCAGCCATTGAGGTAGGAGCCAAGCAAAAGAGTGTGGTGTCTTGAAAGCCAAATTATATTTATAATCATGACTTTGAGTCACTGATGAAAAGGTAGAATATCATTCAGTATGCTTTTTTAAAGATGAGGTGGTTGGGTTAGATAAAATGTATATTTTAAGAAGATATCCATCTATATCTAGCTTCAGTTTATCAGCAACTGTAATTACAGTTTATCTAAACTTAGTTTAGATAGTTTATAGTTAACTAAATTAGAGTTATTTTTATCAGTTAACACCAATTATTCTGAAAATTCATGTATAGAGAATGCAGGCACCTGATACAAAAGCCCCTATTTTCATTTGACTTCCAGATTACATTGTTGTGTTTTAGCATGCTATATTTCACTGATTTTAATATGCATATCTTTTGACACTTTGACAGGCTCTAAAATCAGAATGTGTCTCACAGGTGATGTGATAAGAAAGTATTGGATCACATTTTAATTGGCAGTGATATTTTCCTCTTTTGGTGGGTAAAAATAATGGCATCTTAAATTTGAGGAAATAGGTAGATAATTTCTTAGAAATATAACTAAGGTTCAGCTCTCAATACATTAAACTGTGGAATAAAGACAAAGAACCAAGTCAACTTTAACCTTCTCCCTTTTTATTAAACAGGCAACCATCACCCCCTACAGGCTAAGGAGATTTTCACGACTCAAGCTAGAATTTTCAGGCACAGAGCTGGAAGGGATGTCATTAGCAACCTCTCACATTCTCTCTTAAGTCTCCTCAAGTTGCTTTAGAAGTACAGAAGTACAAAATGAGGCATATCAGTAGCTTTCTCATTTAAAAAGAGTACCAGGGAATACTCATCCTACTTCACAATTGCATACAGCCAACTTTTTGTATAAAACCAATAAGCAGAAGGGGCAAGATGGTGGCATAGAGAGGAGTGGAATTTAGTCAGTCCCCTGGAACAACTAATAAACAACAAGGAACAACTAGTAAATAATTTGGAATAACTGCTGGAGGACAGCCATGACTGTCCACACATCGTACACCAGTCTGGATTGGGAGGAATGCCTGAGATCACAGCATAGAATCTGTAAATAAAAACTGCAGAACTGCACTGAGAGCCCCTTCCCCCCACAGCAGGCTTTGCTGCAAAACCTCACTGTGGTAGAAACCAGCAGCACTCTCCGAGTGAGCAAATATAGCTCAGTTGAGCTCCAATTTGAATTTTAATTAACAAAGGTGGGCTGCTGAATACAAGCTACAAACCCCCAAACCAGACAGCAGTTTTTAGTGATATCTGACCTTCAGAAACCAGAAGACTCATCTGTCCTGGGAGAGAAGAGCAGAAGACCGGGTATTACCTCTGCCTGATGAGTGAAACTGGGGGGCTGTGTATTGGCTCCAAAAGGAGGCTTTCTGTCCCTTTACTCTCTCTCAATCTGAGGGGCTCAGAAGAGAGAGAGCTGCAGCCATTTTCAGTTCCCAGCACTCTGACCCAGACAGGGGTGGAAATAACAGAGACAAAGAGATTATTCAACTGCAGATGATAACTTCCTAGGGGGTTTATCTTCCCTAAGAGTAAAGAGGTAGAATCCAGCTTTCTCTTCAGAACCAGACCCCAGAGCCTGGCAGAAAACAGCCAAAACAGAAACTAAGGAGGTCACACCTCCTTATACCAGTTGAGAGTGACAGGCTGACAGGCACCACCTGCTGGGCAGGTTAGGAAAAGCACAGCAACTGGAAACCTCATAAGAAAGTCTGTCATTCCTCCATGATACACTCTGAATATAAACCCATTCTGAGACCTGAACCTGTTCTAGTCTGGGAAAGTCTGATTGGGGTAACCACGTAAACCAGATACCTAGACAACAGAAAACTACAATGTATACTAGGAAAAACAAAGATATGGCCCAGTCAAAGGAACAAAATTACACCTCAATCAAGATACAATTGAGATATGGTTTTCAAAGAAATATGCTGAATCAAATAAAAAAACAAATCAGTGAGATCAGGGAAGATACAGTAAAAGAGATGAAGGCTATAAAGAAAATATTGGGTGAACATAAGGTAGTAATTGAAAGTTTGAAAAAACAACTGGCAGAATCCATAGAAATGAAAGGCACAACACACGAGATGAAAAACACAATGGAGACATACAACAGCAGATCTCAAGAGGCAGAAGAAAACAGGAACTGGAGAACAAGACACCTGAATGCCTACACACAAAAGAACAGATAGGGAAAAGAATGGAAAAATATGAGCAATGTCTCAGGGGATTGAATGACAACATGAAACACATGAATGTGTCATGGGTGTCTCAGAAGGAGAAGAGAAGGGAAAAGGGACAGAAGCAATAATAGAGGAAATAATCAATGAAAATTTCCCATCTTTTATGAAAGGCATAAAATTACAGATCTGAGACGCGCAGCATATGACAGAATAGATCTGAATAGGCCTATGCCAAGACACTTAATAAGCAGATTATCAAACATCAAAGACAAAGAGGAATCCTGAAAGCAGAAAGAGAAAAGTGATCCATCACATACAAAGGAAGCTTGATAAAACTTTGTGCAGGTTTCTCAGGAGAAACTATGGAGGCAAGAAGGAAGTGGTGTGATATATTTAAGATACTGAAAGAGAATAACCATCAACCAAGAATCCTATATCTGGCAAAACTGTCCTTCAAATATGAGGGAGAATTTAAAATATTCTCTGACAAACAGACAATGACAGAGTTTGGGAAAAGATAGCTGTGCTACAGGAAATACTAAACGGAGCACCATAGACAGATAGGAAAAGACAGGAGTGAGAGGTTTGAAACACAATTTTGGGTGATGGTAGCACAGCAATGTAAGTACACTGAACAAAGATGACTGTGAGCATGGTTGAAAGAGAAGGTTAGGAGCATGTGGGACACCAGAAGGAAACAGGAAAGATAAAGACTGGGACTGTATAACTCAGTGAAACCTAGAGTGCTCCACAATTGTGATAAAATGTACAAATATGTTTTTACATGAGGTAGAACAAATGAATGTCAACCTTGCAAGGTGTTAAAAATAGGGTGGTATTGGGGAATAAAATACAGTCAATGCAAACTAGAGACTATAGTTAACAGAAACTTTGTATTATGCTTCCTTTAATGTAACAAAGGCAATATACCAAAGCTAAATGCCTATAAGAGGGAGACATAAGGGAGGGGTATGGAACTCTTGGCATTGGTGATACTGTCTGATTCTTGTATTCTACTTTAGTTTATTTCTATCTTTCCTTTCATTGCTTTTTAGCTGTCTTTTTTTCTTTCTTTTTCTTTTTCTTTTTCTTTTTCTTTTTCTTTTTCTTTTGTCTCTCTACCTTCTTTGACTCTTCCTCCTTTGTGGAAGAAATGGAGATGTCCTTGTATAGATAGTGGTGATGGTGGTGAATACATAAATATGTAACTATACAGAGAACCATCGATTGTTTACTTAGGACAGAAAGTATGGTAGGTGAAAAAACCATGTTAAAAAAAAAAGGACAGGTTGATGAAGAAAGCTTGAAGGCACCACATTGAGTGAAATAAGTCAGACACAGAAGAACAAATATTGCATTGTCTCACTGATATGAACTAATTATAATATATAAACACATAGACATGAAATATAAGTTAACAGGATATAAAACAAGGCTAAAGAATGGGGGCGGTTGCTTATTATGAGCAGAATGTTCAACTAGGTTGAACCTAAGTGTTTGGAAGTGGACAGAGGTGACATTAGCATGTTATTGTGAGAATAACAGTGCTGAATGGTAGGTGAATGTGGTAGAACGGGGAAGCTTAGAGTGACGTATATCACCAGAAGGAAAGTTGGAGGGTAAAACATGGGAGAGTATAAAACAGTGAATCTTGTGGTGGACAATGTCTGTGATTAACTGTACAAGTATTAGAAATCTCTTTCATGAACTAGAACAAATGTATGACACTATAACTAGAACCTAATAATAGAGGGGTATATAGGGAAAAAGTATACCTACTGCAAACTATGTAGTACAGTTAACAGTATTTTAACATCCTTTCATCAACAAATGTACTACACCAATACTAAGAGTCAATAATGGAGGGAGGTGGTTAGAGATAGGGGAGGAATTGAGTTGTCTCTTTTGTCTTTATTTCTTTTCTTGAGTAATGAAAATGTTCTAAAAATTGTAAAAAAATAAAAATAAAAAAGAAGTTGATTGTGGTGATGGATGCATGGCTGTATGGTGGTGCCGTAGGCAATTGATTGTGCACTTTGGGTCTTTGGATGATTGCATGGTGTGTGAACAATTTCAATAAAATTAAATTTTAAAAAATTTTTTAAAAAACTAAAAAAAAAATTCAATAAGGCTATCCCCTTGGTTCAGGCCAGCATCACCCTACATCTAGAATGCATAGCTGCTTTCTCACTGGACATCCACTCCAAGACTTTTACTATTCCTATCTTCACAAGCAATCCATCAGCAAATACTGTAGATATTTGTCTTGAAAATGTCTCCAGAACCCCATAACTTCTTACTTTCAAGTCACTATTCTTTTTTGCAATAAGCTTCCACCTATTTCTCTCTTCCCATTCTTGCTCCCCTACAGTTAATTCTCAACACCAGAATGATCCTTTGTAAATGTAAGCATTATGTCACCCATGTGTCTAAACTCTCTAATTGAATCCTATATCCTCAGAGTAAAAGCCAAAGTCGTTAAACAGCCAACAAGCTCTACATTGGGGCCAGCAAACTATAATATGCAAGTTTTTGTTTTAAAAATAAAAAGTTTTATTTGGAACATAGCCATGCCAGTTTGTTTACATGTTGGCTATGGTTCCTTTGAAGCAACAATGGCAGAGATGTGCACTAATTATTTGTTTAATAATAATAGTTATCATTATTATCTAATAAGATAAAACATTTAATTCATCAAAATGTCAAGAGGACAACTGCTTACAAAAAATAAATCCAAGTGAAAGAAGACTGGGAGGCGGGGCAAGATGGCGGACTGGTGAGCTGCATGTTTTAGTTACTCCTCCAGGAAAGTAGGTAGAAAGCCAGGAACTGCGTGGACTGGACACCATAGAGCAATCTGACTTTGGGCATATTTCATACAACACTCATGAAAACATGGAACTGCTGAGATCAGCGAAATCTGTAAGTTTTTGCAGCCAGGGGACCCGCGCCCCTCCCTGCCAGGCTCAGTCCCGTGGGAGGAGGGGCTGTCAGCTCCGGGAAGGAAAAGGGAGAACTGCAGTGGCAGCCCTTATCGGAAACTCATTCTACTGATTCAAACTCCAACCATAGATAGACTGAGACCAGACACCAAAGAATCTGAGAGCAGCCAGCCCAGCAGAGAGGAGACAGGCATAGAAAAAAAACAACACGAAAAACTCCAAAATAAAAGCGGAGGATTTTTGGAGTTCTGGTGAACATAGAAAGGGGAAGGGCAGAGCTCAGGCCCTGAGGCGCATATGCAAATCCCGAAGAAAAGCTGATCTCTCTGCCCTGTGGACCTTTCCTTAATGACCCTGCTTGCTTTGTCTCTTAGCATTTCAATAACCCATTAGATCTCTGAGGAGGGCCCTTTTTTTTTAATCCTTTTTTCTTTTTCTAAAACAATTACTCTAAGAAGCCCAATACAGAAAGCTTCAAAGACTTGCAATTTGGGCAGGTCAAGTCAAGAGCAGAACTAAGAGAGCTCTGAGACAAAAGGCAATAATCCAGTGGCTGAGAAAATTCACTAAACACCACAACTTCCCA
Source organism: Choloepus didactylus (assembly GCF_015220235.1). NCBI lineage: Eukaryota > Metazoa > Chordata > Mammalia > Pilosa > Megalonychidae > Choloepus > Choloepus didactylus. The sequence goes on from NC_051309.1 coordinate 77,726,140, forward strand.
AGAAAAGGGGGGTGTCCGCTCACAGCCATCATCCTGGTGGACAGGAAACACTCCTGCCCATCGCCAGCCACATAGCCCAGAACTGCCCCAGACAACCCAGTGTGACGGAAGTGCTTCAAATAACAGGCACACACCACAAAACTGGGCGTGGACATTAGCCTTCCCTGCAACCTCAGCTGATTGTCCCAGAGTTGGGAAGGTGGAGCAGTGTGAATTAACAAAGCCCCATTCAGCCATCATTTCAGCAGACTGGGAGCCTCCCTACACAGCCCAGCAGCCCAGAACTGCCCTGGGGGGACGGCACTCACCTGTGACATAGCACAGTCATCCCTCAACAGAGGACCCGGGGTGCACAGCCTGGAAGAGGGGCCCACTTGCAAGTCTCAGGAGCCATACGCCAATACCAAGGACTTGTGGGTCAGTGGCAGAGACAAACTGTGGCAGGCCTGAACTGAAGGATTAGACTATTGCAGCAGCTTTAAAACTCTAGGATCACCAGGGAGATTTGATTGCTAGGGCCACCCCCCCTCCCTGACTGCCCAGAAACACGCCCCATATACAGGGCAGGCAACACCAACTACACACGCAAGCTTGGTACACCAATTGGACCCCACAAGACTCACTCCCCCACTCACCAAAAAGGCTAAGCAGGGGAGAACTGGCTTGTGGAGAACAGGTGGCTCGTGGACGCCACCTGCTGGTTAGTTAGAGAAAGTGTACTCCACGAAGCTGTAGATCTGATAAATTAGAGATAAGGACTTCAATTGGTCTACAAATCCTAAAAGAACCCTATCAAGTTCAGCAAATGCCACGAGGCCAAAAACAACAGAAAATTATAAAGCATATGAAAAAACCAGACGATATGGATAACCCAAGCCCAAGCACCCAAATCAAAAGGTCAGAAGAGACACAGCCCCTAGAGCAGCTACTCAAAGAACTAAAGATAAACAATGAGACCATAGTACGGGATACAAAGGAAATCAAGAAGACCCTAGAAGAACATAAAGAAGACATTGCAAGACTAAATAAAAAAATGGATGATCTTATGGAAATTAAAGAAACTGTTGGCAAAATTAAAAAGATTCTGAACACTCATAGTACAAGACTAGAGGAAGTTGAACAACAAATCAGTGACCTCGAAGATGACAGAATGGAAAATGAAAGCATAAAAGAAAGAATGGGGAAAAAAATTGAAAAAATCGAAATGGACCTCAGGGATATGATAGATAATATGAAACGTCCAAATATAAGACTCATTGGTGTCCTAGGAGGGGAAGAAAAGGGTAAAGGTCTAGGAAGAGTATTCAAAGAAATTGTTGGGGAAAACTTCCCAAATCTTCTAAACAACATAAATACACAAATCATAAATGCTCAGCGAACTCCAAATAGAATAAATCCAAATAAACCCACTCCGAGACATATACTGATCACACTGTCAAACACAGAAAAGAAGGAGCAAGTTCTGAAAGCAGCAAGAGAAAAGCAATTCACCACATACAAAGGAAACAGCATAAGACTAAGTAGTGACTACTCAGCAGCCACCATGGAGGCAAGAAGGCAGTGGCACGATATATTTAAAATTCTGAGTGAGAAAAATTTCCAGCCAAGAATACTTTATCCAGCAAAGGTCTCCTTCAAATTTGAGGGAGAGCTTAAATTTTTCACAGACAAACAAATGTTGAGAGAATTTGCTAACAAGAGACCTGCCCTACTGGAGATACTAAAGGGAGCCCTACAGACAGAGAAACAAAGAAAGGACAGAGAGACTTGGAGAAAGGTTCAGTAATAAAGAGATTCAGTATGTGTACAATAAAGGATATTAATAGACAGAGGGAAAAAATATGACAAACCTAAACCAAAGGATAAGATGGCTGATTCAAGAAATGCCTTCACGGTTATAACGTTGAATGTAAATGGATTAAACTCCCCAATTAAAAGATATAGATTCGCAGAATGGATCAAAAAAAATGAACCATCAATATGTTGCATACAAGAGACTCATGTTAGACACAGGGACACAAAGAAACTGAAAGTGAAAGGATGGAAAAAAATATTTCATGCAAGCTACAGCCAAAACAAAGCAGGTGTAGCAATATTAATCTCAGATAAAATAGACTTCAAATGCAGGGATGTTTTGAGAGACAAAGAAGGCCACTACATACTAATAAAAGGGGCAATTCAGCAAGAAGAAATAACAATCGTAAATGTCTATGCACGCAATCAAAGTGCCACAAAATACATGAGAGAAACACTGGCAAAACTAAAGGAAGCAATTGATGTTTCCACAATAATTGTGGGACACTTCAACACATCACTCTCTCCTATAGATAGATCAACCAGACAGAAGACCAATAAGGAAATTGAAAACCTAAACAATCTGATAAATGAATTAGATTTAACAGACATATACAGGACATTACATCCCAAGTCACCAGGATACACATACTTTTCTAGTGCTCATGGAACTTTCTCCAGAATAGATCATATGCTGGGACATAAAACAAGCCTCAATAAATTTAAAAAGATTGAAATTATTCAAAGCACATTCTCTGACCACAATGGAATACAATTAGAAGTCAATAACCATCAGAGACTTAGAAAATTCACAACTACCTGGAGGTTAAACAACACAGTCCTAAACAATCAGTGGGTTAAAGAAGAAATAGCAAGAGAAATTGCTAAATATATAGAGACGAATGAAAATGAGAACACAACGTACCAAAACCTATGGGATGCAGCAAAAGCAGTGCTAAGGGGGAAATTTATAGCACTAAACGCATATATTAAAAAGGAAGAAAGAGCCAAAATCAAAGAACTAATGGATCAACTGAAGAAGCTAGAAAATGAACAGCAAACCAATCCAAGTGAAAGAAGACGTAGGCTTCTCTGGGGCCATGAACAGTGGGGCTGGGCATACTCCAGGAGAGCAGAGGTTGGGATGAGGGGCAGAACCTGGACATGGAAGTGTAAGCATGGGTATGAGTGGGCCATTCCGGGAAGGGGTAAGTTGAGTGAAAGATCAGTGTAGCTGAGAAAGTGAGAGAGGTTTTTAGCAGCTGTTATGATCAGTATGGAATTTGGAGAGATGGAAAAAGGCCAAGAGAATATTTCTGGGAATCTTACAATATGTTGGGCTTTATAACATCTCTGGGCCAGTCTTTTTAAGGAAATGACACCAAACCCTGCCTTATTCATCAAGCCTTCTGGATTTGGATTTCTATTTCCTTTGATTCAACTCCATGTAAAGATTAGGCCAGGTGGTACACTAATTTTTTTTCCACCAATTTTTATTTATGTTACATATGCCAACATTTCTTGAGTTCTTACTATGTACCAGGAACTATGTGCTATGTGCTTTGCATGAATTATCAAATTAAATCCTCCCAAAAATAAACATGCTGGGGTTCATTTTTTCTTAATTTTCACAGATGAGGAAATTGGGGCTTGAAAAGATAATGTGCTCAAGGTCACAACTGGTAGGTTATGGAGCCAGGATTGGAACTGTCACTCTGAGAGTCTGACTCCAGGTACCAAAAATATGGACATGAATAAGACTTGTTTCCTGAGCAAGAAGATAAGCATTAGGTCGTGATTTGCACATCCAGAGGATCTCACAACTCTTACCCCTAACTTATGTACTTCACACTCTCACAATGGAATGCCATTTTGCTTAGGGACTCTCAGACCTAGAGGGCACTAACACTTTCATTCCAGTAACGTCTTCACTTGCTCCTGGAGGGCAAATGTTGTGTTTTATTCATCTTTGGGTTCCTATAGACAAAACAGTCTCCAGCAAATGATAGGTTTTTATTAAATAGCTGTTGAATTAATTCTAAGAACTAGAAGAATGTTTTAATCTTTCTGCTTTTCAGGGTCAAGAGGTGATACTTAGAATAAAACCAGAAGGGAACTAAAATGCTTATCATGAGTCACTGCTTTGGATTGAAGTGCAGAAAACTATTGTTAAATTGCAAATATTATCTAGAAGGGATAGCAAGTTGAACAATAATCACTGATACTATCACCAGTTAATTTTTTAGTTTTATCATTAGGGTATGGAAGTGCCTCAGGGAAAGGTGATAGAAAAAATAATTGTTCCTTGCTCTATGTAATTATCATCATGTCTTTAAAGACTGTATCTTAAGTAAAATTGCATGCCCTGTCTTCCCCTTTCCCATAAAGTTTTATCTAAATATATCCAACTTCAGTTCTTTGACATAAAATATCTTACCTAACCTTCCTCTCCTAGCCCCCACCAAGATCCAAAAGTAGCCTTCAGAGCTATGCATTCCTATTGGCAACTGCCACCTCATCACTGCCAATTTGGCGATGATAGCAACAATCTCCCCCACACTTCACATTCCTGGAATTATTTTCCTTATTATTCAAGAATAATATAATGTATCAACAGGAAGATCAGCTGGAACCCTCCAATCTGTAAGTAAAAGGGCATTGTAAGTTACATATAACCCAGAACATTTTTGCCAAGTCCAATGTTATTGTTAGGAATTGGCAGCCCATCTCCACACATGTACATCTAATTCTTCCTGAAAAGACCACTGTTTTCATATAGCCACTGTCTCATAAGTAGCATTTAGTATATTGCTATTGCCTTTTTGTTAATTAAAAGTCATGTTACCCAATTCTGAGACATTCACATAAATACCACCTTAAGAGAAAGAAAGTCTGTAAGGAATAAATTCTGGACTGGGATATTTGGCAAAAGCTTGGCCTTGTGGTGAAATTGGGAATGAAATATGAATACTATTTGGCTTTTGTCTATATGAAGCAGAGGAAATCAATCCCAGAATCACCAACTATTACAAGCATACCTGCGTTGGGTGGAAAAACCAAAGCATGTACAGACTAGGAAAGCCTGAGTTGGGATTTTGTGCCCACAAAAATCCATTTCACTGTTACCATTGTCCACTTGCTTAACAAGGCATCTTCCCAAGCTCCCTCAAGGGCTGAGATGACAGAATTCATCATAAACATGCAATATGCCCCTTTTGAGAACTTATTAAATCTATACTTTCCTTCACTCGGATTACTAAAATGCATTTTTCCCTTCTCTCTGTCTTGAGGTCCAGCCCAAGTGAACATTTTCTGAGGTTTCAGTGGAAAAAAGCTTCTCACTAGGTCCAGACCATTTTGCTCTCAGGAAAAGAGGTGAAATTGGGAATACCGGGTCAACCTCTTGCTTTATTTGGTTTTGTGACTGCCTAGGGAATAATAAATGCCATAAAGCATATGTTTATTTCCTGCATTATTAACTTACAGAGCCATATTGCTAAGCGAATGGTGAAAGCCGGTACTAATCAATGATTAAAAGACAAAGACAAAATCCTCAATAATATTATCATTTATATACTAGTTCAATTCCATAAAATACATAAAAAAATTTTAAATGTGATTCTGAAGAACAGGCTGTCTTTACAGAAAGATGCAGTTAATCGCTTTTTATATATGCAGAATCCATTTAAGCTTGACTTACATTTACTTCCCTATTTATCAATTACTAATGAATGATTTAAACAGACTTCTGCTGCTTTTAATTCCCCCCAAAAATGTGCCATTAGCATAAAAAGTAGGTTATTCTTGAGGGCCTTCTACTTTAGATTCAGAACTAGTTTTGCATTGCTTTGTTTTTTACCAGATCACCACACTGAATTCAATTTTTTAATTGTGTCTTGCTTAAGCCAGTATGTGGCCCAGTTTTCCTGATCTAATGCTATTGACATTTGCACAATTACATCAGTTTGGAAAGCTTTCCTCTCTGAGGACCAAATTCTGGCTCTCCAGGCATATAAACGCACAGTAAAGGAAAATGGAAGAGGGCCACACAGGGACAACAGCCTGGGATAGACTTCTTGATCCTTAACCTTAACAAGTAAAAACATTCTCCAACTGTTTCCCAGAATTCTCAATACCACTTCTCCAGAGTTTTTGCCTTTTCTAGTAAACTTAAAATGTTTCCTGGCCTACCTGTCTATACCAAAATGGCATAAGTACCAGGAAGGTTTAGGTTGTACAGCTTTCCCCTACAGGATGGGTTCCTCAAGCTGATCTTGCCCTCCTCTAAGACAGTTTTCTCACTTATCTGCACCTATTTTCCAAATAGGCAGAACTACCTCTGAGCAATCCAACCCACTTGGGTCTTCCTGAGAATTACAACACTTATCTGCACACATTCGCCTTCAGAATCTGTTTTTACTTTTTCAATACAAAGATGGTGTCTGTTCTTCCACTGGATCCTCAACAACCTCTTAAGATTTCTGAAGCCTGATACAATAGCTCTGATTCTGTGACTAATGTGATTGCATTCTTTTCTGTTCAGTTTTCTTGCATTAGGTGGAATGCCTTAAAATATACCTCCAATAATGAGGATATGAACAACATACAATAGCCTGAAAACTATCATTTTGAGAGAGAAAACAATTTTTAAAAGCCACTAAGAATCAAAGTCAAGGATTCTCATTCTAAGTTCACATGAAAAACTAATTATTGGTTATTTTATTATTTATTAATGATACCAAAACACCTTACTGTTCTCACTAAAACTAAATGTATGAATTCCAGTTAATAAGACATCTTCACTGCAATCTGAAACTTGATGCTAACATTGAACATGCTTCCCAGATCTCAAATAGAGGGAAATTCCTTTATGGTCTCTGCTCATTTCACAGTTATCCCATTTCTTTAAGAACTGTTTCCTGCACTACAACACCCCACACATACGCCAAGAGATGGGCACCCAGAAGCTTTACCCCGCCCGCCAGGCTCGGCCGTAGTGGGAATCCTCTGGTTGCTGGGCTTCTGATGGACCAGCTCAGCCTTGGGCAGGTACAGCATCTTGTTGGCAAGGCCGGTAGCACTGACATAGGCAGGCCAAGGGATAGGAGACTGTTAAAAGACTGGAGGTGTTGTCTCCACCAGAGCCACCTCGGACCTGGGGCCAGGGAGACGCTGCTGTCCCAGTTCCCAGAATGCCTTCTTTTAAGACTGACCTTAAAAATGAGCAAAAAGCAAGCAATTATGTATTCTGTATTCACAGAGAGGAGAGCATAAGTGGCTCTTTGACTTTGTAAAGTAAAAAATGGTGAAAATTCTGTTTTCTTTGGACATTTATTTCAAAAGGAGCAGTGACCAAAATTGCACTGCAGGAATGGAAGTGAAGTGGGAGTTTGGGGTGCATCTTGACACTCACTCTGTCAACAAATCACAGCTGTGCCAATTTGGGAGCACGAAGGAAGTGCCCTGAACCCATCCGGCACCTGCCGGATTAAGATTCTGCCTAGAGTGTGTCCAGGAGTCTGCATTTGGCTGTCCCTTGCAGTTTTCCTAAAACTGTTCAATTCAACATAATATTGTGGCAGTTAGATTTGGGGGATGGAGAAAATTCTTTCTGGAAGTGAAGAGAGAGGTGTAATTTAAATCTCAGTAGTCTATAGGTTATCCTTCTGCAAAAATGATTTTATTTAATGCCAAAAATGTGTAACTTGATTCTTGGTATTAACAGTGTTTCTGGATTCTTAAGTGCTGTAAATGAATTAACAAGAAACAACGGTGCTGTTTTCCTCTTTCTTGAATTCTAGACATTTGAGATAAAATTATTATGGTAAATATTACTTCAGGTCACAAACAAATGCAAGTAAATTGTAACCAGATTCTTTTGACTCAAAGAAAATTAGGTTGTTTTACATTGATTCTCTGTCAGGGCCCTATTCAAATAAAATGTTGTGGACTGTTAGTTTTTAAGTATTTACAGAATAAAGGTTATCTCAGTGATATATTTTATACTGTTTTCTCCAGAAAAGTCTGATAAAATTCTAAATGCTATTAATACTTCTGTTTTCTGAACTAAAAAGTATTTAAAAAAAAGTAAATTAATTAAAGCAAAAAAAGATCTTATGCCTTTGGCCACAGTTGCTTGAATCAAGGGCAAACAACTGACTCTGTCTGGGCTAACCATATTTTTCCTTGAAATTTGGAATAAGGACTCAGAGACAGCTAATTAGCTTCTGCCATATGACCAGAGCTGAGATAATGTCAGCTTGGGAACTGAGTAGCCATTCTATCTCTATGAGCAAAAAGAAGCAAATAATGCCAATAAACAGAGATAAATAAAGCAGAAATTGTAAGCAAATCAGAGACCAGAGACTGAGAGAGAGACTGGGTTAGAGATATTTATTCACTTACTGTTCAGTAGCTCAAAAATCCTAGATTCCCTTGATTTCTATGTGATACTCTAATATCTTTCCAATATAATCTTTTGCTTGATATTTTTGATTTTTTAAAACTACCTCAAATTGGTTTCTTTGTTCATTAAAAATGCCTGTTATATTATTTTCTCATCCAAACCCAGACTATTCACGTCAATTCAGGAACCAGCAAAGCCATTTTTATACCAGCTAAAAAAATACACTATTAAATAAAACTTCCACTTTATATATGCTGACAGGCTATAATTACCTCTCTCCACTAGCACAATCACAGTGAGTGTCGAGGTACAAAAGATGATAGTTACCCTCAGAGTTGCAAGGATATGCAAGAAACAATATTTAGCAAAGAGAGAAAACCAGTGTGAAAACCAGTGATCTACATGGGGAGTGGCAAGTGTATTCAGGTTTATTTGTTCAAGATTTTATTAAAGATTTAGGACTTTATCCTATGATCAGTGTTTTAGTTCACTAAAGCGGCTGAAATTCAATAAACCAGAAATGGGCTGACTTTTAACTATGGGAATTTATTAGTTTATAAGCTTACAGTTATGAGGCCATGAAAAGGTCCAAATTAGGCATCATCAAGGAGATACCTTCTTCCTGAAGAAAGGCTGCTGGTGATCCAAGACTCCTCTGTCACATGGCAATACACATGGTGGTGTCTGCTGGTTTCTCCCTTCTCTTCGGGTTTCATTGCTTCCGTCTTTTGGTTTCAGTGGCCTTCTCTCTGTTTCCTGTGGTTTTTCACTGTGTTCTGTGTGAGTCCTTCTCTCTCAGCTTCTATTCTTTCTCTCTATTTTATCCTCTTATAAAGGACACCAGTAAGAGAATTAAGACCAACCTAGGGCATGCCTCAGCTGAAATAACGAAATCGAAAGGTCCCACCCACAATAGGTATATACCCATAGGAATGGATTAACTTTAAGAACATAATCTTCTGAGATTCGTAACAGTTCAAACCAGAGCAATCAGTGAGAATCCAACATGAGCTGAATTATGCTACAGCAATCCCTAAATCCCGGTGGTTGAGGAAAAGGTAAGCTTTTTTCTCACTCATGCTATATATTCATTATGGGACAACAGGGGCTCTCCTCCATAGAGTCACTTAGAAAGCCAAGTCACTTAGAAACTCTGCTGTCTTATTAGCTTCATCTTCTGGAATGTGTGACCTCCAGAGTCCCTCAGCAGAGGACAGTAATTTGGTGAGTCAAACTCTAGTTTTTCTATACATCTGCTTGGAACCAGCTCAAGTCACTTCTGCCCACAGTTGATTGGCAAGAACTAGTCATGTGGACCCAGCTAACTCAAGGAAGTTGGTAGAAGTTAGGGAGCAGATGAAAGTTTTAGTGCCCACCTCTGTATCTCCCACAAGTCTTCTGAACAGATTTGAATTTTCTAAAGATCACTTTGTCTTTTGAGTAAAGAATATGCACAGATGTAGATGTAAGGAAACCAGGCAAAAGTATAGGTGAGAAGTGATAGTGGTTTGTAATTGAGATGAAGAAAAATACAAAGATTTGATACATGTTTTGGATGTACAGTTGACAAAACTTACAGATTATTGAATATGAGAGTTGAAGAAGAGGGAGGCATTGAAGTAAATATTTCAAGCTCTTTGGAGGATAAATCCATCTGTTTAAGTAACTTCTCACTGATTTAATGACTAGAGTATGTATTTCGTAAATTACTTTCTTTAAGGTTAGTGTATTGAATTTAATATTTTTTCAAATGCAATTCAATTCAATAAATATTTCTCAGAATATGTTTTAATATATTATAAAACTTGGGGTTCTTATTTTAATTTTTTGTTGAACATATTTCCTGATTTCTAGAAGCTGAAAAATGACATGAACTGAGTTTTGACAATAAGAAGAACCATGCAAATGTTAGATTCATTTTTATCATAATAATCACACTTACCTCAGATTAGAGACTAATTAGAAAAGCCAGATAGCTTTGTGAGATGCAACATCTCAGTGGAAAGGTAATGTCCAGTGTCTATACGTTTAATCTGAATATGTTCATATACATAGAAAGCCTCATTGTGATGTAAGAAAAGGAACACTATGGTAAGAGCTTGGAAACCTGAGTTTTGGCCTATTCTGCAAAATAGGCATGGGAAAATGACAGCATGTCCTGGATCAGTGGCCTCTGACCACAAGCCAAAGATTGGGGTTGTTTCATAAGTAAACTTTTGCTCATATTTGGCAAAATGAGTGGGGAAAAGTATAATGTGAGTTTTTCATGATACTAAATGTGGTCAATGGAAAGAGTACCCTGTATTGTGAAGTATGTTTTTCCTAATTTTTTGTTGTTAAAATATCCTTTCTTTTATGAAATGAAGGTAATAGTAAGTACAAATTTTCTTTTTGCTTTCTTGATCAAATTAAAAGTTTGTAATCCTATTACAGCTCTAATTTTTAAAGGATATTAGTATATGAACATCTGTTTCTGGCCATGAAGAAATAATAGGGATTATAATAGGGATTTGGTTTACAATGAGTAAACCAAAGACAATAAATAAATGACTAGCTGCTTCCACACATTGACCAACAGACAAAATAGGATAGTGATCCCTGATAGAAGGAAAATGAATGACGCAAGCCTTACAATTGATCTAGCTTCCTGAAAGGAGAAAGTCTCTATGGCTCAGCACAAGAGAGGGACCACAAATAGAGCCCTGCAATCTCACTGGGTTGAGAAAATAGATATCAGAATGTGGGAAGGCAAAAGCATCTAGAATTTATGAGCCAGAACACTCAAGAGGAGGTAGCTGCACAGAAGGAGAACATGAAAGATCAATACTTTGGCTGAGTATTTATCTGTGCTTGCAAGGGATGACTCTCTGAAAGGTGGGGGAAACAACCACTAAAATGTGTGTGCCAAACAATCTGACAATCCCCAAAGTTCATCCAGCACTGGGAATAGTTTGTGTTTCCACAATCCAGAGTGAAAAGATCTCTCCTTATAAAGGGCACTGAGTGGAGTCCTCAGAATAACCCTAGTCTAAAGATTACTCTGGACTTGGCCATACAAAGCTTAAAGGCAATTCTCAACTGGATCAAAGTGATTTTGAGTAACTTAACTGACTGCCAGAAAAAAGCCTAAAAATATTTAAAAGAATGCAAAAAAAATTCAACAACCAACAACATAAAATTCATAATGTCTGGCTTCCAAGCAAAAATTACCAGGCAGAAAAGAATCAGGAAAATATGATCCATAAGTATAAAACATAGTAATCTCTAGAAACAAACCCAGAAAAAACCAAGTGGGTAGAATTAGCAGGCAAGAACATTAAAACAGCTATTAAAACTCTGCTCCATATGCTCAAGATTGGGGGGAAAACATGAACATGATGAGGAGAGAAATGGAAAGTACAAAAATACCTAAATGGTATTTCTGGAGATAAAAAGTTCAATATTTGTAATGAAACCATACTATGTGGCATTAAAGCACATTAAAAATTGTAGAATAGGTCAGTGAACTTGAAAACATAGAACAGTAACTTCAATGAGGCAAACAGAGTAAACAGATTGAAAAAAATTAACAGTATCAGTGCTCTGTGGGACAATATCAAGCATACTTGAACTTGAATCTCAAAAGGAGAGAAGACAACAGAAGGAACAGAAAAATTATTGAAGAAGCAATGTCCAAAATTGTCCTACTAATATAAACTATAAACCCATATATCCAATAAACTCCAAATAGAATACAGAAGATCACACAAGGCACATCACACTCAAATTGCCAAAAGCAGTGTTAAAGAAAAAATCTTAAAAACAGCTGGAGAAAAGAGACATATTACTTACAGAGGAACAAAGATAGATTTTACTTCCACATGTTATAAATGTCACATACATTGTGATAATTTTTCTTTAATAATTCAATTATCTTTAAAAAATATTTAAAATGAGAAAAAATATCTTTCCTATTTACCCACATACTTACCATTTTCATTACTTTTTGTAGAACCAAGTTTCTATTTAGTCATTTTCCTTCACCTGAAGTGCTCCTTCAACATGTCTTGTAGAGGAGGTTTTCTGGAGACAAAATTTTTCAGCTTTTTTTTGCACAAAAATATTTTTATTTTATTTGCACTTTTGAAGGTTATTTTCATTGGATATTGGATTCTAGGTTAACATATTTTTCCCTTTCAGCACTTCAGAGAGTTGTTTCATTGTCTTCTGGTGCATAGCTGCTGACACGAGATCTGACATCATTTCTATATTTGTATGTAATGTGTCATTTTCCTAAGGCTGCTCTGAAGATTTTTTTCTTCATTGCTATTTTTCATCAATTTAATTGTAATATGCCTTGGTGTGTTTTTCCTATGTGTTTGTTTGTTTATTGAGGTTTCTTGATCTGTTTGTTATTTTGGGGCATTATTTCTTCAAATATTTTTCCCATCCCCTTCTTTTTGAGAATCTAATAGCACATATGTCACACTGACTTTTATTTTCCCACAGGTCACTGAAGCTCTGTTTATTTTTTCATTTTTTTTTCTTTTTTTAATCTCTGAGCTAGAAAAAACATGAGCAAATTAAAACCAGAATAAGTATAAGGAAAGAAGTAATTTAAAAGGCAACTATCAATGAAATGAGAAACAGAAAAATAGAATTATAAACTATACCAGAAGCAAGTTCTTTGAAAAATCCATATAAAAAATGATAAACCTATAGCTAAACTAAGGAAGAAAAGGAAAACAAGAATTGCCAAAAAAGGAGTGAAAATGAGGACATCAACATGATGCTATAGACATCAAAAAGGATACTAAGGGAGTATTATAAATATAAATTCAAAAACTTTGATGAAGTGAACAAGTTTCTTACAAGCCAGATTGTGAATTACCCTATATAATTAAACAAATAAAATTTGTCATTCAAAGCCTTTCCCCAAAGGAAACTCCAGGCCTGGATCACCATTGTTGAATTCTATTAAGAATTTAAGGAAGAAGTAACATGAATGCTACACAAATTCTTTCAGGAAATAAAGGATTTTATTACTCTAAAACAAAAACTAGCTACAGCTATTGCAAGAAAAGAAAACTACAGTGAGTACAAGAAAACTACAGAGCAATATCCTTCATGAATATAGATGCAAAATTCCTTAACAAAATATTATTAACATAATATTAATTAGTTTTGTGATAAATATTAAAAATTAGTAAATTAAATCCAACACTATACAAAAGGAAAATACATGATGATGTATTTTCATCATCAGATTCTAGGTTAGCATATTTTTCCCTTTCAGCACTTTAGAGATTTGTTTCATTGTCTTCTGCTGCACAGCTGCACCAGATTTATCACAGGAATGAAAACTAGTGGGATTTATCACAGGAATGTGAGGTGGGTTTGACATGCAAATATTAATCTAATTTACCGTATTAATAAAATAAAGGAAGAAAATCCATATGATCACCTCAAAAGATGAAAAAAATAACATTTAACAATGATAATCCTCTCATGATAAAAACTCTCAGCAAAACTGGATAGAAGGGAATTTTTCTAATTTGATAAAGGACATTGTAATATGTGTAATAGTGCCCCCAAAAACACGTATCAGGAGGTAATGTAATCAACATGGCAAAGTAAATAGCTACTGAAACCTCTCTCTAGAGAGTCAATGAAAAAAGGACAATTCTGAATTGTTTGAAACTCTGGAGGAGGAAATAGACTGGAGAAGAACCCTGCAAATGCCAAATTGAAAACAGAAAAGAGATATCAGGTAGGAATCTTCTGTCCCAGACCAGCTGGTTCTTTCCCCTTCCCCTCACTCAGTCTCAGTGTGGGAAAGGCACAGAATCAGAAGACAGGACCCGTCCCACCAAGGACACAGACAATAAATCTCACACAGCAATGAGACATACCCCCACTATTTGAAGATCTGGGGGACAGGGGAGGTTATTGCAAGGCCCAGGTCAGTGAGGGACAAAGAGAATGAGAAAATATGGATGTAGACTCTGTTTCCAGCCCTGGGTCTGAAAGCCCTTTCCCCACCCTTAAGGGAAGCAGCAGCTGGCAGCTGTTTCCTTGCCCTGGGGAAGGCTTGAGAACTTGGTCAGCTCAGGGAGTCCTCTGTCACAGTTAGAACCCTACACTGAGCCAGATTTTAGCTGACAAAGTGAGAGCATAGGAATCCTGCAGTTTCAGCTCACCTGTTAGATGCAGCCTGTGCTCAGAGAAAAAGCAGCTTCTGAGGACGATTAAGTTATCAAGCAGTGCCATCTGCCTGACAATCCAGAAGGTGCAACGGAATTGAAACACTTTTGAAAGGATGCTCCAGACCCTTTCTTAGGACCACAGGAGCTGTTCTAAACACTCTGTAGAGAAACTGGGCCCTATTTTGGCTGAGAAATATGGAAGACCCAATCGTTAAAGCAGGGCTCTAAAGCAAACCCAGGTCTGGCTGGGTGGCAAAAAACAGCACCACTGGAAGCCAGCAGATTTGTATTACCAACATGCTGAACTTACTGGGGTGCCCAATCCTTACCTCCCACACCTGTGGCAGGCCACAGTAGGTGCCTGATTTGGGGGGAAAGATTTGGGGGCAGAGCCAATCTGACAACTGGCCAGTGAGAGAAACAAAGAAAAGATAGAGATCAAAGACAACCAAGCAGAAAACCCTAGGCATAAGAGGGAAAATGACCTCTGGGATAAACTAATCAAGAAAATCAGATGCCTAAACAGCAAAAAATCATGAGCCACACCAGGAAACATGAACATATGGCCCAGTTAAAGGAACAAACTAACACCTCAACTAAGATTCAGGAATTGCAACAACTAATTACAGATGTTTAAACAAATCTTCTAAATCAAATCAATGAGTTGAAAGAAAATGTGACAGAAGAGATGAGGGATATAAAAAAAAGACACAGGATATCCACACAGAAGAACTTGAAAGCTTGAAAAAAAAACAAATGACAGAACTTATGGGAATGAAAGGCACAATATAAGAGTTGAAAAACCCAATGGAGATGGCAGCACAGAGAGGAGTGGAAGCTAGTTAGTTCCCCTGGAACACCTGAAAAAAAAAAAAAAACAGAAACAACTAGTAAATAATCTGGAATAACTGCAGGGGTACAAACATGACTGTCCACTCATCGTACACCAACCTGAATTGAGAGGAATGCCTGAGATCACAGCATAAAACATGTAAGTAAAAACTGCAGATCCAAGCCAGGAGACCCCCTGCCCCCACAGCCTGAGCTGCAAAGTCTCATGGGGCTAGAGAGAAGCTCTCTCCCAGCAAGCAAATATAGCTCAGCTGAGCTCCAATTGGGGTTTTAATTAACAAGTGTGAACTGCTCCCCACAAGTTAAGAATCCCCAACAAGCAGACAGAGGCTTTTGGTGATGACTAACCTTGGAGAGCTGGAGAATCACTGCAGACTAGCCCTGAAGTGGACTTTCTGTTCATTTTGGCTCAGTGGAGAAAGCCTCAGCCATTTTCAGTTCCTAGTGCTCTAACCTAGACTAGGGTGGAGATAGCACAGGCAGAGAGAGACCATTGAAATGTTAATGACCTCCCCCTAAGGGGTCTATCTTCTCTAAGAGGAAAGGGGTGGGGCCCAGCTCTACTACCTGCCTTCCATTCAGAACCAGATCCCAGAGCCTGGGGGAAAATAGCCACAGGCCACAACTCCTTACACCAGTCTGGAATTACAGGCTGACAGGCACCACCTGTTAGGCAGAAAAGCACAGTGACCTGAGGCCTCACAGGGTGTACCAATTTTCTAAGACACACCCTCAAGGAAACTGGATACTGAATATTTCTTCCTTCTGGGGCCTGAACTCATTCTGGTCTGGGAAAACCTGATTGGGGCAACCAAGGAAACCATGCCTAGACAACAGAAAACTACAACCTACACTAAGAAAAATGAAGTTATGGCCCAGTCAAAGGAACAAAATTACACTTCAACTGAGATACAGGAATTGAAACAACTAATAAAAAGTCAGTTCAAAAAGTTTAGGGAAGATATGGTGAGAGAGCTGAACCATATAATGAAAACACTGGATGTATGTAAAGTAGAAATTGAAAGTTTGAAAACCTGACTGACTGAATCTATGGAAATGAAAGGCATGATACAAGAGATGAGACACAATGGAGACATACAACAGCAGATCTCAAAAGGCAGAAGAAAACACTCAGGAACTGAAGAACAATGTACCTGAATGCCTACACACAAAAGAACAGATAGAGAAAAGAATGGAAAAATATGAGCAATGTCTCCAGGAACTTAAGGGCAAAATGAAAAGCAAGAATGTACTTGTCATTGGTGTCCCAGAAGCAGAAGAGAAAGGAAAAGGGGCAGAAGCAATAATAGAGTAAATAATCCATGAAAATGTCCCATCTCTTATGAAAGACATAAAATTACTGATCCAAGAAGTGCAGCATACCCCAAACAGAAAAGATCTGAATAGGCCCATGCCAAGACACTTAACAATCTGATTATCAAACTTAAAAGATAAAGAGAGAATCCTGAAAGCAGCAAGAGAAAAGTGATCTATCACATACAAAAGAGGCTTGATAAGACTATGTGTTGATTTCTCAATAGAAACTATGGAGACAAGAAGGAGGTGCAGTGATATATGTAAGATACTGAAAGAGAAAAACCACCAACCTAGAATCCTGTATCTGGCAAAACTATCCTTCAGATATGGGGGAGAGCTTAAAATATTCTCTGACAAACAGACAATGACAGAGTTTGTGAACAGGATACCTGCTCTACAGGAAACACTAAAGGAAGCATTGCAGACAGAAAGGAAAAGACAGGAGTGAGAAGTTTGAAAAACAATTTTGGGAGATAGTAGCACAACAATGTAAGCACACTGAACAAAGATGACTATGAATATGGTTGAAAAGTAAGGCTAGGACCATGTGGAACACCAGAAAAAAAGACATACATTAAAAACTGGGACTGTGTAACTCAGGAAAACCTAGGGTGCTCAACAATTGTAATAAAAGGTACAAATGTGTTTTTACATGAGGTAGAACAAATGAATATCAACATTGCAAGGTATTAAAAATAGGTTGGGATTGGGGGAAAATACAATCAATGCAAACTAGAGGCTATAATTAAGAGAAACATTGTATTATGCTTCCTCTAATAAAACAAAGGGAATATACCAAAGCTAAATGCATATGGGGATGTGGGGAATAGGGAAAGGGTATAGGACTCCTGGCATTGGTGATATTGTCTGACTCTTTATTCTACTTTAGGTTTATGCTATCTTTCCTTGTGTCACTTTCTGGCTATCAAGTTTTGTTTTTTTGTTTGTTTGCTCTCTCTTTTTTCTTTTCTTTTTCTTTTGCCTCTCTGCCTTCTTTGACTCTTCCTCCTTCTTTGTGGAAGAAACAGATGTCCTTATATAGAGAGTGGTGATGGTGCTGAATACATAAATATGTGACTATACAGGGAACCAATGATTATTTACATACAGAATGTATGGTGTGTGAACAAAACCATCTTAAAAGAAATGGGTTGATGAAAAAACCTTGAGGGCACTATATTAAGTGAAATAAGACAGACACATAAAGGCAAATATTACAGGGTCTCACTGATATGAACTGATTATAATATGTAGACTCACAAACATGAACTATAAGTTACCAGGATATAGAAATGAAGGCTAAAGAATGGGGACAGTTGCTTATTATGAGCAGAATTTTCAACTAGTGTGAACTTAAATGTTTGGAAATGGACAGGGGTTATGGTAGCATGTTGTGAGCATAACTAACAGTGCTGAAAGATGTGTGAAAGTGGCAGAAAGGGTAAGCTCAGAGTCACACATGTCACCAGAAGGAAAGTTGTAGGTTAAAAGATGGGAATGTATAAAACAGTGAATCTCATGGTGGACAATGTCTGTGATTAACTGTACAAATAATAGAAATATCTCTCACAAACTAGAACAAATGTATGACACTATAACTAGAAGTTAATGATAGAGAGGTATATAGGAAAAAATATATACCTATTGCAAACTATATACTATAGTTAGTAGTATTTTAACATTCTTTCATCAACAGTAACTAGGAATCAATAATGAAGGGGGGGCATGGTTAGGGGTATGGGAGGATCTGAGTTTCCTCTATATATATACCAATGGGGACAATATATACACCAAATGGGGACATACAACAGCAGACTTGGAGAGGCAGAAGAAAGGATTAGTGAACAAGAGGATAGAACATCTGAAATCCTACACACAAAAGAACAGGTAGGGAAAATAATGTCCCAGAAAAAGAAGAGAAGGGAAAAGGAGCAGAAAGAAAAATAAAGGAAATAATCAATGAAAATTCCCCAACTATTATGGAAGACATAACAATTACTGGTCTAAGGAAGTTTAGTGTACCCCAAACAGAATTGATCCAAACAGACCTACTCCAAGACACGTACTATTCAGATTTTCAAATGTCAAAGACAAAGAGAATTCTGAAAGCAGGAAGAGAAAAGAAATCCATCACATACAAGGGAAGCTTGATAAGATTAAGTGCAGTTCTTGTAGCAGAAACCGTGGAGGCAAGAATGCAGTGGTAGAATATATTCAAGATGCTGAAAGAGAAAAACTGCCAACCAAGAATTACATATCTGACAAAACTGTCCTTCAAAAATGAGGGAGAAACATGGCAGATGAACTCACTGCCCTCCCCCCTATATGGGACATGATTCCTAGGGGTGTAAATCTCCCTGGCAATGCAGGATATGACTCCTGAAGTTGAATCTGGACCTGACATCATGGGATTGAGAACATCTTCTTGACCAAAAGGGGGATGCAAAATGAAACAAAATAAAGTTTCAGTGGCTGAGAGATTCCAAACGGAGTCAAGAGGTCACTCTGGTGGGCACTCTTACACACTATATGGATAACCCTTTTTAGGTTTTAAGCTTTTGGAATAGCTAGAAGTAAATATCTGAAACTGTCAAACTGCAACCCAATAGCCTTGACTCTTGAAGATGATTGTGTAACAATGTAGCTTACAAGAGGTAACAGTGTGACTGTGAAAGCCTTGTGGGTCACACTCCCTTTATCCAGTATATGGATAGATGAGTAGAAAAATGGGAACAAAACCTAAATGAAAAATAGTGTGGAAGGGATGGATGATTTGGGTGTTCCTTTTAACTTTTATTTTTTATTCTTGTTTTTACTCTTTCTAGTGTAAGGAAAATGTTCAAAAAATAGATTGGGGTGATAAATGCACAACTATATGATGGTACTATGAACGGTTGATTGTTCACCGTGGATGATTGTATATGTGAATATGATACAATAAATATTGTATTCAATAAAACTGAATTTTTAAAAAATGAGAGACAGTTTAAAATATTTACAGATAAACAGACACTAGAGATGTTGTGAACAAGAGACCTCCTCTACAAGAAATACTAAAGGGAGTGCTACAGACAGAAAGGAAAAGACAGGAGAAAGAGATTTGGAGAAGAGTGTAGAAATGAAGACACCAGGAGATACAAAGTGGGTAGATATCAGGCATTTGATGCTGAAGGAGTACAGAACATTCAACAGGATTGATTGCATAGATCCAGAAATGGATAGCACAATACTGTGTGACAGTGGCATAATATTTTAAGTACACTGAACAAAGATGACTGTGAGTATGATAGAAAGAGGAAGGTTAGGGGATGTATTACAACAGAAGGAAAGATAGAAGATAAAGACTGGGACTTTTAACTTAGTGAAATCTCAAATGGGTCAATGATTGTCATTAAATGTACAAGTATAAGAATGTTTCTACATGAGGGAGAACAAATGAGTGCCAAATTTTCAAGGTGTTGAAAATGGGATTGTATTGGGAAGAAATACAATCAATGCAAACTAGAGTCTATAGTTAACAATAACATTGTAATATGCTTCCATTAACTGTAACAATGACAATATACCAAAGCTAAGTGTCTATAAGAGGGGGATATAAGGAAGGGTGTGCCAGTTTGGATATACCATGCCCCCCAAAAGTCATATTCTTTAATGCAATCTTGTGGGGGCAGAGATATTAGTGTTGATTAGGTTGGAATCTTTTGAATAAGTGTGTCCATGGAGATGTGACTCAATCAACTATGGGTGAAACATTTGATTACATTATTTCCATGTAGATATGGACACCACCAATTCAGGGTGGGTCTTGATTTAATCACTGAAGTCATATAAAAGAGCTCACAAACAGAAGGAGCTCAGAGCAGCTATGAGAGACATTTTGAAGATGGCCATTGAAAACTGACTCTTTGGAGATGTTAGCCCAGAAGTGCTCCAGAGAAACTAAGAGAGACAAGCCTAGAAACATCTTGGAGAAAACCCTTTTGAAACCAGAAACCAGAGTAGATGCCACTCATGTGCCTTCCCAGCTAAGAGGTTTTCTGAATGTTGTTGCTGCCTTAGCTTGGGCACTTTTATGGCCTTGAGACTATAACTTTGTAAACAAATAAACCCCCATTATAAAAGCCAATCCATTTCTGGTATTTTACATAGTGGCAGCATTAGCAAACCAGAACAGAGGGACATGGGACTCTTAGCATTGTTGTTGTTGTCTGATATTTTTATTATATTGTATTATATTGCATTGTATTGTACTATATTATATTGTATTGTATTTTTCTTTTATTTTTTTATTCATTTTTCCTATTTCTTTTTTGTTTTTCCTTTTCTTTCTTTTTCCTTTTTTTTTTTCTTTTTCCTTTTTTCTCCCCTTCCTCTTTCTTTGTGGAAGAAATGGAATGTCCTCATATAGATTGTGGTGATGAATGCGTAACTATGTGATTATACCAGCAACCATATATTATTTACTTAGGAAGGGAATGTATAGCGTGTGAACAAAACTATTTAAAAATAAACAGAGAGATTCAAGGGCTGGAAAACATATGGAGAGAGGGATGTACCTAACCTTTGTTGGTGGGGAAGTAGAATGGTACAGCTCATCTGGAGGGAAGTGTGGTTGTTCCACATGATGCTTAGTATGGGGTTGCTATGGTCCTGCAACCCCTTTATTGGGTATGTACTTGTAAGAACTGAGAGCAAGGACACAAATGGAGTTTATGTTGGCACAGTGGTGTTTATGCTGGCATGATTCTCAATGGATGGAGGTGGCATAAAGGCACATCAACTGATAAAAGGAATGGTGAACAGTGGTGTATACATACAGTGGAATGTTGAACAGCTCATAACTACATAATGAAGTTATGAGCTATGAAACTAGGTTAATGGACCTTGAGGACAGTATGTTGAGTGAAATAAACCAGAAATGAAAAGACAGACATTATAACAACCCACTTAAATGGACTAATTATAATGTGCAAAGTCTGAGAGTTGAATCTGAGAACACAGGTTATCAGGGGAAGGCTTATGATGAAGATTTCTAGAGTGTAAGCTCTCACAGCAGTGTGCTGGTCTGATTCTATTGTGTCTCCCACAAAAGCCATGTTCTTTAATGCAGTCTTGGGGGAGCAGACTTATTAGTCTTTTGATTAGGATGGGACATTTGGTTAAGTCATTTTCACAGAGATGTAACAACCCAACTATAGTTGAGACCTTTTGGTTAGATCATTTCCATGGAGGTGTCACCCCCACCCATTCCAGATGGGTCATAATTAGATAACTGGAATCCTTTAAGAGAAGCTGAGGGACACATTTAGGAGAGAAGCTAATCTAAGAGATGAAGCCCAGAGTTTGCCCTGGAGAAGCTAAGAGAGGACCCCCAGATGATTAGAAAGAAACACCCTGGGAAAACAAGAAGAATGTGCAGGAGCTAAGAGAGAGAAACTAAGAGTGACAGAAGCCCAGAGGCATATTGGAGAAAGCCATTTTGAAACAGAACCTGGGAGCAGAGGCAGCAGATGCCAGCTACGTGCCTTCCCAGCTAACAGAGGTGTTCCAGATGCCATCAGTCCTTCCTCAGTGAAGGTATCCTCTTGTTGATGCCTTAGTTTGTACACTTTGATGGCCTTAGAACAGTAAGTTTGTAACCTAATAAATCCCCTTTATAAAAGTCAATCCATTTCTGGTATTTTACATAATGGCAGCTCTAGCAAACTGGAATAAGCAGTTATACCTATTCTTAAGTTGTGATGGCTATTTCTAAGTTCTTAGATGCTGAGCTCCTTGCATATAACCTGGTTGGTCTCTGGAACTTCAGCTATCTGTGTGACACCTGAAACTCAGAGCCAGAGTCTGACAGCTATCAATGTCAACATTACCTCATACAGCAAATGTTAAAGAGGCTGAAAAAGAGATGAGACTTCAATTAGAGATATGAATGAAATGGACTTGGTTAGGACTAAGGTAAATCAGACCAAAGGGTAAAGGATGATATTGAGGGTGTTTTAAAACTTCAACTTCTGTGTGAGACTAAAGGAAGAGATGTTTATTAGGTGCAAAATCTATATTCTCTGTATGTGCTACATAATTTAACTTGTATGTTTACTTTATTCAAACACCATAATTACATGGAACTTTGAATAGGGAGTAAGATTTGATTGGTTTGTACAGGTTAGTGTGAAGCCCCAATACATCCTAGAGTGATTTGGGCAGAGAATGAAAGTGCATTTGCAAAGCCCCCTTGAGGGACTGGGGGAAAATGTAGAAATATTCAACTTCCCCAGCTAGGGAATTACTGATATTCTCACAAGTATTGGGGACTACCAACTTAGAAGGCTGAGCCCTTGGGAAGGTTGTTACTGCAAAGGTGAGGTTAAGCTGACTTATAATTCTGCCTAAGAGTCACTCCCAGAGAATCTCTTCTGCTGCTCAGATGTGGCTCTCTCTCTCTCTCTAAGCCTACTTGGCAGGTAAACTCTGCCCTACCTGCTATGTGGGACATGACTCCCTGGGGTGTAAATCTCCTTGGCAATGTGGGACATGACTCCCAAGGATGAGCCTAGACCTGGCATTGTGGGATTAAGAAAGTCTTCTTGACCAAAAGGGGGAAGAGAAATAAAACAAAATAAAGTTTCAGTGGCTAAGAGATTTCAAATGGAGTCAAGAGTTCATTCTGAAGTTTATTCTTATGGGTTGTATAGCTATCCCTCTTTAGTTTTTAGTGTATTGTAGTAGCTAAAGGGAAACACCTGAAACTATTGAACTGCAATCCCGTATCCTTGATTCTTGGAGACTTTCATATAGCTATATATCTTACACTGTGTGACTGTGTGATTGTGTCTCACATTCTCTTTATCCAGTGTATGGACAGATGAGTAGAAAAATGGGGAAAAAAGTAAATGGATAATAGGGAGGGATGGGGAGATGGGATGTTTTGGGTGTTCTTTTTTACTTTAATTTTACTTTATTTTTATTTTGGGGGTAATGAAAATGTTCAAAAATTGATTGTGGTGATGAATGCACTATATAATTGTACTGTGAACCACTGATTGTACACTTTGGATACTATATGGTTTTATGAATATATCTCAATAAAATTGAATTTAAAAAACTCATATCCACCTGGAACATCAGAATATGACCTATTTAGAAATAGGGTCTCTACTGATGAAATTAATTAAGGATCAAGTTGAGATCATGCTGAATTAGGGCAGGCCATAAATCCAATGACTGTTGCCCTTACAAGAAGAGGAGAGGACACAGAAAGAAACAGAGGAGAATGCAATGTGAATATGGAGGCAGAGATTGGAATGATAAGTTTGTACAAGCCAATGATGCCAGGAAGCAGAGAAGCTGGAAGAAGCAAGAAAGGATTCTCCTCTAGAGCTCTGGAGGGAGGATGTGCCTGATGGCATCTTGATTTCAAACTACTAACCTCCAGAAGAGTGAGAGAATAAATTTCTGTTGTTTTAAGTTACCCAGTTTTTGGCACTTTGTTACTGCAGCCCTGGGAAACTAATATGGGCATCTATGGAAAAACCTCCAGCTAAACACTATATAATGATTGTGATAGTTAATTTCATTTGTTAACTCAGCTAGGTTGTTTTACTTTCCAAATCTGCTTAAGCAAATACAATTAATGGTTTGGCTCAAAGAGTTGGAATTTATTTGCTCACAGTGATTTCATCTTCTTGTTCTCATGGCCTTTTTTTTTTTTCCTCTGTCTGAATTTCATTCTCTTATAAAGGACTCCAGAAATAGGATTAAGACCCATCCTGATTGAGGTGGAACACACCTTAACTGAAGTAACCTCATAAATATGTCCTAATTAAAATGGGTTCACAACCACAGGAGTGGATTCAATTTAAGGACATGTTTCTCTGGGGCACATACAGATTCAAACCACCAGTTATGGTGTCCAGATGCTTGGTCAAACACTGGCTTGCATGTTAATGTGAGGATATTTTAAGATGTGATTTGCATCTGTAATCAACAGAGGAGAGGACTCTCAACAATGTGGAGATTCTCCTCATCCAGTCAGTTGGAGGTCTTAAAAGCCAGAACTGAGGATTTCAGAGGTCAGAAGAGAAATTTGGACTCAACTTCAGCATTGGTTCTTGCTGGAATTTCCAGCCACCAGCTTCACCTGGGGAATTAGGACTAAGGAGTTTGTCATCACCTTTATTGGAATTTTCAGCTTGTGATCTGCCCTATGGAAACTGACTTGCCAGTTCCTATAGTCACATTAGCCAATTAGCCAATTCCTTATAATTAGCCAATTCCTTATACTCTCTCTCTCTCTCCGTCCCTCCCTCCCTCCCTCCCTCCCTCCCTCTCTCTCTCTCTCTATCTCTCTCTCTCTCTACATATATATATATATATGTATATACATATATATATATATATACACACACACACACACACACACATATATATACATCCAGTTGGTTCTGTTTCTCTGGGTAACCCTGACTAATACAATGATGAGAGACTAAATGTTTCCCCCCTAAGATCAAGAGCAAGCAAGGATGGTGATTTATCATTTCTGGCCTACATTGTACTGGATATTCTAGCCAGTACAATAAGTCAAAACAAAACAAAAAAATAAAAGGTATGCAGACTGGAGAGGAAGAAGTAAAACTGTCTTTATTTTCAAGAAAGACTGGGTGTACAGAAAATCCAAATAATATACAAAAAGTCACTAGAACTAATAAGTGAGTTTAACAAAATCACAAGGCACAAGGTTGATATACAAAAATTTGTATTTTTCTGTGCTAGCAACAAACAATTAAAAATGGAATTTTTAAAATTGCTATTTAAAATAGCATAGAAAATATGACAGCCTTAGTTTATATCTACCAAAATATGTGCAAGGACTGTACACTGAAAACTACAAAACACTGGTGAGAGAATTTTTTTTAAATGTATATATATGTACATAATGTTCACAGATTGGAAGACTCAACATTATAAGATGTCAACTCTCAAAAAATTGATGCATAGATTTAACACAACTATTATCCTAACAGACTTTTTGTAAAAACTTAAATTTACCATAGAAATGCAAGGAACCTAGAGTTGACAAGCCAATTTCAGAAAAGAAGAACAATGTTAGAGGACTTACACTACCTGGTTTCAAGAATTATTGTCAGGCTACATCATGAAGACAGTTTTGCTGCTGCAAAAATAAATACAAGAATGAATGGAACTGAGAGTCCTGAAATTGATCTACACATGTAAGATCAATTTATTTGCAATAAAGATGCCATGGTAAAAGGATAATCTTCCCCCAAATAGTGTTGGAACAACAGGCCCTCCATATGGGGGTACAAAACTAATCTGAAATGCATGATAGTCCTAAACATAAAAGATAACAATATAAAACTTCTAGGAGAAAATTTTTGACTCTTGAGTAGACAAAGATTTCTTAGCTAAGACACAAACAGCACAAACAATTAAAAATTATAAATTGGATCTTGTCAAAATTAAAAACTACTGTTCTTTGAAAGACACCCTTAAGAAATGAAAAGACAAACCATAGCCCAAGAAAAAATATATTCACAATTCATAAATTTTCCCAAAGACTTGTACCCAGAATATATTTTTAAAAAAACTGTTGCAACTCAATAATAGGAAGATCAACAATTCAATAATAAAAGGGCAAAAGGTGTTACAGACACTTCGTAACAGAATATGCATGAATCACCATGAATCGTAAGCACATGAAAAGATTCTCAACATCATTGGATGATAAGTACAAATTAAAAATCACAATAGGATATCATTATACACCCACTGGAATGCCTAAAATTTTAAAAACTGACAGTTCCCAGTATTGGAAAGGATGTGGAGAGACCAGTACTCATATATTTCAGTGAGAATTTAAAGTGGTATCATCACCATGGAAAACAATTTTCCAGTTTCTTATAAAGTTAGACATATACTTACCATATAACTTGGTAATTCCATGCCAAATTATTTACCCAGGAGAAATAAAAACATATTTCTTTACAAAGACTTTTCCATGAATGTTCCTAACAACTTTATTCCTAATAGCCCAAATCTGGAAACAACTCAAATGTCCTTCAGCAAACAAATGAATAGAAAAAATCTGTCATATCCGTACAATGTGATTCCATGCAGTAACAGAAAGGAATGATCTACTGACACAAGCAATACTATGGATTAATTTTAAAAACAATGTGTGTTAGGGTTCTCTAGGGAAACAGAATCAACAAGAGATATCTGTAAATATAAGATTTTATAAAAGTGTTTCATGCAACTGTGGGTATGCATGAGTCCAAATTCCATAAGGCAGGCAACAAACTGGCAACTCCAATGAAGATGTTCAATGAACTCCTCAGGCAGTGAACTGGCAACTTCAGTGAACATGTTCAATGAACTCCTTAGGAACAAACTGGCAATTTTGATGAACTCCTCAGGAATTAGCTGAAGAAGAAGTGAAGGGTCCTCTATCTGTCTCACTTAAAAGTCTTCAGCTGATTGCATTCTCTCATTGTGGAAGACACACCCTTCATTGATGTAATCAATCACAGCTGCAGCCAATTGAATGATGATTTAATAAACTAGCATGATGGTTTATTAACCAGCCACAAAAGTCCTAGTAGTAACAGTCCAGTGCTTGCTTGACCAGACAGCTGGGTACCATTACCTGGCCAAGTTAACACATGAACCTAACCATCACACAATATAATGAGAGAAAGAAGCCATAACAAGAGTACAAACAGTATGAATCTATTCACATAAATTTCTAGGAAAGTTAAATCTATCTTATACTAACAGAAAGAAGATTAGTGGTTGGTCATGGTTGTGGTTGGTGGAGAAGGGGTTGTCTACAAAGAGCACAGGGAACTTTAAGGAGTGAAGGAAGTATTGTATAGTTTGTGGTGATGGTTGTACATAAGAATACATTTGTTGAGACTCACAAACCATGAACTTAAAATGTATAAATTGTATTGAATGTAAATTTTACCTCAATAAAGTATTTTTGAAAACAGATATTGGTATCTCAAGGGATTTCTAGGAGAATTGAAGAAATAGTATTTGAGATGTCATATTCAAGAACAATGACTGCATTTGAAACAGTCACTCAATGGCAGAGTTAAATTTTAAGGCTGAGGTCATTAAAAGAATACAAGTCATCCTTTCCATTCATCACCTTCCAACACATGCACACACACACTCTTGCACATACACATACACCACTCCTAGTATTTGAAGCTCTGAAGATCTTGGTGGAGGAAAAAAGATGGGTAGGAAGATGTTGGAGTAGGAAGATCTAGGAATCAGTCCCTCCATGAAAACAACTATTGAACTGGCAGAAACTGTCTTAAGCATCTATTTTGAAACCATAGAATCTAGTGGAACACTGTGCAGCATCCAGGAGAAGCAGGAGTAAGATGCTGGTAAACTGTGATGAAGTTCAGTCAATTTCACTCTCTCTGCAGCAGCTAACATACTTCTTCCCCAGCCTGTGGCCAGCCATAGTGGAGACTGGGACTCCAGCTCCTGAAAGAGCTTGCTGGTTCCAGGCTGGGACACAAAGAACAAGTCCTCCAAACTCGAAGTGTGGTCTGGTCCCAGATCCCTACCTTTAATCAGGTAGTTCAGATTATTGGGAGGTGACTCTTGGGATGGCCATTGCTCCAAATCACCTAGGACAGAGGCAGCAGCAGAGTCTTAAAGACAGCAACATTCTTCAAAACTACGTAAAATAGTTAAAGGGTTGCATTAACCAAGCAAGTACTGAATTAAGAAAGCATAGATTCTTAAGACATAAAAGAAGTTCCTAGTGCCTGGACTGTCCACCCAACACCCCACTTTACAGGATGAAACCAGCCTTTCCTCCTATTTTTAATTCCTGGCCCTTTTCCAAAGGGAGCAGAGTGGCTTCTCTCTGCATACTGCGTTCATATATATCAGTGCCAATTTATCTGGTGAAGATCTGAGAGACTAAACTGGGGTGCCTGTCCTGAGGGCAGAGAAGTGCTTCTAGATAGCTGGGACAGTGTGAGAAATAAAGTTAAAGCAACCTGAAACTGGAAATGGGGAATTCCTAAGGCCTCTAGAAAGTAAAACCCCAGGAAAAGAAGCTGGGTTCTGTATTCAGCTCCACATAGGCTCAGATAAGACACAGAGGACTCTGTACTTCCCAGTTGCCTTGAGCTGATCTTCCTTGAATCTTGAATATGCACATTCAAGATTCCCAGTGAACCTAAAATAGATTAAATTCAAAGAGAACCAACCCAGACACATAGTAATCAAATTACCCAATGTCAAGGACAAGGAAAGGGTTCTGAAAGCTGCAAGAGAAAAGCAGTGAGTTTTCTACAAGAGAATCCCAATAAGATTAAGTTCCAATTTCTCATCACAAACCACAGAGGAAAGAAGGCAGTGGTAGGAAATATTTGAAATGGTGAAAGAAAACCAACCAAGAATTTAATATCCAGCAAGACTTGTTTTCAAAAATGAGGAAGAGATTAAAACATGCCCAGATAAGCAAAAGTTGTGGGGGTTTGTCACCTCATTGCTTGTGACCTGATCTACAAGCAATGCTAAAGGGAGTACTTCAGACTGAAAGAAAAGGATAGTAGACAGTGGATCAAGGCAACATAAAGAAATAAAGACCAGTAGTAAATGTAAACATGTGGGCAATTATAAATGCCAGTACTATTGTATTTCATTGTTCATGTAAATCCACTTCTTACTTTTCACAGCTGCAAAAACACAAATGCATAAAAAGGATGATAAATTGATGATTTGGGACATGCAATATACAAACCTATAATTTATAGCAAGTACAAAAAGAATGTGGAAGGGCAGAAGGTTAGAGGAATAGTGTATGTGTATACTATTGAACGTAAGTTGGTCTCAAACCAAATATTATTTTTATCGATCTAGGATGTTAAATTTTAATCCCATAGTAACCACAATCAAAATACATGAAAAATATATTCAGAAAGAAATAAGGAGGGACTCAAAATGGTACAATACAAAAAAATAAATAAATATGGAATTAGGCATTTACAGAAGATTGAGGATCAAAAAGGTATAAGACTTACAAAAAAAAATGGCAAAATGGCAAAAGAAGGCCTGCACTATCAGTGGTTACTTTAAATGTAAGTGAATTAAACTCACTGGTCAAAAGATAGAGAATGGCAGAATGGATTAAAAAGCATGACCCAACTGTATGCTATTTACAAGAGATTCACCTTAAATTCAAAGACATCATTAGGTTGAAAGTGAAAGGATGGAAAAAATTATACCACACAAGTAGTAACCAAAAGAGAACTGGAGTAGCTATACTAATATTAGGTAAAATAGACTTTAAGTCCAAAATTGTTACAAGGGACAAAGACAGTCATAATATAAAGGGGTCAATTCAACAAGAAGATATAACAACTATAAATATATCTGCACCTAACAACAGAGCCCCAATAACTAGTAAAAAGATTGGATCAGTAATCAAAAACCTTCCGAGTGCTGATGTGAATAAAAGGATAAATTCCAATTGCTAAGAACTCTGGAGGATGGTCGAGACTGGAGAAGGATTCCACAAACACTGCATCAAAGAAAAAGAAAAATATCAGATAGGAAACTTCCATCCTGGGCCACTGGTCCTCCACCCTTCCCCCCATTTGGTCATGTGCATCTTAGGAGTTGCTCAGAGGCAGCAGCCTGGATCCCTCCCACCTTCCACTGGGAACATTAACTATAGAGGCAGTCACAGCAGTGATTTAGAACTCTATGCATAACCAGGCACAGGGACCCAAGTTCACAAAGACCCATGCTGGAACACAAGACACTGAGGAATGCTACATACAAAAGGACACCAGCCCCCAGGGGAGAAAAGAGAGAGACAATGATAGAACTGTTGCTGACAAGCCGTGTGTTCATTCAATCCAGTTTCTGTTGGCTGGACCACCTAAATGCAAAATGGACTTTTCTGGAGTGGCCCACCTTTCTGGATTGACCCTATCTGGCTCTCCCGGGCAGGATACCCTAGCAGGGAAGAAACTGGAGGCATAAAAGCCTCATGGAAAACAAAGAGGGGGGTTTAAACTGAACTGCTATAAATTGGAAGGGTCCCAGAAGTGAAAAGCATAAGGAAAACAGGGTGTAGGGTGAGAGAGAGAATTTAAACAAATAGCAGGATATGGACAGAAAAGTCTACACAAAAACAAACAGAACAGATCAAGATTCACAAAGTAGAAACAAAGGAAAGGAAGCTTTCTGCTAGAAGTGAAACAATTACACAAATTGTGCAATCTTAAAAATTTTACCTCATATTCAGGACAAGAATCAGATGAAGAAGAGCTGAGAAAATCTGGTCAATTAAACATGGGTATTATAAACATCTAAAATAAATTAGACCACACATTAAAGAAGAACCTTAACACAAAGTTAGTCAACAACAACAGAAACAAAAACCTAGACAAGAGGGAGAAGTGGAACTTCAGAGTTAACTCAAAAAGATAATCAGATGCCTATACATCAGCAAAAATTACAGGCCATGTTAAAAAACAGGAATATATGGCTCAGTCAAGGGAACAAATTAAAACTTCAGAAGAGACTCAGAAGTTGGAACAACTAATCAAAGATGTTCAAACAAATCTAAATCAATTAAAGGAGATGAAAGAAAATATGCAAAAAGAGATGAAAGATATGAAAAAGACAATGTGTGAGCATTGGGTAGGTCCTCTCCAGTGGACCTTCCCATAATCAGCCCTCCTGGTAAAAGTAGCTAGAAATAACAAAAGGAGTGTTAAAAACATGTAGAGGCAAAACAAAAACAAACAGAACAGATCAACATTTCCTGAGGAAGAAGAGGAAAGAGAAAGGTTTTTCTTAGAGGTGAAATAATTGCACAAATAGGGCAATTTCAAAAATCATTCTATATATGCAGCGCTAGAATCAGATAAGAGGTGAAAAAAATTCTAGTTAAACACAAACTACTCTGGAGGTCTAAAATAAGTTGAACTGAATGTCAAAGAAGAGTTATAGCGCAAAGCCAATCAACAAGAAAACTAGGCAAGAGAGAAAAAAACAACCTCCAGAATAAACTAATCAAGGAAATCAGCTGCTTAAACACCAGGAAAAAATCACAAGTCACACTAAGAAACATGAAGATATGGCCCAGTCAAAGGAACAAACTAAAATTTGAGGTGAGATACAAGAGTTGAAACAACTAATTAAGAATGTTCAAGAAAATCTTCAAAATCCATCAGACACAAGAGAAGCTCAATAAGACTAAGTGCAGATTTCTCATTAGAAACCATGGAGGTGAGAAGGCAGTGAAATGATATATTTAAGATACTGAAGAACTAAAACTGCCAGCCCAAAATTCTTTATCCAGCAAAACTGTCCTTTAAAGGGATACTTCCTATGAAGCCAGTATCAATCTCTCTAATGAAATAGATGCAAAACTCCTCAACAAAATACTCACAAATTGAATCCAGCAGCACATTAAACAAATTATATACCATAATCAAGTGGGTTTTATCCCACTTATCAAAAATGAGTAGGGTTTAAAATATTCACAGATAAACAAACTGAAAGAGTTCATCAACAAAAGACCTGCCCTACAAGAATCACTAAAGAGAGTTCTTCAGGTTGAAAGGAAAAGACAGGAGAGAATGTCTTGGAGCAGTGTGAGGAAATGAAGCTTATCCGTAAGGGTAATTAAAAGGGTTGTCCTAGTTTGCTAATGCTGGAGAATGCAAAACACCAGAGATGGATAGGCTTTTATAAAATGGGGGTTTATTTCGCTACACAGTTACAGTCTTAAGGCCATAAAGTGTCCAAAGTAACACATTAGTAATCAGGTACCTTCACTGGAGGATGGCAAATGGCATCCAGAAAACCTCTGTTAGCTGGCTGGGAAGGCATGTGGCTGGTGTCTGCTCCAAAGATCTGGTTTCAAAATGGCTTTCTCCCAGGACATTCCTCTCAAGCAAGCTTGCTCTTCTTCAAAACGTCACTCACAGCTGCACTCCATTCAGTCTCTTTGAGTCAGCAATGTTTTATATGGCTCCACTGGTCAAGGCCCACCCCAAATGGGTGGGGCCACACCTCCATGGGAGTATCCCACCAGAGTCACCTCCCACAGCTGGGTGGGGCACATCTCCATGCAAACAACCTAATCCAAACATTCCAACTTAATCCCCACTATTATGCTTGCCCCACAAGATTGCATCAAAGAATATGGCTTTTTCTGGGGGACATAACACATTCAAACTGGCATATTCCACCCCCTGGACCCCAGAAAAACATATTCTTTCCAAATACAAAATACATTCATCCCACAATACCACAGAAACTTAAATCATTTCAGTAACAATAGTTAAGTACAAGATCCCATCAAAATCAAATATCGACATGGTCAGTCCTAAGGCATACTTTTCCTTTAGCTTTGGATCTGTGGACTTAGAACAAGTTATATGCTTCCAATATACAAAGGAGGGACATTCACAGGATAAACATTCCCATTGCCATAAGGAGAAAGAGTAAGGAAAACAGGGTTAGCAGGACCAAAACAGTTCCTAAAACCTGCAGGACAAACTCCATTAGATTTCAAAGTCTGAGAGTCATTTACAGAACAACGTTGCATCCTTGGGGCTTGAGAGAGCGGGAGCCTAACCCTTCCCAAGGGCCTTTTTGGCAGCTGTTTCTTCTCCAAATGCTTGGGTGAGTGCTCCAACATTTCCACACATTGGGGAGACCACCTTCTCAGCTCCACCCTCCTCAAACCTCGGGGAAGCTCCCGGATTCCCTTCCATCTCCGGGGCACACGCTCAACCCCTTCAGAACAGTGGGGTGGCAGCCAGGCTCTCCTCAATTCCCTGGAAATGTGCTCCACCCTCTTTGGGACCTGAGGTGGCAAAACTCTTCCAGAGCATCGAGGCGGAAAGCCCGCCCTCGACCTCCAGGGCAAACTCACCCTTCCCATGCATGTGGGCTGCTCCGCTCTCCCAGCCCGAGACCTCCTGACTCCAGACCTCAACCTCCATGGCTCTGTCTTTGAAGAGATTTTTCCTTTAATTTTTCCTTGTCTGTCTCCTCCAGTCCAGACCGGCAATGGCTCTGTCTATAAAGATCTCGCAAAAATTCTGTTGGCTTTGCATGAAGCATGCAGGGGTCAAAGCCATCAGACAATAGGACTTTCCACAAATCCTTTCTGCTTAACTCCTTTTCCAATCTTGGCTTATACTGAAATGGCGGCTGGGTTCCATGTTTGATTATATCCTCATGTTGGGCTGTAGCTTCTGGGATTCTACCCCCTGGAAGCCTGTAATTTTCCAAGCCATCAACTTCTGGTTTCTTTGAACCCAAGAGTTCAGTTCTAAGTTTATCTCTCTCTGCTCGCATTTTACTATAAGCTGCAAGGAGAAGCCAGAATACGTCCTCCACACGTAGTCTGGAGATCTCCTCAGCTAAGTATTCCAGGTTGTTGCTTCCAGATTCTTCCTTCCATCTGACACCAGGACTCAATTTTGCCAAATTCTGTGCCACTTTAAAACAAGGATCACCTTTCTTCCAGTTTGCAACAACACATTCATCATTTCTGCTCAAGTCCTCATCAGAAGTATCTTTAGAGTCCATATTTCCACAAACAGTCTCTTTAAAGCAGTTTTGGCCTTTTCTATCAAGCTCCTCACAATTCTTCCAGAATCTTCCCCTTATCCACTTAAAAAGCCGTTCCAACATGTTTGGTATTTGTAGACTCAGCAGCAAAAGCACCCCACTCTCGGTACCAAAATCTGTCCTAGTTTGCTAATGCTGGAGAATGCAAAACACCAGAGATGGATAGGCTTTTATAAAACGGGGGTTTATTTCACTACACAGTTACAGTCTTCAGGCCATAAAGTGTCCAAGGTAACACATCAGTAATCAGGTACCTTCACTGGAGGATGGCAAATGGCGTCCGGAGAACCTCTGTTAGCTGGGAAGGCACGTGGCTGGCATCTGCTCCAAAGTTCTGGTTTCAAAATGGCTTTCTCCCAGGACATTCCTCTCAAGCAAGCTTGCTCTTCTTCAAAACGTCACTCACAGCTGCACTCCATTCAGTTTCTTTGAGTCAGCATGTTTTATATGGCTCCACTGATCAAGGCCCACCCCAAATGGGTGGGGCCACACCTCCATGGGAGTATCCCACCAGAGTCACCTCCCACAGCTGGGTGGGGCACATCTCCATGCAAACAACCTAATCCAAACATTCCAACTTAATCCCCACTATTATGCTTGCCCCACAAGATTGCATCAAAGAATATGGCTTTTTCTGGGGGACATAATACATTCAAACCGGCACAAGGGTAAATGCAAAACCCAACAGTACTGTATCCTCAATATACAACTCTACTCTTTATCCTATGAGAGTCATAATTTGTGTTTTTCAATTGGTCTCCAAGAACATGTATTATTTTGGTAATAAAATTTTAAATGTAAAGCAACTTAAATAAAGGAAAATAACATTTAAAATAAAAGAAAGATGGAAAAGGAAGAGTGGGTGGATGGGTGGATTCCCTGCAATGGCTTATTGCCATCCATAAGTTTAGAAGAATGAAGTCCCCACATTGCTGCACAGCTTTCCAATTCTCCTCACTTTCCCTCTCTCTCAACCCATTGCTTCCCTAGCAAAGCTTCCTTGTATTTCTTAGAACACTGTTTTTAAGAATCACTGCTTGGGCTGAACTGTTGTATTTGAGAATGGAGACAGAGAAAGTGAGGAAAAGCTACTGGAAAGGTAGGAGACATTTTTTTAAATGTTTCAACATAGAACTGAATCTGGAATCTTTCCTGCCTCCTTCTGCAATCCCACACACATTTTTTTTTAAATATATATATATATTTTATTGAGATTGTTCAGATACCATACAACTATCCAAAGATCCAAAGTGTACAATCAATTGCCCATGGCACCACCATACAGCTGTGCATCCATCAACACAACTATTTTTTTTCAATTTTTAGAACATTTTCACTACTCCAGGAAAGAAATAAAGACAAAAAAAAAAGGAAATTCAGATCCTCCCATAACCCTAACCATGCTCCCCCCTCCATTATTGATTCATAGTTTTGTTATAGTGCATTTGCTACTGTTGATGAAAGAATGTTAAAATACTACTAACTGTAGTATATAGTTTGCAATAGGTATATATTTTTCCCTATATACCTTTCTATTATTAACTTCTAGTTATAGTGTCATACATTTGTTCTAGTTCATGATAGAGATTTCTAATATTTGTATAGTTAATCATGGACATTGTCCACCACAAGAGTCACTGTTTTATACATTCCCATCTTTTAACCTCCAACTTCCCTTCTGGTGACATGTGTGACTCTGAGCTTACCCTTTCCACCACCTTCACACACCTTTTAGCACTGTTAGTTATTATCATTACATGCTACAATCACCCTTGTCCATTTCCAAATATTTAAGTTCACCCTAGTTGAACATTCTGCTCATAGTAAACAACCGCTCCACATTCTTTAGCCTCATTCTATATCCTGGTAACATATTTCATGTCTATGAGTTTACATATTATAATTAGTTCATATCAGTGAGACCCTACAGCATTTGCCTTCATCTGTCTGTCTTATTTCACTCAATATAGTGCCCTCAAGGTTTCTTCATCAACCCATTTCTTTTAAGATGGTGTTGTTCAAACACTATACATTCCATCCTAAGTACACAATTGTTGGTTCCCTGTATAGTCACATATTTACGTATTGAGCACCATCGCCACTCTCTATATAAGGACATTTCTTCCACAAAAATGAAGGAAGAGTCAAAGAAGGCAGAGAGGCAAAAGAAAAAGGCAAGAGAAAGAGAGAAAAACAAACAAACAAAAAAACTTGATAGTTAGAAGGTGACAAAAAGTAAAGATAGAATTAACCTAAAGTAGAATAAAGAGACAGACAACATCACCAGTGCCAGGAGTCCCATACCCTTCCCCTATTCCCCACCCCCCCAAATGCATTTAGCTTTGGTGTATTGCTTTTGTTACATTAAAGGAAGCATAATACAATGTTTCTGTTAATTCTAGCTTCTAGTTTACACTGATTGTATTTTCCCCCCAATCCCACTCTATTTTTAACACCTTGCAATGTTGACATTCATTTGTTCTACCTCATGTAAAAACATATTTGTACCTTTTATTACAATTGTTGAGCACCCTAGGTTTCCCTGAGTTACACAGTCCCAGTCTTTATCATTCGTCTTTTGTTCTGGTGTCCCACATGATCCCAGCCTTCCTCTTTCAACCATATTCACAGTCATCTTTGTTCAGTGTGCTTACATTGCTGTGCTACTATCTCCCAAAATTGTTTTCCAAACCTCTCACTACTGTCTTTTACTTTCTGTCTGCAGTGCTTCTTTTAGTGTTTCATGTACAGCAGGTATCTTGTTCACAAACTCGGTCATTGTCTGTCAGAGAATATTTTAAGCTTTCCCTCATATCTGAGGGATAGTTTTACCAGATATAGGATTCTTGGTTGGTGGTTTTTCTCTTTCGGTATCTTAAATATATCATCCCACTTCCTTCTTGCCTCCATGGTTTCTATTGAGAAATCCAGACATAGTCTTACCAAGCTTCCTTTTTATGTGATACATCATTTCTCTCTTGCTGCTTTCAGGATTCTCTCTTTATCTTTGCTGTCTGATAATCTGACTAATAAGTGTCTTGGTGTGCCAGTTTGAATGTATTGTGTCCCCCAAATGCCATAATCTTTGATGTAGTCTTGTGGGGCAGAGGTTTTGGTGCTGATAAGATTTGCTTAGAATGTGCCCCACCCAGGTGTGGGTGATGACTCTGATGAGATATTCCCATGGAGGCATGGCCCCACCCATTCAGGGTGGGACTTGAACAGTGGAGCCATATAAATGAGCTGACTCAAAGAGAAGGAACTCAGTGCAGCTGTGAGCGACATTTTGAAGAGGAGCTACAGCCAAGAGGGACACTTTGAAGAAAGCACAGGAGCTGCAGATGAGAGAGAGTTTGAAGACGACCTTTGAAAGCAGACTCTTGCTCTGGAGAAGCTAAGAGAGGACAAACACCCCAAGCACAACTAAGAGTGACATTTTTGAGGAACGGCAGCCTAGAGAGGAGCGTCCTGGGAGAAAGCCATTTTGAAACCAGAACTTTGGAGTAGATGCCAGCCACATGCCTTCCCAGCTAACAGAGGTTTTCCGGACACCATTGGCCATCCTTCAGTGAAGGTACCCGATTGTTGATGTGTTACCTTGGACATTTTATGGCCTTAAGACTGTAAATGTGTAACCAAATAAACCCCCTTGTATAAAAGCCAATCCATCTCTGGTGTTTTGCATTCCAGCAGCATTAGCAAACTAGAACAGATTTTGGTACCAGAGAAGAAGGGTGCTTTTGCTGCTGAGTTTGCAAATACCAAACATGTTGGAATGGCTTTTGAAATGGATAAGGGGAAGATTCTGGAATAATTGCTAGGAGCTTGATAGAAAAGGCCAAAACTGCTTTAAAGAGACTGTTTATGGAAATATGGACTCTAAAGATACTTCTGATGAGGACTTGAGCAGAAATGATGAATGTGTTGTTGCAAACTGGAAGAAAGGTGATCCTTGTTTTAAAGTGGCAGAGAATTTGGCAAAATTGAGTCCTGGTGTCAGATGGAAGGAAGAATTTGAAAGTGACAACCTGGAATACTTAGCTGAGGAGATCTCCAGACTACATGTGGAGGATGTACCCTGGCTTCTTCTTGCAGCTTATAGTCAAATGTGAGCGGAGAGAGATAAACTTAGAACTGAACTCTTGGGTTCAAAGAAACCAGAAGCTGATGGCTTGGAAAATTATGAGCTTCCAGGGGGTGGAATCCCAGAAGCTACAGCCCAACGTGAAGATGTAACCAAACATGGAATCCAGCCGTCATTTCAGTACAATCCAAGACTGGAAAAGGAGTTAAGCAAAAAGGATTTGTGGAAAGTCCTATTGTCTGACAGCTTTGACCCCTGTGTGCTTCATGTGAAGCCAACAGAATTTTTTTGAGATCTTTATAGACAGAGCCATTGCCAGTCTGGACTGGAGGAGACAGATGAGGAAAAAATTGAAGGAAAAATTTCTTCAAAGACAGAGCCATGGAGGTTGAGGTCTGGAGTCAAGAGGCCTTGGGCTGGGAGAGTGGAGCAGCCCACATGCATGGAAAGGGTGAGTTTGCCCTGGAGGTTGAGGGCAGGCCTTCCACCTCAATGCTCAGGAAATGTCCTGCCACCCCAAGCCCCAAAGAGGGTGGAGCACATTCCCAGGGAATTGGGGAGAGCCTGGCTGCCACCACACTGTTCTGAAGGGGTTGAGCATGTGTCCCAGAGATGGAAGGGAATCCAGGAGCTGCCCCGATATTTGAGGATGGTGGGGCCGAGAAGGTGGTCTCCCCAATGCGTGGATATGTTGGAGCACTCACCCAAGCATTTGGAGAGGAAAGGGCTGCCACAAAGGCCCTTAGGAAAGGTTAGGCTCCTGCTCTATCAAGCCCCAAGGATGCAACATCATTCTGTTAATGACTCTCAGACTTTGAAATCTAATGGAGTTTGTCCTGCAGGTTTTAGGAACTGTTTTGGTCCTGTTAACCCTGTTTTCCTTACTCTTTCTCTTTATGGCAATGGGAATGTTTATCTATGAATGTCCCTCCTTTGTATATTGGAAGCATATAACTTGTTCTAAGTCCACAGATCCAAAGCTAAAGGAGAATTATGCCTTAGGACCCACCACACCTGTAATTGATTTTGATAGGATCTTGTACTTAACTTTTGTTACTGAAATGATTTAAGTTTTTGTGATATTGTGATGGAATGAATATATTTTGTATTTGGAAAAATAACATCATTTTGAGGTCCAGGGGGTGGAATGTGCCAGTTTGAATGTATTGTGTCCCCCAAACGCCATTATCTTTGATTTAGTCTTGTGGGACAGACATTTTGGTGCTGATTAGACTTGCTTGGAATGTGCCCCACCCAGGTGTGGGTGATGACTCTGATGGGATATTCCCATGGAGGCATGGCCCCACCCATTCAGGGTGGGCCTTGATCAGTGGAGCCATATAAATGAGCTGACTCAAAGAGAAGGAACTCAGTGCAGCTGTGAGCGACATTTTGAAGAGGAGCTACAGCCAAGAGGGACATTTTGAAGAAAGCACAGGAGCTGCAGATGAGAGAGAGTTTGAAGACGACCTTTGACAGCAGACTCTTGCTCTGGAGAAGCTAAGAGAGGACAAACACTCCAAGTGCAACTAAGAGTGACATTTTTGAGGAACGGCAGCCTAGAGAGGAATGTCCTGGGAGAAAGCCATCTTGAAACCAGAACTTTGGAGTAGATGCCAGCCACGTGCCTTCCCAGCTAGCAGAGGTTTTCCGGACACCATTGGCCATCCTTCAGTGAAGGTACCCGATTGTTGATGTGTTACCTTGGACACTTTATGGCCTTAAGACTGTAAGTGTGTAACCAAATAAACCCTCTTGTATAAAAGTCAATCCATCTCGGTGTTTTGCATTCCGGCATCATTAGCAAACTAGAACACTTGGCATAGGCCTATTCAGATCTATTCTGTTTGTGGTATGCTGCACTTCTTGGATCTGTAATTTTTGTCTTTCATAAGAGATGGGAAATTTTCATTGATTATTATTATTATTGCTTCTGCCCCTTTTCCCTTCTCTTCTCCTTCTGGGACACCAATGACATGTCAATTCTTGCTTTTCATTTTGTCTTTAAGTTCCCAGAGATGATGCTCATATTTTTCCATTCTTTTCTCTATCTGTTCTTTTGTGTGTAGGCTTTCAGGTGCCTTGTTCTCCAGTTCCTGAGTGTTTTCTTCTGCCTCTTGAGATCTGCTGTTGTATGTTTCCAGTGTGTCTTTCATCTCTTGTGTTTTGCCTTTCATTTCCATAGATCTGCCAGTTGGTTTTTTGAACTTTCAGTTTCTACCTTACGTATGTCCTGTGTTTTCATTATACAGTTCATCTCTTTTGCCATATCTTCCCTAAACTTTTTGAATTCAGTTATTATCAGTTGTTTCAATTCCTGCATCACAGTTGAAGTTCAAGTTTGTTCTCCTGTCTGGGTCTAACCTCATTTTTCTTGGTGTAGGTTGTAGTTCTCTGTTGTCTAGGCATGGTTTCCTTGGTTACCCCAATCAGGCCTCCCCAGACCAGAATGGGCTAAGGTCCCAGAAGGAAGAAGTATTCAGTATCCGGTTTCCCTGAGAGTGTGTTTTAGAAAATTGGTACACCCTCCTCTGATGCCTCCGGTCACTGTGCTTTTCTGCCCAGCAGGTGGTGCCTGTTAGCAGATTTTATGCTATGATCTCAGGCATTCCTCCCAATTCAGGTTGGTGTATGATGAGTGGACGGTCATGTTTGTCCCCCTGCAGTTATTCCAGATTATTTACTAGTTGTTTCTGGTTTTTTTTTTAGTTGTTCCAGGGGGACTACTTAGTTTCCATTCCTCTCTATGCTGCAATCTTAGATCCTCTCTGGATCCACAGTTTTTACTTACAGATTTTATGCCGTAATCTCAGGCATTCCTCCCAATGCAGGTTGGTGTATGATGAGTGTACGGTCACGTTTGTCCCCCTGAAGTTTTTCTGGACTATTTACTGGTTGTTTCTGGTTTTTTTTCAGGTGTTCCAGGGGGACTACTTAGCTTCCACTCCTCTCTATGCTGCCAGCTTAGATCCTTGCCCACACATTATTTTTATTTGAATATGTTTTTAAACTCTAAGCCTTCCACTCATCAGAAAAACTTCTAATTATTAGAATTTTTTAGTAAAGAGGTCAGACTTGCTTATATCCCCATGTCTGATACCAGAGAAGAAATTCTGTTAGAAAAATGAAACAAAACAATCAAACACAAAAGCACCAAGTGTCCCAGAGCATCTCTGTTTAAGTTGCTTTATTTCAGTGAATCTTGTTAATAATAGCAAACATGTAGGTGCTTACAATATGCCAGGGAATATACTAAATACTTTATAATTACTATTTTTCTAATCCTTTTAACAATCCCATTGAATCAATATTCTCATTATCTTCATTTGATACATGAGAAAATTGAGGCTTAGTGCAGTTGAGTATTTTGCCTAAAGTCAATCCCCAGTAAGAGCTGGGATTGAACCTAGGCAGTCTAATTCCAGAGCACACATTCTTGCCCATTGGATTTAGTATTCTGTGCAGTTGAAATACATAGGGGAAGTCAACCCTTGGATGAATGGCCCTAGGCTAGTGAGGCAGCTCAAAGAGGAGCTGGCATTTTAGACAACAAAGGAATAGACTTATCTTCATTCTCCTCAGAGGACTTGATTAAAATAGGAAAGTTAATGAAAGCTGGGAAATGTCAGGATGCCTTCAAGGGATAGAAATTTTAAGTAAAAAATTTCAATAATAAGGCTTATGAAAAAGTTTTGCTCCCAAAGAATCATCCATGGTAAGACAACTTGACTATCTCTTTAATAAAGCTTGGTGTGCATGCCTAGGAGCAGGTCTTCAATTTCTCTTTCTTTATCCAAGACCTTTCTCCAAAACCCCAGACTCTTTTCTGGCTGTCTGTTTAACAGCCCCATCTGGAGGCCCTGTCAGAACTTGACACTCAGTGAAATCAATTTCACTTATCACTTTCCTACTGCTCTTCCTCTGACTTCTTTGTTTCTATTAAAGGCACACCAATTTATTTCCCCCACCCCCAAGTTTGGAACCCTCAAGTCACATTTCCAAAGCCTACTGATTTGAGAGGTTTCCTTAGGGGGACATTCCTCTCATGGAAAAGATGAATTGTTTTTATAAGGAAAGTGGGGAATAACCTGAGTGGTCCTTTTGACTATGCAAAGGTAGAGGTACTCTGGATATGTGGGGATAATATAAAAATTGAACTAAAGTACTCTGCCTTAATAATGTTAGAGTCCTTGGGGCACTTGAAGGAAAAAGATGGGAAATGAGCACATTGTGGACTCAGCACTTTTGTGGGAGGTCAGGAAGAGGCCCTTATAGGTGGTCAGAAATTTGCTAGGGAGGGCAAAGGTGATGAATCTCTAGAAATTGAGAACTAATCATCAATTTGATGTTCCCTGTTTTGCATGATCATTAACACCATGTTCCATAATCCAAAATCAACAGGAATCCAGGAAAATCTGTTACTCACAGCACTGATGTGTGAATGTGTTTTGGAGGAATGAGAGAGAAAAGGAGGTGTCCACACCTGGTCAATGAGAGAACAGCTATTCTGAAAATAGGGGTAGAGAGAATAGAAACTGGAGTTAAGATGGTATGCTGGTTTGAATCTATTATGTCCCTCACAAAAGCCATATACTTTAATTCAATCCTGTGGAGGCAGACTTACTAGTCTTTTGATTAGGGTGGAAACAGTTGATTGAATGTTTCCGTGGAGATGTGACTCACCCAACTGTGGGTGATATCTTTGATTAAATTATTTCCATGGAGGTGTGGACCTTGCCCATTCTGGGTGGGTCTTGATTAATTCACTGGAGTACTTAAGAGAGCCCAAGAGCTGACATAGATGCTGATGCTTGTTGATGATTGGAGATGCAGACAGAAGAATATTTGGAGATCCTAACCTAAGAGATGAAGCCCAGAGTTTGCCCTGGAGAAGATAATAGAGGACCCCCAGATATTAGAGAGAAACTCCTGTGCTGGTTTGAATGTATTATGTCCCCCAGAAAAAGTCATATTCTTTGATGCAATCTTGTAGGGCAGACATATTAGTGGGGATTAAGTTAGAACATTTGGATTAGGTTGTTTGCATGGAAATGTGGCCCAACAAACTGTAGGTGATAACTCTGATAAGATAATTTCCATGGAAGCATGGCCTCACCCATTCAGGGTGGGCCTTGATCAGTGGAGCCATATAAATGAGCTGACTGGCAGAGGGAACTCAGTGCAGCTGAGAGTGACATTTTGAAGAGGAGCTACAACCAAGAGGGACACTGAAGAATGCACAGAAGCTGAGAGAGTAGCCACAGATGAGAGACAGATTGAAGATGGCTCTTGAAAGCAGACTTTTGCTCCAGAGAAGCTAAGAGAGGACAAACGCTCCAAGAGCAACTGAGAGTGACATTTTTGAGGAACTGCAGCCTAAAGAACATCCTTCCAGAAAGCCATTTTGAACCCAGAACTTTGGAGCAGACACCAGCCACGTGCCTTCCCAGCTAACAGAGGTTTTCCAGACACCAATGACCATCTTCCAGTGAAGGTACCCGATTGCTGATGGACACTTTATGGCCTTAAGACTGTAACTGTGTAATCAAGTAACCCCCCCCCCCTTTTTAAAAGCCAATCCATCTCTGGTGTTTTGCATTCCAGCAGCATTAGCAAACTAGAACACACAGTTACAGTCTGGCATCTGCTCCAAAGTTCTGGTTTCAAAATGGCCTTCTCCCAGGATGTTCCTCACTAGGCTGCAGCTCCTCAAAAATATCACTCTTAATTGCTCTTGGGGCATTTGTCCTCTCTTAGCTTCTCCAGAGCAGAAGTCTGATTTCAAAGGCCATCTCCAAAATGTCTCTGTCAGCTGAAGCTCCTCTCTCAGTTCCAGTGCGTTCTTCAAAGTGTCCCTCTTGGCTGTAGCAAGCTCTTCAAAACATCACTCACAGCTGCACTGAGTTCCCTCTGCCAGTCAGCTCATTTATATGGCTCCACTGATCAACTTAGACCTACCCCGAATGGGTGGAGCAACACCTCCATGGAAATTATCCAATCAGAGTCATCACCCACAGCTGGGTGTGGCACATTCCAAAAAAATGCGCAAAGAATTACAATCTAATCAACACTGATAACACCTGCCCACACAAGATTACATCAAAGATAATGGTGTTTGGGGGACATAATACATTCAAACTGGCACACTGTGTAACCAAATAAACCTCCTTTTATAAAAGCCAATCCATTTCTGGTGTTTTGCATTCTGGCAGCACTAGCAAAATAGAACAACTCCCTAGGAGAAAGAAGCAAGGTTGCACAAGAGGTGAGAGAGAGGAGTGAAGACAAAAGCCCAGAGACAT
Organism: Choloepus didactylus; assembly: GCF_015220235.1. Classification (NCBI taxonomy): domain Eukaryota; kingdom Metazoa; phylum Chordata; class Mammalia; order Pilosa; family Megalonychidae; genus Choloepus; species Choloepus didactylus. Next base: position 77,770,735 of record NC_051309.1, read on the forward strand.
GTTGGAGAAAGCCATTTTGAAACACAACTCAGGAGAAACAGACACCAGCCACATGCCTTCCCAGCTGATAGAAGTGTTCTAGACACCATCAGCCATTCTTCAGTGAAGATAACCTCTTGTTGATGCCTTAGTATGGATATTTTTTTTTGAGATATATTCACATACCACGCAGTCATACAAAACAAATCGTACATTCAATTGTTCACAGTACCATTACATAGTTGTACATTCATCACCAAAATCAATCCCCGACACCCTCATTACCACACACACAAAAATAACCAAAATAATAATTAAAGTGAAAAAGAGAAACTAAAGTAAAAAAGAACACTGGGTGCCCTTGTCTGTTTGTTTGTTTGTTTCCTTCCCCCACCTTTCCACTCATCCATCCACAAACTAGACAAATGGGAGTGTGATCCCTATAGCCCCACCAATCCCACTGTTCCCCCTCATAAGCCACATTTTTATACAACTGTCTTCAAGATTCATGGGTTCTGGGTTGTAGTTTGATAGTTTCAGGTATCCACCACCAGCTACCCCAATTCATTAGAACCTAAAAAGGGTTGTCTATATTGTGCATAAGAGTGCCCACCAGAGTGAACTCTTGGCTCCTTTTGGAATCTCCCTGCCACTGAAGCTTATTTCATTTCCTTTCACATCCCCCTTTTGGTCAAGAAGATGTTCTTCATCCCATGATGCCGGGTCTACATTCCTCCCCGGGAGTAGTATGGGTATTTTTAAAGCCTTAGAACTGTAAATTTGTGATGTAATAAATCCCCTTTATAAAAGCCAATCCATTTCTGTTATTTTGTATAATGGCAACACTAGCAAACTGGAACAGATGAGGCGCAAGTTATACAAAAACCTTGGAGTAGGGATTTTAAGTACCAGATATGGGGAGAAAGTAGGATGCTCCCAAACCTTCCTTGGGATTCCACAGAAATAATGGAAAGGCACTAGTTTCCCACTTTATCTGGGAGAAGTGTAAGGTTTTTATTTAATGTGATTACTAATAGGAGTAGTGAAAAAATGGCTCCATTTTTTCTTTTTTCTTGTTTTTCTTTTCTATTTTTTTTAATCTAAAAGTAATATGTGGTTATTTTCTATCAGAAAGCCCAAGTTGAAGGACTAGGCTGGGCGTGGGGGGAAACAGAGTACTCAGAACATCTTTGAATTCCAGATTCACTTCTGAAGAAGGTCTCCACCCCTGTCTTTAATTGGCAACTGATGCTGACTAAGGAATTTAGCTGGAGTTGCCCCAAAGAGGAGAGGACAGAAGAGAATAGTGCCCCTGAAAGACAACTGGATCTCCTAGGACTGGGAGAGTGGAGGGAAGTCCAGCTCAACTGGCAGCTGTCCTTCTGGGAACTCAGACCCCAGGGGCTGGAATTCAGATTCCAGCTTCAGTCAGCCTCACCCCTGACAGGATCAGAGTCACAAGGAGAACTAAAGGTTCCATAACTCCCTACACTGGTGGGGGAGCTGTGGGCTGGCAAGTGCCACCTGCTGATAGGAGAGGAAAAGTACCAATTCTAGAGGCCTCATAGGATGGTTTGATTCTCAGGAAAACTTCATACCCTCCTCATGAGACCTTGGCCTCTCTAGACTGGGAAAATCTGACTGGGGTTGACCATATCTGAGAAGACCCTCTCACAAAAAGGCTACATAGAGGCAAGGCAAGAAACAGAAAAATAAAGAGGTGAAAAATTCTGATCAACTAAATAGAACCAAAGTTAGAGGTCTAAAATAAGTTGAACTGAACAAATGAGGTCAGAGAACAAAGCCAACCAACAAAAAAAACCCTAGGTAAAAGAGAGAAAGCAAGCTCCAGAATAAACTAATCAAGAAAATCAGATGCTTAGACAACTTAAGATAACAAGCTATACTAGGAAACACAAAAATATGGACCAGCTAAAGGAACAAACTAATAGTTCAACCAAGATACAGGAGTTGAGGCAACTAATGCTAAATCTATTCAATGAACTGAAGGAAGATATAGCAAAAGAGATGAAAGATATAAAGAAGACACTGGATGACCATAAAGAAGAATTCATAAACTTGAAAAAACAAATGGCAGAACTCATGGGAATGAAAGCCACAATGGAGGAGATGAAAAATACAATGGAGGGACACAACAGTAGACTTGAACAGGAAGAAGAAAGGATCAGTGAACTGGAAGACAATACATTTGAATTCATACAAACAAAAGAACAGATGGTGAAAAAAATGGAAAAATATGAGCAAGGTCTTAGGGAGCTCAGTGACAACATGAAATGCACAAATATATATGTTATGTTATGGGTATACTGGAAGGCGAAGAGAGGAGAAAGGGGACAGAAAGAATAATAGAAGAAATATTCACTGAAAATTCCCCAACTCTTATGAAAGACAAAAAAATTAGAGATTCAAGAAGTACAGCATACCCCAAACAGAATAGATCCCAATAGACCTACTCCAAGACACTTAATGATCAGATTGTCCAATGTCAAAGACAAAGAGAGAATTCTGAAAGCAGCAAGAGAAAAGCAATCCATCACATGCAAGGGAAGCTTGATAAGACTATGTACAGATTTCTCTGCAGAAACTATGGAGGTGAGAAGACAGTGGCATGATATATTTAAGAAACTGAAAGAGAAAAATTACCAACCAAGAATTCTATATACGGCAAAACTGTCCTTCAAAAATGAGGGAGAGATTAAAACATTTTCAGATAAAAAGACACTGAGAGAGTTTGTGAATAAGAGACCAGCACTACAAGAAATGCTAGAGAGTCCTATAGGCTGATAGGAAAAGACAGGAGAGAGAGAGTTGGACAAGAGTGCAGAAATGAAGATTATCAAGAAAGGTAAAAGGAGAGAGAGGAAAAAAATAAGATGACATATAAAATCCAAAAGACAAAGTGGCAGAAGAACATACTGCCCTTAGAATAATAACACTAAATGTAAATGGATTAAACTTCCCAATAAAAAGACACAGACTTGCAGAGTGGATTAAAAAACAGGACCCATCTATATGCTGTCTACAAGAAACTCACCATAGACACAGGGACAAAAATAGACTGAAAGTGAAAAGTTGGAAAAAGATATTTCATGCAAACAACAACCAGAAAAAAGCAAAAGGAGCTGTATTAATGCCAAAGTACACTTCAAAAGTAAAACAATTAAAAGAGACAAAGAAGGTCACTATATATTAATAAAAGGGTCAATTCATCAAGAAAACATAACAATCATAAATATTTATGCACCAAGCCAGAGTGCCCCAAAATTCATGAGGCAAACACTGAGATCACTGAAAGGAGAAGTAGACAACCCTACAATAATAGTTGGAGACTTCAATACACCGCTCTCATCAATAGATAGAACATCTAGAGAGAGGAACAATAAAGAACCAGAGATGTTGAATTGTACAATAAATGAACTAGACTTGATAGACATTTATAGAACACTACATCCAAAAACAGCAGGATACACTTTTTTCTCAAGTGCTCATGGATCATTCTCTAGGATAGACCACATGTTGGGTCACAAAGCAAGTCTCAACAAATTTAAAAATATTGATACTATACAAAACACTTTCTCAGACCATAATGGAATGAAGTTGGAAATCAATAAAAGGCAGAAGGTCATAAAATTCACAAACATATGGAGGCTAAAAAACACCCTCTTAGAAAACTAGTGGGTAAAGGAAGAAATTACAAGAGAAATTAGTAAATACCTTGAGGCAAATGACAATGAAAACACAACATAACAAAACTTATGGGATGTAGTAAAGGTGGTGCTGAGAGGGAAATTTATTGCCCTAATGCCTATATTAAAAGAGAAGGGAGAGCAAAAATTGAAGAATTAACTGTTCACCTGGAGGAATTAGAGAAAGAACAGCAAACTAACCCCAAAGCAAACATAAGAGAAGAAATAAAAAAGATTAGAGCAGAAATAAATGCAATTGAGAACAGGAAAACAATAGAGAGAATCAACAAAACCAGAAGTTGGTTCTTTGAGAAAATCAATAAAATTGAAGGACTGCTGGCTAGGCTAACAAAAAAAAAAAGAGAGAAAGAGAGCAGATGCAAATAAATGCAATCAGAAATGGGAAAGGAAACATAACTACTGACCCTGCAGAAATTAAGGAGATAATGAGAAGATGCTATGAGCAACAATATGCTAATCAACTAGACAACTTAGACAAAATGGACAACTTCCTAGAAAAGCATAAACAACCAAAACTGACTCAAGAAGAAATAGATGACCTCAACAAACCAATCACAAGAGATTGAGTCAGTCATCAAAAAGCTCCCAAAAAGGAAAAGCCCAGGACTAGATGGCTTCACATGTGAATTCTAGCAAGCATTCAAGAAAGAATTCATACCAATCCTGCTCAAACCCTTCAAAAAAAATTGAAGCAGAAGCAAAGCTGCCTAACTCATTCCATGAAGCCAATATCACCCTAATACCCAAATCAGACAAAGATACTACAAAAAAAGAAAATTATAGGCCAATCTCTTTAAAGAATATAGATGCAAAAATCCTCAACAAAATACTTGCAAGTCAAATCCAGCAGCATATTAGAGAATTATACAGAGCAACCAGGTGGAATTTATTCCAGGTATGCAAGGCTGATTCAACATAAGAAAATCAATTACTGTAATACACTGTATCAACAAATCAAAGCAGAAGAACCACATGATAATCTTGATGGATGCAGAAAAGGCATATGACAAAATTCAACATTCTTTCCTGATGAAAACACTTCAAAAGATAGGAATAGAAGGAAACTTTTTTCAATATGATAAAGACAATACATGAAAAACCCACAGCTAACATCATACTCAATGGGGAGAGACCGAAAGTTGTCTGTCAAAGATCAGGAACAAGACAGGGATGCCCACTGTCACCATTGTTATTCAACATTGTGCTGGAAGTGCTAGCTAGAGTAATTAGGCAAGAAAAAGAAATAAAAGGCATCCATTGGAGAGGAAGAAGTAAAACTTTCACTGTTTGCAGATGACATGATTCTATATGTAGAAAATCCAGAAAAATCTACAGCAAAGCTACTAGAACTAGTCAGTGAATACAGCAAAGTGGCAGGCAACAAGATCAACACGCAAAAATTTGTAGTGTTCCTATACACAAGTAGTGTGCATCAAGAGGAGGAAATGTTGTTCCATTTACAACAGCAACCAAAAGAATCAAATATTTAGGAATAAACTTAACTAAGGACACAAAAGACCTTTACACAGAAAACTATAAGAAACTGCTAAAAGAAATCAAACAGGACCTAAAAAAATGGAAGAACATACCATGTTCATGGACTGGAAGACTAAATATAGTTAAGATAGCAATTTTACTTAAACTAATTTATAGATGCAATGCAATACCAATGAAAATCCCAGCAACTTATTTTTCAGAAATAGAAAAACCAATAATCAAATTCATTTGGAAGGGCAAGGTGCCCTGAATAGCAAAAAATATCTTGAGAAAGAGGAACAAAGTGAGAGGTCTCACACTACCGACTTTGAAGCATATTACAAAGCTACAGTGCTCAAAACAGCATGGTACTGCCATAAGCACAGAGACACTGACCAATGGAATCAAATTGAGTATTCAGAAATAGACTCTGGCATCTACGGACAACTGATCTTTGATAAAGCAGTCAAGCCAAATCAACTGGGACAGAGCAGCCTCTTCAATAAATATTGTTTGGAGAACTGGATATCCATTTCCAAAAGAATGAAAGAGGACTCCTACCTCACACCTTATACAAAAATTAACTCAAAATGGATCAAAGACCTAAACATTAGCACCAAGGCCATAAGACTTTTAGAAGAAAATGTAGGGCAAGATCTCAAAGATCTTGTGATAGGAGTTGGTTTCCTAGACCTCACACCCAAGGCATGAGCAACCAAAGAACAAATAGACAAATGGGATCTCTTGAAAATTAAACACTTTTGTACATCAAAGGATTTTTCAGAAAAGTAAAAAGGCAACCTACACAATGGGAGATGATATTTGGAAACCACATATCAGATAAGGGTTTAATATCCAGAATATATAAAGGGATCCTACAACTCAACAACAAAAAGACAAACAATCCAATTAAATAATGGGCAAAAGACATGGACAGACACTTTTCTGAAGAGGAAATACAAATGGCTCAAAAACATGAAAAAATGCTCAACGTCACAGGCTATTAGGGAAATGCAAATCAAAACCACAGTGAGATATCATCTCACACCTACCAGAATGGCCATTATCTAAAAAACAGAGAATTACAAGTGCTGGAGAGGATATGGAGAAAGAGGCACACTTACTCATTGTTGGTGGGAATGCAGAATGGTGCAACCACTCTGGAAGACAGTGTGGTGGTTCCTCAAGAAGCTAAGTATAGATTTGCCATATGACCCAGCTATTCCATTGCTAGGTATATACTCAGAGGAACTGAAAGTTAAGACACAAATGAACATTTGTAAACCAATGTTTATTGCAGCATTATTCATGATTGCCAGGAGATGGAAACAGCCCAAATGTCCATCAATGGATGAGTGGATAAACAAACTGTGGTATATACACATGATGGAATATTATGCAGCTGTAAGACAGAACAAAGATATGGATCATATAATAACATGGATGAACCTTGATGACATTATGTTGAGTGAAGTTAGTCTCACTAATATGAACAAACATTAATGAACAAACTTTGAGAGTTAAAAGCTGACAACACAGGCTACCAGGAGATAGAATGAGGTAAGAGATTGGGCATTTGATGCTGAAGGACTACAGAATGTTTAGCAGGATTGATTGTATAGATCCAGAAATAGATAGCATAATACCATGTGATGGTAGAACAGTATTGTAAGTACACCAAACAAAGATGTCTATGAGTAAAGCTGAAAGAGGTGGGATAGGAGAATGTATGACACCAGAGGTAAAGATAGATGATAAAGACTGGGACTGTATAACTGGGCAAAAACTGGAGTGGCCAATGACTGTTCCTAAATGTACAAATATAAAAATGCTTTTGCATGTGGGAGAGCAAATGAATGTCAACCATACAGAGTGTTGAAAAAAGGATGGTATTGGGGAAAAAACATAATCAAAGCAAACTGGAGTCTATGGTCAACAGTAACATTGTAATATGCTTCCATTAAATGTAACAAAGGCAATATACCAATGCTAAGTGTGTATGAGAGGGGGCAATAGGGGAGGAATATGGGATTCTTGGTAGTGGTGTTATTTTCTGTCCTTTCTATTATATTGTATTGCATGACATGTTATTTTTATTTTTATCATCTATTTTATTATTCACTAAAAAAAACTTTTTTTGTTAGTAATCAATATGTTCAAGTGCTGATTGTGGTGCTAAATGTACAACTTTATTAAAAAAAAATAAGAGTAGTGAGACCAAATGTCTGGAAGACTAGGTGACACTAAGTTAGTTGCATATTATCTTATTCAATCTTCATAACAACCATGTCAGGTAGGGTATCATTTTCCCCACTTTATAGATAAGGAAACAAAAGACATGGTGCCAGGATGTGGCTGTGTCACTATCCCAGGCTGCCATACACTGGTCCCTTGAGAGGTTCCCCAGTGAATAAAGTGGGCAGGCACATAAATAATTATAAATAATATCAGCACAGTAATAACAACAATAAAGAGACTAAGAAATGATAGCAAAGAAAACGTCTAACTTGGTCAGATCAGTCACAGAGGAGTGAACCCCAGTCCTTGGTTTTGTTTCCAGATATTTGTTCAGCACCTAATAATTGCTCTGCTCATGAAAACAACATTAACTCATAAGCATAGGCTTTATTTATGTCAGCAATAGCTTTCTTTATTCCTCTTTATTCAGTAAGTCTTAAGCATCAAAACAAAGACTACTTCTAGTGGGACATTTTTGATAAATGCAGGCTCATTCATTCTATGATCATTTCTCTAACATCTTCCTTAAGGTACTGTCTAGATGATAAAAACATGGTTCTTACTCAAAATGAACTTAAAGTTCATCATATGCTAACTCTGATAAGTCTCCAGAGAAATAGAACCAACAGGATTGATCCTGATTAACAAGGGGAAAAAGGACAACAACTACACAATGTAGGTAAAGAAGAGTTTGCGTGGAATACAGGCGATCCCTTAGGGCATCTCATACCCTATGATTATTGTCAGTGGAAAACTGCCACAACCCAACCCAGGCAGGACTATTAACGGCCCAGAACATTTAGCAATGAAGGTTTGGATCACCCACCAGGCACAGAACCAACACTAGCTGAGGTGCTTGCTGATGGTTAAGGGAATATGGAATGGGTAGTAGAAGATGGTAGTTATAAATATGAGCTTTGTCCACATAGCCAGTTGCAGAAACATGCACTATAATTGTTATATTTCTTTACTATTTTGTTATGAACTTGGTTGTATACATACATAAGTCAAATATCTTTGTTTTCTTCCCTATCTCATCTCTTTATCATACAACATAAATTGTATTAAATTTGTTAAATATATTTGCATTATTTGCTATAATATTTAACATATAGGATATCAAGTTTAAGTATGAATATTACTCAAGGATTTGCACACCCTTCTGGGAAAAGAATGTGTTTCCAGTTGTATGCAGGACAGTTGAACATTGTCAGATAAAAGTATGACTGTTGTTGCTTTAATTTAGAGATTAAGTATGGTTTAAGGAGATGTGCATAAGGTTGCCAAGTTGACATTGGGTGGACTGTGATTGTTACATTCATGTGGCAACTTGGCTAAGTTATAGTGTCCAGCTATTTGGTCAAACAAGCACTGTACTGATTTTACTGTGAAGATATTTCATGGAATTAAATCATCAGTAAGTTGATTTTGTCTACGGCTGATTACGTCTATAACTGGAGAACCCTGACAAATACAGGCTATGAATCTGCATTTTTGTGATTCAAGTTACACTTTTGTTCACTTGACCTAGAACTTTTCTGCTTATACAGAACAAGAATTTCATAGATTTCTCATCTATTTCACTTCTACGTATGCTCATGATCAACTAGTTATTTCCTTGGGTCTCTGTGAGTCACACTATAATGACTACTTCTTTGACTCAGGTCTCCATTATCAGACCACACTCACCTTGTCTTTGTTGATTAAGTGTTGCCACATGGCTTCTGCCAATCCAGGATCCAATCATCCCCTTGTGTTTAATCATCCAAGTTAAGTGACAGCAGTCCCCACAGTAATAACTTACCTAAAGAGAAGACCAGCCACATGGCTCTTCAGGGATTATGGAGCTATTCTCACAAATTTATACCTCACAGTCCTGTTGACAGGTTGTAATCTGGACATTCCTGGGGTGAATAAGCAGTTTTATATGATAAATTCACTCTAACATTCTCATCTCTCTAAGCCTCTGCATCCCTTCATCTACATTATACCAAGGTAGTTCCTGCATTTCAACTTCAGGTAAGGTAGGCCACATTTTGATCCATACTTCACCCAACAATCCAAACAAACTGCCTTGAGCTACAACACTGAATCCAGAAATTCTGCCTGGTGGACCCAAATCAATAAACTCAGCCTGATCCAACTTTATGTTCCTTCTGCCATTACCCCACATACTTAATATTCATTCCCACAAATAATCCCCTGATTTCTGTCTATATAAGTTGGAAAAATCATGCACTTCTTTTATACTGTAGTGCATCTTCTCACTAGTCATACTTTGTACCTCACCTTCCCGGGCCTGCTGGACTCAGTCTAGTTATAGGTCTAGAAGAAAAGAAGGGTGTTGGGGATGGGTTGTGAGAGGAATTAGAAGTGTGTTGCAAGCCAACTACCTCAGGGTATTCCATTACAGTTTCACCTGGTGAGGCAGGGTTAATCTCTTCAGACAGAGGTTTGAGGGCTGTATTCTCAGGGTAGGGAATTATAAACTTAGGCACAGCAGGGTTAATCCTTCCAGATAAATCAGGATGAATTATTCCTCAAGGCAGACTGGAGGTCAGGTGGCTAATCCCTAGTTATATGTTTATCTAGCAAAAATATTCAGCAGAATCTAGAGTTTCATCATTATCAGCCCACGTGTCCCCATTCCAAATCTCAGATCCCATTCCATCCCAATCAATATCCTCACTTTAACAGAAGTCACTCTTCAAGGTTGGGAATTCAATTTAGATAGTAGTTCACCACTCAAACAATGAGACTCTGGGTCTGATTTTCAGAAATCTCAAGTCTGTGCTTACATGAAATAAGTGTTACTTTCACGGTACACATAGTCTTTCACTTGCTTCAGGTGGTGCTTGATGGGGAATTGAAGCCTTGAGCTCATCCCTTTCTTTGACAACTGTATCCAGGCTGTTTAGGAACAACCAGCCAACACCATTATACTTTGTAACTCCACAATTCTGTTTTAAAAAATGAAATAAACTGTCAGAGTCTTGCCTCTTGTACACATTTCAGTAGCAGAACCCAATGGTGAGATTTTGCATATCTTTATTGCCAATTCATGCCATGGGCCATCAGTTCCATCTTGATCATTGGAAATAGAGTCATTAGAGGCTTTTAATCTAATCAGATAATAGAATCAATTTCAAAACTCCCAGAGTCAACCCAGAAATCTCATCCTTACAATTCTGTTTCTCAAGAATCACTCTCAGTACCAAAATCCGTATTAGCTAGGGTTCTCCAGAGAAACAGAGCCATCAGGATAGATAGATAGATAGATAGATAGATAGATAGATAGATAGATAGATAGATAGATAGATAAAATAAAATTTATTATAGGAATTGGCTCATATGACTGAGGGTACTGGCAAGTCCAAATTCCATAGGGCAAATGACAAATTGGGAACTCTGGTGAAAGTTTTGATGAAGTCCCTAGGGGAAGCAGACTGGTTGAAGTAGAGAAAAAAATTCTTTACGACTGCTGAAATCATCAATTCTCCCTTTAAAACCTCTAACTGATTGGATAAGGTGACTCTTCTCATTGCCAAAGGCAGTGTCCTTTATTGATTATAGGTGTAATTAGCTGCAGATGCTGTGTGGGTTTGGATATATTATGTCTCCCAAAAGCCATATTCTGTAATGCAGCCTTGTGGGGGAAGATTTATTAATCTTTCTGATTAGGGTGTGACCTCTTGATTGAGTGTTTCCATGGAGATGTGACTCACTCAACTGTCGATAATACCTTTGATTAGATTATTTGCAAGAAGGTGTTATACTGCCTATTAAGTGGATCATAATTAAAATCACTGAAACCCTGTAAGAGCTTAGACAGAAGGAGCTCAGTACTGCAGCTGAGAGAGACATTTTGGAGACGGCCGTTGAAAGCAGACTTTTGCTAGCCCAGAGTTTGCCTGGGAGAAACTAAGAGAACACCCCCAGATGCTTAGAGAGAAACATCCTGAGAGAAAGTCATTTTGAAACCAAAACTGTGGAGCAGAAACCAGCCACATGCCTTCCCAGCTGACAGAGGTTTTCCAGATGCCATCAACCATTTTTCAGTGTAGGTACCCTGTTGTTGATGCCTTAGTTTGGACACTGTTATGGCCTTAGTTTGGACACTTTTATGGCCTTGGGACTATAACTTTGTAACCAAATAAACACCCTTTATAAAGCCAATCCATTTCTCGTATTTTGCATAATGGCAGCATCAGCAAACTGGAACAGATGCAATCAACTGACTAATGATTTAAATCCATGAAATACCTTTGCAGTAACAATCAAGTCAGTGTTTGCTTGACCAAACAATTGGACACCATAACCTAGCCAAGTTGACACATGAACATAACCATCACATTGATTTATTGGGAATGCCATTTTTCAAATGCCTCATGCTTGGAAGGTGATTTAAAGCTAGCATAGCCTTTCCAGAGCTATTAGTTTCCTGTAGTGGTTGAGTAATCCTCCAACCCCTAAGGCTTAGATGATACTAATAATGAAAATCTCAGCATTTAAATATCACTCCTCAGAAATTATTTCCATGGTTTTTCAATATAAATTGTGTCTCTATTATAATGCCAGCACATGGGAGGCAGTAGCTGAAACCATAAGGGTAGATGCTATTGTCTGGAAAGGATACATAAAGTATGACATAAAAGATAGAGAAACCCTAGAGAATGTCAATATTTAAAGGGGAGTACCGGAAGAGAAAGACTACTTAAAGACTGGTGGCTATAATTGCAATTGCTAACATTTTTGAGTGATAGCTATATGCCAGGAATTCTACAAAATGATTTCCCATATCATCATTTTATGCCAGCACATGGGAGGCAGTAGCTGAAACCATAAGGGTAGATGCTATTGTCTGGAAAGGATACATAAAGTATGACATAAAAGATAGAGAAACCCTAGAGAATGTCAATATTTAAAGGGGAGTACCGGAAGAGAAAGACTACTTAAAGACTGGTGGCTATAATTGCAATTGCTAACATTTTTGAGTGATAGCTATATGCCAGGAATTCTACAAAATGATTTCCCATATCATCATTTTATCTATTTATTAAATGTGGATTAATGTAAAGCAATCATGGTAGTTCAGAGCTATGAATACCCCCCCCCAAAAAACAATGTTCCTAAATTTAATCTATTCCTGTAAGTGTGAACCTATTGTAAATAAGACTTATTGATGAGGTTACCTCAGTTAGCATGTGACCCAACTCAATAAGGCGGTATCTTAATCCTATCAATGGAGTCCTTCATAAGCAGAATGAAATTCAGACAAAAAATAAATAAAAGAGAGAGAAAGCCACAGAAAGCAAGAGCTGAGGGTCAAAGGAAACTGGAAAAAAAGGGGGAGGCCAGGAGAGGCTGCCATGTGTATTGCCATGTGACAGAGGAGACCGGAACCAAGGATCACTGGCAGCCAGCCCCAGAATACCAGTCTTTGGGAAAAAAAAATCACCTTGAAGATACCTCGATTTGGACTCTTTCATAGCCTCAAACTGTGAGCTAATAAATTCCCATTGTTTAAGCCAACCCATTGCATGGTATTTGTTTGAGCAGCCAAGGAAACCAAACAGTAATATACTACGTGCTGTTTATATAGTTATTAACAAGACAAACACAGTAGCTGTCTTCACGGAGTTTGTACTATCTGAAGAAGAAGAAATTAAGTACTATTTATACAACTATAATTGTGATAGTACTATGATAAAGATTAGAGAATGCTGTGAAACTTTAAACCCTAATAGACCTGGGACAGATTTTTGGAAGGAAGTAATAATAGAGAACTATGGATGTCTTTGTTTGGTGAGAGAAGAGAACAACTTCAGTTTCATTTAAGGCATGTAGACCCCTTGAGACATACGAGTAGATTGATGGATGGATATACGGCTTTGCAGCTCTAAGGATAGGTCTACTAGAAAAATAAAATTAGAGAGTCATCAGTATATATTTAAGAACTTAATACATGGATGAGATCACCTAGGGAAAGAATATAAGTGAGAAGAGAAGAGGGTTTCAAGAACCTCCAACCATTCAATATTCAATAGAGAAGGATGAGCCAGAAAAGTGACTGAGAAGGAATGGCAGAGAGATATGAGAAAAACCAAGAGAGTGAGGTGTTTGGGAAGCCAAGAGAAAAGTGCTTTAAGTATAGAGTGATCAACATTATTGAATATTGTTAGAGTTCTAGAAGGAGGAGAATGAAAAAATTGTGGGATATAAATAACACAGAACTTCTCATTGTACCAGGAAAGCCATTTCAGTGGAGTAGTGGGGACTGAAGATCTCTAGTCCCGAGGACTAGGGGAAGAGCTGAGCATGTTTTGTTTTCTGTGTTACTCACACAATCATCCTCTGAGGAGGATACTATTATTACTATTTTACAGTTGGTGAAACTGAGGATTTGAAAGGTTAAGAACCTTGTTCAAAATCTCACAGTGAGTACTTGGTAGAGGCAGGATTCAAACTATATTCTAATGGATTCCAGTGAATGCGCTATGGAGTAGTGCCATGAAATCCTAGAGAGGGGTTTCAGGAAGGATTTGTTAGGTGACACAGAGAGGAAAATTGAATGAAGAATGAAAGAGGTTCATTGGATTTGGCAATTAAGAAGTCAATGGAGACCTTTATCAGAATATATCTAGTAGACTGGTGGACTGACGCCAGACGGTAATTTGTTAAGAAAAATAATAGACAGAAAGAAGTAACTGTTGAGTGTTGACTACTCTTTAAAGGTATTTGTTGTGAAGGGAAGAAAAGAAATAAGGATAATGGCATGAGAAGAAGGTAAAGTAATGGGAAGGGTTTCTAGGGTGGAAGAACCTAAGTATGCTCGCAGGCAGAAAAGAGGACAGAGAGAAACTGATTCAAGAGAGAAGTTGCTATCAGTTGCTAACTGATTTTGGGGGGATATGCAAAAATAGGTCAAGTGTTAAGTTTGGTTTCTTGTCACAGAGAGAGGAATTGCTCTGAATGAATAGGAAGAATTTTGGATCCAGGGGAAGTCAGCAATGAATAAGGTTGAGAGGAGCGAAATGCAGAGCAGAGATAGAGTTCAGCAGAAACAGGAATTCAGAGCCCGAGGTAGTTAGTGGAATAAGTCCCTATGCCCCTTCTCCATCCCCTCCCCCCCAAATATCTTTTTGCCCAATTATTGGGAGTTCCCATCAAACATGATGGGAAACCATTGAGTTCCCATCAAACATGATGGCAAGGTGAAAGGAAAGGAGTTGTGGCAATTTCAGTTAAATCTCAAGGTAAAATAATCATAGAAAACTGGAGAACTTGGAGAATATCCAAGTAGGGGACACTCTCAACCTTCCCTATTGCTGAAATCACCCAACTGCAATCAAGTGACAGAAACAGAAATGGTCAGGGATGGCGCAAAGCTGTGGGATGAGGCGAGGCTCCAAGATCACTGGGGGTCCAAGGTAGTTATTGCACACAAATTTTGATAATTAAAAAACTGTTCTTACATTTTGACTGTGATCATCTTTGGGGATCTTGGAAAGCTTATTTCCTAGGCAATCATCAGAAAAGGAATAAAACATACAGGCCACTCTAGCTGAAATCTCTGAAGCTGCCCCTTCCCATCTGTTCATCTAGGCACACAGCCTGTTTCACTTAATTTACACATAATGACTTTCTAATTATTGACTTAAGTGCCTTGCCTGAGAGGTTTCCTTAGAAACTGCTTGAGAACCAGTTTAATGTTACAAAAATCTAAACTTAGAACAGAAAATTGAGTAGAAAATTAAAAGAAAATAAGTTGGTGTCGTTATTAGGATAAATGGTATAATTGGACCTCTCAACAGTTAACAGCATACACATCTGAGCTCCTGCCTCACGCTGTTGTGATTTTTCATCTCACATATTCAAAAGGCTTTTCAAAAGACAATAAAGATTTTCAAAGTTTTTTTTCTCCCTTTCTTTTTCCCACTGGAAATGTTTGCATTTTCAAAAGAGATTACTGCCCAGTTCGGGCAGAAACTCAGATCACTCATACATCTGTTTAAGATCTGTTGAGCCCTTTTTATGCACTAGTCACTGTGCTGTGACAGCAAACCTCTAGATCTCAAAAACCCTCTCATTGCAGATTTTGAGAAACTAAAAAGGTTTAAATATTCAGAATGCTGTAGTAAAGCAACCTAACGTAACAGAAGGTGAAATAATTTGACTTCAAATTCCAGTTCCACCACTTATTATGTTATATGACCTTGAGAAGTTATATGAACTCACTAGTAAAGGTCTTTTCATGAAGTAAAACTATTTCATGGGGCTTGAAGGTCAACTGACATACTGAGCTGTGTGGGTCAACCAGTATTTATGCATCCCTCTTTTCCAGTTATTCAACAATAAAACATTTATTGAACTTCTGCCACACACCAGACCTCAAAATAGGGGTGGGAATACAAAGATGAAGAAGACCCGGATGGTTCTCTCTCCCAGCTCAGTTTTGTCCCCTACTCTGTAGCTGTTGTTAAACCCTTGTCAACCTGATGTCCCAAACTTTTTCATGGGAAATCCATAAAAATAAATTTCCGATAATAATCCCATAAATGACTCTGCCAACTGTATTAATGTGCCAGAAGTTTACAGGATATATATTTGAATAAAGTTGTGGTCTGTAAAGGCACATACTTATGAGGATAGTCAATTTTAAAAGATAAACAATGGATATACACTAACTGGGCTTAATTTAATGAACTGAAATGCCTCTCTAAATGCTGGGATACTACGGCTTTATACATTAAAAAAAGTAACTGGAACTCTATGAATTTTTTTCCTGTTTGGTTTTGGAATATTAAAGACTCTGATTCTTTGCTTAGTGGGAGAATTCAAAGTACAGAGAACTTTCCAACTACCACTGGAAAAATAATTTTGAGATATTCTCGTTTGTCCCATCTACCATTCACCCTCACTCCCACCCCCCATTAAACCTTTGACTGGAGACAGTTCAAAACTGATAAAATATGTTGATAACATCCCTGAAATAAAAACAGTAAAAGGTTCTCAAATAAATGCAATGTGCCTTACCAAAGAGGGTTTCACTAAATATAATTAAAAATAGTAACTGTTTTCTCCATTGTAGACAGGAAATCACTAGCAGAATAAGCACCAGCTTCATTTACTTAAAGATAACACATGAATGGGGTATCCAAAAAGGGTTTGGCTCCCTAACGATTAACACATTTTATGGCACTCCTTTGAATGATGGAGAAATACTACCCAACATCTTATTGCTTTCTGTAGTCCCTACATATAAAAATATCCCTTTCTCTGATGCAGAATTTTTGTTCACCCTTTTTCCCTGCTCCTTTGCCAACTGTATTTTTATACATGTCATCAATCACATTTATCTTTCAATGTGCATACTTCCATGTGAGCAGGCAAACAAAAGAAATCCTAAAATGAATATAATTTGAAGCTGCAAAGGGATAACTCTTGAGAGAGGAAAAGACCATTCATAACCAGTACATGTAGAGGTATGCATATATGCATATTACATGCAATTGAGTATACAAATATATGAAATATACTATTTTATTATCTTATGTAGATAGCAAATAATAAATTCAAGTACTTACTTGATACAAATTTTAAACAAAGAAAAATCTTTCCACTTCTAAAAGTCAAAAGAACCAAATCATTAAAATGCTAAAAGCCTGCTTATAAGGCAGAATCATAAGGTTTAAAGGAAATGGCTCGAATTTTCTCAGACCCTCCCACCTGTCCCTTTCTAGTCCCGTATATACTATTAGTGTCACATTAAATACCATCTATTCTGTTATAATGGGATCCTTATATTCCTAAGAAACCTTAGTTACCCAAAATCATGCTACGAAAACATTGTTTCAATGTGGGATTGGGGAGGGAAAGAGGTTGGGGGCTGGAGAGTTTCAGACTTCTAATGACAAATTTAGTTCTCCTGCATGAATTTCAGCAATAAAGTTGACTTTTTAATGGCTCTAAGTATATAGCTCTAAATGGAAGCTCTAGTTCTTGGTAATTACTAACTCAGTGAAAGGACTTACTTTTCATTATCACGCTATGATTAACAAAATATTTCTTAGATTTTTATAATTGTTTTTGCTCATTGTTATGAAGAGCAAATCTCAATGTCAGTCAAGTAAATTGCTACCAGCTAACATTTTCAACCCTAGAGCTGGGTGCTTCCTTAATTAATCATTACTTTCCAAGTGGTGCAAAATAACAATTTTTTTTCTCAAAATGTGTAACAGAAAAATAATTAAAATATAAAACTATCAACTCACTAGAAAGTCTTTCCTCTTCCCACAATGATCACAGAATGTAAGAATATGACAGATACCTGCATATATGGACATTTCAAGTGAAACTGCTACTTGGGACTGGGGTATAAAATCATATTAAAACTGCTCTCTTTCTCAAAGTGATCTGGGAACCATTATCGGTAGGAATCTAGGATGGTGTTATAATATGCATAATTTACATTAAAATAATTCAGCAGAGACAGTTAATTGAAGCTTCAACTCTAGGGTAAGCAATTACTTGATAAAATTCAGATTCTGAGGGAAACCAGCAGGTGTTATTTCAGAAAGGTCACACTACAAAGCAGCCTCTGCATGCAGTTTTGTTAGCCCAGCACATCAATAGCTAAGGCTTTGCTAATTACCATAGTAAATATCAGAAATGGCTTTTATTGGTAAAATTAGTGATTTGTTAGTCAGCAAGATGAATGTCAGCAATAGGCTCAAGATCTTCAAGAAATACGAATTAGCTAAAATATTTTTGTGACCCTTCCTAAACTAGCTTGAACAGAGACTAAAAACATGGAGGATTTTGACCTGCACCTATATGGGTAATTGCAAGCTTGATCTTTAAATATCCTCCTTCTAGCCCTTGGATTCAGAGGATTTTCTGTTGCCTGATACCTGCCTCTGTACTGATGTAGGAGCCTCTAGCAACTCATTCTTATTATGAAGAGCTCAAAGCATCTAAAATGTCAGAGAGCTGGTGCTTTATCAAGCTTACCCAACAAGGTATATGGAACCATTTTGTGCCTGTTTGCTAGAGAAAGTTTGTTTAAAAAAATACCTGAATGTGTGGCATTTTTTATTTGAGAATTGCTTTCAATACAGCCTAGTAGCCAGCTTATAAGGGAGTAACTCAGTAACTTAAGGCACACAAAAAGCATTATAAATGATTCTAAGATGAGTCATATCTAATCTAAGAATTTTAGTACTGGTTCTCAAACCAAAATTTTGATGTGATATTGAATTAAAATCTTATTAGAAGAAGAAACAGTACTTCTGCCTTTCATTGTAGTGAGAATAGGTTGGGAGGAGTAAGTGATCAGTGTCTTCAGAAAGAGTAGATGGTCTGTAGTTAACTTTGTTGCAATAATCCCTGGACTAAAAATTGCGAAAACTATTGCTCCAGAGGAACTACTGATTCTTTGATATTGATAATGACAATATTCTCACAATAATAATGTATTCCATGGGTTAAGTGAAGAAATAATGAACAAAATAGCACAGAAAAACAATTTGAGAAGACAACAAATTCAACAGGTAAAGGGTGATCTTTTTTACTGGAGGCTGAAACTTCAACAAATCTCTTAATTTCCAAGTAATCTATATGCTTTAGCTTATCAGAGACAGGCAAGTCATGTAACTGAGTGAAATAAATTGTGTAATATGGCAAGGGACTATGGTGACTTAGAAACCACATGCCTTATCTGTCTTATCTAAGGCAAGAATAGCTGCTCAGATCCGATTCATGAAGGCCAAGTGGAAATACATGACAGTATTGCCAGATCTTTCAGTTTTTCAAGAGAATCAAAATTCCATATTTAATGTGAAATCTTTTAAAATTTAAAGGTTTACTAATATAATTTTTACTAATAATATTAGTATTAATATTAAATTACTAATAATTAATAATGTTATATTATTATAAATTAGTAATTACAATTAATTAGTAATATAAAATTAATTTACTAATAATATACTTTTTATAATGCCAAGCAAAAACAACTGTATAGCTTGATCTCTAATTCTAGCTCCTCACAAGTTCAATGTTAGAAATAACCAAGCACAGGTGATAAAGCAGAACACTAATATATGAGTAGGTAAAGTGTGTGGGGGGGGGGGTGCCTCGTTTTTTAGTTGGCTTTAAGAGAAAGTTTAGGAAATAATTTCTGAGGAATTTAAATTGATTGAACTGATTGGTAGACACTGGAAGGATGTTAGGATTTTTGTAACCTTAAATTAATATATAGATGGAAGCTCTATATTCCATCTTGAAATTTGCCATTAAATGTTCCTTTATATGTTAAATCATAAAAACAGATGATGTTACTATTTATGTTGCTGCTGCTTAGCCGTTTATTTCTGGGAGCCCTTAGAAAAAATATCCATCCTAGTAACTCTAAGAGCCTACAATAGGGCAACATAAGCAAAAACTAGACTAGATAGCAAACAAATAGTGAGAAATAGTTTAGTTAGGTCAAATTTAACAAGAATTTCTCAAATATTCAGTCTTATTCCAGGACCAGTACTAGGTTCCAGAAGCACAGAAATAAGATCCAGACTCTTGGGAATTGAATCATATACCCCATAAAAGACATGTTCAATCTTAATCTGAGTTCCTGTGAATATGAACCTACTTGTAAATAGGAACTTTAAGTGTGTTGTTATTAGAGAAGATGTGGATTTATTTGTGAATAGGATCTTCAAGGATCCTACTGAGGTGTGGCCAAATTGAAATGAGGATAGACCTTGTGATGGCCAAGTTCACATGTCACCTTAGTCACATTATGGGGACTAGATATTTGGTCAAGCAAACACTGACCTGATTGTTACTGTGAAGACATTTCATGCATTTCAATCATCAGTAAGTTGATTGCATATATGGCTGATTACATCTGCAGTCAAATGAGATTGCCTTCAACTATGAGAGAAGTCTTGATACTGGGCAAGCAGTGGGTTTTCTGCCTGATGCACATAACAGCTAATCTATGACACCAGGATTTCAAAGAGAGTAAGAGTTTAATGCTAAAGGCAAAGCAGGAAATCAGATAGCCTCTCAGCCCAAAAACCTGTTTCCCTAAGGAGTTCAGGGTTTTATGGATTCAAACAAGAATGTGGGGGGTTGAGTTGTTACCATTACAATAGAATGTATAAACATGGTTAAGAACAGTTTATAATAACCATTACAATAAAGTATACAGGGCGAGAGGCGGGGCAAGATGGCAGACTGGTGAGCTGTATGTTTTAGTTACTCTTCCAGGAAAGTAGGTAGAAAGCCAGGAACTGCGTGGACTGGACACCACAGAGCAATCTGACTTTGGGCATACTTCATACAACACTCAAGAAAACGTGGAACTGCTGAGATCAGCGAAATCTGTAAGTTTCTGTGGCCAGGGGACCCGCGCCCCTCCCTGCCAGGCTCAGTCCCGTGGGAGGAGGGGCTGTCAGCTTCGGGAAGGAGAAGGGAGAACTGCAGTGGCAGCCCTTATGGGAAACTCATTCTGCTGATCCAAACTCCAACCATAGATAGACGGAGACCAGACACCAGAGAATCTGAGAGCAGCCAGCCCAGCAGAGAGGAGACAGGCATAGGAAAAAAAACAACACGAAAAACCCCAAAATAAAAGCGGAGGATTTTTGGAGCTCTGGTGAACATAGAAGGGGGAAGGGCAGAGCTCAGGACCCAGCTCAGGCCCTGAGGTGCATATGCAAATCCCGAAGAAAAGCTGATCTCTCTGCCCTGTGGACCTTTCCTTAATGGCCCTGGTTGCTTTGTCTCTTAGCATTTCAATAACCCATTAGATCTCTGAGGAGGGCCCTTTTTTTTTTTTTTTTAATCCTTTTTTTCTTTTTCTAAAACAATTACTCTAAGAAGCCCAATACAGAAAGCTTCAAAGACCTGCAATTTGGGCAGGTCAAGTCAAGAGCAGAACTAGGAGAGCTCTGAGACAAAAGGCAATAATCCAGTGGCTGAGAAAATTCACTAAACACCACAACTTCCCAAGAAAAGGGGGGTGTCCAATCACAGCCATCATCCTGGTGGACAGGAAACACTCCTGCCCATCGCCAGCCCCATAGCCCAGAACTGCCCCAGACAACCCAGTGTGACGGAAGTGCTTCAAATAACAGGCACACACCACAAAACTGGGTGTGGACATTAGCCTTCCCTGCAACCTCAGCTGATTGTCCCAGAGTTGGGATGGTGGAGCAGTGTGAATTAACAAAGCCCCATTCAGCCATCATTTCAGCAGACTGGGAGCCTCCCTACACAGCCCAGCAGCCCAGAACGGCCCTGGGGGGACGGCACTCACCTGTGACATAGCACAGTCATCCCTCAACAGAGGACCAGGGGATGCACGGCCTGGAAGAGGGGCCCACTTGCAAGTCCCAGGAGCCATACGCCAATACCAAGGACTTGTGGGTCATTGGCAGAGACAAACTGTGGCAGGACTGAACTGAAGGATTAGACTATTGCAGCAGCCTTAAAAATCTAGGATCACCAGGGAGATTTGATTGTTAGGGCCACCCCCCCCTCCCTGACTGCCCAGAAACACGCCCCATATACAGGGCAGGCAACACCAACTACACACGCAAGCTTGGTACACCAACTGGACCCCACAAGACTCACTCCCCCACTCACCAAAAAGGCTAAGCAGGGGAGAACTGGCTTGTGGAGAACAGGTGGCTCGTGGACGCCACCTGCTGGTTAGTTAGAGAAAGTGTACTCCAAGAAGCTGTAGATCTGAGAAATTAGAGATAAGGACTTCAATTGGTCTACAAATCCTAAAAGAACCCTATCAAGTTCAGCAAATGCCACAAGGCCAAAAACAACAGAAAATTATAAAGCATATGAAAAAAACAGACGATATGGATAACCCAAGCCCAAGCACCCAAATCAAAAGGTCAGAAGAGACACAGCACCTAGAGCAGCTACTCAAAGAACTAAAGATGAATAATGAGACCATAGTACAGGAGACAAAGGAAATCAAGAAGACCCTAGAGGAGCATAAAGAAGACATTGCAAGACTAAATAAAAAAATGGATGATCTTATGGAAATTAAAGAAACTGTTGACCAAATTAAAAAGATTCTGGACACTCATAGTACAAGACTAGAGGAAGTTGAACAACGAATCAGTGACCTGGAAGATGACAGAATGGAAAATGAAAGCATAAAAGAAAGAATGGGGAAAAAAATTGAAAAAATCGAAATGGACCTCAGGGATATGATAGATCATACGAAACGTCCAAATATAAGACTCATTGGTGTCCCAGAAGGGGAAGAAAAGGGTAAAGGTCTAGGAAGAGTATTCAAAGAAATTGTTGGGGAAAACTTCCCAAATCTTCTAAACAACATAAACACACAAATCATAAATGCTCAGCGAACCCCAAATAGAATAAATCCAAATAAACCCACTCCGAGACATATACTGATCACACTGTCAAACACAGAAGAGAAGGAGCAAGTTCTGAAAGCAGCAAGAGAAAAGCAATTCACCACATACAAAGAAACAGCATAAGACTAAGTAGTGACTACTCAGCAGCCACCATGGAGGCGAGAAGGCAGTGGCACGATATATTTAAAATTCTGAGTGAGAAAAATTTCCAGTCAAGAATACTTTATCCAGCAAAGCTCTCCTTCAAATTTGAGGGAGAGCTTAAATTTTTCACAGACAAACAAATGCTGAGAGAATTTGCTAACAAGAGACCTGCCCTACTGGAGATACTAAAGGGAGCCCTACAGACAGAGAAACAAAGAAAGGACAGAGAGACTTGGAGAAAGGTACAGCACTAAAGAGATTTGGTATGGGTACAATAAAGGATATTAATAGACAGAGGGGAAAAATATGACAAACATAAACCAAAGGATAAGATGGCTGATTCAAGAAATGCCTTCACGGTTATAACGTTGAATGTAAATGGATTAAACTCCCCAATTAAAAGATATACATTCGCAGAATGGATCAAAAAAAATGAACCATCAATATGTTGCATACAAGAGACTCATCTTAGACACAGGGACACAAAGAAACTGAAAGTGAAAGGATGGAAAAAAATATTTCATGCAAGCTACAGCCAAAAAAAAGCAGGTGTAGCAATATTAATCTCAGATAAAATAGACTTCAAATGCAGGGATGTTTTGAGAGACAAAGAAGGCCACTACATACTAATAAAAGGGGCAATTCAGCAAGAAGAAATAACAATCGTAAATGTCTATGCACCCAATCAAGGTGCCACGAAATACATGAGAGAAACACTGGCAAAACTAAAGGAAGCAATTGATGCTTCCACAATAATTGTGGGAGACTTCAACACATCACTCTCTCCTATAGATAGATCAACCAGACAGAAGACCAATAAAGAAATTGAAAACCTAAACAATCTGATAAATGAATTAGATTTAACAGACATATACAGGACATTACATCCCAAATCACCAGGATACACATACTTTTCTAGTGCTCATGGAACTTTCTCCAGAATAGATCATATGCTGGGACATAAAAGAAGCCTCAATAAATTTAAAAAGATTGAAATTATTCAAAGCACATTCTCTGACCACAATGGAATACAATTAGAAGTCAATAACCATCAGAGACTTAGAAAATTCACAAATACCTGGAGATTAAACAACACACTCCTAAACAATCAGTGGGGTAAAGAAGAAATAGCAAGAGAAATTGCTAAATATATAGAGACGAATGAAAATGAGAACACAACATACCAAAACCTATGGGATGCAGCAAAAGCAGTGCTAAGGGGGAAATTTATAGCACTAAACGCATATATTAAAAAGGAAGAAAGAGCCAAAATCAAAGAACTAATGGATCAACTGAAGAAGCTAGAAAATGAACAGCAAACCAATCCTAAACCAAGTACAAGAAAAGAAATAACAAGGATTAAAGCAGAAATAAAAGACATAGAGAACAAAAAAACAATAGAGAGGATAAATATCACCAAAAGTTGGTTCTTTGAGAAGATCAACAAGATTGACAAGCCCCTAGCTAGACTGACAAAATCAAAAAGAGAGAAGACCCATATAAGCAAAATAATGAATGAAAAAGGTGACACAACTGCAGATCCTGAAGAAATTAAAAAAAATTATAAGAGGATACTATGAACAACTGTATGGCAACAAACTGGATAATGTAGAGGAAATGGACAATTTCCTGGAAACATATGAACAACCTAGACTGACCAGAGAAGAAATAGAAGACCTCAACCAACCCATCACAAGCAAAGAGATCCAATCAGTCACCAAAAATCTTCCCACAAATAAATGCCCAGGGCCAGATGGCTTCACAGGGGAATTCTACCAAACTTTCCAGAAAGAACTGACACCAATCATACTCAAACTCTTTCAAAACATTGAAGAAAATGGAACACTACCTAACTCATTCTATGAAGCTAACATCAATCTAATACCAAAACCAGGCAAAGATGCTACAAAAAAGGAAAACTACCGGCCAATCTCCCTAATGAATATAGATGCAAAAATCCTCAACAAAATACTTGCAAATGGAATCCAAAGACACATTAAAAAAATCATACACCATGACCAAGTGGGGTTCATTCCAGGCATGCAAGGATGGTTCAACATAAGAAAATCAATCAATGTATTACAACACATTAACAAGTCAAAAGGGAAAAATCAATTGATCATCTCAATAGATGCTGAAAAAGCATTTGACAAAATCCAACATCCGTTTTTGATAAAAACACTTCAAAAGGTAGGAATTGAAGGAAACTTCCTAAACATGATTAAGAGCATATATGAAAAACCCACAGCCAGCATAGTACTCAGTGGTGAGAGACTGAAAGCCTTCCCTCTAAGATCAGGAACAAGACAAGGATGCCCGCTGTCACCACTGTTATTCAAAATTGTGCTAGAAGTGCTAGCCAGGGCAATCCGGCAAGACAAAGAAATAAAAGGCATCCAAATTGGAAAAGAAGAAGTAAAACTGTCATTGTTTGCAGATGATATGATCTTATATCTAGAAAACCCTGAGAAATCGACGATACAGCTACTAGAGCTAATAAACAAATTTAGCAAAGTAGCGGGATACAAGATTAATGCACATAAGTCAGTAATGTTTCTATATGCTAGAAATGAACAAACTGAAGAGACACTCAAGAAAAAGATACCATTTTCAATAGCAACTAAAAAAATCAAGTACCTAGGAATAAACTTAACCAAAGATGTAAAAGACCTATACAAAGAAAACTACATAACTCTACTAAAAGAAATAGAAGGGGACCTTAAAAGATGGAAAAATATTCCATGTTCATGGATAGGAAGACTAAATTTCACTAAGATGTCAATTCTACCCAAACTCGTCTACGGATTCAATGCAATCCCAATCAAAATGCCAACAACCTACTTTGCAGACTTGGAAAAGCTAGTTATCAAATTTATTTGGAAAGGGAAGATGCCTCGAATTGCTAAAGACACTCTAAAAAAGAAAAACAAAATGGGAGGACTTACACTCCCTGGCTTTGAAGCTTATTATAAAGCCACAGTTGTCAAAACTGCATGGTACTGGCACAAAGATAGACATGTAGATCAATGGAATCGAATTGAGAATTCGGAGATAGACCCTCAGATCTATGGCCGTCTGATCTTTGATAAGGCCCCCAAAGTCACTGAACTGAGTCATAATGGTCTTTTCAACAAATGGGGCTGTGAGACTTGGATATCCATATCCAAAAGAATGAAAGAGGACCCCTACCTCACACCCTACACAAAAATTAACTCAAAATGGACCAAAGATCTCAATATAAAAGAAAGTACCATAAAACTCCTAGAAGATAATGTAGGAAAACATCTTCAAGACCTTGTATTAGGCGGCCACTTCCTAGACTTTACACCCAAAGCACAAGCAACAAAAGAGAAAATAGATAAATGGGAACTCCTCAAGCTTAGAAGTTTCTGCACCTCAAAGGAATTTCTCAAAAAGGTAAAGAGGTAGCCAACTCAATGGGAAAAAATTTTTGGAAACCATGTATCTGACAAAAGACTGATATCTTGCATATATAAAGAAATCCTACAGCTCAATGACAATAGTACAGTCGGCCCAATTATAAAATGGGCAAAAGATATGAAAAG
Organism: Choloepus didactylus; assembly: GCF_015220235.1. Taxonomy (NCBI): domain Eukaryota; kingdom Metazoa; phylum Chordata; class Mammalia; order Pilosa; family Megalonychidae; genus Choloepus; species Choloepus didactylus. Next base: position 77,797,273 of record NC_051309.1, read on the forward strand.
ACAGTTCTCTGAAGAGGAAATACAAATGGCCAAGAAACACATGAAAAAATGTTCAGCTTCACTAGCTATTAGAGAGATGCAAATTAAGACCACAATGAGATACCATCTAACACCGGTTAGAATGGCTGCCATTAAACAAACAGGAAACTACAAATGCTGGAGGGGATGTGGAGAAATTGGAACTCTTATTCATTGTTGGTGAGAATGTATAATGGTTCAGGCACTCTGGAAGTCAGTCTGGCAGTTCCTTAGAAAACTAGATATAGAGTTACCATTCGATCCAGTGATTGCACGTCTCGGTATATACCCGGAAGATCGGAGAGCGGTGACACGAACAGATATCTGCACGCCAATGTTCATAGCAGCATTATTCACAATTGCCAAGAGATGGAAACAACCCAAATGTTCTTCAACAGATGAGTGGATAAATAAAATGTGGTATATACACACGATGGAATACTACGCGGCAGTAAGAAGGAACGATCTCGTGAAACATATGACAACTTGGATGAACCTTGAAGACATAATGCTGAGCGAAATAAGCCAGGCACAAAAAGACACATATTATATGCTACCACTAATGTGAACTTTGAAAAATGTAAAATGAATGGTTTATAATGTAGAATGTAGGGGATCTAGCAATAGAGAGCAATTAAGGAAGGGGGAACAATAATCCAAGAAGAACAGATAAGCTATTTAACGTTCTGGGGATGCCCAGGAATGACTATGGTCTGTTAATTTCTGATGGATATAGTAGGAACAAGTTCACAAAAATGTTGCTATATTAGGTAACTTTCTTGGGGTAAAGTAGGAACATGTTGGAAGTAAAGCAGTTATCTTAGGTTAGTTGTCTTCTTCTTACTCCCTTGTTATGGTCTCTGAAATGTTCTTTTATTGTATGTTTTTTGTTTTTTTTTTTTAATTTTTTTTTTCATACAATTGATTTAAAAAAAAAAAAAAAACAAGGAAAAAAATATGTAGAGCCCCCTTGAGGAGCCGGTGGAGAATGCAGGGGTATTGGCCTACCCCATCTCAATGGTTGCTAACATGAGTACAGACATAGGGGACTGGTGGTTTGATGGGTTGAGCCCTCTACCATAGGTTTTACCCTTGGGAAGATGGTTGCTGCAAAGGAGAGGCTAGGCCTCCCTATAATTGTGCCTAAGAGCCTCCTCCCGAATGCCTCTTTGTTGCTCAGATGTGGCCCTCTCTCTCTGGCTAAGCCAACTTGAAAGGTGAGATCACTGCCCTCCCCCCTACGTGGGATCAGACACCCAGGGGAGTGAATCTCCCTGGCAACGTGGAATATGACTCCCAGGGAGGAATGTAGACCTGGCATCATGGGACAGAGAACATCTTCTTGACCAAAAGGGGGATGTGAAAGGAAATGAAATAAGCTTCAGTGGCAGAGAGATTCCAAAAGGAGCCGAGAGGTCACTCTGGGGGCACTCTTATGCACAATTTAGACAACCCTTTTTAGGTTCTAAAGAATTGAGGTAGCTGGTGGTGGATACCTGAAACTATCAAACTACAACCCAGAACCCATGAATCTCGAAGACAATTGTATAAAAATGTAGCTTATGAGGGGTGACAATGGGATTGGGAAAGCCATAAGGACCACACTCCACTTTGTCTTGTTTATGGATGGATGAGTAGAAAAACAGGGGAAGGAAACAAACACACAAACAGACAAAGGTACCCAGTGTTCCTTTTTACTTCAATTGCTCTTTTTCACTTTAATTATTATTCTTGTTATTTTTGTGTGTGTGCTAATGAAGGTGTCAGGGATTGATTTAGGTGATGAATGTACAACTATGTAATGGTACTGTGAACAATCGAATGTACGATTTGTTTTGTATGACTGCGTGGTATGTGAATATATCTCAATAAAATGAAGATTAAAAAAAAGAAAATGAGGGAATGTGTACAGAAATGGATATTAAGGGTGTGGAATAAAGGTGGAAGGAACATAAAGTTCAATCAGGCTGAATTTATTGACATGAGCCCACTAAACAAAGATTCTGGATTCAATATTGTAGCTCAAGGGGTTAGAAAGGGCTCTAACAGTTTGGGGGGTTGGCTGAAGCATGGACCAAAAGGTGGCCTATATTACCTGAAGTCAAAATGCCAGAACTACCCTGGTATAATGTAGATGAGGGGATCCAAAGGCTAAGAGTGACTGGAACATTCTAGTGGATTTATCATGTAATACCTGCTTACCCATCCAGGAATGTGCAGAGGACACATTTTCAAAAGGACTGTGAGGACTAAATTTGTGAGACCAACTCTATCATCCCTGAAAAGCTCCTTGGTTGCTCTTCTCTGTAGGTCAGATATCACTGTGGGAACTGCTATCACCTTCAGCAGGCTCCTATAAGAGAGTCACAGTGCAGACTCAGGATTTTGGAGCACAGTCCTGTCATCCTCTGCTGAAAACTACTCTGTTGAGAAACAGCTTTTAGCCTGCTACTGGACCTTGGTATAGATTGAATGCTTAACCATGGGCCACCAAGTGCCATGAGACCTGAGTTGCCCATAATGCACTGGGTAATGTCTGACACACCAAGCCATAAGGTTGGGCATGCACAGCAGCTCTCCACCATAAAATGAAAGTGGTATATACAAGATAGGACTTGAGCAGGCCCTGAAGGCCCACGAGCAAGTGGCCCAAATGCCCATGGCCCCCACTCCTGCCACATTACTTTCTCTTTCTAAGCCCAAAGCTATGGCCTCTTGGGGAATTCCTTAAGGTCAGTCAACTGAGGAAGAGAAAACTCAGACGTATAAACAGACGGTTCCACACAATATATATTTATCACCAAAAATGGACTGCTGCAGCACTTCAGCCCCTTTCTAGGACATCCCTGAAGGAGAGTGGTGGAGGGAAATTCTCCCAGTAGTCAAAACTATCAGCAGTGCACCTGCTTGTTCATTTTGCTTGGAAGGAGAAATTGTTGGAGGTGTGTTTGTATACTGATTCATGGGCTGTTGCTGTTTTCATTTGCTAAAGCTGATGAAATGCAATATACCAGAAACGGCCTGGCTTTTAACAATGGGGATTTATTAGCTTACAAGTTTACAGTCCTAAGGCCATGAAAATGTCCAAATTAAGGCATCAACAAGATGATACCTTCACTCTGAAGACCAACTACTGGAGAGTTTGGACTCCTCTGTCAGATAGCAAGGCTCATGGCGTTGAGCTTGCAGCTTCAATATTGAGCTTCAATATTGAATCCGGATGTTTTCCCTCAGGTTTCATTGCTTTCAGCTTCTGACTTCAGTGACTTCCTCTCTCTGCTTCTCTGGGTTTTCTTTCTGTCCTTTATCCTTTTATAAAGGACTCCAGTAAGAGAATTAAGACCCATCTTGAATGATGTGGGTCACACTCAATAGAAATAACCTAATCAAAAGGTCCCATCTACAATAGGTCTATACCCACAGAATGGAGTAAAAACACATGATCTTTTCTGGGGTACATATAGCTTCAAACCATCACAGTCACCTACGGTTTGGCTGGATGGTCTGGAACTTGGAAGGAACATGATTAGAAAATTGGTGACAAAGAAATCTGGGGAAGAGGTATGTGGATAGACCTTTCTGAGTGGGCATAAAACATGAAGATATTTGTGTTCCATGTGAATGCTCATGAGAGGGTGACTTTGCAGAGGAAGATTTTAGCAATCAAGTGGACAGGATGACCCATTCTGTGGATACCAGTCAGCCTCTTTCCCCAGCCACTCCTGTCATTGCCCAATGGGCTCATGAACAATGTGGTCATGGTGATAGGGATGGAGGTTATGCATGGGCTCAGCAACATGGACTTCCACTCACCAAGGCCAATGGGGCTACAGCTACTGCTGAGTGCCCAGTCTGCCAGCGGCAGGATCCCACACTCAGTTCCCTATATGGCACCATTCCCCAAAGTGATCAGGCTTTATGCAGTGCCAGGTTTGAATACTTTGGACAAGTTCCATCATGGAAGGAACAGAGTTTTGTTCTAACTAGGAGATGCATGTACTCTAGATATGGATTTGCCTTCCCCATGCATGATGCTTCTGCCAAACCTACCATCCATGGACTTACAGAATGCCTTGTCCACTATCATTTTATTCCACACAGCATTGCTTCATGGCAAATGAAGTGATCCACTTGAAAAATTTTTGCTTCCTGTCCCTGCAACCTTAGGCTCTGCTGGTCTATGGGTCTTAAATTCCATAAGGAGATGAGCTTCTACCAGGAGACACAAAAATCATTCCATTGAACTGGAAATTTAGACTGCCATCCAATCACTTTGGATTCCTCATGCTTCTGAATAGCAGGGGTGATTGATCTTAATTATCAAGGGGAAATAGGATTGCTACTATACAATGGAGATGAAGAAGAGTTTGCCTGGAATTAGGACAGGTGGTTTGATATGCTGAGCCCTCTATCATGGGACTTGCCCTTATGAAGCTCATTACTGCAAAGGAGAGACTAAACTTGCATATTATTGTGCCTAAGAGTCACCCCCTGAGTACCTCTTTGTTGCTCAGATGTGGCCCTCTCTCTCTTTCTAACTGAGCCACCTTGGCAGGTGAACTCACTGCCATCCCCCCTACATGGGACCTGACTCCCAGGGGTATAAATCTCCCTGGCAATGCAGGATATGACTCCTGGGGATGAATCTGAACCCAGAATTGTGGAATTGAGAATATCTTCTTGACCAAAAGGGGGATGCAAAATGAGACAAAATAGTTTCAGTGGCTGAGAGATTTCAAATGGAGTCAAGAGGTCACTCTGGTGGACATTCTTATGCACTATATAGATAAAACCTCTTAGGTTTTAATGCATTGGAATAGCTAAAAGTAAACATCTGAAACTATCAAACTCCAACCCAGTAGCCTGGACTCTTGAAGATGATTGTATAACAATGTAGATTATGAGGGGTGACAGTGTGGTTGTGAAAACCTTGTGGATCACACTCCCTTTATCTAGTGTATGGATAGATGAGTAGAAAAATGAGGATAAAAACTAAATGAAAGGTAGGGTAGAATGGGGGGGATGATTTGGGTGTTCTTTTTTACTTTTGTTTTTTGTTCTTGTTCTGATTCTTTCTGATGTATGGAAAATGTTCAGAAATAGATTGTGGTGATGAATGCATAACTATATGATTGTATGTGAACACTTGATTGTACACCATGGATGATTGTATGGTATGTGAATATATTTCAATAAAACTGAATTTAATTAAAAAACAAAAAAAAAAGAAGAATTTGCCTGGAGATCCCCTAGGATGTCTCTTAGTGTTACCATGCCCTATGATTAAAGTCAATGGAAAACTGCAACAACCCAATCCAAGCAAATTACTAATGGCCCAGAACCTTCAGTAATGAAAGTTTAAGTCACCCCACCAGGCAAAGAACCACTGCCAGCTGAGGTGCCTACTGAGTGTGAAGGGAATATGGAATGGGTAGTGAAAAAAAGGTAATTCTTCAACCACATAACCAGTTACAAAAACAAAGACTGTAATAGTATGAATATTCCTTCCTTGTTTTGAGTATGTTTGTATATATAAATAAAACAAATATCTTTGTTTTTTTCCCCTATCTTATCCCCTTATCATATGGCATAAGTTGTATCAACTTCATGTTGCAGTATTTAAACTACAGGATATCAATACTAAGAGTGAATATTACCAAGGACTTGCACCCTGTTCTGGGGAAAGTTAGAGCGTTTCCAGTTGTACACAGGACAGTTGAGTAATAGTAGGTGAAAGCATGACTGTTATTTTTACTTAGTGTTCTAGTTTGCTAAAGCTGCCAGAATGCAAAATACCAGAAATGGATTGGCTTTTATAAAGGGGATTTATTGGTTTACAAATTCAACAAGAGAATGCCTTTACTGAGGAAAGGCCATTGGCATCCGGAACACCTTTGTTAGCTGGGAAGGCACATGGCTGGCATCTGCTGGTCCTTTGTTCCTGGGTTGCATTGCTTTCAACTTCTGATTATAGTGGCCTTCTCTTTAAGTTGCTATAGGTTCTCACTTAACTTCTCCAGGGGCAAACTCTAGGCTTCATCTCTTAGCTTAGCAACTCCAAACATCTGGTTCAACTGTCTGCAAAATGCATTTTCTCTCTAAGCATATCTCTGCTCTTCAAAATGTCTTTGCCTTTTATTCTCTCATAGAGGATACCAGTAAACTAATTAAGACCCACCTTGAATGGGCAGGGTCACCCCTCCATGGAAATAATCTAATCGAAAGGTCTTACCCACAATTGGGTGGATCATACCTCCATAGAAGCAACCTAATCAAGAGATCCCACCCATAATAGGTCTGACCCCACAAGATTACATTAAAGAGCTTGGCTTTTTATGGGGTACATAACAGATTCAAACCAGCACACTTGGAAATAAAGTATGCTTTAAGGAAATGTATATGGGTGTCAAATTGACAAGCAGTGAACTGTGATGATTACATTCATGTGTCAACTTGGCCATGGTTATGGTGCCCGGTTTGGTCAAGCAAGCACTGGCTTAATTGTTACTGTGAGGGTATTTCATGGATTTAAATCATCAGTGACTTGATTACATCTATGGCTGATTACATCTACAAACAACAAAGGAGATTGCCCTCAGTAACAAGAAGTGTCTTCTCATCCAATCAGTTGGAGGCCTTAAAGAGAGAACAGAGCATTTCAGCAGTCAGAAAGAAGAGTTTCTGTCTCTACTTGTCAACCCACTTCTCCTGGGGAATTCAGAACTGCTGATCCCCATAGCCATATTAGTCAATTCCTACAACAAATGTCTTTATGTACGTATACATATATATACATAAATATTAAGAGATTTGTTATAGGAATATTAAAAGCCTATATATATACACATACATACATATACAGACATATGTATATATATACATACATATATATACACATACATACATATATATGTGTATATATACATACATACATATATATATTTTTTTTTCTGTTTCTCTGGAGAACCCTAACCAATAAGTCCTTAACTTCTTGAAGCTGGAAGAAACAGACGGGAAGAAAGCATTTCTGTGGAGACAGAAATGCCAACTCAAAAGAGAACACTGCATTCAAATTTTTAAACTCTGCTCCTTCCTCCTTTAACCTCTGGCAAGTGGTGAATGTTGTTTGTAGAACAATCTCAAAGATAACTCTAAGCATATTATTTTCATTTCTAAAGTGATGCAAATCAGGACAATTAAGAGACTCTGGTGTCTTTCTCAAATGCTGGTGATGTTTTGAGTTGTGAGTTGGCCCTTGGCCATTTCCTGAAAAATGAGAGGACAATCATAGCTCATCAGATTGTTATCTTCACTGATCCTCCTGACCAACTAATCTTCCCTTGCATTTAATTACTTTAGAAGCATTAAAATGTTTTTCTTTTAATTCAGTTTTATATCAGAACTTTTCAGTTTTAAAAATATTACTAAAATTCTCGTTCATCATCTCTTGTCCAGTAGATCAGCTATTAGTCTCTTCTTGAAGCCACAAGTAGATAAATCAGTTACAACATTTGTCCAACACAAGGAGAGCTATATACAGGAAAAAAAGCACGTTGGAAGAATAAACTGTTAAGAGGGCCTGAGAAACTTTATTGTTGCTGCTTTGGGAGTTTAGCAATATGGTGTTATAAAAGCAAATATGTCATTCATGTCATTTCATAATGAAAGTCTTGTTTTAAGGCATATTTAACATCTGGAGAGCTCTAGAACTCTTAAGAAACAGAAAATGGGATAATTAAATAAGCAATAAGATGGCATCAGTAATGCATTGATTACTTCTCAAGCTTCAAATCTATCTGATTTCCTCTTCTGCCACTAGCTGGAGAAAACTTTCTGTTTTTAAAGTGCTTGTGTCGTTAGATTAGGCCAACTCAGATAACCTGCTTTTTTACAAACTCAAAGCCAAATGATTAGTAACCCTAATACATCTGCAAAATCTCTTGCCGCATAATGTAACATAATCACAGGCATACTGTCTCATCATATCCATATTTCCAGGGATTAGGGCAAGTAACTTGGGGAGCCAATTTCAGAATTCTGCCCACCATGACTGATATTTGCAATTAGAACATAATTATTTTGCCACTCTTCCCCAACAGAAAAAAAAAAAAAATCCTTGATACTTTCAATTCTACCTCCCAATCCTCAACTACTAAACCCCGTTATTTCCCTCTCCCCACATGGGACTTTAGGAATGTATTCACTCCCCGCCCCGCTTCTCCTAGGCTATGTTGACATAGTTTAGGGTTTATTTGAATTTCCATTATAGTAGTCCCTGTGTTTCAGCAGTTCTTATCTAAGATTATGGTATCTATTCCCAGGCAGATTATGCTTATTCATTAAGATTTAATTCTTGTCTCTCTCTTCACTGCAGTATTCTCACTGTCAACAACCATGTCTGACATATAGTAGACACTCAATAAATATTTGTTGAAAGAATGAAAGAGTAAGTTCGTTTGTCAGCGTTCATTGTTCATTATTTCTTGCCCTCTTCATCTTCCCTGTCTTGAGTTCTTAATTTGGGTTTATTTATATTTTATCTGGACTATCTGAAATATTTTTCTCAGAGGGAGTATTTGGATAACTCAGACTTTCAGCTGTTACCTAGTCTCGAAAACATTTATTTCACCCTGACAGGTAAATAATATCTTACTAAGATATAGAATTCTTGAGTTTCTGTCCTTTTTCTCTCCCATGTCATTCTACTGTCTCTAAATTTCCTATGTTTGTACTTGGATATTATTCCAACAGCATTTTGATTATTTTTTCTCAGTGAATAACTTAGTCTTTCCTCCTGGAAGGTTGTAAATTTCTTTTCATTCATTAGAGTTTAAGAATTTTACCAGGAAATGTCAGGTAAATGTCTTTTCTCATCAGTCCATCCTGAAACTCAGTGAAGTCCTTTAAATATATGCAGACTCAAGATTGGGTTTAGCTCTGGGGAATTTTCCCCTTAAACTTGTTTAAATATTGCTTCTCTTCCATCTGTTTTCTTTTCTCCTTCTGAACACCTATTGCCCATATGTTCAGTCTCCTAAATTTATCCTCCAAATCTCTTATCTTTTCCGTCATACTTTTCATCTAGCTTGTTTCCCTAAGCTTTGACATATTTCTTGCACTTGGCCTTAAGGACCACTAATTTATGTCTCAGTGGTGACCACCCTCTCCATTATTTCAGCTACCAAATATTTTAGTTTTATAATCACATCTTTAAACTACAGGAAGTCTTTTCTGTGCAGCACTTGGATCTCCTTAGGTGAACTCATTATCTTTTTTTTAATAATTTAATTTTATAGTGATTGTTCACATATAATACAATTATCCAAAGATCCAAAGTGCATAATCAATTGCCCATGGTACCATCATACAGCTGTGCATCCATCACCACAATTATTTTTTTCAGTTTTTAGAACATTTTCATTACTCCAGAAAAGAAATAAAGACAAAAAAAGAAAACTCAAATCCTCCCATACTCCTAACCTCCCCCCTCCATTACTGACTCATAGTATTGGTATAGTACATTTGTTACTATTCATGAAAGAATGCTAAAATACTAAGTGCAGTACATAGTTTGCAGTAGGTATATTTTTTCCCTTTATACCCCTCTATTATTAACTTCAAGTTATAGTGTCATACATTTGTTCTAGTTCATGAAAAGATTTCTAATATTTGTATAGTTAATCACAGAGATTGTCCACCATAAGATTCGCTGTTTTATACATTCTCATCTTTTAACCTCCAACTTTCCTGCTGGTGACATATATGACTCTAAGCTTCCCCTTTCCACCACATTCACCTACCATTCAACACTGTTAATTATTCTCACAATAAAGTGCTACCATCACCTCTGTCCATTTCCAAACACTTAACTTAGCTGAACATTCTGCTCATAATAAGCAACCACTTCCCATTCTTTAGCCTCATTCTACATCCTGGTAATTTATATTTCAAGTCTGAGTTTACATATTATAATTATTTCATATCAGTGGGATGGTGCAATATTTGTTCTTATGCGTCTGACTTATTTCACTCAATGTAGTGCCCTCAAGTTTTCTCCATCAATCCATTTTTTTGTTTTTTTTAAAGACGGTTTTGTTCACCCACCATACTTCCTGTCCTAAGTAAACAATCAATGGTTCCCTGGATGTTTATATATTTATGTATTCACAGCATCACCACTATCTATATAAGTACATCTTCATTTCTTCTACAAAGAAGGAGGAAGAGTCAAAGAAGGTAGAGAGACAAAAGAAAAAGAAAAAGAAAGAAAGAAAAAAAAAACATGACAGCTAAAAAGCAACAAAAGAAAAGACAGAATTAACCTAAAGTAGGATAAAAGAGTCAGACAATATCACCAATGCCAAGAGTCTTCCCTTATGTCCCCCCCTTATAGGCATTTAGCTTTGGTACATTGCCTTTGTTACATTAGATGAAGCTTAATACAATATTTCTGTTGACTATAGTCTCTAGCATACATTGATTGTGTTTTTTCCCCAATACCACTCTATTTTTAACACCTTGCAAGGTTGACATTCATTTATTCTCCCTCATGTAAATATATATTTGTACATTTTATCACAATTGTTGAGCACTCCAGGTCTCACTGAGTTATACAGTCCCAGTCTTTATCTTTCCTCTTTCCTTCTGGTGTCCCACATGCTCCTAACCTCCCTCCTTCAACCACACTCACAGTCATCTTTGTTCAGTGTACTTACATTTCTGTGCTACTAACACCCAAAATTTGTGTTCCAAATTTCTCACTCCTGTCTTTTCCTATCTGTCTGTAGTGCTCCCTTTAGTATTTCCTGTAGAGCAGGTATCTTGTTCACAAACTCTGTCATTGTCTGTTTGTCAGAAAATATTTTGAACTCTCCCTCATATTTGAAGGACAGCTTTGCTGGATATAGGATTCTTGGTTGGCAGTTTTTCTCTTTCAGTATCTTACATATATCACCCCACTTCCTTCTTGCCTCCATGGTTTCTACTGAGAAATCCACACATAGTCTTATCAAGCTTCCTTGTATGTGATGGATCACTTTTCTCTTGCTGCTTTCAGGATTTTCTCTTTGTCTTTGATATTTGATAAGCTGAATATTAAGTGTCTTGGCATTTTTGGTTGGGTTACGCTGCGCTTCTTGGATCTGTAATTTTTGTCTTTCATAAGAGATGGGAAATTTTCTTTGATTATTTCCTCTATTATTGCTTCTGCCCCTTTTCCCTTCTCTTCTCCTTCTGGGACACCCATGACATGCACATTCATTTGCTTCATGTTGTCATTCAATTCCCTGAGACGTTGCTTGTATTTTTCCATTCTTTTCCCTAACTGTTCTTTTGTGTGTAGGATTTCAGGTCTTGTTCTCCAGTTCCTGAATGTTTTCTACTGCCTCTTGAGGTCTGCTGTTGTATGTCTCCATTGTGTTTTTCATCTATTGTGTTGTGCCTTTCATTTCCATAGATTCTGCCAGTAGTTTTTTCAAACTTTTGATTTCTACCTTATGTTCACCCAGTGTTTTCTTTATAGCCTTCATCTCTTTTGTTATATCTTCTGTGAACTTGTTGATTTGGTTTTTATTTTATTTAGCATATTTCTTTGAAAATCTTTACTATATTGTTTCATTAACTGTATCTTGATTAAGGTGTAAGTTTGTTCCTTTGAGCCATATCTTCATTTTTCCTAGTATAGATTATATTTTTCTGTTGTATAGGCATCTGGTTTCCTTGGTTACCTCAGTCAGATTTTCCCAGACCAGAATGGGTTCAGGTCTCAGAATGGGGTTATATTCAGGGTGTATCTTAAAAGAATGACAGACTTTCCTGTGAGGTCTCCAGTCACTGTGCTTTTTCTAACCTTCCCAGTGGCACCTCTCAGCCTTTCGCTCCCAACTGGTGTAAGGAGATGTGGCCCCTTCAGTTTCTGTTTTGGCTGTTGTCCCTTAGGTTCTGGGGTCTGGTTCTGAACAGAAAGCTGGGCCCTATATCCTTACTCTTAGGGAAGATACACCCCCTAGGGAGTTATCATCTGCATTTGAAATGTCTCTCTGACTCTGTTGTCTCCATCCCTGTTTGGGTCAGAGCACTGCAAACTGAAAATGGCTGTGGCTCCCTCCTGTGAGCCCCTCAAGTTGAGAGAGAGAAAAAGGGACAAAAAAGCCCCCTTTTGGAACTAGTACTTGGCCCCCCAGTTTCACTCGTCGGCCAGAGGTAACACCCGGTCTTCTGGGCTCCCTCTCCAAGGACCAATGAATCTTCTGGTTCTTTAAGGTTAGTTATCACTAAAAGCCTCTGTCTGCTTGTTGGGGTTTGTAGATTGTATTCAGCAGTCCACATTTGTTAATTAAAACCCCATTGGAGCTCGGTTGAGCTATATTCTCTTGCTGTCTACCACAGCAAGGTCTTGCAGCTAAGCCTGCCATGGGGGGATGGGGCTCCTGGCACAGTTCTGCAGTTTTTACTTACAGATTTCATGCTATGATCTCAGGCATTCCTCCCAATCCAGGTTGGTGTACGATGTGTGGACAGTCATGGTTGTCTCCCAGCAGTTATTCCAAATTACTTACTAGTTTTTCCTGGTTGTTTGTTAGTTGTTCCAGGGGACTAACTAAATTCCACTCCTCTTTATGCTACCATCTTGCCCTGTTCTCTCATTATCTTTTAACTCAAGTGTCCATCCATCTTGTCTCCAGTGCTTCTACTTACCTTTTTCCCTGGCAGGTGTTCTGATGGTTCAAGTTCTTTCTCTCTTGGATGGCTGAATTCTCTTAGATGGACAGTTGTCTTTCTTTATAGCTTATTTTGGGATTTAGATGTTATGATTAAGAGGTCTTGATGGCAGAGAGAATCTCACATGCAAAGGGGAGGCAGTGAAGGGCAAAGTGTCCACAGGACCTGGAGGTCTGAGATGAAAAGGCAGGTGTGCCAGTTTGGATGTATTATATCCCCCCAAAATACTATGTTCTTTGATGCAATCTTGTGGGGGCAGGTGTATTAGTGTTGATCAGGTTGGAATCCTTTGATTGAGTGTTTCCATTCAGAGTGGGTCTTAACTGAATCACTGGAGTCCTATAAAAAAGTTGTTCACAGTCAGAAGAAGGTGATGCAGCCAAGAGAGACACTTTGAAGAATGCACAGAAGCTGAGAGTGGAGCTGGAACATGACCTGGGATCAGCAGACGCCAGCCACATGCCTTCCCAACTAACAGGAGTTTTCTGGATGCCATTGGCCTTCCTTCAGTGGCGGTACACTTGTGTTGATGCCTTCATTTGGACATATTCATGGCCTTCAGACTGTAACTTTGTAACCAAATAAAACTCTTTTATAAAAGCCAATCCATTTCTGGTATTTTGCAAAACAGCAGCATTAGCAAACCAGAACAGCAGGGTACCATTACCTGCAGAATTTCCCTGCATTCTCCAAGTATGATGGTCAGGGCAAATGCAAATTAGCCTTTCAGCTCCTGCTTGGTCTCTGGTCACTTAGGGAGGGTATACTTAGCACATTCACCTGGGACTGAGGTGGCCCTTCCTGAAGATCTTCCTAGGATTCACTGCACTGTCCTTGACTCTGTGCTCTGAAGAAGCCCTGTACCAGCGCTCCCCAAAAGGACCCCACAGTGCCTCAGGCCTCAGCCATAGCCATGGGCCATGGCTCAGCAGTTGCCTGACTCAAGAGAGTCAAGTAGCTTTGAATTAGGTGTGGAAGAGAGTCATGTTCTTGTCCCCAAATTGCTAGAATCACCCAAACGTATTTGATCACAGAACACCTTCATTGAATGGCAGTATTATCATCCTAATAACCAGTGTTCAGAATTAGAGAGCTGCAGAACACACTATGGGAAACGCAGATAAGCATCCCCTAAGGGAGCATCTTTGATGCAAACTGATTTGTTTGTATGGTGAAAAAAAAAAAAAAAAAATCACAGTGCAAGCTTTGGTTATGGTCAATGTTTCAGAAACAGTGCTTTTGATAAACCAAGTAAGAAAATAACTTAGAAGGAAGCAAAGTAAATTAAATGTCACTTTAACTTCATTTGCTGTTATTTGCATATTTTGAAAACAATTTCACTGTTTGGCTGGAAGTTAAATGAAGCCATACACGAATTTAATACTCAACAGAGAAAAAAGCTGGCATCAGGGCATTCTCTGCTCGCCAAACTGAAGGAATGTTATTGCAGATTCCTTACATAAAATGTTTTTTGACCTTTGAGTGAACCAACAGGTCTTAAAAAATTGCATTAGCCAAAGCAAATTCCCGTAGCAAATGAAGTTTTTTAGATGGACACATCTGATTTCTTGTTCCCTCTTCAGCCTAAAGAAGATTACCATCAACCATCATTAGCAGAAGCAAGTTAACATTTTCAGATTGTTTCCCAAAAACTGTTTGATATACAATGATAAACACTTTAGAAGGGAGACTCAGTCAAGGAACAGACAGGCAAATGATTAAACACTTACTATAGGACTGCTTCCTGAAACGATCTCTGCTCACAGTGTCCAGCCAGCCCCACAGTCTATGATCTTCTGACTCTTTGGTGGTAGCTTTCTAAAGTATTTGATGAAGTGGGCATTTAAAAATCTATCACAGATTTTTTAACGGTTGCCTACGTAGCGGTCTAGACACGCTTCTCCGTGGTCCCAGCCTTCCGGTACTGCGTTCCCCGCTCGCTTGGATCCCTATCAAGCCAAAGCCAACACGAGCTGCTTTCTCACAACCGCATCATTGTGATTCCGCCACCATGTTCGAGGTGCGCCTGGTCCAGGGCTCCATCCTGAAGAAGGTGCTGGAAGCACTCAAGGACCTCATCAACGAGGCCTGCTGGGACATCAGCTCGAGCGGCATGAACCTGCAGAGCATGGACTCATCCCGTGTCTCAGTGCAGCTCACCCGGCGCTCTGAAGGCTTTGACACATACCGCTGCGACCATAATTTGGCCATGGGCGTGAACCTCACCAGCATGTCCAAAATACTAAAATGTGCTGGCAATGAAGACTTCATTATGCTGAGAGCTAAAGATAATGCTGACACTTTGGTGCTAGTATTTGCAGCACTGAATCAAGAAAATGTCTCAGACTATGAAATGAAGTTAATGGATTTAGATGTTGAACAACTTGGAATTCCAGAGCAGTAGAGTTACGTAATAAAGATGCCTTCTGGCGAATTGGAGATGCTGTTATAATTTCCTGTACAAAAGATGGAGTGAAATTTTCTGCAAGTGGAGAACTTGGAAATGGAAACATTAAGTTGTCACAAATGAGTAATGTCAATAAAGAGGAGGAAGCTATTACCACAGAGATGAATGAGCCAGTTCAGCTGACTTTTGCACTGAGGTACCTGAACTTCTTTACAAAAGCCACTCCACTCTCTCCTACATTAACACTTAGTATGTCTGCAGATGTACCTCTTGTTATACAATATAAAATTGCTGATATGGGACATTTGGCTCCCAAGATCAAGGATGAAGAAGGATCTTAGATATAAATTCAAAAAAAGAAAACAAAGCTCTTTTTTGAACTGCTTCTGAGATGCCGGCATGTCTTTTATGTCACCAAATTTGTACCTCTGAGCATCTATGTAGATACTGTTTTCTGTAAATAACCAATTTTTTTCTCTAGACAGTTTAAAGAATAAAGTCAAATCTGGTCCTGTTAACCCAGAAATATTTCTGCCTTACCTAGAAATACTCATGATTTTTCTAACAAAAGTGTATTGACTCTAAATGCAGTTTTAAGAATGTTTTCAATTTAAGTAAAGTTATCTCAATTTCAAAAAAAAAAAAATCTATTACAAAAACAGAATATTTTAAACACCATTTTATTTAAAAATAAAACTATTTTTTGCACTATGTTATCTGTTATAAATGTGAATTTGAGTCTAGAAAAAGAGGATAAATCATTGATTATTCTGGAATTTACTGAGGTTTTCATTAAAGCTTTGGTCACCTGTTTAAAAGGTATCATCACATTTCCTGGTTTGTCTCTGTACTGTACTTCCTTCCTATACTACTCTAGTGCTACATGTGAACTCAAGTTGCTTAAACTTTTCAAGAGTGTTTCAATGACTGGTATTTCATTGTTAAGTTATGAGATAAGATCCATTTTACTCTTCTTTTCTCTGGGTTTAAGAATGGTGTTAATAGAAAAATTAATCAACAAACTCATACTCATTAGACTCAATTTTTTCCTCAAGTATTGACTGGCAATTTAATGACAAACCTTTCCATCTAAGGAACTAGGTTCTGAAGACAAATATTAAAATTAAAAAAAAAAAAAATGTGATAGTTCAAAAATACCAGGAGAGTAGCAGAAACACTAGGATTTTGTTTATTTAAGGCTTTTACAGAAGAAAAGATGCACTTTGAAGTGCCACGGAGCCAGGATGTGCTATTTTCAGGCTTGGAGAGGAATTGATTAACCACAGGCCAAAACTCATTTACACTGTAGTACCAGCATTGATTGTTACAGCTTAATCAGCATTTCATTCCTCTTCCTCTATTAGATGTTTCCAGTAGTTGTTAAGGATAGTTTTGATGAAAAATAAAACAAACTCCAAAATGCTTTCCAGAGGCTTCACCAAGGTAAATAGCAAAAACAACTGACTTTCACTGTGATGGCTCCTCTTTCTGGTTTCTTCTGATTCCAGCTGCTCCTAGACAAGCAGCACCAAACAAGTGGGACCCTCTCCCCAGTGTCCCCCACTTAGCTGCCACCTCCAACTAAGCCAATATGACCACAGAAGCTTCCATCCACACCACATTTGTTTCTTCCAAAAGAGAAGTAGTATAATGTTGTTAAGGGCTTTGAAATTAGGCAATCATGAGCTCTAAACTTCAAAATTTTCTTGACCTCTTATACGCCTCAATGTCCTCATCAGTAAAATGGCCTAATAATAGTCCCTACTTCACAAGCTTAATTTAATGTGAGAATTAAATGAGACAGTATCTGTAAAGAGCCTGGGTAGTGTCTAGCATGTCGTAATCAGAAATGGTAGCTGGAAACCATGCACCTCACTTGTAGGTCCCTTCCCCTCTGCCTGTTCTCCTCCCCCTGGATACATATAAAAAAGTAGGATTGGGAGAAGTCACTTCATTTCCTTTTTCCACTACATCAAGTCTTGCTTCTCCTATTATCTGTTCTGTAATTTAAGAAAGCATGCAAGACTTTTCATAATCAGGCCCTAACATCTCTCTCAGCCTTATGTCCTGCTGCTTCACATCACAAGAAACTCTGCTCCAACTGTCTACCCAAATACTTCATGCACATTCAAGTCTCTACGCAAGCCTGGAATGCTCTCCTCATCCTTTTCCACCAAAGTCAACTCATCCTTTAGCCCAATATCACTTCCTTTGTGACATTTGACATTCACCTCCATCAGCCTTCTAAGCTACTTTCTCTCTCATCTGTACTCCAATGGCACTTTGCACTCAGCTCTCTTAAGTCAAAGTTGCTATGTTTGTCTTTCCCAGAAGAATGTGAGTCCCTCCAGGGCATGGCTTATCTCCAGTATCTGGCATTTAATATTCAATAAGATGCTCCTAAGTAAAATGAATAGACACTCATCTTTCCAGATTCCCCATAAAGCCCATCCTTTCCCATTCACACCAAGTCTCCTTTCATCTCTATGCAATTTTTGTTGTCTTAAAACTTGAAAAAGATAGCCACTGACGCCCCACCTCAGTTTGATCCCTTCAAAGCAGACTCGGAAACAAGTATCTAAATGGAAGTAATGTATTTTAGAGGTGATCCCAACAACACTAAAGGGGTTAAGGGAAGGGAGGAGGCAAAGAAGGGGAGATAGACTATAGAGAGTGAGTTTTCATGCCAGTTCCCGTAGGGGTGACTGGCACTGACTCCAAAGGAAAAAAAAAAGAGTATAAAACAGATTTTTCTCACATGGGGAGATAAAATTGCTGAGGAATTTATACACCAGCTCCAGAAGGTCACTAGTGAGGGCTGCTCCTGGAGTATCAATTCTCTGGCCCTTCCACCTACCATGTGCCCAGGTAGAGTAGCCATCTTGGTTTAGGAGACAATCTCTGGAAAAAGAGATGCAGATACTGGCAGTTGAAATTCTGCCTGTCTCACTGAAGTGGCGAGGCCCGACTCTGGGGGTTAGGAGCAGAGCTCCATCAGCAACACACACCATGGGCTTGACTCCCCTCAGAAGCTTTGGAATAGCCCCATCAGAAGAAAGGCTCTGATTCTAACCAACCTCAGAGTGACAAACATGGAATTTAAATAGCAAATATTCCCTTCCCATAAATAGCAGCCAGCACAAACCAAAGGAAAAGGATTTTTGTAACAGCTGCTCCTTATTTATAGTTTGCTTCTCAGTTGTGAGCTAGAAAAATACATAAATGGATGAACTGGAGAAGAATGTTGCTTACAGAGAAAGGTGACCCTCTTACATTCTCTGTGATTTCAAGGGAAGGATCTATTCTTTGACTATCCATTCCAATATTTAAATGTCCTTGGCTTTGAACAATAAAAGTGGCTTGTATTTACAGGACATTTACTGTGCGTCAGGGTGCAAGTCTGAGCTCATTTGACCATCACAGCAACTTCAAGAGATAATTACTATTATATCCCTATTTTTCACATGGGAAAACTCAAAATCACTTGAGTAAAGAACTTGCCCACAGTTATATACTACTAATAAGTGTTGGGAGCTGGGATTTTAACCCAAGTCTCTCTGAATCCAATATCTATATCTTTAACTTATATTCATTAAGTTCATTATCGCATGTCTTTAATTAAGAGAAAGTTGTTCAGCCTTCTCCCTGCAATTCTTCTTCAAATACCCCCTTCTTTAAGCTAAATTATGTCCATTTCTTTAGCTGTTCCTCATATATCTTGTTTCCTTATCTTTTACACATGTATGTTTCTCTCTTCCAACCTATTTATATAGTCCTCTATAAAATATGCCAAACTGCTCTGTATACAGACTGCATCTGGCAAGTCCAAAAATCACAAAACTGTCATTAAAAATATCCATGAAGATTTATTTTTAAACCTTAAATTAGACTAACCAAATAATAGTATCATGAAATTTATTTCCAGCCTAAAAAATTACAACATGTGGGACATGTTGTAATTCTAAAGTGTAAATTCTAAAGTGGAGTAAACTCACTACAATTTTCATAACCAAATTGTGCTTTGGGTGATGAAAATATTCTGATTATGCACATAAAAATAGCAAAGAAAATTCAGTCTTCAACCACCACATTCAAGAAAAATTATGTCTTTAAGATTTATGTTTTCAAATGTGTGGTGAGTTCTTTTGGAATGGGATCTTTTCCCAGACTCCTTAAACTGTCAAAGCTTCTATTAGTTTCATTTTGCTTCTTTACAATCAGGTCTAGGGCATATGACATGAAGAGTGTGGTAAGTTTCATTTCTAATTTTTTTCTTTTTTTTAACTTTATTAAAAAATTTAAAAATAAGCAAACAATAATAAAACAACATTTCAAACAAAACCAAAACAAAGGAATAAGAAAAACAAATAACCTAAAATAACTACATTGTTTCCAACATGTTCCTCCCATACCTCAAGAATATTAACAAACCATAACCAAAGGAATAAGAAAAACAAATAACCTAAAATAACTACATTGCTTTCAAGATGTTCCTACCATACCCCTAAAAATTAACAAACCATAGTCATTCCTGAGCATTCGTATAACATTAAGATTACCCTCCATAACTTACCTGTTCTTGTTAGATTATTGTTCCCCCTTCACTATTTGCTGTCTATTGCTAGGTGCCCTACATTCTACAATATAAAACATTTATTTTGCATTTTTCACAGAGTTCATATTAGTGGTAACATACAATATCTCTCTTTTTGTGCCTGGCTTATTTTGCTCAGCATTATGTCTTCAAGTTTCATCCATGTTGTCATGTTTCATGACCTCATTCGTTCTTACTGCCACATAGTATTCCATCATATGTATATACTGCCTTTTGTTTATCCACTCATCTGTTGAAGGACATTTGGGTTGTTTCCATCTCTTGGCAACTGTGAATAATGCTGCTATGGACATCAGTGTGCAAATATCTGTTCATGTCACTGCTTTCAGATCTTCCGGATATATACCCAGAAGGGAAATTGCTGGATCAAAGGGTAACTCTATACCTAGTTTTCTAAGGAATGACCAGACTGTCTTCCAGAGTGGCTGAACCATTATACAGTCCCACCAACAATGAATCAATTTGTAGTTTCCTGTTTGTTTAATGGCAGCCATTCTTATTGGTATGAGGTATCCCACTGTGGTCTTGATTTGCATCTCCCTGATAGCTAGTGAAGATGAATATTTTTTCAGGTGTTTTTTTTTTGCCATTTGTATTTCTTATTCAGAGAACTGTCTTTTCATAACTTTTGCCCATTTTATAATTGGGCTGTCTGTACTATTGTCATTGAGTAGTAGGATTTCTTTATATATGCAAGATACCAGTCTTTTGTCAGATACATGGTTTCCAAAAATTTTTTTCCCATTTAGTTGGCTGCCTCTTCACCTTTTTTGACAAATTCTTTTCAGGTACAGAAGCTTAATTTTGAGGAGTTCCCATTTATCTATTTTTTCTTTTGTTGCTTGTGCTTTGGGTATAAGATCTAAGAAGTGACCTCCTGATATAAGGTCTTGAAGCTATTTCCCCACATTATCTTCTAGGGTTTCATTTTTCCTTAAAGCTTACCACTTCTGTCACTCTGTGGGGCTTAAACTTCAGCAGTTTCCAAAAATGTAACCACATATTCATCAAAATCATTATTTTTCATATGTTATTTTTTTAACTCTCTGCATATAGCCATAATTTAAGAGGTTTAATGGGGAAAAGCACAATTATTGCATGTCTACAATACTTACTCATTCTTACAAAGCCCTGATCAATAAGCTACAGGATGCAGTTATCTGGCCCCCTTAGCACCTGAGTGACTTTTGGTACCTATGCTGCAATTTTCATTCTCTCAGGGCACAGAGCCAGGCATGGATGCTATCGATGGGCTCCCCTGCCCTCTTGCTTGTCATTTGGGTATGTGCAATGGGGAGCATTGATTCTCTCTAAGTAAGTTTTTCATGTCATGTTGCAGTGGTTCATTCATTCATTCTATTGAGTTCCTCCCATGTGACAGGTTCTGTGTTAGTCATTGGACATCCAGGGGTGACTAGAAAAATGTAGACCCTGCTTTGTGAGAGTTAATGTCGAATGATCCTAAGCATTTTCCTCACCAAAAACCTATTTTTATTATTTTTCACTATGAATCCCAGAATGAAAGTATTTATCTAACAGATTACATTTATTAAGTAATTTTCCATTTTTAATAATTCGTCAATTACACTAGCCAATCAGCATTTTATTAACAGAGATAAGCAGAAATTACTATAATATGATGAATTAATTCCAATTAAAAGCAAAGAAACTTGGTGCTTTAATTTGTTTATAAACTAATCTTTCATTCTCTTTCATCAGACAGCTTTCTAACTATTGGTTCAATATCTAAATTGTTTTTACAACATGAAATGAATTACTAGTGAGAGGCTATGTAAGCATCAGAGCCACAATTCCATGTTCCATTATAAATTTATACATTAACTTTCTGGTTTATGTAATTAAAATACTAATGTTAATAATCATAAGAATAATAACAACAGTAGCATCATCACCAACAACATCCATAACCCCTAGTATTTATTGAGTCTTTAGATTGCCTGGAATTGGTCTCTTTAACAAGCATCATTTCATTCAAGCTTCATAGTAACTTATGAGGTACCATTATTATACTAATTTTCAGATGATGACACTGAGATTCATAGAGGTCAAATAACTTGACAAACGTCAAAATCTAGTAAATAGCCAAGCCAGGGTTTAATCAAACAGTCTGTCTCCAGCAGTCTATTCAGTTAACCTCTCCACTAAATCGCTCTATATAAGGCTTTGGTGGATTTGCTGAGGTCTGGTTAGTCTTCCTAGGAAATCCAGGAAATGATACACTAAAAAAACTGAATTTCTCAGCCAACAAGTTGAGGGGCCAGACCCTTTACTGTGGTAGCCCAGAGACCTAGAAAAGCTCAAATTTGGCACATTCACCACTCAATATTTTTAAAGTCTCATTCTTTAATCTTAAATACCTGAGCCTTTATAATTTGAAAATGATACAGCCAAACTAGTAAAAAATGACCCCTTTAGATGAAAACGTTTTGGTAACAGATAGTGGTGATATTAACACAACATTGTAAATGTAATTAATGCCACTAAATTGTACATTTAAAATGGCTAAAATGTTAAATGTCATCACAAAAAAAAGTTTTAAAAATTCTGACCCCCTAGTAAATTTTTGTTTCATAATTACATAATCACTGTAATATCTGAGACCAATATCTATAAACAAGTTCTTCCATTTTAAACACATAAAAGCATGTTTATTAAGATATATTCAATCTTGACAAAAAGCCAGCAACAATGTGGGGTCCAAAAGGTCACAACCCCCTGAACAACTGCTCCAGCCCACTTTGCCCTACAGGCAAAATGGTCAAGGAACAAAATTTCCCACGTTTTATTCAAATTGATTTAATGTCTAAGTTCGGTTATACTCATGTACTATATATTATTTTTTAAGGTTACTGTAAAATAAAGCTTTCTTTTATTTAATTCTTAGGAGAAATAGATTAGTATTATTATCAAGCATTAATTTATTGAAACTTTTATTTTGCCAGGCATGTGCAGTTTTTATTATAGAAAACAATAACTTTAAAAATTGTCCTTCAATTCATGAGAATTAGAGCATGCAGTCCCTACTGAGTGTTCGTTACCATTGCGACCGTGCCTATTTTAATGCACATTTCACAAGCATACCTCATTAAGTGTTAAAGATTCAGAAGAAAAAGCATTGAATAACTCAGGTATGTCATAGTCCAACTGACCCTTCATCTGAAACTCACAAAGCAAAGTACTGATTATCCAAACATGCCTGGGGAATAGGAGTTTGGATTAATTAAATAATATGGATTAAAAGAAATCTTTTTACATTTCCACAGTCATTGGACCCTTCTTAAGCAGTATTTGTATTGACTTAACTGTATTGGTAAATACAACAAAGGAAAATGATCTTTGAGAATTGAGAATTTTTCCAATTTTTAAAAGTTATTCTTAATGTTCTCAAGATTAACAAAAAGTAGATGTTCAAAAAGGTATCAGTCATTTGGAGATATTCTTGATAACAATGAAGAGATAAAGAAGACTTCCTTAGATGTTGATCCCGGGCTAGTCCCTGAAGTTCACTGATTTATTTACATGCAGTTTGTCTCTTCGTACCTGTACTAGAAGTGAGTCTATGAAAGTCTAAGTACTTGCTTTTATCACAATCCCTTTTTAAGAACAGCAACCCCAAGAGACTCTTTTTGTACAAGTTGCTATGACTCACACTGTATGTGTTGAATGAAGCCTGCTTCTGGCATCAGGAACAAGAAGCCAAGTCAAAGGCAAGCAACCAAACAGCCTGGAGCTGATGGAGTCCATCATCTCTGGGATGGTTTCCATGAAACACAAAGGAAGGGAACTCCACCTTGGGTAATGACATTTAGACCACATCAGATTCTTTTTTCTCAAGATGTATTAAGCCTGGTCTTGGAAATTCAGAGGCCCAAAGTGATTATACAGTTTAAGACTCTATAGTCTCTTCCATTCTTTCAACAAAATCCCATTACCTAGTATCATTAATACACTAACAAAAGCAGAGCCCTAAAAATATATATGCTCATTAATCAATTTAAACATAATCAACACAGATTTAATTGTATAAACAATAAGGAAGTAGAAAGAACCTGGACTTTGGAATCAAAATCATGCATAAATTCAGATACCTTGACTTTGCTATGTAATGAAATAACCAGCTAATTTTAGACAAGCTATGAAGACCTCCCTAAGCTTCAGTCTCTCATCTTTAAAATGGGGGTAATAATTCTTTTTTTTTTTTTTTTTGCCTTTTTTTAAATTCAGTTTTATTGAGATATATTCATATATTCACATATCATACAATCATCCATGGTGTATAATCAACTGTTCACAGTACCATCATATAGCTGTGCATTCATCACCCCAACGTATTTTTTGAACATTTCCTTATACCAGAAAAAGTAAAAATAAGAATAAAAACTAAAAGTAAAAAAGAACAAAAATGGGGTGTAATAATTCTTGCTTCAAAAATTCTTACAAGGAAGGGACTTAGCATAGGTGTCTGTCACATTGGTGGAACTCGAGAAATATTTGTTTCCTTCCCAGTCCTTCCCTCTTTTTCTCTATTTAAACGTCAAGACCCAATTAGCTAACAATCTCACTGCCAACTTGAAAAAAAAAAAGTTAGGTCCAGTGAAAATTAAAGAATCTCCTAAACAAGGCAAAAATGTCGAGAGTTGAAAAAAAGAAGCCAGATATCTTAAAACTGTAACAAATTATTATTATTTGAATATTAATATTTAACTTTTTGCTCATTTTATAAGTGATACTTAAAATCAAGTCACACTTTCCAACTCCAACAACTGGAATTTAGAATAGTAAAACAGTTCCTGTTGCTCTATCCATTCCCAAAAGGATCCAGGAAAATCAGAGAGAAATAAGAGCGTGACCAACGAGTATGACATCTAAAAGAATTTTCCCATCTTTGCCAAGCTTTTCATAAGTTCACCTTTGAAAAATGTCTCTGTATTTGTCAAAATGGGGCTATCCCATTCTCCCAATTGTATATTCAGCTCACTCCCTCAGAATAAGATCTTTTTTCCCTAGGACCTTCACTTTTCATTTAATGCCCTCTGCAAACTTACTCTAAAATCTCTGTAGCAAATATTAGCTTACATGCAAGGAAAACAAGGGGAGTTTCAAGATAGCCAGAGGCAGCATTCTTAAAAATAACTCGGAGGAACAACACTAATACGTCCAATAAAAACATGAGCAGAATTCAGAATCCTTATACTGCGGGATTTGTACATTTATCTACTCTTTGAAAAGGTAAAAGAAACATCAAAAATTCCACAAAATCCAAACCAAAAGTCACCTGCCATCTCTACCACTTTGCCCTTTCCAATAAAGACTTGTTGGCAGAGACGGGAGGTAAGTCTAAGTTTCTTGCCTCTTGAAGTGACAAGCACATTCCTTCCTTAGTTGCCAAGCTGCTTTTCTCTCTCCGAAGCTCCAGCTGTTCTCAAAATCCAGACATTGTTCCCTTTGCTGGCCTGCCTTTGACTTTTAACTCTAAGCTAAGACAGCTTCTCCCTGAAATCTCTCAGGGATACTAACAACCAGGACTTGGAAGACCATGCCTTACTTCAAGCAAGTTGGGGTTTTGGCAGAGAGAGAGAAGGGGAGAAAGTGGAGAAGAGAGATGAATGGGAAATACCGTGCATCAGCACAAGACCTCAGACAATTGTGTTTGGACGAGGCCTGATTGTCCAGTTCTGCCAAGAGATGGTTGATGATTCTCAGAGTGGTTTCCAGACTTTGAGACTGTGGGATCTTTTCCCTGTTGTTCATAGCCTGGGACTCCCAAGTTCTGCTGTGGAAAGTATAAAATGCTCACAAGATAAATATGTCTATCAGGGCCATAATTTCTTTCAAATTATCATATGGGTGAGAAAACCCATAAGACCATGAGATACTCTGGGGAAATTTTTTTTATTGCATTCGTTTATATGAATAAGCTCCACAAATGGCAATGTGAATTAATTCCTTCTCAGAGATGATAAAAAATGAATGATTTGTTTTTCTCCCAATTATAATATTTTTCCTTTGACCATAAAGTTGATAGGGTGGGAGAAAAGGAATACAAAGGCAATTTTGTTCCCTTCCAAATTCTAGAAAATGAACAATCAGAAGAAAAGACAAATACCTGCAGATTTTTAGAAACTCTACTTTAAGGAAAAGCTCAAGTTGTCCTGTGTCCAGACCTATCCTGACTTGATAAGAAACCAAGAGCAAATTTTTTTAACTTCACACATAGCAGATAGCCACTGTCTGCCATGCTTCGTGAAAAGACATCACATTAACCTGTCATTATGTTGAGAGACTTAGCCAAAGACTAATCAACTGAAGAGTGAGAACATAGATTTACTGATGTGTGAAAAGAAATTAAAAACAGAGATTTAAACATGACTATCATTTATTTCCTGCTATCATAACAGAATGGCTGCACACAGCCCAGAGACAGGAATACTAGCTCTTTCTATTGATTTGTTCCACCATCCCAAAAGGATTTCTGTCATCTGCAGCATCCAAAATGATCTTCATTTCAGCCAGCAAAAAGTGGGAAAAGGGGGAAAGGGAAGGGAAAGGGCATTACTTCCCTTTAAAATTATAACTTAGAAGTTCCACACATCCCATTAGCCATAATGTGGTCCCATGGCCATAGGCTGAAAACTGTTGTCTTTGTTTTGGGCATCCCTGTGGCCAGCTAAATATCAAGAATTCTATTGATTTAGTGCAGAGATTGTTACGCTGCAGCATTCTGGCCAAATCTGACCCACTGTCTGGCTTTGTATGACCTGCAAGCTAAGAATGTTTTTACATTTTAAATGATTGAAAGAAATCAAAAGAAAAATAGTATTTGTGACATATGAAAATTATGTGAAATTCAGATTTCAGTGTCCATAAAAAACTTCTAGTAGAACATAGCCATGCTCATTCATTCCCATGTTGTTTATGGCTGCTTTCATGCTAGAACAGCAGAGTTGAGTAGTTGTGACTGAGACCATATGGCCAACAAAACCTAAAATATTTGTTAGCTGGTCCTTTATAAGAAAGGTTTCTGACCCCTGCTCTGATGGTTAGGTTCATGTGTCAACTTGACCAGGTGATGGTATCCAGGTGTCTGGTCAAGCAAGCACTGACCTAACTGTTACTGCAAGGACATTTGTGGCTGGTTAATAAACCAGAATGCTGGTTTATTAAATTGTCAGTCAGTTGGCTGCAGCTGTGACTGATTACATCAGTGAAGGGCATGTCTTCCACAATGAGAGAATTCAATCAGCCGGATTTAATCCAATAAGTGAGACAGAGAACCTTCACTTCTTCTTCGGCTAACCAGCGAAGCATTTCCTGAGGAGTTCGTCGAAGTTGCCAGTTCGTTTCCTAAGGGGTTCATTGAATATGTTCATCGAAGTTGCCAGTTCACTGCCGGAGGAGTTCATTGAACATGTTCACTGGAGTTGCCACTTTGCTCCCTGCCCTATGGAATTTAGACTTGTGCATCCCCACAGTTGTGTGAGACACTTTTATAAAATCTCATTTTTATAGATATCTCATATTGATTCTGTTTCCCTAGAAAACCCTAACTAATACATCTGCTTTGGGAGAAAGAAAAAAAATTGGTATTGATGGGCCACTAGTTAACTCTGCCACACCAAAATAGGTGAAATTGGGAGAAAAGAGGAATAAGTTTTAAAGGGGGCTGACAATGAACTCTATTTCTTTAAAAGTTTTCAATGCAGTTGTATTAGTTATCCATTTATGCATTACAAATTAACCCAAAATGTAGTGATTGAAAACAATAAACATGTATTAATCAGTGTCTGTGGGTCAGTAATTCAGGAGCAGCTTAGCTGGGTGACTCTGCCTCTCATAGGTTGCAGCTAAGATGTTAAAAGAAGCTGCAGCTTCATCTGAAGACTTGACTGGAGCTAGAGGAGCCAAGTCCAAGATGGCTCATTGATATGACTGTTTACAGGAGGCCTCAGTTCCTTGCCAGTTGAGCTTCTCCTTGCTAGCTTCTTCCAGAGTGAACGATCTGAGAGAGAGAGAAAAACAGAGAGAAAAACAGAGAGAGAGACAATATGCAGGAAGCCACAGTGCTTTTTACATCCAATCTTTAAAGTCTCATATTGTCCCTTCCATTTTGTTTGATTCATTAGAAGGGATTCCCTAAGTCTACTCCAGCCCACACACAAGGAAGGGGAATTAGATTCTTCCTATTGAAGAGAGGAATATCAAAGAATTTATGGACATTTTTAAACCACCATAACATTATTTGAAAAAAAAAAGTAGATAATCTATCTTCAAAATAGCTCTAGGAATATGAGGCTGGTAATTATAAAATAAGTATAAGTTATTTGGCCAAGAAAAAAGAATAGTAAGGCTTACATCAGAGATGGTAATCAGGTTTCAACCCTCTCACCTACTTCAATCAACTGATAATGTTTGAAGTACTGTGTTGAGAAGCATTCTAATTGATAGTCAACAAGTGTATATATTTTCTATCACTGGAGTAAAGAAAGCTCAAAAGTTCAAGCAAATGAGAATATGGAGAAAAGCAAGATGTGAGGCATGTTCAAGTCTCCAGAAAGCTCATAAAGCCATGGCTCTTAGGCAGCTTTCCCGGGATGTTTCTCTAGAATACTGGTTTCCCATGAGATTCCTTCTCTCCCTCCCTCCCTTCTTCCCATCATCCTTCCTTCCTTCAACAAGTATTTATTAAGCACTTACGTGTTAAGTTTAAGTACTCTGGCCACCAGAGATACAATGGGGAAAAAGTTAAATGCTCCACCCTCATGATGATAATAGGAATTCCTCTCTTCTGGAGAAAGTCTTAATTTTTTTCTCCTTTCCAGAAGTTTATTTGCCTTATTTCTGATTACTATCTTATTGTACTAAATAGTCCAAACCAATATTGAATAATAATGGTGATTTTCTTGTTTCCAATTCCTGTGTTGCAGGGTTTCCCAGAGTATGTACCACAGGAGAGTACTTCCACTGGGTGTGAATAGACATAACTTGAATAGAAGTGTTTTGCAGTTACATACATTTTGGAAATGCTGGATTAAACAAAGTTAAACAGATTTCTCTACTGTAGACAAATTCAATGTGCCCATGAACCTCCAGGAGAAGAATGGTATTTCCCAAAGTTATTTGAGTTTAAAATTCGTTGTGTTTTGCTTTTCATTTTGTTCTCTTTTGTTTTCACAGAATGTTTATTTGGGTGGTCTGGCAAAGGCTGTGGGGGCACTCTAAGTTATCAAGTTTCTCAATCTCCCTCTCAGCCCCATCAGGTCTCTTTTGTTTCTCCAAGATCTTAAAGTCCATTGCAACACATAAATATCCATTATTATAGCAATATACAAATCCTAGTTGGAAATGAACAAAAAAAATTGTGGCAATTACTCCCAAAGTGACTATGTCTGAGTATTTTAAATCCATACAAGCATTTAAAAACATGTCATTTATAATTATAAATATAAAGAATGTTTGCATATGCATACATTTATGTAAAGATATATATGGATGTATTCATAATTTCTATAAGTATAACATGTAATTTCATATAAATGTGCATAGATAATTTATAGCTAGATATAGATAGATGAGAGACAGATATAAACCATCTTGGAATCAAAATAACCTTCCAATTGCCTGGAAATATATATTTCTTAAATGCACACCATGTGTCAGACACTTACTAGGCATTAAATATAATAGTGAGTGAGAGAGAACATTTTACAAATATTAACTCATTAATGTGATTAACAGTCCTGAGGCTTTGAGGAATCATTAAACATTTCACTACCACAAAGGCTAGTATTATAAAAAGTAGGGGATACAAAAGAGCATATATCAAGGGCTCTGCCTCATTGAGGTTTTGTGTGGCTGTAACAGAAAGCTGATGACAGTGGCAGAACCAAATAAAACCAAATGCAGAGGAAGCAGCCCGGTGGTTCGAGGTGTCGCCAGTGTCCCAGGATCCAACTTCCTTTCCATGCTGCCATGTTTACTGTTTGGCTCAATTCCTCATCCTTGCTGTGGAGTGGCTTCAAGTGGACTCTTACCTCCAACCTTACTACCTGCTTTCCAGACAGGAACAAGAAGGTAAGAAGGACACAGAGGTAGAATCTAGCAGAATTCTTCAATTACTTTATCAGCCAAAAATGTCATGTAGGTCCCCATAATTGCAAACAAGTCTAGGAAGATAGTTGCTGGGCCCATGGATGCACTGAACAGAATTTAGTTTCTGTTAATAAAGAAAAGAAGGGGATGGAAATTTGGTGGACAATGTTCCCTGTCTCAGACTCTTGCCTAATCTGTGAAAGTCAGAGGGGGTTATTAATAATAATGTCTTTAAAAGAGATACACCATTTTTTTCTAAATCATCTCATGTATCTACCACACTTCTAATCTCCAAATACCTTTACACTAGCAATTTACTTTCATGAACACAAATTTTTATGAAATTCCTATTACTTCCTTTAAATAGCAATGAAATAAATGTGTAAATAATTTCCACTAAATGTTTGAAATTTTCAACTTTACTATGTTAAGAACTGATGGTTTGATTCTGTTTTTATTTGAGCTATTTTTGCCAGCAAAAACAATTGCTCACATTGGCAGAAGTAGACCGTTTGCCAGCATGAAAAGTACTGTATAGAATAGCATTTAGCATACCTAACACATATTTTCATACTCTCCCAAATCCAGTTTAAACCTTAATTTTTTTATTGCTGTAGCCTCAATACTTCAGAATTTTAACTATTTTTTTTCAGTTTTGCGGCATATAAAAGTATATGCGTATGCTTATAGTGCCAAGAAAGTTTTCTTAAAGTTATTGTATTTCTACTTGGAATTCCTGTTTCATTTTACATGGACCATTCTGACTGCCTTCTTATCCAAAACCCAGAAATACCTTATTATAGTTACTAATCTCTCCACTAAAGCCTTAACTTTCTTTTTGACTCTCCTTGATACACAAAGAGCACTTTCACTTCTTTTTTTTTAAAGAATGCTAATTTCATGTTATTGACTTTCTGATATTTATAAATAACTGGTGGAATGGATACTGAGTAACTCTTATTTTTAACAAATTCTTCTGTCTATGGAATCCAAAAGGGTTGTTCTTTGAAATCATATCACCCCCAAATTTAATGCATCAAATTACCGTCTATAAAGAATCTAGTTCAAATTACCCATAAAGCGCATGCCTCTCAACATCCAACATGGGAGAATGGTTTATTATATATGGTATGATGAACTATTGTACTGCCATATAAAATGATAATGGTAAAGACTATGTAATAATATGGGAAATTGTTCATGATTTAATATTAAGCAGATTGCAAATTGAGGGAAATGAAGCATAAAACAAAAAATAGAAGGAAATATTCAATAATGAAAATAACTGTGGTAGGCGGGCTACATTATAGATTTGTTTCAGTTTGTTAATTGTTTCTGTACAATCCAAGAATTCTTCAATGAGCATGTGTTATTTTGAGAATTATGAAAAAAGGGAGTAAAAACAATTTTTAAAAAACCTTCTCTTTAGTATCTTTGTTTTCTGTACTTTTTCCTGGTTTTTAGTTCTTTCTTGAGATGCTCACCAACCTCTGTTCTCCCCCAAATGCCTCCCTCTACCACTTCCCTTCAAAGGTGAGACCCTGTTGGCCCACTCCTTATCACAGACATCTCCCACAACCATGCTCCCATCGGCTTGTCTGGGTCCCACTTCCACTGGGCCCTTTCTACTGGCTGGGTGCTTTTTAACTAGCTGTTTATGCTTAGGCAATTAAATAACCTACCCAAGAGGTCAGGTTCTCCAACTATGAAAGCATTACAATGATAACCTTCTCCTAAGGTCATTGTGAGGATAAAAGAAAGGCACAGATATAAAGAACTCAAAATGTTGTATCCATCAAAGTTGCCCCATTACACAATACCAGTAGCAATAATAATAATATTCCTCTCAAATACATAAATGTGCATTTTAACAAAGTGTTGGTCAAAAGATCAAAAGGATTAGACAGACTCATGGGAAAGTTATTATGAGCCTGAACAAATGGGACAGGGTTAATTAAGGAAAGCAAGGTTCCAGAAAGCTAAGAGATTGCACATCGTCCCCCAACTAGATAATGGCAGAACTGAGACAGGCATCACAGTCTTTTGGACTTGGAATGAAGTGTTTTTTGCCTTTGAACATCCCCCTCAGTGCTCAGTGCTCACCTGGATGGCTTCACCATGCAGCTGTCTCTTTAGAATAAATCCCTTCTTTGTTTTTCTTCACACCTATATACCTCCTTTAGACAAATAGCTCCATGGAACTCTGACCACCCACAGCACAAGAATAATCATTTTTGCCTTTGGCTTTTAGCACATATGAATTGCTAATCCTTTTTGAAACCATTTGGTGACCCTCACATTCTCCTGGGACTTTTATTTCCTCCACGAGGGCTCATTACGTAAAGGGACATTCCCTCTGTGGAGCCTCTGATGTTTGTTCCTCACTGGAAGAGTTCAATGTGAATAATAATGACCATTCCTAACTTCCCCCTACTAATTACCTCTGTCTGTTCTTTGGCCCCAAATGAAGATAAGGTTACCATCAGGTTTTTTCCAACCTTTTGTAGAAAGACTGAGAAGGGAATGGGTGGGATGCCTTGGACACAGAGAGGGAAGGTTCCTGTAACACCCACATAAAGAAGTAATGTAGGAAAGCCAAAATAAGCAGAGGGATTTAAAACCAGCTGGAATACAGCCAGGAAAGAAGTTAACACTCTGGGCGTTCCATGGACTTTTCTACTGTGAATCCTAAGCCAGAGGATCCTTAGTGAGTAGAAATGATTGGAAACCTGGTTTCAAACTCACTGGAAAGATGATACAAGAAATGTCTAACAGGGAAGATTTCACTTACATTAATTAATGACCGCATCTCAACAATTCAAGCTTATTTTGTGTGTGTAAATGAATGAGTAATACCCAAAACCACAAAACTCAGAGCAATAAAAGAGCTCGGCTTGAAGGTTCTATAGTCAGAATTATCCTGATTTTCCTCCAAGCAACTGGGGAGATGAAAAAGAAATCAACAGGAAAACTCATAAATCTCTGACTCTGGAAGGAGAGGGTCACTGGACCTTTCCCCAGGTCCAGTAGGAGTTGCTTTCTGTGATGTGCTGTGAAGCAAATCAGAAAGATCCTTTTAAACTTGTGTCTAGATTTATCTGTCTCTCCTGCCTCACTCAGACTTTTCCACTGCCTATACCCATGGTGAGCTCCATAAGCCAAGCCACCTCTGGAACAGAATTGCCTCTAATGGACCTACCTGGCCCCTCAAATAGCTCTCCACCTAGGGGTAAATGCCCAGGGACCTGGCTGAGTCTCTCATCTGTATCCACTCAGAGCCTAAAAGAAAACAGGAAAACATGAAAAATGATCAAAGCTCTTGGTCAAATCTCTGGCCATGAATTAGCAGTTTCTTACTTCCTAAATTCTGGTATTCTCCTGAAACTCTTGAAACTTGTTTTCTAGGATTTTACTTTGAATTTCCAGATATTTTGGCAATAACCTTCAGACTGCTAACAATGGAATCAGGGTCCTAGGAAGTTAAAACAGTCAGATCAGTCTCAGACCCTGAACCACAGGTTTAAAAGCCTGCATCTGCACATAAGAAGTCAGAGAAGTTTCTCAAAGCAATTTTTGATACCCTTTACCCCACTGATAGCATTCCATGTTGATGATTTTCAACTCAACATTTCAAGACTTTCCTCATTTCATTTATGAAGCATGTGTTGAGTGCTATTTTTGGTCAATCCTGTTCTAAATTATGGAGAAACATGCAATGAGCTGGTTGCACTCATGGAGTTTACTTCCTAGTGGGGTATAGAGTCTAGGAGGCCAAAAATATAGGATTACATCTGTTACCAGTAATTATCATTTTGAATGAAAAAGGTGTCATAAGTGGGCAAAAGCTTTCTTACTAATAAATTTGGGTGTTTGACTTCATAATACAGGATGTGCTCCAAAGTACAGTGCTTGAGCCCCAACTTGGCCTTTATTTGAAGAAGCAAAGGACAGGAGCAGGTCTTTAGAGAAAGGTTTTAAGCTGGCCATTTTACAGTCCCGGAACAACCATCTCCCTCACAAAGCATAGCCATGCTGGCCTCTGGTTCTAAATCTTTTTATCATGGAAATCTTATTTCAGAGGGTTTGTAGCTTATTCTAATAATTGAACCTTGGTCATAGCTGCCCTCACCTACCCTAAATTTCTCTATACTTTAACTCTCTGGTACAAGCTGGGTCTTCCAGAAGGTCCCCAGGTATGAATGAGTACACACCTTCTATCAAACTGCTTCCTAAGGAGAAGTGCTGCCTTCTGAATTCAACGGTCCCTGTATCTCAGGGACCACACAAGGTGGCTCTTTAGAAAACAAAGAACATACCTTCCAGCTTTTTGTCTCCAACTATAGGAAACACTGTTACCAAAAAAAAGAAACAGACAAAATAAAATATAAAAAATAAGCTTTGGTAGGACAATCCATGACAATAATGCAGGTTAACTCTCAAAGGCTTTCTATTTTGGTGTCTATCAGGGGCTTCAAAAGGCCTTATTTAATGTTAAGGGAATTTCAGGCATGTAGAGGAAATCTGGGGCTGGGGGAAGAGAGGACTTTTCATCAGTTTTCTACAACTAGTGATTGTAAAATACAGTAGCTTAAAGGCAATAAAAGATTCAGACTCAGAATCGGATAAACTGGAAGGGTACATTCCACTGAAAGAACACCTAGTAATTTCCTTTTGCTCATTTCTAAGTCCTTTACATTTTTTCCTGCACTCTCCCTTACCTATGGTCACAGTAATCTCAAAGATCTCATCAGGTTTGGTCTGATTTTTTACAGAAGTGCCACAAGAGTGCTAACTGATTGTATTTTAGCTGCAGTAGTCACAAATTTTGGTGAATTACTCTCTTCTTGAGATCTCCCAAATTTAGTAAAGTTGCTAATCTGCCAAAAAGTGACCTTCTTATCACCTGAAAACCTGGAACCCTGTAAACCATGGGTCAGGCCAGTTTTAGTAGGGGGGCTTTGTATGTTTGGGCTTTATAAATAAAATCAATCTTTACCCCTTAAAGTAGCTATTCACATGTGATTAAACAAGAACCAGTCTCAAATACAACACTGCAGGTAAAATAATTCATATCCTGGTTGAAAAAGGACAGTTTATTATTGAACCTATGCAAAATGCCAGAGACTGAGAGTGTTTTATTTGAGTTCAAAATAGATAAGTAGACAAGCAAAAACTAACAAATCGGACTCTCTATTGTCTTACCCAACAGTGAATAGATTTTTATCACCTATATGCAGTGATCACCAAATAGTCAGACCACAAAATCGAATTTCCAATCATTGCCGCCACTAGGAAGAAAATAACTTACTGGCCTTGCTCAAACTAGAAACAAACAAAACCACAAAATCAATAGAGGGAAAGAAAACCTAGAAAAACAGAGTCAGGAACATTAAAGTTCTATTGCGACTTGGGATTCTCT
The DNA here is from genome assembly GCF_015220235.1 of Choloepus didactylus. NCBI lineage: Eukaryota > Metazoa > Chordata > Mammalia > Pilosa > Megalonychidae > Choloepus > Choloepus didactylus. The sequence continues at coordinate 77,832,562 of NC_051309.1, forward strand.
CCAGAAGCCAAGAAATGATATGTTTAGGCTTAATCTGTCCATAAGATACACGTCTCTACCAACGCGTTTGATCTGTTTTTTTTTCTTTTCCCAAGAGGATCAGTTGGTGTCCCAGTGAGACCTTTGATACTGCAGAAGGATAATTTTTTTGAAGACTAAACTTATGACCTTCATTTAAATTGAAATGAAAATGTGTCAAAGATTTTAGTTAACTCACTAATTAATGGGAAAAAAAAAAAACAGTAAGAGCTAAAAAACTGTTCACAAGAAAACTCAAAGAACAAATACACAGCCTGTTAGGAATGCTGAAATGAATTTGCTTACAGGTGCAATTTTGCTTCCTCCATCAGGCAGTATCAATTTCATCTTCACTGGACTAATCCATTTGCATTTCTTTGAACAGGAATCATTTGCGTCACCATCAGTTTTTATGATTTAAATAGTTGTACAATATTTCCAAGACAATGGAAGGCACAGGCTGCTGTAGATTCAAATAACCTGGAAGAGTATGTTAAACAGCTCCAGGTATTCCACTGAAGCTGGGAAATGAATTTGCTTAGAATTGTGGTCAATAAGTCAGTAAGCCAGTAAGTATGGAGTCACTTAGCAGTGACCAAATGCCAGAAATCCTGTTCCCAGTTCCCAGTTTTTCTTGTCATTCGATTCCTGCCACACGGAGATCCCTTTCTGAGTAAGAAATCCACAAATTTAAGGCCAAAGTTATGAGTTTTTAACTTCTTCTGCACTTTGGCACCCAGGACATGAAGGAGATGGGAGCAAGAAGTAGGAAGTAGGAAGTACTAGAAAAGAAGCTCCACAGGCAGGAGAAAATTGGAAGTATGGGATTGTACAGACAGAGAACAAGAATATAAAGTCAAGAGTAAAGGGCAAGATGAGGCCAACTTGGTTGTGTGTGTTTGAGAGAGAGACATTATTATTCATTCATCTTTCTATTCTCAGGCTTGAGAGTCAAAAGACAGAGATTCTAAAGCATTGTGTATTGTATACTGAAATGACATTAATGATCTTGAATTCCAAAAGCACTGCAAACATGTTGACAACAATTCAAATTAAAACAATTTTTTTTTAAAAACATGTTTTGTCGCAAATGATAACCAGACATTTGTGCAAGGAAATTATGCACACTGGCTTGATGCTAACCAGAGGGGCACTTCCTATAAAAACCCAATGCAGATGCTTCTTTGAGCAAGTGTCAGGTTGAGGAGAGCTGACAGCAGATCACTCTGACTCCAGACTCCAATGCCTGTGCTGCACAAAGCTTACTGTTGCTCTTGCCACTGCACTGAAACCAGTACCTCCTGCCTTGGACTTTGGAACATCCTCTGATGCCACGTCAGACCTGGTTCCTGAGACCTCTGCTCAAGGGTACTGCCTGCTTTCTTTCAACCCTCAGGCAACTAGATTTTTGAGACTCTGGTATCCTTTACCTTTAAATGTATTGTATGCCCTTTACCTGGTTATTGCACATTGGTTATACTGACAGCTTGTGATTAAGCAAGCAAATAAATTGCAATGAGCATTCAAACAATCATCATGTCAAATCTGTTTTCAAATGAGAAATTTACCTTTTTTTCCCCAGAGGGATTTTTTAAATTATGTGGGATTTTATATACCACATAAAAGTTCCCATTTTAACCTCTTTCAAGTATGCAGTACAGTGGTATTAATTATATTCACAGTCGTGGTTTCAATTTGTTATGACAATTACATTGACATGACACACAGTGCCTGGCACACAGTCAGAATTTAGCACATAAGATATAGACATGGACATAAACACATAAAGATACCTGGGGATAGACAGTGTGCCAGTTTGGATGTATTATGTCCCCCAGAATGCCATGTTCCTTGATGCAATCTTGTGGGGCAGGTGTATTAGTGTTGATTAGGTTGGAATCCTTCCAATGAGTGTTTCCATGGAGATGTGACTCAATAAACTGTGGGTGAGACTTTTGATTGGATAATTTCCATGGAGAGTGTGGGTCTTAATTGTACCACTGAAGTCCTATAAAAAAGTTCACAGTCAGAAGGAGGTGCTGCAGCCAAGAGAGACACTTTGAAGAATGCACAGGAGCTGAGAGTAGAGCTGGAACACAACCTGGGATTAGCAGACACTGCCACATGCCTTCCCAGCTAACAGAGGTTTTCCAGATGCCATTGGCCTTCCTTTGGAGAAAGTATACTTGTGTTAATGACTTCATTTGTACATGTTCATGGCCTTCAGGCTGTAGCTTTTTAACCAAATAAGCTCCCTTTATAAAAGCCAATCCATTTCTGGTATTTTGCATAATGGCAGTATTAGCAAACTGGAACAGAGAGGAAAGAATTGTAAGATCTTAAGGAAGGAAAAAAAGATACTCAAAAAATTTTTTCCTTTCAAATTTGTGGGAGAATCCTGTTGACAAAGACTGATAATTGTCAAACTGGAAACCTAGAAAGCAGAATCAGAACATTATCAGAGAGAGTCAAAAAGAGCAAGCTCTCCTTTTTCTTTTTCTTATTTTATTTGCACTTATAAATGAAGCCACCCAGAACCAGTTAGTAGCAACTTTGCTTCTCTAACTTTTGTAACTTTTCCTATCTGTAACTTTTCTTTTTGACTTTGTTTTACAGGTGCCTATTGAAATTTATATAACCTGAATGTGTACAGAAACACAAACTGACATTCTTAGCTGACCTCTGAGACACCAGGAACAAGATATCATCTTCTCAGAACCAAAGTTGCATGAAACTGAGAGGAATTGGAAATAAATCCAATGCAAGAGGTCCTTCAACAAGGGCAATCCAGTCTGGAGCCTGCCTTACCATATATAGACAAATCCATGCCTAACCAATCCAACCATGCCAAATCAACCTTCCCCATAGCAACACCCACCTCCTAACCCAATCAAATCCCCTTTGGCCTGCAAACCAGGAGAAAGATTTGAGCCTCACCTCCTGTCTCCTTGCTGGTTGACCTCACAAGAAAGCTCTTTTTTCAAAATCCCAACATCAGAGAATTGATTTCTGTGCATATCAGGCAGCAAGACCTTGCTTGGCAACAAATCTTGGTGACCTCAAAAGGACTCAAGGTCTCAGGTCTGTCTGCTTGAGGCACTGCAGCCCTAGTGGGGTGTGGGCCCTCTTTGCCAACCCTGAGTGACTACTTAGGTGAGTTTGTCTAGAGCCTTGACAATCAGGATTCTCTCCACCCCGGCCCAGCACTTCCTATCCTTCTGCAATATATTTAATTTTGAGGAAAGAAATGACTCTGGCAAATGACATTTCTTGGATGAGTAACTGCCCATGAGTGCCTTTTAGATTAGATATACTAATAAATTAGAGTGTCATGCTGTGTAGCAATTTCTGCCTTTGAGGGTTCAAGTTTCCCTGTTAAGAGGTAGGACAAGATCTTTGGTTGGGTTCACATCCCAAATGTAAAAGACAATATAGGAGAATTTAGCCATGGAGGAACTCATAGGGATCTGGATTACTGTATTAAGAGGTATTTCTAACTTGGAAATTTCCACAGTAGTGTACTTTAAAATAGAGATTCTATTTCGGCTGTTGGCAATAGAGACTCACTATCGGTGGGCATAGGTTGGGCAGTTAAATGCTACTAAAGTGATGACCACCTTTCGATGAGAAGCCTTGGCTTCTAAAGAACAAGTCTCCCACGCTAAGATAAGGTGGTCACAGACAGGCAAGACTGATAACAGAATTCCTGCCACCCTCAAGACAATTTCTGTGCAACCAGAGACATCTGGTCACAGGTCCGACAACTACACAAGACTGTCCACCGGGTAAAACAAGTATCCTGTACAAGGCACACTGTTAAACAACACACTGGCTAAAATCCTGAAACATCCCCATTGGGTTTAAGGGTGTTACTTATTGCTCACAGACAGAATTATCACCATGGGTAATGCTAATAGTATATACGACTGCAGTCCTTTGGGACGTATGTTACAAAATTAGTCTATGTTCTGCTGTGAACCTATGAGAAGCTAAAGGATAGCCTTCTTTTATAATATGGCCTGGTCCCTGAATAAATTAGCATCAGGGTAACACTGGCCAGAGAATGTATCTTTAAATTATAACACCATCCTGAAATTAGATTTATTTTATAAAAAGGAGGAAAAATGGGACAAGATCCCATATGTTCAGTCTTTTATGTCTTTATGTCAAAATAAAAGCGTTCAGAAAAAATATAAAATTATGATCCAGAGAGAAGGCACTCAGGAAAAGCAGGCAAAACTGGTGTTGCCAGACTCAGCTAAACCTTTAGCTAACCCTATGTTACCAGACTTTAAATCAGACAATGATTTAAACTTACCCCACTTCGTGTCTCCCTTGACACTCTTGCCATACATCAGAGATGGTGGAACTCCTATTAACCTCCTTGAGGCCACCAATTCAGCCTTGTACCCTCCTTTACCAACTGAACAAGAAGAAACAGTCTCCCCTTCCCATAACTGATGGGGCACAAATTTGGGCTGGGGAATACTCAAACCCAGATAGGACAATTCCCACTTAGACAAGTTCCTGCGGAACTAGATGATTAAGGCAACCCCAGAAGGTTTATGTATGTGCATTCTCCTTTTTCCACTTCTTATTTGAATAACTGAAAGAACAATATGTCCTTTTATCAAGATGACCCTAAAAGAATGAAGAATCTTTTCAGTTCCATCTTTGCTACACAAAACCTCATTTGGGAGAAATAAGAAGTAGGAGAAGGCAAAGAGATTGTCATGTGATGGAAGATTGCCATTACCAGAATGCCATTACCAAAGCAATAGATGTTGTAGAAAGCATGGCCTTGCCAACACCTTAATTTTGGACATCTATACTCCAAAAATACTTTTCTTTCAGGAACATTCACTGGGTTAGGAATGACAGAGTAATTTGAAGCTATGTCCATTTCTGGAAAAGGTTTTGTTTCTCTATCTCGATTTTATGTCTAAGAAAACTGAAGCACAGAGTCATTAAGAAAAAAACTTTGTCAAAAAGGGGAAGAGGCAGCAACTCAAGGGGAGAAAATATTTGGAAACCATATATCTGATAAGAGACTGGTATCCTGCATATATAAAGAAATCCTGCAATCAACAATAGTACAAACAGCCCAAATATAAAATAGGCAAAAAATATCAAAAGGTATTTTTTCCAAAGAGGAAATACAAATGGCTAAAAAACTCATGAAAAAATGTTCATCTTCGCTAGCACTTAGGGAGATGTAAATCAAAACCACAATGAGATACCATCTCACACCAATAAGAATGGCTGCCATTAAACAAACAGGAAAAAATAAATGCTGGAGAGGATGTCAGGAAATTGGAACTCTTATTCATTGCTGGTGGGAAAGTATAATGGTACAGCCACTGTGGAAGATGATTTGGCAGTTTCTCAGAAAACTAGGTATCAAATTACCCTACAATCCAGCATTTCCACTTCTCAGTATATACTAAGAAGATTTGAAAGCAATGACATGATCAGACATTTGTACACTGATGTTCACAGCAGCATTGTTCACAATTGCCAAGAGATGGAAACAACCTAAATGTCCTTCAACAGACAAGTAGATAAACAAAATGTGGTATATATGTAATGATGGAATACTATGCAGCAATAAGAAGGAACAATGCCCTAAAACATATGGCAACATGGATGAACCTTGAAGATATAATGCTGAGTAAAATAAGTCAGACACAAAAGGTGAGATATTGTATGCTATCACTCCTATGAACTCTCTGAGCAATGTAAAATCAATGTCTTATAATGTAGAATACTGGGGACCTAGTGATAGACATGAGCTAGTGAGGAGGAATGATAATCTAATATGTTCAGATATGTTAATGATGGTGAATTCAAAGGTATGGGAATGGATAGGAGTGATGACTGTTATGGGATTATAAGTATTAGAGCTGTATTGAAGGTGACTAGGATTGAAAGGGGTTGTTTAAAGGCATGTTTCCCACAGATCAGCACCACAAATATAGATGGGTGCTTGCATGATATACTTCTAAGGTATGATACTAGCACAGAGAATTGAAAACAGGGGGGTATATGGGAAAAAATCTACCTATTGCATACTAAGAACTATAATTAATAGGAATACCTTACTGGTACTACAAAAATACTGGGGACTAATAATTAAGAGCTGACAAGAGCTATAGGTATTTTGGGTCATGAGAATTGTTTAAAATTGAGAGTGATGAGGATTGTACAACTAAGTGATGATAATGTGATGTATGGATGGATTATAGTGGGCATAACATATGCTATGTGAACTTAGGAACCCCCTACTTTATAATTTAAGACCTCAATATTGAGGCTTGCTCAGGTGAAACTTATGGTTGTACAGGGGAGGCTAAGCCCACCTATAGTTATGCTTTTAGGAGTCTCCTCCAGAGAACCTGTTTCGTTGCTCAAATGTGGACTTCCTCTCTCTGAGCCTAACTCTGCAAATGAATCCATCATCTTCCCCATGACATGGGACAGGATCCCCCAGATGAATAAGTCTTCCTGGCAACATGGGACACAGATTCTGGGAATGAGCCTGACCCTGGCATTAAGGGATTGAGAATGTCTTTTTGACCGAAAGAGGGAAAAGAAAGGCCACAAAATGAAGTTTCAGTGGCTAAGAGAATTCAAATAGAGTCAACAGGCTATCCTGGAGGTTACTCCTATGCAAGCTTCACCTAGATATGCCAAATGACCACAGTATGATAAGCCCAAGTCAACAGTAGTCCTGAAAACCTTAAAGAATACCTAGATCCCTATCTGAGACGCTATAAATTTTCACTCAATAAGTTTATTCTTCAGAAACTTAAATTCTTGAGAGAACTCCTATGCCAACTAAGTCCCAAAACCCAGAAGCAACAGCCTCTTCAAGAACATCAACCAGATGTGTCCCCTTTTCTCATAAAAATGACACCCCTTTCCAACATGAACAAGTTAGGGTGATCACTGCCTAGACACCCCTGAAGATCAGGAAAGTGATTAAACTAGAGGAAGGGGTAGTAACAGACATAACAAAGGATTATGAATACTGAATCTCTATATAATCTTCTTTTTTTTTTATTTGCTAGGGTATTAGAATAGCTACAAGGAAAGAATTGAAATGGTGGATCTGTAACACATAGCATCCTTTGAAATTTGTTCTATAGCTACTTGTTAAATTATAATTTGAAAGCTTTTACCTTTTTGTATATATGTCATATTTCAATATAAGGAAATAACTGAAACTATGGCACTGTAACCCATAACATCCTTTGAAATTTGCTCTCTAACTACTTGTTAAATTGTGCTTGGAAAGTTATCAGTTCTATGTACATATGTCACATTCTACAATAAAAAGATATGATTTAAAAAAAAACCCACTTGGTGGATATTCAGGCCCTCATGAATACCCTCCTGGCTCCCTAGGTGCATAGAATGGTTTCAGAGAGGACTCATCAGGAGGCTGACAGCTGCATGAATTGCAACCTAATAATCCAATCAGAAAGCCAGTGGCACTAAGCAGTCCCCAGGGGCAGAACTGGGCTGGGACCCGAATGACCCTGGGGACCAGGCCAAGTTAAACAATTACAAAGAATGTATCATAATCAGGATGCAGAAGGGAGTTCCAAAGTCAAAGAGTTTGAAAAAGATCCAGGAAGTATAAGGGCCAAAAGAAAACCCATCTATTTTTCTTGAGAGAATATTTGAGGCATACATACAATATACCGATTTAGATCCAGAACACCCAAACAGTACGAGACCAATCAATATGACTTTTATTATTAGTCAAAATGCCCCAGATATTAGAAAGAAATTACAAATGCTGGAAGGGGGGTTAAGTATACCTATGTCTCATCTGGCTGAGATTGACTCTAAGGTCTACAGCAACTGAGATGTAGCCCAGGAGAAACAAAAGCAGCAAGATATGAGACACCAAGCTGCTTTGCTGGCTACTGCTCTAGATCACAATTTTCTGGAGATATGGAAAACATTATCTGCTGTGGACAAGCGATCACAGGTAAGATCCCCTGTACCCAATCAAAGAAACTGCTCCCAAATATGGCCACAGCAATATACCTCTTGCAAACAGGAAGGTCATTGGAAGTATGAGTGACCTGATCACTGAAAAAAGGAAGAATCAAAACCCTTCTGCAAACCCATTTTCCAAATGCCTCAGTTTACTGAGAGTGACCAGGAATTATGGGGCTCAGGGGCACCTCTCAACCTAACCAACCCCATCAGCATTTCCCATGAGGAGCTCTGGATAACTGTGATGGTGGGAAAAATGCTCATTGACTTTTGGGTAGACAAGGGAGCAACATACTCTGTTCTAAATGAAAAGCAGGATCCTCTTTCCCCAGGAACTGTGGCTGTCACTGAAGTACTGGGGAAAATGTGACCCAGACATCCTTCCTCCAACCTCTTGAGTGCCAGCTAGAGGAAAACAGTTAAAACACAGCTTTCTCTCTGTGCCTGGATGCCCCATACCATTGCTGGGGAGAATTTACTGGCCAAACTAAATAAAAAAGTGACTTTTTCATCAGGAAAATTAAGCATTGAAGTTTCTTCCAAGCAAGCTTGTGCTCTCCAGGCTGTCCTGCTACAACTGGGCAGAAAGGCACTATCAGAGGTCCCAGATGAGATCTTGCAAAAAGTAAGGCTGGAGGTTATGGGCTAATGGGATGCCAGGAAGAGCCAAGATGGCTGAACCAATGCAAGTAAAACTGGCCTGATGCAAAACTTCCTAATTGAAAACAATATCCTCTAAAAAGTCATGCCAGAGAAGGCATTGAACCCATAATAGACACATTTCTTTGATATCAGTTGATTTGGCCTTGCCAATACACCTAGTTTGTCAGTTCAAAAACTCAGTAGTAGTAAGTACCACTTAGTACAAGACTTAAAGGCCATTAATCAAGTAGTGGAAGATACTCATCCAGTGGTACTGAATCCTTACACCCTGCTCACTACTTTGTCAGGAAACTTTGTTGGTTCACAGTATTAGACTAAAAGATGCTTTCTATAGTTCACCTCTGAGTTCAGAATCTCAAGAATTGTTTGCTTTTGAATGGGAAGATCCCAGGACAAAGGTAAAGCAACAATACTGCTGGACTGTACTCCCACAGGGATTCAAAAATGCCCCCACTATATTCAGAGAAATATTAGCTAAAAATTTAAGGAAGCTCTGTCTTCGGTAAGGAATTTTACTATAATATGTAGATGATATCTTAATTGCCAGTACTACAAAGGAAGCTTCTGAACTTCTTGGCAGACCGAGGTTATAGCATCTCCAAGAAAAAGGCCCAAATTTCACAACCTACTGTGAAATATCCAGGATTTGAACTGTCAAAAGGTTAAAGAAATTTGTTACCAGATAGGAGAGAAGGTTTAGCTAGAACAGCTGCGCCAATCACTAAGAGGCAACTTTGGAGGTTTCTGGGAATGGCTGGATATTGCCATATTTGGATCCCAAATTATGGACTTATGGCCAAATCTTTATATGAGGCCTTTAAAGGAAAAGATAATAAGTACCTAGACTGCGCTACTGAATGCCACCAGGCATTTCTTCCTATTAAGGAAAAACTTTTAACAGCACTGGCACTTGGCCTCCCAGACATGAGAAAATCTTTTGATTCATATATGCACAAATGTCAGGGAATAGGCCTTGGGGTATTAACATGGAATTTAGGCAATACACACAGGCCTGTTGCCTATTTTTCCAAACAACTGGATAGAGTAACTCAAGATGGCCAGTGTGCCTATGAGTAGTGGCTGCCACAGCAATCTATTGCAGGAAGCTGAAAAGTTTATCCTGGGTATCACTGTGTGATACCCCTTCTTGAACAAAAAAGGAAATATTGGCTTACCTCTGGAAGGCTAGGCAAGAACCAAGTTATGTTATTGGGTAATCCAAATGCAAAGTTGAAGGCAGTCTCTTCTTTAAACCCTGCCACCCTACTTCCCAGTGTGCAGAAAGAACATATGCATGATTGTATACAAATAATCGAAGTTTATTCTAGCTGACCAGACCTTATGGACTGTCCTAGTTTGCTAATGCTGCAGAATGCAAAACACCAGAGATGGATAGGCTTTTATAAAACGGGGGTTTATTTCACTACACAGTTACAGTCTTAAGGCCACAAAGCATCCAAGGTAACACCTCAGCAATCGGGTACTTTCACTGGAGGATGGCCAATGGAGTCCGGAAAACCTCTGCTAGCTAGGAAGGCAGCTGGCATCTGCTCCAAAGCTCCGGCCTCAAAACGGCTTTCTCCCAGGACGTTCCTTTCTAGCAAGCTTGCTTCTCTTCAAAACATCACTCCCAGCTGCACTCTCTTTCTTCCCCCCGAGTCAGCTCATTTATATAGCTCCACCAATAAGGGCTCACCCTGAATGGGCGGGGCCACACCTCCATGAGAACACCTCATCAAAATCATTGCCCACAGCTGGGTGGGGCACATTCCAAGCAAATCCAACCATCACCAAAACGCCTGCCCCACACAAGACCACAAAGATAATGGCATTTGGGGGACACAATACACTCAAACCGGCACATGGACCAACCCCTGGAGGATCCAGACATTAATGTTCACTGATGGAAGCAGCTTCATGGACCAGGGACTCTGAAACCTGGGTATGCTGTAGTGACTCTCTAAGACATTTTACAGACAAGTGCAATTCCTTCAGGTACATCTGCACAGAAGGCAGAACTTATAGCTCTCACCAGAGCTTTACGTTTGGGAATAGCAAAAGGATCACAGACTATACTGGCTCAAACTATGCCTTTTCAGTAGTCCATGCACATGGAGCCACTTGAAAGGCAAGAGGGTTATTAATCTCAGAAAGAAAGGAGATCAAACATGCAGAAGTCATATTAGCCCTGCTAGATGCCATTATCTTGCTACAAAAAGTAGCAATTGTCCATTGTCCTGAACATCAAAGGGCTGATAGCCTTATCATTAAAGAAAACAATTTAGCCAACCAGACTGCCAAATGAGTAGCCAGAAGGAGGAAGCTGAGTGATAATATCTTGGCCTTGATACCTAGCCTGAACTTGGAATCATTTAAATCCCAGTATTTGGCAATGGATTTGGACAGGGCTCATGAATGGGATTTTACAAGAACCCTCCAAACCCTTGCAAGTAGCCTTATAGAGCTACCAAGAAAGGGTGGATTTATAATGGGCAAGGAATTGTATTAGTACCTGAACACTTAATGGAAGGAATTATCACACATCTACATCAGGGAACCCATGGGAGGGATGCCATGTACTAATGGCTATAACAGTTGACTGGTAGCCAAACATGTGGAGTATAATTCAAAAAGTTGTCCAAAATTGTTTTATCTGTGCCAGAAATAACCCGAAAACAGGACCCACTCCTCCTGTAAAGGCAGTACAAAAAGAGAAATAGGACTAGGAAAAAACTGGTAAATAGATTTTACTGTCATGCTAAAGGCCAGAGGAAATTATAAATACCTACTAGTATTTGTAGACACCTTCTATGGGTGGGTAAAAGCTTTGCCCTGTAGAACAGAAAAGTCCTCAGAAGTAACAAGAGGACTACTGAAAGAAATTATTCCCCAGTTCAGATGACCATACTCTATACAGAGTGACAATGAGGAAGCCTTCATCGCTAAGGTTACCCAAGAGGTGGCTGAAGCCGTAGGAATACACTGGAAGTTGTGTGCTTCATAGGAACACAATCCATAGGGAAAACAGAAAAGATGAATCATACCTTAAAAAGAATTTTAGCAAAAATCTGCCAGGAAACCAACTTAACATGAGAAAAAGCATTGCCAGTTGCACTACTTAGGGTAAGAGTAGCCCCCAGAAGCCATCTCCAACTGAGCCTTTTGAAATGTTATATGGTATTCTTATTAATTATAGTCCCTAGTATGCAATATGTGGATTTTTCTTATATATCCTTCTGTTGTCAACTCTCTGTGCTAGTGTCATACCTTAGAAGTATATTATGCAAGCGCCTATCTATATTTGTGGTGCTGATCTGTGGGAAACATGCCTTTAAACAACCCCTTTCAATCCTTTTCACCTTCAATACAGCTCTGAAACACAGTACTAGGGACAAATAACTAAGGGCTGACAAGAACTATGAGATGTTTTGGGTCATGAGAATTGTTTAAAATTGAGGGTGATGAGGATTGTACAACTAAGTGACAATAATGTGATATATGGATGGATTATCATGGACATAACCTATGCTATGTGAACTTAGGAACCTCCTACTTTATAAGTCAAGCCCTCAATTTTGAGTCTTCCTCAGGTGAAACTTACGGTTGTAAAGGGGAGGCTAAGCCCACCTATAATTATGCTTTTAGGAGTCTGCTCCAGAGAACCTCTTTTGTTGCTCAAATGTGGATTTTCTCTCTCTAAGTCTAACTCTGCAAATAAATCCATCACCCTCCCCCCGACATGGGACAGGACCCCTCAGATGAATGAGTCTTCCTGGTGACATGGGACACAGATTCTGGGAATGAGCCTGACACTGGCATCAAGGGATTAAGAATGCCTTTTTGACCAAAAGGGAGGAAAGAGAGGCAACAAAATAAGGTTTCAGTGGCTAAGAGAATTCAAATAGAGTCAACAGGCTATCCTGGAGGTTACTCTTATGTAAGCTTCACCTAGATATGCCAAATGACCACTGTATGATAAGCTCAAGTCAACAGTAGTCCCCAAAAAACTTAAAAAATACCCAGATCCCTATATGAGACTCTAGAAAGGTTTCACTCACTAAGTTTGTTCTTCAGAAATTTAAATCCTTCAGAGGAACCCCTTAGTCCAACTAAATCCCCAAACCCAGAGGCAATAGCCTCTACAAGAGCATCAACCAGATGTGTCCCCTATTCTCATAAAGTCAACATCCCTTTTCCATCCTGAGCAAGTTAGGGTGGTCACTGCCTAGACATCCCTGAAGATCAGGAACATGATTAAACTAGAGGAAAGGGTAGCAACAGACAAGATGGAATTTAACAAAGGATTATGAACACTGAATCTTAAAATAATTTTCTTTTTCTTAGTTGCTAGGGTATTAGAATAGTCAGAAGGAAAGAATTGAAATGGTGGAACTATAGCATATAGCATCCTTTGAAATTTGTTCTATAGCTACTTGTTAAATTGTAATTTGAAAGCTATCACTTTTTGTGTATGTGTATATTTCACAAAAAAGAAATAATGGAAACTGTGGTACTATAACTCATAACAACTTTGGAAATTTCCTGTGTAACTAATTGTTAAATCATACTTTGAAAGATATTACCTTTTTGTATATATGTTATATTTCACAATAAGGAAATAACTGAAACTGTGGTTTCAGTTTTATAGGTTACTGAAACCGTAACCTATAATATTCTTTTGAAATTTGCTCTCTAACTACTTGTTAAATTGCACTTGGAAAGTTGTTACTTCTATGTATATATGTTATATTCTACAATAAACATATGATAAAAAAATAAATGTTATATAGGAGACCTTTCCTTAAGATTAAGTTTTATTATAATCTGGAAAATAGTACTGTTGTAAAGGAACTAGACACTGTAATGTGTGTACAATCTTTAGGTGCTACCCTTTCTGCTATTCACAGCCCCTTATTTTTCCCACATATGTGCCCCTTCACTGTACAGGGCTTGGGGGGGGTGGTTCTGGGTGCTCCTTAAAACCTGGAGACCTGTGGTGGACAATGACTATGATTAATAGTACAAATATAAAAATGTTCATTCATGGGCTACAACAAATGTACATTACTATTACAAGGAGTTAAGAATAGAGTGGTATATGGGGGGAAAAGTACCTAATGCAGACTGTGGGCTATAGTTATCAGCAATATTTTAACATTCTTTCATCTACAGTAACAAATGTACCACACAATTCTAAGAGTCAATAATGGGGGGTAGTTGGGGTATGGGATGTAATTCAAGGTGGGTCTTAATCCTTTACTGGATTTATGAGAGAATAAAAACAGAAAAGTCCAAGAGAACTCTCAGAGAAACATCCAGATTGCTTGGAGAGGAAGGCCCTTGGAGAAGCAAGCAAGGACCCATAGAAACTGAAAGAACCAGAACCTGAAGGCAATGAAACCCAAGAGAGAAGAATCAGCAGACTCTGGTCATGTGCCTTCCCATGTGACAGAGGAACCCCGAATTCCATCAGCCTCTCTTCAGAGAAAGTATCATCCTGTTGATGCATTAACTGGGATATTTTCATGGCCTTAGAACTGTAAATTTGGTACACTAATAAATCCCCATTGTAAAAGTGAACCCATTTCTGCTATATTGCATTCTGGCAGCTTTAGCAAACTGAAACAGATGTGTTGGGGTTTCTTTGTGTGTGTGGTTTTTTTTTTGTTTGTTTGTTTTTTGTTTTCAGAAGTAATGAAAATGTTCTAAAATTGATTGTGGTGATGAATGCACAACTATGTGATGATACTGTGAATCATTGTACACTTTCGATGGATTGTATGATAATGTGCATATATCTCAATAAAAGTGCTTTTAAAAAAAAACCCTGAAGTATCAACTCCCTGAAGATCCATTAAGGCCCCAATGGAATGGACTCCATGAAGTTCTGCTTGCTAATCATTCTTCCATTAAGTTGCAGGGCATAAGACCATGGATTTATCACTCCTGAGGGAAACTTGTGCCTGTTAACCACCTACACCATCCCAGGCCAGTCTACAGGATTCAAGCAGGAAACAGAAATGGTCTTCACAGACAACGTGGATCAGCACCCAAGTCAAAATGCTCAAGTGTTTAAACAATTTTTGGATTAGTAGCTGTTTTAGTTTCTAATGCTGCTGGAATGCAAAACACCAGAAACGAATTGGCTTTTATAAAAGGGGGTTTATTTGGTTACACAGTTACAGTCTTAAGGCCATAAAGTGTCCAAGGTAACACATCAGCAATCGGATACCTTCACTGGAGGATGGCCAATGGTGTCCGGAAAACCTCTGTTAGCTGGGATGGCACGTGGCTGGCGTCTGCTCCAAAGTTCTGGTTTCAAAATGGCTTTCTCCCAGGTTGTTCCTCTCTAAGCTGCAGTTCCTCAAAAATGTCACTCTTAGTTGCACTTGGGGTATTTGTCCTCTCTTAGCTTCTCTGGAGCAAGAGTCTGCTTTCAACAGCCATCTTCAAATGTCTGTCATCTGCAGCTCCTGTGCTTTCTTCAAAGTGTCCCTCTTGGCTGTAGCTCCTCTTCAAAAGTTCACTCTCAGCTGCACTGAGTTCCCTCTGCCCATCAGCTCATTTATATGGCTCCAGTGACTCAACTTAGACCCACCCTGAATGGGCGGAGCTACACCTCCATGGAAATTATCCAGAGTCATCACCCACAGCTGAATGGGGCTCATCTCCAAAGAAACACTCAAAGAAATCTAATCAACACTGATAATGTCTGCCCACACAAGATTACATCAAAGTTAATGGCATTTGGGGGACACAATATATTCAAACTGGCGCAGTAGCCAATGCACTCTAGGATATTTAAAGCCTGGCATCTATTAGCTAATAGTTGAACTATTATCTCTTTGGGATGGCTTTGCATACCATGAGGCTGCATTATAAAAACCTCACAGCCTCAATGGAGAAACTAGCAATGCTACTGCAGCATCCTTGGAAGCCAACTGACTATCCATAGACACATTAGCAAATGTGGTCATGGACAATCGTTTGGCCTTAAATTATCTTTTTGCCTAGTGGGGAATAGTTTGTGCAGTACCCAATACATCCTATTATACATGGGTTAATAACTCAGGTCAAACAGAACAAAATGTGCAGAAAATCCACACACAGGTACATGGCAACAAAGGATCAACAACCCTTCTGCAGACTCTATCTGGGAATCTATTAAAAAAAAAATCTCCCTTGTATGATATGGCTATATTCACTAATAAGCTCCCTAATAATTGTCCTTCTTCTTATGTTCGGACCCATAATTTTTAATTTACTTGTTAAGTTTATGTCTCAGAGACTGAAAGCCTCAGGATTGTTTCTCTGCCAACTAAGCCCTGAGATACAAGGATACCAGCACCTCCAGGAACAACCAGGAATTTGGGGATATCTTCTACCCCTGAGTGGTCATTGACCCAAATCCCTCAAGATTGAGGAATGATCAAAATTCAAGGGGGGACTGAAACTGCCCAGAACTGGTTAGTACCATCTTCGCTTCTCTGTAACTTTTGTAAATTTTCCTATCTGTAGCTTTTCTTTTTTACTTTGTTTTACAGGTGGCCAACCAAAAGTTAGATAACCTGAGCATATGCAGAATAATGGATCAGCACCCTTAGATGATCTCTGAGACACCAGGTATAGGATATCATCCCCCTCGGATCCAAAGTTGCACAAATGCCAAATCAACCTTCCCCATAGCAATACCTACCTCCTATCCCAATCAAACCTCCTTTAGCCCTCAAACCAGGGAGAGAAATTTGAGCCTTGGCTCCTGTCTCCTTGCTGGTTGACCTTGCAATAGAGCTCTTTTTTTTTTCCTCAAAATCCTAACATCATATAATTGACTTCTGTGCACATTGGACAGCAAATGAATATATCTATGTACAAAAGTGTTTCCATATATTAGATGACTTTCTTCCAAATAATTGCTGAAAGTAGAATAGCTATGACAAAGGATATGAAGTAAAAGAAACTTTTATGTGTATTGTGTCATCTATATTTCCCAAAAAATAGTGCAGGAGTTCTTATCATCTCTTTTAAATGAATGAGACTCAGTTAAGTGTCTTGCCTAAGTGGAAAAACAAAGCTAGGATGTGAACTGATTCAAAAATTAGTCATATTCTTTCCCCAAAACTGTACTGTAGTAACTTTTCTGTTCACTATGTCTCCATTTCAGAGTTCCTGGAAGTGATTAATGGATATGGTTGGAGTGGGGGCGGTAGGATGTAGCACAGACTCTTTCCTTTAGCCTGGAATATACCAAGTCAGTGAAGTGGTATTAGCTTACTCAAGCAGACCAGAAGTTCTAATTTGAACTGTTACATAACTTTGATTAATTAACAATGGGAAGCAATTTATCTTTTAGTGAATTTTCTAATTCAGTAGCTATTATTGCTCAAAATATGATAGGGAGAGATAACAAAAGGAAATACAGGTGGCAAAAAAAAGTTGGGGAAAGTTGCCTAACATCAATGTAAAATCAAGATGTTTGCAGTTTAATGGAAAATAAAAGTTTTAGCTAAGAATTGAACAGCAGAGGATATCATCTGTTAGGAGATAAGAAAAGGTGGAGATATGGAGAACTATCTGCCTTCCTTGGAGCCCTGAAGTCAACTGAGTGAGGCCGACTCAAGTTTCCCAGCTTATTAAATCTATTAAGAATCACAGAAGCTGTCTTTATTCCACAAAAACCTCTCTTCAGTAGGTTGTAGGTGAACCCAATACACACAAATACCATGGCCCTCTGATTCTTGTTACCTTGTGAAAGTGTTTCCAGCTCTGTAACAACCTATTATTTGGCTCTGGGAGTGTTTCCATCTGTTTAAGTCAAGTGTGAAGAAAAAAGCCTCAAACACACTTAATTGGTGCAATGAAAATACTTATGACAATGCAATGAGGTTATGCCACAAAGTTTACACTCAGATACATCGGGCAAAGATGCTGTTTCTAATTTTAAAACTGTTCTACTCTTATTCTGGAATTCCAAAGACAATTGAAGGCATCTTCATCACTTCCTGTTTTACCTCTCTTTCTTTCAGATTAACTCTCTCTTGGGATACCTCCTCTTCATGTTATTTTAAGTATCGGAGATAAGAGCATCTCATTTCCTCACCTGTAGGTCTTTATGTCTCCCCTTGCTACCTGGATTGGTGAAGTAATGGATCTGGTCTGGCCCCTGGACATTCTGCAGTTGTGTCCATTGAAATGTGAGTGGTCACTCCTAGCCCATGAAGCTTCATGTGACACCTGCTGCTGACATCAGGAGACTCAGCCACTGATTTGTTCTTGGAAAGTCCCCACATGCTGCCACCTCTTTGTCCTGAGCCCATGCCTCCATGCTCTCATTACCTTCTCAAGTCCTTGCAGTGTGGAATCAGGCACACCACCTGCAAGAATTTTCTATTTTCTGAACTAGAAAATATATGAGAAACAATTACTTCAAAGAGTGGTTTAAAATAACACAGATTTATTATCTTACAAGTTCTCTAAGTCAGAAATCTGAAATGGGTCTTACAGCCTAAAATCAAGGTGTTGACAGGCTGTGTTCCTTTCTGGAGGCTTTAGGAGAACATCTTTTTTCTGCTCATTCTGGTTTTTGGCAGAATTCGGTTCCTTTTGGTATTAGGACTGAGGTCCTCATTTCTTGCTGACTGTAAGCTGAGAGCCATTCCCAGCTCCTGGAGGCCACTGAATTCCTTTTCTTTTGGCCCCCTTCTTCCATCTTCAAAGCCAGCAATGGTGTCAAGTACCTCTCAAGTCCTATTTCTCTGATCCAACCAGGAAAGATTCTCTTCTTTAAAGGACAATGTGATTAGTTTGAGCCCACTCAAATAATCCAAGATAATCTCACCATACCAATGGTCCTTTACCTTAATCATATCTGCCCATCCCCTTTTGCCATGGGAGGCAACATAGTCACAGGTTCTGGGGGTTACGATGTGGGCAACCTTGGGGAAACCATTATTCTGCCTCCCACATCTCTCTGTAAGGGTATTCTAGTTTGCCAATGCTGTCAGAATGCAAAACACCAGAGATGGATTGGCTTTTATAAAAGGGGGTTTATTTGGTTACACAGTTACAGTCTTAAGGCCATAAAGTGTCCAAGGTAATGCATCAACAATTGGGTACCTTCACTGGAGGATGGCCAATGGGGTCCAGAAAACCTCTGTTAGCTGGGAAGGGATGTGGCTGGTGTCTGCTCTGGAGTTCTGGTTTCAAAATGGCTTTCTCCCTGGACGTTCCTATCTAGGCTTCAGCTTCTCTCCAAAATGTCACTCTCAGTTGCTCTTGGGGCATTTGTCCTCTCTTAACTTCTCTAGAGCAAAAGTCGGCTTTCAAAGGCCATCTCCAAAATGTCTCTGTAAGCTGAAGCATCTCTCTCAGTCCCAGTGCATTCTTCAAAGTGTCCCTCTTGGCTGTAGCTCTTTAAACATCATTCACAGCTGCACTGAGTTCCCTCTGCGCATCAGCTCATTTATATGGCTCCACTGATCAAGGCCCACCCAATGGGTGGGACAACACTCCATGGAAATTATCCAATTAGAGTCATCACCCACAGCTGGGTGGGGCACATTCAAAAGAAACACTCAAAGAATTACAGTCTAATCAACACTGATTACGTTTGCCTACACAAGATTACAACAATGATAATGGCATTTGGGGGACACAATATATTCAAACTGGCACAAAGGGTCTCACCTTTCTGTGCACACTAATCCAAAACTACTGTGTCACAGATGCTGCCCAATCTCACCTTGCTAGACCTGCTTTAAACTCACCCAGCCCAGGCCCTAAAACCCTACAAATATTGTTCTCTGACTTCTCCCTTCTGAGAGGCCACTAAGACTCTTTCAAGGTAGTATTCTCCCTTAGTACAGTAAGTCTAATAAATGTAGCTTTACTTGATTAACAGGTATTTCCGGTGAACATTTTGGGGGGTCTATAGGCAACTGTACTTACATCGAGAAAAGCTCTTTCAATAAGCATAAAATTAACAATCCAAAACGATTCTTGTAGTTTGATTATGATATTTTTATTGGTAGCAATTTTTCTTTCTTAGCAATATAAAATAAGGCTCTCCACGTCTTCCTTAGGAAGGTAAGATTTCCCTTAAATATATCTACCTCTCTATTAATGACCTTTGAACAATAGGAAATCAACATATTATACAGCATATATCATTGGAGGCAGTATAATAGAATCAGTTGAGACACTAACACTAACATCTAACGTTATATTAGTTGGCGCATTAGTAAGCGTATAGGAACACTATTTTCTCCTGTTTCACATCAACCTATATTCAGTGTAAGGACAAAATGAATAAGAATATTTTTGGACATCAAGCATAGGGACCCAAGTTAACCATGCTCCTCAGTTTGCTTGCTTAGTTGTTACCCTTTTATAATGAATATGACATACTTGGCACAGTCTTAAGTACTCTACAAATGATAGCTAATTCTCATAGCTACCTGAGGAGGTAGTTGCTGTTATTCCCATTTTATAAGTGAGAGCACTGAGGTACAGAAAGTCTCCCAGTTAGTAGAGACAGCACAGCCACACTATCACATTCAATGCAAATCTCCTCTCTTGCTTTACTTCATTTTTCCCCTTTTATCTTTTATTGCCACTCCCACGCCCCTTCCCACCATAACTACCTACTTGAATGTGTTTCATATCTGTCCTCGAATATGCATGTGTCCTTGTAGCAGCTATAGTATTACTTTGTGGGCAAGTGGTATGGTGTGTATATTTAATTTATGAAGTGGTATTCTTCTGTAAATGTATGTATATAGTTTTTTCTATGAATCTAATTATATTTGAAGCTTTTCTCACTCAACTTGTCTTTCAGCTCTATGCATGTTACATTATGTCTGTCTAGTTTGTTACTTCTAACTACATCATATTATTCCACAGTAGGGATCCACGATATTTTACTTATATATACCCAAGAGATGGACTTCTAGGTTGCCTCCAACTCCCCACAATCACAAACAACAAAACAATAACCCTTCATATGTGTTTCCCTCATGAATTTGTGCAAGAATTTCTCTGGGATAAACACACAGAGAGTATGCTAGGCTTTCAGGCATAACAACAATGAACATATCAGTTTGCACTCCAACAAGGAAAACATAAAAAGGTTATGTATTCACCATGTATTCTCATCAGCACTTCTTTTCTACATGTCTGTTTGCTGCTTTGATAATTTTTAATAAGGGTATCACACTGTTGCTTTAATTTAATTCTCCTGATTACTTGAGCATTTGAGCCTGTCTTCATGAACTTGTTAGTCATTTGGAATTCTCTTTAAACTTAAACTACGTTTTCATGTCCTTAACCCATTTTTTTCATTGGGTTTCTTGTCTTTTTGTTGTTGATGTTCAACTAGTCTTTCTATATTATATATTAGTCCAGTGTGAGTTTCAGATATTGCAAGTATCTTTTTGCCATCTTCATTGCCTGTTAACTTTGTCTATTTTCCCTTCATTGATGGGAAATCCTTGATTGTAATATAGTCAAATCCAACAATATTTTTCCCTATGGTGTGTATGATTTTTAATTCTTATGTAAGAACTGAACTTTTTGATCCCTGGGTCACAGAAATATATTCTATTAGCTTCACAGTTTTTGGCTTTCACAATTATGCCCTTAGTCCATCTAGATTTATCCATCAAGATTTTTATATGGTATTAATTATGGACCAGACTTACTTTTCTTCATTAGAGTGAGAATTATCCCAATGCCACTGCTAAATAATTTGTTCTTTTGCTGTTATTTAATATGCCACTCTATCTTTTAGGTATTTATTAAGTTCCCCATAAACACAGGTCAATTTCTGAGCTTTTTATTCTATTTCATTGTTCTACTTTTCTGTTCTTTAGCCAATAACCATGCTTTTTGACCCTGTTTTTTAACCATGTAATTCTTAAGTGTCTTAATATCTGATATGGTAAATCCTGTCTTTGCTCTTTTTTCCTAACTTGGCTTAGTTATTCATGGACTTTTATTCTTCTAAACAAATTTTAGAAAGAAATTTTTTCAAGTTCTTTAAAAAATATAGATGGAAATTTTATTGGGATTTTATTGAGTTTGTAGATTAGTTTGAGGATAATTGACATATTTACTATGTTAAATCAGCTACCCATATATTCAAAACTTCTTGTAGTTTTTAATGGAGTTTTCAATTTTTCTCCAAATGGTATGATTTTCTTGTTAAGGTTTGATTCCTAGAAATTTGTTTTGGGTGATATTGTAAATAACATCTTACTTTTTGTTACATTTTCTAGTTGATAATTGTTGGTTGATAATATAGGAAAATACTATTGATTTTTACAAGTGTATTTATTATTTTCTTAGGGGTGCCATAATAAAGTACCACAAACTATGTGGCTTGAAACAACAGAAATTTATTGTCTGACAGCTCTGGAGGCTAGAAATTCAACATCAAGGTTTTGGCAAGGTCATGCTTCCTCTGAGGTCTGCAGGGAGAAATCTGTTTCTTCCCTTTCTCCAGGTTTGTGGCAATGGCTTGTTTGCATTCTCTGCCTCAGTTGTCACCTGGTATTCTCCCCTCTGTCTTTCTTTGTGTCCACATTTTCTCTTCTTTTAAGGACACCAGTCATATTGGTTAATTGGCTCACCCTACTCTTGTGTGACCTCTTTTTAACTGGCCTAATTCCATCTGTAATGACCCTATTTCCAAATAAGGTCATTATTTGGTACTGGTGATTAGAACTTCATCATTCCTTTTGGAGGTTGCAAGTTGTATTAGTTAGTGTTCTCTAGGGAAACAGAATCAACAAGAGATATCTGTAAATATAAGATTTTATAAAAGTGTCTCATGCAACTGTAGGGATGCACAAGTCCAAATTCTGTAGGGCAGGCAGTGAACTGGCAACTCCAATGAAGGTGTTTGATGAGCTCCTCAGGAAATGCTTCTCTGGCTAGAGGAAGAAGTGAAGGTCCTCTGTCTTTCTTGCTTAAAAATCTTCAACTGATTGGATTAAATCCAGCTGATTGAATTCTCTCATTGCAGAAGATGCCCTTCATTGCTATAATCAGTCACAGCTGCAGCCAATTGACTAATGATTTAATAAACTAGCCTTCTGGCTTATTAACCAGTCACAAATGTCCTTGCAGTAATGGTTTGGCCAGTGCTTGCTTGACCAGACACCTGAACACCATCACCTAATGAAGTTGACACATGAACCTAACCATCACACTAGTCAATCCTTGACGGTTAGTCTTGAACCCAAAAACTTTTTTAAACTCTCTTTTTTAGGTTTCATAGGTTTTTCTTTCTTCTTTTGCAATATCCATGCATATGGTGGTTCATCTCTAAACTAGTACTACATTAACACTGACATCAAATATTATGCTAGTTGGCATGTTTGTGAGCATGTAGAAAAACTGTATTTTCTCCCTTTCCACATCAACCTATATACTCAAAAACACTCACAATTAGTAGTGAGTTTTGTTTCTGTTTTTTTTTTTAAATAAAAGAGCCAATAGCCACAACATGAAAAATTCTCTTCAGTTCTCTTTTTCTGCCTCTTGCTCAAGTTTTCTTTTATCTTTTTTTTTTTTTAACTTTTCAGACTTTGAATTTACATACTCAATTTCTATACATTTAGTGGTTACCCTTACAATTTCCACATGCATAACTGGACTTAATGAAATCCAAAGCAATTTCTCTATCTTCTTCTTGAATAACTGAAGATCTTCCAAATTTTCCACTCCAAATCACAACCTCCACATTTTACACTTTATTATGGTCTAGTATTTTAGCTTCTCTTTCTTTACCTCCAATGTAATCAGAATTATTTTTATTATTTTATAGAGTTGGTGCTTACTTCTATATTCCCAGGGTTACCAATTTCTTTTGTCTCATTGCTTCTTGTATCTCATTCCTTCCTTTTACATTCAGTGTTTTTCATATTTGCATGACTTTTGGCTTAGTAATTATACCTTCCCTCTGAGGTCATTTATGTCTTTTCCACTCCTTCCACTCGCCCCACAAGGTTAAAAAATAAATTTGAGTTTCATACTTTCTAAAAAATAAAAACTTTCCTTTATCCTTTCCTATCCCTCAAGTTAATGACCTCTCATTCCCACCCTCATAGCCAAATTTCCAGAAGGAAGGAGAGCTTGTCTCTCCTATTCCACCAGTCCACCCTCACAAATCCATTTCATGTTTGCCCTGCTGCAATTTGGTTTCTCCTCTAGGCAAGCTTACTAATGACTTTCTGACCTCCCAAACCAAAAGTCTTTTCAGGACAAATCCTGTTTGGGTGTTCTAAGGCTTTGGACATGTCTGCCTAATTTGTCATTGCCTTTATGATATTCACTCTTTCAGAAGTCTTCCCTGGCTTTTCATATCACTCCTCCTTGGATCATTTTTCATACTATGCTACTATTTCAAGTTCTCATTTTTAGTGCCAGGGAAATACCAGGTGATCAGTAAACATTTGTTGAATAAGTAAATGAATGAGGCCTCTATCAACTCTGACTCATTCTATTCCTTGTCTAAATCTCACTACACTTGCTTTCTTCACAACTCATTTTGTACTTTCATTATTCCATTAAAAAAAAAAAAAATCCAACTAGCATTAAAAAGAATAAGATGAAGGGCATCTAACCAGTCAGGAAATAGGAAGCAGCTAGGGAAACCTTTACAGAAGAGATGACAGTTGAGCTAATCTCAAAATAGGCAAGAAAAAGAGGGATAACAGGCCAGGGAAAGCAAGAAGGCACAGGATATAAAATGGTAACTTTTATGTCATTTTCATATTATTGGAGAAGGGTCTACAAGAAAAAGAATGGCAAGAAATAAGGTGAAGAGGTGGGTAGCAATCAACAACTACTTTGAACCATGATAAGGATTTTTTTTCTTTAATCATGAAGGCAATCAGGGACACTGAAAACTTTTAAACAGAGG
Source organism: Choloepus didactylus (assembly GCF_015220235.1). Lineage (NCBI taxonomy): Eukaryota > Metazoa > Chordata > Mammalia > Pilosa > Megalonychidae > Choloepus > Choloepus didactylus. The sequence continues at coordinate 77,857,178 of NC_051309.1, forward strand.
GATGAAAACCTGAAAAATAAGTGAGACAGACTAGATCTCTAAGGTTTCTTTCAATTTTAGCAGCCTGTGATTTAGAAATACAGAACACTAAAATTACTATTCAAGCATAGTAACTATAAGTATTAGGGTAGTCTTAACTGTTGTAACAAACAGATCCAGAATGTAATGACAGCACAGTTTCTTATAAAACAACCCAGGGAAGATGCTATTGATTGCCTTGTGAAAGAAAGAAAGGATCTGCTCCATGCAGACATTCAGAGATAAAGGCTAACAGAACTCAGAGGTATTCAGCACTTGTCTTCCAATATCATTCTGGTCTTGATGACGACCATTCTGGTCTTTGTGAATTTGGAATAACGGGAAGAAACACCCTATGGGAAATTTTATGAACCAGATCTAGAAGTGGCACAAACCACTTCCATTCACTAGGACTTACTGGCTAGAACCCAGTCACATAGTCACACCTAATGGAAGGAAGGCTGAGAATTGTAGCCTAGCTATTTTCTAAGGCAGTCTCATTATTTTTTCTCCCACATTATTTTTGTTTAGAATTTGTGGTTTATTTTTATTGGATTTTATTTTCTATTTGAATTATCTTAAAATTTGTGTATTTTGTTATAAGTTTTCTCAACTTTACTTTTTAAAAATTCACAGTGCAAAGCAATAACCAGAAATTTGATTAATGTCACAAAAGTATACAGTATTTTACAAAGTTGGAAAGGGCTTTCACACTTTTCAGGTTGTTTTTTAAAGCAACAATCTGATACAAGCAGGAAACTGTTGTTACCACCATTTTAAAAATATAGCTGTGACTCAAACAGATACATGACTTACCTGAAGTCACCCAACTATACTAGTTCTAACAGCTACTTAAATGTGGGAAAATTTAATTATCCTCAAAATCCCTCTAAAAATGGTAAACGTATTTTTCAAATATTTTGAAGAATGACTTTTCTTGATTCAAAAATAAAAGATATATTCATCCAGAGCTCAATTAGGGGTCCATTTTTAAACACTAAGATTCACATAATTCTGTAAAGCTCCCCTCAGCCACAAATATGGAGTGCATGTGAAACTATAACTACCAGTAATGATACTGCAAAACAGGCTTCATTTGAGCTAGCTAATTTCATGTCCTAGAAACAAGCATTTGCAAAAGAGACAGAGAGGGAAGGCATCTGAGGTATAGATTCTGGCATTCGCTTTGTTAAAGGGGTTTAGGTAGTATCTAATTTGCTCATCTTTGTCTTGGATTTAGTCAATAAGACAAAGCTCTACATATTAGGAATTAATAGTGCACAAGGAAGGGGAGAGAGCTTTCCTCTGCCCAATCAGGAGTTGGGAAATGTGGCAGTAGAAAGTAGCCAACAAAAAATTCCAAATGCTCCGGCCTTGATAGATTTGCCCTTCAGAACATTTTACCACCATTTGGAATGTTGCTCTCCACCCACCCTCCCCTGGAAAGTAAACTATGTGTCAGCCCCCCACATGTATTTGTTTCCCATTTGTCTCCACTGACAACATTCTTCCCATGAGGTCGTGTTCAGCTCCTACCTTTCTTCCAAATGACTTTTCAATCTTTCTGGCACCTAAATTTTTATGTATTTTGACTGTGGATCCATAAAACCCAAACCAAACACAAGATATTGTACAGAGACCATAGTGTTCTATAGAAAACACCTTTGGAGCTCTCCTTCCCTTACCCCCAGCCCAACCCAAATTTCCCACCCAATTCTTTCTGAACACCCCAAAGAAATAAGAATTGTAGAGAATAAAATGTTTTTCCTGTTCACCAGTGGACTGGGAAGGTGTTGCTTCTTTGAAAACTCATGCCCCAGTACCTGGCACACAGAATGCTCTGCCGCTTCATTTTTCTGACTGCCTTGTTCACACTTGCCAAGCCAACATCTGTGGATTGCATGACTTTACAATTAAAAGGAAACAGAGAGTATGTGCTTTAACAACAACAAAAAAAGAATATCTGGTAGGACTTTCAGCTCAAACTTCCATCCACCTTTCTCTTCCCCACCACTCCAAGACACTATTCTCCCAAATTAACCTAAGAGAAGGAATCACCTTTGGTCCTGGTTGAGGCAAGTTTGGCAGCGTTAGGGTTTGAATGGTGACAACTTAGTAACGATCTGCTTTTCTCTGAAAATTGCTCAGGCAGTGGTGTTCCTTGGCCAGTTCAAAATCAGGTGATGCCCAAATAAACTACAGCACATTCTTGTCTAGGGTTCTCATCCAAGAGCCAAAGCAAAGTGCTGCCAGAGACTGCTGGTCCTGAGCCTCTGGCTGAAAGAGTCCTACCATGAGATTGGCATTCCAGGACTGTTTCTTCTAGAAATGAATGGGAATAGGGCCATAAATTTGGAGGGCAATAGGGTAGAATGGAGAGAAAGAAGACAAGAAGAGAAGGTAAGTGCATAGTAAGTTGTGGTGCTTCCATGAATAAAGTTATAAGAAAGGCCAAAGTGGACAGCACTTTTATGGGGCTATCACACCCAGACATGAAGAGGCTGCATTCAGTATTAATCTGGAAAGAGGACCCCTACTTACCTTGTCTCCTCAGTCTCAGCACAAGGGTCTTCATTGAAAATGTTTGTTAGGCTCACTTAATTCAGGTACTCTTGTTTGTACTACCTGAAAGGATTCTTTTATTCTCAAGATTTATACTATAAAATACACCTAGAAGTGTCATTTTACACATTTTACTATAAAATGATCACCTCCATCCTATAACGCAACTAATAAACTTTAGAAATCCATCAGTCTTTTTTGTCTGAAATTGCTCTAAATTCAATCAAGATGTAGCATTTCCACCAACCATACAGCCATTACTTTAACTATTTTATTGCTTCTAGGTATTTCATAAATCCATGAAGTTCTGGGAGTAGGACTCTTCTTCAATGAAAATGGGTTTTTCTACAAAATGCTTTCTATGAAAACTATGGGCACTGAAGAAAGAGGGTTGTAGAGCTCTATTTCTTTAAGATATAAAATAGTAATTCCTGTATACTCAGAAGATCTGAAAGCGGGAACATGAACAGACATTCGCACACCAATGTTCATAACGGCATTATTCACAATTGGCCAAAAGATGGAAGCAACTCAAGTGTCCATCAGCAGATGAATGGATAAACAAAATGTGGTATATACATATGAAGGAATATTATTCCGCAGTTAGAAAGAATGAAGTCCTGAAGCACACGACAACATGGGTGAAACTTGAGGACATTTTCTTAAGTGAAATAAGTCAGACACAAAAGGACAAATATTGTATGGTCTCACGGATATGAACTAATTATGGTTTGCAAACTCATAGACATTATAAAAACATAGAGTATAGGTTACCAGGATATAGAATGAGGCTAAAGAATGGGAAGCAGTTGCTTAATATGTGCAGAATGTTTAACTAGGGTAAACTTAAATATTTGGAAATGGATAGAGGTGATGGTACTGCATTATAAGAACAATTAGCAGTTCTGAATAGTGTATGAATGCGGTGGAAGGGGGATGCTTAGAGTCATGTATGTCACCAGAAGGAAAGTTGGAGGCTAAAACACAGGAATGTATAACACAGTGAATCTTATGGTGGACAATGTATGGGATTAACTGTACAAATATAAAAAAAGATCTTTTATGAACTAGAGCAAATGTATGACACTATCATAAGGAATTAAAAATAGAGAGGTATATGGGGAAAATGTACCTATTGCAACTATGGACTATAGTTAACAGTAATATGTTAATACTCTTTCATCAACAGTAATGAATGTACTACACCAATACTATGGATCAATAATGGGGGGGGATAAGAGGTATGGTAGGATTTGGGCTTTCTTTTTTATTTTTGTTTCTTTTCTGGAGTAATGAAAATGTTCTAAAATTGATCATGGGGATGTATGAACAACCATGTGATGATACTGTGAGCCAGTGATTGTAAACTTCAGTTTGTTTGTATGGTGTGTGACTATATCTCAATAAAATTTCATTTTAAAAAAGGTAACTCTCTGGCCAACTGCCTCCTGAAAGATTCTTCTGTTACTTCCATTACTCAGTGTCTTCACCTTTATGGTTTCCTCCCTTACCCCACATGTTCCTTCTGAAATTCAAACCCACATATACAAAATTCCATTGGATGTCTGCACTTGGAAGATGAAGAGAACACATTAAACTTATTTGTTCAAAATTTACCTATCCCACCTCCTCAATTTCCCTGTGATCTTTATTTTAATTCTCCTTCTATTCTCTCCATTTGCATGACTTACAGCACCAGTGGTCCAGTGAATTGGATAAGACTGAAACCAGGGTATGACTATCCTTTCTCTCACTTTCAATAGACAGTTTAACACAAGTCCTTTTGACGAGAGCTGCTAAATAAATCTCTCTCAGATCCATCCATTTTTCTTATGGTCGCTGCCATTAGTGTAGTTCATGTCATCACCATATTTAGTTGCCTGGATTATGAAAATGACCTCTTATCTCTGACTCCTCACCCTGCCACATGCACTTTTGTCCCTCTCCAGTCCTTTCTAGAGTCACAGTGGTCTTCCTTAAACATAAATGTAAACATATCGCTCCGCTGCTTAAAATCCCTTGTAGCTCTCTGCTACTCTCAGAAGTTCATGCTCAGCATGGCCTTCAAGACCCTGCTGCTATGGCTTCTGCCCAATTCTCAACCTTCTTCTCTCCTTTACAAATGTTTTCTATGCTCCATCCATACAAAACCCTTACTTGTTCCTCCAACACACCCTGCTTTTCCCCTCCTGCTTTCTTGCTTCCCACCCCTTATCCTTTAAGCTCTGTTCTGGTTGTCTGAGATCTTCTTCTTCTTGTTGCCATCTTGCTAAATCCTACTTATCCTACTGACCTTAATTCAGATTTCTCACCTTCTGGGAAGTCTTTTCTGTCCCTGTGCTGTGTTAGTGCCCTTCCATGACCTTCCTCAGAGCCCATGTTTATTCTTTGATACCATGTAACACTCTGTTATAATTGCCTGGTCACCCATCTCTCTCACATTGCCCCTCCTGACACCACCACCCTCTCCAGCACTGCATGCTCCAAGATCAAGGAGCATGCCCATCTTTCCCACTATATCCCTAGCACTACACAGACCCTCTGGGACATGCTAAGTCCTCACTAAATGTTTGCTGATTCAGTTGAAATATTCCATGCTGCAATAGTGAATGTAAAAAAGTCTTTGGAACATGTGAAGAATCCCAGATTCTTGCTATTTAACCCTTGACCACTTCTGTGTGGTTACACTTTGACAAAAGGCAAATTCATTGTTGACACTGCATAAGAAGAAACAGTGGGCTCAAACAACAACAACAACAACAACAACAAAAAACAGTTAAATATGAGCAAAGGACTTTGCTCGGGTTTGCTAATGCTACCTTTTCGCAAAACACCAGAAATGGATCAGCTTTTATAAAGGGATTTTATTTGGTTACAAAGTTATAGTCTTAAGGCCATAAAGTGTCCAAGATAAGTCATCAACAATTGGATACCTTCACTGGAGGATGGCCAATGGTGTCCGGAAAACCTCTGTTAGCTGGGAAGGCATGTGGCTGGCATCTGCTCCCGAGGTCTGGTTTCAAAATGGCTTTCTCTCAGGATGTTCCTCTCTAGGCTGCAGCTCCTCAAAAATGTAACTCTTAGTTGCTCTTGGGGTGTTTGTCCTCTGTTAGCTTCTCCGGAGCAAAAGTCTGCTTTCAAAGGCTGCCTCCAAAATGTCTCTGTAAGCTGCAGCTCCTTTCTCAGCTCCTGTGCAGTCTTCAAAGTGTCCCTCTTGGCTGTAGCAAACTCGCTCCTTCTGTCTGAGCTTATATAGTGCTCTAGCAAACTATTCAAGGCCCACACTGAGTGGGCGGGGCTGTGCCTCCATGGAAATTAGCCAATCAGTTATCACCTACAGTTGGGTGGGTTACATCTCCATGGAAACACTCAATCAAAGAATTGCAATCTAATCAACACTAATACGTCTGCCCACACAAGATTGCATCAAAGATAATGACATTTGGGGGGACATAATGCAAACTGGCACAGATTTCAATAGACTTTTCTCCAAAGAAGATACACATGAAAAGATGCTTAACATCATTAGTCAATAGGAAAATGCAAATCAAAACCACAGTGTGATAGATAACAAGTGTTGGAGAGGATGGAGAGAAAACTGAACCTTCATGCCTTGCTGGTGGGAATGTAAAATGGTGCAGCTGCTAGGGAAAACATTTTGGCAGTTCCTCAAAAAGTTGAACACAGAATTACCTTAAGACTCAGCAATTCCACTCCTAGATATATACCCCAAAGAACTGAAAACAGCAATTCAAATAAATACCTGTAACCAATGTCCATAGCAACATTACCATAGTCAAAAGTAGAAACAAACCAAGCATCCATCCATGAATGAATGGATAAGCAAAATGTGGTATATACATACTTTGTTTCTAGGGCTTCCATAACATAGTACCACAAACCAGGTGGCTTAAAACAACAAAAATTTATTGTCTCATAGTTCTAGAGGCTAGAAGTCCAAAATCAAGGTGTTGGCAAGAACTTCCAGTTCTGGCAGCAGCTTGCTGTCAATTCATGGCATGCTCTGTCTCTGCCTCTGTCACACATCTGTCTTCTCTTTCTCTCTGACTGTCTGTGTCCAATCTCCTCATCTTATAAGGACAACAGTCATATTGGATTAGGGCCCACCCTAAGCCAATTTGGCTTTTTTTCAACTAATAGCACCTTCAAATATCCTCTTTCCAATTAGGGTTACATTCATGGGACCAGGGGTTAAGACTTGAATGTATTATTTTAGGGGACACAATTCAATCCCTAACAACATACAATGGAATATTATTCAGCCCATAAAAGGGAATGAAGTTCTGATACATGTTACAACATGGATGAACCTTGAAAACATTAAGCTATGTGAGATAAGTCCAACACAAAAGGACAAATATTGTATGATTCCACTTTTATGAACTGTCTAGAATAGGCAGATTCATGGAGACAAAATTAGATTGGAGATTACCAGGGCCTGAGGGAAGGAGAGACTGGGGAGTTACTGCTTAATGCGTACAGTTTTTGTTTGAGATGATGGAAAAGTTCTGGAAATAGAGGTGATGGCTGCAAGCATTGTGAAAGTAATTAATGCCATCGAATTGTATACTTAATAAGAGTTAAAATGGCAAATTTCATTTTATCTTTATTTTACCACAATAAAAATAAGTAGTGGGATAAAAGACAGACAACACTAATAAAAACTCTTGTTGTTAGAAGACTCATGTGTTTTTAACAGGCTATTCTGGCTTGCTCTTTGCTTTAGAATCTTCTCAAGTTTAAGTTGTTAGTGATTATCAGATCACAGTTGGTTGAGACCAGGATTCCTGAATCCTCAACCTCCTTCCATAACTGCAACCACCCCAAGGTTCAGGACAAACTTACTCACTTTTAGGCTCAGTAGTAACCCAGTGCCTAGAGCCCACAGTACCTATAGAAACCCATGAAAATGTTTTCATTTCTTTCAGAATCAAAAAGACAAAAAAAAAAAATGAACTTTTAAGTCAAAGAAATATTTTAATGTATAATATAAATACTCATCTTTATACCGACACAGTAGCAAAATATAATTTTAATAACTTTTATGGTGGGAGGGGCCAATGAAGACAAAAGTGACTAAGATCCATGAAAGTTAAGGGTTCCTCTCACTTCCTTGGAGCATTAATAGAGCCTGTAGCCTTGGTTGGGAATGTTGAGCCATACGGAAAGTACAAGGATTGTTTCTGTGCCTCTGGCCAAAGGCCTGTATGATGAGCAGGCTGGGGCTTCCTTCACTCTCTATTCCTTAGACTTTTACAGGGACAAATGGCAGACAGCTTTATTTCACCAGCTGCCAAAATAAAACTGCCTCCATTACTAAAAATAACTAACAACTAATTCAGTATTCCAATCACTCAACACTTTATATGCAAACAGAAATTTTTAAATAATATTTCTCTCCTCAGTTGGGCCCAGTTCCTCACGTGAGAAGCACATTACTACACATTCCACACACAGACCTCACCAGACCATGGGTTTGTGGCTAGATCCAAAAAAAACACCCTCTGGCCTAAGTGGAAATGAAGAACACTCCACTATTGCACGCAATGGGTCATCAGTTTGTTCACAGATACAACCAATCTCGTATTTTCAAACATGTTTAGGGGAGAATGCATTTGACTAGAACATTCAAGACAATGGAAATGCTCGGAGATTCGCCTAGAAGAAATGAGATCAGGTAAGCTATAAACTATAAAATATGCAAACATTACTTCACTTAAAGATTAGCTACTAACACATCTGCACTCTTGTGCATCCAGGCTGACACTTAGACCCACTGGACCAGAGCTAATGCTGTCAATCGGAATTCAGAAGTCCCCTGACCACACAGAGGCCACAAATAGAGAAAGTTTTACTACCTTAATTAAGTGGTAGCAGAAATCTGACTTCGCATTCTATAATCAACAGATACAAATTTGAATTTACTCATGATTAGAGACTACTAATAATACAATTATAAGTATTACAAAAATGCCCAACACCAAAAGGGGCATAAGAAACAGAAGAAAACATAAGTCAAATCATGTCCCTACCATGGTTAAAACCCTGCATTTCCATCAGAGTAAAAGCCAAGATCTTCCACACTAGCCTGCAACACCTCACTATCTGTCCTGCCTATGTCTCTGACCTCATCCACCCCTGGCTCTCTGCTCCAGCCATGCTCACCTCCTGACTGTTCCTCAGATATGTCCAGCCTGCTCCTGCCTCAGGGCCTTTGCCAGGAGACTCCTGCTGTCAAATTCTCTTCACCAATTATCTACAGTTGACTGCCTCATCTTCTTCAAGTCTTTGTTTAAATATCACCTTCTTAAGGAGGTCCACCCCTGTATCAGTTAGGGTTCTCTAGGGAAACAGAGCCAACAAGAGATATCGGTAAATATAAGATTTTATAAAAGTGTCTCACTCAACTGTGGGGATGCACGAGTCCAAATTCCGTAGGGCAGGCAGCAAACTGGCAACTCCAAGGATGGTGTTTGATGAATTCCTCAGGAGATGCTTCGCTGGCTAGCCAAAGAAGTGAAGGTCTTCTCTCTTCTCCCATAAAAGTCTTCAACTGATTGGATTAAATCCAGCTGATTGAATTCTCTCATTGCAGAAGACATGCCCTTTGTCGATGTAATCAGTCACAGGTGCAGCCAATTGACTGATGATTTAATAAACCGGCCTTCTGGTTTATTACCCAGCTACAAATGTCCTTGCAATAATGGTTAGGCCAATGTTTTGCTTAACCAGACACCTGGGCACCATCACCTGGCCAAGTTGACACATAAACCTAACCATTATAGCCCCTAACCATAATATTTTCTTATTACACTTATCTCCCTCGGTTAGAACAAAGTTCAAGAACAGAGACTTTTAACAATGGATTAATAAGATGGTTCTCAAGCACTGAATACAGTGCCTAGTACATGCTATATGCTGAATAAATATGATTGGAAAAGATGTGAAAACAATTTAGCCACAGAAAGACAAAAGTAAGCAATTCTGGAAAAATTCTAGAAGTATTGATGAGATTTAATAATAAAAAATCAACAGAAAAATTAAATACATCTGATTAGCTTTTCAACAAGAGAAGGGTGTCTTTCTAAACTGAAATTTTAAAAGACATGAAAATATAGTATAAATTGAGAGGATTATCTACATTAGGTACTGAATATATTGAACTTAATCTGACTTGAAAATTATTATAGATTAATTTAGCACCTCAACATATATTAAAATTATAAATAATGATCTTTCCATAATGTTTTATTTTAGTTGTATAATAGATATTCCTAGCTGCTGAGCTAATGAAAGAGTCATGTCTAGCAACTAACATTTCCTCTTCTACACCCCAGCTTCAGAAGTAGTCTCCGTCCATCCACAGATCAGCTCAGGAAGTACAAATCATGGAATTTGGTTGAGAAGGAGGAATATGATCAGGAAAGAAGGCTGATTTTGCAAAGCAGAAGACATGTATCTTTTAAAACCTTTTAGAGGCTATCTAATTAATCCAAAGATGCTTTGAGTACTATAATTAAATGTTGAGCTGCCTCCTATATTTGTAAGAAGGCATTTAACAATTTCTAGAAAAGTCTATGGGTATTAGGAAGGCTTAAGTAATAGGAAACAATTTTCTTATTTTCTTATTACTGTACTTCCCCATAGAAAAAATTCCCAAAATATTACAAGAATTAGTCCTCTCTTCTGTCTGGAAAGAGTCAAACATTGATTAGGAAGGTTTTAACTGCATCACTTATAGAAGAAGAGAAAGGGCCATCCAAATCCAACAAAAGTGTTTATTCATAGTTCCTCTATTGGAGTGATGGCTTCATGAAGGAAAGGATTTTATCTATCTTTTTTATCATATCTCATGATTTACACATGACTGGCTTTCATCAAATACTTGTTGAATGAATAAATGATTCAAAAAAGTGAAACAATCACTGCTTTCTATATTCAGGATGAAAATGAACTATAAGCTAGATGCCGAGCACCATTTTCTTGGAATTTTAAGAACGCAGATTTACTTTTTCTGTCTTGTCTTTTTTTTTTTCCATTATTAAGCCCCACAAATACTTTTTGAATTTTTCCTGAATTGCTTGCTTCTGTTTTTTTTTGTGTTTTTTTTTTTTGCATAACTTAATTCTTCTTTTATCTTTTTCAATCATTCAACAAAGATTTATTCATCCTGAGCCAAAGTTCCTACTTCAATGATAATGAAAAAGCAAATGCCTTGGACCATGCATGCAGATTTAAATACCTAATTTACCAAACTCTAGCTGAGTGCCCTTGAGCAAGCTGCCTAACTTCTCCCAGCATCAGTAACTGTGTATGTAATCTAGAACCACACCCCACACAGTAGATTGTTTGAGGGCTGAGAGGCTTGTATCTAGTTAGCATTCAGTAAGAGTTCATTGTCTTCCCTGCTTCCATTACCTATTAAAAGTTGGGAAATTTAATGACTGGTGATCATATCCAATCCAAGCTCCCAGCAATAAGAAAAATTCAGCCTGAGAGATCCCTTCTGATGGCAGAGACCACGCTATGTGTAGGTTAGATCACCCTTTGATATCCTCTGGGAACACAGAAAGACTGCCTCTCTCGGCCCTCTTTATAATCTGTGGGCCAGGTGGCTGAGTTATGGCCATTGGAGCAGGGGAGAAGTGACACTTGCCACTTTCAGGCCTAGCCCTTGAAAAATCTTCCAGGTCTGGCTCCTAAACTCTGGAGAACCCAGTGAAGGTCTCCAAAGTGCTCTATAACGGTAAAGTCATGGATGGAAAGAGGTTGGGGCCTCAATGACTGCATGGAGTAGACCTTCCCACCCCACAGACCTGCATCAAACTGTGGTATGTAAACCACTCAGTTTGGTTTGTTTTTTTTACAACAGAGCCTATCTTGGATAATTCTCCTTGCAAACCACCACAGTCCTAGAACTGAGAACCGGAAAGCAAATTAATACTTTATCAGTTCCCTCACTAAATTTCTTCAAAGCTAAGACTGGATATTTATTTCTTGATTCCCCACTCAACACTTAGCACAATACCTTAAATAAATTGCTTTTAACTATATGTGAATCGAATAATAATACAAAATAGGGACAAATATATCTATATACTTATAATTAAACACATATGCTTTTTAAACAAAGTCTACCCTCCACACTAAAACTTACTTTCATTTAAAATTTCAACCTTGTTTCCTGAAATTGTTTTAGTTTAGGGAACAACTAAGATTTGAATGACGATTAAATGACAATAGGAATATGACAACTGTTTCTCCAGGTCATTTGTTAGGGGAAGGCTAGTGTGAGGAGGAGGGAATTACAGGGAAATTAAGGGAACAGGTAAGAATCATAGTGTGTTTAAGTATATAATTTAACTTGTACAGTCATTTTGTTTGAGCATCAAAGGTGCAGGGAGCAGTGAATGGGAAGTGGGAATTGGTGAGTTTGTACAGGCTGGGGTGAAATCCTGATGCATCCCAGATTGATATGGGCAGAGAGTATAAGTGTGTTTGCAGACCTCCTCAAGGAGCTGGAGAGAAATGCAGAAGTGTTGGACTTCCCCACCTGGGCTTTGCTGATTTTCCCACAAACACTGAGGACTGCCAGTGTAGTCAGCTGAGTTCTGGATCTAGGAGCCTTCCCCTGTGAGGCTAGTTGCTGCAAGGGTGAGGTTAAGTCCACCTATAATTGTGCCTAGGAGTACCCCCTAGAAAGCCTCTTTGTTGCTCAGATGTGGCCCCCTCTCTCACTAAGTCCACTCGGCAGGTGAGCTCACTGCCCTCCCCACTATGTGGGATGTGACTCCCAGGGTCGTGAATCCCCCTGGAAATGTGGGAAATGACTCCTGGAGATGAGCCTGGACCACTGCTGGATTGAGAGGATGATCAAAATGGGGAAGAGAGATGAAACAAAATAAGGTTCCAGTGGCTGAGAGATTTCAAATGGAGTTGAGAGGTCATTCTGGAGGGTATTCTTATACGCTATATAGATATCATCTTTTAGTCTTTAGTCTGTTAGAATGTCTAGAGGGAAATACCTGAAGCTGTCAAACTGCAACCCAGTGACCTTGAATCTTGAAGACGATTGTGTAACTATGATAACCATGAAGGTTGCATAGTGTGACTGTGTGACTGTGAAAACCTTGTGGCTTGCACTCCCTTTGTCCAGTGTATGGACAGATGAGTGAGAAAATGGAGACAAAAATTAGATGAAGAATAGGGTGGGATGGAGAAGATGGAAAGAGTTTTATTTTTATTTTGGAGTAAGGAAAAGTTTCAAAAACTGATTCTGGTGATGAATGCACAGCTGTGTGATGGTGCTGTGACTAGTTGATTGTACACTGTGGATGACTGTAGGGTGTGTGAACATATCTCAATTAAACTGTATAAAAAAAAGCAAAAGCACAATGGGGGAGTAGGGGAATGGAATATTTCAGAAGTTCTTTTTTATTTTAATTTTATTTCATTTTTTGGAGGAATGAAAATGTTCAAAGTTTGTGGTGATGAAAGCACAACTATATGATGATACTGTGAACAACTGATTGTACCCTTTGAATGATGTATGTTATGTGATTATATCTCAATAAAATTGCATTTAAAAAAAGGAATCATAATGTGTTTAAATATTGATCCACTAGACTTCAAATCACCAACACTTCTCTCTGTCTTGCTGAGTCCTGAAGAGGTCATGTTCTCCTTGGATTATGTTTCCCAAAATTTCTGTTGTTGCTACTTCACTTTTATTCTTTCTCCCAGCAGCCTTATTCAACTGCCTTTGCTTCTACCATTACTGGTCCACTTTTTAAGCAATACTTTGGTCTCATCCTTGATGGATTTTTGTCCCAGCACACAAGTATCAATTGCCAAATTTGAAAGTATTTGTCTGACAACTAAAGAACAGATTACTACTGCAGTTTTTTACAACTCCCTCTCCAGTGGAACTTAGGACACATTCACCCAATACTGTGTTAAAGAATATTTATAACTGAAAGCCTCAAAAACATTCCTCCCCAGTAACAATCAAACAATATCCCAAACTTTGGTGCCAGTTGTCTGTTCTCTGTAAGTGTCCTACTTATGGGTGACATCTTCAACAGAGACCAGTGGTGAATATTTGTCTCTCCTCATTTTTTAAATGCCCTAATCCCACCAGCCTGGATGCCTGTCAATCCCAAAGTAACCTCCACTATTTTTTGTTATAAACGTTAAGTATTAACTATGTTAAGTATATTCAGAAAAGAACACACATTACAGTGTGCAGCTGAATGAATCTTTTCACTGTTTTTATGTGTTTTCTTCAGAAGTCTTGGAGACCTGTTGGTAAAAAAGAGAATCCTGATAACAGTCCCTGAAATCCCAAGATTTTTGGTTGAGCAGGAAGATTCTTCCCACTCTTCTAATACCTCTCCCATAAACCTTTGCTACGTAGATGGATTCCCCATTGATGGTGCATTTCATGGAGAAATTTTGAAGGTTTGATTTTAGTTTGTGGTCTTGTACATATTGATTTCAATTAAGCAGCATTACTTATTTATGCAAGAGTCTCAAGGGATGGAATACATATTTACACTGCACACAATGCTCCAAAGAAGAGAAATTTGCATGATTCACTAGAGTCATATTTATGATGGACTCCAGTCAACACCAGGAACAACAACAACAAAAAAAGCTGGCCTCACATCAGACCAAGAAATCCTTTCATGTCTCTATCCATACATTCACCACATGCTGTGCTCCTTTCACCACTGCCTTCAAAATTCAAGAGGTAAAGATACTGAATTTATAGACAGATATTAATTTCCAAATAGCCAAATCTTCCCTGCTTACTCAAGCATGCTCAAAACATGTCCTTGTTTAAAAGTAATACAAAAAAAAAATTGGAAATGCTTCCAATAGATGGCATTCCAATGTTCTTAAGAAGGCAATTGTGCCCACATTTGATTCACAGGAAAGTGGGTGGTAATGGGCAAAAGAAAAAAGAATTTTTAGAATTATTCTTTCATCCCTTAAAACACAACCAATCATTTCCTTTTCGTTCTCTTCCAATTCTGGATTTAATTAAAATATCAGCCTTTTATTTTTCAATGTTGCCCATGAATTTGGTCTATCCTAGCTGTAATCTTACAACCATCCATCTATCTTCACACAGAGCTATAATTCCTGTCTAAAGAATATGGCTTTGAGTGGAGTTAAATGGAGCCTCTTCTCCTACATATTTCATTGTATCTATAAATTTTCATGAAAAGGAACTGGGCCCTGGACCAAATAATCCCATTCTACTATTTTGGGACTAATGGCATATATATGCCTGTTGGGCCTGGAGTGATCTAGCACAGGCCAGATTACAGGAAGAACAGTGGGGCCCCACAAGTGAGGGTGAAATCTTAATCTATGAGCCTGCACTCATAAAACATGCCATTGAACTTAATCTTAAACGTTTATACATGTTTGTACTTTTGTTTCTTAAAAATATTAAAAATTTTTATATCTAGATTTTTTTACTTAATATTAAATCATGTGGAATAAAAAAATATATAGCATGGTGTGCTTTCTCTGGGCTTTCTCACTCTTCTCCAGTTAGCTAAGGAATCACTTTGTGACTGCCTCCTACCTTCCCTACAATCTTGGACAAATCACTGTTTCTGAATGTCATGTTCAAAGAACTTTTTATTCTCTTTTCAGATAATTCCTACACTTACACCTCTCCTTCTCACTGCATACAACTTCAACTAACTCTATTTACTGTCACCTTGTTTGTCAATCAGAGATGAAGTCAGCTTTCCTAAAGGCTTCCTTTATTTTCAGCAAAAATGTTTGAGTTTTGTATAAAAAAAAGTTATACAATTATATAACACTGGTCCCCTTCTCTCCAGTCTTCTCACACCACTCACCATCCCAATCAATTCTACAAGCTACTGTCAGAGGTATCATTTTAAAGAAGCCATATCCAATCAAGTTATTTCTCAGCTTAAAAGTTTTGGCTGGCTCCCACATTCACATTGGCATGCCATGAATGCCCTTCTCAATCTGACCTGGATTTACCTTTCTTTCTTGCCTTTTCTCCAATAGATCACAGCATTTTCAGGCTTCCATTGCCTTGACCTTGCTTTTCCTCCTACCTGAATGCCTTTTCCCTTTTTCTGCCTGAAATATAATTTAAAAACCTTTCTTGGTCAACTCATCTTCCAGTGACCCTCTTTAATCTCATCAAAACCATGCCAATTTACTCAGTCTCTTTCTCTGGTTTATATCACTAGCATAAAACTCATTTATTATAGGAAACTTGTTTAGTAATTCATGCATCTGTCTTTCCAGTGGGCTGTACGAAATTTACAGACACAACTGACTTTAGTCATCTTATTCCCAGCATCTATAAGAGCAGGTGTGCTATGCAGTCCAAGATGGTTTTATGAATGCATTCACATAATCAGCAGCCATGAGTAAGTGGTCTAACCAAAGAGACAAACCAGAATTCTCTAATCTCACCCATGAAAGGAAGCAATAAAGATTTCTCCTTATTTCTGTCTGGTTGGTTACAATATCTACATTTTACTTGTATTATCTTTCAAGGACATAGAATTACTTTCTCTCTCCTCATCTATTGAGTTTAGAAAAGCAATGTTCTTCCCCTATATACGAAAATCCAAAGACTTTGGCATGGCATTAGAGATGCAGGTTGGCTTCCTCTGAAAATAGCAATGCAAATTTGAGTATTGGTATTCACTAAGTTTCATTCATATTTTCAGTCACTCAGATTTTTTATGTCTTCCATGCTGAACAAACAAATCAAGTTCTTGTTTTTATCCATGGATTTTATCAGAGAGACAGATAAGAGGACTATTTAGACTAAGTTCTCAAGAAGAGTACAACAAAATATCTCTGAAAATACAAAATCTTATGAAAAAATTTGACATCATCTAGATGTAATTCAAGAATCAGCCCTGACAGCACCCACTAAATAATGCTTTCCTTCAGCAACTTGAAGCCAAAAGCAGATTAAATTCAAGTTATCACAATTCAGAGTTAAATGCTTTTTCTTGTTGGTTGTGCCAGTTTGGATGCATTGTGTCCCCCCAAATACTGTGTTCTTTGGTGCAGTCTTGTTGGGGCAGACTATTAGTGTTGATTAGATTAGAATCCTTTGAGTGTTTTCATGGAGCTATGACTCAATCAACTGTGGACAAGACCTTTGATTGGATAATTTCCATGGAGGTGTTACCCCACCCATTCAGGGTGGGTCTTAATTGAATCACTGAAGTCCTGTAACAGAGTTCATAGACAGAAGGAGGTGCTGCAGCCAAGAGAGACACTTTGAAGAATGCATAGGAGCTGAAAGTAGAGCTGGAACATGACTTGGGATCAGCAGATGCCAGCCTCATGCCTTCCCAGCTAACAGAGGTTTTCTGGATGCCATTGGCCTTCCTTTGGTGAAGGTATACTTGTATTGATGCCTTAATTTTGACATTTTCATGGCCTTCAGAACTGGTAAAGAAAACAATCATTTTCCTTGTAACCAGGTAATTCCCTTTATAAAAGCCAATCCATTTCTGGTATTTTACATAATGGCAGCATTAGCAAACCAGTACAGTGGTGGAGGAAGAAGAGTATGTAAGTATACTGAGAGGATATTCTGGCAAGTGAACATCTGTTTCTCTGCTGGTGAGGGCTGCAAGCAGGGTTGAAAAGTGAGGACAATATGTAGAACTAGCATGAAAGTGTGGCTTGGGCAAAATGGAACTACCCCAGAGAGGAGGAGCAGCTATGTCATGGTTCCTGTGAGGTAAAAAGAGATATGTTCTCCCTACAGGGGCCTTCAAAACCCTGCAGACTCCATTAAATACAGCCTAGGTAGCTTGGTTATTTTGGTTGTAGAAGTCTCTGTGTAATAAAGTCTATGAATGATTAAATCAATACTTCACAGAGAGCTTCTCCAAATTGCTCTGTTGCTTCCCTGCATATTACATACACAGAGATTAATACAATCCTAAATTTTGTGGAATGTATGGGGTCTGCATTTCATTACTTCCTGGTGAACATGATGCTTTTTGAATGCTAGGACTAACCATACTACATTCTTCCAGCCCTAACATGGACCTTGAAACCAAGAATGCAGTTCCCCACAGACAAATGTGGAATATTCAGTTATTTTATATTGACAATTTCCATCAGCCAGGAAGAATATGCACCATTGTCATTCCTCAGGATGCTTTGAGTATTATGATATGGGAGCTTGTCAGAGAAAATATGTCTAAATCAGGATCCACAAAATAAAAAAAAAAAATTAAAGACTGTATTCTTGGGAAGCTACATTCATGGGAAAATAGTTTCTTCCATTTTTATTTCTATTAGCATTGTGATAATGGGGTTGTGTCATAAATAATAAACAAGGAATCAACTTGGAGACTACACTTATGCCAGGAAACACTATTGTAGGTTGTTTCAGTTTGCTAAAGCTCCCAGCATGCAATATACCAGAAATGGGTTGACTTTTATAACAGAGATTTATTAACTTACAATTTACAGTGCTTCAGTAATGAAAATGTCCAACTCAAGACATCAACAGGATGATACCTGGACTCTGAAGAAAGGCTACCAGCATCTGGGACACCTCTGTCACATGGGAAGACACATGGCTGGTGTCTGTTGGTCCTTTGCTCCTGGGTTTTATTAATTTCAGCTTCTGGTTCCAGTGGCTTCCTCCCTGAGCTTCTGTGGATCCTCTCTTAGCTTCTCCAAGGCTTTTCTCTATGAGCTTCTCTTAATTTCTTCTTTTTTAATGGACTCTAGTAAGTTGTTCTGGCTTGTTAATGCTGCCATTATGCAAAATACCAGAAATGGATGGGCTTTTATAAAGGGGGGTTATTTGGCTATAAATTTACTGTTCTATGGCCATAAAAGTATCCAAACTAAGGCATCAACAAGATGATACCTTCACTGAAGAATGGCCAGTGGCATCCAGAACACCTCCGTCAGCTGAGAAGGCACGTGGCTAGCATCTGCTTTTCCTTTGTTACCAGGTTGTGTTTTAAAATGGCTTTCTCCAAAATGTCTCTGGGTTTTTGCCTTAGCTCCTCTCCCTCAGCTCCTGTGTGTCATTGCTTCTTTCTCCCAGAAATCTCCATGGATATAATTTAATCAAATGTTTTGCCCACAGTTGATTGAGTTACATCTCCATGGAAACACTTAATCAAAAGATTCCAACCTAATCAACACTAATACATATGCCCCCACAAGATTGCATTAAAATATGGCTTTGGGGGGAAATAATATACACAAACTGGCTCATAAGGTGATTAAGACCCACCCTGCGACAGGCCTCGGTGGAAATAACCTAATCAAAAGTTCCCACCTACAACAGGTCTGCACCCTCAGCATTGGAGTAAAAGAACATGACCTTTTCTGGGGTACATAACAGCTTCAAACTACCACATAGGTCAAAGACTCTTTTACAGGCAGAACTGCAATTCAGCTGCATGCACATCTGGTGACAAGGTCATTTGTAAATACTAAGAAAGTGCCTGAAAAAAATTGAACCCTGAATAGATTGCCCATAATTTATGGAAGAAAAAATCCTTATCTGCTACCAAATTTATAAGCTCAGTATATTCTTTGTGCCATATTGCAGCACATATTTATTAAAAGAAAAATGAAAATGGAGGAAAAAGGGAAAAATGGAAGATAATTCAGGGTGTTGCCTTTTGAACTTCAAAACCCCAGTATCAATTGGGTTCAAGTTTCCATAGAAACTGCCTTTATGTACCACCATGCCTGTTCCAGCTGGCCAACAAACAGCTGCCAAAAGGAGGCCTTAGGTGTGAGCACTAAGGGCTGGAAGCAACACATTTTCCATGGAGAAATTCCATCTTTGGAATTTGCTTTTGCAGTGGGTTTAACCAAGTTCAGAAATATTGGCCTTCAGGCCATAGAATAAAGCCCAATTACCTGGTACTTATGAGAATATTCACTGGTAAAATAAACATCAAGTCACAACCTTATTAAGATGGAATAAGTAACTTGGCTTAAATTCTCAAAATTCTCTGACTTCTTCTGAATTGCTTCAAGCATGCCAGCATGTGTTGAAACTATAATTAAGTCCTCCCACTCCTCTGTGAAAAGATTTGTCTGCCTATATAATAAAGGTCTTCTGCAGTAGACAAGAGCTTTTAGAATAATTGGCAATGAGAAATTAAAGTAAAATAAAATATAATAAAAAAAATTAAAAATCCTTCAGAACTAGGACATTTATTTCACATCTGGAGAGCTCAGGTAGGAAAACAGAAATCCCATTAAAATGCACTGGTTTATGAAGGTCCCAAGGAAAGGATCAATTCCCTCCAACCCACAGAAGTAAAGTCTATTATTCAGTCTGATCAGTCTGTCATCCTTAGGAAACAAATATTTTTTTTAAATTCAATTTTATTGAGATATATTCACATACCATACAATCATCCAAAGTGTACAATCAATTGTTCACAGTATTATAATATAGTTGTGCATTTATCACCCCAGTCTCTGTTTTTAACCTTTTCCTTGTACCAGAAAAAGGCTAAATAAGAATAAAAAAGTAAAAAGGAACACCCAAATCACCCCCATCCCACCTTATTTTTCATTTAGTTTTTGTCCTCGTTTTTCCACTCATCCATCCATACACTGGATAAAGGGAGTGCAATCCACAAGATTTTCACAATTACATTATCACCCCCTTGTAAGCTACATTGCTATACAATCATCTTCAAGAGTCAAGGCTACTGGGTTGCAGTTTGATAGTTTCAGGTATTTACTTCTAGCTATTTCAATGCATTAAAACCTAAAAAGGGTTATCTATATAGTGCAAAAGAATGCCCACCAGAGTGACCTCTCAACTCTGTTTGGAATCTCTCAGCCACTGAAACTTTATTTCGTTTAATTTCACATCCCCCCTTTTAGTTAAGAAGATGTTCTCAATCCCATGATGTCGGGTTAAGATTCATCCCTGGGAGTCATATCCTGTGTTGCCAGGGAGATTTATACCCCTGGGTGTCAGATCCCAGATAGAGAGAAGGGCAGTGAGTTCACCTGCTGAGTTGGCTTGGCTAGAGAGAGGGCCACATCTGAGCAACAAAGAGGTACTCAGAGGGAGACTCTTATGCACAACTACAAGCAGGTTTAGCCTCTTCTTTCATAAGGGCAAGTCCCATGATAGAGGGCTCAGAGCATCAAACTGCCAGTCCTCAATGTTTGTAAGAACATCAACAACAGTCCAGCTGAGCAAGCAGTAGTGAGTAATGTTGCAATGGGCACTACTTTAGCTAAAGTGTACACGGACGGCCTCTCTGAGAGTGTGACATGAGTTGAGAACCGGATGAGACAGACTTGTAAATATCTAAGGAAAAGAACAGCAAGTACAAGGTGAATAACTTTACACAAGGAACAGAAAGAAGAGTGATGAACCTGGAGTGTTGTGAGTGAGGAGAATAGTTGAGGGAGATGAGGATACAGAGGACACCAGATCACTAGAGTCACTAGAATCCTGAGGCCCTGATATCCTTATTATCTGTGTTCCCTTCTCCCTCTACCAAGATAACGTAGGCTTTTGATGGGCAGGAACTCTGTTGATCTGGTTGGCATCTGTTTCCCAAGTACATAGAGCAACATCTGATACCTAGGGACTACCAAATAAATTTTTGTCAATTGAGTGATTCAGCATCTACTATATATCATGAGCTGATCCAGGTGCTGGACATACAGCAGTGAGCAAGACAAACAAGGTTCCTTGCAGAAAAGAAACATACAATTAGCAAACCATTATATTAAACAAAAACAAATTAGATGGTGATAAGTGCTATGTGAAGAAATAAAATATTTATTATATTAATAAAGCATGATTGGATGGTACTTTTAGATTTTGTACTCAGAATGACTTCCTTGAGGAAGTGACAATATGTTGATATCTGAATAACAAGAAGGATTAGCCATGTGAAGGTTAAGGGGTAGTCCAGACAGAGGGAATATTTATACAAACTCCTCAAAGCAGGAATGAGCTTGGTGTGGCTGAGGACAGAAAGAGGTCAGTCAAAGCCAGGGTAATATATGACAATCTCAGGGAGGCAGGAAGAAGCCAGATCACAATGTGGCTTGGTGAGCTAAATAGAGGAATTTGGATTTGATTTTGTATTCTCTGAGAAGTCACTGGGAAGTCTTAAGTTTGAGAGTGTTGTGAACTGATTTGTATGTCTAAAGATCACTCTGAAGACTTCTACACAAAAGCCCCAGAAAAAAACCTTTTCTCTCTAGCCAAAGGACCAAGAAAGTAGCAGCTTTGCAAGACAGATAACTATTAGATAATAACCACTCTACCACAGCCAAACACCACAGGATAAAACTATGGCCCAACACCCCATCCTCACCTGCAAATGCTGGGTGGAAAACCTTCATTTCCATTCTTGACAAGCTGTAATGAGGTGCCCCATCTTTTCCTAACCCCTACTGGGCTGGCATCAGAGAAACGCAATTGAGGAGCCAAGACTTTTATGCCCAATGAGCAGTTGCAAGTCCTCCCCACAATGGTACCAGTGGAGACCACATGGGGAGCCTACACTTCAATCAACTGCAGGTTGTAATAGGTGTCTGTGATGGTTAGGTTCATCACCTTGGCCAGGTGATGGTCTCCAATTGTCTGGTCAAGCAAGCACTGGCCTAACCATTACTGCAAGGACATTTGATGGCTGGTTAATAAACCAGAAGGATGGCTTTTTAAATCATCAGTCAGTTGATTATATCTGTGGCTGATTACATCTACAATCAACTAAGGGAGTGTCTTCCACAATGAGAGAATCCAATCAGTTGGATTTAATCCAATCAAAGACTTTTAAAGGAGAATAGAGAACTTTTATTTCTTCTTCAACCAGCCAGCCTCTCTTGGGAAGTTCATCAAAGACCTTCATCAGTGTTGCCAGCCCATGGCTTGCCCTATGGAATTTGAATTCATGTATCCCCACAGTTGCATGAGACATTTTTATAAAATCTCATATTTATAGATATCTCCTCTTGGTTCTGTTACCCTACAGAACTTTGACTAATACAGTTTGGTACCAGGAGTGGTTCTTGAGAAATAGAATCTTAAAATGCACTTTTACAACTGGTTTTCTACTCTGAATAGACTCAAGACACAAATGACTCTATTTCCAATAATCAAGATGGTACTGACAGTCCATGGCATGAGTTGGCAATAGAGATATGCAAAATATCACCATTTGATTCTCCTAATCATACTGTTGTCTGAGGCAAGGCTCTGGGTGACAGTGTTTTGGACAGCTTAACAGAATTTTGTGGAGTTAAGAGGTGTAATGGTATTGACTGATTAGTCTTAGATATGCTGGATACAGTTATAAGAGAAAGGGACAAGCTGAAGTCTGCAAATTTGCAACTTAAATGCCATATGAAATATATAAAATTTCTTTTTTTGCTCTGAAAGAAAATCTTGTTTCCTGTGACTGCAAACAAGATCTCTGAAAACCAGACCTAGAATCTCATTATGTGAGTAGCAGATTTACAACATAAACTTAAATTGCAACCTCACAGGGTGTCTACTGTTAAAGTAAAGGCATTGGTTGAAAAAAATGGGATCATGAAAATTAGGATGGGGACATATGGGTTGATCATGATGGCAGTGGGGATATTGGAACCCTGGATTCTGCTGAATCTTTGCTAGATATACCTGTAATGGTGTGCCTTGAGGAAACAACCCCTCCTCCAGCCTTCCTTGAGAAAAGAGCCACCCAATATCCAGCCTGTCCTGAGGAGACAGTTTCCTGACCTCCAGTCTGCCCTGAGGTGCCTGCAAGCCAACCTCCACCAAAAGAGATTAACACTTCAGTGCCTGCTAAACCTGTAATCACCTCCACTGGGGAAATGGCACTCACCCTTCTGTCTGGAGAGATTAATCCTATTTCACCAGATGAAACTGCAACAACCTAATCCAGGCAGGACTACCAATTGTCCAGAAACTTAAGGAATGAGGGTTTGGGTCATCCCACCAGGCAAAGAAAGTGACTGCTGAGGGAAAAGTGGAAGAAGGTAGTGATAAGCATGAACTATGACCACATGACCAGTTACAGAAATGAGACCTGTGATGGTATGAACATTTCCTCCTTGTTTCATTATGAGTATGTTTGTATTTGTACATAATGCAAATATCTTTGTTTTCTTCTCCATCTTATCCCCTCATCATATGACATAAGTTGTATTATTCATTTCATAGTATTTAAGTTATAGGATATCAAGTTTAAGAGTAAATGTTACCTAAGGACTTTCACCCTATTCTTGAGAGATTTAGTGTGTTTCAAGTTGTATTCAGGATGGCTGAGTATCATTAGGTGAAACATCTGTCTGTTATTGTGTTCTATTTAGAGATTAAGTATGAGTATAACTGCCAAGTTAACAAAGGGTGGACAGAGATGATTAAGTTCTTGTGTCAACTTGGCCAGGTAATGGTGCCTAGTCATCTAATCAAGCAAGTACTGGCCTAACCATTACTGCAAGGACATTGCATGGCTGTTTAATAAACCAGAAGCCTGGTTTTTAAAATCATTAGTCAGTTGATTACTTCTGTGGCTGATTACATCTACAATCAACTAAGGGAGTGACTTCCTCAATGAAAGAATCCAATCAATTGGATTTAATCCAATCAGTTGAAGACTTTTACAGAAGAGAGAAAGAAGAAAGAAGTTTCATTTCTTCTTCAGCCAGCCAACCTCTCCTGTGGAGTTCATTGAAGACCTTCATTGGAGTAGCCAGTTCATGGCCTGCCCTACAGAATTTGGACTCACACATCCCTCCAGTTGCATGAGACACTTTTATAAAACCTCATATTTACAGATATCCCGTTAGTTCTGTTTCCCAACAGAACTCTGAATAATACAGTGTCCTAATCCTCTTGTTGGTGTGGTGTCACAGGAGGCCTACTGGAGAGTCAGGACTTTCTTTGGAGAGTAGAGGTCTAGTGGGGAACTAGGGTTTCCATCCCCACCTTGCAGTAATGAGGAGGTGGCACTGGAGTATTGTCAGAAACCAGAAGGTTTAAATCCAGAGATCCAGATTTCAATAAAAAATCACTCACCATACCCAAAACCAAGAAAGATCTCAAACTGAATGAAAAGTGGCAATCAGTAGGGAAGCACTTCTGAAATGGTAGTAACAACCTCTAAAAATCTGCTCCTCCAAAGAAGCAATGAGAACACAATCAAAAATTGTCAAAAACAACTTTTTTAGATTCTGTAAATTAACCAATGTCTTGCAACAGTCCAAGGAATGTTTATTTAAGAAAAAGACTGAATTTCAGTAAGAACATTGAGTTTTGTGGAATTTTAACTTGCCCTATTCCTATCCCTTTCTCCACATCTCCTTGGTAGCCTCAAAAACCACAACTTCACAATCACAATAGCTGTGCAAAACAGCAGTCTAGCAGCCACTGGAGGGGCCAGAATGGATTTGAAGCTTCCCCAAAAGCCTGTTCCTAGAGCACTGTCATTATTTATTCTGTCTGGAAGTTTGTTGGAAAGCTCCATTCTCAGAGCTTGTCTCTATCTGACCTGATTTCAGAGCTCACTTGTTGATAGCAGTCTTTTCCCTGGTGCAGTTATAGAAAACAATCAGCAGCAATTGTTTGACATTGTAGCTGCCTGTGAGGGTGGTAACAGTTGGACTTAACATGAAAATTTTTCTAATTAAAATTTAAAAAGTTTAAAAGGAAAATCTGGGAAGTGAGAAATCCATATGGGGTTTAGAAAAACTGCAACATCTTCCTGAGAATCTATAAGGTGACACACACAGACAGGGCTGTGCTAAAGCACAGGAAATATGTGAGAAGACCATACCCTCTCAAGTCTGGCTAAGCTTGAGGCTCTGTTCAAGTAGGAAATGAAGGCTAAAGTAGAATTGTAAACTGATGTAGCATTGAAGGCATGCACCAAAATGTACACAGAGCTTTTCACAAAGGCTGAGAGCCTTATGGATATAAGATATTAAAGGATATCTACATCCAATCATTTGCTGACCACTGAACTGAGCAGATACCCCAGTGGCCACACACAACAATGAATGCAGACTTTAGAGAATTAGTTTATAAAAGTCACTAGGCAAACAACAATGATAACAAATCCTGGGAGGGAGGAAACTGATTTCAAGAGTTGCCACATTATATTATTCAAAATGTGAGGTTTGGAGTAATTTTACAAGTCATAAAAAGAAACAGGAAACTGTGGTCTATATTCAGAAAAAAGTAGCACAGAGAGAAGAGGGGTCAAGATGGCAGCATAGAGAGGAGTGAAAGTTAGTTGGTCCCTGGAACAACTAATAAGCAACCAGAAACAACTAGTAAATAAACTGAAATAACTGCTGGGGGACAACCGTGACTTTCCACACATCATACACCAACCTGGATTGAGAGGAATGCCTGAGATTGCAGCACAAAATCTGTGACTAAGAGCTGCAGAATTGTGCCAAGAACCTCCTCCTCCCACAGCAGGCCGAGTGGCAAAACCTCACTGTGGTAGAAAGCAGCACTCTCTAATCAAGCAAATATACCTCAGTCCAGCTCCAACTGGGGTTTTAATTAACAAATGTGGACAGCTCAATACAAGCTACAAATCCCCAACAAGCAGACAGAAGCTTTTACTGACAATTGACCTTCAAGAGCCTGATGACTCCTCTGTCCTGGGAGGGGGAGCCCAGAAGAACAAGTGCTATATCTGACCAAAGGGTGAAACTGGGGGAGGGGAGGTCATGGACTGACCCTGAAAGGGGGCTTTCTGTTCCATTTTCTCTCTCTCAACCTGAGCAACTAGTGGAGAAAGTCTCAGCCAGTTCACAGTGCTCTGACCCAGACAAGGGTGAAGATAGTAGAGTCAGAGAGAAAAAGAACCTACTTATATGCAGATGATAACTCCATAGGGGGTGTGTCTTCCCTAAGAGGAAGGAGGTGGTGCCTAGCTCTACTACTGGCCTCCCATTCAGAACCAGACCCCAGAGCCTGGGGGAAAATAGCCAAACAGAAACTATGGGGGCCCCATCTCCTTACACCAGTCAGGAGCAACAGGCTGACAGGCACCACCTGCTGGGCAGGTTAGGAAAAGCACAGCAGCTAGAGGCCTCACAGGGTGTGTCAATCTTCTAAGACACACCTTCAGGAAAACCTGATACTGAATATTGTCTCCTGAGACCTGAGCCCTTCTGTTCTGGGAAGACCTGATTGGGGTAACCAAGGAAACCAGATGCCTAGACAACAGAAAACTACAACCTACAATAAGAAAAACAAAGTTATGGCCCAGTCAAAGGAACAAGCTTACACTTTAACTGAGATACAGGAATTGAAACAACTAATGCTAAATCAATTCCACAAGTTTAGGGAATATATGGCAAAAAAGATGAAGGGTATAATGAAAACACTAGGGAAACATAAGGTAGATATTGAAAGTTTGAAAAAAAAACTGGCAGGATCTATGGAACTGAAAGGCACAACACAAGAGATGAAAGACACAATGGAGACATACAAGAGCAGATCTCAAAAGGCAGAAGAAAATACTCAGAAACTGGAGAACAAGACACCTGAAATCCTACACACAAAAGAATAGATAGGGAAAAGAATGAAAAATATGAGCAACAGCTCAGGGAATTGAATGACAACATGAGGTACATGAATGTACATGTCGTGGGTGTCCCAGAAGGAAAAGAGAAGGGAAAAGGGGCAGAAGCAATAATAGAGGAAATAACCAATGAAAATTTTCCATCTCTTATGAAAGACAGAATTACAGATCCAAGAAGCACAGTACATGCCAAACAGAATAGATCTGAATAGGCCTATGCTAAGATACTTAATAATCAGATTATCAAACATCAAAGACAAAGAGAGAATCCTGAAAGCAGCAAGAGAAAAGTGATCCATCACATACAAAGGAAGCTTGATAAGGCTATGTGTGGATTTATGAGCAGAAACCATGGAGGCAGGAAGGAAGTGGTGTGATATATTTAAGATACTGAAAGAAAAACTGCCAACCAAGAATCCTTTGTCCAGCAAAACTGTCCTTCAAATATGAGGAAGAGTTTAAAATATTCTCTGATAAGCAGAAAATGAGAGAGTTTGTGAACAAGAGTTGCTATACAGGAAATACTAACGGGAGCACTATAGACAGATAGGAAAAGACAGGAGTGAGAGGTTTGGAACACAATTTTGGGTGATAGTAAGTAGCACAGCAATGTAAGTACACTGAACAAAGAGGACTGTGAGTATGGTTGAAAGAGGAAAGTTAGGAGCATGTGGGACACCAGAAGAAAAGAGGAAAGATAAAGACTGGGACTGTATAACTCGGTGAAAGCTAGAGTGCTCAAAAATTGTGATAAAATGTAAAAATATGTTTTTACATGAGGGAGAACAAATGAATGTCAACCTTGCAAGGTGTGAAAAATAGGATGGTATTGGGGGAAAAAATGCTATCAATGCAAACTAGAGAGTTAATGGAAACATTGTATTATGCTTCCTTTAATATAACAGTGGCAACATACCAAAGCTAGATGCATATAAGAGGAGGACATAAGGGAGGGGTATGGGACTCTTGGCATTGCTAATGTTGTCAGAGTCTTTATTCTAGTTTAGTTTATTCTATCTTTCCTTTTGTTGCTTCCTAGTTGTCATGTTTTTGTTTTGTTTTGTTTTCTCTCTCTCTCTTTTTTCTTTTTCTTTTGTCTACCTTCTTTGACTCTTCCTCCTTCTTTGTGGAAGAAATGGAGTGCTTGTATATAGATTGTGGTGATGGTGATGAATACATAAATACATGACTATACAGGGAACCATTGATTTTTTACTTAGGACAGAATGTATGGTGAGTGAACAAAACCATTTTAAAAAAATAACAGTCACTATATTTTTTAAATTAAATTTTATTGAGATATATTCACATGCCATGCAGTCACACAAAGCGTACATTCAATTGTTCACAGTACCATTATATAGTTGTGCATTCATCACCAAAATTAATTTTTGAACATTTTCATTACCACACACACGAAAATCATAAGAATCAAAATTAAAGTGAAAAAGAACAATTAAAGTAAAAAAGAACACTGGCTGCCTTTTTTTTTTTTTTTTTTTGCCCCCATTTTTCTACTCATCCATCCATACACTAGACAAAGGGGAGTGTGGTCCATATGGCTTTCCCAATCACAGTGTCACCCCTTGTAAGCTACATTTTTATACAATCGTCTTCAAGATTCAAAGGTTCTGGGTTGTAGTTGGATAGTTTCAGGTATTTACTGCTAGCTATTCCAATTCATTAGAACCTAAAAAAGGTTGTCTATATTGTGCATAAGAGTGCCCACCAGAGTGACCTCTCGGCTCCTTTTGGAATCTCTCTGCCACTGAAGCTTATTTCATTTCCTTTCACATCCCCCCTTTGGTCAAGAAGATGTTCTCCATCCCACGATGAATGGGCACTATATTGAGTGAAATTAGTCAGACACATAAGGACAAATATTGCAGGGTCTCACTGATATGAACTAATTAGAATATGTAAACTCAGACATGAAATATAAGTTACCAGAATATAGAATAAGGCTAAAGAATGGGGAGCGGTTGCTTATTATGAGCAGAATGTTTAACTAGGTTGAACTTAAGTGTTCAGAAATGGACAGAGGTGATGGTAGCACATTGTGAAAATAACTAACAGTGCTGAATGGTGCGTGAATGTGGTGGAAAGGGGAAGCTCAGAGTCATGTATGTCACTAGAAGGAAAGTTGGAGGTTAAAAGATGAATGTATAAAAACAGCGTATCTTGTGGTGGGCAATGTCAGTGATTAACTGTACAAATATTAGAAATCTCTTTAATGAACTAGAAAAAATGTATGACACCATAACTAGAAGTTAATAATAGAGGGACATATAGGGAAAAAATATACCTATTGCAAACTATATACTACAGTTGGTAGCATTTTAACGTCCTTTCATCAACAGTAATAAATGTACTATACCAATACTATGAGTCAATAATGGGGGGAGGGAGGTTAGGGGTATGGGAGGATTTGAGTTTCCTTTTTTTGACTTTCTTTCTTTTATGAAGTAATGAAAATGTTCTAAAATTTGAAAAAAAAATAATTGTGGTGATGGATGCACAGCTGTATGATGGTACCATGGGCAATTGATTGTACACTTTGGGTCTTTAGATAATTGTATGGTATGTGAACAATTTCAATAAAATTAAATTTTTAAAATAAGTAGTGCAGAGAAATAGAATTTTCCCAAAGTCAAACAGCTAGTAATAGGTGGAGTCTGGTTTACCCAGGTAGTCTGCTAACAGATCCCTCAGTCTTTACCTCATGCTAAGCTACAACATGTACTAGCTCTTGTGGTGTTAAAGTGTCCAGAATGTGCACCTTCTGTATGATATCCACTTTACATTATTAAATATTTTCTGCTTCCTCCCTCTGCTTCCATATGAATATTTCTAAAACACATTTTCAAAGACAGTGAGTGGTAGTGGAAACAAAATGGGCTTTAGTGTCACACGAACTTTAGTTCTGATCCTTAATTGAACTCTATATGAGCACTATCACTGTGGAGGGATAATTTAATATGCTTCCCAATTTTCACATCTTGGCAGGCATGGAGAATTATTTTTGTATGGCACATTGGACAAGGCAGCACTTGGCCCACGGTGACTGGCATGGGAATCCAGTGGCCCCAAGCCCCTCCCACACACCTCCAGGGCTGAGGAGATCATTTCCAGGCACTCTGCCAATCTATTTGCATATACAGCTCTTAAGACACTCTAACTTACCCAATATCGTCATCCTTATAAATGGGGTAAATGACACCTACTTCACAGAGTATTTGTGACATATAAATGAACATTGCAGGCATAATGCTTACTTCGACTCTGACACAATTTAGGTGCTCATTCAATGTTAGTTGGCATCATGATTAGTATGATTAGAATTAATATCAGTAAGAGCATTTTGTTTACAGTTCCTATGGGCTCTCCATACCCAAACAACAGCCTAGCCCAGATTCTACCATGCATGTTTGTTTCACTGCTTCTCATATCATGGAAGTATTGTTACGCATTATTTTCAGTTTATTAGTTTTGACTTCTTGTTCACTCAGTGACAAGGCATTTTATTACACACTGTGGGAAATTCAAAGAAGTATAATCATAGACTATCAGTACATGATGGAACTGTCACCTTGTTGAACTCCTTTCCTAGATGCCCTGAATCCCTTCTAAAACATAAATTAAGTAACACTCAATTTTCAGACACCACCAATGCTAGAGAATATGACCATTCAAAGAAGCACATTCCATACAATCATTTCATGATTTATTAAAAAGTTATTCATTATATTGAATACAAATCCATCTCCCTACTGCTCCTGCTCATCGGTCATTTTACAATTTGGGGCCATGTAGATGAGATTCAATACATGTAGTGAAGATCTCAGCTTGAAAGATCAGATATATCTAGGATTTTCTGAAGACTTGGGGCTTGGAACCTACCAGGGTGCTAACTGTAGAAAGAACTGGAGGACTCTCTGGAAGACAGAGTATTCATTTTAAAGAAAAGCAAGCTGTGGTACAAGTAGTATATAGGAGCTACAGACTACAAATGCAAGTGAACAATTGATATCACTTTCTTTTCTATAACTTATTTTTTAATCAATAAGTTACCCTCCCACACATTACAAATTTGTTCATAGACTATGAGAGTTGAAAAGAAGGATGACTGAGTAGAGCCTAATGTCAGTCTCTCAAATTGTCTGTACGGTATCATGCTTAAGATCCAGGCCACAAAAGTAAGAGACGGGATTTTTTTTTTTGTCTTTTATGAGCTAGTTACTCTGTATAAGTCTGTGCTAATAAATTCCAAAATCTCAATGAAATGAATGGTTGGCACATGTGTAGTAAAGAATTGACCTTACCCTAAGCTTTGTCCTGGGCTTCCGGGAGGTAATCTTTAATCCTTGGACTGTCCTGCCTGATAAGAGTACTTGTGTTTACCTGAGGGCCTTGACTATCCCAGATAGTTTGCAATGATGTGATTCATGGTGGCAGCTTTGGGCTACACGGTATAAGCTCAACCATGTTAGAGCTTGGTTAGAAACCAAGGACAGCCATGCATATGGCCAACCATATCCATCTGAATACAAGGCTAAGTGAGCGTCCCTAGTTGGCAATACTCTGTATGAACTGTCACACATAGCTACTGGGAGAAGTTAGCATTAACCAGACTCCACTGGGAGAGAACAATTGGAAGCTCCACACATTGAACTATCCTGGACTCAGCCCCATGCACCGCTTCCTGTGGCTGATTTTTACCTCTATTCTTCAGTTGTAATAAACTATAACCATGAGTATAACAGCTTAAAGTGAGTTCTGTTAGTCTTTCTAGTGAGTTACTAAGCCTGAGGAAGGTCTCAGGGACCTCTAAACTTTGTCAGAGTGAGGATGGTCTTGCTGACAAGAAAATATGAATAATCAAAATTGACTGAAGAAAAATATCAAATCTGAATAGATCAACAAAATTGGAATAAATAAAAGTTATCAACTAATTATCTCCAATAAAAGATATTAGGACCAGATAGTTTCACTAGTGGAGTAATTCAGTTCATTTTATGAAATGAGCATAGCCAAGACAACAATTGGTGACCAAAAAGAGTGAAAATATGAAAGACGCAGATCAATCTTACTTATGTAGATTTGGAAGTCAAAATAAATTAAGAGCAAACATCTACCATAATCAAGTAGCATTGATTTTAGGAATATAGCAATTGTTTAATACTAGAAAATCTATTAATAAATCAAAGGACAAAAGCCATACAGTCATTTCAATAGTGGCTAAAAAGGAATTTGAAAATCAATAACCCATTCTAAAGGAAAAAGAAAAAACTTTTAACAAATTAGAGAAAGAAGGAAATTCTTTAATGGGAAAATAAATAGATAAAATATGGTAAGATGATAGCAACGTTATATCAAAAGTAAACCTCTAGAATCATTTCTGTAAATAACACATAATCAAAGATATCCAATATCACTGGATCTGGTAGAGCTATGAAAATGGAAAGGATAAATTGTTATTACATTGGAAAAGAAGACAAAAATCATTTACACAAAACTGGTAGAGAATTAACTGAGAGTCTCCTCAAATTTAGTACTGAAATATAAGATAAACAAACCTTCTTATATACCAGCATATGTGTTAGAAAATATAATCGGAACAGGATTTTATAGACAATATCATAAACATATGTAAAATACTTAGAAGCAACCTAAAAATAAAATATGAACCCGTTTAAAAAGCATGACAGATTTTTACTATAAAATGTAAAGGAGGAGACACAATATCTGGAGAAGGAAGAGGAAAAGGGGAAGGAGGAGGAAGAAGAGGAGGAAAAGGAGAGGAGAAAAAAGAGAAGAAGAGGGAGAAAACTGGGAAGAAGAGGAAGGAGAAGAAGAAGAAGAAGAAGAGGAATTCCAAATTACATAGATACTATAAGATATTATTGCTAGACCAGGGTCAAGGGCTCAAACTCTGTAGGTAAAAGAAATTGCATCATCCTCTCTCAAGACAACAGTTGATTTAGAGTTCGGGTCTGTTTGGTGGAGTTGGACCTACTTTCATTAATGCGTATGAAGTAAAAGGTGCCGCTTGGTAAGAAATGAAATGGGTCCCAGAGCCTATAATGAGGGTCAAAGATACAAAAATATGTCTGATTATTTTTTTGAGGGTTGGGGAGGGGCATGTATCCAAACTAAAGCCAAATATCAACAAAACAAGCTCTTGCCATAAAAGAAAACCCACAGATGAAAGATTAGGCCACTGACGACTAGAACCCAGGTCCAGGTTCTGTGGTGGAAGGCAATGTGGTTTCCAAGATCCTCATGTCCTTAATGCTGGAACCTGTTTCAACACAGCCCCTCATTCTCCAGGCCCTGGGAGGACACCAAGAGGGAAACGTCTATCCAGCTCCTAGCAGTGGGCCTGGCATAGAGTTAATGCTCAATGAACATTTGTTTCCTTGAATGAAAGAATAAATGAGTGAGTCATTGAATCAATAAATGAACAAAAACTGATCCATATGAAACCAGGCAGTTTTGCTGTGAGATATGTCAACTAATCATAATACTAAGAATTATCCTTTTACAAACCTCAAAATGCAGCTCCATAGAAACTTTTACTAGGAATAAGGACAAAAGCAAGTAGGATGTTAGGAACACCCTTACAGTGATGACTCCACAGTGAGGAAGATACATGGGGACAATTAGGGCAACAGGCAGAACTCTCGGCTGTGGGAAGGGAAGGTGTAGGGGCTGCAGCCAATGGCCCTCAGGACCGCATTGGCATTTAGAAGGCAACCATAAATCAGCAACAAAGAGAACTAATTAAGGGTGAGTATAAATGTCCTTGGGGAGTTTCAGGATGTTTGGATAGAAGAACCCAGGGAAAAGACTAGATGTCTGGTTCCTCAGCCAGGTTGGCCCAAAAGCCATTATTATTTGGAAGTTTGATGGAAATATGGTCATATTTTGTACACATAGACTTTTGGAAAATAAGTTATTTAAATTTCACAATAATATCTCCATTTTATAAAAACAAAAAGTCATACTGTGGACACAGACACATAGACATACACGTGCATACATACACTCCCACCTCAACAGACATAGATAAAAATGTTTCTGTGTTTTACAATTTCTCCCCAAGGGGTTTGGATGTTTTCTGCAAATTGGAAAAAAATTAAGAGATGGCTCGTCAGAAAAATAAAGGGTATATAAAGGACTGTAAACACTACAATACCAATTGCTCGAAGATTTCTGCAAGGTTTTATGACCACATGGTTATACCACTTTGAGTTATGCAATAGAACATAGCACAAGTTGTTATACTATTGGTTAATAACTAACTCTCCCTTTGGATTGCCTTTGCAGCCCAGAAGGCTGAGCAGCAAGTCCGAAGAGGCCACACCTGCAGAAGAAGTCAAAGAGGAGGTCGGCTTTGGGGAGCAGCTGTGGTGGCACTGGCGGCACCGGCAAGATACCAGCCACCTGTGCCGCAGGGGATTCCAGATGCCTTTGGTGGCAGCGGCCACAGCATCACTACAGGCAGGAAGAGAAAGCACTGCTCCTCCTGGCAGCCACACTGGCTGAATCACCAGCCTGTGGATGGAAACCCAGGCAGACCCACAGAACTAGCTTGGAAGGATCTGGGTGACCTGGGGTTCTCACAAAATGGGCAAAGATGGAGACAGAAAAATATGTTTTGCCATTGTCCTCAAGAATGTTGTGGCCTAGGAAGGAAAGTTCTCAGTTGCTTATTTTCAAGGCATTCTTAACCTTGTTGACAAAATAAAACAACACTTGAAAATTTAATGATGCTAGGCACCACAGGACTACGTGGTGGACAGAGGAAAAGAAATAGAGACCTAAATGCTGAGAGAGTTGAAAGGAAGAAAGTTCTCTGAGAACCAAAGAAATTTATGTTTGGTTCTTAAGGGTGGGCTGGAACTGAAGAAAACAAGAGAATTGGAGATGGGGGGCATTCCAGCAGGGTGCTCATCTTCATGAGGGGTTTTAGAAAAGGTAAGAAGCAGTGGTCAAGAAAACCAGCAAGTTTGATACTTCATATATAATATATAGTCAAATCTCTTTTAAAAAAATTATTTACCATGGAATCTTATTAGAGCGTTGGAAGTCAAGATAACCTTAAAGAACAACATATCTGCCTAGTGGCCCCATTCTGAAGAAGAAAGGATATGCCGAGAAAAAAGACAATTACAGAAAATTTGTGGAGCTGTAATCTCACTGTACAGGGAACCACCACACTCTGACAGTGTTGAGCGCCCCCTGGTGATCATAATAGGAAAATTGGTTACTTGGGGATTTTCATACATTTTAACACGTGGGGAATGATTTTTAAAAAGTGAAATGTGTCATTGGCTTGATCCTTTTTCCCAGCCCCTTTATGCTTGGTGCACAGCCTGGGGCACCTATTGCTTGACCACAGTTATAGTAAAATGAAAAACTAGGGAGAATTTGTAGACATATATAGGCAAGAAGACATTGTTCTCTATTTCTAAAGAAAATGATAAACATGATGAAAGTCAATGGTATGGAAAACTTAGACATTTAATGTGATCCAT
This sequence comes from Choloepus didactylus, assembly GCF_015220235.1. NCBI lineage: Eukaryota > Metazoa > Chordata > Mammalia > Pilosa > Megalonychidae > Choloepus > Choloepus didactylus. The sequence continues at coordinate 77,892,927 of NC_051309.1, forward strand.
TCAGATCTAGCCATACACACCTCACTCATTGCTGTGAGATTAGACAAAACAAAAACAAACAACAAACAAAAGACACTATTTCTTCCTGACCCTTTTTCCTAGTATGTAAAATGAGGTTGTTGTGAAGATTAAATAAGTATGCAAAACACCTAGCACAGCCTGTCATAAAGTAGGCACTCAATACACATTATTCCTATGCCTTGAAAAATTATTAGTAAATTTCTGAATAGCATTCAGATACCAAATGCATTTGACAGAAATTCAAATTGCCATAATGATACAGAATTGAAAATTTCATCATGGGATCTGTTTTCTGTCAACCATATACTATCTTCTCTTAGTTTTTGTGTGTCCTTCACTAATCAACAGCTGAAAAATGGGAAGAATGGTGAAAGAAGCATCCAAATTTCCACCTCTTGAAATGGATAAGGACGCAGTTCTAGTTACTTGCTAGACGTGATCTTGAACAAATCAATTTCTTTTGATTTGAGAATTGATCTGGGCTTGCATCTAGGACCTGTTAGTACAGGCTATGTGACCCTGTTCATGTTATTTAATCTCTGTAAGCCCATAATGTAATTAAACTATCTATGCTTCAAAGTTTATTGATCATGAAAAACAAAAGTCAGGAAATTACTGTCTTACTGATCTTAAAAGGTCCTTCCAGCTCTGCCTTCTAGCCTAATACATGGACATTCACCTCAGTTATACTAACATATACCTATGACCAAACATGATTCCAACTTGGGAAAAAATCACTTGTGCTCAAATTAACCTTGAAAAGCTGGAAGGAATAGAGATTCTGGATATTTCAGGACTAAAATAAAAAGAGAGAAAGAAAGACTGCCTATGAAGAAGCATCACAGAGAAAGATATTAGAATTCTAATGGAATGCCTTCTGTATATATTTATTACACATGTAATACATACTAATATACACATAAGCAGTCATTTCATCACTCCTAAAAACATAAACTGCTGGTCATGAGTTTTAAAAGTTCAACATCTCCCCCTCCTAGAATTTCACCCTCTTATTTGTGTCAATTTTGTGACCTCTCTTTCTAAGGAGGGAGAAAAGCAAAGAAATTTGGGAAAATGAGAAAAAATAACCACATAGGGTCTCCAAGCTCATATTTTGGTCTTTAACATAGAGCCTGGGAGGTGGAAAAATTGAGGAAACGCCTCTTCTTCTCTTTGGTGTTCTTTCCCTGCCTCTGACAGATCAAGTTGTGAATCCATATACAGGCTGCAAGCACCACCTAGAGGCATTAAATCATAAATCTTACTCTTTCATTTCAGTGAACATTGATGAGTCAGTTCAAAATCCAATTGAGTTCTTCTCCTTCCAACCACAGACTTGAAAATTAATCAAGTCAAAGTTCTCTCATCTCTAAATGGATTCAGGGTGAGGAAACAAGGCCAAATAAAATGGATATGTACAAACATACATATCTTGTCAAATCTTATCTGTGTCACCATCTCATTAGTTGAACACCTGTGGGTGCATAATACAAAGGCCAAAATTTGTGTTGGAGGTGTCAATAGAAAATGAAACTGGAACCACAATAATTCCAGGCAAGCTTTAATGTCAAAATAACTTTCCATTTTAATTCAGAAAATATGTTTGCAATAAGTGATATTAGATCCTGCCAGTCACTCTTCAGCCATTGGTATTAGTCAGGGAAAAGGTGTGCATTTCCAGAAGGTTCAGCCTTCAAATGGCAGTTTTGCAATCTGAACAATAACAGAAAGTCTGGGTAAGGTTTTAAATTAATTGTCTGAACATTTAGTCAATTGGGATAAATAAAAAGGGTTCCAAGAATCAAAGGCCTATCTATACTCAAAGTATTATAAATCACCATTGAAAGTTAAGGGAGGATAAACAATAATGAGTTTCTGCACATAATTGTGCCCACGACTCAGAACTATGTTTGAGAAATACTTGGACTTCTAGGATACCAGCAGCCTAATTTAGAAAGACTCTTAGCTTGGCAGAAATCAGTTTGGCTAGAGATACCAGAGCCCCAGATTTGAGCCCCAATTCTGTCACTCTCTGTGGGATCCAGAGCTACTTTTTAGTCCCTCAGTTTTCTCACCTAAAAAATAAAGAGAAAGTTTCTTATGAACTATAAAGCCCTGCAAACATGAAAAACAAATCTTTTCTTTTTTTTTTTAATTTGAAAATGTTAGGTATAATAAAGCTTGTAAGAAACATCTGCCCTTCTTAGTACTAACGCTTTGTTTCTACAAACTACTAGTGGGCAGTGCAGGGTAAGCAAGGAGATTCCTGTAACTCTTAAGAAAAGCCACTGCAATGTACTTCTCAGATTTGTCTGCACCCACCCTACCCGTTGCTAAAATCACTGTCTCAAGTGTGCTATAAGACACTCCAACCAAATAGATCTATAAAAGTTTAAAGAATTAAAGTCCCGGCATTAGTTTTTGTTTTGTTTACCATTATGAGCTGGTCATTAGGCCCGACTCAGAGTGAAATCATTTTTAGCTCAATCTTTAATTATGCTTGAATTCTCATATTAACTTGGTTTTAAAAACTACAATTGCTCAGGCAAGATTAAGACCATATGTAATGAAAACAATTACGTAGATTCTTACTTTATCCAATAAATGTGTTTCTAAACAGATGCGCAACATGTTTTATGACCAAAATGACATTTTACTAAAGAAATTTTTTAAATTCAGAAAGTCACAAAAATAGACTATAAAAGTTCCCCAACAAAAGGTTATGTTAAAAGTGTCATTTTATTTTCGAAGTCATATACATTGTAAGCTACAGTATTGGATATACTGTAAACATTTAAATAATGAGTAAATAAAAATTTGATTTGATAACTCACATAAATTAAGCCTTTTTAAAACTTCCTAATCTAGGGAAAGAGAAGAGAATCACAACTTAAAGAAAAGACAGTGTTCAATTTCTGAATCAAAGAGCTATAGCTAAATAATATAATAAAGAAATGTCATGCTGCAGAGTATATTATGCCCTTATTTTGTGTTAAGGGTGTATTTTATTGTGTGTACAGATATTTTTCTTTGCATTTTATTGTGAATTTAGGTTTACTCTTCCTTTTTTACTTTTTAAAATTATAAACTATAATTAAATGAAATTAAGGGCTAGGGCTAGTTAGATCTCACTAGCCATATTTAAATCTTATGCAACTTGAAAAGAGATCCATCATCCTGTACCTTATAACACTTTTATTCTGCTGGTCTCCAGAGAACTTTTCAATGATGAAAAGTAATGTAAAAGGGAATAAACCTTCACATGGCTTCAAAAACAAACAAATCTTCTCTAATACCACTCAAGTATATAATTTCTAAGTATGAAAACTCAGGAGTCAAAAAATGCTGAGGCCAGAATATGTACTAAGAAAACAAAATTAAACTTAAGAATTGGAGTTGAGTGCAAAAAAAAACTTCCCCAAATCTTACCATTTTGAGAGAATCACTGCTAATGTCCTGTGATTCATCTTTTGTGTAAACATTTAACTTTTGTTTTGCTTTTAAAGAATCACTGAATATACTGCTCAAAATCTGCTTTTCCCCATTTATTTTATCGCAAACATTTTCTATGTCATGAGTGATCTTCTGTATAATCCCTGTTAATGTCTCTACAGTATTACATTACATGGATGAGAAAAACTTTAGTCAATTTCTTTTCTTTTTTTTTTTTAAAAAAAAAAAAAAAACTCTAGGTTGTTTCTATTTCTACAACATTGTGATAAATATTCTTATTGATTAGTTTCTGGACACATCTTTGACATCCAGGCACAACCTAAGTTTAAAAAAACTGGACAACAATTCCTTTTGTAAAATACAGACTCTACCCCTAATTTATCTCTCTTCTAAGTTTGGATTTTCATTTTTGCAGATCTCTTAAACTAGGAAAAATCTGAATTGTAACATCCACACTTTCATTGTTAGACAGTTATTTATATCAAAAAAACTTCCTCACTTATGGTAACTGGGCCCAAGAGGTATTCTGAAAGATTCTAGAAGCTTCAAATTTCAATGTTCTCATTTGTCTCAGACCATTATAAGTAGAGTTGGGTATTTGGAAAAGCCTGGTGGTAACATTTCTCCAATCTTAACTTTCACTAACTCAGAAGCTTTGGTTTATGCTACTATAAAATGGTCATAGAGTAAATGCCTTGTATCTCCGTGTATTCCCACCCACTATTTCCATACAAGTTTGGTTACTACCCCTCTTTCCCTCCCCTGACTATTTCAGGATTCAGGAATAACTGGCTAGTGTCAGAGACTTGGGTTCAAATCCAGACTGAGTTACTTATTACTGTGTACTGTGTACCCTTTAGCATAATACTTACTTTCTTTAAGCCTCAGTGTCCTCACTTGTCAGTTTTGGATATTAACAGCCCCTACCTTATCCAGGTTGTTGCAAGTTTTAAAAGAACTAAAGCTTTCATGAAAAGCACTAGGCACAGGGCCTGGCACGAGCAGGCATTCAATACGCTGTAGATGTTACCTTTGCTACTATTTCATTCATTCAAGAATTTCATGTGCTAGGCCTAAGGGTAGAACCCTGCACATAACACTCTTCCTACCCTCACATTAGGGACATGCTAATGAGAAAGTGTAAGAAGTGCCATTAGAATAGTACAAGAACTATGATGCACAGAAGAGAGGCTCACTCAACCCAGATGTGTGTGGCAAGTTGAAATTTGAAGGATAGTTAAGCAGACAGGGAAGCAAATATTCCTAAGCATGTGAAAGGCTTGTGGAAAATAAAGAGATCAGGCATAGACTGGTTGAGAAAAAATGCATAAATTAAGGCTCAATATTTAATGGCATGTTTAAAACTTTGTACTCTCTCTTAATGATTTGAAAGGGGTTTTAAGCAGGAAATGGCATGATCAGATTTCTTTTTAAGAAAGAGCTATGATACAGAATTGAGGATACATGGGAAACACACAAGTGGAGCAAGAACACAGTTAAGGTGATGTTGTAGAAATTCAAGTAACAACGATGGTGGCCGGTGGGCACCAGCAATGGGAACCGAGAGAAGCAGATGTGTTCAAAAGGATTTAATTCACAGTGTGAAGAGGAGAAGGAAGGTTAAGGAAGAAGGGGAATCCAGGTTATTTATTTCTCCAACCTGGGCAATTTGGTTGATAGAGAATATACAAAAGGAGCAGATTATCAGAGGATAATAATGAGTTGAACTTTAGGTATATTGAGTTTAGAGCCTGCTGACATCCGCAAGGAGATGTCCAGTAGTCAGTTGGCTATATTAATCTGAAGCTCTAGAGAGCAAGAGAAGAACTGGAAAGAAGATTTTTTTCTTATTAGAGAAGCTGTAGGTTTACAGAAAAATCATGCAGGAAATAAAAAGCTCCCATATATTCCCACACCCATTAAGACCTGTCATTAGTGTGATACATTTGTTACAATTGATGAAAGAATATTATTATAATTACACTATTAACTGTAGTCCATGGTTTACAATAGGGTTCCCTGTTTGTGTTGTAGAGTCCTATTTTTTTTAATGTTTATTCTTGTAACATACATAAAACTCAAAATTTCTCCTTTTAATCACATTCAGATATATAATTCAATGATGTGCTATTGTCACCACCATCCATTAATAAAATTTTCCCGTCACCACAAACAAAGACTCTGTACCTATTAAGCATTAACTCCCCATTTCCTATCCCCACTCCAGCCCCTGGTAACCGGTATTCTAGTTTTTGACTCTATGACTTACATATTCTAATTACTTCACGTAAGTGGGATCATATAGTATTTGCCCTTTTGCTTTTGGCTTATTTCAATCAACATGCAGTCTTTCAGTTCCATCCATGTTGTAGCATATATCAGAATTTCACTGCTTTTTCACAGCTGAATAATATTCCATTGTATTTTCTTTATCCAGTCATCTGTTGATGAACACTTGGGTTGCTTCCATCTTTTGGCAATTGTGAATAATGTTCTAATCCCTGGAACTTGACATGAGAAAAGGATTTTTGCAGGTTTGATTAAGGATATTGAGATGAGAAGATATCCTGGATTCCCCAGGTGGGCCCAGTGTAATCACCAGGGTCCTTATAAATGGGAGGAATGAGGGTCAGAGTGAGAGAAGGAAATGTGATGAAGAAAGCACAAGTCAGAGTGATGCAGGGCCATGATCCAAGGAAAATGAGCAGCCTCTAGAAGCCAAAAAAAGGCAAGAAAATGAATTCTCCCCTACAGCCTACAGAAGGAACACAGACTTACCAACCCATTTTAATAATTCTGTCTTCCAGAAATGTAAGATAATAAATTTGTGTTGTCAACTAAGTTTATGGTAATTTATTACCAGCAACAATTGGAAACTTAACAAAGGGCTGAAACTAAAAGTTCTGAAGTTGTGACTACTCACTAATTCCTCTTAAGGAGTTGAGGAGAGGGTTATGAGCCCTCTTAGCCTCAAGTTCTTTTAATAAGATGGTGTCACTTTGCCTCCTCTCTTTGTATATGTTCTTTCTTTGCTATCCTTGTCTTCTGGCTTTATGTAACATGTGGCTCTGGGCTTGTGTTGAGGCTAGTCTAGCCTTCACTTCACATGAATCAGTTCCCCATGGACAACTGACTGGTCTATTCACATGTTTTAGTTCAGATCGCTAAGAGAAATCTGATTGGTCTAGCTTGGGTTACCTTGACCCAATCATCTATGGCCTGCAATGGGTATGAGTTGCCACCTAGTGAAAAACTTACCCCTGAGGGATGAGAAGGAAATTATTGACATATCTAACATAGGATGTTTAAAGAATTGGGTGGGTTGCCAAGTATGAGGGCAGGAGTAGAGATAGAGAGGAAGCCAGTAAATCAGAAGGGGGACCAGGTAGTCAATAGATGTCATGAAAAAAGGAGAGGTAAGTAGTGGTACATCCAATTGGCACATAGATCAAGAGGAAATTATTTTTGCATAACAGTAGAGGAATAATCTATAAGTGAAAAATAGAGATCCCCTATCTTCTATCATCCTGAGTTAAGATGGGAGTGAGAAAAAAAGTAACATCCAGTTGAGAGGGATGCAGAAGCTTTAGGAGAGATTTATTTACTATATAGTGAAGATAAGGGGGACAGAATGGGAATTTCAGAATGGTAGGAATGCAGTGGGAGACTCAGTTAAGGAAAAGGGAGCATGTATCTGAATGAGAAGGGGAGTCCCAGAGATAATAGATGCATAGAAGGACCAGTGATCGGGCACAGTGGATTTAGCCAACTACAAGTTTTCCAAAATAATTAGCCCCAGCTGCACCCTTGTGGATGGGGTTGGGGTCTTCTCTGGAGCAGTGTGTGCAGGCCCGGAAGGATTGCACTTCTGAAGATGTCCCAGATCATAGGAGCAGGATGAGATCTGGTTCCAGGGACCAGTCCCAGTGGGGCAGCTGCTCTCATTTTCTTTAACCACCATTAGAAAAATTCTTAAAATATTTCTTTAAAGTATCACTTCCATTTAGAGAACGTCTTAATGGCATAATTGTGGAGTGAGTTGCCACAGTGGTGAGTTGTGGGAACACAGGTTCAAGGCACAACAGAAACGTTTCAGCAAGTGATCCCTTAATTCTTGCACAGAGTAAAGAGACCAGAAAATGCAAATAGTCTCCTTGTCACTTAACACAGCACAAAGAGTCCAAATGAGTAGGGGAAGAAGCCCCATTCCAGCCAGTCTCCTGGGGTGGCCAAAAACTACTCCAGGTAGGGGTCAATAAAAGGCCGTTTTGCATGCTCCACTTCACCTTGGAGAAGAGAGATAAATCTATGCAGTTTGTGTGTGGATTTTATCCACTGTGAGGGGAAGGGGTCCTGCCGCTGAGAATTTCTGTTCCGGTAAGCATCTGAAGCTGCTTGAGAAGGAGGTGGGGCTAGGAGGGAGCTGGGTGATGGTCGCTTAACGGATGTCTGTGATTGCCCTAACAATAATGGGCTTTCAATGCCTTTTGAAAGATGGCTGTATCTTTTTTTCTTACTGTAGCAGCTAGTTTGGGGTTAACAGTTTACAAAAGTTATAAATACATAAGTCAATTGGTTATGCACTACTCTTAGGTTCTTTTTGTTAGATAATGATAGCCTTTCAAGAGTTTGATAAGGGTGAAGATTAGTTAGTTCATTATCCCCAACTCTACCCCTCCAACTTCATCAGCAGGTTAAAATGAGACCAAACTCTGCCACATGTGCATTCATTTTTAAAAAATATTTATTGGCAAGCAGACACAGAAGAGTTCTTCAATCTGTGCTCAGAAGAGTTCTTCAATCTGTGCTCTAGCTCAATGAAATCCCAGCTCCCCTCTTTTAGTGGATCTTACCGTTACCAGACAAAGGAGGTAGATTCTTTGCCTGATGCACTCAAATGACCAATTCCTGAGACACCAGGGTTTCAAAGAGAGAAAGAGTTTCTTGCTATGTGCAAAGCAGGAAAGCAGATGGCCTATCGGTCCAAAAAATCTGTCTCCTTGAACTGCAGTAATTCTACTAGTTTTACAGTATTAAAAGATGGGCAGCCCTTGAGGAGCCTGTGGAGAATGCAGGGGTATTCGCCTACCCCACCTCCATGGTTGCTAACATGACCACAGACATAGGGGACTGGTGGTTTGATGGGTTGAGCCCTCTACCACAGGTTTTACCCTTGGGAAGACGGTTGCTGCAAAGGAGAGGCTAGGCCTCCCTATGGTTGTGCCTAAGAGCCTCCTCCCGAATGCCTCTTTGTTGCTCAGATGTGGCCCTGTCTCTCTAGCTAAGCCAACTTGAAAGGTGAAATCACTGCCCTCCCCCCTACGTGGGATCAGACACCCAGGGGAGTGAATCTCCCTGGCAACGTAGAATATGACTCCCGGGGAGGAATGTAGACCTGGCATCGTGGGACGGAGAACATCTTCTTGACCAAAAGGGGGATGTGAAAGGAAATGAAATAAGCTTCAGTGGCAGAGAGATTCCAAAAGGAGCCGAGAGGTCACTCTGGTGGGCACTCGTACGCACACTTTAGAGAACCCTTTTTAGGTTCTAAAGAATTGGGGTAGCTGGTGGTGGATACCTGAAACTATCAAACTACAACCCAGAACCCATGAATCTCAAAGACAGTTGTATAAAAATGTAGCTTATGAGGGGTGACAAGGGGATTGGGAAAGCCATAAGGACCAAACTCCACTTTGTCTAGTTTATGGATGGATGAGTAGAAAAATAGGGGAAGGAAACAAACAGACAAAGGTACCCAGTGTTCTTTTTTACTTCAATTGCTCTTTTTCACTCTAATTATTATTCTTGTTATTTTTGTGTGTGTGCTAATGAAGGTGTCAGGGATTGATTTGGGTGATGAATGTACCACTATGTAATGGTACTGTAAACAATCGAAAGTACGATTTGTTTTGTATGACTGCGTGGTATGTGAATATATCTCAATAAAATGAAGATTTAAAAAAAAAAAAAAAAAAAAAGATGGGCAGGTTTTAGGATAATGAGCACAATAGCTCCAGATGATGTAATTAGAGGTGATCTAATTATTGAGCATTTGCAGATTGATTACATGCTTAGTCACAGACTGTGTGTATGAAAATGGCAGCCTTAATACGATGACTGGCATGATTATTTTCAGTAATGTAATGAGGTACAGGTTAAAGTCTAAGCTACTGCACATGTCAGGTGGGCCCATTTTGGTTAGATAGAGCCTCAGTTTTCAAGATTACTTTGGACTTGGGGGGGTTAGTTCTGGGCTGACTCAAGGCCCTTCATTAATAAATATTAGGGGCTGTTTCTAGTGATCATAAGACTCTGAAGTTGAAAAACTGGATAAATGAGTACAAGTGAGGGTTAGTTACAAGGTTTTTACAATCACAAGGGCACAAGATAAAGGCTACACAATCACTATCAGAGATCAGGGCAGCTGGATGACAGTTCAGAGATTTCAGTTATTTCCCTCTGTCTACTCTAATACACCAGAAAGTAAAAAAGGAATATCTATATAATGATTCAGTAATCATAATCACCCCACATAGGGGGAGGGTAATGAGCCTGGCCCTGGCATGCTGAGATTGAGAAAGCCTTCTTGACAAAAAAGAGGGAAATAAATGAAACAAAATAAAGTTTCAGTGGCTGAGAGATCTCAAATAGAGTTGAGAGGTCAACCTAGAGATTATTCTTATGCATTATATAGCTATTCCTTTTTAGTTTCTAGTGTATTAGGATAGCTAGGAGGAAATACCTGAATCTGTTGAATGGTAATCCAGTAGACTTGATTCTTGATGATAGTTGTGTAACCATATAGCTTTTATCATGTGACCATGTGATAGTGAAAACCTGGTGACTGTAACTCCCTTTAACTAGTGTATGGGCAGATGAGTAATAAAATAATGACAAAAAATATATACAAATAATAAGGGGGATATGGGATATAGGATAGTTTGGGTGTTCTTTTGCCTTTATTTCTTTTTTTTTTTTTTTTTTTCCTTTATTTTGGAGTAATAAAAATGTTCTAAAATTGAATGTGGTGATGAATGCACAACCAAATGATGATACTGTGAGTCATTGATTGTATACTTTGGATGGATTATATGGTATATAAGGATATCTCAAAATTGCATTTTTTTAAAAAAAGCACAGCATTTGAAGTCCACTTTTGTCTTCTCTTGTTTTAACTGGGTATGCATTGGTAATAAAAATAAATAAAATGTTGCAGTAGGATGGTAAGCATAGCACTCAAAACACAGTGGAGGTATAACTGTGTCCCTGCAGGCTGTCATGCACAGAGCAGTGTCTGAAGCATTTTCACATAAGGTCGGTATCACAGCTACTCAACTCTGCAGATAAAGCACAAAAGCGGCATAGACAGACTGTAAACAAGTAAGAGAGGCTGTGTCCCAATACAAATTTATTTATGGACACTGAAACTTGAATTTCATACAATTTTTATGTGTCACAAATATTATTCTTCTTTAGATGTTCTATAATCATTTGAAAATGTAAAATCCATTCTTATCTTGCAGGCTGTAAATAAAAAGGCTGTGGCTAGATTTGACCCATAGGTGGCAATTTGAAGACTCCTGATTTCAACTAGCATATGCACATAATACCACACAGCCTAGGCTGAAGTATTTTAAAGTAAAATAACACATCATTATATAGATATACAAAAATAGGCTGCAATAATTCATCTCAAAAGGTTTTGTCTCTGTTGGGGAAAGGTAAGAGTTAAAGATGAAGGAGAAAATAGTTCATTACAAAATCCGTACTTAGTTGTGACTTTAATTTTAAATGAGAACTTCAGTTTTTATTTGGACCCTCTTCTGGTTAATTTTATGTGTCAATCTGGCCTGGCTATAGTGTCCCATTGTTTCATCAAACACTAGTATAGATGTCGCTGTGAAAGTATTTTGTAGATGGGATTGGCACCTTTTGGTAAACTTTAAGTAAAGGAGAAGAAATTCTGCTTCAAGACCAGCCTCTCCTATGGATTTTGGACTCAGGATTGCACATCAACTCTCACCTGAGTTTCCAGCCAGCCAGTCTGCCTAAGGGATTTCGGACTTGCTAGCCCCCAAAACTGTGAGCTAATTCCTTAGAATAAGTCTCAATATACATATGCATATATCCTGTCAGCTCTTTTTCTCTGGGGAGTCCTGACTGATATAGGCCCCAAAATAGAATGTTTGTATTTGAAAATGAATAAGATTTGTAAGCTGAACTGAAGCATCTATAATAAATTTCACAGATTTTTTTCCCTATAGCAACCAATGAGCTGAATTTAAATAGCACGGAATAAGAAGCTGTAAATTTTCTCTCACAGATACAGATTTTGTAATACTTTTAATACACTCACCATCAGAAGCATCCATCACTCACAAAAGATCTGGCAAGCTTGAGGTTATAATTAGAAGAAATTCCTTAAGTCATAAATTTTACAAGGGTTGAAACAAGCAGAAATGCAGCTGCAATCAAATGAATCTAGTTATGTGTATTCCGTGTTCCATTTTAAGTTGCAGTAGAGAGCTACAATTTGCCAGAAGACAAAAATCAGAGCAAATTAAATACAAAGTTGCCTTCCCAACCAAGGCAAAACAAATATAATTGCCTTAGGGAAACAAAGAGAGAGAAGCACTCCTGTCAAATCTCTAAATAGAAAAGATAGAAATTGGTCATTTTCCCCAGAAGTCTCTCTCTCTCTCTCTCTCTTTCTCTCTCTCTCCCTCTCTCTATCTCTCTTTTAGCTTTCAAATTTTTTTTTAATTTTAATGCATTTTTATTATGAACTTTGTATATACATAACAGTGATAACTTTCAAAGTATGATTTAACAAGTAGTTAGAAAGCAAATGCCAAAGAATGTCATGGGTCTCAGTTCCACAATTTTAGCAGTTTCCATTATTGTAAAATATAACATACATATAGTAAGGTATTAATTTTCAATGTGCAACTCAACAAGCAGTTATATAGGTAATTTCAAAAACTGTCATGGGTTACAGTTCCATAGTTTCAGTTCTTTCGTTATTATGAAATATAGGGTATATACAGAAAGGTGAAGACTTTCAAAGCACAATACAGCTAGTAGCTATACAGCAAATTTCAAAGAATGTTATAGATTACAGTTCTACCATGTCCAGCTATTCCAACACCCCAGCATCTAAATATATATCTATTTTATATATATATATATATATATATATATATATATATATATATATATATATATGAAAAGTTTTAGTATTCTTAGACCTTTGTTCAATCTTATTGTGATGGTTAGGCTTATGTGTCAACTTGGCCAGGTGATAGTACCCAGCTGTCTGGTCAAGCAAGCACTGGCCTAACAATTGCTGTGAGGATGTTTGTGGCTGGTTAATAAACCAACAGGCTGGTTTATTAAATCATCAGTCATTCGACTGCAACTGTGACTGATGACTCACCAAAGTGCATGTCTTCCACAATAAGAGAACACAAATGGCTGGATTTAATCCAATTAATCAGTTGAAGACTTATAAGCGAGATAGATAGAGGATCTTCACTTCTTTGGCTGCCCAGTGAAGGGTTTCACGGGGAGTTTGTTGAAGTTGCCAGTTCATTTCCTGAGGAGTTCATCAGACACGTTCGTCGAAGATCCCAGTTTGTTTCCTGAGGAGTTCATTGAAGTTGCCGGTTCGCTTCCTCAGGAGTTCATCAGACATCTTCCTTGGAGTTGACAGTTTGCTGACTGCTCTACAGGATTTGGACTTGTGCATACCCACAGTTGCATGAGTCACTTTTATAAATTTTATAGTTATAGACACCTCTCATTGATTCTGTTTCCCTAGAGAACCCTAACTAATACAATTTGATACCGGGAGTGGTTCTTGAGAAACAAAACCTTAAAATGGGCTTTTACAATTTGTTTTCTACTCTGATTAGATTCAAAGGCACTAATGACTCTATTTCCAGTAATCAAGAGGGCACTAACAGTCCATGGCATGAGTTGGCAAATGAGATACACAAAATAACACCATTTGATTCTCCTAATCATACTCTTGTATGAAGCAAGGCTCTGGGTGACAGTGTTTTCGACACCTTCACAGAGTTTTGCAGAATTAAGAGGTATAATGATGTTGGCTGGCTGCTCTTAGATATGTTGGATAAAGTTAAGAGAAAGGGACAAGTTAAAGGCTTCAAATTCAAAACTTAAATGCCGTATGACAGATGTAAAGGTTTCTATGTGTGCCCTGAAAGAAAATCTTATATCCTGTGCCCACAGACTTGAGGTTTCTGAAAAACAGATGCAGACTCTCATTGTGTGAGTAGCAGATTTAGAAGGTAAACTAAAATCTCAACCTCTCAGGGTGTCTGCTGTTAAAGTAAAGGCATTGATTGGAAAAGAATGGGATCCAGAAACTTGGGATGGGTACATATGGATTGATAATAATGGCACTGAAGACACTGGAACCCTGGATTCTGCTGAGTCCTGATTAGATTTAGCTGTAGAGGGCTGTCCTGAGGAAACAGCTTCCCCACCTCCAGTCTGCCCTAAGGAGCCTGCCACCCAACCCCCACCTAAAGAGATTAACCCTTCAGTGCCTACTAATCCTGTAATCACCTCCCCTGAGCAAACAGCCCTCACTTCTCTGTCTGGAGAGATTAATCCTGTTTTAAGAGATGAAAATGCAACAGAATGTCCTGAGGTGAATGGCTTGAGGGATAGTTCTAACTCCTTTCATGACCCACCCCCACCACCAGTCTTTGCTTCAAGATCTATAACTAGACTAAAGTCCCAACAGGCCCCAAAGGGTGAGGTACAAAGTGTGACCCATGAAGAAGTACGCTATACTCCAATGGAACTGCATGAGTTTTCCAACTTATACAGACAGAAACCAGGGGAATATGTGTGGGAATGTATATTCAGGGTGTGGGATAATGGTGGAAGGAATATAAGGTTGGATCAGGCTGAATTTACTGTTATGGGCCCACTAAGCAGAGATTCTGCATTCAATGTTGTAGCTCCAGAGGTTAGAAAGGCTGTTAACAGTCTTTTTGTGTGGTTGGCTGAAACATGGATCAAAAGGTGGCCGGCATTATCAGAGCTTGAAATGCCAGAACTGCCCTGGTACAATGTGGAGGAGGGGATTCAAAGGCTTAGAGAGACTGAAATGTTAGGGTGGATTTTTCATGGAAGACCTGCTCATACAGCCCTGGAATGTCCAGAGGACACACCTTTTACCAGGAATGTAAGGAATAAATTTCTGAGACTAGCTCCATCATCCTGAAGAGCTCTGTAGTCGCCCTTCTCTGTAGGTCAGATATTACTGTAGGAACTGCTGTCACTGAGCTGGAATCCTTAAACACAATGGGGATAATCAGGTCCCAAGTCAGCAGAAGCCAAGTGGCTGCAGTTAATCGCCACAGACAAGGTGGGCGTGGCTACCATAATGGAAAACAGGCTCAAAGCAGCAATCAAAATAATATGACTTGCAGAGACTTATGGCATTGGTAGTAGATCATGGGGTACCAAGTAGTAAAATAGATGGGCAATCAACTAAATTCTTGTTTGAACTATATAGGCAGAAGAATTCTAGGTCACGTGAACAAAAGTCTCCCTTGAATTACAAAAACAGAGAGTCATGACCCCTTACTCAATTCCCAGACTTGACACAGTTTACAGATCCAGAGCCCCTTGAAAGAAGGGAAGGCCAGGTACCCTTGGAGAAGGACCCTGTTACACTGCCAAAAATTTATACTGTTAATCTTCCTCCCAGCCTTCCCCAGGGGGACCTATAGCCTTTTACCAGGGTAACTGTGCATTGAGGAAAAGGAAATGATCAGCTATTTCATGAATTATTAGACACTGGTTCAGAAGTGACATTAATTCCCAGAGACCCAAAATGTCACTCTGGTCCACCAGTCAGAGTTGGGGCTTATGGAGGTCAGGTGATTGATGGAGTTTTAGCTCAGGTCCATCTCACAGTAGGTCCCTGGACCCATTCTATGGTTATTTCTCCAGTGCCGGAATGCGTAACTGGAATAGACATACTCAGCAACTGGCAGAATCCTCACATTGGTTCCCTGAATCGTGAAGTCAGGGCTATTATGGTGGGAAAGGCCAAGTGGAGGCCACTAGAACTGCCCCTGCCTAGCAAAACAGTGAACCAGAAGCAGTACCAGATTCCTGGAGGGATTGCAGAGATTAATGCCACTCTTAAGGACTTGAAGGATGCAGGGGTGGTGATTCCACCACATCCGCATTCAACTCTACTATTTGGCCTGTGCAGAAAACAGATGGGTCTTGGAGGATGACAGTGGATTATTGTAAGCTTAACCAGGTGGTGACTTCAATTGCAGCTGCTGTTGCAGATGTGGTATCATTGCTTGAGCAAATCAACACATCCCCTGGTACTCTGGTATGCAGCTATTGAACTGGCAAATGCTTTTTTCTCAATTGCTTTCAGTAAGGACCACCAGAAACAGTTTGCATTCAGCTGGCAAGGTCAGCAGTTTACATTCACTGTGCTACCTCAGGGTTATATCAACTCTCCAGCCCTATGTCATAATATTGCCCACAGGGATCTTGATCATTTTTCCCTCCCATAAGACATCACACTGGTCCATTATATCGATGATATCATGTTGATTGGACCTAGTGAGCAAGAAGTAGCAACTACTCTAGATTTGTTGGTAAGGTATTTGCGTGGCAGAGGATGGGAGACAAATCCAACAAAAATACAGGGGCCTTCCACCTCAGTAAAATTTCTAGATGTCCAGTGGTGTGGGACCTGTTAAGATATTCCTTCTAAGGTGAAGGATAAGCTGTTGCATCTGGCCCCTTGTACAACCAAAAAAGAGGCACGATGCTTAGTTGGCCTCTTTGGATTTTGGAGACAACATATTCCTCATTTAGGTGTACTACTCCAGCCCATTTACCGAGTGACCAGAAAAGCTTCTAGTTTTGAGTGGAGACTGGAACAAGATGAGGCTCTGTGACAGGTCCAGGCTGCTGTGCAAGCTGCTCTGCCGCTTGGACCATATGATCCAGCTGACCCAATGGTGCTGGAAGTGTCAGTGGCAAATAGAGATGCTGTTTGGAGCCTTTGGCAGGCTCCTATAGGAGAATCACAATGTAGACCCTTAGGATTTTGGAGTAAAGCTTTAACATCCTCTGCAGATAACTACTCTCCATTTGAGAAACAGCTATTGGCCTGCTGCTGGGCCTTAGCAGAGACAGAACGCTTAACCATGGGCCACCAAGTTACCATGAGACCTGAGTTACCTATCATGAGCTGGGTATTGTATGACCCACCAAGCCATAAAGTTGGGCATGCACAGCAGCACTCCATCATAAAATGGAAATGTTGTATACGAGATACAGCTCGAGCAGGTCCTGAAGGTACAAGTAAGTTACATGAGGAAGTGGCCCAAATGCCCATGGCCCCCACTCCTTCCACCTTACCTTCTCTTTCCCAGACCACAGCTATGGCATCTTGGGGAATTCTTTACAATCAGTTGACTGAGGAAGAGAAAACTTGGGCCTGGTTTACAGATGGTTCTGCATGATATGCAGGAGCCACCCAAAAGTGGACAGCTGCAGCACTGCAGCCCCTTTCTGGGATGTCCCTGAAGGACAGTGGTGAGGGGAAATCCTCCCAGTGGGCAGAACTTCGAGCAGTGCATCTGGTTGTTCACTTTGATTGGAAGGAGAACTTGCCAGAGGTGCATTTGTATACTGATTCATGATTGGAAGATTAGTGACAGAGAAGTCTGGGGAAGAGGTACATGGATAGACCTTTCTGAGTTGGCAAACAACATGAAGATATTTGTGTCCCATGGGAATGCTCACCAGAGGGTGACTTCAGCAGAAGATTTTAATAACCAAGTGGATAAAATGACCCTTTTCATAGATACCAATCAGCCTCTTTCCCCAGCCACTCCTGTCATTGCCCAATGGGCTCATGAACAAAGTGGTCATGGTGGTAGGGATGGAGGTTATGCATGGGCTCAGCAACATGGACTTCCACTCACCAAGGCTGACCTGGCCACAGCCACTGCTGAGTGCCCAATCTGCCAGCAGCAGAAACCCACACTCAGTCCCTGATATGGTGCCATTCCCCAAGGTGATCAGCCTGCTACCTGGTGATTGATTACATTGGACCACTTCCATCATGGAAGGGGCAGTGATTTGTTCCTGCTGGAATAGACACATACTCCAGATATGGATTTGCCTTCCCTGCAAGACATGCTTCTGCCAAAACTACCATCCGTGGACTTACAGAATGCCTTATCCACCATCACGGTATTCCACAAAGCATTGCTTCAGACCAAGGAACCCACTTCACAGCAAATGAAGGGAGGGAATGGGCACATGCTCATGGAATTCTCTGGTCTTACCATGTTCCCCATCATCCAGAGGCAGCTGGGTTGATAAAATGGTGGAATGGCCTGTTGAAGACTCAATTATGCCACCAACTAGGTGGCAATACCTTGCAGGGTTGGGCCAGTGTTCTCTAGGAGGCTGTGTATGCTCTGAATCAGCATCCACTCTGTGGTGCTGTTTCTCACATAGCCAGGATTCATGGCTCCAGGAATCAAGGGGTGGAAACAGGAGTGGCACCACTCACTATCACTCCTAGTGATCCACTAGGTAAATTTTTGCTTCCTGTCCCTGCAAGCTTAAGCTCTGCTGGTCTGCAGGTCTTGGTTCCAAAAGGAGGAGGGCTTCCACCAGGAAACACAATAATCCCATTGAACTGGAAGTTAAGACTGCCACCTGGCCACTTTGGGCTTCTTATGCCTCTGAATCAACAGACAAGGAAGGGGTTTACTGTACTGGCTGGGGTGATTGATCCTGACTATCAAGAGGAAATAGCACTGCAACTACACAATGGAGGTAAAGAAGAGTTTTTCTGGAATACAGGCGATCCCCTAGGGTGTCTCTTAGTACTACCATGCCCTGTGATTATGGTCAATGGAAAACTGCAACAACCCAATCCAGGCAGGAGTACCAATGGCCAAGAAACTTCAGGAATGAAGGTTTGGGTCACCCCACCAGGCAAAGAACCATGGCCAGCTGAAGTGCTTGCTGAGGGTAAAGGGAACATAGAATGGGTAATGGAAGAAGGTAGTGATAAATATGAACTATGGCCATGTGACCAGTTACAGAAACAAGGACTATGATGGCATGAATATTTCTTCCTTGTTTTGTTATGAGTATGTTTGTATTTGTCTGTAAAGCAAATATCTTTGCTTTCTTCTCTGTCTTATCTCCTTATCATACGACATAACCCATACTGTTCATTTTGCTGTATTTAAGCTAAAGGAAATCAATTTTAAGAGCTAATGTCACCCAAGGACTTGCACCCTATTCTGGAGAGATTTAGTGTGTTTCCAGTTGTATGCTGCACAGTGGAGTATTGTTAGGCAAAATATATGTCTGTTATTGTTATCTACTTAGAGGTAAAGTATGGTTTTAGGTGATGTGTATAACTGCCAAGTTGACAAGTGGTGGACTGTGATGGTTAGGTTGATGTGTCAACTTGGCCAGGTGATTGTACCCAGCTGTCTGGTCAAGCAAACACTGGCCTAACAATTGCTGCCAGGATGTTTGTGGCTGGTTAATAAACCAACAGGCTGGTTTATTGAATCATCAGTTAATTGACTGCAGCTGTGACTGATGACTCATCAAAGTGTGTGTCTTCCACAATGAGAGAATGCAATCAGCTGGATTTAATCCAATTAATCAGTTGAAGACTTATAAGCCAGATAGATAGAGGACCTCCACTTCTTCTTCGGCTCCCAAGTGAAGTGTCTTCTGAGGAGTTCATCTAAGTTGCCGGTTTGTTTCCTGAGGAGTTCATCGGACATATTCCTTGGAGTTGACAGTTTGCTGACTGCTCTACAGAATTTGGACTCATGCATACCCACAGTTGCGTGAGTCACTTTTATAAATTTTATAGTCATAGACACCTCTCATTGATTCTGTTTCCCTAGAGAACCCTAACTAATACACTTATCTTATTTGTTGCTACCACTTCCTCTCACTTAATCGTTCTCCATCTTCAAGGATGTCTAGGCAATGAGAACCCTAACTTGTTCATATCGAAAGGGGGTGTTGACAGTATGGGGAAGGGGGCTGCATCTGATTGTTTTCTTAAAGAGACTCTTCCCTCTGGGTTTTAGAATTTGTCTGGAATAGGAACACTGGTGGATTTAAGTTTGGAGAGAAAATCTTAGTGAATCTTTTATAGAATCACAGGTAGGGACCTAGGTATTTGGGACTACTTTTGGTAAGGGCATGGCATACTGTGGCCATTTGGGATGTCTAGCTGGAGTTTTCATAAGAGAAACCTCCAGGATAACTCTTGATTCTATTTGGGATCTCTCACCCACTGTGACCTCAGCTTTTTACCTTTCTTTTTCCCCCTTTTGGTCAAGTTGGCATTTTTCAATCCCTTGCTGCCAGGGCCCAGGCTCATTCTGGAGAGTCATAATTGCCAGGGAGATTCATTCTCCTGGGAGTTGTGTCCCTCTTGGAGGGGAGGTAAATGGATTTATTAGCCAAGTTGGGCTTAGAGAGAGAAAGGCCACATCTGAGCAACAAAAGAGGTTCCCTGGAGGTGAAATTCTTGGTTCTCTGGATAGAAACTTATTTTTCATTGCCTTAGATAGACTAAATCCATAGGAGCAGTTGCTTTCTTGGAGCATTATTTTTATTTCAAGTCTTTACATTATTTTTTTCCCCCAAAACACACATAAGTGCTTGTTTATATATATATATAGTACAGGACTAGGCAATTAAAGGTAAAACTTACCTAAAAACTGGCAATCAAGAGGCAGTCAGTGGCAGATCACAGGCAAACATGGTTCTCTCTGTTGCCTATTCCTTTTGGGAGGGTTATACCAATGGCTCCCTCATGTTCAAGTTACAGCAAAGCAAAAAGTTAGTGTTCTGAGAACTACACAAGGTCACTGTCTGAAGGTGCTTCTTTAGTTTAATGTAGTGGAATTTGGGGAATTTTGCAGTGGTATTGCCCTTCTTCACCATTTTTTTCTTGCCTTGTCACATCAACCTGGCCTTCTGAGTCAACCTTGATCAGAATGCTTTTGTATATGGTTCTTACTTGAGATTATAGAAGGACCTAAGTGAAACAGATATGAAGGCTAGGCTTTCTGAGTGCTGGGGTGGAGAATTATGGGGAAGAAGAAATCTCTTTTGGGGGACAAATCCCTTTTACAGGGGCACAGTTCAGAATCCTTCTGTCCTTGGGCCAGATTGAGAGCAATGACAGACTAGTTTATCCAAAGGCTTTGGGTCAATCTTAAATTTCTCCAATCTTAAAACTCTTTAGAAGATATATCTTGTAATGTCTTCAACAATACCTTCAACAATAGCTTCCTCTTGGTGGATGGGATCTTGGGATATACCCATATATAAAGAAAACTAGTTTGTCACACATGTTATGAACTAATTCTGGAGACATAATCCTTTGTATCTTTAAAACACTATAATTATTACATGAACCAGCAATTTCAGTTTTAGGTATATATCCTAAAGAATTGAAAACCAGGGATGTTAACTGGTATTTGTACACCAATGTTCAGAGCAGCATTATTCACATTAGCCAAAAGATGGAAGCAACTCAAGTAGGATACATCATATGTGGTATATACATGCAATAGAGTACTATTCAGCTGTTAAAAGGAATGAAGTTCTGATACATGCTACAAAACGGATGAAAATTTGTTCTAGTTTGCTAATGCTGATGGAATGCAAAACACCAGAAATGGATTGGCTTTTATAAAAGGGGTTTTTTTTGGTTACACAGTTACAGTTTTAAGGCCGTAAAGCATCCAAGGTAACATATCAGCAATTGGGTACTTTTACTGAAGGATGGCCAATGGTGTCTGGACACCCTCTGTTGGCTGGGAAGGCATGTGGCTGGCATCTGCTCCAAAGTTCTGGTTTCAAAACGGCTTTCTCCCAGGACATTCCTCTCTAGGCTGCAGTTCCTCAAAAATGTCGCTCTTAGTTGCACTTGGGATATTTGTCCTCTCTCAGCTTCTCCAGAGCAAGAGTATGCTTTCAATGGCTGTCTTCAAACTGTCTCTCATCTGCAGCTCCTGTGCTTTCTTCAAAGTGTCTCTCTTGGCTGTAGCTCTTCTTCAAAATGTCACTCACAGCTGCACTGAGTTCCCTCTGCCCGTCAGCTCATTTATATGGCTCTAATGATCAAGGCCCACACTGAATGGGTGGGGTCATGCCTCCATGGAAATTATCTCATTGGAGTTATCACCTACAGTTGAGTGGGGCACATTTCCCTGCAAACAACCTAATCCAAAAGTTCCAATTTAATCCCCACTAATATGTCTGACCCACAAGATTGCATCAAAGAATATGGCTTTTTCAGGGGGACATAATACATTGAAACTGGCACAACCTTGAAGACATCACGTAGAATAAAATAAGCTAGACATAAAAGGATAAATATTATATGATTTTAGCTATATGTAGTACCTAGAATATGCAAATTCAGAGACAGAGACATTGGAAGCAATGAAGCTATTTCAGGATATTTTTTATATTCCTTTGCTTTGTTTTGTTTTGAAATTTTTTTTTAATTTTTTGATAAAGTTAATAAGAACAAAACAAAAACAACCTAAACTTGTTCTATTAGTTAGAGAAACAGAACCAACAAGAGATATCTGTAATAATAATATTTTATAAAAGTGTCTCATGCAACTGTGGGGATGCATGAGTCTAAATTCCATAGGGCAGGATGCACAAGTCCAAATACCATAGGGCAGAAAGTGAACTGACAGCTCCAATGAAGGTGTTCAATGAACCCCTCAGAAAATGCTTTGCTAGCTAGCTGAAGAAGAAGTGAAGGTTCTCTCTCTTTCTTCCTTAAAAGTCTTCAGCTGATTGGATTAAATCCAGTTGCTTGAATTCTCTCATTGAGGAAGACATGCCCTTCATTGATGTACTTAGTCACAGGTGCAGCCAATTGCTGATGATTTAATAAAGCAGGCTTCTGCTTTATTAACCAGCCACATTGTCCTTGCAGTAACAGTTAGGCCAGTGCTTGCTTGACCAGACACCTGGACACTATCACCTGGCCAAGTTGACACATGAACCTAACTATCACAGTCCTCCTCTTGTCAACTTGGCAGTTATACATATCACCTTAAACCATACTTAATCTCTAAATAGAGCACAAATACAGACATATATTTCACCTAACAATATTCAGCTGTCCTGCACACAATGGGAAATGAATGAAATCTCTCCAGAATAAGGTGAAAGTCCTTGTGTAGTATTGACTCTTAAACTTGATATCCTATAAGATAAATACTGTGAAATAAACAATACAGCTTATGTTATATGATAAGGGGATAAGATAGAGAAGAAAACAAAGATATTTGCTTTATGGGCAAAGATAAACATACTCATAAAAAAAGAAGAAGGAAATATTCATACCATCATAGTCCTTGTTTCTGTAACTGGTCATGTGGTCATAGTTCATATTTATCACTATCATCTTCCACTACCCATTCCATGTTCCCTTTACCCTTTGCCTGGTGAGATGAACCAAACTTTCATTCCTGAAGTTTCTTGACCATTGGTAGTCCTGCCTGAATTGGGTTGTTGCAGTTTTCCATGGATTTTAATCACAGGGTATGGTAGTATTAAAAGATGCCCTAGGGGATCTCCTGTATTCCAGGGAAACTCTTCTTTACCTCCATTGTGTAGTTGCAGTGCTATTTCCCCTTGATAGTCAGGATCAATCACCCCAGCCTGTACAGTAATCCCCTTCATTTCCAGTTGATTCAGAGGTATGAGAGCCCAAAGTGGCCAGGTATCAGACTTAACTTCCAGTTCAATGGGATAATTGTTGTGTCTCCTGGTGGTGCCACTCCTGTTTCCACCCCTTGATTCCTGAGCCCACATATCCCAGCTATGGGAGAAAGAGCTCCATAGAGTGGATGCTGATTCAGAGTATACACAGCCTCCTGGAGATCACTGCCCCAGCCCTTCAAGATATTGCCACCTAGGTGGCACCATAATTCAATCTTCAAAAGGCTGTTCCACCATTCTATCAACCCAGCTGCCTCTGGATGATTTGGGGGAACATGTAAGACTGGAGAATACTATGAGCATGTGCCCATTCCCTCCCTTCATTTGCTGTGAAGTGGGTTCCTGGGTCAGAATCAATGTGTGGAATACCATGATGATGGATAAAGCATTCTATAAGTCCGCAGATGATAGTTTTGGCAGAAGCATTGCATGGATGGAAGGAAAACCCATATCCAGAGTACATGTCTATTCCAGTGAGAACAAATTGCTGCCCCTTCCATGATGGAAGTGGTCCAATGTAATCACCTGCCACCAGATAGCAGGCTGATCACCTTGGGGAATGGTGCCATATCAGGGACAGAG
This sequence comes from Choloepus didactylus, assembly GCF_015220235.1. Classification (NCBI taxonomy): domain Eukaryota; kingdom Metazoa; phylum Chordata; class Mammalia; order Pilosa; family Megalonychidae; genus Choloepus; species Choloepus didactylus. The sequence goes on from NC_051309.1 coordinate 77,916,819, forward strand.
TGTAGGTCTCTGCTGCTGGCAGATTAGGCACTCAGCAGTGGCTGTGGCCAGATTGGCCTTGGTGAGTGGCAGTCCATGTTGCTGAGCTTAACCTCCATCCCTGCCACCATGACCACCTTGTTCATGAGCCCATTGGACAATGACAAGAGTGGCTGGGGAAAGAGGTTGACTGGTATCCACCAAATGGGTCGTCTTATCCACTTGATTATTAAACTCTTCCTCTGCTGAAGTCACCCTCTGGTGAGCATTCATATGGGACACAAATATCTTCATGTTTTATGCCCACTCAGCAAGGTCTATCTAAATACCTCTTCCCCAGATTTCTTTGTCACCAATTTTCCAATCATGTTCCTTCCAAGTCCCTGACCATCCAGCCAAACCATTAGCAACAGCCTATGAATCAGTATACAAACATGCCTCTGGCCAGTTCTCCTTCCAAGCAAAGTGAACAACCAGGTGCACTGCTCAAAGTTCCACCCACTGGGAGGATTTTCCCCTCACCACTGCCCTTCAGAGTCATCTCAAAAAGAGGCTGTAGTGCTGCAGCTGACCACCTTTGGGTGGCACCTGCATATCATGCAGAACCATCTGTAAACCAGGCCCGCATTTTTCCTTCCTCAGTCAACTGATTGTAAGGAACTCCCCAAGAGACCATAGCTCAGTTGGGAAAGAAAAAGTGATGCAGCAGGAGTGGGGGCAATGGGCATTTGGATCACTTTCTCATGTAAGTTACGTGTGCCTTCAGGACCCACTCAAACCCTATCTTGTATTTACCATTTCCATTTTATGATAGAGTGCTGTTGTGCACACCTAACTTTATGGCTTGGCAGGTTGGACAACACCCAGCTCATGATAGTAACTCATGTCTCATGGTAACTTGGTGGCCCATGGTTAAGTGTTCTGTCTCTACTAAGGCCCAGTAGCAGGCCAACAGCTGTTTCTCAAATGGAGAGTAGTTATCTGCAGAAGATGGTAAGGCTTTACTCCAAAATTCTAAGGGACTGCATTGTGATTCTCCTTAGAAGCCTGCCAAAGACTCCAAACAGCATTTCTATTTGCCACTGACACTTCCACCACCATTGGATCAGTTAGATCATATGGTCCAAGTGGCAGAACAGCTTGCACAGCAGCCTGGACCTATCACAGAGCCTCATCTTCTTCTGATCCCCAGTGAAAACTAGAAGCTTTCTTGGTCACTCAGTAAATGGGCTGGAGTAGCACAACCAAATGAGGAATGTGTGTCTCCAAAATCCAAAAAGGCCAAGTAAGCATTTTGCCTCTTTTTTGGTTGTAGGAGGGGCCAGATGTAGCAGCTTATCCTACAATTTAGAAATGGTATCTCTACATGCCTGATGCCACTGGACACCTAGAAATTTTACTGAGGTGGAAGGTCCCTGTATTTTTTTTGGATTTATCTCCCATCCTCTGACACACAAATACCTTACCAGCAAATGTAGAGTAGTTGTTGCTTCTTGCTCACTAGGTCCAATCAACAAGATATCATCAATATAATGGACCAGTGTGATGTCTTGTGGGAAGGAGAAATGATCACGATCCCTGTGGACAATATTATGACATAGTACTGGAGAGTTGATGTACCCCTGAGGTAGGACAGTGAAAGTATACTGCTGGCCTTGCCAGCTGAGTGCAAACTGTTTCTGGTGGTCCTTACTAACAGCAATTGGGATAAAAGGATTTGTCAGATCACTAGCTGCACACCAAGTACCAGGGGATGTGTGATTTGCTCAAGCAATGATGCCACATCTGGAACAGCAGCTGCATTTGGAGTCATCCCCTGGTTAAGCTTATGATAATCCACTGTCATCCTCCAAGACCCATCTCTTTTCCACACAGGCCAAATAGGAGAGTTGAGTGGGGATGTGATGAGAATCACAGCCCTGTGTCATTCATATCCTTAAGGATGGCATTAATCTCTGGACTACCTCCAGGAATCCAGTATTGCTTCTGGTTTACTATTTTGCTAGGCAGGGGCAGTTCTAGTGGCTTCCACTTGGTCTTTCCTACTATAATAGCCATCACTTCAAGAGTCAGGGAACCAATGTGGGGATTCTGCCAGTTGCTGAGTATGTCTATTCCAATTAAACATTCTGGCACTGGGGAAATAACCACAGAATGGGTGCAGAGACCCACTGGATGTACTATGAGACAGACCTGTGGTAAAACTCCATTGATCACCTGACCTCTGTAAGCCCCTACTCTGAATTGTGGACCAGAGTGATGTTTTGGGTCTCCTAGAATTAATGTCACTTCTGTGCCAGTGTCTAATAAGCCCCAAAATATCAGATCATTTCCATTTCCCCAATGCAGTTACCCTGGTAAAAGGCCATAGGTTCCCCTGGGGAAGGCTGGGAGGAAGAGTAGCAGTATAAATTTTTTGTACTGTAACAGGGTCTTCCCCAAGTGTACCCAGCCTTCCCCTCATTCAAGGAGCTCTGGGTCTGTAAACTGTCTCAAATCTGGGAATTGATTAAGGGGCTGTGACTCTCTGTTTTTGTAATTCCAGTTAGACTATTGTTCACTTGACCTAGAATTCTGCTTATATAGATCAAACAAGAATTTAGTAGACTGCCCATCTATTTTACTTCTAGGTACTCCATGATCTACTAGCCAACACCACAAGTCCTTGTGAGTCAGATTATTTTGACTGCTGCTTTGATCTTATTTTCCATTATGATAGCCATGCTCACCTTGTCCTTGGTGATTAACTGCTGCCACATAGCTTCTGCCAACCTGCTATCCAATTATCTTCATTGTGTTTAAGGATTCCAGCTCAGTGACAGCAGTTCCCACAGTAATATCTGACCTACAGAGAAGGGAGACTTCAGAGCTCTTCAGGTATGATGGAGTTAGTCTCACAAATTTATTCCTCACAGTCCTGTTAAAGGAGTGTTCTGGAGACATTCCAGAGGTGTGTGAGCTGGTCTTCCATGATAAATCCACTCTAACATTCCAGTCTCTCCAAGCCTTGGATCCCTTCCTCTACATTATACCAGGGCATCTCAGGTGCATCTCCTTTCATTTGCATACTTAACCTTGTTTTTTTTTTTTTTTTTTTTTTTTTTTTTTTTTTCACACAGTTGATTTAAAAAAGAAAAAAAAAGTTTTAAAAAAAAACAAGGAAAAAAAATTTCACTCTTAGCTGCTCTGAGGTCCTTCTCTCTGTGAATTTCTTTATAGGACTCCAGTGATCCAATTAACACCCACCCTGAATGGGTGGGGTAACACCTCCATGGAAATTATCCAATCAAGGTCTTGCCCACAGTTGATTAAGTCACATCTCCATGGAAACAGTTAAAGGATTCCAATCTAATCAACACTAATATGTCTACCCCCACAAGATTGCATCAAAGAACATGGCATTTTGGGGAACATAATACATCCAAACCAGCACACTCTGTTAACTAAAAAACATGCCTGGAGAAAGAGGTGAGGGGAGTATTCACCAGTCAGGTGACTACTTCACTTCAGTTAATAAAGTCCCACTTGTTTTTATATATGGATATATTCCAAGATTCTAGCCACCACTACCTCTCACCCCAACCAGAAATTATTTGAGGATCTAGGAAGGAGGGCCTTGTACTCTCAAATGAACTTAGGACATATATTTGAAAAGCAATTCAAGAATTTTGAAAATGGGAGTGCAACAGTACACCAGGTAAAATATATATTTGAAAAGAGATTCAAATTTACACTTTGAAAGCAAGGGAAATCACAGTGAACAGGTTAAGTATGCAAATGAAAGGAGATGCAGCTGCTTGAAAATGTAGTCATAGCACTCCATTATTTATTTTACCTATTGAAAAAAGTGACAAACTCCTGATCAGGGTTGATTGCCCTCAGGAGATCATGAGAAAAACTATTAGGTACATAATTATACACATAGCATGGGCATGTTGTTTCAGAGACAGTCAAATCTGCTAAAAATAGTCTCAATTTCCCTTTCTCCTTTTTTTGCCATAATACAACCAGCACACATTTCTGTCTCTGCTCCTTTAATTGTACATACTACAAGCACATTTCAATTCCTTCACTGTGATTAGGAAGCACACTTGACAGAATACATAGCCATAAACTAGAACTGGGAGGTCATGAAAAGAGCAACTAGTCCCAATTGCCACATTCTGCCTCTAAATTCTCAATGAACCATAGTAACACAGCAACCAAAATTCTTACCCCTAATTATTACAATTTTTTTAAATTAAAAATCTCCATGGTGGGGCAAGATGGCAGAGTGGTGAGGTATGGAATATAGTTACTCCCCTAGGGCAGTGGGTAAATAGCCTGTAACTGTATGGAATAGCTGTTTCAGGTACTTCTGTGACCAGATATGCATTGTACACCAGTCTGGAATAGGTGGAACTGCTGAGAGTGCAGTGAAGAACTCTAAGTTTCCCCAGCCATGGGTCTAGTCCCCCCCCCACACACACACACAGGCATGGCAGACTGTCTTGGAGTGGGTTTCCCAAGGGAAAAAGAGAGAATCTCTGCTAGGAGCAAGGAGGGGAGCTCAACCAGACCCCAGTTGCAGAGTTAATTAACAAATTTGGAATTCTGAATAAAAGCTCCAAGTACAGATAAACCAAGAACAGGCACAAAAGGAACTGGGAGGAATCTGTCTGGCAGAGAGGAGGCAGGGCTAACAACAACAACAGAAAAGAGAATTTTGGAGTTGGAGTTGTTCAGAATACTGGGTTCAAAGAAAAAGGGGCACATAGAAATGGGTACCAATCCTGACTCTCATTGAAGATCTGGGGAGTGGGGGTCCAACTCTGAAAAGGGCTTTTCTTTTCTTTTCTTTTTTCTTTTTCTTTTCTCTTTTCTTTTCTTTCTCTCCAACTCTTTGTTTTTTTTTTTTATTTTTCAATATTCAATCAGAACAGCCAGAATTGTCAGTCTTCAGAACTGCCCCAGGTAAGGGCAGAATTAAAGTTGTCTGAGGGTAACTAGTCAGGTTGTTCTAGTTTGCTAATGCTGTCAGAATGCAAAACACCAGAAATGGATTGGCATTTATAAAAGGGTGTGCCAGTTTGAATGTACTGTGTCCCCCAAATGCCATTATCTTTGATGTAGTCTTGTGGGGCAGACGTTTTGGTGCTGATAAGATTTGCTTGGAATGTGCCCCACCCAGCTGTGGGTGATGACTCTGATGAGATATTCCCATGGAGGCATGGCCTCACCCATTCAGGGTGGGTCTAAATTAAATCACTGGAGCCATATAAATGAGCTGACAAACAGAAGGAACTCAGTGCAGCTGTGAGTGACATTTTGAAGAGCAACTGACAGTGACATCTTGGAGAAAAGCTGAAGCCTAGAGAGGAATGTCCTGGGAGAAAGCTGTTTTGAAACCAGAACTTTGGAGCAGATGCCAGTCAGGTGCCTTCCTAGCTAACAGAGGTTTGCTGGACGCCATTGGCCATCCTCCAGCGAAGGTACCCAACTACTGATGTGTTACCTTGGACACTTTATGGCCTTAAGACTGTAACTGTGTAGCCAAACAAACCCCCTTTTTATAAAAGCCAATCCATCTCTAGTGTTTTGCATTCTGCAGCATTAGCAAACTAGAACAGATTTTGGTACCGAGAGTGGGGTGCTTTTGCTGCTGAGTTTGCAAATGCCAAACATGTTGGAACGGCTTTTTAAATGGATAAGGGGAAGATTCTGGAAGAATTGTGAGGAGCTTGATAGAAAAGGCCTAAACTTCTTTGAAGAGACTGTTTATGGAAATATGGACTCTAAAGATACTTCTGATGAGGACTTGAGCAGAAATGATGAATGTGTTGTTGCAAACTGGAAGAAAGGTGATCCTTGTTCTAAAGTGGCTGAGAATTTGGCAAAATTGAGTCCTGGTGTCAGATGGAAGGAAGAATTTGAAAGTGACCACCTGGAATACTTAGCTGAGGAGATCTCCAGACTACATGTGGAGGATGTACCCTGGCTTCTCCTTGCAGCTTATAGTAAAATGCGAGCAGAGAGAGATAAACTTAGAACGGAACACTTGGGTTCAAAGAAACCAGAAGCTGATGGCTTGGAAAATTAAAGGCTTCCAGGGGGTGGAATTCCAGAAGCTACAGCCCAACATGAGGATGTAACCAAACATGGAACCCAGCTGCCATTTCAGTACAAGCCAAGATTGGAGATGGAATTATCCAGAAAGGATTTGTGGAAAGTCCTATTGTCTGATGGCTTTGACCCCTGCATGCTTCATGCGAAGCCAACAGAATTTTTGTGAGATCTTTACAGACTGAGCCACTGCTAGTCGGGACTGGAGGAGAAAGACAAGGAACAAATTGAAGGAAAAATTTCTTCAAAGACAGAGCCATGGAGGTTGAGGTCTGGAGTCAAGAGGCCTTGGGCTGGGAGAGTGGAGCAGCCCACATGCATGGAAAGGGTGAGTTTACCCCAGAGGTCGAGGGTGGGCATTCCACCTTGATGCTCTGGAAAAGTTTTGCCACCCGAGGTCCCAAAGAGGGTGGAACACATTCCCAGGGAATTGGGGAGAGCCTGGCTGCCACCACACTGTTCTGAAGGGGTTGAGCGTGTGCCCCAGAGATGGAAGGGAATCCAGGAGCTGCCCCAATGTTTGAGGAGGGTGGGGCCGAGAAGGCAATCTCCCCAATGTGTGGATATGTTGGAGCACTCACCCAAGTGTTTGAAGAGGAAAGGGCTGCCACAAAGGCCCTTAGGAAGGGTTAGACTCCCACTCTCTTAAGCCCCAAGGATGCAACGTTGTTCTGTAAATGACTCTCAGACTTTGAAATCTAATGGAGTTTGTCCTGTGGGTTTTAGGAACTCTTTTGGTCCTGTTAACCCTGTTTTCTTTACTGTTTCTCCTTATGGCAGTGGGAATGTTTATCCTATGAATGTCCCTCCTTTGTATACTGGAAGCATATAACGTGTTCTAAGTCCACAGATCCAAAGCTAAAGGAGAATTATGCCTTAGGACCCACCACACTTGTAATTGATTTTGATAGGATCTTGTACTTAACTTTTGTTACTGAAATGATTTAAGTTTTTGTGATATTGTGATGGAATGAATGTATTTTGTACTTGGAAAGGTAATGTCATTTTGGGGTCCAGGGGGTGGAATGTGCCAGTTTGAATGTATTGCGACCCCAAATGCCATTATCTTTGATGTAGTCTTGTGGGGCAGACGTTTGGGTGCTGATTAGATTTGCTTGGAATGTGCCCCATTCAGCTGTGGGTGATGACTCTGATGAGATATTCCCATGGAGGCATGGCCCCACCCATTCAGGGTGGGTCTTGATCAGTGGAGCCATATAAATGAGCTGACTCAAAGAGAGGGACTTAGTGCAGCTGTGAGTGATGTTTTGAAGAGGAGCAAGCTTGCTAGGGAGGAACGTCCTGGGAGAAAGCCATTTTGAAACCAGAACTTTGGAGCAGATGCCAGCCACATGCCTTCCCAGCTAACAGAGGTTTTCTGGATGCCAGTGGCCATCCTCCAGTGAATGTACCTGATTACTGATGTGTTACCTTGGACACTTTATGACCTTAAGACTGTAACTGTGTAGCCAAATAAACCCCCTTTTTGTAAAAGCCAATCCATCTCTGGTGTTTTGCATTCTGCAGCATTAGCAAACTAAAACAGTGGGGTAACACCTTCATGGAAATTATCCAGAGTCATCACCCACAGTTGGGTGGGGTGCGTTGTCACAGAAACACTCTAGATTAGAATTACAATCTAATCAACACTGATATGTCTGCCCACACAAAATTACATCAAAGATAATGGCATTCTGGGGAACAAAATACATTCAAACTGGCACACAGGTGAAAGAAATATTTCCTTAAAGGTATATTTTTAAATAGTCTATACTGGGACTGACAAAACTTGGGGTCTGGGGAAAGGCTTTGAAAAGGGATTTCTTTTTTTTTTTTAAGTTATTCTAAGTAGCTCATTATAGAAAGTCTCAGATATTTGCATTTGGTAGCTGGACCCAGGCAAGGGCAGAGCTAAGATAGGTCTGAGAGACAAACCAATAAGTCTAGTGGGGAGATAAATCCCTAAAGGACATAACTTCCCCAAGACAAGGGGTGTGGGGCCAAGCTGAAGTGGTGGCCCTTTTCCAGAGAACTCGGACCCCAAGAACTGGATAACAGAAACAGCTTGAGTCATCCATGCCCCTGGCAGGGACAGGGGCTGCTGAGAATTAAAGGTACCACAACTCTTTACACTGGTGGGGCATTATGAGCTCTCAAGTGCCACATGCTGGACAAGATAGGAAAAGCAGAGTCTAGAGGCTTCACAGGAGGGTCTGAGAACTCTGCAGGGTCTCATTTTCAGGGAAACTTCATATGGATTACACTCTCTTCCTGAGACCTGGGCCTGTCTGGACTGGGAAAATCTGATTGGGGTTGATCATATCTGGGGAAACACTCTCACAAAAGGTTACAAAGAGGCAGGGCAAGAAACAGAAAAACAAGAGCTGAAAGATTATGATCAATTAAACAGAAGCTATGTTAGATGTCTAAAATAAGTTGAACTCAACACCAAAGAACAGATAGAGAACAAAGCCAAACAATAAGAAAACCCTAGGTAAAAGAGTGAAAACAAGCTCCAGAATAAACTAATCAAGAAAATCATATGCCTAGATGGGTAAAAATAACAAGCCATACAGGAATCATGAAAATAAGGGGCAGCCAAATGAACAAACTAACACTTCAACTGAGATACAGGATTTGAAACAACTAATTAAAGATGTTCAAACAAATCTTCTAAATCAAATCAATGAACTGAAGGAAAATGTGGCAAAAAAAGATGAAGGATATAAAGAAGACACTGGATGAACATAAAGAAGAATTTGTACACTTGAAAAAACAAATGGCAGAACTGATGGGAATGAAAGGTACAATAAAAGAGATTAAAAACACAATGGAGACATAGAACAGTAGATTTGAAGAGGTAGAAGAAAGGATCAGTGAGCTAGAAGATGCAACATCTGAAATTCAACACAGAAAAAAACAGATAGGTAAAAGAATGGAAAAATAAGAGCAGGGTCTTAGGGAGCTGAGTGACAACATGAAGTGCATGAATATACATATCATGGGTGTCCTGGAAAGAGAAGAGAAGGGAAAGGGGGCAAAAAGAGTAATAGAAGAAATAATCACCAAAAATTTCCCAACTTTTATGAAAGACATAAAATTAAAGATTCAAGAAACACAATATACCCCAAACACAACAGATTCCAACAGACCTACTCCAGGACACTTACTGATCAGATTGTCCAATGTCAAACACAAAGAGAGAATTCTGAAAGCAGCAAGAGAAAAGCAATCCATCACATAAAAGGGAAGGCCGATAAGACTATGTATGGGTTTCTCCACAGAAACCATGGAGGCAAGAAGGCACTTGTATGATATATTTAAGATACTGAAAGAGAAAAACTGCAACCAAGAATTCTATATCCAGCAAAACTGACCTTCAAAAATGAGGGAAACAGAATTATTTTCAGACAAATAGACACCAAGAGAGTTTGTGAATAAGAGACCCGCACTACAGGGAATACTAAAGGGAGTGCTACAGGCTGATAGGAAAAGACAGGAGAGAGAGGTTTGGAGAAGACTGTAGAAATGAAGACTATCAGGAATGGTAAAAGGAGAGAGAGAAAAAATGAAGATATAACATTTAAAATTCAAAAGATAAAATGGCAGAAGAAAGTACTGCCCTTACAGTAATAACACTAAATATTAGTGGATTAAACTCCCCAATAAAAAGACACAGACTGGCAGAATGGATTAAAAAACAGGACCCATCTATATGTTGTCTACAAGAAACTCACTTTAGACACAACGACAAAAATAGGTTGAAAGTGAAGGGTTGGAAAAAGATATTTCATGCAAACAACCAGAAAAGAGAGATTGTAGCTATATAAATATCAAGTTAGACTTCAAATGTAAAATAATTAAAAGAGACAAAGAAGGACACTACATATTAGTAAAGGGGACAATTCATCAAGAAGACACAATAATCATAAATATTTATGCACCAAGCCAGAGTAATCCAAAATACGTGAAACAAACACTGAAGTGAGAAGTAGACACCTCTACAGTAATAGTTGGAGACTTCAATACACCACTGTAATCAATGGATAGAACATCTAGACAGAGGATCAATAAGGAAACAGAGATGTTAAATTGTACCATAAATGAACTAGACATGACAGACATTTATAGAACACTCCAACCCACAGCAGGATACAAATTTTTCTCAAATGCTCACGGATCATTCTTTAGGATAGACCATGTGTTGGGTCACAAAGCAAGTCTCAAAAAAATTAAAAATACTGGTATTATAGAAAACACTTTCTCAGATCATAACAGAATTAAGTTGGAAATCATCTTGATCAATGCAGAAAAGGCATGACAAAACTCAACATCCTTTCTTGATGAAAACACTCAAAAGGATGGAAATAGAAGGGACCTTCCTCAACATGATAAAGGAAATATGAAAAATCCACAGCTAACATCATACTCAATGGGGAAAGACTGAAAGCTTTCCCTTCAAGATTAAGAACAAGATAGGGATGCTCACTTTCATTATTGTTATTCAACATTGTACTGGAAGTTCTAGCTAGAGAAATTAGGAAAGAAAAAGAAATAAAAGGCATCCAAATTGGAGAGGAAGAAGTAAAACTTTCACAGCTTGCAGATGACATGATCCTATATCTAGAAAATTCAGAAAAATCTACAGCAAAGCTACTAGAGCTAATAAATGAATACAGCAAATTGACAGGGCACAAGATCAACATGCAAAGATCAGTAGTGTTCCTATAAACAAGCAATGAACAATAGGAGGAGGAAATCAAGAAGAAAATTCCATTTACAATAGTAACCAAAAGAATAAAGTATTTAGTAATCAACTTAACCAAGGCCACAAAAAATCCTATACAAAGAAAGTTACAAGAAGCTGCTAAAAGAATTCAAACAGAACCTAAAAAAAAAAAAAAAAAAGGAAGAACATAACATATTCACGAATTGGAAGATTAAATATAGTTAAGATGTCAATTCTACCAAAACTGATTTATAGATTCAATGCAATACCAATTAAAATCAGAACAACTTACTTTGCAGAAATAGAAAAAACAAGAATGAAATTTATTTGGAAGTGCAGGATGGCCTGAATAGCCAAAGATACCTTGAGAAAGAAGAATGAAGTAGAAGGTCTCACACTACCTGACTTTAAAGCATCCTACAAAGCTACAGTTGTCAAAATAGCATGGTAATGGCATAAAGATAGATATACCAACTGTTCCAGTTAGCTAATGCTGCCATTATGCGAAATACAAGAAATAGATTGGCTTTTATAAAGGCAATTTATTGGGTTACAAACTTACAGTTCTATGGCCATAAAAGTGTCCAAACTTAGGCATCAATAAGAAAATACCTTCACTAAAGAAAGGCTGATGGAGTCCAGAATGCTTCTGTCAGCTAGGAAGGCACATGGTTGGCATCTGCTAGTCCTGGGTTGTGTTTCAGCTCCTCTCTTAGCTCCTGTGCATCCTTAGCTTAGCATCTCCAAACATCCTTCTGTCCCCAACTCCAATCATCTCTGAGCATCTCTGTCAGCTCCCAAGTGTCCCTTCAAAAGTCTTTCTCAGCTGCTCTCAGGATGTTTTGTCCTCTTTTAGCTTTTCTAGAGAAAACTCTAGGCTAGCATCTCAAAGCTAACATCTGTGTCTGGACTGGTTCTTTTAAAGGACCCCAGTAAACTAATAGAGACCCATGCTGAATGGGCAGGGCCACACCTCCATGGAAATAATCTAATCAAAAGTATCACCTACTGTTGGGTGAGTCACTTCTCCATGGAAACAACCTAATCCAAATATCCCACAAGATTGGATAAAAACATGGCTTTTAGGAGGACATAACATATCCAACCTGGCACACTAAGACATCAACAAGAGGATACCTTCACTGAAAAATGCTGGTGGTGTCTGGAACACCTTTGTCAGCTGGAAAGGCACTTGGCTGGCATCTGCTGGTCCTCACCTAATCTCTTTCTCCATCTTCAGGGGTGTCTAGGCAGGAGCACCCTAACTTGTTTATATTGAAAGGGGGTGCTGACAGTATGGGGAAGGGGGCTGCATCTGATTGTTGTTCTTAAAGAGGCTGTTGCCTCTGGGTTTTAGGACTTGTCTGGCATAGGAACACTCTGATGGAATTAAGTTTCTGAGGGAAAATTTAGTGAGTGAATCTTTTGTAGAATCTGAGGTAGGGACTTTGGTATTTGGGGACTACTTTTGGTAAGGGCATGGCATACTGTGGCCACTTGGGATGTCTAGCTGGAGCTTGCATAAGAGAAACCTTCAGGATAGTCTCTTGACTCTATTTGGGAACTCTCAGACACTGTAACCTCAGCTTGTTACCTTTCTTTTTCCCCCAGTTGGTAAAATATTCATTTTCAATCCCTCGCTGCCAGGGCCAGACTCATTTCTGGCAGTTGTGTCCCACGTCATCAGGGAGATTCATTTTCCTGGGAGTCATGTCCCTTGTTTGTGTGTGTGGGGAGGTGAATGAATTTATTCGCTGAGTTGAGCTTAGAGAGAGAAAGGCTACATCTGAGCAATAAAAGAGGTTCCCTAGAGGTCTCTTAGACATAATTATAGGAAGGCTCAGCCTCCCATTTACAGTCCTAAGTTTCACAAGAGCAAGCCTCAAGTCGAGGGCCTGATTTATGAAGTAGTGGGTTCCTAAATTCACTTAATATATATTTTTTCTCAAGATAAATGGTCAGTTTCTTACATTATCTTCACTTAGCTGTACAATCATCACTCTCAATTTTAAACAATTATCATAACAAAACATCCTAGGGCTCTTATCAGCTGCTAATTATTCATCCCTAGTATTAGTGCAGTGTTGGTAAGATATTCCTATTGAATGTAGTCTGTAGTATATAATGGGTAGTTTTTCCATATACCACTCTGTTGTTAACTCTTTGCACCAGTGTCATGCCTCATAAGTATTTCATGCTAACAGTTATTTAGGTTTGTGGTGCTACTCTGTGGGTTATATGCCTTTAAACAGCCATTTACAAGCATGTTCCTGGCTGCTTTTTAAATTTATTTACATTTAAACCCTGGAGCAACAGAGTAGAAATGCTATAGTGCACAGCAGGGACTTGGCTCACACTTTGGCTCTACCACTTACTAACTGTGTGATCCTGGGCAACTTTCTTTCTTTTTTTAATACACTTTTATTAAGATATATTCACATACCCTATAATCATCCACAGTATACAATCATCCACAGTACCATCATATAATTGTGCACTCATCACCACAATCAATTTTTGAACATTTTCCTTACTCCAAAAATATAAAAGTTAAAAAAGAACACCCAAAATATTCTGTCCCCCCATCCCACCCAATTTTTCATTTAATTTTTGTCCCCATTTTTCTACTCATCTGTCCATACACTGGATAAAGGGAGTGTGAGCCATGAGGTTTTCACAATCACACAGTCACGCCGTGTAAGCTACATAGTTATACAATTGTCTTCAAGAATCAAGCCTCCTGGTTTGCAGTTCCACAGCTTCAGGGATTTCCCTATAGCCATTCTGGACAAGTTTCTTAACCTCTCTATGCCTCAGTGTCTGCATCTGTCAATAAGGGATAGTAGCAGTGCTTCCTCATGCGGTTGTTGTGAGGAATAATTGGATTAATGTGCATGAAGCACTAAGAATAGGGCCTGGCACATAGAAAACTCTATGTAAATGTTGGTTATTATTATAATCATGATTGTAGTTCATATGGTGTCTCAAGAGCAGGTCAGGCAAAAGGATTAAAAAACAGGCTCAGAGACCCTACAGTGTATACACCTGGAGGGGACTCTGGAGGCCATCTAGATCATAGAAAACAAGAGGGAAAGTAACTTGTTCAAGGCAACATGGGAAATCTGCAGCAGATAAATTTCAGGTATCCCTGGCTCTAGATCCAGTGTTTTCTCCTAAAACGTGTGTCTTTGCATCACCTTTTATCTTTTTTCAAAGTAGGAGAGCCTCTTTAAAGAAAAATCCGTTGTGGAATGCAAATACAGTAAGCAGATAAGAGGACATACCTGGCGGAAGTGAATATAGGGGAAGAACCCACCCACTTGGCCCTGAGGCATTGTGACGGAACCCCAGGGCTCCAAGGCACAGTGTGTGAAGACCTCTGCTCTGGGTTGTGATACCTCATCTGAAGAGCCCTTGAATGTGTCACAGCCAAGAAAGCCTTTCATGAGTGCCTGAGAGATGGCTAGGAACAGATTGCTGGTGCCTATGGAGTCATTCACTTCACCCCTTAGCTGCTACCTGGGTCCTGGCCAAGCCTCTGCTCCTGAAACCTCTCCCTCCCTACGTGCAAAGTGGAAGTGGCAGCTGTTTGTGTCTGTTCACACCCCTACCAATCTTTTCGTGGCACAAGGTAGGCAGGTGACTAGGCTGGGCCAGTCAACAGTAATCCATCTCTCTTCACTGTCCCCAGTTCAGGGTTGAGCCAGGATTCAATGGGGCATTTAAGAATCCTACTGGATTTTCAACTGGACTGGTAGGGGAAGTCTCCCTTTTCTCTTTGGTCAAGACAGAGTAAGAATGTGAGGTCAGAACTACCGACTTCGATTATGGCAGGATAGGATAAAGGTGATCCCAGAAGGGAGCAAAGAAGAGAAAAGAGGGAGAATCCCAGCAGCCCCTGGCTCTAATCATCCCCAGCTGCTGTTTTATAGAACCAAAATATTCTCTTTCTTGCTTAGCTTGTATTTATCACTAGCTGTTTCATGTGAGGTTTATGTACTCGGAACAAGAGGCCTAATCAGTATAATAATAAGATTATAAAGAATCCATTACATCAAAAGAACAGAAAGGAAGACAACAGATTGCCCTGATATCAAAACGGGGACAAGTGGAGGTCAATGATCAATATGTTGTATATTAAAGAAGTGCTCATACTGATAACAGTATTTAACTCACCTGTTCACAAGGTAGGGGCTCAACTTCTAATTCTACACTCAACTCTGACTCATAGATCTCCAAATGCATAACCTATGAGGGGATCGTGGGGACTCGGAAGAAATATACAGAAGACCCCAAACAGGAACAATATATTTTCACTGCTTTTTTTTTTTACCTTGAGTTGCTCAAGAAACTCACAGCAATACCACAGAATGTCCTTGATTTATTTAATACATAGAACGGTGAGATCCTTAGAGAGAGCCAGGGACAAATACCACACCTTGGGTTCATTCTCAGCCTCCATGCTGCTCAGGATAGAGCAGCATAGTTTCTCGAATCTCTGCAAAGGGGCAGGATGGGGGTTATAAATTCCTGGAACTAATCAAGAAGTGACAAGAGAAGGGAGCAAATGCTCTGTGGGCACCTGGCCTGTGCCAGGCATTCTGCCAGGTCAGTCACGTACGTGATTACATTTAATTTCTTCTTACAGATGTGGAAGGATCAGAAAGGCTAAAGAAGGATTCTCAAACTGGTAACCAACAGGCTGGATGAGCCCTATTTTGCTTGACTTGCACTGTATTTTAGAAATTGGTATATTTCACATAAAAATCCAGATTGGGGTTCCTTTTGAAAAATAAAAGCAATCTGGCAAACTGGACTTTTATTCCTGCAGGTTAGCAGCTGTCTCTTAAAAGGGGTTGTGTTCTCCAATTTGCCATTTTGTAAGTGTGATGGATATTGATTTTTGCCTCACAGACATCAACCAAAGACTGTGGTATCATCACTTTTATTCTCATCATCCTCTTTAATTCTGAGTAAGAACAGCAGTTTCCTGGCAATCTTAAAGATACAAAGTGTGCTTCTTTTACTGGACCCACTGTCATCTGCTTTAAAGAACTCATCAGTCTCTCTCCTGATTTCTCTCTGCAATCGATGCTGACAGAGAAAACTCCAGACATGGGCCTGAATCTCGACAGCAGCCTGTTCCCATTCTTTCTGCAAGAGCCTTTCTTCTCTGGCCTGGCAGGCTCTATCAGTGAACAGTGCTCTCGAGGTCTGAGATACAGTGAACATTTTTGCCATCCTTGCACAAACCCTGAGGAACTGCCTATGTTGCAGAAATGCCAGGGAATCATTAGTGATCTGGCACAGGACTCACAGCTGAGGGCAGCTTCTTACTTCAGAGAGGCTTGCCTTCTCTGCCAGCTGTAGACCTCTACCCGCTTGGGGCCAGACCACTCCCGTCGCCTTAGCCAGATCCCGAGTTCTGCCAAGCCCAGGGCAGCAGCCAATACTTGGCTGCCATCTTGCCCCCTTAGCTTCTCTCTTAAATATTCCAGTGAACTAATCAAGACCTAACCTGAATGGGCATGGCCATACTTGCAAGGAAATAATTTCATCAGTCTTCACCTACAGTTGAGTGGGTCACATCTCCATGGAAACATTCAATCAGAGGTTCCACCCTAATCAACAAACTAATCAGTCTGCCTCCACAAGATTGCATTAAAGAACATGGCTTTTCTGGGGGACATAATATATCCGAACCAGCATATTAACTTTTCCTATATTAAACCTGTATCAGAGCTTGAACCCTTAATGCTTGCAAAGGAACAAAAGTTTAAAAGTTGTTCTTCTGGTCTTCTTCCTTTGACTAAACAAGCCTACTGCTTAAGATTTTCCACTCTGTATTCCAGCAATACCTAATGATGTCATCTGTATTCTAGACATTTTAAATTACAGAAAAAGAAATAAAGAAATGTAAATTTTGTATTCTCTCAGAGTTAGGAAGCAAAATTACCTACCATATTAGGTATTTTCTTGCATGCATGGACTACTCTACTGCATGTATTTAAAGTCCATTTTAAAAAAAATCACACATTAATTTACTGCCAACATATGATTAATGAGAAAAAGATTTCTTAACCAGGAGTTCCCTGATGGCCTTGGAGGGGAGGGTGTCAATGAAAGCCTCTGAATTATGAGTCCAAGGATTTTTCTGAAGAGAAAATCAAAGCCTTCCTAAATGTTAAGAATCCTTTCATTGGATCATCTTATTTTTAAAAAACTTTTAACATGTGGGACTGTATAGTATAATTTGACATTATTCAGTATCTACTCCTGTTTTCCAAAGTTCTAACACCCCAAGCAAGCTGTCATTTTGTACACAGGGTTAGAAACATTTTTCAATTTTATACTATTAGTATACAATTCAACATAATACATTTCTAGTGCTTAAAATATTTTAATTATTGTCAAATGGATTACATCTTAACCCACAGTACTTCAGAGAGTCCATGATTTTAAATGAAGACAGATTAAATAATACCTGAATTTCTAAACTTCCCAAATACATTAAAGCGATAATGACACTGATTGGTCAAAATTATTGAAAAGGAGATCATTTTCTTAAAATGAACTTGGCACAAAAAGCAGCAAAGAGGTCTTTATAAGGAGTATCTGAATCTGACTTGGTCAATGGTATTCGGCAAAACTTGCGAAATCCAGGAGAACGCAGCAGCAAGTTCTGTGAGAGACCCATGAAGCTGGAGCACAACCAGTAGAGAGCAATTGACTATAAAGAAAAAAAAGGACATCAATGTTAGCACCTGTCCATTCTCCAAGGTCACCCTGGTTCAGAGAGAGGCAAACAGTGATAAAGAAAATGACATGTAATCTTTCTAATTATACTGGGACAGAGAAAGACTTGAAGCAACTATTAGATACCTGTGACAGATCCAATAGATATGCAAGAAAGGAGGTTGAAAGAAAGACCAAAAAGCAAAAAGAAAGCAAATGGAGAAGAATTCATGGCAGGAAGCAGATGGTAGGGAACAGCTTCCAGGGAGAGGCACAGGACAGTCCCACCTCCTTTCCCTGGCAATTAAGCATACTTTAACCCCCCAACAAAAGTCCTACTGAACTACTTACACTAAGGGAGGGAAAGTGGGGGTACAGCCATTTACTATGGCTGCTTAGCCTCCCTAGATTTCATTTTTTCCACATACTCATCTATCTTCCAAACTTTTCCTGGTACTCAGTTTCTCAGTATCATCAGAAATGTATTATCTTTGCTTTTTTGAGATAGTTTCAGCATTATTTTCAACTTTCTTCTGTTATCATCCAGATTTATTATTTAGATCAATAACTAAGTTATGCAGCCTGTGAAACACTCCCAGACATACATTTGTTCCAAATTTCCCTTTAGCATCAGAAATAGAAACGTATTTCTTCAGATTCCTAAAACAAGTACTACGAAATACTTTTACATAGGCTGATAAAACCCATCCTAAAACAAGTACTACGAAATACTTTTACATAGGCTGATATAACCCTAGCTACCAGCAACAACTGAGTTCTACTGTTTGGTCTCTGGAGATATGGTTTTTGTCCCCTTGGCAACTTCTGATCTATCTGGTGGAAATAAGCAAAAGACCAAAAGTATGAAATAACTGCAAACATAACAGGTTGTTTTCTTTCTCCCTCTATTTCTACCAAAACTTTAATTACATATGAACATACCTATCTCACAGAGGTTGTTCTGAGGTTCACTAATATTACATATGAACCCATATAGTATCAGCAAAAAGTTTTGTTTTCTTTCTAAGGTGCTATTCCTTGGCCGAGTCTATGTAGGCAGAAAGAATTCAATAATTTATCAAGTAATCAAACAGAGCAAATAATATGTTCATTGTATCATGCAAAGTACTTAGCAAGATTTAAGAAAAAAAAAAGAAAAAGGAGAGTTAGGAAACATTCTCACAAAAGGGTAACCAAACGCAAGAAATATTCAAGTGGCACTTGGTGATAATGACACTAGATATATAATTTACTACAGAAACCCCCAAATCAGGAAGGATCCATAGTCAGAGGAAGCTCAATGGAAGCTACAGAACCCCAGCCAGTCTAAGCTAAGGACATACAGGATTTAGCATATGCCACACCCAATGCTAGTGCTTACTCACTGAAGGTACTGTTGCAGCAATTGGAATCATCAACACTGACACTGCACGGACAAAGTAAGTAACATACTTCTGAAAATGAGACATTCCAAGTTTCTGTAGAGCAAAAATCTGAACGGGTAGAATATATATACACACAATGGTCATTAAAATGCATATTAAATCAGACATGCTTTAAAATAGAAACTAATTTTTTTACTGGCCCCCACCTATGCATCAATAAAAGCAAAAAAAATTAAAATAAAATTCAAAAAAGCAATGAATTTATATGGTTGAGCATCCTTGTAAAAACTTAATTATGAAAAATTCTTAAATAGAGCTTTAATTATAGCAATAAAGGAGACTGATGGTGATGAATGTACAACTGTGTGGTGATGCTGTGAACAACTGTACACTTTCAAGGATTGCATGTTATGTGAATATATCTCAATAAAACTGCATTTTAAACAAAAAGAGACTGCGCTATATAAAATAGAATCAAAGAATAATTTTTCACTACAGATGCAAGACAAAAAGATCTTCATGCTTTCTGTCTATCTGATTGTGGCAGCCAAGATTGAATGGGGAATACAGGAAGTTCTAAAAACAAGGTAAGGAGGAGATAATCTTTGCAACTCAGAAAGAACCTTGTAAACATGATGTTTGAATTAAAAAAATAATAATAATAATTTTTATTAGTCACTGTTTTTGATTGTCCATAAAACTGAAAGTTCCTGAAACACACGTAATGAATCTCTACCCTTACTTTCTGGCACCTGAGTATGTGCCTAGTATAGAGAAGATATCAAAGATATCTCAAAGATTAGCAGTATGGCTACATGGAATAACAAGAAGAACCAAAACTACCAAAACAGTCATGACTCATGAACTTGAGATCCAACATACCTAGGTTCATATAGTAACTCTGTGTTGAGTAGCTATGTGACTTTGAGAAAGTTACTTAACCTTTCTGTGCCTCATTTTCTCTACATTAAAATGGTAATAATAATAGCACGTGTACCTCAAAGGGTTATATTAAGAATTAAATGAGTTAAGTCATATAAATTGCTTACAACAGAGTCTGGCACATAATAAGACTAAGTTTTTATTATTATTATGCATGCTATGCTAGGTCAATGAATGGTAGAATAATATAGAGGAAAGACTAGAGGACTGACTTCTACCATTATTTAATTGAGGTCTTGTATAAAAGACTAGGTTCTCAAGGGACGGAACCCCCAGGAGATACATATATACACACACACACACACACACACACACAAATATATATATGTGCAAATGTTATGAGATTTATTATAGGAATTGGCTCATGCAACTGTGGGGATTGGCAAGTCTGAACTCTGTAGGGCAGGTCACAAGTTGGGCCCTCCAACAAAGGTTTTAATGAATTCCCTAGGAGAAGCTGGCTGACTGAAGTAGAAACAGAAATCTTTCTGACTGCTGAAATCCTCAATTCTTCCTTTAAAGTCTTCAACTGATTGGATGAGACTTCTCTCATTGCTGAAGGCAACTGCCTTTGTTGACTGTGGATATAATCTATCATAGATACAATCAAGTGACTAATGATTTAAATCCACAAAATGTCCTCTAACAATCAGGCCGGTGCTTACATGACCAGACAACTGGACACTATAACCAGGCAAAACTGACACATGAACTTGACCATCACACCCTCTGTCTGTTACTTCCTTCTTTCCAACAAATATGCACCAAGTACCAACCATGTCACAGGACTCGGCTAGGTATCTTTAGGGAAACACATTTAGACTAAACATGGGAGTCTTCCTCAAGAAACTTTCAGCCAAGACCTTAAATTCTATAATTTTAATTTTCCTCATCTAAAGAAGGGGATTTCCCAAACAACGCCTGGCAGACATGATTCTCCCAAAGTGTTCTTGAGTAAAGCAGCATGGGATAATACTAAGTCATGGCTGAGGACTCATATTTTATTTTTATTTTTATTTTTTTTATTATTCATTTTACTGAGATATATTCACATACCACGCAGTCATACAAAACAAATCGTACATTCGATTGTTCACAGTACCATTACGTAGTTATACATGCATTACCAAAATCAATCCCCAACACCCTCATTACCACACACAAAAAAATAACCAGAATAATAATTAAAGTGAAAAGGAGCAACTAAAGTAAAAAAGAACACTTGTCTGTTTGTTTGTTTCCTTCCCCACCTTTCCACTCATCCATCCACAAACTAGACAAATGGGAGTGTGATCCCTATGGCCCCCCCCAATCCCACTGTCCCCCCTCATAAGCCACATTTCTATACAATTGTCTTCAAGATTCATGGGTTCTGGGTCGTAGTTTGACAGTTTCAGGTATTCACCACCAGCTACGCCAATTCATTAGAACCTAAAAAGGGTTATCTACATTGTGCGTAAGAGTGCCCACCAGAGTGACCTCTCGGCTCCTTCTGGAATCTCTCTGCCACTGAAGCTTATTTCATTTCCTTTCACATCCCCCTTTTGGTCAAGAAGATGTTCTCCATCCCACGATGCCGGGTCTACATTCCTCCCCGGGAGTCATATTCCACGTTGCCAGGGAGATTCACTCCCCTGGGTGTCTGATCCCACGTAGGGGGGAGGGCAGTGATGTCACCTGCCAAGTTGGCTTATCTAGAGACAGAGGGCCACATCTGAGCAACAAAGAGGTATTCAGGAGGAGGCTCTTAGGCACAATTATAGGGAGGCCTAGCCTCTCCTTTGCAGCAACAGTCTTCCCAAGGGTAAATCCTGTGGTAGAGGGCTCAATCCATCAAACCACCAATCCCCTATGTCTGTGGGCATGTTAGCAACCATCGAGGTAGGGCAGGCCAATACCCCTGCATTCTCCACCAGCTCCTCAAGGGGGCTCTGCATATTTTTTTCCTTGTTTTTTAAACTTTTTTTTTCTAAATCAACTGTATGAAAAATAAAAAAAATAAAAACTAAATAAAAAAAAAACATACAATAAAAGAACATTTCAAAGAGACTATAACAAGGGAGTAAGAAGAAGACAACTAACCTAAGATAACTACTTTACTTCCAACGTTTTCTTACTCTACCCCAAGAAAGTAACCTAATATAGCAACATTTCTGTGAACTTGGTCCTACTATACCCATCAGAAATTAACAGACCATAGTCATTCCTGGGCATTCCCAGAACATTAAATTTACCCATGATAGCTTATCTGTTCTTCTTGGATTATTGTTCCCCCTTCCTCAATTGCTCTCTATTGCTAGTTCCCCTACATTCTACATTATAAACCATTCGTTTTACATTTTTCAAAGTTCACATTAGTGGTAGCATATAATATTTGTCTTTTTGTGCCTGGCTTACTTTGCTCAGCATTATGTCTTCAAGGTTCATCCATGTTGTCATATGTTTCACGAGATCGTTCCTTCTTACTGCCGTGTAGTATTCCATCGTGTGTATATACCACATTTTATTTATCCACTCATCTGTTGAAGAACATTTGGGTTGTTTCCATCTCTTGGCAATTGTGAATAATGCTGCTATGAACATTGGCGTGCAGATATCTGTTCGTGTCACCACTCTCCGATCTTCCAGATATATACCGAGAAGTGCAATCGCTGGATCGAAGGGTATCTCTATATCTAATTTTCTAAGGAACTGCCAGACTGACTTCCAGAGTGGCTGAACCATTATACAGTCCCAACCAACAATGCATAAGAGTTCCAATTTCCCACATCCCCTCCAGCATTTGTAGTTTCCTGTTTGTTTAATGTTAGCCATTCTAACCGGTGTTAGATGGTATCTCATTGTGGTCTTAATTTGCATCTCTCTAATTGCTAGTGAAGCTGAACATTTTTTCATGTGTTTCTTGGCCATTTGTATTTCCTCTTCAGAGAACTGTCTTTTCATATCTTTTGCCCATTTTATAATTGGGCTGTCTGTACTATTGTCATTGAGTTGTAGGATTTCTTTATATATGCAAGATATCAGTCTTTTGTCAGATACATGGTTTCCAAAAATTTTTTCCCATTGAGTTGGCTGCCTCTTTACCTTTTTAAGAAATTCCTTTGAGGTGCAGAAACTTCTAAGCTTGAGGAGTTCCCATTTATCTATTTTCTCTTTTGTTGCTTGTACTTTGGGTGTAAAGCCTAGGAAGTGGCCGCCTAATACAAGGTCTTGAAGATGTTTTCCTACATTATCTTCTAGGAGTTTTATGGTACTTTCTTTTAGACTGAGATCTTTGGTCCATTTTGAGTTAATTTTTCTGTAGGGTGTAAGGTAGGGGTCCTCTTTCATTCTTTTGGATATGGATATCCAACTCTCCCAGCACCATTTGTTGAAAAGACCTTTATGACCCAGTTCAGTGACTTTGGGGGCCTTATCAAAGATCAGTCGAACATAATCTGGGGCGTCTATCTCCGAATTCTCAATTCGATTCCATTGATCTATATGTCTGTCTTTGTGCCAGTACCATGCTGTTTTGACAACTGTGGCTTTATAATAAGCTTCAAAGTCAGGGAGTGTAAGTCCTCCCACTTCGTTTTTCTGTTTTAGAGTGTCTTTAGCAATTCGAGGCATCTTCCCTTTCCAAATAAATTTGATAACTAGCTTTTCCAAGTCTGCAAAGTAGGTTGTTGGAATTTTGATTGGGATTGCATTGAATCTGTAGATGAGTTTGGGTAGAATTGACATCTTAATGACATTTAGCCTTCCTATCCATGAACATGGAATATTTTTCCATCTTTTAAGGTCCCCTTCTATTTCTTTTAATAGAGTTACGTAGTTTTCTTTGTATAGGTCTTTTACACCTTTGGTTAAGTTTATTCCTAGGTACTTTGATTTTTTTAGTTGCTATTGAAAATGGTATCTTTTTCTTGAGTGTCTCTTCAGTTTGTTCATTTCTAGCGTATAGAAACATTACTGACTTGTGTGCATTAATCTTGTATCCTGGTACTTTGCTAAATTTGTTTATTAGCTCTAGTAGCTGTATCGTCGATTTCTCGGGGTTTTCCAGATATAAGATCATATCATCTGCAAACAACGACAGTTTTACTTCTTCCTTTCCAATTTGGATGCCTTTTATTTCTTTGTCTTGCCGGACTGCCCTGGCTAGCACTTCTAGCACAATGCTGAATAACAGTGGTGATAGCAGGCATCCTTGTCTTGTTCCTGATCTTAGGGGGAAGGCTTTCAGTCTCTCACCATTGAGTACTATGCTGGCTGTGGGTTTCTCATATATGCTCTTTAACCTGTTGAGGAAGTTTCCTTCAGTTCCTACCTTTTGAAGTGTTTTTATCAAAAAGGGGGTCTTGGTTCACCATCACCAATGGAAGCAGAGGGTCTTCTTAGGCACTCATTCTAGGCTCTTCTATCCACCCTACTTCTTTTAAAGGGGATCAATTTATTTTGAGTCAAAAAGTAATACAGGCGGGGCAAGATGGCAGACTGGTGAGCTGTATGTTTTAGTTACTCCTCCAGGAAAGTAGGTAAAAAGCCAGGAACTGCGTGGACTGGACACCACAGAGCAATCTGTCTTTGGGCATACTTCATACAACACTCATGAAAACGTGGAACTGCTGAGATCAGCGAAATCTGTAAGTTTTTGCGGCCAGGGGACCCGCGCCCCTCCCTGCCAGGCTCAGTCCTGGGGGAGGAGGGGCTGTCAGCTCCAGGAAGGAGAAGGGAGAATTGCAGTGGCTGCTCTTATCGGAAACTCATTCTACTGATTCAAACTCCAACCATAGATAGACTGAGACCAGACACCAGAGACTCTGAGAGCAGCCAGCCCAGCAGAGAGGAGACAGGCATAGAAAAAAACAACACGAAAAACTCCAAAATAAAAGCAGAGGATTTTTGGAGTTCTGGTGAACACAGAAAGGGGAAGGGCGGAGATCAGGCCTTGAGGCGCATATGCAAATCCCGAAGCAAGGCTGATCTCTCTGCCCTGTGGACCTTTCCTTAATGGCCCTGGTTGCTTTGTCTATTAGCATTTCAATAACCCATTAGATCTCTGAGGAGGGCCGTTTTTTTTTTTTTGTTTTTTTTTTTAAATCCTTTTTGCTTTTTCTAAAACAATTACTCTAAGAAGCTCAATACAGAAAGCTTCAAAGAATTGAAATTTGGGCACGTCAAGTCAAGAGCAGAACTAAGAGAGCTCTGAGACAAAAGGCAATAATCCAGTGGCTGAGAAAATTCACTAAACAACACAACTTCCCAAGAAAAGGGGGGTGTCCGCTCACAGCCACCATCCTGGTGGACAGGAAACACTCCTGCCCATCGCCAGCCCCATAGCCCAGAGCTGCCCCAGACAACCCAGTGTGACGGAAGTGCTTCAAATAACAGGCACACACCACAAAACTGGGCGTGGACATTAGCCTTCCCTGCAACCTCAGCTGAATGTCCCAGAGCTGGGAAGGGGGAGCAGTGTGAATTAACAGAGCCCCATTCAGCCATCATTTGAGCAGACTGGGAGCCTCACAACACAGCCCAGCAGCCCAGAACTGCCCTGGGGGGACGGCACTCACCTGTGACATAGCACAGTCATCCCTCAACAGAGGACCCGGGGTGCACAGCCTGGAAGAGGGGCCCACTTGCAAGTCTCAGGAGCCATACGCCAATACCAAAGACTTGTGGGTCAGTGGCAGAGACAAACTGTGGCAGGACTGAACTGAAGGATTAGACTATTGCAGTAGCTTTAAAACTCTAGGATCATCAGGGAGATTTGATTGTTAGGGCCACCCCCCTCCCCGACTGCCCAGAAACACGCCCCACATACAGGGCAGGCAACACCAACTACACACGCAAGCTTGGTACACCAATTGGGCCCCACAAGACTCACTCCCCCACTCACCAAAAAGGCTAAGCAGGGGAGATCTGGCTTGTGGAGAACAGGTGGCTCGTGGACGCCACCTGCTGGTTAGTTAGAGAAAGTGTACTCCACGAAGCTGTAGATCTGATAAATTAGAGATAAGGACTTCAACTGGTCTACAAACCCTAAAAGAACCCTATCAAGTTCAGCAAATGCCACGAGGCCAAAAACAACAGAAAATTATAAAGCATATGAAAAAAACCAGACGATATGGATAACCCAAGCCCAAGCACCCAAATCAAAAGACCAGAAGAGACACACCTAGAGCAGCTACTCAAAGAACTAAAGATGAACAATGAGACCATAGTACGGGATATGAAGGAAATCAAGAAGACCCTAGAAGAGCATAAAGAAGACATTGCAAGACTAAATAAAAAAATGGATGATCTTATGGAAATTAAAGAAACTGTTGACCAAATTAAAAATATTCTGGACACTCATAGTACAAGACTAGAGGAAGTTGAACAACGAATCAGTGACCTGGAAGATGACAGAATGGAAAATGAAAGCATAAAAGAAAGAATGGGGAAAAAAATTGAAAAACTCGAAATGGACCTCAGGGATATGATAGATAATATGAAACGTCCGAATATAAGACTCATTGGTGTCCCAGAAGGGGAAGAAAAGGGTAAAGGTCTAGGAAGAGTATTCAAAGAAATTGTTGGGGAAAACTTCCCAAATCTTCTAAACAACATAAATACACAAATCATAAATGCTCAGCGAACTCCAAATAGAATAAATCCAAAAAAACCCACTCCGAGACATATACTGATCACACTGTCAAACATAGAAGAGAAGGAGCAAGTTCTGAAAGCAGCAAGAGAAAAGCAATTCACCACATACAAAGGAAACAGCATAAGACTAAGTAGTGACTACTCAGCAGCCACCATGGAGGCGAGAAGGCAGTGGCACGATATATTTAAAATTCTGAGTGAGAGGAATTTCCAACCAAGAATACTTTATCCAGCAAAGCTCTCCTTCAAATTTGAGGGAGAGCTTAAATTTTTCACAGAAAAAGAAATGCTGAGAGAATTTGCTAACAAGAGGCCTGCCCTACTGGAGATACTAAAGGGAGCCCTACAGACAGAGAAACAAAGACAGGACAGAGAGACTTGGAGAAAGGTTCAGTACTAAAGAGATTCGGTATGGGTACAATAAAGGATATTAATAGAGAGAGGGAAAAATATGGCAAACATAATCCAAAGGATAAGATGGCCGATTCAAGAAATGCCTTCACGGTTTTAACGTTGAATGTAAATGGATTAAACTCCCCAATTAAAAGATATAGATTCGCAGAATGGATCAAAAAAAATGAACCATCAATATGTTGCATACAAGAGACTCATCTTAGACACAGGGACACAAAGAAACTGAAAGTGAAAGGATGGAAAAAAATATTTCATGCAAGCTACAGCCAAAAGAAAGCAGGTGTAGCAATATTAATCTCAGATAAAATAGACTTCAAATGCAGGGATGTTTTGAGAGACAAAGAAGGCCACTACATACTAATAAAAGGGGCAATTCAGCAAGAAGAAATAACAATCGTAAATGTCTATGCACCCAATCAAGGTGCCACAAAATACATGAGAGAAACATTGGCAAAACTAAAGGAAGCAATTGATGTTTCCACAATAATTGTGGGAGACTTCAACACATCACTCTCTCCTATAGATAGATCAACCAGACAGAAGACCAATAAGGAAATTGAAAACCTAAACAATCTGATAAATGAATTAGATTTAACAGACATCTACAGGACATTACATCCCAAATCACCAGGATACACATACTTTTCTAGTGCTCACGGAACTTTCTCCAGAATAGATCATATGCTGGGACATAAAACAAGCCTCAGTAAATTTAAAAAGATTGAAATTATTCAAAGCACATTCTCTGACCACAATGGAATACAATTAGAAGTCAATAACCATCAGAGACTTAGAAAATTCACAAATACCTGGAGGTTAAACAACACACTCCTAAACAATCAGTGGGTTAAAGAAGAAATAGCAAGAGAAATTGCTAAATATATAGAGACGAATGAAAATGAGAACACAACATACCAAAACCTATGGGATGCAGCAAAAGCAGTGCTAAGGGGGAAATTTATAGCACTAAATGCATATATTAAAAAGGAAGAAAGAGCCAAAATCAAAGAACTAATGGATCAACTGAAGAAGCTAGAAAATGAACAGCAAACCAATCCTAAACCAAGTACAAGAAAAGAAATAACAAGGATTAAAGCAGAAATAAATGACATAGAGAACAAAAAAACAATAGAAAGGATAAATATCACCAAAAGTTGGTTCTTTGAGAAGATCAACAAGATTGACAAGCCCCTAGCTAGACTGACAAAATCAAAAAGAGAGAAGACCCATATAAACAAAATAATGAATGAAAAAGGTGACATAACTGCAGATCCTGAAGAAATTAAAAAAATTATAAGAGGATATTATGAACAACTGTATGGCAACAAACTGGATAATGTAGAAGAAATGGACAATTTCCTGGAAACATATGAACAACCTAGACTGACCAGAGAAGAAATAGAAGACCTCAACCAACCCATCACAAGCAAAGAGATCCAATCAGTCATCAAAAATCTTCCCACAAATAAATGCCCAGGGCCAGATGGCTTCACAGGGGAATTCTACCAAACTTTCCAGAAAGAACTGACACCAATCTTACTCAAACTCTTTCAAAACATTGAAAAAAATGGAACACTACCTAACTCATTTTATGAAGCTAACATCAATCTAATACCAAAACCAGGCAAAGATGCTACAAAAAAGGAAAACTACCGGCCAATCTCCCTAATGAATATAGATGCAAAAATCCTCAACAAAATACTTGCAAATCGAATCCAAAGACACATTAAAAAAATCATACACCATGACCAAGTGGGGTTCATTCCAGGCATGCAAGGATGGTTCAACATAAGAAAAACAATCAATGTATTACAACACATTAAAAACTCGAAAGGGAAAAATCAATTGATCATCTCAATAGATGCTGAAAAAGCATTTGACAAAATCCAACATCCCTTTTTGATAAAAACACTTCAAAAGGTAGGAATTGAAGGAAACTTCCTCAACATGATAAAGAGCATATATGAAAAACCCACAGCCAGCATAGTACTCAACGGTGAGAGACTGAAAGCCTTCCCTCTAAGATCAGGAACAAGACAAGGATGCCCGCTGTCACCACTGTTATTCAACATTGTGCTGGAAGTGCTAGCCAGGGAATTCCGGCAAGACAAAGAAATAAAAGGCATCCAAATTGGAAAAGAAGAAGTAAAACTGTCATTGTTTGCAGATGATATGATCTTATATCTAGAAAACCCTGAGAAATCAACGATACACCTACTAGAGCTAATAAACAAATTTAGCAAAGTAGCGGGATACAAGATTAATGCACATAAGTCAGTAATGTTTCTATATGCTAGAAATGAACAAACTGAAGAGACACTCAAGAAAAAGATACCATTTTCAATAGCAACTAAAAAAATCAAGTACCTAGGAATAAACTTAACCAAAGATGTAAAAGACCTATACAAAGAAAACTACATAACTCTACTAAAAGAAATAGAAGGGGACCTTAAAAGATGGAAAAATATTCCTTGTTCATGGATAGGAAGGCTAAATGTCATTAAGATGTCAATTCTACCCAAACTCATCTACAGATTCAATGCAATCCCAATCAAAATTCCAACAACCTACTTTGCAGACTTGGAAAAGCTAGTTATCAAATTTATTTGGAAAGGGAAGATGCCTCGAATTGCTAAAGTCACTCTAAAAAAGAAAAACGAAGTGGGAGGACTTACACTCCCTGACTTTGAAGCTTATTATAAAACCACAGTTGCCAAAACAGCATGGTACTGGCACAAAGATAGACATATAGATCAATGGAATCGAATTGAGAATTCAGAGATAGACCCTCAGATCTATGGCCGACTGATCTTTGATAAGGCCCCCAAAGTCACCGAACTGAGCCATAATGGTCTTTTCAACAAATGGGGCTGGGAGAGTTGGATATCCATATCCAAAAGAATGAAAGAGGACCCCTACCTCACCCCCTACACAAAAATTAACTCAAAATGGACCAAAGATCTCAATATAAAAGAAAGTACCATAAAACTCCTAGAAGATAATGTAGGAAAACATCTTCAAGACCTTGTATTAGGAGGCCACTTCCTAGACTTTACACCCAAAGCACAAGCAACAAAAGAGAAAATAGATAAATGGGAACTCCTCAAGCTTAGAAGTTTCTGCACCTCAAAGGAATTTCTCAAAAAGGTAAAGAGGCAGCCAACTCAATGGGAAAAAATTTTTGGAAACCATCTATCTGACAAAAGACTGATATCTTGCATATACAAAGAAATCCTACAACTCAATGACAATAGTACAGACAGCCCAATTATAAAATGGGCAAAAGATATGAAAAGACAGTTCTCTGAAGAGGAAATACAAATGGCCAAGAAACACATGAAAAAATGTTCAGCTTCACTAGCTATTAGAGAGATGCAAATTAAGACCACAATGAGATACCATCTAACACCGGTTAGAATGGCTGCCATTAAACAAACAGGAAACTACAAATGCTGGAGGGGATGTGGAGAAAATGGAACTCTTATTCATTGTTGGTGGGACTGTATAATGGTTCAGCCACTCTGGAAGTCAGTCTGGCAGTTCCTTAGAAAACTAGATATAGAGCTACCATTCGATCCAGCGATTGCACTTCTCGGTATATACCCGGAAGATCGGAAAGCAGTGACACGAACAGATATCTGCACGCCAATGTTCATAGCAGCATTATTCACAATTGCCAAGAGATGGAAACAACCCAAATGTCCTTCAACAGATGAGTGGATAAATAAAATGTGGTATATACACACGATGGAATACTACGCGGCAGTAAGAAGGAACGATCTGGTGAAACATATGACAACATGGATGAACCTTGAAGACATAATGCTGAGCGAAATAAGCCAGGCACAAAAAGAGAAATATTATATGCTACCACTAATGTGAACTTTGAAAAATGTAAAACAAATGGTTTATAATGTAGAATGTAGGGGAACTAGCAGTAGAGAGCAATTAAGGAAGGGGGAACAATAATCCAAGAAGAACAGATAAGCTATTTAACGTTCTGGGGATGCCCAGAAATGACTATGGTCTGTTAATTTCTGATGGATGTAGTAGGAACAAGTTCACTGAAATGTTGCTATATTATGTAACTTTCTTGGGGTAAAGTAGGAACATGTTGGAAGTTAAGCAGTTATCTTAGGTTAGTTGTCTTTTTCTTACTCCCTTGCTATGGTCTCTTTGAAATGTTCTTTTATTGTATGTTTGTTTTCTTTTTAACTTTTTTTTTCATACAGTTGATTTGAAAAAAGAAGGGAAAGTTAAAAAAAAGAAAAAAGACAAACAAGGAAAAAAAAAAAAAAAAAGATGTAGTGCCCCCTTGAGGAGCCTGTGGAGAATGCAGGGGTATTCGCCTACCCCACCTCCATGGTTGCTAACATGACCACAGACATAGGGGACTGGTGGTTTGATGGGTTGAGCCCTCTACCATAAGTTTTACCCTTGGGAAGACGGTTGCTACAAAGGAGAGGCTAGGCCTCCCTGTATTTGTGCCTAAGAGTCTCCTCCTGAATGCCTCTTTGTTGCTCAGATGTGGCCCTCTCTCTCTGGCTAAGCCAACTTGAAAGGTGAAATCACTGCCCTCCCCCCTACGTGGGATCAGACACCCAGGGAAGTGAATCTCCCTGGCAACGTGGAATATGACTCCCGGGGAGGAATGTAGACCCGGCATCGTGGGATGGAGAACATCTTCTTGACCAAAAGGGGGATGTGAAAGGAAATGAAATAAGCTTCAGTGGCAGAGAGATTCCAAAATGAGCCGAGAGATCACTCTGGTGGGCACTCTTACGCACACTTTAGACAACCTTTTTTAGGTTCTAAAGAATTGGGGTAGCTGGTGGTGGATAACTGAAACTATTAAACTACAACCCAGAACCCATGAATCTCGAAGACAGTTGTATAAAAATGTAGCTTATGAGGGGTGATAGTGGGATTGGGAATGCCATAAGGACCAAACTCCACTTTGTCTAGTTTATGGATGGATGTGTAGAAAAGTAGGGGAAGCAAACAAACAGACAAAGGTACCTAGTGTTCTTTTTTACTTCAATTGCTCTTTTTCACTCTAATTATTATTCTTGTTATTTTTGTGTGTGTGCTAATGAAGGTGTCAGGGATTGATTTAGGTGATGAATGTACAACTATGTAATGGTACTGTAAACAATCGAAAGTACAATTTGTTTTGTATGACTGCGTGGTATGTGAATATATCTCAATAAAATGATGATTAAAAAAAAAAAAAAAAAGGGATGTTGGATTTTGTCGAATGCTTTTTCAGCATCTATTGAGATGATCATTTGATTTTTCCCTTTCAAATTGTTAATGTGCTGTAATACACTGATTGATTTTCTTATGTTGAACCATCCTTGCATGCCTGGAATGAACCCCACTTGGTCATGGTGTATGATTTTTTTAATGTGTCTTTGGATTCTATTTGCAAGTATTTTGTTGAGGATTTTTGCATCTATATTCATTAGGGAGATTGGCCAGTACTCTTCCTTTTTTGTAGCACCTTTGCCTGGTTTTGGTATTAGATTGATGGTAGCTTCATAAAATGAGTTAGGTAGTGTTCCATTTTCTTCAATGTTTTGAAAGAGTTTAAGTAAGATTGGTGCCAGTTCTTTCTGGAAAGTTTGGTTTAATTCTCCTGTGAAGCCATCTGGCCCTGGGCATTTATTTGTGGGAAGCTTTTTGATGACTGATTGGATCTCTTTGATTGTGATTGGTTGGTTAAGGTCTTCTGTTTCTTCTCTGGTCAGTCTAGGTTGTTCGTATGTTTCCAGGAAATTGTCCATTTCCTCTACATTATCCAGTTTGTTTCCATACAGTTGTTCACAGTACCCTCTTATAATTTTTTTAATTTCCTCGGGATCTGCAATAATGTCACCTTTCTCATTCATTATTTTGTTTATATGGGTCTTCTCTCTTTTTGATTTTGTCAGTCTAGCTAGGGGCTTGTCAATCTTGTTGATCTTCTAAAAGAACCAACTTTTGGTGTTATCCTCTCTATTGTTTTTTTGTTCTCTATGTCGTTTATTTTGGCTTTAATCCTTGTTATTTCTTTTCTTCTACTTGGTTTAGGATTGGTTTGCTGTTCATTTTCTAGCTTTTTCAGTTGATCCATTAGTTCTTTGATTTTGGCTCTTTCTTCCTTTTTAACATATGCGTTTAGTGCTATAAATTTCCCCCTCAGTACCGCTTTTGCTGCATCCCATAGGTTTTGGTATGCTGTGTTCTCATTTTCATTCGTCTCTATATATTTAGCTATTTCTCTTGCTATTTCTTCTTTAATCCACTGATTTTTTAGGAGTGTGTTGTTTAACCTCCAGGTATTTGTGAATTTTCTAAGTCTCTTAGGGTTATTGACTTCTAATTGTATTCCATTGTGGTCAGAAAATGTGCTTTGAATAATTTCAATCTTTTTAAATTTATTGAGGCTTGTTTTATGTCCCAGCATATGATCTGTTCTGGAGAAAGTCCCATGAGCACTAGAGAAGTATGTGTATCCTGGTGATTTGGGATGTAATGTTCTATATATGTCTGTTAAATCCAATTCATTTATCAGATTGTTTAGGTTTTCAATTTCCTTATTGGTCTTCTGTCTGGTTGATCTAT
Organism: Choloepus didactylus; assembly: GCF_015220235.1. Taxonomy (NCBI): domain Eukaryota; kingdom Metazoa; phylum Chordata; class Mammalia; order Pilosa; family Megalonychidae; genus Choloepus; species Choloepus didactylus. The sequence goes on from NC_051309.1 coordinate 77,950,347, forward strand.
GTATAAGAGAGAGTGATGTGTTGAAGTCTCCCACAATTATTGTGGAAACATCAATTGCTTCCTTTAGTTTTGCCAGTGTTTCTCTCATGTATTTTGTGCCACCTTGATTGGGTGCATAAACATTTGTGATTGTTATTTCTTCTTGTTGACTTGCCCCTTTTATTAGTATGTAGTGACCTTCTTTGTATCTCAAAACATCCCTGCATTTAAAGTCTATTTTATCTGAGATTAATATTGCTACACCTGCTTTCTTTTGGCTGTAGCTGGCATGAAGTACTTTTTTCCTTCCTTTCACTTTCAATTTCTTTGTGTCCCTGTGTCTAAAATGAGTCTCTTGTATGCAGCATATTGATGGTTCATTTATTTTTGATCCATTCTGCAAATCTATACCTTTTAATTGGTGAGTTTAATCCATTTACGTTCAACATTATAACCGTGAAGGCATTTCTTGAATCAGCCATCTTATCCTTTGGTTTATATTTGTCGTATATATTTTCCCCTCTCTCTATTAATATCCTTTAATGTACCCCAACCAAATCTTTTTAGTACTGAACCTTTCTCCATGTCTCTCTCTCCTTTCTTTGTTTCTCTGTCTGTAGGGCTCCCTTTAGTATCTCCAGTAGGGCAGGCCTCTTGTTAGCAAATTCTCTCAGCATTTGTTTGTCTGTGAAAAATTTAAGCTCTCCCTCAAATTTGAAGGAGAGCTTTGCTGGATAAAGTATTCTTGGTTGGAAATTTTTCTCACTCAGAATTTTAAATATGTCGTGCCACTGCCCTCTCGCCTCCATGGTGGCTGCTGAGCAGTCACTACTTAGTCTTATGCTATTTCGTTTGTGGTGAATTGCTTTTCTCTTGCTGCTTTCAGAACTTGCTCCTTCTCTTCTGTATTTGACAGTGTGATCAGAATATGTCTCGGAGTGGGTTTATTTGGATTTATTCTATTTGGAGTTCGCTGGGCATTTATGATTTGTCTATTTACGGTGTTTAGAAGATTTGGGAAGTTTTCCCCAACAATTTCTTTGAATACTCTTCCTAGACCTTTACCCTTTTCTTCTCCTGGAACACCAATGAGTCATATTTGGACGTTTTATATTATCTATCAAATCCCTGAGGTCCATTTCGATTTTTTCGATTTTTTTCCCCATTCTTTCTTTTGTGCTTTGATTTTCCATTCTGTCATCTTCTAGGTCACTGATTCATTGTTCAACTTCCTCTAGTCTTGTACTATGAGTATCCAGAATCTTTTTAATTTGGTCAACAGTTTCTTTAATTTCCATAAGATCATCTATTTTTTTATTTAGTCTTGCAATGTCTTCTTTATGCTCTTCTAGGGTCTTCTTGAGGTCCTTTATATCCTGTTCCATGCTCTTCTTGATGTCCTTTATATCCTGTGCCATGGTCTCATCGTTCATCTTTAGTTCTTTAATTAGTTGCTGTAAGTACTGTATTTCTTATGATCTTTTGATTTGGGTGCTTGGGCTTGGGTTATCCATATCTTCTGGTTTTTTCATATGTTTTAAAATTTTCTGTTGTTTTTGGCCTCTTGACATTTGCTTAACTTGATAGGGTTCTTTTAGGATTTGTAGACCAACTGAAATCCTTATCTCTAATTTGTCAGGTCTACAGCTTCATGGAGTACACTTTCTCTAACCAGCAGGTGGCGTACGCGAGCCACCTGTTCCCCTCAAGCCAGTTCTCCCCCGCTTTGCCTTTGTGGTAAGTGGGGGAGTAAGTCTTGTGGGGTCCAGTTGGTGTACCAAGCTTGCATGTGTGGTTGGTGTTACCTGCCCTGTATAAGGGGCATGCGTCTGGGTGGTCAGGGAGGGGGACGGCTCTAACAACCAAATCTCCCTGGTGTTCCTGGAGTTTTAAAGCTGTTGCAATAGTTTAATCCTTCAGTTCATTCCTACCACAGTTTGTTTCTTCCACTGACCCACAAGTCCTTGGTATTGGCGTGTGGCCCGAGACTTGTGAATGGGTCCCTCTTCCAGGACTTGCACTCCCTGGTCCTCTGTTGACAGATGACTGTGCTATGTCACAGGTGCGTGCCGTCCCCCCAGGGTGGTTCTGGGCTGCCGGTCTGTGTAGGGAGGCTCCCAGTCTGCTGAAATGATGTCTGAGTGGGGCTTGTTAATTCCCACTGCTCCACCTTCCCAAGTCTGGGACAACCAGCTGAGGGTGCAGGGAAGGCTAATGTCCACGCCCAATTTTGTGGCGTATGCGTGTTATTTGAAGCGTTTCCTTCACACTGGGTTGTCTGGGGCAGCTCTGGGCTATGGGGCCGGTGATGGGCAGGAGTGTTTCCTGTCCACCAGGATGATGGCTGTGAGAGGATGCCCCCCTTTTCTTCGGAAGTTGTGGTGTTTAGTGAATTTTCTCAGCCACTGGATTATTGCCTTTTGTCTCAGAGCTCTCAGTTCTGCTCTTGTCTTGACCTGCCCAAATTGCAAGTCTTTGAGGCTTTCTGTATTGGGCTTCTTAGAGGAATTGTTTTAGAAAATGAACAAAAGATTAAAAAAAAAAGATCTGCCTCCAGGCAGATCTAATGTGTTATTGAAATGCTAAGAGACAAAGCAATTAGGGCTATTAAGGAAAAGATCCAGGGGGCAGAGAAATCAGTTTTTCTTTGGGTTTTGCAAATGAGCCTGCAGGGCCTGAGCTCTGCCCTTCCCCTTTCTATGTTCACCAGAACTCCAAAAAACATCCGCTTTTATTTTTGAGTTTGTCTTGCTGTTTTTTTGCTATGCCTGTCTCCTCTCTGCTGGGCTGGCTGCTCTCAGATTCTCTGGTGTCTGGTCTCAGTCTATCTATGGTTGGAGTTTGGATCAGTAGAATGAGTTTCCGATAAGAGCTGCCACTGCAGTTCTCCCTTCTGCTTCCGGTGCTGACAGCCCCTCCTCCCACAGGACTGAGCCTGGCAGGGAGGGGTGTGGGTCCCCTGGCCGCAAAAACTTACAGATTTCGCTGATCTCAGCAGTTCCACGTATTCATGAGTGTTGTATGAAGTATGCCCAAAGTCAGATTGCTCTGCGGTGTCCAGTCCACGCAGTTCCTGGCTTTCTACCTACTTCCCTGGAGGAGTAACTAAAACATATACCTCACCAATCCACCATCTTGCCCCGCCTCCCCCATATTTTATTTTATAAGTATGTATTTTTTCCCCTTCATCTTATAGAGAAGTTCAATGACTTTTCCAAAGTCATACAGCTAAATAAAAGAGCAGTCAGATACTGACTGTGTTCCCTGCCTACAAATTCACATATGAAGCATATATACAAAACACCACTCTATTGTGGAATAAAATCAGATTGACTGGGTATCTTAATTATTATCTTTACCATAAACAAAGTACAAAACTGTATGTATTAGAATCATATCATTTTAAGGCTGAAAGAGACCTTGGAAGTATTCTAATTTACTTTTTCTAATTGTGAGAATTAAGGTCCAGAGAGGTTAAGGGGACTGGTCTAAGACAGATAGCCTGTCAGTGGATTATCTGAAATAAGAAACCAAGGGGTTTGAATCCCAGCTCAGAACTATCTCTACCAACTCAAACACATTCATATTTGATGTCTGAACAACCAAAATCCCAATGATTTAAATGACAAAAAAATCTTACTTAAAACCACTGACCTCCACTATTAATAAATTGGTGACACCAACAGAGACAGGCAGAATCCAAGTGGAATCCAGTGCAGTCAGGTCAGGAAACCATAGAACCCCACCAGTAGCTAACTGCTCCTTAACAGAAAAGCCTGCTGAAACAGTTTTATAAATAAAACAATAGAATTCTTAAAAGATAGTGAGGAAAATATAAAAGGCATAAGGAGTTTGACAAGTCCAATAAATTTCCCTCACATTAATGATTTACATTGGTTTTATTCAGATTATGTTCACTCCACAACATAAATAGTCCTTCCTGAACTGAGAGAAAGACATGCAGAGATTTGCAGCAAATGGACACAGATAACATAAAGATGTGTAGCAGCAGTCATTTCAGATTTAAGCTTAAATAATTATTTGTCCATAAGTGTGCTTTCTTTCAAGGAAATTCTGATTACATTTTGGTTAGAAGTGCTTAGATATAAATAAAAACCAAACACTTTAGTTTATGTCATTTCTTAATTAACATTTATATTTTTAACCATGGAAAGTTTGCTGGTCTCTTACTGTTATAAATGTGAAAAATTCTTGGCAGGAATCCAAATTATAGAATTATAACACTAATTTTATCATGGTCCTCAGGTAACAGTATATCTTCCCTAGATTTATCTGTTTTCCTTAACACAGCTAGTTTTGTTTACACTCAAGATTTTAAATCCTATAGTCATGTAAGGAAAATGGTAGAAGTATTCTAATAATGAAAAGTATGAATCCCCTCCCCCACCCAAGGCAATGTTAGCTTATTCAGGGAAAGCAAACTTCTGTAATTACCTTCAGAATGTGTTGTCCCCATACTAAAATTGCGGAGAGCAACAGACATGAAGATCCACATAGGAAGCTGAATCCAGACCAATACAGTGGCTTTGAAAGGATGGCAGTTATCCCGAACATACAGCTCTGAAACAAGCCTTTGCATATTCCTGAGATAAGTCAGCCTAGATTGAAGGGAAGAGGAAAATGAGAAAGGAGAAAATATTTGACTCCTAATGGTACTTCATCCCCAGAGCACAAACACGCTCATGTTGTGGTTACTGGTTAAAGGATTTATGGATGGTTTTTAAGCTGTGCTAAGGGGCTGCCTAAACAAAAAGCAAATTAAGACTTTTACTGAAAATTCTCTAGTAAATACATAAATTACCTAACAATCCAGTAAACTTCACATAGTCAGTGACACGTTTATCTCTGGTAGTCTTTGGCTGACTAAGCTTTAACAGGGGAAATTTCAGAGCTGACACAGTACAACCACAAATTATACAAGAAATAGCAAAGCTGCAAGTCAAACTCAACTGCTTGACCCTTGAGGATACTTTTTCTAGCTATGTGCTTTTGTAGTATGTATGCTCTTGACCTGTCAAAATTATCTCCACTCTTCCATCAACTCTCTCATGAAGATTTTCTTAATCTGTTTCTGTCAACCATATTAGTTATTCCTGTTTGTAAGTCCTACTTTCTATAGTCTCTTTGAGGGGCAAGTATTGAGTCTTATTCATCTTTAAACCTCCTGTACAATATATTTTGTACATGGCAGACCTTCAATAGGTTAGTTGAATTCAGTCAAATTATAGTATACTGAATTAAGATAGTATATACAGACCCAGGCCCTTTGGAATTTAGCCTCTGTCTTCTCCTCCAGCTTTCTTCTTTCCTGTTGTTCTTCTACAGATACCTGTATCTTCTGGTCACTGTGTTATTTTAGGCCATTCAAAAAATAAGACTTCCACACAGGCATGCCTTTGTTACTGTATCATCTGTGTGAAAAGCCCACTTTCCCACTGTCCACTTGACAAACTCTTTCACCCTTCAGGACTCATTAACATTGAAAATGCAGGAAGCCTTCATGTGTGATTTCCTAAGTAAGGTGCTGCAACTCTTCCCCAGACCATGCTGAAAGCCCAAGTGGGCAGCTAGTAAATTGTTCTTTTGGTCTAGGGGTGTAGTTCTCAGATTTCTCTGATCAGTAAGATTTCAAACCGTAAGTGTGCCACATTTTTATTCTATCAAGTAAAGACATTAAGCTATCACAATGACTTAAAAAAATCAGGTCTTTTTAAACTCAATAAAGATGGACATGATCTCATATTAAAGATAGCTAGCAAAATGGCATCTATTTAAATAACATGGATAAAAATAGGTATCTTACATGTTCATATTACAAAACACTTATTTTTCTCATTGCTGTATACTGATAAACACTTTGTCACAGTCTAGTAAGGATGAGAATTTGAGAAACTAAGTAGTAGCTTTGGTTGACTTAAGTTCCCTGTGAATGATGGCAGGTATAGACCTGCAGCACGGCCAAGCACCCTTGGGCAAAGACTTTCTAAAGCCCAGGAGAACAAATGCACAGGGTAACCACAGGTGTTGGACAAGATCTTGGCTGTCCAAGTGCTTCTACTATTGCACTCATATTTTCTACCTTCCCATTACCTGCTGTATCTTTTCAACAAAGATCAAGTTTGTATATAATCTAAGTCATTTGTTGACCAATATTCAAAGTCTTCTACAATATTTCATCTTAAAACCATTCCCTGACTTTCCTTGATAACCTACCACCTTGTACGTAACCCCTATACAGCACTTAGTTCACCTTATTTTTCAGTGGGCTGAAGTCCCTCAATGATAAGGAATTTGCTCTTTTTATTTTCATTTCTCCATTTCTTTGCCTTGAATCCAGTATATGAAACTATCATGAAACATCAAAGCTGCAGAATGCCTGAACCAATAACAATGATTAACATCATTTAAACATTATATACATAGTATGTCATGCTCTTATATGCACATTATTAGCTTACCTGGCAACTTTTTTGGACCATCCCAACTGATTTGCACTAACTGCAACTTCTTGATTAAGATGCCTGGCAATGTTTTTTATTTCTGGCTGCAAATTTTCCACCTAGCTAAACAAAAAGTAGAATTTCTTATGAGCATATAAAAGATCTTCATTTATTACCACTCACAGTTTGTTTTACTGTCTATTCCCTCAACTCATTTCAAAATGTGGTTTACTGATTTTAAGAAACCTTAATTTACTTAAGATGTCCTCCTTCACAACCAAATTCAAATTCCAGCTTGTATACTTAAGTTGTGTGATCCTGAGCAAGTTACTTAACTCTGAAATCCTGTTCCCTCACATATATAATGTATAACAGCACCTACTTGACAGGATTATAAAGATTAAATGAGAACTGTACCTTGGGTATTAATGTTTCAAGCCTAGGCTTCCCAATAATGTAAACTGAGAAGACAGTAGTCTATTAATTGTTTAATATGCTGTGTGACACCCAAAGAACAGAAATTAAAATTACTTTAATTTCTGATCTATTAATTTTACTTGCTGTATGGTAGCTCACTGCCTTAATGGTGCTGTGATTCTGTTCCTGTTTTGTTTCCATTTTTTTCCCACAATTGTAATAATCTGAAAACATGAAAGTAATGATTTTTGAAGTCTCACGTTTTCAAAACACTTTAATCCATATTATTGAACTTGATCTTATAACATTGTGAAGTGGGAAAGGAAAATATTACTATCTTGATTCCACAGAAAAGATAAAGCACTGAAAGGTCAATTAACTGTAACTAGCCAGGCACATTTAGGACATTAGGAACAAAATTTACAAACTGCTAGCCTAGTAGGTTTTTTTCTAATAAGGAAGATTAGCTGGAATAATTACGGATAAAAAATACTACAGACATACAGGCTATTATAATTTTTAAGAAGGTAATTTCAAAAGTTTCTCCATACAATTTTTTTCTGGTATTGATTTTTTTCTTTTTTTCAGTCTCTAAGAGCTTTGAGCTTTGAGCACAGACCCAGTAGGACAAACGAAATGACAGGTATATGTGTCACCAAACATTTCACGTTTAGCATATCCAATAACAGTTAAATTTCTTAGCAATAAAGCGATCGAAACAATTCAACACTAAGCACTCCGGAAGTAACCGGGTAGCGCATGCTGCTGGGCGGGCGCGCTAGATGCACGCGACGCTCGGCGCCCCTCACCTTGGCCAGGATGTAGTGCTGGTAGGCGGCTAGGGGCAGTGTGACGGCGCCGCGGAGAGCCACGGTGGTGAGAAGAATGCTGCCCCACCAGGGCAATCCTGTGGAAGTATGCGCGCCGAGAAGTACCTCCTCTGCAGCCCGTACCGGCGCCGAAGCGGCCAGGGCCTCGTACCAGCCGCCCGCGCCGCCCGGGGCAAGAGCAGAGACTGAAGCCACCGCCCACACTGGGAAAGCAGGGCGTTCGGCTCCAACTGAAGCCGGTGCAAGCAGCGGACTCCAAATCCGTCGCTGCAGGGCAGGCAACGAACATAACCACCGACCGCCGAGCCGCCACAGCATATCTGCGATAGGGCGGAGCCTAGGGAAAGGACCTCAAATGCGAACGGCCAGCACTCCACTGCGATGGTCGCTATGCACATGCGCTGGCTCGCCAGGGGGTAAAGTGCGTTGCGCACGCGCCCGCCCGCGACCACAATTGACCTTTCCCGTCGAGCCAGTGACGTCTTGCGTCGCACTAGGAATGACGTACGAGATAGGGAAGTCCCGCCTTTCCCACGCGGCGCTGGGCAGAAGAGTTGAGCAGACGGTTAACTCTGGCTGGTGGCCTGGAGCAATCCGGAGGCCGGAGGGGAATGGCAGAGCGCCAGGGCGGGGTTTGCTGACCTGCGTGGAGCGGGGCGTTCTCCTGGGAACGTTCAGCTTTTAAAATCAATCTTGAGTGTGTTCCTTTCCTTCCTTTTCTTTTTTTACCTAAGCGAATCCTGTCGTTTGTGGTGGAATTAAGCTTGATGGGTGCTTTTTGTAACCAGACGATGGTCCCCTCTTCGCGCTCCACGATTTGCTTCCGTTAAGGATCACAATACATTACACTGTCCTTGTCAACACATTACTGAAATGCCCAGTTACTTTCGGGAGTTGGTGAAATGCCAACTACTGCGTGTTTCTGGCTGACCCTAAGTTTTAAACAGCATCTTTTAGGCAATGGTCATAGTTAAGTCTGTGGCATAAAGAATTAACTGGACCATCTGCCCGAGTTAGCATTTTCAATCCTACTTGTAGTTTTTCTTAAATGTTTTACCTTACATTATAAATAGCATCAAAGATCTTATATTAAGGTACCACAACCTGACTTAAGAGGAATTATCGCTTGCAGCTGCAAGTTCTATACTAGAGCTTACATGTGTCTTATACAAACTTTTAAAAGAGTCTGAACAGCAGCAGCATTGGATGTCTTCTAATGAAAGGAATATGCCAAGTCTGCAGGAACTATATTGTTCTAATTTTGTGTTCCTGTCAATAGCAAACTGGAATAACAGATTTCTTTCCTCAAAGAAGGGTCACCCCAAGACCCAAATGTGCTGAGGAGAAAGAAAATATGATTAAAAGCAAAGCCTCTGACAGCTGTGGATTTTAACCTCAAACCTCCCTGCTTCACCTGTGCACCCACCCAACAGTAGCCGATACTCTTTTCTTTGGATTCTAGAAGTCAACTTCCTTTAAAACTAATACAGGTGTGTTCTTCAAAATGTTGCTCATGGGGCTCCGAAGAAGATGGAGGCATAGAGAGGAGTGGAAGCTGGTTACCCTCTTGGAACAACTAATAAACAGGAACAACTAGTAAATAATCTGGAATAACTGGCGGGGGGGTGGTGGGGACACAAACATGACAGTCCACTCATCATACACCAACCTGAATTGGGAGGAATGCATGAGATCACAGCATAAAATCTGTAAGTAAAAACTGTGGACACAAGCCAGGAGCCCCCTCCCCCCACAGCAGCCCAAACTGCAAGCCTGCAGTGATAGCAGCACTCTCAGAAAAAAGTGAATATAGCTCAGCCCAGCTACAAGGGAGGTTTTAATTAACAAACGTGGACTGCTCGATACATGAATCCCCAACAAGCAGACAGAGGCTTTTGGTGATGACTGACCTTGGAGAGGCAGATGACTTCTCTGGGAGGGAGGGGAAGCCCGGAGGATCAGATGTTATCTCTGACTGACAGGTGAAACTGAGTGTGGCCGTGGACTGGCCCTGAAGGGGGGTTTCTGTCCCTTTTTCAGCTCAGTGGAGAAAGCCTCAGCCATTTTCACTTCCCTGCACTCTGACCCAGACAAGGGTGGAGATAGCAGAGTCAGAGACTATTCAAATGCAAATGATATCTTCCCAGGGGGGTGTATCTTCCCTAAGAGGAAAGAGGTAGGGCCCAACTATACTACCCACCTTCCATTCAGAACCAGACACCAGAGCCTGGGGGAAAACAGCCATGGGCCACACCTCCTTATACCAGTCTGGAACTACAGGTTGACAGGTGCCACCTGCTGGGTAGAAAAGCACAGTTGCTTGAGGCCTCACAGGGTGTATCATCTTCTAAGACATCCTCAGGGAAACCAGATACTATGGCCTCCTTCCAAGACCTAAGCCCGTTTTGGTCTGGGAAAACCTGATTGGGGTAGCCAAAGAAACCAGATGCCTAGACAACAGAAAACTACAACCTACACTAAGAAAAACAAAGTTATGGCCCAGTCAAAGGGACAAACTTACACTTCAACTGAGATACAGGAATTGAAACAACTAATGCTAAATCAATTCAAAAAGTTTAGGGAAGATATGGCCAAAGAGATGAAGTGTATAATGAAAACATTGGCCATATATAAGGTAGAAACTGAAACTTCAAAAAAAAAACAACAGGCAGAATCTATGGAAATGAAAGGCACAACACAGGAGATGAAAAATAGAATGGAGACATACAACAGCAGATCCTAAGAGACAGAAGAAAATACTAAGGAACTGGAGAACAAGATACCTGAAAGCCTACACACACAAAAAAACAGATAAAGAATGGAAAAATATGAGCAATGTCTCTGGGAATTGAATAACATGAAGCACATGAATGTATGTGTCATAGATATCCCAGAAGGAGAACAGAAGGGAAAAGGGGCAGAAGCAATGAGAGGAAATAATCAATGAAAAACTCCCATCTCGTATGAAAGACATAAAATTACAGATCCAAGAAGCACAGCATACCCCAAAAAGAATAGATCTGAATAGGCCTATGCCAAGACAATCAGATTATCAAACATCAAAGATAGAGAATCCTAAAAGCAGCAAGAGAAAAGCAATACATCACATACAAAGGAAGCTTGATAAGACTATGTGGATTTCTCAATAGAAACTGGAAGCAAGAAGGAAGTTGGATGATATATTTAAGATACTGAAAGAGAAAAACCACCAACCAAGAATCCTGTCTCCAACAAAACTTCAAATATGAGGGAGAGCTTAAAATATTCCCTGACAGACAATGACAGAATTTGTAAACAAAATACCTGCTGTACAGGAAATACTAAAAGGAACAGTGTGGACAGAGATAAAAAGATTGGAGTGAGAAGTTTGGAACACAATTTTGGGAGATAGTAGCACAGAAATGTAAGTACACTGAACAAAGATGACTGTCAGCATGGTTTAAAGAGGAAGGTTAGGAGCATGTGGGACACCCGAAGGAAAGAGGAAAGATAAAGATTGGGACTGTATAACTCAGTGAAACCTAGGGTGCTCAATAATTGTGGCAAAAGGTACAAACATGTTTTTACATGAGGGAGAACAAATGTCAACATTACAAGGTGTTAAAAATAGGGTGGGATTGAGGGGAAAATACAATCAATGCAAACTGGAGACTAAAATTAACAGAAACATTGTATTATGCTTCCTTTAATATAACAAAGGCAATATACCAAAGCTAAATGCACAAGGGGGAGGGGGACATAGGGGAAGGAAATGGGACTCTTGGCATTGGTGATGTTGTCTTCTTGATTCTACTTTAATGTTATCTTTTCTTTTGTTGCTTCCTAGCTGTTTTGATTTTTTTCTATCTCTTTCTTTTTTCTCTCTACTTCTTTGACTCTTCCTCCTTCTTTTGGAGTGAAGATGTCCTTATACAGATAGAGGCGATGATGGTGAATAGATAAATACGTGACTATACAGGGAACCATCGACCATTTACTTAGGACGGAACGTGTGGTGTGTGAACAAAACCATCTTAAAAAAAAAATGGGTTGATGAAGAAACCTTGAGGACACTATATTGAGTGAAATCAGACAGACACATAAGGACAAATATTGCAGGGTCTCACTGATATGAACTAATTAGAATATGTAAACTCAGACATGAAATATAAGTTACCAGAATATAGAATGAGGCTAAAGAATGGGGAGCAGTTGCTTATTATGAGCAGAATGTTTAACTAGGGTGAACTTAAGTGTTCAGAAATGGACAGAGGTGATGGGAGCACATTGTGAAAATAACTAACAGTGCTGAATGGTGTGTGAAGGTGGTGGAAAGGGGAAGCTCAGAGTCATGTATGTCACCAGAAGGAAAGTTGGAGGTTAAAAGATGGGAATCATTTTATCTTCTGTTGGGCAATGTCAGTGATTAACTGTACAAATATTAGAAATCTCTCTCATGAATTAGAACAAGTGTTTGACACTGTAACTAGAAGTTAATAATAGAGGGGCAGATAGGAAAAAAATATACCTATTGCAAACTATATACTATAATTAGTATTTTAACATTCTTTCATCAACAGTAACAAATGTGCTATACCAAAACTATGAATCAATAATGGAGGGAGGGTGGTTAGAGGTATGGGAGGATTTGAGTTTTCTTTTTTTGTCTTTCTTTTCTGGAGTAATGAAAATGTTCTAAAAATTGGAAAAATAATTGTGATGATGGATGCACAGCTACATGGTGGTACTGGGGGCAACTGATTGTACACTTTGAATCTTTGGATAATTGTATGGATCTCAATAACAAAAAAAGTAAACCTGATACGTACTTAAATTTAAAAATGTGTTCTTAAACACACCTATGTTTTATATTTTTTCCATTTTAAAAGAAAAAGTCCACAAATCTTATTTCTCTGCCCTTATCCTTAAGTTCAAAAAAGAAGCAACCTATACTGACTACTGCCATAATGTGGAAATGAATTCAACCTTACAAAGAAATTTTGCCACATAGATTGTGGAAGTAAGGAAGTAACTTCTTTGTTGCTGCATTCTCCTCCATCCAGAGAACTGATGACATTGAGAGCTGGCCCTTCCATAGTGGCACTTGGCCTAGGGACTCTGAACTCTAAATATCCAGGAATCAGGGAAAAAATTTTTTAAAACACAACAGAAAACCCTAAAATTGAAGATCCACATTTATGCATTCACTATTCATATAACTGAAATGAAGATTTTTCAAGCTATTCCTCAGATCTCTAAGACTCCTTCTGTGGAGCTATTAACAGGAATCATATGTGAAACCTCCTCAACCAGTGTAGGTCTACCTTTTGTTATATATTGGGATCACATATTATATTCTCTTGAAAATTCAAGTGTTCCATTGTTTTAAAAGTTTGAATATTGTGATCTAAATAAAATTTATGAACACTTAATTTCTGCTAATTCCATAAACATACATTTTTTAATCCACATAATGGGCATGATCTAAACTTGCTATCTACTTACTAGAGAATTTGGGGAGAAATATTTGTCAGTTATAAAGCCCAATATAAAAGTAAAGTGTTATCAGTAAACTGTGTACTGGCCATCCAACATTGTGGTTACCTTGTATCTTTGGAGTTAAGAGTACATTAGAGGAGGCGGGGCAAGATGGCAGACTGGTGAGCTGTATGTTTTAGTTACTCCTCCAGGAAAGTAGGTAAAAAGCCAGGAACTGCGTGGACTGGACACCACAGAGCAATCTGTCTTTGGGCATACTTCATACAACACTCATGAAAACGTGGAACTGCTGAGATCAGCGAAATCTGTAAGTTTTTGCGGCCAGGGGACCCGCGCCCCTCCCTGCCAGGCTCAGTCCCGGGGGAGGAGGGGCTGTCAGCTCCAGGAAGGAGAAGGGAGAATTGCAGTGGCTGCTCTTACCGGAAACTCATTCTACTGATTCAAACTCCAACCATAGATAGACTGAGGCTAGACACCAGAGACTCTGAGAGCAGCCAGCCCAGCAGAGAGGAGACAGGCATAGAAAAAAAACAACACGAAAAACTCCAAAATAAAAGCAGAGGATTTTTGGAGTTCTGGTGAACACAGAAAGGGGAAGGGCGGAGATCAGGCCTTGAGGCGCATATGCAAATCCCGAAGCAAGGCTGATCTCTCTGCCCTGGGCACTTTTCCTTAATGGCCCTGGTTGCTTTGTCTATTAGCATTTCAATAACCCATTAGATCTCTGAGGAGGGCCGTTTTTTTTTTTTTTTTTTTAATCCTTTTTGCTTTTTCTAAAACAATTACTCTAAGAAGCTCAATACAGAAAGCTTCAAAGAATTGAAATTTGGGCACGTCAAGTCAAGAGCAGAACTAAGAGAGCTCTGAGACAAAAGGCAATAATCCAGTGGCTGAGAAAATTCACTAAACAACACAACTTCCCAAGAAAAGGGGGGTGTCCGCTCACAGCCACCATCCTGGTGGACAGGAAACACTCCTGCCCATCGCCAGCCCCATAGCCCAGAGCTGCCCCAGACAACCCAGTGTGACGGAAGTGCTTCAAATAACAGGCACACACCACAAAACTGGGCGTGGACATTAGCCTTCCCTGCAACCTCAGCTGAATGTCCCAGAGCTGGGAAGGGGGAGCAGTGTGAATTAACAGAGCCCCATTCAGCCATCATTTGAGCAGACTGGGAGCCTCCCAACACAGCCCAGCAGCCCAGAACTGCCCTGGGGGGACGGCACTCACCTGCGACATAGCACAGTCATCCCTCAACAGAGGACCCGGGGTGCACAGCCTGGAAGAGGGGCCCACTTGCAAGTCTCAGGAGCCATACGCCAATACCAAAGACTTGTGGGTCAGTGGCAGAGACAAACTGTGGCAGGACTGAACTGAAGGATTAGACTATTGCAGTAGCTTTAAAACTCTAGGATCATCAGGGAGATTTGATTGTTAGGGCCACCCCCCCTCCCCGACTGCCCAGAAACACGCCCCACATACAGGGCAGGCAACACCAACTACACACGCAAGCTTGGGACACCAATTGGGCCCCACAAGACTCACTCCCCCACTCACCAAAAAGGCTAAGCAGGGGAGATCTGGCTTGTGGAGAACAGGTGGCTCGTGGACGCCACCTGCTGGTTAGTTAGAGAACGTGTACTCCACGAAGCTGTAGATCTGATAAATTAGAGATAAGGACTTCAACTGGTCTACAAACCCTAAAAGAACCCTATCAAGGTCAGCAAATGCCACGAGGCCAAAAACAACAGAAAATTATAAAGCATATGAAAAAACCAGACGATATGGATAACCCAAGCCCAAGCACCCAAATCAAAAGACCAGAAGAGACACACCTAGAGCAGCTACTCAAAGAACTAAAGATGAACAATGAGACCCTAGTACGGGATATGAAGGAAATCAAGAAGACCCTAGAAGAGCATAAAGAAGACATTGCAAGACTAAATAAAAAAATGGATGATCTTATGGAAATTAAAGAAACTGTTGACCAAATTAAAAAGATTCTGGACACTCATAGTACAAGACTAGAGGAAGTTGAACAACGAATCAGTGACCTGGAAGATGACAGAATGGAAAATGAAAACATAAAAGAAAGAATGGGGAAAAAAATTGAAAAACTCGAAATGGACCTCAGGGATATGATAGATAATATGAAACGTCCGAATATAAGACTCATTGGTGTCCCAGAAGGGGAAGAAAAGGGTAAAGGTCTAGGAAGAGTATTCAAAGAAATTGTTGGGGAAAACTTCCCAAATCTTCTAAACAACATAAATACACAAATCATAAATGCTCAGCGAACTCCAAATAGAATAAATCCAAAAAAACCCACTCCGAGACATATACTGATCACACTGTCAAACATAGAAGAGAAGGAGCAAGTTCTGAAAGCAGCAAGAGAAAAGCAATTCACCACATACAAAGGAAACAGCATAAGACTAAGTAGTGACTACTCAGCAGCCACCATGGAGGCGAGAAGGCAGTGGCACGATATATTTAAAATTCTGAGTGAGAGGAATTTCCAGCCAAGAATACTTTATCCAGCAAAGCTCTCCTTCAAATTTGAGGGAGAGCTTAAATTTTTCACAGACAAAGAAATGCTGAGAGAATTTGCTAACAAGAGACCTGCCCTACTGGAGATACTAAAGGGAGCCCTACAGACAGAGAAACAAAGACAGGACAGAGAGACTTGGAGAAAGGTTCAGTACTAAAGAGATTCGGTATGGGTACAATAAAGGATATTAATAGAGAGAGGGAAAAATATGGCAAACATAATCCAAAGGATAAGATGGCCGATTCAAGAAATGCCTTCACGGTTTTAACGTTGAATGTAAATGGATTAAACTCCCCAATTAAAAGATATAGATTCGCAGAATGGATCAAAAAAAATGAACCATCAATATGTTGCATACAAGAGACTCATCTTAGACACAGGGACACAAAGAAACTGAAAGTGAAAGGATGGAAAAAAATATTTCATGCAAGCTACAGCCAAAAGAAAGCAGGTGTAGCAATATTAATCTCAGATAAAATAGACTTCAAATGCAGGGATGTTTTGAGAGACAAAGAAGGCCACTACATACTAATAAAAGGGGCAATTCAGCAAGAAGAAATAACAATCGTAAATGTCTATGCACCCAATCAAGGTGCCACAAAATACATGAGAGAAACATTGGCAAAACTAAAGGAAGCAATTGATGTTTCCACAATAATTGTGGGAGACTTCAACACATCACTCTCTCCTATAGATAGATCAACCAGACAGAAGACCAATAAGGAAATTGAAAACCTAAACAATCTGATAAATGAATTAGATTTAACAGACATCTACAGGACATTACATCCCAAATCAACAGGATACACATACTTTTCTAGTGCTCACGGAACTTTCTCCAGAATAGATCATATGCTGGGACATAAAACAAGCCTCAATAAATTTAAAAAGATTGAAATTATTCAAAGCACATTCTCTGACCACAATGGAATACAATTAGAAGTCAATAACCATCAGAGACTTAGAAAATTCACAAATACCTGGAGGTTAAACAACACACTCCTAAACAATCAGTGGGTTAAAGAAGAAATAGCAAGAGAAATTGCTAAATATATAGAGACGAATGAAAATGAGAACACAACATACCAAAACCTATGGGATGCAGCAAAAGCAGTGCTAAGGGGGAAATTTATAGCACTAAACGCATATATTAAAAAGGAAGAAAGAGCCAAAATCAAAGAACTAATGGATCAACTGAAGAAGCTAGAAAATGAACAGCAAACCAATCCTAAACCAAGTACAAGAAAAGAAATAACAAGGATTAAAGCAGAAATAAATGACATAGAGAACAAAAAAACAATAGAAAGGATAAATATCACCAAAAGTTGGTTCTTTGAGAAGATCAACAAGATTGACTAGCCCCTAGCTAGACTGACAAAATCAAAAAGAGAGAAGACCCATATAAACAAAATAATGAATGAAAAAGGTGACATAACTGCAGATCCTGAAGAAATTAAAAAAATTATAAGAGGATATTATGAACAACTGTATGGCAACAAACTGGATAATGTAGAAGAAATGGACAATTTCCTGGAAACATATGAACAACCTAGACTGACCAGAGAAGAAATAGAAGACCTCAACCAACCCATCACAAGCAAAGAGATCCAATCAGTCATCAAAAATCTTCCCACAAATAAATGCCCAGGGCCAGATGGCTTCACAGGGGAATTCTACCAAACTTTCCAGAAAGAACTGACACCAATCTTACTCAAACTCTTTCAAAACATTGAAAAAAATGGAACACTACCTAATTCATTTTATGAAGCTAACATCAATCTAATACCAAAACCAGGCAAAGATGCTACAAAAAAGGAAAACTACCGGCCAATCTCCCTAATGAATATAGATGCAAAAATCCTCAACAAAATACTTGCAAATCGAATCCAAAGACACATTAAAAAAATCATACACCATGACCAAGTGGGGTTCATTCCAGGCATGCAAGGATGGTTCAACATAAGAAAAACAATCAATGTATTACAACACATTAAAAACTCGAAAGGGAAAAATCAATTGATCATCTCAATAGATGCTGAAAAAGCATTTGACAAAATCCAACATCCCTTTTTGATAAAAACACTTCAAAAGGTAGGAATTGAAGGAAACTTCCTCAACATGATAAAGAGCATATATGAAAAACCCACAGCCAGCATAGTACTCAATGGTGAGAGACTGAAAGCCTTCCCTCTAAGATCAGGAACAAGACAAGGATGCCCGCTGTCACCACTGTTATTCAACATTGTGCTGGAAGTGCTAGCCAGGGCAATCCGGCAAGACAAAGAAATAAAAGGCATCCAAATTGGAAAAGAAGAAGTAAAACTGTCATTGTTTGCAGATGATATGATCTTATATCTAGAAAACCCTGAGAAATCAACGATACACCTACTAGAGCTAATAAACAAATTTAGCAAAGTAGCGGGATACAAGATTAATGCACATAAGTCAGTAATGTTTCTATATGCTAGAAATGAACAAACTGAAGAGACACTCAAGAAAAAGATACCATTTTCAATAGCAACTAAAAAAATCAAGTACCTAGGAATAAACTTAACCAAAGATGTAAAAGACCTATACAAAGAAAACTACATAACTCTACTAAAAGAAATAGAAGGGGACCTTAAAAGATGGAAAAATATTCCATGTTCATGGATAGGAAGGCTAAATGTCATTAAGATGTCAATTCTACCCAAACTCATCTACAGATTCAATGCAATCCCAATCAAAATTCCAACAACCTACTTTGCAGACTTGGAAAAGCTAGTTATCAAATTTATTTGGAAAGGGAAGATGCCTCGAATTGCTAAAGACACTTTAAAAAAGAAAAACGAAGTGGGAGGACTTACACTCCCTGACTTTGAAGCTTATTATAAAGCCACAGTTGCCAAAACAGCATGGTACTGGCACAAAGATAGACATATAGATCAATGGAATCGAATTGAGAATTCAGAGATAGACCCTCAGATCTATGGCCGACTGATCTTTGATAAGGCCCCCAAAGTCACCGAACTGAGCCATAATGGTCTTTTCAACAAATGGGGCTGGGAGAGTTGGATATCCATATCCAAAAGAATGAAAGAGGACCCCTACCTCACCCCCTACACAAAAATTAACTCAAAATGGACCAAAGATCTCAATATAAAAGAAAGTACCATTAAACTCCTAGAAGATAATGTAGGAAAACATCTTCAAGACCTTGTATTAGGAGGCCACTTCCTAGACTTTACACCCAAAGCACAAGCAACAAAAGAGAAAATAGATAAATGGGAACTCCTCAAGCTTAGAAGTTTCTGCACCTCAAAGGAATTTCTCAAAAAGGTAAAGAGGCAGCCAACTCAATGGGAAAAAATTTTTGGAAACCATGTATCTGACAAAAGACTGATATCTTGCATATACAAAGAAATCCTACAACTCAATGACAATAGTACAGACAGCCCAATTATAAAATGGGCAAAAGATATGAAAAGACAGTTCTCTGAAGAGGAAATACAAATGGCCAAGAAACACATGAAAAAATGTTCAGCTTCACTAGCTATTAGAGAGATGCAAATTAAGACCACAATGAGATACCATCTAACACCGGTTAGAATGGCTGCCATTAAACAAACAGGAAACTACAAATGCTGGAGGGGATGTGGAGAAATTGGAACTCTTATTCATTGTTGGTGGGACTGTATAATGGTTCAGCCACTCTGGAAGTCAGTCTGGCAGTTCCTTAGAAAACTAGAGATAGAGCTACCATTCGATCCAGCGATTGCACTTCTCGGGATATACCCGGAAGATCGGAAAGCAGTGACACGAACAGATATCTGCACGCCAATGTTCATAGCAGCATTATTCACAATTGCCAAGAGATGGAAACAACCCAAATGTCCATCAACAGATGAGTGGATAAATAAAATGTGGTATATACACACGATGGAATACTACGCGGCAGTAAGAAGGAATGATCTGGTGAAACATATGACAACATGGATGAACCTTGAAGACATAATGCTGAGCGAAATAAGCCAGGCACAAAAAGAGAAATATTATATGCTACCACTAATGTGAACTTTGAAAAACGTAAAACAAATGGTTTATAATGTAGAATGTAGGGGAACTAGCAGTAGAGAGCAATTAAGGAAGGGGGAACAATAATCCAAGAAGAACAGATAAGCTATTTAACGTTCTGGGGATGCCCAGAAATGACTATGGTCTGTTAATTTCTGATGGATGTAGTAGGAACAAGTTCACTGAAATGTTGCTATAGTATGTAACTTTCTTGGGGTAAAGTAGGAACATGTTGGAAGTTAAGCAGTTATCTTAGGTTAGTTGTCTTTTTCTTACTCCCTTGCTATGGTCTCTTTGAAATGTTCTTTTATTGTATGTTTGTTTTCTTTTTAACTTTTTTTTTTCATACAGTTGATTTAAAAAAGAAGGGAAAGTTAAAAAAAAAAAAGAAAAAAAAAAAAAGAAAAAAGACAAACAAGGAAAAAAAAAAAAAAAAAAAGATTGTAGTGCCCCCTTGAGGAGCCTGTGGAGAATGCAGGGGTATTCGCCTACCCCACCTCCATGGTTGCTAACATGACCACAGACATAGGGGACTGGTGGTTTGATGGGTTGAGCCCTCTACCATAAGTTTTACCCTTGGGAAGACGGTTGCTGCAAAGGAGAGGCTAGGCCTCCCTGTATTTGTGCCTAAGAGTCTCCTCCTGAATGCCTCTTTGTTGCTCAGATGTGGCCCTCTCTCTCTGGCTAAGCCAACTTGAAAGGTGAAATCACTGCCCTCCCCCCTACGTGGGATCAGACACCCAGGGAAGTGAATCTCCCTGGCAACGTGGAATATGACTCCCGGGGAGGAATGTAGACCCGGCATCGTGGGATGGAGAACATCTTCTTGACCAAAAGGGGGATGTGAGAGGAAATGAAATAAGCTTCAGTGGCAGAGAGATTCCAAAACGAGCCGAGAGATCACTCTGGTGGGCACTCTTACGCACACTTTAGACAACCTTTTTTAGGTTCTAAAGAATTGGGGTAGCTGGTGGTGGAAACCTGAAACTATTAAACTACAACCCAGAACCCATGAATCTCGAAGACAGTTGTATAAAAATGTAGCTTATGAGGGGTGACAGTGGGATTGGGAATGCCATAAGGACCAAACTCCACTTTGTCTAGTTTATGGATCGATGTGTAGAAAAGTAGGGGAAGCAAACAAACAGACAAAGGTACCTAGTGTTCTTTTTTACTTCAATTGCTCTTTTTCACTCTAATTATTAATCTTGTTATTTTTGTGTGTGTGCTAATGAAGGTGTCAGGGATTGATTTAGGTGATGAATGTACAACTATGTAATGGTACTGTAAACAATCGAAAGTACAATTTGTTTTGTATGACTGCGTGGTATGTGAATATATCTCAATAAAATGATGATTAAAAAAAAAAAAAAAAAAAAAAAGAGTACATTAGAAACTGACCATAAAAATACCAAGCAAATTCAACCCTAACATTTTACAAATGAATTGCTTCAACATATTAAAACATCTTTTAAAAAGTTCAACATTTACATTAACTTATTCCTGTCCTTAATACTTACTGTTATGTCACACAACTAATTTTTTCTCAACTTTACTTAACCTCCTTAAAAACAGGGTCTACATAATGTTTCTGCAGTCTCTGAAATTCTTACCCATTGTAGTTCCAATCATAGGAATGGAGTTTAAAATTTGAATTATGGCTATTATCATGTACAGTCATCTAGATTTAGTTCTGCAATTTGCCTTTTGACATGTTTAACAAATAAATCTTAAAAAGGTAAGTTATTTTCAAGAGCAATTTTTAAAGTGATACCTTGGAATCAGATTTAGGTTTCTCTTTTCTCATTTGTTTAAGGAGCTACTTTTCAAAACCAAAGCCAAGCATTGTAGAATTAGCTTTTTCTATTTTCTCTTTATGGAAAACCATCTTCTCCAATTATTTTTCTTGTCATTGGTTCTCAAGAATTGAATGTGCAAAGCTGGCTTTTACTTTTCAAAATATGAATTCATTTAAAGTTAGAATTCTAATATGAAACTTCTTACAACACTTCTGCTAGTCCTGTACTCCACCTGTAGCATTATAAAGGAATTCTTATTCATGTTGAAGCCATAGTGGTACATTTTTCTTTATAGTCACCTACTGAAAATATAAGTGATGAAATTTTTGCAATTAAGGTACGTAACAAAATAAGTAACATTAAAGCACTCTCATCTTACATTCCAGTCATCTGAGTTAACTGAGTGTTTCGGACTTTAGCAAGTATATATTAATTGATGTGTATTCACAAAGAGATTCAGGAGAATCCAGGATTTGTCAAGTATAACTTAAGTATAACAAATGATATTAAAAATGTAAGATATCTAAATAGATTCATTTATCTAAAATAAAAAACATTGAGATAATGGAATAAAGTATCACAGTGATCAGAGTGAACTGATTTTCCTTTCATATTCTAATTATTTTGAAATAACTCTGATTTTAAAAGTCTGTCGAAAGAAAGTTTTGATAGATATTAAATGTTCAGTAATACCAGATCTGTGGGGAAAGTTTCTGAAAAACATCAAAGAGAAAATAGATTGAATATATCAGGATCTGAAGAGGTTTTGTGATATTGAGTTTCCTTAATTTGTACTGTTTTAAAACTAAAGTGAGTAATAGTGACATAAGTTTTATGAAATGTATATTTAGATAATTTGAGTCAAAAAAAAGGGAATATTTTTTGAAGAACAGACAGGATTGGTTAATCGCTGTTTATCCATTTTTGCCTAAGGATAAAAATGACTAAAAACAAGCACAATTTACTAAAAAATTAATTTTCAATTAATAATAAAATAAAAATGATTTTACTTTACAGTAACAAGAAACAGAAGGGGAAAAAGTCTTTCACATAAATACTAAAATCAGTTTTTGTGATTATATATTTGTTGAGAAGGCATGAGAAGGGGATTTTTTGGGGATAAACACAATCTCTAAAATGGAATGGTAGGTATAAACAGATTATGTAATAAGATATTAACTGTTTTGCTGTTTAAGGTGTGGACTAACCCCAAGTGTTACTTTCAACAGTGAAGTCACTTCTAAAAATAACGAGAAAAGAAATACATCATATAGTCTGCATATACATATACCACATCTTTCAAAAAGGAATAAAAAGACCTCCATGGCCTGAAAAGATCATGTTCTTTTATCGTTCAAATAAAAACGTTTTGCATTACATCAGAAATAAAAATGTACCTGAAAAATGTTTCCAGTCAGACTTCTGGTCTGTTAAACACATGGTATTGTGTTTAACAAGCCTGATTTCAAAAGCTAAATATGGGACATCCCAATCTACATGCCCCTGCTCACAGTTTTAATTTAGTGTCAAGAATATACAGATTGTTGTGGAGTTTCTTTTTTGGTAAGCCACACCCCATCTTAAGAAATTTAGCTCTGTGAAACCACAAAACTTAAGTGTTGTAATAAATATTGGGTAGTATCTACTCTCCAGCAGGATTATTTTAAAAAGAAAATAACGCTAGTTAATGCAGGAAAGAATTATGCAAAAAAAAAAAAAATAAGATAGTGGCAAAAGTCATTGTCGAAAATACCGTGTTAAACGGCATCACCTCCCTCTTTCTTCAAAGTGCTCTAATTTTAACTCATAGCTATATTTGTAGGATATTACTTAGTTTTCCCTTTAAATTTGGGCATATTAATGATAGGTAAAAAATCAAATTTTTATTATTTTAAGACCACATTCTAAATTATAAAGATATGTGTTGTTTACAATCTCTGGATATGTTTGAGAAGTCATCTTTTTTTCTCTTTCCTTAGGCTACCAGAGTAGAGAAATCATTTCATTTACTTGAACAGTCAAGGAACCAGATTAAATTGTCTACTTTGGATGATTTACCTGAACCTTAATTAATGTTTGTTTTATTAATGTGAAGTTAATATCTAGTTTAAAACAAAGGCATATTGATAGATACATTATTTCACTTTTATGCTTATGTTCTTTTACATTTCAACCATATTCTTTTTCCATATGAGCAGGGTAGGACACATATTCTTCTTAGATATTTTACTGTTTATTGTTTCAAACGAATGAAATATATAAATCCCATCAAGTAGTTTAATGTGGCTCTGCATCCTATATAAACAGGTTAAAGAGCGACTTTTATTGTAATCTGTATATTCATGTATCTACCAAAAATTGTCTTAATGACAAGTGGAACATTTCTTCTATTACTTGGCCCAAGTTGGCTGCTGAACCCTTTCACTGATAATATACCATATACAAATGCAGTGAACAAGAAGGCTTTAAGATTGGGAAAAAAAAGAGATATTTTCCAATAAATGACTGAAACCTGGAATTTTATGTTGACTTTTGGTTACTGGAAAGCCAATATTAAGAATCAATACTGTCCAAAACAAAACAGTACACTGAATTGTTTAATAATAAATGGTCTATTAAGCGCTTCTATCTTAGATATGTTGACTGGGAACCAGTGGCGGCTTTTCAAACTCTCAGAAAGTCAAAACATTTTAAGATTAGAAGAAACCACTGGGTATGATGAAGGTGCTCCACCTCTGTAGCAGCCACTACAATGAACATCTTTTGAGAAGTGTTTTACTAGCAGCAAGAGAATTTTACTGGTATTAGTGGTAAAGGTGAAGAGAGAACGAACAGTTGAAGAGGGAAGTGCGTATTAGTTTTAAAGGTGTGAAAAGATAATAAAGACACACGGAAAAATGAGAAATTTCTTCTTCTATAAGTGCCTTGCTACAAACAAAGCAGAAAGAGAGCAAGCTGGTTATTTTAAAAGCCAACGTAGGAAAACATCCACTGATAATGCCCTTTGTTTTACTTTATACTTAAATTACACAAGTAGAAAAGTTATGCTTATTAATAGTTTAATGTATGAAGGAAACATCCAGATTTCTGAATATGAAGGTACATATCTCACATTAATTTAAGTCTACATAAAGTAGAGCCTCTATACTGACATATTGAAATTTACCTTCTGCTTAGCCTTTTCTGTTATGTAAACAATTGTACATTTATTTGCCATTCTAAAACTTCAGGATCAAGTTTACATAATTTTGCTAAATTTCCGTGTTTGCTCAGAAGCAGTTTACAGTACTAAAACCAACCAGCCAAAGAACAGCTTCAACAGAAAAGTTAAGTTCAAAGGGGAAGAGGGAAAGAAAAAAAGAAAAATAAGAAAAATGCTAACTAAGGTAAAACAGATGATGATGGGGAATGGGCAGTCACAAATGTTCACAGAAAATAGGTCAGTTAGTAAGTTCTTCTGCAAAAAGCCTACACACTTCAGTCAAGCACATCAGTAGAATGATTTGGGAGCATAAATTTTTTTCGGCCACTTGTGATTTCCACTGAATGAAAACGAATCTGCAGTCTAACAAGTTATCTTCATCAGCCAAGCTGGTTCATATGCACACTGTTCATGTGAGGTGCCCAGGGTCCAGTCCACACCTGTAAATACAGAGCATATCTTTTACTAATATGTAATCAACATATATTTGATTAAAATAACTCTTTAAAACTAAGAATGCTCTTCATATCTATGGACTAAAACACACAATTTATGAGATACTAGGAAATAATGGAGAAAAGCAATGATAAAACTTTTATCTGTTGTTTTCCTGCCTCTCTTCTTATCCTTCAAACAAGATTTGATTTACCACAATTAAAAAAAAAATCATTATCTGAATACATACAGATTGATGGTTATGGAAAGAAAATGAATCAGCGATATTAAAAATACACCAAAATAAGCTAAAATTTATAACTCTTCTGTGAATTTTCAGAGTTAATTATATATTCTGTTTTGACATTTATAAATACTTTTAATAACCTCTTGGTGACCCTTTTTCACAAAACTAATAAATTTTGAAGTGTTACAGTATGATAATCACTTTGTAACTTAAAGTCTTTTACTTATCATTTGCAACACAACGATATCTTCAAAGCCTCTCAAAATTTTAGCTACAAGCCACTTCTTCTGCTCCCATTTCCCATATTCTTATACTATATTTTAGCTATATTAAATTGCCCTCAATTTCACCAACTTTCCATATTTGCTATACTCTCTCACTACCATGGATTTACCTATATTCAATTTGTCTTGGCATTTCAAAAATGCTTAAAAAAATGTTTGTTCACTGAATTATAAGCCTTACCGTTTGAGGACCATTATTTTCTGTGGAGCTTGAAACCATCTTAATCAGTGAATTCCACGAGGGGTCTGCAGCATGAGGGCCATTAAATATGGGTCCCCCAGCACCATCAGGAATAGGTGCTACTGGAGGAATCATTGCATTCCCATACACAGAAAAAGGCATACCCTTGAAGAAGGAGGGGAAAAATATATATATAAAATGCACATTTTAATCACTGTTTACTTTTTCCAATATAATAAATAGCCTTAAAATTGGTATTTGAAACTTCATCTCATTTGGGGAAAGTATTAAGTTATCTGGAGAATATAAAAATTATTTTCCTGCTCTACTTTTTTTTTTTAAACTTTATCAAAAAATTTAAAAAAACATTTCAAACAAAACAAAACAAAGGAATAAGAAAAACAAATTATTTTCCATTATATGATTTCTTCCATAATTAGATTATTAATAAGCCTACTATAACCAGATTACTTTCTTAAAAAATCCTCTTCTCTTCTAAACAACTGGGCCAAAGACAGGAATTACAAATGTTTATATATTGGCTAGATTTGACCTGTAATTGTCAAGTCCAAGCCTCAGGATCCTTTTACAAATATTTACCCACTTGGAAGTGAAACAAGGCTAAGAAAAAGAAAAACATTTAGAAATAATAAAAAGGCCTATTTAAATCACCATTACCCCAACTTTAGGAAAGTCCATGTATCCTGCAGGAACATGTTGATGGAATGTACCAGAAGGAGTTACAATTCCTGTACTATCTCGCTCCATTGCTTGATGCTGTGAAAACACTCCTGGATCAGACATTGGCCTGTGAATCATAGGATTTCCCATTCCAGGGTTACACCAGTCTACTTTGTCTGAGGGAAAACAGGAGGAGAAAAAAAATTGATGACATTTAAAATCAAAGGAAAGCAAAATAGATTATTTTATATGACATATTTCTATATAATACTGTCCACATTAACTTGTGGATCCTTGAGAGTAATGACCCACTTTTATAAATTTATTGCAGTATTTCCATATTTGTAGATGTATAATAGTGTAATAAAATAACCAAAATATTTTGTGTTACAAAACAAAAGAAGCTACATAAAACCTAAACAGGCTCAAAGGAAATACTAACATCTCTTTAATATGATGAAATGAAGAATAAGCACATGCTTCCATTAGATTATTTTCAGGAAGCAATGATAAATAAATTCAGTGGGAGATCACACAGAAACAAAAAAAAAATTTCTAGACTCTTAAAATAAAAATGATTAAGTAGTCAAAACAAAGAGATATGAATACAGATCTTTTAAAAGCGATTATGAAAGTTAAATAATGTTTACAATATTATAGTTAATGTATAAACTTAATTTCTAGACAGCAGGAAAACAAATCATACATACCTTGATTGCCACCAATTCCTTCAAAGGACCAGATCCCACTATGCCCTACTGATGTGGACAAGTTACTCCCAATAACAGATGGAGCTGAAGTTCCAGTTTGCCTGATACGTGCAGAACGTTCAGTCCCAATAGGGACTGGAACTTTTCTGTCCTGAGAGACATTGCTGGCCTTTTCTGACCCTAATGGTACTGATGATGGGGCAGGAGATGGTGCACGCACTCCAGAGGATACCGACTGTGCAGGAGAATCTGAAGAAAACATATTTTGAAACAGTTCAGATGTCATCTGTAAAGC
This sequence comes from Choloepus didactylus, assembly GCF_015220235.1. Classification (NCBI taxonomy): domain Eukaryota; kingdom Metazoa; phylum Chordata; class Mammalia; order Pilosa; family Megalonychidae; genus Choloepus; species Choloepus didactylus. Next base: position 77,977,951 of record NC_051309.1, read on the forward strand.
ATGTAATTTTGAAAAACCAAATCTTAAATTCTGAAAATATGCATTCACCAAAGGAAAATGAAATATAAGAATAATGTTTAAACAATACATTATGCATATTAAAATTTGTCAAAAAATTTCATGACCTTTGGTCATTTTTTAATTTGGCCCACAATTTTTCCATTTAATTAGTTGCATGATAGAACATGAAAATATCAATGCTGCAAAGTAGTCAACTACACACGTAATAAACCATAAAACAAAAATTTAAATGAATTAACTCCTGACACTGAGTAAAATAAAATACCAGAGCAATGAGAAGGTACTTTAAATTTTAAATTAAAAACAAACAACAAAAACAAAATGGAAATAAGGAAAAAGTATTGCCTATATCATCAATCACCAAATTATTCCTTAGAAACACCTGTTTCTTGGTGTGTTATAATGAAAAGACAAAGGTACTCAGGTATCTAATAAATCTGAAAAATCCAGGTTAAGAAAAAAGATAAGTTTCTTTAAATCAGAACTTCACAGAACCTTTCACCTGCTGATAAAATTCCAACAGAAGGCTATCCTCAATGCCAATATTTTCGTATTGTATTTTATCAGTATTCAGCAGAACACACTTTTGGAAATGACAGCCTAAGCTTTACTTATCAAAACAAGGTGGGTTTATAATATAACCAATCTGGAAATATTCATTAGTGATTCAATCCCTGTATACATAACTTAGAAGAAGGAAAAACAAAAAAAACTTTTCATGTGAAAAGTTAAAGTATCAATCACGTTTAAACTTAAATGGTATAAATGGTGGAAGAGCTTGAAGCTTAAAAAATCAAAACTAACCTGCAAATCCACAATCTAGCTGCCTGATGGTATGCTCTAGACATAGTCCTTTAATAATATTTTTCCATTTAACTGTCTATGTATTTAAGTTTCTGGTATATATTTATTTATGTGCATGCAGATGTGTTTATGTATGTGTACAGGATGTGTTTGTGTGAATCTCCAACCAAAGGGAGTCAAGTATTTAATAAATGTGTAAAATCTTCCTACCTCCCTACCCACTTATCTACACACACATTATGCAAAAGCATAGTGATTCTACTTCCCAAGGTACTTAGGAGAGAATTTAGAAGATAAAGAAAAATTAATTTATACTATTAGCCATAGTATATATTTAAAAAGACTTCTCATCCAGGGAATTTCACAAGGCCCACAAAGAATCTGGGATTCTTACACCTGGAGAAGGGAAAGCTGTGGGTCATTAAAAAAAAAAAAAAAAAAAAAAAAGACTTCTATATATTTAGAATTTAAACAGAGTTGGAAAGAACTGTGGAGATCAAGTCCATTTTACTAGAGCTCTCACAGGTCAATTTTGGTTAAATTGATGTTCCACCTCTCATTGAATTGTAGTGACAATTAAACGAAAAAATAGATGTGCAAGTACGTTATAAATTATAACTTATAAAGAATGATACTTTTAAGGAATATAAACATGAAACATATGAGCTTGTTATCTGTAAAAGTAAACCAGGAAAACCCATCCCCTCTAATAAAAAATTTTAATATATCTGTTGTGGTCATGGATCCATCAGCAATATTTGACAGCATTCACTTTTCACAGATGAAGCTTTAAGGCAGTTATAAGTATTTTTAAAATTCATGAAATTTTCCCATTAAAATCACACTAGTATAAAAGGGAATTCTGGTAAGCAAGAGGGGCAGCAGCACAGGTTTTGATTCTTTCCAAATCCTTCCCCTCCTTATCCAAAAAAGCCTCTTAAGTTTGCAAAACCAAAAATTCATGGATGACATCTATAAGAAAACTAACAGATGAGGTATCCAAAAGTAAAAGTGAATGGGGACAAACCACCAACAGCTATTAAGACTCATGTTGTATCAGAATTTGTGTGGAAGGAAGCGATGAAGAATCTGTCAGACCTGAGAAGGGAAGATTGGAAGAACCTGAAAACAGTGAAAGGTACCCATTGGAAAGTGGGGCAGGCCAATAGGAGAATAGGGGGTGAAATTGTGAAGGTTTTGCCAGCTCATAGGTGACTGCAAAGGGTACACAGTAAAGTCTGGAAAAGCTGGAGCAATCCAGCTTTATCCAAAGCCTTATGCCTTTCCAACCTGCAGAAGTCTCTTTCCAGGACAACGTCCCATACTGATAAGGAACTTCTGGGAATAAATTCCACTTTGAGCAAGAAACGGATAACAGAAGTAAAGAGAAGATCCAGTCAAAAGTGGAGCAGAATGGCTGAGACCAAAGGTGGGGGTGGGGAGGAGGGGAGGAGGAGAAGGAGGAAGGAGGAAAAGTTGGGGGTGAGGATAAAAAAGCCAGGAGACTTAATGAAGTACAGGCTGTATTTGTGTAACCGAGAAGTCAGGATTTAAGGACTGAATGTGATTACTGAATCATTATACAGATATTCCATTTTACTTTCTGGTATATTAGAGTAGAGGGAAATATCTGAAAGCTAAATTGTATTCCAGCTGCCTTGATCTCTGATAATGATTTTATAGCCTTTATCTTGCGCCCTTGTGATTGTAAAAACCTTCATTTGTACCTATTTATGCAGTTTTTTGACTTCCAAGTCTTATGATCACTAAAGACAGCCCGTAATGTTATTAAAGAAGGGACTTCGGTCAGCCCAGAACTAACCCAATCCCCAGTCCAAAGTTATCTTTGGATAACTGGATCTAACCAAAATGGGCCCGCCTGAAACGCCCAGTAGCTTAGACTTTAACCTACAAGTCACCTATAACTTACTATAATACTAAAGATCATGCCCATCATCATATTAAGGCTGCCATTTTCTTACATACGTTCTGTGACTAACCATGTAATCAATCTGTGCATGCTCAATAATTAGATCACTTGTAATTACATCATCTGGGGCCATTGTGCTCATTATCCTAAAACCTGCCTATCTTTTGGTACTATAAGACTATAAGAATTATTGCAGTTTGGGGAAACAGATTTTGTACCGATAGGCCATCTGTTCTCCTGCTTTGCGCCTAGCAATAAAGTCTTTCTTTCTTTGAAACCCTGGTGTCTCACGAATTGGTCATTTGTGTGCACTGGGCAAAAGAATCTACCACTTTGGTCTGGAAACATTTGTGCATACTTCCCAACAACAACAAAAGAGGAAATTTTAGAGTCTTTAAGCTAGAAAAGATATCCTGACCCATCCATTACTTCTAAATGTTCCGGAAAACTTATTTCACTTAAAAATGTAAAACAAAATAAAACTGCAGTATACAAAGCTATTATATAAAATAAAGAGATACTGTCCCATAACATCCCTGTAAACAATAAAAGCATACCAGAAAGAAAGCTATAACCTAATATTCCAAAGAACATCAGAATGAAAACTATTATCTAGTATTCCAAAATGAGCTAAAAGAAATGAAAAAGATATGAAAGAACAATTCAGAATTAGAAAAATTGGACATGAGGTGACAGAACTCAGGAGAGTATTAAAAGTAAAAGAAAAAATTATTTCAGAAAGCACTAAACTCCAAAGAACATAAGAATATGTAAACATGAGATAAAGTTTAAAAAAAAAAAAAAAAAAACTACATGTTAAAAGGGTGCACTTACAGATCTGCGAAAAACCAACCCAGAACCACTAATACCAAGGCATAGTCTAATAAACCACAAGACTTCAAAGAAAAAGAAAGACCTACCTCCCCTCAGCCTAATTCTTGGAGCCTGTCCTAACCTGTGTGTTGGGTCCGGTTTCCCTTTTCTTTCACGTACCCTTCCAAAAAACAAAACAACCCTCTACATTCTGTTTAAATGAACAAAATAACTAGGCTTGTCTGCTAACCCACCCATCTAACAGATTTGCTCTGTCCACAGATTCTGCCATCTCACTAGCAAAAATTTGTATTAGATGACTGTTTCCTGCTTCCTCTCTGCAGGCTTACTGGATGGACTAAGGATGAGAACCTGACCCAAGAATGATCCATTTCAGGCTAGCCAGCAATCTACTGGCAGTCTGACTTGAACATATGAGCTGAGCCAATCACATTCCTTTGAGGAAGTGGCAAATGATAAACAGAGAAAATCTGTTCATTCAACTATGAAGTTGAACCACTGAGGACCATATGAAGATGGCTAGGTCTAAAGAGAGCAGGAAAAAAGACTCACAGGAAATTGAAAGACCATGAATGAGACCATAAAGCCTCTAAGATAGAGAGAGAGAACAGCTATCTTCAATTCTGGATGGTTCTGCATATCCTTATAGCAAGCACCATTTTCCTTGAGACATGCTAGATGGGTTTATATTCCTTGCCAACAAGAGAGCCCTAACTAAAGTACTTTTTTCATTTCTAATTATTATAATTCTTATAATTATGAAAAAGCAAAATCTAATTCAGAATCATGTTATTTAATAATATGCCAACCTTACACTGGAGAAGAAACAGGTTTTACAGGCTGGGGTAGGTCCAGGTTTTGTGGGGCCTGAAGCTTATACAATTTGGGGTACATTTTTAAGAAAAAAATTATAAATACAAAATTAGGCACAGAATCTTGGAAGGGGTCCGTGCAAAATGAGGTCCCCTAAAGCTTAAGCTTCATTAGCTTCATGGGAAATCCACCTGAGTGTAGAAATGAAGACAAAGTCCTGAGTTAAAAGTGAAAGAGCAATGTGACTTAAAAATTTTTCAAGTATTCCTGCAGAAAAATTATAATGTATTTTTTTTCCTCATGTCTTAGGTTCACCGTTTACTAAACTGCAGTAGAACATGAGATTAACATGGTTGGTCACGGTCAGCAAGAAAAACTGTTTTAAAGATAAAGAAAATAGAATAGAAAATACCAGCATGAAATACACATTATAAGGATAAGTACTATTTTGTAAATATATAATTTCAGCTAATCCACATACATAAGTACATGTATATTGGTTCACAATGTAAAATATATATTTTTTAACTGTGAGTCATAGTTTAACAAGTTCAAAAAAGCTACTATATTAATTTCTTCCTTTTAAAACTACAATGTTTTTTATCCTTCATTGTTTTTTGATCCTAACACGGTTTTATAACATTGAATGTCAAAATGACCCACTGGCAAAATATGCCAAGGACTGAAACCCACAGACCAAGCCCACAGTCAGTAACCAGTGTACAGACAAGTTGAGTGTTGATAGGATAAACTTTAGCAATTTGCATGGGACAGAGTATCAGCTGAAGATATTGATTTCTGCAGGGCCTGTATGCAGAGGGCTCTTGGGCATCACCATTCTATAGTTCTGGGGCATCAAGAAAGGGATCTTTGCTTTCTTTCTTTTTTTTAAAAAAAAGAAGGAACCTGTGCCATCCACATCCCAACTTAATTTGCCAGAGTCCCTGTATCATGTCCTGATGTCCTAGAATGGGTAGGGGGATTTAGGGGGAGCATGGGGAGCAGAGGGAGAAGAGAGGTGGAATGTATGAGAAATGCGAAAGAAACTGCTGAAGTACATACAACCAGCTAATATATTGTGAAAAATGCATCATTATTCTGCAGTTAGTAGCACAACAGCATTCAGAATAGCAACTTTTAAGAAAAGTAACTAGATACTGAAAATCTGTACTGAAATTATACAAAATTATAAGAGTACCATAAACAAATAAAAATACAAAATTATATTGATGTGAAAACCAATTAGTTGTCCCTTGAAAGAGGTGTTGGAAGCCAGACAAATAAACTAAATTGTCATTGAAAAGTGACAGTATTAAGCGAAGAAAATGCAAATGATAAAAATTCAATATTAGAGGTGAAAGTATGAGGGCCTTAATCATTAGAATGGTTTCAAAGTAATGACTTTCCAATATTCCTTCTATACTTAATTGTCACACTACTGTCCTTTCAAGCTGCCTCCTATGTCCTTTTAACATATCCCCATCATTCTGAGCAATCAATTACTTTCTGACACAAGACTCCTCATACTTTCTTTGTCCTAATGAATTGGCCATTTTTCAAAGAAGCCCTGGTTCCTTTTAGTGGGAAAAGTCTGTCCAGACTGCTACTGAGGATTCATTGCTTCTAGGTCCTTTCAGTAGATAGAACCAGGGGAGAAATGGCAATTTTATAAGATTTAATCTAATATATATGCAATCTAAACATCATGAGTTCACACTGATCCTTTATAATTCCAATCTAATGCCTCAGATTCTTCCTTGCCTTACTCCATTCCAAATTTCTCTCTTCTCTCACAGTGAGAACCCAGGATCCCAACATCATGAATATATTTATTCGTTCACTTGCTCAATCCTACAACATATTCCAAATAATTTTATTTGCCCACCTGCAATATTATGAAAAACAAATCTCCTCAGTAGAGTTGAAAATATGTCTGAAGTCCGTCTTAAGACTGAGGGTACAAAATACTGCATTCAGGAGTTTCTTGTTTCTTTTTCTTTCAGCCAAGTTTATGCTACTCATTTGAAATATAGATAGGTTCATGTTTCTATTTATAGTCAGTTTTAGCATTTTTTTTTCCTTCATCAATATTGGTTTAATTTCATTTTTTTAAATTGTAAACATTAACATGGTTAAAGCAAACTCATACAAAAGTTTATAATCAGGAAAGTACTTCATTCCCCATTCACTTATACTTCGTGCCTAAAAGTCTGATGAGGAATAAGATCTTCGCCCAATCTCAAAATAATTCCCCATAGATTATTTATTAATTACAAAGAGAAAATGATAACTTCACAGTGCAGAAATCTGAGACACATTATCTTAACCAAGTGATCAAAGTTAACAGCATCCATAATGGTACAAACTGACATTATATGCCTTCTGATGTGATGTATTGAGAAGGCTATAATACTGCTTACTGAAAATTCCTGCCAAAAATACATAACCTAAATTCAGTAATGAAGAAATATCAGAAAAAAAATTGATGGGCATTCTACCAAACACCTGGCATGTATTCTTCAAAAAAAGAAAAATCTGTTTGAAAAACAAAGAAAGGCTGAAAAAACAGTTTCAGATCATTTGAGACTAGAGAGACATGGGAACGGAGTGCAATTTGTGATTTTGATTTGAATCTTAGATGAGGGGAAATAATAAATGAATTATAGGGACAACGGATGCATGTGAATATGGACTATATATATTAGAAAATAATACTGTATCAATGTTAAATGTGCTAAATCTGGCAACTGCATCATAGTTGTGTAAGAGAATGTTCTTGTTTTCAGAAAACATAACCTGAACTAAAATTTAGGGGTAAAATGACTTGATGTCTGCAATTTACTCTCAAATGGCTCATGAAGAAAATTTTATACACCCTCCTATTCCAAACACACACACATACACAGGGCAGAGAGGGTGGGGTGGGAGGGAGCAACATGTTAATTGGTGAATCGGGGAAAAATATGCAAGAATTTTTTATGCTATTTTTGCAAGTTTGAAATTAATTTTTTTAAATAAGAAAGTCAGACATGAAAGATATAATCAAATGCAACCTGTAAACCTTGATTGGATCCTGGATCAAGGGGGGAAAAACAGCTATAAAAGATGTTTGGGACAATTGGGGATATCTGAATGTGGACTGCATATCAGATGATACTACCCAATGTTAATTTATCCAGGTGTTTGATAATGGCATTGTGGCTGTGTAAGAGAATGTCCTTTTTTTTAAAACAATAAAGTTGTTTTAATATACCTAATGAAGGCAATTTCAATGACTTCAATGACATCTTGTGTCAACAATGTAGCAATGTATTAAAAAGCATGTATTTAAAAAACTTAACGTTGGTGAGTGAACATATCTCAATAAAACTGCTAAAAAAAACCCCACAAAATATAACTTGTATGGGTTGCTTTAAAAAAACAAAAACAAAAACAAAAAACCTTCACCCAATGCTTTTTCAACAAAAATATCTAATGAGCATAAAGCAAAACTAAAAACCCCACCAAATCCCTGGACAAAACAACCCATCCTCTGTGAATTTTATCTAAGAGTTTCTGAAATATGTATTACCTGGAAAAAAAAAAACAGTAATATTTATAAGTGTGCGTTTATTATATTTTTTAAAATCCTCTACTTCTGAGAATTAACTTATTTTTAAGATTAACTACCAAAAAAATTTCAAGCAACACATTTAAATCAGCAGTCATATTGTAGTTTTAACTCCTTATGAATATGGAATTTTAAAAAATCTTTGTTTTTATATACATAATAGGTGAATACCAATCACCTATATGTAGACATTTTAAGGAAAATGTTTATTCCTATGCTGGTTTAGTTTCAGTTCAACAGACTCAGCAGACACTGCCCACATGCACTATATATTTAGAGGTACGAATTAATTTTAAGAAGAGTCTATAAAAAAACTTCAAATAAAATCATTCTAAAAACAATGTATTTCAGAATTTATTCATTAGTTATTTAAAAATTTTTGCACTCCTGTTCCTTTATTAGCATACATTTAAGACTTGACTATACAATTCTTAAATTACCTTTTTTGCAGGTTTCACTATTAGTCGCACAATTCGAAAACTATTAAAAAATAGGACTAACGTGTATCATCATCACCATTCTCATTCTTACTATCATCATCAAGAAAAAAAAAATAACAGCAGTAGCCAACCTATACATTATTTCATAGGTATTAACTCAATTTTCACAAATCGGAAAATTTACATCCACCGAAGTGACTTGTCTAAGCTCACATAGCTGCTAATAAGTGTTACTGACAAAGGCTAACCTTGGGGGAAATTAACTTGACCAGCGCCTACAAGCTCAATAAATGTATTATTATTAGTTTAGTATATAGTTATTAGCTGTATTACAAAAGGGGTTCTTTGGTAATCCCAATAATTTTACTTTTATCTTAGGATTTTTAACATCCTAACACCCTAAAATCTCTTCAATTCTTGTCTCTAAAGAGAAGCCTTGAATGAGATAAAATTCCAACTGAAAATACAGAGTGAATTACCTTCCATTCTTCAATATACACTTGTTGATCTTCCTAATAATAAACTAAATAAATATCCATATTCCTCTAGTATACAGAAATTTTTGTTGCATTAAATACAGCTTTAAATAACGCTATAACATTTTATCGTAATCTAGATAGTTAAGACCAAAATGTGATAACCAGCTATCTATTACACTTAATTTCAGTTACACTTAAGTACTCTACTTAATGAGTTTATGTAAATAACAAGCAATGTAACACTTTTACACTATGTCAATTATGACTAAAGAATTTTTTAACCCTTTTCAAAGATACAGTATCTTCAATGAGAACTGCCATAATTTTTTTTTTTTTTTCCCTTCCATGGGTACATTATTTTCAAACTTCTTACATTGTTTTGGGAATATTTCTAATTTATGACCATTATTTTAAATTCTAAATTTTCTTAAAATATCTTCTCATTTAGGGACTCTCTTGTGCAAGAATACTCAATATGGTTTCTTTATGAGTGCCTTTATTATTGGACAAACTCAGGAGAACTATACAATATATAAATCCTTTATAGGCTACAACTTACCCCATGCTTTAACTGGCATGACTGATACGTGACTTCAAATATTGGCATTTTTACTTCTTTTATCCAGTTATCCAGTTATACACGATTACCTATTCTAGCATTGGTATTTGAAGAAAAATGGATTTCTATTTTATAATTTCCTCAAAGAGGAAGTTATAAGATGATGTTCTATATCCACCCAAAATACTTTACCAAAGGGGCAAAAAAAGATATACACAGGAATGAAGGATATGTCTCTCTTAATGGGAGTTGAACTCTCTATTGGTGACTGATTTTATGTAGTTTGAATATCTAATCACTGCTTCAAATGTCTGATTACAGATAGAAATCTACATCTGATAATGTGAAATCAGTTGTGTTATTTAAGTAGTAGAGGAGATTTAAAGGTTGACAAAAAGCACATGATAGTCATACTTTTTAAATTAAGGCAAGACATCTTTCTTCTTGGTAGCTGTATTACCAAATAAAACTAAATTTAAATTAATCGTAGATTATGAGGACTAATTTTTTTCTCCAGAAGTGAGCCCTCCTAGCAACAAACTTTATTATCACATTCTAGGTTTCATAAAGCCTAGGATGATTCCAATAAGTATAAAACCTGGGAATTGTTTTGAAATTCCTCCTAATTTCATAGATTGCCAACGCCAAGAGTACAAATGACATTTTTATAATACTAAATTATGATGGGGTTTAAAATTTTAAAATCTGAAACTTAAAAAATAGAAAACCTTTTATTTCTAAAGGAATATATATGCAAACTCTTAATATGGAATTACACTGTATAATACTCACCATTTGATGCTGATGAACATGGAGTCAACAAACTAAGTGGGGAAAAATGTTGTCTGTTAAAGTTAGTAGCTGTGGGTGCTCCTCCTAGGGGTGCCCCAGGTCCATACATTTGACCTCCTGAAAGGTTTGAGGCAAAGTTTCCCAAATGTGTAGAAGAAGGTGTTACAGAACCATATGGTGGGTCCATATTGACAATACCTATAATATAGGACATCATAATAATTTATAATAGTTTTAACCCCAGGAGACATAATTACTAAAACCTAAAAGTTCAAGAGGTCCCAAACATATCCAAAATTACATAAAAAATATTTTAGATTACTAAAGAAATTTCTCTTTAGTTACTTCTTTCAGTCCATTGATTCCTCATATTCTCCTGTTTTTTAAGAAGGAACAATTATCAAGGAAAATATATTAATATTTAACTTTAATATCTCATATTTTATTAACTCATAGAATACATGTACATTCAATATCAATACTGTAATTTGGGTTTAATGGCTAAGGAGTTTTATAAAAGTTTACCCTTCAAAAGCTACAGGGGAAAAAAAAAAGGCTATATATACATATATATATATATATGCCTCTACAATGGAGAGGACCTGATGAAAAGTACCTTAAGTAAGTGGCCATACTTTTATACCCAATAGTGTGACAATGTGTCATTGAGTGTCTCCTGACAGAATGCAGTGGGAGCTTCAAATCATCAACCTATCTGAGGCTCCTGCCAGAGATGTCTGGCCTGAATCTAATCATGAGGAAACAGATGACTCTGAAATGTGGGACATTCTGCAAGACAATTAGACTTTCCAAATGATTCAGTGCCAAGAACAGAGGGAGGTTATGGGATTTTCAAGACTGGGAGAGACCAAAGAGAAATAAGGACTGAAGGCAATGCCTGAAATTTGATTGGATCCTGGATCAAAAAAAAAATAAAGAGAAAAAAAGGCATAAAGGATGTATTTGGGATAATGGTACTGTATGTTGAGTGCTGTACTGAATTAATGTAACAGTGTAACTGTGCAGGCAAACATCCCTGTGTTGGAAAGATGCATTGGAAAGTATTATAATGTTGGAAACATAATTTCCCATGATCTGCAAAAGGTGGGGAGGAAAAAGGAGAGAAATAGAGAGGGGAACAGGAAGTGGGGGAGGAGGAGAAAAGAAGGGCAAAGAAGGGGGAGAGAGAAGGGAGGAGACAGATAAGAGAGGGGAAGAGAAAAAAAAAAGAAGAGGAGGGACTGAAAAGATGTTAATGATAGAAGAAGAAGGTGAAGTTATATAGGTGTTTACTATTCGGTTTATTCTATTCCTTAAATTTTTATGTGGTTTAAACATTTTTTTTAAACAAAAAAATTGAAAACAGATTTGCATATAAAATATGAATGGACAAATTAGGTACACAAGTTGGTTAAACAGAGAAAGAAAAATGTGTATGGAACACAATGAACTTTTAAAAAAATAGGAGAATCAGGTTCTGGAAGAGGTTTAGTAGAACATAAAAGAGATCGACTACAAAAATGAAGTTTGAAAATATTTCCCATGCATTAGCATATGATGACTCTTTAAAATATAATTTTATCTGTTCAGTTGTTTGAGTACTCAAGAGAAATTACTTTTGAAATCATACATAAATATTTCAGTTAACGTCCACCAAAGAAATACTTACTGACCAAATTCATTATATTTTATTTATGCTACAGAAATAGGTAAAAATAATATCCAGTTCCCATTAAACTTGGAAATTTTAGTCCTAGAATGTCATCTCTACCATAGCACAGATAAGTGGTTGACAATCTTCTTGCAAAGGGCAAAATAAAAAGTACTTTGCAGGTCACATGGTCTCTTTCGCAACTACTCAACTCTGATGTTGTAGTGTGAAAGTTGCTTTGTATGAGTACATGAATAGGCATGGCTGAATTCCAATAAGCTTTATGCCCTGAATAGGATCTAACATTTGAGAAAATGCTCAAAAGGACATTACTGGGGACAAATGAAAATGTAGAATATGAACTATATGCTTTATATCAATGTTTCTTAACCTTGATAGTTGTACTTTAGGTTGTTACATAAATGAGTGTCCTTGTTCACTGGAAACATACATGACAGTGTTAAGTATTAGTGGAACATGATGTATGCAACCAACTCTCAAATACTGAAAGACAGATACATAGGAAATTTGAATTCCATATAATTCTTAGTGTCACAAAATATTATGCTTCTTTTGACTTTTTTTCCATGCAACAAAAATTAAAAAAACAGGCAGCAGGCTGGATTTGGTCTTCAGGCCATAGTTTGTCAATCTCTAGTATAGCTCATCTTTAATTACTTGAAGTGCTCATTTCTAGAATATAGATAACCAGGAGATAGAATGAGGGTAGAGAATGGGGAGCTGAGGCTTAATGTGTGTGGACTTTTTAACTGGGTTGAATTTAAATGTCTGGAAATACATCAAGGTGACGGTAGCACATTATGGTGGGAGTAATTAACAACACTGAATTATGCGTGTGATTGTTGTTGAAATGGGAAGTTTAGAGTCACATATGTCACTAGAAGGAAAGCTAGGGACTATATAACAATGAACGCTGTGGTGGATGATGACTGTGATTAACAGTACAAATATAAAAATGTTCTTTCATGAACTAGAACAAATGTATGTCATTATTACAAGACATGAATAATAGAGTGGTATATGGAGGAAAATGCACCTAATGCAAACTATGGACTATAGTTAACAGTAATATTTTAATATTCTTTCATCAATAATAACAAATGCACCAGACCAATGCTAAGGGTCAATAATAGGGGTGGATAAGGGGTATGGAGTAACGAAAATGTTCTAAAATTGACTCTGGTGATGAATGCACAACTATGTGATGATATTGTGAATCACTGCTTAAAAAAAAAAAAAGAAAGAAAGATAAAAAGAAATAGAGCTCTAAATGCAACTTGGTATCCTGGATTGGATCCTTCAACATTATTAGAAAAACCGGTGAAATCAGCATAAAGTCTGTAGTCTAATTAATAGTATTGTACTGGCATTAATTTCTTAGTTTTGATAAATGTAACAGGTTATGGGAGATAATTGCATTGGGGAAGGTGGATAAAGGATACATGGGAACTCTCATATAAATTTACCATTATTTCAAAACAAGTTGTGTGTTTTTTTTTTTTTTAAAGATCCTTAGATCCTCTATATAAATATCAGCATTGCCCAGTTGAAATGTTCTATATCTGAGCTGAGCTGTCCACTATGGTAGCCACTAGCTACATGTGCCTATTGAGCACTTGAAATTGAGCACTCCTGGTGTGGCTGAGAAGATGAATTTTTAATATTATTTATTTTTATTTAATTTAAGTTTAAATAGCATATCAGGCCAGTGGCTACCAGATCAGCAGTGCAGCTCTATACTCTTCCCCATTATTTTAAAAACAGATCAATCAAGAATGGAAATCAAATTCAAAAAACATTTGTCAATTATTTTATATGTGAAATAAAGCAAACTTTTGGTGTCATTACCTTACTAAATTAAAACATAAGAGGCTTTTTTCTTTTTATTTTGAGAAAGAAAAAAGTGCCTGAAAGAATTTATTTATGGGAAATTCAACATAAAATCCACTGTAATGTTCAAAAGATTTAATATTTCCATACCGAACACACATAATACTCACAATAGTGTTTGAGTTAAATGAATACAAGAATCTCTGTCCGTATGGCCCAGTCATACAATAAAAGCACTAGAAAATAACCAAGAGTTTTCGTATCACTGACATAAATGAGCAGCTTCAGAATGTCAGAAAATACATACTCTCACCTGAGGGACTTGGAACGGGTCTCTGTAATGGTGGTCTAAAACCTGGAGCTTTGGAAGTATCAGGCTGATGTAAAGGATCTGAATTTGGCAAATACGAGGATTTTCCTGATAGCATAGATTCTGGTGTTGACTGAGATGAAACAACAGATCCTCCCCAGAAGGCATGAGCAGAAGTAGGATTGTTTTCAAATAATGTGCTAAAGGGCCCAAATGGTAAGGGAGCACTGAAATTGGGAGCAATAGGCTTATTTGCTGGATGTACTGAATTCTGACAAGCACTTTGTGTACTTAAGGTTGAAGGTAACTGGACAGAAGAGGGAACACTGTGAGGTCTTTTAATGTGATTGACACTGAGGACTGCAACAGATGAATTCTGCACTGAAGCTGGATTCTTGTGAGAAGCACTTGTGCCATGAGAGGGTGGTCTAATAGCAGGGGTTTCCACTTTAGGAGCAGGCTGGGAGCATCCCATTTGTGTCTGAGGCATAGGGTAAGTCACTGGGGCAGTAGAAGACACCGCCACTGAAGCAGAACTTGTAGTTGCTAAAGGAGGAACAGTCATTCTAACTTCTGGGGGAGGAACCTGAGACTGCTGGAGAGGTGGTCTTGGCTCCTGAGAAACAGATCCTGGAGGCTGCTGTTGAGTAGAATGAACTGATGAACTCCCAGAAGAGCTACTGCTGTTTGGAGGTCTGCTATTTACTGGTTCTACTACTGGTGGACTACCTGCTTCCTGTTCAGAGGAAGAGGCCCCTTTATTTGGAGATGCTGTTCCACAATCCAAAGGGCTACTCCTAGAAACCCCTCCTGGCTGGGCTGGTGGTGATGGGGAAGATGGGGATGATATTGGGTAGTGTTCTTTGGCAGTAGGCATAGGATATGTGGCATTTGTAGGTGCAGTGCTGTTGTTGCTTGCTGTAGTTGTGACTGTTGTTGTGGTGGCATTGGATGTCTTCACAACTGTGACAAAAAGCTGCCTTCTGACAGAAGGTGAACTTGGACTGCCATTTGTAGATGTACCAGGCACCGTTGAAACTGATGAACTGGTTGTAGTTGTTGGACTTGAAGTTAAAGAACCTGCTGAATTCACCTGAGAACCACTGCTATTCTGATTGCTATGGCGAGGCACCATGTGAGGCTTAGGCGAGTTAGTAGCTCTGGCAGGGCTCAAAGGCCTGACAGGAAAAGGACCCCAAGTAGATTGAGCTGGTGGAAAAGTACCTCCAAAGTGGGTCATGGGCAACCTTGGTGGACGGATCTGCTGGAAAGTCTGAGCAGCAAGCAAAGCATGTGCAAACTGTGGAGGAGGATATGCTAATGGAAGAGAAACTGGAAAACCAGGCCTCACATTATTTACTGGGTTTTTAATGGTTTTGTGAGTAGACGCAGAAGAAATTGCAGGCACAGTGAGTGCTGTGGCAGTTTGAGATGTTGATGACAGAGCTACAGTCGTCATTTTAATTCCCATCAAGGAACTATTAGCAGCAGTGGTGGTAGGTGCTGATGACCCTATTTTGGAATTTGCTGAGGAGCTTTTCAAACGGTTCTTTGGAATAAGTTCATCAATTTCTTTGTCTGGATCCTTGATCAGAGCATTGATCAACTGAGTTGCTTGTCTTGTTGATTCTGTGCCACCCCTACAAATCGACCAAAACAAAATTAGCTCAATTAACTCTACTTTTAATATGTATAGCTCCAATTCACTCAGGGGTGTGTGTGTGTGTGTGTGTGTGTGTGTGTGTGTGTGTGTGTGTGTGTGTGTGTGTGTACATACATACATACAGAGAATAGATAACAAAAGTTAAACAGTGGTTTTCTGATCATTCTTAAGGTACTCTGCTAAAAAAACAATAAATTGTCCTGAATCACCACTATTATTTTCAAAGTAACAGTAAATGATTTATTTTTTCAAAAATTTATTTTACTGTCATTTCCTTAGACTAAGAAACCATTTTCTTAATGTAATATACATTGTAGTTAGAGAAACCTGTACTTAAAAGCCTATGTAATCCAGTATTATAGTAAATTATTTGTAAATTATTGTAAACAGTCAATATTAAAAACAATACAAGTAAACAAGGAAAATAATACAACTGACTAAGAAAATAGAATTTTATCTTAAATCCAGGTAAATGAGATGACCCTGTCTACTATATATTCATTAGGGTTTCTCTATTAGTAGAAGATTTATTATAATCCCTCTGGAAAGAGGTGTCAAAATGAGGGAGAAATCCTGATAATGCCAACAATGACCCTGAGGTCAAAGGCTAGGGCAAATATTTGATCTTGCAAAGAAAGCCTTAGGGAAACCCTAAGGGTGAAATTACCCATAAAAGGTATCTGCTTCCCTCTTCTCTACATAAGGCAGGTTGTGGCTACCCATCCATCCCAGGACAGGCAAAAACAAGAGAGAAAGAGAAGAGAATGAGTAGAAAAGGGAGATGGCTAATTGCCTCCTTCCTTCTGAGGCAGGCTGTAACCATCAGCCCTTCTACAAACTGCAAAGGGACAAATGCCTCTTCCAAACAAACATATAAAACTTTTTCCAAAGAAACTTGGATTTACTTTAAAGTCATTAAATACAGTTGATTACATCCTTATGATTTTTTAGAATACCATCTTTATTTTATGGATATTCAGGCACAGACATGTCCAATGAGTTATGCAAGGTAAATAAGTTTTCACTTCAGATTTAAATCTATTAATGAGCTCACATTCCAAGGCTACAATCTCAGAATAACAAATTTCAAATGCTAATCTGAGAGAAAGACGGAACCCAACTGCCTAAAATATGTTAGAAACTCACTCGTTCTTACAAGTTTCACAACAAATTTTTAAGTATGTCAAGTATTTAAGGATGCAAAAGAGAGATGTATGTAAAAGATAATCTAAACTTTTTACCCATATGAAACAAAAATTTCTTTAAAGCCCTTTAAAACACTTTGCAAGA
Source organism: Choloepus didactylus (assembly GCF_015220235.1). Taxonomy (NCBI): domain Eukaryota; kingdom Metazoa; phylum Chordata; class Mammalia; order Pilosa; family Megalonychidae; genus Choloepus; species Choloepus didactylus. The sequence continues at coordinate 77,994,998 of NC_051309.1, forward strand.
GCACAGTATTAACTAGAGGAAAAAAATTGTAAAGGTTATCTTTTCAAACAGTATTAGAATTCTCATTTTTAAAATGTATGCTATTAAATTCAAAGTTTCATTGAAAACTAAATGTCTATATTTATCAACTATAGTGCAATAAAACACAAAGGAAGAAAACAAAAGAGACAAAATTTTGCCTTATAGTTATTATCCGGTCTCCTGTCTTGTCTTTCTGCTTATCGATATCTATGTGTGCACCAGTAAATTCCCGAATAGCATTGATATTACAGCCTCCTCTTCCAATCACTCTGGATATAACAGTTGATGGAACGGATACTTTCTTTGACCTGTTTAAAGAAGTTGCAAACTAAATTAAGATAAATAATTAAATTAAGATAATTAATATTAGTGATTATGATTAAAATGAGAGTATTACTAAAACATGTTTCCAGAAAAACAGAAATATATTATTATTGAATAAGTTTCTTCTATCTATTCTCATTATAGATGAACAGATAGCAGGTAACAAGGAACAAAAATAAATACATAAATAAATAAGAGAGAAGCTTTACAATAGCTTTTCATCTTATTACCCAAGATTGTCTTCCTGACTTTTACCCTTCACTTAAATGCAGCTACTAATGATAAATAAAACAGGCATGGGTTCTTGTCCACATACAATACTATCTCGACACCAAATAAGAAAATGACAACCCAATGTCATGAGTGTTCTAACATGGAAAGCAGAAAGGCACAGTGGGAGTGGGGCATCTAATTTAGCCTGAGCAGTGAAGAAAGGCGTCACTTGGGTGCCTTCTGGTGTTGTATTCAAATTCTTCTCTTCCCTAATATCTAACTGAAAGGATGATGACATTAAAAATTCATTTTTTCCCTGAATTTTTCTAGAGGAACTAAAATGACTATCCATAATATGGAAAGTTGCTAAAGGATACTTAGGAGTCTGAGGAGACAGAAAAGCCTACAGGAATTATAGAAAGCAAAATTCATCTAATATTTGGAAAATTACATTATAATTTTAACCGTTTAAATCTAGGAAGGTGGATATAAATTTCTGAAAAGTTTGAATTAAAGAATACTTCTAAAAGAAATATAACTCTCAATAAAGAAACTCAAGCCAATTATGCTTTAAAGAACAAATAATGCTCTTAAACGACCAGTAGGTCAAGGAAGAAATCACAGGAGAAATCAGTGAATATCTTAAGACAAATGAAAATGAGAACACAACATATCAAAACTTATGGGATGCAGCAGAGGCAGTGCTGAGAGGGAAATTCATTGCCCTAAACACCTATATCAAAAAAGAAAAAAAAGCCAAAATCGAGGAATTTACAGCTCACTGGAGGAGCTAGAAAAAGAATAGCAAACTAACCCCAAAGCAAAGAGAAGGAAAGAAATAACAAACATTACAGCAGAAAGAAATAACAAATATTACAGCAGAAATAAATAAAATTGAGAACAGGAAAACAATAGAGAGAATCAACAAAAATGGAAGTTGGTTCTTTGAGAAAATCAATTAAAATCAATGGACCCTCAGCTAAGCTAACAAAGAAAAAAAGAGAGAGGATGCAAATAAATAAAATGAGAACTGGGAGGTGGGTACATAACTACTGGCCCAGCAGAAATAAAGAAGCTAATGAGAGGATACTATGAGCAATTATATGCTAAAAACCAGACAACTTAGATGAAATGGACAACTTCCTAGAAAAGCATGAACAACCAACATTGACTTGGGAAGAAAGAGATGACCTCAACAAACCAATCACAAGTAAAGAGATTCAGTCAGTCATCAAAAAGCTCCCAAAAAAGAAAAGTCCAGGACCAGATGGCTTCACATGTGAATTCTACTAAGCATTCAAGAAAGTTTTAGGGGGTGATGTCATCAACATGGCGATGTAAACAGCTACTGAAAACTTCTCTCCAGAGATTCAACAACATTAAAAAAAGGAAAATTCTGAATTGTTTGAAACTCTGGAGGAGGATATAGACTGGAGTAAGACACTGCAAATACTGAACTGAAATAGAAGAAATATCAGGTAGGAATTTCCCATCCCAGACCAGCCAGTCCTCTCCCCTTCTCCACTTGGTCTCCGTGCGGGAACTGCACAGAATCAGCAGATGAGATCCTTCCCACTAGGGACACCGACTTTAAAATCTCACAACAGTAAAAAATACCCTCACTGTGTGAAGACCCAGTGGACAGGAGAGGACATTTCAAGGCCCAGATCAGTGAGGGACAAAGAGACCGAAAAAACACGGACAGAGATGCATTTCTAGCCCTGCATCTGAAAACCCTTCCCACACCCTTGAGGGAAGCAGCAGCTGGTGGCCGGCTCCAAGATAGAGCAGCCTCTGAGGACGATTAAGTTACCAAACAGTGCCATCTGCTGGAAAGTCCGGAAAGTGTAAGGACCCTTTCTTAGGAACACAGGAGGCTGGTCTATACGCCTTGCACGGAAACACGGTGCTGTTTTGGCTGAGAAATAGGGAAGACTCAACTGTTAAAGCAGGGACCCAAAACAAACCCAGGTCTTGCTAGCCAGTGGAAAACACAGCACCACTGGAAGCCAGCAGATGTATATTACCATACACAGTGAACTTGCTGGGATGCCCAGTGCCTAGCTCCCAACCCAGCGGCAGGCCATGGTGCGTGCGTGATTTTGAGGGGAAGACTAGGGGGCAGAGCCAATTTGACAACTGGCCAGGGAGAGAAGCAAAGAAAAGATAAGAGATCAAAGTAAACCAACAAGAAAAGCTCAAGCAAAAGAGCAAAAACAACCTCCAAAATAAACCAATCAAGAAAACCACATGCAAAGACAGCAGAAAATCAAAAGCCACATAAGGAAATGAGAAGACATGGCCCAGTCAAAGGAGGAAACTAACATTTCAACTGAGATTCAGAAGTTGAAACAACTAATTATAGATGTTTAAACAAATTTAAATTGAATCAACGAAGCGAGAGAGAATGTGACAAAAGAGATAAAGGATATAAAGAAGATACTAGGTGATCATAAGGAACAATTCAGAAGCTTGAAGGAAGAAATTCATAAGCTTGAAAACACAAATGGCAGAACTTATGGGAATGAAAGGCACAACAGAAGACATGAAAAAAACAATAGTGACATACAACAGCAGACCTGGAGAGGCAGAAGAAAGGATCAGTGAGATGGAGGACAGAACATCTGAAATCCTGCACACAAAAGAAAAGCTAGGGAAAAGAAGAAAAATATGAGCAGGGTCTCAGAGAGCTGAAGGACAACATGAGGCACACAAATACATGTGTTACAGGTGTCCCAGAAGGAGAAGAGAAAGGAAAAGTGGCAGAAGGAATAACAGAGGAAATCATCAATGAAAATTTCCCAACTCTCATGAAAGACATAAAATTGCAGGTCCAAAAAGTACAGCATACTCCAAACAGAACTGATCTGAACAGACCTACTCTAAGACACTTACTAATCAGATTTTCAAATGTCAAAGACAGAGAATTCTGAAAGCAGCAAGAGAAAAGCAATCCATCACATACAAGGGAAGCTCGATAAGACTAAGTGTGGATCTCTCAGCAGAAAGCATGGAGGTGAAAAGGCAGTGGTATGACATATTCAAGATACTGAAAGAGAAAAACTGCCAACCAAGAATCCTATATCTGGCAAAACTGTCCTTCAAAAACAAGGGAGAGTTTAAAACATTTACAGATGAACAGACACTGAGAGAGTTTGTGAACAGGAGACCTCCTCTACAGGAAATACTAAAGGGAGTGCTACAGACCAAAAGAAAAAGACAGGAGAGAGTGGTTTGGAGAAGAGGATAGATATGAAGATATCAGGAGATAGAAAGAGGGTAGAGATTGGACATGTGATGTTGAAGGAATACGGAATGCTCTAGAGGATTGATTGTGTAGATCTAGAAATGGATAGCACAATACTGTGTGATGATAGCACAATATTGTAAGTACACTGAAAAAAGATGACTGAATACAACTGAAAGAGGAAGGTTAGGGGTCTGTATGACACTAGAAGGAAAGATAGAAGATAAAGACTGGGACTGTATAAATTAGTGAAACTTAAGAGTGGTCAATGTCTGTGATTAAATGTACAAATATAAGAATGTTTTTGCATCAGGGAGCAGCAAGAAAGGATGAAGTTATGAGGTATGCAACAAAGTGAATGGACCATGAGGACAGTAGGTTGAGTGAAAGAAACCAGAAATGAAAAGACAAACATAATGCCTCACTAATACAGACTATTACCATAATGTAAACTCTGAGAATTGAATCTGGTATTGAATCTGGTACATGGGCTATAAGGGGAAGGCTTATATAAAGGTTCCTAGATTGTAAGCTCTTACAGCAGTCACATTTACTCATGAATTGTAACAGTTATTTCTAAAATTTTGAGATTCTGAGCTATTTGTGTGTGACTTGGCCAGTCCCTGGAGCTTTTGTTGTCTGTGTGGCACCTGGGACTCAGAGCCAGAGTCTGGCAGTCGTGCGAATTGGCATTACCCCATGAATCAACTGCTAAAGAGGCTGAAAAGATCAGACTTCAATTGGAGATATAAACGAAATGGACTTGGTTGAGATTGGGGTAGATCTAACTAGGGTACAGGATGATACTAACGGTGTTTTAAAACTTTGACTTCTGTGTGGCACCAAAGGAAGAGATGGTTATATGGTGCAAAATCTACTTTCTGTAGCACACGACATAATTTAACTTGTACGGGTCAGTTTACTCAAATGCCATAATTACACAGAACCTTGACTAGGGAGTGAGACCTTCTTGTTTGTACAGGTCAGCATGAAGTCCCAATACAACCCAGAGTAATCTGGGCAGAGAATAGTAATTATTTACAAAGCCCCCTTGAGAGACTGTGGAAAAATGTGGAAATATTAAACTTCCCAAGCTGGGGAATTACTGATATTCTCACAAGCACTGCAGACCACCAGCTAAGTAGGCAAAGACCTCAGTACTGGGGCTTGCCCTTACAAAGTTTGATACCGCAAAGGAGAGCTAATCCTACTCATAATTGTGCCTAGGAGTCATCCCCAGAGGGCCTCTTTTGTAGCTCAGATGAGCCCTCTTTCTCTAAGCCAACTCGGTAGGTAAACTAACCGCCCTCCCCACTACGGGGGACATGACTCCCAGGGGTATAAATCTCCCTGGCAATGTGGAATATGACTCCTGGGAATGAGCCTGCACCTTGCATCATGTGATTTAGAAAGCCTTCTGGACCAAAAGGGGGAGAAGAATTGAAACAAAATAAAGTTTCAATGGCTGAGATTTCAAATGGAGTAGAGAGGTCATTCTGGAGGTAACTCTTATGGGGACAAAAAGTAAACAAGTAATATGGAGGAGGGGGATATGGGACATTTTGAGTGTTCTTTTTACTTCTATTTTGATTGTTAATTTTATTTTTTTGAGTAATGAAAATGTTTAAAAATTGACTGTGGTGATGAATGTACAACTATATGATGAAACTGAACAAACTGTTGTGCACTTTGGATGACTGCATGGTATGTTAATATATTTCAATAAAATTACATTTTAAAAAAAGAGAATGAGTTAGTACCAATCCTGCTCAAACGCTTCAAAAAAATTAAAGAGGAGGGAATGTTACCTAATTCATTCTATAAAGCCAATATTATCCTAATACCAAAGCCAGATAAAGATATAACAAGAAAAGAAAATTACAGACCAATCTCTAATGAATATAGATGCAAAAATCCTCAACAAAATACTTGCAAGTTGAATCCAGCAGCACATTAAAAGAATTATACCCCAAGAAAAAATAATGTATTATTTATTTAGAAGGGTAAATTAAAATATTCAAATTAAAATGTTATATTTTTTAAAAGGTAAGGTACAATTCCTGTCCTTTTATATATTCAACTATGTTACTTGATAATTCCTGTTTCCCTAAAGGGCACAGTAATTAGCCAGTGATCATCATTTTGAAATTAGTTAAGAATTTATTTTCACACCACAATGTATAACACATGCAGAAAAACTGAATTACCTTCTCTTCTACAGACAGTATGTGAATATGTTCAGTAGTGCATGTGAATGAGTGTGTATCTGAATATGGTGATAGAGATGAGAGAGAAAAGAGGAAGACTGACTGACTTTGGTCCAAAATATGATAAAAATATATATTACATTTTTGGATTAATGATAAAAAATTTGGTTCATTATAATTCTTGTTTCAAATCCTCAATGTTAAATTTCTTGGTGGAATTCCTGGGAAGTTCTTTAAGTAGTTGATCTGACATTGAAAATGTATTACACTCTTTCTGGGTTTGTGATATCTTACTACCATCTGATTTCTGGGATACTGTGTTCCTACTTTTCACTAGATACATTATTTTAAAAATTCCAAGCAAAAAATAATAAAACATTTTAATCTTAAAATCCTAGAGAGAAATAAAGGCATCCTATGACTTAAAAACAGGATTAGATCAATAGTTCAAAGCCAATCGTACTTATTAATTCCTGAGATATTCACTAAATGTCTACTACCTATGAGCTCTGGGAATACAAAGTTGAATAAAACATAATCTGTGACTTTAAAGAATTAAACTAGTTCCTTAGAAAACTCCAAGCAGATACCGTAAGTAACTTTCTACATAAAATCTTCCAGTTTTCCAAGTATTAACATATAATGTTTTTAATCTGATTCAGCTTGGGCCACCAGTTTGTTTGCAATCTTTGGAATAGCAGGAAGAATTTAATTTTAAGGTAAACCACACTTCACAATGAAATATAGTACATAAAAAGACTGAGAAAAACAATCAAAGAAACAATCACTCACCTTCTTACAACTTCTTTCCATCCTTCTTCCCTCTTTTGTCCACGCTTAGGACTTGCTACTGTTAACTTGCCATTTGGAGAGGAAAGGGGAGATGGACCAGATTTTGTGCAAGTGGACAGAGAATTACTGGTCACTTCACTGATAGTTTCTGACAATCTTTAACAGAAGGGGAAAAGTACATTAAATACAAAACAGATGGAAAATTTCTAAATGATAAAGATAATTTTGTTTTTAGATTAAATATGGTAAACAAGTGAGGACCTTATTTTTCACTTCTCTTCAATATTTAGCTTAATATGAAGGGCCAATTGTTAAGAAGATATACTCTAGAGGTCACTTGTAGCAGATGTGAATCACAATAATAAACCCTATAAAAACCACAATCAATACTTATCATGGGCTAAATTCAACAATCAGAAAGAAGAAATTACATAGTAAAAATAATTTAATTTCTCATTAATACACAATCTAAAAAAGAATTTATTCTTGAATACAACTGAAATTCTGCCTTCCTTCGCACAAAGAAAAATCTTTATTCTGAAAGTTGCTAACTTGCTTGAATTCCAACAAAATTCAGCAACAAGACATAATTAACACTATGGATACCAAAAATGAAAATTGGAACTAACTTTATTGAAGCCTTGCCACAAACAGATTTTCTCTCCTCCTTTGGAAATGTAACCAGAACTGATGGCTGCTTCTTGCTGGTCACAGTGGTGGTGACCACAGCTGGTGAATGATTGTCACTCTTCCTGCTGCTGTTGCTGTTACTACTTTCATCACTGCAGCTGGAAATCCTCATGTTATCACTGTCCCCACTCTCACTGGTACTGCTGCTCTTAGACTCTCCATTCACTTTCTCAGGCTGACTGTATGAAATTGGTAGTGGATCATCAAATATAATTTGAACGTTTTCTGGAGTAATTTTATTTTTCCTGTTTTTCCTCTTTGAACTGGCTGTAGTTATGGTATTATTTCTTTTACCATGGGAACCTGCCAAAGTTGTCCAGGTTGCAGATATACCTATGGTAGTAGTGGTTGTGGCACTTGGAGGCTCTGTCAAGACTTCAGGTTCATCTATAAAAGTAGGAATAGTGAATCATAAGTTCTAACTGTGCCTAGAATATAATTAGCTTAAGTACTTAGAGAAAAAAAAGCAAAAACCAGGAGTTATTTTGCTACTACTAGACAAAAGTTATCAGTCATTCCAGCATTTGTTGGTAATAAGGTAGACAGGACTAATCCATTCTCTTCTCTGTCCATAAATCCTATCCAAAGCATAACAGGTATGGTTTTAAACAATTTGAGAAATATGGATACGAGCCATATATTACATATTATTATGTAACTGGAAACAGATAGATATATAACAAATACACCAGAAGTTACAAGAAAAGAGTCTACGTGACATGTAGGTGTTCATTGTACTAATGCTTAAAACTTTTCTGTAGTTTGAAATCTTTCATAAGAAGAAGCTGGAGGGGGGAGAAAAAATTAAAAAAACACCACCACTACATACATATTTGCATATTTTGTGGTTAAGTGGCAATGGCTCCTCCCTACAATACTCCCACCTCAATCTTTTAATTATAACCTAGTTAAAAATAATTCCCTCATTTGAGGAAATCTGAATATGTTCTGAATTGCAGATGATATTATGGAATTATTGTTAACTTTTTTAGGTATTATAAATGGTATTGTGTTTATGTAAGCAAATGTCATTCTTAGGATTTATGATCAAGTATTTATAAGTGCAATGTCAGAATGTCTGTAATTTACTTTAAAATGGCTCAGAAGTAATTATGTATGTATATTTAGAAAGAAAATGATAAAGAAAATATAGTAAAATATTTAAGATTTTTAAATTTAGGTGGAGGGTACTCAGATGTTCATTTTATCATTCTTTCAGTTGTGGTTGGTTTGAAATTTTTCATAATAAAAAGTCAGATAGAAAAGTCAAAAGGAAAAAAAAGCATAGAATCACTTTCTAAAGGGCAAATAACTTAGAAGTCTATTTCCCCTTTTGTGACTGTTATTTAAGCAAATATAACTTTGACTACAAACTATCACATGAAAAAAACTGGGTGGTTATTTAGAGAAAATACCTTCAACTTTAAGCTTTTCTTTCTCTTGAGCAGCTTGGAGTTCAAAATTCTCTTTATTTTTGGCTTCAATTTCTTCTAGTTTTCTTCTCTGTTCTTCCTTTTTCTTTCTTCTCTTCTCCTTTCTCTTTTCTCTTTTGGCAGCCAAGGCCAGCCTCCGGCTTTCTTCCCTTAACTATTAATGAATCAATAAAACAGAGATATAACACTGGACTTCCCCCAGGAAAAACTGTTGTCACTTAACAACATTTATTACTACTTAATACCATCACAGGGGAACCGGGATACCATTGGAATAGTATAAAATTGAAAGTCATCTAGTTTAATTCATTGTTTGATAAGATCATGTTCAAACAACTCTAAAGAAACAAGAATATTTTTAAAATATCAAGATCAAATCAGGGATAAAATGGCAATCTAATTTTAGGCAAATGATAAACAGATGCATAACCTCATAATTATTAAAGAAATGTAAATCAAAATAAAAAGGTGCCTTTTTTTGTTCATTAACTTGGGAAAATTTAAAAAGACATCATATATTGGCAAAAGTTTGGGAAAATGAGTTTTCTTCTATAATTGCTGGTGGGTATAAGTATTTACATTTTAGAAGGTAATTTGAAAGCCTCATATCAAAATTATAAATTGCTTAAGAATTTATTCTATAAATTGCCTATCACTAGTAGTGAAATATATACAGCCAACAATTTTCACTGCAAATTTATTATAATGGTAATAAATGGAAACAAGGTAAATCCATCAGTGGGGGAATGGATAAATAAAAGCAGTATATACTCAAAATAACAGGCAATTGTTAAAAGTATTATAAATATCTATGTACTTGGGAAAATGTTCACAATTTATATCTCTTAAGAGAAAAAAGACAAATTGCAGTCCAATGATGTTGTTGATAGGGGAAGGGAATCATTTATGTATGTCTGTAGAAGTACAGAAAAAAAGGTTAGGAGGATACCAATAAAAGGCTTAACAGCAATTACCTTTGGATGGTGGGAGTAGAGGAGGGATAGCAGAAAGACAGTGACATTCCATTTTAGTTTACGTAACTGTATGTTGTTTCTATTAGTTAAAATGAGTATGTGTTACTATCATGGTTAAAAAAAAATTAAGAATAAGTTTAAAAATCCAATAACCTTTGTTATTTTAACCATTAAATGTTCCTCTTTGGTTCTTAAGTTAGGAAAAGTCTTCAAATTCTTTTGCTTACATGACCCCTAAAGACTTTTTAAAAACGATATACTCTCTGCACACATAATCAAGCATTCTGTGTATTTTATGTGAATTTTAAATGTGCCAAAATGATGATGCTCGATTTAAGGAAAATGTCCATAATATCCTAATAATAAAACCTGTGCCTATAGTCAAACTCACAGCCAAATTATAATTACTTTTTGTCATAAAATATCTGACTTCAGTTTTCAAATCTTTCATGTTTGCTAGACTCTCTTTCAGAAACAAATCCTTTTAAAATTATTCCTCTGTTGGCTGCCTGAAAGGTTTAGCCCAGCTTGGAATTTTTACATCCCCAGGCAATGCACTAGATAAGTCTTTTGTTCCTGAAAGGGGAAATAGTTAAGGAGAACCTGAAGAACACTGATACTTTCTAAGGAAGATTAATTTTAGGAAAGAATACATATAGAACTTGAAGATCTAGAAATTGCGTGCATAATATCCACTAGTAATTCCTGGTGGTCCTCCAGAAGTACACAAGCTCCAGTTTGAAGACCTCAAAAGAAGGGGTTCTTGCCCCTTCTGAAGGCCTGGGAAGAAAACAGTAATTGGTGACCTCCAATCCCTAGCTCACTGAAAAGGGAAGAGGAGTATTATCTGATTGGTGAATTTGAGAGAAGGAACCGAGCATGTGTGACTCAGCTCATTTGAGCCTTGCTTTAAAGGAGCTAGCTGCCTGTCCTCAAGAAACGTGCTTTCTGCCATTTGCCTGCGCTCCTGTGAGAAAGGCCTGTGCTTGTCCAGTCCAGCTCTGACTCTGATGAATAGGTAAGTGTAATGGGGAGAGGGGGAGTACAACTGGGGGTGAAGAGTGTGCCAGAAAGACATATTATCAAAGCAACCTACAACCTATAAAGGTAGATTAATCCTCACCAATTCAGAATTAGGAGTAATAAAACTGACATTTAATCTCCATCATATCTGTATGGACAGAAACACATTGAGAACAGTGGAGGAAATGGCTTTTGGGGTATCAAAACAGCAAGTGAAGCTTGAAGCTTTTGGCTCAGCCAAAATAGGTTTTTGACCTTTCTGAATGTTTGAACTTGTCTGGTCACAGGAGCTAACTGTGTTTGGTATGTAAAGGGGCAGGACTTTTTTTTTTTTTTGTATTTTAATTATATTATTTTAAGTATTAAATTAAAAGTCAATAGTATCACACATACCAAATATTTGAGTTATTTTTCCATTTAAGGTGAAGGGTTTATGCTAAGCTATACACACAATCTTCCTTGTGATCAAGGAAAGATGTAATCTGTGGCTACAAAATAAAGTTTGTGTGTGTGTGTGCATAAAGTTAAAAACCTATAAAAGGATCGAACTCCTGTCTTTAGCCTCATTAGCACCATGCTTGGGGCAGGGCTTTTTTAAAAATAGAAGAGTTAAAATCAAAAAGTAGGTTTTGTTTAGGCCTAGTATAGAGGCCAATCTGGCCTATGTGGGTGGCGAAGGGGGTTAGGTGAGCTCTGGGTGGATCTTAGTGTATGGACAGATCTTGGTATATGGGCGTGGGCAGGTTTCAATAATGCAAGTACCTCAAGGCCTTAAAGAGTTCTGTCTGCTTGAGCTAGCCCTTTAGTAACAGTAACTCGAGTCTGGATTACTGAACTTCAGACTTCTGTCCTAAACCCTAGGTTTTTACTCTTAATCTCTAATTTGAAGGTCTAGAGTGGAGTTTTGTTGATCTTATAGATCCTATTAACTCCTGACTCACTAAAAAGAGGGGTACAGAGTCAGAGGTCTCAGAGAAACCGTATTTTTCTGGTGAGGGAGAGCCCGTACTACAACTGCAATGGGAAAGGTATGGGAAAGTTCTCTGGGACTAAGCAAAACTAGAAAAGTGTGGCTCTATGAACAGATATTTAGGAAGCATTGTAAGTTTGCAGGTATAAGTTGAAACTAATAAATTTAATCAGTTTGCCAAAGGGGAAAATATATAAATATGTATGTGTGTGTTTGTGTATATAAAGAGAAACAGAGTAAATATCCAGTATTTAAAAGAGAGAGCAATGAGACTTCAGGAAGGCATAATTAGGTGAAAGAAGACCATCACAGGGAAATGCGAATCCAGTGGGAGAAGAGTTTCATGAAGGGAAGTGAGGTCAACATTGGTAAATATCGCAAATAGGTCAATGTTGATAAAAATTGAAAAGAAGAGAAAATAGGATTTGGAAGGCAATTAAGATGTCATTGGTGACCTCTGCCACAGCTACTTCACTGAAATGGTGGAACACCAGACAAATGATTCTAGCCTGAGGATTGACTAAAAATTTTAAAAAGTAGAGCCAACAAAACATAGATTATTCTCTTAAGACATATGGAGAAGAGAAAAAAAAAACTAAGTTTGAGGAAAAGTTTTACTAAGATGTAGTGACCTTGATTTACCTTGTTAGCAGAGGGTAAAACTTAAAAGCAGGCATTGAAGATAAAGGAGTAGGCGGAGGTGGTGATAACTGATACAAAATCCCAAAGGGAACAGATGAAAACAATAACTATACTATGAACTCAAGTAAATCTGGAGGTACAGGAAAGTATTAGAGATTTAATCTTTTTTTTTTTTTATTAAAATCAGTTTTATTGAAATACATTCACACACCATACAATTATCTATGGTATACAATCCACTGTCCACAGTATGATAACATAGTTATGCGTTCATCACCACAATCTATCTCTGAACATTTTCCTTACATCAGAAAGAACCAGAACAAGAATAAAAAATAAAAGTGAAACAAGAACACCCAAATCATCCCCCCTAGAGATTTAATCTTACATCCTGTATTTTCTTACAAGGTACATGCCTAGGCTTCATTTCCCTTACTGACAAACTGCTATATGTTTGCATATATATGTGCAGGAAGTAGTAGCCTTAAAGAATAGGATCAGGTTGTAGAAAAACCTCATTATGGAATAGTTATTCTATAATGATTACTAATGGAGAGTTCAGGAAACAGGCATTTGAGAGTTAAGCTTTGTAAGATGAGAACTTGAGGATGTAGGAAAAGGCAGTTCACACTAAAGAAATAATACTATGCAAATTTGCAAAAATTTGGATATATGAAAGTGATTGGGGTTTGTGAGGAGACCAATGATTCTAGAATTTTTAGTCAATCCTCGGGCTAGAACCATAGTGAGTGATTAGTCTGGAGAAGTAAGAAACGACCAGATCAAAGAGGATCTGAATGTTTGGAATTTCCCACGCAGTCAGGAGGCACTGAAGGTTTTTGAGGAGGGAATAAAGCAATCCCATCTGTGTATTAGAACCCTATTGGAAACTGTAGCAAAGTTACATTGGAGAGGAGAAGGATTAGATAGAAGACAAAAAATGAGAGTCAAGGGCATTTATGTAGGGAGACTGTTAAGATGCCTACTGCAATATTTCATTTGAAAAATGACAACCCAGTGAGGAGGATGGAACAGAAGAAAGCTCAGATACACATAATGTCAAAGCTGAATCAAAGGTAATAATGATGATGATACCGATACATTTAATATGTAGAGGGCTTAATATGTGCCAGGCACTGGTCTATGTTAACTTACTACACTTACTCCTTTGATGGATGCAAGGCATGGAAAGTGAGGACAAGTGAGAAGCTCAAAGTGACAACAAAATTTCATTTCTGAATGAGTGGTGATATCAATAACAGAAATAGAAGTCAAGGTGTACCAGGGGAAGTGGGGGAGGAATCAACAAAAATTTATTGAGAACCTGCAATGTGCTAGACACTATTCTAGTCCCTTTAGGAGTCTCTCAGGACTCCTCAGTAATCCAGACAAAACATCCCTGCCCTCACGAAATGTACATTTTAAGTGTGTGTGCAGGAAGCGAGGAGGGGGGGTGGGGTGGGTGGGCTTTATAGGTAAAAACATAACTGATAAATATGCTATACAGTTTGTTATAAGGTGATAAGTACAACATAAAAAAGAAAAAGGAAAACCAAAGCAGAGGGATGAGGAGTTTATACATGGGGAAAGGTGGGCAGTTTTTATTTTAAATAGGATGATCAGTAAACCTCATGGGTAAATGCCATGAAAGTGAAGTTTTATGTGAACACCTGAAGGATATGAAGCATTTCAGGCAAAGAGAACAGCCAGTACAAAAGCTGTGAGGCAAGAATTGTACCTGGTATATTCAAGTAGGCAAGTGTGGCTGAGAATAATAGAAAGTAAGTTTCAGGGAGATATCAGGAGACTTGATCATGTAAGGGCTTGCATTTTAAAGACTTATATCTTTTACTCTGAGGAGCCAGTGTAGGGTTTTGAGGAAAAGAGTGGTATTACTTGACTAACATGATTTAAAGGGAGCATTGAATGCGATGTGGAGAACAGACTGTAAGGCAAGATGTAATCAGGAAAATCAGATAAAAGGTTACTGCAGTAATACTTAGATTATATTAAAGGCTTGCCAGTGTGAAAAGTGATTAGGTTTCTAAATAAACTTTTAAAGCAATGGTAACTATATTTTCCAGCATACTGAAAGATAGAGAGGAATCGAGGGTGACTTCAAGGCTTTTAGCTTGAGCAATCAGAAGACAGTAGTGGATTTGGGGTGGCAGTTGAGTTCAGATTTGGATATATCAAGCATGATATCTCTCATAAGATATCCAAGTAGTCTGGGATTCAGGCAAGAGGTCTGGGTTGGAGATATAAATTTGGAATCAGTCGGCATATATTTAAAGTTAACAGGATGAGATGACCAGTGTGTGGAGAAGCATAGATTGAAAAGAGATGACCATGTAATGGAGACAACTTTAAGAGGTAGGGGAGAAGGAAGAGGAACTAGCAAAAGATGCCAGAAGGAATGACCAGAAAAGGAGAACAACCAAGAGTGTGTAGTGTCATGGACGCCAAGTGCAAAGAGTATAGCAAATGTTATTAGGTTTAGTAAGGTAAGGATGAAGTACCCATTGGATTTAGCTACCGGAGGTCAATGGAGACCATGAAAGCACAGTATTGGCATTGTGGGAATAAGAGCCTGGCAGGAGTAGATTCAAGAGAAAGGAAGGGGAATTAAATACAAACAAAACAGACAACTGTTTCAAGGAGTTTTGCTGCAAAGGGGAGCAGATTAATAGGTCTGTAAGTGAAGGCTGGGGCAAGAGGGGTGCAGGATGAAAAGGTGGCTTTTTTTTTTTAAGACTAGAAAAGTATACTTGTATGCTGATGGGAATGATCTAGGAGAGGGGAAAAACTGATATAGGAGAAAGAAAAGACAGTTGCTAGAGCAATGTATTTGAGTAGGGAATAACAGATCTAGTGCACAAACGGGACTGGTTTCAATAAATTATCTAGCTATTGGCAGGAAGTATATGGGCAGATACTGGGGGGTGGATAGATGGATGGACTGGGGAAAATCTTTGGAAGTTTTCTTATTCTCCAGTTTTCTCACTGTTGTAGGAGGCAAGGTTATTAGCTGAAAGTGAAGGAGATGAGGCGTTCGAAGTCTGAGGATAAAGAAGATAAATAGTGGTTTAGATGAGGAGGAGACTGAATAAACTAGGGATAGGAAACATTAAGGAGTTCACTATCACAAATTTAACGTAAATTAGTTGAAAGGTTGAGTGTTTTTTACTTAGACACAGTTAGTGGGGAACAGGTGAAAATAATGAGAAGAAGAAAGGATATCAGAAGGATAAGGAACAGTGAAAGGGTGGTGGCATAAATGGGTAAGAGAGTCTAGAGTGTTGGCAAGACTATGGGAATTGGAATTCTAGAGGGAAGAAAGCTGGAAAGTCAGGATGTGATAATCAGACAATGTGAAATTGAGATTGTAGGATGGTTTAATAAGTTTTGTTTTGGATTGAAGGATTTTAGATGACAGCAGACCAACCAACAGGAAATATCTAGTAGGTTGATTTTTTAAATACACCCTACATACCTTCTTAAAAGGTTATGAAAAATTACAAAAAAAAGAATGGGAGGGAAAAAAAGGAGAAGAAATGAAGTGGAGAGGGCGAGAGAATTGAATCAAAAATACAGGCTGAGAATGCCTGCTTTGATATTTGGGACTTTGGCAGCCAAGAATGTAACTTAGCTCTTAATGTCTTAAGAGAAGAAGAAGCAATTAACTATAAGAGGATTCATAGTTTGACCTCATGTAATTACTGCAGCCTGGAACTCTTCCATGTAACAAATGCTCAATAAATCAATGTTTACTGAATAAGCATAAGGGAATCTGATGAAAATAACGGGTAATATTCTCAATAGTAGTTTTTACAAAGTATGTTAACACTCAGCCAAATTTTTCACATCAGAAAGCTGATCAAAGAGCATTTTTATTCCACAAGGAATTACTTATCTATGCAGAACCCCAACTCAGACCAGAGAAGATCAATTCCAGTGATATTCCTAAGTCAAAATGGTGGAACCAGAACATACTATGTCTCACAAGGCCCAAAAGTACATTTTCCCAGATATAAATGACAATTAAAAAATAGTAAACCCAACCCAAAAACCTCAATCGGATAACCTTTCAACAGAAATATTGGGTTGGAGTTCCAGAGATAAGAGCCTCTGCTGTATCCTCTAATTTTATGCGCTCCCCCCACTCAAAACTATCCGTAAAAGTACACAGTACATAAGGAAAGAGCAATTTATGTCCAACAAACTTATGATTAAGAATTATGTATCATCTTCGAGTTTTAATGGTGTGGAAAAAACATACAATGACATTTGAAGGAAGCTTTTTAACTTCTGAGGCTCTTGAAAGCATGAACATTAAAGTTAGGAAATGCTAGCAAGAATGGAAGAAAATGATATATTGTGGTGGTAGTGTTAACCTTTTTGGAAAAAATTCTGGAAGTACATTCACCCATGTGAAGAAATTTATTCCATAAAAATAAAAGTACAAAGATATAAGGAGATAAGTATTAAGGATATTTATTGCAGTGTTATTTCTGTGGAATACTCTGCAGCTTTGTAATCACTTATCAATTGACAAAATCCATCTGTGATTGAAAGAGTAGAGTATATTTTTAAAGCACTCTATCCCCAAATACTTGACTATTTATTCATTCAACAAATATTTATTGCCTAGAAATGCTAGGCACCATTTTGTAAGCATACATTCTACCAGTGGAGGCAAACAAGATAACTAAGGAAAAAGCAGTACTTAGAATATAGAAAGTGAAAAATAAAGCAGGGAAGGAGGGTAGCAAGAGTGTTTGTGGAGGGAAGACTAAGACACAAGGATACCTGAAGGAACATCTGAAGCAGAGGACAAAGTAAAAACTTTTACTCCAAGAGTTTGCATTAGTGCTTTTAGAAATAGGAGGATGGTCAGTAGGGATGGAGTTTGCATTAGTGCTTTTAGAAATAGGAGGATGGTCAGTAGGGATGGAGTAAAGTGACCAATGAGAAGAGTAATAAAAAGATAAGGTCAAAGAGGTGTAAGGAGTGGTATGGGTGGGTAGAAGATATGTAGGGTCTTGTAAGGCCTTATAGGTTAGTTACCATACCAGGTTGTTAACTTTAGTTTCCTTACATTAATGTCATGTTTTTCTTTATTTATCTTTGCATATTTCACAATTTAAAATGAACACATTATTATAAATAAAAAGAACAGACATCCTTATAGGATATCTACTAAAAGCAGCTTTCTGTCTTTTTAATCCACAGGTATGCAGTAAATTCCAAAATGTATTAGAAGAATTCTGCAAAAACAGGATATTTTAATACTTTAGAATGAAAAAACTAAGAGGTAGGGTGGTAAGTTCAACAGGGATTTAAAAACAGGTTTTAGAATAAAAAACTTGGATGCAAAACCAAGCCTAGCTTAGGCAAGTTACTTAACCTCTCACAGATTCGGTTTCCTCATCTGTAATATGGGGGTAGTATTTTTACTAAACAGTATGTATTCTATCAAAAATTTGGCCCTATTATACTGTCTGGTATTTAGTAGGAATTAAATATTAGATGAAACTGAATACAAAAATAGGTTAAGTAATATTAACAGTAATCCTAACAACCTCTTCTTTCAAAGCACTCATTCCTTTAAAACTTCAAAATAACAAAGGCATTTTAAAAATGAAGAAAACTCCAATATTAAATATCTTTTTCCAGAAAGTAATAATTGTATGTTTCAAATTTAAATTAGAGTAAGATGTTTAGAATAACTCATTATCTTTATGCAGAATGAAATCTAGAGCTTAATGCCAAGTATAGTAAAAAAGAATGGCCCTAACTCAAGTCAAAAAGGACATACATGTAAATTACTACTGTATATTCTTCATATATATATGTGTGTGTGTGTAAGAGTACATGCTGAATTTTACAACACTGACTTTTTCAGAAAAGATTAAATATGGCAGAATATGTATTCCATAAGATTCAATGCCAGTATTTCTTTTCCTGCTATAATTATTATTTCTAATAGATTCTAGAGTACAGTTATTGGGATAAAGCTGGCTGGAGTGAGAAAGGAGCTATGGAACTGTCCAAACTATGTTGTTTTGGGTTATTTTACTCCCTTTGGGAGCAGATGGGAATGATGCTGCAGTCTGCCTGAAAGAGAAAGTACAAGAAAAGTCTCCCATTTTAAAAATGTACTCATTCAATACTCGCTAGTTGGCATGCTTTAGTAGCGCATTTGTATGTCTGATACATCTGTCAGCAATAAATTACAAGGCCTAGGATCAAAGAACTATAGACCTGGATAGGGGATTAAGAGTCACAGTAAGACTAAAATCCAGAATTGGAAGTTAACATCTCTGATTTCCAGATCAGTGTGAATCCTAAAATAAAATTTTGTTAATTTGATTACATTTCTTTTAATAATCTCTATAGTACTTATAATTCTCCTCACTATTTAAGTCAAATTTAGAGAAGAAGCCATACGCATAATTTAAAGAAAACAAAACCAATAAATAATAGATTACAAATTAGGAGGAGAAAAAGGTGGAGGGGAAAAGTGGGTGGTTTTCATACACAGAGACGATCATTACCTTTTCCAAGTCTAACTCCTCTAACAAAATGCTGGCATTTTTGTTTGCTTCAGCAGCCTGTCTATCTTTGGCTTGTACTATTGATTCCATACAAAGATGACATTTCTTCAGCATCTCCTACAATGAAAAATTAAGACATTTCCAGCTTCAAAAGACAATTCACATCTACAGCAATTCTTAAAAATGTAAAGATCTTTATTAAGGAATTTAAACAAAAAACCTAGCCAATTCTTTCTTATGCTAATTACCCCGATTTTATAACATGTTAAAACCTGATTGTGTTTTCTTGCTGGGATTAAAAGTACTATGTTCATTTTTGCTTAGGAATAAAAAAATCCACTGGGCTCTCTAGTCTCAGAATAAACATATATAAATAACAGCACTAATGAATAATAAGAATAGTTTATCCTTATCATTCAACTATAGTTTGAATTGTTTAATGTCCACCTAAAAATTTACCTCAAGTACTATTTTAAAAGCTAAAGTAATTCTATCATGCAGAATTTTTTTATTTCTTCATTGGAGGAGCAAATAAATGGCATACTTACTTCATTCCCAAATACCAGGTAATTAAAAAAATAGTGGGTACCACATGTTTTTTTTTTTTTTTTGGCAGACTCTTAGTATGGGCTACAGATACTTTTTCTTTTAAACCAAAATAAAATCTCCTCGTTCACATAGTGGGATGAATTTGAACAACGTGTTACCTTATCAGTGATGGTTGCTATGTATCTCATACATTCAGAATCTGATGGGAACTGATTGACTTCTTTGACTAAGTAGCGCACCACCTTCACATGACCCTAAAAAATAGATATCAGTGTCACATTGAAAGCAGACTGTAACATGATTCAGAAAGTCTACACAGTATGTCTTAACCAAGATTCCCTTAACATTAGTGCCATAAAAATTGGATATTATTTGTAACTCAGAAGGAGAAAAAAAAAAAGCTTTAGCTCTAGTAAGTTAAATCTATACTGTCCATTCTCACCCCTACTAAAAGTAAAGAATAACATGACCCAAAATTCGAAACCAACTCTGAATAAAAAAACAATAACCCCCAAATCAGTATGAAGAAGAGATGTGGGGGTGTATTTGAAAATACACTTTTATATATATATTCTTTACACAATATTTGAGAAAAACTGGCTTTTCTTTGATAACTCTAGAGATAAGCATCCCGTTTCAATTCTAAACATAAAAGTGTAGAAATAATTTTCTTTGAGATAACAACTGAATGTATAAGACTACACTAGTTTGTAGGAGAAAGACATAATATGGTTGCATGATTCACTGTAATACAGTTCACCAAGTAAAATTCAAAATCCTTAGAGTAAGCAATCAAGAGTCTCTGCACTTTCTCCAAATTTATTTTTGCCCATACTTTTGCTCTTGACACATGTGTAAGTCATCCAGTCTGGAGAAATAGCTGTTTATCTTTAATATATTTCCTCTATTTCTTCCTTTTCATCTGCAACTTTTAAAATTATCCCACTTGCATTATTCCCTGATGATCTATTCCAACATTTCTACAATATTTGGTTTAAACTAATTTATATAGCACAGCTCACACAGTTATCTGGCTTTACCTCCCCTCTTAAATTCACATTTGTAGCCATGCATCTTGTACATTTATATCTCAAACATTACAGTTGTATATGGTAGGTACTCAAAAAATAAACAACACAATGAATACAAAAGAGTATAAAAGATAATCACCATTTTTAAGGCACTAAGTGTCTATTTGGAAAGATAAGATATATGCATGTTAGACAGAATAATAACAAGATATATATTTGTCAAAAGGAATAAAATAAAGACTGTAGAACTTCTACAACCTCTTAGGGATCAGAGATCATAAAGTGAGCTTGTTGAATAGTATGGGGAGAGTCTGTGTAGGAGGGGAAATTTAAATTATACCTAAAGAATGAGTAATTTTGGAAGAATGAGGAAGGACTTGGGCATTCCAGGAGAAGAGAACAAAGGTGATATGAAAGGACAGGTACAAGAAAAAGACCAAGCAATGAGAAAAAGACTCCACAGTAGGGATTCACAACAGGAAATGAGACCTAAAAGTACTAGATTGCCTCTGAATACCAAACTAAGATTGGATTTCAAGTGATTTTCAAATGATTTCAGAGATTGGGGTTCCTGAAGATAATACTATCATAGTGAAAGTGGTTAGGTCAATGAGAAAGAATAAGTTTGATTGGTGAGGGGGTAAAAGAAAAAGAAAAATACAGTGTCAGTGACTATGTAGTCTAGAGCAGCCAGTGAAGAATAGCAGTCAGAAAAAATAAGAGAAAAAGGAAGAGATGACTTTACAATTTATAAATGAAAATCTTTCAATACAATAAAATAATACAGAATCTACAGGGAATTTTACACACATATCTCAGAATAAGAAAACTCAAAATGATAAATCATGAAAGTAATTTGGTTTTCCCAATTACAATTTAAAATTACATTTAAGAGCTCGAGATCAACGGAATATTATCAACTGAATCATTAACTGAAATTACTCATACACAGCTCTGTGCTATGCACTATAGAAAGAAAACAAGTACTTCTGCTGTTCAAAAGTTCCTATTTCTACTTCTAAATGTAGTATACTCGATTTCTAGTAGTTTCAAAATACTGGTAGTCAGGTTTTCATTATTTAATTCCTTTTCCCTATTAGTTATAGTAAATGATTAAAATAAAATCAATTTAAGCTGAAATTTCTCTGTTATAGTAACAGAGAAAACACAGTGGGAAAACAATAGCTGTAATTATTCATTTTTAACTGTTCTACACTTAGTCAAAAGTTAAGATTAAAACTCGATTTTAAAAATACTACTTAGAACAGCTTTTTAGAAGTTTATTTAGCTTTGATGCCCAATATGGATAATATTAAAGGCTTTTCTGGGATATCTGTATCTACCTTCCAATGTTGCCATTAGATTAATTACTGCTTTCACTGTAACCATAAATTGAAAATCTTCAGTGATTACTAAACTATGCATTTCCTGGCATAAGTGAAAAACATCCAAGTGAAGGAGGGGGAAATAAAACCCTCTACCTTTCTAAATGCTGCCATAAGAGGAGTTATCTTGCGGTTATCTGCTGCATCCACATCTGCACCCGCTTGTACCAGTAACTGAACAACATCTAGGTGTCCACCATTTGCTGCTAGCCACAATGGAGTGTTCCCCTTTTTGTTACGTACATCAATATGAGCTCCCCTAAAAATGAAATGACACAGATATCACTGTCCTAAGTGAAATGGAGCAACACAGACAACAATAAAAAACTATTAACTTCTGAAAATATTTTTGTAAAGATGAAAGTTGTTTTTCATATTTGAGAACTAAAGTATATATTTCTCTCAATTACATTACAAAGAATTTCCTGACATCAAATTAAAATCACTTATTTAATAAATTAATATGCATATAAATCAATGTTTCCTTTTCTTATTTTAAAAATAATGACCCTTTTTGCATAATTCTGAGTTTCTAGTTCTGAAAAATGTGATTTTTTTTAGTGGAACATAAAAAGTACAGTCTATTTTTCTCATAATCAATATATAAAACAGTATCACATGAGACAATCATATCTGTTCCAGATTATCATATATTTGTAGCATGTGGCTTCAGGAAAGAATGAACCTAGGACTAACACATAGGTTTAGCACTCAGTGGGCATCAGTTTGTCATAAGACTCATGGTGAACAACAGTAGTTGATAGTAGTTACTCCTAAATATTACTGCTTAGGACACCATCCCAAGCTCTTGACTGCTGAAGTAACAAATCCATTTAAGCAGATGGGCATCCTTGGAAGACCTGGCAGGCAACCTCTAAGTCACTGAAAGCAGAACCTATCTTGGATCCTGTCTGAAACCTTGAACAGTTCCATAACTGCCACTTAAAAGCCATAATCACTGTTAAGAATAAAATCAACAATGAAGCCTTAGATCAATGCCAGACTTTTAAGACTTGGAGTGATACTCTTTGCAAAGCTCAAGCTTTGGGGGAAACATGAGTATGGATGACAATAGCTACACGTTCAAATAGTTTATTAAAGTACTTTAAAAGTATGTACAGGAATAAGAAAGGAAAACAAGTATCTTCAGGTTTTACTGAAACAGATCAGACAATGTAGCATAGCTCTGGATAGGATAGACAGATTTAACAAGTAAGTGTGAAGTAATCACAATGCCCAGAGAGAAGGGTAATCACCAGTAACATTTGTTCATATGTGAAGAGTATGGTACCATCATACCTGCCAATGAGAAGCTCACAGAATTTATAATGCCCTTTATCTGCTGCTATGGTTAAAGCAGTATCTCTTGAGGAGGGCACCGGAGGGGCATTAACATCAGCACCTTTATCCAAAAGAACTCGGCCCACCTCTGCATAACCACCAGAAGCAGCTTCCATTAGTGGTGTGAGGCCAGTCTACATTTAGTGGAAAATAAAAACAACTTGTGGGTAAGGGACTGGAAAGAGCTAACATGTTAAAGAACAACAATCTAGGGAAGCAATATGGTATAGTTGTTACAGAGATTCACAACTGAATGTTAGCACTGACACTTATTAGCTTGCAGAATTTGTAAATTACTTAGCCTCTTAGAGATATAGTCTAATCTATTTAAGGAAGATAATTCTACTTAATCCCAATGACACTGTTTTGTAAAAAAACTGTATAAAATGCAAACACTTGGCATACAGCTGGCATTCAAAAATGTTCCTTCACCTTTTTCAACTGAGACTCCTAATTAATGTCTTTTGCTTCAAGAGTTAATGTGTGACTGAGTCATTACAAATTACTTTTTGGTTAAATATATAGGTAGGTGATATTACTAGAAAGTACTAAAATTACAATAAACAATATTGCTATTGTATACCTTAAATATCAAATTAATAAATCCATGTGTAAAGCTAAGATTTTTTCTTACCTTAGCTCTGTGTTCAACATTTGCTTTTCTATCAAGGAGAAGACTAACCACTTCAGTTCTTCCTTGGAAACAGGCTAAGGTAAGGGCAGTGTTCCGATTGGTTTCTATTTGAGCATTTATGTCAGAGCCCATGTCTAACAGGAGCTTAACGGCAGCTGTGTGCCCATTCATAGCTGCTAACATCAGAGGAGAGATGCCCAATTTGCTACCAGTTCTGGGATAGAGGTAGGGGGAGAGCAAAAAGAAAAATATTCATTTTAAATGACTCCTCAAAATTAGATGATAATATAGAATTCTATTTCAAAATTTAAGATTCTTTTTTTGGCAGCCATCAGTTAAAATAAATAACCATTTTTCTCACTCTAGTAGGTGTCTGTGTTACTATGAAGACTCCATTAGAAATCTTTTACCACCCAGAACTAGAATACATTCTGTCTTTCATTCAACATAATGATTTGAGCTAAAAAAAAAAAAAAAAAACTGAAGTTACTAAGTTGGATTTGCTTGCTTGATAAAACCTCATAAGGAAGATGTGTGTACTTCTGATACCATAAGAAGTAGAATAATTGATATTCTCCAATTCAACATGTTTCTCAATTTCTAATGAAGGTAAGTCTTAAATATGGCATTACAAATATAAATATTCTACAAATATATTTAACATTGACACTCTTACCAAATAAAGGGCTTATAAGGGGAACAGAACTTGCCTAGAATTAATCTCAGCTCCTGCATTTAGTAATATTTTGATGATGTTCACATAGCCACCAGAAGCAGCCAGGCTTAGAGGTGTGTAATCAGAAACATTCCTGTGCTCTTTATTTGCCCCTCGAGCTAAAAGTAGCTCCACAACCTGGAAAGGGAAACAAAACAAAACAAAACAAAACATGTTTTCTTCTCAAGATGAGACAAATTTCAGGCTGTATATTTCTGATTACTCCTTTTTTTCTGGTAAATTGTTTTAACAAAAGAATGGGAGCATCTTTCATCCCCTGCATAAAAGGCCTCAAATGACAGCAAGAGGTCTTATAAGCTAAGAGAGAAATTATTAAGTAAAAAAAAAATTAGGAATCTTTTACCATGCAAAATTAGAAATGGCACCGAATAGATGGACCTCATGTGTCATCATGACATGCTATTTTGGAAGTAATATTTCTGTATTATTATACCACCTAGTGGTAAACAGAATATACGTTAACAATATTTTTTCATTTATGTAGGTGAATGTTTAAAATATTATTTTGACTTTCAATCAATAACTGAGTGTTCAAAAGAAAAAACTAGAATAAAGCTAACACTTATTTTTTTCCAACATTTTATTGTGAAAATTTTCACACATATAGAAAAGTTGAAAAACAGTTTTATAGCAAACAGCAGTATTCTCACCACCTAGATTCTACCATTAGTATTCTATACTTCATCACATCTACTCATCTGCCTATCCTATACTTTGATGCATTTCAAAGTAAACTGCAGATGTCTACAATTTCCTCTTGACAATTCAACATGTATGTCATTAATTGCACTATATTGCTTTCAGTTTAGGTGAAACTTACATGTAATGTATGCTCAAAATGTTAACTGTACATCCAGTGAGTACTGACAAATACAAAAACTTTTGTTATCTAAATCCTTTTTCTTCACTCATACCCCTTGACAGATTAGTTTTATCTGTTTTAGATATTCATATAAATGAAATCACACAGTATGTCTCTTTTGCTTAAGGCTCCTCTGGCTCAGTGTATTCTTTCTTACAGTCTTACAGTCATTTGTGTTGGCCTCATCAGTTCTTTTTGCTGTTTGGTATTCCACTGTATAAATACGGTAGAACTTATTCTCCTACAGTTGGATACACGGACTGTTTCCAGTTTCAGGCTATTATGAATAAAGTTGCTAAGAACATTCTTGCGGAAATATGTTTTCATTATTTACGGGTTCCACCCAGTAGTGAATTTCTGGGTGTATGTTTAATTGTGTAAGAAATTGCCAGACATTTTTTCAAAGTAGTTGAACTATTTCACACTCCCATCAACAATGCATGAAAGTTGTGGTTGCTCAACATCTCATCAGTATTTGGTATTGACAAGTCTTTAATTTTAGCCATTCTAGTGGGTGGGTGGTGGTATCACACTGGAGTTTTAATTTGCCCTGATGACTAAAAATGTTTAGCATTTTTTAAGTGCTTATTGGCCATTCATACATCTTTTGCCCACTATGCCAATTAATGCCTAAAACAACCCTCCGACATAGACTAATATTTTCACCCTCATTTTATAAATGAGTGATAGGAAGGTTAAGAATTGCTTCGGATCATAGTTCTTACCATTGCTCTTACTATTAAAAACATATACTAAAATACTAACTGGGAAATAAAAAATGTTAATAAATGGTGCTTTGTGTTATATGTCAGCTATATCCAATTTTAGACATGACCTTCTGTCCATCAGTCTCTCAGAGCCAGTAAGACCAGGTAGTTGATGTGACAAGGTTATAAAAACAAGACAAAAAATGGTATTAAGACTATTTTATTTTATACTTCAAGTAGAAAATGTTCATCAAATTTCTAAGGTTTTCTTAATTTCATCATGCAAAGATAACAACTACCTTTAGTTACATATCAGAGAAAATGTTCTATTCCTAAAATGTACTAAGCATTCAATATAAACCACATTAATGTGTGATTTAACAGAAAAATGATCATCCAATGTTTTACAAATTACTTAACTATTAAAATAACAAAGAAACAGTCACTGTAGGTAAAATTATCACCTATAAATCAGCCTATCACCTGAAAGACTTTCATAACTAAGAGTTATAACCTCATCTGTTATATTTTAATAAAAACACATAATTCATAAAGATTACAGTGTCCTAGAATCTTCAATATTACTTTAAATGAAGGAAATCTTTTTGATACCACATTGAAAAATTCATTATGTGAAGCAAGTATTATTCCAAACCGCATAACGTTTGAGAATTTCAGTTAAGGCAAAAGACTTTATTTGATTACATTTCAAAACAAAAGTAATTACACTTCTGACTGGTATTTTACTTGAAGATTTTCAGTTAAATGCTGCTATTTAACTACAAAAGTTTCTGTCATGAATTTCCATTCCAGGTTTATGGGGCTCTCTTTTTTTTCTGGAGTAGAATTAATTTATCAAATTAAATTCTTTATTTTTGACTTGGTTACCTATTTTTTTGTTTAAAACCACTTTAAAATAACAATTGCCTCTGCTGCGGATTACAGAAGAAAATGATACAAATGTATTCAGGCTTAATAAAAAGGACAATGTTATGATAATTGGGATGGTTAAAGAAATAAAAACTCAAAGTAGATCGGCATCCAGTCAACCAAGATGATGGCGTATGATGTTTCAGGGTGCTGTTCCCCCATGGAATCTTTGAACAACTAGCAAAAACTGGCAGAGCCATCTTCCTCAAAACTCCGAAACAGTTAAAGGGTTGGTCGAATGCTGAATCAAGAAAATGCAACTTTAAAAATGGTGGGGGAAGACTGTGACACCCTAGCCAACACTTCCCCCACCCCTCCTCAGCAGTGTGGCACCAGCTTGTGATCCCACTGTGGGTTTCTGGTCCTGTTCTGGAGGGAGTAAACCCTATGCACATACTGGTGTGTCTGTAGGTCTCTAGTAGTCTATTTAGTGATGGCCACGAAGACTGAACCAGGAAACTCCTCTGGTTTGCCCTCCCAGAACTTGACCTGCAGGCAGCAGCAGCTTGCAGAAAGCTAAAGCAGTAGAAGAAACAGTTCAGACAAAACAGCTTGGTGGTAAATGACAACCTGCTTTTAAGACATATCACAGGGTTGGTATGAGGTGGGTGTGCGTACGCGCGCATGCGTATATTTCAAAGGGAGTAGATGGGGCATTCCAATTCCTGTAGAGGGCAGAGGGGGTGGGCGTAGGTAGAAGGGTCCTAAGGCCATGAGCTAGCATAAGCCTAGGAAAAGACTCAGGCTCAGAAAAGACAGATAGGACCTTGTACTTCACATTCACTTTGGGCTGATCTTGATAAGAGGGTTAAACTCTGAAGGAGAGCAACAACCAATATAGAGCCAATTTGCAAAGGCAGTGCTGAGAGGGAAACTGATAGTTATAGGTGCTTACATTAAAAAAAAAAGATCTTAAATAAGAGACCTAACTTCACAACTGAAGGAACTAGAAAAGAACTAAACCCAAAGTGAGCAAAAGGAAGGAAATAGCAAAGATGAGAGCAGAGATAAATGAAATGAGTATAAAAAATGATACAGTCAACAAAACCAAAAGTTGATTCTTTGAAAAGATCATTAATATCAACCAACTTTTAGCTAGCCCGACAAAGTAAAAAAAGAGAGGACAAAAATAACTAAAATCAGAAATGAAAGGGGGGTGGGGTATTACTACTAGCCCCACAGAAATAAAAAGCATTATAGGAGAATACAATAAACTGTCTCTGATAAACAAGTGTATGCCAACAAATTAAGATAACCTAGATGAAAATGGACAAATGCCTAGAAAAACAAACTACCTACACTGACTCTCTCAACAAACCAAATTAACAAGTAAAGAGATTCAATCAGTAATCAAAAACCTCCCAACAGAAGTTTAGAGTCATGTATGTCACCAGAGGGAAAGATGGGAGGTTAAAACATGGGAATGTATATCACCGTGAATCTTGTGGTGGACAATGACTGTGATTAACTGTACAAATGTAAAAAAGTTCTTTCATGAACTAGAACAAACGTATGCCACTATTATAAGAAGTTAATAAAAGAAGGGTATATGGAAAAAAATGTACCTACTGCCATGTATGGACTATAGTTAATGTTCTTTCAGTAACAAATGTATCACACCAATACTAGGGGTCAATAATAGGGGGGATAAAGGGAATGGGATGTTTTGGGTTTTCCTTTTTATTTTTATTTCTTTTTCTGGAGTAATGTTCTGAAATTGATCATGGGATGAATGCAAAACTATGTGATGATACGTGAGCCACTGATTGTATACTTCAAATGGACTGTATGGTGTATGAATATATTTCAATAAAACTGCATTTAAAAACAAACAAAAAATCAAAACAAAAATAAAACAAAACAAAAAACCTCACAATAAAGAAAAGCCCAAGATCACATGGCTTCCTCAGTTAACTTTACCAACAATCCAAGAATATACCAATTTTGCTAAGACACTTCAAAAAACTGAAGAGGAGGGAAACTTCCTAACTCATTCTATGAGGCCAACATCACCCTAATACCAAAGCCAGATAAACATATGGCAAGAAAACTACAGATCAATATCCCTTATGCATAATGATCCAAAAACTCTCAACAAAATACTAGCAAACAGAATCCAACAGCACATTAAAATAATTATATACCATGATCAAGAGGTGGTCAACATGAGAAAATCAATTAATGTAATACACCACTTTAAGAACAAAGGAATAAAACCACTGATCATCTCAATTGCTGCAGAAAAGGCATATAACAAAATCCAGCACCCTTTCTTGATAAAAACACTTGGAAAACTAGGAATAGAAGGAAAGTTTCTTAACATGATAAAGAGCATATATGAAAAACCCACTGCTAACATCATACTCAATGGTGAAATACTAAAAGCTTTCTGTGCCGGTTTGACTGTATTGTGTCCCCCAAATGCCATTATCTTTGTGGTTTTGTGTGGGGCAGGCGTTTTGGTGATGGTTGGATTTGCTTGGAATGTGCCCCACCCAGCTGTGGGCAATGATTCTGATGAGATGTTCTCATGGAGGCGTGGCCCCACCCATTCGGGGTGGGCCTTGATCGGTGGAGTTACATAAATGAGCTGACTCGGGGGGAAGAGGAGAGTGCAGCTGGGAGTGATGTTTTGAAGAGGAGCAAGCTTGCTAGAGAGGAACGTCCTGGGAGAAAGCCGTTTTGAGGCCGGAGCTTTGGAGCAGATGCCAGCTGCCTTCCTAGCTAACAGAGGTTTTCCGGAGGCCATTGGCCATCCTCCGGTGAGGGTACCCGATTGCTGATGTGTTGCCTTGGACGCTTTGTGGCCTTAAGACTGTAACTGTGTAGCGAAATAAATCCCCGTTTTATAAAAGCCAATCCATCTCTGGTGTTTTGCATTCTGCAGCATTAGCAAACTAAGACAGATTTTGGTACCGAGAGTGGGGTGCTTTTGCTGCTGAGTTTGCAGATACCAAACATGTTGGAACGGCTTTTTAAATGGATAAGGGGGAATTTCTGGAAGAGTTGTGAGGAGCTTGATAGAAAAGGCCAAAACTGCTTTAAAGAGACTGTTTGTGGAAATATGGACTCTAAAGATACTTCTGATGAGGACTTGAACAGAAATGATGAATGTGTTGTAAACTGGAAGAAAGGTGATCCTTGTTTTAAAGTGGCAGAGAATTTGGCAAAATTGAGTCCTGGTGTCAGATGGAAGGAAGAATCTGGAAGCAACAACTTGGAATACTTAGCTGAGGAGATCTCCAGACTACGTGTGGAGGACATATCCTGGCTTCTCCTTGCAGCTTATAGTAAAATGCGAGCAGAGAGAGATAAACTTAGAACTGAACTCTTGGGTTCAAAGAAACCAGAAGTTGATGGCTTGGAAAATTACGGGCTTCCAGTGGGTAGAATCCCAGAAGCTACAGCCCAACCTGAGGACAAGCCAAGATTGGATAAGGAGTTAAGCAGAAAGGATTTGTGGAAACTCCTATTGTCTGATGGCTTTGACCCCTGCATGCTTCATGCAAAGCCAACAGAATTTTTGCAAGATCTTTATAGACGGAGCCATTGCCGGTCTGGACTGGAGGAGACAGACAAGGAAAAAATTAAAGGAAAAATCTCTTCAAAGACAGAGCCATGGAGGTTGAGGTCGGGAGTCAAGAGGTTTAGGGCTGGGAGAGCGGAGCAGCCCACATGCATGGAAAGGGTGAGTTTGCCCTGGAGGTCGAGGGCGGGCTTTCCGCCTCGATGCTCTGGAAGAGTTTTGGCACCTCAGGTCCCAAAGAGGGTGGAGCACATTTCCAGGGAATTGGGGAGAGCCTGGCTGCCACCACATTGTTCTGAAGGGGTTGAGCATGTGACCCGGAGATGGAAGGGAATCCGGGAGCTGCCCCGATGTTTGAGGAGGGTGGGGCCGAGAAGGTGGTCTCCCCAATGTGTGGAAATGTTGGAGCACTCACCTAAGTGTTTGGAGAGGAACGGGTTGCAGAAAAGGCCCTTGGGAAGGGTTAGGCTCCCACTCTCTCAAGCCCCAAGGATGCAACATTGTTCTGTAAATGACTCTTGGACTTTGAAATCTAATGGAGTTTGTCCTGCGGGTTTTAAGAACTGTTTTGCTCCTGTTAACCCTGTTTTCCTTACTGTTTCTCCTTATGGCAATGGGAATGTTTATCCTATGAATGTCTCTCCTTTGTATATTGGAAGCATATAACTTGTTCTAAGTTCACAAATCCACAGCTAGAGGGGAATTATGCCTTAGAACTGACCAAGCCTAAACTGATTTTGATGGGATTTTGTACTTAACTTTTGTTACTGAAATGATTTAAGTTTTTGTGATATTGTGATGGAATGAATATATTTTGTATTTGGAAAGATAATGTCATTTTGGGGTTCAGGGGGTGGAATGTGCCAGTTTGAGTGTATTGTGTCCCCCAAATGCCATTATCTTTGTGGTTTTGTGTGGGGCAGGCGTTTTGGTGATGGTTGGATTTGCTTGGAATGTGCCCCACCCAGCTGTGGGCAATGATTCTGATGAGATGTTCTCATGGAGGCGTGGCCCCACCCATTCGGGGTGGGCCTTGATCGGTGGAGTTACATAAATGAGCTGACTCGGGGGGAAGAGGAGAGTGCAGCTGGGAGTGATGTTTTGAAGAGGAGCAAGCTTGCTAGAGAGGAACGTCCTGGGAGAAAGCCGTTTTGAGGCCGGAGCTTTGGAGCAGATGCCAGCTGCCTTCCTAGCTAACAGAGGTTTTCCGGAGGCCATTGGCCATCCTCCGGTGAGGGTACCCGATTGCTGATGTGTTGCCTTGGACGCTTTGTGGCCTTAAGACTGTAACTGTGTAGCGAAATAAATCCCCGTTTTATAAAAGCCAATCCATCTCTGGTGTTTTGCATTCTGCAGCATTAGCAAACTAAGACACTTTCCCTCTAAGATCAGGAACAAATCAAGGATGTCCACTGTCACCGCTATTATTCAACACTGTACTAGAAGTTTGAGTCAGAGCAACTAGGCAAGAGAAATAAAGGCATCCAAACTGGAAAGGAAGAAGTAAAATGTCCCTTATTAGCAAGCAATATGATCCTATATAGAGGAAATGATGAAAAGCTACTAGAACTACTAATGCAGAAATAGAGCAAAATGGCCAGACACAAGATCAATGCACAATAATCAGTAATGTTTCTATACAGTAATAATAAACAATCTGAAGAGCAAATCAAGAAAGAAATTCCATTTGCGGTAGCAACTAAAATAATCAAATATCTAGAAATAATTCTGACCAAGGAAGTAAAGGATCTGCATTAAAAAAAACTATAAAATATTGCCAGGAGAAATCAAAGGAGACCTAAATAAATGGAGGGACATTCCATATTCATGAATTGGAAAGCTAAACATCGTTAATGTCAGCTCTATCCAAAGCAATTGACAGAGTTAGCACAATCCCAACCGAAATTCTAACAGCCTTCTTTGCAGAAAAAGAAAAGTCAATCCTGAAATTTATATGGAAGTTAGGGACCTAAAGAGCCAAAGTCATCTTGAAAAAGAAGAACTACATGGGAGGACTCACATTTCCTGATCTTAAACCTTATTACAAAGCCATGGTAATCAAAACAGCATGATACTGGCATAGGGTCACACACAGACCAATGGAATCAAACTGCGAGTTCAGGAATCAACCCTCACATCTATGGCCACCTGATTTTTGACAAGGGTAACAAGCCCACTCAACAGGGAAAGAACAGTCTCTTCAACAAACGGTGCTGAGAAAAGTGGATACCATACACGAAAGAATGAAGGTGGATCTCCATCTCACACTGTATATAAAGTTAACTCAAAATGGATCAAAGACCTAAATATAAGAACCAGAAGTATAAAATTCCTAGAAGAAAACACTGGGAAGCATCTTTAGGACCTTGTATTAGGCAATGGTTTCTTAGACTACACCGAAAGCACAACTAACAAAGAAGAAAAACAGATAAATGGGCCTTCATCAAAATTAGAAACTTTTTTGTACATCAAAGGACTGTATCATTGAAAGTAAAAAAGACAACCCACAGAATGGGAGAAAAATATTGAAAACCACCTGTCTGATAAGGGTTTAATATTCAGAGTGTGCATTAAAAACTCAACAACAAAAAGACAACACAAGTAATTGACAAAAAGACTTGAATAGGCATTTCTCCAAAGAAGATACAAATGGCCACAAAGCACATGTAGAAATGCAAATCAAAACCACAATGAGATACTACTTCATACCCATTAGAAAGCTTACTATTAAGAAAAACGGAAAATAAAGGTTGAAGTGGATGGGAAGAAATAGGAATACTCATTCATTGTTGGTGGGAATGTAAAATACTACAGCCACACAGGAAAAAAGCTTGGTGGTTCTTCAGAAGTTAAGTATAGAATTACTACATAACTTGGCAATCCTACTACTAGGTATAAACCCAAAAGAATTGAAAGCAGATATTTGCACACCAATGTTCATAGCAGCACTATTCACAATTGCTCACAGACGGAAGCAACCCAAGTGTCTTATACACTGATGAATGGATAAACAAAACATGATACGTGCATACAGTATATAATGGAATACAGCTGTGAAAAGGAATAAAGTTCTGATATATGTGACATGGATGAACCTTAAATACATCACGTTGAGTGAAATAAGCCAGACACAAAAGGACAAATATTGTTATGATCTTATTGATATGAAAGTTAGAATATGCAAATTCATAGAGTCAGAAACTAGAATAGTTACCTGGAAATGGGGTGGGGGAGGTAATGGGAAGTTAATGCTTAATGGGTACAGAGTTTCTGTCTGGGGTGATGGAAAATTTTAGTAATGGATGGTGGTGGTGGTAGCACAACATTGTGAATGGAATTAACTTCACTGAATAATATATTTGGAATGTGTGTAAAACAGGAAATTTTTTAGGTTATATATATGTAAACTGGAATATAATTAAAAAAAAAAACAAAACATGACTTACAACATAAATAGTGAACCTTGATGTAAACTATAGCTAATAGCATAATTACATAATATTGGTTCATCAATTGTAACAAAGGTACCACACTAAAGCAAAGTGTTAGTAATAAGGAGAACAGTAGGAGGGAGAGGGGCTTAAGGGAACTCTGCATTTTCTGCATGATTTTTCTGTAAACCTACAATTTCTCTAGTAAAATATATTTTTTTTAATTTGGTTGATTTTGGTGATATCCTTGTTTTATGGTAGCATCCACATTAAAAGGAAGAGAATGAAGAAAGGGAAAAGAATATTTTTAGGTCAAGTAAGATAATGATCTGGATTCAGTAATTCCCTGACTGAAAAGTTGTGGCCAATTCATAATCTAAGGAGACAACATCATGGCTTGTTAAAAGATTTATATCCACTGTACACAGGATTGAATTTGAAAAGATATTAGGTAACTTAGCTATTTTTTCTTTTATATCACAAGCCAAAAAAGACACACAGGTTATTGTAAAGTTATAGTTTCTTGGGTCTACCTGATGATACCATTTTCCAGCATTCTTAAGGAACTAAGAGGTCATATAATCTTATCTGTGAACCTTTCCTGCAGACAGCTGAGAAAGGGTGGGGAAAATCAAAAGGAAGATGAGGGTTCTCAGAACAAATGAAAATTGAAAATTCTTAATTCCCTAAAAACGTATATACAGGGAGCAACAGAGGCTGAGCTGTTATACTAAGCACTCTGGGGTAGCAAAAGATGAGTAAATAAACACAGGCCCTGCTTACCAGAAGCTTACTGATTTGAGTTTAATTGCCTTAGTCATTCTATTAGCCTAAATGCAATGTACAGGGATTCCTATAGCAAGAATGATTCCTATAGCAAGAATGACTCCTAGGTGAAGAGGATTCTGAACAATGTACAATTTTTCTGAGAAGACAGCTGATGCTAACATTGATAGTTGACCATTTCCTAACAGTTAAGTTTCAATTACTGTGGGAAATCTAAATGTCCAACTATAGTTCTGATAGAAAAATCATGTAAGTTAATAGTATACACATTTGCTAAACAGAGAAAGAAAAAAATTACATCACTGGGGAAACGTTACCTCCTGTCTTCCCCCAGAACAAGCCAAAGACAGCGGTGTGTCCTTGGTTCTTTCTGACTGGGCTTCAATGTCTGCACCATTGTCCAGCAATATTTCCACAACACCAACATGTCCAGCTGTAGCAGCCAAGATGAGCGGAGTAAAACCTGGAGAAAAATAATGATCTCACTAAATGCTAAGTAAAGGAAAAATACTGCTTTTTACTATACCTAAGCTCAAAGCAAGGCTACAAGTGGTATTTTTTTTACAGAATACAAACATTCAAGAAAAAACATGTTAATAAAAGTAAGCTCTACCTTTCTTGTCTCGGTGCTCAATACTAGCTCCTCTCTCTAGTAGTGTTTGCACCAGTTCCTCATGGCCACCAGCACAGGCAAGTGTTAGTGCCGTGTCATGGTTACTCTCAGTCTGTAAAGAAGTAATTATTTGATTAGCTTGTTAGATAATTTTATAAGTTAATATTAATTACATAATATGCACATATACCAAATGCACACAGATACAAATGTAGCATTCTGCTATATGAAACACTGGAATATTAAGTTGGTTTTTCTTCATTAGTAGTCAACCTGTGATTTTTTTAAGGTTACAAAGAATATTTTGAGCTTTATGGGCAATTCTTGAAGCAGGAATAAAAAAGTATGATTTTCAACCATATGCTGTTTTCAACTACATGATTCAAAAAAATAGTGTGAACTCACTTTTTGCTTCTGGCCATATTGGAGTGGCATGGACTTGATTTACATTTCCATCTCAAACAACCAAAAAACAGAGAACAAAGTATTTAAAATGATGGTGTTTAGGCAGTATGGGACAGTGATCCTGAGAACAAAAATGATTAACACAACACACTGCCTAGAGAGTTTCCAGACTACAGTGCAAGGAGAGGATACCCAAAGGGAGCCTGGTTGTCTCCCTGAGTCGACAAGACAGAATTCCAAGAGGTCAAGGTAGCTAGAATTCATAGGGCACAATATTGGAGAGAGCTGCACAGAGAAGAGTACTCTGGAAATCTGTAGGGTTCCTCTTGATTCTTCAGCTGAGTACTGATTAGGATGTGGTGAGGAAACTATTATAGGCCAGGGAAAGACCACCAGAAAGGAACAACATCCAGAGCTCACAAAGGGCCAGGAATATTTTGGTTCCTACCAGCCAGAGTGGTAAGCCCTCTAAAAATTTACTTCATCAAATAAAATCTCAGTGGTGAAGTCATGTTAGCTGCTCTAGACCCAACTAACAAGGTGTAAAGCCTGTGTTAA
The DNA here is from genome assembly GCF_015220235.1 of Choloepus didactylus. Taxonomy (NCBI): domain Eukaryota; kingdom Metazoa; phylum Chordata; class Mammalia; order Pilosa; family Megalonychidae; genus Choloepus; species Choloepus didactylus. The sequence goes on from NC_051309.1 coordinate 78,031,585, forward strand.
AATGAAAAAAATCATTTCCAAGTATCCTGGCTGCTTTCTAGAACAAAGTCCCAAATATTGAAAGGAACACAAACACAATAATATGTATTTTGAGATATATAAATTATTATAATTGAAATATATTATGTCAGCAAGCCAAATGACCAACCATGGAAACACGACACTGCTTAGATACAACTAACTTCTGATTTCTGCTAGTGATAGTGACCAGTACTGGATCTACCACTGGCTACACTGACTACAGGTCTGTCAAAGCTTATATGCTTATGTAGCTTACTATCTAAGTCCTCATGCTTTTATAGTAATCTAAACTTGTGCAAAACTTTAAACTTGTCCAGAAAAGTAACTACTAGAAATATGTTGCTATTCGCACTTGAATTATGATTAGTGTGACTAAGGAACTGAATTTTTAATTTTATTGAATATTAATTAAATTAAAAATTTGATCAATTCAGTTATTAGAAAACTTTTAAGTTTGTCTAGAACAACCTGGGTAAGTGAGTCTATTTTTCATCAATAATATCAATTTAGTATTTTTCAATGCAATCCAAATTGAGATACACTCTAAGTAGGGTGACCAACCATGTCTCTGGGATGTGGAGCCTTTAGTGCTAAACCAGGAAAGTCCCAAGCAAAACAGGATGATTTGATCACCCTAAGAGATAGAAAATATGCACCTCTATTACAGCACTTATCACCAGTGTGCTTTGCACTAATATTAGTGGTGTGTTTACCCTCAGAGGACTATAAATTCCTGGAAGGTAATGAACATGTCTTACGTGTGTTTCCATTCTGCACCTATAAGTGATGCTTTGCCTAGGAAATAATACAAGTTATGTCAAATGTCAACAGCTGTAAAGGGTCATAGATTCGCAGACTTTTACTTCTAGAACAAAAGATTAGAAATACATATTATGTTTATTATAATTATATACTTATTGCATTTATATGTATTTATGATATTTATATAATAAATATAAAAAGGAAAAGCATATACTCCCAGATTGTCAACAACTTTAAAAACCAAACTCCATTATAAAAAATGAGTAATGAGACAAAAGGCAGAACAGATAGTCAAGAAATAAGAAAAAGCCTACTAGTCAGTGATGAAGAAGGGAGACCGCAAAAGCTGCTCTGCGGAAGAGGCTGGCAGAGAGCAGAGCTACTGACTGCAGAGATCAGGGATGGCCACAGGGGACAGATGCACCAACTACAACAATGGAGAAGGACACGAATACTTAAATGAGTCACTGCTCTGATTGCATTATAATATTTGTTCTTCATTTCAGGTTTATAAGGATGGAATTATTAGGTCTGATTTCAGAGAAAAGGAGACAGAGGCTCAGAGAAACAACTTTTGATGGTCTCACAAGTCAATAACTTACACTAGGTATGGGCTTAGAAAAGCAAGAGGATCTTCTTGATAACAAAACCCTGTTTTCCCCACATCATGAAGCATCCTAAGGCACAGTGGACTTGGGTCAATATAATATTAAGTTCATCTGTTTTATGTTTCCTCTACTTAGTGTATAAACAATCAGCACAAGAGTTGAGTTTATAATGACATTTATGAGGATTCTAAACTTCTAGGGGTTAAAGAGTAATTTAGGAAACTTGTGTCAATTTTAAATGAAGAGTGAAGAGAGATATACAAAAGATAAGCATGAGAAATTTTAGTGAATCAGTAAAAAAAATTTTTTTTCCACATTATAAAACATCAATTCAACTGGAATTTATTAAACACCTTTTATGTTCACAGCACTCATCTAAGTATTCTAGAGCAGACAAAGATGAATAAATACAGGCCCTGCTCACCAGGAACTTACTGATTACAGGTCAACTTTAGGTTAAACTATGAGAGAAGTATAACCAATGTATTATGAGAGTTTAAGGAAAAAATATTTAAGCTGAGAAAGGAAAGCTGGTCAAATGAATTTCTTGTTGAATTTAAGAGTGGTTAGTTCCATCGTATTTCTGCATTAAAGAGAAATTAAAGCAACTAATCCTTTTAAGACAATAATGAAAGAATTTAAAGATTCTGAAGTAAGGCCTCCACACAAATACATATCATACAATCTCAAAATGGTGAGAGATACGCCCCTGTTTCACAATAAACCAAGAAACAAATTAACTGAGTAGAAGTTTGGGAGAAGTACTACTTAAATGAAGGATCCTTTGACGCAAATTATATTGCACAAGGCCAGTTATGTTATACTGGAGGCTTAGGAAGTCACATTCTTTGTAGTATATCTAACAGAAAGTCCCAGAGCTGAAAAAGAAACAGATATGCAGAACTGTTTTAAGAGCTCATCAAGGCTAATTTCTATTTAGCCTGAGGTATAATAAAATTTACTATTCCATACCATAACAGATGTTATGAAGTGTGTGGCTTATAGAAAATTATACTCAATTTGTAAAAAGTATTCTGTAAGAAATGCTCTAAAATCGATCATGGGATTGTTTGCACAACTATGTGATGATTCTGTGAGCCAGTGATTATATACTTCGGATCGTTTGTATGGTGTGTGAATATATCTCAATGAAACTGCATTATATATATATATTCTATAAGTTATCAGAATGACCATTCCATTTTGCAAGAGTAGTTCAGAGGGAAAAAACAAGAAGGAAACCTAAGATAGGTACAATATTAAAGGTAAAAGCACCTTTTAACAAGCTGAAATGTAGCTGAAAAAACATGCTTGAATATAAAAAGAAGGCTATTAATTACTCTTACAATAATTAAATTACTCTGAAAACTATGAGGACTTAAAGGGCTGAAATTTTTAGAGCTCCATAACCTCCACAATCTCAAATGTCTCATTCTCTAAGCAGGTCAAGGATTACCTGTAAGCTTAAAGTAGGATAACATTTTAAGGTATTCAATAAATAATAATCAGTGAAAAAATAACCCACCTAAAACCTGTTCCTGTGTACAAGTAGAATGTATACATGTTAAAGTAGAATGCTTTAATGGCAGCATATTACATATCATTATTAATTTATTTTTCCTGGCCTCCTTAATTTCTCTTGTTAAATCATTATCATGAAATTATTCTCTGTATTGTAAAACCAGTAGGAATTGAGAAAACTCTTAACTTTCAAGTCTTATTTACTGTTTCTCATAAAACTAGTGATTCTTAAAATCTCTATTTGATACCTAATTTTGATATGTAGGGTACCCAGAATAAATCTAGTTATACCAACCAAGTAAAATAAAAAAAATACCAAAGCTATGCTATCAAAGGTATGGTCAAACAGTTTCAATATTTTCTTCAAACTATCACTTATTGTGGATTCCTAAAATTAGTTTTGCTAGATAAGAGGACAGTAAATGGCATTAATCTTAAAAGTCGTGAAAATATCTAGAAATTGATTCAATAATACCATTTATATGAGGTATGGAGCCTGTTGCACATGCTTGCACACAAAAAGTGATTTATAGTCGTATAACATAAGGTTTAAGGAACATTATAAAGAAAGCAAACACTTGTCTTGAGCATTCAACTCCATAAATTAAAGCTATAATTCCTGCTAATTCTTTTTCTTTTTTAATTCTTTTTAAAAATATCAGTTTCTGACTAAAATGATCAACTAAATGATTTTAAGGTGTGACCTTTACCCAAGGATCTTTAGCATTTTTAAAGGAGACTTACTATTTCTGAGGCTCTAAAAAAAATTTTGTTTTTCCTTAAATTAAGATTTGAGGTAAATATGTAGTAATGCCAAGGAGGCAAGCTGAAAGATGCAAAGATAAAGAAGTAACCCTTTCCCACCTAGGTGGTAGACCCATTATCTACTATTTGCCAGGTTGACAGTATTCAAATTCATGTACCTAAGCTAGAGATTGAAAAACATGTGGCATAGTGCAGTAGTTAAGAGCATAGATTCTTGAGCCAGAGTGCCTAGGTTGTTGAAAAGTTGGCACCACCATTTATTAGCTGTGGGCAAGTTAGTTAATATCTTTGTGTCTCAGTTTCCTCATCTGTTAAAGGGGAATAATAAACAGTTCCTACTTCATGGGTTGTTATAAAGCTTAAGTTAAACAAGTTAATACTGGCAAACTGTTAAACATGTACATGCTGAGGTCTGTTAAAAAAGTCAACAAACAAAAAGTTCGCACATTAGAGAATGTTTAATCTTTCAAAACAGAAAATGAAGATTGATCTTAATTTTTTCATTTATATTTAAGTCTGTTAAGGCACAAAGCACTGGTATATATGAACCAAAATACATCCATTATGCAAGATCTCATAAAAAAAATTTTTTTAGTATCTAGAAAAAATATCAGATTTCTGAGAACAAAAGGATATTTATTTTTACCACATAAAGTGTCTGCTTTATTATCATAAAAGTAGTACACTTAAAAAACTAACATGAAATATTAAAGGAAAAAAAACGGTGAACAGTTATTTCTGAATATTTATATTATTTTTTCCAAAGCAGGATTTCTTCATCTCTAAGATAAGCATTATGGAAACCTCCATGGAATGGAATGTAACTCATATCAAGCTAATCCAACGAACGAAAATCCTCAATGGAGACACCAGACAAAGAGGGAGCAGATCTTTAAGGAGTCGCAGTATGATCTTTTTCAACAAGTATTTCCACTACTTTAAAAATGTGATTTATTTTTTAAAAATTATTTATATGTAGCTTCTAAGAAATTAATCTATCATACAGTGATGGCTGGTTGAATACCATAGTCAGGTAAAATGATTCCACCATCATCATATTAAACAATACTTTAAATTCAGTAAAATCATGATCACATTTTGAGGACCTTTTTCAGTGGCTGTTTTGTTTAAAAATATTTCAAAAAAGAAGTCTGTTTCTATTTTGCATTTATTTTTGCTTGTGGATCAATTCTTTGCTTCACAAAACTAAGCAAAAAAGCTTGGGGGAAAGTAATGCAAATTCAATACCAAGTTCAATCCAATTCTAAATACAATCAACATTAAATGTAAATCACTATGGTTTACCATGTGAATGCCTGATAATTTCAAAAAGAGGCCATATAACATGGTAGTTAAGAGTAGGTCCTTTGAAGTCAGGGAGATGTGAGTTTGATTCAAGCTCCACTACATTTTTAGCTAAGTGAAGTTTCTCATCAGAGAAATGGATAGTAAGAAACTACCTCATATATTCATTCTGATGATTAGATGACATTAAGTGCTTAAAAAGGAAAAAACTTAACATATAAAACAATAGACACTTGGGAAATAAGAAAGAACAGAAATGAAATTCCTTTTTGAGTGGTACCAAGAAACTTTTTTTTTTTTGCCACCTACATATTTTATAGAGTTGTAATCACGGTGTACATACAATTTTGTATTCTGGTTTTTATTTATTTTTACATTAGATTGCATTATAAACACATTTCCATATTTCTGTAGCTTTTTCATAATCAGTTTGTTAACCTAGAACCTGACTCATGGTAGGGCCTTGATAAATAGTGGTTGAATGAATGAATTATAATATTTAATAGCTGCCATTTCTAGATGGCAACTGTTAATAAGAATTAGAAATTAATTAATTTCTAATTAATTTTCTATTGTAGATAATACCAACAGGCATATAGTTATTTACTTCTGTTGAATTTTTTTTGAATACCAATTCTAAATACAATCAACATTAAATGTAAATCACTATGGTTTACCACATGATTTATTCATTCATAAAATAAGTGTGATTTATTCATTCATCTACCCAGCACATATTTGTTGAACACCTACTAGGTGCCAGGCGCTGGTGGAACCAAAAAACATATCAATAAAAATAAGAGTTCATATTCAGTAGGTTAAGAGTACATGCCCTTAATAGTCTACATAATACACACACACACACCAACACACACACTTTGGCTGAAATTCAGATTTATAAAAAACTGATTGGAATGTAAAATGGTACAGCCATTGCAGAAAGCAGTACAATGATTTCTCAAAAAGTTACAGAATTACCATATAATCCAGCAATTCCACTTTTGGGTATATAGTCAAAGAAAGTTAAAACCAGGTCTAACAGACACTTGTACACCAATGTTTACAGCAGCATTATTCATTATAGCCAAACTGTGGAAGCAATCCAAGTGTTCACCAACAAATAAATGCATAGTCAAAATGTGGTACATACAGATGATGGAATATTATTCAGCAATAAGAAAGAATGCAGTTCTGAAACATGCTGCAACATGGAGGAATCTTGAAAACGTTATGGTCAGTGAAGTAAGCAAGATACATAAGGACAAATACTGCATGATGCCACTTATAAGAGATGTCTAGAAATAGCAAATTCATAGGGACAGAAAGTAGATTAGAGGCCTGGGGCAGTGGGGGGTGGGTATAGGGAATGCACATTTGGTGGACATGGAGTGTTTGTAAATAAAATTAATAAAACAAACAAAAAAACCTGATTATTTACAAAATAACATGTAAACTCCTCCCCCCACAGTATTAATCAAAATAAAAAAATAAACAACAAACATTTCTCACTTCCAAAGAAGGCCATACATCCTTATCCTGTTTAGCAGTCATCTTGGGTCTTTGCTCAAGACAATACACAAGGTATCTTCTCCATACACAATTTGCCCTGAGATTACATGGTCAACTAATTTTAAAAAAACTGATTGCTTAGTATCTCTCAAGTTTTCTAAAGTTTCACTTAAATAGTGTCTTTTATTCCCATATTATTTCTTCAGAAAATATGAGGAGAGAAAAAGTGCTCTTCTCTCCTTGGGAATTCCTTAACAGTTTAATTTTATAGACGCAGACTCACACTATGTTATTTTGAGCATCAAGACCAGAATTTTCAAAAAAACATAAAATGCAATTAAGTATATATGATACATAAAAATGTCTATAAATGTTAGTCTTTTTTCTTTTATATGCAACCATTATGTATTTTAAAGTACATCTTCTAACTGAAGATCAGAAAATATACACTAATCTTAAATGTTATTTCTTTTTAGATCCTCTTCCAAACTAGAATAAAGTTTTTAAAAAAGTGATTACTTGATGACATTGAAAACCAGACTACCACAACATTTTTATCAGTAATAATCTGTAACTTTGTACTTTATTTTTAAAATGCGGACTTTAATTTATTTATAACTGTGGCTTAAGTCTTTGCCTGGAGACAAAGCAGCAAAAGATGATTTAAATCAATGACGATTAACATTATTTTTAGGATAGTATAATTTCAGTTAAAAATCATCTCTTCTAATTTAGGGCTTACCTGTGCATCAATATCAATGGCAGGGTAGATAGGAAGCATGGCTGAAGGAGAGATGATAGGACTTGGAGTTGGAGTCTGAGGTTGGGAAATGGAAGCAGCGATACTGTGGGTAGGAGTGTTTGACATTGCAGATGCTCTTCCACTGACTGCTGTTGAACAAAATAACTGCACTTAATAAGGATGAAATATCATAACAGTAAGAAATAATTATTAGAAAACATTCAGACTCTTTAAAACAAAATCTCTACAGGGAGACTGCTACAGCACTAATAACTCATTTTCCTGGTTATTTCTAACTTTGGAAAACCGTCCAAAATTATAATGTATAATGAGAACAATCCATTTTCTAAATAATCCACCTGGAAAACAAATTGCTCCTCTTGTGATGTGTAGTCACAAAATCTTAATTCAAAATAACCTTGAAAACAAAATATTTTTATTTATTAAAATTAAATATAAATGAAAAATATAAATATATAATGGTTATCCATTATAACTTCCTAATTAGAAAAGGTAAAATGGTCAAGTTCAGAAGGAGAAAAATGTGATTTTTTCACATTTGTCATTTTCACACCTTAGATTCTAGATCTAATGAAGGTAATATCACTGGGAAGGGAGAACCCTGTGATCCAATCAATTAAAAAACCTGCTACTATTTTATTAATCGTGGCTAGGGGGATAATATTCTGCATTGTAGCCCTCAGTATAACAGCATATTCCAATATAAAAATTTGATCCTCACACAAAAATGTAGTTTCTCACATGAAGAATGATTCTGAGGGGGGCAAAATGCCCAACAATTAATTCAGCAATCACACTGACTTATGAGGACAAAATTAAAAGATAAAGGTAGAAGTATAAATGTATGCACACAACCATCCTTTAAACATGGATTATTGTTAGTTTTTTTAGGTATGATTTTGCTATGATATTGTTTCTCAAAATATGTGACCTAAGAAGGGGCTAATATTAGGTCAGGACTCAAGGTGGGAGAACTGTAAAGGTGGCAGCACAGAATATACTATAGATTCAGTTGAGGGTACTTTATTCCCTCATCAACTCACTTCTGGATTGATATGTGAATGTCATTCCAGTCCTTTACCCCCTCAATTAAAAATATTATAGTATTAAAGTATGGGCATTAATCTTTGAATGGTCAACAACAGTGTGGATGTGTGTTACCAATGTAGTTATCAACTACATCAGGCAGAAAACAATCATGATTCACAACTAGATATAAAACTGGGCAAAAGAGATTATGATCCTGCCAAGAACAAAACTGAAATTGATCTTATTATCACAAGTTTAAGCTTAATTGTTAATTAAGAAATCTATTTTACATGAAATCCTTAGTTCAGGCACAAACATACACTATACATTATAGCAACACACATTCTATAATTATTAAGTCACTTAAAGCCAAAGGAAAAACAAAGGAGGAAACAAAACAAAACAAAACAAAACACTGCTTGAATCCTCAGGGATCTAGACCAATAGAAAAGGGCAAGTATTAACATATTAAGTTGATCATCTAATGACCTTCATATCATTACTTCATATCAACAGTTTTGTGTTTTTAAAAGGATCAAGATAATTTAAATGTACATATTCTGGATATAAGTTTCAAAATCACCAAATCTATGGTTCTTAAAAACAGACTCTATATTCTCCTTTTATTGAACTGATTTTCACAAGTGAAAATGCTAAATACAAAAGGTAGTTTAATAGGGTGAACACCAGTTTGTCCAAAGCACTGATTTTTATTTAATGACACTAAACAAGTAAAAAAAAAATCTAAGCTTTATTGTTAAATGCTAAATTATTATTCACATTTTCAACTGAAATAATTTATTTTAAAGAACCTTCTAAAATTAGAGAATTTTTGTATTTTGGCCAAATTAGTTGTTCTTGTCACTTATCTGAAAGGAGACAGGAAAACATCAATTCTTCCATTTCATTTCCTTTGGGGTACCTCCTATGAAACTGATTTACTAAAACTGAATAACTATCTGTCAACCCTCTATTCACTATAGTTAAAAGTAGCAACCATAAATATGTAGGTACCTGAAAGAACTATGGCACAGATCTTTACATAGGGGACTTCCATTTTAGGATTAGATTTTAGGGAGGGAGAACCCCAGACGTTCAGCAAAGTTTAAATATCAGGATAGGAAAGAAGGGGCCTTGACACCACAGCAAAGTCATGGTGTTAAGACTGTTTAAACAGGGAATTGATTCTGCTTTGGCATGTGTGGAGAACGGGGGAAAGAGAAGATTTTGGACAGTCAAATATTAGAGTGAGAAAAGAGACCGAACTTTAATAAAAGAATGGGCTAACAAATGGGGACTAAGGAAAATAAAGAGCAAACACAATGCTGGAGGGAGGGAAGGAATAATATGAGCCTAAATGGATTGTAATATATTAAGAAACCCAAAGAAAGGAGGGAAAATGGTTACTATTAAACTGAAAGAACCAGTGCTACAATAAGGAGAAGTTTAAAGAATGAAGCTAGGGAAGTGAGTACATGATACTGTGTATGTACATGCCCATGTGTAATGGGTTGCAGGTAGGCAGTCAGATGTTTATCTCCTGTTCTTCCTGCTGGTCATCTTTCCTCTCCCCGTATCAATGAGAATAAAGAATTATTTTTATAGATGGCAAGTATTTGTTATATTTCCTGAAAAGTACATGCTGTTCAAATATTTTTAATATGGTAACAACTGGAACACATGTAAGTAGAACTGAATTGTTTTTGTTTGGTATATGAAACAACAGAAAAGCTACTTTACCAAAACCATCAGATAATTCTGATCAGCATGAAAATCGTACAACTGGCAAGTCACTCTTGATAACTATACCCACACACATCAGGTAAACTCTTATAGCATCATCAAAAATTTTAAAACCATTCATTGGTATGGAATATTCATTCTTCATTAAAGAGGATAACATATTCTTTGGTAGTTTGATTGACATAATAGAAAAAGCTCCATTTTGACCTAGATTAAAGGTCATGGTAGTAAGGATCAAATTTGGGATTCATGGCTACTGTGTTCCAATTTTCATAGGATATCAAATAATTTCTTTTAAAAAATTATAGTCCCAAATATGATAACCAACTAATGGTGATTAATAATTTTCAAATCTATAGAAAAATTTTATATTTATCAATATAAGAACCTTTACAATTCTTACTACTAACGAGTACTAGAATTTTTTTCAAGGTACTTATTGCAACCTTTAGATTAGCAGAGATTTTCATTCCACCCATTACTGTTGAGGTGATATTAAAGGGGACTGAGAAACTTGAAAGCAATTTGTAAATGCAAGATCTGTCTCTTAGCTGGTTTCTTAGTTTCTAAATGTTAGCTGAATACCTAAACACTATAGAATTTAGTTTTCTTTTATTCTTTTAAAAGATGAAAGCTAAATTATATATAATATCACTATAATACATAATGCTATTGAAACATAGTTTTAAAATTGGCAAAAATCAATCATCCTCTATAGACAAAAGGGAAGAGAACAAATAAAAAGTATTTTTTTTTTGTAATCTAATGGACATAAATAATTCAACTTTCTTGCATGAACTTATGGCTTAACAATTACTTTACTTAGTATTATATCACAACTTAGGTTGGCAAACTAATTTTATTTAAGAACAAATGAACAGATTTATAAAATTATCAAAATTCAACTATTTACTCCCTTCATTTTTGCCTTTTCCATCCTTATCAAATTTTCCTTTTTCCTTTTTTAAATGAAGCAAATTATACTTCTCAGGACAGCATTCTTACGTAGCTTATAACCTGCAAAATCTCATTCTACTAACTTGTTACATAACTTACAAAAATAAGTAACAAAAACTTAGAAGCATCAAAACAACCTTCTGAAATATTTTTCCTTGCTAATGAAACTAATTATAATGGAATAAAATTTCTCTGACTACACATTTTTAAATATATCACTTATAATACTGTCCGGAGACCACACCTTCTCATAACATAGTCAGAAAGAGACTACACATTAACATTCAGGGATAAAATCACTGACATACAGTATAACCAAAATCCTATTTGGTCTGGTACTTTATTAATGTTCCAAAGGTTGTTTTTTTTTTTTTTTTTTTTTTAATTTCCATCAGTTTTGAAGTCTGATCCATTAGGATAAAGTATTTTTGTTCAGAAATAAGCTTCCTGATACATCCTACCAGTTTTGCACTTCAACTTCTATTCAATCTCCCAGTTCATTGGTGTGAATACAGAAGCAAAAAAAGCCAAAATTCAATCTTAGTATTCTGAACTTAAAAGTAAAAAACAGACAAACAAGCAAACAAAAACCAAACATCAACCCCACTACTAAAAAACTTAGATTCTCTGCCTACACTGCTAAACCAGAAAGCTTTAGTCACTTGTATTTAAAGAGCTAATCTTTTAATTCAACCTGTTTCCGTCTGAGAACTTCTGAGACTGAATTAATATTTCTAAAGATACACATGGGTCAAGAGTCCAAAAGTAGTTCTCAAGTTGGGTAATGGCAAAAAATTCTGGTACACTCTTATTCGCCTTAAGCAAATCATATTTGATACCTGCTCATAACAATATAAACCCACCTGCCATGATGTCATCCAGCGTGTCATTGAGGGTCTGAGCAGGGCTGGCTACCATTAACCCTTGTTGTGTTTCTGTCAGAATTCCTTGCCCCAGCCCTGCCAACTGTGCTTGGCCCAGTACTGGCTGTCCAACTATCACTCCTTGCAGTTCTGTAAGATTTGCGATGGACCCTGGAGGCAAGGGACCTGCCGCCAGAGGCAAAGCTTGAGGCATCGCCAGAGACTGGACTGGTGCAAAACCCATATGAGCAGCTGTTTGCTGGGGTTCATCTTTAAGCAAAATAGGATCCACTTGCTGTAACCGTGCATAGTCTCCCTCAGAAAGCTGTTCTCCAACTCCAACAGGAGTTAGTAGTCCCAGGTGTTGGCAAGACTGTTGCTGCTGTTGCTGAAGTTGAATTCTTTGAGCTTTAACCTCTAGATACTGCTTTTTTAGCTGCTGCTGAGTTTTCAGTTGTAACTCTCGTTCTACTTTCTGTAGTTCCTCCAAAATCTTTTGTTTCTTCTGAATTTGTTCCTCCCTTGTTTTGTTCAGCTCCTCAATCTTCTCCTTGGTAAGTTGGTCCGCGTGAGCCAGTTCCAAGGACTGCAGCTGTGCATTCTTTTCTATGGCTTCTTTTATCCTCTGTTCCAGTTCTGTTAACTTTCCCTGAGCCTCTTCTACAATGCTCTCTGGAGACTGATTGGTGATGTAACCCTGTACATCCTGGCTGTTTGCTGGCAAATGGCTGCTGGACTTTTGTTTAGAAGCAGCTGTGTGAAAAAGAAACCCCCTCAGAAGTGCACATGAATGGCATCCTCATTACAGAGTTACTGTTGGGAGGTTTAGTGCCAACAGTTATGGACCAAGTTACCATATGCATAGAAGGTGAAAATGCACTGTTAAGGAGTTAAAAGCAAATCCACCTCCTTTATCATATATAAAATGTATGGATTTTATGTGCATAGAGTAATCTTTGGAAATTAATTTTTTCAGAATTTAAAAATTATCACATGGCTAAAATTAGACAGTAGAGGAATGCAGCTTTGTGATATCTAAGTGGTGCAATTAAGCAAAATCTAGGTCTATGTGTAGATACTTCACCTAGTCATAAAGATGTAAAAACTAATCATAAGAACAGAAAAATAATACTAAAGTTTTATTTAAGCTGTAGGGAAAACCTGGACCTCTAAGTCAAGGTTTTTCCACATTTAAAAGTCTGTGCCTTAAAAACACACACATACATACAAAGCATACCCAAACCACTAAGAAGTACCAAGAAATTAAAATCCGACTATAATATGCCTTTGTTGGGGCCTACCATCTCCAAGACTGATAAAAGCAAGAAACAAATTCACACATTCACACACAGCTACCTGGCCAGTAGAGAACTGGGATTCAGTCTATCTGGAAGAAAAGATGCTAGACTATGCCATCCACTGTATCTTCTGACAACCTGGTGAATAAACTAATCTGGATACATGTACAGCAATCAGTTGCTTGCTATACCAACTAAAAAAAGGTGCCAAGGCTCTACATTGATGGTAGAGGTTGAAAATAACTGGTAGAAATACTTAATACTCTTGTTGGTAAGAGAATATAGGTAGCCAAAATAAAAGAAAGAAAAAAAAAAATTTAAACTGCATTTGTTCTTCAGGTAAAACTTCAAAAAAAAAAAACAAAAACAAAAAACTGATTCAACCTGGTAGCTATATAATTTTTTGGGATTTAACTTATGAACATGCATGATGTAACATCCACAAATGAAATATGGACCTCAGAATTCTAGAGAAACAGTCACATCTGAAGTAACTTTTAATTATTGGTTGAGAAGTTATGTCAGTATTAATACTCCTATATTAAATATATCATCCCTAAATTTAACCATTCTAAAATAAATATTTGATCCAAATTGTTAATTTCATGCCTTACATCACTACAGAGATTTAAGTAATTAATTTACAAAAATATCACCCAACTATACTCAACCTAACACTTTAATACAAATAGAACTTACTAGTTATTAGAGGATCATGGATAATCAGAATTTTATCAAAGATGATCATCTGAATTTCCACTGCTAATACTTCTAATACTAGTGTGAACGTTCTATTTTTAACTATCTTCTTCCCTAATAACATGACTTTTTTCTTTTCTTTTGGTTGATAAAAAATTTCTTTAATTATACCAACTTATTAAAAATCTTTTTTAGTGGAAAAATAATTTTAAATGGCTAGTTTTTGTTAACCTTACTATTTTTATATGGATATTATGGAAAAACCAGTCTTTAAAAATATAACTGACCTTTATTCCTGATGGGAAGAGTAGTGGCAACATTGGCAGGTGGTTTGTCAGGCTCCTGAGGTGGGACAACCATGGGCAATGCTTGAACGGGTACACGAGGAGCCTAAGACAAAGGACACTAACCAATTATATTTCTTCTTTTCTTATACATTCCTTTAAATAATATGTCTTAAATGAAGAATAAGATACAAGGATATATTTAAAATATTCAATACATAATGACAGTAATAAAAAAAAAAATGACATATTTATATAAAATACGTTGGTACCCAATTATTTTCCATGACATTTTTTTAAATAGACATTGCATTCAAATGGTTATCCTGGCCATATAAAAATATTCTGGCTATGACAAAAAGGTAAAGCAAAATTGCATCATTTTGAAAATGATTACAATAGATATCCATTAACCATAACAAGTACATAACTATAAAAAGAACTATACACTTTAATAAAATACATTAATCTAGTTTAAACTGAAACTATGAGTGGATGAGGGATAAAGAAGAAATAGTACAAAATGCCTTTTTAGTTTTAAATCTTACCCTATTTAAATCGTGGGATGGGGGGGTTAACTGAGTGACATCTGGTGGAGGGGCTGAAAGCAAGTTATTAGGATAGTCCAAAAGATAGCAAACAACACTTGTATGGCCACCTTTTGCTGCTTCTATCAACATAGTTGAACCATCCTAAAAAAAAAAAGGAAAAAAAATCACGTAGGAAAATAAAACCAACAGGCACAAGACACCTTAAAATTGTAAGTAAAGTGCAAAAACATTTTCCTCTAACCAAAGAGATGAAAATTAATTAAATGGAATATGTAGATGGCTAAAAGTGAAGAATTCACAATGCCACCTAAAACATTTGAGTTACATACTTTCAAACGGTGAGTAGGATCTGCCCCATGAGCCAAAAGTAGTTCCACCACTGCCAGATGGCCTCCTGCACAAGCCAGGGACAGTACAGTATGATCATTATTAGCTGTGGTTCTATTCACATTGGCCCCTAAAATGGATATAGTGCAGAAAATCATGTTAATAGACTATTTTTTTCTTAAATTATGGTACATTTCAGAATGAAAGAATAGAGAGAAAAGTATAATGAAGCCCCACATACCCATCACCCAGTTTCAACAATTATAAACACATGGCCAATCTCATTTCACATATAACCACAACTTCACTCTCCCATCTTGAATTATTCTAAGCAAATTCCAGACAGGCATATAATTTCATCATAAATACTGCAGTACGTTAACAGTAAAAGATAAGAATAAAAGTGCTTTACTCTTTTTACAGAATTGCTTTTTATAAAAAGTAGATTATAAAATCCCTTTCTATAAAAAGTAGAATACGAAATTTGATCTACATTTTAAGTCCTTCAATGGAAAGATAATTAAAAACAGAAAGAAATAAACCACACTCTCCCCTCTATGAGCTACATATGTAGAGAATTAACATGGAACACAAAATAATAGAACTGTTTTTTTTTTTTTTTTAAATAAGAAATATCTGAAAATGAAAACAGGTATATTTTCCCAAATTCCGATTTGGATCACTATGCTAAAAGCATTATGAAAAATGGAAATAAAATAGCAGAAAGAAACTGGAATCAAATTCACTGAAATTAACCAAAGAATATAATGGATGATGACAACATAATTTCTATTCTTGAGACTACTAAGATATAAAAACACATTGTAAGTATTCAAATTGCCTAAAATTTGACCAGTGAGTTATTTCTGATTTCTTATTTTCTTTACCTAACCACTATTACAAACTTGAGATTCTTCAGTATTTTTGATAATAAGGAAATGGCATATATTGCCTTTTTTAATTGTACATGGACTATATAGCCTTTTTAATCAATTTGGAATTAAAATTCATTTTGACTATACAAAATTCAGTAACTACTTTCATCTCACCTATTTAAGAATATGATGAAATCTATAGGAAAAACTGCTTCAACTAGAACTTATGTAATAAAACACCCATAAAATAATTTATAGGGAATAATATGTATTATATGCTCATTTTGTCATTAAGGTTTTGGTATTCAAACTAGAATAGCACTGACCATGAATGAAAATCCCCATGTATTTTGCCTTATTTGACACATCTCAATTTTGAATCTTTTTTGGTGATATATTTATAACCATCTTCCTGTATATTACAAAGAAGGAAACTTAGGTTCAAGGAAATATAAGATAGCAAAGTAACTTGCCCTGTTACTCAGTGGCAGAAATGTCATAAAAATCCACATTTCAAGATTATACTACATTATATGAACAGAATAGACACTATGTTATCTGAAAATTCTTTGTAGTTTAGAATTTTTTTGTGTGCTGCAAGATGTTTATCAACTAACCACTCACTAATTGTCAGTAGCAGCCCTCAATCACGATTGCCAAAAAATGTCCCTCACTCCTCAATCTTCAAATACCTGAGAGCAGGGAAGAGTACACCTTTAGAAAGAAACTACTGCTTTACACAAACCTACCTTTGCTAATTAAGAACTGAACAGTACAAACATGGCCAGCTCTTGCAGCTTTCATTAAAGGAGTTCTTCCACCTTCAGATTCATGTTCCTGTTTAAAAAATAAGAAGCAATTGATACTTAATTGTTAATAAAACAATTTTTCTGTTTAAAGAAAGCGATCAATTTCTGAATCTAAGTATATTAAATATCATGTTTATTTATCAAAATATTATTCAATATTTTGAAGCAAATTAAGAAATACATTTTTAAATTCCAAAAAAAATCTCAAATAAGAAAAATGCTCTATGGAAACAGCTTAAAAACTGAAGCAATATTCACATAATTGTGATACTCTCATCTAAAACCAACTTGGTTTATATCTATCTACAAAAAAGACTGTGAAACTTGAACAGTGTTTGGCACTTTGGCACAGCCGTCTCCAAACATTCTTAAGAGCATTTTCCTCATCTATTCCAAGTCATTTTCCTTTCACCAGTTTGTATCCTGTAAGTGCAAATTTGTTTAAGTACATCATTTCCCTCTCTTTCTAGACCTTCCACCTCAATTCCACCTTATACAAAAATGATAAGGCTTACCAATAATTTAAGAATTTCTAAAACCATCAATTATAAGGTGTTACTAGAGCTTTCTGTGTCTCAGAAGAAACTATTGCATTCTTGTGATTGCTGGGTAATGGAGCACACTACTGGAGAAATTTTTAGGTCTTAGAATATAAAGGTTAGAGAAAAAGAACCTTGTTAGGATTTTATGCTTCCATTTTTTAAAATATTCATATCTGATGAACAACTTCTGATTTCTCTAAAGCCATAAGGGTGTAATAATTGCAATTATTTAAGCAAGTACTACATATTACATTGCTACGTATTTCATAGGCATTGTGGTAAACACTGGAAAAAGAGTTCCTAAGCTGAAGATGATCAAAGTCTAGCAAGGGAGACATGCACACAGCTGACTAGAATAAAACTTGTGTAACAAGGGCTTAAAGAGTTGTATTAACACGTGCAAAGCTGAAAGAGACCACAATAATCATCCACCTCTCAGGCTATGCTTGTACTGTTTCTTACAACTAGAATCCACTTTACAGCAACAATCTATGGGTCTAAACTTCACTCAGCTCAAAATATATTATCTTCGATGATCTCTTTACCTCTTCTGAGCTGCTTTTACTCTGTAAACTTTTCCTTATGGCATCTCTTTACAATCTATTTTATAATGACCTCAAAATTTGTTTTATCCTCCTTATAAAATTATAAACTCTTTGAGGAAAAAGATCATTCATTAAATACTCATCTTTTAAAATTCCTTTATTTAATAATACTCTGAACATTGTTGGGCACAATTATTTCCTAAGCTGCACAGAACTGTCTCTAAACCATGTTTATATACCAAATCAGAAAAGCTTCTAAAAATAGCTAAGTATAAAAGTAAGGAAAGTTGAAAACAGCTCAGGAGTAATGAATTGTATTAACATCTCTGTCTCAAAACGGTCTTTTTTGAAGAAGGGGATGAGTAGTGGATTAGTCCTACTAACTCAAAGAAAACAAGAATGCATACTAAACAGTGTAGAAAAAAAAGTGATTAAATGAGATGAATGACAAGAAGCACAACATAAAATTAAAAGTAAAGAAATTCCTTTCACTTATAATGTCCACAGAATTTTAAATTAGTTTCTTGGTTTTTTTTTTTAATAATAGGATTTGAAAGGTGACAGCTTACCAGATCTGCTCCTGCTTGAAGTAAAACATCTGCTACATCAGTATGACCATTTTCACAGGCATATGTTAGTGCTGTATCCCCTGTTGCTGTGGTTGCATGAACATTAGCTCCTGTAATAATGTTAACAAATAATACATAGACTTTATAGAAGAAAAAACATAAATGATGGACATAGAAATCCCTTATAGATAAGCCATATTTCCTCAAATTGGTTAAAAAAACTTCACCCATTTCTAGAAATAGAATTGTCAGCATCTTCACTTTAAAAGAAAAAAAAAAAAAAAGAAATTTAGAGATAGAAATTTGCTTAAAACTCCACCCTAAGGTAAATTACTCATGAAAGTTTATCACTTTATTTTTAAACTCACAGTGGATCACAGCATCCGAAAAAAAAAAAAAAAAGTTTGCATTATAATATTTTTACTTAAATAAATCATGTAAAAAATTCCCCAAATGCAAAAATGCCTACCTGCAGCTAATAAGTATTTAACTAACTCCAAATGACCCTCTTGAGCAGCTTCCATTAAAGGAGTAGAACAACCTAGCTCTATATCAGCTCCTGCCTTAATTAGAAAGTCTGCCACTTCCAGAAAACCTCCACAGCAAGCCAGAGTCAAGGCAGTTTCTTGAGTTTCTTCTGTTTGTGCATTGATATTTGCTCCTAAAATAGAGAGTCTAATTATTTAAAGAAAGTTATTCACTTATTTCAGAGATAAATAAAACATGATTGTTTTCTAATAAATTATACTTCAAAAAATAAACCATTTATATTACTATACTAAACAAGAAAATGTCTTTCCTTTACTCTTGGAGACACTTAAAAAATAGGGAAGACTATTGAAACCACATCTACTAGTCCATATTTGGTGCCTACAGCTGAAGTTAAGACCTATTCAGTCAGAAGGTACAAAAAGTCAGGTGAAAAAAAGAAAAATAAGCTATATCCTCTCATTATAATGATTCAAAAATAATGATGATAAAGAAGTTGATGATGATAATAACAATAGCTAAAATTTAATAAGCCTTTTGTTTGCACCAGGCAACATTCAAAACATTTTATTTACTGTTTAGGTATTATTATTAGCTCCATTTTACAACAGAGGCAATTGAGGATAATTAACTTGCGCAAGGTCATAACAACATCATAACAACATCATCACCACCACCATCACCACCACCATCACCACAGCCAACACTTAATGGGCACCATATGACAGGCACTGTTCTAAGCATTACATATATATAACTAACTTCACAACAACCCTACAAATGAGAAAATCTAAGGCACAAAGAGGTTAGAGACTTGCCTAGTCAACAGTATGCAGTGGAATTGCTATTCAAATGTAAGTTTGGCTGCAGAATCTGCTTTTAAAATTCTAGTCAATGTTATTTCTCACTAAAGATAAAATTGTTAAAAAAAAAAAAGGGCATTCCTCTTAAATTTATTCAAAGTCTTTACTATTAAAAGAAAAATAAAATCATCCTATCCACATAGAGATGGGAGACTATATCTACATTTAAGATATCTTAATACAGTAAAGTAATTATGTCATTTTTCCCAAAAGAGAAGTCCACTGTGTACTGGGCTTCTAACATAGCATACAGGCACCTTATAATATGCATTCTAGCATTCTCATCAATTAATCCTTATGCCAGGATTTCCCATACTGTGCTTAATGAAACACTACATCTATCAAATATTTATTAATAGGTATTCTGTCCCTGGATATATTAGTTTGAAAAATGTGGAACCCCACATATCCCCCTACACCACCACCAGCCCTCTTCATTCACATATCACAGGATGGCTCTGCAAGCTCTATATTAAAGAACTCTATCTGATTTTGTTTAGCACAGTATGAGAGCCATTTGGATAAAAAATACTTCATCATTAATTTGAGGAACAATGCACTGAAAATCTATTAGGAAAAAAATACTGAAATTCAATTTTATAAAATTGTAATCTCTTAGTTTTTACAAATACACGCTTAAGTATCTTGATTAATCTAGTTACCTTGGCCTAGAAGTAATGCCACCATTTCTTCATGTCCTTCACGAGCTGCTTCCATCAATGGTGTATAACCTTCATCATTCACCTCTTCCAGGCTAGCTCCTCTTTCAATAAGTAAAGCTGCAAGTTCCACATGCCCACCACATGCAGCCAAAGTCAATGGTGATTCAAATGAATCAGCAGGCATGTTCACTTGGGCACCACTGTCAAGAAGTAATCTAGCTACTTCAACATGGCCATCCTAATTATAAGGCAATTAAAAAAAAATTAAATCAGCACCATTAAAAAAGTCTTTAAAAAATCTGAAGACTTCTCAATTGCTAAACAATGACATTTATTGATTTCTATTCAAACAAGAATTACTATATCCACATTTAACAGAGTAAATCAGTATTTATTAAGCCCTGGCAATATTTCTTTAGTATATAAGTAAGAAATAGGTATTGAGGATATAAAACAAGCAGAAAAATGGTGTCTTCAATAAAGAAGCTTATTAAACATCAGGGAAGAAAACAGTACAACATGAGACAAAAGATTACTATGAGACCACAGATAACATCAACACTGCATGGTACAAGTGTAGGTGCTGAAACAAAGTTTAGAGAAGGGAAAGACCAGAGAAAGGTCTCCTTTACTGGTCACCCCTTCCCTCAGATTTCCTAATTATTGGCAACTCCAAGGATCTTTTTTGCCCTCTCTTTTCTGCTTTGATACGCTCTTTTTTCTCTTCCATATATTAACTCCCTAGACATTTCACTTTTTTGACCGTCATGCCCATTTTTGCCTCCATGCTTGCCAGACAACACAACTCTTATTACTATGGTTACTTTCCTGTTGCTTCAGCTTGGAATGCATTCTACATAAATATTCAACTCTTACACTTCCTTTAAAGCCTGGTTTGAAACCTCAGTCTTATAGCAAGTCTTCCAAATGTCTGGCTCCTATTAATAGCTCTGTATTCGTATCTGCTTATAAAACACTTCCAGACCATATTGGTTAGGTCTACAAATTACCACTTTATAATTTTTTGGATCTACATATAGTTTCTTTCCCCAGTAGTGGTATAGCAAAGATGATTTTAAGCCTCATATGCGGAACAGTGACATAACTCTTACTGTTAATAATAATATTATTGACATATTTCACAAACCTTACCTCATTTAATCTTCACAACAACCCCACAGAAGGATATTATCCTCATTTTACAGATGGGGAACCAAGAAACTTCAAAGAAAACTTCTGTTCAGAGGAATAATTTACTAAAGCAAACACTGGCATGGCAATAAGGAAAACAGATAACTCAAATTTTAATGGCTACCTAATATTTTTTAAAATTAATAAATAAGGAAGTTAAGAAACAGGAAACCTCAAATTCACTTGGGTCCTGTTTCTATCTTTGGCATTCTTTTTTTTTTCATTTTATTGAGATATATTCACATACCATCCAGTAATACAAAACAAAGCGTACATTCAATTGTTTACAGTACCATTATATAGTTGTGCATTCATCACCAAAATTAATTTTTGGCATTTTCATTACCACACAAAAATAATAATAAAAATTAAAGTGAAAAAGAGCAATTAAAATAAAAAAGAACACTGTGTGCCTTTTTTTGTTGTTGTTTTTGTTCTTTTTTCTTCCTCCATTTTTCTACTCATCCATCCATAAACTAGACAAAGGGGAGTGTAGTCCATATGGCTTTCCCAATCACATTGTCACCCCTCAAAAACTACATCTTTATACAATCGTCTTCAAGATTCATGGTTTCTGGGTTGTAGTTTGATAGTTTCAGGTATTTACTGCTAGCTATTCCAATTCTAAACCTAAAAAGGGTTTTCTATATTGTGAATAAGAGTGCCCACCAGAGTGACCTCTCAGCTCCTTCTGGAATCTCTCTGCCACTGAAGCTTATTTCATTTCTTTTCACATCCCCCTTTTGGTCAAGAAGATGTTCTCCATCCCACAATGCTGGGTCTAGATTCTTCTCTGAGAGTCATATTCCATGTTGTATCTTTGGCATGTTTTACTCAGAAATCTGTCTCTTATGCTACTCTGATCCATTTCTGTCATAAGTCATAGACTGAGACACAGAGGTTTAAGAGTACTATTCTTACTCACTCCTAACTACAGACACTTAAAAGACCAGGACAGAGATGGAATTAAGTTAACACAAATTAAAAAATTTTCTTTAGTTATTTTATTGGTTTGATATACATGTTATGCTTAATACTGTGGGCATACTCTATGGATGATAGATATACCCCTCTTAATAATATCCTTATTCAACGTTTAAAAAGGTCACTTTTTATTCCAACTCCTTTAAACCAGTATAGATTTATGTGAGACTAAAAATGAGAAAGTAGTACTGGAAAGCTTCAGAATGCAACTCTAATAGAAGTTAAATGTTGTACAACTGGCTCTGAAAACTACAGATAATTCAGATAGCAAAGGTTCTGCTCCATAATAAGGCTATGATAATCCTTCGCACCCAAAGAAAAAGCACTCATTGTACACTAGCTTTGTCTCTCTCTACCTAAGACATAAATAAATTTCATGCATGTATTTCACCAATCTTACCATGCAAGCCTCCATCAGAGCAGTGTGCATTTCATCTGTTTTATGCTCTTGATCCGCGCCTGCTTCCAAAAGAAATCGCACCATTTCTAGGTGTCCTAAACCAAAAATGTGTAAGAATACTTAAAATTATTTTATTATTCCAAAGTTAAATATAAGGAAATATTATAATGGCATTTTGAAAAGTTATTTAACTTCTAGCATTAAATTTATAGGCATAATACTAAAGTCAGCTACAAGCCACCCTCAGCTGATGAATACAGATTATACAAGTGATCTTTGCTGTTTTACTCCTTACCTTATTGCTTTAGAAACTGTTACTACTAGAATTCCTGCTGCAAGTGAGCAAAGATGCCATTAAAATCCAAATCTAGTATACCTGTACAACCTTTTTAAGAGCCCAAACATACTATAGTTATCATTTTACTTACACTATGGATTAAATTAGCTTTCATGAACTAGGAGCCTGGGATGATAACAATCATAAAAACATTTCCTCGTTGAAATAAAAGTTAAAGTTCCAAAAACTAACACACTTTTTAGGAACAACCTGCTTAGTGGGAATGGCACATATAAAAACATTCTTGAAACAATACCACGTGATTTATATTCATTTATTTACATATAAACATACATACACACACATTTACATTTATAGATTCAAGTAAACCATATGTTCTAGTTAAAGGTATCTTACAAGTGGTTAAAAAGCACAAGACAAAATTATACTTAAAATAGAACTTCAGATACTATGCAAGAAAGACATAGAAAAATGATTAGTTTTTTCCAGGTGTATCTGGAATGAGCTACAGTCAATTCACAATCAACTGGGATTGGGGGGAAGGAGAGGGATGGATGGTGAAATAACAAAGAGTTAAAACAAAACTTATTCTGGTGACTATGTACCGCATCTACCACATCTTGTTTTTACTATTTGCCTCTTTTTCCTCTGCCATTCTCCCCTCCCAAAGATTTGAAGCAATGCTCAGTCTCAGCCTGAGTTCTCTCTCTTCTCCATCTCCTCCCTGTCAAACTATGTCCTAGGAAACCTCACCAGAGATAGAGGAAGGGGAGAGGGTCCATGAATTCCCGGAGGTAGTAGAGATGTTCTCCACCAGCTCAGTTCTAGATCCAGCTTCTTATTAAAGCCTGCAAGACTCAACCTCATTTGCCCCTTTGGAAAGCAGGATGGGGCTAGAAGCAAAGGGGAGAGGGAAGAGTAGTTATATGTAGCACCATCTCAAAGCTCTCCTGGCCAGCTGGGACTCAGCAGTAAAATGTAGCCAGTTCCAGGTTCACAAGTAACTGCGAAAAGGGGAGAGAGCCACCCAATCAGCCTGCCCTGGAGAGTCTGTCCCAAAGCTTAATTAATTCCTCTTCTCACAGTGAAGATCAACCTTTGCCTAATTACCAAACAAAGCTGGGGAAGTAAGGGATCTCAGTTGTGCTCCCTAATTACCTCTACTCTGAAAATCTGTCAATTCAACACCTGACAATCAAAAGCACTTTAAAATAAAGCATATTTTCAAATTTAACTTAAATTTTAATTATTTATGCACCCAAAGATTATTTTAACATTATATTAACTGTGAATTATTCCAAAAAGTACACCTTTGGCCACTCTTTCAAGTTGAATGAAACCAAACAACAGCAAGGCTTCACCATCACTAGGGTGAAGCAATTGAAGCACCTGGGTACATGAGGCACTCACTCAGAGGCACCTGCAAATGCCAGGTGGGTCCTTGACAGTGTGCGCCTCCTTAAATTTTATACCCTGCCTAGCTCTTAAGGAGGTAATCAGGCTCCCACAAGTGCCTAGCTTGAGCCTTTTCATAATTCCTCAGGGTCAAAAACTTACCAGTTTTTTAATATAAATCTGGCACAGGTGGAGATGGTATGAAACTTTGGACTCAATGGTTATGCAGACACAAAACAGCCTAAAATTTGCCTTCTTAAAAAAATTCCCTACCTTATATCCATTTATGTACCATAAAGATAGAGTGAAAAATGGTCAGCTTTTTAGCTGACTTTTAAGAATCTAGAATCTAGAGCATTAACTATTTGGAAACCAAGAATCTTTCCAAGAAACTGTCTTGCCCTCCCATAAGAGGGGATATTTTCTAGTTGGCTGACATCATTTAAAATATCAGATATCCCACTTTGTCCTGTTTTGTATAGTAAGCTTTCCTGTAAACTCCAATAATCTCTTCCTTTTAACATTATTTTATACATGTTGATAATATGATATTGTTCTTTTGAATTCAAACTCCCACCACAACATTTTTCTTTTTTTTTTCTTTTATCTCCTCCTTTCCCTTCAATTTTTCTCCTTTCTTCTTGGTACCATGAGAAAGAGCTTAAGCACCTTGATGTTAATAGATCATTCTGGTTTTTAAACTTCCAGGTTGAGTAGTCTGGATTCAACAGGATTCTTTTGTGTAAATAAGTCAAAATTCTGATATGCAAGACCACCATTAGAATTAAGTAATTCTACATTTCTGATAAAACAAGTGTATCAATTACTAGTCATTTTCCATTGACAAACTTTATAATTTGCTTTTATATTTTAAAAGTCTGCATATTAAACTTTGAAGCACTTTACATTTAATTACATACTACATCCTTTTAAACAACTATTATTTTATAATAAATATATTTATTATATATAACAAATTTCTATATATTTTAATATATAAAATTTTATTTATAATACAGTAAATAAATTAATATATATTTACTATATAATACTATAATTTTAATTTTAATGAAAAAATCAGATATATAAAATAACTAATTTCATGAGTTTAAAATCTTTATTTTAAAAAAGGATTTTATACTATACCTTTGTAACATGCTAATGTAAGTGCACTCTCTTTAAATTCATTGGAATGTGTATTAATGCCAGCCCCATTTTCTAGCAGCAATCTGGCTACTTCCACATGTCCAGCACTTCCAGCTTCCATAAGAGGAGTATGACCATTTTCATTATGGTCCTCAATACTAGCACCGGATTCCAAGAGCACCTTTACAACATCTACATAGCCTCCAGCACAAGCATATGTAAGTGCTGTATTGCCTATTTTAATGAGAAAAGACAAAAAGACATTAACATAAAATGCTAAAATAAAATGAAGCCTCTAATTTAGCATTAAGAAGAAAACCGAAATGGAAAACCATAAACTTAATAAAATATTAGATGTTGAAAACTAATTTAATAAATAAATATTAGATAATATATACATACATAATTCCTTTCCTCATTATATTTTATCTTACTGAAATCAACTCCCTATTCTCCTTTCCCATTTAAAAAGTAGGGTCAAATACTTGTGGAAAATCAGATATACTGATCAAGATCTTAGAGTTGTAAAAAAAAATGAGGAAATTCTGTCCTGAAATCAGCTTTTCTCTTTTAGACTGGAACAAAATTATATTCTATGATGAGAGAACTATTTTACAAACTTTAGTTTTTTTTATTTTAATGTTTTCAAACTAAAATTATTCATCCTAAATATATATCATACCATACCGTTTAACTATATGTATCTGTTTCCCATACAACTTCCAACACCAGTTAATGATCAAAGTTAAACATAAAGGAATTTCAGGAACATCCTTTCTTGATGATAAACATCTTTTACTGTAATATGAAAATCAACCTTCTGGGTAAAGGAAGGATTCCTATAACCCCTTCACACAAAAATTTATAAAGTTTATACTAAAGTTATGTCCCTTGTTAGACACAATATTTTCATAGTATTTAATTTTCCCTTGGGTCACAATTTAATGGTGGTTCAAAATGATGGACCTGCCTTTTATTCCATATCCTTCTTACTCTCTCCATGTTCGCTCTCTTTCTCCCAAAAAATAGAAAACCTTGGTTTGAGAGTTGTAGCCCACACCTCTTCATTTCAAGAGTGCAATCCTTCTAACTGGCTCAGTGTTTTAATCTAATCTAAAGGAACCTAAAAAGGCTAATTGCCCTCATAAACAAAACAGGAGAAACTGCATTCAAAATATATTCTATATCCTCTAAACCTTACCCACAGACTTATATAAACTGCAGCATCTATAAGAAATGAAAGACTTGTAAAAGCATCACTAATGATCACTTTCATGTGAAACATTACTGAATAGTGTTGCTATTTAGCAAAAATGAAAAAGAAATACACATTACCTGTTGAAGACTGTGCATTGACATCAGCTTTATGAGCTAGCAGCAACTTCACAATTTTGACATGTCCTCCATTAGCAGCAGCCATTAAGGGTGTAATGTCACCTTTAATTCCCCTATCTTCTACATTTGCATGCATTGCCAACAAAACCTTATGAAAGAAAAATAAATAGAAGTTTAAAGGATATTAGAAAATGATGATTTCATCGAATAATTTTGATCACATATTTTAATAATGCCTACCTATTCATAATATAGCAAAAGGCCCAATAAACAAGCAAAATTTAGCTAATTGCTTATTGTTGAAATGAACCTAATGATTGAAAAGGTTTATTTTATTATTTCCTTACTGAGAAGGTTAGTTAATAAACCATGAGCTTTATTTTGATAATACAAACCTGCGCAAGCTCATAGTATCCAGCAGAACAAGCTAAACAAAGGAGGCTCTCCCCTTCCTCAGTGTGTTCATTTACACTTCGACCTTCGATGAGTAACTTTCGCACAGCGTTTACATCTCCTTCTGAACAGGCTTCTGCCAAACTGCGGCTATTAATGGGAAGGATATTATATTATCAGAATATAAGGAATATAAAAAATTACACAGCATAAGTATTGGTTTTTGATGTCAAACTGGACAACAGTACTAAACAAGAACGATTATTTCAATAAAACCTATGAAAAAATAAAACAAAATGTTTCAGTTCATTGACTGTTTACTATTTTCATATAAAGGCCAATGAATTAAAAATATCAATAATCTAAAATGTTTTCAATTATGCAACTGCAGGATAAAGTCATTACAGTGTAAGTGGAGAATAACAACATCTTAAAACAAAATTTTATAGAAGTTACATGAACAAAATACACATTTAATAACTGCACTTCTTTTTGTTCAGTCACTAGAAAATTTTTATAAAATTTAATAAAATCAGAAAAGATGGAAGCATGTAATATTGACCGATGACATGAAATACATGATAGGTGAGTCTTTTTTTGACATATTTGCTTATACCATCACAATTTGGGGAAGTTTCAAAAATATACAGCCAAGGAAAAAGCTGAATCCAACAAAAAGAGTGAAGAAAGTGGGTTAATAGAAAAACAAACTGGTAGAAAAGTTTTTTCCCTGTAAACCTCTCAAACAATTCCAACTATGGATATTCCTAGACATTCCTAAAGATTCTCTCACTTTTTGATGAACCACTAAATTCAGGGCTATACATGAATACCTTCTCTTTATTTCAAATACAGGTCAATTCTTATAATGCCCTCTTGAAACATGGGCCCGTCATTTCAGATACTGAAGGCACTCACTATAACCTCTTTTCTGAACCTTTATTATTACTACCGCCCAGATTCAAGACCATCACCTTTTGCCCAGATTATGGTCAGGTCTCTTAACAGTGCTTTCACCCTTGATCTAGCCTTCAGGCTCTTCTCAACAAGGCAGTCAAAGAGATCTTAGTTGAAGAGAATTAGATAAAGTCATTTTTCTGCTCCTAACCCTCCAGGACCTCTAATCTCATTGTAAAAGCCTTACACAATCTGCCCAGTGGCACAATGCCACACCCCTCCTTTACTTTTACCTCTGATTTATCTCCTACTACTCTCTCTTTTTCTTATTCTTTCCACTTTAGCCAAATTGGTCTTCCTGATATTCATCAAAAATGCTAAGTAGGTTCCAGCTAAAAATATTTGTATTTGCTATCCCTTTGCCAAGAACACTTCTCTCCCAGACACAGCTTGCTCCTTTAACTATTTCAGGTCTTTGCTAAAAAGCCACCCTATTAAAAATGCAACATGACTTCCAACCTTAAACACTGTCCCAGCACTTACTTGTTCAATTTTTTCCCATAGTTCTTAATATCGTGTGGCAACTATATATTTTATTTACTTGTTATTTGTATTCTCCGCTTACCAAACTGAAAGCCTCCTCAAAGTCTCTTAATTTCCCCTTTCATAGGCAATGACAATTCCGAGACTAAGTGCTCTCTGTCACTTTTAGCAAAGTTTGGACAAATCCTTCCCAGAAGACATTTCCTACCTAAGAACATAACTTTTCTCTCTTCCAACACGGTATCTCTTTCTCTGTCTTATGCACTCAACCTCCTTCACTTTCTCATTTGCATTTTCATTCAATTTCCATATACATATAATAACTAGCCTTATAACAAACTTACAGAAACTTCTCTAGCAGCAGGTGAACTTCAAAACTTGTGAGCAAAGGGCACATTCAATCTGGCACACAACAATGTAATTAACTAATGTAAAATCTGGCACATAGCATATACCTCACCATAGTTCTGCTGCTTTTTCGAATAAATTTTTGCAACAAATATGTGCTATTGTTTTGCTTTATAACTTCTAGTATTTTTCAATGTCAAAGATCCTATAACTTTTTATTCTTCTATTCCATTTCCTGCTTGAACTAACTTTAATTTACTCTTTAAGGAATTTTTAAATTTTCCCTCTTGCCAGTCTCAACAGATACCACACTAAAAATTTTCTGGAGAACAACTATAATATTTTAAACTAATAAGAACTGCACATTAACTAAGGGAAAGAACCTGAGATTAACTACATAAGGAGAATCAATTCAGGAAAATAATAGTAAAGTAAATTAATAAAGTCACAAAAATCAAGACAATTGAAGACTAATAAAATAAAGGTCCAGGAGAAACAGCATATTCATAAGATTGTTCATACTACATAAGCTTTCTTTTATGTCTTAAAAGGTGTTGCATAAGAACACTATTAAATAAAGACGATCCTTAAATGCTATTATTTACTCTCTAAACATAGTAATTCCACATTCCCAACTATTTAAATAGGATTGTTAAAATAAACAGAATGGTCTCTTTCATGAATATTTTTAGTTAGAGAAAAAAGAAAGCCCCCGAGAGTTGAAGAAAGCTAACAAGTATTAATGATTCTTTCCCAGCTGCTTCTTTGGAGTTTACACCCATTTTTTAATACACCGTCCGTAATTGTTTTGTTCCGTAAGATAGCATGATTTTTTTTATTGCATAATAACATCACAAATTTTTAAAACCAAGTCATAAAATATTCAATGAGCCCCAACTAACTGTAAAGTACCGTATACACAGAATTGTAGGAAATAAAAAAGTCAATTAAAGTCCCTGGACTCCCTTTACAGTGAAGTTATGGGAACAAGAATTATGATTTAAGAAAAAAGAAAATCATGAAACAAATAAAACTTTGTCCTTTAAAATGGTCAGAACTATGCACATGAACTAAAATATGGCTTAAGTGGAGAGCATTTACTTATTTGTCACCAAAACATTAAAAGAATATGAAATCTAAATAAGCAAAGGTCTTTTATAATATATTGGCTAAGAACTCAGCCTTGCAGTCAGACTCTGACGTTCCAGCTCTGTCACCTATCTGATTTTGATTAAGCTACTAAACTCTCTCTTCAGTTTTTTCATCTGTAAAATGGGAATTAAAATATATATGCCTTATAGGTTTTTTGTGAGTGTTAATAAAATATCACACTTAAAGTGGTTAGCACAGTGCCAGGCACAAAATAAATGCTCAGTACATGTTATCAATTTTTCAATTATTAAGAAAACTCTTGCACACTGATCACTGAAAATGTACTTACTTGTCCGACTGCCCTGCATTTGCTGTGCTTTCAGCTCTCATACGGGTAAGTGCAGCAGCAGCTTCATCCAACGCACAACTAACAGATGATGTCAACCTCCGAAGCACTTCAGGATCAGCAAATGCTTTACCATCAGCTGTGGATAATTTGCCTATCCCTATTATGTTATTTATCACACCAATATGGATGCACCCAAAAGGAGAAAAAGAACAAAATTCAGGTTACTTAAATCTATATATGCTAAATAATCAGAAATAGCCTCCATATGATACAGTGGACATATATACTATCTACCCAGCATCTTTTGGGAAATCTTTCTTCTCAAATTCTCTAATAAAATAAACATAAATAAAATAAAACCATGTGGTTCATAAGTGCTTTACCTTGTACCCTCTGGTGCTAGAAATGGGTTTCTAATCTATGTTGGGACAATTAGGAGTCCTCATTTAGACTTTTGCCATAGCTGTGGAAGAACAACCTATGTTCAAAGGTTGCTAAATTGGCAAGATTTAAGTCATGAGCTATTTGATCACTTTTATCATCATACAAAGAGAAAGACTGTCCCCAGGTAAGGTCAACATAGAGGAGACAGAGCAGAGAGACAGAAAGGAGACAGAATTCTGATAGAATTATTTTTGATTCATTGATGCTAGTGGTGTCAGAAGCCAGCACCACCTGGTAAGGGCTCACTTAAGAATGTATCGCTTGCTTGAGAAGATATTTGCACACCTATGTTCACAGTGGCAAAAACGTGGAAGCAACTGAAGCATCTATCAACAGATGAATGGATAAACAAAATACGGTATATACACACAGTGGAATATTACTCGGCTGTGAAAGGCAATGAAGGTCTGATGCATGTGCAACATAGATGAACCCTGAAGACACCATTTTGAGTAAAATAAGCCAGACACAAATGGACAAATATTGTATGATCTCACCTGTATGAAACAATAAAATATGCAAATTCATGGAGTCAGAAACTAGAATATAGGTCACCAGGGTCTGGGAGGGGAGGAAGAATGGGGAGTTAATGTTTAATTGGTATGGAGTCTCCATTTGGGATGATGGAAAAGTTTTGGCAATGGATGATGGTGATGAAGGCACAACTTTGTAAATGCAATTAACACTACTGAATTGCATATTGTATATCCCCTGAAAAGGAATTAAAAAGGGAAATTTTAGATTGTATGTAAGTTGCCACCAAAAATAAACCAACATAAAACAAACAAACAAAAACAACCCACAGAAGTGTATAACACAAAGAGTGAATGAACCCCAATGTAAACTGCAAGCTAAAGTTAATAGCATAATTATAATATTGTGTCATCAATGGGAACAAAAGTACCACACTAATGCAAAATGCTAATAACAGGAAAATACATGTGTGAGAGGGGGATATATGGGAACTCTGTATTTTATGTATGATTTTTCTGTAAACCTACATTTGCTTGCTTATATCACTGTGACCAAAAATGGCCTAGAAAAACATTCTAAGCTATATATAAAAGAGACAGTCTAGATGATTACCTCTTATTTCAAATTTTGATTGCAAATTATTACAAATATATTCAAAATCATATCTAAGAGTATCATATCTTAAACCATTCAAAACAGCAAAAGAAAAAAAGATTTTGAAAAGCAGAAATGGTTACTAACCATCTGCATGGAACATAACATTGCTTTTTCAGAAACCAGTGTAAAGCAACTGACATTTATTACTCTAAGACACTAGTGCTTAACCCAGACTGCCAATCAGCATCACTTATAGAGCTTTTCAGAAACATAGATGCTGAGCTCTTCTATACCTAGAGGTCTAATTCAATAAGTAAGAGATAGGGCCTAAAAACAAAACAAAAGCAAACAAACAAAAAAAACTAAACAAAAAATAAAAAAATAAAAATTAACCCCCCCTCCCCCCAAAAAAGATAAAAGAGATAGGGCTTAGGCATCAATACATTTTTAAAGTTCTAAGATGATTCTGATAACACAGCCAGGATTAAGAACCTTCGCCCCAACCTAAAGATAAAAATCTAATATTATGTTATATAAACATCTAATGTCAAAGTTTACATTTTGGTGGGGGAAAGGATACAATTATAGGACCCTGCAACTCAACACCAATGTGTGGTCCATGGAATAGAAGCACTGCCATAACTTGAGAGCTTGTCAGAAATTCAGAGTTTCAGGCCCCACAGTCAAAAACTTGCATTTTTAACAAGATCCACAAGTCAAAGTATGTAAAGGATAAAATCAGTCTTGGTCTGATAGTCATGGATAAGACTGATGCCTACTGTACAATGTGTGTCAATGATATCACAAGTCATGCCATGGTTTGAATACAGCAGGATTTATTCAATAGGACTTCGTAAGTATACTATGGTGCTATTAGGACCAAGGTCACAGATGCAATTCCACATGAGAGAATTAGATCCCATTTTTCAGAAAACCTGCATCAGATATATACAAATATTTGTCAGTGATCGCAACAGGAACTAGGCAAGAGGATATATCTGAATCAGTAGAAAATAACCACTGCTTTAAAAAGAAAGAAAAACAACAAAAGCCCACACTAAATCTTTATGAAATTCTCTTATCATCATAAAAAAGATAACTATATTAGTAAATATAACTAGGAAGTAACTGAAGAAGATATAGATGGTAACCTTTCAAATTAATAAAGTGATAGAAAACTAATTTATTCTGGCTACCTTGGATTATGGAGATCGTTTTACCCAAATTTTAGATGTTATCAGTGAAAAGAAAAAAGCAGAGAAGGAATATGATGACCAGATTACTCTTTACAAATTCTGACATTTAATACTTGAACAGAACTTTCAAATTTCAGATAGAAGGCACACTAAAAGATGATCTAGATTTGTGATTTTAAGATGGCAGAGTAAATACTTTTCTTCTTTTTTCTCTTAAGAACATATTCAAACAAGGAAAACTAAAACTACAAACAAAAGCTCCATCTTTGATAAAAGTAGGAGAAATCTGTAAATCTAATCTATTATTTATCAAGACAAAGTAATAGGTTGGGTTGCTGACTTAGCAAAAATAAACTGAAACCTAGAAATGCAGCGAAACAAAGTGTTACAGCCCAAATAAGATTCAGGAATTATAGGTACCAGATACTGGGATGAGGCTTGGGTCTGACAACAGGGAGATTAGCTGATCATTTGTGTGACCCAGCCAGCCACTTAAGTCTCCATCTCCAACCTGAACAGTCAGGTTTTTTAAAGAAACCAAACGAGAAAGGCTCTGGACTAGGAGACACCAGTTACAAAGAAGGATGAGATGAGGTACTAGATGGAAAATGATGATTAAGTGAAAATCTGAATGATGAACAATGATATTCTCAACCCCCTTCCAACTCTATGCTCCAGAATTCTGGCAGCCAGGCTGTCACTAGACAAAAACTGGCAAATATTTCTCTCAATAAACTGAACAGCCACAGGAAAAAAGAGGACGATTTTGACACTTGGGGTATTCTCAAAGCATTGCCAAGTGTCTCTATCCAGTAACTGTGTGGAAGAAATGTCCTCAAGTTACCCCCCATTGTCTACACTCCTACAATCCTTGGGACTGTGAATTTGATAGATTTTACTTCCATAATTAAGTTATATGGTATAGTTGACCTTAAGATAGGGAGATGATACAGATTGGCCAGATCCAATCATGTGAGCTTGTTAAAAGCAGAGGATTTTCTTTGACTACCTGGAGAAGACCAAGTCAAAGACTCAAAGCAGGAGAAGGACTCAACACACCCCTGCTGGCTTAAAGTTGGAGAGGGCTACATGTCAAGGAATACTAGCAGCCACTAGGAAGTGAGAGCAGCCCCTGGATAAGAGCCAGCAAGAAAACCAGGATCTCAGTCCTACAACTGCAAGGTACTGAATTTTGTTAAGTATAAATTTGGATGCAGATTTCCCCTCAGAACCTCCAGGTGAGAACTCAAACCCTAGATTTCAGTCCAGTGAGATCCTGAGTAAGAAAATCCAGACACATTATGCTTGGACTTCTGACCTATAGAAGGTGAGAGTAAATAAATGGGTGGTGTTTTTGTGCCATTAAAATTTTGATAAACTGTTATGTGACAATAGGAAACTAGTACACTATACAACGAAACCCACCAATTGACAACACATGCATGCAGAACTTCCAGTTTCGCTTTTTACAGCACTGTTACTAACTACAAACAGAATCCAAGGATCACCGGACATTTGCGGACAATCTCAAAAGTGAGAGACATAACCATCCAAAATACAGCAAAATTTTAAAACTTTGGGGAAAGAAAGCTAGGAAAAACAGGCAGAGAGATAGGAGAAAATCAGAAATAAGAGTAGCATCAAACTTCTCAACCTCAATACCAGAAATTAGATGACAATGGAGCAATAACTTCAAAAATCTGAAGGAAAGTTATTTTTAACCTAGAATTCTATACTCAAACTATCAAGTATGAGGATAGTATGAAGGCATTTTTCAGACAAATTTCAAAAACATTTACCTCTTAAGCATCCTTTCTTGATAAAGGTATTAGACACCTAAACCTCAGTCAATCTCAACATCACAAAAAGAAAAACTTTCTATACCTCTTGATGATACACAAGAAAACATATAGAACCATGAATAAATATTCTTGTCCAAAACAAAATGAACCTGAATCTGGTCAAGTCTCTGGATCTGAATTCTGGGAAAATCTCTCATGGAAATTCTACGGGACAAATGACTTGGTTTCTTCAACAAATATATTGAAAAAAAAAAAGAGGGAGGAGGAACTTTTTATGATTAAAAGACACTCAAGAAACATAATCAACTTAAAACAATGTGTGAACCTTGTTTGGATCCTGATTTAAACAAAAGACAATTGGGGAAATCTGAATACTGAAAAGATATTCAGTGATATTAAGCAATTATGATTGCTTTTTTCTTTAGATGCACAATGGTCATGCTTCTTAAAGACACTCTTAATTTAAAGATTTTTTGAAGTACATAGCAAATGATAAGATGCTTAGGTTTGCTTTAAATTAATGGAGGGGTGGGTCAGCAAAACAGTAAAGGGTCGAGATGAAATAAGATTAGCTACATGATGAAGACTGCTGAAGTCAAGGGATTGTTCAACTATTCTCTCTAGGTTTATGAGTGAAATTTTTCATATTAAAAAAAAAAGGAAGGAAGTAAAGGAAGGAGGGAGAGAAGAAATGGAGAAGAAAGGTAAAAGAGAGGGATGGGGGAACTTAGCTTGTTAGCAAAAGAAAATGGAAAAAAAAAAACGGGAATAAACACAGACATGAGAAAACTGAAGCAACTATGAATTTCTTATAAAAAGGAGTACCTCCCAAAGTAGCTCCTTTCAGCTGAAATCTAGCATTTTTGAACCTAGTTTTACCTTTCATGGTCACAGAAAGCAAATATGCCTTATCAGTATGATAGTCTTTTGACCATTTGAAAGGTACCATATTCATCACGAGCCTTCTTATCTTCAAAAAAACATTGCCTGTTCCTCTTAAAATACATTTTTAAATAATTTCACAATCCTCACTGCTCTCTTCTAAACTTCTACAGACACATCAGACTTCTGAAGAATGCTAAATTATGTCTCTACTATTCTATACAAACAGTTTTATATACCCAAGAATAGGACCTTGCATATGCCCGTTATGTTTTCATCTTGTTTGGTCAAGATCGCTTTAATAACCCACTCTAGAATTCCGCCCAGGATAGAAATCAAGTTTAACCACAAGTCCTTCAAATATTTAAATCTGTGTTACAAGATATTTACTGAAATTATTACCAAACAGTAGTAGGCCAGTTTTATGCTACAGTAAAGTAATAGTTTACATGCATTGCATGTTCAATATATAACACATTAGGGTTCTTAAACCTATTAAAAGTTCACAGCATATTTATGTCAACTTTAAAAGTTAAGAAAATACTGTTATTTTAAATGATCATAAAGACTTAAAGTTACCATTTAAGGCATGTTATACATGCTGTGCTAAATCTTCAAAAAATATATATCTATATCACATATACATAAAATACCTAATTAAAACATTGTTCCTATAGGGAAAATATATGATGACCCACTTTACAAAAATATAATGATGAGTCACTTTACAACAAGGTTTCAAGAGGAAGTCTTTAACAAAAAAAGGAGGTGAGGGAGGAGTAATTATATAAGAAGTCCCTCTCTACAAGATCAACAGCAGCATGTGAATTCTGTTCTGGCACTGAAAATTAAAGTAGGGTTTAATGAAATGCTCCATGTAATTTTCAATGAAAAAAATCCATTAACCTTTACGAACAGCATCATGCTAAATATCCAAGATCATAAATTTATAATAAAAGTTTTTATTAGATTTATTTGCAACTTTGACTAATAATGTCAACTCATTACCTATGTAGAGTATGCAGACATACCTGCAGCTTCTAGTAAAGCTTCCAGTCTAGCCTGTGTTTCTGGATCTACTGTCCTGAGGTCTGCACCATCAGTAGTACCTGACAAGAGCAACTTGGAAGCCGTTTCCAGCATTGGATTTTCCAAATCATCCTGATCCAAAATGAAAGACTCCACCTAAAAAACAAATTTTAAAAAGGAAAGAAGGGAGGAATAAAAGTAAGGAAAGAGGGAAGAGAAATAAATAGAAAAGGAGGGGAAGAGAAAGAATATTTTAATATAATCACCAGTGAAAAATACAGCCCAACCTAAATAAATTTAACCCACCGCTTAGTTTAACCCACTTCTACTTGTAGAAGAATATAAGAATATAAGAATGTATTATTTATATTTATTCTTTTCAATTTTGGGAGTGGGCAGTTGAGGTTAGTTCTTAAGCTATGAAAGCTTTGACTTGGTAGATGAGCTCAAACAGCAGTGCTCTATATGTTTTGATCTCAGGATCCCTTTACACACACTTAAAAAGTACTGAGGTCCCAAGGACTTCATTTAAGGGCTGTTAATTGATATGTACCATATTAGAAATTAAACTACAATACTGAAAAACCTCATTCATTATATTACCACTAATTTGATCAGAACAGTTTTTATATACTGGGAAGCAGTCATGCCTCGGCAGATACAAGTTTTCCAAAATTTGAATTTTTGCTTGAAAGTTAAATTTTGTCATTGGCAAGTAACACTGTTAATTGTTTTACTTAACGTGACAAACTCACTTTGATCACTTTTGAGGATGTCAACTACCTCAGATTGAATAACCATAGTTCGACTGTCAATTACACCTCCCAGTAAAAACAGCATTTCATGAAAAAAAAGGAGCTAATTTACCTTACATCTCAAACAGCCTTACAAGTATTTTCTCTCCAAACACTTTATGTGTATTTCTCATTTTGTCGCATAAAATCATATTTTTTAAAAACACGTATTCAAAAATGGAGATTTCATAAAAATCATTTTTATTGGTTCAAGGACATTCTTAAAGTAAAACTGACCTTTTATTTTCTTTTAACTATGAATACATGGCAGTGAATAATAATATGATATTTGATGCCATGGCCTTGATTCTTAAGGGGCCAGTAGTTTCACCCACAACTCATTGCTTTTACATCATCAGTGCAAATATGTCAACACAGTAAAAAGGCAAGTAAGATCTCAGTATTATGATTAAAATAGCTTTGACCTCCTACACATCTGAAATTGTCTCTGGGAACCTCAAGGATCTGCAGACCATACACTGAGAACCACTGGCACAATAGCATATACCAGATTCAATTAAAAGAAATTTTAAGAATCAGAAAAGAGCAAACTCCCAAGACAGGAAAAAGTTTTGTTTTGACGTTCCCCTATCATAGTTCTACTTTCAGGAATAAGGAAAACACACTAAAAATAAATTCTTAACCATCACAACATCAGAAATCATGTATCATTACACTTATGAAAATAACCTATATAGTTGCCAAGCATAACTACTATATTTAATCAACACATATTTGACATTATATACTAAATTAGGAGGGAAATAATGAAAGTTTCACTCCAAATTTCCATTCAACTAAAGTATTTTAATATGAAATAACATTTGAGATTTCTAATATTTCAAATACAAATGGAAAAAGAATACTCTGAAAATAAGCCTACTTGAAAAATTTTATAACATTTTGCGGTATATTAACTTTAAACAATCAAAAACAATTCTGAAGATATAGCCTTAAGAAAAAATCCCAAGAACAAACTAAAAAAAAAAGAAAATTAAGTATTTTTAAAAGCAACAGCCAAAGCACAATTTAACAAGAATTACAGGTCCAGATTAAAGTCTTGTACTTTAGGAAGTGCATGTTTGGGCATGGCTTGGCCACAGTAAGATGTGATTCAAAATTATAGCTTGGTAAAAAATATGTCTTCCTATCTTCAAACACAGTACATAAGATGAATCACTCTAAAGAAAGTGTTTCCCAATGAAATATTCTCCATTAAAATATCTACAATTATTTCAATCCAATGGGAGAAGGAAAGAAGAAAGGAAATAAAATAAACATAGGAAAATGAGCACAGACAGGTGAAAAATTAAATAATTTAAGGTTTTACATTAAAGTTTTAGAAAACAAAAGATCTCAAAGAGCAGATTATGGTTAATTTCCAAAACGAAAGAAGAAAGTAGAGGTGCTAAAGATGGTCAAATGAAACCCAGCATGCAAGAAGGGGATTTTGTATTAGAGAAGAAAAGAGATGGGAGGAGGATATTGCACACAGGACACCGGGTTTTAGGAACTGGGGCAATGATAGACAAGTATAAATATCTATATACTAGAACAGAGGGTTTCCTGTAGGAAAAGTAAAAAAATCTGAAGTTAGATCACAGAAGGTATTCAATTTTAATCAAAAGTGGTTTTCTGGCATAAAGGCTTCTATACCACATTGTACCATAATAAGCCTGGTGAAAATTTACTAGGAAAACTTCATCTCAATCTCCTAATAAGGGATAATAAGTGCAAAAATACCTCATTTTTTAACTTTAAACTTTTCCACAAAAGTTATGTTGATTTTTAATCCCACTGTTCTTGCTACATGAAAAATTTGATAACTAAAAATATTAGATATATTTTGATAAGTGAAGCAATCTTAGTGAGATATTAAATAACTGTTCAAAAGTTTCTCTGCTGAGTACTACTATTAGATTAATACAGCAAAATGTGAATTTCTGCACCTGAGAAAGAAAAGTTTAAGGGAAAATGGCCTCTATTCTCATCAATAAGCTACAATATTGATAAATACATTGAATATATAAAACCATGAAATAAATTGAATACTAAGGTTTCTATGATTCAGTATCACATTTAAAATAGGATAATGGCAAATTCAAATGACTATTTAATTCTATA
Source organism: Choloepus didactylus (assembly GCF_015220235.1). NCBI lineage: Eukaryota > Metazoa > Chordata > Mammalia > Pilosa > Megalonychidae > Choloepus > Choloepus didactylus. The sequence continues at coordinate 78,071,657 of NC_051309.1, forward strand.
TAAAGAGTTATTTTCAAAAAGATATCAGAATGAAGAATATGAACGGATATCTATTATTTGCTCCCCATCCCTAATTTAAGATTAATGAAGGAGCTAGTTTCAAGGCTGCTTTATTAGAATCAGAAGAGTCAGGAACTAGCCTTGCTCAGCCACCAGTTGTGTGACACAGCACTCTCTCAGCCATCTCTAGACCCTTATTTTGCCTTACTTCTTCAGATTTAACACCACATAACATCTATATATATAAAATATATAGTATATATTAAATACAGCATAATTAAATCCTATATTTTACACATACACATACCATATATACACACACACCAAATGCACATATGTATTATTTATTATTTCTCTAAGCTCCATGCAAACAGAGTCTTTTTTTGGTTCCTTTCTGTATACCCAGCAACTAGAACTGTTCCAAGCATACAGTCAGGACAATAATATTTGTTGAATAAATGAAGAAATCTGTTAAGTTTAAGTTGAAACTTACTTCATGATTTTGGAATCCTTTCCTTTCAGGTTCTAAAAGGCTCTAATGTATTTGTACTGTATTTGGAGAAAGGAAGGAAAATAATGGTATATTTTATAGATCTTATTGGAGGTATAGAAAAATCTTAAAATAGGGTGCCAGTGGGCGAAAATGCTATCTTTCTTGATTTATTAAACAAACTTATTGCAAACGTGATGTACAAGAGATACTGTTTAGTATGATGGGGGATACAAACCAACCCTACTATGTAGGAACTTATTTTTCTAATGAGAGAGCCAAAGTATGCGTGCAAATGAACAATACAGGGAAGAGAGTGCTAAGTTAATGAGAGTTAACAGCTAAAGGAGTTCAGAAGAGGAAGTATAAGATAAGTTCATCCTTTAACACCAATTCCTCTTTTATCAGCTGGAAAGATGATTGTACTACCCTACAGAACAACTGGAGAGAGATGATGTAAGGGGACGCAATCCTTACAGAAAACAAAAATAAGTAATCTCTTTTTTCAAACGTAAACCAAGTTATGGGCATACACCTCCCTACGATGTCCTCAGCTGAGGTAATTCAGATAAAAACTGCATTTTCTCACTGAAATCCAGCTTATTTTTATTATATTATTTCTACAGAAAAAAAATTATTTTGAATCCCAAACAACCAATTATAGTACATACCATTCAAACATTGAATATGGTTTGAATAAGAGATTCAAACAAATATCTTTAAACACTTTCTTTAAAGAGGGAGGAGATGGAGGAAAAAGATGCCCTTACTAAATTTATTCACTAAAGAATAAAATCTACCAGTTACCAATATTTACCAATACTTACAACGTGACAATTTAAGTTATGCTTAAATTATTTTGAATGTATTGCTTTGATCAGTTGGATATTTTATAAAATACTGCTTGTACATCAAATTCTTATCTAATATAAAGAACCACAAAAATGCAAGGGCCTTACAGATCACCAGGTTCAATTCATTTTACAGATGAGAAAACAGAAGCAGAAGCTAGGTCCCTTATGTAAATAGCAGGTTTCTAAATACCTAGCACCAAGATTTCAGTTATACAATTACCTAGTTCAATAACTTATTCATTATAAAATTCATGCTTTAGTTTAAGGGATTGACCTTTTACACTGCTCCAGTAAAGCTGGCCTCAAATTCTATACTTAGGTACCACAGAACTCACTGCTCAATTATTAAAAGCAATAATCCAAACACTATGTGCCCCTGATGTTGGGCAACATAAAGTACACAAGCTTCCTATAAAATATTCTTGCCCCCCAAAATTACACCATAATAGAATAGAGCCTTTAGAGGTAACTTCCAGTTAACAAAAAATAGTAAGGCAAATATAGGAACACGTTAAATTGCAGTTCTCAGACTCAGCACCATTGACATTTTGGATCAGATAATTCTTTGTTGTTGGGGGCTGTCCTATGTATTGTAGTATATTTAGCAGCATCCCTGGCCCTCTACATACTAGCAGCCAGTATCAGCCACCCCTACTCCCACCCTGCTTCACCCCCTTCACCAGTTGTGACAACCAAAAGTATCTCCAGACATTACCAAATGTCCCCTGGAAGCAAAATCACCCCTAGTTGAAAACCACTGAGTTAAATGGAAGCAAACACACAAATCTAAAAGGGGGAACATTATACAATGCAACTGAATAGTTTCTTCAAGTCAGAAGAATGGAGGGAAAAGGGGAGCCTGTTCTAAATTTAAAAGATAAAATAAGCAGCAACATAACATGAAACTTATTTGAATCCTGATTCAACAAACCAGCTGTAAAAATGATATTTTTGAGACAAGTGAAAAAAAAAGCTGAATATGAACTGGGCATTAGATAATATAAAGGAATTACTCTGCTTATGTAAGAAAATGTCCTTAGTTTTAGAGATGCATATTGAAGGATACAGACATGGTGGAAGGGATTTGCTATAAAACACTTCAGGAAAACAAAGTTTTCATGCAAATTCTTGATAATGTTGAATCTGGGTGATAGATATAGTCTTTATTATACTTGATGCTATACCTTTGTAAGACTAAATGTGATGTACTGTAGAGGCTGCTGTTGTTTAAAATATTATTTAAGAGTAATACCATTTAGTTTTCTAAAGTAATTAAAATCCTTTTTGTTCCCTCCCCAAAGTAAACCTGACTTAACACAAACAGTTAATAATGAAAATCAAGGCCTTTAAAAAAGCTCAGAGATGAGTGCATGTGTTTCATTGTACTTCCACAATCCTTCTGTACTCAAAACACAGTCACATGGAAATTCGGAAAATTAAGGTCATCTGGACCTACGGTGAACACAAGCTCTACATTTCAAACCAAGTCCTCCTCAAAACATATATTATGGTTACCATGTTAAAGAAGAGCAGTTCATTTTTAGTGTAAGAGAACTGGTATTTATTCCAAAAGATAATGAAGTAGTATTATCTGATTAACTGGATATCATATATACATATACAAGCTCTATTCAACGTAACAAATATTCAACCCCAATTATATAGTATGTGCAAAACAGTATGCTAGTCACTGGAGAAAATATAAAAATGATTGTTTTATAATCATTGTGTTCCACAGATATACAATATAAAAAGGCAACTCTAAGTGCAAACAACTAATAAATCAAAGAAGACTGAAAAACATACTAAATAGATACTATTAAATAGTGATGGTCCAGAGGAAGGAGAAAACAATTCTGAATGAGGGTGACCCAAGGAATGATGCTTAAGGAAGATGGGGCCTTTTAATATTGAGAAGTGCTGAGAAGTTGAGAATTTACATTTTAGGTTGCTAATGGATTTAAGTATTAAGGCAAATGATCCATGTTTTACGAAGATAATTAGAAACCACGTAAAAGAGGCATAGATGTGAAACCAGAGACGAAGAAACCAATTAGGAATTTATCAAGCTGTTAATCTATATTTCAAGAAAGAGCCCAGGTACAAACCCCTCCCCCCCAAAAAAAGAATGTTTATTATGAAGTTTTCAAAATTTTCTTCGTTTTTACTAAGTGTCCGTGTTTGATTTTGTCACTATTTTTGTCATTTCAATGGCATTAAATGGGTTTACAGACATACATCATAACTGTCTACAAAAAATAAGTAGTTTAAATACAACTTCACTTGAAGCTGTCACTATGGTCTGAATTACATAATAAATCAGGTGTCATTTATTTAGTGACATTCAAAGCATAGGCTATATAAATATAATTCAAAGCAATAATTTCTGAATCTTGATATCATTTGTCACTAAGAAAATAGCTGTTGCATATAAAAAAGCTGCATATAAAAGGTAGACATAAAAAAGTTAAGAAACTAGTTTGAATCTATGATAATTTTAAGGCAGTGCTTGAATAAATTCTTAATAGTTTACATTATGTATCTCATACAAGTCCAGAAAACTATGTTTATTTGCTCTTCCTAGTTCTACTATAACAGATAAATACAAATAATAATAAATATTCATAATTGAAAATCATTATAATTTATTCTCTTTGTACATGGCCCTGAAACCTAGTTAAAAATTTCTTTGGTCTGTGTCTATGCAGTCTTTACTAAGGGTAAACTCCAAATAAAATACCACAGTTCTTAATGAAGAGCTAATTATTTCAAAATTAATTTAACTGGAATATTTTAAATCTTTAGCAAAGTTACCAAATACTGATCTAGGTATCAATGAAAAAAAAAAATCCACTTTTTCTTGTAAAATGAATGTCAATTAATAACATGGCCTATTATGGTATTGCGAGATTAAAGTAAATAAAACTTAATTGGACCTGCCTGGAGATAAATTAGCTTTCAAAATTTCTGTTTATACCCAACCACTACTTTATTCCTTCACTCTCTCATTCATAGTCATCTCTCCGACTAATAAATATTAGTTTGCACCTATTATGGTCTAGGAATGTGCAAAAAATTAGTGATACAGTGCTTAACATAACCTTGTTCTTCATGGAGCTTACACAAAACACAACTTTCTTTCTTAGGCTTCAAAGTACTTATCTCTCTCAGCAACTCAGTATGAAATTACTAACATAATTCAATATGAAAAATTTTAAATTAACTGTAAATTTTATAAAGTGGAAAAATTAATCATTTAAAATAAGACAAAATTCTATGGAATTCTCAAATTTACAGTTTATATATTAAAAGATATTTTTGTAATAGAATTGAAGAATATTTTAAAAATTTCCCCCGAACTTTATACCAGTAGTAGGATGAAATTTAATTACGAATTTAGCCTGTTTCTGGTTTTTATCATTAGGTATTATCTTTAAATAGCCTCATAATAAAATGATTCTTATGAGATTGGCTTTAACACGCACGCCCACGTGCACATGCACACAAAACCTGATGTCATAACCTGTTGAAATTTCAGAATTCCAAGGATTTGAGGTATAGAGTGATTCCAGAGAGAGGGAAAAACCTGTTAATTACAGAGAAATAAATATCAGATTGATACCACACTTCCCAAATACAACACTAGATGCTGGAAGACAACTGTGTAATCAATTAAAAGTTCTGAAGCACAATTCTTTTGAAAGTAAAATTCCAAACTGGAAAATAACTAAAAAGATGACATTTTAGATATCTAAGCACTTTGAAAATTTATAAACCACAATCATTTTCTGAATGTAGAGAATATACTCCTTCTAAAAGAAAAATTAATCCAAGAAAGGGGCAGCTTGGAATACAAGACTAAGTAGTTAGAAAAGAACCAGTATAATACATCATAACATCTCAAGTAATTGTTAATAAATGATTCTATAAAAAGTAGAAAAGTAGAATCATAATATAACATAATCATGGTAGCAAAATTTCAGATTATATAAAAAATAATATAACATAATCATGGTAGTAAAATTTCAGATTATGTAAAAAATATGAAAGCCAGGATTGAATGAAATCAAGACAACAGCCTATGTTCCAGGGAAAGGGAGAAACTAGTTACAAATGCTATTTAATTCCATTCAATGCCTGCAGAAGAACAGAATAAGACAATTTGCAAATTGGGAATGAAGCAGAATAAACACTCAATAAATTCAGCTGAAGCTAAGAAAGAGGAGAAAACAAAAAATTGAGAAAATGTAACATATTAACTATAATCCTCAATGTTAGGAAAAAGACTAAAGACCAAATGAGCAAGTTAATAGTTAATATAAAAGTGAGTGTGCAAAATCTCCCTACTTAACACACACACACACACACACACAGATTAGGCTAAAAAAAACAAAAAGGAAAAACCCATCTATATGTGGTTATAAGGAAGATATCTAAAATTTTTAGTCACAAAGGCTGAAAACAGAGGAATGAAAAAACAATAGCAGCCAAAGCTGCCATTATTAATATGAGACAAAAAAGAATTCAAGTCCAAGAGCGTTAAAATAGAAAAAAGGGTATTTTATCATGATAATGGATGCAATAAACTAAGGGCATGTAATAGCCCAACTTTTATGCAAATAACAATACAACATAGTAATATATAAAGTAAAAATGCTAAAAATATAGGCAATTAGAAAACTCACATAATTTAGTGGGAGCAGACTAAATTATACAAGGATACAGAGGATTTAGAAATTTAATTAACTATATTTATATTTCATAGTGAAATATGATTTAGTATATCATGAACAGAGAATGCACAGTCTTTATAAACAAACAAACCAAAACCTGACCATAACTTAAGCGAGAAAGAAAATCTCAAGAGATTTCTAAAAGAAGAAATCATACAGGTTACATTCTTGGTCCATAAGCTAAAAGAAACTAAAAATTTTCAATAAAAGGATGATGCTATAGTCTGTTTGGAAATCAGAAAGGAACAGAAATTTTAAAATGCAACTAAATAACTCTCAGAATAGACAGGAATTGAAAATTAAAATTACGTTCACGCTTTCCCTATGGGATCTAGTCATAGCTGCCTTTAAAGAAAAAATATAAGGAGTTATTAAAATTAGAAAACTGGGCATAACTATAAATCAATAAATACAAAAGCTTAAACAAAATGGATGGCTTTCTAGGAAATGGAATTATCAAAAATTAATTCAAAAAAAGAAAACCCAAGGAGAATATGTCCATTGAAGAAAACTTAAAGGTAGGTCAGATCTATCCTTCAAAATACAACTGAGCCCAAAAGTATTTTGCGGTAATTTCCACCAAATTTAAAGAGCAGTATTATATTATTTAAGCATTATTTTATTATTTTGAAAAGTACATTTAAAAGGATATCAATTTTGATAAAGTAAAAAAAATAAAAAATAAAAAGTAAAAGGGAATCAAGCCCAGATGGATCTGAGAGTATTTCCACCAATCTTTACAGACCAGAGCAATATATTATTTCGAAAGCCCAGAAAACAGAGGGAAAAAATTCAAGTTCATGTAAATAAATAATCCTATTAACAAACCTAAACAGGAATAAAAAACAAACAAAAAACCTAGATTACATCTGTAAATACAGATGCAAAAATCCTAAATAAAACAAACCATTAAGCAAATCAAACGCAGCAGTAGAGTAAAAGAAAATTATACAATACATAAAAGAAGGGATAAAAGAAATGAAGTACAGATAGCTGAACTCAGATGCAGCGACCTCCCCCTGCCTGAGATGCTTTTTCTAAAGCTTTCATTCTTTAGGTCTCAGTTTAAATTTTACCTTCTCAGATAATACTATCAGAAGAGCTCCTCTTCTCATCTCTCTACCACACTGCCCTCTTTATTTCCTCAGGGTACTATCACAAACTAAAATTATCTTGTTCTTGGGTACTTGCTTCTCTCTCTTCTCCATATAAAAGAGAGAGGAACCTTTTAGACTTGCTCAGTGCTATCCCTTGTGCTTGGCACAGTTCCTGGGACAATGTAAGATCCAAATAAATATTTGTTCAATAAATATTAAAAATAAAGCTCATCATGGTCAATATTAGTAAATTTATTTGTGCAATCCACTATACAAAAATATTAGGTGATTTAAGGCACATATAAATGTAAAAGTGTAAATATTAGAAGGATTTCACTTAAATCAGGAAAAAAACAAAAATGCCAAATCAGAACAAGCAGTGAACAGTTCTAGAAACCTAAGCAGTACAACTAAAAAAACAACAGAAGTTGTAAATACTGAAAACAGAAAAGGCAAACTACCATGATAAACAGAAAATATATTCATCATCCTAGAAATTTCAAGAGAAAGAACTGAAAACTAAGTCAATGGTAAGACCAACATATAAAGATCAATAGCCTTCCTACATACCCGCAATAACTATCAGAAAATAAAAAGGGAAATGGAAGAAAAGATGTAATTCACAATAGCAACAAAAACTAAAAAAAATACCCCGGAATAAACCTAACAAGAAATGTACAAGACCTATATGAAGAAAACTATAAAACTACTAAAGGACATAAAAGAGCACCTGAAAAAATGGAGAGGCATACCATGTTCTTGGAAGGGAAGACTCAATAGTGTAAAGATGTCAATTCTCCCCAAATTAATCTGTAAATTCAATGCACTTCCAATCAAAATCCCAAAGGGATTTTTAATGGAACTTGACATGGTGATTCTAAAGTTCATCTGGAAGAGAAAATACACAAGAATTGCCAAAAAATTTTTCAAAAACACAATGGGATGGGTTGTCCTACCAGATATCAAATTTAATACAAAATGACGATAATCAAAACAGTGGAGTATAGAATACAGAACACATACATTTGGAACTTTTAAAAATATGATAAAGGTGGTATTTCAAATCAGTGGGAAAAAAAGACATCTTGTTCAATAAATTCTTTTGGGAAAATAGCTATGAAGTTGGAAAAATAGGTTCCTACCACAAAAAATATGAAAAAAAAAAAACCTAGATGAATTAAAATTTAACAAAAACATAAATAAAGCTAAATAAGTAGTATAAGAAAATATAAAAGTCTAATTATTATACTGTTGTAGGCAAGACAGTTTTTCTGGAAAGACAAAACCTAGAAGCTAGGAAGGAGAAGACACAGATTTTGATGGTAAAAAAATCAAAATTTCAAAGATACCATAACATATGACAACTGACAAGCTAAAAGAAATTTTATAAAATATGTATGCCCTAAAGAGAACTATAAAGAAATCCTACAAATTCTGTAAGAAAAAAGACAAACATCATAATGGGAAAATGGAAAATGATACATGTATACAATCACAGAAGAAATACAAATGCCCCAAAACTATGTTCAACTTTATTGGGAACCAGGTAAATACAAATTAAAGTTAGATATTGTACACACTGACAGATAATGTCTAATGTATTAGAGGATAATTTGGCAAAATCTAAAATCAAAATTTAAAAATACAATTCTCCTTCTGAGAACTTAGATCTGCAGAAAAACTTGCACATAGAAGCAAAGAAATATGTGTAAAAATGTTCATTACAATATTGTTGATAATAGATAAAATTATAAATAATCCATAAAACCATATTAGAATAATGGTCAAATGATTTATGGTATATCCTATTATGGAATAATAAATAGCTGTGTGAAGAATAAAGCAGATCTATATATAATGACTACATCATGACTAATAATGTAACTGCCCTTCTTATTCTGTCCCATAATTCTTCATCTCTTAATCCTGCATTTTTAATCTTCATATATGTATTTTTTTCCAATTTATTTATTATCTCTCTCTCCCATTTGAAAGTATGTTTCACGGGGGCAGGTACTCTGTTTTATTCATTGCTCTATACCCTGCAACTAGAATAATGCCTTAAACAATAAATATTAAAAATGTTTACTGAATGAAAATATGAATGCCAATGCAGAAAATCTCCACATTACATTAGATGGAAAAACAAAAAAAAAGGAAGACGCAGAGAAGTAAACTTGGTATGTACCTATTTTAATTGATTTAAAAACCACAACAAAACTATTTGTATGCATGTACAAGGTCAAATATAAACTTCTCAAGGATAAACCCAAGCTATTAACAGTGGTAATGTTACGAAATCAATGGAATGATTGGCCTTTTTCCAGTCCACATACCCATCTATACCGCTTACCTTAAAAAACAAAAAACCAAACAAAATCATAGTTTTTCCTACTCTGTGATTCTGGCAAATAATTAAGAAAAAAGATCTTTAGACCTTCAAAAAAACATCAAGAATGACCGTTTAACCATTTCTTTACTTCCAGCAAAAACTGCTTTGAAACAGATAGGATCAATTTGCTGGTATTATGTAATTCAGTATGAAGTATGCATATGAATCCTAATAATTTTTACCTTCTGTGTCAAAGAAACTTTTTGGAAGTCAGGTTTATTTAAGTTTAATTTAGAGTAAAATTCATCCTTTTTTAGTTGTACAAATCTATGAATTTTGACATACACAGTCATGCAATCAACAACACAATCAAAACACAAAATATTTTCAACAATCAGAAATTTCTTTCTTGCCCCTTTGCAGTCAACCCCCCTACACCATCCCTCAGCCCCTAACAACCATCTATTTTCTGTTACTTTTGTTTTGTCTTTTACAGAATGAAATGGAGTCATACAGACTTTTGACTCCTCTTTCATAAAAGCACAATGCTCTTGAGCTTCATCCACGCTGTAGCATGCTTCAGGAGTTGATTAGTTTTTATTGTGAGCAGCATTCCATCATATATACGAGATGTTCCAGTTCGTTTTTCTAATCACCAATTAATGAACATTAGAGCACACTTTGTGTGGGCATGTTTTCACTTCTCTTGGGTAAATACATAAACTTTCACTCAGGTGACAAGTTTATGTTTAAATTTATAAAAAGCTACCTGTTTACCAAGTGGCAGTACCATTTTGCATTCCCACCTGCAAAATCTGAGTTCTGGTTGATTTCCATTTTTACTAGCAATTGGTAGAGTTCATTTTTTCTCCATTCTCCCTGCCTCCATTCTAGTAGGTGTGAAGAGATATCATACTGTGATTTTAATAAAAGGTTAAAACTTTTTCCCCCTTTTTCAATTGGGTTGCTTTCTCTTTGACTTTAAGACGTCTTAATATATTTTCTGGATACAAGTCTTTTATCAGATATATGGTTTACAAATATTTTTTCCAATTATCTTTCTTTTCAGTATCTTCTGAAGAACAAGTTTTAAATTCTAATGAAGTCAACATTACTTTTATTTTTGTGGGTTTTGTACCCTATTGAAAAATACTTTGCCTAACCTACAGTCAATAAATATTTTTCTTGTTTTCTTCTAGATGTTTTATTATTTTAGTTTTATAACTAAATGGGTCTTATAACCCATTTTTATTTAATTTTTGCACAGTGCAAGGCATGGGTTCAACTTTCTTTATGTAAATATCAAAATATTTTACTACTATTTATTAAAACTAACTTTTCTCTACTGAATTCTCAGCACCTCTATCAAAAATCAGTTGCCCATAGTAGCATGTCTGACACCTAAGTTAAAGATAGAAGATAAGGCTGGGACTGTTTAACTTAGCAAAAACTGGAGTGGTCAATGATTGTCTCCATGTACAAATATAAAACTCTTCTTGCATGTAGAGCAACAAATGAATGTAAACCATGCAGAGTGTTGGAAAGGGGATGGTAGTGGATAAAAAATATAATCAAAGCAAACTGGAGTCTATAGTCAACAGTAACATTGTAATATGCTTCCATTAAATGTAACAAAGGCAATATACCAAAGCTAAATAAGTTATGAGAGAGAGATATAAGGGAGGGATATGGGATTCTTGGTAGTGGTGTTGTTGTCTGTCCCTACTATTATATTGTATTGTATGATATTTTATTTTTCTTTTTATTATCTTTTTCATTATTCATTAAAAAAAAAAATCAATTGCCCATCTTTCTGCATAACCTGATCAGTCCCTGGAACTTTGAGTATCTGCGTGACACCTGAGACTCAGAGTTAGAGTTTGGCAGCTATGAATGTCAGTAATATCCCATACTGCAATTGTTAAAAAAGCTGAAAAAGAGTTCAGACTTCAATTAGAAGTAAGAATGAAGCGGAACTGGTTAGGACTAAGGCAAATCAGACTACAGGGTAAAGGGACGATATGACTCTATTTGAAAACTTCAATTTTTGCATGAGACAAAAGGATGAGATGTTTATTTGATGCAAAATCTATATTTTCTGTAGCACCATAAATAATTTAACTTGTATGGTCAGTATATTCAAACACTATAATTACATGGACCTTTGAATAGGGAATGAGATCTGGTTGGTTTGTACAGGTTAGTGTGAAACCCTGATACATCCCAAAGTAATCTGACAAAGAATAAAAAAGTTTTTGCAAAGCCCCCCTGAGAGACTTGGGGAAAATGTGGAAATATTAAACTCCCCCACCTGGAGAACTACTGATATTCTCACAAGCATTGGGAACTACCAATTTAGAAGGCTGAGCCCTCAATCTTGGGGCTTGCCCTTATGAAACTTGTTACCGCAAAGCCTAATTATAATTGTGCCTGAGAGTCTCCCCAGAGAACCTCTTTGTTGCTCAGATGTGGCCTCTCTCTCTAAGCCCAGTTGGCAGGTAAATTACTGTCATTCCCCCTATGTGGGGCATGACTCCCAGGGGTGTAAATCTCCCTGGCAACATGGGACATGACTTCCGAGGATGAGCCTGGACCCAGCATCGTGGGATTGAAAAAGTCTTCTTGACCAAAAAGGGGAAGCAAAATGAAACAAAATAAAATTTCAGTGGCTGAAAGATTTCAAATGGAGTCAAGAGTTCACTCTGGGGGTTATTCTTAGTGCCATATAGCTATCCATTTTTAGGTTTTAGTGTATTCGAATAGCTAAGAAGGAAATACCTAAACTGTAACTGCCACCCAGTAAGGAGCTTTGATTTTTGAAGATGACTGTATAACTATGTAGCTTACACGGTGTGACTGTGTGATTGTGAAAACCCTGTGGCTCACATGCCCTTTATCCAGTACATGACAGAAAAATGGAAACAAAAATTAAATGAATAATAGGGGGAATAGGAGGAATAGGATGTTTTGGGTATTCTTGTATTTTTATTCTTATTTTTATTTTTTATTTTTTGGAGAATGGAAATGTTCAAAAATTGATTTCGGTGATGAATACATAACTATATGATGGTACTGTGAAAAACTGTACACTGTGGATGATTGTAGGGTATATGAATATATCTCAATAAAACTGAATAGAAAAAAAAAAGGGTCCACCAGTGGGGGAATGGGTGAATGAAGTACTGCATATTCACCCACTGAAATATTATATGGCAGTTAAAACAATATTTAGTATGATATCCTTTCCATAAAATTCCAAACATCTGCATTAAAAAAAAAATCAATTGCCCATATATTATTGAGCTTCTCTACGGTCACTACTCTGTTCCATTTATTTATGTGTCTGTCCTTTCATTGATTCTACACTGTGTTAATAAGTCTTAAAATCTTTATAGTAAGTCTTAAAATCTTCCAACTTGGTTTGTTTTTCAAAACTGTTTTGGCTACTCCAATACCTTTTCTTTTCCATACAGAGTTTTGAAAGAGTTTGTCAATTTCTACAAAAAAAAAAAAAAAAAAAAAAAGAGGATGGTAGGATTTTGATGGGACTGCATTCAATGTACAGATCATTCCAAGGAGAAATGACATCATAATTGAGTCTTTCAATCCATGAACATGCCATGTATTTTCATCTATTTAGGCCACCTTTAATTTCTCAAGAATATTTGTAGTTTACAGCATATAAATTGTGCACATACTTTGTTAAATTTATCCCTGTTTCATGGGTTTTAGTGTTATTGTAATTGTTACTTTAAAATTTTTTCATTTTCTAACTGTTCATTGCTAATATGTAGAAATATAATTGATTTTTAGATTTACTGAATAACTTGTGTCATAAAACTCAAGAAACTGGTAAGTTCTAGTAGTGTTCTTTTTGTGTGTGTGGATTCCATCAGATTTTGCATACAATCACATCATCTGTGAATAGGAAATGTATTTGTTTCTTTCCAATTATTATGCTTTTTATTTTTTTTCTAACCTGGCTAGGACCTCCGGTATTATGTTGAATACAAATGGTGAGAGGAGACAACTTTCCCCTGTTTTCAATCTTAAAAGGATATTATTCAGTCTCACTGATATTAGTACATGAGACTTACATTACGATGTTAGTTGTAGGTTTCTGCATACACCAATTACCAGATCAAGGAAGTCCTTTTATATTATGCTGAGAATTTTTTTGATCAGTGGATATCAAATTGTCAAATGCTTTTTCTGCATCTATTGAGATCATCAAATGATTTTTTTGAATGTGTTGTTATAATGAATTACATTGATTATCAATTGTTTGGCCAACTTGGGTTTCCTAGGATAACCACCACTTAGTCATAAAGCATTAACTTATTTACTTATTGTTGGCATTTGTTTGGTAATATTTTGCTACAATGTGTTATATACGCCATGAGATATACTGGGCTGTGATTTTTCTCTTACTAATATCTTTGCTTGATTTTAGTATCAAGATGATGCTGGTATCACAAGGTGGGAAATTATTCCATATCCTGTATTTTCTGGAAAAGTTTGTGTAGAATTGTTATTATTTCTTCCTTTAAATGTTTCATACAATTCACACAAGAGCCACTGAGCTTGGAGTTTTCTTTGCTGGAGGTTTTTAAATTAGGAACACAATTTCTTTACTAGTTACATTACTCAGGTTATCGATGCTTGAGTAGGCTTTAGTAGTTTGTGTCTTTCAAGGAATTTGTCTATTTCATCGAAGTTATTAAATTACTGTCATAAAGTTGTTCATAATTTCCTCTTACTAGCCTTATAAAGCATCTTAATGGGATTTGTACTAATGCCTCTTTATTCATTGCTGGTGTTAGCAATTTGTGTCTTCTCTCTCTCTTTTTTTGATCAGTTTGGTTAAAGGTTTATCAATTTTAATGAGTCAGTGAACCAGCTTTCAGTTTGACTTATTTTCTCTACTGCTTTTGTTTTCAATGTCATTACTCTCTGCATTTATTTTTATTGTTTCATTCCTTCTGCTGCTTGGGTTTGATTCACTCTTTTTTCTAGTTTCTTAACATAGAACTTTAAATTGATGATTGCAGCATTTTCTTCTTTTGTAATGTAAGCATTCAATGTTATAAATTTCCACCTAAACACTGCTTTAGCTGCATATAAATTTTAAACATACTTCATTCAATTAAAAATATTTTCTAACTTCCCACTCAGCTTTCTCTTTGGCCCACGGATTATTTTTAAAGTGCCTTGGTTAATTTCCAAATATGTGGGAATTTTCCACATATCTTTTTGGTTTTTACTTTTAGTTTAATTGCATTATGGTTATAAAGAACATACTTTATGCGATGTCAGTTTTTTAATTGAAATCAAAATGCTTTAAAAGTTTTGTTTACAATAAATAAAATAATTATCTTTATCATAGGAATTCTAAAGAGTTAATGGAAAGATATTAACACAGAGGCATATTGTACCAAAATGTGAATGTAAGAAATACAAATTAAAAATCAATTAAAAGGAAAGACTGTTAGTATCAATATTTCTTCTAAATTCCACAAAGAAAAAATGTTAATGCACCAGTCCAAGAATCTGTATTTTCTGAACTGCAAGATAACTCCTCCTGGATATGCCACATGTATCTCAATTAAATACATCTTAAACCATTATCTTTCAGTACTCTCTTTCCCATACCCAACAAAGAGAAATGTTCTTTTTCCTGTATTCACTCTCAGAGGACAGAACATTTCCTTTAGTATCTTCATCTCCTCATCAACTCCACTGATCAGAAATAAAACTCTACAGTGAACAGCAACATTAGTAGACTTCTAATAGACTATCATTATCCAAAGAAATGGCTAAACTTTATTTCTACACATGTGCATATAAGATACCTAAGACTTATGCTCAAATACCAGTTAATAAATTTCTTAAGTGTTCTAATTCCCCTTAAAATGCAAATCAGAGCATAGCACTTCTTTGTTCAAGCCTATCCAATGGCTCCCATTTCACTTAGATCAAAAGCAAAAGTCTTTACAATGTTTCAAGATGGCAAAGGTTATTTTGTTTGTCACTTAGGAAACCCAAACTCCAAGAGTATGACAGATGAGCAACAAGATAGTTGCTGAATTAATGATTTCTAATATTTGAGTGAGATCCAACAGAAAAAGAGTACTACTGGCTTATCAAACAATAGTGAATATAAGTAACATTAGAACACTAGATACTTGCTCCCTTGAAATGAAACAAGTATATATGTAATATAGTTAATATATTTCAGTAGTTACCAAAACAAATGCTGCCAATTATAATTAATACTTTTCTCAACCTATCTGTTTTGTTTTACCTAAGTTTGAAGATAATAATATCTAAGATAGTACATTTTACGTCACCCAATAAAAACAGGTAGAGTTAGCTTTAGGTTTCACTAAATTTCAAAATACTAAAAACTGGGCAAAGTGGTGACCTTTTTTTGGTCAGGCTTTTGAACATTTTCATATCATCAATCTGGAAGAAATTAGAGAAACATAATTTCTAATTTTAAAGTTAACTGCAATTTATGTAGAAATTAAATCCTAAAAACTAGATTTGCCCAGAGATGTCAAATACCATATACATGCAAATGAAAAGCAATGTTCTCCCCCCAAAAAACATGATTTAGAAAAGGGGAGACACTTACATTTGCCTCCTATTTGGGAGGCACATTAGCCAAAAATATTAAGTCTGGGATATAATTATATACAAAAGCCACATGGCAGGATTTTTTTTTTTTTTTTTTTTTTAAGGTAAAGGAAAGTAACAGGATTAAAATTTATTCCTTGAGATATGGTCTTCAATTCCAAGTGCTGGATATTACCACAAAGAAGCTTTTTTAAGATAACTTTTAAAAACTACCCAGTAAATGACATTTTATTGGAAACAGAGAATAGATAGCTACATAGAGGAAAAATGAAAACCTCAAGTGTCATAAGTTTAAAATAATAGGTATTGTGGTTTGAGATACAATCATTATACAAAAATTGTGAAAAAGCTTTATCTCAAAAATCTTAAATGGAAGGAAAGATGTACAATGGAAAACAGTGCTAGATGACTCAAAAAGCAGCTTTAGTGTTAAGTACAATGTCAAATATGAATGTGAAGATTCAGAATAAAATTATTTTACAAAATGTGAGGGTGGTAAATGATTTTAAAAGTCACTTTATAAAATAGACATTTATGAAGTTCCCTTATATTCTAAACTTTATACTCAAGTCGCTATTATACTGGACCTTGACCTCAACAACCATTTCACAGGAATGCAATATACTAAGAGCTTTCCAGGAACTAAGTTTTTGTTTTCTGGGCTTTTGTTTTTGTTTTTATTTTTGCATGGCTTCATAAAAGTTTGCAAAATTATTCAAACAACTTCTGGAAATCATGCTGCTCTCTGCAAAATATCATTAGCTAACCCTTATTTTGGAATAATTTTACCAGACACACATGAAATCATGATCATGAAAATAACTGCCCAGGAATACAAATGAAATTACAGAATTTATAATAACTGACCCTTATCATGGTTTTTCCACTGGAATCTGTCTCTAATTCATTGATTTTGTTGTCTGTTGGCAGAAAAACAGCAACAGGCACTTAAAGATGGATTCACCTTAGTGTTTACATAAAACTTGCCTTCATCCTAGAATATTTTATGACCATTTCACAGCCAGTTTAACCCAATATGAAAGTAAAACATCTAAAATCACGACTGAAAATTATCATTTGCATTTTTAAAAGAATCACTGTGGTGATCCAAGAGATATCGTTTCGCTAATTAATTTGGAAGCATATCCCAATGATCAGATCAGTAATTCCTGGTTGGTGGGGGCTATGTCTTCACCTCTGTTTATACCACAACACTTCACATATCAAAGGTAATAGATTAATGCTTGCTAAATTTAACACAAGTATAATATTTTACTTCCAGCATTAAAAATGTTTTAAAAAATTAATACATCCAATTATCAGAAGGAGATATATAGGCAAATCCCCAATTAATTCAAATGTTACAGCCAGTACCCAATTAACTCCCATGCTCTATTTGTTGGCTGGTTATTTGGAAATCAGGAGCATCTTTTGAGCCACCCACTTCCCACCAGTCACTGTAAACTGAGAAGCTCTGAAAAGTTGTCAGATGTTGTTATGCTAACACGTCTTAGCTGCAACAAGAAGGGTTCTTATGGTGGAGGGTAGAAAATCAATTACCATGCAAATATCACTTATATACTACATTTCTATAGTCATACAGTGAATACCGTTCACATTATGGAAATCAAGGAAATCAACATTTACGTGATATTTATAGCAATGCAAACAATTGTGCTATAATGCAATAAGTGCATCCCTGACAAATTGCACATTCTGTAAAACAGCACACTGAAAACCAACAAGACTAAAAATACACCGTTTTGGGGAAAATTAGAGATGGGAGCATACCACTCAAAACTTATGCTACTCTGTAACCAGAATCTAAGAAAAACAAATAATAATAGCACACTTGAAAAGATATATAAAGAAAAACTACAGTAAATGTATCTTCAGACATCTATCTCACACCATATACAAAAATTAACTCAAAATGGATCAACAGGAAGATGGCAGCATAGAGAGGAGACAAAACCAGTCTCCCCTGGAACAACTAATAAACTACCAAGAACAACTAGCAAATAATCTGGAATAACTGCAGGGGGACCAACGTGACTGTCCACTCATCATACACCAACCTGAATGGGGAGGAATGCCCAAGATCACAGCATAAAATCTGTAAGTAAAAATTGTGAATCCAAGCTAGAAGCCCCACCCCCCACGGCCCCAACTGCAAAGCCTGGTGGTGCTAGAGAGCAGCACCTCCCAGCAAGTGAATATAGCTCAGCTGAGCTCCAACTGGGGTTTTAATTAACAAACGTGAACTGCTCAATACAAACTACGAATCCCCAAAAAGCAGACAGAGACTTCTGATGACAACTGACCTCAGCTAGCCAGAGAGTGGGCACGGACTGGCCCTGAAGGCAGCTTTCTGTCCCCTTTTCGGCTTACTGGAGTAAGCCTCAGCCATTTTCAGTTCCCAGCACTCTGATCCAGACAAGGGTGTAGACAGCACAGGCAGAGACTACTGAAATGCTAATGGCCTTTCCCTAAGGCAGGTATCTTCCCTAAGAGGAAAGAGGTGGGGCCCAGCTCTACTAGCCACCTTCCATTCAGAACCAGACCCGAGAGCCTGGGGGAAAACAGCCATGGGCCAAATCTCCTTACACAAGTCTGGAGTTACAGGCTGACAGGCGCCACCTGCTGGGTGGAAAAGCAGTGACTTGAGGCCTCACTGCATGTACCAATCTTCTAAGATACCCTCAGGGAAACGGGATACCATTCCCTCTTTCCAAGACCTGAGCCCGTTCTGGTCTGAGAAAACCTGATTGGGGTAACCAAGGAAACCAGATGCTTAGACAACAGAAAACTAAGAAAAAACGAAGTTATGGCCCAAAGGAACAAACTTACACTTCAACTGAGATACAGGAATTTAAACAACTAATACTAAATCAATTCAAAAAGTTTAGGGAAGATATGGCAAGAGAGATGAAGTGTATAATGAAAACACTGGGCATACATAATGTAGAAATCGAAAGCTCGAAAAAACAACTGGCAGAATCTATGGAAATGAAAGGTACAACACAAGAGATGAAAGACACAAGGGAAACATACAACAGCATTCTCAAGAGGCAGAAGAAAACACTCAGGAAGTGGAGAACAAGGCACGTGAAAGCCTACACACAAAAGAACAGATAGAGAAAAGAATGGAAAAATATTAGCAACATCTCTGGGAACTTAAGGACAAAACTCAAGGAATGCACGTGTCATCGGTGTCCCAGAAGAAGAAGAGAAGGAAAAAGGGGTAGAAGCAATAACAGATGAACATAATCAATAAAATCTCCCATCTCTTATGAAAGACATAAAATTACAGATCCAAGAAGCACAGCGTACCCCAAAAAGAAGAGAGCTGAATAGGCCTACGCCAAGACATTTAATAATCAGATTATCAAACGTCAAAGATAAAGAGAGAATCCTGAAAGCAGCAAGAGAAAATCAATCCATCACACAGAAAGGAAGCTTGATAAGACCAAGTGCAGATTTCTCAATAGGAACCATGGAGGCAAGAAGGAAGTGGTGTAATATATTTAAGATACTGAAAGAGAAAAACAACCAACCAAGAATCCTATATCCAGCAAAACTGTCCTTCAAATATGAGGGAGAGCTTAAAATATTCTGACAAAGAGACAATGACAGAGTTTGTGAACAAGACACCTGCTCTATAGAAAACACCGAAGGAAGCACTGCAGACAGGAAAGACAGGAATGAGAGGTTTGGAAAACAATTTTGGGAGATACTAGCACAGCAATGTCAGTACACTGAACAAAGATGACTGTGAGCATGGTGAAAGAGGAAGGTTAGGACCATGTGGGACACCAGAACAAAAGACGAAAGATAAAGACTGGGACTGTATAAAACCTAGGGTTCTCAATGATTGTAATAGAAGGTACTAATATGTTTCTACATGAGGTAGAACAAATGAATGTCAACATTGCAAGGTGTTAAAAAATAGGGTGGGATTGGGGGGGAAATATAATCTATGCAAACTAGAGACTATAATTAACAGAAACATTGTATTATGCTTCCTTTAATATAACAAAGGCAATATACCAAAGCTAAATGCATGTGGGGGGGGTGGGGAATACGAGAAGAGTATGGGACTCCTGGCATTGGTGATGTTGTCTGACTCTTTATTCTACTTTAAATTAATGCTATCTTTCCTTCTGGTGCCATCTAGCTGTCAAGTTTTGTTTTGTTTTTTTTTTCTCTCTCTCTCTCTTTTCTTTTTCTTTTGTCTCTCTGCCTTCTTAGACTCTTCCTCCTTCTTTGTGGAAGAATGAAGATGTCTTTATATAGATAGTAGCGATGGTGCTGAATACATAAATATGTAACTATACAGGCAACCAACAATTGTTTACTTAAAACAGAATGTATGGTGTGTGAAGAAAACCATCTTAAAAGAAATGGGTTGATGAAGAAACCTTGAGGGCACTATATTGAGTGAAATAAGATAGACACATAAGGACAAATATTGCAGAGTCTCACTGATATGAACTAATTATATGTAAACTCATAGACATGAAATATAAGTTACAAGGATATAGAATGAGGCTAAAGAATGGGGTGTGGTTGCTTATAAGCAGAATGTTCAACTAGGGTGAACTTAAATGTTTGGAAACATACAGAGGTGTTGGTAGCACGTTGTGAGAATAACTAACAGTGCTGAATGGTGTGTGAAGGTGGTGGAAAGGGTAAGCTCAGTCACATGTCACCAGAAGGAAAGCTGGAGGTTAAAACATGGGAATGTATAAAACAGTGAATCTTGTGGGGGACAATGTCCATGATTAACTGTACAAATATTAGAAATCTCTCTCATGAACTTGGTTAATAATAGAGGGGCATATCGGAAAAAAATATATACCTATTGCAAACTATATACTATAGTTAGTTGTATTTTAACATTCTGTATGATGGTACCATGGGCAACTGACTGTACACTTTGGATCTTTGGATAATTGTATGGTATGTGAACAATCTCAATAATAAAAAAAAACAGAATGTCAAAAAAAAAATGCATCAACAATCTAAATGTAAGAGCTAAAACTATAAAGCACTTAGAAGAAAACATAGGGGTATATTTTTAGGACCTTGTATTAAGCAATCAATTCCTACACTTTACACCAAAAGCATGAGCAACAAAAGAAAAAATAGATAAACTGAACTTCATCGCAATTAAAAATTTTGAGCATTAGAGGACATTATCAAGAACATGAAAAAAACTACAGAATAGAGTAAAATTGGAAACCATGTCTGATAAGGGTTTAACATCCAGAATACATATATTTAAAGACCCTCCTATAATGCAAAATCAAAAACAAAATTTAATTTTTTTGCCAATTACAAAAATGGGCAAAGGACTTCAACAGCCATTTCTCCAAAGCAGATATACAAATGGTCAATCAGCACATGAAAAGATGCTCAATATCATTAGCCATTAGAGAAATGCAAAACAAAATCACAATAAGATACCACTTCATACCAACTAGAATGACTATTATTAAAAACAAAAAATAAATGTTGGCAAGGATGCAGAGAAACAGGAATCCTCCTATATTGCTGATTAGAATGCAAAACAGTGCAGCTGCTGTGGAAAAATTTGCCAGTTACTAAAAAAGTTATATACATCTTCTTGACTAAAAGGGGGATGTGAAAGGAAATGAAATAAGCTACAGTGGCAGAGAGATTCCAAAAGGAGCCTAGAGGTCACTCTGGTGGGCACTCTTATTCACAATATAGAAAACCCTTTTTAGGTTCTAGTGAATTGGAGTAGCAAGCAGTAAATATCTGAAACTATCAAACTACAACCCAGAATCCATGAACCTTGAAGACAATTGTATAAAAATGTAGCTTATGAGGGGTGACAATGTGATTGGGAAAGCCATATGGACCACACTCCCTTTGTCTAGTTTATGGATGGATAAGTAGAAAAATGGGGGAAGGAAAACAAACAAACAAAGGCAAAGGTACCCAATGTTCTTTTTTACTTTAATTGCTCTTTTTCACTTTAATTTTTATTCTTGTTATTTTTGTGTGTGTGGTAATGAAGGTGTCAAGGATTGATTTTGGTGATGAATGCACAACTATGTAATGGTACTGTAAACAACTGAATGTACGCTTAGTTTTGGGAAAAAAAAAAAAAGTTACGTACAGAATTACCACAAGACTCAGCAATCCCACTTTTAGGTATATACCCCAAAGAATTGAAAGCACAGGACTTGAATATATATTTGAACATCAATGTTCATAGCAGAATTTATTCACAATCAAAGGTGACAGCAACCCAAGTATTCATCAACAGATGAATAGAATGAAGTTTTGAGACATACCACAATATAGATGAACCTCAAAGACATCATCTTGAATGAATGAAATCAGACACAAAAGGAAAATCTAGTATGATTCATTTATATGAAATAACTAGCATATGAAAATTCTTAGAGACAGAAAGTAGATTACAGATGAACAGTGCGGCAGGGGAAAATGGGGAATTAATGCTTAATGGATACAGTTTAGCAATTTGGCTAAATCACCTATATTCTATGCTGGCAAATGGCTTTGAAATTTGCAGATGCAAAATGTCATTCAAAACATCTTTTTGTAGAAGAAAAAGGAAGACTCAAATGCTGACAGTCACATTCAACATGGATGGTGGTGATGATAGCACAACATTATGAACATAATTAACAGCACTAAATTATATATGTGAATGTGGCTAAAAGGGGAAATTTTAGGATGTATATACGTATTTCACGAGAATAAAAGTTTTTTAAAAAAAAGCAAACATAGGACTGTAGAACACAGTGAACCCTATTGTAAAAGATGGACTATAGAATAATAGTACAATTTTAAAAATGCTCTTTCATGAATTGTTAACAAATATACCACCCTAATGCAGGTGTTAACAATAATAGGGTGGTATACGGAAACTTTATTTTATGCGTGATTTTTCTATAAACCTACAACTTTTCTAATAAAAATTTTTTTTAAAGTTAATTCTTGGTATAAACAGTCTAGACTGAGAGAAAGAAAAAAATTAAAACATAATTTAGTCTACTACAGTTTCACCCAAAGTCACAGAGGATATTAAGTCAAAATTATAAATATTCTTTCATTGGACATCTTGTACCCACCATACATCCCTAAACAAAATCAAAGCCATCCTTTACCCCCAAAACAAGGATACCCAGATATGTTCCTCTCCTCTATCATTCTCTATCCCATAACACTGGCATTATTTTTTAGGAATCCTAATGATATAGTCCAAACCAAGAGGGTGTCTGACACCTAGGAGGCAGACAGTAAATATGTGTTGAATGAATACTATTACATCACTAAATATATTTAACTTTGACAAGAAATTTATTTTGAAGATACTGAAATACATCTCTATGGCTCTCATATTTTTTTATCCCCTTAAAAAGTTCCTGGCAATAGAGTTATGTCCATAAAGCACATCTTTTTCACCTAGAAGGGTACTGAATATAATGAAAATTTATAATGAAAATTTAATCACTTTAACATATATCCTTCCTGAAGGCAAAAAAAACATTAAACACTGAAAGTGTTCTCATGGTAACAGAGCTTGTCTACATTATTTAATCCAGCACGAATTCATGTGAATTCGGAATTATAAAGATATATCCATAAAAAGAAACACAGAAGAGCTTTTCTCTCTGTCTGCACTGATTATGGAACAAAATGGCTTTGAATCACAAAATAAAGACCTAGGAGGAAAATTTTAGTTCAGCTTATTAAATATGGAAAATTGTACCACGTAAGATTACAGAATCTCCCCATCTGAACTTTTTAGAAAACACCAGCCAATTCAAAGGTTTCCTTCCATTCAGCATTTGATAAAGAAGCTATTTTATTTTTTGAGTTTGGGGTCAAACTTCTTTAAATTCTCTTTATCCATTATGTCTAAGACTAGTGGTTCCCAACTTTAGCCATACACTACAATTATGAGGAAAAAAACACTGCACCATATGAGATTCTGCACTCTATGAGATTCTGATTTAATCACTATGGAGTATGGCTTAGGCATAGGGATTTTTAAGAGCTCCCCAGGTAATGCTCATGTGAAGCCAAGGTTACATCACTACCTAAGAGATAAAAGTTAATAACTCCATCACAAAAGTGGTTTATTATATGAAGATAAAAATCATTTACCTCAATTGAAAGGCATTTAGTTATTCAAACTGCCATTAGTTCTTATTTATAATCAAAAGTAGCCAAATACTATATGTCACTTCAAAGACATCAGAACCTTTCTTTCTCATGCCTTCTCTCAGATATTCAACACTTATTGAAGTACTATAAAATACTCAGCATTTTGTTAGACACTGATGAACAAAATTGGATCCCTGTATTCCTGTAATCAGGCATCCACATCTACCTTTCAGATGTCCTTACTTCAATATCCACTGTGATCACTGTCTCCTTTTTATCAGGAGTCCAACTCTGAGGCAAACTGTGTACATTTTCGGGCCTGGTATTCAGATTAACTTCAGGGTTATTGGATGTCAAGCTCTGTTATTAACTATTCAAGGATTATCCATAGGATTTAGCCAATTCTAGTAAAAAGAAATTTTACTCCATAAAAAATAGATATACTAGAATAAAACAGGTAGGGAATCACAAATTAATCATCTACTGAAATGGTGCTGGGGAAAAAAGTTAAGATTCTTATCTCACACCACATATTACATTAGAAAATAAAGTCTAGCAAGATTATTAAAGAAAAACAGTATACCTGAATATTATCTGATCTCCAAAAGGAAAGATTTTCTAAGTATAAAAGTGAAGGAATAAATAACCAAAAAAAGTGACACACTTACATAAAAACTCAATTTTTGAAAAAATATCCTTAACAAAAATAATGCAAATAACAAACAAAAAAAATTTTTTTCAATCACATTTGACAGAGATAACATCAGTACAGGAAGATTATCTCAAAAAATAAAGCCACACCTCCTTCAGCAAAAATGCCAAAGGACATTTAAAAAATGCTTTTCCAATAGAAAATCTGGCAATAACCTAGATATGAACAGTAATATAAAGGCACTGCAAGTTACATTTTAAAGCTCTATTACACAATCACCAAAATAATTACTTTCAGAAAAAATTAATAAATTAGGAAAATGCTCAAGATATACGTTAAAGAAAGTCAGGACATAAAACTCTCAAGTCTAGTAAAAATAATTCAGACATAAGCTTAAAAATAGGCTAGAATATAAATATGAAACTACATGTTTTTCCTTTATGCGTCATAATTTTTACAATGAATAGGTATTAGAGTGATGAACAGAAAAAAAAAATTTTAAATCCATATCTCTTGATCCATAAATCTACCTTCTAGAAATTTTCTGAAATTCAGAAGAAACAGAAAAATACTCATTGAGGTATTATGTGTAATAGCAAAAAAAAAAGAAAAAAAGAAAAGACAAATATAGCATATTTAATATTAAACTAATGCTTCCAGTAATATGTAAGAGCACATGACAATATTTAAAATGTGTGAGAGGAAAAATCCAAGATACTTGGGATTTTACCTTTCTTGGAATCTTTTCATATTTTCCCAATTTTCATGAGATGTTATAATTAAAAAATATATACTTTCCTAGAAAGCTGTCTAGGATAGCGTTTGCCATTAGCAATAAACTGCCATTATTTAAAGTGCTTCCAAATGTACTTATGTTCCTAAACATAGGCAACCTAGAGCAACTTCTGCAATTTTTCACTCAAAACTAACATAGCTTACTAAATATGTTTAGGCCTTCTTAAAATGTACTTTGAAACTTAACCATATTAGATGCTGCTAATCAAACAATGATACAACATCATTAGTTAACATTGGCAGTCATCTATGGCAGGAGTTCCCTGCAGTGGCACTGCAGTGACTAATATACTGAGCACATATTGCATATAGACAAAATGAAATTACTTTTACAACTAAATAGAATAGGGCTAGAAAGACTAAGTCTGTAAGATGTTGTCACTCCACTAGCCATGACATACTTCATTGTGAATTTGCCACAGCTTATTTGGTCTGTTTGTTTTACTATGATTCTCTCCACAACAAGCCGTTTAAATACAGTGAATCCACGAGAAAGTAACTGGTACCTAACTAGACCTCTTGTCTCTTTTTCAGACAATGGACAACAGGTAGCAAAGGGGTATCAAAATTAAGAGAAAAGAAGTGAGCCGTACTATCACCACGTCTTTCTGCCAAACCCAGGGCAGGGAGGGGAAAACAAAGAGAGCCAAAGTCTCATTAAGGAGACAGTGATCAGTTGGGAAAAGCTGAGACAGCTGAAATTTGTGGGGCAGAGTACAGGAGAGGAAGGGCAGGGAAAGAACTCCTGGGGACTGTAAGCTAAACAACTACAAGAGCTCCCAAAGGGTTAGGAGAAATCAAGATTCAACTAGCCAGAGAAGAGAGATTTACTGAACACCTGGGGTGTTTGCTAGAGAATACACATGTAATCCACATGTAGGGCTATTCTAATTTTACAGTACAGGCTACTATACAGATGTACTAACTGCTTCACAACAAGCCTCAAAAGGATCAACTGATTCACAAGTAACCTAACTGCTACTCCCCCCACCCCCAAATCAGGAAAATGTATGTCGCAAAACATGGTGAAAAACAGGTAAATAAAAATTAGACATTGAAATGAATGATGTGAAATTAGCAAACAAGGACTATAAAGCAATTATAAATGTGTTCAAGGATCCAGTGAAAAACATGAACATAAGGAGAGAAATGAAATTTACAAAAAACAATCTCCAGAGCTGAAAACTTTAATATACGAAATAAAAAAATTTACTGTATTAGCTTAACAGCAGATTAGACAGTGCAGAAGAAAAGACCAATGAACTTGAAAACAGAGCAATACAAATTGCCCAAACTAAAGCACAAAGAAGTAAGGCTGAAGAAAAAGTACAGAGGGCGATGTTAACTGTGGGGCAGTATCAAGTGATCAAACGTAGCGTAACTGGAATCCCAGAAAGAGAAGCGAGGCAAGGGCAGGATGGGGGGAATAGAAAAAATATTTTAAGAATTAATGCCTGAAAATTTTCTAAATTGGACAGAAAATATAAAGTCACAAATTCAATAAGCTCAACAAACTAAGCAGGATAAACACAAGGAAAACTGCACAAAAGCATGTCACAAGGAAACTCGAAACACAATAATAAAGAAAAAATCTTTTAAAATAGCCAGAGAGACTCCCAGGGAGGTAAATCTCCCTGGCAATGCAGGATATGACTCCCGAGGATGAATCTGGATCCAACATTGTGGGATTAAGAACATCTTCTTGACCAAAAGGGGGGATGCAAAATTAAACAAAATAAAGTTTCAGTGGCTGAGAAATTTCAAATGGAGTAGAGAGGTCACTCTGGTGGGCACTCTTACGCGCTATATAGATAACTCTTTCTAGGATTTAAGGTATTGGAATAGCTAGAAGTAAATACCTAAAACTATTAAACTGCAACCCAGTAGAGCCTTGACTCTTGAAGGCGATTGTGTAACAATGTAGCTTACAAGGGGTGACAGTGTGATCGTGAAAGCCTTGTGGATCACACTCCCTTTATCCAGTGTATGGATGGATGCAAAGATAAATGGGGACAAAAACTAAATGAAAAATAGGGTGGGGGGGGCATGATTTGGGTGTTCTTTTCTTACTTCTATTTTTTATTATTCTTTTTACTTTTTCTGGTATAAGGAAAATGCTCAAAAAATAGATTGGGGTGATGAAAGCACAACTACATGATGGTACTGTGAACAGTTGATTGTACACCATGGATGACTGCATGATATGTGAATATACCTCAATAAAACTGAATTTTTTAAAAAATGCTCCCAAGATGAATCTAATGTGCAGCCGAGCCCGAGGAAGACTGCTTTTCCCTAAAGCTATTGTTCTCAAACTTTAGCATATACCAGAATCAACTGAAAGCCTCGATAAAACAGATTGC
Organism: Choloepus didactylus; assembly: GCF_015220235.1. Classification (NCBI taxonomy): domain Eukaryota; kingdom Metazoa; phylum Chordata; class Mammalia; order Pilosa; family Megalonychidae; genus Choloepus; species Choloepus didactylus. The sequence continues at coordinate 78,099,781 of NC_051309.1, forward strand.
TGAGCCCTGCCCTCAGTTTCTCATTTCTTAAATCTGGGATAGGGCCCAAGAATTTGCAAATTCTCAGGTAGTGTTGATGCAGCTGGTCTGCAGACTGCACTTGGAGATCCACTGCTCTAAATCAAAAGCCATTTATCCTACATCTACTGACCCTTCTGACATATTTATAGAAAAGTGTCCATAATACTGATATTAAACTATTTTAAATAACTTATTATTTAACATTTTAATATAGAATTAGCTAACATTTTCCATTTTAAAAGTAATCTATTCTTATCACTAAAAAATAATCCAACAATATAAATTATGGAAAATAAAAAATAAAAGTCCTCTGTTTCCTCCCATCTCTAACTCTAGGGCTGGCAAACTTTTCTATGAGACCAGATAGGAAATATTTTTGGATCTCTGACCCTGTAGATGGAGAGCAGCCATAGACAATAAGTAAACGAACAGGTATGGCTGTGTTCCAATAAAACGTTATTTACAAAAACACGCAGAGGGATGGATTTGGCCCTTGGGCAATAGTTTGTTGACCTTTGCTCTGACCCATGCCCCAGAGATACTCACTGCTAACAGTGCTTGATGTATATTCTTTCAGATAGTTTCTTTGCTTACATGAACCTAAATGTTATGTCTGTGTACACCTATAAAAATATATGCATATGTATATACGAAAAAAAAAAAAGCCAGAGAAAAAGACATATTATGTACAAAGGACCAAAGGTACGAATGATTGTTGACTTTCATCAGAAAGAATAGAAGCCAGAACACAAAGGAACAACCAACACCTTTAGAGTGCTGAAAGAAAATTATCTGTCAACCAAGATTTCTATATGCAATGAAAATACACTTCAAAAAGGGAAATAGACATTTTCAGAGGGACAAAAGCAGACAGAATTTGCTGCCAGCAGACATACAATAAAAATGTTAAGAGAAATTCTTTATGTGAATAGAAAATAATACCTGATGAAACTGGATCTATGCAAAGTAATGAAGAGTGCCAGAAATTCCACAAACACACATACATACACACGGGTGTCTTCTGTTTCCTGTTTTTTAAAAAATTTAAAAAACATTTATTCTAGAAGTTAACTTAGCAGTAAAATATATGACAATAATTTCATGAGATGAGACAGAAAATGAAAATATATTTGTTTAAGGTTCTCATATTACTTGTGAAGTAGTATATTACATGAAGACAAACTATAAGTTGAAAAATGTACGTTGAAACCCTATAACAGCTACTAACATAATAAAAAGAGGTAATAAGCTAATAGAGGCGATAAAGTAGAATACTGAAAACAATCAAAAGAAAGGCATGAACAAAGAAAAAAAGGAGCACTAAGAAATGGAACGAACAGAAAACAAATATCAAGGTGGCAGGTTTAAACATAAACATATTGGTAATTACATTAAATGAGAATGGACTAAAACACATCCATTAAAAGGTAGAGACTGACAGTCTGGATAAAAAGGCAAGAGCTTACTACATGGTTTCTGTAAGAAACACACTTTAAACATACAGACACAGATAGGTTAAAAGCCAAAAATGAAGAAGATGAAGAATATTTCATAATAAAAAGATCAATTCAGCAAGAAGACATAATAATCCTAAATGTACACTGCCTCTTAATAGAGCTCCAAAATACATGAAGCAAAAAACTGACAGACCAGGAAGGGAAAATGGGCCTCTCTACAATTTTAATTGGCGATTTCAACACTTATCTCTCAGTAATTGACAGAACAAGTAGACTGAAAGTCAGCCAACTTGTAGAAGACTTAACAACAATATCAACCTACAATATCAACTAATTGACATTTACAGACCACTCAACCCAACAACTGCAGAGAACATACACTTTTCAAGTGTTTATGGGACATTCACTAAAATAAATCATATATATATTGAAACACTATATATTCTCTAACCACACAATTAAACTAGAAATCTGGAATATCCCAACATATTAGAACTGAAATATCCTACTTTTAAATATTTTCTCAGTTTTCCCAAGGATGGCATATAACTAGTATCATTCTAGATGCACAAGACCAAATAGATGCCTTGGGCATTAATGCTTAACTCTCCCATGAAACCACAGTGGAGAAAGGCAGACTGAGTCAGAGAGGAAATCACAAGTGAAATTAGAAAATATGTATAAATGTATGATAGGGAAAATACAACATATCAAAGTCTGTGAAATATACTTTAAGCAGTGTGTAGAAGGAAATTTATAGCTTTAAATATTGATAACAGAAAAGAATTAAAGTTAAAATCATTCCATATTAAGCTTCCACATTTAAGGAGCTAGAAAAAGAGAAAATTAATGCCAAAGTAAGTAGAAAGAGGAAATAATAATAAGAGCTGAAATCATGAAATAGAAAATGAACAAACTACAGAAAAATCAGTGACATGAAATGAAAACCAATTTAAAGTTTATTAAAAAGCAAACTGATAAACTTCCTATTAAACTGACCAAGAAAAAAAGAGAATATAAATTACCAACATCAGGAATTAAAGAGGGAGCATTATCAAAGCCTACCATCATTTAAAGAATAAGGAACTGTTACAAACAACTCTCGTCAATTAATTCAACAACTTAGATTGAAATAGACAAATTCCTTGCAAGACACAAATTACCAAAACTGAGAGAGAAAACCTAAATAGCCCTATATATTAAAGAAATTGAATTATTAATTAAAACCCTCCCCAGAGCAGATGGTTTCACTGTTTAATGTTTAATGTTGCCATAACAGAATAAAGGAGAAAAATTACAAGATTATCTCAAAAGGTACAGATAAAGGCACTTGATAAAATTCAATGCTTTGATAATAAAAACTCAGCAAACTAGGAATAGAAGAGAATGTCCTAAATCAGTAAAAGGAATCAAGGGGAAAAAAACAAAACACAGAAAATATAATGGTGAAAGACTAAACACTCCTTCTAAAGTGAGGAACAAGACAAAGATGTCCACAGTTACCAATCCTGTTTGACATTTTACTGAAGGTCCTAGCCAGGGCAATAAGCAAGAAATAAAGAAATAAAAGGCATAGAATGTTTAAGGGGTAAGCTAACTTTATCTGTAGACAACAACATGTATGTAGAAAATTCTAAGATCTGAGACACACACACATACACTACCCACCACCACCACACAAAAATAAGTGAATTAGCAAATCTGCAGGATCACAATAAATATATAAATATCGATTGTACTCCTACATATAAGCAACAAACAATTGCAAAATAAAATAAAAGAACTACCATTTACAGTAAACAACAAAAAACACCATGAAATACATAGGGATAAATTTAACAAAATACTTACAAGACTTGAACAGTGAAAACTACACAACAATGCTGAGACCAATTAAGGAAAATGCAAATTAATGGAGATCTATACTCAACCCGTGGGCCAACATTATATGGGCTATACAAAACACATTTATATGTCTGATATGGCCAAGAAGCCACCAGTTAGCAAACTCTAAAACCAAATTTTATCCTTGGGAAAACTGAGTATTTAGACAACATTTTTTAACTGAATTGTATTTTATCAGTAAATCCTTGGCTCACACTGTATAAACAATATGAAGTTTCATTGTTTGTTTTAGATGTATCTACTACAACATGCTGTTTCTGTCCATTATAGGAGCCCAAAGAGAAATTTTTCTCAGATCTAATTCCAGGAAATACATCACTTTTGCAGATCATCTAATATGCCCGTGGAGCTTAGAGACAACGCAAATCTCAAAACTCATCAAGTTTCCAATTTTGCTTTGCTTGCTAGTTAATTTAATCTAAGTTTAATAATTACATATGGGTTATATACACATTTCTGTATACTACTATTTTTATGTCTGGTCTGAATTTATTATGCCTTTTGTATTTTTCTTTTTTAGAGTATGTACTCTAACTTCTAAAGTCCTTTGGGAGGCTAAGGTATGTTTCACATAAATAAACACATCAATAATTTTTAAAAATTTAAAGAGCCAAAACCCCAATAGTAAAGAATTTATCATTTAATCAAGAACAATACAAACCATAAAATTTTAAATGTGTGTCGTCTCACATTACTGTTTAAAATTTACTATTGAAAACTGGAGAGGAATCTGGAGGGAAGTTATCAAAAAGGATGGGAGATAATTACTGTAAAGAAAAGACTAGGGAGTGAAAACCCTAAGAAGAGGTGGGCATCCCTGTTTACACAGATATAAATGTCCCCTCTTCCCTGGGAAACCATTTCCTCACGGTCCTGGGCACTGCACTGTATGTCCTACAGCCAGCAATCCCTTGCCCCAGGCAGCATGACTTGACTACTCTCCCACAGCATTCTGTAAGTGTGCTGAGTGAACCCCCCTTTTACACTCAGGGCGAGTTCTGGGTCAGTGAGTCCCTCAGGCCACCACCCAGACAGATTGGGCCAGCCATACATGCTCCCAGTATAAGAAGGTGGTAGACAGACAACATGAACAATAGCAGGATAGTAGAATACAATGTAAAGCATAAAGTTGGATTGGTAGAATGAAGTCAAATAATCATGTTCAGGTGTCAAATTCAGCTTGGATTTGATTTCTAAATGTGAAATGATAAAGTAAAGCAGTTTTATAAAGCTTCTGAAATATATGGGAGATTGGCATCATCATCTCAAACTTTTTGTTTAGAGGTTACTGAAGTCACTACCTGAAAAGTTCTAGTTACAGACTTTTATACCTAGAAGGAATCAAAGAGAAACAATATAGCAAAACCTAATTTTAGAGATTAAGAATTCCAGGAATAAAAAAAAATCTTGTTTCAAATGACATAAAGCTTATAATCCTTAAAACCCCAGCCTGCTGATCACCTAGCTTGATTTGAGTAACACAAATGACATATAGCTCTTCATCACTCCATGTAAGGAAGATAGGATGTTATTCCTTCACTATACAAGAATATCTCAGATTAAAGTGAAAAAACAAGCATTTACTGTGTTTAAGAATCAATGCTAAGAGTCACTGAAGACACCAAGAAGAATGAAATTATTCACAGAAAATCATACTATACACTACAAGCTCAAAACAATGAAAAAGGAAGCCTATTAAATTCAACTAGAAATACTTAAAATCAATATCAACATAATTCAGCATTTCCACTTTAACACTTTATAGAAGATATATTTTGCTTTAATTCATGAAATATTTATAAAATCATGATCCACTGCAAAATTTTTAAAATGACATATGTAGGACTTGATCTTAATCTTTTGGTTCTTTAGCTGGATCACGTTTTGTAGAAGAAAGCACCTTTTAGCCACTGCTATCTCCATTTACTTTAGTTCATGGAGAAAATTAATAAACAATAGAAAAGAAGGAAAAATTGAGAAAGATGTTTTGAGAAGATTCAAAATACCATACAAAGGTGACACAAATATTAAAAAGGAAAACTTCCCAATACATGTGAACACTTAAACACAGCATGTGTTTCTTGGAAAATCTAACTGGTACTTCCTTATGAAACAAAAGAATTTAGAAACTGTATTTCTCTAACTTACTTAAACAATTTGCACAAATATACATTGTTTTATGCTATGATAACAGGACATAAATTTCAAATGCAGAAATGTGACAAGGACTGGGGAAATAGCAGCAGGAGAAATTCAAGGTTAGAATCAACTAAGAGTAAACACCAGTTAGGCAAATGAGAAGGTCAATAAATGAGAAAGTCTGTGTGAAATCAAGGAGTTAGGCGGGCAGCAATATCCAAACATCAAATGGAGGATAAGAATCTAGACAATGTGTAGAGGAAAAAGAAACTAAGATGAGATAGGCAGCAGGTATCGAAACTCAGAGAAAGAGGCTCAATGACATAAGGTCACAGACTAAACAAGGAATATAGTGGTGGCCCAACACTGCCTCATCTCAACTGTTCACAGGAATTTGGGAGTGGGGCAAATAGGTGGAATTTGAGAAGTGGAAGGACAGAAAGATATACAGATGTTACTGACACTTCATTTTTCCTATGGAAACAAATTATTTACTTCAGTGCCAATTTCAAAACTAAACTGCAGCAAAAATACAGATACATATAAATGTTTACATTTATATAAATACAAGAGGAAGGCATAAAATAAATTTTAAATACATAATTTTAGTATTATGCAAAAGAATTTGAATCTAACAGCTTAAAACTTCTTTGAATACATGAAGACATACATCACCTGAACCCTAATTTTTCATTTTCATAGACAACCTAAAATTTATCTAGTCTAAGAGAAAGAATTAATTTCTCTTGACTGGATAAACACCAAAGTAGCACTTTTGTGTGATATGATACAGAAAAGAAACCTATAGCCTTCAAAATGAAAAAAAATCAAACTTGACAAATGCTATATATATTTGTTTTGCCTGCCAAAATAAGATTAATCAAAGTTATACTTTATGAACTCCATCCCTAATCATTTTTCAGTAGAACTATAACATAACATTTGATAGAACACTAATTTTTAATTATTCTCCTTATTACTGCACAGGAGTTAGTTCCTTTTGATAATGTCAGTGAGGTCTTGCTCTTTTCCTTCTCCAACAGCTAGTTAAAGAAATATCTTTATTTTCTTCCATCAAAACTCTGTTACTACTTAATGTTATTCTACAAGCAAAAGAGCTCTCTATTTCTAGTTTCTCCTTTCACTCACCACTTTGTAAAAAGGTTGTTTTTTTTAATAATTCAATTTTATTGAGAAATATTCACATACCATGCATACAGTCATACAAAGTATACAATCAACTGTTCACAGTACCACCATTTAGTTGTGCATCCATCACCAAAATTAATTTTTGAATATTTTCATTACCACACACACAGAAGTAATAAGAATAAAAATTAAGTGAAAAAGAAAATTAAAGTAAAAAAAGAACACTGGGTGCTTTTAAAAGGTTGTTTCTTCCCTCAGGAGTCCTCAAAAAGCTTACTTCCAGATTTCTGAATGACTAATCTCAGACTTATCATTTTAAAACAACATTCAAACTACCACACAATGATGAGTTTTTCCCACTTCTTAAACTTTCTATAGTGGAGATGAAGGGTAGAGTGACTGGGAGCAAACTGTCAAAAGAGGTTAGAGAAGTTGGGACTATGTGCTAAATTAAGAAATTTTATAAAATGGTAA